>NC_062285.1:42071818-44571818 GCF_902655055.1 Lutra lutra
ATACTAGTCAACATTGCCAAGGTCACCATAAACAAGGAAAGTCGGAGAAATGGTCACAGCCCAAAGGAGCCTAAGGAGATGTGACAACAGAATTGTAATAGGGCATCTTGGAGCAGAAAAGAGACATTAAGAAAAAAATAAAGAAATCTGAATGAACTGTGGGCATAACTTAATCATCATGTATGGATATTGGTTTTTGAATAGTGATGTATGTGACTTCTAATGCAGGAGGTCTGTAACAGGAGAAACTGAGCACAGGGGACACGGGAATTCTCTGTACTACCTGGTCAACAACAGTTCTAAAAATCTAAAAATATTCTAAAATAAAAAGCTTTAAAAAAAAACAAAGAAAAGAAAAGGAAGACCCCTCTATGCTTCCATTGCCTTCCTAGGAACAGGAAGGGGGGCGATACCCACAGGATCTGCTTCATGGAACTGTTGACAAAATTAGTATGTAAAGCTCTTAAGCAGAGCCTAAATCAGAAAACGTATGTTGTGAGGTTAGTATTTTGTGTAGTCGAGAGATAACATCTAGAAGGAGGGCTGCCCCAACATGGCGGGAGCTGCATGGTCAGAGGCCTCCCAGCAACCCACCCCCAGCCCTTCCCAGGTCACAAGGCAAAGATGGCCATCGTGTCCTGAAGAGGATGGAGTCCAGGAGAGGAAGAGGAAGTGGGTGTCTGGGAGACCTCCCATGAGTGACCACACTCAGGAGCCTCCTTGGAATGCGGGGGGCGGGAAGTACAGGGTGTTGCTGTGCCTTCTACAAAGGCATCCTGGTCTCTGTGTTCATGACCCGGGGCACTGGCGAGCACAATGGCCGGAAGAGCTATTCACGGCCCAGCAAACAGACAGTGTCTGCCGCCTCCCCTCGTCGTCCAGGAGATCTGCTCACCAAATCCTGCTGAAGCAATCCATCAGGAACAGTGGACGCAGCAGGTCCCCCAAATAAACCACCGAGTAACCTGGGCCTCCAGCGCCCCCAGCAGCCAGGCTGCCGCAAGGCCATCTCACAGCAGCCAGACCGGGGCGGGCCTTGCCACAAGCCGGCTTCCTCTGAGCCTACCCCTCAGCATTTATGGAACACCATCTGGGAGCAAGTCCCCAAAGGGCACAGCCTTCCTGACAGGTGGCGCGGAAGTGTGCCAGCCACAATAATGGATGTGAGTTCCACGGGGTCCCCAATTCACTGTCACCCAACTTCTCAGTGCCTTGGCTTCTTCTCTGTCGCCGGAAGTAGCACCACCTATCAGGAATGTCTCAGAGCTCGGGAAAAGCACAGGGAATCGGTGAACCCCAAAGCACACAGCTTTCTTGCTCCCACAGCACCTGCCAAGCTCTCGATGTCAGGCATTTTGTACTACAGAGGACTTCACCTAGGGATACCCCCTCCCCTGCACACCCACTCTCTCTCTCAAAAAAAAGTGTCTTAATCAACACCTTTGATACCGTCTCTCCCTACCCCAGTCTACACCATCACCAGGGCTATTTTCCCCACCAAATGCTAACTGAGCCACACCCCTACCGCATCAGGCAGGAAGCCAAGTTACCAGAGCCAAGGAAAACCAGAGCTGTGGCCGCAGAGGGACGCTGCCACTGCCTGGAATGTGACAAGGCAACAGGGAGATAAACACCCCAACCCATCTCTCCTCCCACCTTCCAGCAGGGGGTCAGGGAGGGTAGGTGAAGCAGCTATGGAGAGGGTGAGTAGAGGGTAGAGAGTGGGTGAGCTAGCAAGAAGTGGGGCAAAGAGAAAATAACCAGCACACACATTCTAAGGAGCAAGTCCAAGTTCATGAGTTGGACACAGTCTGGCCACACTCTCTCCCTACAACAGGCGTTCCCACGAGTGCTGCCCACCACCCGCACGCCCAAGCTTCCTACCCCAGACTTGTAAGGCCCTCTCCTGACTTCCGGCCTTATCAGGTGCTATTCCCTCGGCTTACATTACGCCTTCTCCACGCCCCAAGCTCTCCCTTTCTTTACACGTCAAAGTCCCATTCATCCTTCAAGGCCTTTCTCCAATGGCACCTCCTTCGTGCAGCCTTGACCAAGTCCCACACTCAGAGCATCTCCTGCGCTCCCACAGCCTCCTCCAAAGACTCCATCAGAGCTCCTGTGCTCTTGTTCCGGGGCGGTTTGTTGGTCTACCTTGCTGTTCAGGCCGTGAGCTCCTTGAGACCAGGGATTGAGTCTCTTCCTCTCTCCATCCTTGGCCTAAACACAGTATCAGGCACATTGTCAGTCCATAAATACTCATTGCATCTATGAATTGAAGATGAGGAGAGGACTTTCGTTTCCTTCCAATTCTCACCCCCACCCCTATTTTTTTGCTCCCACAGCAGAGAAGCAGAGTGGGGCAGGAATGAGAAAGAGAAAGAGCAATGTGTACTGCAGTATCCACCCCCCCCCCCTTTTCACTCCCAATCCAGCCCCAGGCTCTGCCTGACCTAATACAGGAAACCTTTCTCCTTGGCCTTTCTATTACTGGACAAGTCCAGGTTTAAGTCGAGTGGACCTAAAGAAACAGCTTTGTCCCCCAGGCCACTGCCCTGCCCCCAGCACTTTCTGTGGTAGCATCCACCCCACCCACAAGAGGTCCTAACCATCTGGCGTGGTCACAAGGGGCACTCTACTGCCCCTGCTTATTATAAGCACTTTTTGTCATAGCGTGTCTGATGGGGCTGGGGCGGCAGGGTGGTGAGGAGACAAGACTCATTCCTTCCCCTTCTACAGAACTCACTCATTTACAATTTGTACGGAGTGCTCCAAAGGACCAGGCACAGAGGACACAGCCCTGAATGAGCACAAAAGGCCCCTGCCTCCCGGACCTACAGGCTCGTGGGGGAGAAGACGCTGAACAAGTAACTGTTCACATATTGTGCGGGGACTGTAGAGAAGGGGGAGGAGGCCACGGAGGGAAGGAGCAACCAAGAGAACAGATGGAATGAAAGAAAGCCAAAAGCAGAAGGATCCTCACAAACCAGCTCCTCTTCTCTCTTCTGCTTAAAACTCCAGAACTCAAGGGACCGGGAGAGAAAGAATTACCAGGCAGGTGGGGGATTGTATCCGTTTCCTGGGGCTGCTGGAGCCTACCACAGGCTGGGGGGCGCTGAACAACGGAACCTATTGTGTCACGGTCGCAGGAGCCTGAGAGGAAGGTGTGCACAGTGTTGTTGCTTGTGGAGGCTGTGAGGGACAAGGTCTCGTGCCTGTCCCCCAGCTTCTGGGGGTTGGTGGGCCATCACCGCTGTTCCTTGACTTTCAGATGGTGTTCTCCCTGTGTCTTCACAATGTCTTCCCTTTGTCTGTTGTCTCTTTCTCTTCACAGAGGGTGTGTGTGCGTGTGTGTGTGTGTATGTGTGTGTGTGCGTGTGTAACATACATAACAACAAATTTAACTATTTCAGCCATTCTGAAGCACAGAGTTCAGCGGCACTAAGCACATTCACGATGTTGGGCAACCATCACCACCATCCACCTCCAGAACTTTTGCATCTTCCCAGACTGAAATTCTGTCCCCGTTCAACACTAACTCCCCATTCCCCACTCCCCTAGCCTCTGGGAGCCCCCCCTCTGCGTGCAGTCTCTGAATCTGACTATTCTAGGTACCTCCTAAGTGGAACCGTGCAATGTCTGTCCTTTTGTGTCTGGCTGATGGCACTTAGCACGATATCTTCAAAGTTCGTCCCTGTCTGCATGGCATTCTTTTCATGAGGACACAATCATACTGGATTAGGGGACCGCTCTACCAGTATGATCTTATTTTAACTTGACTGATTATATCTGCAATGACCCGATTGCCAATTGCAGTCACATTCTGAGGTCCTAGGGGGTGGGGACCTCAACATATGAATTCGGGGACAACAGTTCAACCCATAGCAGACATGCACTGATCAAGACAGAGATGGGCCATACAGAAAAGTCTCCCCTGATGGGCAGGGCAGGAGCGGTGGATGAGTAAGCGCCTGTTTTGTTGACCCCTAACCCTGCTATACTCCTGACAGGGGCCACTTCCCCGGCACATTTCCCCAAGCTAGCTGACTCACTGCACAGGAAGGGACGGGCAGGAATGGCTGGCTGCTGAGCCAAGGACTCTTCACCTCTGGCTAGGCCTGGCATGGCCTCCTACGGAGTCCCACTCATCAGCCCCCCGACTGCACTCTGTGTCCTGCCTGGATAGTGGGTGCCCACTTAGCCCTCAGAGGGAAGCCAAGGCGGCCCGTCTCTCCCTTGACAATGTCCTTATCCAGGGGCCCAGCCCTCCCAGCCCAGAGGCTTCCGCTGCAAGTCACACCCATCCACACAGACGAAGCATTCCCTTCCTTTCCAGCAAGTATGTATTAACACCCACTGGAGGCCTGATCCAGTAGAGATAGAGCAGAAAATAAAAGAAACAGCCATTGTCCCTGAGAAACTTACGTTCAAGTGGAAGGAGACAAAGACAAAACAAATCAACAGGCACCAAGGCAGGTGGTGACAAGGGTGATGGAGGGAAAGAAGCCTGGGAGGACCATAGGGAATGGATGGGTTGGGCTGGGCTGTGTCCTTTGTAAAGTCGAGAAACCATCCAATAGCAAAGGTCCCGAAGAAGGAGGGGTCCTGAGGAAAGGGATCCAGGCTGACGGAACAGCACAGGTGCGACATACACATACTTCCTCACCCTAAGGAAGCGGTGGGGCGGGAAGGAAAACAAACAAAATGTCCCATGCCCTCAAGGAGCTTCCAGTCGAGGTTTGGAAGTGGAGCAATCCCCAGAGGTAGAATTCATGCTGAATAGGCTTGGAACCAAGCTTGCCTTGAGAGAGACGAACTGCAGCCTGCCAGGCCTGGGGAGACACCGCAGGTCTCAATTTAGAAGCCCAGTGTTCTGTGTCAACGCTGGTTTGAGACTCTTTGCTCCAAAGGGGGTTGTTTGTTTGTTCATCTTAAATTTAAATTGGGAGGGAAAGTCCAGTAATCTCTGGGTTAACCACTTTTGCCTCGGAAAGCTGGCGACTCCAGCAACAGCTAACCCCATGCCATGCAAGGCAGGACGCAGTGCGTATGTGTGTGTCTGTGTGTTTGTGAGCACACACACAGGCATGCAGAGAGCAGTGTATAACGCCCTCCCCAGCTGGCCTCTTGGGCCAAAAATTTGCAGATCTGGTCAAGTTCAGGAGGAGAGGGGTGCAGGGGGATGGTCCAGGGCCAGAGCTAAAAGTATTAGCATCTGTGGGTTCCTGTGGTGGAGAGAGGAGTTTCCACCAGTCACCAAGCTCAGTGAGGCCAGAGAAGAGGGGAGCGCTGGGCCGGCCTCAGCTGTCAGCAGTGAGAGAGGACAGTGCTTCCCCCTGAGAGGAAAGAGGCTGCTCCCACTGGGAAGCAAAGCAGAGAGAAGGGCCCTGGGGCCGCACCCCCCTTGCTCCGCCCCCCCCCCCCCCCCCCCCCCCCCCCCCCGCAGGGGCTGAAGGCAGACTGCCCTGCAGCAGAAGTTTCCCTGGAGGCCTGCCCATAGGTCAGCACCCTGCACTCCCCACTAGCCCGAGGGGATGGGGCCAAGCCTGGTGGTGGGTATTAAGGAGGGCACATACTGCATGGAGCACTGGGTGTGATGCATAAACAATGAATTCTGGAACACTGAAAAGAAATTAAAAAAAAAAAAAAAGAAAGAAAAAAGAACCCAGAAGGTGTGGTCTAGAGCAGGAGAGAAGGAAAGCCAAATTTGCTGGACTTTACTATGTGTGGGATATTTTCCATAGGGTCCCGCAATGATCCTAAAACGTAAGTATTTTTGTTCCTTTTCTACAGATGATGAAAACAGAAAAGACTCACACAACCCCAGGCCCACCCAGCAAGTGAGTGCCCTCCCACACCCAACCTTTCTGCCACCCCCACACTCATGTAAAAGGCAGAAGAGCTGCTGTGTGGAAGGGGAAGCAAACTCATTCCATGCAGCCCCAGAGGGCAGAACATAGACTCGGTTACAGGCAGGGTGCAAACTTTTCCAACAGCCGCAACTACCCCATAGGAGGGGGCCCGGCCTGAGGAGGGGTGAGCTCACGCCAAGCTGACTACTGGGTCATTACGGGGGACCCTGGAGGAACTGATCCCTCAGAGAAGCTATGCCGGGTGGGAGCAGCACGGGAACCTGCCAGGGTCCCCTAGTGCCCTTGATCTGCCAGGCACTGTGCTCGATGTGTTGCATGCCCTGTACGATTTAACTCTCAAAGCAACACTATGATACAGGTGCTCTTATTACTCCCCTTTATTTCTTTTTTTAAGATTTTATTTATTTATTTGAGAGAACAAGAGCGGGGTGAGGGGCAGAGGGGGAAGCAGACTCAAGGAGGGTGGGGGCAGAGGGAGAGGGAGAAGCAGACTCCCTGCTGAGCAGGGAACTCAATGCAGGCTCCCTCCCAGGACTCCAGGATCATGACCTGAGCTGAAGGCAGATGCTCAACTGACCGAGCCACCCAGGTGCCCTTTCTTACTCCATTTTTACAGATAAGGAGACAGGCTCAGAGAGGTGATGTAACTTGCCCAGAATAGCACAGCTTCTGTGTGACAGAGCCAGGACCTCCGCCCAGATCGGTGAGACTTCAGAACCAGTGTGTCACACAAGGAACTGATGATGCTACCATCTGTACCGATACAGAAAGGTCTCCAAGATAGAAGGCGGGAGTTTCCCATGGTGCTGTGACCCGTTACAACACACATAGAGAGGTCAGAAGTCTGGCACGTGGGTCTCACTGGGCTGAGATCAAGGTGCCGGCAGGTCTGTGCTCCTGGTTCTGGGGGCTTTGCCTCTTCCAGCTGCTCGAGACCATCCTCATTCCTTTGCTTGGGTTCCTTTCCTTCAGCTTCAAAGCCAGCCCTCTCCTGTCTTTCTGACCTTTTGTCACATCTCCCTCGGATGACAGCTAGGACCACGGCTCTGATTTTAAGGATCCATGGGATGAGACTGGGTCCACTTGTACAATTCAGGATAATCTCCCATCTCAAAGCTCTTAATCATAATCATATCTGCAAAGCCCCTTTTGCCACATAAAGTAACGTAGGTACAGGTTCTGGGGATAAGGATGTGGACATTTGCAGAGAGAGGCGTTATTCTGCCTACTGCATATAATAAAGGTGGGAAAAGGCAAATGCACCAGGAGCGAGGTGCCAAAAAATGGTGGGGAAAGGGAGTGAGTCATAATACGTGAGTATTTGCATAAAGAACCGTGCATAAAAACCGGTATTCATTCCTGGGGGAGGGCTAGACTGGTAGAGGATGGAGAGGTCCAATGAAGATGTCTTTTGTCATTATGGAAGGGTTCAAATACACACAAGACACAGAGACAAGTATAATGATCTCCATGTACCCATCACCGTGCATCAACAATTACCACCATTTTTCCATTCTTACATCATTCGCCTCCCCACTTTTGGGGAAGGGGCTGAGAAGCATAAAGCAAGTCCCAGGCACAAGATCATTCTAGCCTTAAAAATTTCAGGATGGGGGCGCCTGTGTGGTTCAGTGGGTTAAAGCCTCTGCCTTTGGCTCAGGTCATGATCTCAGGGTCCTGGGATCGAGCCCCACGTAGGGCTCTCTGCTCAGCAGTGAGCCTGCTTCCCTTCCTCTCCCTCTACCTGCCTTCGTGCCTACTTGTGATCTCTGTCTGTCTACTTGTGATCTCTGTCTGTCAAATGAATAAAATCTTTTTTTTTTTAAAGATTTATTTATTTATTTGACGGAGAGAGAGAGAGAGATTACAAGCAGGCAGAGAGGCAGGCAGAGAGAGAGGGGGAGGAGCAGGATCCCTGCTGAGCAGAGAGCCCGATGCGGGGCTCGATCCCAGGACCCTGAGATCATGACCTGAGCCGAAGGCAGAGGCTTAACCCACTGAGCCACCCAGGCGCCCCTGAATAAAATCTTTAAAAAAAAAAGTTTTTTAAGATGAATCTCTAAGAGATAGGGTTTTTCAAAAATATCCCACAACACCATCATCCTCCTAAAAAAATTAACAGCATGTCCTTAATATCATCTAAAACTTAGACAATATTTAAATTTCCCCTGTTGCCTACAAAAAAAATTTTTTTTTTAGTCATTGGTATGGTTGGAGGAGGATTCCAACCAGGCCCACATGTTCCCCTTAGTTGACAGGACTCCTTAATCTTTTAATCTAGAACAATTTCCAGAAGGGACACTTCTCCCTCCCTACTCTTTTATGTCTTTATCTTTTAATCATCTAAAGTTAAATTTAGAGGAAAATCCGAACCTAATGCTTAAGGGAGGGTTAGGGCCCCCCAAATGTGGGGGGTTGAAAGAAAGCCCCCAAGCAGTAGAGACTCAAGGGTGGAGAGGATGAGAGGTGGCAGAAAGCCCACCAAAGTTCCAGGTGGCAGACAGAGTCAGGGAGCCCAGGGGCCTGGTATTCTGGGGGGTTTCCTGGCCTGCTCGGCAGAGGTGGATGGAAGGGGGGTGGGGATAGAAGCCACAATCTAGCTTGGAGTAACCTGAGGAAAACCCCCAAAGCCAAGGGTGATAAAATCATTCTAAATACGCATGGTGGTGAGACACCACAGGAAGCTCACTGTCCACCAAATTGAGCCAAGTGTTGTAACAAAGCCCACCCACATTGGACAACCGGGGACAGTGGAGACAGGCAAAGCATGGAGCACAGAGACAGTCAGAAGAAACTGGAACTCCGACACCTGAGTTCAGCTTCTCGCTCTGCCACCAGCTGCCTGCACTGTCCTGGGAAAGTCACCTGTGGACCTTGAGGAACCATGGCTGGGGGAGGGTGGAGTGAACAGTAATATATGTTAGTATTTGCTTGCATGGGCGTAAAGAAGGATGCAGAAAACCCAACCGAGAGTCAAATGAGATCCTCAGTGTGGAAAGGGCAGTGGCAATTTCCCCACTTAATCTGCACAATGGCCAGATCCCCAAATCCCCCTGCTACGAAGTGCCCCACATTATTTCTAACCCAGCAGAAGGGTTGCTGCAGGATGTATAAGTTTGCTTGAATGGGAAAGTTACTGTAGACAAAGGAAATGACAGGCTCAAAGGCAAATGGATGGGAATGAGCCCAGTGAATTCAGAGAATTAAAAGGAATACACAATACTACATCACTGTGGGATCTTAGATTGGGTATTGGAACAGGAAATGGACATTAGTGGAAAAACTGGTGAGAGCAGAATAAAATTTGCAGTTCAGTTAATGGTACTGTACCCATGTTAACTTCTTAGTTTTGACAAATACCCCATGGTTATGTAAGATGTTGGGGGAAGCTTTACTATTTTGGCAAATTTTCTGTAAACTTAAAGTAATTTCAAAAAAAAATTTTTTTTTTAAGCTATTAAGAAAGAGAGAGAAAGTAAAAAAAAGAAAAGTAGTGCAAAACGGCCAGAGCATATAAGGAGCTGAAGAGGGGAAATGGGTGACAGGCATTAGCCCACACCAGATGGCCAGGGGCCTCCTATCTTGGGCGGTTGCGGGCAGTGACTCTGTGGCCATATTCTCCCTCTCTGAAACCTCCCCTTGGGTCCCAGGTGGACACGAGTGACAGCTTGTTTTGGTTTTTGTTTTTATTATTTTTTTAAGATTTTATTTATTTATTTGACACAGACAGAGAGATCACAAGTAGGCAGAGCAGCAGGCAGAGAGAGGCGGGGGGCGGGGGAGGGAGGGAAGCAGGCTCCCTGCTGAGCAGAGAGCCCAATGCGGGGCTTGATCCCAGGACCCTGAGACCATGACCTGAACCGAAGGCAGTGGCTTAACCCACTGAGCCACCCAGGTGCCCCTATTTTTATTTTTAAGATTTTCATTTATTTGACAGAGAGAGACTCCCCCTGCACAAGCAGGGGGAGTGGCAGGCAGAGGGAAAGGGAGAAGCAGGCTCCTGACCGAGCAGGGAGCCCGATGTGGGGCTCGATCCCAGAACCCCGGGATGATGACCCGAGCTGAAGGCAGACGTCCAACTGACTGAGCCACCCAGGCGCCCCTAGTGACAGCTTCTTAACCCTATTTCTCCCTAACTATAATTCACCTGTCCGTACTTGCCTGAACCCACACACTAAGGTCCCAGGTCACACACACAGACACACACACACTGCCCCTCTGCGAGGAGCCTGTGTCCGGTCTCCGATCCTCCGCCTGATTCCAGAACCACCACCCAGAACAGAAGTCAGCAGCCATCCCCACTCAGTGAAGTACGGAAAATGTAGCAAGTCTCCTGTTCCCACAGCTGCGGAAAGGGAGGCTCGGAAAGGCAGGCCCAGGTGCAAATACCACCTGTGCTCAAAGAGTCAGCTTGCTCAGAGGCACCTTCAGGATGACACCGCCCTCAGGGTGTTACCCTCCTCCATGATCAAAGGCAAAAAAAAAAAAACAGTAAAGAACAGTGCCTGTGTTAACACAGCCCCTTACCCTGTGAAGAGGCAGGTGAGCACCTGGTCCCTGGAGCTGGACCACCTGAGTTCAAATCCTCGCTCTGCTGCTTCCTAGCAAGTTCATTAACCTCCTTGTGCCTCAGTTTGCCCACTTGTAAAATAAAGATCATAAGTCTATCAACCTCATGGGGCCATTTGCAGGCTCAGTGAGCTTATCTAGCAGCTAAAACAGCCCCCTAGCACATCATACATGCCATCCAAGTGTTATTCTTTGGACTATTTTTTCACTGAGTAATTCCAGAGTGCCTACATGGGCACCCCAGGAGCTGATAATCTAGTTGAGATTTTTTGTTTTTTTAAGACGCATGAGATGTCATGTTACCATCCAGGACAATGTCTGGATACAGTCTAACAGGTAACTCAGAAAGAAATTCCTACAAGAGTACTGGGGTGGAGGGGGGCAGAGCAGACTGATGTGACCAAGGGTACTGGGGCAGGGGGAGGCCCCAGTGGCCCCAAAGCCGGGTCAGCTGCATATAGGGCAAGAGAGGAGGAAGGGCCTGGGCCAGAAGCTGGGGCTGGGGCTGAGCACAGAGGAAGTGGGAACTTAGGTCTAGATGTGGGAGTGCACACAGGCTCCAAGAACATGGACAGAATTGTAAATATCAATCCATTAAGACAAGAGGGCAAAGGGCTTTTGTGATGAGTTTAGAATTGGAACATCAGCTTTTTGTACATTCAATAAATACAGATTTACTGAGCACCTACTGTGTGTCAGGTATTGTTCAAGGCACTGGGGACACATCTCCGAGCAGGACAGTTCAAACTGCCCACTCTAGTGGGGTTTAAATTCCAGCAGGAATAGGCAGCCCATAAACAGGACACATACCAAGAAAAGTCTCCACTGGGGTGCCTGGGCAGCTCAGTTGGTTAAGTGTCCGCCTTGGGCTCAGATCATGATCCCAGGGTCTTGGGAACTGAGTCCCAAATCAGGGTCCCTGCTCAGCAGGGAATCTGCTTCTCCCTCTCTCTCTCCCTCTTCCCCTCCCCATTTCTGGCTCTCGCTCTCAAAAACATGAATGAGATCTTTAAAAAGAAAAAAAAAAAAGAGAGAAAAGAAGTCTCTAGTCTGTTAGAAGGTGAAAGTGCTCAGAAAAACAGTGTCAATGCAGGGGGAGTTAGGAGGTTTTCAAGCAGGAAAAATGAGTAGGAAAGAACAAAGCAAAGCTTCAGGAGTACTACAAAGTATATTAAATATTCATTACCTCCAACCTCTCCCGCCCCTCAGTCGCCTACAGAGGACAGATCCTGAGAAATACACTTGCTTTGCGGAGCTGGGGAAGTGGGAGTGGAGAATACAGACTGGAAATGCCCAGTGAGTACTCACCGCTCCTCATGGACAGAAGGCTGGCTGGTGGGGGCTGGGGTGGGGCAAGGCAGGAGCGGTTGCCACGGAATGGGAGCTTGCAGAAAGAGACACCCAGAAAGGGTTTTTAGATCGGTGTTCTCTAGCCTTTGAGGGGTTCCCCCCTCCTCCAGCTCTCCATGGCATCTTCAGGGACTGTGCACTAAACACGGGTGGTCCCACGTTGACTGGGTGCATGTTTAATGCAATGCAAAGGTGTGGCTGGGAGCAGAGGAGCCCAGAGCAGCCCAAGCCCAGCGACGGTGCAAGGCAATGGGTCGAGCGATGTGTTCAGACTGGACAAGTGAAGACAGGGGGTCAGGAAGAGGGTGGAACGGTTGTTTGGGTTGAGGAAAGAGCTTTGAGGGCCTGGCCTACAGGGGACAGGAGGAATGAAGGCTGAGAAATTCAGAGCTGGCAGCAGAAGGCCCAAGACCCAATCTTTGCCCATAAATCACCAACACCTCCTTCTTCGGCTTGCTTCCTTATCTCTAAATTGGGCAGCTTTGTGGCCACTGCCAGGAGCGGTGGGAGAGATTCCCAGAAGCAAGACCCACATTCGAGAGGCAGGTGTGGGACTGGAGGCAGAAGCAGTCACAGGTGCTGTGAATCTCCATGCTGACGGATGAGACAGTGAGGAGAAGGACCTCTGGAGCAGGGAGACTCTCAAGGTCATGAACTCTGATCTGGATATTTGGGGTTTTTTGTTGTTGTTTTTGTTTTTTAAGATTTTATTTATCCATCTGACAGACAGAGATCACAGGTAGGCAGAAAGGCAGGCAGAGAGAGAGCAGGAAGCAGGCTCCCTGCTGAGCAGAGAGGCCGACTCGGGGCTCGATCCCAGGACCCTGGGATCATGACCTGAGCCGAAGGCAGAGGCTTTAACCCACTGAGCCACCCAGGTGCCCCTGGATATTTGTTTTGAGATTCCTATTGCTTCTGTAACAAATTACCACCCATTGAGTGGCTTACCATAACACACATCATTTTATAGTCCTGAAGGCCTGGAGTCTAAAATGAGTTGTTCCTTCAGTCAGCCTTAGAGGAGAATCGGCTTCCTCGCTGCCGCCAGCTACTGGAAGCAGCTGCCTGCGTTCCTTGGCACGTGGCCCCACATCACTCAGCCTTCTGCTTCTGCCTTCAAATCTCCTTCTCTGGCTCTGACCTTCTGTCTATTCTCATAGGACTCCCACTGATCACACCTGGCCCACCAACATAAGCCAGGATAACCTCCCCATCTCAAGATCCTTAACTTAATTACCTGTGCATAAAGCCCTCTGATACGCAGGGTGACCTCCTCACAGATTTTGGGGGGTTTGGACGTGAGGGGCCATTAAAGTGGAAATGCCCAACAGGCCCTCCGTTACCATGATGAGTTTAGGGAGAGGTCAGCTCCAAAGAGAGAAAGTGAGAGGGGGCGAGTGCCTAGTGAGAGCTGAGACGGGGGCAGAGACACAAAGCCCGAGGAAGGCTCACTCCTCTGCAGCTTCTCCACACATGTTTGCAGAGGGCCTGATGGGCCAGCAAGGGACTGGGTTCTACGGAAAATACAGAAATTAATCAGGTGAAGTTTACTTTAGAGGAGCTTACCACCAAACTGTGAAGCCACAAGAGAACACGGCGAAGGTCAATGAGTCAGCATGAGGGAGATTCAAACAAGGTAATCCATGGAGGAAAAGACTGGGGTGTTCTTCATGAAGTGGTGGCATTTGACCTTAGTAAGAGGAGCAGGAAAGAAGTTTCTAGAAGTTAAGGGAGTGAACCAAGATGGTACATGTAGCACCAGGGACACCCAAGGGAGAAATGTCTAGAAAGAAGGTACGGTCAGCATGGTGAAAGGCTGCTGCAGCAGCAGCAGCAGCAGCAGCAGCAGCAGGAAGAAAACAAGCCCCCAAATGATCCCTGGTGGGGTGTCTAGGAGGGCAGAGAGCGCCCAGTGAGAGCGGGGGTCCTGCCTGTTGCCCCCCTGGCTGGAGAGAGGAGCAGTCCCTGGGGAGATGGGTGTGGCAGGTCCTTAGTTCGCCTGCCCCCGAGGTTTCAAACCTTACCACCAGGGGGCGCACAAAAGCCAAAGTGGGCCTTCAGCCCCAACCGGGGTTTTTCCAGAAACAGGATGCCCCGAGGGAAGGGAGGGAAAGTTTCCCACTCCCAGCACCACAAAGCCTGGAAGCCCTCTCTGCCTCCGTGTGATCTCTGACTCAGGGGCTTACCCAAATTTTCCCCTTCCAGCTGCAGCAAACCACATTTTTTTCCATCTCTCCCTTTCCTGGTTACCCGTAGAGCTGCCCGTAATAAACACACTTTGGCCCAGAGGCTTTTTGCACCATGGATTGTCAGATGGAGGGCACCGCGCCATCTCCTAACCCAAAGTGCCCATCCTACAGGTGAACAGCCTGACACCCAGAGACAGCAAGTGACTTGTCCAAAATAAACCGAGGGGTCGGATTAAGACTTCAGATGGCCACACTCACGTTATAAGGACCCCCTTGATCGTATGTAATTTGGAGCTGCACCATACCCCGCCCCATTGCTTCTATAACAGTAACGGTAACAACAGCTTCCATTTCTTGCTCACTTGTGTGCCAGGCACTGAACTAAGCCCCCTACAGGACTACCTCATTCAATACGCACATTACCCTGAGAAGGTATAAGCTTAATAGTTACTGAACTCTCCTCCCACCTGCACTGGTTAACAGGTGGGGGGAGCAGGGAGGAGAGGAGAGAAGAATACCAAAAGATAAAATCCTCTTTCCCTCCGACCTGTTTCTCCCTAGGTAGGTGGCCTCTGCCTCAGAGCAGCACAATGGGACATTGTCTGATTTCCTACCACCCCCACATACTGCCCGGCCCCAACCGTCCTCAGTGGACACTAGATTTGGGTGAGTGACGAAGGTGAAGCATTACCAAAATTCCTGCAGTCCCTCGCTCTTAGTATTGTGCAACACTGAGGGGAACCCGGCTCGGCTCGAAGCTTCTCTTTCCTCATCACAGCAGGCTCCCAAGAAGCCTTAGAACACGTGAATGGAGTTCCCCATCATCTGGCTCCAGCTGTTCTGGCTGAGATCTCCCCCGCCTCCTCCCGCCTACACACACACACACACACACACACACACACACACACAGAGTCCTCTCTTCTGGTTTTGCTGCACTCTCCAGCCTATACCCCATCTCCCCATCTTGTTCACTTCTCTCTGTCTCTCACCTGACCTCTCCTAGGGCCTCCTGACTGCTCTCCACATGTCTCCACCTCACCTTTTGTGTCCCATGCTCCCCTCACACTACCCAGTTGCAGGGCCCGGTTACAACACATCACCTGTCACCTTCCTCATAATCTCCCAAAGCTCTGAGGTCGGGACAGACAAACACTAGTCCTTATCCCCTGCACCTCCTGCCCTCCCTACCCAACGGCCTAAAATACAGGTAACCCTCAACCTAAATCACACAGCAAGGGGAGGCTCTCCCTCACCCCAGCCCCTGGGTCTCCACCTTGACCTTCCACATACCTCCCCCAGCTGTGAGCTCCACCCCAGACCCCAGACAGCCCCAGGGCCCCAGGCTTTGCCAGAAGATTCTTCTGTGAAACAACTTTCCCTTTGGTTCTGCAGCATCACTTCCCAGTCTGTGTCAGAGGCCCCTCCTCGGAGCTCCCTCAGCCTCCAAGCCTATCTCCAAGCCCCAAACAGTACTCTCCCTCACTGTCTGGCCACCTGAGTCCCTCCACTCCTGCCCTGGACACGCAGCTCCTGCCCCTAAGGAGCCCCCTTAGGAGTAGAACATGAAAATGTTTTTGAACAAATCAATGAAACAACTGAGAGTGATAATAAAAAGCAAAATCAGAGCTACAAAGGGCGACGCCCTCTGTTTCTAGTGGGTGAAATTTGAGTTAGGCTCCTTTTTTGCTTGTTGGTATTTTCTGATGTTTCTTACTTTTGTAAGGGAAACTTCATTTGGGAAAAAAAAAATACAAAGGGGCTTCGGGACTCCAAAAGCAGAAGGAATCTCCTCATCTTTGGTGAGAAACAGGAGAGGAGTTTCTCCAACTGAAGAGGTAGGGCCAGGCAGTCAGAAGGCCCACACCACATGCCACAGGCAGGGCAAGGCCACACAGAAGTGGGGAGCTGAGTAGGGCAGGGAGTGCCGGGGAGAGCAGCATTCAGCATAGACACGAGATGAGGAATAGAATGCCAGATGGGTAATTTCAACTCAGGTCACTGGTGGGGAGCTCCAGGAAAAACGGGATCAGAACTCAGCATGTCAAGGTCAAAGGGCAAGAGGAAAGGCGCTGGGGAGTAGAGGTGAGAACAGAAGCCTGGATAGGAACTCTCTCTTCTCTCAGGGCATCTGAACCCCAAGACCAGGAAGCACCGCAGGACCCCTCGACTTCCTCAGCCATATTACTGTTCAGGAACCATATTTGAAAATTACTCCCATAACCCTCCATCCTCTCTTGCCGCCTGGACTGCCAGTTGCTAATTCCTGTTCCACAGAGTGAGATGCCAAGTAAAGAGTGTACTCCATGAATGAAAGTTTGCAAGTAGCCGCCTCAAGGAGACATAAAGCCCGGCGGCTCCCCTTCAAATCGAGCACAGAGCAAGATGAGCCTTCACTCGGCGTGCAGCCTCCTGGAGTAAGGGGACTGGATCCCAACCCCAACCCCCAACGACCCAAGAAAGGTCTCCCAAGAAAGGTCTCCCGTAGCAAAGGGCTCAGGCAGGGAGATCAGAATCAACAAAGCGGGAACTTCAGGGCAAGGCTTCCACAGAACTCCTAGGTAAAAGCGGAGAGGAGGAGGGGAGCGAGCAGTCTGGAATGATCCCGGGGCTGTTGAGAGGAAAGGGGAAGGTCGGCGGCGGGAAAGAGGGTCGGGCCAACGAACGTGAGCGAGAGGGCTGTGCCCGGAGGAAAGAGAGGAAAGGGCACTGCGGGCTCCAAGACCGCTGAGCCCCAGTACCCGCCGGAAGCCGGGCGGGAGCCGGCCTCTGGGCGTAGGCGGGGCAGGTGGGGCCAGGGGCCGAGTCGGCCGGGGGCGGGGTCCACGGCACATGCGCACCGCAGCCACTGGGCTCTGTAAGGAGTGGCACTTTTTAAAAGTGCAGCCCGGAGGCCAGCCTGCAGCCGCCGAAGCCCCGGTCCCAAGTCTGCAAACCCTCGTCCCGGTCACGCGCGCCCCGAGTTCCACACCGGTCCGGCCCAGGCCAGTCTAGCCCGCACCATGCCGGTCAAAGGAGGCACCAAGTGCATCAAATACCTGCTCTTCGGATTTAACTTCATCTTCTGGGTGAGTGAGCGCCAACCGCCGCGCGCTCCTCTCCGGAGCCACCTGTTCATCCCGGGGACCCTGTCCGCGGTCGGGGCTGCCGGTAACTGGCACTCCCCGCGCCGGGTGGACTCCGGGCGGGAGGAGCAAGGGCACCGCGGCCGCCAGCTGGCTCCTCGACCAGGTCCGGAGACGAGCGGGGCGGGCACGATCGTAGGGGCTCCTCCGAACCCGAGCGGGGCAGCGGAGCGCGGGGGGCTCTAGGGAGCTGGGGCGGGGAGACCGGCCCTAGCCCTCTTTTTCGCCGAGGGTTTGGGGTGGGGTTCGCGTCTGCTCCCTCCCCTCCCCCAGCTCCTGCGAGTGCCGGAGGGGAAGGCGGCAGGGAGAAACGGAGCACCCTTCTTCTGGGAACTTCAGGCCCTGACCAGGGACTACTGTGGCGGGCAGTACAGTTCGCGATCTGGGTGGGGTCTCACAAGTGGCCGGGGCCGCGAGGAGGGGATGGGGGGAGATGCGGGCGCTCTGAGGATTTCAGTGGGGCGAGGAGAGCTCAGCCCAGAGCTGTTGACACTTTTACACTGGAAAGGGAGAGGGAGGGAGGATTGGGAACGCGTCCCTGAGTGAGAGTGGGAGACCCCCTCCACCCTCCAGGAGGTGCCTGCAGGCTTGATTCTGAGCCCGCCGTGAGAAAGTCGGAACTCCCTCGAAACTACCTGAAAGACTAGCTTGTCTTGATTTTTTTTTTCCCCCAAAGGCGATAAGTATCTGAACTGGAGAGAACTCTGGGAGAGTTGGGGAGTGGTGGGGCAAATGCCTGTTGGCGCTTTTAGTCCTGTGTTTCCCCATTTCCGGGGGAAGATCAGGTGCCCTCCGCCTACTGCTAGCCCGGGTCCTCCAGCCTGGCCTACACCCCTGTGCCAGCCCACCCAGTGCCTGGGCGGGGCCACGGACAGTGGTTCACCTGGATAGGACACCGCGCTGGGGAGCTGCATGACACCCACTGCTGGCCGCACTCGGCCTTTCTGCAACTGGAAAGCCTGAGGCAGGCACCTTCTCTTGGGGGATTAAGGGACCACCCAGAGACGGAAAGAAGCAAGGAAAAGGGAACCTTTGTGTCCTGAGTCTGAGGCCCCCATGCCCTGCACACAAATGGATGGTATTTGCTCCTTTGCAGTTAAGGAAGGAGTTTGGAAAGGCAGTTCCTGTACCACTAGAGAGACGGCTGTAGAAATAGGCATGCCACCAGAGCCTTGTAGCAAAAAATATACTGTACCTGTTCCCCTGGAGCTGGTCACCGGGTCCCCACGAACCTTGGGGCAAACCTCTTGAGATTTTAATCCTCTGTCCTGAGCCGATGCTAAGAGTCTGACCTGCCATACAAAACATATATTCTAGTGAGGATGCCACATAGTCATACCCTTGTCCAACACTTGGCCTGTTTTAGGGAGACCACCCCACACAGCAGTGGGCACTCTTCCTCCCTGTGTTCCCACCAGCCCCCAGCAACCAGCCAGCTGGCTCCCAGGCTGGGCTTCCTCCTCTCACCAACCTCTGGCACCAGAAAAGAATGTGAGAAGGCGCTGGCTAGCCCCGCCCCACCCCACCCCTGTCCTTGGGGAGTCTTCCTCTCCCCTTCCCAGCACAATCTCCCCTGCCACCCTGTTACTTAGTCCTCAGTTATCTGCCTCCGCTGCATCAGGGGTTTGGGCCAGGGAGGAACCACAGACTGCCATGTGCCTTCATTAAAAACACACACACACACACACACACACACACACACACACACACGCCATGTGGCTCCTGCAGGAGCCTGATGAGAGGCTCCAGTGCTCCGGGTATCTGCTCAGTCTCATTGTCTCCAGCCTGTACCACCCTACCCATATTCAGAGCTGCCCCTACCTGGACCAGGCGCTGCTGGTCAGCCACGTCATCTGAAGCAGATATGACTGAATCTGGAAGTGTTTGGGTCCACAATTAGGAATGACTTTGGTGATTATCCAGTCCAGCCCTTATATTCACAGTGAGAAAGCAGAGAACCAGAGAGGGGTGGGGTGATTGGCCCAGGATCCCGGAGACCGAATCAATACCATAAGCCCTGGGTCCCTGACTTAAGTCCCATCCTCTTCTGTCTCCATCAGGAAACCAAAAAGGGGACCTGGTAGTGGACTTGGGGGAGGGGGGACAGCGCGGGTAAGCCACATTTTTCTGAATTAACGATTGTTCAGTAGGCCTGTATGTATTAAGGTCCCTGAAGAGATGCTAGAATAAAGGAGTATCAGGATCCACTGGGGCAGTGTTCTACAGTGTGCAAAGGCCTTTTCCAGGTCCCATGAGAGAAGCCGGAGCAGGAAGCATTATCCCCATGGTACTAGTGACCAGGAAACTAGTCTCCGGAAAGGTTAAGTGACTTATCCAGGGTCATGTGGCAGGATAGCATCAGGAGTAAGTTTAAAGCCACATCTGGTTGACTTAAAGTGCAGTCTGCTTTCCACCCCAACCCACTGCCATGCCTAGCCAGGCAGAAATAAGCTCTCCTAGATACCTTTAAAGGGAACGTCTCAGATTGTAATAATGGCACCGGTTACCTTTCTCTCTTGAGACCAGGAATTTTTAAACTTGGCATTTGGGATCTGATGCGGGCCTTGGAAAATAGGAGTGTGAGGCCAGGAGCCAGCAACACCTCATGAACAAAGGATGCTGGGAGGGGTGGCCTAGCAGCGACCCAGAGGGAGAAGCAGTGGGATGATCAGGGTGGGGAGATGGTACATGTCTGCGCCGGCCTCGGACCCTGTGGAACCCCAGTGACAGCTGAGCCCACCCTCCCTGAGTAGGGCCTCTGATGCTCACAGCCAGACCAGCAACCAGTCTGTTCGTCTAACACCCCACAACCCTAACTTCTTGACTCTCAGTTGTTTCTATATTTTCCTCTGGGGCATCTTGCCTACCCATCTACCCCGCCGCCCCAAAAAAAGCAGTGGAAATCTGGACAGGGACCTGGATATTAGTCTAGTTCTGTCCTCAGGTCACCTTGACATCCTGGGAAGTGGCTTTTGTGTTTCAGTCCTCAGTTTGCTCATCTGTAAAACCAATGGGTTTTTCAATTATTTACAATTGGGTCTTTACCTCTGAAGCCTGATTCTTGGTCTCTTTTCTGTTGACCTCACATTTCCCTCTGTCGCCCTGGATAGGGTCCCTCTGTTTAGGGGTTCTCTGTTTTCCTGGCCCTCAGCAGTCCTCAGTAGTCCTGCCCACTGGTCGGCGCATGGCACATTCAGCCCTCCCCCGCCACCAGCAGACGGAGCTGGTGTCTACACCAAGGACTTGCCGTGGGTTAAATGAGAGAACGTATGGGCTGCCCTTGGCATAGCTTAGCGCCAGACCCAGTAAACTTCCAACCAAAGCCGCTATTACTCCACAGTTGAGAAAGTAGATTGAGGCCATGGGGAGGGTAGGAGCCCTTCCCCAAGAAGTGTGGAAATTGAAACCAGGGATGTAGGCAGGCATCCACACTCCACACATCCCCCCGCCCCCTTCCGACTTCCTGCATCACGGCCAGCCTCGTGATCCACCCCACCTCCATGATTCCTGCTCCAGGACACCCACTCCATCTCTTGTGCGGCTCCACGTTTGACTGTGGGGCGGCCCCAATTCTGAAAATAAACTACATGGCAGAGAAACCCTAAGACCTCAGACTTCTGGGCCTGGGCAGTGTACAGACCTAGCAGTGTAGACAGGGGCAGAAGCCCCTCCCACCCCACTTGCTGCTTCCCCCTTGCTGTTGGCCTTCTGCGTTGGGCTGAGCAAGCAGCTGGGACGCTTGCCTGAAATGGCTCCCCACCTTTGGCACACAGACAGTGGGAGCTCTGGTAAAGCTGGCAGTGTCTGTACTGAGGCTGGCAATTTGGGGAGAGGTGAGAGGAGGCCAGGTGTCTGCATCTTCTAAGAAAAAGAGGACCTCTCCCCTGCCGGGAATCTTGACGGCTCGCCCCTCACTTTTTCCTGCAGTGGTTGTCAACAGCAAAGCTCTGATTCCTGATTTTGGGGGGCAGGGGGATTCCTCTACACAAACACTAACCCTGTCCTTTGAGAGTGGCCCATGGCACCGTTCCAGACCTGACTCTTCTGTACTCAAAGGAAGAGGTTTGAGGACTTGGAACCACTTGAATAAGCAGCCCATGGAGGGCCATCCTTGCCAGGACACCTAACCAACTCTGCTAAATGAGTCTTCTGTGGCTTCAAACGTCACAAGTCAGCGTTCTCACACCCTTTTGTATTAGATGTGGAATCTTCCTGTTAGACGCAGTGCTGGGTGTCCTGTGTTTGATTGTGTGCTTGTTTTCCGGTTCAGTTCAATTTTATGAGGAGGTGTGGCTTTCGGTCACACAGTTCGCAACTTAATAATACACCTCCAACTGGCAAAAGCGCCTTTTCTTCTGAAGAACCTAAGCCTTGACAGTTCTTTGCTGGGTGTGCCTGGCTGTAGGTAAGGGTTACGGACCTGAGGTCATGGGTCATCATGGCTTCTGTGGCCTGTTGTCTCCTTGCTAGACAAGTATTCTTAACGGACCTGTGTCCAGCTGGGGAGAAGAGCGTGAAGTTTGAGGGGTGCAAGTTTCTATTCTGCGTCCCCCACCCCGGTCCAGGGGAGGGGTGTGGGGGGGTCAGTGGGATTGCCTCTGGGCCTGCCACAGGTCTTTTCAACCAAAGCCCTGCAGAAACCTTCTTTCCATCTCTTCCAAACGAAAAAGCGGTGACTTACTTATTCTGGGGTTTTGAAACTCTGGGCAAGAGCCCGATGTTCTCAACTACTTGGAAATGTCCTCTGCAACTGAGGAGACCAGAAGGGCTAATCTTAACAATACACTTTTTTTTAAATTTATGTTTTGAAGTCTGACTGCAGATCACTTGCCTGTTTCATTCTGTGGAAAAAGTAATGCTGGTCCAGGGACATTTTCATTTTCCATCAAGTGATGGCATGCAGCTGTGGAAAGCAGCATCCTGTCTCCAGATGAGATAATTTTATAATAATTACATCCATCCGGTAATTCCAACTCCTGTCCGCCCCCCCATCCCCAACCACCACCGCCACCCCCAAAAAGTCCTTCATTCTGAATCCTTTTTAAGTACTGTGTGCCATTGTCCTAGCCTCATGGACCTTAACCTTTTTAGGGAATTCCACAAAATCGGAGACCCACCTCCAGAAAAATGCTTTTGCCTCCTTTTTTTTTTAATTTTGCTTTTTTTTTTCTGGAGGCCAGTGAATGCCTCATACTGGTTTTTCTCCTCTCTTGGTTTCCAAGCAACCTCTTCTCTGTTCTGAATCCCATGCTTCAGCCATGAGCCGGGGGTTGCCTCATCACCACCCAGGGACTGTGTGGGGGAATCCGGGGTGACTTGAGAAAGCGTGAGTTCCCCAAAGGTCAAGAGCAGCCTGGACTGGAGAGCCAGCCTCCCCACCCATACTTGCTCTGACTCTCAGCTTAATCATTGCCCAAGGAGTGGCTTTGACTCTCGATTAATTTAATGAGTGTACTGTATTTCTGATCCACATGAAGAATCCGACTTTATGAGCTTCTCGCCAAGTTTTGCTTCTTGGGTTAGTTTTTCCCATAGTTCAGGTAATTTGTATTTGTTTAGGAAGAACCAAGTTCTCTGTTTCCCTCCACCTCCTTCCCATCAAATGGAGAGTGATACAGCCAGCCTTCCCGGACTTTGCCCTTAAAGGCTTTGGAAGGCGCTGGGTGGGGGGCGGGGGGGGTGGTGTTTGGAGATTTGGACTCCTGGGGAGATGATATTCAATTTGGTTGAATATCAGAGGAGGGTGAACCCCTCTGACTGAGAGGGGCCTGGATTCATTTGATTCTGGCAAAGATCCCTGGGTAGAGAGATGTGGGGACTATGGACTTGGAGAAAAAAAATCAGAAATCTGGATTTTAAAGGTCCTTCTTGTTCAGTCCTCTTGCCAGCCACTGTACAGGGATGATGAAACAGTGACTCTTGCTGGCTCTTGCTGAAGGAAAGTCACTCTTCAAAGCTTAATCCTGTTACTGTTGTGTTCAGTGTACATTCCGGGTTCCAGTGAACACCTCTCAGGCCGGGCAGGCCAATGGCCTGTGACTTCTACTAAGCCCTCGCCTCCAGATTGCTCAGGGCTCAGCCCCTTGCTTCTGTTCCCAGTATAAGCTGCTTTTCAGTTTCCAAGTATAAAAACACCACAACACATGGGTCATAGCAGAAGACCCTTGCGTGGGACTTAAAAATATGATAAAGTAAATCATACAGTTTTACTGAATTTGAAACAGGTTTCTATAGCGTTCTAGTTTTATCTTTAAGCCTACATTGATTGAGGCAATAGCATGATAAATGAAAACCTGATGTATTAAAACTTTATACAGAAAGATCAGCAAAGGGACAGACGCTTAGGTGGCTCAGTCGGGAGCCTTCAGCTCCTAGGGTCATGGGATTGAGTCCCATACCTGGCTCCTTGCTCACTGGGAGCCTGCTTCTCCCTCTGCCTGCTGATCCCTCTGCTTGTACTCCCTACCCCCCTCCCCCATGACAAATAAATAAATATAATCTTAAAAAAAAAAAAAAAAGATCAGCAAAATCATATTTACGAACTCTTGCTTTTCAAGTCAGTAGAATTTTGGTGTTTTTAAAAGATAGTTTGCTATAGACTAGAATGTTTGTGTTCCCCCAAAATTCATATGTTAAATCCTAAAACCCAGTGTAATGGTATTTGGAGGTGGGCTTTTAGGGGTGATGAGGTCGTGTGGTTGGAGCTCTCATGAATGGGATTAGTGCCCTTATAAAAGAAGAGGCCCCAGAGCGTGCCCCCCTCCCTTCCACCATCTGAGATTATAGCAAGAAGACAGCCCTCTGTGGACCAGGAAACAATTCCCCACCAGACACCAAGTCTTTGGTGTCTTGATCTCGGACTTCCTAGACTCCAGGACAGTAAGAAACAATTTTTGTTGTTAAGCTGCCTGACCAATGGTCATTGGTTATAGCCACCCAAACGGGCTAAGACATAATTATTCACAGGTTCAAATCAACATCCCTTCTTCCCATCTAGGTGAGCAGTTGCGGTGTGCCATTTTTCATGCCCAGCTCACATCAGTGCCCCCCTCTAGTGGGCAGCAGGCCCCCTCACCCCCACAGCAGCCCCCCTGCTCCAGTCCGTAGAGACAAGAAACTTGTCTCTTGTCCCTTCCCACTAAGATTCTCTCTCCTGCTCTCCCCGATGCGGTGTGAAGTCTTCCCATTGCTTCCCGTGATACGGGGCTGTGGATTTAAATACGTACCGTTACGCTTAGGCTTTCTAAAGTTTTCTTTCTGCCAGCCTGAGAACCTCTTCTCATGCTCTACTTTCTCCCATTCCCACCATATTCTAGTAGCTCCGACTCCCTAAGATAGATAACCCTTAAAAGAGACCCAGAAAGCTTATTTCAAGTAGAAATTAGCTTCTCTCCCCGTGCTGGGGAGAGCCTGT
The DNA here is from genome assembly GCF_902655055.1 of Lutra lutra. Lineage (NCBI taxonomy): Eukaryota > Metazoa > Chordata > Mammalia > Carnivora > Mustelidae > Lutra > Lutra lutra. Next base: position 42,096,333 of record NC_062285.1, read on the forward strand.
TAGGGTGAGAAGCTGGCATTATCCTCCTCCTGTGGCAGGTGCCTCCCAGGACCCCATAGCCAGGGCCGTAACACAGGCCTGTGGTCATGCCCTTTGGTGGCAGGATGGTGCTGTGGGGGAAGGGCAGAGGTTCTGGGCTTCCCCTTGGGGCCATTCCTATTCGGGATGCAAGGACCGTGGCCAGTGGGCAGCTGTAACCGTGTCTGCACTGCAAGGCTTGCCATAGTAGCAAAGCTGGGATGAGAAGAGGACACGCCAAGTGACTCTGGGGAATCTGTTTCCCAGAGCAGTGCTGTGTCCACACCAACTTTCTGGCCAGTACAACAAGGGCATAGATGAAGTTCTCGGGCCACAGACCAGCAAGAAGAAGTGCATTCTCTCTCTCTCATTCTGTCTCCACTCTGTTCGTTGGGCAGCTGGCCTCAGAGAAAGGCCAGGTGGCCGAGGCAGGTGCCTTCCTGTCCTGAGAAGGTAGGGCCTTCTGCTAGTTCAAGTAGGCTTCCCTGAGACCTTTTAAGGATATAAGGTGCACTTTTTTTTTTTTAAGATTTTATTTATTTATTTGACAGAGAGAGATCACAAGTAGACAGAGAGGCAGGCAGAGAGAGAGAGGGAAGCAGGCTTCCTGCTGAGCAGAGAGCCCGATGTGGGACTCCATCCCAGGACCCTGAGATCATGACCTGAGCCGAAGGCAGCGGCTTAACCCACTGAGCCACCCAGGAGCCCTAAGGTGCACTTTTGAAATGCAATCAGCTATGGCTGGGAGGGAGACAGGACAAAAGTGAAAAATTCTGGCTCTGAAATTAATGACACTGATCAAGGAGACAGTTCTGCAGAACAATTGAGAATCTGGGCTTTGCAGTCAGACTCTCCGGGGTTCAAGTTCTCGCTCAGCTGCTTATTTGCTATGGGATCTCTGACGAGCTGCTTCTGTGTCCAGGTTTTCTCAGCTAAAAAATGAAAGTAAATGTTACCTACTTGGTGGGTCTGTTGTGAAAATTAAAGAGTACAGGCACAGAGCTGCAGGCAGGGTATGGGGAGAGCAAGAGTTACAGGCTAGCTGGCCAGGAGCATACTGTTAACCCTTGAACATTACAGGGTTTAGGGACACCAACCCTGTGCAGTCAAAAATCTCTTTCGAACATTTGCCTTCCTGAAACTCTACTACTAATAGCCTACTGTTGACCGGAAGCCTTACGGATAACAGTAAGATACTGTTAGCACATACTCTGTGTATGTATTATATGCTGCATTCTTAAAATAATCGAGAAATGAAAATAGTATTAAGAAAATCATAAGGAGGGGCTCCTGGGTGGCTCAGTGGGTTAAAGCCTCTGCCTTCAGCTCAGGTCATGATCTCAGGGTCCTGGGATCGAGCCCCACATCGGGCTCCCTGCTTGGCGGGAAGGCTGCTTCTCCCTCTACCACTCTCCCTGCTTGTGCTTCTGCTTGCTCGCTCTCTCTCTGTCAAATAAACAAGTAAAATCTTTAAAAAAAATAAAAATAAAAATAAAATCATAAGGAAGAGAAGACACATTTACAGAACTGTAGTGTATTTATCTGCAAAATTTGCTTATAAACTGAAATCCGTGTGTGCAAATGGCAACTATAATTAAGAGACCCAAAATGAAGGCCGAGATCATGGCAAAGGGATGGGATGGATGATAGGTTGGACACAGCAGTTGGAGACCTTCGGCCCCGCTCCTCCCCTGGCTTTTGGCCCCATGATGAGGAAGGAGGGCCATTTCACTGAGCAGAGCTGGGTGTGCCTGTTGCCAGCACTGCCAGTCCACACACCACATGGCATGGCTTCAAAGGTCTAAACAAAGGGGCATCTCCCACCACTCAGGGCCATGCAGGCAAGTGGTAACCGGTCCCACAGATGGAATGAGAGCTAGCTGGTCCACATGGCTAAAGTGTATAAACAAGAGTGAGTGAGTGAGTGAGTGTGTGTGTGTGGGGGGGGGGGGTCGCCAGGCATCTTAGTGAGGCATACACAATGGAAAACAAATGTGTGGTATTCTGGAATTTAAAGCAAAACATACCCAAAACAATCCCCCACATCAGATGATTTTGGTTAAGATCAGAATGCCTTCTTTCAGCAGGAACCAGATTTATGGGCTGGCGGATGGGTGTTCCATGTCTGGCAAGCAGGCAGTGGAAATTTGCAGTGAGGTTTCTTGTTTAGAAAGAGGTTATCTTGGGCAGAAGCCCTCCCTCTGGATCCTTCATCCCCCAAACTGCTTAATATTAATATACCATATTAGCTAAAACTTTCTTTCTCTTTTGGGCGGAATAGAGCTCTGGTTTTTAAATGATGTTGACTTTGTCTTTGGAAGGGAGGATTTCTCAGCTCTTGAACTTGTTCAGACCAGGTTGCTGCCTAATTACCATCAAGGTGTGCTTAAAAAAAAAAAAGCTTACAAGGCCCTTTATCCCCTGCCACACCCTGAAGAGGGGACCTTGCTAACTCCCTTCCACCAGGGCTGCTTCAGGCAGTCAAGTAACTGACCTCTTCATGGCCCTTAGCCATCAGCGCTCTCCCTCTGTCATATGCAGAGCAGGATGACAGAGGGAGAGCGCTGATGGCTAAGTTGTCCCATACCTGCTCTGTGACCTTGGGCAAGTTACTTTACCTCTCTGAGCCCATTTCCTCATCTCCAACTGGGATGATCCTAAATATTTCAAAGGGTATAAGGCAGTCCTACCAGCCCTCTTAGATTCAGAAGGGGTAGAAATCTAGCTCCCTCATATTCCTCTTCTCCCTGGGAAATCCCACTGTTGTTCCTACAGGGCGTGTTCCCCTCTTAGCTGTGCACCAGTCTGAGGCAAGCTGGAGTCCACCATGGCCCCAAAGAGTCATGCTTAGCAAACGGAGGGTACCCGTATGGTATAGCTGTTGAGCCCCTCCACCCAAGTACCCCCCCACCCCAAAGTGCACAGAATCCCCAGGACCTGAACCCCTGCAAGGTCAGCGGACAGGCTAAGCAGGTGCTTAGGAGGTCAGCAATGCAGGTAAGCCCAAGGAATCATGGGGAAACTAGGTATTTTTTTAACTTCTTTATATTTTGTATTTCTGATTTTTTAAAAAATATTGAATTATATAGGTGGTGGGATGGGTGTTGCCATTTTCTCAGTATTTAGGGCAGTAAATGGTCACAAAAGGCAGAAGTGTTCCTCCCCAGGGGCCTGGCTTCTCTGATGGTTGGGTTTGCGTTTTGACCTCCCGACATGCCATCAAGGAGCAGCCCCCTTTAGCGGGGTCCTTTATGACCCAGGATGGTGGTTGGGGTGGGAGGAGTTGACCTGTCAGAAATGCAGATTCCTAGGGGAGGCAGCAAATCAGTGACTCTCCTTATGCCTCACTTTTATTATTTGAGTCCTGAAGGTCATACTGCCAGGGTCTTACGGTTGTTGGACATGATGGTGTATTTAATGTGAAGCGTGTGGCAGTGCCTGGCTCAGAGCAAGAGCTCAGGGTTGCTTTGGGCCCCTCTGGCTGTAGTTACTGTTACCACGGCCACTCAGAACGTTCCAGAGATTGAAGTTGTCTAAAACACACTCCTCTGTGTCTTGCTTTGGATCTGTAAAGCCGCCTCACACAGGATTGTTCCAGGCTGAAACTTTACCACAAGGCTCCATCCTTTTCAGAAGGTGAATTCAAGAACACCGCCTTCCACCTGTCCACAAAATGCCCATTTCAGAGATATCCCCAGCGTGGGAAAGGTGAGTGAGGCGAGGGCCCAGTTTTGGCCTTAACTGGCCATGGCCCCCAGCATCAGGACCATTTGGCCCAGCCCCCCTCCCCCTTGTGGGGTCTGAGAGTTTAACAGCCATAGGAAGAAGAAATGTGCTCTGCCTCCAGACCAGGAAGGGTGGCCTCAGCACCTCTCCTGTTCACTTCTCATGTTTCCCAAAAGGAGGTCAATTCCTCTTATCTAGAACTTTCTTTATACCTTGAAGCCAGGTGTCAGAGCAGGGCAGGGCCAAAGTCACCACAGCTTCTATGTGGACACCACAGGGAGGAGAGGGAAGGTGGAGCTGGCCCCAGAGGGTGCCTTTTCTTCACCCCGTGATGGTGGGCTTGCCACCACCACCTCTCCCAGCCTCAACAGAAGGGGAGGGGAAGGAGAGCGAGAACAAACCCCAAGAAGTTAGCGGTCAGGGCTCCGTCCCTCTTGGCCTTCCCTTAGGTGGGGCCTGGTGCCCTGAATCTAAATGACCTCGCCGCAGCAGGTGAGGTAAGGTTCAGTCAAGGCAGAGCATTTAGCCAAATTCAGCATGTCCAGAGGACCTTCTTGTCCCCCAAGAAAAGTCCATAGGGGTCCCCAGTCTTCCCATTCCCGGCTGGGCAGGGAGGGAGCACAGGTGAGAAGGACGGGAGCTTTGAGTCATCTGCCTGGTTCAGGTTCAGTGTGAACGCAGCCTCTGGCTGGCTGTGTCTCTTGGAGCGAGTTGTTACTTAACCTCTTGGAACCTGTTTCACCTCTAAAGTAAAGGTGACGAGGATTAAATGAGATGGTGTACGTCCGTCACTGCCTGTAACGTGGGACACGCGTGGGTACTCAGAATAACTAATTGCTCCACTTACTATATGATTTTCCTTTGTTTAGCCTCTGAAGGAGTTGCTCATGACAGAAAAGGCTGCCAGAAGTCAACTCAACACTAACCTACGACATCATTACCCATCAGCCCCTGCTTTAAAAAAAAAATTTCTTCCCCCCCTAGAATTTAGGGTTGGCTGAGGAAAAGAATCCACTCAGCCGTAATGGCAGCCCCGCCTGGGGAGAACGCTGGTTGCAGAAATCAGGAGGAAGTTTTCTTACCAGGAGTGCCCTGCTACAGAGGCTGTGGGAAGCATTTTGACTTCTTGGGGAAGAGAGTTCACAGGGCTGAGGCTATGAGATGAATACTGCATTTGGAAGCCAAATGCAGGTTCTAACTTGACCTGTTTACTAGGACTGCTCAGGCTCAGTGGGTTCAAGATGGAGTTGTCCAGCCATTATCTGTTTCATACCTCTCGCTTCATTCCTGCTTACCTGTCCTGTATCCTCCCTGTTCGCCGTCACCGTGCAGCAGTTCAGGGTGGCCCTGAGGCCCTGTCCCGTGGTGGGACAGCTGAGCCCACAGTCTGGATTGCAGTGTAAACGGGAATGCCGAAATTCTGCCCCATGTTGGGTGGAGCCCAGTGAGAGCTCATTCCCCCCCACCCCCACCCCCTCCATGGCTTCCTGCCCTTCAGCACTGGCGTCTAGGAAGCTAGTCTCTGGGCTCAGAACACCCAGAGAAAGCTTCTCCATGTGGTCCCGATTGTTTGGTCTTTACATAAAGGCCTAGAGCATTGGTTCTCAGATGTGAGGGCACATCAGAATCATCTGGGGCGATTGCTGGGCTCCACCCCACCTGCCTCTAATTCATTAAGTAGGATGGGGACAGTGAATTTTCATTTCTAGCACATTCCCCAGGTGATGCCACTGCTGCTGCTGGTCTGGGGTCCACACATTTCTCGGTGGCCCTTCTTCTGCCCTCAGTGTCTTGGTAAAAGCCCCAGGGCAAAAGTGATCCAGAGGGCCGAGATGACCCCAGGGATGACCAGATTCACAGAGAGACTTACTCTCCAGGACCGTCACCTCCGGCGTTTTTTCAGTTCCTCTCAAACAAAACTAAAGTTAATAGCAAGCCCTTGTTGATACCTTCAAATTCTGCTCGGAAGTAACTAACACATGTAAGTTACTTGTGATCCTTAGTGAGGCAGGTCATGGCAGTTTTTTCCTGCTCAATAGAGCAGAATTGGGTTTTTGGTGGTGTTTCCCTATGCCATGGGACCGGTTCTGGGAGCACTCCAGTCTCCGCTCCCGCCGGGTGCCTGTGCCCTTTCCAAAGGCGACAGCCTCAGCCTTCATCTGGAGATGGCAGAGGAGGGTTCCAGCGAGGATCTGAAGAGGTGGTAGGGCCTGGGCTCCTGTTTGTGCTTGTCGCCAGTGCCCGGCCCGGCCTCCTGACGGGTGAATCAGCCCATCCGAAGCTTGGCAGTCAGTGGTGAGCCAGGGTTGCCATGGAGATGGGTGAGGCCCGAGCCCACAGGTCTGGGTGGCCTGACTTGTTTGTAAACGTTGAAGCCTGTGTGAACATAGAGGCTCTTATCTCCACTTCTGAAGCCTTCTTAAAGTGTGACTGATATTTTGGGGCCCAGAAAAGGCCGATAGGGGAAACTCACATCCTTGGTATTTAGTCTGTTACTGATTTCCTGGGTGCCATGGGCAACTATGCCTACAGGTCTCCCAGGCTTGGTACCTTTTAAAAAAATAGTAATAGTAATAACCAGGGTTGCTACATATCTTTCTGAAGAAGGGAAGTAAAGAGGTAAAATCCCTTCCCTCTCTGCGCCATGAATACCTCCTTCCCACGGAGGTCATTCGGATTACCATTCCTGTCTCATCCTCGCAGAGCTCCTGGGAGGCATGTGTGGCTGTGAGGAAGGTAAATTTATCCAGCGTCCTTCCACCACAGGGCGCTCGTGCAGACCCACAGAATCCATAACCCCGGGTGACTTAAATCGCCCAAGCTCCCTCCTGCCCGGCCGCCTCCTAAGACCATAGGGACACAACTGACAGCCAGCTGGTGCCGTGAATCGCCCCTCTATTGTCTTGTGTCTTTCTCAAGGTTTATTATTTTTAGTACTGGCATTATTTTCCCTACAGAATCCAGCTGGCTGTGCCACACTGTGGCTTCCAGACTCTTGTCTGTGCCTCACCTCTCTGAATCCCCCACTTCAAGCTAGGTTAAAGCCAAGACAGGGATCTTGCCATCTTTTTTCACTAATGAGAACTCTGAGGTGTGGAGAAGTCAAGGAAAATGCTAGTGTCAAGACAGCACCTTGTGGGGAGAGGAGCGTGAGACCCAGAGTTCACGGCTTGCCACGAGTCCACGGCTGGCCAGGGACCCACGGCTTCTCAGCAGAGGTGTGCCAGAGACTCCCCTGGCGGGTGTGGGACTCCACAGGCACATTCAGAATTCCCACAGGGGACTCTGATACCCCCCGCACGTAGATCAGGCCCTGGGTGGCTCTGACGGCGGAGCGGGGGCCTCCTACTCCTTGCTTTGTCATTCTTTCTGGGAAGCCACCTGCCCCTCACCAAACAGTGTTACAGCATCTCCTTGACCACAGGTTCACCAAGGGAACAAAATGGCCATAGCTTTTCCAGAAGGACAGTGGGAAGCAGGATAGCAAGCACCCCTCTTTCCCCTATGCCAGCCCCTCCCTGCAGCCTGCCTCCAACCCCACCAGAGTGCTGACGTGACTACCTAAAGTCTGAGGCCAGCCTCAGAGAAACCGCGTGTGGAGAATGAGCCACTCTCCCCCTCTGGGCTTTCTAAGGCAGCTGGATAGAGATAGCATAATGAATATTTTGTCCTATTAAAAAAAAAAAGGTATGACCCTCAGGTTGCATTGCAGGAGAAAAGAGGGGACCTGGAGGAGAGTGGGGCCTAGCCAAGACCACCCAGTTTGTTTGCCATGAGAAGATTTTTCTTGGGACTGGGATTTGTCCAAGGCAGATAGGGCTCTTTCCACCTGAGGGGTGGGCTGCGGTGCCACACGTGTGTAAACACACACACACACACACACACACACACGCTGCTCTTTTCCTTCTTGTCACATCCTTCTGCAGGCTTTCTTCAAGTGTTTCCATCCAGGGTGCTGCCTATCTGTAAATACCTCCTCAGGTTGGAACTAGAACGAGTTTCACAAACTTGGCATGGGGTCCAGAGCAACCAGGTGCCCCTAAGTGGCATCACACTTTGATTTGTTTTCAATCCGCCTTCAGAAATTAGAGACATTTCCTCTAACACCAGGTGTGTTTTAGCATAAGATTTCTGGGCCTGGCCCTCCCACCAGGTTTGTGGGGTGACTCCCTGAAGTACTCCTCTTCATGTGGGTGCCTTGAGCAAGGTATGTGTTCAGCGTTGGCAGAGGGGATGACCAGGAAACTCCACTGTGGGCCCGAGCTGGTGCACTGCTGGGTTCTCAGGTCCCCTGGAACTGGCATGAGCCCCAGGTGACAGGGTTACCTGTGCACTCTTCAAAGATCCGAGTGTCAAACTGGACTTCCTGGTGGGGTGAGGACAGTGATTCAGGGGCTCTGCATGAAGTCTCATTTTCAAAAGACTCCATCTGGGTTTGTCCCTAAATTTCACTGTGATGTTCGTCACATGCCCTTGTGGGTCTTTCTCAGTATTTTCTTTGGACAAGTTACTGTTCTTGGCAATTTTTGACTTTGGTAGTGAGATAGCAGAAGTTAGATCTGGATGAAAAGCCAGTGGGAAAGGAGGCTTGTTGAAGGGAAGAGAGAGAGAGAAGATTTGGGTGGGAGTTTCAGAGATTCTGCCCCTTTGAAGTAATCGTCTCATGTATGGGATAATTATTTGTTGATTGATAATTTATTCATTGTTGTGTGCGAGGTGTGGCTGGGCCAAGGGACTAGAAGGCCTGAGAAACAGCTGCCCCGAAGGAGCTTGTGCTCCAGTGAGACCCAAGCCCAGCACACCTGCGAGAGGAAGGGTGTGTGTGTGTGTATGTGTGTGTGTGTAGTGTAAGGGCACTGGAGAGAATACACGTGAAGCTCGTGGGCTTGCATTTCCTTGGGGGGAGGCTGAGGACATCTTTGGTGGGGAGGCAGCAGGCCACTGTGGCCAGGACGGTCTTCCAGGAAGAAGGGCTGCATGAGCAGAGGAGAGAAGGCAGGAGACTTACTTGGGAACCTGAGTGATTCCATCTAAGGGGTGGCTGGGGAGAAGGTGGGCTCAGGGCTCAATGGTGTCATGCTGCTGAGAGATCAGAAAAGGTGAACCACAGCTAATGCCTTAAAACTTAAAACCGAGGGACGCCTGGGTGGCTCGGTTGGTTAAGCATCTGACTTTGGCTCAGGTCATGATCTCAGGGTCCTGGGATGGAGCCCCACATCAGGCTCCTTGCTCAGTGGGGAGCCTGCCTTTCCCTCTGCCTGCCACTCACCCTGCTCATGCTCTGTCTCTCTCTCTCTGACAAATAAATACAATCTTTAAAAAAAAAAAAAGAAAGAAAGAAAGAAAGAAAGAAAGAAAGAAAGAAAAAAAATCATAAAACTGAGCAATTGACCTCAGCCATGTGAGCTTTTCAGGAAAATGGCTGCTGCCCCACATGGAGGGCTGGAGGCAGGCTGAGCATGTTCTAAAGTGACTGCTTTGTGGGGACCTGGAGGTGAATAAGCCACCAGTTTCGGTGTCAGAGCACCAAGCAACCAGAAGGGAGCAGTGAACCTGGAGGCAGAGAGGGTTTGTTTCTCTTTGGAATTTTAGGATCGAGAGACGGAAGCTTTGAAAGCAGAAACCCAGCTCGGTTTTAGATCTATGGATCTTAGTTTAGATCTACAGTTTCAGATCTATAGAAAGGTTGCAGAGAGAGTATAGAAAGCCCCCCACTCCCCATCAGTTTCCCCTGTGATTAACACCTCTGGGATCACATTGCATGTGTCACGACTAAGAAGAAAACTAACGGGGTACATTACTGTTGCCTAAACCTAAACCAGGCTCCATCAGACCTGACTTGGTTCACCGGTTAAGACCCTCTTTCTGGGGCGCCTGGGTGGCTCAGTGGGTTGGGCCGCTGCCTTCGGCTCGGGTCGTGATCCCAGGTCCTGGGTTCGAGCCCCACATCAGGCTCTCTGCTCAGCGGGGAGCCTGCTTCCTCCTCTCTCTCTGCCTGCCTCTCTGCCTACTTGTGATTTCTCTCTGTCAAATAAATAAATAAAATCTTTAAAAAAAAAAAAAAAAGACCCTCTTTCTGTTCCGGGATCCCAGCCATGATACCACGTGACAGTTACCATGTCTTCTTCATCTCTGATCTGTGACACGTCCGGTCTTCCCTGGTTTCTCAGAGATGACCTTACACTTTGGAGAAGCGTGGGCCAAGTATTTTGTAGAATGTCCTCAACGTGGGTTTTTCTCTTGGCTATCATCTAAGAAAAAACAAACATGCATGAAGAACTCAAGCATTTCCAACACGACAGTGGGGGAAAGCTCTCTTTTTTCTCTCTGCACTGTCAGATAGATGGGCCCATTTGGGGGCCTAAAGGCAAAGAAGCTTTTCTTGGCAAAACCAAAATGTTTCCCCTTGGCTTCCTTTGGGAACAAGGTAACCAGGTAGACTCGGCTGTGCCTCAGGCTGGGAGTCGAGGCTTGGAATTCTCCACTTCCATCCCCACACACAGTTGGTGATCTTGGACAGTTTGCTGTCCTTTTCGGGAGGGGCCCTGTGAGAGGAACTGGTTCACTGAGCGTCTCCATCAGACCTGCTCGGATCCTGCATTGTTGGGAAGGCAAGATGGCAGCCGTGGCAACGGTGTGGCCAGCGTTCCTGTCATAGGTCAGCTCATTCACCCTGGAGGAAACTGGCAACTTTTTGGCCTCCCAGACCCCTGTTTTCTTAGTTTATGGAGTCCCTTCATAATCGACTCTGCCTTTTTTTCAAAGTGAAAGCTCTCTCTGGTTCTTGCTGTTTGTTTTTTCCTAGTGTTCTAAGTAGCTAGGGGTGAGAGCCAGGTCGGGGGGCTGAGGCGCCCTCCAGCACCACGCCAAAAACTGAATTCTTCTAGAAAGTACTCCAGAGCCCCTTAGATAGTGCCACATGCACAACCGGGAGCCATTATTAGGTGGTGACCAGTATATGTGGCCCTGTGACCCCAAGCCATCCATCCTGACCTGGCAGACTAAAGCAGTTTCTCCCAATAGCGTTCCAGAAAATAGGGCAGCTAATGGCTTACATATCTTCCCCTTAGGCCAATTAACTCAGTAATCCAATCCAAAAAGGCCTTAAGATTCACTCCTCTGATTTCTATGAACCACATGCTCCCAGTCCTGCCTCTGACCCTCCCTTCCACCTGGTATCTTGAAGCCTCCTCCTCTTTCTCTCTTTCCGTGAGTTTATAGGCCTAAGAAACTGAGATCAATTACTGCTTTTTCCATTTCTCCAGAGCCAGCTGCTTTTTCTTCCTCATTTTAGTGAAACGCTGTGGCTTTGACGACCAAGGGCATATATGTGAGATCCCCAACTCTCTCTGGCCCTGTCCTTGGCCAGGGTGAGACCTGAAGTCTTTCTTCTCCTGGTTCCAGTTCTCCAGCCTGGTGTCCGTCTTGCCACTGGTGTGTGTAAACCAGAGAAATGATCGGACTTAACACAGATTTGGCTCAGGGTCCTTGAAATGATACAATGGAAGAGGCCTAACCATTGCAGGTGTGTTTTGGGTACCCCTGCTGTTATCCATGGAATCATTCCCGAAGAGAAATAATTGCACATAATTGAGAAAGCATAGAGCAGAAAAGATGGGCCTCTCCTCAGTCCCAGGTGTTCTCAGCAATAGCACCAGCAAGATGAGGGCAAGAGGGAGGACTGAGGACAAGGTTTGTGGCCAAGCGCAGACTGAAATTGAGACCTCCCTCTGGTGCTTGGGAAGCCCCTGCCTATAGTGCTCTCAGGTTAACATGATCTTGTCCACAGGGAGGCCCGCGGCCTCAGTCTCCCATAGTCCAGGGCTCTCATTGGGCCTCCATATGTTGTGGGGAGATGAGAAAGTATTGCCCTCTTTCCTTTAACTCTTCCAGGACCCCAGGGGAGCTAGGCCAGGGCCTGACCACCACAGTCAGGACTCCACTTAGTGTGTGCTTGTCGTGGACTCAGTGCACAGGGATGGGGATGTTGGAGCTGGCCCCACCGTGTCCCTGCCCCAATGGTGGCACTCCTGAGTCAGGAAAACCCAGTCTGAACGAGGGTACCCAGGCTAGAAATGGGGGAGAGATGCCTACTTCTACACCACCCTCGTCCCCCACTGCTGGAGCTGTGTCTGCTGTCTTTGGATTAGGCCAGGAGGCCCTCACTCACCTGCAGGTCTTTTGTGAATAAGAAGGAAAGCTTGGCATCGTGAGTTTTTCTTCTCTTCACTGTGTAGCTATGGGTCACCTGGTGTCCTTACTTCTTACTGATGTTTAGTGTTGCCTTCCATCAGATGAGAGCTAAGAGGAGATGCTGAATGACTGTCCTCCGCAGGGAGGGGTACAACCCTGGGGACCTGAGTGCTGACCGAGTTACTCTCACGAGGCCCACTTGGGGGTACCTCCCTTGGAAGGACTTCTAATGTCATCTCCTTTATTTCTACCCATACTTAAATGGTAAGGAGGGGCCGCATGTCACCGTTCCTGTTCTACAAATGGGAAAACTGAGGCAGTAGAACCCTGAGCCAGGAATTCCAAAGCTGTGGACACACAGTGCTGGAGGTGTGGGCAAGGGTTTGACCCCACTGCAGGCCGAAGCCCTGGGTCATCACATCCGCTGTTGCCGCCTCCACCCCGCACATCTGCACCCACTGCCAGTTCCCTGGGAAAAGGAGAGGAGCAAACAGTTACAGAGAGAGAGGCCTGGCCACACCATGGCTGGCCCACTCCCAGGGCAGAGAACCAACCTCCCTCGGGAGCAAAGGCTCTGACACAGGGCACCTATGTCAAGGAGGGTGGCCTGGGAGCCACTCACTCATCCCATGGGCCCTGCAGTGCAGCCTGGGAGTCACTTTCACACAAGACCCAGGCCGGGTGAGAGACGAGGGAGCTCAGCTCCGCACTGGGGGTCAAGGACTGCTTGGCCGGGGACCACCTGCACAGGCCTCAGCAGTGCCAGGCAAGAATGTGGCACCTTGGTTGTACTTCCTAGCGGGAAGCTCTGCCCTTCAGGGTCCAGTATCTCAACTTGCCCACCTACAAAATGGGATTTGGGGGAAGATTGGGGGATTACTCACACGTGTCTTACCTGATGTTTATAAGGATCACTCGTTTGGAAGCGTGTGTCTAAAACCTAGAATGGGTCCGGTTAGCCTCTAAGGTTTGTCAGAGACAAAAGGAAAGGACAAATGTGGGCCACTCCGGGGAGACTCTGCTGTGTCGTTTACTGAGCCGTGTGATTTCGTGAGGAATCACAGCTGCCCTCATGCGTGCTAGACTGTGCCCGCTGAGCATCTGTCGTCTTTTTTACCGTACAGTGCATATACGGGGTAGTGCATGAAACACGAATGGTTTAAAGCCTAATTACGACATCAGTATCCACGGCACCACCACCCAAGTCCAAAGCTAGACTGTTCCCAGTGCCCTAGACCCTGCCCTTGCCAGTGCTATTCTCTCCCTCCCCCTCCAGGGCACCCCACACTTGACTTTATGATAGTCGCTGTCTTTTCCTTTTCCTTTGTCATTTACATGGACCCCTAAACAGTAAAGCGATTTGTAACTGTAAGAAATCACACTGCATGTGTTTTTGTGTCCCTTGCTTCTCTTGTTGGACACCGTGATGTGCTCATAGAATTGCATGTGGCTAACCGTGGCCCATGTTCACAGCTGGGTAGTGTTCCAGCATCAGTGAAGCATCCTTTCCACCGCTGGGCTGCTGGTAGGTAGTGGTTCCCCGCCAGCTGATATTTTTAGCAAATGGATTGATCCCCACATTGGCTGCTGTTACTAGCAGGTGCACAGTGAGAGGCAGAGACTGGGGGTGGTCCCAGAGCCCTTTGCAAGCCTCCCTTCCAGTGTCGTGGTGCTGTGCTCCCCTGACAGGACTAACGCCCACATCCGGGATATCTTGCAGCTTGCCGGAATCGCAGTCCTTGCCGTCGGACTATGGCTCCGATTCGACTCCCAGACCAAGAGCATCTTCGAGCAAGACAGTCAGCCTTCCAGCTTTTACACAGGTGAGTGGGGAGGAGGGGCTGAGTGCCTCTCCTTAACTGCGGAGATTCTGTGTTGATCCAGGGATGGGCCTTGGCAAAGACTTTTCCTCTGGCCCCTCGGTTGGCCTGTCCTGTCCTTTTCAAGCCACGCTTTGTGCAGTCCAGCCCACAAATTTGCATTTGACTGTTGTGGTTTCTTTTATCATGCTGACTAAGTTTGGCATCCTGACCATCCCCCCCAGTAGGAAGCTGGCTCTGCCCAAGTTGCTGCCACTCTTGAGGGTTTAAGAACCTCTGTGCTTGTCCCTGACCCTCTCTTAATGCCCTGTCTTCGTGATCTTACTCAGTTCCTTAATTCAAAAAACTTTGTCCTGGGCATCCAGACTACCAGGAGTAGGAGAGGTGAGCCCTCCCCACTGTGCAGATAGGGGCTCTGAGACCCCAGACCACCTGCCTCCTGGACCAGACAGTCAAAATGAGTAAGAGTCTAGCAGAGATGCCAACCTGGCAGACCCCGGGGGATTGGTTAATGTCGCTGGTATTCGAGGGTATTTGGCGGGTATTTGGTTTTATTTGTTTCCTGAAGTGCTTTTGCTTTAGGGCAAAGGTTTGCACTTTAAACACAAACAGACTTAGCAGCTTACATGGGGCTCCTGGACATCTTTTTATCTTTTCTACCATTATTCTGCCCCTTCCACCCACTGCCAAGGCTTGTCAAATGCAATTCCCCAGTTTCTAGTCAACTCACAGAATACAAAATCCCACAGCTCTTTCTGTTTTGGGATCGGAAACACTCATTTACGAGAAATAAGTAAGAGCAGCCCCCTATTTTTAGGACAATGCTGCCATGTCATCAGGCTCAAAGTGTAAGTTTGGTCATTTCCTTCCCACCCACCAAAGAAGTTATTTAAAAAAAAAAAGATGGAGAACACAGCCTGAAGAGAGTGAGCCCCCAGGCCTTTTGGAAGGACGCAATGGCTGGTGGGCACAGGGACCTCCTTCCTGCCTCCCAGACGCAACCTGAGCCAGGCCCCCATGGGCCACTTGGCTGCACGCGCCTGGCGCTGTGGAAGTTTCCCTGCTTGTATTGCCTGTTGCTGTTGTTTTGGGGATTTTTCAGGGTGTGTCTCCCACTTTCCGGAAAGAAAGTGAGGGAAAGAATAGCACAAGTATGTTTTCTGAAAAAACTGTGCACGCATGCGCGTGCGTGCGCGCGCGCGCACACACACACACACACACACGGAGTTTTTAGTGAGTAGGTCCCCAAAGTGCCCAGACTTGTTTTAGCAACAGCATTTTTGCAGGGTGGCAGGGGAGGGAGGCCTGGAATGCTGCCCTGTGGAGAGGAAGCAGCATAGGCTGTGCTGAGGGGGACCTGATGCCCTCCTGCCCTCCTCCTTGTCATGCCAGGGAGCTGTGAGTCCTCTGGGGGAGACAGGAGAGCAGATCTGCCCAGGAATGGAGAAGCGGGTGGCAGCATTGGGCCCACGTCCTGAGGAGAGCCTGGCCTCCTGCTCCCGCTGCCGTTGTCCTCTGCAGAGTGCCTGGCAGGCTTCGGTCTTTTGCTTCCTAGGACTCTGGCTAATTCCCCATGTTTCTGGATCTAGGAGGCAAGGCTCTCATTGGCGAGTAGAGGAACCGGGAGGAAGACAGCTCCTCCTCCGCGTGTTGCTCACTGTCTCATGTGTGTTGTTACGTGATTTAATCCTTGTAACTCTTTAGGATACATGGAATGATTCCCACCTTATCAATGAAGGAACCAAGGCCCAGGGATTAGAGAACATCCTGAGCTCGTACCCGTCAAGAGGCAGGGCTAGGATTTGAACTCAGGCCTACAAAAGCTGTTTCTTGGCCTACCCGTGCTAGATTGTGGGGAGGACTCCCCATGTAGGAAGAGAAAGTATCTCTACCAACTGGATGTTCCCTGTTGGGGAGGTGGGCAGGGTGGAGGCTAGTCTGACCTTTGACCTCACCCAAATTGTAGTTGGGGGAGGGAAGCGCCAGCACTGGTGGCCCTGGCCAGCAGGTGACAGATGGGGAAGTCACACAGGATGGCAGGAGAGTGACAAGCACGTGGTTGGAGGAGCCATGGCCTTCCTCTGGGAGTCACAGGGTGCAGGATGGCCGTGATTCTACCCAAAGTGACCAGAGGCACAGTCCCAAAGAGACACAGCGATCCCTAGTTGGAGGCCAGCGACCACTGCTCCCTCAGCTCCAATAGAGGAATACTGGCACTTTGCTTCCCTGGGAAAGAGCTCAGCTTTGGAGAGTGTGCTTGCAGAAGCCCAACAAAGGAGGGCAATGCAAGGGACACTTGAGCATCAATCAGACAAGTGGCCACTTGGGTCTGGCTGGGCCTTGCACTTCACCGAGTGAGCTGGGAAACAGAGTCACCGTCATTCATGGGCAGAGGTCCAGGAAGGCGTCACCCTTCCCCCTTGAGCTGTGACACCAGCCTTTGTATTGACCCATGTCCCCTCTTCTGGCGGAGTGCCCACTCCACCCCTGTCGATATTCTGGGCATCATGGGGTGACCGTACCTTGCACGGGGGGGTCTCCCCATCTGCCATGCAGCCCACCGGCCAGCCTGACCGCGCAACCAACCCTTCGGAAAACCTGAAGAACCCAGGGGTAGATTTTCTCCAGGGTGGGCAACGGCTTTTAAAATAGAGAAAGAATGCATAACCAGTCCGAGAAGCAAGTGAAAAAAGAAACTTTCCAACATTCACAACAGTCAGTAGTAAATCCGGAGCAGCTGACGGCCTTATATGGGCCTTCTCCCCAGTTCAGGCCCTGGGAGATTCAGCCCGTCAGCAGTATCCATAATCCCAGGCCGCAAACACATTGGGGAACTTTATTTTCTTGGTCCCAGGCCAGCAGCCCTTCTTAACTCCTTGGTGTCCTTCCAGAACCATAGCCACTGACCGAGGGCATCCGGGGACCCCAGGCAGAGGCTGTGGATGTCCTGGTCCACCCTTCCCTGGGACCATTCCTCTTCTTAGGACAAGGTGCCTAAGAGTTTCCAGGGTACGTGGCTTTTGCCCTCAGCGAGTTTGCGGCCTTGGGCGCTTTGTTGCTCTGTGCCCAGTTCTCCCCAGCCTGAGACTGGCAGAGCTCACACACCCACAACCTCTCCAAAACAGAAATATACTGTGCTTGGCAAATGGGGCATCACCGTGATGCTTATATTAGTGAGAATGGCCACCTACAGGACAGAGCGGGACCAAGAGAGAGCCACTGGGGAGCCACGTAGGGTTCCTTTGAACCCCTGATTGGGTATTTGGAGATAAGAAACTGTTGTTGTCAGTGGCAAGCTGGGGCCGGGGCAGGAGGCCAATGTGTCCCCCTGGAGTTGAAGCCCAGAGCCCTGATACGCAGGTGAAAAGAACACTCAGTTTTGTGTATAAAGGACATCCCAGCATATGCTTCTGCTCTACCAAAGGCTTTTCTTCTCCTCTGACCAGGACTATAATGTCAGCCTGAAGAAAGAATCAACAGCCCTTAAGCAAATTAATACAGTAATCCTGGAGAAGGCTCCGTGACAAATAACTTTTTCCATGAGTCAGACAGAAAGCTAACATTCATTTGTTTCGTAAAGGGGAACGCTTTGTCATTTGTCATTGCCAGCCTTTGCTAACAAGCTCAGGATGTAGGCTAGGAGGAGCCTGTCCAGAGGGAAGCCCAGCAGGGACCTTCGAAGAAGCAGCCAAGCCCTCCAGTGGTTCCACGGCTTCTGAGGTGGGGGAGGGGGCCTGTTGCCCAGGAGCCCCCACTGCAGCTTCATGGCCACTGCTGAGGTGCCTGTCAACAGCCCCCCGCCCCGGCAATTGCTTATCTTCCTCCCCAGCCAGAGAGGGTGAAGCCAAGACACCCCCATATTTGCAGCTCTCCAAACAAGATACTACACCAATGACCTTTGTCCTGCAGTCTTCATCTGCTGAGCCCAAAAATGAATATTTACCATTAACCAGCAAGCCCATTAGGAGGAGAATCCATCGCATGCACTCTCTTTCTCTCTCTCCCTCTGCAGAGGGAAGTGCTTTTTCCTTTAGTAGCTCTCCATGCTGCCAGCCCAACTCCCCTGACTTCTGCCAGGGCTGTCCTGGTTTACGAAGCGGGGTCTGGACTTAACAGAAGACATGTCCGTCCACTCCCACTTCGACTCTATTCCATGTGCTTGCAAATCCTTTTGATCTCTTAATACCCCGTGTGTATTCAGCCCTTGCTGTGGAGCTCAAAGGAGTGACCTCATCCTTCGTTGTCTTCCCCCGATGAGATGGGGAGAAACCAGGGCCATTTGACTGCCGTGGCTCGCCTGTGTCCCCATGGCAGGGCCATCCCTCCTGCGGTGCCCGTGCAGTGCATGGGGCCGCGTGGCCAGTCTGAGTCCGGCCCGCCGTCCCCACACTGTCGGACAGCCCAGGAGGCTAGGACTTGACTTGAGGACAAGCTGCATTTGTCCCCATGCCCAGTCTGGGCCGGGCATGCACAGGAACAATGCCCATATTCATACAACGAAGGGGTTTGCCAGTAAACCCACGTGACTTGACATCACGACAGATGTGGGGGGGAAAGGGGAGAGACACAAACGCTCCGTTGTGTGCACTCCACTCAGGGCTGCCCAGGAAGCTCAGCTGCAGGCGGGCTGCACGGTTTGTTGCCTGCAAAGCCTCAGCTCTGGACTAAGAGTGCAGATGGGGGACAGTGAAGTCACTGTAACACCTGCCAAGGTTCTCACTGCACTGTCCCGTTGTGCATTGTGCGGAAACATCACAGACACGCTCTCTCAGCTTCAGCCAGCACTTCGGGGAAGTCTCTCTAGTCCCAGTGAGTAGGGAGGGATCAGCAAGTATAGAAAGATGCACCACTGTGGTTCTGAGTGACGGCCCTCCGACCCTCGTATCACCCAGAATCACGGCAGCCAGCATTTGCTGTGCACCTTTGGATCCTGTCCCTTCAGCTGCACTGCGAGCCCTGAGGTGGGCGTCGTTCGCACTCCCGTCTCACAGATAGAAGGTCGTTGCACAGAGAGAGGCAGTCGATTTCCCAGGGTCACAGAGCTGGCTCTCAAACCCAGACATGCTCTCCCCACATGACAGAAGCCCCTCTCCAGATTGAACAGAAATCGCCTGCAAGACAGGGAGGCACGGGACCTCTCTGCCAGCTTCCCCATGGGGCCTCTGCACGGGGGAGTGGGACAGCTGTGACTTCTCCAGAATAGGACTACCAAGACTGGCCCCTCTGGGCCTTCCCTGGGGGGTGCCGGAAGGAAGGACGAGGACCAGGCTCCACTGTATTCCCCTCCTAGGGTTTTACACCATGTTGGGTCCAGGCAAAAAGTCACTGACCTTCTCACTCAGATTGAGGACTTAGAAAACATGTCCTCACCCTCCCTTTAAAGGAGGATCCTGTTCACCCTACACCTGGAACAAATGATTTGCAACCCTAAGACCTCTTCAGTGTGCTTTAAGGGATGTTTTGAAATTTTCTAGCCACCGGACTCTCATTTTACTGATAAAGATACCAAGACCCAGAGAGGGAACGTGTCTTACCCAAGATCGCACAGCACGTAGTAGCAGAGTCGGGATCAAAGTGGGAGGCCTTCTGACCCCAGGCCTATGTTTTACTCACTAGAGCAAGTACTCATTCCTTGGCCAACACGTGCCCTTGGACTTACTGACCATGCGTGCCTCACTGCCCCCGGAAGCAGGGCAGGGAGGCATCCCTTCTGGGAATGAGGCAGAGCTGGCCCACCCTAAGCACGGCTGTTTGACCACTGCAACCCCTTCCTACCGAAGCCTGCGCTGACACGCTCTTCTGTCCAGGAAAAGCCAGCCCAAGGCTCCTCGCAGTCCCAGGAAGTCAGCCCCAGTCCGGAGGGTCTGTTTTAATTGGTGTGCGTGGGTTCATCTTGCTGGAAACAGCTGACAGACTGGATCGGTTTGTGTCCTGGGTCAAATCTGGGGATTTCTGTGGATCTCTTTGTCACGGTTAGGGGGACATGAGCACCTTCCAGAAAGGCAAGGGTAAGATGGGAGTGAGGGCCTGATGGGGTGGGGTCCTAGAAGACAGACTGGTGGGAAGGAGACTTAAGAGCAGAGATGGAGGAGGCTGTTTTGAAGGATGGGACACTTCTCCCCTGAGGGAGGGGTGATAAGGATGGGGGCACAGCCCAGATTCTTAGGGAGGGGATAAAGGAATTGCAGGACATATCTGGACCTCCACACTATTGACTCCCTGCCTTGCCCTCTGTTCTCTCCCCTCAGGAGTTTATATTCTGATTGGAGCCGGTGCCCTCATGATGTTGGTGGGCTTCCTGGGCTGCTGTGGAGCCGTGCAAGAGTCCCAGTGCATGCTGGGATTGGTGAGTACCCCATCCACTCCCCACAGCCACTCTGACCCCCAGACCCCTGCCCCCAAGATCTCATAGAACACATGCGGTGGGATGGAGTGAAGAGGGTTCCCTAAGGGCTTGAGCTCTCCTCAGCAACTCCACTGTAGGCCCCACCCCAGCCTCCTAGGAGGCAGCCATCTTGTCCTCCTCCCCCAGCAGCAATGCCTTGCTCCTCTTCCTTTCTGGAGCCTCTCTCTCTTATCACTTCCCTTAGGCGACTAAATGCCAGGACTTTGTATTCCCCTTTTTCGAGGACCACGTTTGCTTTTTTTCCCTGAATCCACAGGTACCTTTGCTTTCTCTTATTTTAAGATTTGTTACAGTTTTCTTCAAATTCCACAGTATATTCTCTATTTCCTCAAATCCCTGTGGTTTTTGTGAGTGAGTGATGGTATTTTATCACTGACTCTTCGTTAACACCTTAGAAGTACCAGTTCTGGGGTCAGCTGTGCCCCGTTCTTTCCTCCTGAGGAATCTCTTCCTACCACTGCTTTCACTCCTCACCTTAGCTAAGGCTCACAGTTCCATAAACTTCTCCCCTGTCCCTTCCAGGGTGTTCATTTGTGCCCCCAGATGCCCAACCCACAGAGACTTGCCATTCTTCCTTGGTCTCCGGAATACCCTTTGGTTGCTCTCATTGCCTGTCTGGGATTTCTCCTCATCCTATCCCTTCTTTGTCTTCTAGTTCTTCGGCTTCCTCTTGGTGATATTTGCCATTGAGATAGCTGCGGCCATCTGGGGATATTCCCACAAAGATGAGGTAGGTTTCTCCCATAAGATCTCTTGGGAGTAATACATGTTTGGGAATTTGGGAGTAGGAATGATGAGGGCGGACAGGTGTCCCAGTTGGTCACTTCGGTCAGCTTTCAGCCATCGCGCATGCCTCTTATTTCACCACACTCCCCTGTGCCCATCAGAATGTGATCTCCTCCAGGGAAGGGGATGTGAGTGTCCTGCCAGCCACTCCGTCCAGTTCCGTGGATGGTGCTGGCACATAATAGATGTTCAGGAAATACTCACTGGGTCCGTGTATGTATATGTGTGTCTCGCACATCAGCAGCCCTGCCCCCATCTCCTCTGGAAAGATGGCTTAGGAAAACAAGACTTTGTGTGGGCTGGACCCACTACCACCCCTGCCCCTTCACCTAGTCTCTGAATATGTGCCTCCATGAGCTGAGTGCTGTCCAGACCCCACGTGAGTCCAGAGGTGTGCAAGCCGTGGGCCCCCCTTGAAGCAGCTGCCACCTGGGTGAAGGATATGCATGATAAGTGTCATAGAAGTCATTTATATCTAGAAGTTCCAAGGAGTTGGAGAAGGTAGCATGCCAAAGGGAACTCTCTTCTGGCTTCATGGAGAAGCGGGCATCAACACAAGCCTTGGATGAGAGAAAGGATTTCAGGAGGAAAGTTGGTGGGAGACTGAGTACTTTATTTTATTTTTTTTTATGATGTTTCTTTATGTATTTATTTGAGAGAGAGAGAGAGAAAGCAAGCCTGGGCGGGGCAGGGGTGGCAGAGGGAGAGGGAAAAGCAGACTCCCCACTGAGCTGGGAGCCCAACATGGGGCTCAATCCCAGGACCCTGGGACCATGACCTGAGCTGAAGGCAGCCACTTAACAGACTGAGCCATCCAGGTGCCCCTGAAGACTTTCCTTTAAAGATAGCTGAACATGGGCTCCCACAGGGAGCCACTAAAGAGTTGTGGGCCAGGATGGGCCACATCAGAACAGTGTTTTAGGAAGAGCTTTCTTGGCTTGTTCAGCAGCAGTAAGTGCAGGGAGACTGGATGCTGGGACCCTGTTTAAAGAGAGAAAAAAATAAAAGAGAGATTTAACTGTCCAGATATAAATGCTGCAACCATGAAAATAGGAAGGGATGCTAGCGGAAGCTGCTGAAGGAGAGATTCTGGATGTTGGTCAGGGCAAGAGATGGGCGTTTGTTAAACTAGGGTGTACCCCGGTGCAGAAGGAGAATAATTGTCCTTCATATTATAGTTGCTAATACTTATGCCAAATTTACTCTGTACCAGACACCGTGCTAAGGCCTTAACATGCAGTATCTCCTGTAAATCCTCACCATAACCTCTGAGGCATAAACTCCTATAATCTCCATCCTACATACACAGAAAAGGAGGTACAGAGAGGTTTGGTAATTTGCCAGAAGTCACACAGCCTCTAAGTGATGAAGAAACAAAGGGAAGCCTGAGGAGCTAGCCTGGTCAGGAGTAGGATGTTGTTGTTACTGTTCTGTAGACTGGGGAGAGTCCATTTTGTTCACAAGTAGAAGGGAAGGAGCCAAGTTGGGTGGAAGGGACCGGCCAAAGGTACAAGAGAAGAAGGGTAAAATGGCTGGAGTGGGTTCCTAGGGATGTGGGAGGAGACGAGAAGGGCCCTGGAGGCCCTGGGAGAGGCAGGACCAGTCCGGTAGCTTCAGTCTGCTCAGGGACATTCTCTGAGCACAGGAATCTGTTGTCTGAGCAGGAACAAGATCAAACAGGTGACATTTGTCCAAGAAAATACCCTTTCTGCCCCTCTCTTTTCTGCCCATCCCAGGTGATTAAGGAAGTCCAGGAGTTTTACAAGGACACCTACAACAAGCTGAAGTCCAAGGACGAGCCCCAGCGGGACACCTTGAAAGCCATCCATTATGCGGTACGTCACCCCCGCAAAAGCTCCTTGGGCACGCGTGTGCGCACAGGGGCCTGAGCACACCATACCCGGCATCTGTATTCTGGTGGTCTGCATTGTTCGTCTCTCTCACCCATCCCTGCCCTTCCCTCTGCAGCTGAACTGCTGTGGTCTGGTTGGTGGAGTGGAACAGTTTATCTCCGACATCTGCCCCGAGAAGGATGTTCTGTCAACCATCACAGTGAAGGTAAACTCGTGTGCCCCCGCCGGCTGCTCTGGACCAATCCCACCAGGGTTGACCTGAAATCCTGCCCTCTCCTCCTGGGAGGAGTTCTCCTCCTATGCAAGGGCCCCTCAGTGGGTCCATCTCTTTTCTCCCCTCCCCCAGGCCTCTGCTTCCTCAAGGGCAGCAGAACAAGGACCAGACCAGGGAAATAATGAAGTATTTAGATGTGCCAACAGTTCATGATTGGAAGCTGGACCTAATGTCCAAACTTCAGAATAATCAGAAGTAACCCAACGGCCTGATGGGAACTAGACCCCAAAGCAGGGGCTTACCCTTCTTCCTTCCCTTATTTCTTACCCAGACTTTAGGGACCCACCTCCATATCCCTAGGGTCTCACTTCCATCCACCAGCCAGGACACCTGGGCACTCCTGTCCCCAGTCCTTTCTGGGACCCCCAGCGTTCCTGGTGTGAGACAGGTGCTATGGGAGGGAGGAGGTACACTGGAGGAGGGATTGCGTGTGACCTGAGTCCTGGTTTGCCCCCCTCAGCCCTGCCCTGAGGCCATAAAAGAGGTCTTCCACAACAAATTCCACATCATCGGCGCGGTGGGCATCGGGATTGCGGTCGTGATGGTGAGTATTGAGGACACCGGGAGGGAACGATTGTCTTAGTGGTTAACATCCGTGAAGCACACACTCTGGCCAGGGAGTGTGTTAACTCATCAATTACTTTATCAACTAATTTAATCCTCACCATACCTATGAGTGTGAGCTGTTGGTATGCCCCTTGCACAGACTAGGGAGTGGAGAGACAGGTTGAGTTGATGTGTGAAGCATCTGGGATTTGAGCTCCGTACGTATCTCTCCAGTACGTGTTGGCTTACCATCAAGGTTCAGGAGTAAGTGTAAGGTGATGCCAGTGCTGCTGGTCCACAGACCACACTCTGAGTAGCAAGGGTGTGGGTCACCCAGACCTGTTAGTTAGCCTGGGATAATCTTCAGGACATGTTTTTGTTATGGACCTGCTTTGCTTTTCCCCAAGAAAGTAGTTCAGTAGAAGTTACATGGATGGGAATTGCTTCTCACACACACACACACACACACACACACACACACACCATAGTCTGAAAGGCATCCAAAGGTGGACAGCCAGAAGGAAGATTCCAGGCTTCAGATAATCTACTGTCCTGCTAATCAGCACTCTCAGAAACCATTAAAGGGCAACCAGGATTCCCTGCAGTCACCCCCTCTTGCCCCAAAAGGGAGTAGTAAGAACCATGTAAGGGACTTAGCCCTCCTCTCCCCCTAAGACTATCCCAGAAGTGAGAATTCTTCCTTCTTAGTGGTTATTTACACCTAAGAAAGGCTTGAGGCCACTTTCAGTAAAAACCATAACAGTACTCTTAAAATGAATATAAAACAGAGACACACACATAGGTGGAAAATCAGTACAAGCCTGTGTGATCATGGAATATCTGCCCTTGAGCATTAAATTGAGCTCTGAGCTTATTTGTCATGCTCTGGAAGTTTCCTCAGGGAAGTGGCTTGTGCCGTTTACATGAGCAAGTCACCACAGACCTGCAGAACCCCAGCAGTCAGTGACTCTTCCCGTTACCCAGCCCCCATCTCTCCTTCGGCACCCCTCAGCGTGCCTGGCCCTGTGGTCACTATCCTTGTTTGTCTTGGCCCGGATGACTCATGTCTTTCCCTCTCCCTCACCCTTCCCTCGGCAAAGCCGCCCTGTCCTCATGTTCCCTTCTGTCTTCTAGATATTTGGCATGATCTTCAGTATGGTCCTGTGCTGTGCCATCCGCAGGAGCCGAGAGATGGTCTAGAGTCAGCTTGCACCCCTGAGCAGGAAAGTCCAGTCCTGAGATTGTCGGTTATTTCTTGGGGTTCTGTTTTTAGCTTTGGGGGTTTTTTTTTGTTTTGTTTTATTTTGTTTTGGGGGGTTTTTTGGTGTTGTCTTTTTCTGGTTTTTTGACCTCTTTTTTTTTTTGCCACTAACCTTAGTATTCATTTCTGCATTTCTAAACAAAAAGTTATTCCATGTTTGTCTTTTTAATGCTTTATTCAATATTGGAATTCGTAGTTGAGAGATTTGGGGATTTGGTTTGCTTTGGTTTATATTTTGTTGTTGTTGTTTGTTTTGCTTATTATGTTAAGCAGAAATCCTGCAATGAAAGGTACTATATTTGCTAGACTCTAGACAAAAGATATTGTACATAAAGAGAATTTTTTTTCTTTAAACAGATAAAAAAATGTCTATCATACTTAATCAGGTTGTAACTTATGTTGAAGACAATTTGATACGTAATAAATGATGACGATATCCTGGACCAGTTTTTGGTTTTTGTTTCCTGTATATTTTTAAAGCTGTTTGTTTTTCAGATGTCTTCTAACCTCATTTATTTGAGAATTAGGTTAGAAAGTTGGTCTCCCTACTTGACTATGAAGAAAGCAAGACAGGAAGGGATTTTGATCCCACATCACACAGTTGTTATTAGAGTCGCACCAGAACCTAGCCCATGTCTCTTTCTTGTATCATAGGTTGTATGTCGGGAAGATAGCAGTAAATGTGACCTCCCTGTTGGCGGGGGACTTAGTTTTCTTCACTGCTCTACCCCCAACACCTAGAACCTACTGTCTCTGGTGTGTAGTAGGTGCTCAATAAATATTTGTTGGCAACTAATATTTGTTAATAAATGAGGGCATTTGATCAGGAGGCAGAATATTAAATGTTAAATATTATATATATTATAAATTACATTTTATATATGAGAGAGAGAGAGAGAGAGAAGAGTGTGTGTGTGTATTTGCTACATGGATTTGACCTTGTACGATCATTAGAGTTGTTTGCGTAGTCTCTTTAAGACCATTGGCTTTAAAAGAAAAAAAAAGAAGACCATTGGCTTTGCATCAGACATAGGAACTTGAAGCCTTGAGGTCAGGAGGCAGACAGGAAGGACACCTGGATGTCCTTGGGGAGAGCAAGAACAGGCCAGAACTCAAACAGGAGCTTGAGAAGACAGCTCTGTGTCAGTTCTTGTTCCTCTGATGGGGGTGTGGGTCCTGCAGAGGCTAGCACTCTGTGTTAGAGCTAAACACGGGCCAGGAGCTGGAGGAGCTGACATGAGCCAGCAAAATAAGCAACAGTTTTGTGTGAGCTGCAAAATGTCTCATTACCTTTCAGGCCTCCCATGTGAGGAGGGGGAAAACCCAGGGTTAGCGTGCTTGCATCTCATTGCTATTCTGTGGCCCCAGGAGCCGCATTAATCCGAGCATTTGAGGGCTAATTGTACTGTTTCTTTTTTTTTTTTTTTTTTTTTTTTTTTTTTTAAAGATTTTATTTATTTATTTGACAGAGAGATCACAATCAGGCAGAGAGGCAGACAGAGAGAGAGGAGGAAGCAGGCTCCCTGCTGAGCAGAGAGCCGGATGCGGGGCTTGATCCCAGGACTCTGAGATCATGACCCGAGCCGAAGGCAGCGGCTTAACCCACTGAGCCACCCAGGCGCCCCTAATTGTACTGTTTCAATGTGGAAATAGCAGGTCAACTCTTCTTTCTATGAAAATGTGAATGAGCCCATCTTAAGTCAGCATCATAATCCCTGGTTAATTCTAATATCTGCCCTGTTGGTGACTGCCAGCTCCCTCTAGGTAAGCAGGTTCCATCTACACACTTTCCACTCTGCTCGCTCTGCTGAAGAGTAAGGTGAGGTCAGAGTATAACAGATTTGCTACTACTTAAATTGAGGAATACCTCGGCATTATACCCTGTCTTCTCAGTTTGTCATAAATAATGGGTCAACTGGCTAGCTTAAGTGAAAGCTTAAGAACACAAGTAGTGTCTCCTGGAACCCAAGAATGGAAACACAGTTGAGCCATAGGAAGTTTCTGGAACCATGGACTAGGAACTCCTGCATGCTATGCCTTCTGAGTGCTGTGGTCTACTACTCCCCAAAGAGGACCAACTTGTCTCTGCTACTCCGTCCACATGGATGCAAAGAGAGCTGGTGTTCAACCCCCAGGTTTATTCAGACAACCTCCAGTAGCCTCACTTGACATTTCAGGAAAGAAAATCTGCCCCAGTTTTCAGTGCAGTAACTATCCCTGACTTCAGTGGAGGGGTACATGTAGTAAAGACTCATCCATCCATCTCACCTGTAGACTGAACCTAAGATCAGAAGCGGAGGGGATCACTGAGAGCTGGCAGACCCCAGAAGGGAGGCCAGCTCATCCACGCTGTGCCCAGTCCAGCCCAATAAAGCTCGCCCTGACTCCTGGTGGATGGGTCTAGTTGAAAGTCTACAACTAAGGCAAAACCAAGATCAGCCAATGCTCTCAGGGCCTGAAGGGCTTTTGGAAAAAAGTCCTCAGGAAGTTATAGGTCACAAAAAGGCAGTAATAGGTATGGGTCCAGAAAGAACCTCCTTGGGCAGAAGAGGAAGGGAAACACAGCTGGATGTGTCAGCCTCTTGGTTCAACTGGGAAAGGCAGAGCAGGGGCAGCAAATTTGAATATAAACAAATGGATAGTAAAGGTTATTACAGGTTATTACTTTACCTGGTGCCCTTCAAGGACTGAGAGTGCTTTAATATCCCCAAACTCCACGCCTTCTACTGTGGAGCTGAGTGGCGCAAGGGTGGAGGCAAGACCACAGGTATCAGGCACTCTTCCCATGCTTCGCCATTTCCTCAGCGAAGGAGTCTGAACTAGCGCATCAGGACACTCCCAAAGGGCAGCGTATTTTTGTTTCACTGAAAATGAAGGATCTCCTGAGCCGCGTGGGGCACAGGATGGAGTAGTCTGGGTGGTCTTCCAGCACAATCAGAATCCATAGCTGGGTGAACACTCCCATACAAGAGGATAGATCCACTGGTGGGCTTGGGGTTGGGGAGACCCTGCTTTGCCCTTTCTGGTCAGTGTTTTAAATAATTTGGAATATTATGAAATATTACAGGTTTCACAAAAGCTCTGAGGAATACCCAGTAATGTGAGTAACACAATTAGGAGTTCAAAGAGATCTCAGGATTTGGAATAATGGATTATGGACACCCAAAGGATATATCTTATGAGGAATAATAATAAGTAAGTGAAATCAAGCAGTCTACAATAATATGTTAAACACAGTTCTTCATCCCGTAACACTTCTACTGAAGAAGAAGTTAAGTGCGTGTTTGGGCTGGCTAGGTAATAGGTTTTTCTCTCATGCATTAAGTCTGGAGACAACTACAGGTGTTGATTCAGCAGCTAAACACTCACAAAGATGGCATCTCTGTGATTCTCTTGGCTTTCCTCTGTCACAAGGTAGCTGCCATGGCTCCAACCATCTCTACATTCACAGCAGGAAGTAGAAGGGCAAATCCTTGCTACAAGTATCCCATTTATCTAAAATGCAAAAGCTTGGGGTACCTGGGTGGCTCAGTGGGTTGGGCCTCTGCCTTCAGCTCAGGTCATGATCCCAGGTCCTGGTATCAAGCCCCACATCAGGCTCTCTGCTCAGCAGGAGCCTTCCTCCTCTCTCTCTCTCTCTCTCTCTGCCTGTCTCTCTGCCTACTTGTGATCTCTGTCTGTCAAATAAATAAATAAGATCTTTAGATTAATTAATTAATTAATTAAAAAAATAAAATGCAAAATCTTCCCCCAAAAGCTCAGAAGCTAACTTCCATTCATGCATCATTGACCAAAATCTGTCACATGAGTACTCAGCGACAAGGGTGGCTGAGAAATGAGTATGTAATTATGCCAAACTACAAAGAAGATGGGAAAGGGTCAAATGCGTTATGGGTATTTCATTCCATTTTTAAAAAGTTAGAAGATTCCGGGGCACCTGGGTGGCTCAGTGGGTTAAGCCCCTGTCTTTGGCTCCGGTCATGATCTCAGGGTCCTGGGATCGAGCCCCACATCAGGCTCTCTGCTCAAAAGGGATCCTGCTTCCCCCTCTCTCTGCCTGCTTCTCTGCTTGCTTGTGATCTCGCTCTGTCAAATAAATAAATAAAATATATTTTTTTTAAAGTTAGAAGATTCCATTTTAAAGAAGAAGCTCAGTATTTGCCCCCAGAACATACAATTAATATATTGGATACAGATTTGAATCCAATTCTATTTTTCTCCAGTCTTACTGCACATCTCACATAGTGGTGCCTCCAGGATTAATAATACCACAGGAAGAAATTTAATAGGAACATACTGGAATCACTTGATTGGAAGAACTCATTACATAAATGCAGGATGGAGAAATAACTTCATTTGAAAAAAAGGACAAAGAAATGTAGCTTACCACAAACTTAAAAGAAGCCAAAACTATGAGGTGAGGCTGTTAGAGGTTCCATCCAGAGACGTAGGTGTCTGGATGGAGGGAGATAATAAAGCTACCACAGATGAAGCAGTCAGGCCCTAGGACAGTATGGTGCTCCACTCTGGGGCCTGTCCTCAAAAAGTAAGGGAGCCAACTAAAAGACCTAGAGATAGGAGAGACCTTGGGGAGGGATTGAAACCATGTCATCCCAAAGGAGAGTGAAGGACCAAAGGATTCTAACCTGGGTGAGGTGGGGGGAACCAACACACAACAATCTTGGTTTCCAAATATCTAAAGAGCTGTAGGGTAGACCAGGGACATATGTGGTCCCAGAGACCGCAATGAAAACTCATGGCAGAAATAACAGGGAACAGATGTTGGCTTAAAACAAGGAAAACTCCGGGCGCCTGGGTGGCTCAGTGGGTTAAGCCGCTGCCTTCGGCTCAGGTCATGATCTCAGGGTCCTGGGATCGAGTCCCGCATCGGGCTCTCTGCTCAGCAGGGAGCCTGCTTCCTCCTCTCTCTCTCTGCTTGCCTCTCTGTCTACTTGTGATCTCTCTCTGTCAAATAAATAAATAAAATGTAAAAAAAAAAAAACAAAACAAGGAAAACTCCTTGGAACCTGGGGCTATTGAACAGAGTGGTGGGCCCCAGAGTATGAAGGAGGCTCCAGGAGAATCTGGAGATGGGGTATGCCAATCCCTGCACCAATGGGGCGTTGAAAACCCCGACATCCCTCCCATCTCTAAAATCATATAGAGATGTACGTCTCCAAGCAAATACTCAGTGTTGGGGTGGAAGAACTTTCTCTGCTGTTCAAGGTCCTTCCAGTTGGACTAAGAATCAAATTGACAGGAGGCAGATTAACAGTAGAAAGCCATATTTAAGAGCATACATACAGGGAATCCACACAGACATGGAAATTCCAAAGATAGGCAACATGATACTTATATAAGCTAAAGAGGGGGGTAAAGATATGAGGATACAAAGGGTTTCAAGGAAGACCAGGAAGGTGAAAAGAGATGCTTGCAAAACAAAGGTTGCCCTATTTTGCAGATAAATGTCTTAGGTAACACGGAATCTTTGTTAATAGCTCTCTTCCTGGTACAAGCAGGCAGTTGAGGGGGGAGGTAGAGAACTTTTCCTGAATGTGCTGGGTTTTGATGGCTTTTAATTCAAAATAATGTTTATACTAAAGTGGCCCATCTTGGGGTACCTGCTCTTGGTCCTTCCATCAGGAAGCCAGTGCTCTCTCTATATATGTGTTTTCCTTTTCATTATCGGGGGAGAGGGGTGAGAGTGAGGAGAGGACCTCTAATAAAGGTTAAAGTAATAGGAACCATGAATATGGGCAACCCAAAAATATTTCAAAATAATGTTTTCTATCTGAAACTGTTGCATATTTTCCATATTCAGTGCCATTGCTGGGCTCTTCAAGATGCAGGGAAAAGAGCACCCCAGCCCTTAAATAATAGGTTTGTTGAAAGGATATTCAGCATCTCAGCAACGATACCACAACTTCTGCATTTTTGCATTTCTAGCCTGGATGGTGCAGCAGGCCTAGCAGAGGTCTAAGATTGGGCTCATCCCAGCTCTGCAAATGCATCTCTGCTTCTCCCTGCATCTCACATTCAAGATCCCTTAGCAGAAGGGATCTAATGACTAGTTTGGCCCTGCCCAATAAGAAGCATCCATTGGCATCCCTTGTCAGGACACTCATCCCTGGTCCCATGGTTGTGGCCAAGGGAGCAGTGTTAATGTTCAGGATGCCCTTTGGATGGCCTTCCAAGCATAGGAAATTGGGCAGAAAAGACTCCCCAGGACCACGGTCCTGGGGAGTCTTGGTCATCCTGGTCAGAGCTAACTGGCGCAAAGATGTCTAGGTCAGCCACCCTGGATGAGCCCTGACACAGAGTCTTTACCCCAATGTGACCTGCAATGGAATTCTCAGAGTAAATATGCCTGGCGAGGATGTTCTCCTTAAGTGTGACCACACTCCAAGAGAGGCAGGATTTTATGTGTGGGTCTCTGAGAAAGAGAAGTTCCAGAGAGGTCTGTGAACCATGGAAAGTTAATGGCAGCTACAGGTTCATGAGTCCCAAGCCAGGGATCATCAGAAGCTGAGGACTTTTACCCCACGGAGCTAAGTTCTCTCCACGTCCCCTCAGCCCACCCTGAGTCCCTTGTCCCCTGAGCCCACCCGACTGCCGTCAGTTTTAATGCTGGCTTGGAGAGGCCTGAGAAGCAAATGTAATAGCTTTTATTCAAGCACTGGCCAGCAGACCCCTGGAGAGCTAATTCAATTTCTTTATTTTTAAATTAGATTTCCCCAAACCATCTGCTTCCCCTGTAGCAATGCAGACAGGATCAGATCTTACCCCAATGTGGAATCTCTACTACTCTGCAGGGCTCTAGGAGCCAGAACTGACCTACCCAAGCAAGGCAGTGAGGGACCCGGGGGGTGCTATTCCAACACACCCTGCAAGAGCAGTCACTGGTACCCACAGATCTCATTGCAGGATGTGGGCTATCCAACTGGCTCTCAGCACTGCCCTGGGAGTCAGGGAAACATGAGGAATATTCTCTATTCTTAACACATGGGGAAACTGAGAACCCAAGGAAGGAGGCAGTGACTTTCCCATGACCACAAAGCTCAGTCAAGCCTAGAGAAGCCCTTTGGCGATGGGGGAAGGTCAGAGAGAGACATTAAAACAGATCTACATTCTAGCATTTAGCTAGCATGGTCTTGGACCTTGGTTTCTTCATGTGTAAGTAGGAACTGATACAACATATCTCACAAGGAAGTTTTGAAAAGTGAAAGTATTTTAAAAAGTTGGGGGGGGGGCGCTACCAAGCTGTGAAAAGACATGGAGGAAACTTAAATGCATCCTGCTAAGAGAAAGAAGCTAATCTGAAAAGGCTACGTACTACGTGATTCCAACTCCATGACATTCTGGAAAAGGCAAAACTAAGAAGACAGTAAAAGGATAGGTGGTTGCCAAGCATTAGGAAGGGGGAGCGGATGGAGAGGTGGAGCACAGGGGATTTTTAAGGGCAGTGAAACTACTCTGCAGTATATTGTATGTAATGGTGGATGCACGGCATCATAAATTGGTCAAAACCCAGGGAATATACAGTGTCAAGATAAACTATGGCCTTTGAGTGATGACAGTGTGTCAGCATTGGTTCATCAGTTGTGACAAATGTACCCTTTGATGCCAATGTTGATGGTGTGGGAGGTTATATGTGTAAGGGGCATAGGGAGGAAGAAGTATTTGGGAACTCTCTGTACTTTCCAGTCAATGTTCCTGTGACCCTAATAACAGCTCTAACAAATAAAAGTCTATTAATTTAAAACAATTTTAAAATGTTAATTCTGTATATAACAGGATGAGAACATGGAAGTTTGAACTCAGACATCAAGATACAGTAGATAGAAGAGTCCACAGTGGGGTGCCAGGTACCAGTTTTCTATGGATCCATCTAAACACTGGTTACATTACTTGAGCCTCCTTGCCATGGTGGTGCTGGGTGGTAGCAAGTTCCATGGACTTCCATGAGAACTTGGAGGCTATTCATTGGCATGTAGGCCAGAGTAACGATTCTTTTTTTTTTTTTTCATTTTGTTCTATTTTTCATCATGATAAGTGCATTCTTTTTTTTATTTTTTTTTAATTTTTTTTTATTTTATTTTTTATAAACATATAATATATTTTTATCCCCAGGGGTACAGGTCTGTGAATTGCCAGGTTTACACACTTCATAGCACTCAGCATAGCACATACCCTCCCCAATGTCCATAATCCCACCCACCTCCCAACCCCCCTCCCCCCATCAACCCTCAGTTTGTTTTGTGAGATTAAGAGTCACTTATGGTTTGTCTCCCTCCCAATTCCATCTTGTTTCATTTACTCTTCTCCTACCCCCTTAACCCCCCACGTTGCATCTCCTCTCCCTCATATCAGGGAGATCATATGATAGTTGTCTTTCTCCGATTGACTTATTTCGCTAAGCATGATACCCTCTAGTTCCATCCACGTCATCGCAAATGGCAAGATTTCATTTCTTTTGATGGCTGCATAGTATTCCATTGTGTATATATACCACTTCTTCTTTATCCATTCGTCTGTTGATGGACATCTAGGTTCTTCCCATAGTTTGGCTATTGTAGACATTGCTGCTATAAACATTCGGGTGCATGTGCCCCTTCGGATCACTACGTTTGTATCTTTAGGGTAAATACCCAGCAGTGCAATTGCTGGGTCATAGGGTAGTTCTATTTTCAACATTTTGAGGAACCTCCATGCTGTTTTCCAGAGTGGTTGCACCAGCTTGCATTCCCACCAACAGTGTAGGAGGGTTCCCCTTTCTCCGCATCCTCGCCAGCATCTGTCATTTCCTGAGTTGTTAATTTTAGGCATTCTGACTGGTGTGAGGTGATATCTCATTGTGGTTTTGATTCGTATTTCCCTGATGCTGAGTGATGTGGAGCACTTTTTCATGTGCATTCTTTTTTTTAAAAAAGACTTTATTTATTTATTTGACAGAGAGAGAGATCACAAGTAAGCAGAGAATCAGGCAGAGAGAGAGGAGGAAGCAGGCTCACTGCTGAGCAGAGAGCCTGATGTGGGTCTCGAACCCGGGACCCTGGGATCATGACCTGAGCCGAAGGCAGAGGCTTTAACCCACTGAGCCACCCAGGTGCCCTGAAAAGTGCACTCTTTAACCCCCATCCCCTATTTCCCCCCAAACCTCCATCCACCTCCTCTCTGGTAACCATCAGTTTGTTCTCTATAATTATAATTAAGAGTCTGTTTCTTGGTTTGTCTCTCTCTCTCTCTTTTTTTTCCCTTTACTCATTTGTTTTAGTTTTTAAATTCCACATATGAATGAGACCATAATGGCATTTCTCTTTCTCTTACTGACTTGTTTCACTTAACATTACACTCTCTGGCTCCAACCATGTTGTTGCAAAAGATTTCATTCTTTTTTATAGCTGAGTAATATTCCATCGTGTGTGTGTGTGTGTGTGTGTGTGTGTGTGTGTGTGTGTGTGTGTGTACACATAGAAAATCTTTATCTACTCATCAGTCGATGGGCATTTGGGCTGCTTCCTTAGTTTGGCTGTTGTAAATAATGCTGCAATAAACACAGAGGTGTATGTATCCCTTTGAATTAGTGTTTTTGTATTTTGGGGGTGAATATCCAGTAGTGTGATTCCTGGATCATAGGGTAGTTCTATTTTTAACTTTTTTGAGGAACCTCCATACTGTTTTCCAGAGTGACTGCCCAGTTTGTATTCCCACCAATAGTGCAAGAAAGTTCCTTTTTCTCCACATCCAACACTTGTTGTTTCTTGAGTTTTTTATTTTAGCCATTCTGACAGGTATGAGGTGATACCTCATTGTGGTTTGGATTTGCATTTCCCTGCTGATAAGTAGGGATGTTGAGCATCTTGGGTGTATTCTTTGGAGAAAAGTCTGTTTGTGTCTTCTGCCCATCATTAATTGGATTATTTGTTTTTTGGGTATTATATTGCATCTGTTCTTTATATATTTTGGATACTAATCCTTTATTGGGTATGTCATTTGCAAATATAATTCCCCCATTCCATTAGTTGTCTTTTAGTTTTGTTGATTGTTTCTCTCACTGTGTAGAAGCTTTTTATTTTGATGTAGTTCCAATAACTTATTTTTGCTTTTATTTCCCTTGCCTCAGGAGATATATCTAGAAAAATGTTGCTACAGCCAATGTCAGAGAGATTACTGTCTGTGCTCTCTTCTAGGGTTTTTATAGTTTCAGGTCTCACATTTAGGTCTTTAATCCATTTTGAATTTATTTCTATGTATGGTTAAAAAAAAAGTGGTCTGGTTTCATTCTTTTGCATGTAGCTGTCCAATTTTCCCAACACCATTTGTCTTTTTCCCATTGTATATTCATTCTTCCTTTGTCAAGGATTAATTTGCTATATAATTACGGTTTATTTCTGGGCTTTCTGTTCTATTCATCTATGTGTTGTTGTTGTTGTTTTTTTATGCCAGTAACATACTGTTGTAATTACTACCATTTGTAATATAAGTTGAAATCTGGAATTGTTCCTCGGCCTCTCTTTCTCTATGGTATTCTCTTAACAACATCCC
This sequence comes from Lutra lutra, assembly GCF_902655055.1. Lineage (NCBI taxonomy): Eukaryota > Metazoa > Chordata > Mammalia > Carnivora > Mustelidae > Lutra > Lutra lutra. Next base: position 42,131,761 of record NC_062285.1, read on the forward strand.
AACTCTCATTGCACCTAGACTTCGACTTACACCCCATGTACATCTGAGCCATGAACAACTTGGCCGACTGATACCATTTAAATTTCTACCCACAGATCTCAACTGGGTCCTTAACTATCTTACCATATTTTTCTGATGATCTCCTCCTCTCTCAAAGGACACATTTATATTTTCTCACTCCTCTCTGACTCACTTCTATAAATAGACATTTTATTCCATCTTCTCCGTCACCTCCTCCACTTCCACCTCACCATCCCTTTACTAAATCTGCCCTTGCACCTGCCTTCCCTCCCGTTATAACGAATGGATTTCTCTTTGCCCCAAGTACAACGAACATTAATACATTGCTCCAAGCCTCTGTGCTCATTCACAGAAACCTATGGACTCTCATTTTTTACTCCTTTTTCACTCCCACCAACATACAGTCACAAAAAACTCTCATATTTTAAAAATAAATCCCATCTTAGACCCCACAACTTCTTTCAACTATTATCCCATTTCCCTGTTTTGATTTATAATAAAAATCTTTGAAAATATTATTTTTAAAAAAGAAATCTGGAGTTGTGGTACCTCCAGTTTTGTCTTTCTTTTTCAGATTGCTTTGGCTATTCAAGGCCTTGTGTGGTTCCATACAAATTTTAGGATTGTTTGTTCCAGCTCTGTGAAAAATGCTTTTGGTATTTTGGTAAGGATTGCATTAAATCTGTAGATTGCTTTGGGTAGTATAGACATTTTAACGATATTTATTCTTCCAACCCAGGAGCACAAAATGTCTTTCCCTCTCTTTGCGTCATCCTGAATTTCTTTCTTCAGTGTTTCATAACTTTTAGAGTACAGGTCTTTCACCTCTTTGGTTAGGTTTATTCCTCAGTATTTTATTGGTTTTGGTGTGATTGTAAAGGGATTTTTTCTTAATTTCACTCTCTGCTGCTTTATTATTAGTGTGTAGAAATGCAACAGGTTTCTGTACATTGGTTTTCTAACCTACAACTTTACTGAATTCACTTATCATTTCCAGCAGGTTTTTGGTGAGTTAGGGTTTCCTATATACAGTATCATATCATCTGCATATAATGAGAATTTTCCTTCTTCCTTGCCCATTTGTATGCCTTCAGCACAACGATTCTGATATGTGGGACGATACAGCTCTGATTAAAGTTGATGGTAAAATTGTGCCTTTGTTTAAGAGTGCACTAAAGGTGGTGAAACGTTTGAGGCTTCTGACCAAAACTGTGAAACCCATAAAACAAAGTGTGTTAAAAAAAAAAAAAAAAGCATTAGAGAAAAGAAGGTAGAGAAGGAGCAGAGGAAGGGGGAGGAGGAAGTCAAGGGAAGAGGAGGAGGAAGGGGAGGGAAGGAAAAGAAGGGGAGGGAAGAGGAAGGAGAAGGAGGGGAGAGAGAGGAGGAGAGGGATGGGAAGAAGAGGAGGGAGAAGGAGCAGGAGCACACAACTCTAATGAAACAATGAGGAGTGGAAGCAACAACGGAAGGCAACAACATTTACTTAGCTACCTTGCTTTGGTTTGGAAATAAAGAGGAGCAAACTCCCCTTAGTCCATTTTTCTTCCTCTCTAAAAGAGTTATCAGGAATTAAATGAACCAGAGAATGAAGATGAAATGTAAAGATGATATTCAGCAAATTAAAGTTAAGAATCCTCTGAGTCTCTTGAAAATAAATCCAACCCCATGATGTCAGGGGTGGGGGGGACACATTTTCATCTCTTCTGCCACATCTCCTGTTCCCACTAGCCCTAGAAAAACCTAGACTCAAATTCAGTGGCCACCATGCTTTATATCAAGCTGCCCCCCCCTCACTTCCTTCTGGACCAGAGCAGAGTCCCTCATCTCTTCCCACTCCCAGATCCTACAGATGGTGCTGATGGGATGGAAGGCATATTCATAGTTTGGTCCATGAATGACATATTAGGTGCCCTCTGGGTTAAAAGCAAGGGCAGAGAAGGAAGGTCATAGCACTCAGTTAAGTACAAATCTTTCCCAGGGAGAGCAGTACTTTATGAAACCCTGGCTTACATGAGCAAATGTTACATCATTTTCCCCATAAATAACTGACCATTATATTTAACATAATTTACATCTTTTTTCAGTTGTGGCTGGTTGGATATCATTAAATAACCAATGTATAATCAGAGTCTGACCAAGAAGACAGAATCTAAAATAGGTAATGCATCAGAAAGAATCGAATACACGGAGTTGATTAAACACTTCTCTCTCAAAAATCAGAAAAGGGGGGGCGCCTGGGTGGCTCAGTGGGTTAAAGCCTCTGCCTTCAGCTTGGGTCGTGATCCCAGGGTCCTGGGATCGAGCCCCGCATCGGGCTCTCTGCTCAGCGGGGAGCCTGCTTCCTCCTCTCTCTCTGCCTGCCTATTTGTGATCTCTGCCTGTCAAATGGATAAATAAAATCTTAAAAAAAAAATCAGAAAAGGGAAGGAGGGAATGCAGAAGGAATAACCAGGGGGTAGGGGAAGAGGAGGAGGTCAGACTATCGGACCCCAGAAGCTCAGACGCAGGGCCATGTTCCCACTGCTGCTGGTACCGGAGGGCTTGGGAGAGGCTGATTCTATGCCTCTGATCATTGGCCTGGGATATCTTTAACCTCCTCCAACTGGGAGCTCAGAAAATGCAGGTAGGTGAGGAGAGGTGACAAGCAAGAAAGGAAACACTGGGCACACTCCTTTCCGAGCACAAGGAAAGCAGCCATAACTTTAACTGTAATTGGAAGCTTTGACTATCACCTGTGACTAAACCTTGTAATTCTGGAATGAAAACTGTGTTTTGCGACTCAAAGTCACTGTAGGCCTTTACCCTAAAAGTCACCAGGATAGTCCTAAGACTGCCACACATCCGTCCCGGACAACGATGGACTCCTTCCATTGAACACAATTTAAGAACAGGACGAGACAGGGGCGCCTGGGTGGCTCAGTGGGTTAAGCCGCTGCCTTCGGCTCAGGTCATGATCCCAGGTCCTGGGTTCAAGCCCCACATCGGGCTCTCTGCTCAGCGGGGAGCCTGCTTCCTCCTCTCTCTCTGCCTGCCTCTCTGCCTACTTGTGATTTCTCTCTGTCAAATAAATAAATAAAATCTTAAAAAAAAAAAAAAAAAGAACAGGACGAGACGAAAAAGAGTGGCTGTAAGGTTACAACCCCTGGGCCTGCTTGTTGGGCCCACTAAGTGCAAATAGAAGGTGCTTCGAATGTGGTAGGTGCACAGTAAGTCCTTCTGTTATTATTGAATCCGAGGGCTCTGACCCCTCCCGCAGTGCTACATGACACAGAGCACATTGGGATCAGAACTCCCCTTCTCGAGTGGGAGGGGCTGTCCCAAACTCAGCTGCCTACAGCTTACCATCCCATGGAGACAAGGTCATCCCCTATAGCCAACAGTGATGCCCCAAATCTAGACTGACTGGCCCCAAGCCACCTGTGGGTTTTCTCACTGACACAGTTGACACATCTGCCCTGTAGAAAGGGCCAGGGTCTTCTTATTAGAACATGACAGCTTAGTTTTTCTGACCCTGGGCTTATACAGTTTCTTTTTCCCCCCACCCCTCAATAAATAAATAAAGCATGCTGTTCCTTTATCCATGCCATGGAATATTGTGGGTCTTGAATCCTCATGCTTACCAGGTAGGGACCCAAGCAGAGCCCATCTGCATAATAGCCCAACCCAACTCTGGGGAACACAAAACACAAGAGATTGACGCGGATGTGCGAGGCCCTCTGTATTCTGGTCTCATTCTCTCCACTCAAGTGTATAGACCTCTCCACCCCAAATGCAGGCCTTACCCAACTGGGCCCCCTTTGAATCAGCTTTTTCCCTTAATACACACTGTGCCCACCACCACCCACTGAAAGTCCGTCTCTCCTCCCTCACCAGGTCCCTCCCCACTCGAGGCCCAGCCCGGACTCCCATCAACCCACCATCATAGCTGCCAGCAGAGAAGGCTCGCTGACCCTCAGCTGTTCCTGCTCCCATTGTGGTGGATGCAGTTGTTACTGGAAGGGGGGCTGCTAGGCCAGTCTCCTTGCACCTGTAGATGAGTAGATCTTCCAGCTGGAAGTGCTTAAGAACTAGGCATACCTTCCACACCCCCACCTAGCAGCTACACCCCAAGCACAGAGAGGAAGGAAGAAAGGATCATGGGTCCCCGAATGACCACCCAAAAGGCTGCCTTATCGGGACCATGCACTAACAGGGACACAAGGAAAAATAGTTTGTATTGCATTAAACCAAGACTTCCTGGTTTATCTGTCACAGTTGTGAGCTTACAGCTCAGGCTGCCTCCAACCCCTGCTTTGCTTGACCTCCCACAGCGCTCCGGCCACCTGAGGCCACACTCTACCTTAACTGGTGAAGATGTTTTGGGATACAAGCTTCAGGAGGCTAGGCTCAAAAATCTTCACCATTGAGGAACTTACTCACGTACAAGAAATTCAGACGTAGAGCAGCTCCATGGCTGACTGTCCTTCGCACGCTGGCTTTTGCCCTGAGTTTGTCCCTTTGTGGTCACAGGTGACTATACCAGCTCAAGGCTTCATCTCCTCTCACAACATCTATATTTAAATAAAAGAAGAGAAAATATTTCTTCAGGGTGTCTTTTTAAGAACACAAAAATTATTCCCCAAACTCCCTCAGAAGCCATTCCTTCACATCTCATTGGCCAAAATGGATTACATACACATTCTTCTTTTTTCCGATACTTCTATTTTTTCTTTTTTTAATATCTTATTTAGTTATTTGACAGAGAGAGAGAGAGAGCAAAAGCAGGTGGAGCGGCAGAGGGAGAGGGAGAAACAAACGCCCTGCTGAGCAGCCCGACCCAGGGCTCCCCCCAAGGACCCTGGGATCAGGACCCAAGCCGAAGGCAGACGCTTAACCGACTGAGCCACCCAGGTGCCCCTAATACTCCTACTTTTAAAAAAAAAAAATTTTTTTTTTTTAATTCTTAATTGAAGACAGTTGACACACAATGTTACATTGGTTTTAAGTGTCCAGCGTAGTGGTTCGACAAGTGTGTCCGTCATGCTGTGCTCATCACAAGTGTGCTCATCACGTCTGTCACCATATAAGGTGAGTGCAATACCATTGACTAAATTCCCCGCACAGTGCCTTTCCTCCTCATGTCTTACTCGTTCCATACCTGGAAGCCTGTACCTTCCACTCCACTTCACTCGTTTTGCTGCTTCTCCCACTGCCCTCATTGATTACATACTCATTCTTTTTTTTTTTTCTTTAAGGATTTTATTTATTTATTTGACAGACAGAGATCACAAGTAGGCAGAGAGGCAGGTGAGGCGGTGGGGAGGGGGCAGGCTCCCTGCTGAGCAGAGAGCCCATGCGGGGCTGGATCCCAGGACCCTGAGATCATGACCTGAGCAGAAGGCAGAGACTTAAACCACTGACCCACCCAGGCGCCCCACACACTCATTCTTAAATCCAGGCAAGTAGAGTGGAATTATCATAAGAGGGTCAGACTAAGGAAGACTCATTCCCCAGGACCCAGGCCCAAGACTGGGAAGGGCTGCAGTCTCACCTGGAGCCCATGCCTCTGGACACCTGGAGTAGGGTAGGATCTGGTATTTAGGTAGAGTCCTAACATTGTGAGCCCAATTCATAGATGTCCCATACTTTCCTTTCATCGTCTCAACCTGTGGAAGGTATAAGCTACTGGACAGGAAACCTGGATTCTGAAGCCACAAAGATTTTATAGGGATAGGGGCACCTGGGTGGCTCAGTGGGTTAAAGCCTATGCCTTCAGATCAGGTCAGGACTCCAGGGTCCTGGGATCAAGCCCCGCATCATAGCATCATCATCATCATCATCATCGTCGGGCTTTCTGCTCAGCGGGGAGCCTGCTTCCCACCCCCACCCCCGCCACCGCCTGCCTCTCTGCCTACTTGTCATCTCTGTCTGTCAAATAAATAAATAAAATCTTTTAAAAAAAAGAAAAAAGATTTTATAGGGATAGAGTTGGAAACACTTTTTACTAGGTACTAAAAACTTCAAGAAATGTTGAGGCGTGACCTAGGAGTTTATAAATGACTAATCCCAAATCCTTGCTCCACAGCTTCTAATATTTTCTGCATTACGAGTCAAGCCTCAGTTTTGTCATTTGTTAAATGTGGGGAATCTCTGAGGTCTCGAGTCCCCTGATTGTAACCTCCCGAGGCCAGGGCCTGGACTTCACTCTTTCCCTGTAACCCCAGTGCAGTTCTGGGTACAAGGCTGGCATTCAATGGAAACAGTAGCCATTCAAGAATTCTTGATGTTGGGGCGCCTGGGTGGCTCAGTCAGTTAAGCTTCCGACTCTTGATCTCAGCTCAGGTCTTGATCTCGGGGTCATGAGTTCAAGCCCTGCATTAGGCTCCATGCTGGTCATGGAGCCTACTATTAAAAATTAATTAATTAAAAAATGAAGTAAAAACAAAAGAATTTTGTATTTACATCTCAACTTTGTGAGAGAACCTGTGATATTGTGAGTTACCATAAGAAATATGTATTTGGTATTCCTCCCATTTCTGGCATAAAGCTCCTTTAGGAATGTCCTTGGGATTTCCTTAGTGACAAGAACAATAACGGTGTCTTGATATTCATAGCAAACCCCTTTCAACCCCATCTGCAGTTATATGAATGAGGTGACTTTTGGAACAGCACCCAAGGGTTGGGTTGGGTGCTAGGGAAACCAACCATGTGACTGGAGGGTTGGAAATTTCAGTCACACCCCCTTGACATCTGGGGAGATGAGAGGGGCTGGAGGTTGAATTAATCTCCAGTGGCCAATGACTTAACCAATTTACCTATGTGCTGAAACTGCCATAAAAACCCAGAAGGATATCTTTGAAAAAAATCTTTAACAAAAAATGTAAGGGGCTCCTGGGTGGCTCAGTTGTTAAGCATCTACCTTCAGCTCAGGTCATGATCCTAGGGTCCTGGGATCGAGCCTCACATCGGGCTCCCTGCTCAGCGGGAAGCCTGCTTCTCCCTCTTCCACTCCCCCTGCTTGTGTTCCCTCTCTCACTGTGTTTCTCTCTGTCAAATAAATAATTAAAAATCTTTTTAATAAAAATCTTAAAAAAAAAAAAAAAAGAACCCAGAAGGATAGAGTTTGGAGAGTTTCCACACTGGTGGACAAGAACGTATCCACGTGCCATGGTGTCAGGCCCCAAACTCCACAGGGACAGAAGCTCCTGTACTGGAAACCCCACCCCGTGTATCTCTTCATCTGCCTGTTGATTCGTCTCCTTTACTATCCTTTGTAATAACCCGTAATCTCAGAAGTAAACTGGTTTCTGAGTTCTGTGAGCAGCTCTAGCAAATTAATTAGACCCACAGAGGGGATCCTAAGAACCTCCCACAGATAGCCAGTCAGCTAGAGGCACAAATGACAATCTGGGTTTGCGAATGGGGTCTGAAGCAGGGCAGGGGTGGCAGGGCAGTCTTGTGGGACTGAGCCCTCAGCCCGTGGCATCTGATGCTGTCTCCGGGTAGACGGTGTCAGAATTGACTGGAATTGTAGGACACCTCACTGCTGTCAGAGAATTCCTTGATGTAGGGGAAAAAAACCCACACATCAGAACTGGAGTCAGAATTGTAGAACCCAGCCTCTGTGAAATGTAGTGCTGAATTTCACGCTGTGAGGACAATCTGTAGGAGGGAATCTATCAGCCATTGAGGGAGACGGTGGGGCTGCATTGCAAAGGCTTCCCTGGGAAAACAGACCTGAGTTCAAATCCTGGCTCTGCCACTGAGTGACTTTGGACAAGTCACTTAACCTCTGAGCTCCCAGCCCTCTTCCTTAAAATGAAGGGGAAATTTGTACTTTGCCGGGTTCCTACAGAGCACGGAGAGGGCCTCAGTAAATGATGGTTCACCTTAATACTGGATTCTGTGATCACTAATGAGCAGGCTCAGAGACAGTGGAGGGATGAGTGAGGAAACCAGCCCCTGGGGTTATGACCCAGGAGTCGGGAGCAGGTGGCTAAGCCTCCTGGGGTGGATTGTAATATGCTCTGGGCCAGGGAAGCACAGGGAAGGATTAGATCGAGAAGTCTTAGAGCTAGGAGTGAGCCCCACTTCATTGCAATCATCGACGGACTCTCAGGACATTTCTTGAAGAATGAGGACCCTGGTAAAATATCTTTCTCTCCGGTACCACCCCTATAAAGTCTTGGTGATTTCAGGATTCGCAAGAAACTCTTTCCGATGACCTGACCTGTCAGTTGTCTGACCTTCTCACCCACTTGCATGGCCAGTGGTTTTCACACTTGTTTGTCCATGACCCAACCATACACGTGACTCAGTATAACCCCTACCATATGTAAATACCCACATCCACACATACATAAATGAAATAGTTTTATAATATGATACCCTTGCCACACGCACTGTGCTCTGCTCTTTCCTATTCTGTTCCTCTTCATTTTTTATAGATGCACCAACTTAAATTTTATGATTCACCAATGGACAATGACTCTCAAGTTAGAAAACACTGCCCCAGACATTTTTATTACTTCACTCAAGTTTTGGAAATCAAAAAGCTGAAGAGAAACCAATGAAGGAGACTGAGGTGAAGTAGCCAATGAGGTAGAATGGAGAACCTCCCTCCACTCAGTCCAGGTATCACACTCTTTAATTTCTCCCTGTCACTGAAACTCATTGTCTCTCATAGTCCAGATGCAACCATCTCCCAAACCTACCCAGAGCCTCCCAACCATTGATCTTACCACCTCTCCCTGCCTAGCCCCCTCCATGATGCGACTTCCTCTTTATCTGGGTTAGATGACATAGCTCCTAATAATAATAATCTATTAACTGATTCATTCAAGAGATAGTTGTCCACTCTGTGCCAAGCACTGTTCTAGATGCTAGAAATGCAGCAGCAAAGAAACCAAAGGTCCTGCCTGCAAAGAGCTTTTTATTGGGAGGAAGCAGACAATAAGCAAAGAAACATGAACACTGAAGCTACTTCCGGATAACAGGCAGTACAAAGGCCTAAGGCAGCAGGGTGCCCACAGGTCCCAGGGTCAGCACAGAAGCCAGAAAGACTGGAGCAGAGTGAGCAAAAGCGGGAGTCACAGGAGAGGAGGTCAGAAGGAAGCAAGAGGGCAGGGGGTCTCATAGACTGTTCCAAGGACAGCAGGTTTTCCTCTCAATGAGATGGGCAGTCATTGCAGGTTTTGAGCAGAGGGAGTGTTCTGATCTGATTTATGTCTTAAAGATTTCTCTCTGGTTGGAGAATGGACGGTAGGGAAGTGAAGGAGGAGGATGCAGGTTAGGATACTATTGGATTAAACCAGGTGAGAGACGATGCCGACTTCCACCACGGCAGTAGGGGAGGAAGCGGAGAGCAGTGGGTACCATTTTGAAGGTAAACCTAATGGCATTTGCTGATGGGATAACGTCAAGGATGATTCCAAGGTTGGGGACGTGAGAAGCCTGAAGTATGGAGGTGCCTGTTACCGATATGGGAAGACTTGAGGAGGAGGTATGCGGAGTGAAGAAATCAGGAGCTGAACTTTAGATACGAGAGTTGGAAATCCAGTAGAGAAAGACATAGTCAGTAGTTTAATATATGAAGTTCAGGAGAGGGGCGTCTAGGCAGCTGCTAAAACTGGGAGACATTAGCATATACTTGATAGGAAAGTCACGAGTCTGGATGAGAGGACTTATGTGAAAGTGACAACAGGAGGGAGAAGAGGTCCGAGGATGGCCAGGAGGTCAGGCAGGCAAGGAGAAAGGGGCAAAGGAGAGCAGGAAGGAGCCACTCTGAGGGGAGCGAATCTACTCGACGGAAATGCCTGCACAGGTACACACAGAGAGATGTGTAGCTGATGTTCTCAGTGGTGCTGTTTATCACTGCAGAGCTGGAAGAACCCGAGAGGCCATCGCAGGAGAGCGGATAACTGAGCTGTTTCCTGTGCCCTATGAGATAGTACACAGCATTGACCATGAATGGACAGAGGCACACTTTTAAAAATGTAAGTCAGATTATGCACTCGGCTCGAAACTTTGAGTGGCTTTCCCTGTCTGGGTGAAAGCCCATCTTTACTGGCACCTTCAGACTCTGGCGTGCATCTGAGAGCCCCATCATTTTCCTTCTGGCTCAGGCCAAGCAGGTGCGAGCAGGTGCTTGCCTCCGCTTCTAACACCCTTACCCTGCTTGCTTTCTGTTTTTCCCATAGCCCCTGTCACCCCGATTTCCCTCCCCTGACCAGAGTAGAAGCTCCTAGAAGGCAGAACATTGTTTTGTTCTAGGCATGGCAAGGTGCCCAGCGCCAGGGCCACCTCCAGGTGCAGCAAGGCAGTCCTGGGCAAATATTCCTTTTCTGGGCCACTGTCTAGATAAACAGTTGCAGTCACACAAAATCAACATGTCAGCACCATTCCAGCAACTCAACTTTCTGGGATCCCACGGCCGCCAGCGGAAGTGAGCTGACTCCAGGCTGTTCTCCTGGAGCTGAGACACGGCTGCAGAGCCCCTGGAGGACCCCTGAGCATGAGTCCCAGAGCTTCTCAGGTCAAGTTTATTCATGGGTAGAGAGGGTCAGAGGGCACACTGGAGTGGGAAGGGGGTCATTGGAGACCAGGCCTGGGTCTACGGGTGGTTCTTCCCAGTGCACAGAATGTATCCCTAAAAATTATCAAACCAATACCCTGAACTTGATTTTTTTTTTCCTTCTTCTTCGGTCCAAAACACTGGTTAAGAGACTGTAAGTGCTCGCATAAACAGAGACTCCCTGCCACGGAGTGTATTTGCCAGCTCACATAGAAGGGTATGCACAGAGAACAGCAGTAGGGCCCCCGTCCATGCCCAGGGCTGCTCACTTGGGGGTGTCATTAGGGAACCAGGAACAGCTCAATGTCCACAAATGAGCTTTCTGGGCCTCCAGAGCTCAGGGTGTCAGCCTACAACATTCACGGGGGGATAGAGTCCCTGCTGCCTTCGTGAGTGACCTTGGCTGGACAGATCAAATCTCCCAGTGAGACGGATCAAATCTCCTAGTGAGGCTTTCTGAGGAGCCTGAAGAAGCCAGACTGGGCGGTGGGTGGGGGTGCCAGGAGAGTCCCCCCTCCTCTGAGGCGCCAGAGGCTATAGAGGGCAGGGCCAGCCTCTCTGCTCCCTGGACCTTGACCTGAACATGGGGGTCTCATGCAAAGTGCGTGCCATATTTTATCTTCCTCATCCTCTGAGCAGGCCTCACAAAGAAGGTGTTGTGATCCCCACATTTATAAATGAAGAAACTCAGGCTCAGAAAGTTTAAGTGAGGGCGCCTGGGTGGCTCAGTGGGTTAAGCCTCTGCCTTCGGCTCAGGTCATGATCTCAGGGTCCTGGGATCAAGCCCCACATCGGGGTCCCTGCTCAGCGGGGAGCCTGCTTCTCCCTCTCCCACTCCCCCTGCTTGTCTCTCTCTGTGTAAAATAAATCAATAAAGTCTTAAAAAAAAAAAAGAAAGTTTAAGTGGTTGGCCCAAATTAACACAGTAAGTGACGGAGATGGGAGTCAAGACTGAAGCATATCTGTTTGCCTCTGAAGCCCACAGCACCAGCGTCCCATATCCCCATGCCTTTCGGGAACCCAAAGATTCCCAGAGCCTGGGAATGTGACCTCTGTTGTGCTTCATGGGCAGCCTTCAAAGCCTGTAACAAGGAACAGGGCATGTAGACAGCGAGGAGGCATAGGAGGGCTCTGAATACAAGAGCTCAAAGTGGAGAGGGATACCAGGGGCTTCCTGGTAGGTGCCTACCTGAGCTCCGAGTCAGTCAAGTACCATTTCAGACCATACCTTCCAGCCCTCTGGCCACGGTGCTCACTCACTATGGCTGAGTCACAGGGAAGAACAAAGCACAGAGTTGTGTTGGATCAGAGCCTGGAGACTTCAGCTGACGTCCACAGGAGACCTGTCCTCGCAACAGAGTGTTACCTGCCACAAGCCAGACAGATGGAGGTGGACTTCTCACCTGGCCAGTCCTGGGAAGGGCAGTGCCTGGGCTGGCCTCAGACACTGTCTCATCCCAGCTCCTGGGGCAGAAAGAGCCAAACCCCACCGGTGCAAGAGCACAAAGCAGCTGCTTACTCTCAGAGAATTCTCAGAAAGCATCTGCCCACACCCAGAATCCCCAGAGGAAGGCCTAGAGCCAAAATGAACGTTATGGGTGAAAGAAAGTGGAATTCCTGGGGCGTCTGGGTGGCTCAGTCGGTAAGTGTCTGCCTTCGGCTCAGGTCATGATCCCAGAGTCCTGGGATCAAGCCCCACATCGGGCTCCCTGCTCAGCGGGGAACCTGCTTCTCCCTCTCACTCTCCCTCTGTGCGCTCTCTCTCTCTCTCTGTCTCTATCAAATAAATAAATAAATAAAAACTTTAAAAAAAAAAAAAAAGGTAGAATTCCCTGTGGGAAAAAAATGTGGGAGCACCTGGGTGGCTCAGTCAGTTAAGCATCTGCCTTTGGCTCAGGTCATGATCCCAAGGTCCTGGGATCAAGCCCTGCATGGGGATCCCTACTTAGCAGGGGGCCTGCTTCTCCCTCTGCCTGCTGCTCCCCCTGCTTATGCACGCTCTCTCTCAAATAAATAAAATCTTTTGAAAAAGAAAGAAAGAATGTGAGGAAGTTAATTTTACTTCTGAGAGGAAGAGGATAGTGACAACAGAGGGCATAGGAAGGAAGATGAGGAAGATAGCAGGAGCTGGGGCTTTAGAAATGGCCACAAGAAGCCTGAATGAGAACATGCAGTCTAATATCCAATTTGCAGTCCTCACAGCTGCTCAGTAACTCCTTTCCATCTCCCAAGTCATCAGGAAAACCTGCCACACAAGACACTTCATGGTTTTGGGGAGGAGACGAGTTTTGAAAGAAGGGGAAAAGGTTGTGAGGTTGACAAACAGGATCCTGCCCAGTCAGTCGTGGTAAGATCGCTACCTGGGCAGAAGCAGGAACTCAGGGCCAACTTACCAAGAGGATGAGTTCCAACCTCCAACTCTAGTAGTCTGGGATATCTGGAGGAAGACACTGGAATTTCCACAACGGGAGTGAAGTCTTATTCCGATATGGGAGGTGGCATGACTCAGCTGCCCAGCTGCCTCCTTTCTGGTAAAAGTGTGTGTGTACTTTCCATCTGGGTCGAATGCAATTTCACACAGCTCTGCTCTGGCCCCCTGCGTGTTGGTCCAGAAAGCATTCTTGGGTCCAGTAAGGAGGAGATGACTCCTTGATGACTGCTTGCCACCATAGCTCTGTGGCCCTGAGTTAGTTAACCTTGTCACTTCTCTGAGTCTTCTTTCTCTCTTCATCAATAGGGATCTCAGTTTGCAAGGATTTTCAGAAAGTTCGGGACAGAATGAGGAGCAGAGCCCTGGCCCACTGGCATCATGCTGAGTGGTTTCAGGTAACTTCGGTCCCTAAGAAACAGGTCAAGGAATTTCCTCTAGATCACAGTGCAGCAAAGTAGAGGAGCTGGGATGTGAACCCAGGTCCACCACACTTGGAAACTTGCCCCTAGGACAGCAAACCAAGACTTAACTGCAGTTTCAACTTCTCCAGGAATGGAATTTTCAATCAGTCCTTCTGGAATGTTCTGGTCAGCTCCAATGAGGTAATCTGTCACATGGGCCCTCACCATCCCTCAGAAGAAGAGGAGGAAATCCACCTAATGAGACACCTTGCCCTTCTCCCTAAAGGAAGACGACCTGGGTTGGTTGACCTGGTTGGCTCAGTTAGTTGGGCAAATGACTCTTGATCTCCGGCGTTGTGTATTTGAGCCCCACATCGGGTATAGCAATTACTTAGAAAAATAAATAAAGGAAAGAAAATGACCTGGCCTGAAACAATCTTTGCTTTTGCTAGCAACATTCTTGCCCCACCCTCCTTCCGGTAAAAACCTCCATTCTGTACAATTCCTGGGAGCTCCCCTCTCCCTGCTAGACTCCCATCTACCAAATACATAAAACACTCCATAAAGCCAATTGGTTGGATTTTGTTTTCTAGCAGAGGTCACTGACCTTGCACAAATCGATTTACTAGACCACTGCCCACAGGAGGCAGGTAGTGATGTGTCTAAGCACACTGTCTCTGGAGGCTAATGGCCCATCTGGCTTTGAAACCAGAATGACTTACTTGCTATGTGGGGATTGCACTCGCTGTGATCACACTTAACCCCTCCAGCCTCAGTTTCCGCATCTGTAAAATGGGCACGTAGTAGTAACTACCTCTTTGGGTTGTTGTTGTGAGGATTCAAAGGGTCAGTACATGTAAGTGTTTAGAACAGCACCTGACACACAGAGCTTGAGAAATATTTGACCAAGAAACATGAGGGCTGAGGAGGGGATGAAACTGGGCAAGGGAAAGTTACTGAGCCTAGGCTGATCTTTCAAAAAGTTTGACTCTCAAGTGGAAGAGGAAAACAGTGGAAGGTGATGGGGGATCATGAGAAGGTTTACTTTTTAAATGCTGATTCGAAGGAGCCAGAAGAGAGAGAGTTTGAGGATTTGGAGAGTACAAGGGAGGAGTCAGGTTTCAGGTGCCCAAGAGAGGGTGGGACGGAGGTGAGGTAGGGTAGATGCCAATATATGGGTAAGTGGGTATGGGTGGGAGACCCCGGAGGCCTTCTGTTTAGTCCCTGAGGTAGAGATGACACCACCAACTCAAACTGAGGAGGTGGGTGGGAGGGGAGCAGAGAAGGTCCAACCTGCCCTTCAGGAAAATGGAGGAAACCACTTTAGACTCAGTCAGGCTGAAAATAACCCCTCACCTCATAGGACTTGACAATTCGCAGGCCTATTTCTCACCTCCTCCTCAGTCCACCCCACAACAATCCCAAGGAATATTCCTGTTCTCCCTTGGCGGGAAGGAATCAGCCTAAAGGGGGTCGAGGCCCTGGCTTAAGAGTAGGACCCTAGACCTAGAGCCGGGTTTTCTGAGTGGGACCTCTGCACTCCATCCTGCAGGGCCTGTTGGTAGAGCACGCACAAATGCACATACCTGTGCACTCAAGGCACATGCACACACACAGCCCTGCCCAGAATGCCCCTCCCCCTCTCTCCCTGGCCAGAAGGCCTTCAGAATGCAAATGAGCCAGGGCCACCTTGTTACAGGGCTGATCTCAAATCTACTCTCTTGAGAGGAGAAGCTAGTTAAGGAGTCACAAGTGAAAAACACAAGGTAAAGGACAATGGGAATAGTATGCTAACATTTATGTAATAAGTGGGAGAAAGAATGTGTGTGTGACTGCGTCTGCTTGTCTGTGCATAAAACATTTCTGGAAGGAGGTGGACAATTCTTCAACAGTTCCCTCTGGGGAGGGAGCTGCCAGGCAGGAAGGAGGGAGATTTTACAGTGTATTCCCTTCTGGGCTTTTTCAATTTTAAAATAGTTAAATAAGTAAATATATGCTTTGACATACAAAGTAGTGCTTTGACTATTATGAGTAACACACCACTTAAAACACAGCCCTCAAAAAAACAAAACAAAAAAAAAAAACACATAGCCCTAAACTGAGCTATGTTGTGACATCATGACTGGAAATTCACTGCCCCCCACCCCCATGGTCCCTCTGGCCCTTCCTTTCTCTCCCCTTCTTGGCTTCTAGTCCAAATCTTACCCCTACATCAGGTTCCAGCCCCGAGGCATCGCTATGAATCACAGGAACCAGTGACCCAAGTGTGGGCCTCCACTAGGCCTGTGAAGGTGGCAAGGCAGACCACATTGGGATCTGGGATCTGGGACGGTCCTCGTGCATCTCTTGGTTGCCACAGTCACTCTCACTGAATTAGATCTCAAACTGAGAGGATTCTTGTAAGGAATTTACAGCAAGAACGGTCTGAGGATTTCAGGAACAGCCATACCGAGGGTCTTCTAATTCAGGAAGGGGACAGTGCTCCGGACCCAGGGCACTCTGGACCCCGGATCACCTCTTGAAGGGCTGTCGCTTTACCCAAGCCCCCCAGGCGGCCTCTTGTTTGTGCCCCCTCTCTGTTAGAAGGTCCAGCCCCTCACGGTCAGTCCCTTGTGGGCACAGTCCTGACACCAAAGCCCCACCGCAGGCCCCTGGTTCAGGATGGTTCCTCTCAGAAGGCCTGAGGGCAGGGTGGTCAGATGGTACACCACAAAGTCTCCAGGACACCTCCAGGCCGGCCTGGCCTCACCTGACCCCCAGCACGGCCCCTTTTGGATGAGCTCCTGTGAACACCGGTGTGGACACCTTCCCCGAGTCTAAGAGCCAGAAGAAATAGCTCCAATGTTTGCTACAAGGGAGAAGGTCCAGATTTATAAATACCTGACTACAAAGGGCCCCACACAGGCACACCCCTGCCTCCTCTCTCCTCCTCCTCCACAGCCTCGGGCGGCCACCCCCACTTCCTGCCTTTGCCAGCCTTCAGCAGTCAGAAAAATATTTGGAGATTTTGGACAATCCATGCACACAAAAGTAAAGAGAAACAAACCACAGTGGCAGCATGGGATTTTTACAACAGAAAGCTCACAATGTGATTTCTACATCGGCGACTCTCTAGCTGTCCAATCTTGGGTCACTTGACCTCACTTAACCTGTCTCTTTACCTGTGAAGAGGGAGCAACGATGGCTAATTCACAAGGTTGACAGGAGAATTCAAAGAAAGAATGTGTGCGACAAAGCACATAGAAAATACTCCACAAATAATTCTTACCCCTTTCCCCTCTCCATGCACTTTTACTCTTCCATCCTCCCTGCAATAAAGTCCCCTGACTTGAGTTCACCAGAATCTGTCTCTGTTGGCTGCCGCGGAGAACACAGTTCTGATAGAGCCCGTGACTCTCTCTCGCCCTCACCTCCCAGCCCCCACATAGTTCTACAGTGGGGGATATTTGTCCTGGTTTCTCACGGCCCAACACTTTGAATACCCTCCCTGTGTCTGGGGAATTCCCCTTTTCCAAGGTAGCAGTAGGAAAACTTGCTTTATCAGCCTCCTTTGGAGCTAGGTAGCAGGCATGTGACCGGTGCCCCACCAACCAGAGGCACCTTGCCAGTGAAGACAGAGCAGAAGGAGACAGCTACCACATGGGCCGCACATCCGGGTGATGGAGGAGATGGAGGCGCCAGGGTCTGGGGGCTGCTGGAGGGGCAGTTCCCGTGTCTGGGTCCAGCATGGGCAGCCTGAGAAGCACTGGCTGTCACCAGGGAGGGTGGCGGGCCTTTCTGATGTAGTCAGAGATAGGGTCTGGGTAAACTGCAAACTAGCTTCCCGGGTCCTCCCCGAGGCTCCCCGGGAATCAAATATTCCAAAATAAATTCCTTTTCTGACCACAACAGGAATGACTTCTATATTTGCAACTAAGGACATTGATACACACACAACATGTACAGTATCTGATTGTTTTTATTTCAGCCTTATCAAGGTGTAATTGGCATATAAAGCCATAGGATAGTTCAAGTGTACATCATTGTGGTGATTTGATATACATAAGCACTGAGAAAGGGTACCCCTATTCTAGCTCATTAACATCTCCATCACCCCACATATCCACATATTTACCAATCCTTATTCCCTTCCTTCCTTTCTTTCCTTCCTTCCTTTCCTTGTTTTCCTTCCTTCTCTCCCTCCTTCCCTTCCTTCCTTCCTGTCTTTTTTTTCTTTTCTTTTCTTGCTGAGAACATTTAAGTTCTACTCTCTCAACAATTCCAATTGTACAACACATTATAGTTACTTATAGTCACTATGCTCTACATTAGAGCCTCAGACCTTATTCATGTTATAGCTGAAAGTTTATATCCTTTAACTAACCTCTCCCTGCTTCCCCCAGCCCCCATCCCTTGGCATCCGCTGTTCTTCATTCTGTTTCTGTGACTTTTGTTTCCTTTTTAAGATTCCACTTATAAGTAATATCACGTAGTATTTGTCTTTCTCTGCCTGGCTTATTTCACTCAGCATAATGCCTGCAAGATCCATCCATGTTGTTACAAACAGTAGGATTTCCCTCTTTCTCATGACTGAATAATATTCCCCTATGTGTGTGTATATATGTGTGTATATGTATGTATATATACATACACATATCCCCTGTATGTATACACATGTACATATGTGTATGTGCATATATACACACACATACATACATATATATCACATCTTCTTTATCCTTTCATGCACTGATGGACACTCAGGTTGCTTCATACCTTGACTTTTGTAAATAATGAGCACAGGAGTGCAGATATCTCTTCAATATCCTGTTTCCCTTCCTTTAGGTAGATACGCAGAAGTGGGATTTCTAGATCAAAAGGTAATTCTATTTTTCATTCTTGAGGAACCTCCGCACTGTTTTCCATAGTAGCACCAATTTATATTCCCACCAACAGTGCACAGGATTCTCTTTTCTCCACATCTTCACTGACACTTATTCTTGGTTTTTTTGCTGAGAACCATTCTAATACGTGTAATGTGGTATCTCATTATGGTTTTGATTGCATTTCCCTGATAACTGGTGACGTTGAGAACCTTTTCTTATACCTGTTGGCCATTTGTGTGCCTTTTTTAGAAAAATACCTGTTCAGTTCATCTGGCCATTTTTAATCCAATGAGGAGTTTTTTTGTGGATTTTGTTTGTTTGCTATTGAAGTGTACAAGTTCTTTATATATGTTACATACTAACTCCTTAGCAGGTATGATTTGCAAATATCCCATTCCATAAATTAACTTTTCATTTTATTGATGTCTTCCTTTGCTGTGGAAAAGCTTTTTTCATTTGATTCAATCCCTCTTGTTTATTTTTGCTTTTGTTGCCTTCGCTTTGGTGTCAAATCAAAAAAGTCATTACCCAGGCTGATGTCAAGGAACGTATCCCCTATTTTTTTTCTGGAAGTTTTATGGTTTCAGGTTTTACATTCAAGTCTCGAATCTATTTTGAGTGGATATTTGTGTATGATGTGAGTTAGGGATCAGTTTCATTCTTTTGCATGTGGCTTTCTAATTTTTCCAGCACCATTTATTGAAGAAATTATCTTTTCCTCATTGTATATTCTTGTCTCCTTTGTCATAAATCAATTGACTAAATATGTGTGGGTTTATTTCTGGGCTCTCTATTCTGTTTGATTGATCTGTATGCTTGTTTTTATGCCAATACCAAACTGTTCTGATTACTGTAACTTTGCAATATAGTCTGAAATCAGGAAGCATGATGCCTACAGCTTTGTTCTTCATTCTCAAGATTGCTTTAGTTATGCAAAGTCTTTTGTGCCTCCATACAAATTTTAGAATTGTTTTTTCTATTTCTGTAAAAAAATGCCATTGGAATTTTGATAGAGATTGCACTGGATCTATAGATTGCTTTCGGTAGTATGAACATTTTAACAATATCAATTCTTACATATATGAACATGAACTATCCTTCCATTTACTTGTGTCTTCTTCAATTTCTTTGATCAATGTCTTACAGTTTTCAATGTAGAGATCTTTCGCCTCCTTGGTTTAAATTTATTCCCAGGTACTTTATTCTTTTTGATGCAATTGCATATGGGAATCTTTTCTTTTTTAGAGAGGGATGGGGGGCAGAGAGAAAGGGAGAGAGAGAACCTTAAGCAGGCTCCACACCCAGTATGGGGCCTGATATGGGGCTCAATCACAACCTTGAGATTATGACCTGAGCCAAAATCAAGAATTGGATGTTTAACCAACTGAGCCACCCAGGCACCCCACACATAAGAGTGCTTTCTTAATTTCTCTTTCTGATAGTTCCTTATTAGCATATATAAACCTAACTGATTTTTGTGGAGTTGACCCTTCAACAATGCAGGAGTTAGAAGTGTTGACCCTAACACAGTTGAAAATCTTTGTATAGGGATGCCAGGGTGGCTCAGTCCATTAAGAAGGTGCCTTCAACTCCGGTCATGATCCCAGAGTCCGGGGATCAAGTCCTGTATCAGCCTCCTTGCTCAGCAGGGAGCCTGCTTCTCCCTGTGCCTGCTGCTCCCCTTGCTTGTACTCTCTCTCTCTGACAAATGAATAAATAAAATCTTAAAAAAAGAAAAAAAGAAAGTCCTTGTATAACTTCTGGTCCCCCATAAGTTAACTACAATAGCCTACTGTTGATCAGAAGCCTTACCGATAACATAAATAATTGATTAACACAAAATTTATATATGTATTATTTACTGTATTCTGATAATAAAGTAAGGTAGAGAAAAGAAAATGTTATGAAGTAAACCATTAGGAAGAGAAAATACATTTACAATACTGTATTTATCTGGGAAAAAATCCACATGTAAGCACACCTATACAGTTTAACCCCATGTTATTCAAGGGTTGGTGGTATATGGATTTTGTATCCTGCAACTTTACTGAATTTGTTTATTAGTTCTAACTGTTTTTTGGTGGCATCTTTAGGATTTTATATACATAATATCAAGTCGTCTGCTGTTAGAGACAGTTTTACTTCTTCCTTTACAATTTGGATGCCTTTTATTTCTCTTTCTTGTCTAACTGCTCTGGATAGGATTTCTTGTACTATGTCGAATAAATGTGGTAACGAGTGGGCACTCTTGTCTTGTTTGTGATCCTAGAGGGAAAACCCTTCAGTTTTCACTGTTGGACATGATGTCAGCTGTGGGCTTGACATACATGGCCTCTGTGGTGTTGAGGTATGTTCCTTCTATACCTAGTTTTGTTTGCAACATATTCCTCTATTTCTCCACTTTTCTTGACTCTTTGCATTGGATTCTGCACATTAGATAAAACAGCCTTCACTCCCAGTCTTGAAGGATGGGTATCAATCATGTAGAAGATGAAACTTATTGTTCAGCTCAGTCTGAGCCCTTGGTTGTCTCTCAAAACTATGTGATTGTCCAAGCCACCTTCTTTGTTCACAGTGGCTCCCAGCAATTTAGGGTGTGCCAAAACCTGTCAGTGTCCCAGAGGGGAAGACTTTAGTCAGCACTTAGGTGCAAGCTTATTGGAAGATGGACCCTCAGGCAGCAGCTTTTAAAGTATGCAAGTAGATCTCCTTCAGAGAAAGACTGAGAGATGGACACTTCTGTCTGCTCTCTCTGAGCCCTAGGAGGATAGCTGGTTAAGAACTGTTTCTTTTGGCACACATGGGTGGTTCAGTTGGTTAAGCATCCAACTCGTGATTTTGGCTTAGATCATGATCTTGGCATCCTGGGATTGAACCCCACATCAGGCTCCATGCTTTGTTTCTTTCCTTTTCATTCTTTCTTTCTCTTTCTTTCTTTCTTCTCTCTTTTGGACACAATTCTGTGGGATCCACAAATACAAGCTCTTCTAGCCACCAGACCCAAGTGATCAAGGGCTGCATCCTCTAGGTAGCAGCTGCAAAAGCCAGAGCATCAAACATGTGCACAGGCTCTTTCCAAGGAGACACAGGCTACCTGGATCAGGCCAGAGGGTGAACACAGAGACAACCCTGCCAGCCTCTCCAGCTCTGCTCTCTGGGAGGATCACAAGTTAGCCCCTAGATGTGTGCTAATTTAGAAGGCTGACCCTCAGGCAGCAGATTTTAAAGCATGCAAATATGCCTCTTTCTGGGAAATACAGAGGTGAACATTTCTATCTGCTCTCTCCATACTGACCCCTGGGGGCATCCCATTAAGGACCATTTCTTTGTTTGCTATAGCCTTGTGGGTCCTATGGATGCAAGCCCCACTGGTTTTCAGAAGTAGGTATTTGGGGACCCTAGCCCTCAAGTAGAAGTCTTAAAAGTAAGATATTGGGTCTAAGCCCCTTGCTCTTCAGGGAGAAGTTGGGAATTGTGGGCTCTCTCCCAACTGCATGTTGCTGTGTCATGGCGGGTAGATGTGATGGCAAGAGTCTGTCCCAGGCTTTCCTAACCATTTTGATGTATCTATCCAACATATAGAAATCACTGATTTGATTTCTGGATCTCTTTCAGAGCAAACTGCTCCACGTGTAGCTATAAATTAGGTGAGTCCTTTGGGAGGAGGTGAGTATAGGAGCCTCCTACGCTGCCATCTTGGACCAGACAGTACCTAGTTGTTTCTTTTTTTTTTCTTTAAGATTTTATTTATTTATTTGACACACAGAGAGAGATCACAAGTAGGCAGAGGGGCAGGCAGGGGGGCGGAGAAGTAGGCTCCCTGCTGAGCAGAGATCCTGATGTAGGACTCGATCCCATGACCCCGGGATCATGACCTAAGCCAAAGGCAGAGGTTTATCCCACTGAGCCACCCAGGCACCCTACCTGGTTGTCTCTAATACAGTCTGTTACACTGCATTAAATTTCACCAATGTGGAATTGAGTATAAAATATCCACTTTAAAGACTCCTAGGAGCAACCTTTGTTGCACTGATTAGGAGCCTTTGCTTTCCTTGTCCACTGTCCATGAGATCAGATGCAGTAAGGAAACAGGAGGAGATTTGGCTACTTAGAGCAACAAGAACAGAGGTCACTTGTATTGAGTTATGGGCTTCAGTGAGGTTCTCCAGGGACTTTCTTGGAGGCCTAAGGTCTGGTGTGTGAGACCTAAAATGTAGGTCAGACACAGAAAAGGAAGCAAGAAGATATCACAGCAAACCACTTCCCCTTGCTCACTCTGTGCTGAACACACTGGGCTTTTTATTGTGTCTCAGTGGTGCCAGGCAGGTTCCAGCTGCAGAGCCCTTGCTCTGGCTCTTCCTTCTGCGTGTATCACTCTCCCCTTCTACTAGCTGCCAACATCCCTCATCACCCTCTCCAGTCTGCTCAAATGTCAACTTCTCCATAAGGCTTAGCCCAAACACCCTACATAAAATTTCAATCTCACCTGCCCCGCACCACTTATCTCCTGTATCCTGCTCTTTTTTTTTTTTTTAAGATTTATTGATTTATTTAAGAGAGACATGGGAGCAGGGGGAAGGCAGAGGGAGAAGGAGAGAGAAACCCAAGCAGAGTCTGTGCTGAGTGTGGAGCCTGATGCGGGGCTCGATCCCACAACCTTGAGATCAGACCTGAGCCAAAACCAAGAGTCGGATGCCTAACCAACTGTGCCACCCAGCCACCCCTCCTCTACCTGCTCTTTTAATTTTTTCTATGGCAGTCATCGTCTTCCAACATTATATGTACATATAATTTATTGTCTGTCTTTCTCCCCCATGGGGATCTTTGTCTATTTTATTCATTGATATATCCCAAGCACCCAGAACTGTGCCAGGAACATAGTAGGCACTCAGGAAGCAGTTGCTGAATGATGACTAAATTTATACACCATTTAGATATTTATTTAAATTTACCCTTCACCAGGCCCCATGACACCTATGTCTACACAATGAAGACACAGACCTTGCATTCATGAAGCTTACAGTCAAGCTTGTCATCTGATGAAATTAAGACATGTTGAGAAATGAATGACAAGATAACATGCTCCCCTTCCTAGGAAGTGTGTCATCTTTACAGATAAACATTTTAATTCAGAGAAATGTCCCTCCTCTGACTTGAGGGTTTAAGCCTGGCTATTTCTGAGCTGGGCCCTCTTCTGGGTGCATCTCCGATGACACCAAGGAAGCTACTCCACCCACACAGCCAGTCCTGACCACAGAGGAGTCCTGAGACTACCACCTTCCTTCCTCATTGTTAAGACACTGTCTGGATCTGTCAACCTCTCAAGTGACAGACAGAGAATGCATCCAAAAGGGGTGTCTGAAAAGAGTTTAATGCAGGGGCTAACCACAGGGCGACAGGCAGGTTGAAGGAAACCACCTAGGGATGGTGAAGCACCCCAGGGCTGGCCAGAGCTGGCAGCCTCTGCCTCTCTTAAGCATGAAGAAGTCAGGGCAAGGAAGCAGGAGCCAGCAAGGCCTGGAGCTTCAGGGGAACCTTAATTTCCAGGAACTGGGGACTTCAGGAGAGGAACAAAGCCTCTGCCAATCAGCACCCCAGTGGCAAGTAAGCCAGGGGCATGAGGGCCCATCCCATTTTCCTGTCATCCTCCAGGCCCTGGGGTGTCTCCCAGAGGCTGATGAGAAGCCAGAGGGCAAAGGAGCCCACTGGAAGAGGTCCACAACCGTCAGCCTGCTGGGGTGCAGAGCAGGTGGAGAAGAAGTATGGAGGGACAAACGGAAGAGCCAACATACTCTCTTTGTCTTCCTTTGGTCAGGCTGGAAAACTGAGGCCCAACCGCTAAACCTGGGGCATCTGTACTCCATACCAGGCACGAGCTTAAGGTTTTCGAGTCTCAAGGAAAAGGCACAACAAACATTATTCAGTCCTGAGAAGAGGGGAAACAGCAGTGTGCTTGTCTGAACATCACCACGGCAACCACGGCACTGCCTACCAGACCTGAGCCCTGGAAATGGCTGGAAGTCACTTTTTCCATCACCCACCCATTCCATTTCTGTCCCTCTTTCCTTCCTCCTCAGTCCCAGAGTAACTTCCCTTGTTTCCTCCATTCCCAAAAAGCATTTTTTAAGAGAACAATGGATGGCAGCCGTGGGAGGGCAGGCGGCCTTTGGGTAGTGACAAATGATGTTCTGTTGGGGAGGAAGTAACAGAATGAGGTAGCACAGGGGATGCCAGAGAACCCAGTGAGAAGGAGAGTCAGTTGTGGGGGAGTCCTCTATAAGGGGTGACCTGGAAACCTCACATGTTTAGATGGTTGTCAATAAGCAACTTTGACTGTGTTGGCCCCACAAGGACATATCAAACTATGACTGCCATGCCCCTTCCCCCCGGCCAGGGAGATGAGAGGAAGAAGGCTTTCATTCATCCTTCCTTGTCAGTGCACCCAAAATGGTTACCAGTGAGCGACAGATTCTAGAAGGGCATGGCACCAGGTCTCTCTTCAGAGAAGATTACTAGAAGGATTTGCGTTTTTGCTTGGAAAAGGAAAGGAAGGGGCCAGAGCCTCATTTGGTGAGCATTTATATGACACCCCTTTGTGATGCTGGTGCCTAAGAGGCCTCCAGGCCCCGGGTCAATCCTGCTGAGCTGGGATATGGTAGAAATCAGGACAAGGGGTGGCCTGTAAATGCACTCTCTCTCCCTCAGGGTCCCCTTAGCCCAGCTTGGCAGCTCCTTTCATGGCCCATTTACCCACATCCCCCCCTCCCTCCACCCAGTTCCAACCTGTCCTCCTAGACTTAGCTGATTCCCGTTCTTTATCAGCACAAAGTATTTTTCCTCTGGTCATTAACGGTACACTCTCCCTCTGAAATGCCAGAGCATACACTGCTTATAGCCCTTAGTTTTCACCCAGCATTACCCACTTTTTTTCTATACGGATTGCCTTGTTTCCCAACAAAAAGCCTAGAACCCTCTCACGCCTAACTCATACCAGGAACATAGAGTAGGCTCTCAGCAAGTACTCTCTGATTCAATGAGGAAGGGAGGCAAGCTTCTAGGATACACCATTGTCAGGATCTTTACTGTCAGCTGTTGCCATCTTGGTTATTCCCTACGAGAGGGAACTCTGCCCTTTCTGCCAAGTGGGAAAGAGACAGCTCAGCTTCTCCAACTCAATGAATATAGACAACATCAGTGTCACGACTGATTTTCAGTCACCAAAGCACACCTTTACAGACTAGCTCATTTGAACCACACAGAAAACTTGTGACCTTTGAACAGATACGGAATTTGAGGGGCAGAGAGGTTAAGTGATGTGACCCAGGGCACACAATTAGTTCAGCACACAGATAGATCCCTAGTCTCCTAGCCTAACACTTACAATAGTATGCACCTAGCATCCAGTTTTAAAACACTTAGTACCCAGGGGCACCTGGGTGGCTCAGTCAGTTAAGCATCTGACTTTTGATTTTGGCTGAGGTCATAATCTCAGGGTTGTGAGATCGAGCCCCACATCAGACTCTGCACTAGGAATCGAGCCTGCTTAAGATTCTCTCTCTTGGGCCCCCTAGGTGGCTCACTGGGTTAAGCCTCTGCCTTCGGCTCAGGTCATGATCTCAAGGTCCTGGGATCGAGTCCCACATCAGGCTCTCTGCTCAGCAAGGAGCCTGCTTCCACCTCTCTCTCTCTCTCTGCCTGCCTCTCTGCCCACTTGTGATCTCTCTCTGACAAATAAATAAATAAAATCTTTAAAAAAAAAAAAAAAGATTCTCTCTCTCTCCCTCTTCCTTTGTCCATCTCCACCCTCTCTTTCTCTGAAAGAAAAAAAGAAAAAAAGAGGCTATCAGACTGGGAGATGACAGATACAACTTTACTCCAAGGTGGACTATGACACTGCATGAGAGGGATAAACAATGTGAGCAAGGGGAGGGAAAGTGATCATTCTACCCAGCTCACAGGTTGTCTTGATAACACAGTCTACCAGAGATCTGGGGAAAGAAGATAGATATGAGGGTTCACTGAGGTCCTGGGGCTGCCCGCAGGCTGGTCGAAGTCGCCAGAGCTCAAGGGTCACAGTTCCAGCTGACAAGCTCAGAGGTGTGATCGCCCTGCCCAGGACAATCGAGGAGTGAACCCTACTTGGTGGGTGAGAATGCCAGTGCCTGGGGAAGAGGAGAAATCCTATAAACTGAGGCAGTGGCCAGGAGAGGTTGAAAAGCACACAACTTCAAAGCAGTGACACAGATATTTCCACTGGAAGACTCTGGGACGCTGTTCAAGGTCAGTTAGAAGAAAGTGGGTTTGGTGTCGGTGGCGGATGGGGTAATGTGGGGGGTGGGCATTAAGGAGGGCATGTGATGTGATGAGCATGGGATGTTGTAGGCAACTGATGAATTACTGAACCCTACATCTGAAATTAATGAAGTCCTATGTGTTGGCTAAATTGAATTTACATAGAAAATTTTAAAAAGAAGAAAAAACTGGGTTCTACACCAGAGGTGGCGAACATGGCTTCCCAAGAAAATGGCAGCAGCTGTCTCTTAAAATTACCGATTCCTGGGGCCACTTCAACCCTACTGGCTCAGTCCTTGAGACGGCGGCGCCCCATCTCAGCTGCACACCGGAATCATCCCAGTGCTCAGGTGGACTCCCAGATCTAGTCAACCAGTATCTCTAGAGGTAGAACCTAGGCTTTCTTCAAGTTCTGAAGTATATATCCTCACTGAGTATCCGTGTAGGACCAAGGCTGAGAATGTCTCCTCTCAGGTGGGCTAGGGATCTGTGTTTTTAACAGACTCCCTAACTGACTCCGATGAATCCCAAGTCCACCTCACTCTGTGGACAAGTATTTGAGAAACCTGCTAAAGGTAACTTTCCTTAAAGCCATAAGTGTGGCCTACCAAACCAGCAGGGATAATGGGGATAATGGTGGAGGCCAGAGGCCGGGTCCTGGCACAATGCAGATGGTCAGCAATGGGACAAGAGTGCCAAGCAGCGGTTCTCTTCTGGCCTGTGGCACCTCAGGAAAGCCACAGAGCTTGGGCCTCTGGCAGGACCTGCAGACCTGACAAGGCCAGAGGAAAATGGCTTGTCCCTCTGGTGCTGGGTTAACGCTGTCCTCTTCGGATACCCTGAACAAAACCATTTCCAGTGTATTACCAGATGCCACTCATTCAAAGTCAGTCGCGTACACACGGTGTCTAAAGGCAGTGGATCTGGGTTTAATCCCACACTGTACTTGCTCGCTGTGTGAGCTTGTGCAAGTTACCTAAGTTCTCTGAGTCTCTGTTTACTCAGCTGCCATATGTAATCTAGTCTTTATGTCTCTATGTAGTTGTGAGAATCCAGTAAGATCACTAATAGGTGAAGAACACTTGGAACAATACCAGGCATACAGTAAGAGCCCTATAAAGGTGAGCTACATAAATATATAGTGGCTGACTATGTGCCAGGCACTATTTTGGGCTCTGTCCATGCACCTTGTGAGTGGGAGGCCCAGACCCAGGAGCTCTGGGCTCCCTCTCCGAGGCCCTAGGACAAGCCACAGCCCTTCCGGAGAGGGATCTCCAAAGCGAGGCTCGTAGCCCAGGTCTCCGGAAGCCTTTACAGCCCAAAGTTCTGAGCCAGACCCTCCAGGGTCGCCTTCTTCAACCTGCAGCTAGAACCCAGGGCTTCCTATTCTTTCCAACTTTCTCTGAGAAGAGGTGAAAACACCCGGGCACGCCCAAGAAACAGAACAGGCTCTTCCCCATGTGGTTTTGGCTGGGGGCATGTTTCCCTCTGTGCTACGCCCACAGCCCAGCCCTGGTGCACAGAGAAGGCCCGCAGATCCGGTCCAGGCCAAGGCGGGGCTCTGAGTCCCTTCTAGAGGGAAGCATTTCCCGACGGGAGGACACCCTGCGCCGTAGGAAATGCCACCCGGGCCGTGCCGCAGGACCCCCGCCTCGGGGCTGCCAGGGCCTGCGGAACAGGGCGGGGGGGGGGGGGGGGGGGGGGCGCATAGCGGGCTTAGAGAGTGCGGCAGTCCTGGAATCCCGGGGGCGCCCAGGGCCCAGGCAAGCACAGAGTCTCCTCCTGAAGCCCTCGTCCCACAAAGAAAAACTGCGGGCCGCTGGGTCCAGCGCGCACCCCGGCTTCGGGAAGGCCTAGAGTTCCTGGGCTGGGCCCAAAATGAGTCCCGAAAGGGCCAAGCCCGAGGAGAGGGTGCACGCCGACAGGGCGGCGCCCAGGCCCGACAGGCTCCCGGGGCCAGCTTGCTGCGCTGGGCCAGGGCCCGCGGAGGGGGGAAAGCTAGGTCCGGACGCGGCGCGGGACAGCTGACTCACCCTCCCACCGCCGCGGTGAGTCACCCGCGGGCGCGGCCGCCCCACGCTGCCGGCTCTGCCTGACCCGCGGCGCCCCCTTGCGGTCACACGGGACGCGTCGCCCGGGTCTCCACGCCCGCTGTCCCCCCTCTGCTCCGCCCGCCGCTGAGTGGGGAGTGTCTGTCTGTCTCTGTCTCTGTCTCGGTCTCTCTCTCTCTCTCTCTGTGCCTCTCTCTCTGTCTTCCCACAATGCATTGTCCTTTTAAAAGATGAGTTTCTGGGCCCTCTCGGGGACCCCAAGCCAATGTCACATTGGAGCCGGAAGCTGGGAGGGCCTCCCCACCCACCCCAAGCTCCAGGAGGAAAGATCAGTCCCTTAGCTTTCAGGGAGAAGACCAATGACCTAGGCTACCACCTACCACTCCTCTCCACCTCTGTTCCCACCTGGGATGTGGGCCCGGGGAACAGTGAGCCTCTCTGGCTTACCCCCCCCCCCATCTACCCTACCACACCCCCACACCCCCCTCCCCGCATGCAAAGCGCAGGATTTTCATCCAGTAGGCCCTCCATGAAAATGTACCCAATGAATGAATGGGTGAGGGACTTCGGAGTGCAGGAGAAAGGAGCAAGCAAAAGGACAGCAGGGGTCTCCATCCACTCCTCCAGCTACACTTAGCCCTAGAAGTCTCACGAGACTTCCTCATCAGTGGCCCTCTTCCTCCTCCTTCATCCTCAAGGAACGAAGACACTACTGTGAGCCCCCACCACGCATTGCCTGCTCACCATGTCAGGCCCAGGGGGATCCCAGGCCTGGCCCCCAGCATCCTGAACCCTCAGCCTGGCACAATTACCCATTTACCCGTCCTGGTGGAGCTTTGTAGTCAGACAGCAAAGAATTCTCTGGAGATGAACAGGGGACTAATGATAGTGGCCAACATTTACCGAGTACGTGTACCAAACATCTTGCTAAGGCTTTTTTTTTTTTTTTTTTTAAAGATTTTATTTATTTGACAGAGAGAGATCACAAGTAGACAGAGAGGCAGGCAGAAAGAGGGAGGGAAGCAGGCTCCCTGCTGAGCAGAGAGCCCGATGCGGGACTCGATCCCAGGACCCTAAGATCATGACCTGAGCTGAAGGCAGCGGCTTAACACACTGAGCCACCCAGGCGCCCCTTGCTAAGGCTTTTATGTGCTTTATTTGATTTAATGCTCACAGCCACCTGGGGGAAGGAACTGCTGTTATGTGTCCATACTCAGAGAAAGAGATGAAGACTTAATAGCATAATGACAATTTGTAAAGAACTTAATTATTTTTTTTAATATTTTATTTTTATTTATTTGACAGACAGAGAGCACAAGTAGGCAGAGAGGCAGGCAGAGAGAGAGGAGGAAGCAGGCTCCCTGCAGAGCAGAGAGCCCGATGCGGGGCTCGATCCCAGGACCCTGAGATCATGACCTGAGCCGAAGGCAGAGGCTTTAACTAACTGAGCCACCCAGGTGCCCCAAGAACTTAATTATTTAAGCAACACTTTCTTTTAATTCCACAACAATCCAAGGAATGAGAGATTATTCTCCTGCTTTACAATTCAGCCAACAGGACAAGGCTTTTAAAAAAAATAAATGAGGGACGCCTGGGTGGCTCAGTTGGTTAAGCAGCTGCCTTCAGCTCAGGTCATGATCCCAGCGTCCTGGGATCGAGTCCCGCATCGGGCTCCTTGCTCGTCAGGGAACCTGCTTCTCCCTCTGCCTCTGCCTGCCATTCTGTCTGCCTGTGCTCGCTCTCTCTCCCTCGCTCTGACAAATAAATAAAATCTTTTAAAAAATAAATAAATAAAATAAAAAAAATAAATGATTTATTCAAGATCACAGAACCCCAGCCCTCGGACATGGAGCCCCTGGTGTTCTTTCTATCTCTGTGCAGGGTCACCCCACCTCTTTCTACCCCCTGAGCAACAAGAGTGACTCACTCTCTTAATGCACTCCACATCCAGATTCCAGCACCCGTGAGTAATTTACCCTGCTGGTAGCTTTTGCTTTGAAAATAAACCTAGGGGTGCCTGGGTAGCTCAGTGGGTTAGGGCCTCTGCCTTCAGCTCGGGTCATCGTCCCAGGGTCCTGGAATCGAGCCCCGCATCAGGCTCTCTGCTCTGCAGGGAGCCTGCTTCCTCCTCTCTCTCTCTGCCTGCCTCTCTGCCTACTTGTGATCTCTGTCTGACAAATAGATGAAATCTTAAAAAAAAAAAAAAAAAAAAAAAAACAAGGGTGCCTGGGTGGCTCAATCAGTTAAGGGTTCTGACTCGTGATTTTCGCTCAAGTGGTGATCTCAAGGTTATGAGATCTAGCCCTGTGCCCAGCTCCCCACCCAGCATGGAGGCTGCTTGTCCCTCCCGCTCTGTTCCTCCTTCTGAGCTCACTGGCTCTCTCTCTCTCTCTAAAATAAATAAAATCTTTTAAAACAACAACAACAACCTCAACAAATCCCCCTGCTAAGCCGCCAGCTTCTTGGGACAGGGATTTCTTTTTCTGTGTTACGTTCCCTGCTGTCTCTGCAGTGCCTGGAACAGTCTACAAATCTGAGGCTCAGTAGAATCGTGTGGAATGAATCCAGTCTCTACACCAAATGAGGTCAGGCAGCCCCTAACAGACTTCAAAAAGATTGGAAGATAGGGAAATGAAGGATTGGGAGGCAGGGAACAGTTGTGCTCCTAATCCTCTCCAGGAAGAAAGGACACTTCCTAGGGCTCTGTCAGCTGCCAGTCTTCGTGCCTCATGCCCTGTCAAGGTCAGAAATTTCTTCTTCAAATCTAGCCTTGAACATACTCTCACATTCCCCACATACTGTAAGGGCCAGAAGTAGGGTTGGCATCCTTCTGGCTCTTCGTGGCTGCTTCCAGAAGTTACATCCCGTCACCCTCCCTGCCATCCCTTATAAACATCCTTGAAGAATTCGGGCATCCCGCTTTAACGCATTGACCTCCCTCTTGTGGCATCTTCTGGCCTCCTAGCTACTCCCCTTGCTTCCCTGAAGACTGAGCTTCTGGTCCCCATCTTGCTCTCCACCCCCTTCCTCCTGTTCCTTCAAGCAGCCTCAGCATCCACACATGCGACCTGCCATCACTGTGGCCTCTCTTTTCCTGGTCCCCTTCCTTCCTGATGACAAATTTCTCCACCCTCAACTTCCCACTCCTGAGCCCCACACCTTGGATCTTATCATGTACCTGAAACTGCCCCACCTCCCCAGACACGTGTCCCATCATCCTAGCTCCCGTCACCTGCTCAGGGACTGCCTGTAAACCAATCCTTTGGTGTCACAGAGACCTCCTGCCTGTAGCCCCTCCTCTGGCTTCTCTTCGCTCTCCACCAGCAAAGAGTCGGTGGATCCCCATTAGGCTCACTCCCCTCCACAAGTCCTCAATCCCCTCCCTTCCCTCCCATCATACCTGCCTAACAAATCCTAAGCCCCGAATGAACTTCTGCAGGCCACGCAGAGTCGAGAATTACGGGCGCGCACACAGCACCCAGGCAGATGGCATTGCCATGACTTCTTGCTTACCGCCCTCCAGGGGGCCCCAGTAGCAGCCAACCATCCTAAGACGTTTTTGAGCAAGCTCCCTCTCCCACTCCGGAATTTCACCAGACAGATTTCTTCTCACTTCCCAGGAACACAGAGCTATCACACAAGAGCTTTCTCAACCTCCAATGACCAAATTCACCCCCCTACACCAGACCCCATCCCCTTTTCCTCTCCAGACACCATGGAGGATGGATCCCTCCACCCAGAAACCAGCAGTCCCCGAGAGCCCTGGATCCATCCCACCCTCTCGACTTCTCCTCTTAGCCCTCTGCCAGCTGTCTTCATTCTCTCTGCCACCCGCATCCTTCCCTCCAACATCACACATGCTCCTATAAATGCATTGGCTTTCTAGTTCCATTTTCTTTATTTTTATTTATATTGAAGTACAGTTGACACACATTATATTAGTTTCCGGTGGGCAACACAGTAACTCTACAGCTCTATACTTCGTGACATGCTCATCATGATAAGCATAGTTACCACCTGTCACTGTACAAGGTCATTATGATATTATTGACTATATTCCCTGTGCTGTTCATCCCCATGATTTATTTATTTTATAATTGAAAGTTTGTACCTCTTAGCCCCCTTCATGTGTTCCGTCCACCCTCCATCCTCTCCCCTCTTGCAGGCACCAGGTCTTCCTTTGTATTTATGAATCTGTTTCTGTTTGTTCATTTGTTTGGTTTTTTGGATTCCACATATAAGAGATCCTACGGTATTTGTCTCTGTCTGATTTAGCATAATGACCTCTAGGTCCATCCATGTCATTGCAAATGGCAAGATATCATTCCATTTTATGGCTGATAATAGTCCATTGTCTATCTACTATACCTTCTTTATCCAATTCATCTGCCGATGGCCACTTGCATTTTTTCCTCATCTGGGCCATTGTAAATAATGCAGCAGTGGACATCGGGTGCCTGTATCTTTTGGGATTAGTAGTTTTCATTTTCTCTGAGCAAATACCCAATAGTGGAATTACTGGATCCTAATGCTCTTTCTATTTTAAAATTGTTGAAGAGCCGCCATACTGTTTTCCACAGTGGAAAGCATTTTAAAAGCCAAAACAACTACCAGAACCCCTGTTCTTTCTCCACATCCCTCTTGCCCAGAACTATCCCTTTCTCTGTCAATCTTGAGAGCCTAGCTTCTTGAGAGAGCTGTCTGCACTCCCGTACCCCTGTTCTCCCTCCTGCTGGACTCTGCCCCTAGCTTGGGCTGGGACTGCTCTTGTCACCAACAGCTCCATGTGGCCCAGCCCAGGGGGTGCTTCTCCTCTGCCTTCCATTGTCACAGCGACCACCCCACAGTGGATCACAACCTCCTCTCGGCCCCTGGGCCCCAGGCTTCCTCCTTCTCCTTCTAGTCCTCAGCGTCTGCCTCTTCCAGCCAACTGTAAACATCAAGGTCTGGTCCTAGGCCCCCATCTTCTCCAGTGTGCTCTGCCTCAGCCATCTCCACCATCCCCACCACCTCAGATATCATCTATGTCACCGCAACTCCTGGAGTCTCTCTCCTCCCCACAAGACTCACCCAACTGCCTACTGACATGGTCCCTTGCAGGCCTCCCAGGACTTTAAAAACAGAACAACACTGTCCATCCACTCTTCCCCATCAGCAGGCCAGGCCACCCTGTCACTGACCTGGATCCCATACCATCCTTGTACTTTGGGCTTTCTCCAACCCTTCTCCACCCCAGACAGAGTGATTTTGTGGCTTTTGAAATTTATCTCAAGCTTGTGCATTATCATTTCTAAAACATGAATTAAAAAGAAAAGAAAAACAATCAAAAGCAGGATCTGGAAGAGATACTGGTACACTCATGCTCCCAGCAGCATTGCTCACCATGGCCAAAAGGTGGAAACAACCCAGTGTCCTTTGACAGATGACTAGGGAAACAAAATGTGACATACATACCCTGGAATATTATTCAGCCTTAAAAAGGAAGGAAATTCTGACCCAGGGTACAACCTGGATGAACCCTGAGGACATAACACTCAGTGAAATAAGCCAGTCATCAAAAAATACAGTGTTTGTGTGTACCATTTGATTCCATTTATATGGGGCGCCTGGAGTAGTCAAATTCATAGAGACAGAAGGACAATAGGATTGCCGGGGGCTGGGAAGTGGGTGGGGTAGAGGGAGAGTTATTTAAGGGTATAGAGTCTTAATTTTGCCAAAAGACTTCTAGAAGTCCATGGCACAATGTGAATGTATTTAAACTACTGAGCTGTAAACTCACCAAATGGTGAAGATGGTAAATTTTATTCCATGTGTTTATTTTTACAGTTAAAAATAAAATAAGAGGGACGCCTGGGTGGCTCAGTTGGTTGGACGACTGCCTTCGGCTCAGGTCATGATCCCGGGGTCCTGGGATCGAGTCCCACATCGGGCTCCCAGCTCCATGGGGAGTCTGCTTCTCCCTCTGACTTTCTCCTCCCTCATGCTCTCTCTCACTGTCTCGCTCTCAAATAAATAAATAAAATCTTTTTAAAAAAAATAAATAAAATAAGAAAAACTTAAACGAGGGGGCGTTTCTCTCCTGTTTTAAACCCTACAACGGTGTCTCCTTTCCCTGAGACTATTGATGTAGTTTTTGTGGAGAAGTGTTGGTGAGGTCCAGAGCCGACAGCCAAAAGGATTTTCATAAGCTAAAGAAGATTCACCGGATACCTAAGGTTGTCTTTCCCTCTAGCA
Source organism: Lutra lutra (assembly GCF_902655055.1). Taxonomy (NCBI): domain Eukaryota; kingdom Metazoa; phylum Chordata; class Mammalia; order Carnivora; family Mustelidae; genus Lutra; species Lutra lutra. Next base: position 42,166,608 of record NC_062285.1, read on the forward strand.
AAGCATTCCCCTTAAGATAGTTGGGAGCTTCCTGAAGGAAGGTTATCATCTGCCTGCCTCAGTGTTTGTCAGTGGGCTGCAGGTCATAAGGACATTTAATTTTATCAACATTTCCTTCTGCCTTTGTTGCCCACATCAAATGTGACTTCTGCTTCCCTGACACCCTCATCTCTGCTCCTGGTTCCCCGCTGAGCCCCTGCTCAGCCTCTCAGATGGACACCCAGGCCAGGCTCTTCCCTCCCTGGAAAACTCTGTTTCTGCCTCTTTTATCTTTTTTTTTTTTTTTTTAATACTCCATCTATTTATTTGAGAGAGCGAGAGAGAATGAGAGAGAGGGCACAGAGCAGGGGAAGGGACAAGCAGGGGAAGGGGCAAGCAGACTCCCCACTGAGTCCCACTCAATCCCAGGACCCTGAGATCAGGACTTGAGCTGAAGGCAAGACGCTTAATGGGCTGAGCCACTCAGGCGCCCCTGTTTTATCCCTTAGTCTCAGCTGAGCTGCTATTTCCTCAGGCCTCCCCTAGCCAACCTCCCCAGAGATTTCCCCATTTTTCCATGTTGCTGTCCCCTGTTTATTTCCTTCAGAGCACTTTCCTTAATTTGCAGTTGCATGCGTGTATGTTTACTCTCTGTTTCCCACTAACACGACTGCCACTACCAGCACCTCCTCCTGGCATTAAGTTCAGGAAAGCAGGAAGCAAGTCTGTCCCATTCCCCCCCTTCCCCCTGACACCCAGCACGCTGCTGGACACACGCTAGCGCCTCCTGTATGTTTGCAGGTGAGTGGGTCCCAATTGCTCCTTTTCCCCAGTGATGAGGAGGGAGCAGAAGGCTGGCTGAAGACAAAGCAGAAGGGGACCCTCTGCAACCTCCCCCACCCCCACTCCTGGGTGGGACGTGTGTGATTCTTCCAAAAATCTCCCAACTACCTTAAAGTTAATACCTTCCTAGAGGAGGAAAAACAACCTTAACTTGACAATGACAAGGCCTCAGGTATCTGATAGGTAGGTCTTCTTTAGCACAAGAAGGTTCTTTTGAAGTAAGGTCCTTTTCCTTACTCCCCCAGCCCCACAGTATATAATCAGCCACCCCTCACTCCCTGAGTGCAGCTCTTTCTGACCCCCGCCCCCAACCCCAGCCCTGTGCTTTAATAACCGCTTATTTGCACCAAAGGCGTCTCAGGAAATCCTTCTTGGTCGTAGGCTCCGGACCCCACTGAACTTCACAAATGTTCCAAAACCGCATCAGTGAGCTTGAACCACTCCCGGATTTAAATCCCAGCCTCCCCACTAAATAGCAGTGTGGCCTGGAGCAAAAAGCACTTTCGCCTCTTTGAACTTCAGGTTCTTTATCTGTGAAGTGAAGGTGTCTCACCAGGTAGTTTTGAGGATTATGTTAAACAACATATATTAAGTGCTTGCCACAGGTAGCTGTCAACAAATGAGTACCTGACATCAGTGCATTTGATACCAGCAAGGGGATAGTACTGCTTTGGGGTTTGGGGCGGGGGGAGGAGGTTGGTTGTCAACACGTCACAAATCCCTTTGATAGTTTGATTAAAAATATGAAACTTGGGCACTTGGGTGGCTCAGTTCAGTAAACATCTGCCTTTGGCTCAGGTCATGATCCCGGGGTCCTGGGATGGAGTTCTGCACTGGGCTCCTTGCTCAGCAGGAAGTCTGCTTCTCCCTCTGCCCCTCGCCCCAGCTCATGCTCACTCGCGCTCTCTCTCTCGCTCTCTCTCTCACAAGAATAAATAAAATCTTTTTTTAAAAAAATCTATAAAACTTTCCTCTAACTAGAAATATGCAGCTTATCACAGGCATATTTTATATATAAGGTCTAAATGTTCACTGACCACAGTCACCAGGTTACGAACCCTCAATATCAAGGAGAAAAACAAAACAAATAGGATTATATTGCTGAGGCCTGTCGCAAACAGCATTCCAGACGGACTCTCTGAAGAACGCGGCTGGCGTCCTCTAATGATACAGTGCCCCCTGGTGGTGATGGGCTGTAATTCGGGCCTAGGACTTCCGGGCCAGAGGAAGGGCTGGATTCCCTGGGAATGTGCTCCGCCCTGGGCGTGTACCCTCAACCCTTCCCACGGCCTGTGTCTACCTATTTCTCCTTCAGTCACCTTCCCCGCGGCCCATCTCTGTCCCATAAAGATCTCTTGGAGAAGTGAAATGTTTCCAAGAACAGTTACCAACTGAAGACTGGTAGTTTCAGGAAAAAAACAAAAACAAAAACAAAAAATGATAAACAGTTCTGCTCCCCGTTTCACAAGTTTGAAATATGACATTGACTGTGGCTGTCACAGACATCTCATTATGTTAATAATTATTACATTCCTGAAGATTTCAGGACTGCTTTAATTATAGGAACCAGCTTACGATGCTTTTGCTTATATTTTAAAATGTACTTTGTGTGTTCACACTGTTGTGCTATGTAATATCCCCAGATTATAAAAAATCATTAATGGTTCAAAAGAGCTTTATGGAGTCATAAAAATAGCAATGACAATAGTAATATATAAATCTGACAACCCAGAACAATGTCATGCATATACGGCGAACAGGATTTCTGTGGGAATATAATATGTCTGCATGTACCGAGACAAAGGAAAATGTAATAATGATTATTTTGCACAAGCAAAAAAGAAACTGCAGATAGGAGCTGCCACAAAGATTACCTGGAAACTAGGTTTTATTGACGATTCTTCCCTTGTCCCCAATGCATTATCAGCTGTGAAATGTCAAATTATGGTTCAAAGTCATCAAAACTTGTATATCGGTCACAGACAGACCCTACTGGTTTCTTTCTTTCTTTCTTTCTTTTTTCAAAATAAGCACAGGGGAAAAAAAAAGAAACCATTAGTGCAAAAGAAGAAAGACAACAACCAAAAAAAAAAAAAAAAGAGAGAGAGAGAGAGAGAGAGAAAGAGAAAGAAAGAAAAGAAAAAGCACAAAATAGCACTTCCCAGAATAAAAATTTAATTTTGTGCCAAAGTCAGAAGAAGGCACAAGAAATAGAGCACATCTCTTAATTGTCCTCACTCATTCGAGCAAATACAGATACAAGGCCACAACAAACAGAGAAGACAGACAACCCAATTGTGAATTTAATGACCTAAACACTTAAAGAGAAAGCAGCTTTATCAAACACCACAGGCTGGATATCACATAGCTGGCAGATCAGGCGCTAACGCGAACTGTGAAATTGTTGTGAGCGTGAGGACAACAGATGTGATGGCAAAATAGTGAAGTTTTGTTCTGCTTATCTCTAAAATTCCCGACTACTAGAAAGAAATATCTTGTAATTAGTGGTGAGTATCAGTACAGCTGTAGCACTGGCTTTGGGAGCAAGAAGGTCGGAGGCTGAAGCTATAATAAACGAATTTTACGGGGCACCTAGGTGGTTCTGTCCGTTAAGCATCTGCCTTTGGCTCAGGTCATGATCTCAGGGTCCTGGGATGGAGCCCCTATCGGGCTCCCTGCTCAGCAGGGAGTCTGCCTCTCCCTCTCCCTCTGCCATTTGTGCTCATTCTCTCTCTCAAAAATAAATTTTTTTAAAATCTTAAATAAAAAAAAGTTTACCTCTCTGTGCTTGTTTTTTCCCTCTAAAAATTGGAAAGGATGATGATACTATTAGTAATAACAATACCTATTTCATGCAGTTGGGGTAAGGATTAGATAAGAAATACAAAGTCCGTAGGAATGTCTGGCAGACAGCAAGGACTCAATAAGGATTATTATTGTGAGTATCACATGAATGTCAGTTGGAACACTTTAATTCACAGAGAACCCCCGAGTGTCTTCAATATGCCTCCTGAATCCAATTTAGTGTTGAAGGAAATAGAAACATTTCACCATGATTCAGGTTGCAGTTACCAAGGATGGATTCTTTCCAATGTGTTCAGGTAGAAACAAGCAGCACATAGAAGAAACTGCTTCCTCCTCCCAACACCTAGAAAGTACTCTGACTCTAGAGGGCAAAGGTGCTCACATGAATTTGTTCTGTTCTATTTTAACGTTTTTATTGAGATGTAACTCACATAACATAAAATTCGTCATTTTCAATCGTATGTTCCAGAAGTTTTTGTCTATGTACTATGTTGTGCAACCATAAGCACTAAATCCAAAACCTCTCTATCACCCCCAAAAGAAACCCCACCACTATTAGCAGTCAGTCCAAATTCCCTCCCTCCCCGATCCCCTGGCAACTGCTAATTTACTTTGTCTATGAATTTGCCCTCTGGACATTTTACATCAATGGAATCATACAGTATCTGGTCTTTTGGGGTTGGCTTCTTTCACTTAGCACACTGTTTTCAAGGTTCTCCCATGCTGTAGCAGGTGTCAGTACTTCATTCCTTTTATGGCTGAATAGTATTCCACGAAATGACTATATCACATTGCTTGACGAACATTGTGTTGGTTCTACTTCTTGGCTATAGTGAGTAATGCTACTATGCATATTCACGTACAGGTTTTCCCATGAACATGTTATCAGTTCTTTTGGGCATATGCCTAGGAGGGGAATTGCTAGGTCATATGAGAATTCTATAACTCTCTGAGGAATTGCCAAACTGTCTTCCACAGCCGCTGAACTAGTTTACGTTCCCAACAACAGCATAAGAGGGTTCCAATTCCTCTTTCTCATCAACACTTGTTATTTTCCTTTTTGTCGTTACTATTATTCTTTTAACTATTCTAGTGCGTGTGAAGTGCCATCTCATTGTGGTTTTGATTTGCATTTCTCTAATAACTAATGATGGTTGAGCATTTCTCCATGTGTTTATTGGCCACTTATATATCTTTGGAGAAATGCCTATTCAAATCCTTTGCCTTTTTTTTTAATTGGGTTATCTTTTTTACTGTTGAATTGTAAAAGTTCTTTATATATTCTGGATACTACACCCTTATCAGATATATGATTTGCAAATATTTCCCTCATTCTGTGTGTTGTCTTTTCAGATTCTTGTTAGTGTGCTTTGGTCCACAGAAGTTTTTAATTTTGATGTTATTTGTTTGTTTGTTTTTTTGGTGCGCTAAGAAACCATTGCCTAATATGAAACCACACAGAGTTTCACCTGTGCTTCCTTCCAAAAGTTTTCTATTCTCAGTTCTTTTATTTAGATCTTTGGTCCACTTTGAGTTAAGTTTTTGTATGGCATGAGATAGAACTCCAAAATGATTCTTTTGCATGTGGATATCCCCTTATCCCAGTATCATCTGTTGAAAAAGTTTTGTCACCATTGAATGGTCCTGGCACCCTTGTCAAAAATCAATTGACCATCAATGTATGAGTTTGTTTCTGGACTCTTAATTCTACTCCATCGGTCTATCCTTATACCAGTACCACACTGTCATGATTACTGTAGCTTTGTGATAAGTTTTGAAATTGGGAATGTGAGTCTTTCAACTTTGTTCTTTTTCAAGATTGTTTTGGTTATTCTTGGTCCCTGGCAACTCTATATGAAATTTAAGGTCAGCTTGCCCATTTCCAAGGGGGGAAAAATGCAGTTTTCACAGGGATTGCATTGATCCTGGAGATCAACTTGGCAAGTTTTGCCATCTTTTTTTAAAGATTTTTTTTTTTTTTTTTGTCAGAGACAGAGGGAGAGAGAGTGAGCTAGCACAGGCAGTCAGAGAGGCAGGCAGAGGCAGAGGGAGAAGCAGGCTCCCCGCCGAGCAAGGAGCCCGATGTGGGACTCGATCCCAGGACGCCGGGATCATGACCTGAGCCGAAGGCAGCTGCTCAACCAACTGAGCCACCCAGGCATCCCAATCTTAACCATATCAAATTTTCCAGACAGTGAACATAAGATGTTCTTAGATATACATAGATCATCTTTAATTTCTTTTAATAGTGTTTCAGAGTGTACAGGTCTTGCAATTTTTCGGTTAAATTTATCCCTAAGTATTTTTATTATGTTTTATGCTATTACAAATGAAATTGTTTTTTTAATTTCACTTTCAGATTATACATTGTTAGTGTATTGAAACACAACTGGTTTTTGTATATTGATCTTGTATCCTGCAACTTTGCTGAACTTAATAATTAGCTCCAATTGGTGTCTTTATAAATTCTGTAGGATCTTCTATATAGAAGGTCATGTCCTCTGCCAATAAAGATAGTTAACTACTTCCTTCTCATTACATGAGTTTTTTAAATGCAAGGTGATGCTTTGTGACATTGATAATGCCAACAAAAAACATTTGTCCAACTCCATACCGTCTACTCACACAATGGACCTTAGTGATATATCAGAACTTATCCAGACCAAAATTTCACAATTGTAGTGTTGGGGATACAATACTGGGCTGTCTCAAAACTAGAACTCTGGCCCAGTAGCAGCATCAAAGCTTTACTATTTCCCAACATTTGATTTATTTAAGAAAGAAATAAAAAACATACTATTGGCCATATTTAAAACCACTTTTGTAAATGGAAAACTTTGTTATATTTTCACACACACACACACACACACACACAGAAGCCCTTGAAATTCTACATCATAACAAGAGTGCTTTCCAGTGCTGAACAAAGCCCCGGAATGGATAAGGAATCCATCTGTCCCCCACTCCTAGGTTGAAACAGTCAATATTCCAACTTTTGTGCATAATGTGCTTACAGACCTAGGTCCTAATAGTTTGGCAAACCATTTTCACTGAGAATGCTCTCCCACAGTTCTAAATCCAAGTTTAATCTGCTTACCCAGGACTGTCTGATGAAACACTCGACACCATTCTTTCAATTTTCCTAACTTAGTAGAAATGGTTAAAAAACAAAACAAAACAAAACACTACTGCATATAGGATCTCAGCTATGGCTCAAACTATCTGACATCAAGCTGAATACAAATACTTAAGCAAAGATTCCAAATATATCTTCCTCATTGACTTAAAACAAAGACATTGGGGCGCCTGGGCGGCTCAGCGGGTGAAGCATCTGCCTTCGGCTCAGGTCATGATCCAGGGGTCCTGGATGGAGCCCGCATTGGGCTCCCTGCTCAGTGGGGAGTCTGCTTCTCCCTCTCCCCATCCCTTCCCCTGCTTACACTCTCTTGCTCACTCTCTCTCGCTCAAATAAATAAATAACTTTTTTAAACCCATCGATGTTACTTCTTAAACATTTTATTACATTAGTTTAAATTTTGTGACAATTTTTTAAATGTATCAAAAATTCAGGTACTTTATGTGTACCAGACATCCATTAAAATGGTCTATGGATGCCAAAGTTTGAGAAATACTGAATTAGTAAAAAGAACATTGGATTGGGAGCCAGGAAGGCTAGATTTTAGTCCTGGTTTTGACCTTGGCTTTGTTAATTTCTATAAGCCCTAGCCTCCCCATTTTAAAATAGATTGGTATTTTTTGTCCTGGCTTCCTCCCAGGGCTTCTGTGAAAAGCAAATGAGACAATAGGTACACAAGTATCTATTGTGTAGATCTGTAAGACTGTGCAAATGCATTAGATGAGATAACTTTTAAGATCTATATTGTGGCTTCCCCTTCTTTTGGTTCCTTTGCGTATAACCCTACCATTTGTCAAGTAGTCCATTCCTCCTGGCTTTGCATTTATAAATTTGGCCTGTAATAGGGTACAAACCCTGCTTGTCCCTGGTGAAGAAGGTTGCCAGGTCTCCCAAATCCTGCTCTGACCCTTCTGTGTCCCAATGTTCCCTGTCTCTCCATTTCCTGGAGTCCTCCCATAAGTATTTGGAGAAAGCGGAGGCTGCACGGTTCTCAGTCACACACTGCGTATGACCACCCCATCACCACCCGGGCCTGAGGACAGCTCCATGCCCCAGCTTCTTTCCTCCTCTCCCAAGGAAACTCACACCTGAGATACTGTAGACAAAGACATTCTCCCCACCAATCCTCTCTGCTATATCCTGGGCAGCTCAGCGGTCCTTGTCCGTCCCTCGTGCTGAACCAGACAAGGGAGAGAAGAGCCCCACCTGCAGACCCCACCCTCCAGGACTGGATTTCTGCTATATTGTGCGTGGCAACCATGGGAACCACAGGTGACTGTGAGTCAGAGGATAATAAACAGGATTCTTTACTAACAGAAGTTGCCTGGGGCAACTCTGGGAGGGCAGGGCCCTGGATCACTTGGTTTGGCCTCTGAGAACCTCCTAGGACAGCAGAGGTCCCAACTAAGTTATTAGGTAAGGCTCACACACACAGATATATCATTTGCCATTCTTCTGGGGTTCCTTCTCAAGACCCCCAATATCCTCTTGAACTTTGAGCTTCCCCATCTTGAGCTTTTTTCCTTTCCACAAACTCACCATGCTGTCTCTTGACCTTCCTACCTGAGCTTCCTGCTCCCGGAAATCTCTTCTTCCTCTGACTCAGAAAATACCTATTCATCCTTTACACCTCAGGTCCCTTAAATGTCAGGGCCTTCCCCACCCTCAGAAGTATCAGAACCCCAGAAAACAGGGAATCTTATTTCTCTCTCACTTTAGTAAAGTCTGGAGATACAGGGTACTTTTCATGGAGTCCTCGGGGTCCCAGGCTCCTTCCCACACTGCCAGCCCTACAGGTGAGTCCCTCAGCCTCATGATCCAGGATGACCGGATCTGCTCCAGAAAGCAGGACTGGAGACACGAGCAAGTAAAAACAGGACCAAGGGCTTGTGCTAGCTGCTGTATAAAACAGGCCATTAAACCTGCCAACAGGTACTCAGCACCATTGGAAGGCAACTGACTTCTTTCCACCAGCTCCCATCCTGTCGCCTCCTTCCCGAGACATTCCTGCCTGCAGTCAAGGCAACTGCCAATTCTCCCATCCCACCTGCCTCCTGGCATTCACCACGGTTCCGCCACTTTATAAGACCTCTTATCAACGGTGTGCAAGAGCAGGGAAGTGGGAACTGTCGCCCCACCACCATGGGCAGGCTGGAGGGTGCACTGGAGAGAATTTAAAACAGTGATCAGCCAAAAGCCTGCTGGTCTTTCTTATCCTCTCAAGCAACAATTCCAAACAACATCAGTGATAAAATATTCCTTTCCCGAAAAAATATTTGGTGGGTCTAAGGTCTAAATCTAAACTAAAACGGCAGTGACCACTGGCTTTCAACAATAGGTATTAGCCAATTAACATTTTTTTAACGTGTTTTTTAAGAAACATTATATTCTACAGAGAATTTCACTTCTGGGATTTCCAGTGATACAGCGGCCCCTCAACTCCTGACTCAGGCAAGTGTGCCCCTTTCCAGTTGTAAGACCCCTTCACGCTGGGTCTGCACATCCATCCGGACAAACTACTCATGTCCACGTTTAAACAGGAGAGTCAAAGGAAGGGATGACAGGGCTGAGAATGTAAAGACAGAAGAAGTAAATCAAGTTATTTTACCTCTGTCTACTTGGACTTTTTATTTGTGTTTAAAATTTAAAACAGCGAAAAGGAGGATTGATTCCAAGTGGGACAATTTTGTTTAGTAAGAGGAGGCATGAAATGAAGTCAGTTCATTTCATGATTACTGCGGAAAATAATTTTGTCTAAAAGAGGAGAAAGGTGTTAAAAACATAATCCACACATTGTCAAGCACATCAGCCTCAGCCTCTCATACCTCCCGACTTTTATTAAGATATAATGCTTAGAGGGCACCTTGGTGGCTCAGTAGGTTAAGTATCTGCCTTGGGTTCAGGTCATAATCCCAGGGTCCTAGGATTGAGCCCCACATCAGGCTCCCTGCTAAGCTCCCTGCTAAGCAGAGAGCCTGCCTCTCCCTTTCCCCCTGCCTCTCCCCCTGCTTGTGAGCTTTCTCTCTCTCTGTCAAATGAATAAATAAAATCTTAAAAAAAAAAAAAGATATAATGCTTAGAGTCAAAAAGCTTGGAGGCCCCAAACAAAAAAGACACCAAAATACAGGTTTTGGTGAATCTCCTTATAATCAAATCAACACGAACCTATGATAGGTCTTCATGTCTTCTCATGTCATGTATATATTTTTGTTATTGGCACGCTGCAAAATTAAAAGGAAGCTAGCATGGCCCATGTAGAGTATTCTGGATTCAGTTCGAGCATAGTGCAGTGCAGCAGGGTGGCAGTATTAATTGGGCCCCAAGTTATCCCAGAATGCCTAAGTCTTGAGGGAGAATCCCTTAGCACAAAGCAATGAAATACTAAAGGTATCTTCTATCATGCAGGTGCTACCATAGAGCTCCATGCCTGATCTATCCATCTTAAAACTATCCATGATTCCCAAGGGTGCCTGGCAGGCTCATTTAATAGACCCTATGACTCTTGATCTCAGGGTTGTGAGTTCTAGCCCCACGTTGGGTGTAGAGAGTACTTAAAAATCTATTCGTTGGGCACCCAACTCTTGATTTCCACTGAGGTCATGATCCCAGGGTGCTGGGATTGAACTCCTCCTTGCCACAGGCCCTGTGCTCAAGCGGCGAGTCTGCTTGAGGATTCTCTCCTCCCTCCGCAACCCCCCCACCAAATAAATCTTTTTTTTTTTTAAATCTATGTATGGGCACCTGGGTGGCTCAGTCAGTTAAGCGTCTGCCTTCTGTTTTGATCATGATGGGACCAATTTCCCCATTGGGATCCCTGCTCAGTGGAGAATCTGCTTCTCCCTCTACCCCTCCCCCCTGCTTGTGCTCTCTTGCTCGCTCTCTCTCTTTCAAATAAATAAATAAAATCTTTAAAAAAAAAAACAAACCTATTTGTGATTCCTAAAAAGGATCTGGACAGTGCTGACCTGCTCTGAAGCCCACTCCGTGCCTTCACTGCGAAACCCGGGGTCAGACAGAGTGCGGCAAGCCAGAACCCTCAGCCATCCGGTCTGGGTCTGTTCTCCTTTGCATATTTGCATGACTTCAAGGAGGAGGAAGTGAAAAGTTTCACATTTACTTTCAACATATGAACACAACATCTTTAAATAAAAAGAACCTATATCAAAGGCATTTCAGGGTTTCACATTTTCGTGAACATTTATTGACTTGTAGAAAAAATTTTCATTTACTTTACCCCCAAATTATTGGAAGATGGAAAGTCATGGTCTTTTCTTCTCTCTAATTTGGGTACGAGTCTCCTGCTTGCTGTCAATTATCAATCACTTCCTGGCTCATTTATTCATTCCAACCATGTTGCTACTAGATTAATTTAATAACATCTGTGATGTGCTCTCCTGTAAATACTGCATTCAACAACAATCATTAATACATCTTTCGTAAGCCTCCAATTTTCTGCTAATCCATATTTTCTTGTTAATTTGCTCCAAACCTTAATTATTTTAGGAATAAATAATTAGGTGTCCATTGATGCATTCTATTTGCATCATACACATAAATTGTACTTACAATAGATCAGGTAAAGCTCTAAAGACCTTATAATATTAACTTCTTATGTCCTCATCACAACCATATGAGATAGATATTATTATGGAGATACTGAGACATAGAGAGATTAAATAACTTGCCCAAAGCCAAACGGCTAATAAGAGGCAGAACCAGGCTTCCAGTCCAGGCTGCCTGACTCCACTCATGAGCTAAACATTTGCACTCTGATGCCTCTCTAAAAAAATTTAGGTCAGGGGGAAGCTCTGTCCATCTCACTGGGAAAGTACATTCCCAATAAACTTCTAAGTTCAATGTGAATTTGAAATATATTTCTGGTTTTGATCAATTTCATTCTAATCATTCTAACGATGTGTAGAGTATGGGAGACAGCAAATAGGACAAAATATTGATAGTTGATGAATCTAAGGAAAGTGCATACAAGAAGTCATTGTATTATTTTGCAACTTTTTTTTTAAAGATTTTGTTTATGTATTTGTCAGAGTGAGCACAAGCAGGCAGAATGGCAGGCAGAGGCAGAGAGAGAAGCAGGCTCCCTGCTGAGCAACGAGCCCAATGTGGGACTCGATGCCAGGATGCTAGGATCATGACCTGAGCCAAAGGCAGTGGCTTAACCAACTGAGCCACCCAGGCATCCCTATTTTGCAACTTTAAAAAAAGTGTTTTTAAAATCAGTTAACATAAAAAATTCTTTTTTGATGTTAATACACTAAAAGTTACATTTAAATCTATAAAGAAAAATGTTAGATCTAAAAAATACGCAAGGATCTATATCGTTTTCCAAAATTCTTTTGGTAGTAGTAACAAAGTTTGAAGAGAACAGTTTTAATAAGGAATAGTAAGGAAACTGCCATGTGATTCTTTTGCTTTCACCCCACTGGCCAGAACTCACCACGCAGTCCCTGGCCGACCTTGTCAAGGGTGAGTTCCCGGAAATAGGACTCTAAGATGAAGATATGAATGGAAGAGGCTCATTGGAAGCACTCTTGGCCTCAACCCTTGTGGAGGGCAAATGAAGCAGGACTAGGCAGAGGGAGAAGTAGGGAGATGACATAGCTGCAAGAAAAGCCTTAGCTGACCCCACAGGCAGCCCCGGAGCTGGGATGGCCCTGCAGAGTTGTCCCAGATTGGAACAAGGGGGTCAGAACTTTATACTTGCACATAAGCCAGTCACTGGATATAAGCTACTCCAGAGGAGGGGGCAGACATGTGAGTAAGGCAGCTCTTCAGCTGAAGCAATCCATGGAAGGGGAGACTCCGCTGCAAGTTATCAACAATGCACCCCCATTTCACAGATAAGGAAGCTGAGGTTCATGGAGATGAAACAGCTTGCCCAGGGGCCCTCTGGGTGTCTCAGTCCATTAAGCATCTGCTGCTTCGGCTCAGGTCATGATCCCAGGGTCCTGGGATAGAACCCCACATGGGGCTCCCTGCTCAGAGAGAAGCAACCTGCTTCTCTCCCTCTGCCGCTCCCCCTGCTTGTGCTCTCTCGCTCTCTCTCTCCCACTGTCCCTCAGATTAATTATTTAATTATTTAATTAAAATCTTTGAATAGCTGGCCCAAGGTCACAGAGCTGGTAAACGGCTGTATCAGTTCTCTACTGCCCCATTAATGCTGCATAACAAGCATCCACAAAACCTCAAATAACAGGCCAGGGATAAGTGATTAGTTTTGTGCGTGAATCTCTCCATTGGCTAAGAAGGTCTGCCGATTTGGACCAGGCCAGGCCCTAAAGCTGGGCTCACTCATGCATTTGTGGCCATGGGAGGTCATGTACTCTGCCTGGTCTCAATCGGGACAACTTAATTGTTCTCCTCGTGGTCTCTCGTCCTCCCATAGGCTACCTTAGGCTTATTGTTATGATGGTGGGAAGATTTCCAGGAGGATACAAGTGCACAAAGCCTTTTGAGGCCTGAGACTGGAGCTAGTACTTCATCACTCTACCACTCTATTGGCCAAAGCAAATCACCAGGCCAGGTTTAGAGGGAGTGTGGGAGGGTGCTCTCAGACGCAGAGAGCCACAGAGGCATAAAAACCCGGGGACGATCAGCCACAGTGAGGGACCCAGGGAGAACATTTCAGAGACCTCTCTTACCATTATTTCCCAGCCACCTCCCTAGCAAATCTTTCAGAGCATCCATTTCAAGTTCCATCATTTCATGCACCCAGCACCTCGGTGGGCACTATGGCGAGACAAGGTCTTACTTTCAAGGAGCCTAGAGTCTAGCTAAGAAGAGGAGACCACTTTGGAAGGCTTGGTGACAAGAAAAGCAAGACAAATGGCAGGGGGGCAAAAGCAACGGGAACCAAAGGCAGGAAAGGGAGGGCACTGTGCACTGGAGAAGTGGAGAAGGTCGGGCGGGGGTTCATTTGGGTCTTGCACAAATGTTCAGCATTGACTCGGATGGTGAGTAAGGAGGGACAGATCACTCCACATTCTCCTCCTTCCCCCAGGTACTAAAGGGGGGGGGGATAAAAAGAGATGGAATGGGGGACCCAGGAGGAAAGTCAATTTTTTAAAATATTTTATTTATTTACTTATTTGACAGAGAGAGATCACAAGGAGGCAGGCAGAGAGAGAGGGAGGAAGCAGGCTTCCCGCTGAGCAGAGAACCCGATGTGGGGCTCGATCCCAGGACCCCGAGATCATGACCTGTGCCGAAAGCAGAGGCTTTAACCCACTGAGCTACCCAGGTGCCCCAGAAAGTCAATTTTTAAATCCCCTCTCCACTCTGTCCTCAGTTCCTGGGTTGCTTGGACAAGCATTCTGTGCCCAGTATGCCAAGGCCAATCCTATTCAATTTGTATACGGGTTTTCTTCCCTCTTTAGAGAATAGCAGGCTCTGAAAAATCTTTGGTTTTACTGAGCAGAAGTGGGTACAGAGCTGCAGAAGGGAAGATGAGAATGGATGGCTTTGAAAAGGAAAAAGAATGGAGCTAGGGAGGGAAGGACCAGGCAGAGGGGTTCGAAGGAGACAGAAAGGAGGATGCTAGAGGTCTGAACAGAGGCTATCAGGAGGGATTTTGGGGGGACAGAGAGGCTTCTTTTTAATGCAAAGAGGCTTCTTTTTAAGAAATGTTTCTGTGTGGTAAGCCGCAAGACCCTGTGCCCTAGGTCAACAGCCTTTAGCAAAGACCAATGTTACTTCTCAAGGCTTCAGTTTCTTTGAATACTGAGATGACCTTAAGAGTTGAAACAAGACAGTTGGTGTTCCTTGGTTTTCTTGTGATACGGCAAGCTACACACAGCCACCCATTTATTTTCCCATAGGATAGTGGTAAAAGGTGCAGGCTTTGGAATGAGACAAATAGGAGTTCAAATTTTGGCTTTTCTTCCTGCTGACTCAGTCACCTGAAGCATGTCAGGTAACTGCTCTGAGCCTATTTCCTCATATGTTCTAGGAGGGTAATATCTGACTCAGAATTTTGGGGAGGATTAAATGAAATGAAACCTGTGAAGTGCTTAATTATGCCTGCACATAGTAACTGCTTTATTAAAATATTAGCAGTGATTATCATAATGATCCTAAAATTTAATATCATTGTCCTCATTTCACATATAAGAATGGAGACATAGAGAAGTCAATTCCTCTTACCCCAGAAGTCCTTGAGAAGGGCTTGCCTTTGAACAAAGACACACGGAACAAAGAGCCAGAAAGAATGCGTAAGGCCATGACTGAAGATCAAGCAAGCAGGTAGAAAGGATTAAGGCAAAACTAGGGTGGAAACCAATGTACAATGGAAGGAAGGTCAGAGGAAGACATCTGTCCTAAATGCTCACAGAGGTTTCTTGTTTGGAGGCTAGGGTTTGGACCAACTCCCAGCTCTAGAGCTCTGTTAGATGTGGGGATAATATCCCAGTTGTGCCACATGCTAGCTTTGTGACCTTAGCCAAGTTACTTTGCCTCCAAGACTCAGCCTTGCATCTAGCAAATGGGATGATACCAGTTGTACCTGTTTGCTTTAGGTTGTAGCAAGAGAAGGCTGGTTAATCTACACGGGGCGTCCAACACCATGCCTGGCGTACAGACCAAGGTGCCTCAGCCTTGGGTGTCTGTCCATGTGAACCCAAATTGAGAACCAGGGTCTCTGAAGGATGGTCTCTAAAATGACCCAGACTGTGGTTCAATGATCTGGAAAGGGGTTCATGCTACAGAGAAGGCCAGGTCCAGGCATATGAGGAAATTATCTTAAGTTTGAGCTGGAGGCATTTGGGTCAGAGATGAGAAAGAACTTCCTGAAAATCAGGGTTGTCCAATTAAATTAGAAACAATGGTTAGGACTGTGGTGCTGGCATCCACTCAAAGGATAAAATACCCGCCCATCTTCCTGGACTGGGCAAGATGTGTCATAATGAGATGGGAAGAGACAGTCAGCTGTCCTGGACAAATGAGCCTCAAAATACACGTGCCATGAGCAAGGGCTGGCGGCCACAGAGCTAGAAGTTGGCCATGGCAGGGAGCCAAGCTCTTCTAACTTGGAGAACATCTGCAAAGACCCACTGAAGCCTTAAACTTCACAATTACAAGTACTTTTGAGTTAACCTCAGGCTGAAGAGGTGGGGAATCATGGTCAGCATAGACCTGAGGGAGAAAATCAAATGACTCCTCAGGAGGAAAGGGGCTTGAAGGAAGTGAGCACGCCTCTACTAATAAAAACCACCTGAACAAAAGCACAGACTCTGGGAGCAGCATTGCGGAAAGTTATCAGGTAGAGGCCAGGGCTGTCTGCCAAGGTCATTAGCCAGTGTTCTTGCCTGAGGAGGCATGTTGGGTTGCAAGACCGCATGGGTCCATTCAAGTGGGAAAGGGTAGGGTTTGGGGGCGTGCCCACTCCTGGCCCCAGAAACCAAGTCATAGCCTTTCCAGGGGATGCCACTAGGGGAGACCATGGCCCTCAAGTGCAATGGAGCAAAGATAGGAAGCTGAGAAATAAAACATTGTTAGTTTTTGATACATTAATCACTTTTGATACATTAATCAAATTAATCACTTTTGATACATTTTTGTCATTCTTTTAAATTTTTTTTAAAAGATTTTATTTATTTATTTAGGGGCACCTGGGTGGCTCAGTTGGTTAAGTGGCTGCCTTTGGCTCAGGTCATGATTCCAAGGTCTTGGGATCAAGCACTGCATTAGGCTCCCTGCTGAGTGGGGAGTCTGCTTCTCCCTCTCCCTCTGCCTGCCACTCTGCCTACTTGTGCTCTCAATCAAATAAATAAATAAAACCTTTAAAGAAAAAGATTTTATTTATTTATTTGAGAGCGAGAGAAGGCACGCACACTCAAGAGGCAGAGATGGGGAGGGACAGGGACAAGCAGACTCCGCCCTGAGCAGGGAGCCCATCCCAGGGCTTGATCTCAGGACCCTGAGTTTGTGACCTGAGCCAAAATCAGAGTCAGATGCTTAATCGACTGAGCCACCCAGGTGCCCCTCTTTCATTCTTGAAGCCTCAGCTGCCTAGGAGGAGAGAGGAATCAGGGACATTCCCACAGGTGGGAATGTCATCACCTTAGCATTACCTGCTAAGGAATCCGCTGGGAATCCTGAACCAAGAAGCCCTATTGGTCTGGCTGAGTCCACAGGCTCCTCTGGGGACTGATCATGTCAAGAGGAGGAGGGAGCCCAGTAAGAACACCAACCCGGATGTTCAGACACTGGACTCCAAGGTCTGCTCTAGAAAATCTCAAGAAGGTAAATCTACCCTTGGAGCCCTCAGCTCTTCTGCTCACTGTCCTCCCTAAGCTCCCACCGAAGGCAAAGACCCCAGGCTCTCCCAGTGCTCCAGTCTTGGCTTCATGGAAGTAAAGATCTAATGGACTAATAGAAGGTGGAGGGAGCCCTGCCTCCTCACGTGGCAAGGAGGAGGAAAGGGCATTTCCGGAGGAGGGAACAGTGTGAACAAAGACCCTGACACGTGGAGAAGCGTGTTTAAAAGGCAAGGGGGAAAGGGCAGGCTTTCCCAAAGACCTCCTGAGCCATCATTATCCACAGAATCCTCCTTGCCATAATATTCTAGGGAAACTGGTACTAATCCATCAGCAGTGATGTGCAAGGTAAAACTTACACGGTGTGTTCATCCTAACGGGTCAGAATCCTTTAGCAGGAGCACCGAGGAAATGTTAAAACTCTGTAATGAAGCAGGAATGCCAAACTAAAGTTAGGGAAGACTCCAAGATATTTAAAAAACAAAGGTGGTTCCTTTGAGCCAGGACAGAGAGATGACAGAATAGGCAAGCCTACCCACAAGTCGATTCTATCTGGATCCTCTCACGAATCAATACAGTTCAACACCACAGACACTGGTCGGGCCAGTCCTAGGCCTTATGCTGGGGGCTGGCTGCCCTCAAGGGGCTTAGAGTCTAGTGAGGGACATGGACATATGGAACAGCAACAGTACTGGGCAGGATAAGAGCAGTGTCTTAAAAAAAAAAAAAAGATTTTATTTTATTCATTTGACAGAGAGAGAGAGACAAGGAGAGAGGAAACACAAGCAGCAGAAGCAGGAGAGGGAGAAGCAGACTCCCCATGGAGGAGGGAGCCCAATACGGGGCTCAATCCCAGGAGTCTGGGATCACAACCCAAGCAGAAGGCAGATGCCCTAATGACTAAGCCACCCAGGTGCCCTGAGAGTGGTGTCTTTTAAAGAAACATAGCAGGAATGTCTGGGTGGCTCAGATGGTTAAGCATCTGCCTTCAGCTCAGGTTGTGATCCCAGCGTCCTCGGATCCAGTCCCACTTCAGACTCCCTGCTCAGCGGGGAGCCTGCTTCTCCTTCTCCCACTCCCCCTGCTTGTGCTTTCTCTCTCTGTCAAATACATAAAAATCTCAAAAAAAAAAAAAAAAGAAAGAAAGAAAGAAAGAAAAAAAGGAAGGAAGGAAGAAAGAAAAGAAAGAAACACAGATGCCAAAGCAGGGAGCCTCGAAAGCAGAGAGGAACGTGGTCCCTTTGGTTGGGGAACCAGCAGGAAATGGTTCATGAAGGAAACAGCTGGTGGGAAGGACCCTGAAGGGGGCAGAGATGGAGATGGGAGGACAAAGGGCCAAGAACATTGTGCCAGCTGAGAGGAAGGGCTTGAGCAAAGGCATGGAATCAGGGCAACTAAGGCAGACTCAGAGACTGGGGACATGTCCAGGGATGGAGTAGGGAAGTAGCAAGAAAAAGGCAGGAAGTGTCATTGGGGTCATATTGAGGAGGTCCTTGAATGCCAGGAAGAGTGTTTGTCCTCCCAAGCCACGGCCCAGAGATCCTCTGCTTGGAGGGTACAAGGTCCCCAGGAAGCCTCCACAGCTGACTTTCAGGAGGTCTTTGGGAAAGCCTGCCCTTCCCCCCTTGCCTTTTAAACACGCTCCTCCACGTGTCAGGGTCTTTGTTCACACTGTTCCCTCCTCCGGAAATGCCCTTTCCTCCTCCTCGGTGCAGCGAACTCCTACTCATCCTTAAAGTCCCAGCTCAAAGTTCACCTCCTCTATGAAGCTTCCCTGGCTCCTTTATGTCACTGTTAGTCCCTCCAAAGTGCTCCCATACATAGCTCTTGGCTTGTTCCTTATATGTACGACTTGTACATCAGTGTTCTGTTCACCATCCGTCTGTCTCTGCACTAGTCTGTGGCCTCCTGGAGGCCAAGGACTGTCTCTTATACTAGGAAGAGGACTATTCCTCATACTGGGAATCTGTGTTCTATACATTCCTCGTACCTTCTGGTGCAGATGAACACTGTCAGTAAGTGTGGAAGGCCCAGAGCAAGGGGGGCAGAAGGAAAGCAGCAAAGGGAAGGAGGGCATCAGTTCTGGTCTGTGCCCAGTGGCCTGGCCTCCTGGTGATAAGCTTCCTCTCGTGCCCTGGTGCCTCCCAGCTCGAGCCCTCAGGTTCCCTCCTCTTCCTGACCCTGGGCCAAGGAGGATGCCCCTGCTAGCACCTCATTAACCCGGATGGCCTCCGCCCTGCCCTGAGGTGCTGGCCAGGCAGAGCTCTGGGCTCAAGTGAGTCTCCCTGTGAGGGAAGGGAGGAAGGACATGGAGCCCCAGAAAATCACCCTCACGCTCTGGATCCACAAAGCTCTGAACTTGGACAGACAGACCCTTTCTCATCAGCTGTGGTGTGGAGCTGGGGTATCCCTTGATGAAGGGTTTCCACGCTAAGGGAGAAACTCGGGCTCAGAGAAGGAATAGGACTCAAGCCAGAGGTGGGAGGAAACCCCGGGCCGGCCAGGAAGGAAAACAATCATCCAGGTGCCCCTCTCTGGGCCAAGGGCCAGGTGCTCCCCAGGGCCCCAGAGTAGAGGCCAACCCTCCAACCCTCTGGCTCTCTGGGCTTCATTCAGCTGCCTGAGCTAGGTTCCCCCTCAGTCTGTCTGAAGGCAGCTCTCCACAGCAGAGGCAGGAATCTGGGGAAACAGAGGTTGTGAGGGCAAGGATCTGACAAAGCCAGAAAAGGACTAGAAGCCAGGAGTTCTGCCTCTCAGCTGACAGCTTGCACCCAGCCACACCTCCCACTTTTAGACTCCAGCTTTCCCTGGGAACCTCTCCTCCCAGAGAGGCTGAAGACAGGCCCCGAGGCAGTGTCGGGCAGAGATTGGATCTCAGACTTGAGGGAAGTGAAAGGGTTAACTCTCCGTGTGTCCACTGGGCCAGTCCAGCCAGCTCGCCCAGAGCGCTATAAGTCCAGGCCTGTCTCTGGTGTTCTCTCAATCTCCCTTTCCCACTTACTCCTCCTTCCCCCTTCTTCTGACTTTGGGAACAGAAGCTAGGGGCCCCTTGGCACCAGCTCTCTCTGGGGTGTCATTTAATACTGCCTGTAATCACCATCTCCTGGTTTATTACCTCTCTCTCCCTCATGGCTACTTTTGTCACCCCTAAATCTATCTCTCTCTCTCACACACACATTGACACACATGAGCTGGGAATGGAAGAGAAAAGGGCTTCTCTTCAGTATAGTTCCGCCCTACTCGACTCCTCTCTGGGAAACCAATGCTGATCAACCCAGAGGCCGGAAGCAAGAGGTAGGATGCGGGAAGCTGGAGGAACTCTTCTGAAACAATGGAGCAATCACAAAACAGCAAGCTCAGAGAAAAGAGGATTTGGGAGGGCAAATAGGAGGAGGGCGTAGGAAATTAGAAACCATCCCATGGTTTTAGGAGGAGAGTTAGGTGGAGGAAATTAGAAATCATCCCATAAACATTCCTCTCCCAAACAAAACGGAGTCATCAGAGTCCACGTGAGGACTAGAACACTTCCAATCGCTTATGGATTTAAGCTGGCAGACAGGAGAGGAGCATGGAGGACCCTTTCCCTAGTGCTACAATGAGATTATGCTTTTGAAAGTGCTTCATAAATTCCCGAATGCTCTACAAATGGAAGGAGGCCTATGGGTCACTGCATGGCTGGCCGTGGCAGGAAAACCACAGGGCAGGGTGGAGGTGCCGGGGCCTGCCCCCCCCGCCCCCTCCCCCACCCCACCACAGACTCTTTGGCTTCTTGATTGTAAGATCACAATGACCCTGCACCGTGGACACTTCTGATCACCAATACCCAGCACTCCTGTCAGGCGGTGTGTGCCGTGAGGTGGGAATGTGAGAATGTGGTCCTTTCATACAGCCCCCCGCCAGTGCCCTTCCTTGAAGGCCTCTATGTCAGCAGCCCCAGCGGGGGCTGGGATGACACCCTCACTGCAGGTGGAGCCTGGGACATGCCTGTTGGCCAGTGAAGGGTGCAGACGCCCCCATCTGACACCCCTGTCCTCCCACCCATAGTCTCAGGTAGTGGGAGAAGCATTGGGTCAGGTCTTTGCCTGGTACCATCCCTCGAGCAAAGGCAAAGTCCAGACATAGCCTTCCACCTGATGGCCAGGGCAGGCATGTGAGAGATAAGGGTCACACTTTGGACTCAGCCCAGAATGGGCACGAGGGGGCACAGGAGCCGCACTCACTGGCAGTCCCACTCCCCTAGAGCCGGCCACTCACTGCACCTGAAAGCAAGGTGGACACCAGAGAACACCGGGTCATTACTCTCGCTGCCTCCTGCGACGCCCAGCCTCGCATGTGTGCCTCATTACTCTGGTGCCCGGAAGGGGTCTGGCCGCGAGGAGAGAGCGCCAGGGTGGCGCGCGGTTCCCGGCCTTCCGCCCGGGCCAGGTGGCTGGCGAGTTCAGGTGCGAAGGAGGGAGGGGAAGTGAGCGCAGTGAGCTCTTCTTTCCCGGGGAGCGTGGCGGCTGCGTCACGGGCACCGGACCCTCCGTCCCCAGGGCCACACCGGCGCCCACACGGCACGGCCGGGTACCCGGCCCGTGGTGAGAGGGCGGCGCCAGCCCGCGTCCCCGCCCCTCTCCCGCCACCTTCCCTCCCGGCCCGGCCCTGCGCTGCCCCGGTCCCACGGGCCGCTCGGTCCCAGACCCAGGCCGGGCAGCGAGGCCGGCATTGCCGCGGGAGCCGTCGGGGACCGGGAGCCCCGCGGGCGGTGGGCGGCAGCGCGGGCGGCGGGCACGGGGACCCCTGCGGACACAGGTGAGCGGCGGCGGGGCCGGACGGACGGGGGCGGGGCGGGCTGGGGGGAGAGCCGGCGCGGGCCGCGCGGGCGGCGCTGGGGAGAGAGGCTGAGGCCAGCCGGTGTCCCAGCTCGAAAAGGACCAGGTGGGGGGAGAGGGCAAAGGAGACGGAGGCAGCCCTCGCAGGGAGGATTATTGGGAAGGGGCCGGGAAGACAATGAACTTTTTCCTCTTTCGCTCATAAATCAGAGAAAAGTAAGGGGAGGGCTGAGCAGGGGCCTCAAGCCCATCTGAAGGGGAACAAGCACCTGCTTAGGCCTCTGCTCTCCAGGTCCTGCCCACTCAAAGGGTGGGTCCTCTATCTAGGTTTAAGGGGAAGGGATGGAGCCCCCGGCTGGCTCCCAACTCCATGGAGGTTTCCCAGAGGCAGGGGAAGACCAAACATAGCCTGCTGTCTCTAAGCCCAGCCACCTGATAGCTGTCCTCCCTCCCCTCCCTGTCTGTGGGCAGGAGGGTCCAGGTAAGGGATGAGCAAACTGTCAGTAAAGAGCCAGACAGTAAATATTTCAGACTTGAAGTTTATAGGGACAGTCTCTGTTACAACTAGCAAGAAAACAGTGGTAGACAACTGGAGATGTGTAAATGTGGCTGTGTTCCAAGAAAACTTGATTTAGGGGGGCTCCTGGGTGGCTCAGTGGGTTAAAGCCTCTGCCTTCGGCTCAGGTCATGATCCCAGGGTCCTGGGATTGAGCCCCACATCCAGCTCTCTACTCTGCAGGGAGCCTGCTTCTCCCTCTCTCTCTCTACCTGCCTCTCTGTCTATTTGTGATCTCTGTCAAAAAAATAAATAAAATCTTAAAAAAAAAAAAAAGGAAAGAAAACTTGATTTAGGGACCCTGAGATTTGAATTTTATATACTTTCCATGTGTTAGGGAATATTATTCTTCTTTTAATTTTTTTTTCCAATTATTTTCTCATGTCAAAAGCATTCTTAGTTTAGGGCTATACAGAAATAGTGGGTAGGTGGCACAGTCTCCAGCGTGCCCCCACCCGAGGGCTTCCCAGCACCTCTTCCCTAGGCCACAGGGAGGGTATGGCTCGGTGCCTGGAAAGGAGGGACATCCAGAAAGCCTGGGGACCTGCCTGTGACCCTTGCTCCCAGCTGCTCTGAGGACTACAGCATCCTTTGATGCCATTGAGGGAGCTGGTATGCCAGATGTGCTTACATGTAAGGGAGGAGGCATAGCTCCATGGGGCTCCATCCCCAGCATGCGTGGCCATACCCTACCCCCACCAAGTCACAGGTAGGCAGCCATACTCCTGCAGTAAGTGACAAGCCCTTGACCCTTCCTCCCCCACTCCATCATCTTCCCCATCCCCCTCCCCCCCCCTTGGTCCCCAACCTGGTGCCACCCACTGATCAAGGCTGGCCCTTCCATTCCTTTTTTTTTTTTTTTTTTTTAATCTTTGCAGCCTCAGGGGAACCTTTTCTCCTTGACATTGAAGCTATGACCCTTCAGAGTTGACCCAGGAAAGAAGAGATGCAGACCTTTGTTTCTCCAGATGAGGGTCCCTTCCAAGGACTTGTGGCATCCCGCATTGAGACTTACGGGGGCCGTTATCAGGCCTCCAACCAGGGTTCTGCTGACCATCTCCATTCGCAAGTTGCCCCTGGGCTGGTGAGTCCAGGCTGCCCCAAGAGTGACCTGGGAGGGGCAGGAGGGAGAATAGTGAGGCTTTCACATCTCTCTTGCAGCTTCATGAGGTGGTCTATTCCTGTCCCTCACCCCTGCCTTCTTTCCTGGGTTGCGAGGGAGAGCAGGTTAGTGTTGATCCAGGCTCTCAGGACTCCACACCCATCCCAGGCAGATGGGTGAAGCCAGGTCCTTGGAGGAGGTGCTGTTAGACAGGTCTGAGGCCTGGAGTTGGTTGGGGGGGTCACGGGGAGCAGGGAACCTGGCACTTCCCAGACTCCCGCCTCTACTTGGGAGGAGCCTGTGGGTTCCCTGAGGCCTGCTCTGAGTCAGCACTGAAGGAAGAGCAAAGGTTCAGGGTGTCCCTACTCTGCAAGTGGGGAGGGGTGTGGGGGCCTGCCTTGGCTTTCCTGCAGCTCCACCCTCCTGGCCTGCCTGAAATGCCTTTCCTTCAGCCTCCAAGCAGCCCCTGCACCCTGAGGACAGTTCTGCTTCCCACTGGGGGTATCCCCTGCCTTCCTGGAATAGGATTCGGCCCTGGGAGACAGGGAGGACAGTTGGGGACTCTCCCGGGATGAGGGCCAGAAGGGAGACTAGGAAATATGTGCTGTTAGGCCACAGGCAGATCAAGGAATGTGACCAGGCCTGCCCAGGAGGAGACTTGTGGCCGTGGTCTCAATCTCTCATGAGGAAGCATAGCCACTCCCAGCTGGAAAGGACACGGGCCGCATGTCCCTGGGGAGGAGGCCACACATGTGTGTGCCCTCATCCCCGCATGTGAGGGAAGCCGTTCCCACGCAGGGGGAGCTGGGAGGGACCCAGAATGCAGCCCACACTGTGCTTTGTGCATGCACGCCCGCAGGATAGGGAGCACACATGTGAGCGGGAGGGCCCTGGGGGAGTGTCCACATCAGAGCCCAGGCTTGTAGATGCCTGTGCTCCAGCTCTAGAGGCCCCCACTTCTGCCCCTGGGCCCACTAGGGGAGCCAAGTGGGCAGGCCCCTGCCCAGCTCAGCTTGGCCTCCCTGGCAGCAGCTGCTGTGACTCAGAGCAGGAGTGACTCACCCCAGACTGGTTTGAGGGGAGAGGTGAGCCAGCCCCACTTGCAGGGGTAAGGGACACCACCTGCAGTCAGGCCTGGCCCCGCTACCTCTCTGGGACTTCGGGGAGAAGGGAGGCCCCCTAAGAACTTACCCTGCTCTTCCTCCTCCTCCAGGATCCTGGTCGCCGACACCTCCATGGCTATGTCCCCTTTGCCAAGGGCTCTGGCCAGGTCCGAGGTGTGTCTCCTCTGAAGATGCGAGAACCTGAGCCCGAGAAGAAGTATGGAGGCCCTTTTGGGTCTGGCCCACCACACTCCCCCAAATTCAAGGTAAGAGGTCCCTCTTCTCCTGTCCCCAGGCTCATAGCCTGAGCTGTATTGTCCACAAATGATCAGAATGGAGAGAGTGGCCAGCCCCTGTACAGCGCCGGATTCGGTTCTGTGGAGAGACCCTCTCAGGGACGCATCTGCAAGCCATGCTGCCTCATAAAAATGTCCGTTTTGTAGGCAAATGTCAGAATGTTGCCTGAGACCACAGGTCCCTTAGTCTCCACCTGCAGGTCCCTGTGAGGGGGTTCTGACTCAGAAGAGCCCTAGAAAGAATCTTTCCAGTCAGGGAGCCTCAGTCAGACTCCTCTGTCTGGCACGTTTTTTGCAGGCCAAGGTGCCTCTCTGTCCATATTGCAGCAATGCCTTTTCCCCTGTCCCCCAGGCTTCTGCGTCCCCACTCAGGTGACAGTGCTACTTGCCACCTCCCATTCCTAGACACACACAGGCACGCATGCGCACGCACGCACACACGCACGTACGTACCTGCGCGCACAGCCATCCCCAAGCCGGGGGTCTGCGTGCCCAGGATATGGCCAGGATTAATCCCCTTTGCCGCTCCCGAAGGAAGTCAGCAAGGCCCGCCAGCTGGAGATGAGGCTGCATACATTCAGCATGTTTGGGATGCCCCGCCTGCCCCCTGAGGAACGGCGGCACTGGGAGATCGGAGAGGGCAGCGACAGCAACCTGGTCATTGAGAAGTCCTGGAAGGAACTGGTGCCTGGGCATAAGGTGGGCCTGGAACACGGTCTGTCCCTCCAGTATCATAGACGCCCACAGACACCTCACGTCTGCCCTGGAAGGGGGGAAAGGCCTTGGGAAGTAGGGTCATGTGGGGAAAGCATTTGGAGACATCTTGCTGTAGGTTCTACTCCTGGGTCTGCCACTTACTAGTGACACGTTGATGGAGACAGGAAGCCTCTCTGGGCCTCAGTGGCTTCATCTGTAAAATGGGGATAAAACCACCTACACACTTGAGGATTAAAAGGTCATCATCTGTGAGGTAGATCTAGTAGCATTTAAACAGGTGCCAGCTGCTGTTCTTGTTATCATTCCCCAACTGAACCAGTGCTGTCCCCACCCCAGGAGATGAGCCGAGAGCTTTGCCACCAACAGGAAGCGCTTTGGGAGCTGCTGACCACCGAGCTGATCTATGTGCGGAAGCTCAAGATCATGACCAATGTGAGTTGCTCCCATCCCCAGTCCAAGCTACACCTCAGCCATCCACCCATCTCCCTTACATGGTCTCCCACTCCCCCAGGCCAGGAAGGGAGGGCCATGGAGAGGGGCGGAGGGAAGGCGGGGACACGTAACCAGGAGATTCCCCCCATTGGAGACCTGCTGGGGATCTTGGGAATCAGGTTAGCAGTGGTGAAGCTGGGATGGGGATACATTGAAGGGCTAGGTTGGGGTCCCCAGAGGAGGAGTCAGGTGCTGACACCCTTGGCTTTCCCTGCCTCCAGCTCCTGACTGCCGGCCTGCTGAATTTGCAGCGAGTGGGACTGCTGACTGAGGTGAGTGGGTACTCACCAAATCCCAAGCTCTGAGGCCACAGAGTGGGGGTGGGCTCCCAGAGAGCCCCCCCAGGCTGCTCTGTCTGGATTCCCATGGCCTCATTTTCCAGGATACCCCCTGCCTCCTACTCCCCTTCCTGCTCCCCTTCCTGCTCTAGACCCCAAGTAGGTTGGCCTCTGCTCTTTTCCAGGACTCAGCAGAGCTCAGCCCAAGTGCCAGAGGAGTAGAAGGGAAAACCCTAGCCCCTTAGATCTCTCAACTCCCCTGCAAATTTCATCCTGAGCCCACCCTCCACCAGCCAAGCTTACGGGTCCTTGCCTGTCTGTGGCCAGAGCTGTCTGACGGTGACCTGCCAAGGCTTATGGCTGAGTTCTGCTCCCTCCTCCAGGTATCAGCTGAGACCCTCTTTGGAAATGTCCCCAGCCTGATTCGAGCCCACAAGAGCTTTTGGGAGGAGGTGCTGGGGCCCACCCTGGGGGAGACTCGAACCTCAGGCCAGCCTCTGGACCCTGTCAGCCTGCAAAATGGCTTCTTGACGGTGAGACATGGCAAAGGGCTACATCTGCCTGGGGCAGGCCTGGGAGGGCCCAGAGAGGTCCTGCCTGCAGGGTATGCCTCTGTCACTTGAATTCTTCTATGGCTTGAAGGGGGTCTGAGAGCACAGCCCCCACCCCAGAATATCTCCTCGCCTCCTGCCCTTCATTCCACAAGTATGACCTCTGTCCCAAAAGTTCTTTGGTCTTTGGATGACTCTTTCGAAATGAAACGCAGCTATCTCAGGGAAGGGTTATACCTGATCTCTTAACTACACAATCTTACTTCTTGGCCAGAGATGCATTGCCAAAGAGCTGGGAGAAGAATGGGGTCTAAGCAAGTCATCTTCTGGGTAAATGAGGGAGGGGCCGTAAAAGGCCCCAGATCACCCAGAGCATGGAGAAATGGGACAAGAGAAAGCAAGAGGCCTGGGGTCAGACTTTCTTCCACAATTTTACCTAACCAGGAAGACGTGGGCCTTGCAGAGCCAGAATGGGGTACAGAGGTTGGGGGGAGCACTCATCTCCTGGGAACAAGCCCAGGAACAGGGCTTCTGGGCAAGACTCAGGTCACTAGCCACCACCCATGTGAAACAGGACCTGCAGAGTCCTGCAAACATTCCAGCTGAATTATTGATGGTGGGAGAGTACGTCCAGAGTGGCAGGGTACATCAGGGGCTATGCATGGGGCCTGAAAGAGTAGCAATGGGTCTGCCTCTGGGGACCTCAGCTTCTCCCTGGACTCCAGAGAAAGGGACTGGCAGTCACAGGTAGGGGAAAGCATCATGGGGGTTAGAGATTGGCGAGAGCTGGACTAAGGGTCAATGAGAGGCTCTCCCTCCTGCTCCCCGTGCTCTGCAGCTGGAGGCCAGATTTCATGACCTTCTACCCCCTGCCTGCCCATATCTCTCCCTCAGTTCAGCCAGCGGTTCCAGCCCTATGTCCAATACTGCCTACAAGTGAAGCAGACCATGGCTTACGCCCGGGAGCAGCAAGACAATAATCCTCTCTTCCATGCCTTTGTGCAGGTGGGAGAGGGGGTGCTGGGAAGGGGGCTGGGGTGGACCCTAGACCTCCAGGTCATCCCTGATCTCCAGCTGGGTCTGAGGCCGAGGCCATCACTGGAATGGGGCAGCAGGGGGCTTGCAGACTCCTGACCCCCTGCCCTCCTCTGCTGGCAGTGGTGTGAGAAGCACAAGCTCTCAGGGAGACAGATGCTGGGGGACCTGCTCATCAAGCCCCACCAGCGAGTCACCAAGTACCCACTGCTGCTCCAGGCTGTGCTTAAGAGGAGTCCTGAGGCACACGTCCAGGAAGCACTGAGCGCCATGGTAGGTGGCCTGGCAGTGCCATGCCCTCGGGAGCTGGGGACTGGCATGTGGGAACTGATTTCCAGGAAATCTCAGGGGTCTCTTTCTTCATACGTATGTGGCCATGTGGCACCGGCTCGCCACCCGTGCTGTCACTGACTGGGGGAGACGTACAGGGTAAGGGGCTGAGCTCTTCTTCCTTCCACACCCCACCCATCACGTAGATTGCCTCTGTGGAGTCATTCCTGCGACACATCAACCAGCTGGTCCACCGGAGCGAAGAGCAAGAGAGCCTGGTGGCTGCAGCCCAACGCATCGGGCCCTACGACGTGCTGGAGCCGTCCAGCGAGGAGGTGCAGAAGGTGAGGGAGGGCAGAGGCAAGGAGGCGCAGAACAAGCAAGGTCCCCAGGGAAACAGAAGAAGCAGAGGCCTGGCGGAGAAGGGGCAGAGGGGCCACAGAGGGGCCGTGTGCATCACTCCTCCCACATGAGGAGTTCCAGAGTGTGAGAAGGAAGTACTCGATGCTTCTTCTCCCTCCAAGAGGGCAAGGATGAGAAGGCAAGGTGCCAGTGACAGAACAAAGAACCACCATGGCTGGGAGGGGGAGGCAGCCCTGCCCAGCCCCACGATCCTCCCCACCCCATGTCCCTCAGAACCTGCGTCCATTCTGCACCCTGGACCTGACGTCCCCCATGCTGGGGGTTGCTTCTGAGTACATCAGGCAGCTGCTGCTGGAAGGACCCGTGCGAGTGAAGGAGGGGCGAGAAGGGAAGGTGAGGGGCTATGGGGAACCTCAGAGAAGATGGGACGTATATCGCAGAGAAGGGAGGGATCCCAGGAGACAGAATAAGAATCAGGAAAGCTGGAAATGGGCACAGAGATGTGTTCGTGTGTCTGTCTGTCTGTGTCTGTGTGTGTTGGGAGAAGGACATGGTGTGGTGAAGCTCTGGTTGTTTGTATGCCCCTGAGTCAGCCACGTTCCTGGCCTATAAAGCGAGAGACAGGACCAAAGTGACACCCCTTCCAGCTCTAGCACTCCACAGTTGTGCACTTGTCCCCTGTGCACACGTGCACCCATGCACGCACACAACGCGGGGCCTTATCCATGTCCCACTCTCTTCCCCTGCTCCAGCTGACCCTGTCTCTTTCTTCTACGCATGGCTTCCCAGCTGGACGTGTACCTCTTCCTCTTCTCTGACGTGCTCCTAGTGACCAAGCCCCAACGCAAGGTCAACAAAGCCAAGGTCATCCGCCCCCCACTCATGCTGGAGAAGCTTGTGTGCCGACCACTACGGGACCCTAGTATGTCTCTTCTTTGGGGACCTTTTCCTTCTCCTTTCCTCTTGGCAAAGGGAAGGAGCAGTCAGGATGGGCATCAAATAAGGTCTAGCCCTTGAGCAGACTTTCTCCTCCGCCCAGACAGCTTCCTGGTGATCCATCTCACTGAATTCCACTGTGTCTCCAGTGCCCTCACTGTGCAGTGTCCCAGTGCTACAGACTGTGCCCAGTGGCTAGAGAAGACCCAGCAGGCCCAGGTATGTGAAAGCCAGAAGTGGGAGGGGTGGAGGGGTCCTCAGAGGTCAGAGATGGGAGCGCAAGAGGGAAGGAGGAAGAGAAAGAGGCTGGGATGGATGCGGGTTCAGTCCGGTTTGGCCCCTCGGGAGGGAGACATAGCCTTGACCATCCACAAGAGCAGGAAAGAAAGCCTTTGGCCAGCAACTGTACCAGTCACTGGGAGAGCCCAAGACAGCATCCCCTAAAGGTCTTTACACCCCGAAACAATGATGTTCAGAACTTCGTCTTCCATTTGACACCAGTGGAGCCCTTGCTAGGTGCAGGCACTGGCTGGGTGCTAGGGACTCAGAAAAGAATAAAGCATCATCCTGCCCCTCAGGGAACATGGCCGGCAGCCTAGCTAGACAGATTAGTATACAAATAATGGAAACATGTATGCAGAATGGAACTGTGGCCGAGGAGGGAGTAATTTATTCTGTCTGGTGGGTTGGTTGGGAAAGGGACAGCACAGAGGTCAGATGCTGTGACATCTTGACAGAGGGGTGATGGTCTGATCACCATTTGTGGGGATATCTAGGAGTTTGTAGGGGAACAAGGATGGGAAAGAAGGGTATTCCAAATGGAGAAGCAGAATGTGCTGATGTGGAAAACATGAAACACCATGTGTGTGGAGAGAACCGCTGGCCTAGGAGTTCATATTACCAGGATATGAAGTCCAAGGGCAGGTGTAGTGGCAGAGAGGCTGGGAGGTAGGTACTACCAGATCGTGCCTACTACTGGATGCTATGCTAAGGAAGTTGAACTTTGTCCTATAGATAACAAGGAGCAAGTGAAGGTATTTAACAGGACAGATTCATGTGATAAAAGCTAGAGGAATTCAGAAGATCCAAATGGAGCTGTACTAGTTACCACAAACTTAATGGCTTAAAGCAGCAGAAGCTTATTCTCTCACAGTTGTGGAAGCCAGAATTTAGACATCAAAGTGTCAGCAAGCCCACTTATTTCCCCTTCAAGACGCTAGGGGAGAATCCTTCTTTGCCTCTCCAGCTTCTGGTGGCTTCAAGTGTTCCTTAGCTTGTGTCCATCTCACTCCAGTCTCTGCCTCTGTCTTCTTGTGGCCTTCCTCTCTGTATGTCTCTGTGTCCAAATCTCCCACCCCCGTCTCTTACACAGACACCAGTCTACCCTAAAGCTAGGATGATCTCATCATGAGATCCTTAACTGAAGATCTTTGCACATCTGCAAAGACCCTTTTTCCAAATAAGTGTAGAACCTTCCAAATAGGTTCTAGGGGTGAGGACCTAGACGTATCTTTCTGGGGCCACTATTCAACCCACCACTGGAGCAGAATGGCCAAAGAGTAAAGATTTAAATTGGCCTTTTAAGTCTAGAGAAGACCGTGAGCAGAACGTCAAGGGAGCAGTTGGGTTGAATTATTTTGGGGGCAGTGACAATGTCTGTCTAAGTCTGGAGCAAAGGATTTGTGTGAGCAAGTGATGAGAGGCCAGGTTCTACAGGACTCCCAAGAGCTACAGAAGCGTGTAGACAAGACAAGGTTGAATTGAGTGGGTTGACAAGACAGCTACCATAGATTCTTGAGCAAGAAATTGCCATGGTGAAACCCATGTCAATCTTGAATTGACAGCTGGAAGGGTGATAGGTGGGCTGGAGGAGGAAGAGATTGGTGGCAGGAGATTTACTGTACTGGTTTTGGTGTGAAATACAGAGGTTTAGTGCCATGTTCTTAGGAACATGTTGCAAAAAGGGGGGAAAATGTGTAGGGGGTGGGGGTAGAGAAAGGAGCTAAAGAAGAGGAAGAGACAGGTGAGCCTTTGGGAGGCTGTGGTTAAAAGCCCACACTGAATGCAAGAACTGGTTCAGACACCAGTTCTACCTCTTCCTAGCTGGGTGATCTTGGGTGAATTATGTGCCCACCCCACCCCCCAAGCTTCCATGTCTTCACCTGCAGTGGACTTAAATAATAACAGTCCTTGCCTCATGGGGAAGAGTCAAAGAAGTCATTCTGATTAAGCAGGCAGCCTACTACCCAGCCCTAGGTAAACGCTCCTGATGCAGGTCACAGGTTAGAAAGGACAAAGCATGACTTCCTTCCCAAAGTTCCCATTTGAAAGATTGCTTTGGCAATGGAACCCCTGAGTGAAATGAAATCTTAACAAAGAGAGAAACCTGTTGGGTTAGTTATTGCTTCCTGGGTGGGGTGAGTCTAGGGTACTATTCAGTTTTAAGCAGAAGCACCTTGAAAAGGATGTAGTGGGGGGTAGCAAGTGGAGATATCTTAGGGGCTTTGGAAAGGATAGAAACACAGCCCTAAGGTTCAAATGGGGACAAAGGATGAACTATGAAAGTTGCTAAGAGAATAGATCTTAAGATCTCTTACCACAAGAGAAAAAAAATTTTTTTTGTGAAGTGTATAGTGACAGATATTAATGAGACTTACTGAGGTGATTATTTTGTAATATATACAAATATTGGATCATTATTCTGTATACCCAAGACTAATATAATATTATATGTCAATTAATATCTCGGTTACCAAAAAAGGGAACATTTTGAACAAAGAAAGACTATTTCTAAAGAATGCAACTTCATTATTTTTACAGTTTAAATCAAATTAGTGGTTCTCATAGCACTTGCTTTAATGAATAGATAATAATGATTTGTCATTGGCACATTAGGTCATTAGGGCTTCTGGAACTTGTGAAAATAGTTTTGTTCTTTAAACAATTTTAAGCATTTTTTTTAATTTTTTAAATTTTTTTTTAAAACAATTTTAAGCATCCTTCCTGCCATCCTATCTATAATACCGTATCATTATGTGGAGAGCTTATTTAAGAGAAGGAAATTTAGAGCTTAGTCTCTGTTTAAATAGTATATTGAAAACTATGAATTAGAGTAAAAAATAAATATGAGGATTTTGCCATTAAAAAAAGAAAGAAAGAAGAATGAAAGACAGGGCTTCAAGATCTTGTGTCTTTCAGCCCTGCAGGACTGCCACTTCCTTGAATACCTAAACAAGCCACAGAACTCCCCAGGCAGCAGTTGGGGGGCCCTTACTGGAGCCCCTTTCCTTCACCACCCCACTGTCAGAACTTTCTCTTCTTCCTTTGGTTCCCAGCCCCAAGATGACACATACCCACCCCACCCCCAGGGGACCCCTACAAACTATTAGGATTTTATTCCAACCAATTCACCTTCAGAAGTTTCACTCCTGGGTAACAGGGGAAAGGAGGTCACTTCTGATACATAACCAGGCAGCACACAAGCTTCCTGGCCTCGTTTAGCAAAGCAAAGGACAAAGAAACTGAAATTAGTTTGTCCTGCTGTTGTCTCACACTGAATTCTTAAAGAAAACTGCTCTGTATTGCCACCAGTCTTTGTAAACTAATGAGGGCAGTAGAACGTCTGTGGGGCCCCTCGATAGAGCAACGGTCCAGGGTTGGACTACTGCTTTCTCCCCTCACAGAGATGTAGGTGCAGCTTTATTCCTACAGGTCTAGCCTGGACAGCCTAAGCTTTTAGGAAAAAATGAACTTCTCCAGGGAAGACAGACTAAATCCTGGGAAAGGTCCACGCTTAGGGTCTGGGAAGTGGAAAAAGGAACCAGTGGTGGAAACAAACAAAGCCATCAGAGACAGAGGTCAAAAAATGGCCAGAGGCTGAAGCAGGCAGCTGAGGAACTAGCTAGAGCCCAGCTCTCACCTGTTACTGTTGCTCTCACGGAAGTTACATCACGTCTCCAACCCCGGTCCCCATCTGGGGAATTGCAGTGATAGTGGGCACCTCTGTGCAGGAGCGATGGGACAATTATTATTGCCGCTTGGCACGAGGCCCAGCACTTAATGGCGCTACATAAATGTTTGTTATTGTCATCACTAGAAGACAGTGGCGGTCAGTGGCGCCTGGGCAGGGCTGTGTGCTGACTGGGGAAAGGCCTCACAGCGGATCAGAGTGCGTGAGCACCTTGAGAGATCCGTGCTAGCCACTTGGGCAGCTCTGGGAGGAGCAGATGCATCTAGGAGCCACCCCAGAGGCAGCAGCGGGAAGAAGAGGCATTTCCGGTCAAGGCTGTGTTCTCTACCAGAGCAAAGGAAGAAGAATCCTGCTGGGGGAGCCCTCCCTTCCTCTTCTTGGCTTTGTGGAGGGGTCGCATTGTGGCTCAGGAACCAATTTCCTCTTCCCTTCCCAACTTGTCTGTCCTCTTCCCCAAACGGAGAAGATCCTCCCAGGGTTGCTGGGGAGGCTTGGCATGTCTAGGAGGACCTCAAACAGCCTGGTTCCTGATGCCTCCCTCCCTGCTTTTTCCTATGGTTGGGCCAGGGGCACAGTGAGTGGAGATGCCTGTATTACCCCACCCCTTCCTTCCAGTTCTTTCCTTCCCCACACCATCCCTGTCCTGGACTTCCCAAACACTCTATTGAACTTGGGTCGTGTGGGGCCAAGGGCACGGCATCTCAGCCGCCCAGCAGGCTGCTCCAGCTCCACCCTGGCCCCAAGAACGACTCCACCCACCGTCCTTATTTCTTGTTCCATCCCACACTGGAGAGGAGGGAGATCATAGAACGGGGCCCTGATATGCTGGTTTCCCACCCCCAGGCACCATCATCCCTTGCTCTGGCCAACTCTCTAGTCTTTTGAGACTGCTAAGAATCTTTGCCTGCCTTTTCACTCATGAGACTGAGGGACTGGACACCCGGAGAAAGGAAACTTGCCATATAAACCTGATGCCAGTTTCCTATCCCTGTTCATCCATTTTTCCAACATGTCTCTATCCTGACCCAGATGCCCGCTGTGTTTCTGGAGAGGCTTTGAGAAGGCCCAAGTGTCCAGGAGTTGCGAGTTCATATACCTCAAGCTGGGGAGATAATCAAAATATTTAACAATCAGTATGGCATGGTCATTATCGAATTAGAGTGGGGCATCTTGGGGGTGAGGGGGTGCCCTAGAGACCCCCCGTTGTGCCATGTTATCACTCTAGCCACTGGATCTTGAGGGATGGGGTAGTCCTAGGGAAGGGAGACAGGAGGCTGAGAGAGCAATTATGGAAGTACTCCAATATTTAAACAATGATATGGCCATACTAGAGAGTACTGATATCAGAGCTGCCCACAGCTGCCACCAGCACCTCCTTTTTGCCCAGCCTCTGCCTTCAACCTCTCTGCAGGTTCTGCTGCCTTCCCTCCCCCTCCACAAACAAACATTGTCCTTTAGCAACTTTCCACCCTTTAAGGCTGCCCTTCAGTGCAGTTGCCAAACCAGGACTCAAAGAGAAGGCCCGGTCCCAGTTCTGCTTCTCTTCCCGTGGGACCTCGAGCAAAGCCTTTGCCTCTCTAGGTCCTGTTTCCTCATCTGTAAAATGGGCTGGTATCCATGCTACCCACCCCGAAGGGTGATGGTGTGTATCAGATTACCGCAGGCCTGTGGAGGGGCCCTGTCAGCCACTTCTCAGACGTCACTACTTGATTCTGAGGGCACCTGTGTGAAAATGTTGGGGGAAGAAGACAAAATATAGTGTATCCTCTCTCCATTCCTCTTGCAATGGTCTTGTTTTCATCCCTGAAGGAGAGCAGAGGAGAGAGCCTGACCCTGTCCACCCTGGTGGCAGGAATAACTCGAGACCCAGCACCATTCAGAACACTTACATCGCCATCACTATCAGGGAGGGCTTTCTAAAGGAGGGCACAGACTGGATAGAGGGCTGGCAAAGGGGACATGAGAAGCAGGAAGAACTGTGCAAGCCGCAAAAGGAGACTTCTGTTCACCCCACCCACCCCTCCCAGGGCCAGCTCAGGAGTTCAGATCCTGGCTCCATCCCACTGTCTTTTGCTTTGTGACCTTGACAGTTACTTATCCTGAGTTTTTCCATAATAAATTAGGAGGAATAAAGAGTATCTGTCTCATAGGCTTCATAATATATTCAGAATCTGTGAGTATTAAATGAAATAATATCTGTAGCACACTTAGCACCAGTCTGGCATACAGCAAGTCTTCATCAATGAAAGTATGGCTATCCCAGGTCACCCTGCAAAAGCTGAAGGCAGAGGAGTATGTCCAACAGAAGAGGGAGCTCCTGGCTCTCTACCGGGACCAGGACCAGGAGTCCCCAGGCACCAGGCCCTCCTCACCTTCCCTGGAGGGCTCTCAGAGCAGCGCAGAGGGGAGGTAAGACCCACAGGGACCACAGGTCTCTCAAAGTAGGGGGGACTGTGGGGAGGAAGGGAGAGAAGAGAAACCCACAAGGCAGAGAAATGTCAACACAGTTTTCAGGGGCACTGGGAAGAGATTGAGGAACCCAGGCTATGGGTTGGAGCAGAACAGGTTTGGATCAGTCTTGCTAAGGACCACATGGGACAGCCTTGGGGATGAGTCAGTCTCTGGCTGCCTGGGGGTGGGGTGGGAGGCAGCAAAGGAAACAGACACAAGCAACGTGAGCTCCCTGAGAGGAGCAGGCTCCCCAGGCCAGGGATGGAGAGGGAAAGCCAATGTGGATTTGCAGAATGTTCCAGCTGCAGGGATCTGGTGAGTCCAAATCCCCGGAGAGGGTGAGAGGTTCATTCACAGTGACACAGCTGTTCAGCAGCATGGTTAAGGAAAAAAAAGACCCGTCACTGGGGGATAACCTCAGGGGAACGCAGGCAGCCTTTGGCAAATACCTGAGCACCTGCTTGGTACGAGGTCCTGACCCAGGTGCTGTGGCTAAAATGCCTTAGGGGAGCTTACAGTCTAGCCCCCAAGATGAGAACATAACCTTACGGTTTAAAGGTGATACTGAAGCAAGTTTGGAGGAGGGGCCATTTCTGGATGGGATGAGACTTCCTGGACCTGAACTTGACCCCTCGGCATGGGACTCTAACCATTTACTATTATGGTTACTTGTAGGACCCCTGAGTTCTCCACCATCATCCCCCACCTGATAGTGACAGAAGACACAGATGAAGACTCTCTGTTGGTTCCAGATGATACCTCAGACTCTGGCTACGGCACCCTGATCCCAGGCTCCCCCAAAGGGCCCTACCATTTGAGCCGACTACGCCCACAGGCCCTTCGGCGTGACCCTCGCCTCACCTTCTCCACCCTGGACCTCCAAGATGTTCCTCTGCGCCCTCAGCCTCCTAACCCCCAAGCTCCCCAACGCCGAAGTGCCCCTGAACTGCCAAGGGAAGTTATCCAAAGAGGAAGCAGCCTTCCCAGGGGCGATCCACCAACCTGGTCGGAGGAAGAAGACGGGACCTTAGTGGGAGGGAACGTGGTAGCGGAAACCTTGCATCGGGCCCAACTTCGGGGAAAGCTCCCCCCATCCCCGACCCACACAGACTCTGCTGGGGAAAGCCCCTGGGAGTCCTCAGGGGATGAGGAAGAGGAGTCCCTCTTCCTGGGAACTTGCTGCACCCCCCACTCCCGTACCCTCCGGGCTGAAGATATGCTCAGAGAGATCCGGGAAGACCTGGCCAGCCAAAGGATCGAGGGCATCCCAGAGCTTGGGAACAGCAGGCCTTGGAAGCTGACCCGGGGCCAACTGCAGAGGATGCGTGGATCCTGCATCGTACAGCTGGACACCCCCATGTCCGTGTCGTAAGTGCCGAAGGGAATGTGGCCTGGGAGGGAGCAAAGAAGGCTGGTATGGAGCAGGAGGGGGTGTCAGAATAGGACCTCAGTGGGGACGGAGTCAGTAGAGGAGGGTAATACCAGAGCGGGGGCGATGGCAAGGAAGGGCACTCAGCCTCACTCTTCACGCCACATCAGACTTGACCCGACTCCCACCTCCTTTCTTTTCAGAGAGGTGTGAGGAACCCTCAGGACTTTTGGCATTTCTCCCAGAGGAAATTTCTCCCCAAGAGTGCTGGTCACCACCCACCCCTGGACTCTACCTCAAGGACCACACCTCTCACTGAGAAGCCTGGCTCAGGCACTCTGCCTCTCCTGCTCTGAGGGCTTTGGGATCAAGTGCTGTACATTTTTGTACCGTGGACATACCAGAGCCCCACATAAAGTCGTGCATAAAAATGACTGCCTGGTCATCCCTAGACAAGGGCAGAAAGAACCTGATGGGGAGGGGGGTAACAGAATCACAGAATTCGCACAGGCTACTCTGTCAGCTGATGGGGTGCCTGGCCCAATCTCAGGGCATTTCCCATCTCCCACCCCACATCAGGCGCGGGTCTCTGCCCCAGCCTCCCACACCCACCACTCAGAAGGACCATCCCCTCCAGAGCAGAGCTTTAATTCCAGAGTTTTAGTGTATTTACAAAAGTCCACAGCTCCAGCTGGCAGCCCCATTGTTCTGTGCTCGCGCCTGCCTTCGGACAGGTCAGCTCATTCTTTGCTTGTGCAGGCAGGGGGCAGAGGGGTGCCCAGTTTCTATTAGTGTAACATAAATGATACAAAGATTGCTTATCTACTGTGAAAAAGGCCCAGGGACCAACCAGAAGCCCCTAAGCTGCCTTTGGTTCTCCAAACCCAAAATAGGCGGTGAGGCGGGGCACCCCATCTCTGCAGCCACAAGCATGGGCTTCTGGCACACTCAGCCTCTCTCAGGATCACACACACACACACACACACCTCTGCCTCACACACACAAGGCTGAGCCCCTGGCAGCGCTCCAGCAGCTGAGAAAATCTATATACACTTGGAGAGTAGCACCAAGTAGGTAGCTGGCAGCCATGCTTGCCCTTCCAAGGCCCTCGTCCAGAAAAACGGTCCGAAAGGCATCCAGCACGGTCCTTCCGGCCCCCCGCGAGGAGGCAGCGGTCGTTAAGGGCAGGCCCCTCCCAGGGAGGGTCGTGGCCTCATCGCAGGAGGCGGGGCGCCGGCGAGAGGGAGGCTGGGGCACACAGCGCCTCCTCGATGTCCTCCAGGCAGCCCAGCAGGTCCATGTCGCGGAGCACGCGGCCCAGCAGCTCCAGCGTGGCCTCGCGCCGTGGCATACGCCGCCGCCAGGCCGCCAGCATGCTGTAGTGGGCCTCCCGCAGGCAGCGCCCGTTCTGCAGCTCCAGCCGCTCGATCTCGTGCTCGCTCAGCCCCAGCCGGCGCACAAACTCCTTCCAGCGCGACGGGGGCACGCCGTCCACCACAGCATACAGCGTCGCCGGGTCTGCGGGGTCGGCTGCGGGGAAGCAGGCGGTGAGCCTCCCACCGGCCGGCGATAGCGGCCGCCCGGCCCGGCCCCGGCCCCGCCTCCTGCCCCGCCCCCGCTCCCCCCATCTCCACGCACGCGCACTCTAGGAGCCCCGCCCACCTGCTGCGGCTGGGAACTCACCTTCTGCGCGCTGACTGTGGGTGCTGTCCTCCCACTTCTGAACTGGGATGGGAATGGGGGTGGAGGCTGGAGCCGCGGTGAGGATGGGGCCAGCCTCCTGGTAGGGTGGGGCCATCTCTCCAGAGTCTGACGGAGCCCTTAACTTAGACCAGTCACGTGGGGTGAAGACGGACCTGGGGGTGAAGGTGGGGTTGGGGATGGGACTGAAGCCCGGGATGGGACTGAAGCCCGTGGTGGGACTGAAGCCTGTAGTGGGACTGAAACCTGGAACCGAGGCCAGGGTCTCAGGCTCCCCCTAAA
This sequence comes from Lutra lutra, assembly GCF_902655055.1. NCBI lineage: Eukaryota > Metazoa > Chordata > Mammalia > Carnivora > Mustelidae > Lutra > Lutra lutra. The sequence continues at coordinate 42,205,928 of NC_062285.1, forward strand.
AGAGAGAAGGCACAGCATTAGCAAAGGAGAGGAAAAACAGCCCTAACCCTCTTTAATCTTGAAGGGGGCTGGGATTAGAGAGAGTTAGGGTGGGGGGGTGTTCATTTGGGTACCACAGGATTATAATGGAAAATCAGGGAAGGTTGGGGGTAGGTTCCTAGTTTCATCTTACCTCCTTTGTAGGTGTCAATTTCCCACAAACTGAGAAAAAAGAAACAAAGCGTCACAAATTTCACTTCCTCTCTCAGCCCTGGCGCCCATACTGGGGCTGGCCATGGGGACTTGTGGTGACATGCTTCAGGGCTAAAGTGGCCCCAGGGACAAGAGAACTACTGATGCAATGTGACCTTTCACAAGCCATCGGAGCTATCTCCTGCCAACAAGGTTCTCAGCAGCAAACTAAGGGGACACTCCTCATACCCCTCCATGTTGGTCCATCTTGCCCATTCACCCTCCTCCCACATCCCTGCCAGCATGCTTTCCCCTCCCAAAGGCCCCACTCACTCACCAGTGGAGAAGAACCTGGGCATCTGCCGTTGGTAGCGGCACATTAAAACAATGGAGAAGGATAAAACACAAATGCCAAAGAAGATCACCAGGGGCAACAGCACTGTGGTACCTGGAGACAAGGCAGGCTGTGGTCAGAGGAGGGGGCAGCAGGAGGCAGCAGGGCTGGCTGGGTGGGTGGAAGGTCAAGGATTAGGACAGGGCAGGTGAGCATGGGAACAGGGTGATCTGTCCTCACCTGGGTCCTGAGGGACCGTAACCTTTTCCACAGGGAGAAGACACAACTTTGTGCACTCTGTGTTTTCCTTACAGCTAAAAGAAGAGATAGCACAGGTAAATAGGATTCCTCCCATAAGAGGAAGACAGGGGGGAAAGACAAAAAACAAAAAACTCCACAGTGTTGCAAATCCTTTGCTTTATGATTATTTTAGCTCTCTCTTGATATAATGGAAAATGAAACCTCTGCTGGGAAATTAAACTGCTCCTGATGGAGAGGCATGAAACCCAAGTTAATCACAAAATCATTAACTGATCTCCAGGAGGCTGTGTAGAAAAAAAGTTAAAAGCAGTGAGAGGCGGGGCATGAATTGCAGCCCCTTCATAGGCTAGCAGTGTGACTCCAAGCAAGTCATTTAACCGGTAAGCTTCAGTTTGCTGATCTGTAAAATGAGGCTCTTGCCCACCTGCCAGAATTGAGGAGTTAAGTGAGATCCGTCTGCCTGACATATAGTAAGTGCTCAATAAATGGTAACAGTAACTGAATTGTTTTACTGATGAGAATCCCATGGTAAAGAGAGACTGGAAAGATTTTTCTTCAGATAAACAATCCCTGACTTTGAGAGAGGGGTCAAACATGCATGTGAAAAGTTTTGAAATACATATTATTGGGGTGAGCCAGAGAGTACTCTCAAACAAGCACATCTTTCTCTCTGACCACAGCCTGCCTTGTCTCCAGGTACCACAGTGCTGTTGCCCCTGGTGAGCATGGAGTGATAAGAACTCCATGGAGGGCTAAAAGGAGCTCAGGAGAAGGTGAGTTCTCAGCGGGAATCTGAAAGCAGGTAGAGGCACTTTTGCCCACCTCAGAAGCCCCTGGTGAGAACCTCATGGAATGAGTGTGAAAGCTCTCTGAAGCAGCAGAGCAGACTCGGTAGAAAAAGAAAAGGGGTGCCTGGGTGGCTCAGTGGGTTAAAGTTTCTGCCTTCAGCTCAGGTCATGATCCCAGGTCCTGGGATCGAGCCCCACATGGGGCTCTCTGCTCAGCAGGGAGCCTGCTTCTCCCCTCTCTCTCTCTGCCTGCCTCTCTGCTTACTTGTGATCTCTGTCTGTCAAATAAATAAATAAAGTCTTTAAAAAAAAAAAAAAAGAAAACAAATAGTTCAGTGTCAGACACTTTGTAGCTCTATAACCGTCCAAGTGAATGTCATCAGCTTTATTTTAAAGGTGAGAAAACTAAAGCTCCCAGATGTTAAGTAACTTGCCCAAGGTCACACAGCCTAAGTGGCTCCACTGATTTTTTTTTTTTTTTTAAGATTTTATCTATTCATTTGACAGACAGAGATCACAAGTAGGCAGAGAGGCAGGCAGAGAGAGAGGGGGAAGCAGGCTCCCCGCCGAGCAGAGAGCCCGACGCGGGGCTCGATCCCAGGACCCCGGGATCACAACCCGAGCCGAAGGCAGAGGCTTTAACCACTGAGCCACCCAGGCACCCCTCCACTGATATTTAAACCCAGATCAACTGAACTTTAGAACCTTCAGAGTTCCTTCTTTGCAAGCAAGTGTGTAAGACTAGGCTCCATGGAGCCAAAAGAGATAAGGAGGCCTGAACAGAGACTGGGAAAGAAATACCATATTGCAGCAAAGATGCCATCAGTGATAAGAAGCACCATCACTATACACACACACACACACACACACACACACACACACACACACACAGCTGCCAGTTAAACCATGATACCTCATCAATTATTAGATGAAGCCTGATTTCAGAGATGTGAAAATGCACGTCCTAGAATCAATGAACTGTAGTAGATCCTGTCACCCCAAAATCCAAATGTCTGAATTAAAAGAACTGCAAGTCTGTGAAGTATGAGCCTCCATTCCCAAAGACTTCTTCAGATTTTAGGAGCAAGTCCCCAGGGGGTGGAGGGAAGGAGTAGCAGGAAGGACTGTCTGGTGTACTGACACGAAGTATCAGCCACTCAAACAGCCAGTAAGAGCCAGAGCATCTTGGGGTTTCTTCCTTGCCCTGCTGTGGCTCTCACCTGAAGCCACCCCGTCCCACCCCAAACCCCCTCCCCACCCAATCCAGTGCCCAGCAGATGGCAGAGATACTCACTGAACACAGGGTATGCATTGATGGTCTCTTAGAAAGAAACCCGCGTGGCAGGTGCACACTGTGTTCTGTTTCTCTGTGCCTGTAGAGAGAGATGCAGCACAGCTAGGGGAGGGCCGCCCTGCAACCCCAAGGATCACGGGGAAAGCCAGAAGGGGCAGGGGGGTAGATGGCCAGAGTGGAGGTGGTCCCACGGACTTCGGGATGGGAAGGAGTGAAAATGTTGCGTGGACGGGGGCGGCACAGAGGCAGAGAGCTTCCTCCTGAGCCTGAGCCGGGGCCACCCTGAGGCAGGGGTTGGGAGAGCCATGCTCACAGGAGATGTGCACTGTGCCATTGAGGCAGAGGCTGCAGTTCACGCACTGGAAAAGGGTGTCACCCCAGTAACGCCGGTACTGGTTCTCCCGGCAGCCGCACACAGTGTCCTGGGACACAGTGCAAGGAGAAATCTCCACCTGGTTCATTTCTGGAGAGGGAGGAGATGGAGTGTGAGCCCCTGCCCCTCTCTGTACACACGTCCCCACCCATACACTCACCCATTGCACAAGCATTCCCGCCCACACCCACCTGCAGAGATCTGTCTGCCCTCGCACATAGGCGCACGCACTGCTCTAACCTAGCTACCTGACACTCTGTTCAGAGCCCTTGCCACCTCCTAAGACTCACCTTTTCGGCATTTGGAGCAACTGAGGCACTGTCTGAGGTGGTTCTCTGAAGCTGTAAAGGTGCCGTTTTCACATTCCCTGCAGTCTGTGTCCAGCCCCAGGCCAGGACAATCCTTGTACAGGTAGGTCCCTATGATGGAGTAGCAGGGTTAGGTAACAGCGAGAGCTCAAGGAAGGAACCCCCGCTAGAGAGAACAGCCAGGATCCCCCCACCCCACCCCAAGTGTCTAAGAGAGGAAAGAAGGGACAAAATCCCAGTCCAGGAGAGGCAGCAAAGTCAGGAGACTGGAGGTAAGGTTCCAGGTTCTAGAACCTCTGGAAAAGGCAAAGGAAGAAGCAGGACCCCATCACTGAGCAGGTTCGCTGTTACCACTTTCTCCTACCTTTGTGGCACTTCGTACAGCAAATGGAATTATCTTGAGGGTGAATATATTTTCCTTGGGGACACAGAACAGCTCTCTTCTCCCGGTCCCTGACGTGAGGGACCAGTGCCATAACCCTTAAGGGGTATATTTCCACCAACAAGGCCAGGAGCACCTGGGGAAGAGTCAGACAGAGGAGATCCCATCAGGAGAGGGTGGATGGGAGCCTTGGAGGTAGCAAGTCAAAGCCTTCCCAGCACAAGTCCTTTCTCAGTGGAACATTCTCCCCAGGCCACTCCTGCTCACACTCCATGTTCTTCCTCTAAGCTCAGACAGGTGGCCCCACGTGATCCAGCGCTTAATTCTTCCCTAGTTGTTCTGTGGACTAATTTTTGTCCTTCCAGGTCAAGGCTAGTGGACCCCAGGCCTGAGCTCTATTTCATCCTTCTTTCCCCATAGCAGCTAATAGTGCTGGACACAGGGCAGGTGTTTAAGGAAGGGTGGTGGTTGTTGTTGTTGTTGTTTTGATTGGGAACTAGCAAGTGACTTCAATTATGGCCCTTCCTTCCAACAAGGAGCCCTAAGAATTGGGGTGACGTTTCTCTATCAGGACGCTATGATCACAGTGTATTCGCCTTGTGAACATTCACAGAGGTGAACAGTTAGGTAGGATCTGTGCACTTTCCTGGATTGTGTTCTATTGGCAAAAATGTTTTTTATAAAATCAGATTGGCGTGGAAATAAGTGATGTTTCTGTGGGCACCATTCCTGGGGAGTGGGCAGAAGCAAAAGGAAGAATTTCTTTATACATCTTTATCAGAACCTCACTTAGGAGGGTGTCTGGGTGGATCAGTGCTTTCAGCCTCTGCCTCCGGCTCAGGTCATGATCGTGCTCTCTGCTCAGCAGGGAGCCTGCTTCCCCTCTTTCTTTGCCTGCCTCTCTGCCTATTTGTGACCTCTCTCTGTCAAATAAATTTAAAAATCTTAAAAAAAAAAAAAAAAAGAACCTCACTTAAGATTTTGCCCTGGGCCTCCAGGCCATATCCCCTTCCATCACTAAATCTGCAGAGGCTCCAGGCTGGCCAGGGCAAATGGGGAGAGGAGTAAAAGGGAAAGTTCTGGGTCAGGAATGAGGTAGGTGACTGATGAAGTTTAGGAGAGGACAAAGGCATGTAGGTTCCACGCAGCTGGAGCTGGCCAGAAGTGGGTGGTCGGGCTCAAAGGACCAGCAAGTCTAGAGCTGAGGGTGGATGTGGGAGTCCTGAAGCCCTCTGCACACCAGGGCATTCTGGGAGGCATGTTCACAGTCTCGCGCGAGCGCACGGCAACGGAATCACCTGCTCCGTTCTGGCCTCAGAGCCAGGAACAGCAAAGCCAGGAGTGGGGGTCGAGTTCCAACCCAGACTTTGTCCCTTGATCTCCGGTCAGCCTCTTTCTGACTCTCCTTGGGCCTGGGTTTGTTTTTCCCTCTGTTATACAAGCCACTTTATGTCAAGATAAGAGGATGTCCTCAAACTGTGTTAAACACTGGGAAGCAACAGGCTAATAATCAGATCACAGAAACCCCCATCTGGGACAGGAGGGCATGGCAGCCCACCGTGGCCTGGGCAGGCAGGCAGGTAGGCAGGTAGGGAGGTCATGCTCGGAGGCACCCTCTGGGGGACGCTGCAGCCTGGAAGCTGGAGGCTCAGCCAAGAACGGAAACCACCCTGTGCAACACAGCAGCAAGAGCTGTTGCGAGGGCAGCACCCTCCTTGGCCCACTCCGGAACTGTCATCTCCCCTGAACAAGATTGGGGCATTCAGGACAACAGGAAGAGTTTGGGGTGGTTATGGGAAGAACTTCCCAATCCTGAAAGTGTGGTTCCTTTCCCTGAAGAAGAGCTCTCAGTGCCTAAGGTTACTGGCACTTAAAATTCCATGGGAGTCCGCCCACCCCTCCACCCCCAGGAGCACAGCCAAGCAGCAGAGACAGAGTCAGGGAGAAAAACTAGGGGCTCCAGTTCTGGGACAGCCTTGGTGGGGAGCTTTTCGGGGACCACTGGCCTGTGAGGTATAAGCTTCCCAGGAATGGGAGTGAGGAAGGGAGACATTAGGCTTTCTGAAGCCTAGTGTCTCCTTCCCTCTCCAGCACTTTGGGGGTTAAGTCAGATCCGGGAAAGGGAAATCTTTTCCCAGCAGCTCCGCCCAGTGACTCAAGCCAGGGAGGGAGGGCATCTAGGGGAAGGGAGAGAGAACGAGCAGCTTCCCCAGCTCCTCAAGGGTCATGAGTCAGCACAAAGACAGAGGGACTAGCCAGCCATTAAGACCCCATGTGAGCCCTTCATCCTGTGTGCCAGGCTCTCCCTCCAATCCCCACCCGGAGTACACTTCCTCCCCCTCCCCCTCGCTCTCAAAAGAGCCAGGCAAAGGACCCCTGTCCCACTTGGGCCACGTATTTCGGGAAATGGCTCCCTCTCCTATTCCATCCCAAAGGGAAGTCTCCTCAACCCCTGGCTTCCTCCCATCGGGGTCACTATCCACCCCTCCCTGAGGGGCCTCTCAGCTCCTTCCCGCCCATTAGCATCCTTCCTTTAGACCAGGCCCCGCCCTGGCTCCTCCTCCGCATTTGACCAGTCCCCAACCGACAGGCCCTTTCGCTGGGTTCTCACAGGAGCCCCCTGACACTCCCCAGCTCCAAAAGAAAGCAAACCAAGGCTGCCCTCCCACCCGGGGTTCACTGCATTCCCACAGCCTGGCTGGTTCTAACCAGTGGGGTTGGGGTTGGGGACTTCCCTGGGGTCCCCAAACAACCCTTAGGAAATAAGGCCAGTTCTGAGTCTCCACAGCCCTCTCCCCTGCCCCAGCAAGTCCACTGGCAGCTGAGGAAACATTCCAGAACCCTGAACACCCACGTCCAGGAGTGAGGAAGCAGGCGAGAAGAGATGGAAGAAGGCCAGCCCTATTTCCCAGGTCTCTGTAGCCCCCACAATGCCCCAGCCAGCCTTCTCTGACCCCTAGTAGCCAGGGCCTCAGGCATGGGCTGGCTTCAAGGAGCAGGTCCTCAGTCGCTGTACCCTGCAGCTAAATTAGGAGGTAAGCAAGCTCTGAGCCCCAAGACCCTAGCCAGCCTGCACCTGTCATCAGGAGCAGGGGAAAGGCAGGAAGCTGGGAGGTGCCTGTGGAGAGCCAGTTGAGGGGGTGGCCCAGCACCCCTCTGACTCCCCCACAACTTCCGCCTGGGGAGACTTTAAAGTGTGACTTCCTGTGCTGGGGCTGCAAAGGGGGCGGAGAAGCCCGAGGAGAAATCGAGAGAGTGTGAGGGACCCTGTGGTCTAACCCTGGCCCAGCACCTCCAGACCTTAGCTGGGCCCTTCCCCTGCATTAATTTGCTCATTAAATGAAAATGCGTTTGTTCTTGGAATGTCAAAATTTCTGGGGAGTTTTATGACAGCTTCTCCTCTAAGAGCTCAGTTGCAATCCCACCTCCTTCCCCTGAAGCCCCCCATTAATCCCACTTCCCCCGCTCAAGCTCATTAGATGCTCAGCCCCCTGTGATCTTCAATACCGCGGATTAACAATATCTACTTTTGGCTCTTGTTATAATTATCCTGGGGAGTAGATATGATCTCCCCAAACAGACCATAAACTCTATGAGATGAGCGATCAGAGAGAGAGTGTGGTCAGAGATAGCATCTTATCCTCCTGGGTATCTCCTCAGCTCCCAAAATGAAAGGAGCAAAGTAAGTAATGATGGGTTGGCCAGTCTAACAACTCATCTGTGCTCCCCTCCAGCTGAAGCCACTGCTTCCCAGAGAGGGAAGGAGAGAGTCAGCGCCCCTTGTAAGAACAGACTTGCCTCCTGGGGAGAGTTTTCAAACCATGCCCAGTCCTTCCCACACACATGCACACCCACCCACACGCTCCCCCGCCGGAGAGTCTCCTGAGCATCACTGCTGACTGAAGGCAGCCCATAGGAATGATAGGAAGGCAGAAAAGGGTTTGAGAAGCCCCGCTCTAGCCTGTTAGTTGCGTACTTCATCTGGCTATTCCCGAACTCTTAAGGTGCCCCATACTCAATGGATCCATCTCCTGGGCTAGACAAATGTCACACAACATACTTCTCAGCACCAGTACCGAAAGCTTTGGGGCCCTTCTCTCCTCGAGCGCCCTCCCCACCGCACCTCCCCACCCAGTCCCAATCCATTGGGTCTGCCGGTTCATCTTGCCAGTCCTCCTTCTGTGATCTCTCAGTCCTGCCATACCCACGGGTTGCCTCACACTTGGATTATTGCAACTGTCTTCCCGCTGACTGCTCCAATCCATCCTACACACTCTGTCTGTGTTCACGCTTCAGCTTGTACTTCTCCAGAGCCTGACCTGGAACATCATGTCCACAGGTCCCTCCTTCCCTGAATGAGCACTTGCAGAGGTCCCTTGCTGCTATTCTGAACATTCTCAGATGCCATGGGCCCTCAGAGAAGTGTTTCTGAATGAATGAAAGAATGAATGAATGAATGGATGGATGGATTCCTCTACCTTGGACCCCATTCAAGATTCTCTCTTCATTTCCTCCCCCAATCCCTCCAATTTTCTCATTCTTATTTATTCTCGTTCCTCAACCTGTTCCTTCCACTCCAGCCAAGGGGTCCTTCCATCCCTACCTACTCCCAACACAAAATCCCACCTCTCCCTTCCCCTCCTCTCCCCAAACCAGTCTCCCTTCTTTCCAGCCACGCTGCCAGCCACTGACTTCGAATCTCAGCCCCAAAACCACTTTTCTGTAAGGTTTTCCCTTCCTCATTCCATCTGACCCATGCCTGTTCCTTGATTCATGCAACAAAGAGTTAGGGAGCACCACTGCTCATGCGCCCCATTCTCTGCTGGGTCAGAGACAGCAGTCTAGGCAGAGGGTGCTCCTGGAGCACCACCAGAGTGGAGGCAGCTGGGTGACGCTCATTCCCTTCCCTGGTTCTGCCTCCCATCTCCCCCTCAGTGTTCTAGGACACCACACCAAAACGCTTTTGTGGATATTTTCCCCCTAGACTGTGCTGAAACCATTTTTTGTCTGTAAGCTGTCTTGGGTCCCAGACTATAAACTCCTTGAGAACGGCAAAATCCTACGGGCTTTGTCCCAGTCTCTCCAGTATTCTTCCCCAGTATCCCCCCACACAAGCATAACTCCAGTGCTCAGTGTTGCCCACTGAATGGCGAGCAATTGAAAAGCTTGGACAGACCTCCATACCTTCTGTTTCCCCTCCGGCTCCAGGCGGAGTTTGGGTCCCACAGAGCTGAGCTTGGGTCCCTCACCGTCTCCACCCCAGCCCCCAAGCACTTTCCTTTATCTGTGGAGACTACCCATACCTTCTGTTTTCTAAACACAGTAGCCACCAAACAATACTACTAACAGGAACAAGACAAATCTAAGTGCTTTCCACTTGCTATACCTTACTCCTCTACTAGAATGTAGACTCCATGGGGACAGATATTTTGTTCACTGCTGTCATCCCAGCACTTAAAATAATGTCTAGTACAGACCCAACACTTGATAAGTTGAATACTTAACCCACAATTGACCTTGAACAACACAGAAGTTAGGAGCACCAGGCAACACCCCTCCCTTAATGAAAAATCCATGTGTAACTTTTGACTCCCCCAAAACTTAACGACTCATAGCCTACCTTTGACTAGAAGCCAAATCAAGGGCGGAAACAATTGATTAACATACATTTTGTATGTTCTGTGTTTATACCATATTTTTACCATCAAGTAGGCTAGAGAAATGAAAATGTCATTAAGAAAATCATAAACAGATAATACATTTACAGTTCTGTAGTTAATGGGGAAAATCTGCACATAAGTGGACCTGTGTGGTTCAAACCCCTATTGTTCAAAGGTCAACTGTGTATCAATCTACTTAATCTTCAGAACGACATTTGGAGGTACTGTTTATTACATACGTTTTAGAGATAAAGAAACTAGGACATGGAAGGTTCTGTAGCCTGCCCAAGTTCAGGCAACTAGTCAGTGAGGGAGCCAGGATTTAAATCCAAGTGATCTACCCCTTAAGAGAGAACAGAAGTAAGACCAGGCAGCTGGAGGGGGGCAGAGGGAGCCTGGGAGAAGGACAACCTTGAGAGAAGTCAAGAGAGGGGACTGGGGAGACAGGAGGTGGGAGAGTGAGAAGAACAGTGAGGCCCAAATGGAGAGAGGTGCTGACTGGGGGGATCAGGGTCTAGAAATGTGGACTCCAGCACAGAAGAGAGGGAGAGGGAAGAACCAAAGAGAAAAAGTTTCAAAAAAGGAGACTCTCATGGGGAAACCGATAGAAAAGATGGGAATGCTTAGGAGAGACAGGACAAGACCCAGAGAAGAGGGGAGGAGAGGAGAGTGGGGAAGACCTAGGCTAGGGACGGGCAAAGACCTAGAAGAAACCAGCCAGCACAAGCCAGGAAAATCCACCCCAGCAGTTGGGAGAGAGGAGCTTGGAGTATGACACAGGATGACTCCAGGACAGGCAGGGAGATCAAGGATACACTGAAATGAGGCTGAGGCACAAGAAAGGGACATTTTCCAGTGACGAAAACAACTTTCTACTAACTTCCCCAAACCACGCTGTAAAAGAAGAAACCAAGAGACTGTTGTTTAGGCCTGTGGGAAGGGGGCCGGAAGGCTGGCACAGGGACAGGACTGGACCAGGTGGAGGTGGGGCTAGTTGTCCAACAGAGGCCACCCATCTAGAAGCTGAGCCAGAGGCAGGGGGTGCAGAATGCCTCCAGGTGGGCGTCCTGGCCCCAGGGAGTGCACTGAGGACACTCTCTGTGGGGTTGCCCTGCCCCTGTCCAGTTCCCACTCTACTCCCAAATATGCCCCTCCACACAGGCAAAAACACATAGCATCCCAAACTTACCCACAACCCATAGCCGTTCCCTGACTCAGTTTCCCCCTTCACTAGCATCCGACTCCTATCCTCTGCCAGGGTTTACTCAGCCCGGGCCCAAGGGCAGCCTCCCCACACACGGTCCACCCCACACACACACCCGCTGGCCAGCTGACCAGAGGACAGAATTCTGAATCATGGGGACTCCGAGGGCTGAATGCCGTTCTTCCATTCCTTTCCTTACTCTCCGGAATCTGCCCCACCCTCGGGGATCACCTGCCCCCACATTCCCGGCCACCTCCTAGCCCCAGCAAACTTCCTTGGTTGTCCTCTGGTTCCCTTTCACTGTCCCCCTGGCCTCCGACTCAGGGCCGGCGGCCCGAATGAGGAACCCGAACTTCTGGCCGCGTTTGAAGTGAGGCCACGCTGGCCCGAGGCCGGGGGCGGGAGAAGGGCCCACTGGGGCCAGGCGGCGTCCTCTCCTTCTCTCTTACCCCTCCTCCCCCTCCCCTTCCCCCAGCCCACTCGGCCCCCATCCCAGGGCTCACCAGTGGCAGCAGCAGGCCAGGCACGGTGGGGAGGCCCATGACCGGCCAGCGGTGGCCTCTTACTCCCCCATCAGGGCTCAGGCAGTGGTGGCGGCGGCGGCGGCGGAGTCCGGGACGTGCGGGCCCGCCGGGTCCCAAGAGCAGCCTGGGGCCGCTGGCAGGGGAGCTGAGGTGGAGACTGGGGTGAGGATCACGGCTCAGTCCCGGGCCAGGATCTCCAACCCCAAAGGCCGGAGCTGGAGCCCGAGTCCTGAGAACTGGGAGAAAATTAAAGCAGAAAGGAGCGAGGAGGTGGGAGGGAAGGGAGAGCGGCAGATGGGGTGTTGCAACTGCGGGACAGGAAGAGCCTGGGGGAGGAGAAGGGAGGAGGCGGGAGGAGGGGGCGAAGGGCTGTAACCCTTTGGAGCTCAGTCAGAGGCGCCCGAGTCCTGGATCCAGCGGCCTCTGGCCCCCAACCCACCAATCCGACCCCTCCCGAGCCAACACCAAGGGACCCTAAGCCCCTCCCTCCTCACTCATCCGGTCACCGACTCAGGGCTTTGGAGTCACAGTCACTGGGTTCCAGCTCAGAAGGCTCTACTTTTTAGCTCGGTGGTCCTGGACCAGCAAACTATGCTCTGCGAGGCTGTCTTCCAATTTGCCACATGGAGAGAACCTAGCTCAGGGGGTGGGTGTAAGGGTTTTACTGAGACAAAACAGGTTGAGTGTCTGACCCATGACAGTACTCAGTGCTCCTTAGTAGCTCTTCCCTTGCCCCCCAAGTTCTCCACTGACACCCTAGTCTCCCACTTTCTTGGGTGTTTATCCCTCCAACCCAGACCCAGAGGGAACCCTCACCCTAGTTTTCCATCCTGACTGGGGCCCTGACACCCTCCCCCCACTACTCTGTTCTCATCCACCCTGCCTGGCTGGGGCCCCTAGCTGCTGATCCTGGCTCCCCCACAGAAAATCGAGGGACCTGAGGCAAAACCTCCTCCGAGAGGCTCATTTACTAAGTGAGAGTAACATTGCCTGGCCCACCTACATGGGGGAAATGATGTCATGAGGATTAATGAGATCGTATCTGCGAAAATGCTTTGGAAATTAAAGATATTAATTAATATTAATATTATAATAATAATTATTGCTTAAAATGAAACATAAAGGGCAGCCAGAATACACACCCAAATGCAAAAAGGTAAAGGCAAACATAAAATAAATCACACAATACCATGAACCCCCACAAAACCAAAAAATTAAAACCCAAACCCCTCAACTTTATATATACATATGTGTGTGTGTATATATACGTATATATACACACACACATATGTATATATTTTTTTTTTTTAAAAAAGGGAGAACAACTGTTCAAAACCAACTGGGCAGTATGGTGGGGGTGGGGAGCAGTCCTACAGAAGGGGGCCTAGAACTTCCCCCTGGGAACAAAGAACAAAGAATAATATTAATTATTATTATAATATTAATATTAATTAATAATGGAAATTAAAGAAATTAAAGTTTTACCAGTACATTCTCAGTGCTCCTCTCCCAAATATTCTGATATATCAATCCTAATTGACCTTGAACATGATCTACCACAGCCTTCTGTTTTATAGGTAAGAAAACTGAGGCCTGGAGATACACATGCAGGTTCTCTGCATGCCAGCTGAAACCCGGGAGCCCCAACTTCAGCCCAAGGGCCCATTTTACTATGATAGACAACATTGCCACTTTTCTATCTGTCCCCTTGAGTCAGACACCATCCTCTGGGTATTTCAGGCCACTCCCGTTTGTGCAGGATATCTCCCAGATGAGTCCCACAACAAGGGTACAACTTTCACCCTAATAACCTCTGGGCACAATGACTTTCATAGTGCCCAGCCCAGGCATGAGGTACCCCCCCACACACAAAGGGAAACCAGAGAGGTCTTTGTGACTTGGAACCAGAGCTCCTGGCCCCTTCTCTCCTGGATCTACCAGCTGACCCCACCTCTTGTATGCCATCCTCCCTGGCTCTCAATGGCCTCCCCTCTTTGATCCTGAGGGCATGGCATCTGTAGAAGGGAATGGAGCTCACATGCCTGCTACCCAGGGCTGACTTCACCCCACCCTCCAGCTTCTGAAACAAGAAGTGTTTATCATACATTAAGCATTCAATAAGTGGTAGCAATGTTAGTAATTGCACAATTAACAGTATTCCCAATTAAGAACAACTTTAATGGGGCGCCTGGGTGGCTCAGTGGGTTAACCTCTGCCTTTGGCTCAGGTCATGGTCTCAGGGTCCTGGGATCGAGCCCCGCATCGAGCCCCGCATCGGGCTCTCTGCTCAGCAAGGAGCCTGCTTCTCTCTCTCTGCCTGCCTCTCCATCTACTTGTGATCTCTCTCTGTCAAATAAATAAATAAAATCTTTAAAAAATTTTAAAAAAAAGAACAACTTTAATGTCCTGTTTTTAATGTTACGATGAATTTTTAATAGTCTGCGTCACCTGTCAAAGCCATTACACATAGTCTGGCACAAGAGAGAGTTTCTTTCATCGTTTCGGTTAAATGTGTATTTACTTTAAATTTTGAAAAATTTGGTATTAAATTGTTCAATAAAATTCTGCCTTAAAAAGATGGTGAGAGGTGGGTGCTTATAGGCATATGAAAGGCTAACTAGTCTCATGGAGGAGGTGAGATTGTGGACATGACCCCTCCAGGGAAAGAAGAAATAATGGTGAGGGAGGGAATGGAAGAGATGGAGAAGCAGGAGAGGGGTGAACTAAGGCATGATGGAATTGGCTGTTAGGGCTTGTGAAGTAACAGATGAAGGGAAAAGAGCAGAGACCCCTCCCCCCATGCCACGTGTGTGTGTGTGTGTGTGTGTGTGTGTGTGTGTGTGTGTCTCCTCTCTCTCTCTCTCACACACACACACCTCCCACCCACACACACACAGTAGCAGTAGAGTGATCAAAAGGACACTGCTCCAAGTCTGGGTGACTTGGTTTCTAGCCCCAGCCCCATCACATGACTCCATGTCTCACAGGGAGCCGGGATGGGTCATAGCAGGAGACCTTGCTGGTTCTGTAAGAATTAGAAGCTTGGGCAAGTCACTTCACCTGCCAACCTCAATAAGGAAAAGAAAGCAACCTAAAGACTTTCTTCTCTGACACCCATTCTGACTCCTAACCCTGGGGTCCAAGGGTCTGTACAGATAAGAGATAAACAGCTCAGGGTGGAAATGCAGTGGGCCAGGAGAAACTCTAGTGTGGGTTGTGGGGGGAGGGGAGGAGGAGCTGATCACTCTCTTCCATGCTTTGTCGCACAGCCAGAGGAGAGGGTCTGGGGCCCGGGAGAGGAAAGGCCCAGAGAGCAAAGACAGGCTGAACCTGAGGGTTCGGACAGAGGTTGTGACACCACCATTTTCCCCTCATCAGCTCAAGTCTAGGAAAGGGAAGTCAGAAGTCCTCACGTCAGTTCCTGTCACAACCTTTTCTACCTCTCCGTTCCTTTTACTGCCTACCCCTCCTTCTCCAAGGTTCCCGTGGCTCCTCAGGACAGGGAAGATTGTAATTGAGAGGGGTAAGACCAAGGCAGCAGGGACTTGTCCTCGAAGATGATGAGGAAGAGTAACTTCCGGCTTCCTGGTATGATGCTAGAATGGAGGAAGGAACCGGGATTCCAAAAACCGGGGTTCCACTCACATCCCCATTGCTCCTTTAATACAAGCAGGAGGGCTCCTGCTGCTGCTCTCTGCAATGATGAGAGGATAAGAATATACCAGGCTTGGAGGCTCCAAACTGGCCTGTGTCTCATCCTCTCCCACACCCCACCCCTCCTAGCAGACTACTGGGCAGTTGATGGGGAGATGGGCAGGTGAGGGCATTATCTTGAGACTGGGTGCGGAGTCACTCCAATTGCACTTAGCAGTTGGAGAGGTGGATGACTGATGACGTAAGTAAAGTTGGGGAGGGAAAGGAAGTTCAAACAGTGGACGAGTGTGAGTCATCCCAATCACTGCCCAGTAGGTGTCCTAAGGGGGACAGCACCATGGCTTCACCGTCCCACCCTAACATGGTGATGGCCACCTAGCAGGTGCTCAGCGATGCCCATGGAGGAGCTGGTGGTACAGTTGGTCTCTGCCAAGACCCCTGAAGAATGGCTGCTTCCATTGTGAAGCCAAGGGCTTTGGAGGGTCTGTCTCCTTGCCCCACCCTGGGACCTCCGACAAGCTTGGGCAGTGACCCAAGGACTTGTGTCCACTCCCTACCCCCTTGATGGTGCCCCTGTACAGCTCTCCAGACATTCCTTATGCAGCAAACGTTTATTGAGCGCCTGCCTACTTGCTCTAAGCGGGACACCGGGCTAGACCCTGAGGATACATAAATGAACAAGACTCCGTCCCCGACCCCAAGGAGCTCACAGTTTAGTTGGGGAGGCAGGCACAAAGGAACAAGAAAGCATACATCATCAGCTCTAAACATCAGGCAACATCAGCTCTAAAACAGATGTTATGCTGCGCTATGGGAGTCCAGGGGAGAGGGAAGTGATCAACTCTGGGGAAGACAAGAAGGAACCGAAGTCTTTGCAGAAGTAGTGGTGTCGGAGTAGGGTTCTAAGGGATGTGCAGGAATTCTCCAGATGGTGAGGAAAGCTTCCAGGCTGAGCAGAGAACTGGACCAAATATGCAGAGCTATAAAGGATGCAGAGGTAGGGGGTATGGCTCCGTGGGGACGTAGGGTAGATGAGACTGGAAGAGTCCTGGGGCCACCTAAGAATGGCCAAGTCTTTCCTACACTGGTCTGTTCCAGTCCCTGCCCTGGGAAGGGGAATTGCCCAAGAACTAACAAAGGGGGCTTTTGGGTGGTGTTCCCCACTCAAGTTCAAGAAGAGGTGCTAACGTGTCTACTGGAAAGCAGCGTGGCCAGGCCCGGGGCTGGGTAGGAAATGTGCATGCCTTTGTGTTCTCTTGCTTGTGTTTTGTTTCCGGTTGCCAGCGGTTTCCAGGGAAGGCTCCTTGTCGAAGCTCCAAGTGTGGCCTGGCTGATCCAAGGGAAAGGCAGACTTGTTTGCACTTGGGGAGGGAAATAAGCGTCTTCTCGAGGCAGGACCAGAGGGTACAGGGCAGGAGACAGGGCCATTCTGGGCAGGTTCCTTGGCCCCTGCTCACTGGGCCATTTCTGTAGCCCCTTACCCATCCTGCTTCCCTCCCCCACACCAAAGGCAGTTGGGCAGCTCTGAGAGGAAGTCCCCAAACTTTCTCTCATCCTGCCAAGCCTTCCCCCTCCCACCAGGGGAAGCGCCTGCCTTGGGTGGAGGGGGACACTCTCCTTCCCTCTCAGGGCTCCCCCAGAGTACAGACGGAGGCGCTGGTCCTCACCAAGCTGGATGGAGATGGGCAGGGGTCCAAGGAGGCATAGGCAGGGGGAGGGGCTGTCAAGGCTGGGGAAGTTGCAGGGCCTGGTGGGGATGAGGAAGGGGATATGGCATGGGGGCAGAAATGGGAGGGGACGGAGGAGGCTGGAGTGGAGGCCACCTCCCGGGCACCCCTGCCCCCTCGGCCTGGAGACCAGTAGCGGCTTCGGAGCCGACGGAGTAGCATGAGGACTGTAATAACCAGGAGGTCAAAGACGAGCTCAGCCATCTCCACCACAGACAGCACCGAGGAGCCAAACCACAGGCTCCACTGGCTACCCAGGTTGGACAGGAGGGTGACCATCTGTGAGGGAAAAGGGCACACTGACCACGAGGGCCAAGGTGGAAGAAGAGCCCCATCCCTCCTTCCGTGAGGCCCACACCCACCCCTTTCAGCCTCTTGGTGGTTCCCTGGACCCCTTCTGTCCAAGTCATACCCATCTGGCACACCCTTCCCTGTCGCCATACCAGAGACTTCTTCTGTCCAAGTTCCCCTTCTTCCAACCTTCTCAACCTTCACCCTTGTCCCCTCTCCTTCCCTTTTCCCCTACCTTCAAGGCCTAGACACCTGTGGCCCCCCAGGGGCACCCCCTTGTTTTCCCTCACAGCCACCCACTAAGACCTCCAAGAGAATCACAGGCTCAGTAAGGACATACCGTGACAGAGGGAGACTCAGAGTTGGTTTTGTATTTCAGCTCCTTGAAGAAGATGTTGAGTTTGGCAACACCATTTCTTTGGAGTCGAGGAGAGGGTAGAAGAAATGGCAATGGATTAACTTCTCAGACCCTCATAAATACCCTCCCCTGATCACATCCTCTTCCTAGATTCATTTTCCCTCCCAAGGACTCCTTTCCCCAGCCAGATCAGGGTAGGACTGACCTTTTGTTGTTAATAGTATAATTGTTCTGTTGGGATAGCATCCGGAAGACCCAGTCCTGGAAAAGAATGGGGGTGTCAATGGGGTCACCCCATATTCTTCAGGCTTACAGAGTACGGTGTGGCATCAAACACATCTATATACATACCCAGAGAAGACCACAGTGTTACACACACACACACACACACACATGCACACACGTCCCCTTTTCCCTACTTTACCTGAGATGTCACTGAGGGCCATCGTGAATAACCAGCAGATAGCTGGTAGCCGGTCACACTGGAGATGGAGAAAGGAGCTCAGTGCTTGTGGTGAGGGTCCCCCACTCAAAGGCTTAGCCAAGTACCCTGTACTCTCCCCAGCCAAGTGGCCAGCTGCCCAACCCGTGCCCCAGGGGAAGGAGACACTCACCTGCATGGCTTCCGGCACTTGGTGAAACAGCCCAGGCGGTCCGAGGAAAAGGCATCCTGGAGCTTATAGTAACAGTAACCTGTGGGTGCAGAGACATCCCCATTTTCCTGGGGCACCTCCACCTTCTCCACCCCAGATCCAAGAGGTCTCCCAAAATATGTGGGTACCCACACCCCAAGTTGTATTACAGCAATGCCACCCAAGTGGGGGCACCAAAAACTGTTTAAGAAATTAAGCTAAGGGGGCGCTTGGGTGGCTCAGTGGGTTAAAGCCTCAGCCTTCGGCTCAGGTCATGATCTCAGGGTCCTGGGATCAAGCCCCGCATCGGGCTCTCTGCTCAGCAGGGAGCCTGCTTCCTCCTCTCTCTCTGCTTGCCTCTCTGCCTACCTGTGATCTCTGTCTGTCAAATAAATAAAAAAATCTTAAAAAAAAAAAAAAGAAATTAAGCTAAGTCAGGAAAATTTAAAAAAAAAAAAATTAAAAATCCAAACCAAAAAACAACTCAGGACTCATCTGTGTAAAGATGACTAGGATATGTACAAAAATCTTAAAGTCAGAAAGAAAACTGGGAACAACTGTGTAAGAAGCACGAGCTTAAACCACAGTGAGATGCCACTTCACACCCACCAGGATGGCCATTAAAAAAATAAATAAGTGCAGGGGGGATTAAATAAATAAAGAAATAAATAAATAAATAAATAAATAAGTGCCCAGGAGGATGTGAAGAAGCTAGAACCGTCCTTCTTTGCCGCTGGGAACGTGAAATGATGCAGCCACTTTGGAAAAGAGTCTGGCAGTTCCTCAAAATGTCGAACATGGAGTTACGATATGACCCAGAAACGCCACTTCTAGGTATATGCCCAAGAGAACTGAAACACATGTTCACACACGAAATAGAAACAGGACATAGAAACAAGCCAAGTGTCTGTCAACTGATGAATGGGTAAACACATGAGACAAAGCTGTACCATGGACTATTCTTCAGCCCTGAGAAGGAACCCAGTACCCCTAGATCCCACCACATGGACGGCCCTGGAAAATGATACGCTAAATACAGGAAGCAGGGGCGCCTGGGTGGCTCAGTGGGTTAAGCCTTTGCCTTCGGCTCAGGTCATGATCTCAGAGTCCTGGGATCGAGCCCCACATCAGGCTCTCTGCTCAGCAGGGGGCCTGTTCCCCGCCCCCCCGCCCCGCCCTCTGCCTGCCTATCTGCCTACTTGTGATCCCTGTCTGTCAAATAAATAAATAAAATCTTTTAATAAATAAATAAATACAGGAAGCGGTCACAAAGGACCACACAGTACAGGATTCCGGTCCCATGAAATGTCCAGAATGAGCAAATCTGTAGAGACAGAAAGTGGATTAGTGGTTCCTGGGCTGGGGCAGGGGGGCTGTGGGTGCGGGACATGGGGAGCTCAGAGTGCTAATGGGTAAAAAGTTTCTTTGAGGGGACACCTAGGTGGCTCAATCCATTAAGCATCTGCCTTAGGCTCAGGTCATGATCCCAGGGTCCTGGGATGGAGCCCCGCATCGGGCTCCCTGCTCAGCGGGGAGCCTGCTTCTCCCTCTGCCTGCCGCTCCCCCCGCTTGTGCTCTCTCTCTGACAAATAAATAAACAAAACCTTTTAGGGGCACCTGGGTGGCTCAGTGGGTTAAAGCCTCTGCCTTCGGCTCAGGTCATGATCCTAGGGTCCTAGGATGGAGCCCCTTATCGAATTCTCTGCTCAGCGGGGAGCCTGCTTCCTCCTCTCTCTCTGCCTATCTCTCTGCCTGCTTATGATCTCTATCAAATAAATAAATAAAATCTTAAAAAACAAACTTTAAAAAAAAGAGTTTCCTTTAGGAGTGATAGAAATGTTCTCAAGTTGACTGTGGCTGCCGCACAGCTCCGTGAGTATACTGAAAATTAAAACTATACTAAAATCAAATTGCGCACTTTAAATGGGTGAATTACATGAGAGATAAATGATCTCAATAAGCTGTTACCTAAAAAAGGGAGGGGAGATGACTCTACAGATCCCCTTTCTCCCCTATTTACCAAGTTCTAAGTAAGGTTATTGTGTCATTCCTGCTACTTTCAGTTGCCCGTTCTGGAAGTCCTCCATTTCTGACTCAAATCCCCCTGTCTGCCAGGACGGGGGCGGGTGGGGGGTAGGTATGGAAAGGCAAAGGAGGGGGGCAGCTGGGCCGCTTCCTCTGGGAAGTCAGGAATCCTTAGGGAACAGCAGATCCTTAGGGAACAGCAGATCCTGTTTCCCCCCACGCCCCCATTCTTCTCCCCTATCCTCCTGGCTTCTCAGCAATCAGCATTGTTACTTTTCTCTCCCAGATCCTCAGACTCACAGCCACTCAGAAATCACTGAGGGCAGCAAGGAGCAGTGGGCAGGGGCACATGGGAGGGGGACATCACATCACATCTTCCCCCTGGGCCTTGGCTTGCTCATCTGAGAAAGGAGACAGTGAGGCCAGATGGCCCCTGAGTTTCCCTCCAGCTCTGGTGTGCTCTGACCTAAGGTAGGAGAGAGGAGAACAGGAAGGCGGGGACTCCCAACTACAGGGCAGGGGGAGAGACCTGTGGGGAGCACACCCAGGGAAGGGAGGAGGCAGAAAGATCCACAGGGACAGAACCAAAAGAGGCAGACGCTAACCTCCGCGGTCTGCCGGGTCCCCTCACACGTGCGGAGGCTCACCTCCTCCAGCAAGAGCCACCAGTGAGAGGAGAGCTGGGCCCAGGGAAGCCCGGGGAGGAGGACCAGTCAGTGGAACCAGGTGAGAGCATGCGCACCACGACTGCCAACCCTCTACTTTCTAGTTTCTTGTTTGGGATTTTCTTTCCCTCTCAGCTTCTTAGGACAGAGCTTCCGCGCAGCATGACTCAACTATAGCTACAGAAAGGAACAGGGATTGGTCTACTCCTAAACCTGGAGACTTCAGTGCTCTCTAAACTTTTTTGATTGTGCCCTCCTGTAGGTAAAAAAAAAAAATCTTAAATTGGGGCACCTGGTTTCAGCTCAGGTGGTGATCTCAGAGTTGGGACATGGAGCCCCACATCAGGCTCTGCGCTCAGCAAGGAGTCTGCGTGGGTTCCTCTCCCTCCCTTTCTGTACCTCCCCTACCCTACCATGTGCGCGTGCACGTGCGCGCTCTCTCTCTCTCTCCCCCAAATAGATGAATAAATCTTTTTTAAAAAAATCTTAAATAAGTAACTCTCTATGTATTGATTTATAAAGTCCACACTTGCTACTAAAGAACTGATCCATTAGGTACATTCTAAAACATATACAGAACGGAAGATGGAGAGATCCATATAACTTCTAGTATTTTCTTCCGGCACCCAGTGAGCGGTCTTGTGCCTTGCCCAGCACCTGGCAAGTGAGATGGGGAAGCTATAGGCAAAGTGTGCACTGGGACCTCAGGACATCAAAGACTTTCCTCACGTGCTTTTCCTTCCTTATGCTGCGAGTTATTTTTAAATGGGGCAATTCTCTAGAAACAAACAGAAGCCAGAATGCAAAGAGGGAAGCTGAGAGGGAGGAACAGGGATAGAGGAGAGAGAGTGAGAGGAAACCGAGAGGTGAGTCTAGGGGCTGGAACACAGGGGAGAGAGAGAATTAGCATCCCAGAGGGTCCCAGAGGGGAGTGCTCACTCCCGCTCCAAGAAAGTCCTGGGGTCCAGGGTCAGACTGGGGTTCCCTGCAGCTCACCCCAAG
Organism: Lutra lutra; assembly: GCF_902655055.1. Taxonomy (NCBI): domain Eukaryota; kingdom Metazoa; phylum Chordata; class Mammalia; order Carnivora; family Mustelidae; genus Lutra; species Lutra lutra. The sequence continues at coordinate 42,227,581 of NC_062285.1, forward strand.
AATTGTGCTTCCTGTAGTCACAAAACTCCGCATTCTTGGGCAGTGGATAGAAGATGTAGGCACAGCCACACTGCTTGATCATGTGCTCCTGGAAGCAGGAGCGGATGCACACCTGGAGGGAGGGGGGTGATGGGAAAGGGGGTTCAGGCCTGCCCTCTCGACACAGCAGGGAAGGGAACCCCTCTTTCCACCTGTAACACACACATACACACACACAAATATACCCCTCCAACTTTCAACTGACCTACAGGGCAGGCCTGGGAGATGGTTGCCATAGAAACAGGCTGGTCTCACCTGCTGTGTGTACTTGGAAAGATAAAGGTTCTCCACAGGGACATCACTGCCATTCTTGGTACAGTCACCATAGTTGCCCCCAAGCCTGTCCAGTGCTTCCTGCGTACCCGTATGCACAATGAAGTCAGAGGTCAGAGGTCAGAGGTTTAGAGCCAGTGGCCTAGGCCCCTTCCTGAATTCTCTGTCTTCCCTCAGTCCAGAGGGTTTATATTTCCTACCCACCAGCCCCTCCTGTCTGCCTGGCCATTTCCAAACATGCCCCCAGGGGCCCCCAACAACTATCCCAGGGCTACTTTCAAGGACACTGGCTCCCTACTTCTCCAGCCCCTTGTCCCCAACGCTGCCCCTAAAGACCTCCAGACCTGCCCCAGACCCACCCCACATGATCTCCCTCTACGGACTTCCAGCTGTCAAGTCACCTCTCCTGCTCTCTCCGACCTGTGGCTCTCCCCTCCCAGGCCTCCCTGGCAGCACCCTTGCCTTCCTCATGCTGATGGAGGTCTCCACACCAGGCCGCAAGTTAAAGCCGCCGTCATCCATGAAGGCAGGCTCATCCTGCCCGTGGACCATGACCCTGGCCCCAGTCACTGTGGACAGCAGCGGGATGAAGTCATTCTGCTCTGTGCGCAGTGTTAGGGACAGACCTGTGGGTACAGAGGGAGCAGAGTGGGGGCAGAGTTGGAGACGTGTTAGGGGACGGAAACCCCCTCTCCCACCTCCTAGTCTCTACTGTTCCTGAGGAGGGCCTTCCTGTAGGCCAGAAAGACCTACATAGGGATTTGGCAACCCCTGGACTGGATTCGGGGGCGGTGGGCAGGCAGAATTGGGACAGGGATTCCTAGCACACCTGGAGTGGACTCAGTGGTGCCCATGGGGGACAAAGAACAGAGAAGACTCCTTCCAGAATAGAGACAGGCATGTTATAGGGGAGCCCAGAGGCACACAGCATCTCTAGGACATGAGCACGGGGTGGGTAAGTGTGGGTGAGCAGGGCGGCAGGAAGCCTTGAGGCAGAGGTCAGGGATGGCAGGAATGAGGAATGGCTCACCATTTTTGATCCCAGGCATAGAAGACATCCAGAGGTTAGAGCTGTTCTTGCCATTGAATGTGTAGCAGTTCCCATACATCGGGTGATGAAAGTGAGAGTAATTCCTATCCAGGAAGAGGGAAAGTAGGATCAGAAAGGGAAGTGTAGGGGATCAGAGAGAACTTTCAGTGACCTTGGTTTCCTGATCACCTACTATGTGCTGGCACACCCTGGGAGCTTTACCCATGCTCCCTAAGCCACTCTTACCAATCGCCTGTGAGGGATCATCCCCACATCACAGAAGAGGAAGCCAGGGCACAGAGAGGTCAAGGAGCTGCCCAGGGTCACACAAACAATGATGACAAACTTGGGACTCAAAAACAGGTCCTCTGTCTTCTAGTCCAGTCTTCTCCCACCAGGCCACCTGACCTCACTGGCCTTGTGACCTCTCTGGTGTTGTTGTGCTGCATTACGAAGACTTTGGCAGTGTCCCTAGCTTTTCATGTATCTATATCTTAGTTCCCCATCTGGACTGTGATCTCCTTGAGGACAGGGGTCACATCTCATTCATCTCTGTATCATCTCTGGGTTAACTGCACAGTTCCTGGCATACAGACAATAGAGAAGATGGTTAATAAACAGGGGCCAAACGAATGAATTGGAGAACTGGGAGCGAACAGGGTTGGAGGAGACGGTGAGACCAGCAGTGAGCACAGAGCTGAGAGGAAGAAGGTCAGCACCCAGGGCAGGAATGAGCAGGGTTCTGCTGGGATGGCCTTGAGCAAGTCATTTTCTCTAAGCTTATTTTCCTCGTCTGTCAAATGAGGAGATTGGAACTAGATGATCTGGAATATTCCACTGGCCTTAAAGAACAAAAGCCCAGAGATGTGAAAGATGGGTGCCCATTCTGGGAAGTGCTAGCAAGCCAGCATTTCCAGAGCAAACGCTGGGTTAAGGGAGGGAAAGAAGAGGCTCCGGAAGTGAACAGAGGCCCATCCTGGAAGGCCTGTGAGCCCTGCTCAGGGGAGAGAGGGGACAGACAGGTACAACGTTGTGGATGCCCACCACGGGCTCTATGCGGCAGATGGAATCAACAGATGAGATCGAACAACACGGATGCACCTTAAAATAGAGCTAAATAAATAAATAAATAAATAAAAGGCGAGGGACACCTGGGTGGCTCAGTCAGCTGTGTTTGCCTTCGACTCAGGTCCTGATCCCAGGGTCCTGGATCAAGCCCTGGGTTGGGCTCTCTGCACAGTGGGGAGCCTGCTTCTCCCTTCATCCCTTCATCCCTTCATCCCCATGCTCTCTCTCTCTCACCCCCTCTTCCTCTCTCAAATAAATAAAATCTATGAAAAAAAAAAAAAGGTGAAATGAGGCACCACCACTTACACATACATCTCAATCACATTTTGCAAAAAACACATATAAAGAGATACACATTCAGCACAATAGGGGAATCTATGAGAAGCAATAGAATGGGACAGTTAAGAGCACAGACTTTGGAACTCAACTACACACATGTGAACCCCAGCTTGAACAAGCAGGAGCCGTGGGACCCACCAAGTTACTTCATCTCTCTGCACTGCAGTTTCCTCTTCAGTAAAACAGGGATGATAACAGTACTTACCTCACCGGGGTGTGGTAAGGATGAAATCACCCTTTGAATGAGGCTTAGTACCTAGGAAGAGCTATATAAGTTTGCTATTAAGGCTATAAAGTAAAAAAGATGGTAGCGGGGCGCCTGGGTGGCTCAGTGGGTTAAGCCGCTGCCTTCGGCTCGGGTCGTGATCTCAGAGTCCTGGGATCGAGCCCCGCATCGGGCTCTCTGCTCGGCAGGGAGCCTGCTTCCTCCTCTCTCTCTGCCTGCCTCTCTGCCTGCTTGTGATCTCTCTGTCAAATAAATAAATAAAATCTTTAAAAAAAAAAAAAAGACGGTAGCAAGTAAAGGAAGGGGAGGGTTTAGAACCCTCATACACTGCTGGGGAAATGTAAACTGGGATGATGACCACTTGGAAAACAGTCTGCCAGTTCCTCAAAACGTTAAATACAGAATTACCCTATGACCCAGCAATTCCACTCCCAGGTGGATGCCTTGGAGAAATCAAAAGATTCATCCCAACAAAAAAATGTACGGAAATGTTCATAACGTTACTCGTGATAGTCAAGAAGCGGAAACAATCCATATGTCCATCAACTGAGGAACAGATAAATAAAATGCGGGCTAGCCATACAACGGAATATTACGCAGCCATCAAGAGAACAAACTGCGGGGCGCCTGGGTGGCTCAGTGGTTTAAGCCGCTGCCTTCGGCTCAGGTCATGATCTCAGGGTCCTGGGGTCGAGTCCCACATCGGGCTCTCTGCTCGGCGAGAAGCCTGCTTCCCTCTCTCTCTCTCTCTCTCTGACTTCCTCTCCGTCTACTTGTGATCTCTCTCTGTCAAATAAATAAATAAAATCTTTAAAAAAAATAAATAAAAAAGAGAGAGAACAAACTGCCGGGGCGCCTGGGTGGCTCAGTCAGTTGAGCGTCCAATTCTCTACCTTGGCTCAGGTCATGCTCTCATGGGTGGTGGGATCGAGCCCTACGTCAGGCTCCATGCTCAGTGGGAAGTCTCCTTGAAGATTATCTCTTCTTCTTCTTCTGCCCTTCCCCCCAACAGATAAATAAATCTTTTTTAAAAAGGCTGGGGGCGGGAGCGCCTGGGTGGCTCAGTCAGTTTACCATCTATTTTCAGCTCAGGTCATGATCTCAGGGTCCTGGGAGCAAGACCTGTGCCAGGCTCCCTGCTCAGTAGGGAGTCTGCTTCTCCCTCTCCCTCTGCCACCCCAGAATCCCACTCATGCTCACTCTCTCTCTCTAATAAATAAGTAAAATTTTTAAAAAATAAATAAAATTTCAAATTAGAAAGAATGGGGGCACCTGGGTGGCTCAGTCATTGGGTGTTTGCCTTTGGCTCAGATTGTGATCCCAAGATCCTGGGATCGAGCCCCACATCAGGCTCCCTGGTCAATGGAGAGCCTGCTTCTCCCTCTCCCTCTGCTTGTCCCTCTCCCTCTGCTCTCCCTGCTTGTGTTCTCGCACTCTCTCTGTCAAATAAATAAATAAAATATATATTTTTTAAATTTAAAAGAAGGAAGTGTTGATACATGCTACAACATGGACAGGCTTGAAAACATCATGCTGAGTGAAAGAAGCCAGAGACAAAAGGCCACATAGAATATGATTCTATGTATATGAAATGCCCACGACAGGAAATACATAGAGATGGAAAGTAGATTCCTGGTTCCCAGGGCTTGGAGGAGGGGAGGGAATGGGGAGTGACTGCTGGTAGGTGCAGGGTTTCTTTTTCGGGTGAGGAGAATGTTCTAAAATTAGATCGTGCTTGCACATTTCTGTGAATACATTATAAATCACTGAATGGTATATATTTAAAGGATGAATTTTATGGTGTGTTGTATCTCAATCAAGCTGTTATTAGAGAAAAGATTACAGAGAAAAGGAAAAGCCATGATAAGGGGCTTTAACTCGATTCCAGAGGCCATGAGAGACCATGGAGGCTTTTAAGCAGGACTAACTGGGGTAGTTGCAGAATAAAGACAGGATCTGGAGTCCAAAAGACAATGGGAGGGGAGGGGATTATAATAAGCTGGGTGAGACATGACGAGGCTCCAGGCTCTGAGCTAAGGAAGTGACCTAACCGTCAAGACAGAGATGAACTCTGGACTTCCCACTGATGGGGAGGTAGGAGCAGGGGGCTGGCACAGTGAGAGGACCTTTGGGAAGGACGTTTAGAGACACTCGGTGGCAGGTGTGAGCTTCCCAGGAGGTAGCTCCTGCCTTCAAACAAACATGAAGACGAGAAACAAGAACAAAATGCCCCGTACGCGGGCCAGAGTGTGTATGCCAGGTAACGGTGGGGGCAGAAGCGGGTGACATCTGTCCTTGCTGCCATGCTGAAGTAACATGGGGAGGAAAGGCCCCTAAAGAGTGGAGATGCTGCCTCAGCACCCTTCCTCAGCCAGGCAGAGACAGCCAGACGGCCCCTGAAACGGTGAAGCTCAAGGAGCACTAGTAAGAGGGGAAGGCAGGGGTTGGAGGGGCCAGAGGCTGCCACCTGCCACGACCTCTTTGCGAGGACGTAGTGACTGGAGTTCTGGCCCAGGTAATGCCTGGCGGGCACTGCAGGGGAGTGGGAAGGATCCTTCGCTAGGGCTGCCCTGGAAACCTAGGGCAAGCCACATCTACCTGTTGGAGTTCAAGGGCGATGCGACCCAAGTCTCCCTGCAGTTTACAAAATGCCCTCACACTTATCTCATGAACTTGGAGATGGGTATAATCAACATCCTCATCGCTTGAATAGAAATGCCAAAAGGCCAAAAGTTATATATATTTTCCTATTTGGTGCATCCCAAATTCCTAGAACAGTGACTGGCACACAGCCCAGATAGTAAACAGTATTTGCTGAATGAACATTGAACGGATCTCATTTTCCCCCATTTTATAAACAAAGAAATGCTCTCTGCAGAGCGGTGTCAAATGCCTTGAGTCACCTGGCTGGGAAGTTACAGAGCCAGAGCAGGGACTCAGGCTCACTCCCTGATTCAATCCATGCTATTTCCACCAAACCATTACTGTCCACCTCCTCTGAGAAGATGACCTCCCAGGCACTTTTGAGTTTGGGGCTAGTGACAAAGAGGCCTTAGAAAGATAGAGATGCATGCTTCCAGCCATGGGAGTCTGAAAGCCAGACCTCAACTCCATCCAGCCTTTCCAGGGCATCCCTCTTAGGCTGCCTCACTCAGACCAAGAACCCCTGCAGGATAATCCACAGGACAGAGGTTTGGACCTGAGCAAGGTAGGTACATGCCCCTCCTCTCCTCTTGGCACCAAGCATTTCCTGGGTGCCGCCCACATGAGCCTCAGATTGGCCTTGGGGAAGGAGACCCTGTGGGGAGCACGGAGGGCAGGCACGAGGGACTCACGCCTGACTGCAGGAGGCCTGGTTGAAGCGGCAGGCGAAGATGAAGTTGTCCAGCATGTCCTCCCCCGGGGCCGGAGAAGTGTCTCGAAGTCTCGCAAGAATGTTGATGTAGTGGAAACGGTACCACTCCCTCACTGCATCCACCCCTGACGAGTAAGTCTGGTAAAAGCAGTCCGATTTGTTCTGGTTGCACTAGATACAGAGACCACAGAGTGTCAGAGGGCCGGCAGCAGGGGACAGGCTGCAGGACAGGATGAAGTCAAACATGGAGTGGTCTGGGGTCCCCAGGGCTAATAGATGGGGTGGGGAGCCAGGAGGGGGTTAGAACAGAAGGCAGACAGAAGCTGAAGCTCGGAGAATGGCTCAGGAAAGCATGGGCTTAAGGGAGTGGTTGGCCAAGGAGACGGGGAGCTGTACACACCTTGTGGGTCATTTCTACAGCCTCCGAAAGAGGGTGGAGCAAGCATTCGTCTCCCCATTTTACCGATGGCAAGACGGAGGCATCAAGAAGTTTGCCCTAGTAACTGAGCTAGGACGAGAACCCAGGTCTCCTGGCTGTATGGTCCACTCTCCCCAAACAGGGTCTCTCTTCTTTCCTCTGTTACTCCCCCCACTTCCGCTTATTCTCCATTTTACTTTTTATTAAAACAATCTTTTTAAGTCTTCCTCCTGTCTCCTTCTTCTCTCTTAGGCCGGCAGAGCCCCACTTCCCTACTGGTGGGTCCCAACTGAGCCCCACCGGCGGGGACTGACAATTCAGAAAGGTGCTTTTTTCACAACAGATCTGACTTCCGGCCGCTGGAACGCACCCACAGAGGCCGGGGCGAGGAGACCCCACAAGCCCGCACACAGAGAGGTGTTAGTTAATTAATTAAAGTATTTTGCGGGCAGACAAGATCCCGCCTCCCGTCGCTAGGCAACTGAAGCGGGGTCCGGAAAGGCAGGCGGGGCCGGGCGCAGGAGGAACCGGGGGGCCTGGGGGCCCGGGCGCCGGGGCGGGGCGGCGGGCGGGGCCTCCCGGGCTCAGGGGGCGGGGCCCTACCAGCTGGAAGCCGATCTTCCAGTCCTTCCTGTCCACTTGGGGGTTGTTGTCCTGCACAATCGATTTGGCGCTGCGGGCTTGGCGGGCCCGGGAGGGCGGGGCCGGGACCGCCAGGCGCTGTAGGGGGTGCGGCCAAGTCTCCCCGAGGTCGCGACGACCGCGGGGGTGGGCCCCCACGGTGCTGGAAGAGTTGTACTTGTACAGATCGTAGAGCGTCTGCTCGGTGATGCGGTCCAGTTCCTCCAGCTCCCCTTTAATTTGCGTGTCCCTGGAAGGGGCGATGGGAAGGGGGTCGGTCTGGGGGGCCGGCCTCGCGCGAGTCCCTGGCCCCTGAGGGCCCCAGTTTCCTCGCCCAAAACCGGTGAGGTCGGTTCATCAAGGAGAAGCCTGCAGGGAATAGCTCTGGTGGCCCCAGGGCTCTCTCGGAGGGCGGGGGACGTGGGGGTGTAGACAAGGTGTTCCGCGGGGGCAGTGAAGGCGACTGTGAGCCTCTGCGGTGACGGCGTTATTATGGCCTGTTTATCAGAAGGAAGAGGCGGGAGGCGCCTGTCTGGGGGGCGCTCTCCTCCCACTCGCCCTGGCGGAGGGGAGCCCGGAACTCCTCTGCCCTTTTCCAAAGCAGGGACAGGGTGTGGCCTCGTCCTGCGCCCACACGCTCCCTCGGACCCGCGCTGTGCGGGTCATCCCACCCGGGTCCCCGCGGGCCCCCCGAAGTGGCCTTTGGGCCCGTCTGCCACCTAGCTCCTGCTAAATTAGGGGTGCTGAGCTGCACTTCTAAAACTTCCCCAGAAACTTTAAAACTACAGATGCCGCACACGGCCCCTCCCCATCAAAGACTCAGTTTTAATGAGTGATGGGTGGGGCCCAAACACCAGAAGTTAAACACTGTCCAGTGTAAATCATCACATTCCTTCTCGTACAGGCCCTATTACCCTCTCCATCATGAAAGTCCATAATAGCAGTGCCTTAGGGCTAGAATCTACCAAAACAAAACACACGTTAATAAATTCAACAAGGTTGTAGGATACAAAACCAATGTACAAAAATTCACTGTATTTCTAGATAATAGCAACAAAAATATGGAAAAATGAAATCACAAAACAACACCATATAAAATAAAATAAACAACATCAAATACCAGGAATAAATTTAATGAAAGGCAGGCAAGAGCTTTATCCTGAAAATCATGCTGACAGAACTCAAAGGCCAAAATGAATGGAGAGAGTTACATGAGTTCATGGGTCAGCAGACATTCTGAAGAAACCCACAGGCTGATTCTAAGGTGTATGTGGAAATGGGAAGAATGTACAGTGGTCAAAACAATTCTGTTTTTAAGTTTATTTATTTATTTATTTATTTATTTTATTTGACAGAGAGAAATCACAAGTAAGCAGAGAGGCAGGCAGAGAGAGAGGAGGAAGCAGGCTCCCCGCTGAGCGGAAAGCCCGATGTGGGGCTCGAACCCAGGACCTGGGATCATGACCTGAGCCGAAGGCAGCGGCTTAACCCACTGAGCCACCCAGGCGCCCCTATTTATTTATTTTTAAGTAATCTCTACACCTCATGTGGGGCTCAAACTCAGACCCTGAAATCAAGAGTCCCATATTCTTCTGAGCCAGCCAGGCATCCCTCAAAACAATTTTGGAAAAGAGCAAAGCTGGAGTCCTTAACTCTATCTGACTTCAAACTCACTGTGAAGCCACAGTCAGCAAAATAGGGCAGTGCTTATGTAAGGATAGACAATAGATTAATGGAACAGAATAAAGTCCAGAAATAAACCCACACGTATACAACCAACTGAGTTTTGACAAAACCTAATGAAAATAATTTTTTCAAACAGATGGTGCTGGAACAACTGTATGCTGTGTTGAGAAGAAAAACAAAAAATTAAAAAAAAAAAAAAAGGAAACTCAACTTCCACCTCAGTTTATACACAAATATTAAATCAGGTTGGATCATAGACCCAAACATAAAATTCAGAAGCAGAAAGATTCTAGAAGGAAACATCAAAGATACACCTTCATGACCTTAAGGTTATGTTTTTTGGTTAAAAAAATATATTTTTTTTGGAAAAAAATATATATTTAAATATAGATATACATATATTATATATACATACATATGTGTATATATAAAATATGTATTATACATATTATATATATACACATATATATATCTAAGGAAGCAACTGATGGATCATTAAGCTCCATTTCTGAAACTAATAATATGCTATATGTTAATTAATTGAATTTAAGTAAAATAAAATTTAAAATACCTTAGGAAGACCTTATCCTGCAATATAAAGGTCTCTTACAAATCAGCAATAAAAAGGCAAATTGTTTTTAAATGAACCGAAAACAAATCCAAAAAAAGACAATAAAAGTAAAAATGCACCAAAAGATATACACAAATAGTCACTAAACACATGAAAAGGTGCTCAACAGGGGCACCTGGGTGGCTCAGTGGGTTAAGCCGCTGCCTTCCGCTCAGGTCATGATCTCAGGGTACTGGGATCGAGTCCCGCATCAGGCTCTCTGCTCAGCAGGGAGCCTGCTTCCCTCTCTCTCTCTCTGCCTGCCTCTCTGCTTACTTGTGATCTCTGTCAAATAAATAAATAAAATCTTTAAAAAAAAAGAAAGAAAGAAAAGGTGCTCAACATAATTAGTCCTCACTACATACACTTCAACAAAAAATATAAATTTTAAGAAAGGCAAACTTCTAAAAAAAAAAAAAGAATGAGGCACCATTTAACATCCATTAGAAAGGCTAAAACTAAGAACACCTGGGGTGGCTCAGTCAGTTAAGCATCTGACTCTTAATTTCAGCTCAGGTCTTTTTTTTTTTTTTAAAGATTTTATTTATTTATTTGACAGAGAGAAATCACAAGTAGGCAGAGAGGCAGGCAGAGAGAGAGGAGGAAGCAGGCTCCCTGCTGAGCAGAGAGCCCGATGTGGGGCTTGAACCCAGGACCTGGGATCATGACCTGAGCCGAAGGCAGCGGCTTAACCCACTGAGCCACCCAGGCGCCCCTTCAGCTCAGGTCTTGATCTCAAGGTCCTGAGTTCAAGCCATGCATTGGGTTCCACACCCAGCATGGGACCTACTTATAAAAAAAAAAAAAAAAAAAAAAAAAAGGCTAAACCTAAAAGATTGACAAAGTCAAATGCTGGTGAGAATGGAGAGCAGCTGGAGTTGCAGCTGGTGGGAGTCTATAATGGCACAGTCGAGGGCCGCCTGGTAGCCCTCGACTACCAAAGTTAAACACCCATCTACCTTATGACCCAGCAATTTCACTTCCGGATATTCTACCCGATTCCACTCCTAGCTATTTATTCAAGCACAATGAAAACATAGAGACTTGTACGTGAATGTTCATAGCAGCTTTATTCATAAGAGCAAAAAGCTTGAAAACAACCCAAGTGTCCATCAATACTACTCAGCAATAAAAGGAGGCTGATACAGGCAAAAAGCATGGGAGAATTTCAGAAATACAGTAATCAGTAAGTTGAGCCAGACACATGCAAAAAAAAAAAAGTGTGATTTCCTTTAAAAAGTCTGAGAATAGGTCAAACTAACTGATGGTGATATAAGAGAATGACAGTGGGAGAGGGAGAGGAATGGACTTCAAAGGGCCGCCAGATAATGGAAATGTTCAGGATCTTGATAGTCAAACTTCAGTTGAGGACTTAAGATTTGTGCATGTTACTGTATATCAATTATACCTCCATTTTTTTTTTAAGATTTTATTTATCTGAGAGAGAGAAGGAGCAGGAAGAGGGACAGAGGGAGAGGGAGAAGCAGAATCCTCACTGAGCAGGGAGCCCCACATGCGACTCCATCCCAGAACTGTGGGATCATGACTGGAGCCCAAGGCTGATGTTTAACCAACTGAGCCACCCAGGTGCCCAGTTATACTTCAATTAAAGAAAAAGTCAAGGGGTACCTGGGTGGCTCAGTCGGTTGAGCATCTGACTCCTAGTTTTGGCTCGGGTCATGATCTCAGGGTGGTGAGATCAAGCCCCACATTGGGCTCCAGGCTAGGCATGGAGCCTGCTTAAGATTCTCTCTCTCCCTCTTCCTCTGCCACTCCCCTCACTCACACTTTCTCTGTCTCTAAAAAAAAAAAAATAAGAGAAAGGAAGGAAGGAAGGAAGAAAGGAAGGAAGGAGAGAGAAGAGGAGAGGAGAGGAAGGAGAGAAGAGGAGAGGAAGGGAATAGAAGAGAACAGAAGAGAAGAGGTCAAATACGTGTGTGTCAGGGGTACTGCCAGAGATTCGGGTTTCGTGGGAAAGGGTGGGGCCCAAACAAGGTTGTTTTACAAGAATCCCAGGGGCCCTAACCAGTCTCTAGGCCATACCCTCACTGTCTCCTCTACTAGGCTCGGTTTCTCCCTCCTTCATAAAGTCTAGCAGGCTGGGCCGCAGGTATCAGCCCCAGCTGCCCCTCATCTCTTCAGAAAATGTAGCTCAGATCAGAGGTGTGTGTCTGACATTCCCAGAGACTTGCTTGTGATTGGGTAATTCAAAGGATGGCAGAATCGGCTAGTCTTTATTGAGCACTTACTCTGAGCCAGGCGCTGTGGTATTAGAAAGGACATAATTTAATGTAATCTTCAGTATAATTCAGCAAACTGCTGGCCACTGTCAGCTAATACTATTGTCATTCCTTTTCGCAGGTGAAAAACCTGAGGCAGGTGGCTTGTTCAAGGTAACCCAGCCAGGAACCGGGTCAGAAAGCACTCCAGCCATCATACTATCCTCCACTCTTTCCCTGCCAGCGCTGGCTATTTTAGGAGGTTGACAAGCTGCCCCAGAAGGAGCACTGGACCCAGAATTAACTAGATGTGCGTCCTGGTGTTCCCACCACACACTTCCAGCTGGGTCATGTTGGTAAGTAACTCACCCTTTCTGAATCCAGCCTCAGTCTCCCCACCTGTAAAAGGGGCATAACACTAGATCTCCATACCATGTGAAGGTCTCAGGGGGTTAAGTAAGAAAATATTCAGTGACACGAAATGAACAGGATACTGAGTATCTGGAAGACTTGGACAGGAGTCCGAAGCCTGAGAAACGCAACCGTCTTTCTCCCACTCACATAGGAAGAATCCAGGTCTGCCACCTTGGCTGGAGTTATTGTCACATATGCCACCACATCTCTGGCTGAGCATTCCCTTTCCACACCCCCTTAAGCTGTCTCAAGTTCCTCTGCGTCCATCTTCTGACTTGTACACTCTCCTCACCCTCATCTTCGACTCAGAAAGTCTAGCATCTTCTCTAGCCACACTGCTCCTCCCCACAGAGCCCCAGGCTATCCTTATGCCAGTTTCCCCCTTGACAGTCCCCCTTCCTATTTGGCTCCTTCCTGCCTCTTCCAGAGAGGTCTCTGATGAGACCCCAATCCCACCTCCAGAAGAGGCCAGGCTCCACAGAAAACACACTCCCTCCCCCAAGGTCTGCCTCTCTCCTTTTGGTTGATGGGGAGTTGCTTAAGGAAGGGAGAAGCATTCCCATATTCCCCCTTCAGAAAATAAATCTCTCCCTGCCTTTCGGCTGATAGCTAGAACTAAGAGAAGTGATGTGGAGTAAAACCCACTAATGACATCAGATCTTATCCTGCAAGCAGGAGGGCACTGGAAAGAGAGCAGGGCAGAGGAGGGAATAAAGAATGCAAACGTGGGGGCTTCAGCAAAACAGTCCACACTTCAAACCTTGACCTTGACCTCCTACCCAGCCATGGTCACTACCCAGCTCCCACACCCTCCCACAATTCAGCCAGGCAGACACTACTATCTCCATTTGACAGCTGAAGAAACTAAGGACCATCCATCACACGGGCAGCTTCTCCAGGGCCACTCAGCAAGGAAGTCCCAGAGCCAAGATCTGAGCCCAGGCCTGTCCGACTTCATGGTCCGGGCTTTTCCCACTACTTCTGCCGCTGGGCTCAGAAGCACTTGAGAATGGGGAGCAAAATCTCCTTTCTCAGCACCTGGCCATCTCCCCTCCAGCCCCTCTTCTCCTGCTCAGGATAGACTAGGAGGAGCAGGGAGACTGAGAGACTTAGGGGCTGAGACCCCGGCTGCCTCCCTGTGTGCCTCTCCTCCCTCCCTCTTTCCCCTCGGTGGCCTCCTCTCACGGGAGAGCCCTTCTCACTGGGCAGCCTTGGATTTGCCTAGGCCTTCATCCCACCCCCAGGAGGACCCTAGCAGAACATTTGCACTCAGCCTTCTGGATGCACTAGGCAGGATGAGCACTGGAAACTCATCAGCTTCCTCTCTAGTCAGTGTGCATCTGGGGACCTACTCTCCTCCCTCCGTCCTCCAGGGACCACCTAGAATCCTTGACTTCCCTTTCTTTGACCCCTTCCTCAGCCCCATTCTCCTCCAAATCTCAGCGTCCTCAACCTGCCTCCCAGCAGGCTGGGAACAGACAGCCCCGATAAAACCCTTCAACACACACACACACACCCCACCTCTGGGAACTCAGCCTTCACCACACTATGTTCACGGGCAGGTGCCCTGGAGCAGTCCCTTGGCAGTGAGCCCCCCACCACCACCGCCCACCCCTGTGAAGCCAGAGTCAGCCCCTCTACAATCAGTTCTGAGCTCTCAGACCACATGTTCAACTCAGTCCCGGCTGCAACATTTTAAGAACAATACATGTTCCCAAACGAATGCTTGTCCTGAGGAGGGACAGCCCAGGGACTGAAAGCTTGAGAAACCATTTCATCCAAAAACTAAGAAACTAAGTTCTACTCGGCTCTGCGGACAGATGTCTGAGCCCTGCCCACGGTTTAGATGGTTTGCCTTGGAGCAGTCACTTACCCTCTGTGCTTCTGCTTCACCACCTGTAAAATGGGACTATTCATAGTACTTGCGGCATCAGGTTATTATGGGGAGTAAATGAGTTAATACAAGAAAAGTCCTGAGAAAAACACCCGGCCGAGGAGGCACTGTGCAGCTCCTGCTGTTGTCTTATTCTCACTGCTGTTGGTGGAGAAGAGCAGGCCACGGAGACACGGGGGTCCTGCCTGCTACTTATCCACCATGGAACTCTGTGGGCTTAAAAAGGTAGAGCCTAAGAGCAGATTCCAAACCTGGCCCCTCTAACAGCTGGGCGACCTTTGCAAAGCCTGTAGGTTCTCAGAGTCTCGGTTTGCCCATCTGACTTGGGGGGGCAGGGTGGGGGGCATGGGGTAGAGAGGACTCTCCTTCCTTATCTAAGGAGCTTGTTAGGAGGATCCGAATCTGATAGTGGACTTTGCAAGCTGCAGGCAAGTGCTGTTGTCCTAGTCAGTGGGTGAAGGAGAAGGTGTCTTTAGGGTTGCTTCAAAGAGACAGAACCAGAAGCAGAGGCTAGAAGTTTTAACGAGGTCAACTGCAGCTCTATTTAAGGAAGAAAGTTTTGGTTTTTTGTTTTGGTTTAGTTTGTTTTTAGAGGGAGGGTGCACAGGTGCAGGGGTGGGGGAGGGCAGAGGGGCAGAGAGGGAGACAGAGCATCCTAAGCAGGCTCCAAGCCCATCATGGAGCCCAACAGAGGGCTCAATCCCAGGACCCAGAGACCGTGACCTGAGCCGAAGGCAGATGCTCAACCAAATGAGCCACCCAGGTGCACCCCTAAGGAAGAACTTTCTAAGGACAGCTGCTACAGAGGTGGATAGGGTCCTGACACGAGAAGGAGCCCATCACTGGGGGCCGAGAAGGACAGTCCTAAGAGTCTGGGCTCTTGTCCCTGCCCAGCCTGTGACCCACAAAGCCTGATTTCCAGACCCTGCAGGGTTAGACATAGAAGGCCCAGCTCAGAACCCTCCCCACCAACAGCATATCTCTTTGGGGAACTGCCCCTCTCCTCATCCCACCCCTGCGCAATCTTGGGAAGGGATTTACCATCTTTGGGAAAGGATCCCATGACCTCCTTTGCTGTCTGAGAATTTCAAGCTCTTCCTTAGGTCCAGCCTCAGTCCCTCCTGGGACTAGATGAAAAATATGTTCTCGGGCTCTGTTTTCCCTTGATGCGGATATGACCGGCTCTCTCTCAGGTGAGAAAAGCCCTTTGTTGACAAGAAAGAAAGGGACTGCTCTGGCTGACCCTTCACACCGGATTCTTAGCGCTTCCTTGCTTAGTATGGAAGGTCTTCAGCCCCTCGCCCCCTCTTCCGGAAATGACCAAGCAGCCTAGGACCGCTCCGTCTCTGCTGGCCGGGGACATCCAGCTACTGGCTGTGGGCACCCCTGCTCTGACCCTGCCTCATTCCTGTTCCCTCACCAGCTCTTCTGTCCTGTCCACTGGTCTCCACCTGCTCCCTGCTACTTTCCTGGAGGAATCACGCATCTGGCCCATCCCCTGCACCTGCCGCCAGCCAGCAGCCATGATTCACACTCGGGTCACCACCCACCCCTGCCTCTCTCCTAGAACAGGAGCCAAGAGCCCTGGATCCCTCTCTGGCACACCTGATGAGTACTGCTCAGCTTTTTTTTTTTAAGATTTTGTTTATTTATTTGGGACAGCATGAGCTGGTAGGGTGGGAGGTAAAGGGAGAAGCAGGCTCTGCAGTGAGCGGGGAGCCCAATATGGGGCTCAACCCCAGGACCCTGGGATCCTGACCTAGCCAAAGACAGACGCCTAACGCCTAACTAACTGAACCATTCCAGGCACCCCAAGTACCCCTCATCTTGTTCCTGCTCTTCCTCATAGGACCCCACCAGCAACCTCAACCTTGTGGCACTTCACCGGGCTCCTCCTCAAAGTGCAGAGGGAGAAAGAGCCTTGAAATCAAACACACTGGGTTTGTGACTCAGCAGTAACCTAAAATGCACTGGCTGCTCCGTGGGGTAGGTGGGTGGGTGTGGCAGGGTGACTGTTGCCTGTGTGACTCCGGCAGGTTACTCAACCTCTCTGGGCCTCCGGCTCCTCATATATAATGTGGGCCTAATATTAGTACCGACTTCAGAAGTCTTTTGTGAGAACTAAATAATTTCACATAAAACGTAAACTTCTATCCGGCACACATTAAGTACTATAGAATTAGTATATTAGCTATTGTTGTTGTTATTTCTTTATTATTTGTTCAAATTGCTCAGTTTACTAACTCAAATCATGTAAGCTCCATTTCCAAAGGGAAATAATAATAACGTCTTACCCAGACCTGCCAAGTTTCAATGAGACAGTCCTTATGAAGCACCCAGGGGCGCCCCGATGGCTCATTTGGTTAAGCATCTGCCTGCAGCTCATGATCCCAGGGCCCTGGGATGGAGCCATGGGGCTCCCTGCTCAGTGGGGAGCCTGCTTCTCCCTCTCCTCCCCACTCATACTTTTATTCAATATCTCTCTCACTATCTCTGTCTCTCTCTCAAATTAAAAAAAAAAAAAAAAGAAGAAGAAGAAGAAGCTTTAAAAAATAAATAAATAAAGCACACAGCACAGGGGTGAGCCTGTGCCAGGAGGTCCACATTGTTCCCCGGGCTAGGGGGCCTTCCCAGACTCCCCTCCCGTCCTGAGG
This sequence comes from Lutra lutra, assembly GCF_902655055.1. Taxonomy (NCBI): domain Eukaryota; kingdom Metazoa; phylum Chordata; class Mammalia; order Carnivora; family Mustelidae; genus Lutra; species Lutra lutra. The sequence continues at coordinate 42,244,427 of NC_062285.1, forward strand.
CGCACTCTCTCTGCTAAGCCCTGAGGCCATCAGTCATGCCAGAGAGATTCTTTCTATTGTGGACACCTACCTCCCAGCCTGCTGCTCTGGTCTCAATCCCTGGGGCTTCTTCCTGGCCTGCCCATTACCCCTACCCAGGACCCCAGCCCCTGCAGAACCTTAGGTAATATACAGGCCACAAAAGACGGAGCCCGGCCCTCTCCGTCTCGCACCTGTGTCTTCAAAGCACAAGCATTTATCACGAGCCTGCTACCCAGCCTATGGTCCCTCCCACTGCCTGCCTTCCCCTCCCTGCTGGCTCAGAGTGGTCCACCATGGCCCAACAAGGTGAAGGGGAATAAGTGGGGGAAAGATCAGGGCAGGGAAGCAGCAGAGGGTCAACAAGAAGAGAAGCAAAAGCCCATGGGCACTAAGGAAGAAAAGTGAGGCTGACCCCAGGCAGGGGGAGGGGAAGGAGAGCCGGGAAATGACATGTAAATGTCTGACTACAAACTTCATCTATTCCATGTCCTGCACCTAGGGAATTAAGAAGAGGAAGGGTTTGTGACCTGAAAGAGGGTGAGTCACAGCTAGGTCACTATCTCGGTAGCCTTCTTCTCTGTCTTTGCCTCGGTTTCCTCCAAAGTAAAATAGGGATAATAACAGTCCCTGCCTCATGGGGTTGGTGGGGGAGTTGGGGGTACTGCAGAGTACTTAGCAGTGGCTGGTGCACGAAATGGGCCCTTCGCCAGGAGGGCATATGAAGGCCAATCCCTGGAATGGCCCGCAGTGTTTTCTCTGGGGCACAGGACGTCCCAACCCTTATTGGTCCGTGACACACCTTAGGACACAAACAGAATGCATGGGGGGGCCCCCACCCTTAGTATGTGACCAGTCTCCATCATCCGTAATGGGGCGCACACACACACACACACACACACACTGTCGTGCGGTCACACCCGCAGGCACCCATAAATCTTACACTCCCTGAAGGCAGAGACTATGACTCTCACAGCCTTTATTGGACTGATCACTCGGCCCTGTGTTTTGGTTTTGGGGGTTGGTTCTTTCCTTTGTTTTCCGTCCTGCTGCTATTTGTGCTGCCTGTGTCTCTTCTATCTTATTCTATCCTCTGGTCCCCAGAACCTACCTGCCTTTGGGGAAGACTGGATGAACGAATGAGTGATCCCATCTGCCCGGGGCCTCGCATTGTGTGGGGGCAAGTTCCAGGTGCCAGCAAAGGTGACCCAGTGAATGAACACAAATAAAAGGTGTATATAAACACCCAGCCCCGCCCTCCTTTCTTCTCTGTGGTCACCATCCCCTCCAGCTTCCAGAAGAAAAGCTGGCAAAGAACAGCAATGAAACCCAAAACTGCAGGACACACCCAGCACTTAAAAGTCAGGTACCAGGGCAGGTGAGCCAGAAAGCACCTCAGGGGTCACCTGGGTCTTTGGAGGGGAGAGAGGACCAGGGGGCTGGATTCCATCTTGTCCTGGTCTCCTCTGGCTCCACCCCAGCCTCAGTGCTCTGGGACTGCTTGGCTGCCACCCCCCACGTCACTTTCTCCAAAACAAACTCCCCCTTCTATACCAACACCAAGAGACCGGCCTGCCGGCTCCCACCCACCACCCACAGCTTCCCCTCTCCACCACATTCTTCTCTCAAGGTGGAGGAGGCCTTGTTCTTCACCCTCCTCTCGCTCTGGGGAATCTGGGGAAGGGACAGGAATGATCTCTACCCTGCCCTTCCGGGTAGCCGCATCTCCCTCCATCAGCACTCCCCCCCCCCCCCCCCGCACCCATGGGAGGTAGAAGGGACGCGAAGGGGAGGGCACTGCTGCTCCAAAAACCACACTGTGGATAAGCCGTGGGCAGTGCCCCCAGCCCATCAAGTCAGGGAGTCCCTATCTCCTTGGGGACAGGAGTACCCCCTCCTCCCGCTGCACGTGCAGTCCGCCCCTGCCGGCTCTGGCCCAGCCTTGCCCCCGCACAGCGGACTGACCTGTAGGGGTTGAGGTTGCAGATGGTGACCGCGGGGAAGACGAGCTTGTCGGAGTTGAGGTTGATGTTGAGGCTGACGGGGTAGCTGAAGTACTCCCCGAACAGCTGGCCGAACTGCCAGTACATCATGCAGAAGGCGCAGAGCCACAGCACGGCCCAGAAGGCCGTCTTCATGCGGTTGTGCTGGGAGCACACCAGTCGGATGGCGCCGTGGATGGTGGTGTTGTTGCAGAAGAACTGGAAGAGCTCTCGGTAGGAGCGGTGGAACTCTATCAGGGCCTCCTCCTCTTCTGTGGGCTGCAGGGGAGCCGTGGGTTCGGGGCCCGGCCCCTGCTCCTCACGCTGCTCTCCTTTCATGAGCCTTGGAGGGTCATGGTGGGGGGGGGTGTCAGTGCTGAAGTTCTGGGCCCTGGTGCCTCCCCCATCATCACCTTGACCCAGAGTGAGGGTGCTCCTGGCCAGGCCCACACCCCGTTGGGAGCCCCCTCTTCTCCGCCCCTCCTTCCCTCCCTCCCTCCACCTTCCCAGGAGCCGGCTGACCTGCAGGAGTCGGGGCCAGAAGAGCTGTAGCTGGGCTTCCCTGGGAAGCTACCTTTGGGGTTCTGTCCCAGCACCTCCCTTTCTGTCTCAGCGATCAGTCTGCCCTGTCTTTAGTCTCCTTCCTGCAGAACCTCTGTGTCCCAGCGCTGACTCGTGCTCCCCCTCTCTCTGTCCTTTCTGCTTCTCTTTGGGTCTCTTTCTCAGCTCTCTTCTTCCTTGCCTGTCTCCTGTCTATGTGCCAGGCTCTCTGATCCTGCCTCTTCCTCTTCCTCCCCGCCTTGCCCCCTCTCAGTCTGGGTGGTCTCTCTCCTGTGTCTCTGGCCCTGGCCTTGGACTGTGTCCTGACTCCCTCTGTCCCAGGGCCTAAAGGCCTCCGGAACGTCTGGACTGCCTCCTGCTCCCAGCTCCCAGGTTGTGGCTGGACTGGGACTGGTTCCTTTCCAGTTGAATCTGGCAGGCGAGCCTCTCCTCCCCCTCACCTGACAGGTGCAACGGCCTGGCTAGGGAGCCCGCCCGCCAGGCTGGGATGGAAGCGACGGAAGCCTCATTAGCATCTCAATTAAAGGTGAGCAGGGCAGGGGGAGGGGCAAAGGAGGAGTTTGAGCTAAGAGTTCTCCAAAGGGCGGAAGGCTCCTGAGCGCAGGTGCCGGGAGAGTCTGGACTTCCCGGGACTGGAGAAGGCAAGAGCCCCCCACCCAGAAAAGTAACGGTGGGGGGTGCTGACAGATGAGGAGACCAGAAACAGATGGACAGGGGAGGGTCAGAGATCATGGACTAGGAGAGAAAATCCTGAACACCAAGCCAGGAGGGCAAAACAAAGGAAGAAGAACCAATCAGGATGAGGGGGACTAAAGCTGGGGAGACCAGGAGGACAGAGAAGGCAGAAAAAGAGAGATCCATGGAGGAGGACAGAAAGGATGCCCGGGAGGGAGGGCAGAGTTGGAGCGGCAGAGAGACGAGGGTGATGGGGAGGGAGCCAGCCCTGAATGGACTCTCCCCTCCCTGGCAGGAGATCAAGGGGAAGAAGCCCCAACTGGGCTTCTAGGAGCTAGTTTCTTTCCCTGGGGACTCCTTCCAAAGGCACCCCCGGGTCAGCCTCACCCCCAGGTCTTGCAGAAGAAGAAGGGGTTATCTGCAAGTATCCTCCTTCCTCAATAAAGTGGGAACACATCCTGGCCCCACTGCCTTCCCTCCTGGTCCATCCTCTTCCCTCCTGACTCCTCGCTACCACCCCCTACCTTGTCCAGGCCAGGGAGGGGCCCAGGTGAAGCTGAAGCTTGGGCGGGGCCCTGGGACATTCTGTTCTTTTTTACACCATTGGCTGCCAGGCCAGGAATGTGTAATGTCCCCTGTTGTGGTCACGGGGTTGCAGGAATGTGGTCACCGAGAGGCAGCACAGGGGCCAGGCAGGGCACCCAGGCACAGACCTGGAGCCCAGGGCACATTAGGGACAACTGACACCGAGGGGACAGGGAGGGATGTGGGCAGCACTGGGCGTCACAGAGGAAGCCCTGTCTGCTCCAGCCCTGGAAGGAAGGAAAAGCTCACTGGTCGGGGCTGTGTTTTTCCTCCAAAATCTCAGCGCCAAACTTAATCCAGCAAGAGGATAAAGAGTGAAGTGTAAGCAGTGAGCACTCAGAGAGGGAAGGGGCAGGGCGATGTCCCAGAGACACAACCACACAGCCCAGACCCTGAGCCTGAGGGCAGGTCAGCCACAGCGGACCCCTACCAGAGGCAGCCCCAGTACTTGTCACTGGCTGCTGCCACCTCCCTGGGGGGAGCAGACCTGGGATAGGCAGACACAGTCCCCGCCTGAGCACTGATGCAGGCGGGTAGAAGAAGACCGGCAGGCAGGCTGGCAGCAGAAGATAAAGACTCTCTCTGGGCAGAGATAAGAACTAAGGGCTGAGGGAGCCCCGGGGAGGGGCAGCGAGAGGCACTCACCCTGAGGAAACTCAGGAAGACATCTCAGCTGCATCTTGAGGAATATGGAGGAGTCTACCAGACACACGAGAGGGAAGCGGGGTACTCCAAACTCAGGGGGCAGCTGGATCCTGGGGCTTCCTCTTGGGACAGGAGTTCTCTGTGGCCTCTTAAAGTGAGAGCTGCTGTCAACCAGGATTCCCAGCCCAGTCCCATGGCTTCCCTGGATGCCTGTTGGGGACAGCCCCCTCCTAGGAAGGGAAAGGCTGGGTTTTCCTTCATTTCCCAGATGAAGAAACTGACCCTCCACAAGAAGAAGCCAGTTTTCTGAGGGCACAGAACAAAATGGCAGCCAAGTGAAACACAAAATCAGAATTCTCCTCCTGTGGGATTGTCTGCTTAGGGCATTTGCCATTTATTTCCCATGATGAACCAGCCAGAGACTCATGGGGAATTGGAGCTCCCCTGCACCTGGTTTTGAAAGCCATGAAGGTTCCCACACAGAGTGCCTGGGCTCCTCAGCAATCTGGGTCCCCAATTCTCTACCTGACTCTGTGAAAAGCTCTCGTTACACCATCCCCACGTTCCCGTGGGACCCTGACACCCCTAGATCCTCCATTCTCCCTGAAGTCAGGTCCCTAAACAAGGAGCGATCCTACCTACAAACAGGGTATGCAGCACCCTGCCTGTTTGATCCTGAAGTTTCCCAGAGGCACTTCCCTGTCTTCTGTATTCCCTTGCTAGTGTCTGATATCCAGCCGTGGCTTCAAGCGGCATAGCACAGAGTTTTCAACTCCAAGGGCTCTGTGAGCAGAATTGCCAGGGCTGGCTGGGCTGAGCAGGAGCACATGGTGTCCCTGGAACTACCTTGCAGGGTACCGGGAGGGAGCTCGGGCTTCGAGAAAGTGTCCTAGATCTGGAATGGGCCAGATCAAGTTTGTTGTTGTGAGAAACGGAAATCTGAGACTGTTTCTGTTTCTGAGACCTACACTTCTGTTTCTGTCCTGGCTCCATTTAAAATATTATCTTTGAGGGGCACCTGGGTGGCCCCGTCGTTAAGCGTCTGCCTTCAACTCAGGTCATGATCCCAGGGTCCTATGATCCAGCCCCACATGGGGCTCCCTGCTCATCGGGGAATCTGCTTCTCCCTCTCACACTCCCTGGGCTTGTGTTCCTGCTCTCTCTCCGTCTGTCAAATAAATAAATAAAATTTTAAAATTAAATAAGTAAAATAAAACATGATCTTTGAAAGTGCAGAAATCATGCCCAAACACATTGTTGTGGCAATGCAGCTTTCCAGCAATACAGAAATACACAGAACGACAAAAGCTCCCCTTTGCTCCATTTCCCACCCACCCCTCCACCCAAGGAGAGCCGTCATAATCTATATATTGGTCTGGATCTTTTTGTGTGCTTTTATAGGCCTACATGTATTTTTTTTTTCGTAAATGGGACCATGTCATAGGTATTCTGTGACTCCCATATTTGCCTTTAAACTATGTGACTTTGAAAAAGGCACTTTACCTCTCTGGGCCCCTGTGCTCTCATCTGAAAAGTGAAATGGCAGGGGCAAGTGAGGGTGAGACAGCCCAGATGGTCCCAAAGGCCCCTTCCAATTGACTTAATGTAAGAAGGAACCACGGCCCCGGAGAAGCTAAGTGACGTGCCCAAAGTCACCCAGGAGTTAGGAGGGAAGCCAGTAGGATAGCTGAGCTTCTTCTTTTTTCCCTGCTCAGTGTTGTTCTCCTGACTTCCAAAGAAGTGGAGTCTTGCTCTGCTGTGGACCCAGGGCCTTGTTGTCCTCAGTTTGGAAGTTCCCCCAGCCTCTCCCAAAAACCAAGCTGTTCCTTCCCTCCCAGCTCTAGCCATCCCCTGACCCTAGGCTTTGACCATAAAATGGGAAAAGGCTACAGGGAGAGAAGTAAAATAGAGGGTCTGCAGTGATGAGGGTCCTGAGTTTAAAGGGTCTTCTGGCCTCTTGCTCTCTGGGGAACAGGACATGATGGAAATAATCACTTTCTCACCCACACTCCCAGAGAAGCCTTGTTGAGAATTCTAAGGCGGCACTGACTGCTGGATACTATTAACCTGTGCGTGTGTGCATGTGTGGGTTTGTGTGCCTGCATGTGCACAGATCCTACTGAGTTCTCTAAGAACGGGTGCTAGGCTTATTCGTCTTGGTGGCCCCACTGTCTACTGGTCACTCTTTGTTGACCCACTCTGCAGAAGACCACAAAATCAGCATCTTCAGACTCAAGGTTCATCTTTGACAGAGAGCGATGCGCTAGAAGAAAGCATCTCCATCAAACATCCTGATTTCCTTGGATAACTCATTAATTTTTCATCTATTAATTTATCTAAATTTCCTTCACTTTTTCCATTTCAGCTTCTATCCTTTCTAGTGTAAAATATGAGTCACTCAATTAAATGCAACTCTCTGTTCTCACTACTTAGAGCTAATTAGCATTTCAACACTGGGCTGCCCACTGTGGAAAACAGTGATACTTCTATCTGCGCTTACATGGTATGGAAAATTCCTCCTTGCGACTCCTACTCCGGTCACCTGGCAGGAGGCTTAGAAGTTCACCATTAGAAGTTTATTCCTTTGGGTCAAGGCAGTATTTCTCTACCTTGGCACAAATGACAACTGGATGATTCTTTGGGATTATAGAGAAGGATGGTCCCCAGTGAAAATGCAAACAATCTGGAGGAGGCTGGCCCTCACCCATGACTCATATCTCAGTGTTTCCCAGACCCTTTCTAAGGGCACTAGTTGGCTAAGAGCAGTGTGGGGAAGAGGAAAAAAAGAAAGAGTATCCAAAAGAATCCATTCGTAGGGCTCCTGGGTGGCGCAGTCAGTTACGCCTCTGCCTTCAACTCAGGTCATGATCCCAGGGTCCTAGGATTGAGCCCTCCTGAGATTGAGCCCCTGCTCTGCGGAGAGCCTGCTTCTTCCTCTCCTTCTGCCTGCCACCCCCCCCCCCACCACACACACCACTTGTGCTCTGTCAAATAAATAAATAAAATCTTTTTTTAAAAAATTTTTAAAGAATCCATTCCCACCAACCCCCTTTTTGGACTCTTCCTGGACCTCTGGGAAGAAGGATCTCTCAGCAGGCCCCGTGGAGGAAGGCCTGAGAGAAGGGCCCCACTCCCAGATGTTTCGAGAATCTGTGGGGTACACTGTCCAGGCCTGGCGCTGCCCAAAGAAAATCAGTACAACTTGAAGGAAGCTGGCGAAGAACACAAAGGAAAGAAACCAAGACAATGCCCTGTCCATAAAGAATTCATGGATCTCCGCTGTGAGTTTCCTTCATCCTCCTGGAGAGGGCTGGGTGGGCATAATAACCATTTCTTGCTAAGCTTTGTCCATCGTGGTCCAGCCTAGAAACAGGAAAAGCTCTGAGTCTTTCAAGTGGAAGAAATTTAACCCAGGGGATTGGTCCATCGGTGATGAAGGAGATAAGAAGCCAAGGGGGACAGCAGACAACCCAGAATGCAGCAAAACAGGAGGCCGCCTCACCTCCAGGACTGGAGAACCAGCAGGGTCATGTAGCATTATAGACCCGGAGGCCCCCTAAGCCATTTGGCAGGAAGTAAATAGTGGGGGCTGCCTGAGAGGAGATGGGATTATGAAAGGAGAGAAGGAAGAAGCACAACCAACCGCAGGTGAGGTCCGAAGTCTGAAAGCAGAGAGAGACAGGGAGAAAGAGCCTGGCTTCTTTCCTCCTCCCACCTACCTGTCTTCCTCCCACCTGTCTTCCTATTGGCTGAACCTACCCAAAAGCCGGAGGAAAAAGGAATCTGGGAAATGTAGTTTCCAGTAGTAATACAACACAGAGCCGAGGAAACTAGAGAACAGATCTGTAAGCAAACCGGCAGGTGACTGGCAAAGGGGGGGAAAAAAAGAGGCCCAGAGAGAGGAAGTGATGGGACCAGGATAAAAGTCCAGATCTTAAGGCTCTCATCTAGGATCCAGAGAGTCCTTGAAGGCTGACGTGACGGCATGAGATTGGCAGCAGAAAAAAAACGTAGTCCAGCCAGTTGGGCTTTAAAAAGATCTGAGATAGTGCTTACCTGTGAAGCAGAAACCTTTTGAAGTACAGGAAGTGTCGTAGGGAGATACACAAAAACATACAAAAGTGAAAATTCACTGATCTGTATGCATAAGATTAGTGTACTTTATGCATTTCATTGTTTATGAATTATACCTCAGTTAAAAGAAACAGGAGTTCCTCCTGTCTTTTGGATCAAATCCTGCCATATTTTCAAATGACATGATCTGTGTCTGGGGTTTGCTTCTATAATCAAGGGAAGATTGGAAGAATGGAGGAAGGCTGTATGGAGGAAACTGCCATGAGCCCAAGCTGGAGTTCACAATATTATTTTCTCCCCTTTTGTGTACGTATATGCTAGTGCAAATTTCCATAATAAAATGTAAAAAAAGAAAAAGGAGAAAGAAGGCTCTGGGGACCCCACACACACAGACATGCCTCGATGCACTGGAGAGCTCAGTGCTGAGTCCAGTCCCAGCCCCCAGTTCCCTTGACCAGGAAAGAGCAGCAGCCCCAAGCTGTGCATGCTGCTCTGAAATGTCTTCCCTTTCCAGGCGGCCTTGGACCCTCCGGATAAACACTTGCCCACAGAGTACAGATCTCAGGCTTGTACCAGGAGAGTGAACTGAGCTGTCTACACTCAGGCAGCCCCTTCACTCTCTTGGGAGCCCTCCTCCCCAGACACACTCTTGCACCAGGACTTCCCAGCTCCCCACCAAGACCTATCCAGCCAGTCAGACCAACCAATGCAAGGATGAGTGCAGGGCCCTGCAGGGAGAGGGGTGGGACAGTGCCTAGGCAACCTATCTCCGGAGAGTAAGTCAGACCCTCACGCCAAAGGAGACAGTCCAAGTCACAAGGAGGCAGCGTGGTTGCTGGTTGAGCTTGGAACCCAGGAATCAGGAACTCTGAACTCCAGGCTGGGTCTGCACGGACTGTCTGGGTGATATGAGCAAGGCCTCGTCGTTTACTCCATAAATACATACCAAACACTGGGCATGGGCCAGACTGGGCTAAGCACTGGGAGCTGGACTTAAAGATTCCACCCAGACCATTGCTGAGTTCACAACCTGGTGGGGCAGGAGGCAGAAAGCAGCAGGTCCCAGACTGCAGTTGGGTGGGAGCCGAGCAGCCTGGTTGGGGTGGGGGTGGGGTGCTCCCCAGAGCCCTGCTGAAGCTCAAGGACAGATGGGAGCTAGCCAGGAGCACAGAGACCTAAAGACCAGAGAGCTTGACATCAGGGGACATGGGGGTGCTGTTAATGGGTCGCAGGGAAATGATGGGAAGAAAGGGGGTAGGGACAAGACCAAACCCCCTGGAATCCCAGTCTCCTCTCAGTGGCCCCCTCAGCCTCCGTCTTCTCACCCTTGAGGCGAGGGGGCTGGATGGGTGGGCTCTCAGCCTCCTCCCATGCAGAGGGATTCAGTCTCCTGGATGAGGAAGCTGGGACTGAGGGCCAAGGTTGTCCAGCTCCAGGGCAGCTGCCCCTACTCATCTTCCAGTACTGGGTCTACCCGTTCTTCCCTGTCATCTAAGAACAGGGGAGCGGGGATCGCTGCCCTCTCTGCAGTGTCTTCTTGGTGACCTGCGCCCATTAACGTGGGCACAGGTATGGATCACGCAGAGGGAGGGCTGTCTGACTTGTTATGCCTTTGTAGCTTGTCTTTTAAAAAGTCACACAACAGGGCAGGAACTCCCAGGCATCCAGATGGATGCCAAGTGGGACTTCTGTTTCCCAGATGCTGCAGCTGGCTGGCTGGCTGACTGTGGGTCCCTGGGGGTCCCTGCACTCCCCACGTCTGTCAACCACAGGCCCTTCCACTTTCAGAGCTGGCACCCAGCTGGACACAGCTCTGTCTGTCTCTCTCTGTTCCAAGCCAGCTCTGCCCTGCTCTCCGAGGCCCATCTGAGCATTGTCCACTGACTCTGCTGCCCTTTCCCACCTAGCCGACCCCTGCAGTCCTCCCCTGCTGGCCAGGCTTCCGAAGAAGGGAGGAGGCCCGGTTCCGGCCCTGCTGCCCTCACGTGCTTTCCCGGCCGCCCCCTCCCGCCCTGCATCGGGGCAGCCAAGCCTGTTCCTCTTCCCCGATTGCGACAGCTGCCTCTGCTCCCAGAGCTCCCTGTCCCCGCCCCGAAGGCCGGCTCGCTCCACTCCCACTTCCTGAGCCGGCGCTGGAGCCCTGGAGGCCAGGCCAGGGCCGGCCGCAAGGCCCTCGGGGGCACGTCAGCCCGAGCCCTGTCCCAGGCCCTGGGCTTGGGAGCTTGCTGCCACCACTGCCCAGGACGTGCAGGCCTCCCACCTTCCTGCCCCGGCCTCCACCCATCTGGCCGACTGGCCTACTGGCCGCCATGCGCCTGCCATGGGCCGCCTCCCCCTGCGGCCTGGCCTGGGGGCCTCTCATCCTGGGCCTCTGCGGTCTCCTGGCAGCATCCCAGGCCCGACTGGTGAGGGAGGGGCCCATGTAGGTGGGTGGTGGCTGGCTTGGGAGGGCAAAAGGGGGTCTGCACAACCCTCTCTCTAGTCCCTCTGCCCTCCCCAGTAGACCCCTGAGTAATTCTCCCCCCCACCTCCATCTCCCCGTGAAGGAGCCCCCATACCACACAGAGAACCGAACGTGCTGGGACCGGGAAAAGGAGTACTACGAACCCAAGCATCAGGTCTGCTGCTCCCGCTGCCCCCCAGGTGAGAGGCAATGGCCCGAGGAAGCTGGGGACGGGAGGTGAGTGGCAGGGGACTCTGGCCCACCCCGCTGCTGCCTCGGAGGGAAGACAGACACCATCTCCCAGGAAAGCCAGGCAGCCATCCTTCGTGGGTGGCTCTCCAGAGGACAGGGTCTTGCAGCGAGCAGAGCTGCAGAGGCAAGTGGGGATTCGGGCTCCCCTGACACTGCAGGGCCCCACTCCTGTTCCAGGCACACACGTCTCCGTGGAATGCAGCCCCAGCCAGGACACCGTTTGTGTCCAGTGTCCCGAAAATTCCTACAACGAGCACTGGAACCATCTCTCCATCTGCCAGCTGTGCCGCCCCTGTGACCAGAGTGAGTAGCAGGGGGCTTGGGGGAGGCTGGGATCTCCCAGAGCGTGGGCCCTCCACTGAGCTCTCCTGTCTCCCCGCCAGTGCTGGGCTTCGAGGAGACCATGCCTTGCACCAGCAGACAGAAGACCCAGTGCCGCTGCCAACCAGGAATGTTCTGCGTGCACTGGGACACGGAGTGTGTACACTGTGAGCCACTCTCCGACTGCCCACCAGGCACTGAGGCCAAGCCGACAGGTCAGAGGTTGCTGTGGGAGGAGGGCAGGAAGGATGCTGGGTGCAGGGAGCACCATCCAGGGCTGGGGGCGGAGCCCCCCAGGTAGTTCTCTTGGGTATAAAGAGCCACCTCTCCCTCCCTGTGAAAGACCCACCACAGGGGTCTGCAGAGACACCTGGACAGAAGCAGAATCTCAGAAAGCTTCTCTCAGCAAGAGGGAGATCAGGAAAGGTGCCGAGGAATGAGATGGGGTGGCAAGCAGGGACCGGCGGAAATTCACAGCATGGAAAGACCCGCCCCCCACCCTTGCCCACTCACCATGGCTGGCCTTGCTTTTCTCTTGCCAGATGAAGTCGGGCTAGTTAACAGAAACTGTGTGCCCTGTAAGGCAGGCCACTTCCAGAACACCTCCTCCCCCAGGGCCCGCTGCCAGCCCCATACAAGGTGAGTGTCCCTCCACCCCACTCCCCTACCATCCTAGAAGTGCCAGCTGCTGACCACCCTATGCTCACACCCATGGGCTCACCCTGCCACTCCCAGCCCTGTGCCCACCTGAATCGGGCCTCTCTTTCTGCTGCAGGTGTGAGGAGCAGGGCCTGGTGGAGGCAGTTCCAGGCACTGCCCGGTCTGACGCCAGCTGCAGAAATCCCCCAGAGCACTCGGAGATGCCAGGTGAGGGCCTGGGGCTGAGGGGCACATGGGGAGGGGCGGGGCGGGGGGTGGGGAGGGAAGTCTGGAAAGATGCCTTTATTCCTTCTATCTCAAAAAGTGGGGAAAAGCTGAATGCATCTCAGAATTGGGGCAAGTGGAGAAGTTCCTTAGGGTGTATCCTAGGTGAACTTAACATATACTATTAACATATAATATATAACTTAACATATATATATAACATATATATGTGTATACATATGTTATATATATGTTACATATAACACACATATATAACATATGTATACACATATATATAATGTTATATATATACCTATAACTTGTAAGTTACATACAATGTGTGCCAAGGACCACTCCTACTGACATGAAATTGTAGCTGACATCACTGTCATCACTTTAGACCTGCCACCGTCATATAATCTACTTACTAGACTAAGAATCTGCTTATTAGATTACACGCTTATATTATTAGAAAATTCACCCCACATTTGACTCTTTCTCAGTTTGTTGCTTTTTGTTTGTTTGTTTGTTCTGTGAACTTATTGGTTTCCTAGCCCAGCAAATGATTGAGGGATATTTCTAATGACTATAAAGATTATAAGTTGGGAGAGAGTTTATTAACTTTTTTTAAGTTACCACATAATGATATCTTTCATTTATCGACAGCTAGTGTGTCAGACACTCTGTCGGCACCTGACAATCACTAACTCATTTAATATATATTTTTAAGATTTTATATATTTATTTGAGACAGAGAGAGAGTACACACAGGGGGAGAGGCAGGCAGAGGGAGAAGCAGGCTCCCCCTGAGCATGGAGTCTGAAGCAGGGTTCCATCCCAGGACACTGGGATCATGACCCGAGCCAAAGTCAGATGCTTAACTCACTGAGCCACCCAGGCGTCCCTAACTCTTTTAATCTTGCTTAATGACTCTACAAAGTACAGATGACCCTTTAACAACATGACTGCGCAGGTTCACTTATATGTGGCTTTTTTTCAAAAAATACAGCACAGTGCTGTAAATCATTTTCTCTTCCTTATGATTTTCTCTAACATTTTCTTTGCTCTCACTTTATTGTGAGAGCACAGTATATAAATACATAACCTGCATTAATCAGCTGTGTTACTGGTAAGGCTTCTAGCCAACGGCAGACTATTCAGAGTGAAGACTTCTTGGGAATCAAAAGTTATACATGGATTTTCGACTGCATGGTGGTCGGCGCCCCTAACCCCTATGTTGTTCCGGGGTCAACTGTAGTTCTGTTATTATGCTCACGGAGGGAAGGAGGCTCGGCAGAGTTCATGTGACTTGCCCCAGATCACACAGGTGGTAACTGATGTTATGAAAACCTACACTCGGTTCCTTCTTACTCCAGAACCCGTGCCATAAATGTACGCACACTGTAGAAAATCAGAAAATTCAGAGAAACAAAACTAAAAACCACCCACAGGACCATCACTTAGCATATCCACTCTTAACATTTCTTAATATATCCTTCCAGTTGTTTTTCTAAAAGTGGAGTCATTTGAATATTTTGTAACTTGATTTTTCACTCAAATATATCCTAAATCTTTTTCCATGTCCTCTTTTTACTTTATAACCATGCATCATGCCACTGGCACTTTAGAGCTGGAATTTTAGACCGTATGTACCTAACCCCCTCATTTTACCTTTGATATGCTCCAAAAGGAGGAATGATAAAAAGTCACCCAATTGGGCTGGAACCCAGATGTCTTGGACTCCAGGTTTAGTTTTTTTCCCAGGCCTCCCACTCTATCCTCCCTTAAGCCCCAGGTTTAGGTGGATCAGAAAGGGCAAGCTTCCAGGATGCAGCTCTCCAATCCTTCCTAACCTTCTCCAGACACGTGATGGGCACTGTAGACTCTGCTGTGAAAGACAGAAATTACCAAGGCTACATACCAGAATCTGAGAAACCCAAGTCCCAGCCTCCCTTCCCTCCCCCTCCTGGAACTGGCCCTAAGCAAGGGGGTGGGGAACTTGCAGCCTCTCCTCTCTCACCCCCAGAAACACCCCACAGAGACAGAGGGGCAATCTCATCCCCTACAGTGGCCTCTCTCTAGGATGGGCACGTCGACAGAAGTGTTGCTCTACCCTGTGTCCTGAGTCGCTTACAAACCCAAGCCCCACCCTCCCTGTACCTCCTCCCACCCCCTCTTCCAGCCCTGGAAACCCAACTGAGCATGCATCTGTTCTCACCCACAAACTGCCTCTTTCCCTGGTCTCTATGTGGTGGCCACCAGCACCACCCCAAAGATCTCCATCCCTGAGTTGCTCTTGGCTGTCAGCAGGTCCTCTCCAAGTCTGACTTGGTTTCCCTTCTCTGTAACCCAAGGGAAATTTCTCTAATTCTGCCTTTAGGAGCTGTAGTGGGTCTGGAAGGGAAAAGCTGCTCCTTCTTTTCTGTAGGTCGCCCAAACTACTGGAAACCTGGTCCTTAGCTAGCCCCCCACCCCGCCCACCCTGCCCTTTCCAGTGTCATCATGGCTCCCCCGTCTGCTGTCCCCACAGGAACTATGATGGTGCTGGCCATCCTGCTGCCACTGGCCTCATTCCTGCTCCTCACCACCGTCCTGGCCTGCACCTGGAAGAGCCACCCCTCTCTCTGCAGGAAGCTAGGTAGGAAGAAGCTGGATACAGGCAGGGAGGCAGGCCTGGCTAGCTGGCTGCCCTCACCTGCATGAGGGAGGGAAAACTTGCGATGCCCGCCCCCAGCATGGATATCCTCTCCACCCAGCCCCCTATTCTTAGGCTGGAGATAAGGGCAACGATAGCCCTGGGAACCCACGGTGGGGGGCATACACCCCGGTAGGCTGTGAACGGTGCAAGCCAGAGGGCCCAGGGCCTAATGGAGGCCTGACCCCCATTTCATTTTCCGTTGCAGGATCTCTGCTGAAGAGGCGTCCAGAGGTAATGGGGAAGGCTGAGAAGACAGCAGGGAGGGCCAGGCTGGGCTAAGTGAACAGGGTGGGGTAGGCAGGGTAAGAGTGTGTAGGCTTCAACATCCACTCAACTAATAAGTGATTGAGCCTACCATGTGCCAGGCTCCGTTCTGGGCACCAGTGGATATAGCAGTGAACAAAGCAAAGTTCCTGCCCTCCTGGAGTTACAGGCCAAGGGAGCAAGACTAAAGTTAAAGAAATACATATCAGTGGGTGATAGTTGTTAAATAAAGCTCAGTAGGGGGACAGTGAGTGACAGTGGCAAAGGGTGGGGGTACATTATCTTAGAGTGGACAGAGAGGGCCTCTCTGACAAACTGATATTTGAGCAGAGAGCTGAAGAAATGAGGGAGCCATCCATCAGAACATCTCGGGGAAAGTGCCCCAGGAAGAGGGGCATCAAGTGCAAAGGCCCTGTGGCAGGGAGCATGAAGTGGAGTAAAGGAGAACAGTGAGCTGCCTAAGCATGGGATGGGGTGTGGGAATTCAAGAAAGCTGGGATCCAAGACCCATGTCATCAGTTGGTTCTCTGCCTCTCTCCTCCAGGGAGAGGAATCAAATACCGCTGATGGAAGCTGGGAGCCTCCAAGGGTCAACCCACATTTCCCTGACCTGGTAAAGCCACTTCTGCCCTTTGGAGACATAGCCCCCGCCTCGGCCAGGCTCCCAGCACCCCCAGGTTTGGAGGAAGAGATGCTGCAGCAACAGAGTCCTCTCAGCCAGGCCAGGGAGCTGGAGCCAGAGCTCCCAGAGCAAAGCCAGGTGGCCCATGGTGAGCCTAGGGCAGGTAGCAGGGAGGAGAGGGGGAGGGAAGGAAGGGTGGGGTGGGAGGGATGGTGGGCAGGAGGCAAGTGTGGGCCAGACAGAAATAAGAAGACTGAAGCAGAGCAAGACAGAGACTCCCAACAGCTTGCCATCAGCCCCTCTCAGTCGGCCTCCTTTCCCACAGGTACCAGCGGCATTCATGTCACCGGTGGGTCTGTGACTGTCACCGGCAACATCTACATCTACAATGGGCCGGTCCTGGGGGGAGCACGGGGCCCCGGAGACCCCCCTGCTTCCCCAGAGCCTCCATACCCCACCCCTGAAGAGGGTGCCCCTGGCCCTCCTGGACTCTCCACACCCTACCAGGAGGATGGCAAAGCTTGGCATCTGGCTGAAACAGAGACACTGGGCTGCCATGCCCTCTAACAGAGCCAAGGACCCAACTTGTCACCCATGCCTCTTGGTGTCTGGGAATAGCCAGGAGAAGGGACGTGCAAGAACACCTTCTCCCTGAGGCTGCCCTACCCACCCAGGACTGACCGAGGGCCTGGGTCGGGCCCCTAAGAGGCAGACCGTGAGGGGCCAGGCCTCAGACGCACCTCCGAGAGCAGGGCCGGGCACTGGCTGGATAGGTACCCCCCACAAGACTCTCACCAGCAGCTGAGCGGGCCTGAGACTTCATTGCAGACCCTCCTGCCCACGGGGCCTGCAACAGCTCAGCTTCCAGCATGGACCAGGCATGTGATGCTCACTGCTGCCCACCACGGCACTCGGCAGCCTCCGCACGGCCGAGCAGGAGGCCGGCCACATGGTCACGGATGAGGACATCCGCGGGACCTCCAGCAGATTCGTGGTGCTCATCCCCAAGCTTCAGAGGCCCTTTGAGAGCCCACCCTTCACACGGACTGAAGTAGACCCTGTAGGAAGATGGGGTTCATGGAGGACCGCCCCTCCCCTCTCTGCCTGATGGGAAAGGGAATGACTGACAACTGGGGGGTTTGAGACACAGTTACTGGGTAGAAGGGAGAGTTTGGGAGGGGGAGGAAAATGGCAAGTGTATTTATAAATTGTAACCACATGCAAATAAGAGATTGAGACCTAGATCACTCATTTTCTTGGGATTCTCAGAGAAACACTGTTCCACTGGGGCAATGGTCAAAGGCAAAGGTCAAAACACTAAATACAATCCTACAAAGGGCGGGGTGTGTATGTAATTTAGGTGATAACAGTATTAGCCTGGGATCGCTGACAAGGTGGCAGACAGTGCTCCAGACACTATAATATTAACTTATGCAATCCTCACTGCATCTCCCTGAGGGAGATACTTTCAATATTCTCCTTGAACAAATGGGGAAACTGAGGCACAGAGAGGGTAAATGACTTGCCCAATTCAGCTGCAAATGGCAAAGCTGGATTTCCACCCAGTCAGTCTGGCTCTGGAGGTAAAACCTTCACAAACCACACACCTGTATAGAATTTCCCCCGAAAAGGTTTAAAAAAAAAAAAAAAGTGGTGGGGGGGAGGAATAGGTGGGGGAGGGGCAGGGGACTGGTTTTCTCAAATAAGCAGATCTCCTTCACGTCCCCCAGGCATTCAGTCGGAGCCAACTCTCACACCCCAAGCCACAGTGCAAAGTGAAAGAGTGTTCTTTCCACATGGCCGGTCAAAGGGAAAGGCACGCACTTCAGAGATAAAATATGAGAGACCAAGTTCACATTCTGTCGGTGAAGAGATCCAGGCCCACCTCCTTCGGCGCTCCTTCAGAAGGGGCTCTCGTGATTTTTACTTGTTTATTCCGTTTTGTCTTATTTTGCTCCCCAAAAGGACTTTAAATCTTCTCAAGCTCTTCTACTAGGAAATGTTTGGGCCCTAGAATTTATCTATCTCACTGCCTGGTGGAGACAACCTGCACATGAAGGATTGTGAGGGAAGCAGCTGCCAGAGGACTTCGCCTTCCATAAAAGGCCACCGTGTGGGTCTAGTGTTAAGAACTCTGTCGCTGGCGCTCATCAGGATGGCGTGGCTGCGGGACATGTAGCCATCTGAGCCAACGGAGTGGTTGGGTTATTTAAGGTTGACCATGAAAGTATTAGATACAAATTCCTTTTTTAAGAATTAAGTCATGGGGGACCTGGGTGGCTCAGTCAGTTTAACATCTGCCCTCGGCTCAGGTCATGATCCCGGGGTCCTGGGATTGAGTCCTGAGTCCGGCTCCCTGCTCAGCGGGGAGTCTGCTTCTCCCTCTGCCCCTCCCCCTGTTCTTTTTCTCTCTCTCTCTCTCTCTAATAAAATAAAAAAAATTTTTTTAAGTTTTTTTTTAAAAGCTATAGAGAGCTGTATCTTTAGAGTTAATCCCCCCTCTCTTCCAGTATGCCAGAGCCAGACTACATGAATCCTTAATCATTGCTCCAATGTATTTAGATAAAAACCAAATTTTATACATTTTTCAACAAAATAAAACGGATGAAAGCTTTTTTAAAGAAACAGTGCTAAGGCTCTAGGTGGCACCGTTCACACTTAGGACCACACCAGTCTGTGTGAATTTCTTAGGGCTGCCATCACAAAGCACTGCAAGCTGGGGGCTTCAAGAACAGAAAAGTATTTTCTCACCAGTCTGGAGGCTAGAAGTCCAAGATCAATGTGTCAGCAGGGTGGGTTTCTTCTGAGGCTTCTCTCCTTGGCTTCCTGATAGCTGTCTTCTCCCTGCACATGGTCTTCTCCCTCCTGTTTGTGTCCTGATCTCCTTTTTTTCTTTAATGAGAGAAAGAGCAGAGAGAGAGAGGGACAAGCAGACTCTGTGCTGAGCACGAGCCCAGTGCAGAGTGCCATCTCAGGAGATCATGACCTGAGCCGGACATTCAACCAGCTGAGCCACCCAGGGACCCCTAATCTCCTCCTCTTATAAAGACGCCGGTCAGATTGCATAAGGGCCCACCCTAATGACCTCAGTTTAATTTAATTACCTCTTTAAAGACTATGTCCAAGCACAGTCGTGTCCTGAGGTACTGGGGTATAGGACCTCCACATATGAATTTGGGGGGACATGATTCAGCCTATAACACAGCCCACGATTATTTTGCCAGAGCTGAGTTAACAGGCTCCAAGCCACACCAACAGAGCATGTTTTATATTGAGAGGAGCTCTCCCTAGAATGAAAGCTGATAGAAAAGCAATGAGGACAGCCTGTTGATTGTTATCTTCAAAAGAAAGAACCAGGGGTGCCTGGGTGGCTCAGTGGGTTAAAAGCTTCTGCCTTCAGCTCAGGTCATGACCCCAGGGTCATGGGATTGAGCCCCACATCAGGCTCTCTGCTCAGCAGGGAACCTGCTTCCTCCTCTCTTTCTGCCTGCTTCTCTGCCTACTTGTGATCTCTGTCTGTCAAATAAATAAATAAAATCTTTAAAAAAAAAAAAAAAAAGAAAGGAAGAATGAAAGAACCAGATACAAGAAGAGGTGAGAAGGGGACAATTGGGTCTGAATCCAGCTAGCCTGCCATACTTGACTTCTGAGAATGCCACTCCTATATCACACAGGGGACAAAGGCAACACAGACTGATGACAGCATGGCGGCAGGGAGCCCAGGAAGGAGGCTAAGGCAGCAGTCCATCAGAGAGATGGACATAACTGGGTATAGAGTACTGGCAGTGGGAGATGTGGGGCTATGTTGTCCAAAAGGGTAATGAAGTTTTTATTTATTTATTTATTTTCAAAAGATGGAGTGGTTCACATTGACGACTGTGATAAATTCTTTCTGCAAACCCCCCAGCAGACCTCTGTACCTTTCCTAGGAACAGAACCCCATTTCTGTACTAGGACAAAGATTCCATGATATTAGCAGAAGAGGCCCTTTCCCTAATCCCAGGAGCCAGTAAACCCATTTCCTTCTGCCAGAAATTGGTTTAGGATGGACATGAGGTCCATTTCTGACCAATGATGTATATAGGGAAGTCTTCCTTCCCAGGACAAAAACACATCATTAGGAGAAAGTGTTTGGCTTTCTTTGTCCCTTCTTTCTTGTGTGGAGGATGTTTGTGTGAGAACATAATGCCTGAGCTGTGGCAGCCATTTTGCTATCATGAGGAAAAGTCCAGGTTGATAAAAAGCCAATCCTCTGAGGATAGAGGTCCTGGAAGAAAAGAAAAGAACATGGTTCATGAGACATTCTTTTTGTGTAAATCAGAGCAAGTTAAGTTTTCGTTTTCTTTTCTGGTTTTAACTTTATTTCCTTTCTTTGGGTATTCATATGGATCAAAATTCAGAAAATATCAACAAGTAAACAGTGGAATGTCTCTCTTCCACTCCTGACCCTCAAACACCACAGTGCCCTCCCTGGAAGCAACCACTGTCACTGTTTCTGATGTTTTTTCCCAAGGTAACTTACAAATATATACACTTATATTCCCTTCCTCCTTTTTTCCAACATTCTCCGTATATCCTTCCCCTTGTCTTTTTCACTTAGCAAAATAGCTTGGCCATAATTTCATGTCAGTATCAAAAAGCTCCCTCGTTAATTGTTATATCTGCTTCTACATAGTATCCCATTATATGGTCACCCCATTTAACTAGATCCCTTTGAGGCATTTTAATTCATTTCCAATCTTACTATTAAAAACAATTCCAGGGGCATCTGGGTAGCTCAGCTGGTTCAGTGTCTGACTCTTGGTTTCAGCTCAGATCATGATCTCAGGGTCATGAGATAGAGCCCGTACATAGCAGGCCTCTGTGCTCAGTTGGGAGTCTGCTTGAGAATCTCTCTCTCCCTCTCCTTCTGCCCCTCCCCTGCTTTCACAGATGCATGCTCAATCTCTCTCAAATAAATAAATAAATCCTTTTTTTAAAAGTTCCACAATAATAACATATTTTGTTTTACACATGTGGGAGTATTGCTATCAAAAAATTTCTAGGGGCGCCCGGGTGGCTCAGTTGGTTGGGCGGCTGCCTTCGGCTCGGGTCGTGATTCCAGGGTCCTGGGATAGAGCCCCGCATTGGGCTCCCTGCTCAGCGGAGAGCCTGCTTCTCTCTCTCCCCTCTCCCTGCCGCTCTGTTTACTTGTGCTCTCTCTCTAGCTCTCTGTCACTTAAACAAAACAAACAAACAAACAAAAAATTTCTAGAGAGGCACCTGGGTGGCTCAGTTGTTAAGTGTCTGCCCTCGGCTCAGGTCATGATCCCCAGGTCCTGGGATCCCTACTCAGCGGGAAGCCTGCTTCTCCTTCTCCCACTCCCCCTACTTTTATTCTCCCTCTTGCTATCTCTCTCTTTGTGCCAAATAAATAAATAAAATCTTATTTTTTAAATGCTAGAAATAAAATTGGAGGTCAAAGGGTAGGTGTATTTTATTTTGATAGCATTACTAAATCGCCCTCCATAGAGACTGAACATGAGCTATTTTTTAAAGATATTTATTTATATATATATATATTTATTTATTTATTTATTAGAGAGAGAATGAGCACAAGCAAGGGGAGCAGCAGAAGCAGACTCCCTGATGATCGGGGAGCCTGATGCTGGGCTCAGGGTTTGATTCCAGGACCTTGGGATCAAGACCTGAACTGAAGGGAGACGCTTAATCAACTAAGCCACCCAGGTGTCCCTGAACATGAGCTATTTTTAAGAGTGTCCATTTCCATATGCCAACACCAACTTTAGTGTGTTATCAAACATTTTGATCTTTGCCAATGTGAAAGGTGAAAAATGTTATCTGAGTATAATTTTTATTTGCATTTCTTATTATGAGTGAACTTTTTCATTTTATTGCTAGTAAATATTTTCATTATGTTAAAAGTAATTTGGGGTGCCTGGGTGAGTAGGTCGTTAAGCATCTGCCTTGGGCTCAGGTCATGATCCCAGGGTACTGGGATCGAGCCCCGCCTCGGGGTCCTGCTCAGGAGGAAGTCTGCTTCCCCGTCTCCCACTCCCTTTGCTTGTATTCCATCTCTCGCTGTGTCTCTCTGTCAAATAAATAAATAAAATCTTTAAAATGGGGCGCCTGGGTGGCTCAGTGGGTTAAAGCCTCTGCCTTCGGCTCGGGTCATGATCTCAGGGTCCTGGGATCGAGCCCCATATCGGGCTCTCGGCTCAGCAGGGAGCCTGCTTCTCCCTCTCTCTCTGCCTGCCTCTCTGGCTCCTTGTGATCTCTCTCTGTCAAGTAAATAAATAAAATCTTTTTAAAATTTTTTTAAAAAGAGTCATTTGTAATTTACTTTCCACTGTCTGTTCATCTCTATTTTTCTATAGAACAATTTCCAAATGTTATCTTGCTATCCTTGAAATCACCTATTAAACAGTGATTTATTTCTTCACTAACTGGTAACACTGCCATTAGCATAAACCACATTTGTGTAAGAATTTGCATTTACTTCTGGATTTTCAGGTTTCCTCTTTTGATCTGTCTTTTTAATCTGCTAGCACCCACAGTCTTCCAATTAATTTAGCTTTATATTTTAATATCTATTAGAGCTCCTTTTGATCTCCTTTTCCAGAATGTTCTAATGTTTTCTTACTTCCTTTTCTGAATAAACTTCAAGATCAGCGTCTTTAGTCCCCCTTCCCCTAAAAAAGCTCCCACTGGTATTTGTATTGAGATCGCACCAGATTTATATCTTACTCAGAGAGAACTAACATGTTTCTCACGCTGGCTCCTTTTCAAGAACATGATGATATATTTTTTAAAAATATCTTATGTATTTATTTGACAGAAAGAGAGAGAAGAAGCAGGGGGAGCAGCAGACAGAGGGAGAGAAAGATAAGCAGGCGCTGCTGGGCTCTGTGCTGGGGAAGTGGGGGGGTCCAGGCAGGGTTCATGTGTCTCAGGAGCCTGGGATCAAGACCTGAGCCAAGGGCAGATGCTTAATGACTGAGCCACGCAGGCGTCCCAGAACATGGTGACTTTCAATGTGTTGATTCCTTTTGTGTGGCTTGTTAGTGTTTCGATGTTTAATTTTTTAAAATATAGATTGTGAGTATTTCTTGCTAAGTCCATTCCTAGGTGTTTTATCTTTTTTTTAAAGATTTTATTTATTTATTTGACACACAGAGATCACAAGTAGGCAGAGAGGCAGGCAGAGAGAGAGAGTGGGGGGACCTAGGCTCCCCACTAAGCAGAGAGCCTGATGTGGGGCTTGATCCCAGAACCCTGAGATCATGACCTGAGCCAAAGGCAGAGGCTTTAACCCACAAGCCACCAGGCGCCCCTAGGTGTTTTATCTTTATAAATGCTACAGAAATGGGATCTTTTCTGACTTAATTTTTTTTAAAGATTTTATTTATTTATTTGTCAGAGAGAGAGAGGGAGAGAGAGCGAGCACAGGCAGACAGAATGGCAGGCAGAGGCAGAGGGAGAAGCAGGCTCCCTGACGAGCAAGGAGCCCGATGTGAGACTCGATCCCAGGACGCTGGGATCATGACCTGAGCCGAAGACAGCTGCTTAACCAACTGAGCCACCCAGGAGTCCCTGACTTAATTTTTTTTAACCCTGCTACCTACTGAATTCTCTTAGCATCTATAAGAGCTTTTCAGTTGATGTACTTGGGTCATCTCCTTTAAATCCTGTGAAATTATTCTCTACTATCTAATTTTTATACTTCTAAGACATTTTAATCTCATCTAAATACATTGCTTAGTACCTTCAGAACAATGTTAAATGGTCAATGGCATTAATGAACATTACTGTCTTCATCCTGATTTTAAAGGGAATACTTTTAGTGTTTCCCTATTTAGCAGGAGTTGTAATAGATTTATTTTTATTACACTAAGAAAATATCCATCACTTACTATTTCACTGAGGTTTTTATTTTTTAGATTTTATTTATTTATTTATTTGTCAGAGAGTGAGAGAGTGCACAAGCAGGCAGAGTGGCAGGCAGAGACCAGAGAGAGAAGCAGGCTCCCTGCTGAGCAAGGAGCCCAATGTGAGACTCATTCCCAGGACCCCGGGATCATGACCTGAGCCGAAGGCAGTTGCCCAGCTGACTGAGCCATCCAGACGTCCCTTTTTTTTTTTCTTTTAGATTTTATTTATGAGATTTTTATTTTTTAAAGATTTTATTAATTTATTTGAGAGAAAGAGAGAGAACACAAGCAGGGACAGAGGGCGAGGGAGAAGCAGGCTCCCTGCTGAGCAAGGAGCCCGATGCGGGGCTGGATTCCAGGACCTTGGGATCATGACCCAAGCTGAAGGCAGATGCTTAACCGACTAAGCCACCCAGGCACCCCTATTTCACTGAGGTTTTAAACTAACAATGGATATTGAATCTTTACAAAAAGCAAACACATGCCATTTAAGCCTCCGAAGAGTTCGTTATATATCTATCCACCTGATAAATTACATAAATCAGTTTCCTGATGTTAAACTATCTTTACTTTTCTGAAGAAACCCACACTTGATCTTGTTCTGTTTTTCTTTGAATGGACCTCTGGGATCCTGTTTGCTAATATTTTACTTCAGATTCTCATTCATGAACTGGGCCTATAATATTGGTCTGTTTAATGTTGCTCATAGCTTTATAATTATATTTATATTTCTGACAGAACACTTCATCTTAAAGGAATTCTACCTTAGAGTTAATTTAGTTGAGTATCTAGGACTGCCAACCTCTCACCTCCCCCAACCCAAGGTCAACACATCCCCTAACCATGCTTCTGCTCAACAGAGTTATATAGTTTGGTATCTTCTAGGCACCTGTTTGTTTTTATGTGCTTATCATGAAAAGATTTACTTGTTCTAAGTTGTATACCTCTGACATCCTCAAATTATGGACTGACCCTCAAAACACCTGTTTGAATCCCAAAATTTGTATGGAACCAGAAAAACCCCAAATAGCCAAGGAAATGTTGAAAAAGAAAAGCAAAGCTGGGCATCACATTGCCTGATTTCAAGCTATACTACAAAGCTGTGATCACCAAGACAGCATGGTATTGGCACAAAAACAGACACACAGACCAGTGGAACAGAGTAGAGACCAGATATGGACCCTCAACTCTACAGTCAAATAATCTTTGACTAAGCAGGAAAAAATATCCAGTGGGAAAAAGACAGTCTCTTCAATAAATGGTGCTGGGAAAATTGGACAGCCACATGCAGAAGAATGAAACTCAACCATTCTCTCACATCATACACAAAGATAAACTCAAAATGGATGAAAGATATCAGTGTGAGACATGAATCCATCAAAATCCTAGAGGAGAACCTAGGCAGTAACCTCTTTGACATTAGCCATAGCCACTTCTTTTAAGACACGTCTCCAAAGACAAGGGAAACAAAAGCAAAAATGAACTTTTGGGACTTCATCAAGATAAAAAAGCTTCTGCACAGCAAAGGAAACAGTCAAAAAAACAAAGAGGCAACCCATGGAATGGGAGAAGATATTTGCAAATGACACTACAAAAGGCTGATATCCAAGATCTATAAAGAACTTCTCAAACTCAACACCCAAAAAACATATAATCAAGTCAAAAAATGGGCAGAAGACATGAACAGACACTTCTCCAAAGAAGACATACAAATGGGGGTGCCTGGGTGGCTCAGTGGGTTAAGCCGCTGCCTTCGGCTCAGGTCATGATCCCAGGTCCTGGGTTCGAGCCCCACATCGGGCTTTCTGCTCAGCAGGGAGCCTGCTTCCTCCTCTCTCTCTGCCTGCCTCTCTGCCTACTTGTGATTTCTCTCTGTCAAATAAATAAATAAAATCTTTAAAAAAAAAAAAAGAAGACATACAAATGACTAATAGACACATGAAAAAATGTTCATCATCATTAGCCATCAGGGAAATTCAAATCAAAGCCACATTGAGACACCACCTTATGCCAGTTAGAACAGTAAAAATTGACAAGGCAAGAAAACAAATGTTGGAGAAGTTGTGGAGAAAGGGGAACCCTCTTACACTGTTGGTGGGAATGCAAGTTGGTACAGCCACTCTGGAAGACAGTGTGGAGGTTCCTCAAAAAATTAAAAATAGAGCTACCATATGACCCAGCAATTGTACTACTGGGTATTTACCCCAAAGATACAGATGTAGTGAAAAGAAGGGCCATATGCCCCCCAATGTTCATAGAGCAATGGCCACAATAGCCAAATTGTGGAAGGAGCTGAGATGCTCTTCAACAGACGAATGGATAAAGAAGATGTGGTCCATATCTTGGTACATACAATGGAATATTACTCAGCCATCAGAAAGGATGATTTTTGCTTCAACATGGACAGGACTGGAGGAGATTATGCTAAGTGAAATAAGTCAATCAGAGAAAGTCAATTATCATATGGTTTCACTCATATGTGGAACATAAGGAATAGCATGGAGGACACTAGGAGAAGGAAGGGAAAAATGAAGGGGGGTGGAATTAGAGACAGAGACAAATCATGAGAGACTATGGGCTCCAGGAAACAAACTGAGGGTTTCGGGGGTGGGGGGTTGGGTGAGCCCAGTGATGGGTATTAAGGAGGGCACGTATATCATGGAGCACTGGCTGTTATACGCAAGCAATGAATCATGGAACAGTACATCAAAAACTAATGGTGTACTATATGGTGACTAACATAACATTAAACACACACACACACACACACACACACCTGTTTGATAAAGTTTGTCCAATCAAGTAGGGCAATTCATGCAGAAACCAGTCCAAAGGAGGAAAAACAAGGCAGCCATTCCAGAGCAACAAGACCTCAAAAGGCAACTATTTTTATACTCAAGGCCTAACAACTCCCTTTGGGATTAATCCATTTGTAAAAAAAAAACTCTATCAGCATTGTCCAACAGAACTTTCTGTAATGATAAAAATTATTATCTGTGTTGTCCAATACGGGAGCTGCCAGCCACGTGTGGCTAATGGGCGCCTGACATGTGATTAGCACAGTGGAAGAACTGAATTTTATTTTAAAGATTGACTTATTTATTTACTTATTTGAGAGAGAGAGAGAGAGCATGGGCGTGCAGAAGGGAGGGGCAGATGGAGAGGGAGAAAGAGTGTCAAGCTGACTCTGCTCTCAGCCCAGAGCCCAATGCAGGGCTCCATCCCAGGACCTCAGAACGTGACCTGAGCAGAAACCAAGAGTCAGCTACTCAACCGACTATGCCACCCAGGCACCCCTGAAGGAACTAAATTTTAAATTTAATCTAATTATATATATATTTTAAAGATTTTATTTATTTATTTGACAGACAGACATCACAAGTAGGCAGAGAGGTAGGCACAGAGAGAGGGGGAGGTAGGCTCCCCGCCGAGCTGAGAGCCCGATGTGGGGCTCAATCCCAGGACCCTGGGATCATGACCTGAGCCGGAGGCAGAGGCTTTAACCCACTGAGCCACCCAGGCGCCCCAATCTAATATTATATTTAAATAGCTACATGTGGCTATTGGCTACCACACTAGACTCTAGCACAGCTCTAAGTGGTCTATGAAGAAACCGGATTCAATGAGCCTATGGTTACCAACAGCTGGGAAGGAACAAAGAGCCCAGGCATTGAGGTATTCATGGATTCATCAAATCTCAAATATTTAACTACTGAGCACCTACTATGTGCTAAACATTGTTCTAGGTATCAAAGATACAGAGCTAAGCAGACCATAAGGGCACACTCTTGCTCTCATTAGATGAGACAGATGATCAAAATAAATCGGGAACAGTAAGTGTTAAGCTGGAAACTGAAATAGGGAAAGTGAGAGTAACTACCTAGCTACTTTAGACAAGAGTTCATGGAAGTCTTTTCAAGGAGGGGGCATCTGAACTGAACACCCAGAAGGAACCAGTGTTCCTCTTGGAATATTCAGCTAGTGTGAAAGCGCCTGGGACCTTGGGATGTCAGAGTTAGGGGAATACACGTCTGGGCTAGAGTCAGGTTGGTGAGGGCGCTCCAGATGGAGTCAGTCATATCACAGTGGGCTTCATAAACCAAGATAAGGACTTTCATTATATTCTAAATTCAGAGCAGCTATTGGAAGGTTTTGAGCAAGGGAGAAGTGCCATCTTTTTTCATGTTAAAAAGGATCAATCTGGCTGCTTTGAGAGAATAGACAATAGGACATTATTATCTGTAATAATCCAGTGGGTAATGAATAAAGACTGGAACCCGAGAGACCAGGTAGAAGGCTCCTGCGATAGACAGATGGGGAGAGTGTACAGTTTGAAGATATCCCTTGGAAACAGAGTCAGCAGGACTTGTTGATGGCCTTGGGTCTCAGCTCATACTCCGTGGCCTTGGACTACTCATTTGTTAAGATAATCCAAGGCTCACTTTTAAAATTAGCATTCGGTAAGTATGAAATGAGTATTTACTATATACCGGGCATCGGAAGATAACACAAACAAGATGCACTTACTACCTAACCTTCCAAAGCTTGAAAAATAATTACAATAAAGTAAGTGCTATAAAGTAGAATCATACCATATCATCAGAAACCTAATCTAAGCTTGAGGATCAGGATAAGCTTCCCTGAGGAAATTCAGGATGTGACCTGCAGAATAATTAAGGTGAGCTAGGTGAAGTGGGGAGGAGAGAATTCTCCCAGTGGAAGGAGGGAACGGTGTGTGCCATGGTCCCGTAATCAGAAGAAGAGCTGGGCTGAAGCTTGGGAACAGAGAGATGAAGCTGGAGAAGTAGGTAGGAAGCTGATCAGCCTGACTTACAAACTACAATAACGATTTTGGACTTTAACAGCAATAGAAAACCACTTAAGTTTATTTTTCCTCCCACACTTTAGTTTTTAATTCTTCTTCATTTCACATTTTATTAAGTCATAAGATACATACAGTAAACTATGTAAAGTGTACTGATCTTAAGTGTACAGCCTGAAGAAGTGTTACAACTGGGTTACATCCCAGAAGATACAGAACCTTCTCAGCACCCCAGAAGACTTCACGCCCCTCCCCCCTCAGTAATCCTTACTGCTTGGGTCTCAGTTAACATTCTGGGAGATAGGTAATATATCTTGAGATGGGGGCGCCTGGGTGGCCCAGTGGATTAAAGCCTCTGCCTTGGGCTCGGGTCATGATCTCAGGGTCCTGGGATCGAGCCCCACATCGGGCTCTCTGCTCAGTGGGGAGCCTGCTTCCTCCTCTCTCTCTCTCTCTGCCTGCCTCTCTGCCTACTTGTGATCTCTGTCCAATAAATAAATAAAATCTTTAAAATATATATATATATATCTTGAGATACAGGATATCTCCAGAGATGTTCACTATTCATCTTACGACTTGTCCCCGTCAATTAGTCTATAGAGATACTCACGATTTAACTTGTGACTTATCCCCATCAATTAGTCTATTAAAGCTGCCTATTTAGCCATGTAATGTCTGACTTCTTTTAATCAATGTCATGTTTTCGAGATGTATCCTTGCTGTTGCTAGTATCAGTAGTTTGGTTTCTTTTTAAAATTTTGCCATGTAGGGGTGCCTGTGGCTTCATTGGTTAAGTGTCTGACTCCTGATTAGGCTCAGTCATGATCTTGGGGTCATGAGATCAAGCCCGGCATCAGGCTCCGCACTGTGGAGTCTCCTTGGGGTCCTCTCTCTCCCTCTCTCTCTGAGTCTCCTGCTCACACTCTCTCATTCTCTCTCTAAAAAATAAAAATAATAATTTTGTCATGTAGTATTCCACTGTATGAATGCACCTGAATTTGTCCATTCTCTTGGTTCTTTCTAACTTAAGGGTTGTTTCAAGTTTTCAGCAATTCTGAATAAAGTTACTACAAATATTCTTATACACATCTTTTTACAGACATATGCACTCCTTTCTCTTGAGTATATACCTAGAAGTAGAACTGCTAAATCATAAGATGGAAATCTGTATAGTTTTAGTTTATACTGCTAAAACATTTCTAAAAGGATGGAAGTAATTTACAATCCCACCAGCAATGCTTGAGATCTGCATTGCTTCACATATGTACCTTAACTTGGGATTGTTACTCACCTTGATATTAGCCACTTTAGTGGGTCTATTTCTCACTTGGGGTTTCTTTTCTCAGTAGATTATTTCCTTTAGGATAAATTTAGAATTACAAAAAAGTTGCAGATGGTACAGAGTTTGGATATCCTCCACGTAGCCTCCCTTATTTTAATATCTTACACACTCATGACTCGTTAGTTAAAAGCAAGAAATTAACACTGTTGAAATACTAATTAAGCTATAGACTTTACTCAGATTGCACCAGTTTTTCTCTAATGTCCTTTTACTGGTACAGGATCTAATCCAAGATACTACATTGCATTAGTGGTCATGACCCTTTAGTCTGATCTGTGACAGTTTCTTTCTTTTTTTTTTTTTCTTTTCTTATTTTTTCCTTGGCAGTTTTGAAGCGCGCTAATCAGTTACTTGCAGAATGTCCTTCAGTTTGGGTTTTTGTGATGTTTTCTCAGGACTAGAAACTGCCAAACTGTCTTCCAAAGTGACTATAGTATACCCTTTCACATTTCCATCTGCAATCAGAATTCCTTCTGCTCCACTACATTTCATGGTGGGTGGTGTTGGTTTTAAGCAATTATGGGAGGTGAACAGCGGTCCCTCATTGTGATTTTTAATTTGCATTTCTCTAATGACCAATGTTGACCATCTTTTCACATGCTTATTTGCCATCTGTATACCTCATTTGCCAAAATGTCTCTTTAAATCTTTTGCCTATTTTTAAATTGGGTCATTTGTTTTTTTATTCAGTTTTAAGAAGTCTTTATGCATTCCAGATACAAGTCCATTATCAGACATGCAATCTGCAAACGTTTTTTCTTAGCCTGTGGTTTATCTCTTTATTCTCTTAACATATCTGTCACAAAGCAGTTTTTAAATTTTGATATGATCTACATTATCAATTTTTTCTTTTATGGATTGTGTTTTCTTTTAAATAATCTCTACACCCAACTTGGGGCTCAAACCCACAACCCCAAGATCAAAAGTGGCATACTCCACCAACTGAGCCATCCAGGTGCCCCATGGATTGCATTTTGGATGTAGTATCTGAAATCTGATCACCAAACCCAAACCCAAAGTTAATGCAGATTTTCTCCTGTGTGTTTTTTAAAGATTTTATTTATTTATTTGTTTGTTTATTTATTTATTTATTTATCTGAGAGAGAGAGTGTGTGTAGAGGGAGAGGGAGAAGCAGACTCCCCGAGGAGCACAGGGTTTAATCCCCAGGTGCCCAACAAGTTGGGCCACCCAGGTGCCCCTCTCCTGTGTTTTCTTCTAAATATTTTGTCACTTCATTCTTTCAGTTTAAGCTTATGAGCCGTTACTCTTTGTGTAAATATGAGGTACATGTTGAAGTTTGTTTTTTTGTGGTTGAAAAGACTGTTCTTTCTACATCAAATTTTCTTTGCATCTTTTCAAAACTCAGTTGATAATACTTGCGTGGGTTTATTTCTGGGCTCTCTTGGCACTGCAGGCCTATGGGTCTACCCTTTTGCTAAGACCACACTATCTTGATGACTGTAGTTTCCTAATAAGTCTTGAAATTCAATAGGGTAGTTTCTCCAACTGGTGTTCCTTTTTTAGTTCCTTTCAGTTCCTTTTCTTTTCCGTATAAATTTTAGAATCCACTTGCCAATTTCTATCAGAAAAATATTAAAAAGGCCTGCTGTGATTTTGATTGAGGATACACTGACTCTTTAAATTGAACTGGGGAGAGCTGACATCCATGCAATATTGAATTTTCCAACCCATGAACACAGTATATCTCTCCATTTATTTATATCATTGTTGATTTTTTTTATTACTGTTTCATAGTTTTTAGTATACAGATCCCGGCCATACTTTGTTATATGTATACTTAAATACTTAAGTAGGGGGTGGGAGGTGGGGGACTATTATAAATCATATATATTTTTTTAAGATTTTATTTATTTATTTGACAGACAGAGATCACAAGTAGGCAGAGAGGCAGGCAGAGAGAGAGAGGAGGAAGCAGTCTCCCTGCTGAGCAGAGAGCCAGATGCGGGGCTCGATCCCAGGACCCTGGGATCATGACCTGAGCCGAAGGCAGAGGCTTTAACTCAGGCTTTAACTGAGCCACCCAGGCGCCCCATAAATCATATTTTTAAATTTCAAATTCTAATTGTTTACTGCTGATATATGGAAATATGTTTGACTTTTATATATTGGCCCTGTATCCGACAAACTTGCTAAACTTACATATTAGTTCTAGGAACATTTTTGTAGATCCTTTGGGATTTTTGCACAGATAATTATGTCATTTTCAAACAAAAACAGTTTTATATCTTCCTTTCTAATCTGTAAAACTTTTATTTTCTTGCCTTATTACATTGGCCAGGACATCCAGTATATTGAAAAGATGTTCTGGTCACAGATTCCTTAGAGCAAAATGATCATACCTGTCAGAGCATTTTCATTTGGTGTAGCATTTACAGAACAGACACAGCACTAGTACCAACACAATATACCTAACATTAGGACAAGCCAGTATGGAATAGGGATAGAAGAACAGAAACAACTAGCATGTTCTGGAGAGCCATTACATACATTTTATATTCTTGTACTAATTTGATTACTCACTTTCCCCCTTAATTTACTGCTATTTGTACCTTATAGTAAGTTTATACATTACTATTTAGCATAGAAATCAGCTAATGGTCTGCTAGATCCAGGTCTTCCTCGGGCCAATCATTTCCCATAGGTATTATATCCTGAGGAGGCTTTAATTTAATCCCCTAATACATTTGATCATTTGCATGAAGTAGTTAAATTTTACCAACATCACTATATCACAGTATTTTTAACATTTGGGTCTACTATCAAGTATACAAAGCCCAGTCCAGCATAAGGGTCTATTCCTATTAGAACCTATGTACAGTTCCCTGGGGCTACCAGCATTGGTCCAGCATAATTCACACACAAGCTGTGTGCATGGTCTTCCTTTCCCCCTCCCCCCAGCACCTTTCCCAGAGCCATCTACCGTCTTTCTCTTGTGGCATTTTGTGCCGCAGACAGTGCAAGAGGAAGATGTCTAGATTCAGCCCCTACTTACAGCTGCAGCAGCCACATGTCCACTCACCTCAAGGGAGTGCCCCAAAACGTCGACTTCGTGTTGCCAATCACCTTCTAAATCTGGAAGGGAGTTCTTCTGGTGGGCATTGACCTGCCCTGCTTTCGTGTGCCCCTTAAATTCCCAGAGTGATTTCTGCATGGCCACACCCTATCCAGGCATCCCCTTAATAGTCCCGTTTTCCCTTGATCATCTACCATGACCCCATGGCCAGGCCACTGGCTACTGCCCATGAATCTGTAAAAATTCAAACACAGGGACTTTTAACCAGTGTTCAACTCTTGCATCACCGCTAGAGAACAGCACGCAGCTGAGCCCATGGAGAGATGATCTCTTCTAACAGCACAGCTGCTGTTTCAGACCATGAGGGACTGACTAGTTGGCCGTGCAGGGGTCAAAGATCCCTTATCTCCTCCACTTCCTTACTTTCTCTTCCCAAGCCAATGCTTCTGTGAGCCATGGCTGTTTGAGCAAATCCCACTCCTCTGACACCAACTTACAGGATCTGTTTCTACTCACAACACTTGTGACACCAAATGTGTGCATTTTCCACAGCAGATTCTCCAGTTCTCTGCAGATACCAACTTAGTGTCCTCCAATTTAGCTCAATTTTGACACTAATGACCCAGAGCTTGTAGGTTACCAACACTTCTGTTCAAGTTTCCTACAAATCAGAGGTTCCCAAGACCCCTGTCTTCAACTCAATAATTTGCTAGAACAGTTTAACAGAATTCAGGGAACTCCTTTACTAACTAGTGACAGGTTTATTACAAAGAATATTATAAAGGATACAAACAAGCAACCTAAGAGGGACATAGGGCAAGGTCTGGAAGAGTCCAGAGCACAAGCTTCTGCCCCACGGTCCCAGCTCATGAATGCGTTCACCAACCTGCAAGCTCTCTGAACCCCTTAGTTTAGGGATTTTTATGGCAGCCTTATCCTAAACAGAACTATTATTAATTCAGTCTCTAGCCTCCTCCCCTTCCTGGAGGGTGGGTGGATAGAGCTAGAAGTTCCAAACTTCTAATTATGGCTTAACCTTCCTGGTGACCAGTTATGACTCTGAAGCCATCCAAGAGCCCACCAAGAGTCACCACGTGAAAACAAAATGCACTTGAGAGGCGCCATGGGCAGAAGCCGGTCACAGCTGCCTCAGGGTCGGCTGTGCAGACAGGCAGCAGGCGCTGGGCTGGGACTCCTGCCGAGGTGGGCTCGGGCTCTGCCTCTGAGCAAGCAGCCTCCCTGCGTTGTTTCCTGTTCTCTCCCCCGTGTGGCTGCAGCTCCGGGCCTTGCCTTGCGGGCCCAGATGACCATAGCTGCAGCTTTGGAAGAGCTACAGAAAGACCCAGAGGAGGTGAAGGTGCTGCTGGAAAAGGCCGCCAGAAAGAGTATGCGATGCCCTTACCTTTGAAAGTCCAAGATGGAGACAGAAATCAAGACCAAGATGCTGCTGAAATCACAGAGAGCAGCAGAACCTCTTGACAATGAAAAACCGCCATGGTGGCTCCCTTGACAACGGGATGTACAGTGAAAATCAGTGATTGTGGATGGGATCGGCAGATAAATTTGTGAAGATCTACC
This sequence comes from Lutra lutra, assembly GCF_902655055.1. NCBI lineage: Eukaryota > Metazoa > Chordata > Mammalia > Carnivora > Mustelidae > Lutra > Lutra lutra. The sequence goes on from NC_062285.1 coordinate 42,279,139, forward strand.
TCACCTTAGGTTGAGTTCATCAAGTCCCCACTGAGAACGCACACGTGCATTTCACAGAGACCTCATTTGATCTTTTGGTAAAGAATCTGAATGGGAAGAGTCATTCCATGGTCGTGAACAATCTCTTGAAACCCATCTCCGTGGAAGGCAGTTCAAAAAAAATTCAAGACAGATACAGTTCTTATGTAGAAAGAAAGCAGAAAACACGCGGTGGGACTACCTGACTCAAGTTGAAAAAAGAATGCAAAAAGAAAAGCCCTCCCACAGCACCCATCAGTAGGAAATACATCCTACTGAGGGACTGGTGGATGCTCTAAAGAAAATTATGAAGATGGAGATGATGAAAGTGAACTATTAATAAAGCCTAGGTGGAATCAAGAGAGAAGCCAAAGGAGACACAGAATTTTGGGATTTTATTTTTTATTTTTTAAAAGATTTTATTTATTTATTTGATAGAGACATCACAAGTAGGCAGAGAGAGAGGGGGGAAGCTGGTTCCCTGCCGAGCAGGGAGCCTGATATGGGGCTCCATCCCAGGACCTTGAGATCATGACCTGAGCCGAAGGCAGAGGCTTAATCCACTGAGCAACCAAGGTGCCCCACAGAATTTTGGGATTTTAAAGTCATTTTGGTGGGACGTCTGGGTGGTTTAGTTGGTTAAGTGTCTACCTTTGGCTCAGGTCATGATCCCAGGGTCCCAGAATCAATTCCCACATTGGGCTCCCTGCCCAGCCAGGAGTCTGCCTCTCCCTCTGCCTGACACTCCCCCTGCTTGTGCTCTCTCTCTCTCTGACAAATAAATAACTAAAATCTTTTTTTTTAATTAAGATAAAATCAGAAGTCATTTTGGGAATCGTGGTGTGGAAATACTGATGTTCCCAATAAGGAGATGTTGGTGAACTGCACAGATGAATTTGAAAGATAACTACAAACAGCCTTCTTCTAAGAAGAGGCAATGAATTCTCCCATTTCCTCCTGGAGGATTTATTTAAATAGAATATGCTTATTAAACACTTACTCGAAAGATGGTTTCTTTAGCAATCTGGGCATTTTATTCCAGAAAGGGTAATATCGCATTCATGTGTGAAAAGTGAAAAAGCAAGTCTTGCCTAACGATAATGCCACATTGTGTTTCTTTTCATTCAGCTAACAAAATTTATTGTTCACCTGTAAGTTCCTGACATCGGCTCCCACCAGTGTAAGAATAAGTAAAATAAAACCTGAATTTCTAGGGTGCCTGGGTGGCTCAGTGGGTTAAAACTCTGCCTTCGGCTCAGGTCATGGTCCCAGGGTTCTGGGATCGAGCCCCGCATCAGGCTCTCTGCTCGGCAGGGAGCCTGCTTCCTCCTCCTCTCTCTCTGCCTATTTCTCTGCCTGCTTGTGATCTCTGTCTGTCGAATAAATAAATAAAATCTTTATTAAAAAATGAATTTCTAGGGGCGCCTGGGTGGCTCAGTGGGTTAAGCCGCTGCCTTCGGCTCAGGTCATGATCTCAGAGTCCTGGGATCGAGCCCCGAATCGGGCTCTCTGCTCAGCAGGGAGCCTGCTTCCTCCTCTCTCTCTGCCTGCCTCTCTGCCTGCTTGTGATCTCTCTGTCAAATAAATAAATAAAATCTTTTAAAAAAAATGAATTTCTATATAAATAAATAAATAACAAAAGACATTTTTGTCACTCAAGAAATTACAATGGTAAATCTCTTTATTTCTCCCTTAGATCTTTTAGTTTTGCTTCATATATTTTGTAGCTCTACTGTTAGGTGCATATACGTTTAAGATTACTATGTCTTTTTTTTTTTTAAGATTTTACTTATTTATTTGACAGAGATTACAAGTAGGCAGAGAGGAAGGCAGAGAGAGAGGAGGAAGCAGACTCCCCGCTGAACAGACAGCGCAATGTGGGACTCGATCCCAGGATCCCGGGCCTATGACCCGAGCCAAAGGCAGAGGCTTTAACCCACTGAGCCACCCAGGCTCCTGAGATTACTATGTCTTCTTGAAGAAATGACCCTCTAATCAGTATATTGTGTCCCTCTTTATCCCTGATCTGTTCTTGTTCTGAAGTCTACTTTATGTGAAATTAATATAAACATTCCATGTTTCTTTTGATTCGTGTTTTTAGTACATCTTTCTCTACTCTTTTATTTTTAACCTGTTGAATACTCTATATTTAAAGTGAATTTCTGGTACACAGCGTATAGTTGGGTCTTGCTTCCTAAACTCTATCTTTTAAGTAGTATGTTTAGACTATTCATATCTAATGTGATTATTGATAGTTAGATTAAAATATGCCATCTTGTTTGATGATTTCTTTTGTTTGTTTTCTGTGTTTTGGGGGGATTTCTTTTCATTGTTATCTATTTGTTAATAAGTTTGGTTATATTAAAATGTAAAATTTTGTCCACTGAAAGACAATATAAACACAGACTATGACGATACTTACAATCATATGACTGATAAAGAATTACCATCCAGAATGTTTAAAAGAAAAAGATCAGTAAGATAAAGACAAACAATCTGACAGAAAAACAGGCAAAGAATAGGAATGGGCAACTCACTAATGAAGAAAACCAACACCAAAAAATATATATATATATTTTAAGGAGCTGTTCAGCCACAGACTCTTAACTATAGAGAACAAACAGCTAGTTATCAGTGGGAAGGAGGGTAGAGGGATGAGTTAAGCAGGTGACAGGGATTAAGGAAGGCAGTTGGAGTGATGAGCACCAGATGTTGTATGAAGTGTTGTATCACTATTTGTACACCTGAAACTAATATTACACTGTATGTTAACTAACTGGGATTTAAATAAAAACTTAAAGAAAAGAGTAAGAATAGATCACTTACAAGGTCTATGAGGGTAACAAGAGAAGAGGGCCAAAACAAGACCCTGCAGAACTTCCACATTCAATGGCCAGGGAGAGGAGGAAGAGCTGGCAAAGGAAATTGAATCAGAACACCCAAAGGAGGAAGAAACCAAGGAAACATGATGTTTGGTGAGGAAAAATGTTTCAAGAAGAAAGGGGCATTCAACCATGTCAAATGCTGCTCAGGGGTTAAATAAGAAGATGGAAGAGTGTCTGTTGGATTTATTAAAATGTAGTCACACACCTTAGTGAGAGTAGATCCAATGAAGAGATGGGAATGAAGTGAGATGAAGGATGAGTGGGAGGTAAGCAGGGCTGCCACATGGCACAACCCTGGACAGCTCCTTTCAAATGATGCCCCAGGAGGCACCATTTACACAGACTACAGAATAACATGGTCTGTGGAGTTATCCGATGCCGAGCCCCTGGAGAGAAAATGGAGCCCATGAGTAGAGTGATTTAAGAGCATTACCCATAAGGTCCAACAGCCTGTCCTCAAACACTGGTTGCAACACTTACTAACAAAGTGAGGTTGCTCAAGTGGCTCAAACATTTCACACCTCAGGGTCCAAACCTATAAAAATAATACCAACGCGATAGGACTGTTGTGAGAGGTGAATACAACACTCTACATTTCAGCTCATAATAAGCATTCAATCAATGTAAATTATCATTTTCTGTAGTGCTTAGACAAACACTTTCAAAAGCATGGCCATCATGGGAACAGAGAAATGACAATAGCTACAAGGGGATATGGAATTGAAGGAAGGTAGTGTTTATTTTGTTTTGTTTAATTTAACCTAATTTAATTAACTTTATTTCTTAAAGCTTTGGTTTCCAGAAAAATTGCACAGAAAATACAGAGTGTCCATATACTCTTTCTTCCCCTCCACACACCACTTCCTCTACTACTAACATCTTGCATTAGCGTGGTACACTTGTTACAGCTTTTGAACCAAACCAATACATTGTTACTAAATAAAGTTCATAGTTAACATTAGAGTTCACTCTGTCCTGTGGGCTTGATGAAGGTATAATGTCATATATCCATTATTATAATATCATATGGTACCAAGTAGTTTCACTACCCTAAAAATCCCCTATTATTCACATCTTTATCCCTCCCTCTCCACAAGCCCCTGGCAACCTCTGATTCTTTTTATTGTCTCTATAGTTTTGCCTTTTCTAGAATGTCATAGTTGGAATCACACAATATGTAGCCTTCTCAAACTGGCTTCTTTCTCTTAACAATATGCATTCAGGTTATTCCCTGGTTTTTGTTTTTGTTTTTTGTGGCTCAATGGCTCATTTCTTTTTTTGCAGAATAATATCTCATGATCTAGATGTACCACTATTTTTTAACCATTCAACCATATAAGAATATCTTGGTTACTTCTAAGTTTTGGCAATTATGAATAAAGCTACTGAAACATATGTGGGCAGGTTTTTGTGTAGACAGAAGTTTTCAACTCTTTTGGGCAAATACTGAAGGATAAGTACACTTATCCTGTGATAAGATTACGTATAGCTTTGTAAGAAATTGCCAAACTGTCTTCCAAGTTGGTTCTGCCATTTTGTATTCCCAACAGAAATGAAGGAGAGTTCCTGCTGTTCTGTATACTCACGGGAGATTGGTGTTTGGGATTTTAGCCATTCTAATAGGTGTGCAGTATTATCTTGTTGCTTTCATTTGCAATTCTTTAATAACATATGAGGTTTAGCATCTTTTCTTTTTCATATGTTTATTTGCCAGCTGTACATCTTTGGGAGGTGTCTGTTCAGATCTTTTTGCCCATTGGGGGCCCATTTTTTAAATTAAATTGCCTATTTTCATATTGTTGAGCTTAAACAGTTCTTTGTAAGTTTTTAACATGCGTTCTTTATTAGATTTACATCTTGCCAATATTTTTTTCAGTCTGTGGCTTGTCCTCATTCTTTTAACAGTGTCTTTCACAGAGCAGAAATTTTTCAATTTAATGGGAATCTCATTTGTCAGTTTTTTTTTCTTTCACAAACACTACTTTCACTGTTGTATTTAAAAAGTCATTGCCAAGGGCACCTGGGTGGCTCAGTGGGTTAAGCCGCTGCCTTTGGCTCAGGTCATGATCTCAGGGTCCTGGGATCGAGTCCCGCATCAGGCTCTCTGCTCAGCAGGGAGCCTGCTTCCCTCTCTCTCTCTCTCTGCCTGCCTCTCTGTCTACTTGTGATCTCTCTCTGTCAAATAAATAAATAAAATCTTTTAAAAAAAAGTCATTGCCAAGTTCAAGGTCTCCTAGGTTTTTTCCCATACTATCTTCTAGTACTTTTATAGTTTTGCATTTTACATTTAGGTCTATTACCCATTTTGAGTTAATTTTTGTGAAATGTATAAGGTCTATTCTAGTCTCTCTCTTTCCCTGTAATATTTTTATTTATTTGTCAGAGAGAGAGAGCACAAGCAGTGGGGAGCAGCAAGCAGAGGCAGGGAGAGAATGAGGCTCCATACTGAGCAGGTAGCCTGATGCGGGACTTGATCCCAGGACCTTGGGATCACAACCCAAACCAAACCCAAAACAAACCAAAGATGCGCAGACAACTGAGCCACCCAGGCATCCCTATTCTAGTCTCTTTTTTTGTATGTCCAGTTGTTCTAGCACCATTTGTTGAAAAAACTATCTTTTCTCCATTGATTGCCTTTAGTCCTTTGCCAAAAATCAGTTGATTATATTTCTCTGTATCTATTTCTAGGCCTTCTATTCGGTTCCATTTATCTATTCATTTATTCTTTTGCCCATCCTATGCTATTTTTTTAAAGATTTTATTTATTTATTTGACAGAGATCACAAGTAGGCAGAGAGGCAGGCAGAGGGGGGGGGGGGGAAGTAGGCTCCCTGCTGAGCAGAGAACCAAATGTGGCGCTCATTCCCAGGACCCTGAGATCATGACCTGAGCCAATAGAAGAGGCTTTAACCCACTGAGCCACCCAGATGCCCCACCATCCTATACTATCCTAATTACTGAAGCTTTATAGTAAGACTTGAAGCAGGTAGTGTCAGTCTTCTTCTGACTTTTGTCCTTCTCCTTCAATACTGAATTAGTTACTCTGAGTCTCTCTCTCTCTTTTTTAAGATTTTATTTATTTATATGAGAGAGTGAAAGCAAGAGAGATCACAGAAGGAGAGGAAAAGAGAGAAGCAGACTTCCAGCTAAGCGGAGAGCCCGATGTGGGGCTTGATCACAGGATTCCAGGATCATGACCCGAGCTGAAGGCAGACGCTTAGCCAACTGAGACATGCAGGAGCCCCCTCTTTTTTTTTTTTTTTAAGTAATTTCTACACCCAATGTAAGGCTCAAACTCACAACCCTGAGATCAAGAACCTCAAGCTCTTCCGACTGAGCCAGCCAGGCACACCTTGGATCTTTTTTAACTTTAGATTGGTTTGTCAATATACACAAAACAACGTGCTGGGATTTTGATCGGGATTGTGTTGAATCTATGGATGAGGTTGAGAAGAACTACTATTGAACAATATGGAGTGGAAGGGTTTTGGGGGGTTTTTTTGTTTGTTTTATTTTCTTAAGATGAGGAGAAGCTCGAGCATATTTAAAAATTTTGGGGAAGGAGCCAGTAGAGAAGAGATTAAAACCTCAAAAGGCAGAGAATCATCAATAAGAGATTATAGAGCAGGCTGCAAGAAGTGGGGTTCAGGGTGCATGTGGAGGAATTGATAGGAGGAGGGACCTTTGTCCATTATAAAGGAGGACAGGGAGTGAGGACATGCATAAATGCAGGTGTATTTGTAAATTTGGTGGTGAATTTGATTCTTTAGTAAAGATGGATGCCAAGTCAGCTGTTGAGAGCAAGAGGATGAGATAGGACTGGGAAGTTTGAATGGAGGAAGTGTGAGCAGTCATCGAACAGAGGCAAAGAACATATTCGCCAGAGGGATGGGGCAGGATCACCAGATAGTGTTGAAGGCTCTCCTGGTGACCGTAAACTTGGAAGCCATGAAGACCTGTGAGATCACCCAGTGTACTCAGACACCCAGTTGTATGCACAGAGAAGGAAATCGTTCATCCATCCGGGATCAGGCTGCTTCCACAAAGGTGTGATAAAAGGTCAGGGACACAAAGGATTTTATAATAGCAACAAGAGAGTGATGAAAGTAGTGGTGGGCTGTCAGATCTAAGAGGGACAGGGAAGTGAAAATGGAAGGAGCTAATGGCTGAAAATCAAGTGGAGAGGCAGGGGACTGGCGGCCAGAGGGAAGACCAGGTGCAGTGGGCGTGGTTGAGCAAGAACAGGAGGTTGTGGTCAAAGAGTTTCCATCTCTGTAAAGTCGGGACATGGGAGTTGCAGTAATAATCAAACGTGACAGAACGTGTGCTCTGTAAACAGTGAAACACCACACCGTTTGTTTCTTCACTAGATGTAAACTTGAAGACAGGAACCATGTCTCAGACATTCCTCCTGCTAGCCTAGCGCTTCATGTCGAATCCGTGGTAATGAATCTGAGTGTTAGAAAGAGGAGCCAGTGAGCTGATTTCCCTTGAAGATTGAGGCTCGGCCAGAATTTTGGACTTTCCAGTCCTGAAAACAGCTGATCCTTCCACATTCTTGTAGGCAGACCAGCTGACGTCTGACAATGAGGTTATATATAGATCAGACTGTTCTGATAAGGGCAGGGCAGCTTGTATTGAATACAGTAGTCCCCTCTTAACCATGGTCTCATTTGCTGTGGTTTCAGTTACCGCTGGCCAACCACAGGCTGGAAATAGATGATCCTTCCTCTCACGCAGCCTCAGAAGGTGGCCTAACACCATATCACAGTGCCTACCTCATTGACTTTGTGTTATCTCATCACAGAGGCATTTTGTCCTCTCACAGTATCGCAAGAAGCGTGAGAAGAGTACAAAAAGATGTGTTGTGTGTGTGTGTGTAATGTGTGAGACCACATTACATAACTTACAGCATGTTGTTATCATTGTTCTATTGTTTTATTATCAGTTGTTATTAACTTCCGTGCTTAATTTATGAATTAAACTTTATCATAGGTCTGTATGTATAGGAAAACACATAGTATATATAGGTTCAGTACTATCTGTGTTCTTAGGTATCCCCCACAGATAAGGGGGGGTGGACTACTGTATATATTTATAAACTCTCAATAAAATATTAAAAAGCAATTATTTGAAGACATTGAGGAATTACCTAAAGGGTAGAAACTGGAAGAGATTTAGTGCTTAAAAAAAAGGAAAAAAAAAAAAGAAAAGAAAAACATACTGATTGAGAGCCATATTACCTGGCTTTTACAGGTTTTCATGATGTACATGGGGGAGGGGTGGATAGAGCCAAAGAAGAAATTGGCACTCTTGCTAACGAGTCCAAGTTTGGTATTGTCAGCTCAGCTGGAAACGGAAGGGTACTCTCAGAAAAGAAGGAAGAAGAGGAGAGCCCCCAAATCAGCAAACCCCTTCAAATCCTTAACTGACTCCTGAACTATGGAGCAATACTCCAAGGAGTTAATCACAAGAATGTCCATTCCTCATCAGGCATGGTTTAAGATTAACCCAGCATTGGAGCGCCTGGGTGGTTAATCAGTTAACCGTCTGACTCTTGATTTTGGCTCTAGTCATGATCTCAGGGTCCTGGAATTGATCCCTGCATCAGGCTCTGCCCTCAGTGGGGAGTCTGCTTGAGAATTCTCTTCCTCTCCCTCTGCCCCTCCCCTGGCTCTCTCTCTCCCTCTCAAATAAATAAATAAAATCTTTTAAAAAGTGTAACTCAGGGACGCCTGGGTGGCTCAGTTGGTTGGACGACTGTCTTCAGCTCAGGTCATGATCCCGGGGTTCCAGGATCGAGTCCCACATCGGGCTCCCAGCTCCATGGGGAGTCTGCTTCTCCCTCTGAGAAGTCCTCACTCATGCTCTCTCTCACTGTCTCTCTCTCAAATAAATAAATAAAATCTTTAAAAAATAAAAATAAATAAAAATAAAATAAATAAATAAAAAGTGTAACTCAAAAGTGGATAAAATACCTAATGCCTAAATGCAAAAAATAAAGCTATAAAACTCCTAGAAGGAATATGGGTGTAATCTGTTTTACCCCAATTAGGCAATGGTTTTGGGTTTTTTTTTTTAATATGACAATAAAAGCACAAGCAACAAAGGAAAAAAGCATAAATTGGACTTCATCAAAATTAAATTTTTTTGTACTTCAAAGGATACCATCAAGAAAGTGAAAAGACAACCCACAGAATGGGAGAATATATTTGAAAATCATACATCTGATGAGGCACTTGTATCTAAAATATATAAAGAATTCCTATGACACAAGTTTTAAAAAGGACAAACAACCCAATTCAAAAATGGGTAAAGAACTGGGGTGCCTGACTGGCTCAGTTGGTGGAGCATGTGACTCTCAGGGTTGTGAGTTTGAGCCCCATGTTGGAATGTAGAGATTACTTAAAAAAAAAAAATTTTTAACGGGTAAAGGACTTGAATAGATATTTCTCCAAAGAAGATTTATAAATGGCTAACAAGCCATGGAAAGATGTTCAACATCATTAGAGCTTAGAGAAATGCATCTAAAAACCACAATGAGATACCACTGACTAAGACGATTACAATTTTAAAAAGACAGATAATAACTAGTGTTGGTAATAATATCAAGAAACTAGAAACTTCATACACTGCTAGTGACAATGTCAAATGTTGCAGTCACTTTGGAAAACAATCTAGTGGCTCTTAAAGAGGTTAAACATAAAATTACCACATGACCGGGGCACCTGGGTGGCTCAGTGGGTTAAAGCCTCTGCTTTCAGCTCAGGTCATGATCCCAGGGTCCTAGGATTGAGCCCCACATCAGGCTCTCTGCTCCGTGGAGAGCCTGCTTCCTCCCTCTCTGCCTGCCTCTCTTGCCTACTTGTAATCTCTGTCTGTCAAATAAATAAATAAAATCTTTTTAAAAAAATTACCACATGACACAACAATCCTGCTCGTAGGTATACACTTGAAAGAAAACAGGTTTTGTGTGTGTCCACACACAAAACAGCTGTACAATTGTACACAAATGTTGATGGCACCATTACGCATAACAGCTCAAAAGATGAAACAATGTAAATGTCCATCAACTGAGAAATAGGTAAATAAAATGTGGTATATCCATGCAATGAAGTATTACTCAGTGACAGGAAGTACAACATGGATAAAGCAGGAAAACATGATGCTAAGTCAAAGAAATCAATCACAGAGGACTATATGTTATAAGATTTCATCTATATGAAATATTGGGAATAAGAAAATCCATAAAAATAGGAAGTAGATTGGCAATTGTTTAGGGCCGGGAGGGTTTGAGGGAAAATGAGTGGTGATGGCTCAGGAGTGTGGACATTCTTTTTGGGGAAATAATGAAAATGTTCTAAAACTGACTGTGGTGATGGGTGCATATTCTTCAGGAATGACAAGAGGGGCACTGGGTGGCTCAGTCAGTTAAGTGTCCAACTCTTGCTTTGGGCTCAGGTCCCGATCTCATGGTCGTGAGACTGACCCCCATGTGAGGTCCATGCTCAGTGTGGAGTCTACTTGGGATTCTCTCTTTCCTTCTGCCCCTCCCATTTCTGCTCTCTCTCTCTGAAATAAATAAATAAATCTTCTTTAAAAATTTACATGGTATAGTAATGGGATATTATTTGGCAATGAAAAGGAATGAAGTACTAATATATGGTACAACATAGATAAACCTCAGAAGCATTACATTAAGTGAAAGAAGCCAATCATAAAAGAGCACATATCATATGATTCCACTTATAGGGAATGTGCACAATAGGCAAACCCATAGAAACAGAAAGTAGGTTAATGGTGGCCTAGGGCTGCCTTAATGAGGGAAATAGGGAGTGATTGCTAATGGCCACATGGTTTCTTTTGGGGATGATGAAAGTGCTCTAAAATTGTAGGGATGGCTGCATAATTCTGTGAATACTCTAAACACTATCGACTTGCACACTTCAAATAGGTGAACTGTATGACTGTATGATTCAGATATAACTGAATTATATCTCAAAACTGGTTAAAAAAAAAAAAGACTGAGGGGCACCTGGGTGGCTCAGTGGGTTAAAGCCTCTGCCTTCGGCTCAGGTCATGATCTCAGGGTCCTGGGATCGAGCCCCGCATCGGGCTCTCTGCTCAGCGGGGAGCCTGCTTCCTTCTCTCTCTCTCTCTGCCTGCTTGTGATCTCAGTCTGTCAAATAAATAAATAAAATATTAAAAAAAAAAGACTGAGCCAAAAGCACACATTTTTACATCAACTGCAGCCAAGGGAGGACTCAGAGCTCAGAACCTGCAAAGGAGTTGGGGTGACTGCCTTTGGAGTGTGGGGGGATGACATAGGGTAGGATATCTGCTCATCCTCTCCCCTTTTGAGCACTACAGACTAGAGGCAACACCATGGTAGTAACATGAACAGAGGAGGGCCCACCCACAGGCCCACACATATGACTCAAGCCCAAGGGTTGGCAATGGCCACGTTAATATCCCAGGGCTCTGAGGTGTCCAACTTGAGAGTCACCCCAAACCAGTGTATCAGCACCATTCTGGTGGCAGGGATCCATCCATACAGGACCAGGTCTGGTCCCGAGGCACTCTGCCAGGCCCACTGGTCCAAGGCACTGGAGGGAGACTTACAATTCTTGAGAAAGCCACTCCAAAGCACAAGGACCCCTGAGGTGTGGGAACCTGAACAGTCTTTCTTCTGTCTAAGGTCAGTACTGCAGAGGGTACATACAAAAATCAAATAAGATGGTGAACCTAAACCCAACCTATTGACAGTGTATTAAATGTAAATGGATTAAACACTCTATGTAAAAGGTTATCAGACTGGATTCTTAAAAACCAAGGCCCAATTGTATGCTTTTTATAAGAGACACACTCAAAATAGAGGAAGATGGGTTAACAATAAAGGATGGAAAGTATATATATATATACCATGTACACAATAAATGTAAGACGGCTGGTTGTTGTTTTTTTTTAACATTTTTATGTATTTATTTGCAGACAAGCAGGGGGAGCAGCAAGCAGAAGGAGAGGATAATCAGACTCCCCACTGCGCAGGAAGCCTGATATTGGGTTTGATACCAGGACCCTGGGATTATGACCTAAACTGATGGCAGACACTTAACCAACTGAGACACCCAGATGCTCCAGCTAGTTTCAATATAAGTATTACAGAGATTTTTTTCAAAGCTCATTTTATAATGATAAAAAAGTCAATTCACTAAGAAGAATTAATTATGAACAATTAAGAATTAATAAGACTAAGTGTATAATAATGTTAAAACAGAACTTCAAAATAAATGAAACAAAAATATTACAGGAAGAAATAGACAATCATAGTTGAAGATTTAAAAATTATTCTCTTGGGGCACCTGGGTGGCTCAGTCATTAAGCATCTGCCTTCGGCTCAGGTAATGATCCCAGGGTCCTGGGATCCAGCCCCACATCAGGCTCCCTGCTCAGTGGGGAGCCTGCTTCTCCCTCTCCCTCTGCTCCTCCCCCTGTTCCTGCACTCTCTCTCTCTCTCTCTGTGTCAAATAAATAAATAAATAAAATCCTTAAAAAATAAAAAAAAAATAGAAATTCCTCTCTCAGTAACTGATAGACCACATAGACCAAAAAAAAAAAAAAAAAAAAAAAAGAAAGAAAGAAAGAAAATTAGGAAAGATGTAGAAGATTTGAACGGTAGCAACGAATCTAACCTAACATAAATTCATAGCACACTCCATCCAACAACAGCAAAATATGCATTCTTTCCAAGTGCACATAGAACCTTCACTAAAATATATCATAGGCTGGTCTTTAAGCAAATCTCACCCATTTGAAAGGACTGAATTTAAAAGATTATGTTTCAAGGCACCTGGGTGGCTCAGTCAGTTAAGAGTATAACTCGTGATTTCAGCTCAGGTCATGATCTCATGGGTTGTGGGATCAAGCAGGGAGTTTGCTTGAGATTCTCTCTCTCCCTCTCCCTCTGCACTTCCTGCCCAGCCCCCGCTCTCTCTCTCTCATTCTCTCTCTCTCTAAAGTAAATAAATAAATCTTTAAAAGAAATAAAAATAAAAGATTATGTTCTCTGACTTAACGGAATTAAATTAGAAGTAATATCAAAAAATCCCCCCAATAATTGAAAGTTGAGTGAAACACTTCTAAATAATCCAAAGGTATTATGAGATACCATTAAACACTTACCAGTGTGTAGTGTTGTGGAGGTTTTTTTTAATGCTTTCTGTGGGTTTTCTCATTCACATATTTATTCCACAATCAAAATAAGCCATAACTTAAAGCCATAACATTTTTTAAAGTTAAAGGAGAATTTGTGTCACTGCTGCATTAATAAAATGCAAAGCTAATGAAAGAGCTTGGCTAAAATTTTAAAAGCTGACAACCACAGATCATAGCACGTAGGTAGAACTGGAATGCTCCTGAATTGCTAGTCAAGTCTGAAATATTGAAACTACTTTGGAAAACTCTTTGGAGTTTCTTTTTTTTGTTGTTAAGATTTTATTTATTTACTTGACAGAGAGAGAGGGAATGCAAGCAGGGGAAATGGGAGAGGGAGAAGCAGGCTCTCTGCTGAGCCAGGAGCCGGATGCAGGGCCCCTCTTTGGGAGTTTCTTAGAAGGTTAACTATATACCTATCTATGACCAAGAAATTCCACTCCTAAATATATGTTTAAGAAAAATACCATATATCTGGGCACCTGGGTGGCTCAGTGGGTTAAAGCCTCTGCCTTCAGCTCAGGTCATGATGCCAGGGTCCTAGAATCAGAGCCCCACATTGGGCTCTCTGCTCAGCAGGGAGCCTGCTTCCTCCTCTCTGCCTGTCTCTCCACCTACTTGTGATCTCTGTCTGCCAAATAAATTTAAAAAAAAAAATCTTTAAAAAAAAAAGAAAAAGAAAAATACCATATATCTAAAACACTTGTATTAGAATGTTCACAGCAGCTTCGACACTATTAGCCAAAAACTGGAAACAACCCACATTTTCACCAAGAAGTGAGTGGATAAGCAAATATTCACATGATGGAATACACTCAACAGTAAAAGGAAACTATGGATACAGGCAGCAACACAGATGAGTCTCAGAAACATTATGTTGGGCAGGGGCACCTGGGTGGCTCAGAGGTTTACTCTGCCTTCGGCTCAGGTCATGATCTCAGGGTCCTGGGATCGAGCCCCACATGGGCTTCTCTGCTCAGTGGGGAGCCTGCTTCCTCTTCTCTCTCTCTCTCTGCCTGCCTCTCTGCTTACTTGTTATCTCTCTCTGTCAAATAAATAAAATCTTTAAAAAATTTTTTAATTAAAAAAAAAAAACATTATGTTGGGCATAAGAAGCTAGACAAGGGGCGCCTGGGTGGCTCAGTGGTTAAAGCCTCTGCCTTCGGCTCAGGTCATGATCTCAGGGTCCTAGGATCGAGCCTCACATCGGGCTTTCTGCTCAGCAGGGAGCCTGCCTCCTCCTCCTCTCTCTCTCTGCCTGCCTCTCTGCCTACTTGTGATCTGTTTGTCAAAAAAATAAAAATCTTAAAAAAAAATAAGCTAGACAAAATCAATTATTCCATTTATATCACATTCTAGAACAGGTAGAACTAATCTGTGATGATAAAAATTAGAACAACCGTTGTATTTGATGGGGTGGGGGAGACACCCGTTGGAAACGGGGACACAGGAACCTCCCAGAGTGATGGAAATATTCCATAACTCAATTAGAATGGTGTAACATGTGCAGATACAATTGTCAAGATTCATCAAACACCTAATATCATGTGTTGTATTGCACATAAATTACACTTCAAAGCAAATGCCAGCTTCTTTAGAGCAAAAAAATCAAGCTCTTTTCAGGTGCCTTTGCACCCTGCCCTGCTGCATGTCTTCTCAGAAAATGCTATCAGAGATGAAGAATGTACAATCAATCATCTATCATTGGGGCATTAAGAGTTAGGGATCTACTGTTAAATCAATTAAACAGCCAGAAGTGGTTGGATTTAGCTGGCATAGCCTAAGATGCTAGGGGGATCGTCCAATACCTCATAGTGGGAGGCAATTTTTTTGAAGAGGAAGGTATTCCAGAAAGCACCACCAACTGTTGCAGACTTGGGAAGTGGTGAGAAGATTGGATAAGGTTTGGGGCACCTGGGTGGCTCAGTCGGTAAAGCGTCTACCTTCCTCTCAGGTCCCGATCCCAGAGTCCTCTGATCCAGTCCTGCAACAGGTTCCCTGCTCAGTGGGGAGTCTGCTTCTCCCTCTCCGTCTGCTTCCCCTGCCACCTCCACTCATGTTCACCCTCACTCTCTCTGTCTCAAATAAATAAATAAAATCTTAAGAAAAAAAAGAAAGATTAGATAAGGTCTGGCTTTGGAAAGAGAACTCCTAGCTGCATAAGAACTTGGAGGGAGGTGGTACAAAGGGCAAGGGGGATCTGTTTTGGTGGGCAAGATCCCCACTGGGGTGGACTCAAGAAAGGGGGAGCAGGATTCTTAGTGGGTCTGGGTTTAGATGGAACATGGACCAAAGCAAGAGTGACTGGGCCTTCATGGCAATCACAGGCTTAGTGAGAGTCTCTGAGGAGTCCTCAGCCTCTGCAGACCCCCGCCCATGTCCAGGCCCTCCCCTGGCACCTGCAGCTCCAACCCAGCACCTTGGCACTGAACCTGACATCCCCAAGGTCAGGAGCTGGCCTGAGAACTGAGTCTCTGCTCTATTTTCTAATCTCTAACTCTGCCTCACATCCAAAACAAAGCCTCTGATTGGAGCGTGTCCTGAAAACCAGAATCACAACTCCAGACTGTTCTTTCTAGTCCTGGCCCTGAACCAGAGCCAGTAACAATGGTGATAGTGATAGCCTAGTAGTGTTGTTGCAATAAGACTAGTAAGTAGAGTCACCGTGGTAATTAATGCTGTAGTGGTTACTATAATAGCATTGGTAGCTAACATTTAATGATGCTTAACTATATGCCAAGGCCCATGCTGAATGTTGAAATGCTTTATCTTACTTAATCCTAACAGATGCTTAATCCTAACAGCTTATCAGGGAGGAGATAGAAACTCTTTGTACAATACTCTGCTATACCTTTATTTGTTGTTGTTGCATAAATAAGACCTACTCATTATAGGAAAAATTGGAAGATGCAGGTGAGCAAAAATACAGAAAATAAAAGTCACCCATCATCACATCCCTTTCAGTTAATCACTATTGTGCCCTACCACGTATATGTTCTTCAATATCTTTATAAAAAACAGTATTATGCAGTATGTAGTTTAATCGACTCATTTCATTCAATAATGTATTGAACATTTCCCCTATTGGTAAATAAATATACTTTTAAAACACCGTTTTACGGGCACCTGGGTGGCACAGTCGGTTGAGTCTGATGCTTGATTTCGGCTCAGGTCATGATCTCAGGGTCCTGAGATCAAGTCCTGCACCTGGCTCTGTGCTCAGTGTAGAGTCTGCTTGAGATTCTCTTCTCCATCTGCCCCTCCCCCCACCCACTCTCCCTCTGTAACCCTCTCTAAAATAAATAAATAAAATCCTTTAAAAAAATAAAATGTCTTTTTAATACCTACTTTATATTCCATCAATTTTGATAAAATACACTTACCCAATCTCTTATTGCTGGACATTTAGATTATTTCCTTTTTTCCCCAATGTTAATGTTTTGCTTTGTTTGTTTTTAAGTTACTTCTTTTGTTTGTAATGTTTTTTAATGTTTTAATTTTTTTAATGTTTTAATGTTACAGAAATTGGTTAACAGACTGTCCTTATAGCTTTGAATACACCTTTGTTTACTTCCTTCAGACTGGTTCCTACCAGAGGAGTTGCTGAGTTAGAGCGTGGGCATTGTTAAGGCTTTGAAGTCAGGCAGCCCTGACTTGAATCCTGCTCAGGTGGCCTGGCCCCTGGCCTGAGGCAAAGTGCTTCTGGGGACCGAGTTTGTGCCCTGTGCTCCTTTTCCTCCTGTTTGCTCCCTATCACAGTTCGCTGTTCTTAGCCTCCATCTGTAGGTCTTGTGTTCAGCCCTGACTGCAGACCCTACTCCCCCAGGCCTGTGCATTTTCCTCACTGTGTGCTCCCCAGCACCTGGGACAGAGCTCAGTGTCTCCTCAGATGCAATTTGGTGCCGCAAAAAGGTCATGGTCGGGAAGGAAGGTACCCAGGTCCCATTCCCAACATGACCGCCACTAGCTCTGGTGACAGACAAAGCCCTTCCTCACCAGGCCTCACTCCCCTGTCGGGACTCATCACCTCCCACTCACTTTTGTGCTAGCAGCTCTGAGCTAACACTCCTCAGGGCTGATAGTTCTCAGAACATACCTTATTCTTCTACAAGTCTCTGCCTTTGCCCACATCTCAGGGCTGGAGACCCACACAGTGCCTTTGTGCAAAATAGGAAAAGGTACCTCTTCCTCCCAGGAGAGTGCAGGCTGGATTTCATGCCCCACTCATCCCTTGGCCCTGTGCCATACTGGATTGACCAACCTGGATAGCATTTCTGAAGCGTGGAACAAACACAGCTAGTCCACCTAGCAAACCTCCATTCATCCATCAAGTTGCAAGCCCAAGTGCTACTTCCTCTGTAAAGTCATCTTACTAAAGCAGATATAACTGGTTTGTTTGCTAAACTGCCTCTGCTTTTTGAAGAGCCTCCATTAAAATAATTAACTTTAATGAATTACTAAATACCTCTCTATCCCATTAGATTATCAGTTTTTCCTCTTTTATTCCTCCTACAAGGTCCAGTTCCTGACACAGAGGAAGTGACCGCTAAGCTTGAACGATGAATAAATGAATGAGTGACGTTTTACCCCTCTGGTCCTCATGTTGCTTGTCTGAGAATAAAGAAATCCGAGTAACATGCCTGAAGTTTCTGCCAACTCCAAACTTCTCCTTCCCAGTATGCATTAAGTAAATATCTGTTGAGCAAATGAATAGCATCAAACCAAAAGAAAATCCCTTTAAAGATGTGCCTTAAGGGGCGCCTGGGTGGCTCAGTAGGTTAAGCCTCTGCCTTCGGCTCAGGTCATGATCCCAGGGTCCTGGGATCGAGACCTGTGTTGGGCTCTCTGCTCAGTGGGGAGTCTGCTTCCCCTTCTCTCTCTGCCTGCCTCTCTGCCTACTTGTGATTTCTGTCTGTCAAATAAATAAATAAAATCTTAAAAAAAAAAAAAAGATGTGCCTTAAAGGATCATGGATCAGTATGTTAAGTTTTATTCTAGAAGCAGGCCAGTGTGAGTTTCTGAATCTCTTAAATATTTTGCCTTTCCTCTGGAAGTCCTTCAGAGACATTTCAAACTGTCTGAAATAGAGTCTAACACTTGCTTTAGGAAACCCTTCCAAAGAATGACTTGCTTTCCGCCTTATCACGTGAGTCACCTATTTTTATTATTTGTCTTTCTCAGACACTTTCACAAAAGGAACATCTGTTTCTCAACACAAGGCAGCTCCTTATACATCTTGAAGCTAATGATGCTACTTCTTCCCATGGTAAAAGAAGTTCTACCGTGTCCTTTCTCCATCTCCAGATGTCTCGTATTTATGTGGACACTGCCAATCTCCTCAGAAGGACAGCTAACATATGTGAGAGCATCAAGCCTCTGAAACACTAACAGAAGCAGGAATCTAGGGTAGGGGCTTTTACAAACTATAGGCATCCCTGGATCCCCGAAGAGTTCACTAACTCCCTGAAATTCTATTCACAATATCGTATGCTTGTGCATTTTCTGGAGGAAAATCCACATCTTTCTTGGAACCTCAGGGGAGCCCCTTGACCTGAAAAGAGCTAAGTAAGAGCCACTGGTCTACAGCCTGGGCTAAAATAAGCTGGAAAGTACAGGGGCTTTTAAGATCAGATAATGTTCTGGCACATTCTTTGGAGTTATATTAAAATAAGACAGAATCCTCAACAGCTACAGACTGGAGTCTTTGGGACTAAGTCCCTCCCTTCATATCAGTTGACTTCACTTGGGAGCTTCCGCAAATCCCTAGGACTCGCTGAAACCCAGCCTGCTCCTCAAACACAGAAAAGCTTTGGGGAGAGGTCAGGTGACTGGCACCTCTGTCCTTATGTTTTAGCAGTAATGGCCTTGGAGCCAGAAAATGGGGTTCCTGTGAGGGCATGGGACTCTCCGAAGCCCAGGATCATTACTCCACCACAAGGTGGCACCCAACGCCCAGACAGAACAACAAGCATCCTGCCTCCGCTCAAATCTGAGCGTAGGACTCAAGAGCAGAGTCCCCCAGGCACTAAGCATTAAATTCCTGGTTATACAACTGGTCCACAAAGTCTTTTCACCCACACCCAGTGTCCCACAGGGGGCCTCACTGCTCTTTCTGAAAAGTTTGCATGTGGTTGTTGCTGGCTTCAGCCCTTTTCCTGGAGGTGGCCTTGAACCCTACATTCCTCCCTGGCTCTACCCTGGATGTGTAATATGAATTATGATGATCCTGATCCTGGGTATACATAGTGCACACACTTCTCTCCACGCCTTGGAGTCACTCCTGGGATTTTGCAGGGTCCTTACCCAGTGTTCGGAATCCTCAGTATGATTTCCAGGTTGGGAGCACAATGACATAGGATGTCATTGGAACATCTCTATAGTTGTGACCCACTCAGACAAGAATAAGGAAAGGATCAACAGTCATTAGGCCAAAGGCAAGAGTTACCAAGAGTAGCTGCAGCTTGAGTGGGGATCCCAGACTGCCATGTATTCTATAGTGAGGCTGCAATTTGGATACAGAAGGCAAGCTCAAATCTAAACCCATCAGAAGAGTATGAACTTAGATAAAATCAAAATATTAAATTTATAAATGGAGTTTAAAACACGTAAGGGAACTTAGCACACTCAGTTAAGGAGACCCACTTAGACAGATGTTTGTGGGTACAGGTGGGGCATCCTAACCTCAAATCTCAGGCAAATAGACAACTTCAGCTTTCTTGAGAGGGTAATTACAGATCATGATCATACACTGTCCACACGAGCTAGGAAAACTGCTCCCTGAAGCAGAGAGACGTCCTTTTAACCACAGGAAGGTTTGGAATTAACAGGGTGGCTTGGTACCACATCAGCTTTGCAGAGATGAAGCCACAGTTTTCAAACAGTTCAAGGTTAAGATTGGCCACAAGAGAGATGTATGAGATTGGAAAGGGAGAAAGGCAGAATCAAGGCAGCAGCCATGATGCTGTTAAGGTCGGCTTGGGGTGCTAGGACAACTGCCCTTCCCCGACTCTTCATTTATTTACTCTTTCCCCTGCAGGAGCCAGACAATAACAAATAGGACATTCAAAAACAACTGCATATATGGGGAAAACTAGAAAGTGACAATGTATGCCCAGGAAAGACCCAGAAAAGACCTGAGAAAACTTTTAAATTTATACTTCAGGCTGATATTCAGTATGGAGAGAACCAACAACAACGAAAACAAAACAAAACAAAAAACAGGAAAAAAAAAAAAAAGGGTCGCCTGCGTGGTTCAGTGGGTTAAAGCCTCTGCCTTCAGCTCAGGTCATGATCCCAGGGTCCTGGGATCGAGCCCTACATCAGGCTCTCTGCTCAGCAGGAAGTCTGCTTCTCCCCGCCCTCTCTCTCTGCCTACTTGTGATCTCTGTCTGTCAAATAAATAAGTAGAATCTTAAAAAAAATAATAATAATAACAGAAAAAATAACAATAACAAAACAAACAGACCCTGAGGAAGGGGGGAAATCTGATCTCCACAGTTACCACATTATTAGATTCAAATGCCCAGTGTTCAACAAAAAAATCACAAGGATGTAGGAAAATATACCCCATTCAAAGGAAATAAACACATCAACAGAAACTGTCCCTGAAACAATCCTAATAGCACATATATTAGACAGAGACTTTAAAACAGTCTGTCTTAAAAATGATCAAAGAACTAAAGGAAGATGTGGAGAAAGGCAAGAAAATATGGTGTTGAGGGGCACCTGGGTGGCTCAGTCAGTTAAGCATCTGCCTTTGGCTCAGGTTCTGGGATTGAGCACCACATCAATATCCCTGCTTAGTGGGGAGCCTTCTTCTCCTTCTTCCTCTGCTCCTCCCCACTGCTCATGTACTTTCTCTGGTGCATGCTCTCTCTCTCTAATAAAATATTTCTTTAAAAAAAGAAAATATGGGACACCTGGGTGGTTCAGTTGGTTAATAATCTGCCTTCAGCTCCAGTCATGATCCCAAAGTCCTGAGATTGATTCCCACATCAGGCTCCCTGCTCAACAGAAAGCCTGCTCTTCCCTCTGCCCCTCATCCTGATTGTGCTCTCTTGCTCTCTCTATCTTGCTCTCTCAAATAAATAAAATCTTAAAAAAGAAAAAAAGAGAAAAGAAAATATGGTGTTGAATAAAATGGAAATGTCAATAAAGACATAGAAAACTTGAAAAGAAACCAAGAAGAAACTCTGGAGCTGAAAAATATAATAATTGAAATGAGAATTTCACTAGAGGGATTCAAGACAGATGTGAGCAGGCAGAAAAAAGAATCAGTGAACTTGAAGATAAAATGATGAAAACTATCAAGTCTGAGGAATAGGAAAAAAGAAATAAGAAAAGTAAACAGGGCCAATGGGGACCGTGGGACATCATCAAGAGGATCAACATATGCATCAAGGGGGTCCAGGAGGCTGAGGGGAGAGAGGAAGGGGCAGAGAAAATATTTGAAGAAATAATGGCTGAAAACTTCCCAAATCTGATGAAAGACATCAAAGAAGCTCAGTGAACTCCAAGTAAGATAAATTCAAAGAGAATCATACTGGGACACATATAATCAAACTTTCAAAGGGTAAAAAATGAAGAGAATCTTGAAAGCAGCAAGAGAGAAGGGACTCATCCCATACAGGGGATGCTCAATGAGATTATTAGCAGATTTCTTTTTTTTTTTTAATATTTTATTTATTTGAGAGAGAGAGACAGTGGGAGAGAGCATGAGCGAGGAGAAGGTGAGAGGGTGAAGCAGACTCACCGTGGAGCTGGGAGCCTGATGCGGGACTCGATCCCGGGACTCCAGGATCATGACCTGAGCTGAAGGCAGTCGCTTAACCAACTGAGCCACCCAGGCGCCCTATTAGCAGATTTCTCATCAGAAACTTTGGAGGTCAGAAGACAGTGGGCCAATACATTCCAAGAGCTAAAAGAAAAAAAAAATTGACTAAGAATACTATATCCAGCAAAACTATCCTTCAAACATGAGAGACAAATTAAGACATTCTTAGGTAAACAAAAGCTGAGGGGGTTCAAGACCACTAGACCTGCCTGGAAAGACAGGGAGTCCAGCAAGGTGAAATGAAAGGACACTAGACAGTAACTCAAAACTGAATGGAAAATAAAAATCTCAATAAAGGTAAATACATGGCCAATTATAAAAGCTAGTATAATGATGAGAGTGGTTTGTAGCTTCACTTTTTGTTTTCTATATGATTTAAGAGATTAATATATTTAAAGAAAAAAAATATTAGTGGAAAAGCAAGTATCACTCTAACTTATTGTTTATGACTCCAAATCTTGTTTTCTCCATAATATAAGAAAGTAATGCATTTAAAAGAATTATTAGTTTATGTTTTGGGGCACACAATGTATAAAATGTAATTCTGTGACATCAACAACTGAAAGGGGATGGAGATGAACTATCAAAGAGCAGAGTTTTTGTGCATCTTTAAGTCAGTATAGGTTCAAATGAAAGTATTATAACTTCAGGATCTTAAATGTATGCCCCAAATTTCACTGTAATATTTCATTATTTCCCTAAATATTTCACTACAAAGAATCAATTAAGTACAAAAGAAGACAGAAATGCATGAATTGAGGGACAAAAAAATCTACAACACATATAAAAAAAATATAGCACAATGACAAAAGTACATCCTTCTTATCAGTAATTACTTTAAAAAGTAAATGGAGGGGCGCCTGAGTGGCTCAGTTGGTTGAGCAACTGCCTTCAGCTCAGGTCATGATCCCGGACTTCCAGGATCGAGTCCCACATGGGGCTCCAAGATCCTTGGGGAGTCTGCTTCTCCCTCTGACCTTCTCCTCTCTCATGCTCTCTCTCACTCATTCTCTCTCAAATAAATAAATAAAATCTTTTAAAAAAAAAAAAAAGTAAATGGAGGGGCACCTGGGTGGCTCAGTGGGTTAAAGCCTCTGCCTTCGGCTCAGGTTATGATCCCAGGGTCCTGGGATCAAGCCCCATGTTGGGCTCTCTGCTCAGCAGGGAGCCTGCTTCCCTCTCTCTCTCTGCCTGCCTCTCTGCCTACTTGTGATCTCTGTCAAATAAATAAATAAAATCTTTAGGAAAAAAAAAAAAGTAAATGGATTGGGTGCCTGGGTGGCTCAGTGGGTTAAGCCTCTGCCTTCCTCTCAGGTCGTGATCTCAGGGTCCTGAGATTGAGGCCCACATTGGGCTCTCTGCTCAGCAGGGAGCCTGATTCCCCCTCTTTCTCTGCCTGCCTCTCTGCCTACTTGTGACCTCTCTCTCTCTCAGATAAATAAAAATTTTAAAATCTTTTTTAAAAAAGTAAGTGGATTAAAGTCGCTGAACATAAAACAGAAATTGGTAGAATGGCTAAAAACACATGATCCAACTATATGCTGTCTATAACAGAATCACTTGATATCCAAAGACAGAAACAGATAGAAAGTAAAAGAACAGAAAAAGAAATTCCATGCAAATAGTAACCAAAAGAGAGCTAGGATGGCTACACTAATATCAGACAAAATAGACTTTAAATCAAAAAAGTTTACAAAAGACACTATATATTAATAAAAAGTTCAATACCACAAGGAGATGAAATGCCTTGATGACTCAGTCAGTTGAACATCCAACTCTTGATCTCACCTCAGGTCTCAATCTCAGGGCTGTGAGTTCAAGCCCCATACTAGGCTCCATGGAGCCTACTAATATATATATATAACTGGCACAATTGAAGGGAAAAATAGATAGTTCTATGATGATAGCTGGAGATTTCAATATCCCACTCATAATAATGGGTAGAAAAAATAGACAGAAAAGTAAAGAAATAGAGGACTTACACAACACAATAAACCAACTAGAACTAACAGACATGTACAAAACACCCTTCCCAACAAAAACAGCATACATATTCTTCTCAAGTGTACATGGAACATTTTCCAGGATAGACCATATGTTAGGCTGCAGACTAAGTCTCAATTGATTTTAAAAGGTAAATATCATACTGGGGTGCCTGTGCGACCCAGTCAGTTAAGCAACTGACTTCCTGTTTTCAGCTCAGGTTGCGATCTCAGGGTCATGAGATCCAGCCCCATGTTGGGCTCCACACGAAGCATGGAGTCTGTTTGGGACTCTCTCTCTCTCTCCCTTTATCACATTCCACCACTCTCTCTCTCCCCCTCTAAAATAAATAAATAAATCTTAAGAAAAATGGTAGATATTATACAAATTATCTTCTCTGACTATAATAGGATGAAGTTAAAAATTAATTTAAAAAGGAAAACTGGGACGCCTGGGTGGCTCAGTTGGTTAAGCGGCTGCCTTCGGCTCAGGTCATGATCCCAGGGTCCTGGGATCAAGTCCCACATCGGGCTCCTTGCTCGGCAGGGAGCCTGCTTCTCCCTCTGCCTCTGCCTGCCTCTCTGTCTGCCTGTGCTCGCTCGCTCGCTCTCCCTCTGTCCCTGACAAATAAATAAAATCTTTAAAATAAAAAAAAATTAAAAAAAATAATAATAAAAAGGAAAACTGGAAAATTCACGAAATTATGGAAATTAAATAATACATTATTAAACAACAAATAGACCAAAGAAGAAATCACAAGGGCAATTAGAAAATACTTAGAGGGGCATCTGGGTGGCTCAGTTGGTTAACTGTCAACTCTTGGTTTCAGCTCAGGTCATGATCTCAGGGTCCTAGGATGGAGCCCCACACAGGGCTCTGTGCTCATGCGGAGTCTGCTTGAGGCTTACTCTCCCTCTGTTCCTGCTCCTGCTTGTTCTCTCTCTCTCTCTCTCTCTAAAATAAATATAGATCTTTTTTTTGGTAAATTTTATTTTACTTTTTTTCAGTGTTCCAAAATTCATTGTTTATGTACACACCCAGGGCTCCATGCAGCACATGCCCTCCATAAGAGACTGTAGACTCTGAGAAATATAAATCTTTTAAAAAAGGAAAATACGGGGCGCCTGGGTGGCTCAGTGGGTTAAGCTGCTGCCTTCGGCTCAGGTCATGATCTCAGGGTCCTGGGATCAAGTCCCACATTGGGCTCTCTGCTCAGCAGGAAGCCTGCTTCCCTTCCTCTCTCTCTGCCTGCCTCTCTGCCTACTTGTGATCTCTCTCTGTCAAATAAATAAATAAAATCTTTAAAAAAAAAAAAAGAAAAAGAAAGAAAAAGATTTTAAAAAATAAATAAATAAATAAATAAAAATAAAAAAGGAAAATACTTAGAGACAAATGTGAATAAAAACACAACATACCAAACTTTTTTTGTTGTTTTTGTTTTAACTGTTTCTTTAGGGGAGGGAACATCACACTTCTAGAAACATTTTTAGAGTCTAAAGTTTTCTGGGTTTGGGGTTTTGGGGTTTTGTTTTTTTTTTTTAGACTTATCATGTCATGAATTCATAGGGTATAGGCTCCAACTGCTCAGGCTCCTTTCCCTTGGTTCTCACAAAGTGTGATTCTCTGGGTGGAGCAGGCTAATACTTCAGTTAAACCCAAGTAACTCTCTCTTTGACTTCCTTCTTTTTCTGATCATTTTCCTTCACATGCTTCAGGAAGCTATCTTGGCTCTTAGAGTGCTTAATATACTCAACTTGTACATTAATTTGCATGGCAAGAATCATACCCTTAATGTGCTTGTTTACAGCAATACCAATAGCATGCTAGGCAGCCCTGAGATTCTTCTAGTTTTGCCATAGTAACATTTGTGGGGCAGTACTTTTTGAACATTGCCCATTTCCTTGATGTCTGTAATAGCGCCTTTCTTGAAGATTCATATGTATGTGGCCAAAGGAACAACTCCATGTTTTCTAAATGGCCTAGAGAACATATAGCGGTTGCCTCTCCTCCTTCCCTTTGTATTGGTCATTCTGGCAAACTACTGGAAGATGATGGTTCTAGCCAAAAGGCTCACACCAAAACTCTTGGGATGCAATGAATGTGGTAATAAGGGGTAAATTCATAGCTGTAAATACTCACATTAAAAAGAAAATAAGAGGAACCCCTGGATGGCTCCATCAGTTAGGCATCTGCCTTCCACTCAGGTTGTGATGGGGTACTGGGACCAACCCCCACTTGGGCTCCCTGCCCTCCAGGGAGCCTGCTTCTCCCTCTCCCTCTGCCTGCCACTCCCACTGCTTGTGCTTGCTCTCTCTCTCTCTCTCTCTGTGTCTCAATCTCTCTCAAATAAATAAATAAAATCTCTTAAAAAAAATAAGAAAAATCTCAAATCAACAACCTAATTTTACAACTTAAGTAACTAGAAAAATAACAAAATAAACCCAAAGCAAGCAAAGGGGAGGAAATGACAAAGATTAGAGCAGAGATAAACTAAATAGAAAATAGAAAAATAATAGAGAAAAATCAATGAAACCAAAACTTGCTTCTTCAAAAAGACCAAAAAAAAAGACAAACCTTTTAGTTAGATGGACTAAGAGAAAAAGAGAATAAACTCAGAAATGAATGTGGAGTATTTGTGTGCCTATTTGACAGAAATAAAAATGAATTATAAGAGAATACTATGAACAATTGTAATCAACAAGTTGGATTACCTAGATGAAAGAAACAAACCCTTAGAAACACAAAACCTACCAAAACTAAATCATGGAGAACTAGAATATCTGAAGAGGCCTATAACCAGTAAGAAAATTAAATCTCTAATCCAAAATGCCCCCCCAACCAAAATCTCCCAACAAAGAAAAGCCCTTGACCTGATGGCTTCACTGATGAATTTTACCAAACATTACAAAATCATACCAATCCTTCTCAAAATTTGTTTTAAAACACTTCTTAACTCATTCTATAAGGCCAAGATTACCCTGACACCAAAGCAGACAAAGACATTATAAGAAAAAATAACAAACAATATCCCTTATGAACATTGATGCAAAGAAATCCTCAACAAATAAAATTCATCAGCATATTAAAAGGATTATACACCATACCCTGGTGGGATTTATTCCTGAAATGCAAAGATCATGCAACATATGAAAATCAATCAATGTAATACGCCATGTCAACAGAATAAAGGGAAAAAACACATGATCATCCCAATTGATGCAGAAGTATTTGACAAAAATCAACACCATTTCATGATAAAAACCTCCCAAAAACTAGGAATAGAAGGTAACTACCTGCACATAATAAAATCCATATATGAAAAACCCACACAAATAAAGTATTCAATGGTGAAAGACTGAAAGTTTTTCTTCCAAAATGAGGAATTACCTTAATAATGCCCACTTTTACCACTTCTATTCAACACAGTACTGGAAGTTTTAGCCAGAGCAATTAGACAAGAGAAAGAAATAAAAGGCATCCAAATTGGAAAAAAAAAAAAGATGTAAAATTATCTCTCTGACATGATCTTATATGTAGACAACCCTAAAAATTGCACACACATAAAACTATTAGAACTAATGAATTCAGTAAAGTAGTAGGATACAAAGCCGACACATAAAAGTCACCTGCATTTCTATACACAAACAATGAACAATCTGGAAAACAAAGTTACAAAACCAATTTCATATACAGTAGTTTCAAAAATAATACTTAGGAATTAACTTAACCAAGGAGGTAAAAGAATTGTAGGATGAAAACTACAAAACATTGCTGAAAGAAATTATAGATATAAATAAATGAAAACACATTCCTATTCATGGATTGGAAGACATAATATTGTTAAAATGTCAATACTACCCAAAGTGACCTACAGATTCGATGCAATCCCTATCAAAATCCTAATATTTTTTGCAGAAATAGAAAAATCCATACTAAAATATATAAATCTCAAGAGACCCCAAATGGCAAAAACAATCTTGAAAAAGAACAAACTGGAGGGGCCCCTGTGTGGCTCAGTGGGTTAAAGCCTCTGCCCTCGGCTCGGGTCATGATCTCAGGTCCTGGGATCAAGCCCCGCATCAGGCTCTCTGCTCAGCAGGGAGCCTGCTTCCTCCTCTTTCTCTGCCTGTCTCTCTGCTTACTTGTGATCTCTGTCTGTCAAATAAATAAATAAAATCTTAAAAAAAAAAAAAAAGAACAAACTGGAGAACTCACACTTGCTGATTTCAAAACTTACTACAAAGCTACAGTTAATAAAACAGTGAGCTATCAGTATGAACACAAATATACAGACCAATGGAACAGAATAGATAGCCTGGAAATAAACGTGTGTGTGTGTGTGTGTGTGTGTGAGAGAGAGAGAGAGAGAGAGAGAGAGAGAGAAATGATTTTGACAAGGGTGCCAAGACTATTCAATGGGGAAAAAACAGTCTTTTCTACAAATGGTGCTGGGATAAATGGATGTCTACATGCAAAAGAATAGTTACCTATTAACTCAAAATGGGTAAATGACCTAAATGTAAGACCTAAAACAATAACACTTTTAGAAGAAAACACAGGAAGAAAGCTTCACAACATTGGCTTGGCAAGATTTCTTAGATATGACATCAAAGGCACAGGTAATAAAAGAAAAAATAAACACGTTGAACTTCATACGGTCACAAAAAGACAAATACCATATCATTCCACTTACATGAGGTACTTAGAATGGTCAAAATCACAAATACAAAAAGGAGAATGGTGGTTGCCAGGGGTTGAAAGTTGGGGGAGGGGGAGATGGAGAGCTTTTTTTTTTTTTTTTTTAAGGGATACAGCGTTTCAGTTTTACCAGATGAAAAATGTTATAAGGATGGATAATGGGGGGCCCTGAGGGGCTCAGTCATGACCTTCGAGTCAGGTCATTGTCCCAGGGTCCTGGGATCAAGCCCTGTGTCAGGCACCATGCTTAGCAGAGAGCCTGCTTCTCCCTCTTCCTCTGCTGCCTCTCTGCCTACTTGTGTTTTCTCTATCTCTCTGTCAAATAAATAAACAAAATCTTAGGGGGAAAAAAAAGGATGGATAATAGAGGGTAACAGTTGCACAACCATGTGAATGTCTTTGATACCACTGAACCGCATACTTAATGGTTAGGATGGTAAATTTTGTTAGGTGTACTTTACCACAATAAAAAACATGCTCCCCAAAAGAGAAGATCATTGTCTTTGTTTTTACTGTATTATAAATAATCAAACAAAATCTATAGGCTGAAATTAAAGAAAAGCAATAAGTAAGATTTTCAAATTTATTAGATTCAGAATAGAACAACAGAAGTTGAAATTTAAACTTAAAAAGCATGAGAAAAATTAGATTTTGAAGCTGATTGCTTTAATAAACTAATATTTAAAATTCTTGTAACTATGCATAGCCTTTTGTGTGTGTGTGCCCCAAATATAAAAAGATACAAACTTGCATTAACCTACTTCTTGCAACTGTCCCTAGCCAGCCTGTCTCATTTCTCTGGCGTGAAATGTAATGGGGTCTCCTCATTGTCCATGTTAAAGCTCCCATTGCTACCTCTGAGCTCTAGTAAAGGAGAGATTTGTCCCATATACTTTCCATATACCTCTCCTGAAGGATTTCTGTCCCCTTTCCCTTCCATTATGAGCTCTGTGACACTCAACCCCAAGAAAGAAAGGACCTTGAGGATCAGCTCATATTCCAAAGAACATTTACTAACACCTTCTGCGTCAAGCCCTGTGTAGGGTGTGTCCCCATGTTACCACACTTAGCTGTTCACATCTACCCTGTGAAGCGAGTGTCAGCACCCTCATGTTACAGTGGAAACAGACTCATAGTTTAAGTAACTGGCCCAGCTAGCAAGCAGTCAAGCAGAGAGATGGCCTTGGACATGGCCTGGGCAGCACAGATCTATCTTGCCTGGTCCTCTGCTTCTCAGGTTTTCACCATCTGGTTGATCCTCATACTCCCTCCCCAGAAGACTCCTCTGACCGCTTCCCCCTGCCGCAAGACTCCAGGACCCTGCCTGTGCCTGTCACCCTCAACATTCCTCTATGGCCAGGATGCTCACCAAAGGAGGAAAGATTCTGGCCCAATTTGCAGGTAAGAGAGAAGGTTACCACAATCCTTGCTCTTCAAGAATAACTGCAGTGGGGCCCCTAAAAACCATGAAGGAGAGAAGGGTCAGGAGAAGCAACTGTGAGAGAGGCAGAAGCCCCTGCCACTAACCCACCCTCTTCCTCTCCCAGTCGAGGAAGCCTTCAGAACCAAAGGGGGTATGGGAAAGATGAGTCAGATATGTTTCCCTTTGAGTCACAGAATCTAACTCTCCATCTGTGACTTCAGATAAGTTCCAAATAACCCCAAGCAGTGGCCCACAGGGTGTGATAGCAACACACCTACACCCCAAGGCATCCCTTTCCAAGTCTGTGGGAAAACAACTGCCTCTTTCAACAGTCAACACACTACCTGAACAATGAACAATTCAAAAATGAAACTAAGAAAACTATTTCATTTACAATAGTACAAAAGAGAATAAAATATTTAGGAATAAATTTAATGAAAAAAGGGTAAGACTTGTACATGGAAAACTACAAAATATTGAAAGATATTAAAGGAGACCTAAATAAATGGAAAGATATCCTATGTTCATAGATTGGAAGACTTACTATTATTAAGATGACAGTACTCGCCCAAATTCACGTACAGGTGCAACCCAATCCCAATCAAAATTCCAACTGCCTCGTTTTGCAGAAACAGACAAGCTAATTCTAAAATTCCTATGGAAGGGGCGCCTGGGTGGCTCAGTGGGTTAAGCCGCTGCCTTCGGCTCAGGTCATGATCCCAGGTCCTGGGTTCGAGCCCCACATCGGGCTTTCTGCTCAGCAGGGAGCCTGCTTCCTCCTCTCTCTCTGCCTGCCTCTCTGCCTACTTGTGATTTCTCTCTGTCAAATAAATAAATTAAAAAAAAATAAATAAAATAAAATAAAATTCCTATGGAAATGCAAGAGACATAGAAGAGCCAAAATCATCTCGAAGAAGAAGAAAAAGTTGAAGGACTCACACTTCCTGATTTGAAAACTTACTACAAAGCTATAGTAGTTAAAACAATGTGGTACTGAGATAAAGATAGACATATAGATCAATGGAATAAATTCAAGAGTCCAGAAACCAACCCATGTATCTATAGTCAATGGTTTTTAACAAAGATGCCAAGGCCATTCAATGTGGAAAGAATAGTCTTTTCAACAAATGGTGCTGGAATGAAGCTGGACCCCTATCTCAAATCATACACAGAAATTAACTCAAAATCGATAAAAAAATAAATGTAAGAGCTAAAATCATAAAAATATTAAAAATAGATAAAAATCTGTGTGACCTTGGAATAGACAACAAATTTCATATGACACCGAAATCAAAAGGAAAAAAATGGCAACAAAAGATATTGGACTCCATCAAAATTTAAAGCTTTTATGTATCAAGGATACTGTCAAGAAAGTAAAAAAAAACAACCCATAGAATGGAGAAAATATTTGTCAATCATATATCCGATGAGGGTCTAGTATCCAGAATATATATCCAGAATATATAAAGAACTCTTACAACTTGGGGTGGCTCAATCAGTTGAGCAGTTGAGCGGTTGGGTGACTGACTTTTGGTTTCCACTCAGGTCAAGATCTCAGGGTCACTGTATCAAGCCCCAGCCCAGCCTCAGTCTCCGTGCTCAGCAGGGAGTCTGCTGGAGATTATAGCTCCCTCTGCCCCTCCCCCAACTGGCGTGTAGGCTGTCTCTCGAATAAATAAATAAATCTTTTTTCTTAATATTTTATTTATTTATTTGACAGAGAGAGATGCAGCAAGACTGCGAACATAAGCAAGGGGAGTGGGAGAGGGAGAAGCAGGCTCCCCACCGAGCAGGGAATGCGATGTGATGCGGGGTTCCATCCCAGGACTCCAGGACCAGGACCTGAGCCAACGGCAGACACTTAACAACTGAGCCACCCAGGCACCCCTAAATAAATAAACCTTAAAAAAATAAAGAACTCTTACTTACAACTCAACAAAAAAAGACAAATAATCCAATTTAAACATGGACAAAGAAATAAATGTTTCTCAAAGAAGACATAAAAATGGCCAGTAGGCACATGAGAAAATGTTCAGCACCATTAGTCTTAGAGAAATGCATCTCAAAACCATAATGAGATACCCCTTCATTCTAACTAAGATGGCTATAATTTTTTAATGGAATTTAACATGTGTTGGTAACTATGCAGTTCTCTGGGATCTTCATGTACCATTGATAGGAATGTAAAATAGTTCAGTTGCTATGGAAAACAGTTTGTCAGTTCCTCAAGAAGTTAAATATAGAGTTACCATATGACCCAGCAATTCCTCTCATAGGTGTATACCCAACATATGTTCACACAAAACTTGACATGAATGTTGATAGCAGCATTATTCATAATAGTCCGAAAGAGGAAACAACCCAACCGCCCATCAATAGATAAATGGTGTATCCATCAATGGATCATTCATCCATAAAAAGAAACAAAGTACTGATGACATAAGGTGCACATGGATAAACCTTGAAGATATTACACTACAATGAAAGAAGCCAGATTCAAATGGCCACATATTATATGGCTCCATTTACCTGAAGTGTTCAGAATAGGCAGTAAGGGATAGTGGAAGAGGGTAGAAAAGGGAGGGGGGGCAGCGGCAGGCGCAGAGGGCAGATGGGGAAGGAAAAAAATGGACTAACTGTAATGGGTGGGGTGTGAGGTTTCTTTTAGGAGAGGTGGGAATGTTCTCAAATTAGATAGAGGTGATATTTGCCCAACTTTGTGAAAACGCTGAAAACCACTGAATTGTACATTATAAAATGATTAATGTGTTGAATTTATTTCAACTTTAAAAGAGTCAACATGCAGGGACACCTGGGCGGTTCAGTCAGTTAAGCATCTGCCCTCAGCTCAGGTCATGATCCCAGGGTCCTGAGATCAAGTCCCACATCAGGCTCCTTGCTCAGCAGGGAGTCTGCTTCTCTCTCTGCCTGCTGCTCCCTGTACTTGTGGGCACTCACTCGCTCTCTCGCTCTCTCTCTCTGACAAATAAATAAAATCTTTAAAAAAAAAAAAAAAGTCAACATGCACCAAGGAGCCCTTCAGTGTGGGCTCAGGACCACTGTAGTCCTTAGGGAGGCTTGTGGTGCTAAAGCAACAGAGTCTAAGGGTCAGCCATGTCCCAACTTCCATCTCCCAAATGAGCTCAGGGATACCCTCTCTGAGCAGGTCTGCAGTCTCCTAAACAGGAATGACCTCCCTTGCCATAAGGAGGCTTTCCTCAGCCCCTTAGGGCAGAGGGCAAACATCTGAAGGGATCCACGGGATTGGCAGAGGCCCTGCAGGTTGGGTCACAGAGGATTTGGGAGAGAAGAGGCAGAATTGGACTTTAGAACACTGGTGGTGACACGAGGATAAAGACGTCACGAAAGAGGAGATCCAAGTCATGAAGGATGGCGGAAGATGCTCGGCCTCACTGGCAATCAAAGGAACACACGTTGGAACAACAATGAGACAGCATTTTCCCCCAATTAGATTGCAAAAATGGTTTGCTAATATGAAATTTGGCAGGATGTGAGGAGGTATGTGTCCTCATTCCACTGCTGGTGGGCGTGTGAGTTGGTAGAGCTGTTTTGGAGGGCAACTTGCCAGGATCTATTAAAGTGAACAGTACGCATACCCTATGACTCAGCGGTCCCAGTGTCCAGGACTTATTCTAAAGACACACTCCCACATGCACGGGGAGATATGAGATGTTTATGAGACACCATTTGTGATAATGAAATGTTGGGGGGCAAAAACTGAAGTATTCATGAACAGGAGAAAGGCTAAAAAGCCTAGGTACATCCACTGTCTATTTAACAAAATGAGAAGTTCCAGAAATATAACATAAAACGATCTCCAAGGTATGTTATTGGATTTAAAAAACAGAAAGCAAATTCTAGAAGGATATATATCATTTATGAAAAAAATGAAACAGGGGGGCGCCTGGGTGGCTCAGTGGGTTAAAGCCTCTGCCTTCGGCTCGGGTCATGATCCCCAGGGTCCTGGGATCGGCCCGCATCGGGCTCTCTGCTCGGCGGGGAGCCTGCCTCCTCCTCCTCTCTCTCTCTCTGCCTGCCTCTCTGCCTATTGTGATCTCTGTCTGTCAAAGAAATAAATAAATAATCTTTTTTTTTTTAATGAAAAAATGAAACAAAACTCAAAAGACAATTGTGCTGAGGCTCGTGGAGATTTCTGAGAGGAGGCCGAGATGCCAGGCCGAGAAAGAACCCTTTCTTTAGCTGGACAAAGAAGGACCTAAAAACAGTAATGCAAGAAGAACATGGAATTGCCAGGCTTGGGGATGTTTGACTTCCAAGAGATATAGTTTTTTAAGATTTTATTTATTTATTTGAGAGTGATTACGAGCGGAAGAAGGGGCAGAGAGTCGGAGGGAGAAGCAGGCAATGCAGGCTCCATCTCAGGATCCTGGGATCACGACCTGAAGGGAAATGCCTAACCGACTGAGCAACCCGGGTGCCCCTAAGAGATAATTTTCTAAGGAATGGACAGAACAAATGCATGATTTGTTCTGTGGGCTTTATTTCTTGTTCTGTGTTAGGAGAATTACTATAGGCCTGTGTAATATTTCTTTTAGAGAACAGAGGTAACCTACCATTCCCCAGATGAGAAAGGAAAGGTTAAAATTAGATGTCCTCATTGTCAGTGATCTCAGGTATAAAAGAAGGAGATAAGCCTTTGCCAGAGAGAAGTCATGACCACGTGCTGACATGAGGCTTTTCACCCATCTCCCAGATGGACAAGGAGTCTTCCCTGCTCTGACAAATTCAAGCAGAGGGTTCTCAGTAGGAGAGGGGCTGGGATCAGAGTAAGAAATAATTGATTATGGCTTAATAACATTTTAAGTAGAAAATAAAAAGGACTTTAAAAAAAAAAGGAGAGAAAAGAGACTTTGTTGGAAAGATCCACCTAATTCTTTGCTGATAGATGTCTGTAAGCAGAGGTTTTTTTTTTTAAGATTTTTTTTTTATTATTATTCATTTGACAGATAGAGATCACAAGTAGGTAGAGAGGCAGGCAGAGAGAGGAGAAGGAAGCAGGCTCCCCGCTGAGCAGAGAGCCCGATGCGGGGCTCGATCCCAGGACCCTGGGATCATGACCTGAGCCGAAGGCAGAGGCTTTAACCCACCCAGGGGCCCTGTAAGCAGAGGTTTTGCTCTTCCATTCTCTGCTGTATAAAAAGAACCTGATTATTACCATACAGACTAACAAAGGAAAAGGATCGTCCCTCATTTTTGGCCATGAACATTCCTAAACTAATAACACATACACACGTATAAATTTATTTGTGTGTTTTTAAAAAGTTCTGGAAGGGGCACCTGGGTGGCTCTGTCGGTTAAGCGGCAGCCTTCAGCTCAGGTCATGATCTCAACAGGGAGCCTGCTTCTCCCTCTCTGCTCTGTTGTTCCCATGGCTTGTGATCTCTCACTCACGTTCTCTCTTTCTCTCTCAAACAAATAAAATCTGAAAGAAAGAAAGAAAGAAAGAGAGAGGGGGAGGAAGGAAGGGAGGGAGGGAGGGAGGGAGGGAGGGAGGGAGGAAGGAAGGAAGGAAGGAAGGAAGGAAGGAAGGAAGGAAAAGTTCTGGAAGAATAGTCACTAATCTGAAACAGGGATTACCTCTGAGGAGGCAGGGAGAGGATAAGGGCTGGGGGAGAATACAACACATTTTTAAACAACATAACAATATTTAGTAATAACATATTTTCACAAAATCTTGCTTCAGTATACCCAAAACAGTTCTTAGAGGGAAATTTATAGCCCTAAATGAATACATTATAAAAGGAAAATTTAAATGAATGAACTAAGTGTCCAATTCAAGAAGTTAGAAAAGAGGGTGCCTGGCTGGCTCAGTTGGGAGAGCATACAACTCTTGATGTTGGGGTCATGAGTTTGAGCCCCACATTGGGTAGGCAGATTACTTAAATAAATAAAACTTTTTTAAAAAAGGAAGTTAGAAGGGCAGAATAAACCCAAAGAAAGTAAAAGGAAGGAAATAATTTAAAAATTACACCAGAGAATAAAATGAAACAGAAACAAGAAATAATAGAAAACAGAATGAGATCAAAAAGTGGTTTTTTGAAGCAATTGATACTTACATATATTTCTTGCAAATATATCAAGAAAAAATGAGGAAATTATAAATAAACAATATTAGGAATGAAAAGGGGAAAATAACTAGAGATCTAGTTGTGATTTAAACATTTACACCCATAAATCTGAAACAGGTTAAGTACTCTCCCAACAAAATAAAACCTACCAAACTGACTCTAGAAGAAACTGAAAACCTGAATTAAATCAGCAGTGAAAAGCCTACACTCAAAATACACACACACACACACACACACACACACACACACACACACACACATTCCAACAAGACTTCAAGGAACAGATTATCCCTATTTTCTGTCATCTGTATATAAGAAAAACTATTACGGCTCAAGAAAAGTGGCCAAAGGGGGGGAAAAAAAGAGGGTGGTGTCTAGAAACCTAAACCAAAGGAAGAGACAATTCTCAAGAAGGTGGATCCCACACAGCTCAGCAAAACTTCCTGGCTGAACACTCCTCACCCCTGAGGGGACAGGCACCTGCATTATACCCAGTCCCTGCTCTCCATGGTGCTGCAGTAATGACCATTACTAATAACTTTATGTGTGTCTTTGAGATGATTTGATCAATTTCTGATTCACTGATGTGTTGATTCCAAGAGGGAAGAAACCACATGCTTATTTTTTTTTCATCTTTGTAAATAATGCATTACTTAGCTGGTACCTGGCACAGACTGGACGGGCAACAGATTCTTGTTGAATGAGGAGTGGAATTTAGGAGGTCAATGTGGCCTTGGACCCCTGCAATTTTAACCTTACAATTATGGATAGAGCCATTAAGGAATAAGACTGAGGGTAGACTACACGATACTCAGTGAGTACCTTAAGTGCTAGACAATACTAGGAGCTGGAGTTGAGATCCTGAAAATTTGTCAGAGTTTGGAAGAAATGCCCACAAATGCTCAGTCCCCTGGGAGATCCAGACAGAAATCCCACAAATGCAAATTAAGGAACTGGGAAGTGAGTTCACCCCACTGTCCTGCCCACTTGGTCTCTCAAAGACTCACTGGGAAGGAGGGAGGTGGGAAAGGAAGACTCACTTAAAGCAGGGAGGGGTAGGGGAGGTGTCACCAAAGAAAGTAGGAGTGGAAGGGGTGCCTGGCTGGCTCAGTTGGTTAAGTGTCTGGTTCAGCTCAGGTCCTGATCCCGGGGTCCTGGGATGGAGCCTCCATGGGTTCCATGCTCACTGGGGAGTCTGCTTCTCCCTCTCGCTCTGCCTGCCGCTCCCCGGCTTATGCTCTCTCTTCCTCTCTCTGTCGAATGAATATGTAAAATCTTTTTTAAAAAAAAAGTAGGAGTGAAGGATGAAGGAATGGAGTGGAGGGACAAAGAAGCCTAGGAAAACTAAGGGGTTTGGTTGATACGGATCAGGAATAGTGATTTCCGACATCTATGTAATGTTATCAGAACTTCCTTTTAAGAAAAATATCTTGGAGAAAGCTTTGTTCCACTGAGTGTTTTGACTGGTTATAGATTTATAAAGGGCCAAGACATGGGGCGCCTGGGTGGCTCAGTCGTTAAACGTCTGCCTTCGCCTCAGGTCGTGATCCCAGGGTCCTGGGATGGACCCCCACATCAGGCTCCCTGCTCCACAGGAAGCCTGCTTCTCCCTCTCCCACTCCCCCTGCTTGTGTTCCCTCTCTCGCTGTGTCTCTCTCTGTCAAATAAATAAATTAAGTCTTTAAAAATAAATAAATTAAATTAAAGGCCAAGACTGATTTGGGGATTAAGAGCTGAAGACAGATGAACTATGCTGCCTGACAGCACGCATCTGAAAGGTAGTCTGTACAGGGTGGGGGATGGTGTCAGCAAAGTGGCTAGTGCCTTTACTGCCTTGTAAGGTAGCCAGACTACTGATAAATCTCTGGAGTGGGAAGGATCATTGAGAACAAGCACATCCAAAATGCAATTTTAATTTGTATCCTTATGATACATAAACCTTCAGCAAAAGTTTCGCCACACCAAACAGCCTTTTGTTTACAGTTGGTTTGGAGGAAAATTCCAGAAAGTTCTGTGTCCCAAATTTGGAACCCGTGGCAGGGCAGAAGTAAGGGATAAGCCAGGAGCACAGAGGCAGAAACAGGACTTTAGCCAAGTGGGAACGAGGGGTGACCACAACAGCAGACCCACTGGAATTGGGGCCAGGTGACAGTTCTGCCTCTTCCTCGCTCTGTCCAGGACCTACCCTGCCTGGAAGGCAAGGAGTGTCTCACCTTGATAGAAAGGAGCAGAGTGGCCCCGGATGACCTCCTGGCTATGGTCATTGCTCCAGACAGAGGGGTTATTCAGGCCCTCAAAAGTAATGAAAATCATCAAAAGAGAAGGGCTTCTGTGGACCTATCTCTGGAGATGCAAGCAGAGGAGGGAGCTGTTGAGAAGATGTGTCTCTGTGCTGGCAGGTGTGCAGAGAAGCTGCATTCCAGGAGAGAATGTGGTAGCGGAAGATTCCCAGAGAGAGATCAGCAGGCTGCACTCGCAGGGCCTATAGACAAGAGGAAGAAACTACCCTGGGAGCCAGTCCAGGACAGGCCAAGACTCACCAGAAATTGATGCAAACACAGAAGGCAGAAGATGAGGTCATTCCATTTGCCCAGAGGAAAGTGAGGTCCAGAAAGCTGGCTCTCCTCCTCCTGGCCAGGGTACTCCAGGAGAGCCAGGAAGACCCTGTTCCTGTCCTTTCCCCCACGGAGGGGAGATGATGGGCCGTAGCACAGACCACCGAAGCCTCCCTTGCATGGGTGAACAGCTCACAGCAGGTCAAAGTTGTCAGTCCTCTCAGAGTCCTCCAGTTCCCCCTCCCACAATGTTCTCTATAAAGGTCCCATCTCCTCATTGTTCCTGCATGGTGTCATCCATCCCCACACCCCGCCTCACCATGCCTGCCCAGGGTTCAAGATTCACAGAGGAGGTGTCCCTGGGTGGCTCAGTCAGTTAAACATCCAATCCTAAGGTGTTGTTGTTGTTTTAAGATTTTATTTATTCATTTGACAGAGAGAGATCACAAGTAGGCAAGGAGGTAGGCAGAGAGAGAGGAGGACACAGGCTCCCCAATAAGCAGAGCCCGATACGCGGCTCGATCCCAGGACGCTGGGATCATGACCCAAGCCGAAGGCAGAGGCTTAACCCATTGAGCTACCCAGGTGCCCTCAATCCTAAGGTTTTGGCTCAGGTCATGATCTCATGGGTGGTGGGATAGAGCCCCTCATGGGGAGTCTGCTTGAAGATTCTCTCCCTCTGCCTCTCTCCCCCACAATCTCTCTCTCTCTCTATCTCTCTATCTCAAATAAATAAATAAATCTTAAAAAAAAAAAGATTCATAGTGTAAATAGTGACCATCATCTGGGGATGGGGCTGGACCATTTGTGACAGCACAATCCTCAGATGCCAAGCTTATTGCTCTGAGGTGGGAATTCAGGCGTGCTGTCAGTGAGAAGGATGGTTGTGTAGTAGTAATTCTTCAGATCACACTCATATGTGGCTTCCCACGGGTGAGGACCCTCTTAAAGAGAAGAGGGGGCTGGGGAAAGACAAGAGGATGGAAAATATGAAGAGAAAGGAAACCAGAGTGAGAGAGAAAACAGAGCTAACAGGTGAGGTCACAGGAGTGTGACATTTTATGAGCACTCTGGAAACAACAGCAAAGCCCCTGAATGAAGAGTGGCCTGGAGAAATAAGCCATGCGTTCCCAGGACTCAGAGAGAGAAAAGTCCAGCAAGTTCCAATGTCCCCCCATCAGCTTTCCCAGGAGAACAGCGGAAACAGGGAAGAGATGACCCAGGGAATCTAATCCCAAGCACCAAGGCTGGGGGGTAGGATGAAGATGACAGTGAGGTGACAAGGGCAGGCTAGATGGACAGGAGTGACACTTATTCCACAGGCTGGCAGGAGGATGAAAAGAGGTCACACATGATCTCTTAGCAGAGTTAAACAGGGAGGAGAGCACAGGTTTAAGTCCCTTGTTGACAACTCTGAACAATTCTGTAGCAAAGTCTTTTGGCCATAAAACCAGACCTCAGTGGATGCAAGGGTTAATTACGGTCCTCATTCACCCCACTTAGTTTAAATATTCAATTCTTAAAAAAAAAAAAAAAGATTTTATTTACTTACTTGAGAGAGAAGAGAGAACATGAACTGTGGGGAAGGGCACAGGCAGAGGGAGAGGGAGAAGCACACTCCCCGATGAGCAGAGAGCCCAATGCAGGGCTCAAGCCCAGGACCCTGAGATCAAGACCTGAGCCGAAGGCAGATGCTTAACCGACTGAGCCACCCAGGTGCCCCAGTATTCAATTCTTTTGCTGCAGAAAAGTGCTTGATTGAGTGCTACTCTGGCCTCATGAGGACGCCTGGCGGGGTTAGTTACTCCTTAAAATCTGAAAAATTCTGAATTCTAAAACTTACCTGACCCCAACAGTTTCAGCTAAAAGTCTGTGGACCTATACTCGATTCAGGTTCCCCCTCCCTCTCTAAACTGTTATTAGCTTGTAAGCTGTGAACAGGGGGCAACGTGGGCATCTTTGTGTCTGAGCACGTGAACAGGAGAGGTGGTAACTGAGCGTCCAGCATTCTGTAAAAGAGGCACGGGCGGGTTCCGATCTCAGCGGCCAGGAGATGCGGGCGTCTTGGGGGGGATGGAGGTCTCTGAAGAGCAGCAGGTCTTCTGACAGCACTTGCCCTTTAATACTCTCCCTGGTACCCAGCACCCAGCACCCAGCACACAGAAAAGGGGGAGGGGGTGGAAGTCACGGCTCTGCGGAAAAAAAACCAGCCACCACAGAGCTGCAGCTGCCATCAAAGGTCGGCTTGCCACTTGAAGCCAGCAGCTCGAAGAGGGCCTGAAGCTGCTACCCAGGAGGTACTGCGAGTAAGGCCCCAGCACCCCACGGAGGGGCCAGCTCCAAGGAGGCCAGGCATCAGTAACTGGAACGTAGAAAAGGGCTCCCTGGGCAAGAGCCATGACCCGGGCACCTCCTTGCTGGCTGTGGATTCTAGGGACCCTGGCGGGTCTCTCAGCGACCCCAGCCCCCAAGGCCTGTCCTGAGAAGCACTACCTGGTCCAGGGAGAGCTGTGCTGCCAGATGTGCAAGCCAGGTGAGAGAGGAGGCCTCGCTGGGAACTTGGGGGGGGGGGAGGGCAGAGGAGAGTGCGTCTGAGCTCAAAAAGAGGAATCCTGTACTAGCCTTGAAGAGGGCAGAGAAGTGGCCTTCCTTGGGCCTTGACCCTGGACCTCTGCTCGCAGGGACTTTCCTCATGAAGGACTGTGACAAGCATGGTGAGTCTGCTCAGTGTGACCCGTGCATCCAGGGGGCCTCCTTCTCCCCAGACCACCATTCCCGGCGCCACTGTGAGAGCTGTCGGCATTGTAACTCTGGTGAGATGGGCAAGCCTCTGGGGGCCAAGGTGGCAGAGATGGGTGTGGGGA
This sequence comes from Lutra lutra, assembly GCF_902655055.1. Taxonomy (NCBI): domain Eukaryota; kingdom Metazoa; phylum Chordata; class Mammalia; order Carnivora; family Mustelidae; genus Lutra; species Lutra lutra. The sequence continues at coordinate 42,320,720 of NC_062285.1, forward strand.
AGCAAGGAGGAATGGGCCAGAGCTTGTCACTTTGAGGCTACTGCAAGGGGAGCCAATGCGGGAAAGTGGGGGACCCTGAGCAGGACACGTACTGGTGCGGGGAGAACTCTGGTGTTACAAGGAAGGGGTAAGCAGAATGTGGGGGGCTGCCGCGAATGGGTGTACCACTCAGATCACCATAAGAAAAAGGAGTAAGTGAGGAAAAGGAAGCAGAAGTGGCCCTAGGATCCTAGATTTCAGATGATCGACACACTATGGATGAACTGGCTTGGTCTAGAAGCATGCATTTGTTTGGAACTTGGAGAACATCTTTCTTAGGATTTAACAATACCAGCCAATGGGTAACATCCTTCTTCTTCTTCTCCTTCTCCTTCTCCTTCTTCTCCTTCTTCTCCTTCTTCTTCTTCTTTTTTTTTTTTTGGCATAAAAGCCAATTTAGGAAAAGGAATATGTATGCGGCCCATGTTTTTCTTGTTTGCTTTATAATTTTATCTTTTTTAAATGAAGAAGTGTAATGTCTGCAGCTGTGTTATGAATTCTTATTATTCCTCTAGCTTAGCTAGAATTTCAGAAACTGTAGGCCAGCCGGGATAGAGGCACAGACTTTAAAGTGGCCTCTTTGAACAAACATTCCCCCTCAGGACCCTTCTGAGGGCTCTGGAACTGAACCAGTACCCTGCTTGTCTATAAAATACGCTTGGGCTCAGTAGGCCTTTTAGACTGTCATATCCAAAAATGAACTAAATAAAAGGTTTTGCCATTGCAAATCGGTCAAAAAACAATATCTTACATACATAAGTATTCCTCAGTCCACTTAACTTAAAAATCTGTTACTGGATGCTTTTCTCTTCTTGGCAGCAACCCTAGCAGGGTTGGAATATTCTTTTTTTTTTTTTTTTTAAGATTTTATTTATTTATTTGACACAGAGAGAGAGATCACAAGTACGCAGAGAGGCAGGCGGGGCGGGGGGGTGGGGGAAGCAGGCTCCCTGCTGAGCAGAGAGCCCGATGCGGGGCTCGATCCCAGGACCCTGAGATCATGACCTGAGCCGAAGGCAGAGGCTTAACCCACTGAGCCACCCAGGTGCCCCGGGTTGGAATATTCTAGTCAGAGTCTCCCCACTCGCTGTAGGCCCCACCAGGAGGCCTTTTCCCAATACTGAGCCAGCCCCCCCTCCCGTTGCTGGGCTCCAGACCAGGCAATCCGTGATACTTCTCTGGAAGACTCAGCCCGTGGGCCTCCATAGCACCCATACAGCTACTGGCTGTAGGACACCAGGGGGAAGGTGGCCAGGGGGAGGCTGAATAAGTGTGGCCCCTCTGGACCTCAGTGTTCCCCTGGGTAAATGGAGAGGCGCCAGACATCAGCCTGGAATTGGGGGCACAGGTTATACGTGGTGAAGAGAACTCCCAGGTCTCTGGATACTCATCTTTGAAAATGATGGCACTCCCATGCAGAACCAAGCCCAGCTCTCTCTTTAACCCTTCCTCCCCTCAGGCAGATACCCTCCTGGCCACCGCCTCTGGCATCTGAGGTGATCTTCCTCACCTTTGCCTACCTCTTCTCCTCTCCCCAGTCCCTGTCACCTCCCCCATCACTGTTCTCCTCCTGTGGACCCTTGTCCAGGCTGGCTCACGATTCCTGGTAAGCCACAAAGAAACGAAATTCTGGTAGCAGCTACTAGTCAGAATTCCGAAAGAAGCAGAATAAGGATGGGAAGAAGGAATCTGTGTCCCTTTCCCTTTCCTGGCAAAAGGCATCTGCTAAAGGAATTGTTAGAGCACTGGTCGTTGTCTTTGGCATCCTCCAAGCCTTCCTTTCTGCACCCCGCTTGCCCCGTCAGGGCTCTTCTCCCTGGGTCCCCACGAGTGCACTGTCCCAGGGCCCCACCACGCTGGGCTCAAGCCTGCCCACATCCGGGTGCTGGTGCCTTCCCCAGAATCACTCTCCTCTTTTTAATCCTAACCACCTGTGAGCACAAACCCACCCAGTGCCCCTCACATCCTCCTCCCCTAGTAGAATTTTTTGACAGTCACTCTGCACCTGACCTCTACACTTGAATAAAATTTACACTGTAAAGCCAAAGTATGTTACTAATCAAATAACGCTCCAGTAAAGTTTAAAAACCCATCAGGGACCATAGCAGCACTATTCCTGATTGCTTAAAAACTGGAAAATACCCAAATGCTCGTTAACAGAATAGACACATGAATCACAGTATATTCATACAGTGAAATGCTATACCGCACGAGAAGGAGCAGTCCGCAGTTACAATATGGATGAATTTCACAAGGGATTGAGGAAGAGGGTCAGACACAAGTGAGTACACATGCATGACTAGACAAATACAGTACAAAAATAAGCAAAGTGACTCGTGGTGTTAGGAAGTCAGGCTGGTGGCTATCTGTGGGTGGGAGGAGGTAGTGACTAGAAAGGGACACTGCTGCTCTTGTTCGTGGCTCCCATCTGAAGCCATTCTCAAGCTTTACGCTTGTGACCTGTGTACGTCTTTGTCTGTCTCTTGTACTTCAATGAGAAGTTATCAAAGTGCCAGGGAATAGGAGAGAAAATCCTGCAAGCTGTTTCTACTTTTTGCAGTTGGCATTTTCTGAACCATGAGTAAAGGGAAAAAACCCAAGTGTTTCCCTTTAATGACACTAGTAATAAAGGCAGAGGCCCTGGGTGACAGGGAGGGAGGGGCAGCCTTTGCGTGGTTGGGGCAGGAGTCCCTGCAGCTGGGCCTGGGATGGGAGCTCGGGACAGAACTTAGCAAGCATGCCTGGCAGGTCTCCGAGGCCTGAGCTTCTTGTGTTCCTCTTCTGTCCCCAGGTCTTCTCATTCGAAACTGCACCCTCACCGCAAATGCACAGTGTGCCTGCCCCAAGGGCTGGCAGTGCAGGGACAAGGAGTGTACAGAGTGTGACCCTCCTTCAAACCCTTTGCTGACACTGCCTCGACCGTCTTGGGCCCCGGACCCACACCCACAACCCACCCACTTACCTTACACCAAAAGTAAGTTCCGGCCAATGCTTTGTCCAGCCATGGGGATAAGGGTCGCGCCCCAAACATCACCCTCCCCACATCAGCTGCCTGGCTAGCTGGTCAGCCTTCCCATCTCCCTGGGCCTCTTAGGGCAGCTGTAAAGCCTTGGGCCTGCCTTCAGCCCAGGCTTGTGCCCTGGGAGGTTCCCTGCTGCTGCTCACCCTGCCTCTTTCTCCCGGGATGAAGGAGCCCAGGACAGTTCCGCAGGTTCAGACTCTGGCTGACTTCAGGTGGCTGCCTGCCGCAGCCCTCTCAACCCATTGGCCAGAATGGGGAGTCTTCTCCCCATTCTCTACCCACAGGGAGACTGCATACAGGAAAGGGAAGCCAGCCAGAAAGCTCCTAGGAGTAGGGGGAAGAAGGGGAAGAAGCAGAGTCTAGGGATTAGGAAAGAATTTAGTCAAATGGTAGGAGTGGGAGAGGGGGTGAGAGAGAGACAGGAAGAGGAGTGACAGGTGGTCTGGGCTGAGGGGAGTCAAGGCTGAGGCCCTCTCCAAAAACCCTTGCGTGGTCCTTGCCTATCACAGCCCAAAGGCCCCTGTGCAGCTCAGATTGCATCCGCGTTTTTGTCATTCTCTCTGGGATGTTTCTTGCTTTCACCGTGATGGGACCCCTGTTCTTCCATCAACAAAGAAAATGCAGACTAAGTAAGAGACAAAATACTGGTCTCCAGTCCTGTCCCTGCACCCTACCCTACCACCCCAGCCCCGCTGTCCATGCCTTGAACCTCACCGAAGGCTTGCTCAACGCATATTTACCGATCCTGGCTCCCCGCTCCTCTTCCTTTTCTCTCAGCTAGCAACCCCCTGACAGCCCTCCCCGAGCCTGAACCACCTTGGCTTATCTCCACTCCATTCACCACGTCCCCCCAAGGTTCATCCCATTCTCCTCTCGCAGACAAAGAAGAAAGTCCAGTGGTGCCGGCAGAGCCTTGCCGGTACAGCTGCCCCAGGGAGGAAGAGGGCGGCGCCATTCCCATTCAGGAAGATTACCGAAAACCAGAACCTGCTTCCTACTCCTGAGCTTGCGCACCGAGAAGGCTGGGTGGGCGGGTCATCACTACAATAAATTCTCCGCCTCCATCCCACCCCAGCGGCCATCCACCCGGGCATGGAGACCTGGCACACACACACACACCCCCCCACCCCGACCCCCACCTCCGCCCCCAAGCCGGGGTTTCAGTACCATCCTGTCATCAGGACTCTTTCCTGTGCGCAGACTTGAAAAAGTGCCTTTTGGAGACTGGCACCTGCAAGGACGCATGGGGGTGAGATGGAGAGTGGGATGTGGGCCCCACCCCCACCCCAGTGTGTCCTGGACCAGCCACCTTCACCCCTGCACTGCACTGGAAGGGTGGGGCCTTAGGTGGAGAACACACTTTCCCCTAGAACCACCACGTGCTGTATATACACACCACGTGTGTGTACCTAAAAATTTGGCAAAATAAAGTGACAGCCAGCCACAGGCCGAAGCTCTCCCCGCGGGCTCATTCTCTCTCTCTAAAATTCCAATCTCACGGTGCAGGCCACACCCAGCCTCGTCTCCCAGATCGGGGATCTGAAGGAGGAGCTCTCTCCAGGGCAGAATAGAGTTAGGGCCCCGCCCAAGTCGGGGAGTGGGGATCGCGAGTGGATGTGGCACCCACAGAAAATGAAGAAAGTTCCCCCAGTAGCCTCTCAGTCTCGCCCTCCCCCCCCTTTTTTCAGCTCCACTTTCTTGGTTGGGGAGCCAAAAGCGTGCATGCAGTCAAGTCAGATCTTGAGATAACCTGAGGATTTGGCGGGGTGCCATGGCGGGGGAGAAAAAGGAGAACAAGGAACAGGACTCTGGCAGGAGCACCTGGTGGTTTCACTCTCAAGCAAAGGCAGCCGCGGTGACAGTCGAAGTGAAAGCGAAAGAGAAGTAGGCCAAGGACTGAAGAGAAAGCAACAGGCTGGCAAGGGTGGTTTGGAGAGGCCCCTCTTCTCCACCGGGGCGGTGCCAGCGGGAAGCCGTGCAGAGGGGCGGTGGGGGACTGGGGGACTGGGCGACTGGGGTACGAGGGGGGGCGGGAGCGCTGCCCCCATGGGAACGGAGTTGGAATGGTGCCTGATGCTGTGCTTGGCTCTGTCCGGGGTGGTGGCGGACCCAGGTGAGCCGGGGAGCGCTAGCTGGGGGTGGGGGAGATGGGGGAGGGCACCAGGGAGCCACCACCGCGGCGGTGTGATTCTGGAAGAGGAAAGGGTTGCGGGGAGGGGCCCGGGATAACCTCCTAAGCCCAACAGGAAAAGGCCAGCAAAGTAAGATACCAAAGGTGTTGGGGAGAGGGTAGAAGACTGTGGGCAAAGCCAAATGAAGTGAAGAGGGGCCTCCTGGGTGAATGTGGTGGGGGGCCTACCAGAGAGGGCACTGTCTGGGAGCAGAACCTGAAGGGGAAGTGTTCCCCGGCTAGGAAATCCGCTGGGGAGGTGATCCCCGGAGGTTTGGGGGGTGGGGGGGAAGGCCACCGGCAATGGCAGAAAGTACAGCAGACCCAGTGGGCGGGCTGGGAAATTGAGAAGATGGTTGCCACACAAGTGTCCTGTCTCCTCTCCCGGTGGCAACTTTGCTCATTTATTTGCTTTAGCTGAGAATTCCCTTGACTGAAGAGAGTATTTGGTGCCAGTTGTAGTAAAAAACTCATCCAAGTAAGGCAAATCCAGGATTTTAAGTAATTCCTACCAACTATGTACCTGGAGTTAGCAGGTGCTTCCTAGAAAGGCTGGTGTGGGGTGACAAAAGAGGGACACAGTGACAGCTAGGACCCTGGAAGACTTTTACTCCTTCCTTGATGACTCCACAGCTGGGGTAGGTGACCTGGGCACAGAAGCAACTCTCTGGGAAGAGGGTGCTCACCCTGTCTTTAACCTGCAGCGGAAAGGCAGTTGCGGGCAGTGGATGTGGTCCTAGACTGCTTCCTGGTGGAGGAAGGTAGGCAGCTTGGAGGTCTTGCCAGCAGTAGGAACATGGTGAAGGCCTTGCTCGTGCTGAGGCAGGTACCAGTGCTGGATGACGGCTCCCTAGAAGGCCTCACCGACTTCCAAGGGGGCACGCTGGCTAAAGACAACCCACCTGTTACCTTCGAGGCCTCAGGTAAGAGCCCTGCACATTGTGTCCCGATCTTTCTGGGCTCCCTCTGCTGAGACAGCCTGGTGCCTGAGTACACCCACTGCGCTGGCTTCCCATGGGCCAGGTGTCCTCCAACCAACCAGACCTCTATGCTGCCCTTCTCCCCACAGTGAACTTGGTACGGATTCCCCAGGCCGAGGCCTTGCTCCATGCTGACTGCAATGGGAAGGAGGTGACTTGTGAGATCTCCCACTATTTTCTCCAGGCCGCTGAGAACGCAGCTTGGTTCATCACCAACGTGCAGGTATCTGGAGGGGGACCTAGTGTCTCCATGGTGATGAAGACTCCCAGGGATGCGGAGAGTGGGGCTGTCTTGCACCCCACACTAAACCTGCCCTTGAGCCCCCAGGGGATGATACAAGCTGCAGGTGAGAAATGTAAAAGTAGCAGTAAGAAAATTTTGGAGTGTTTTCTTTTTTTTCAAGTTGTCAGTTACTGGGGAATAGAAGGAAAAGGAACAAGCCCACCTCCATCTACATCAGTCATCTCAAGGTGTCCCCTAGCCTCAGTCCTTTCTCCTAAAGACCCAAATAATTGGATTGGGATAATTTTCACCTCCCTAATCTGAGGAAATGACATGTGATGCTCCATTCGCATATGCTGTCCCTAGCAGTCTTTTCTTTTTTTTAAGATTTTATTTTTTATTTGACAGAGGGAGAGTTCACAAGTAGGCAGAGAGGCAGGCAGAGAGGGAGAGAGGGAAGCAGGCTCCCCGCTGAGCAGAGAGCCCAATGTGGGGCTCGATCCCAGGACCCCAAGATCATGACCTGAACTGAAGGAAGAGGTTTAACCCACTGAGCCACCCAGGCACCCCTGTCCCTAGCAGTCTTATTAAGCCAAATGCCAGTTGTATCCCAGTGAAAGCCAGCCTGGTCTGGTGCTTCAAGATGATTAAAGCAATGACAGGGATGCAAATTCATTCATTATCTCTTATCAGTAAAACCTGGTCCTTGCCCTCTCCCACCCAGCACATCCCAGCAGGTACAGGAAATTGAGAACATCATAATAGATTTCTCTAGAGTTCATCAAATCCAGTATTTGGCCTTGAAAAAGACCCAACCAAGTCTAGAGATTAGGGGGCTACCCTCTATCTTTAGAAAGCCCCAGAACACTTGAAGTTTTCTGTGGTGCAACCTAAATTTATCCTGCCACATCAGAAAAGAGAGGTTCTCATGTCTGTCCAGTGTCAACCATAGTCCTGGCACAGCTAAATATCGCCCCTTTTATCTTGGGATATTTCAAACCTACAAAAAAGGTAAAAGAATAATGGGGAGTAAATTAGGTAATGAATACCCAATTATTAATATTTTGCCACATTCTCTCTCTTAATAAATGAGAGAATAGATAACCCCCAAACTAAGTAAGTTGCCCATATCTCAACACTTCACCCCAAAAGTTTCCATGCAGAGCATGTATTCCTTTAGAACACAAACTTTATAACAAGGATATTCTCCTTCATAATCACAAATCCATCACCCCAGCAGCAACCAAGGTGGGGAGCAGCCTACAGTGGTGCAGGCAATCTGGGGGTACAGTGTGCAAAGAGTTCAGCATATTCTCACCATTACGCCATCACCATATTGGCAATCTTGAACACTATCAGTGATAAAATACTCCCCCCTTCCCAGGGCAGTCTGTTCCCATCAACCCCACCACTGCTTGGTACGCCACTGAGCATCAGACCTAAGAAATTGTAAAACTGATATAGTAGTCCTTTCAGTGCAGAGTCTAAATTCAAACTTCTCCAGCTGCCCCAATAATGTTCTGTATAGCTTTCTGGTTTGATTTTGGGTTTATTTGTTTTTTTTTTTTTTTTAAAGGCCAGGATTCAAACAAGGATCGTGCATTGTGTTTAGTTGTCCTGTACCTTTAGCTCCCTTTCTTTTTTTTTTTTTAAGATTTTATTTATTTATTTGACAGACAGAGATCACAAGTAGGCAGAGAGGCAGGCAGAGAAAGAGAGGAGGAAGCAGGCTCCCTGCGGAGCAGAGAGCCCGATGTGGGGCTCGATCCCAGGACCCTGGGATCATGACCTGAGCCGAAGGCAGAGGCTTTAACCCACTGAGCCACCCAGGCGCCCCCTTTTTTTTTTAAATATTTTATTTATTTATCAGATAGAGAGTGAGAGTGAGCGAGCACAAGCAAGGGAGCAGCAGGCAGAGGAGAAGCAGGCTCCCCGCCGAGCAGGGAGCCTCATGCGGGACTCGATCCCAGGACCCTGGGATCATGACCTGAGTGGAAGGCAGACGCTTAACCGACTGAGCCACCCAGGCATCCCTCTTCTTTTTTTTTAAGATTTTATTTATTCACCTGACAGAGAGTGAACACAAGCAGGGGGAGCAGGAGAGGGAGGAAGAAGGCTCCCTGATCAGCAGGGAGCCCAACATGGGGCCTGATCCCAGGACCCCAAGATCATGACCAGAGCCAAAGGCAGACGCTCAACCAACGAAGCCACCCAGGGGCCCTAAGCTCTTAGCTTCCTTAAGTCCAGAACATCTTCTCCCAGCACTGATATTTGGAGAGTCCAGGCCCACTGTCTCAAAGAGCAACCCACCATTTGGATGTGTCTGATTGTTCCTCATTAGATTCAGGTTTAACACGCTTTGCACAAATACTACCACTGTGTGCTTTTTAAATCTCTTATTCCTGGGGCATCTGGGTGGCTCAGTGGGTTAAAGCCTCTGCCTTCGGCTCAGGTCATGATCTCAGGGTCCTGGGATGGAGCCCAGTGTTGGGCTCTCTGCTCAGAGGGAAGCCTGCTTCCTCCTCTCTCTGCCTGCTTCTCTGCCTACTTGTGATCTCTATCTGTCAAATTAATAAATAAAATCTTTTAATAAATAAATAAATAAATCTCCTACTCCTATGTTATCTTCACAGCATCCTTGCCTTAAGCAGATGGCCTTGGCAACCCTCAGTGACTTGCCCAAGGTCACAGAGCTAGTAAGTGGAAGGAGCAGGGTTCCAAAGCTTTTTCTGCTATTCCAGTGGCCTGACCTGAAGGTCAATGGTAACCCCTAATTTTGGCTATGGACTTGTCTGGTGAGAAGTCCATAGCTTTTGTTAGATTGTCTGGGGGTAAGTGATTCCAAAATAGTTAGGTTTACCATGTGTGCCAGGCTGCCTTTCCAGAGCACCATTTCTCTGTAGTTCCAACTAGTGGGAAATGAGCTTAGCTGGCCTCATTGTCCAGAGGAGGGGGCAGGGGCAGGCGTGTGCCCACAGCTAGAAATCGAGTGGGCCGAAGGAGGAAGCAGCCCACAATCACCCTTCTTTTTCTCACTGCAGTGGAACTCCAAGTGACAACACAGACCCCCTCCCTGAACGTCCTGCTGGGGTCCTCAGCCTCCCTGCCCTGTGGCTTCTCCATGGCACCGGGCTTGGACCTGACCCGTGTGGAGTGGCGGCTGCATCATAAGGGCAACGGTGAGCTGGTGTACAGCTGGACCAGGGGGCAGCGGCAGGCCAAGCGGAAGGGCACTGCGCTGCAGCCTGAGCAGCTACTTGTGGCCGGGGATGCCTCCCTTGCCCTGCCTAGCCTCACCCTGAAGGACGAGGGGACCTACATTTGTCAGATCACCACCTCTCTGTACCAAGCTCAACAAATCATCCAGGTCCACGTCCAAGGTGAGGCCATACTCGGGTCTCCGAGGGAGAGTGGAAAGGATACACCTACGGGAACGTTTTCCAGGACAGAATCCAACACAAGGGCAAGTCCCCAAGAGGCAGACAGTCACATTGCCACGACCTAACTGCCATCACCATCCTAGAGGCACAGACCATTCCCCGTCAGACTCCAGGAGAATTCCACCAGGCAGTTTCCCATCCCAGATCCCACCGCCCTGTCCTGGCTGGCTGTCTCCCAAGTACCCCAGTCCCTTGGGACCACATCCTGAGAAGGAGCAGCAGCAAACCCAGGAGGGGCCGTGGGCGCTGTCTGACTGGCAGGAGTACTTCATCACTATGTCCTTGAAAATCAGCAGCCTATAGTGATGGGAAGAAGCCAACCTTTACTTGGTTTTACTACTATTTTTCAACTGCCTATGAACGACGTGCTCCCTTCTGGCCTGCACCCAGGGTGGACTCCTTACACCCACCTTGGACCCTCCACTGGGGGTTAATTCCTTCAGCTCCCACAACCTACTTTCACCCCCAGCAGGAAGAGAAATGAAGCTTTGGGAGATTAAGCCATCAGGTTGGGGCCCTCTGGCATCTTCTTCCTCATTCTTTCTTCCAGCTTCCCCCAAAGTAGGACTCAGCTTGGAGAACAAAACTCTGCCAGCCACCCTCATCTGCAGCATCACTGGCTACTATCCTCTGGACATAACTGTGACATGGAGCCGAGAGGAGCCAGGCGGAGCCCCGGTCCCAGTCTCTGGCGCCTCCTTCTCCAGCCTCCGGCAAAGCGCAGCGGGCACCTACAGCATTTCCTCCTTCCTGACCGTAGAACCTGACCCTGCAGGCACCACTTACACCTGCCAGGTCACCCACAGCTCCCTGGAGCAGCCCCTGGGGGCCAGCACCCAGATCCTCCCACCAGGTACTAGGACTGCCCTCCTTTCCTACCTCCATACTTGGGCTCATGGCTCTCCTGCCCCCAGCTCAGTCTCTGGTCTTGTTCTGCTTCCCACAGCACTTTGTTCAGCCTCTGCCTCTTGGTTCCCGAAGTGGCAGCCCCCCATCCTAGCTGCCCCCACATCCCAAGACTCCACCAAACCCCAGGTTCCAGGGCCCCAGGCAGTATACTGAGAGCTGGAGACCAAGGGTTCCTGCCCTCAAGGAGCTTAGTCAGTTTGGAGGGACTGACGCCACTGACGCCAGCCGAGGGAGCTAGCTCGGGGGGAAGAAAACAGCCAAGACAGAAAGAACAGCATATGTGAAGGCCAGATTATAAACAGTCTCAGGAGAACTTGGGGAACTGCACAGCTAGAGCCAAGGGTATGTGGGAAAAGGGAGAAGTGGCCCTGGAGCTTGAAAGTAATTACATCTATTGAGCATTTATATGAATCAAGCACTGTACTAAGCAGTTAGCTATATGATCACGTGTATTATCATGACTCCTATTTTACTGATGAGCAAACTAGCTTTTACAGATGTCAGGGAATTTGCCCAAGGCCACCTACCTAGTAAATGGTCAAAGAAAATATGAAAAATGGGCACTGACTGCTCTACAGCCTTAAACCCTCTATGCTATTAGGGGGCAGATCACAATGGGCTTTCAGGCTGCAATTTCATCCTAAAGTCACAGAATGTCATAGAGAGGTTTTCAACAAGAAATGCAAACATCCAGGAGCATTGGGCATTATTTGGTGGCTCGCCAGACTGCAAGCTTCCCCAGAACTGGGGTTTTGTCTCAGTTTACTTCGTTTCCCAGCTAGTCAAAATTTCAGTTTACCTGTCAACAACTTATCTAATGTAAATCTCTCTAAATGTCCCAAGGTGGGAAGGGGTAGGAAAACACATGGACATCCCACAATCTTCAACAAGTATGAATACTACAGTGTGCCCAGTTCCTAGGTGAAAGCAGAACGCTTGCCATGAACTCCTTAACCAGGGATGGGGGAGCACGCGCAGACATGCTCTCTCTCTCCTCTCCCTTTCTCTCCCTGCTTTGTCCCTCTTGCTGGGGCAGGTGTGGCCTCAAAAATTATTCCAACCTACTGATTCCTGCCTGTGCTGTTCTCAACCTACAGAGCAGAAAACAGCCTTTGGAGTCCTTTTGGCCAGCAGCCTCTTCCTTCTTGCACTGCTGTTCCTGGTGCTTCAGAGACGGCAAGGTAAGCCCTGCCCTGCCCCTCCTTACCTGCAGATCAGCTGGCTCCAGCCACCTCCCCACCCAGCCCAGGGATGAAGCCCAAGTGTCCTGAGTTCCAGCCAGTCCCCATACCACAGCCCCTGGATTTTGGGGTTACCTTAATTGAAAACATCCTCCTTCCTTCTTGTTTTCTCCTAGCTACCTCACCAAGATCTGCCAAGACTCTGAGGCCCTCTGGGTAACCACCCGCCTGCCTCAGAGCAAAGGGAATAGTAGTCACATTGTCCAGAAGGACTCCAGCCCAAGTCTCAGAGCTCAAAAAGGCCCCAAGAAAGGCATGAAGAAGGCACAGATCCTGGGGACCCTGGCTCTGTGTGGGTCTCTGCCTTCCTTCCTTGTGTCCCTGGGCTGAACACCAAGGGAGAAAACGTGAAGAGGTGAGAGGGTGGTAGAAAGCAGAATGTCTGGGTAGGAGGTTAAAAAATGAGCCTACGGTAGAAAAGAAAAAGGGAAAACACTAAGAAAGGAGTAAGTGGGCAAGTCATGATCTCATGGTTCATGAGATGGAGACCTGCATGGGGCTCCATGCTCAGTGGGGGTCTGCTTGAAGATTCTCTCCCTCTGCCCCTCCCCCCGACTCATGCTCTCATTCCCTCTCTAAAATAAATAAATCTTTTTTTAAAAAAAGGAGTGAGTGGGGGGGACAGTGGGTCAAAGGGGTGTGGCAGTTGGGCCATAACACACAAGCATTTGAACTCTGTCCAAATAAAAGCCTCTTGTGTCCTCAGAAACAAAGCTTTTCCACTTTCCTGTCTTTCCCCACACCAGACCCAACTGAGCCTTGTCCTCAAACCTTGCCACACCCACTGGCAGAGTGTTCAGGGTATTGAAACAAAGGCCCTCAGAGGCGGCCCTGGGGAGCCATGTCAGGTTGCTCTGTTTGGAACTCTGAGCCACAATTAAGGTCGAGCTCTTTTGGACAGCGCCTCCCTCATTCAACTGCCAAGGAGAGATTTCTCCTTCCATCCAACTCTAAGATGTGTCTGGTGAGGACAGCGGAACTCAGCTGGGGAACAGGGTGTGTTCACAGAGGCCTCACGTGGGCACCCCCTCGGACAGGCCGGGCAGCACAAGGACATAGGAAGGAGGCAGAGGGGAGGCGTCAGAGAAAACCTGCAGTGGTTTCTGATGTGATATGTGAGATGCCCACTTGACTTCCTGTCACCACTTCCTCTCACTAGCACCTGGAAGAGTCGGGCCGCGCCAGGTACAGACGCAGAGCGGAGACCACTTCCTCTGCCAACACGTGGATCTTTTATCTCGAGAGTGCCACACGGCACCTGTAAGCCAGCCTTCCGGCCTCATGCAACAACACACCATAAAGGAAAAGAACCCTTCCCCCGCCCCTCCTCAGTTACTCCAACCCAAACAACAACCAAGTCAGTTTAGTGGTAGGAATTTATATATATATATTTTTTTTTTTGCCTTTGTTCAGAATACATGAAGTTAGTAAATATGCCACATGCCTGGGGTGGAAGTACAACAGTTATTATTCTATACAAGTATGAGGTTGGGGGGTAGGAAAAAAGACAGAAGTGATGACAGACACACAGTGGAAACCCCACATCGCCTCATGGCAAACCAAGGAAGAAGGGGATGTGGGAAGCTCGGCTTCATTTGACTGCAAAGTCCCAGGGTTTGGTTGCATATTTGCTCATGCACATGGGTGGTGGGAGGGAAGAGGGACAGCAAAGACACAGAAGAGGGTACAGGGTGGGGTGAGAAAGAAAGTAGAAGGCCAAACATCCCCAGAAGAACAAAGCCAACTACATCTGGTGAGCCTCAGAGGGATAGAAACCCAGGAAAGAATTCCTGTGACAGGGCTGGGTGGGCCAAGAGGGCGAATTTGCTCCAGGCTCAGGACACATCGAGGACAGTGGCAATTCTTCTCCAGCGGTGACCCCCTGCATTAGGCAAGGAGGAGCCCAGAGGAGATTGGAGACCTTCGAAGGGGGCCGTTGGGAGGGTACACTGACTGCTTTCTTCCAGCTCTTCAGTCCTGCCCTGGGGCAGGACGAAGGGAATGTGGGAAACAGGGGCAAAAGGAGAGGAAGGATGGTTTTGTGCAATGAAATGCTGCTGCATGGAAAGGAAGCACCCAGACCCAGCCTGGCTGGGCCTGGCCTGGCCTCAGCCTCTTCCTGCTTGTGGGCTGGAGGACTGGAGGAATAAGGGGTCATGGGTATTCCCCCTTGCTGCTCTCAGCCTCCCTCCTTCCCTCACGCCTGGGTCTGTCCCACTCCACAAGCTATCCTGAAGCCCAGCCGTGGCCTCCCACCCTCGGGTTCCACTGTCTCCCCCCACAAACCATGCAGAGGGGAAAGGAAAGGAGGCAAAGTGGAATTCAGAAGGGTACAGGTAGTTCAGAAGGGGAACACAGCACAGGAAGAACAAGACAGGTGGCTCTAGATAAGAGGGCCCATAATGGCACAGCAGTGCACATGCCCACCTGTCCACAGACGGTCCCGTCTCCCACCCAAGACCAGTTGGGGGGGGGGTATACTGGACTTCTCAGAATACTCAGAATCTGCCAGCTTCAGGAAGGACCTCCTGCCTCATCCTTATCTTTGGTAAGTACATGGGAATGGTGTAGAGGAAAGCAGTCCTGGAGAGCCCAGGTATCCTCAATTCTAACACCTCATGCTTTATCAAGGGGAAGGGAGGAGTGGGACCCTCCCCAACGAGCTGGCAACAAGTGGCTACTTCCAAGCTTGTTATTTTCAGATTAGGCCCTTGACTCGTTGTCTCTCTATAATTAATACTTGTTCTCTCCAACAATTAAAACTAACTCAGAATCCCCAGCTTTGGCTCTATGAAATTATTTGGTGCTCTCATAAATGATACAGAATCCTGCAGAAAATGTGGACGAGAGACCCCCTTGTAGTTATGAGCTTAGAGGGCTGCTTCTAGGATGGGAGTGAAGCTGGTCCTTTTGCAATTAAGATGCCTTCTATAGGTCTCCAGAAAACAAAGCAAAAGGCTGTATGATCCCTGATGACAGAAAGTCTCGGACAGATCAGAAATAATTGCAAAAACAGATTTGACTTTCCAAAAGGGTACTACCCCAACCAAGTTGGATTTCGGGCCCACCCCAGGCTCCTTTTCAGGTCTGGCCTAAGAGAAGAGCCCCTAGTGATCAGGGCAGTCCTGAGTGAGCTGCCCTTCTCCCTGCTGTTCCCAGCCCCCTCCCACCAGTGACCTGGCCTTTCCTGGTGACATCATGGGCACCAACACCCTTCTCCTTCCCCAATCTTGACAGCTTCTTGGGCACGTCACCTTGGCTACACCCCTTCCTCTTCTCTTGGCCTCCAATTCTTTTTGGCTTTGGGGGAACTTGAGTGCACATAAGAAGGGGGCAGGGAGGTGCCAGCTGTGGCTCTTTAGGGAGTTACTTCGAGACTGTGCCACGAGCAGCATTTCTAGTGTTGAGGGACACAGTGCAAATGAGAGCAACAGAAAAGGAGGAATGGGCGATGGAGAAGCCAGGACAGGGTGGAGGAAGGTAGATGGGGACGTTCGTTGAGAGAGCAAACAGAGGGAGAGGGATGTGAGTTTGGATGGCAATGGAGAACAGGGAAGGGGTGGCACATTCTCAAGTAAAAAAGTAGACTGGACACAGGAATCAGGAAGTCCCAGATGGAAAAGAAAAAGAGACAGGAGAAAACAAGAGGGCAAATTACATCACGTTACTAGACATTCAGGCCTTTCAGTCGCAGGTGTTCCATCCCCGTGGTCTCCCTCTGACCCAAGCCAGTAACAAACAGCACAGCCCCACTTCCTCAGAATAGGAAGGACCATCTTCCCACGAGATCTTGCAGAGGGAAGGCTTGTCCATCAAGGAAGTCCCTTGTCTTTGCCCTTCCTCCCTCCCAAACCAGGTGATGATCCCACAGCAGCGATCTCCATACCTCAGTGAGAGCAGCCCTACTCCCCAGGCAGGCAGGAAGGCAGGCAGGGCTGGGAGAAGACTCCAGGACCTTCCCACCTCTTCACCCCACCAGCAATCTCAGCGATACTTACTTACAATAACTACCACGATGATGGCACAGATAGCTCCCAGCATGATCATCATCTGAGGAAACATTGACCAAAAAATGGGTCCTTGGATTTGGGGAAGAGGAAAGAGGATGTTCCCACTAGAGATGTGGGAAAAGAACCTCCTCCATCCTGAGGACAGTGGAAGAAACCACTCATCCCCCAGGAAATAGGCGGGTCTCTCAGGAAGGGCCCAACCCTCCAGTTCCCCATGAGACAACCACCCCTGCACCACAGCTGAGGCTTCCCAGAAACATCCAAGCATCTGTGGCTCACTCCATCTCACTTGGCTCCTTTTGCCTGAGGCTTTGAAAGGAATGCCATGGAGGTGCAGACACCGGATCTTTAGTCAGTTGGTTCATTTTCCATTGTGAAGTATTCAGCTTATTCCTAAAAGCTGCAGGTATTTAAATATAGACCTATCCTAGCCATCGAGTTAATGTTGGCTATGTGTGGGGAAGGATGAGGCAAGATTTTCCCAGGGATCTTTGAGGGAAAAGCAGCCCGACTGACCACTTTCCAACTCCTCAGGGTACGGCTGGCACCCAGTTAGTGGTTCTGAGCGCTCTAGCCTACCCTGGTGGCCAATTCTGGGTACTGCATCTCAAGGAGGCTTTCAGATTTCCTCCCCTCAAGGTTCCTCAGTGCCCTGGGAGGTGAGGAAGGTAGAAGCTGAGCGTTTTCTTTTCTTCCAGGAGTTGAGGCCCAGAAAGAGAAGGCAGAGAGGACAAGAAAACTCACCTTGCAGTCTTTCCACCAATACTTCCTCTTTAGCTTGGCAGCGCTGGTCTCAAACCGTGACGCTCCCACTTGCAAGGCGTCAGCTCGGTCATCCAGCTGTGACAGTATCTCATCTCTCTTCAGGACCTTGTCCACATTCACACGCATGATGTCCACCACCTGAAGGGGTGCAGAAACAAAGCTAGTAAGCTTCCCTGCTAGAGACGGGTGAAAAACAACAGAATCTCAAGTCTGGTCCTGTGTAACTCAGGGATGCCTTGCTTCCCAGAGCTTTTAGGCACCCCTTTATTAAAAAAAAAAAAAAAAAAAAGGTTCTAAACTTCCATCTTCTGGAAACTCTCAGAGAAAAAGCTCTCCACTTACTTCCTCCACTTGTGCCTGGGTTTGCTGTAGTCGTCTGTTACTGGTCGTATTAGGAGGAGGGCCAGGGGGGCCCCCTCCTGGGGCAGTCCCTTCTGCCCCTTCAGTGGGAGGCTGAGCTGGAGCAGACCTGTGGAGGGAAGGGGACCAAGTACACAAAGTAACTGAGATAAGAAAGGAATCACATGCATTCTGGCCCCATATGACAAACGCTATGGTGATGAGGCTCCATGCAACCAGAAGGGATTCTAACTTCTTGGCAACACCAAGGAGGGAGATGCAGCATAGAGGAAGAAGCAAAAGATGAAAGATCCTGTAACAACATTTAGGCGGGGTTCAGGGACATTCAGGGTGGCATCAAGAGATCTTCTTTGGGGCTATCCTTTGCCCTAAATTCAAACATCCTCTGGCACAATGGCTACAGGGAAAAAGGTGCCAGCCTTGAACTAAATGGCACTTCCCTGACTGTCAGAAAGAAGCCTTTTGGGGCACCTGGGTGGCTCAGTCATTGAGTGTCTTCCTTCGGCTCAGGTCATGATCCCAGGGTCCTAGGATCGAGTCCCGCATCAGGCTCCCTGCTCAGCAGGAAGCCTCCTTCTCCCTCTCTGACTCCCCCTGCTTGTATTCCCTCTCTCACTGTGTCTCTCTCTGTCAAATAAATACATAAAATCTTAAAAAAAAAAAAAAAAGAAGAAGAAGCCTTTCACATGAAGTCAAACTGGAAAATTCCTATTCAGGTTAAGAGAAATTCATACAAAAGACTAACACTTACGGACCGAACAGCTCTTTTATGCAAAGCCTAAAGAACACAAGCAAGTTGACAGACTCTGCTTAGGGGAATTGAGCTATTAGTTGTTTCACACAATGATTAGTATATCGGGGCAGCTGTAAGGACAACTTGGAGAATCACCAAAGGCAAGGCTTCTGTAGGTAGGTTTAAGTCAGGACTGTTCACTTGCTTTGTTTTTGGCAGAAAAGATGGTGTTTCACTTAGATAAACCTGGGGTGCCAGGCAATTGTGTTAATTATGAAACTGTTCCAAGAGCACAGACAGGAAGCAAGAATATGGGTAATGGTCTTTGACATACATGCATCATAGAGCGTGTCCCTTCCTTTTCTAGATTTGTCGTCAAGTCTCAGGAAGCTCCCCTAGTTCTTCATGTCCCAAAGACAAATCTTGGTTTACATTACTACACAGATTCTTTCTTTCCCTTAGCCTTAGAAGGAATGAATCTAGTGGAGGTCTTCAAGATAAAATCCTTTCCATGTCCCAACACATGGAGACTAAATTCACCTTCTGAAGAATTCCCAGAAATCTAACCTAAGGCATGAGATTCTTCTCTCCCAAGAAAGAATGCACCAACAGAGGAAGAGCTCTCAAACTTGGAGAATAGAAGTTACAGTAAGAACTCCTCATACGGGCTCAGAATCTCACAAAACATACCTCACAGGAGCAGGCCAAGAGTAAATGCATTAAGAATTAAATCATCACAAAAAGGAAATGCCTTGACTACTCACAACAGAACTGATACCCAGAAAATTCTTCCTAAGTGAATTTTTTTTTTTTTTTTGGACTAAAAAGATAGAGAATAACTCTTCACAGAGGCTTTACTAGCAGACTATACCCAACTCAACCCCATTAAAGAAATCACTTTCTCATCTCCCTCTAAAGCACAAAGAAAGAAAAAAAGATACAAAGTCATGGAAGGCAGAAGACTCTTGTGTTACTACTGAGCTAAGCAATCTAGCTCTCTGAAAGGTGAAAACTCAGTGAGTAGTAGCAGCCAGTATTTGGTCTTGGAAGCAGTCCAGGATGGTCGCACCAATGACAATTTTAAGGTCAGAGACCTCGTGATGCCTTGCTTGTCACCATGCTTTCCCCATTTCCTTCAGTTCATCCCACATGTGTGCTGTTGGGAACCAGTACATCCCCTTCCTCCGCAGGGTGTGGGAGGAAAAAATGGAATTTTAGGGCTTGGCCAAAAGGTACAGAACATCACATACAGTTAAAACCACAGAAATCAGAACTGAGCTACTCTGGGAGGCCTGGGTATCTCAGTCGGTAGAGCATCAGACTTTTACCTGAGGGTCCAGGGTTCAAGTCCGGTTCAGGCGGTAATCAGTACTTTGGGGTGACTGGGTGGCTCATTGGGTTAAAGCCTCTGCCTTCAACTCAGGTTATGGTCCCAGGGTCCTGGGATGGAGCCCTCCATCGGGCTCTCTGCTGAGCAGAGAGCCTGCTTCTCCCTTTCTGCCTGCCTCTCTGCCTACTTGTGGTCTCTGTCTGTCAAATAAATAAATAAAATCTTCAAAAAAAAAATGCAGAAATCAAAAAGAGAAAAAGCGAAATGGTTATAAAGCATCTGAAGGGACCATTTCACTTACTATTTGTTGGGAGTTGGGAACACTCAGCAATAAAACATCCAGAGGTAGTCATAACCCATGCGTCACATTAGTAAATCTTTTCCCCTTTTTGTCACTAAGAGAAGCAACACAAATATATCTAAGACAAGCCAGGACTCCAGACAATAATAAGAAAGAAAAGTCTCTACTAAACATATGGTGGTCCTGAGAGGGATGTTCGTCATTCGTCTTGCCACGGTTCTCCCTCAGGATCTTGGGACGCCGGTTGTGTTGAAGATGGTCAGGCACTAAATTGAATTGCTGGAGGAAGTCAGGGATCCTCAGTTCTATTTCTCTTCCAAACTTGGGCCTGGTCCGGATGACGGGAAAACACCTCCTATACAGGTGGCCTTGAGATGAATGGCTGCTTGGAACCACATGCCACTGCCCTCTGAGTCAGTCTGAGCTGCTCACCTGGCGCCAAAGAACTGTCCGATAAGTTTCTGGATCTTTGCTCACTGCTAAGAGGGTGTGGGCGAGTAGGGTAACATGGCACAGATGGGGCGAGGGGCGTACATAAATCCGGAGATCGCAGAGCAACTCAAGTTTCTAACAGGCGGGTGCACCCTTTACTGTTTCCAGAGGCCCTAAGTACAGATTCGATCAGACAACAAGAAAGGGTCTTGAACCCCCTCCCCAATGTCTCTCCATGCCCCACCTTCGTCCGGTCCCGGGCTCACCTGTTACCGAGACTGAACGGGGCTCCCCACAAGCCAGAGGAGAGAGTGCCATGAAAGTGGGACCCCCGCGCCCCTACCCGCCCCCGTGGTTGCTGCAGGGATGGGGTGCTGCCCTTCCTCCCCAGGGGCGGCCAGGTCTGGGGGCGGCGCGCGGTGGTGTTTCCCCGCGTCGCAGCAGCTGCTGCAATGCGCCATTTTCCGTCCCGCAGAATCCGGCCTGGGGGTGGGAGTTAGCAAGGAGGTGTCGAGCCCCCCACACCAGGGGCAACTCACATTTCTGTGGCTGTTGAGGGATCCATCTTGTCTCCTGAGGCTGCGGCCAGATACCTGGCCGGGGAAACGCTGCGGCTGAAGTCTACGGAGCCGCCAAGCTCCGCCTCCACCTAAAAACCACAGCTCCAGTTGCGGTACAACTTACCGCAGCTACCGCGCGGGTCCCACACTTTATTAGCGTCGGCCACGCCTCCCAGTAACATTGACAACCCCGCGGCCCAATCAACGCGCAGGACAGGCGTCAGTCCGAAGCCAAGCCCGACTACGGCCGAGCCCGCCCCGCCCCTGCAAGTTGGCCAATCTCAGCTCTCCTCTCATAGCCCGACTCCGGGAAGGAGCGGTGGGAGGGGATCGTTCACTGACCACTACGACTATAGTTTTGCTTACCAGTCTAAGGCCTGAGTGGAAACAGGCTCCAGCTCTCTGGAAGGGCGGTGCCAATAGTTTGATTTAGGGCCCCTGCCAGCCAATCGCTGAGCAGTTCCTAAAGTCCGCCCACGGCCCCTAGCTCCAGCCAATCACAGCCGCGGGCGGGCCCCAGCACGCTGCCGCCCAGACCTGAGAGTACTAGCGTACCGCGGGGCGCACAGACCCTACCTTCCCACCCGTTACAAACAGGTCTGAGGTGTAGAATCCGTGGAGGCAGAGCCGCGGGCCGCGTCACCCAGTTCCCCAAGCGGAGACTTCATTCATCTTTTTCCTTCAGCATAGCCAGCAAGCTCCTCACGCGGTGTCTCCTAAAACGAACAAGCCGTGCACGCCCTCTCCTCCTCTCCCTCCCACGCAGGTCTCCACATCGACTCCGTTGCCCAGACCACCTGGAAACCACCCTAGATTTCCTTACCCGTTCACCGAGGTGAGTCGATTTTTCATTCTTAGTTTTTCTAGGATTCGCTCCCCTCGTATCACCGTCCTGCTCTCTCTTTATTTTTTTTTTTTTTAAGATTTTATTTGTCTGAGCGAGAGAGCGAGAGCGAGCGAGCGCGCACGAGCAGGGGGAGCAGCAGGCAGAGGCGGAGAGAGAAGCAGGCTCCCTGCCGAGCAAGGAGCCTGATGCGGGACTCGATCCCAGAATTCTGGGATCATGACCTAAGCTGAAGGCAGCCGCTTAACCGACTGAGCCACCCAGGCGCCCCCCTGCTCGCACTTTAGACTATTACCCTTGCCTGGACCCCCTGAGTTGTAAAACTGAACCGTTATTGTAGCTCCCGCTAAGGATAAAATAGGTGGCAAATGAACTGATGCCACGCTTTCTTATAACTTTGATTTTTTATTTTACATTTATTGAAAGTGTAGATTTATATAGATACAGATTTTTGTAAAAGCTCACTCTAGTGCGTACATAAAAAGGAAATTTAAAAAGAGTATGGTAACAGTATTCCCAAAACTTTACATTCAGAGCCTCACGCCTATGATTCCTTTTTTTTTTTTTTTTTCCATACTCAGTCTTAGATGTCCACGATTGTTCACACAATGTAGTCCTCCGTGCATGCCATCAAGGGCTTTGGCAATGTAGCATTTCTTAAGAGTGTTCCTCTTCTGTCTCTAGAATTTTCTTCCAAGCCTCAGACACCCGTTTTGCACGTTTTGATTCTTCTGAGTAGGTGTGACAAATACAGTATGACTACTGTCTGGCTGATAGTTGTAATGAAACATCCCAATTTAGATGTTAAAGTATAAACAAAATGCCTCCTAGAATCAAGGAAATGCATGTTTCTGATTCTAGTCTTGCCCTCCCTCATATACATCTTCTAAGAAACCACCGGGAAGATCTATGCAAATGTCGCAATCCTTAAACTCTTAACCCCTCCTCCCCCAGTCTCCCTTGAAGGGGCACCTGGGTGGCTCAGTGGGTTAAGCCTCTGCCTTTGGCTCAGGTGGTCATCTCAGGGTCCTGGGATGGAGCCCCACATCCTCTGCACAGCAGGGAGCCTGCTTCCTCCTCTCTCTCTGCCTGCCTCTTTGCCTACTTGTGATCTCTCTCTCTCTCTGTAAAATAAAAAAAATATTTAAAAAAAATCTCCCTTGGAAAAAACCAATAGAAAAAAATCAGTGGATTTTTTTAAAAATTAAGATTTTATTTAAAGATTTTTATTTATTTATTTATCAGGGCTCCTGGCTCAGTGGGTTAAAGCCTCTGCCTTCCGCTCAGGTTGTGATGCCAGGGTCCTGGGATCGAGCCCTACATCAGGCTCTCTGCTATGCAGGGAGCCTGTTTCCTTTCCTCTCTCTCTTTCTCTGCCTGCCTCTCCGACGACTTTTGATCTCTGTCTGTCAAATAAATAAATAAAATCTTTTAAAAAAAAAAAAGATTTTTATTTATTTATTTATTTGGCAGGGTGATGGAGATCACAAGTACTCAGAGAGGCAGGCAGAGGGAGAGGAAGAAGCAGGCTCTCTGCAGAGCAGGGAGCCCAATGTGGGGCTTGATCTCAGACTCTGGGATCATGACCCAAGCCAAAGGCAGACCCTTAACCAAATGAGCCACCCAGGTGCCCCACAATTAAGATATTTTTAAACTTGTTGAAAAATAATTATAGATTCACATAAGGTGGTCTCCCATCTCCCTTCACCTAGTTCCCCACAGTAGTAACAGTACAGTATTTAAATAGGAAATTAACATTGGTACAATCCACAGAGTTTATTCATATTTCACCAGTCTTACATGCATTCGTGTGTATGTGTGGTTTTATGCAATATGTTTGTAGATTCCCATAACCACCACCACAATCACCGTACAGAACTATGACATTACTATCAGGCTCCCTTGTGCTATCCTTTTATAGCCATATCTACCCCCATCCCTAACCCTTGTCAGCCACTAATTTGTTCCCCATCTTTATAACTTTATTTCAAGAATGTTACATAAATGGGATCATACAGTATGAGACCTTTTAAGATTGGCTTTTTTCCTATTTTTGCCTATGGATGTCCAATTGCTCCAGGACCATTTGTTGAAAAAGCACCCCTTCCTCCATGATGCCTTTGAAGTCCATCCAATTTATCAATAGTTTTCTTGCTGAGAAGTATTCTGTGGAATGAGTGTGCCATAATTTAACTATCTACCTCACTAAAGGACAAGTGCAATTACTGGGTAGGAAAGTAATCACATGTTTAGTTTTAGAAGAAACTGCCAAACTGCTTTCCAGAGTCGCTTTACCATTTACCAGCAATGTATATGGGATCCAGTTTCTCCACATTTTCACCAACATTTGGTGTTGTCAGTAGTTTCTTTATTCTTGCCATTTCGATAGGTCTGTGTGATATATCATTGTAGTTTTAATTCTCATTTCTCTAGTGGATGATGATGTTGCACATGTTTTAATGTGTTTTTTGCCATCCATTTATCCTCTTTGGTGAAGGGTCTGTTAATGCCTTTTGCCCATTTTCTAATTGGGCTGCCCCCTCCCTTTTTTTTTAATAACTATTGAGTTTTGGAACTTCTTTAAGTATTCTAGATAAAGTACTTTGTCTGATAAGTGCTTTCTCCAGGTCTGTCATTTGTCTTTTTATCCTCTTAAAGGGATCTTTCATAGAGCAAAGGTTTTCGGTTCTGTTAGAATCCAATTTATTAACTTCTCCTTCTATGGATTATACTTTTGATGTAAAGTCTAGGGAGCTTTGCCTAGCCCTAGACCCTGATGATTTTTTTCTTATTTTATTTTCTATAAGTTGTATATTTTTATGTTTCACATGTAAGTCTGTGATCTATTTTGAGTTCATTGCTGTATAAGGTGTAAAGTTTAGGTCAGGGTTCATTTTATTGCCTATGGATGTCCACCTGGTCCAGGACCATTTGTTGAGAAAGCAAACCTTCCTCCATTGACTTGCTTTTGCACCTTTGTCAAAAACCAGTTTGGCAAGAAAACCTAACAGCACACCTAAAGGAGCTGGAAAAGGAACAAAAAAGAACTTATCAAACTCAACACCCCCAAAATAAATAATCCAGTTAAGAAATAGGCCAAAGACATGAACAGACATCTCTCCAAAGAAGACATATAAATGGCTAACAGATGCATGAAAAAATGCTCAACATCATTCATCTTCAAGGAAATACAAATCAAAACCACAATGAGATACCACCTCAGAATGATCAGAATAGCTAAAATTAACCACTCGGGAAAAAAACACAGATGTTGGGGAAGATGCAGAGAAAGGGGAAACCTCTGACACTGTTGGGAATGCAAACTGGTGCAGCCACTCTGGAAAACAATATAGAGGTTCCTCAAGAAGTTAAAAATAGAACTATCCTATGACCCAGCAATTGCACTACTAAGTATCCAAAGGATACAAAAATACTGATTCAAAGGGGCATGTGCACCACAATGTTTACAGCACCGCTATCAATAAGAACCAAATTATGGAAAGAGCCCAAATGATGATGTCCATCAAGTGATGAATGGATAAATAAGTGGTGATACACACACACACACACACACACACAGGAATATTACTCAGTAATATTACTCAATATTACTCAATAAATTGGATTCTAACAGAACCGAAAACCTTTGCTCTATGAAAGATCCCTTTAAGATCTTTAAGATCTTCATTCTTTTTTTTTTATGAACATATTTTATTGTTATTTTGCTATATAACATGTTAGTGAATATACTCAATGCATTTTCTCAAAAGGCGAATGAGACACGAGATAACATCTTTTTGATTCCTGAAAACCTCAGTATCATCTGTCTTTTGGAGGATCCAGTTTCCTACGACGTCTATGATACTGTCCACGAGGATACCAACGGTGCTTAGTAGTAAAGAACATTTTGCTAAGTTGTTCTATCATGGGTCCTTGCTCCAAGGGCTCATTTTTTCCTTCTAATCTGGTTTTCAGCACTTGGTCATGTGTTTCTTCATTACTATGCAGAGGATCTGGCCGAGGGATAGGTTGTGTATGTTCATATGGAATGTCCACAGAAGGGTGGTAGCACACTATTGTCCTGCCATCAGATGTCAAAGCAAGCTCTACTTTGCAATTATAGTCATCTGGTAGAGGAGAATATGTAGATTTATGACAAACACAATATAAAGCTCCGTTTTGAATTGGAAATAAATGTTTCCAGAGAGTTCTGTTTGATATCACCCATTTTACTGCTGCTAACGCCATGATGAATCAAAATCCTTATCGGGTGGTATGAGAGAAGATGATTTGAAGAGAAACCTATTTTAAAATCTTCAGGGTATTTCTATTTTCATTCCTGACAGCCGCTCACCACGAGCCCGCCATTTTACTTCCTTAAGATCTTCATTCTTTAAGAATGAAATCCTGCTGTTTGCAACAATGTGGATGGAACTAGAGTATATTATTTTAGTGAAATAAGTCAGAGAAAGAAAAATACCATTTGATTTCACTCATATGTGGAATTTAAGAAACAAAACAGAAGAACATAGGGGAAGAGAAGGAAAAATAAAATAAGACAAAAACAGAGAGGGAGGAAAACCATAAGAGACTCTTAACTATAGAGAACAAATTGAGGGTTGCTGGAAGGAAGGTGAGGGGGAATGGGCTAAAGGGGTGATGGGCATTAAGGAGTGCACTTGTTGGGCATCAGCTGTTTCTTTCAGCTTAGGTCACGATATCGGGGTCCAGGGGTTGAGCCCCACATCAGGCTCCCTGCACAACGGGAAGTCTGCTTCTCCCTTTCCCTCTGCCCCCACCCCTGGTTCATGATCTCTCTCCTCTCCCTACTCTAATAAATAAAGAAAATATTTTAAAAAATAAAAGGAGTGCACTTATGATGAGCACTGAGTATTCTATGTAAGTAATGAATCACTGAATTTTACTCCTGAAACCAATACTGCATTATATGTTAACCAACTTGAATTTAAATAAAAACTTGAGGGGAGCCTGGGTGGCTCAATGGGTTAAGGGTCTGCCTTCAGCTCAGGTCATGATCTCTGGGGGTCTGCAGTAGAGCCCTACATCAGGCTCCATGCTCAGCTGGGAGTCTGTTTCTCTGTCTTCCTCTCCCTCAGTCCTCCCCCCTGCCAACTCATGCTTGCAAAGAAATAAATAAAATTTTTAAAATTTTTTTAAATAAATAGGGCGCCTGGGTGGCTCAGTGGGCTAAGCCTCTGCCTTCGGCTCAGGTCGTGATCTTGGTGTCCTAGGATCCAGCCATATAGGGCTCTCTGCTCAGCAGGGAGCCTGCTTCCCCCCTCTCTCTGCCTGCCTCTCTACTTGTGATCTCTCTCTCTCTCTGTCAAATAAATAAATAAAATCTTTAGAATTCTTTAAAATAAATAAAGACTTGAAAGAAAAACATAAAAAAGTATTATTATTTCCCTTAAAAAATCAGTTTGACATATTTGTGAAAGTCTAATTCTGGGTTCTCTATTCAGTTCCACTGATTTGTGTGTCTTTTTCCTTCTGCCAATAACACACTCTTAATTACTATAGGTACATAGTAAGCCTTAACATCATATAGAATTATTTCTACCACTTTACTGTTCTTTTTCAGATTGTTTTAGCTATTCTAGATTTTTTGCCTCAAAAGGTTATTTTTTATTTCTTTTTAAAAGATTTTATTTTTTATTTATTTGACAGAGAGAGATCACAAGTAGACGGAGAGGCAGGCAGAGAGAGAGAGGGAAGCAGGCTCCTTGCTGAGCAGAGAGCCCGATGCGGGACTCGATCTCAGGACCCTGAGATCATGACCTGAGCCGAAGGCAGCGGCTTAACCCACTGAGCCACCCAGGCGCCCTCAAAAGGTTATTTTTTAAATGCTTTTATGAGCTGACAAGAAAATATAGATTGTGTGACCAAAAAGTAAGTTAAAGCTGGTACTCAGAGAGATAAGCTAAGCACTGTAAGCTGGTTTTGCCTTATGGACTTTGCTAAAAAGTTGAATTTAGGTATGTTGATGGCCTCACTGGATGCCACCGTGGCAGAGGAGACAGAGCTCAGGGCTCTTCTAGGGTTAGAAATCTAACAGAAGGTCCCCACCATAAAGTCAGAACCCCTAATTTGTCATGGAAGAGTGGATTTAAAGTATACTCACACCCACACTGCCTTAGGGAACGCCATAGAAAATTGCTTGTCTGGAACCTAGGTGCCTAGTAGAGATCTTTTACTTTTTTTTCTTTTAAATACTAGCAAAGTATTTATAACCCCAAGCATTGCTTTTCTGCCTAAATGTTTTATTGATCCTAAAAACAAAATGGCAAAAATTTAAATTGGCTTTAGGTTAATAGTGCCACCAAGCACCAGGAGGGAAGCAATGCATTTCTCTCCGGATGAGCTCATCTTCAATCCAGGCTCTGGGGAATTTCCACAGATACAGTTCCAAGAAATGTAAATGGTGATCAAAAATTGCAAACAAATAAGGAACAAGGTTCTAAGAGCAAGAGCCAACAGAGATAGAAATAGGAAATAAGAAAGTTGGAAAATCAAGCCAAGTTGTCCCATGTCTGACTAATAGGAGTTGAAAAAAAGAGAAAACAGGATATGAGATAAAATGAGAAAACAGGATTATAAGAGAAATGCAAGAAAATTTTCCTGAATTGAACAAATCCTCTGGATTAAATAATGTTCTGTGTGCCCAACGCAAAGAAAATAGAAGCACATCAAGACACATTTTTATGAAATCAGAATGTTAGGGAAAAAGAGAAGATCCTAAAAGAATTCAAAAAAGGGTGGAAAAAGGAATAGGAATCAGAATGGCATCTCAATACAGTATTAGAAGACAGAAGACAATGTGGCAGTGCCTTTAAAATTCTGAAGAAAAATGATCATTAATCTAGAATTCCATACCAACCAAACTATCAATATAGGACTAATATAAAAATAAGATCAATAAGTATCAAAAAGTAGAATATAGACTTCTTTCAGCATCAAATTCTTACCTCTCTCTTCAAGTAGGTTACTAGAAGATGTTCTTTGGCAAACAAGAAAGAGAAAGGCAATAGTTATAGGGAATGGAATGCTGGATCCACACACAAAACAGATGAAAGAAAATCCTTGGAATGGTAACTGTGCCACAGACCCAGAAACAACATGTCCTAAATAAGAGTATAGAAAAAACTGCAAGAAAGTCTCCAGAGGAAAAAACTGATAAAGTATCTGACATGTTAAATATTTGAAAAATAATATGAACAAGTATTTTTATAGGTCTGGTGATACATATGGGAAAAAATTAGAGCTAGATACATAGAAAATTACACAAAAGAAAAAAAAGCAATTATTAACTTAAGGAAAAATAAAAAATTAAATAAGAAATAGAAATTATTTCACATTTATGTCAATTGATTTTCAACAAGGGTGCCAAGACTATTTAACGGAGGAAGGAATAATCTTTACAACAAATGTTGCTGATACAACTGGATGTCAACATGCAAAAGAATGAATTTATATGCCTACCTCTCACCATACACAAACATTAAATCAAAATGTATCAAAAACTTATGTTATGCCTGAGTTTTCACATCTGAGAGACCACCAAGGAGCCAACACCAATGTAATCACACGAGGGTTTATTGACAAGCTTAAGCTTATGTAATCACACGAGGGTTTATTTGACAAGCTTAAGCTTGGGCCCAAGTATACCCGACACAGTGGAGTAGGGACTTGGACCCCGAACCAGATTACAGTCAGAGTTTTTGAAGGCAGAGTAGGGGTGGACTCAGCGGTGGGTGAGGACAAAGGGGGTGTTCAGAAGGGCTATCAGGGTAAAGAAGACTGTCAGGATATTGGAGGCCTGGTTATTATCAAGCCAAGGCCGTTTTTCCCTCTAATGAGGCACTAACATGAAGACAGTTGGGAGTTTCCTGGTGGAATGTCACATTCCTCTTATCAAGTGTCTTTGTTAGTGAGATTTAGGTTTAGAAGAAATTTAACTTTCTTTGTTGTAAATCTCTAGGACATTTGTAAACCGAGGGAGACTCCTGTCTTGCAGGATTGTGATCTCTGCAAGTTAACTATTTGTTCACACATACTACCGAGGGGAGGGAGCAGGAGGAGAGGGGGTGCAAGGTGCCAGCTTTCGCTTTGTCAAGATGGCTGTACTTATGTCAGGGCTAGACTCGAGGTGGGTACAGTTTTGTTTTTCTTGGCCTCCACACTTAAATGTATGAGCTAAAACTATAAAAGTCTTAAAAGAAAACGTAGTTATATATCTCAAAAGAAGATATGAAAATGGTCAGTAAGCACAGGAAAAATGCTTTACATCATCACCCATCAGGGAAATGCAAATCAAAGCCAAAGTGAGATACTGCTTTATGCCCACCAGGATAGCTATAGTGGGAAAAAAAAAAAAACAGATAATACCAATTGTTGCCAAGCATGTGGATAAATTAAACCCTTGTACACTGCAGGTAGAGAGGCAGAATAATACAGCCAATTTGGGAAATAGTAATTCCTCAAACAGTTAAACAGAGTTACCATGTGACCCAGAAATTCCACTTCTAGGTATAAACTTAAGAGAAATGAAAATGTCCACACAGGGGTGCCTGGGTGGCTCAGTGGGTTAAGCCTCTGCCTTTGGCTCATGTCATGATCTCAGGGTCCTGGGATCAAGCCCCGCATCGGGCTCTCTGCTCAGTGGGGAGCCTGCTTCCCCCTCTCTCTTTCTCTCTCTCTGCCTGCCTCTCTGCCTACTTGTGATCTCTTGATCTCTCTGCCAAATAAATAAATAAAATCTTTTTTTTTAAATGTCCACACAAAACCTTGTCATGAATATTCATAGGTCACATTATTCAGAATAGCCAAAAAGTAAAAAAAAAATAATAATAATAATAAAAATCCAAATGTCCACCCACTAATAAATGGATAAATATGGTGTGGTATATCCATACAATGGAATGTTATTCAGCAATAAAAAGGAATGAAGTCCTGATACATTCTATAACATGAATGAACTTTGAAAGTACTATGCTAAGTTTAAAAAACCAGTCACAAAAGATTAAATATGGTGTGATTCCATTTAGATGAAATATCCCGAATAGGCAAGAATCTATAGGGACAGAAAGTGGGTTAATGGCTGTCTAGAACTGGGAGTACCTCAGAATGTGATCTTATTTGGAAATAGGGTTGTTGCAGATGTAATTATTAGAGATGAGGTCATATTGGAGTAGAGTGGGCCCCACTCTGGTATGACCAGTATCTTTATAAAATGGGAAAATCTGGAGACACACACACACACACAGGGAGAATGCCATTTTAACATGAAGGCAGAGATCAAACTCATACATTTACAAGACAAGGAACACCAAAGATTGCCCGCAAACCAGCAGAAGCTAGGAGAGAATCATGAAATAGATTTTTCCCTCATAGCCCTGAGAAGAACCAATCCTGCTGACATCTTGATCTCAGACTGCTAAGCCTCTAGAAGTGTGAAACAGTAAATTACTATTGCTTAAGCCACCAAAGTTGTAGTATTTTGTTATGGCTGCCCCAGAAAACTAATATGTACTAGCTGTCTTGAAGTACCTTATGTTATATACCCCAAATCAGCAACAGACATACATATATTATACATGTACATTACACATGATTGTGTAATAGGTGGTGAGAATATCAAAAGGTACCTGAGGGTGTGTAAAGTTTGACCTATTATAATAAATACTGATAAGTTTAAGAAACCAACAGGACGAAATAAATGTTTCTTAGAATATAAATCACCCTAGGGGCGTCTGGGTGGGTCAGTGGGTTAAGCCACTGCCTTCGGCTCAGGTCATGATCTCAGGGTCCTGGGATCGAGTCCCACATCGGGCTCTCTGCTCAGCAAGAAGCCTGCTTCCCTCTCTCTCTCTCTCTGCCTGCCTCTCCGTCTACTTGTGATCTCTCTCTGTCAAATAAATAAATAAAAAATCTTAAAAAAAAAAAAAGAATATAAATCACCCTAAAGACAAAAATAAACATTATTTTTCTGAGAGACCACATGATCTTTACTTATCCATCAAAAGATGTGTTTCATTTTTTTTTTAATTTATTTTTCCTCTATCTCCCCTCCATAGCCATAGACATTATAAATTGTTTGATAGGGGGCCTGTGTGACTCAGTGGGTTGGGCCTCTGTCTTGGGTTCAGGTCTCCATCTCCTTATCTGGGTGCTGAGATTGAGCCCTGCCTCAGGCTCTCTGCTCAGCAGGGAGCCTGCTTCCCCCTCTCTCTGCCAGTCTCTCTGCCAGCTTGTTATCTCTCTGTCTCTGTCAAATAATTAAATAAAATAAATACAAGTCTTTTTTAAAATTAAATAAATTGTTTTATATAATTCTGTGGTTTTGCAAAATGTTACTTTCTGTTCATGTACTTTTATTTTTTTTTTAAGATTTTATTTATTTATTTGTTAGAAAGAGAGAGAGAGGGAGCGAGCATGAGCACAGGCAGACAGAGGCAGAGGGAGAAGCAGGCTCCCCGCTGAGCAAGGAGCCCGATGTGGGACTCGATCCCAGGACGCTGGGATCATGACCTGAGCCGAAGGCAGCTGCTTAACCAACTGAGCCACCCAGGCGTCCCTGTTCATGTACTTTTAATTACATACATGATGTTTTAAATCTCATTCTGTTTCTTTTTCTCACTTAGATTTAAGTTTCAAAGGTTCCTGTTTTAGACAATGAAAATCATATAATTTGTAAATGACCACAATTTGATCTCTTCTTTCAATCCTCATATCCATTCTCTCTTTCCCATCCTCCCTCAATTCCTTCCTTCCTTCCTCCCTCCCTTCCTCCTTCCTCCCTCCCTCTCTTCCTTCTGTGACACCGACTAGGACCTTCAGTACTAACTTAAAGTGCAGCAGTAATAGCAGGCATCCTTGTCTTGTTGCTGATTTTTTTTTTTTTTTTGAGGGGGGTTGCGGGATGAGAGGGCAGAGGTAGAGGGAGCAAATCTTTTTTTTTTTTCTTAAGATTTTATTTATTTATTTGACAGAGATCACAAGTATGCAGAGAGACAGGCAGAGAGAGAGGAGGATGCAAGCTCCCTGCTGAGCAGAGAGCCCAATGTGGGGCTCGATCCCAGGACCCTGAGATCATGACCTGAGCTAAAGGCAGAGGATTTATTTAACCGACTGAGCCACCCAGGTGCCATGAGGCAGAGAATCTTAAGCAGGCTCCGTGTTCAGCATGGAGGCTGAGGTGAGCCTCCATCTCACGACCCTGAGATCATGGCCTGAGCCAAAATCAAGAGTCAGACACTTAGCTGCTGAGCCACCCAGGCACCCCTTGTTGCTGATATTAAAGTGAATACATGTCCATTAAATATCTGTTGCTGATCTCTGTATATAATCTTTGCCAAGTTAAGGAAATTCCCTTCTGTTTCTAGTTTAACAGGCTTTTTAAAAAAATCATAAATATGAGTTGAATTTTTAAACTCCCTTTTCTGTATCAACTAAGATAATCATGGAGGGCTAAAGCTTCATCTTTCATAACAGGAAGCTAATAAAATCTAAAGCTGATAAATCATAAAGAGCAGTAGGGCATATTATTTCACGTTATGATAATAAATACCAGAATAGTTCAAAGAAGTGAAAGCCCTTGGGTTAACTGGATGATGAACATTAGCGAGGGCACATGATGTAATGAGCACTGGGTATTATTTAATACTGATGAATCACTGAATTCTACCTCTGAAACTAATAATATACTATACTTTAATTAATTGAATTTAAATTTTTTAAAAAGTGAAAGCATTTCATTCGAGAAAGGTAGTTTGGAGGGTAGATGGGTGAAGTAGGGGACTGATGTTTTTGTCAATTTCCCCCCCTCCCTTTTTGAGTAGGCTCCATGCAGGACTTGAACTCACTACTTTGAGATTCAGACAAGAGTTGAGATCAAGTGTCAGACACATAACCAACTGAGCCATCCAGATGCCCCATTTTCCCTTCTTTTTGATTAACTATATGCATGTATTACCTTTATTTTAAAAATAAAGCTTAATTTAGAAATAAATCAAATCTCCTACCCCATCTTAAAAATTGAGATATAATTCGTATCCCATATAATTCACTCATTTGGTATACAGTGATTTTAAGTGTATTCACAAGGTTGCACAACCATCACTGCTAACTCCAGAACATTTTTATCATCCCAAAAAAGACCTTATACCTGTCAGCAGTCATCTCTCATTCATCATCCCTTACCCTGTCCCCTGGCAACAACAAATCTACTTTCTGTCTCTGTGGATTTTCCTATTCTGGACATTTCATATAAATATAAGCCTTTTATGACTGCCTTCTTTGATCTACCATAGTGTTTTCAAGGTTCATCCGTGTTGTTATATGTATCAATAGCTCATTCTTTTTTATCACTGAATGATACTCCATTGTGTGGATACACATTTTTAAAAAGATTTTATTTATCTGAGAGAGAGAGACAAGCAGAGTGAGAGGCATAGAGAGAGAGAGAAGCAGACTCTTCGATGAGTGTGGAGCCCAACATAGGGCTCCACCCCAGGATCTTGAGGTCATGACCTGAGCTGAAGTCAGACTCCCAACCAACTGAGCCACCCAGGTATCCACCCCCCATTTTCTTTATTCATCAGTTGATAGAAATTTGGGTTCCTTCTTTTTTGGCTGTTATTAATAACAATGCTATGAACATTTGTGTACCAGTCTTTGTATGAACATGTTTTCATTTCTGTTGCATATATACCCAACAGGTGTGGAATTGCTGGGTCATATGCACCATTGAGCACTCTTCTTTTTCCTGCTTGGAACTTTCTACCACTTCTTCTGCTTCTTTCTCCCCTTACCGAAACCCCGTCCTCTTCTAGGAAATCTCTCCTGATTAGGCCAAATACAATCTCTTATCTAGCTCATTTATCCCCATGTCAGAAGTTTCCAAACATGGCTAGTGAAAATTACCTGAGCCTCTGATTTCAATCAGAATTATTGAAAACTAGAGGAGTAATACTTTGAATAAGTAAATACCTGGAAACAATCTAACTAGCTATCAAAATGGAACTAGTAAAACATTATGGTATAGATGTGAGGATATAAAACAATATCCAAGTTATACTAAGTAAATAAGAAAGGTACAGTAGTATGGAATGCTACTCTTCTCAAAAGGACTTATATAGTTAATATAAGCTTGAACATGCATGCTGTATGTCCAAAGGACTAAAAAGAATCTTTGAAGAATGGTTGCCTCTGGGAAAAAAAAGAGTGGTCACCTCTGTGAAGGAGCACAAAAAAACAGTCTGTGAGAAACTTTTCACTTGATTACACTTCAGTAATTTTAAATTTTGCATCGTATGTAGGATACATTTTTAAAACGTGTCTTAGGAAAACAACACCTAGATGTGCAAGACTCAGCTCAGCTCTACAGATCACAAATCTTTGGAGGCAGGGACCAGGCTTTTGAAATTGTGAAACTACCAAGATGATTCTGATGATCAGTCAGGCTTAGGATGTAAACCATTTATATGGTACTTAATGGCTCAGAATGAAGTGTACATGTGAGAATAAATCTTTATTCCCTAACTAGAAAAGCATATTATCATTTTGTTCTTCCTATAGAAGAGGTACCCAATATTTTTGGTGAGAATAATGCAGAAGCATAATCCCATCTGTTACATTTCCACCAGTGTGAAAGTGTTTTTAAAAACACATTTAAGGGGCGCCTGGGTGGCTCAGTGGGTTAAGCCACTGCCTTCGGCTCAGGTCATGATCTCAGGGTCCTGGGATCGAGTCCCACATCGGGCTCTCTGCTCAGCAAGAAGCCTGCTTCCCTCTCTCTCTCTCTCTCTGCCTTCCTCTCCGTCTACTTGTGATCTCTCTCTGTCAAATAAATAAATAAAATCTTTAAAAAAAAATAAATAAATAAATAAATAATAAAAACATATTTAACATAACAGAATTATGAGGTAATCAAAACTTAGCACTTTCAGTACATGAAGGGCTAAATGCAAAAAGTGCCAACAATAATTTTTATTTTTGGGGGTGCCTGGGTGGCTCAGTGGGTTAAGTCTCTGCCTTTGGCTCTGGTCATGATCTCAGGGTCCTGGGATCGAGTCCCACATCGGGTTCTCTGCTCGGCAGGGAGCCTGCTTCCTCCTCTCTCTCTCTCTCTCTCTCTCTCTGCCTACTTGTGATCTCTCTCTGTCAAATAAATAAAATCTTTAAAAATAATAATAATTTTTATTTTTTAAAAGGTATAGGTATGGCTAGTCTGCAAAGGGCAGATGGTTAAGTCCAAACCCAAGACTATAAGACTTATGGATGAGTCAGACTTCATAGTCTACACGAATGAGTAAAAGTTCAACTAGAGTAAAATAAAGTATGAGGATAACAGATTCCAAAGAAGCCCCATTTTATTACAGAGAGCATACAAATTCCTTTCCTTATAAGGAAAAGAACTGTTCCCCTTCTCTACGTGACAGATGTGCCTCTTCCACAGTTTCCAGGTTTCTCTTCTACCGATACTTTCCATGCCGATTAAAGTGTTTGTAGAGGTAACTGATGCGCTTGTTAAGGTTGTGCAGGTCATCAAGGAACATCCTGTTTCCAACCATTCTCTTCTTTCGGATACAACGTTGTAATTCGTTCCCCTTCCAGCCTCGAAGCCATCTGGGGCCCTTGATCAGTTCTTTGGGGTGCCTTTCAAAGTCTCCTGTGTAATGTGAGAGAGGGTATTAGTTCCAAGACAAGAGGGAAGCCAGCCTCCACCCGCTAAGCCTTCAGCACAGAGTTGCCATTTCCCTGACCTACACCTACAGACAAGACACATTACACCACATGATCAAGAGCACAGCCTCGGGGCGCCTGGGTGGCTCAGTGGGTTAATAAGCCTCTGCCTTCAGCTCAGGTCATGGTCTCAGGGTCCTGGCATCCAGCCCCGTATCACACTCTCGGCTCAGCAGGGAGCCTGCTCCCCACGCCACCCCCACCCAGCCACTCTCTCTCTGCCTGCCTCTCTGTCTGCTTGTGATCTGTGAAATAAATAAGTGAAATTTAAAAAAAAAAGCACAGTCTGTGGAGCCAGTCTTTTCGGGTTGCTGGGGGTTCAAATTTTGCCATTTACCAGCTTTGGGAAAGTCACACAATGTCTCTATGCCTCAGTTTCCTCGGCTGTAAAGTGAAAAAGTTATTCTAAGAAGTAACAGCACCGTACACAACGTAAATAGACACGCACGTGTCTACTCTTACTATTGAGCATGGTACCGTTCCTACACTGGTCCAAAAAAAGTCTTTAAGGCACAACTGCCATTCTGAGATTCTATGCCGCAGAGTCACGTCTTACCCAGAATCCCGATGTTGTCATACACCCCGAACATGGCCCTTTTCTCGTTCCAACGATCAACCACTTTGGGAGGAGGAAGGGTGAGCCTTACATGGAACATTCTAGGAATACCTAGGGATGGGGAAGAAATGGAATGAATATGAGCTACTTACAAAACAAGCAGTTCTCTGGCGTTTTTCTGTATGAGTCACTTACCCAGAGAGAAGCTTCTGCAGGCCAAGGGCACCCCGCCCCATAGGACCCTTCCTGCCCCCAAAGAGAGGCTCCCTGCCATTGCTCTCGTCTCTCCCCCACAACAGCGCAGCGTCGCACGTGGCCTTCAAAGAGATGACAGGGACCTTCCGCACTGGCGTCAGAGGGCACTAGACGCAGGGAGCCATCTTGGGCCTCACCCCGCCTCGGCCCCGCCTTCCCCAGCCATAAGCCCCGCCCTCCTGGTGCCGAAGTACGGAGACCTTGACAACCTCCCGCTCCGCCCCTCCCCGGTGCTTCCGGTTCGCCTGCAGAAATCTGGGAGCGTCAGAACGACGGAGCCGCTGGTCTCGTGGTTGCCTGGGAGGCCCCTGAACTGAATTTCAAGAAAATTCTCTCTATCCTGGGTTGTCCTTCAACTGTGAGGGAGATGAAGGTGCAGACCCTGGAACCCCGAGCTTCTTTTTTCTGTGCCTCACATCAGTTTTGCGCTGTAGCTGTTTTTATTACCCCTTTTCTCCTGGAGAGGAAATGTAAGGCTCAGAGAGTGAAGTGATCTGCTGGACGTCACATAGCAGAGGCGATGGCGGAAGTCCCGGCTTGGACTTGCCTCCTGTCCTGGGGGGATGATTGAGTGAGCCCTAGCCCAGGGACGCTACCAATTCCCGGTTAGAAGCGGAGGAGAACCCTGCAGCCGCCAGGCGAGGAGAAAGGGCGCGGGATCTAGACCCCGCCCTTCCCTCGGCAACGCGGCCCGGCTTCCCGCCTCCTGCGGAGTGATTGGCCGGTTTCTGCAGTGAGTGTCGCGATTGGCCTCCTAACGGCCGTTGAGATT
Source organism: Lutra lutra (assembly GCF_902655055.1). Taxonomy (NCBI): domain Eukaryota; kingdom Metazoa; phylum Chordata; class Mammalia; order Carnivora; family Mustelidae; genus Lutra; species Lutra lutra. Next base: position 42,358,425 of record NC_062285.1, read on the forward strand.
TGAACTCCACGTTTGTGGCTTTGCCCGCACGGCGCCTGGCTCTGAGGCGGCTCTTTGCCTCCTGCTGCCGGGGATTGGCCGGTTTCTCTGCCCGCTCGAGAGCTGCGGTACTGATTGGTGCGTATTGTGCACTCCGTCTTTTTCTCTTCATTTCGCCTCGCGACCTGAGTCGGAGGAGCGACGGCTGAGTTCTGAGGTGTGGTATTAATGGGCGGCGGGGAATGAGAGACTGGGCATGTTGGGCTCGGGGCAGTATGACGCGGTATTAGACCGGGCAGGAGAGGCAGGAAGTTCCGTGCGTATATCCTTGGGGTAAGATGTAGTAGAAACAGTACGTTTTACAGATCCGCTACGGAATATGGGCAAATCGCCTAACTTTCTAAGCTTCAATTTCCTCATCTGTAAATTGGGTTATATTACTATGCATTCCTTGATATTAGTATTTGGAGAACTAGATCAGGTATGATGTATTCAAATAGCCCATCGAGTAGGTGATACATTGTAAACAAATATGTATTAAATGTTAATACTCCCATTCTGGGGCTAGGACACCCACTAACCCATGCTGGCTCACTGTCCTGGCCTCGGGTGAGACGGTCTTTGTGTTAAACTTTGTCCATAACAACGGAAATAATAATGCTAACTTGATGCATTGATACATCACTTTACAGCTCTGTAAACATTTTCATAGCCCTTGACTCATTTGATCCTCAGAGCAACTTTGTAAAATAATCAGAGATAAGTAACTCCATTTTGCAGATGCGGTTCACCGGGTTATGTGACATGACCAAGTGGCAGAGTCACAACTAGAATTAGATTCTAGTCCAGGGTTGATCTCACATCTTCTGAGGTAATGTTACCAGCTTGATATAAGTTTGATATAAGCATCATATATTGAAGGGAAAGGAATAACAGAACCAGATAAAAAGACAGGCCTTAGATATAAACCCTAACCTATTTGCTGTTTGGGTTCCAGCCCTGTGAGCCAGTGGGAGAAAGATGTCTCCCCAACTGTATGAGTTCCGTCTGCCTTTATCCCCCGAGGAGTTGTTGAAAAGTGGAGGGGTGAATCAGTATGTTGTGCAAGAGATACTGTCCATCAGAAATCTTCCATCACAGCTTAGAGGTAAGACCCCATGCTGCTACTGTGCTTAGCACTTCAAAACAACCATCCCACATGTAATTATATTGTCTGTCTGCTCCACTAAGCTCCATGTGGACAAAGAACATGTCTTTCCTAGTCACTGTTTTTTCCTAGCATTGCTTGGGATGTATTACATGAAGAATGTACACGTTGACCTCCTTTTCTCAATTATTCAGTAAACGGTCTGGGTGTATGTGGCTACTCTTTGGACAAAAACTTATTTTTTTTTTTTTTTAAGATTTTATTTATTTATTTGACAGAGAGAGATCACAATTAGATGGAGAGGCAGGCAGAGAGAGAGAGAGAGAGGGAAGCAGGCTCCCCGCTGAGCAAAGAGCCCGATGCGGGACTCGATCCCAGGACCCTGAGACCATGACCTGAGCCGAAGGCAGCGGCTTAACCCACTGAGCCACCCAGGTGCCCCGGACAAAAACTTATTTTTAATCTTTATCTCTTATCATACGCCAAAATTAAGTTCGGGTGGATTTAAAGGTTATAGGAGAAGGTAGCTTTCTCAGAATGAGTGGGACTTGATCTGACCTGTTTTAGGTAAAATTTTTTTAAAGTTTAGATCTCTTGTTTCCAAGAGTGTAGTAATGGGGGAAAACAAACAAACACACATGTATAGCTGCGACACTGAACAGTGTATGTACAATGCAGTTATCCATTGAAACCTAGAGCTGAACAAGGCGATTTATATGTTATCAGTGAGCCTGTTATCAGCGAGTTATCAGGACCCTGGGATCTGACCTAAGCCAGAAGCCAACTGAGCCACCCAGGTGTCCCAATGCATCATTTTTTAAATAGATAATCACTATTAGAGTTTTGTTGTTGTTGTTTTTTATAAAAGTTGCATTGCTTTTGGTGTTTAGAACCCTAACTATAAGTTCTACAAGAACAAATTGTTTAATTTGTTGAACAGGTGTTTACTGATGATGCACTGTGTGCCAGGCAGGCACTGTTCTGGGTAGTGAAGATACAACAAAACATACAAGTTGAAAAGTTCTTCCTCTCAATGTTCTCAACAAGGAATAAATAAATATGGGATTTGTCAGATGGTTGAAAGTGCCAGGGAGAAATATAAGCAAGGTAAACAAGACATGATGTGACAAAGGCACATGGGTAGCTCAGTCGTTAAGCATCTGCTTTTGGCTCGGGTCATGATCCCAGGGTCCTGGGATCAAGTCCTGCATCAGGCTCCTTGCTTGATGGGGAACCTGCGTCTCCCTCTCCCTGTGTCTCCCTCTCCCTGTGCTGCTTCCCCTGTTTGTACTCTCTCTCACTCTCTCTCTGTCAAATAAATAAATAAAATCTTAAAAAAAAAAAAAAAAAAGGTGTGGCAGGGTAGGAACTGCATTTTATGTTGGATGATCAGAGAAGGATTTCTGATAGGAGACATTCGAGCAGAGGCCTTAAAAGTGAAGAAGTAGGGGTGCCTGGGTGGCTCAGTGGGTTAAAGCCTCTGCTTTCGGCTCAGGTCATGATCTCAGGGTCCTGGGACTGGGCCCCGCATCGGGCTCTCTGCTTAGAGGGGCGCCTGCTTCCCTTCCTCTCTCTCTGCCTGCCTCTCTGCCTATTTGTGATCTCTGTCTGCCAAATAAATAAATAAAATCTTTAAAAAAAAAAAAAAGTGAAGAAGTGAACTATGCCAATTCTCATAGGCATTCTAAGCAGAGACAAAAGCCAGTGCTGGGGATCTGAGGTGGGGAGATGCCAATCTGGTTGGAGTGGAATAAGCTAGGGCAAAAGAGGTCAGGTGAGAAGTGATCCAGATTCCTCTATAGTCATGCTCCTCCAAGTGTGGTCTTCAGACTAGCAACATTAGAATCATGATTTAGGAACTTATCAGAAATCCAAGCTCTAACTCAGAACTGCTGAATCAGAAAATCAATCTTTTAAATCCCTAGGTAATTCAGATGCACATTTAAATTGGAGAAGTACTAATCTAGTCTTACAGGTCGTGTTAAGGATTTAGCTTCAGTGTGAATGAGTTTGAAACCCACTGGGTTTTGAGCAGAGGAGTGACATGGTCTGACATTTTAAAAATATCACTGTTGGGGTGCCTGGGTGGCTCAGTGGGTTAAAGCCTCTGCCTTTGACTCAGGACATGATATCAGGGTCCTGGGATCGAGCCCCTGCATTGGGCTCCCTGCTCAGCAGGGAGCCTGCTTCCCCCACCCCCCGCCTGCCTCTCTGCCTACTTGTGATCTCTGTCTGTCAAATAAATAAGTAAATAAATCTTTTTTTAAAGAATATCACTGTTTTGAATAGAGAGTGTGAGTGGCAAGGGAAGAAGCAGGGAGACTGATTGCAAGACTAATACAGTAGTACCAGGTTGCTTGCCTGGGTGATAGCAGTGGAGGTAATTATAAAAAATTAGGTACTGAACAGATGTTGAAAGTCGAGCAAACAAGACTATTAATGGATTGGCTTGAATTTATAGGGTTAGAAAAAGAAGAATCTAGCATGACAGGGCTTTTGGAAGAATGGAGATGCCATTTACTGAAATGGAGAAGAATATAAGAGGAACAGGTTTATTTACTTTTTTTTAAGATTCTTATTTATTTGAGAGACAGAGAGAACAAGTGAGAGGAGGAGCAGAGGGAGAAGCAGACTCCCTGCAGAGCAGGAAGCCTGACGTGGGACTGGATCCTAGGACCCTGGGATCACGACCTGAGCTGAAGGCAGATGCTTAACTGACTGAGGCACCCAGGCGCCTGAGAGGAGCAGGTTTGGTCTGTTGGTTGTAGAGTTCTGGAGTTGGGGGGAGAGATGCCATCTGCAGGTATATATTTAGGGTCTGACATTGAGCATGTAGAGGACATTTAAAGGAAGAAATTTGAATGTAGACAGAGATGAAAAGCAACTTAAAAACATAAGATCTGAGACAGTCCAATATGTAGAAGCTGGGAAGATGAGAAGGAAGCAGTAGGAGACACTAACGGCCAGTCATTGAGGGAGAAAGTGAACAGAGGTGCTACCTGGAGGCTAAATGATGAGACTATTTCAAAAAGAAAGGGAGAGCTTGGGACTCCTGGGTGGCTCAGTGGGTTAAAGCCTCTGCCTTCAGCTCAGGTCATGATCCCAGGGTCCTGGATCGAGCCCTACATCGGGCTCTCTACTTAGCAGGGAGCCTGCTTCCCCTCTCTCTCTCTGCCTGCCTCTCTGCCTGATGTGATCTCTGTCAAATAAATAAAATCTTTAAAAAGAAAGAAAGAAAGAAAGAAAGAAAGAAAGAAAGAAAGAAAGAAAGAAAGAAAGAAAGGGAGAGCTTAACTGCCAATTAATGACTGGATTTTGCAATGTGGCTATTGCAGTGTTGGGGAAGGCAGTTTCAGAGGAGCAATGGGGCAAAAGCCTAAATGAAAGAAGTTTATGTGAAAATGGGAGGACAGTTTAGATAACTCTGGTTGTTTTGCTTTAATGTGGAACAGAGAAATGGAGTAGATGGGGAGATAGAATTGAGGAAGGATTTTTTGGTAAGCTGGGTGGCATTACATGTGTGTGTGCTGAATGAAAGCACTCAGAGAAAGAAAGGTTGATGATGCAGGAGGGGAAGAGGATGAGCGTTGGGGCAGTATCTGTAGTAGGTGAGAGAGTGTGGGATCCAGTGCACAGTGGGAGGAGATGTTTTTATTAGAGCATGGGAGAGTTTTTCCGTAGCAGCAGAAGAAAAGGCAGGGTACATGGGCACAGATGCAGATAGTGCAGGAAGATACAGATCTCAGGGCAACTGGAAATTCTCTTCTGTGTGATTCTATTTTCTCCCTGAGATAGGAAGTGAACCCTTTAACTGGAAGGGAGCTGGGAAAGAAGTTCTTGATCTTCTGAGCAGAGGAAAGATAGGAAATAATTGCCTAGAGGAAAGTGAGTAGGCCTGGGAATTTGTAATAGGCTTAGCAAGAAGTACTAAGGGTCCACTTGAGATTGATGGTCATAAGTTTAAAGTGAGAATAGGCGGCATGATTGTGTATTTTTGTCAAGCCATTTTTATTTGTGTGGTTACATGAATGGAGTAAGCAGTCAGTTGGATTTAATCCAGATTTGCCAAGGGAATAAACATGTTGTGAATTTTGGGGGCCCCAGGGTCGGGGGGGGAGCATGAGCAAGGGGAGGGGCAGAGGGAAAAGCACACTCCCCACTGAGCAGGGAGCCTGACACAGAACTGGATCCCAGGACTTTGGGATCATGACCTGAGCCAAAGGCAGATGCTTAACCAACTGAGAGCTCACCCAGGTGTCCGGTGTTGTGAATTTCAATGGAAAAAATTAGACCATAATGTCTAACAATAGGGGCACCCGGCTGAGTCAGTAGAGCAAAGGACTCTTGATCTCAGGGTCATGAGTTCAAGCCCCATGTTGGGCATGAAACCTATTTAAAAAAAAGAAAGAAAGAAATCACAATGCCTAACAATAGAAGAATAGTAAGTTAATTAAGATACATGCATTCAGTGGAATATTATGTGACCATTAAAAATTATTTACAAAGGTTTTATGATATGCTTATTGTAATATTAAATTTTAAAAAGCAGAACAGAGAATTGAATATGTAATATGGCCTCAAGCAGAAATACTGTGCGTACAACATAGATAGATATGTGTGCTTAATATTGTTCTGATTTCTTTGTGGGGATTATCTCAACCTTTACCATCCTGAAAAGCCCTAGAAGTGTGATCTTTTATTCCACGCAGTTTAGAGAAGAGGAAACAGACTTAGTAAGCTAAGTAGCTTGGCCTGGTAAATGTTCAAGCCAAACGTAAACCTTGACTAGTCTGACTCTAGACTAGATCAGTGGGTAATGCTTCAAAGAATTAAAGAGATATATGGACCAAGAAAATCGCTGGTTGTAATGAAAAATGGGTAGTTGGTAATCTTTGAGAAGAATAGTTGTTAGATTGGTAAATCTCAGAAACAGATTTCAGGAAATTGAAAGAGGAGACACAATTTAAAAGGCCTATGATAGCAAGGTCAAATGAAAGGTATTGAGCATATTTGTTTTATTTATTTTAAAGGGAGGCCTGAGCCTGTTGTCAGGATAAGAGCACGTCCTCAACAGGGTAAAAGCAAAAGTGAAAAAGAGGAGATAAATCTTTGGGGCAGTGAGACACATTAGTTTTAGATGAGAGAAACTTTTTGCTTAAGACTCAAGCAAAGAATGGGAAGATGTTGGTAGAGGGCCTTGTTGACAGGGAGTAGGATAAGTGAGAACCTGTGCTTTGGGTTTTGTTCTTTTTGATGAAGTGGAAGACTGTCATCTACTAAAGTCAGAGAGGCGTAGGGTAAGAAGTATAAAGGAAGAGGAGAATGTGTTATGATTATATATAAGGCTAGGGAGACTATAAGAACTAGAGGAATAAGACAGCTTATTTAAAAATTACAGAAAAGGGGCTTGTGGGTGGCTCAGATGTTTAAACATCGCCTTCAGCTCAGGTCATGATTCCAGGGTCCTGGGATCAAGCCCCACATCGGGCTCCCTGCTCAGTGTGGAGTCTGCTTCTCCCTCTCCCTCTCCCTGCTTGTGTGCTCTCTATCCCTGTCAAATAAATAAAATCTTAAAAAAAAAAAAATCACAGCATATTTATACGTAGTTTGACGTCCTAACACTACAGTGAATCAGGTCAGTGACAGCAACGATACTTAGAGTACAAGATTCTGGTTCTACTTTCAAGGCAAACCAACTTGGCATTGGAGAAAAGATGAATTCAGTGAATTCTTTTCTTCCCCTTCCTCAGAAAGAGCTTGGTGAACAACTTGGTTCAAAACCTAATTCCCATACTGCCTTGCCACTCCTACATGTTGTAAGACATAATTCAATTCTACTTCCCTTGATACTGAAGTATTTATCTAGAAACAATACGGTCAGGATGAAAAGAGCATTGGACCTGAGAATCAAAAGACACTGGGTTTTCAAAATGTAGTAAAAAGTGGTAACAAGTGCTGCTTTCCCAAGGGGCATGGGAGAAGAATGAGGCACAAACAAATCAGCTGTAAGAGAGAGGGAGCAGGGGAAGACAGCTGGAAGGACTGTTGCGGGAGCAACTCCTCAGTGGGGCATTTATTAGATACAAGGTAACGACAAAGGAGAAGAAAAGAAGGTTATACAATAGCCATAGGCCTAGTAGGTAAACAAAAGGAATGTGAGTCCTATATTGGTTACAAGTCTTAGAGGTAAACAAGAAGAAGAGTAAGGTGTGTCTTGTCCAGCAGCCTGGATTTGTAGTTGAGTGGGTGCACTTAAAGGGATTACCTTAACAGGAGGCTTTCTCTGAAGTAGAGGGGGAGACAACTAAAAACGGAAGCAGGTCCGCCTTCTGCCCTGAGCGGGGCAGGGATTCCCAGCTGCTTGGCTTCCACTGACATGTATCATCCTCTCCACCAGAGGCCTGTTGCTAGTACAGGTTTTTCGCAGGGTCATCTTTAAGCATGCTTGCATGACCAGTACAACTCATTAGTTAGTTATATTTTAAGCAGTATATTATTCTGAGGGACAATTACAAACAAGTATGTTACAAGTGTCTGACATAATCACATTACAAAGTAGGGAAGAAAAGAGCTAACCTACATAACTGAAGACCAGTAGTATTTTGACTATATACTCTGGAAAGAAGAACTTAACACAATTGTTATAATCTAAGTTAGTAAATATTTTTATAAGTGTTTAGGTTAGCAATTCTGAAATTCTTTTATAGTTATACCAGGATTAAGGAAATATGTAAATGAACTCATGTTCTTAATATATACACAAATAAAAATAGATATGGGGGATATGTATATATACATACATGCCTCCTGTTCTCTGCTGAGAAGGCCTAAAAACTATGATACTCCAATAGCAGTAGACCTAACTAGTGCCTCAAACTTGGTTCCTAGATGTCGGACTTCCATAAAAGAAACCAGGACTCTACTGAGAATGGTTGATTCCAAGACTGGGCCAGGGAAAGTACCAGATGAGCCTGAAACATCTTATGGTACAAGAAACTGGGAGAGTGAAAGTGAAGGGAGCAAGTTGAAAGGACACAAGTCAAGTTGAAGGAACTCCCAGTGGTCAAATATGGGATAATCTGAGCAACAAAATAGATAGTAGGAGGAATGAATTAAAACAGAATAAAAAGGGGCGCCTGGGTGGCTCAGCGGGTTAAAGCCTCTGCCTTCGGCTCAGGTCATGATCCCAGGGTCCTGGGATCGAGCCCCACATCGGGCTCTCTGCTCAGCAGGGAGCCTGCTTCCCTTCCTCTCTCTGCCTGCCTCTCTGCCTACCTGTGATCTCTGTCTGTCAAATAAATAAATAAAATCTTTAAAATAAATAAATAAATAAATAAAATAAAACAGAATAAAAGAAATATCCATGAGTATACTCTGATTTGAATAAATAATTGAGGGGGAAGGGACAGCTCATCCTTCGAGTGGCATTCCAATTAGTAAGTGTAGAAGGAATGATGGAGAAAGAAAAATCAGCATACGGGGCACCTGGCTGGCTCAGTTGGGAGAACATACGACTCTTGATCTTGGGGTTGTGAGTTCAAACCCCATATTGGGTTGTAGAGCTTACTTAAAAATAAAATCTGGGGCGCCTGGGTGGCTCAGTGGGTTAGGCCTCTGCCTTCGGCTCGGGTCATGATCCCAGGGTCCTGGGATCGAGCCCCGCATCGGGCTCTCTGCTCATTGGAGAGCCTGCTTCCTCCTCTATCTCTGCCTGCCTCTCTGCCTACTTGTGATCTCTGTCTGTCAAATAAATAAATAAAATATTTTAAAAAATAAAATAAAATCTTTTAAAGAGAAAGAAAAAAGACAAATCACCATATAGTAAATACCTCAGTAATAATTGTGGCCGGCAAGAATCATGGACAGATGCCTAAAATAATGGGCAAAATGTGATGAGAGACAGGATATTTGCACAGTTTCAAAGTATCTCCCCACAAAATACTTAATTACTGCAAAGGGGGAAAATAATAACTTTACAGAGGAGATACCTGGCAAACACTAACAAGGGGCCAAAATTAACATAGTAATAAGGCTTTGATATCATGTATTTCTTGGTAGGATACATTGAAAGGACCCAACCTCCCTTCTGCATTCATCTTGCCAAAAATGCATAACCTCAGTCTAATCATGAGAAAATAGTAAACAATCCCAGATGGAGAGACATTTTATAGAATAACTGACTAGCATATTTCGAAAGTGTTAAGACTGTGAAAAACATAGGAGGAGACTAAGGAAATATGACAAATAAATGCACTGTGGGATCCTGGGTGGGATCCTGGACCAGGAAAAGGACATAAATAGAACAACTAACAGAATTCACATAAGGTCTGTAGATTCATTAATAACATTGAGTTAAGGTTAATTTCTTATTTTAGGATAGATTCTTGTGCTGTGGTTATATAAGATGTTAACACTATTAGAGTGAAAAGTGTAAGAACTTTGTATGTTTTTTTGCCACTTTTGTAATTTCAAAATTAAAAAAAAAGAGATCCTGAGTTTGTGTTCACTACTAACTACACTGAACGGTCACACAACTGCTTGGAGACTTAATTCCTTTTCTCCTAAAATAGGCATAATACCATCTGCTTTATTGAACTTAGAGATGTAATGAAACTCAAGTAAGGCTTTCGTTATAAAACAGGACAAATGTAAGATTTACTATTATTATAATAGATTACTTCGAAATGAACTGTTTTCATGATTCGGCCAATAAAAGTAATTAACTCAATTTTCTACTCTGCGTAGAATTTACCAGAAAGACCTCTCCTGTCTGTATTAATTGGTTTCTTTCATCTTTATAGCATTTCAGGCTGCCTTCCGTGCTCAGGGGCCGCTGGCTATGCTGGAGCACTTTGATACCATCTACAGCATTCTACAGTAAGTATAACGCACATGGCTGACTGGTAGTTTAAGAACTTTTGGCTATTGACCCTAAATTTGCATGTTAGTCCTGAAATTCCAAATTACAGATTCACTGGTAAAGGCTCTGGATGCTGAAATCTCTACTAATGAGCATTGACCCCAACTTAACACTGCATTTATTCAGTTGACCAATTTCACAGACATTTTTAAGTATTAGATTCTTCAGGTTTGATCTGATCTAGAATGGGCTCTGCAGTTTCCTGTCTCACCCCCCACACTTTCTTTCCCTCATAGTCACTTTCGAAGTATAGATCCTGGCCTCAAGGAAGACACTCTGGAATTCCTGATAAAAGGTGTTTATGGGTCAGGGGGTAGGGGATGGAAGGGGTTTGTCACTGTTTGTTTGCTTATTGTTTCCTACATTTGATCAGCCATGTGATGATATCAAGGCTGTGGTGATTCAGTTGGTTTGGCTAAGCCCGGGGACCTTTGACCTATTGAGGTCTGTAATCTTGGTGGGCAATACAGAGTTGTGTGTGTTCGCTGTAAGGGCAGACCAACAAGAAATATTTCCTACTCTTGAACTACCCCTCTTTAATGGAGGCGGTTCTTCTAGTCACCAGAGAGAAACTGGGATGGCTGGAGTGAGAGAGTGGGGACAGGGCATGTTCAGGGCGTCGAGGTCAGGGGTCCCAAAGGACTTGGCTTGTGTTGTGACCACTGAGAGATGAAACACAGATCTTTGGTAATCTGATGGCTGCAGTTGCTGGGTGTTTTGAAGTCAGGGTGGATGAGGAAAGTGAACGAAGCTGACTCTTCTGTCCCTCGCAGTGGTGTCCCGTCATTCCCAGGAACTTCCCACTGTCCTGGATGATGAAGCTTTGAGTGTGTCAGACAGGAGCGCCCATCTAAATGTTCTCAAAATGAACTGTTATGCTCTGATACGCCTCTTGGAATCCTTTGAGACCATGAGCAGCCAGACAAGCCTAATGGACTTGGACCTTGGGAAGGTAATCTGGAGTTTCTGGCCTGGAGAGATAGGATGGGGAGAGATAGGGGAACAATTCTGAGAGTCCTTTCTGTCCTTATTTAGGGTATATGAGGAAGTACTCAAAAGTATCATAGCATATCCTTCCCTGACAAGAAGCTCTTCTATATTTTGGAATTTGTTTATGTCTACTGTGTTCGTTTCTACCTCGTCTCAGTACTGGGTAGTTTTGGGCACTCAGACTAGCAGATCGTGACCCACTTTATTTTCTTATTTTCCCCTAAATGTGCATATGATTCTTTTTTAGGGGAAGAAAGCCCGGGCCAAGAACGCCCATGGCTTTGACTGGGAAGAAGAGAGGCAGCCAGTTCTTCAGCTTCTAACACAGCTGCTCCAGCTGGACATTCGTCACCTGTGGAACCATTCAGTAATTGAAGAGGAGTTTGTCAGGTGGGTGGTTGAGATGGCTCCAGGTAATAGTGAGCCGTGAGGAGGGAAAACCTTGCCGCTAGATACGTCTTCTTTCTGAATATGTCATTTCATGCCTCGATTCTGTATAACACGTAGAAGTATACTCGTCACACTGAGTTGTTAGGAAGTGGATGACAAATATTAGGAACTGCCATGAATTTCTCATCTTTAATGCGCATTTATTCATTGATGACAGTATTTACTGACCATCTTCTGGGTGCATGGCTGTATTATGACAGGCACTGGAAACAAAAGTTTCTGCCCTCTTAGAGTTTATTTATAGAGCAGAAGATGATTTTTAAAATAAGTAAAATATATGGTGTGTTTTATAGGCTATTACTGTGGAAACAAGAAAGGAGGGGATGGGGAGTTTGATGGAACAAAGCTGTGATCTTAAATCAGCTATTCAGGCAAGACCTCTTTGAGGTGGTGACATTTGAGCAAAGACCCAGAGGAGCCCAGGTGAGCCATGAGAGGATCTGGAGGAATAACAAGGGCAAGGAAAAGAGCAATGGAACAGCAGGTACCAAGACCCCAAGGAGGGCGTGTATCTGGTGTGTACAGGTGACAGCAGCAAAGCTGGAGACAGGGCAGCAGGGCCGGTGAAAGGGACAGGCTGTGAAGTCCCACAGGCAGTGCAGGGGCGACTATGCAGCTCCTTGGCCCTTTGTGACTTCGGCATCTTCTCAGCGTGACGTGGGGCCCTGCTCAAGGATTCCGAGCAGGGCGGCAAGGTGACCTGACTTGGGTGTTAACAGAATCATCACGCTCTGGTTACTGTCATTACTATGAAGGGAAGGAAAGAAAGCAGGAGACCAGTTAGGGGGCTGTTGTGGTGACTTGGGCAAGAGATAGTGGAAGTTAAGAGCCAAGAATGGCAATGGAGATGGGGAGAAGTGCATGGATTCTGTACCTGTTTCCCGAAGGTAGAGCTTACAGGATGAGCTGATGGATGTGTGTGAGGTCTGAGGGAGAGTCAAGGATGACGCCCCCAAGGTTTGGGCCTAAGCTTTTGGAAGAACAGAGTTGGCAGTCATTGAAATATGGGGAAGGCTGTGCAGCGTGTTTTCAGGGGTGACAATTAGAAGTTCTGGTTTGCATATAAAGTTTGAGGTGCTTCTCAGACATCCAGTCAATGTTGTCTAACTCTGATGTTAAATTTACAAATCTGGAGCATGGGAGAGAAGTCTGAGCTAGGATACCCATTTGGAATACAGTGTATCTACATAAATGTTATTTACAGCCCCAAGACTGAATGAGATTACTAAATCAGTAAGCATAGCTAGAGTAGAGGAGAAATCCTTATTGTACGCTGGGGAAGGGAGTCTGGCATCTGGCCAGATGAGAAGTGTGTTTCCAGGAGAATGGCATGGTCAGCTGCAACCAATGCAGCTAAAAGGTTGATCCAGATGAGGACTGGATTAACCATAACAAGTCTTTGGTTACTTTCTCCTACCTTTTATCATATATTTGGGTTCTATGTAGGCCCATAACTGGTTGAAAGACAGAGCACCTATCTAGTCAGCAAAGCAACATGGTGTAGAAGGTAATCCATAGAAGGAAGAAAGGGGCACCTGGATGGCTCAGTCGGTTAAGCATCTGCCTTCAGCTGGGTTCATGATCTCAGGGTCCTGGGAACCAGCTCCACATCAGGCTCCCTGCTTAGGAGTCAGCTTCTCTGACCCTTCTCTGACCCTTCCCTCCACTCATGCTTGCTCTCTCGCTCTTTCTCAAATAAATAAAATATATTTAAAAAATAGAATGAAGGGGCGCCTGGGTGGGTCAGTGGGTTAAGCCTCTGCCTTCAGCTCAGGTCATGATCTCGGGGTCCGGGGATCGAGCCCCGCATCGGGCTCTCTGCTCAGCAGGGAGCCTGCTTCCCGGATCTCCCCTCTCTGCCTACTTGTGATCTCTGTCTGTCAAATAAATAAATAAAGTCTTAAAAAAAAAAATACAATGAAGAAAGCTAGAAGTTCCTAACTTTGGGGGCAGGAAAGGGAGAATGAATGAAGAAGGGCCCCCAGTGGAATGGAATCCACACACCTGACTTCATCATCTCCCTCCCTTCCTTTCCCAGTTTGGTTACTGGCTTCTGCTACCGCCTCCTGGAGAACCCCACCATTAGTCACCAGAAGAACCGCCCCACCCGGGAAGCCATCACGCGCCTGCTCGGTGTCGCCTTGACACGTTATAACCATATGCTCAGTAAGTTAGCCCTCTGCTTTGCCCCACGTTTTCCATTTTGCCTATAATTTCTTACGTTTAGTACATCCACAGGTGCCACGGTGAAGATCATCCAGATGCTGCAGCACTTTGAACACCTGGCCCCCGTACTGGTGGCAGCTGTGAGCCTGTGGGCAACTGATTATGGAATGAAGAGCATAGTGGGGGAGATTGTAAGGTGACTCTTCTCTAAGTTTCTGATTCTCCTCTTTCTCAGGGGGAAGATACCGAAAGATCGGAAGTTCTCTGTGCACTGTAGCTTTCTTAGACATGAGATAGCAGTCTTACCTCCCCTTACTAGGAACTGAATTATCTTGCTGTGGCTGTGTTTGCTTCCCTGCATAGAGAGATCGGGCAGAAGTGTCCCCAGGAGCTGAGTCGGGACCCTGCAGGGGCAAAGGGCTTTGCCGCCTTCCTGACAGAACTAGCAGAACGCATCCCAGCCATCCTGATGTCCAGCATGTGTGTTTTGCTGGATCATCTGGATGGAGAGGTACGTGGTCCCCCAGGGATCTCAATTCTTCTGGGGATTTTAAGTCCATTACTGAAAGGCTGTTTCTTAGAACAAGAAGACGGCTTTCTCTTGAAGTTGGGTTATGTAAGCATAACTCGGCAGTTTCTTCCTACAGAGAAGCAGATATAGTTCATTGACTAAAGAGCCACTGATTAATCCCCGTTTTAGTATCATTTGGGTTTATCCAGGTCTGATGGAGGGGATGGCAGTTCCACACCTTAGATCTAGTGAGAGTCACTTGTCTGTGATTTGGGGTCCCTTCCTCAGGACAAAGCCCCTTCCATTCTTCCTACCATCTAGCTTACACGCACTCCAGACAGTGCCACCTCTCCATTCTTTCTGCCTGATCGCCTCTCAAACTGATGCAGGGCACTTCTAGGTGAACGTCAAGGACAAAAACAGTCTACTCAGTCATCTAATCTACTTTAACTTCTTGTGCGAGACCCCATTCTCTGGCCCGTGGCCTGGCAAAACCCCAGTCCCTGTTCACCAGCTCCTGCAGTGGACTTGCTTGGCACCCTAGGGCTGATTTGTACTTTCCCGTGTCTCATTCTTTGTCAGTAACATGTGAGAAGGGGAGGGGGGGAGGGAGTGTTTTATTAGTAAGGACCAAAGGCTTTGAGTCCTCCAATGAAGGGTAGAAATGAATGTTTTTCAAATGTGTGTAGATGTGATGAGGCTTATGGGGAAAAATTATTGGGGGCTCTTGTTTATTTTGTCCCTGCTTTCTCCTCTGAGCAGACACGGCCCCTTCCAGTGGCCTCGGGGTGAATACATAAGCAGCTGACCAGAAAAATTCATAGTGAAGCAAACTTACCCTTAACCTAAGGCCTTGCCACTTCTTTGTGCCTGGACAGGCTCAAGAGTTTGGGGAAAAGAGAGTTAGGACTGGAGTGTGGTGCCTCAGACCAATTCTGTTTCCCTCCCTTAGAATTACATGATGCGCAATGCTGTGCTGGCAGCCATGGCAGAGATGGTCCTGCAGGTTCTGAATGGTGATCAGCTGGAAGAAGCAGCCCGAGACACCAGAGACCAGTTCTTGGACACCTTGCAAGCCCACGGCCATGACGTCAACTCCTTTGTGCGGAGCCGTGTCTTACAGCTCTTTACCCGAATCGTCCAGCAGAAGGTGACTAACCTTCTGCATGGTAAAAATGTACAGTACTCTATGTACAGGCCAAAGAAAAAAGGAATCCAGTGTCCCACAATAGAGTCTAGGATTCGGATTGTTACTGGCAGTGATAAAGGTCTTCCTCTACCAAGGACAAGAACGCTTGGCTACAGTTAAGGATTACACTGTATCTTAACCACTACAAAGAGAAACTGTTTCATATCCCATAAAAAAGTTTCTTTAGAATGGGTGGGGAGCTCAGTTAGAGGGTACTTCAAGGTCAACTTGAGCAGAATGGATGATGTGGGATGTGAGCTCACCCTTCTCTCCCTGCCCCATGCAGGCTCTCCCCTTGACACGTTTCCAAACAGTGGTGGCCCTAGCAGTGGGACGTCTGGCAGACAAGTCGGTGTTAGTATGTAAAAATGCCATTCAGCTGCTGGCCAGTTTTCTTGCCAATAATCCCTTTTCTTGCAAGGTAAGTAAGCTTGACCTACCCCAAAGAGAAGGAATTAAGTGGAAACAGGAATCAAATTCTGTGATTAGTGGCCCTGAAATTCATTTGACCTTGGTAGCTTAGTGACACTGACCTTGCTGGACCACTGCAGAAGGAAACCCAGAAATTACAAGAGATGAGGGCCCAGAGACAAGCTGCAGCTGCTTGTAAGTAGTTCCTGCATGGGATTCCCCACCCTAGACATGCTGCTCCCTGCCATCAGAAGGTCCAAGGAAAGAGTCTAAGTGAGACTTTCTCCTTCAGCTGCAGTGGTGGACCCAGAGGAGGAGTGGGAAGCCATGCTGCCAGAGTTGAAGGCTACTCTGCAGCAACTGCTAAAGCTTCCCCAGGAAGAAGAGATTCTTGAGGCTATTGCTAAAACAGAAACCAGTGAAGACGTGAAAACACGCATCCACCAGTTGCTTGCCAAGGCTAGTTACAAGTATGTGAAAGATTCTTTAATGTCCTTTTTATGTTTAGAAATAACTTTTGAGGAGCAAAGTTTCTTTCAAATGAACTGTACTTAGGGTATGCTGCCACCAGGTGATGGTAGGTGTTTTCATTGTAGTAATGTCCTGAACACCAGATTGATGCTAAAGGCATAGTCTGCAA
Source organism: Lutra lutra (assembly GCF_902655055.1). Taxonomy (NCBI): domain Eukaryota; kingdom Metazoa; phylum Chordata; class Mammalia; order Carnivora; family Mustelidae; genus Lutra; species Lutra lutra. The sequence goes on from NC_062285.1 coordinate 42,374,828, forward strand.
TTAAGCATGCCTTTTTTTTTTTAAGGAATAATTTTTTATTAACTTATAATGTATTATTAGCCCCAGGAATACAGGTATGTGAATCATCAGGTTTACACATTTCACAGTGCTCACCATAGCGCATACCCTCCCCAATGTCCGTCACCTGGCCACCCTCTCCCTAGTAACCCTCAGTTTGTTTCATGAGATTAAGAGTCTCTTCTGGTTTGTCTCTCTCCCGATCCCATCTTGTTTCATTTTTTCCCCTCCCTATTACTGCCCCCCGCCCTGCCTCTCAAATTCCTCATATCAGAGAAATCATGTGATAATTTTCTTTCTCTGATTGACTTCTTTTGTTAAGCATGCTTTTGTACTTTTAGGAGTGTTTAAAGAAACTTTACAAACAACTAAATGTAAATGATATTATAATTAAATATGCAAAAGCTCTCCATTTGAAGAAGAAAGCCTGTAATTCTAGCTCTATAATTTCAAGTTAGTTTTTTAAACTTCCTGGGCCTCAGTTTCTTTATTTGTAAAATAAGAGATTGATGAGGGGCACCTGGCTGGCTCAACTCTTGATCATGGTCATGAGTTCGAGCTTCACATTAGGTGTAGAGCTTACTTAAAATCTTTTTAAGATTTTATTTATTTATTTGACAGAGACATAGGGAGAGAGGGAACACAGCAGGGGAAGAGGGAGAAGCAGCCTTCCCACTGAGCAGGGAGCCTGATTCGGGGCTCGATCCCGGGACCCTGGGATCATGACCTGAGAAGGCAGATGCTTAACGACTGAGCTACCCAGGCGCCCCTTAAAAATAAAATCTTTAAAAAATAATTTTAGTACATTCACATGGTACAAAATTTAAAATTACAAAAAGGGCATGTATTGTAAAGTCCCTTCCAAACCTATTTCCCAGCCACTTAGTTCTCCTTTTCAAGAAAAGCAACCTTCTGAGTTTATTGCTCATTACTCTAGAGATAACACAGACGTGTAATCAAACTTAAGTTCTTTTCCTCCCCTCCTTACACAGATGATACGAATTTCTACCCACTGATCTGCCACCTGGCTTTTTTAAGGATCCATGTAGAGTAGTGTTTGTAATATTTATGCACAAATAGCTACCTCATTATTTCTTACGGCCACACGGAATCCCATCGTATGGATGTACCATAAATTAATCAGTTGTCGAACACTTATTTTTTCCAAACTTTGACTTAGCAAAGTTTTTTTTTTCTTTTTTTTATATAAGCTTGTGAAGATGTCACTGCTGAAGTCCAGCTGAGAATTGATTTTTTTTTTTTTTAATATTCTATCTATTCATTTGACAGACAGAGATCACAAGTAGGCAGAGAGGCAGGCAGAGAGAGAAGAGGAAGCAGGCTCCCCGCCGAGCAGAGAGCCCGATGCGGGGCTCGATCCCAGAATCCTGGGATCATGACCTGAGCCGAAGGCAGCGGCATTAACCCACTGAGCCACCCAGGCACCCCGACTTAGCAAAGTTTTTAACCAGATGTTAGGAGTAGGTTTGTGACCTTTAAAATTTGAAAAGCATCATTTGAGGTTTTTTGAAGACTGTGAAGTCTTGTCATTTCAGAAATAGGAAAAGTGTTTTGAGCTCTACTCTGAGTAGGTACTTCTCTACTTTGTAAGCATGAGACGTGTTCCTTTTCTTTGGGGCAGTAGGTCTAGCTTCTTGATGGAACCATGAGGTAGGCTCCGTGACAGAAGGTTGCAGTGACACTCTTGTGGTTTCCAAGTTGGTAACAGGTGGATGTTCTTCTAGGCAGGCCATTCTTCTCACTCGAGAAGCCGTGGGCCACTTCCAGGAGTCTGAACCTTTCAGTCACATGGACCCAGAGGACTCAGAGGAGGCCAGGTTCCTGAATCTCCTGGAGACTATTTTCAAAGGTAATTCCTTCTCCTTTTTCAGTTAGCAAATAAAACATTTCAGCTAGAATTTGTGGGCCATTGACTTTATCCCAGATGCTGACTGGGCCAGCAGAACCCAGTGCTGAAGGAATCCAGGAACAGCTGGCTGTGGCTTTGCTCTGGAATGGAAGCAGCCCGAGGGCCTCAGATTAATAGTCATACAGTGTGAAAGAGTGTTTCCAAACCACAGAGGACTTTCGAATCTTTATCGAGAAATACCAAGATAATTTAGAGTAGGTTCTAAATGTATACCTTCCCACTGAGGAAACACATCCAATAGCTGTTGGATTGTCCCATATGTCCTTGAGCAATAACTATCCCATAATTCTGTCTTAGGCCCAGCAGCTTCCACACAGGAGAATTCCCAGGGCCCCGCAGGGAACACGGGCCCAGAACGGACAGTCTGTGAAGACAAGCCCAGTGCGTCAGAGCCTGGGAAAGCCAGGGAACACGATGAGCTGGTGAAGCAGGAGATGCTGGTGCAGTATCTGCAGGACGCCTATAGCTTCTCTCTGAAGATTACCGAGGCCATCAGCATCATCAGCAAGATGATGTATGAGAACACGACAACGGGTAGGCCAGCCTCCCTCTCTGGAAGGTCTGGGTCTTGGGGCTGGAAAAACCAGTCTCATCCATATTTTATTAACGACTGTCTGCTCCTTCAAAAATAAAGGGATTTCTTTATTTCTTTTGGCTGCGTGCAGCCCCTTGGAGCATACACATTTTAGCACATACAGTATTTCCCGAGAGGGCCGTCTGGGAGTCAGCGTTCTCAGGGAGAATGAGGAAAGCTGCCACTTGAGCGTTGCCACACTAAGAAAGCTTCTAGCGCTAAGTACTAAGGGAATTTTGCCAAGCACATGGGTGACATGTGTCTATCCTCTCAGTGGTGCAGGAGGTGATTGAATTCTTTGTGATGGTGTTCCAATTTGGGGTACCTCAGGCCCTGCTCGGGGTGCGCCGCATGCTGCCTCTCGTCTGGTCTAAGGAGCCTGGCGTCCGGGAAGCTGTGCTTAATGCCTACCGCCAGCTCTACCTCAGCCCCAAGGGGGACTCTGCCAGGTCAGTGTGGTACCTTCATCTTTGTGGACGTTTCTGAGGCCAGCCTCATAGGACGTCTGCACTCCCCTAAAGAAATGGCAGGGAGCAGGGGCACAGTTCTAGAAGAGTTCTGAATCCATAGGCCTATAGATCTGGAATGGGGCTCAGGGTGGGAGCGGACTTCTTGTCAAGCCCATCCTCTGTGGTTACACAACGCTGTGTTCGGATAACCCTAATAACCTGTTTGCCAGGTTCAGACTTAGCAGTTTTTAATGACCTCTACTCTCTGTTCTTCCCGCAGAGCCAAGGCCCAGGCTTTGATTCAGAATCTCTCTTTGCTACTAGTGAATGCCTCAGTTGGGACCATCCAGTGTCTTGAGGAAATTGTAAGTCTCCTTACTTCTTTTCTTCCTTTCTTTCTTTTTAAGCTGATTTATCTATTTAAGTGATCGCTACACCTAGCGTGGGGCTCAAACTCACAACCCCAAGACCAAGTATTGCACATTCCACAGCCAGCCAGGCACCCCCTCACTTCTGCTTTCTTTATTCATTTAATAAGTATCAGTGGTTACTGTGTGTTCAGCAATGTACTCAGCCCCACAAAGTATAAGATTGCATTCAAGTTCCCAACTTAAAAGGAACCAACAGTGTTTCGGGTAGCCAAAGGATGCAAAACATTTATAGAACGATGTAGCACATAGGTAGTTAGTCCCAGAAAAGGTGGCACAAGTAGTGTTTGTGGCAGCAATGATAATATAATAACACGTCGTATATGCCAGGCGCTACTCTCAGCAGTTTGCTCGTACAAACTTGTGTGATCCTCACACAACCCTATGGGGTGATGCTGTTCGTGCACATTTTACAGTGAGAAGTCTGAGGCACTGAGAGGTTAAGGGACTCGGCTAATTACATCTGGTTCGTGGGAGAGACTCAGGCAATAAGAGGTCTGGAAAACACACTCTTTTTTTTTAAAAGATTTTATTTATGTATTTGAAAGAGAATGAGAGAGATAGCACGAGATAGGGAAGGGTCAGAGGGAGAACAAGGCTCCCCACTGAGCAAGGAGTGCGATGTGGGGACTCAATCCTAGGACTCCAGGATCATGACCCGAGCCAAAGGCAGTTGCTTAGCCAACTGAGCCACACAGGTGCCCCAGGAAAACATACTCTTAACTTGTGTGTTACTCTGACAAGTCCCAAGAGGCAAAGAGGACAGTGTGGGGTAGGTGGTAGGACTTAAGCGGGGTCTTGAGAAGTATGATATAGAGAATTAGAGAAAGGAGGGAAACACAGAGGTGGAAAGCCAACAGAGTACAGAAAGTTCCAGAATGAATATCGTGTTCTGGCTGGAAATTGTTGCCTAGAAAAGATAATAAAGTGGGAGTGTAGGTTGGAACCGAACTGTAAAGGTCCCTGAAGGCCTTTCACACGTCCTGGACTTTTTCCTTGTTTGCTGCCAGATCTGCTGTTTGGCAGATTAGCATTTGGACCGTGCAGCCTGAAGGCGGAGGTGGTGCTGACCACCGGCCTCCACTAGGTGGAGCATGATGCTGGCCACCTTTCCCTCCTTGGGGGAGGGCCGGGGGTGGGGAGGGGGATGCCCTGCTGGCAGCCCTGGCCTGAAGGCTTGGAGGCTAGCTCCTGGCCTGGAGCCCCTCCAGTGGGCAAAGGAGAGCTACTTCTACAGAACGAGCAGAGTCATGACGCGATGGAGTAGGCGTTTGGGAACAGATTGGTGGAGAGGAGGCTGCTGTCAGTGTGCAGCGTTGGAACACTGGACTCAGGGTGGGAGGCAAAGCTATGGAACTGCACCTTTATTTTTCTTAAGATTTTATTTTTTATTGATTTATTTTATTTTATTTATTTTTAAGATTTTATTTATTTGAGAGGCACCTGGGTGGCTCAGTGGGTTAAACTTCTGCCTTCAGCTCAGGTCATGATCTCAGGGTCCTGGGATTGAGCCCCGCATTGGGCTCTCTGCTCAGCAGGGAGCCTGCTTCCCCTCTCTCTCTGCCGCTCTGCCTGCTTGTGATCTCTCTCGCTCTCTCTGTTAAATAAATAAATAAAAATTAAGAAAAAAAAAAGATTTTATTTGAGAGAGAGAGGTGAGAGAGCACACATGAGCGTGGAGGGGGAGAGGGAGAGAGAGAAACAGACTCCCTGCTGAGCAGGGAGCCCAACGTGGGGCTGGACCCCAGGACCCCGAGATCATGACCCGAGCTGAAGGCAGATGCCCAACCAACTGACCCATCCAGGACCCCCAGAACTGCACTTAATAGAAGATAGACTTTAAAGGAAGAATGGGGGGGGCACCTGGGTGGCTCAGTTCGTTGGGCATCTGCCTTCATTCAGCTTGGGTCATTGATCCCAGGACCCCAGAATTGAGTCCCCATCAGGCTCCCTGCTCAGGGTTAAGCCTGCTTCTCCCTCTCCCTCTGCCACACCCCCTGCTTGTGTGTGCACATGTGCATGCTCTCCCCCACCCCCACCACATAAATAAATCTTTAAAAAAAAAATAAAAATTAGGGGTGCCTGGGTGGCTCAGTGGGTTAAAGCCTCTGCCTTCGGCTCGGGTCATGATCCCAGGGTCCTAGCATCGAGCCCCAAGTCAGGTTCTCTGCTCCACTGGGAGCCTGCTCCCTCCTCTCTCTCTCTCTGCCTGCCTCTCTGCCTACTTGTGATCTCTGTCTGTCAAATAAATAAATAAAATGTTAAAAAAAAATAAAAAATTAAAATTGAAAAAAAAGGAAGAATAGGTAAGACTACATGGAAAAAAATTAGTTGACCATGAAGTTCTAAATATATGTGACTAAGAGTGCTCTGGGCAAAATGAGAAGGCAAGGAAGGATGAAGCCTTCTGTTTTGGGCTTATTGAGTTGTGGTAAGAGTAATAAGACCTATGAGAAATCTCTCAAATGTGGTCAGAACCACGGATCCACACAGATCCAAACAAAGTCACTTTCAGTAGTACGTCGTCTTAACAAACGTAGTTTTGAGGGCATGAGGGTGAAAAAGTGACAGAGTGGAAGTACCTCCCCAAACCCTGAGTTCATGTTCGAGCCTTCCTCCTCCTTCACTGTGTCTACCTGTTGCTTTTACCCACCTCAGATTCTCCGTGTTCTCATCCGAGAAGTGGGCCGAGGACCAGGCGAATCATTATTCTCTGGCCTGAGCCCTTTTTCTTTTATCTTCAGCTCTGTGAATTTGTGCAGAAGGATGAACTGAAGCCAGCAGTGACCCAGGTGCTATGGGAGCGGGCAACCGAGAAGGCCCCCTGCTCTCCTCTGGAGCGCTGCTGCTCTGTCATGCTTCTTGGGATGATGGCACGGTGAGGCTCGGGTCCCCACAGGCAGTAGGGATAAGAGGGCAAGGGAGGGAGGGCTCTGAGAAAGTTCCCTTCCCTTCAGTACCGGCAGCTATACGTGTGAGCTGGTTACCTCAATGAAAAGTAAAAATAAAAGAGTACAAGTTCCAGCCCCCAAACCCCTCCCCCCAGCCTGCCCAGCAGAATTGATGAGATTCATTACAGCAAGAGGGCCTCTGAGGGCTAGCCGTGTCAGAGCCTCTTCTGTAGTGCTTCAGGGCTCTCAGAAAGCCTTGCGCCAAATCTGTTACCTACCCCACCTGGCATTGTCCCCTACAGAGTGCTGTTTCTGACTAGCTTTAACTCAGTGGCTTCATTCCCCTAGAGGAAAACCAGAAATTGTGGGAAGCAACTTAGACACACTGGTGAGCATAGGGCTAGACGAGAAGGTTCCACAGGACTACAGACTGGCCCAGCAGGTGTGCCATGCCATTGCCAACCTCTCTGACAGGAGAAAGGTATGTGGGGTCTCCAAACCCAGGAGAATGGGGATCCTCTTATCCACTCTCAACACATACCCATGTTTTGTCTTTGCTGTTCTCCACAGCCTTCTCTGAGCAAACGTCACCCCCCCTTCCGGCTGCCTCAGGAACACAGGCTCTTCGAGCGACTGCGGGAAGTGATCACAAAGGGTGAGCTGTCACAAGGGCTTGGGGCAGAATTGAGTCCCTTGTCTACACTGGGTAACTTCTCCCTTCTCCACTTCAGGCTTTGTCCACCCAGACCCACTCTGGATCCCATTCAAGGAGGAAGCGGTGACCCTCATTTACCAGCTGGCAGAGGGCCCCGAGGTGATCTGCGCCCAGATATTGCAGGGCTGTGCGAAACAGACCCTGGAGAAGCTGCAAGAGAAGAGCGGCGCCCAGGAGGGCCCCAGTGAGTGGGCAGAGGGTCCCTAATGGGCAGCACCCAGATTCTGCTGCTTTCCTTGTCGGACTAGAAGCCTTTGCCAACACAGCTTCCTGCCACAGTCCCTGACCTCTCTCATACTATACTCTGTCACTTTTGTCACCCAGATCCGGCCTGTGAGCGAGGGGAAGAGCTTTCAGAACAGGGTTTAAGGGCCCTGTGAGACGTGATTTTGTCTTTTTCTCACAGCTTTCCCTCTCCTTTCCTCCAGAGAACACCCCCATGCTCCCCACTTTGCTGCTGATGAACCTGCTCTCCTTGGCGGGCGACGTGGCCCTGCAGCAGCTGGTGCATTTGGAGCAGGCAGTGAGCGGAGAGCTCTGTCGGCGCCGGCTTCTCCGAGAGGAGCAGGAGCAGAAGACAAAGGATCCCAAGGAGAAGGTGAATGAAGAGCCTGGGCATGTGGGTTTGTGTCCCATGTGTTGCCCAGATTTGTTTCATGGCCTTGTGTCATTCGCATAGTCACGTTGCCTCCTGGGGATCCCTGCTTTTCTACCCCTAAATAAGATGAGAAAGATGCTCTGCTCCTTGCTGCTGTCACTCTGGGAGACATTAGTGAGAACAAAGACAGAGCAGTCCGCTCACGATCACCCAGGAGGGAAGCCTTTAAGGAAACACGGCGCTGAGTTAGGGACCTCAGCCGGCAGCACAGGCTGCCCCCACAGAGGATCTCCTTGTGAGGACGAGCACACCCCCGCCCCCTCCTTCCCATCAGCCTTGGTCACTGGGCCTGCCACCTGATGGGAACTTTGTGTTCTCCACTAGAGGCGGCAGTAATGTCTTGCAAACCAATGAGACACAGAGCCTTGTAGCCGTAGAATAAGGTCTGACCTCTGTGACCTTGAACCACTGTCCACATGACCCATTTGTTGACTGTATACAGGAAATGACATGATTCTCTGAGGGATGGGTTCAGAGATGGAGGAATATGCTTTGGCAACTTGAATATAAATGCCATTTGTTCAGTTTTGAATTTGCCAATTCAGATTTGGCAACATGAAAACAAAACTACAAAGACCTAGTTCTTTTCCTATTGAATTCAGGAGTCCTCCCTCTGCACAGATGCATTTGATAGGTGTAGGAGTTAGTGGTTGTGCAGAGCTTGCCTTTCCCCAGATGCGTTCCTGCAAAATGAAAGATAGGCTGGGGCGGGTGGGGGGCGCCTGGGTGGCTCAGTGGGTTAAGCCTCTGCCTTCAGCTCAGGTCATGATCTCAGGGTCCTGGGATCGAGCCCCACATTGGGCTCTCTGCTCAGCGGGGAGCCTGCTTCCCTCCTCTCTCTGCCTGCCTCTCTGCTTACTTGTGATCTCTGTCAAATAAATAAAATCTTAAAAAAAAAAAAAAAAGAAAGAAAGAAAGAAAGATAGGCTGGGATGAAGATAGATGCTGCCCCGCATGGGCCGTGATGCCTGGTTTCCCCCCACAGCACGCCGGCTCTGAGACCGCCCTGGAGGAGGAGATGGGATTGGCGGGCACTGCTGCTGATGACACGGAGGCAGAGCTCATCCGCGGCATCTGCGAGAAGGAGCTGCTAGATGGTAAGACTGGCTGAGGGGCCTGCTCCCCATCTGAGATAGCCTGTCCCAAACTGAGAGCTGTCCTTCTGACAGGCACACAGGTCCTGGCTGCCTTCATTCCACTTCTGCTCAAAGTCTGCAACAACCCTGGCGTCTATAGCAGCCCAGAGCTCTCCGCTGCTGCTTCACTTGCCCTGGGCAAGTTCTGCATGATCAGGTAGGCCCTGGGGGCGGAAGCGCCTGCGCTGAGAGGATGAGGATCGACAGGCTCCCTGATAGTCCTCTCCTGGTCCCCTAGTGCCACTTTCTGTGACTCCCAGCTTCGTCTGCTGTTCACCATGCTGGAAAAGTCCTCACTCCCCATTGTCCGCTCTAACCTCATGATTGCTACTGGAGATCTAGCCATCCGCTTCCCCAATCTGGTGGACCCCTGGACACCTCATCTGTATGCTCGGTAAGAGAGCCTTCATGACACTTTCTTTCTCTCTTTTTTTTTTTTTAAAGATTTTATTTATTTATTTGACAGAGGGAGAGAGCAAAGCAGAGAGTGTCACAGGCAGAGGGAGAAGGAGAAACAGGCTTCCCACTGAGCAGGGAGTCTGATGCAGGGCTTGATCCCAGCCAGGACCCCAGGATCATGACCTAGCCAAGGCAGACGCTTAACTGACTGAGCCACCCAGGCTCTCCCCTCATGAGACTTTAGCAGGCCTTGCCAGCTCCCAGAGGCTGCAGTGCGACCAGTATTAGAATCGTTAAAACTGTATTTGTCTGGTCTTCAGCATTACCCTGAACATCTGCTTGATACCTGACCTGTACAGGCCTTAGCTAAATATGGCCCAAAAGGGATTGGTGCCTCTGTTCAAAGCCTTGGCTACAAGCTTGGCCTCTTTCCCCAATCCCAGTTTTCTAACTGCTTCTAGAATGTCACATTAAGAAGGGGTAATAGAGGGGCGCCTGGGTGGCTCAGTGGACTGGGCCTCTGCCTTCGGCTTAGGTCATGATCTCAGGGTCCTGGGATCGAGCCCCAAATCGAGCTCCCTGCTCAGCGGGGAGTCTGCTTCCCCCTCTCTCTCTGCCTCCCTCCCTGCCTACTTACGATCTCTGTCAAATAAATAAAATCTTTAAAAAAAAAAAAAAAGAAAAAAAAGAAGGGGTAATAATACAGTGACACCTGGCTGGCTCAGTCAGTAGAGCATAAGACTCTTGATCTTGGGGTCATGAGTGTGAGCCCCATATAAGGGGAGAATTTACCTTTTTAAAAAAAAGAAGTAGGCGCAATTCCTGCTGAGGGCCCTTCCTGCCAGTGTTGGTCCCAGTGAGTTAGGATTTCCTTCCTAGGCTCCGGGACCCAGCTCAGCAGGTGCGGAGAACAGCAGGGCTGGTGATGACCCACCTGATTCTAAAGGACATGGTGAAGGTGAAGGGGCAGGTGAGCGAGATGGCCGTGCTGCTCATCGACCCCGCACCTCAGATCGCTGCCCTGGCCAAGAACTTCTTCAATGAGCTTTCTCACAAGGTGAGAGGCAGCCAGGCAGAGAGAGCTCACTGCTGAAGGAGCAGGCACACCACTGTCCCTATAACATGACTCTCTCTCTCCCAGGGCAATGCGATCTATAACCTCCTTCCAGATATCATCAGCCGCCTGTCAGACCCTGAGGGAGGGGTGGAGGAAGAGCCTTTCCACACCATCATGAAGTACGGTTGCCTGGGCCCAGGAGCACATTTTTCCTGTAGCTCATCCTTAGGAATCAGACCCATGTTTGCATTTTGGCTCTGCTACTTTTTAGCTGCATGGCCTTCAGCAATAACTTAACCTCTTTGCATCTGCTCCTCCTCTAGCAAATGAGGCCTGGGATGCTGGCCCCTTAGTTCTTGTTGGAGATTTTAACATGGTAGGCACATAGGCGTCCTCACCACACGACAGCCGCTTTTGTTACGAATTCCCATTCTCGGTGAACATTTCTCCAGGGGTGGGTGGACCTTTCTCTAAGGGCGCAGGAAGAGGGCAGGAGGAACTGTGAGGCAGGCATGGGCCACGGCCGAAGGGATTCTCTCCTGGCCAGGAGGGCAACAGAGGGCTGGTGCCCGGGGAGGGATGGCTGTCCCTGGGAGGTCACACGTCCACATCTCCCGTTCCTCAGGCAGCTGCTCTCCTACATCACCAAGGACAAGCAGACTGAGAGCCTGGTGGAGAAGCTGTGTCAGCGCTTCCGCACAGCCCGGTAGGCTGCTGTCCCCTGGGGTGGCCCCGAGGCCATGGGAGCTTACTGAGGAAGGATGGGCCTTTACCTCTCCATCCCGCGACGCCCCCCTGCCATCTGCAGGACCGAGCGGCAGTACCGGGACCTGGCCTACTGTGTGTCACAGCTGCCCCTCACAGAGCGAGGCCTCCGCAAGATGCTGGACAACTTTGACTGCTTTGGGGATAAACTGTCGGATGAGTCCATCTTCAGTGCTTTCTTGTCGGTTGTAGGAAAGCTGCGGCGTGGGGCCAAGCCTGAGGGCAAGGTGAGCCCAGCCGCCGGCCGCCCTCTGCTCATTGCCCCCGCCTCACCCGTGCCTCACCCGCCCGGGCTGCCCTGCAGCCAAGTCCCCAGCACCACCTGAGCCCAGCTCTTTCTGTATCTGACTCCTGTTTCTTTCTCTGTCTCTCTCTTTTGAAATGGACTTCATTTTTTACAGCAGTTTTAGGTTCAAAAGCAAAATTGAGTGGGAGGTTTAGAATTCCTCCATATGCCCCTGCCCCCACCCACACGTACCACCGCCTCCAAGATCAACATCCCCCACCAAAGTGGCACACCTGCCACAATCGATGAACCTCTGCTGACACATCATTATCACCCAAAGTCCATAGTTTATCTTAAGGGTCACTCTCAGTGTGCATTCTGTGGGTTTGGACAAGAGTGTAATGCCCTGTGTCCATCATTCTAATATCCTACAGTGCAGTTTCGCTGTCTAAGAAGTCCTCAGGGCTCTCCCACTCACTCTGTCCCCCCAACCCCTGGCAACCACTGATTTGTTTTACTTTTCCACAGTTGTGCCTTTTCCAGAACATCCTATACTTGCAGTCATGCACTGTGAACCTCTCTCAGCTTAGGTTCTCTCCGTGATCTGCATTTCAGTTTTTACCAAGTCTTTTCATGACTTGTTTTTCATCATAGAAGTAACTGCGTTTCCAGGCCTGCTCTTCAAGTCTTCTTCCCTTCCAGGCTATAATAGATGAATTTGAACAGAAGCTTCGGGTCTGCCACACCAGAGGGTTGGATGCAGTGGAAGACCTTGAGCTTGGCCAAGGGGGTAGCCAGAGGGCCCCATCAGCCAAGAAACCATCCACTGGTATGTGAGGCTGCCCCACAGGTGGAGCGATCCGGCCCTCCTCTGAGAGCTTCCTTTTTGCGGACTCTTGTCTCTGCCTTTTCTAGTCTCGAAGCGGCACCAGCATCTGGCTTCTGCAGCCTCATCAGACAGTGACTTTGTCACCCCCGAGCCCCGCCGTACCATCCAACGGCGTCCAGACATCCGACAGCGAGTTTCAAAAAAGAAACCCAGAATCGTCTTCTCGAGTGATGAGTCCAGCGAGGAAGGTATGATGCTCCCTCCTGGCCTTAGCCCAGAGGGAGCGTAACTTGGGGGGTGAGGCTGGTTCTGATGGGGTCCTGCTGTATAGACTGTCTCCACCGCCTCACCCCAAGTTGTCTTCCCCTCGTGCCGTTTGGGTTTTGTTTCTTCTGCGTGGTCTGGAGCCGTCCCACTTGTTCCCTGAGATCTACATTTCACAATCTTTGTGACTCAGCTTTTTCTTATTCCTCCAATCCTCTGAGTAGAGCTTTCCGCAGAGATGACAGAAGATGAGACACCCAAGAAGACCACACCCATCCGCCGAGCACCTCCTCGAAGGCACAGGACCTAAGAGGTCATCTTGCCTGTTCCCATCCCTGCTGGGAAGGGTGTCTTGCTGGGTGACCTAGAAGTCCGTTGCTCTTGTAAAATACTTGTTTGCCTGTCTTCTTGTCTTTTTTTAACATTTAATGGTCTTTATAATGTAAAGCATTTTTCTTAAACTAGCCCAACTGAACTGAATTGAGCTTTCACCGGATTGTATGTCTCCCAGTCTCCTCGTTTCCTAGTGAATAAATATTTTTATATACTTTTAGATTTTCCTAGGCTTGTCTGTTTCATCTTTCATGTTAGTCCAGATGCAGGAGGCAAGGAGAGGATTATCAATTCAGAAAGAGGAGCCCGAAAGTCCTGGGGCCTATCTCAAGATCTGATAAACTCCATGCTACCCTGGTGCCTCATCTTCCCCTTCTTGACCTCCCCACACTGCACAAGTGACAGGATTGCTGCACGGTGGCGAAACACGTACAGTTTAGTCTCCAGGTAGACGGGCTCCACTTGGGGATGGTTTTGCCCTCCAGGGAACATTTGGCAATGCCTAGAGATTTTTTTGTCATCACAACCTAGATGGGAGGGATGCTCCCTATCAGCATCTAGTGGGGAGAGACCAAGGCTTTTGCTAAATACCGTACAGTGCAGAAGACAGACCCCACAACAGAATGATTCAGCCCAAAGCATCAGCCAGTGGTTCCATGGTGGAGAAACCCTTCTCTATACCCCGGGCTGGTCTGCGTGCTCCCCTCCCCCATTTGTGCTCCCTGAGCCTGTCTCTGGGACAGGGGACTGACCTGGTCGCAGGGTTGATGGAAGGTCAGCTCCCCTCCGCCATCTATGCAGACTAGCCTACCAAGGCATCACTTTACTGTTCTAGGGTCTGTGGGAAGTCAGCTGCACACAGACACTGCTTTAGCTTGCCCACCCCCTCAGCTCCCCAGGTCTGCTCTGCTGAGTCACCTGGACCATTAGGCAGTGAGCGTGCTCTCATGACGACACTGGTGTCTTTGCCGCCATGACAACAGCAGGCTGCATCAGTAATGCTCCATGGGCAACCGAGCTCCCTTTTTGGCAGAAGACACTAATGAAAAAGTACGTGTGTGCAGCAAAAGGGAAGATGGGACCTCAGACACATTCTAGGTAGTGTGGGAGCATCGAGTCCAGGGAAAGGGTTAATGGTGCTGGCTGAGCCTGGGCAGGATGGAAGGGTTAACAGCTGAGAATGAAAGGGTTAGCAGCTGAGTCCCTACCCTAGGCCCCACCAGACCACCTGTGGTGCTTCCCACCATTAGGTGCTCTCTGGCCCTGTTCTTGGGGTTCGTGAAAAGCCTGGGAACCAGCCATGCACATGGCTGCCAGACAGACACAGATTTGGCTCTGGGGCCCCAAGGAGGGAGGGCAATCCAGGAAGGGTAGGGACTTGGCGGGGGGGGGGGGGGGGGGGGGGGGGGGGGGGATGGATGTTGGAGTGGGGGTGCAGGATAGCGTGCTCTCTGCCTTTTAAGCAAAGGTTATCACCAGGCCGGGCTAAATTTAGCCACAGGCTCTTCAGCTAGAAAAGGGGGCTGGTCTCAGGTTACGCTGGGCCAGCAAAGAGGCCCCTGGATCCCCAGCCCCCAGCACCTGCTGATGGGCCTTGTCCCTTCCACCCCAACCCCCTCTAAACCCTCAAGCTTTCTGAACGCAGCCTTTCTTCCATCCAAAGCTGGCAAACCCGGCGCAGCTGGGGCCCCAGACTGTGGAAGGAGAATGGATCCCTCCCTCGACCTCGCGTGGGGCTGAGGGCCGGTTCCCACCACGTGCCGAAGACGTCCCAAATTTCTCCCTCTTCTGGACTCCTCACCCTTCCCCCAACATCCCGGGGCGCGGGCAGGGTAGGGGCGTCCCTGGCTCTGGGGCTGGCCGGCACGTCCCAGGATGGGGAGGGACTTCCGCCCTCACGTCCCGCTCTCGGGCCTGGGCTGGTAGCGGTGAAAGGGGCACTGTCTCCTGGCTCCGGCGGCACAGCACTCAGGTCTCCCAGGAGCGACTTAGTGCGAGGCCTTTGGCCTCGCGTCCTCCCCCTGCGGCCCAGCCCCGCCTCGGGGAGAGCAGATGATGCACACAGGGCCTGGTTTGTCCGCCCCAATTATCAGCTCTCCCGGCTGCCCGAGCTTGCAGGACAGCGTGACCTTCAGCGCAGAAACCGCCCCCACTCCTCAGCCACATCCCGAGCCCTAGTTCTTCTCCAGGACCCCACCGCCCAGTGCCAGTCCAGGCCCCCGGCCGCAGGAGGCCGGGAGCCAGGGCCCGGGGAGAAGGAAGTGGGGGGTGGGCAGAGCCCGGCAGGAGGCGGGCTGACCGCTCCCGGGCCTTTTCCTCTGCGGTTCCCCGCCACTACCGAAGAGCCTGGAGAAGTTCCTCAGCCTTCCCGCCTCAGCCTCCGAAAGAAAGGGGAGGGGGGTGGCCGCGCACAACCGCGAGGGGTCCCGGCTCCGGCTCCAACTCCCCATCCCACCAGCTCCCAAAGCCCTCCCGTTTCATCTGTGAAGCAACTTTAACGGCTCTGGCTCCCGGAGGGCTTCCGTTGTCACCAGGAGCCCGATCCTGGGGTCCACAGTCTCCTGCATGCCCACGAGTGCCATTGGCAATCACCTCCTCCACTGAGCTGGTCTCTGTCCCCTCCCCCACTCGGTCCCTAGCCCACACGCTTGGTGCGTGCACACTGGAAGAAGCAGGCGGGTCCAAAATTTTCGAGCCCGGCTACTCGCGGCTTTACGGGTGCACGTAGCTCAGGCCTCCGCGCCCTTGGGCCCCGACTGGGCAAGCCGGCGAGAGGCGGGGCCCGCGCCCCCACGCCCCGCCCAGGCGCTATAAATGTGGGCTGCAGCCTCCTCTGATGCTCTCTGCTCTTCCCCGTTCGACAGACAGCCGCATCTTCAGGTGCAGTGCCAGGTAAAGCTCGGCAAAGCCAGACAGAGAGGGACCTCGAGAGGCCGGGACACGGCTCCGAAGGGGGCCAGGGGCGCTCGCGGACCCGGAGGGGACCCAGAGGGGCTGCGCGGCCGCTGGTCGGGCGTGCCCGGCCGGACCTCCGCATTGCAGGGGCGGGAGGACGGACGTGCCCAGGCGCGGGGTGGGAATGGAGGCCGGGGGGGGGGGGGGAGGGGAGGGCAGCGGCGGGACTGCAGCCCCCGCCCGCCCCGGCTCTCTAATGCTCGCCTTCCTCTCCCCGCAGCCGCGTGCCGGAGACACGATGGTGAAGGTCGGAGTGAACGGGTGAGTTCGGGGATGGGTCAGGGTGCGGCCCCGGGCGAGCGGGTGGAGGACGTGGGTGCGGTGGTCCTACCCCCCCCCCCAAGGAGAACTCAAGGTCGGCGCTCTGATCTGGCGGAGGCTCCCGCCCCAGAGGGCCTTGTGGCCCCCACCCCATCTCCGGCTGTGGGGCCTCCTGCAATGCCGCCCCTGCGGGTTCGAGCGGCCCGCCGCTTTCCCAGCTTAAGAGCAATCCCCTAATCCCCCGGCCCGGGCTTCTTTCTTTGCTTTCGCGCCGTGCGGGGTCACGTGCCGGGGAGGCGCCCCTCCCCCACCAGCCTCTTCCCTCCCCACCCCCCACCTCGCCCGCGCGGCCCGGGGCTCCCGGGGCTCGCTCAGCTGGGTGCGCAGCCCGCCGGGAGGGCTCGTTTGCGGTAACCTTGCCGCCATGTTGCAACGGGGAAGGAAGTGAAGGAACCACCGTTAGGAAACCTTCCGTAGCTCCTCACTGTTCTCCTTCCTCGCCTATGACTAAACCTCCGAGGCCTGCCACGCTGGGGTGGAGTCGCCTCTATCCCGTAGGCCAGGTGAGGCAAGGCTTCCCGCAGCCTCGCTCTCAAAAGAGCCTGACTTCAGAACCTGATCACATCCCTTAGCTGCCAACCAAATTTCCCTCGGGGATGCTCTTCCTAGATGATCCTCTGATGAATCAGAAACGTGGGTTCAGGGGAGTCCTGTCTTTTTTTTTTTTTTCTTTCTCAGGAGAGGTGTGGTAGCTGCAGCTTAGTGCCATGTCGGGGGAGCTGAGTCATGGGTAGATAGAAATTTTCCACCACAAAATGGCTCCTGTGGCGGCAGCCCCTTACATCTCACTGGCTCTCTTTGAAGCTCTTTTACTCCTTCCATACCTAGAGCTGACCCAGCCCTAAAAGGCCAAGGCTATAAAGGTCACTGGGAGGATTAGGTGTCGGTGAGCCTTGGGAATCCTGCCCTTCTTCCTATTCAGTCTTCCAGAAATCAGATCCCCACTCCACTCTAATCTACGGTTAAATATAGCTGCCTGACCTTTCTGCAGTTGGGGGCCTGGGCTTCTACTCTCTTACTTCTCACCGCCCACCACCACCACACAGATATGTTGCTTCTGCTCCTAGTTTTTAGAAGAGGGCTTGCACAGACAGACAGGTTAGCAAACTAGACTCCTGAGATTAGGGGGTTGGGAAGTACCCTTTTTCCCCTCTTTCCTTTTTGGAGGAAGGGATGGACTTTCCTTGTCCAGTTAATTTCTGACCTTTACCCTTGCCCTTTGAGCTTGGTGATGCTAAGTGTGCACGTCTTTGCTGCTCAGAGGGTGTTTCCTGAAGCTGGGCCAGACCAGTGCAAGCCTTGTCAGGGCACAGATAGTGGGGGTGATAAGTGCCACGTGCCCAGACTGTGGGAGTGGCCAGACCATGCCCTGAGCTTCTGTTTCTCCTGGTGGGACTGGTAGACAATGGGGAGTTGGGCAAGTGTTTGAACCTAATCACCTCTTGGGAAGGCTTCACTTACTTGCCATGCTGTCCTGGCAGGATTGTGCAGGATAAAATTAGATTTCTTGGGACTAATAGTGGCAGGGAAGTGCCATTTTCTCACCCCTGGAAGGGGATGAGTTGGCCTCAGACTGTTTCCATGCCCAGGAGGCTTTTCTCTTCTGCCCCACTCATTTCTTCTCGCCCTTGTCTTTCTCAGATTTGGCCGTATTGGGCGCCTGGTCACCAGGGCTGCTTTTAACTCTGGTAAAGTGGATATTGTCGCCATCAATGACCCTTTCATTGATCTCAACTACATGGTGAGTGCTGCCCCTGCAGCTGCGCTAGGGAGCAGAGCCCCACTGAAGCACAGCCCCTCACTGCCCCCTCCCCCTTCCTTCCAGGTCTACATGTTCCAGTATGATTCTACCCACGGTAAATTCCACGGCACAGTCAAGGCTGAGAACGGGAAGCTTGTCATCAATGGGAAGTCCATCTCCATCTTCCAGGAGTAAGTGTGGAGGAGAAACAGGAAACTGGCTCTGAGGGAGGTACTAGGATGGGGTGACCACCTTGGATACATGGTACCCCACGTCCCTACATTTGGTGTCGTCTTACTTATAGGCGAGATCCCGCCAACATCAAATGGGGCGATGCTGGTGCTGAGTATGTTGTGGAGTCCACTGGGGTCTTCACCACCATGGAGAAGGCTGGGGTGAGTGCCAAGGAGAGTAAAGGTGGGAGGACGTTGACCCTGGGCTCTGGTGTAGGTGTAGTGGGAAGAATGGGGACTGTGGGCTTAGACCAGGAAAGGAGGGCCTGGATTACAAGGACTTCTTCACTGCAGGCTCACTTGAAGGGCGGGGCCAAGAGGGTCATCATCTCCGCTCCTTCTGCTGACGCCCCCATGTTCGTGATGGGTGTGAACCATGAGAAGTATGACAACTCCCTCAAGATTGTCAGGTGAGTATGGCGGAGGGAAGAGGAGTGGAGAAGTGGTCCGGTAATACCGTGTATCACGGGATGGATCTGCTTGGCCTTTACCTGCCTCCCTCTTTTCAGCAATGCCTCCTGTACCACCAACTGCTTGGCTCCTCTGGCCAAGGTCATCCATGACAACTTCGGCATTGTGGAGGGACTCATGGTATGAATGATGGGGAAAGTGCCCCACGCCCATTGACTTCTCATCCTGGACTGCATAATTCTGCTTAGAACATGGCCCTGGGATGGGGGAGCTACAGGGGTTTCAAGGTCAGGTGACTCTGTCCCTTAATTTCTTCCCAAGGGTGGGTGACATGAGTACTGTGTAGGCCCTCACTCCTTCCCCCCCCCCCCCCCCCCCCACCATTTCCAGACCACCGTCCATGCCATCACTGCCACCCAGAAGACTGTGGACGGCCCTTCTGGGAAGCTATGGCGTGACGGCCGAGGGGCTGCCCAGAACATCATCCCAGCTTCCACTGGTGCGGCCAAGGCTGTAGGCAAGGTCATCCCTGAGCTGAATGGGTAAGGTGCCTTGCTGCTTTTCTACCCTAGGGACTTGGTTGCAGGGGAGGGGGGAGGCAGAGGAATAGTGCTGAGCCGGTTTCCCCTTGTCTGTAGGAAGCTCACTGGCATGGCCTTCCGTGTCCCCACCCCCAACGTGTCTGTTGTGGATTTGACCTGCCGCCTAGAGAAAGCTGTAAGTGTGGGTTGGAAGAGGTGGCAGGCTAGGGATTTGGGATGGTGGGGGGAGGAGAATAACAAGATTGGAACTTGGATAACCATCTCATTTTTACCTTGTTAGGCCAAATATGATGACATCAAGAAGGTGGTGAAGCAGGCATCAGAGGGCCCCCTTAAGGGCATCCTGGGGTACACTGAGGACCAGGTTGTCTCCTGCGACTTCAACAGTGACACCCACTCCTCTACCTTCGATGCTGGGGCTGGCATTGCTCTCAATGACCACTTTGTCAAGCTCATTTCCTGGTATGTGGGGGTGGGGGGGGTTGGTTTGGAGCAACACCTAGGAAAGTGACTAGAGTCTGGGGCCCTCTGGTGCCCAGTGTGGGGAAATACCCTTTCACTCCTTGATCTTCCAGGTATGACAATGAATTTGGCTACAGCAACCGGGTGGTGGACCTTATGGTCCACATGGCCTCCAAGGAGTAAGAGCCCCCTGAACCACCAGCCCCAGCCAGAGCAAGAGGAAGAGAGAGGCCCTCAGCTGCTGGGGAATCCCTGCCCTAACTTACCCCCCAAAACACTGAGAATCTCCCAACCTCCACTATTTCCATCCCAGACCCCCTAAAGAAGGGGAGGGGCTTGGGGAGCCCTACCTTGTCATGTACCATCAATAAAGTATACTGTACCCAGCCAACTCCTTGGGCGTTTTAGCTTTTTCCAGTGTCTGGGATAAAGGGAGCTAGGCTGAGTGCCAAAAGAAATCAATCTTGCTGACAGTACCCAGGGAAGGCCCAGACCCCCCAACCAGGCTTGAACTCTGCCGGAGGTCTTAGGCCTAACAGGAGCATCCCTCCCAAAGGTACAAGCACTGCATTCACTTCTACGGGCCATTGGTCTTGGCTTTGGCTCAGTATCCCTCCAAGGCCCATAGGTGCTACATGACTGGGATGTGATCCCTTTAGAGGACAAGTTGTTTTGTCACCAGATGATCTGGTGCCTCTGCCTGAAAGCTGTTCTGTTTACAGCCAACTGAAGGGTAACCTTGGCACAGGAAGTCAGGGCTTTGGAATTGGGCTAGCAAGTCTCGTGGCCTTGATCAGTTACCAGGCCACTCTGGGGCAGAGCCCTAGTAACATGGAGGACAGCTGAGTGCCAGGGGGCAAACTCCACTCTGTCTCCCAGCTATGAGGTCTGGACTAAGTTACTTGCTTTAATGTGCCCTAGTTATTCCCATCTGTAAAAGGATAGGCCAGTGCCCAGCCCCTCCAGGTCTTCTAGAAGGATTCTGTTCGGTCAGCTGTGTAAGCACTATGTAGTCAATGATCAGGGAAATGAGGTTAACCTCCACCTCTAGGACTTAAGAGGGGGTGTGAAGGGGATTGGTGCTGTCCTGTAGGGGAGGCTCTGGGGCAGAAGCACAGGCTACCACCAGCCACGTGGGCAGAGATCCAAGTTCTGCCATGTGAGACTCCATTTACATACAACCTCCCAGGTCTTTCCATTCACCTGCTTGTGTGAGGGGAGGAAAAGCAGGGTGCAGCTTCCAGAAGGGATTGTGTACCTACCACCAGAAAGTGCTTAAAACAGGGACACAGAAGTGTTCAATAAATACTCTCCAGTTTGATTATTATTAAAGATTCCATTCCAATGTCCACTCAGGCAGTCAGGCTGACAACTCATTTGCGTGTCCCTAGTTTCTCCCAAGCTTTTCCAAGTCTGGGACATCTCAGCCTGTTGCTCTCAGTGTGTGACTGACAGGGAGGCAGCCAGCTGATACTCGAAGAGACGAGACCCTGAGTGTACACGCACGTGCTCACACACACAGGCACATGTAGCTTCACCATTCTGCCACTCGGTGCTGACTGGGAAACGAGCAAGGGCTTCTGTCTCCCACCACGATGCTGCACCAGTCAGCTCCAGAAGCCACCCAGCCCAGGGCGGGGGCACTGAGACCCCTGAAGGCAGGCACTGTCCTGGGGAAAGGGTTGCAGCCAGGGCAAGGGCACTGCCATCCACAGGCAAACGGCCCTGAGCACTTGGGGGGAGGAGGGAGCACCCTGCCCATTCTGTCCTTCCACCTGCAGGCGGAGGGGAGACCCTCTCCCACACACAGCCTGGGTTCCACAAGCCATGCAACAGCCAGCCTCATCCACTTCATACCAGTGCCTGGGCCAGTTAGCACCAGTACAGAATCAGACCGTTAACGGGCTTGAGGCCACAGAACTGGAAGGAAGATCTGACAATACATTCCTTACTCAGGGAAAGTAAGGGTCCACAATCACTGGCAGCATTTTAGAGATGAGAAAGTAGCAGACACCCACACATGAAGGCAGGAGAGCCTCTGCTGTGGTGGGAGTTGCCTGGGACGGGCCAGCTAAGCCTCAGCTAAGCCTCGCTCCAGATACCTTAGAACCCTGGAGGCCAAGGTCAAAGGCAGGAAGCCCAAGGGAGGAGTGCCCCAGTCCCCAGGGGCGAGGCTTGGTGCAGTGGGACGGATAATATTCCCCTCTGTGAAACCCCCACCCCTCCCCTCGGTGAGTTCCCAACAGGGTGGGGCCCCAGGGCTCTGAGCTGGAGGTAGGTCCCTATCTCATGGAGCTATCAGATGAGACATCACGATCGGAGTCCTCAGCCTCGCTTGGCGGCGGCGGGTCGCTAAACGGGACCGCAGTGAAAGCAGGAGACTTTCTAGAAAAAAACACCAGCTGTCACCTTAGGGCAGGCAAGAATCCTGAAGAGGCTGGCTAGCATTCCTCTCTCCCTTGGCCTTATTCTTGGGCAGGCTGGTGAACACCATCTCTGATGAGGACAGGTGGGCCACGCATGTGAGGGTGGAGGCAGGGTGAGGGAAGCTCTTGCACCTGTCTTTATCTTGGGGACTCTGGGAGGCTCAGAGTTCAGAAATATCTCAGATCACAGGGGCACACCTAGGTGGCTCAGTCACTTAAGCATCTGACCTTGGCTCAGGTTAGGATCCCTGGGTCCTGGGAGTCTGCTTCTCTCTCTCCTGCTGGCCCTCCCCCAACTCATCCTTTCTCTCTCTCTCTCTCAAATAAATAACATCTTAAAAAAAGATCTCAGATCACAGTATGAGAGATGTTGCCTGAGCCCAACTGCACAGGCCAACTGCATAAAGCTTGCCCCAGCTTTATGTCCATCTATAGTATTTTGGGGACTTTTTAAAATTTACTTCTTTGTAGAGGCAGAACGTACACAGGGCCAAATGCACAAACTATGGCCCTGATTTTAGATACAAATCCGCCACCATACCTGTTCCGTTCCTCAGCAGTTCTGAGCTGCTTCTGACCAGGGAACCCCCGAGGCTGGTGGTACTAGGAGATTTGGGCCATCCAGCCATGAACGGACGCACACCCATCGCCCCACTGCTGAGGGACAGAAGGCCAGGGGGCCGGGCCGGACACGCAGGGTGCCCCCGCCCAAGAGCCCCACGTCCAGATGGGACTGACCCTCAGGCTGTTCAGGGCCAACCCACCGCATTCCCTCCCTGCACAGGCGCCCCTGGTGGAAGACATGGGGGCCCAGGCCCCCACCTCCAGGGCCGGTCCTCACCGGTCTCCCGACTGCGTGATGAGCCGGCGGCAGGTCTCCATCTGCACGTCCAGCCCCCGCTTCATGCTGCACATCTCCATGTACTCATGCAAGTGCCGGTTCATGTCATTCTTGGCCGTGGCCAGCTCCAGCTGTGGCGGGGGAGGGGAAGGGCCCTGCAAGTCAGCAGGGCCCCGGCCTGCACCCCCAGGAGGCAAACATGCCAAGAACACTGCGGGGGGAGGTGAGGGGGCCCCGGGTGCCCGTGGGCAAGGCCTCAGATTTAAAAATCAGTCTGCCCAGCCAGAGGGGACCCACTGTACTGTCATTACATCTAGCTTTCCTGGGCATCTTTGCCTGCAGAGGAAGGCAGAGGTCTCTGCCACGGGCCTGCCTTCTTGCAACTGATCCTCCCTGACAACAGGAACCAAAGTGCGGGCAGGACAGAGAGCCCGGGGTGGCTGTCCATGCAGCCTGGCTCCCTCCCTGGGCTTCCTGCGTGGCCCTGTGCACCACTGCACCCCATCTGTCTCCCTCATTCATTCGGGTGCTTCTGGAAGGCCAGCCATGGCTTATTCATCTCTGCCTGCATTGGCCCAGCACCACACTGGGTGACTTAGAGAACTTCATGACAAGCCTTGTGGCACAAAGGAGGAGACCTGAGTGGCTCAAAGAGGGTCAATCCTCCCCAGAGGGCTCTCTGGGCTCTCATCTCTCCTGTGAGCCATTCGCAGCATTTCACAGAAAGACTGTGGCCACACCCAGCACCCCACTGGTTAGATGTACCCCGATTCAAGAAAGGTTCCATGGTGAAAATGTGGGCTCAGAGATCAAGGAAAAAAACGGTCTCCCTGGCAAAGGTAGGGCTGAGAGGCAGGGCGAAGGCGGGAAAGATCTGGGCCAGAGACAATCTTGGCCTCTCTTTGTTTTGGGTACAAAGGACGGGGGCCAAACAGAGAGGCCGAATAAAACTGCTGGGCTAAAACTGCTGGGCGGTGATCTCCTTGACTGCCCCAGAGCAACGATAAAGGGTAGGAAACTCCCCGTGAATAATCCTAAGTGGAAAGAGGAAACCACCCAGAACTAATCCCAACTGGACAGGGAGAGGATGGGAACTCAGAGAAAGAAGTAAAGGGGTCACAGGGCCTGACAGAAGAGATGGTGGCCAGGGTGGGGCAGGAGCCCTGGCGGGCACAGCTCACACAACAGCCAGGGTTCCAGAGCCAGGCCGTGAGGGCGGGTCATGCGACTGCTCCGTCAGGAAGACAATAGAAGTCACTCACCCGCTCTTGTGAGGGCTGGCCACTGCCACCACCCCAGCTTCTCCAGCTAAGGAGAGCGGGAGGGGAAGGGGCCAGCTGCCAGAGCCCATCACCGGCGAGGACAAGAAAGACAGAAATGAAGCAAGTATTTTCTACCCAAAGACAAGGCTAGGACCACCACCAGTTGCCTCTACACATGTGTACGGGTCCCCTTCACACGTGAGGGAAGGGAGCCACCACAAGCCAGGAGGACCCAAGAGCCTCCACCAAAACCCCCAGCCTTGCTGTGAGACTGGAGGGCAGGGCAGGGCTGTGGCTCGAGGGACTGGAAGGAGGCAGGACAGCAGGAATTCCCTCCCACCTTCCACCTGGGCCCTGGCTTTACCACTGATAATTATCAGGATGAGTCACCAGGGCCAGCAGCATACCCAAAGTCCCCTGTTAGCTCTCAACACCTCTCCTAAAGCCATCCTGCAAGACAAGAGGGAGCCTGCCCGATGGGTGTCCTGAGTGGACAGAAAGTGGCTCTCCTCTCCCCTCCCCCTCCTCCGTGGGGAGCAGACACCTGGCTGCTGGCCTTTAAAACTCAGCCCGTCTGCCCGTGCAAGAAACAAAGCAGGTTCAGCTTCAAGGAGCAGGACCGAGTGATGTGTGTTGGGAGAACACGCACGTAGGCAAACCATCTGTTGGTCGCTTCTCAAAATGCCGGCAGTGTGAGAGCAGCAAGGGCACAAATAGGCCACAGGGGCTTAAAGAGAGGCCAAGAGTTCCAGAAGCCCAGGGGCCTCTTCCCCACGCCAGGGGCGCTCAGGGCTCCAGGAAGGGCCCTCTCCAGGAGCGGGAGGCCGCCGAGAACAACGTCCTGCCCCCCCCCCCCCGCCGCCCTGCAGCTGCCACAAAGCCGCCCTCGGGGCCTGCAGACCTAGCTCCAGCTTAGAGCCCTAGCTTCCCTTCCCTAGCCTGGAGGAACCTTCCCAAGGAGGAGGACAGAGGAGGACAGAGGTTCCTCCGTCAGCTGAAGGGCTGAGCTAAAGAAAGAGCAGAGTTTGAGTCCACTCAGTGGCCTCTGCTATGGCCCCAACAGTAGGAGAACTAATAAGCACTACCACGCCGGGCAGGAAGCCTCCCAGGCTGACAGCCCCTGCCCTCAGCTCCGCGAGGGCATCACTTCCTCCGATCTTCAGACAAGCCTGTGAGCAGGTAGGATCGAGAGCCCACCCGACAAATGAAGAAACAGGCTCAGAGGGTGCAAGCAGCCCATGAGCAGTTGCAAGTGACAGGGCTGAGACCGGAACCCACAGCTGCCTGCTGCCCCCCGTGCAGAGCGAGGTCTTAAGGCCCCACCCCCACAAGAGAAAGTGTCTGGGGTCCCCCTAACCCCCGGTCACGGCTTCAGACACCCCAGCCTTACCTCTATCTGGTCAATGGTTTCCTGATACTCCTTCTCCCGGGTTTTGAACAGGGACTCCGTATCTTTAATCACCTTCTCCAAACTGTCCTCCTGCTGCTGGAGCAAAAAGGAAAGCAAGGGCGGGGAGGCCAGTGGGGAGGGTGGGATGGGGGCATCGCACAGGGCCAAGGTGGGGAAGAGAGAGAGTCCTGTTAAAGGAAGCTGGAGACAGCCCAGAGAAAGGAAAAAGGACAAGGGGAGAAGCAGGCAGAGGATGAAGGCCACAGAGGGGAAGCAGCAAGGAGTGCAGGGAGCAGAGGGGAGGGAGGGGACAGGTGGCCAGCTGGGGGTCTGGGCAGGACTGGCAGGGGCCCTGAGGCTGGAAGGGGCCGTTACCTCTCCCTGTGCCTCTGCGGCTGCCATGGCATAACCTGAGAAATCCTCCCAAAGCAGCAGGGTCTCCTCAGTCTCCTCCCAAGTCAGGCTGTCACAGTCGTCCTCAAAATCATACTCCCTCCTAGAGACAGGGAGCCCGCCGTCAAGGAGGGCAGGGGCTTATTTTCGGGCAGCAGCAGGCCGCTGGTGGGGCGTTGGGCAGGGCGGGGGGGGTGCCTCCGGCCTCGGGGCAGGGGTGCCGCTGAGGGACGGGCCTGTGGGACTTGGGACTCACAGCTGGCTGAGCATGCGCTGCATCTCCTCGTTGATGCTGAGGGCTGTGCTCTCCTCCTCATCCCCATCGGGCTGGCGGGGCCCATCACTCTCCGACAGGGAGGTGTCCTCCTCGATGGCAGCCTTGCGCTCCCGCTTCCGCCCCCCCATGGATGGGACCTTAATGGGAGACAAGTGCAGAGACTACAGAGACGAGGCCGGGTGCGTGAGGAGAAGGGCAGGTGGGCAGGTGGGCGCCGGTGGCGGTGGGGGGGGGGGGGGTGGGGGGCGGGAGAAGCGTGAACCAGCGGGAGGGCAGGGTGGACAGAGAGAGAAGACACAGTTACAACGACAGGAACAGACACCGGAGTTACCGAGAGACAGACAGACACACACAGATGGGGGCAGGGCTGCAGACTGAGAAGGAAGAAAAAGGAAAAACAGAGAAAATAGGGCAGTAAGATCAGGAGAGAAATGGCCCAGGGCAACCACATCAGACGTGCAAAAATGGCTACAGAGGATTTATTTTCTTAAAAAAAAGAAAAAAGAAAAAAAAGTCCTTTCTAATGAAATAACCAAACTGAAAGGAAAGTTTTGGGCTTCAAGGAGGAGGTGTATACAAAGGAAAGCCTGAATCACACATCCAGATCTGGAAAGTCGGAGAAGGGGCAGAAAGAAATGAAGCAAAGGGGGAAGAGCAAGGAGAACGGAGATAGGAGTAAAAATCTGGGCCTAAAAGCCCAGCGGGTCAAAACTGAAGGCCAAAGGCCTAGGTGACTTAGAAACTGGGACTGGGACATTAAAAAGCTTGCATGAGAGCAAAACTAACCAGCTTCTTCTGTGGAGAAAGCAAGAGAAGATGAAAGGAAGAGAGGAGAGGAGGCGGACAGAGGAGAGAGAGGGGGAGGGGAGAGACGGCATTAGAGACGGCTTCCGAACCTTCTCTTCAGAGGCTGTTCCTTGCCCCCCAGCCTAGTCCCACTGAGGGGCCCCAGTGCCAGGGTGAGGCCCCCAAGAAGGAAGGGCCGGCGCTGACCCGGGGGGCGGGGGCAAGGGGGCTCTGGGCCAGTGCCCCTCCAGTGAGGAGCTGAGGCACCGGGCAGGTGCGGCAGGGGCCGGGGGCCTGCGAGCAGCCCTGCCCCCTCACCTGGAACATCTTGATCATGTCCTCGCAGTTGCGCTGCTGAGCCACATCGCACAGTTTGGCGGTGATGTCGATGCGGCGACAGATGTCCATATCTACCTTCATGGCCTTTTCCTGGATCTTCGTGTCCAGCTCAGACAGGTTCTGCCCAGGGAACGCGGGGCGCGATAAGACAAGGCCCAGTGAGAGCCTCAGCCTTCAGGTCACACACTGCTGCTGTGTGTCACTCTTCCTGGACGCCCTCCCCACAGCAATCCCACGCTGTTCAGGCCACGGGCCCCCTGGTCGGAGGGGGAGCCCTGGAGTGCACAGCCAGGAACCTGCAGGGGCTCCCCCAGGAACTTGTGCTCCCAGAGAGAGAGCCCACTGGGAGCTCCAAGAGTGGAGGAAGTAGTGCACAAAGAAGAATGGCTACCACTTATTCAGCACGAAGTCAGGGCCAGCACGCCCCTAAATGCATTCTCATCTCTGGACTTGCCCTGCAAGGTATATGCCCTTATGACCCCATTCCGCAGAGGGGGACAGAGCAGAGCAGTGATGGAATGCAGAAAGCCCCCCTGCAGGCTGCTGGCAGAGTGGGGATTTGGGTCCTTAACCACAGCTTAGGGCCTCCAGGAATGATGGAGGCCATACTGCCCCCTGCACAGGACACTGACACCGAAGCTTCGGTTCCTGCCTTTCCTCTTGAACAGGTATGGGGGGGGCGGGGCAGCGCGGCGTGGTGGGTGAAGGCTGTGGCCAGGAGAGCCACAGGCCCAGACCAGAAAGGCCTGCTCTGCTGGTGCCAGGCGCGAGGGGGCCACACTCACGTTGCTCATGAGCCCCTTGAAGACCACGAGCTCAGCCTTCAGCTGCTCCACCTTCATGGCCAGCTCCTCCTGGCAGGCGTCAGCCTCCTGGGCTTCCTGCAGTTGGGGAGAAAGCCCCATGAGCGAGCCATGCCGCCCATGCGGGGGGCAGGTAAGGACATGGAAGGGCCTGGAGAGGACTGGGCGGGGGGGCCAGTGACAGGGTGAGAAGACACGGCAAGCCCTCACCTCCTGGAGCTCGTTCACTCGCTCCTGCAGCTGTACCCGCACAGTGTACTCCTCTTCCCACCTGGCAGACATGGGGGACAGGGAGGGAGCCTAGGTGTGGGGTCCTGCCCTGCCCCACCCCTGCGGCTCCCTGAGCCCCCCCCGCCCTCCCACCACTCAGGACTCTCTCTCTCTAGCTCTGCTGCCCTCGGTGTACAGAAGCCGTGGGCAGGACCAGCCGGCTGGCCCGCAGGTGGCCAGCTGCAGCTGTCGGGTGGCTCCACGCTTCCTGGCACGCCAGCTGTCTTCCCAGAACCTCCGGGCCGCGCCCCAGGAGCCGTACTTAAGAGCAACCACAGCGCCTGTCCCACTCAGGCCCTGGCTCAGCCAGCTGCCCGGCTGGCCTCCTCCCCTCTCACACCCACGCCAGACCCCCAGGCCTGCCGGCCCAGCCCCCCACCTTTGGGGGCCCAGATCCGGTCTCCCACCTCCTGCCCGCTCCAGCCCAGGGCTCCTCCAGCCCGCTGCCCTGCCGCTTGTGGTGCCATTTCACTGTGGAGAAGCAGCTGCAGGACACACGCCACAGCAACAAGGCTGGTCAAGAGCCTGGTAGGAGACACTCAAAGTCTGTCCCCCAGCAAAGGTCCAGAAACTGCTCCCCCCAACCCGGAGCCCCTGCACAGGAGCCCTGGAGAGGAGACGGGCCTGGCCCTGAACCATGAAATCAGTGGAAAGCAGGAGCCTGCGGGGTCCCAGGCACCCAAACACCGAGGGCGAGGGCAATCAGAGTATGAAAAAGCCTCATTCATCCACTGGGTAAGAACTAGCAGCGGCATCCCCTACGCTCCAGGATTCTGAAACTAGGAGCACAAGCAGCTAAGAGGACCCCCTGACTACTCCCCTGCTATGCAGGGCCAGGGCTTCCACTAGATGGGAGTCCACCGCAAGCCAGTGCACAAGTCATGGTGCAGCAGAGGCGGAAGGGCCGTGCTGGAGCGGAATGCTGCAGGAGAACTCAAGACTCTGCGAGGGTGCCTGGGCTGGCAGAACTTCTCAGACCCCACTCAGACAGCCTATCACCTCCTGCCACTTCTTCCAGGCTCAGAAAGGAGGGCATGGTACCATGAGAGACACTGCGGGATCAGAAAGGTGGCCAGAAGCCACAGAGAGGACGGCAAGAAAATGAAAGCCTGACGGAGCAGATTCTGCAGACGTGGGACTCTATCCTCCCTGCCCCACCTCCATCTCTCCCCAACCTCGCCCTCTTCTCCCCCCTGGGCTCTGCCCACAGCCTCTTCCCTCCAAGCCTTCCTGCTCCTCACTGGGCTCTGCACTGCAGTGTTCCTAATAATAACTCCCCAACGTCACCCACTGCCTCTCCCGCCCGGGCAGGGGAGAGGCAGCCGGTTCGGCCACTACCCGGCCAGCCTGCCATGCAGCCCGGCTTCCTGGCCTCTTGGCTCTCTGCTCCCCACCCCCCTCCCTGCTGCCCCCACATCCTTCCTCCTTTTGCTCTGGTATTCTCCCTCTGACGGTCGGGGCCGGTGAGGGGTCCCAGAAGCATCAAGTAAAATAGTTTCACAGTTCAGACATATTTATCTTTCCTGGGCCTGTGGTTTCTTCATTGACAACCTGAAGCCATGGGACACGGTGCCATCATACCCTGAATCCATAAGCCCCCGGAGGAAGCAAGCCTGGCAAGGGGACAGTGACCCTGGGCAAGATGCATCGGGAAGGGCAGAAAGCAGCAAATTCCAGTAGAAGTTTAAGTAAGGAAGTTAGGGGAGGATTGAGATGAACAAAATATTACAGAGTTTTAAAAAAAACTGAAAATAAATTGCCTGGAAGCTTACTAGAATTCTTTAAGGTTTATTTATTTATTTTTAGTAATCTCTACACCCAATGTGGGACTCGAACTCACAACCCTGAGATCAAAACTCACATGCTCTCCTGACTGAGGCAGCCCGGCGCCCCTGGAAGCTTACTAGAACTCTATTGTTCTCCAGCCATACTTTCCCACAAACAGGTTCCTTCTGACCTCCATTCCAATCTCGTCTCACTTCCAAGGTTCCCTTGACAGGGGTAGAATTTGAGCAATTTCCATGTGTTCTACCTTCACTAAAGACCTCCCTCCCAAATAAACGGTACCCTCGAGCAAAGTGAGGAAGCAGGGGCCATTCCCACACTGGAAACCAGAGGCCAGGATGAAGGATGAAGAGGTCCACCCAAGGTGGCGCACAGCAGGGGAGCTGAGAACAGAACCCAGAAAGCCTCAGCTCCTTCCCAGTTCAGGGCTCAGGCTATACCCATGCCTTCCGGGCACAGACAGGAGCTACGGTGTTTTCAAGGGAACAGAACGAGGGCACAGGATCTGGGGTGGAAGAATGAAGAACTGCCAGTGTCACGTACCACACACCTCTAGCTGCGGGGCCCTCTGCACAGCAGCATGCTGCAGAGCGATGAGCTCATCAGTCCCCAAGGAATAACTCTCTGCTGCCCTGGACAGCTGGACCAAGGACAAACACCCTTTCAGTTAAGGAAAAACAAATACCCGAGAACAGCAGCTGTTTCAATGGTTAGGCATTCCAGAACGGTCTGTGTTTGGCCACTGACTGTTGTTAATTAACTCCTGCAGGGACAGGGGCTGGGGCAGGGACTGGGGCGGGTTGGTTCTGGGGGGCATGTAAATGATGACTTTAGAACTGAGACTCCCAAAGACACTTATAATGTGGGCTACGTACGATGAAGGAAGCCAGCATGAAGACAAGACTCAGCGTCAGAAAGTCTGCTCATCTGCAATCTGCTAGACTCTGGCTGGTTACAGCTGCCTGAAGGCTGCTCCCAGACCCAGGGGTAAGCTCCCGGAACCTTCAGCCAAGCCCCAGCAGACACACCAGTATCGGCCACACATGGCTGCCTGGGTAGTTCCCATGCCTGCCCACAAGGGGTCAGAGTAGTCAATGAAGAGGTTAAACCTGATGGCTCCCAAAATAAAGCCTCCTCCAGACCCGTCATCTTCCTCCTCAACCACGGCATCCATGACAGAGGGCTGGCTGTGCTCGTGCTTCTTCCTAATGGCCCGGGTTCTCAGGCCTCTAAGGATATACAGCCAGTGCCAGCATCACGTCCCTTCTCCTGGGACCTGGCTGCCCTGCCAGTCCCCGGCAGAAAGCTAAATCCTCATCCTGGGTCAGCACTGGGCCTGCCCCCCTGCTGCCTTATACTCACAGGGTGTGTCCAGATTCTCAACTTTTCCACGCACTCAGTTCCTCTGCTGTCTTCGCTTACATTTCATCATCCTTTGGCTCCTTGCACTTTCACAGATTCCCGCCCCCGCCCCCCCCCCGCCCGCAGCTTCCACAAGCCCTATGACGACCAGCAGTCCCTTCCCCTTTCCCTAGGGAATTCCCTTCCCCCCTTCCCTAGGGAATTCCCTTCCCCCTTATCTCTTTACTTTTCTTTTTCTGACTTACTCCAAGCAATGTTCCGAGGTCCCAAAGCCCTTCCTGTGGAACTGGAGTAGGCACCCAGTTTCCATCAGCATCACCTTGGGAAACCCAGAGCAGCAGCAGGATCGCCCACTGGGAGATGCAGCCCCCCCCACCCCCTTCTAATTTCACTTAGACTCCCAAGTGAAAGCTATATCCTGATCTCTTACTTTTGATCCGTATGCGGCATCTACCACAAAACTGCTCTGAGGGCTGAGCCTGGGGAGGCTAAGTAGTACCCCAGATGTCTACCCAGAGGTAGACGCGAGTCCCTTTCACACGGCACACAACCCCACAGTGAACCCAGTCATCCAAACACTGCAGTCTAGATGAGACAGAAAAGCCACAAGAAAAATATGTACGCCCCACAGTACTCGGCTCTGAGGATCCTTCTTCCGGTCACCAGTGCGACTTCTGCATTCCCTGTGGATTCCGGACTTCCTGTACCCAATGCGTCTGTCTACTTCCAAGCTCCTCCTAACACAGCAGGAACTTTACTCTCATCTTACTCCTCCCTATCTCCTCTCCCGGACCCACACCTGGTCCCGGCCCCATGTGTGCCATGACACTGAGCCCCGTCCCCACCTTCCCGGTCCCCTACCTCCGCTTGTACTCGTCCCGCTCGCGCTTCACTTTAGCCAGGACGTTGTAGAGCGCGCGGATCTCGGGGGTGATGGTGTCGATCTGGACGCCCACCCCGTCGGGATGCACCCACGACAGGCCAGGCCCTTGCACCAGCGTGGGTTCCAGTCCCGGCCCCAGCCGGCGGGCGTGAGAGAAGGACCAGATGGTGCCGGGCATGAAGCGGGCAGACGAGGAGTAGGAGGTGGAGGTAGAGGTGGAGGGCGACGAGTGGCAGGCCGCGGAGGGCACGAGGGGGCCGGCTGGCGAGCGCGCGGGCGACCCCAGCACCCGCGCCGAAGGGGTGCAGACGGCGGCGGGCCGGGCGCTCAGGGGCAGCCCCAGGGGCCGGATGGGGCTGACGAAGCCGGTCTGCACGGCCTGGTCGCGGCGAGCCAGGCCCCTCCGGCCCTGCTTACCCTCCTCCAGCGCCTGCTGCAGCTGCTTCTCCAGCAGCCGGTTGCGGCGCTCCAGCTCGTGCACCTTGGCCAGGAAGCAGCGGAACCGGAGGTTCAGGGTCTTGAGCACGTTGATGTTGGAGCCCAGGTCGTTGCGGAGAGCCATGGCGGCGGGGGGCGCCGGGCCCGGGCCGGGCGGCGAGTAGGCAGCCGGGCCGGGCGGGGCAAGCGGCGCTGGGGACACGTCCCCTCCCCCGGCAAAGTGGTCGCCTCCCAGAGGGTCCCCCAGCGGCCCGGCCAGGCCCTGCTGCTCCTGCTGTAGGAGGAAGAGGTTGGGGCCGAATAACGGATTCATGGCTGCGTCTTCTGCGGGGAGACAGAGACCGCTACAGAAGCAGGGATGGAGGGCGAGGGAGAAGAGCCAATAAGGCGCCAGGGGGACGCGGGGGTAACCAATCAGACGGCCCGACGGAAGGGGCAGAGGTCAGGGGGCGGGGCGGGGCAGAGAGGAAGCCAATTGAAGGTTCAGTTGGAGGCCGGCACCTGGACCTTTCCGGGTCTGAGGCTGAGCGGACCCGGTCTATGACCCCAAGCCAGGGTGACAGAAATAAAATCCAGGTCCTTCAGTATTCCATGGGTTCTGGTGGCAGGATGCCCATCCTCCCTACACCACTACTGCCCTCCCCAAAGTGGTCCCCAGAGTCCAAACACCCTAAGCTCCGACTCCAGGACTCTCTAGGACTCTCCGGCCCTGGGACCCCGAGGAGAACAAGGGAGCCCAGGAGCCTGAAATGGATTTCTCAGGATACCACACTGTTTCCTCTCTTCAGAGGGGGCCCTATCCCACCCTCCCACCACTACCTTTAAAGCAGCAAAGCGAGAATCCAGTCCCCTCAAAAAACACACAGTGACCAGAGATTATAAAACGTGTATTAGATTTCATATGCACAGTGGGGATGCCAACCTCACAGAGGTAAAAAGTTCCAATGCAGTGCCAACAGCAGTGAGCCATCCCAGTCTAGTTTCAACCATTCATCTAAGACAACACTGGACAACTGCTGCCTCTGGACTGAGATTTCCTCCTCTTTGCTGGTGGGGGCCGGCTGGAACTAAGGAGGGACATGGTGGAAGTCTCAGGTCCCTTGGGGGTGTCATTCTGTTCCTGGAAGGCAGCTCTCTTGGAAGGCAACTGCTGCTTTACCTTCTCAGCCCCTTTGGTGTTTCGAAGGGGCGGATCAGAGTCCTCAGGCTTGACAGTGGCCTGGGTCTTGGAAAGGGATAGCACAGGCACTTTGTTGTTGGTGCCCTTAAGAGGACCATTCTGCTTCCAGAAGGCAACTTTCTTGGAGGACAGCAGGGTAGCTGACTTCTGCTTTAGTTTCTTAGTCACCTTTGGTCCCTTCATCACTTCAGCTTCTGGAGCTGGCTGACTACTTTCCTGGACCTTGGAAGGAGCTTGGAACTTTGTGTCACAAGATACAGTGGACAATCCTGAGTCTGTACCTTTGGAGATGCCATTCTGCTTCTGGAAAGAGGCCTTCTTGGGATGTTTCCGTCTCTGCAACTGCTGCTTTGCGTTCACAGCCACTCTTGCCTTCTTGGCAGGCTGGCTGCTGCCCTCAGGCTTGGGGGTCACCTGACCTTTCACCTCAGGCAAGTCTAGGTTTGCAGAGGTGGAATCTCCAGAATTCCCTGGGTTAAAATTAAACATGTGGTTTAAGAAAATGGGCGTCATCACTGGGATTTGATCATTAGTGGAAGAAGTAAGCTGCGGTCTAAGATAAGGAAACTGCCTGACTACTGTCAGCCAAGGGCGCCCTTATAGGCAGGATAGCACCTCGAAGCAGACCACCTAGATTCCAATTACTTGATATCACCTGGCGTTTACTCAAGTCACATTTGAACCTCATAATAAAGAGAAAGGGATTAAAAAAAAAATAGAGAAAGAAGAAGAGATCATTATTCATCCTTGGGGAAGGTTTCCGGAGGAAGCTGTGTCCCCTTAAGGAGAACAGGTCACAGGAGACTCAGGAGGTAAATCCTGAATAAACGTGAAGTGCTGGGCTTTGTCTTTTTAAATTAAAGATAGGATTTTTGGGGTGCCTGGGTGGTTCAGTGGGTTAAAGCCTCTGCCTTTGGCTCAGGTCATGATATCAGGGTCCTGGGATCGAGCCCCACATCTGGCGCTCTCTGTTCAGCAGAGAGCCTGCTTCCCCCTCTCTCCGCCTGCCTCTCTGCCTACTTGTGATCTCTGCCAAATAAATAAATAAAATCTTAAAAAAAAAAAAAAAGACAGGATTTTTTTGTTTTTCGTGTGGATTTTGAGGAGATGCAAGAAAGTAAGACGTCACACACAGCAACTAGAAACAGGCTAGGAAGGCACAAATGAGAAAGGACATTAAATACGTACTTTTAAAGTTACGGTGGAAAAAAGAAGTGATAGCAAATTTTGCCATTTCTTTTTTTTTTTTTTTTTTTTAAAGATTTTATTTACTTATTTGACAGAGAGAGATCACAAGCAGGCAGAGAGGCAGGTAGAGAGAGAGGAGGAAGCAGGCTCCCTGCCGAGCAGAGAGCCCGATGCAGGGCTCGATTCCAGGACCCTGAGATCATGACCTGAGCCGAAGGCAGCGGCTTAACCCACTGAGCCACCCAGGCGCCAAATTTTGCCATTTCTTAAGGTTTCTCTTAACATTCAGATTTGACTCTAGTGAGGAACATTATAAAGAAAAGAATATCAGGGTGTCAGACTGGCTCAGTCTGGAGAGCATGTGACTCTTGATCTCAAGGTCATGAATTCAAGCCCCACATTGGGAGAGATGACTTGAATAAACTTAAAAAAAAAAAAAAAAATCAACTCAGTAAGTCACAGTATGTATTCAGAGAAACTTGCCTCTCCCTCTTCCAACTAAATTTAGGGTTCTATCCCAGCATGCAGAACCACCAAGCCTGTTCCAGAAAACCCCACCCTTCCTGAGATCCAGGCCAGACTCAAGATGGCTGAGAAAAAGATATGCAATTAGTGTGATGGGCTCAGAGAACTGCTGATGGTTCTGAGGAGTCTTGTGCCAACCCTGACAATGCTGGACCAGCAGAGGTCTGTTACCAGGAAGGCAGCCCTCGGCCAAGCAGGAAAAACAAACCACAACTGCATTGGGAATGCATTTAGTGCTGAAAGACTGCAGCCACTGGGCAGAATCAAGTGAAAGGTCCCCATCTGCACAAGTACTTTCACATATACTCAAATGGGGTCCAGGCTCAGGAACGATTCTAACCGGATGAAAGAAGCCTCTCATCCAAGCATGCAAAGGTGGGATAAGCGAGGCTCAAGTCCTTCCCTTCCCTGCAGTCATATGCCTCCTGAAAGGTAGAAAGGGCAAAGGTGCTGATGAAGGGCAGAAAGAGCAGATCACTTACCTGTTTGGGATTGGGGGACAGAATTAGAGAATTTCTTGAACTTAGCAATGAAGAAACCATCCATGTTGTGGGTGTGAGGGTAGAAGCGGCGGGTAGAACGCAGGGTGGGGTGGAAGCGCCTTTCTCGAAAGCGAGTAAAACCCTCCTGGCCAAAGTCTAGACCCGTGGGCACCAACCGCACATTCCTCTTTTTCAGGGCATAGTCTACTACCCACTCGTTCTCTTCCACCTGAGTACGTGGGGGAGGCAGAAAGA
This sequence comes from Lutra lutra, assembly GCF_902655055.1. Taxonomy (NCBI): domain Eukaryota; kingdom Metazoa; phylum Chordata; class Mammalia; order Carnivora; family Mustelidae; genus Lutra; species Lutra lutra. Next base: position 42,411,050 of record NC_062285.1, read on the forward strand.
GAAGGAAAAGCAGAGCTGGAGCTGAAGGGAGCTCTCAGGGGCAAACACCCCCCTAGCCCCGTCCCCTCAGCTTCTCCACAACAGAGGCCTCACCATGATGGAGCAGGTGCAGTAGACCAGGTAGCCTCCCGTCTTGGACGTGGCATTAACAGAGTCAATGGCACTCAAGAGCAACTCCTTCTGAAGGTGAGCACAGCGCAAGATGTCCTTCTCATCCTGTCCCAAGGAGAGACCGATGCAAGGGTGTCAAGATTTCAAAAAGACAGCGTCAGGAGAAGAGGTGAGCTATTAACTGCTCGGCGTGCTCCTCCACCTCCCCTTCCAGCTCCAGAAGGCCCAGCAGACCTCTCAGCTGTCCCCACCCCCACTCTGGGCCCCACCTCCCAACTCTTCACCTTGTTAGTCTTCACAGCTGGGTCTTTGGAGATGACCCCAGTGCCACTACAGGGAGCATCCAAAAGGACTCGGTCAAAGCCCCCCACCACCTGGGGGAAAAGGGTAGGCTGATTAGGTGTCTTTGGCAATCTGCACTGCACCATTACTTCCTAGGGGCAAGTCTAAACACTGTGAGGTCAGGAAGCAGGAAGATGCACAGAGAGGGGGGGCACACCTTGGGAAACTGGCGCCCATCGTAGTGGCTGATGATGGTGTTGGTGACTCCCAACCGGTGCAGATTACCCACGACACTCTTGAGCCTCTCGGCATTGGCATCATTGGCAAGAATCACACCTGTGTTCTTCATCAGCTGGGCTGAAGGGAGAGAGGCACAGAGCTCACCAGCCAGCTCCTCTGCCTCACGCGCCTGCCAGCTACCTTCCAGCCCAAGAACCCACAACTGAATTCTCACCTCTTCGAGGCCACTTCACTCCCAATAAGCTGCCTCCCCACTGTCTACTGTACAGGTCTATCGACCTGCACCCGCTGATGAGCAGGCCTGCCAATGGGTTTTTTTTATTGTTACTGAGCATCTTTTTGGTCCCACAGACTAACTTACTTCTTTGAAGCACAGCTGTTACCCCATTTTACAGATAGTAAGATCAAGGGCTTGTCCGAGGCCATATGGACAGTTGGTGGCACATGGGGCTGAAACCCAGGCTGACTCCACAGCCTGCACTCCTCACCACTCTGAGCTGCTCTGCACTGTTTTCCTAAACACTAGAGAGTCAGCGACACCATTTACTTCCAGAAGCAGAGAGCCAGATGGCTCCTACCCCTGCCTGCCCACCTCATACCTATGTAGCTGGTCTTTCCTCCAGGGGCACAACACATGTCCAGGATCCGCTCGTGCTCCTGGGGCGCTAAGGCCATGACTGGCAGCATACTGGAGGCTCCCTGAAGCATATAGTGCCCAGCGAGGTACTCGGGGGTAGCACCTGTGGAGGACAACCCATCTGTGACATGCTGGGGCAGGGGCAGAAAGGCCACCTGACAGAGAACACTTACCAATGGGCACAGAAGAATCATACACCACCAGTCCAGTCTTTGACCACTTGCCCAGGGGGTCCAGGTTAACTCCACGGTTAATCAGTGCCTGAACATAAGAAAGATTAAGATTTTAAAACCTCACAGGCTCCTATACCCAGAAAACAGGTGGGAATATGAAAATGTGGTTCTACTGAGGCCCATGGCATTAAACTCCCAGAGCTTATAGGTACAACACAATCATCACAGACTCTTGGACCACAGCCTCACCCATACCATCCTCTGATGTCCTCTCCCTTTGCCTCAGGCTCTAACCCAAGGTCTGAACTCTATCTCAATGGAGCAGACTACCAGCTCCCATCCTTTGTTTCTTGGAACAGAACTCTGATTTTCCAATAGGCTCAGCCCCCTTACCATCCTATAATGTAACGTTGCTGGCTACAGCACATGAAAAATCAGAACCAGGTAGGTCAACTTCGCACCAGAGAAAGACCATACACAGGCCACACCACTGACCACAGAACAGCAGGCAGGGTCGCCTGGGTGGCTCAGTGGGTTAAAGCCTTTGCCTTTGGCTCAGGTCATGATCTCAGAGTCCTGGGACTGAGCCCCGCACTGGGCTCTCTGCTCAGCAGGGAGCCTGCTTCCCTTCCTCTCTCTCTGTGTCAAATAAATAAATAAAATCTTAAAAAAAAAAAAAAAAAAAAAAGAACAGTAGGCAGTCTTTAACATGGAGTCCCTGAACCCTTGGAAACAATGAGTTGAAAATACTGTTTGTGCCCGTGTGTCATGTCTTTTTCTGGGGGCAGAAATCATAGTTTCACCAGCTCCTCAATGATCTAAAAGGCAGACAACTCCCATTTTGTTCTGAGGCAGCAGAAATTTTATCCTGAAACAGTGTCTCAACCCTATCACAGAGAGCACAGGCTGAAGAGACAAGTTTCCCACTTTACAGAGGTCATCCTAGGCCCCAAGCCAGATAAATCCAACATGACCCTAGGCCTTCCTGGGTCTGCCTCTGAATCATGCCTGTACCAAGAATGCTTACTAAGACCCAACTCCACTCCTCACCACCACCCCCGCCGTCAAAGTGAGATGGGGTGTCCTGGGGTTAGAAGTCAACACCTCCCTGAGATAAACAAATCTCAAAATCCACCCCTCACCTGAGCAAGGTCTCGGCGCCGGGTTTTCAAGGTATTGGTCCTGAGGGTGATGGGCCTAGGTACCTCATTAGCTTCTAAGAACTCCACCAGCTGGGAAAGCAAAATGGCAGCAAGCAAGTCAGGCTGATCAAGGAGCTCAGCCGGATGACAAAAGAGTAAGGAGGCTGACTGCCTTCCTCACACAGTGTCAAATAAAAAAGGTAAGAAAAGCAGAAAGGGCATGAGCAATTCAGTACCTCAGAGAGAGGGAAGAGGTCCATGAGCTTGCCAAGCAGAAAATCTCCATAGGAGTAATAAGTAGCTAGATCCTTCTGAAGCCGGTGCAGATACTCAGAACGAGACCGACCCTCCTCCCGCTGAGTCCCAAAATCACGCAGCACTCCTACTATATCTTGGATGCGCTTGTGAATTCGTTGCAAGTCTGGAGCCTGGGCATGTGGATGTGTTAAGGAACTGTTTCAAGATGTCCCAGGGCTTGGAAATGCGCTCTCCCAAGCACCTGCTCCCTACCCTTCACCCTGCACTGGAAGGATATCCTGCTCCATCTCCCCAGCAGGGGGCAGCACAAAGGTCTCCTCCTCATCCACATTGATCTGTAAGCCCCCATCTGTCTCATCATCCTTCTGGGGGCCTGACTCAGGAGACCCTTTCTCCTCTTCCTCCTCCTCCTCAGTCTCCTCCTCACTCCACTGGCCCCTAAAAACAGGTTTAGAAACAGTGATTCACAGATGCAAACAGACACTGGCTCCCCGCTCAATTTCTTCATCCCAGCTGCTGCCCAGTCTCCACCCTAAGAGTTTCCAAAACTTACCCAGCCACAGCTTCCTGGGCCTTTTGCTTCCGAGCAGCCCTCTCAATGGGCAGCAGCTGAAAAAAGAGACAAGGGGCTAGTAATGCAAAGCCTGCCCTTCCACCCTCCCAGGTAGAATTCTCTATGTTTTATTGTTTCCTGAAGGCAAAAGTAACACCCTTAGAAGTAAGTATGGAGCCTAAAGAAGCAAATGTAAGACTGGCAAAATACTGACCATTGTTGAAACTAAGTAACAGATTCAAGGCTTTCATAAAAACTCTTCTACTCTTGGGCGCCTGGGTGGCTCAGTGGGTTAAAGCCTCTGCCCTCGGTTTGGGTCATGATCCCAGGGTCCTGGGATCGAGCCCTGCATCGGGCTCTCTGCTCAGCGGGGAGTCTGCTTCCTCCTCTCTCTCTCTGCCTGCCTCTCTGCCTACTTGTGATCTATGTCTGTCAAATAAATAAATAATCTTAAAAATAAAATAAAATTGTGATGTGTTTTCAAGTTTGTTTCCTGTCTTTTCTCATTCACAGATTACCAGCATTTTCATAGACACGATGGCCAAATATTGACTTAGTTTGTAAAGGAATTATAATTTACTTGGGCGTATTTGTTACTTTGGCTGTTTGCAGAGTTTTGGGCATTATGGTCCACAGGGTGCCTGCAAATCTTATAAGAGCAATTCTGTGGAGAAAAGGCAGACTGGGAGAAAGGGTGCAAATGGGAACTTCCTTTTCATCCATTACAACCTTGTATCACCTGAGGTTTTCTTTCTTTTTTTTTTTTTTTTAAGATCTTATTTACTGGTTTATCTGTCAGAGAAAGAGACTGCATGCAAGCATGCACACGCACAAGCCAGGGGAGGGGCAGGCAGAGGGAGAAGCAGACTCCCCACTGATCAAGGACCGAGATGTGGGACAGGACCCTGGGATCATGACCCGAGCCAAAGGCAGATGAGTAACCAACTGAGCCACCCAGGTGTCCCTTGCCTGAGTTTTTCTAACATATTCATATGCTAATTGTATATTAATACTTAAAATAGCTTTTTTAAAAAAGGTTTTATTTATTCATTTGACAGAGATCACAAGTAGGCAGAGATCACAAGAGAGGCAGGCAGAGAGAGAGGAGGAAGCAGGCTCCCCGCTGAGCAGAGAGCCAGGTGTGGGGCTCAATCCCCCCATGGATCCCTGGGACAACGACCCGAGCCGAAGGCAGAGGCTTTAACCCACTGAGCCACCCAGGCGCCCCTAAAATAACTTTTTTTTAAAGTCATCTCCACATGCAACATGGGGTTCAAACTTACAACCCCAAGATCAAGAGTCATGTGCTCTATCGACTGAGCCAACCTGGTGCCCCTAACTTCTTATACCTCAGTAAATAAATCTCTGTCCATATTCTGGATTGTCTTCTGAAACAGAATTACTAGGTCAAAAGGAATAAACTCTCTAAGGTTCTCAGACAGCAGACGCTTCATTAAAAAACGTGTGCACATTTCTATTCCCCTCAGCAGGGCTCTCAAGTATCCACCTGACTAGGTCCTCACCAACACTGAGCGTCCTGGATTTCAAAATGCTCTCGCCCAGTTTTTCTACTCTTGCGTGTATACTGAGCCAACACAGGTGACAAGAAAACAGTGGCAGAAGAAAAAAACCCCTTTTCTCTGCTCAGCTTATCCTTGTCACTGAGGGATAATCTCAAGGACCTGGAAACACTAAATGGCAAGGATCCTTCCTGAATACCCTGAGAGCTAAATCTCACCTCTTCACCTTCATTCTCGTCCTCTGAGTTGGAACCAGCGCCATAGTCATCTATCATATCGGCATCACTGTCCTCGGAGCCCCAGAGGTCCCCCTGGTTCAGCACACCATCCTCTTCAGGTTCTTCCTCCTCCTCTTCCTCCTCACTGCTGAGGGTTGGTGCTGGACGCTTCCTGCCTTGAGTAGCAGGAAGTAAGAACTGGGCTCCTTTCTTACCAGGTGTCTGGACAGCTCCTCCAGAGATTCCTAAGGGTTTGAAGAATTCTGGACTGATGGCAGCCACACACACACACTGATGCAGCCTGTACTTTCTACCCTTAGAAATGTCCTCTGGCTGCTTCTTTCACTCCAGAAATGCTTAGCAAGCCCTTCCGTACCCAGGATCCAGAAGATTCCTCATGTAGCATACATCTCCTATATTCACTGACCTTTGGGTAGTTTTCCAGGCAATGGTTTGGCCCCAGGGAATTTATGTGTCTCAAGGGCTTCAGCAGAGCCCAACCTCCTCTTGGCTGCCCTAAAAAAATGTAAGGCGTTAGGAAATGGAACATATCTCCAGGCTCTGCCACAGAAATGAGAGAGTCCCCAAAAAGCCCCTCCCATCAGTATGAGCACAAGTGACTATGTGACTAAAGATGAGCAATACCAATTTAATCTACGGAAGTCTGAACATCAACACTCACCTTTTTCGAGCACGACTAGACAGCCTCTTAGAATTTTCATCCCCAGCTGTTTAAAAAAAAAAAAAAAAAGAGCAAACAGTACATCACAAGGAAAATGAAAAAGAATATTAGAAAAGAAAAGTGGGGAAAGAATTAATATACTAATTAAAAGAAGTAGATTATAACTTGCTCCACAGAGCTTTATAAGGAGCTGAATGACAAGTGTAAAGGAGATGCTCACTATGTGGTTGTTCATCAACCAAATCCTAACTGGGCCTCCCTCCAGATTTCTGATTTCGATAAACAGCAATACTATAATCCTGGTAACAACAGAGACTCAAAATTCATCTTTTCTCTCTGGCCTTGGACCTGGTTGGCAGCAACATGGCTAAACCCACCAAGAAGGTCGGAATCAGTGATAGGTTGGTAAATATGGGATCCATCAGGATTCCTCCCTCAGGAAAATGGTGAAGACAAATTGAAATAACCCAGCATGCCAGATACACTTGCTCCTTCTGTAGCAAAACCAAAATGTAACGACTGAGCTATGGTGGGCACCTGGGTCACTCAGTCGGTTGGGCATCCGACTCTTGATTTTGGATCAGGTAGTGATCTCAGGGTCATGGATTCTCTCTGTCCCTCTCTTTCTGTGCCCCCCTCTTGCATTCTAAAATAAATAAATACAATCTTCAAAAAAAAAGAAAGAAAGGAAGAAAGAAAGGAAGAAAGAGGAAAGAAAGACTCCACCGCCTACTGAGCTATGGGTATCTCGCACTGTGGATCCTGCAAAAAGATGGGAGCCAGCAGTGCCTGGACCTACCCCACTTTTGCTGCAGCAGTCGACTCTGCCATCAGAAGACTGAAGGAATTCAAAGACCAGCAGAACTTCCACCATTTCAAACACTGCTAAGTCTATAATAAATGGATTTCTATAACAAACAAAATCGTTTTTTCTTCTGCTTTCCTCTGCTCTCAACTTAATCAGTAACCAACCACAGATTTTTACCTTTGTAACTGCTGTTTTCCATACGTTCTCCAAGAAATAAAAAGCTTATCAAATCTCAGCCCTGTCACTTACATGGCCAAGTTGCTTAACCTCTGAGCATTCATTTCCTTAACAATGTCTCTCTCACAGAGCACCAAGAGAATGAGGTGACATAATGGGTCCAAAGGGTTCAGTATGATGCCTAACACTTTGTAAAAAAGATTTATATTTTAGAGTAAGAGAGGGTGCACAAGCAGGGGGAGGGGCAGAGGGAGAGAATCCTCAAGCAGACTTCCCACAGAGTGCAGAGCCCAATACAGAGCTTGATCCCACAACCCTGAGATCATGACCTGAGCCCATATAAAGAGTCCGACACTTAACCCATGAGCCACCCAGGTGCCCAGTGCCTAGCACTTTCCAATATCTCAAAAACCTGCATCTTCTATCTAATTAATGCCCAAGACAAACTACCTGTCCACTCTTCTCTCCCACCCAGCCTTCCATGCAGTAGACTATTCAGCATATGGGAACCAGATCTGTGTCTTCCCCTGCCCTCCTCCTCCACAATGCTGGTGATGGTGACTGGTCTGTTCCCTTCCAAAATTCCACTTACTAAAATGTCAGCCATTTTCCAAAACCCAGATTAAAATATTTTTAAACTCCAGGACCTGGGTGACTCAGGTCATGATAGTGGGGTCCTGGGATGGAGCCCCACATCCTGCTCCCTGATCAGCAAGAAGTCTGCTTCTCCCTCTCCCTCTGCCCCTCCCCCTGGCTTGTGCTCTCTCGAATAAAAAAAACTTTTCAAACTCTGTGTAGATTCTCCACTAACCTCCTTCAGTGTTAAACTGCACCTTTCCTTGCATGGGTATTTGGGTCTCTGCTACATTGTCCCTAATTTCTAAGTGCTGATGACAGTGAGTGTTTCATTCATACTTAAGTATTTTTTTAAGATTTTTATTTATTTGACAGACAGAGATCACAAGTAGGCAGACACATACAGAGAGAGAGGGGGAAGAAGGCTCCCCGCTGAGCAGAGAGCCTGATGTGGGGCTCGATCCCAGGACCCTGGGATCATAACCTGAGCTGAAGGCAGAGGCTTTAACCCACTGAGCCACTCAAGCGCCCCAATACTTAAGTATCTTTTTAATTTAAAAATTTTTTTTTTATTTTTTTGAGACAGAGTGAGCAGGTGTTGGGTGAGTAGAGGGAGAATATTTTTTTTTTTTTTAAAGATTTATTTATTTATTTATTTGACAGACAGAGATCACAAGTAGGCAGAGAGGCAGGCAGAGAGAGAGGAGGAAGCAGGCTCCCTGCCAGGCAGAGAGCCCAATGCAGGACTCAATCCCAGGACCCCTGGGATCATGACCTGAGCCAAAGGCAGTGGCTTTAACCCACTGAGCCACCCAGGCGCCCTAGAGGGAGAATCTTAAGCCGACTCCCCATGGAGTGGGAGTGAGAGAGGGACTCAATCTCAGGACCCTGAGGTCATGACCTGAGGTGAAATCAAAAGTGAGATGCTTAACCCACAGAACCATCCCGGCGCCTCCATTCATACTTACTTTCTAGTAACTCATACAATATACTCTAGTTTCTCTTCAAATGTATAATCTTATAACTCATTCAAAGAAAATTCCACTCGAACATAGTAAGGTGTACAAAGAAACTAAAAACGGAGGAGCATGTGATACAGATGAAACAATGGTGCAAAACCTGGGGAATTGGGCGGGGGCTGGGAGGGCACGCCTAACTCTTACCTGCAGGTAAGAACCTTGCCAGTTCGGTCTCAGCACCCTTCTGTTTCCGGGCCTTGCGGCCCGGCCCGCGCTTCTCCTTCTTCGTAGGGTCCAACTTGCGCCCCATAGTACTGGACAAGAGAAAAATGGGAGAGGATAGAGTCGCGCGTGTGGGAAAGGGGAACGGACACCGCAGACTCAGCGTATTAGAATGGGAAAGAGAAGCGTTTCGAACCTCGACTCAGCACCCCCCGATGCCCATCATGGTATGACCAAAGCTCCACTCCACGCTCCAGCCGGCCCTTGGGTCCCACGCCATTTGCACTGCGTCCGCCTCCCAACGCCCCAGCCTGGATCGGTGCAGACACACGTCCCCGACTTCTTCCACGCCCACCCAAAACCTTGGCTCACCTGAAATAGGGTCCAGACACAAGACACCCGCTCAGTAAGCGGCGAAACACTCCACGTGCACGCCGAGGTTAGGGTCCGGACACCACACGCCGAGGAAACGTTTCACGCAGGCGCACAGAGGCGCGCTCATCTCGCGTCCCGCCTCTTCCGGTCGCTTTTAAGCTGCCGCAAACCCGGAACGAACGCTAGCTGGGGACGCGCGCTGGGCTGGCGGAATGGACGCTAGAGTTTGGGGGGCGGTCCGCTTTATTCACTCCCCGAGGGCGGAGAAAGCAACGACGACGGAACCGTTTTCAACTTCCCGCCCGTCCCGGAAAGCGTTTGGGTTCTTGCCTCCCTGCAGACTTCAGCGGGATAAACTGGTACCTAAGATCGCGGCCTTCCTCCTGACATGCTCCTCCCTACATCGAGTCTCAAGATCATGGAATCAATCCCAGGCCATTCTCCTTCTCCCAACCCTTTCATTAGGGAACCCGCTTCTTCGACCTTACAGATCCCTGCTCAGCCCATCAAGTAAGGTCTCTGCCTGGCTTCCCATCCCTAGAGGCTGGAGGAAGCCCTCCTGTGTCTTAATTTTACACAAGCTAAAGAACAACTCCAGCCTTTCTTCAAATCAGCACTAAGGCGGTGCTCAGTAGCTGTTAAAAACTTTTCCAACCACGTTACTAGTTCTTTCTTCACAACTCGATGAGGAAGGGCTATTTTATGAGAAATCTACAGCCCAGATAAGCTAACTTCCTCAGGTCACAAAGCCATTAAACAGTGGTACAGGTATGCACCCAGGCGTAGTTTTGGAGCCCCTCACTTTCCAGGTGGCAGGATCCTTGGTCCAGAGCATGCAAGACATGTGCACACACAACATGGCTCCTCTGTAGGGCACTGCAACAGAAGGTAACCCCCTTCGTTTTCAGATACACATTCCCCAGCGCTGCTGTCATACACACTCACCCACCTGCACCTACACCCACACTGAACCAGAGCACTAAAATACAAGGAAACTTTTATTTTCAATTTTCATCAAGAAATTTGCTGTGGTTTTTTATGCTTTTGGTTCTTTTCCTTTTTTTTTTTTTTTTTTCCAACTTTATTTCATTCTAGCTGCTCAGTGGCTGGAGCCGCTGGGTTCCTGGTATTAAAAAGATGCCAACAGAGGTAGCTGTGTCTCGCCCAGGGGCCCGGCCCACTCTGAATACCCCAAAAAAGGAGAAAAGAAAACACAAAATAAACCAACAAAATAAAACCAAAAGAAAGAAGAAATTCAGATCATTTTCTTCAAGCCTGGCGGGAACCCACAACAGTTTGTGTGTAACAGGCGTTACAGTGGGGAGAAGCCAGGGCCCAGAAGAAGGCCAGCCCGCCAGCTCCCTGCAGATGGCGCCGGCGCTACTGCTGCACGTCTCTCCAGCAGGAAGGGCACAGCTGCCCCTCACTCCCTCCCCTTCCCCAGTGCGCTGGGGTCTGTTCCTTTACAACATGGAAGATGGGGCAGAAGGAAGGAGAGGGTCTCTCAGGCCCCAGGGGAGAAGCTGGGCAAGGGAAAATGAGGAAGGTCACTGCTCAGTGGTGGAGGTGGTATCATCGATCCCAATCTTCACTGCTGCTGGGCCACCTGTAGGGAAAAAGAGCCAAGGAAGTCAGAATCCCAAACCACAGGAAACCACCCAATCCCAGGAGAACTCCCTGGTAAGACCCCACCAGTGTAAGAAACTCAACTCGGGGCAGAGAGCAAAGTTACAAGTCCCAGAATGGCTCTGCTGAAAGCCAGCCAGAAGAAAAGGGTCTACCTGCTGTGGAGTAGGTTCAGGTGCTCGGTTTGCCAGACGGCTGAGGATGTTACGCTCTGACATCTGTAGCCTCACAGCAACTGGGGGAATCCGGGCAATAGTAGCTGGGAGTCGAGTCACATCGGCTTTCATGTCACTCAGCAGTTCTTCTAGCTGTTTCAGAACTGCACAGAGGGGGAAAAAAAAAAAAAAACCAGGTGGTGAGCTGTGGTGGTCAAGGCTGAGATCTTTCTTACGGAGAGAACCCAGCCCCTCATTACTTCCCAGTGACCCAGCAAGTGATGTGCTGGAGTGCTGTGTTATTTTTTGGCCACTGAGTCACCTGACCTGCCTCAGCCACACTCAAATTCCTACTCCTCCTGTTACAGTTCCAGCTGTCCATGATGCTATGCATTGTTACACCCCCTAACCCTCACTGTACCTTGCTCCCTATGGTCTCTATTTTCTCCCCTCCTTGAGAGAAGATTTCCTTTGTTCCCTTTTCTCACCATCTTTGCTTTTGGAGTGGTCTTCTCCTTCCTTTGAACAAGCCTTCTTTTTCTCATTTCACCCTCCACCCATCCTCAGCATTTAATGAGAAATGTTGAAAGGGGTCTAGAATTTGATGGGATCTGAAGTTACCAGAAGTTACCTCTACAGTATCCCAGATAGCACTGTATTATTCTGCTTTGCTTTCCATCTCCAAGAACTTGAATACATTGAATCAAAAGAGGCAAAGAACTACTGTCTTCGATTGCCTCTAAGACATTAGCTTTCCGAGGAAGAAGGCAAAGATCCCCAGCACATCCTAAACACCCAGACAAGGGCTCTGAAGAAGGTTTGGAAATCAGGAGTAATTCTGTGTTGGGGACGGGTAGCAGAGGAAGGCTGAGTCAGCAGGAGGCAGGGGAGCCACTGGCTACCTTTGTGCAGGACCGCATTGGCTGGCTTGTTTCCTGCCATTGACTCCTTGGACAGGTGCTGGTGACTCTCGGCCAAACACTCCACCTCAGCAAAGCGCGTGTTTAGGGCCATGGAGGGGTGAGAGGGGTCCTCTGACATGTTCAGGTAAGCTGCCCGACGCAGCTGTTCCTCGATCACCAGGGCTTGTTCTAAGAGCTGGAGAAGGATGAAGAGGAGAGGGGAGTTGCACTGACACTTGCTTTGCTTATTTCTGATGGGTCTCTCCCAATCTATGAAGAACCCTACCGAAGGCTCCCCCACACCTGAGCCCTTCAACATCATGTTACTTTGTTTACTCCCATTTGCAAGTTTATGTTTTTAAAACTCTTTGCCCTTATGGACTCGCTTATACAAAAATGATTAAAATTTCAGTCTAGAAAATAGATCGTATAAAAAATTATCACAAGTAATTGTACCTCCCAGATACTGTTAACGTGTTGAGGTTTTCCCTTGCATCTAGATTTTTTATGTAGCTGAGATCACTCTACATACCTGTTGTGTTTTCACTCTAAGTTCCGTATTAAAAACTTCCTTTGTTTTAACTGCCCTTCATAAAAAGATGATTTTTATGGTTGCGTGGTAGTCCGTCTTATGGATTTACCTACCACATCGTATCATTTGAGTTGTTTCACTTTTTAAAAGTACTTCTGTTGCTTCTTTTCTTTAGTTTCCATTATCTCACTCCCGGTCCTTCCTTTCTCCAACAGACAATGCTTCTACTATACCTACTGTGTGGCTTTGTGCAAATGTTCTTGAAGACTGAGTTTTGTTTCGTGTGCACATTTCTAACTTACAGTATGTTGTTCTGTACACATAAAAAGCCTCTTACTCCTTTCCCCACTTCAGATCTTTTCAGAACGTTCAATTTATGTTTTTCTAACACATCTATTTCATTCCTTCTGTTGCTTAAAATCCTCCATGATGTGAATCCACATTCTACCCAGCCACACTCCCAGTTGATGCCCCAGGCAAACATCTAGGGTACCTCTGGGCCCCACCCCCCAAAATCATACTGCAATGAACACTTACACATGTCACCTGACGGAGCTATGTAAAAGGTTCTTTGCAATATATTCCAAGAGACAGAATGTTGATTCAGAAGTTATAAGACTTAATTTGCTCAAGTATCCATCCACTGCTTCTTAAAGACAATAAAGCCATTAGGGGTCAGGAAATAGGACAGTATGAGAATAATGGGCTGTTGTTTCTGCACAAGACGTGCTCCACTGAGCAGAGTAATTTCTCCCCAGACTGACCAAGCATCTACTTTCGATCTACATACCCTGTCTCCTTCACCAACTGCCTCCTCCTGTCCCAAACTATGAGCCTTCTCCAGGACCATCAGCCCTTGGCTTGCTGCTGTTCTTTTAAAGCACTCCCTTAAGTGATTTCTCCTTTCCCAGTTCAGCCAGCCCCTCTGTGCAAAGGATCTGATGCTTTCCGAACCTGTATTTCAAGAACTGAGTGTTCCGATCCCACTCATGTGGTTGATCACTCTTTGATCCTACTTGTTTATGGTGTGGGGGGGAAGGCAGTGGGAGGATATTAGTTAAGACTATTCTAAAATTGAACTTGCTCTTTTCTACATGCTGCTCCCTCTCCTCACTTCCCTGATCGGCCCACCATCTGTTTTTGTATAGCCCAAGAGCTAAGAATGTTTTGGGCTTTTTTTTTTTTTTCTACATTTTTAAATGGATGGAAAAACATAAAAATGGTTTGTGACACTTTACAAAAAATATATGAAGTTCAAATTTTCTTGTCAACAAATAAAAGTTTTATTGGAACACATTCATTCTTCTTCATTTAGAACCTATGTCTGCTTGTACACTATGACAGAGTATTTCCAACATGTGTGTCCCACAAAGCTTGAGTTATTATCTGGCCCTTTAATAGAAAAGGTTTGCTGACTCTACAACACAGCAGTAAATCTTATCAATTAGTTGGTATTTTGTTTCCTTTACCTTATCCTTTTCATTTTCTAAAACCAGCATCACAGTCCAGCCCTTACTACCTCTCCTGACCATAGCATAGTTCTATAATCTCATGAGTGTTCTGTTTCCATTTCCCTTGGTCATAGGGATAAAGTCCAAACACTTATCTGGTGTCAAAAACCTGCCTACTAACCTCTAGCCCTTACCTCACTCTCTAATCTACCTGCCACCATCACCTAACACTAGTGTTTTCTACAGCCCAACTGGGCTACCAGCTGCTTCCAAACACCCTAAGCTCTGTTGCCCTTGGGCCTTTGCCCTGCTTAATCCTGTTGGTTCAAACTACCTTCTGCTTCTATCCAGTGATCCCTAGGACATTAATCAAAACTTCACTCCCATGCCATCTTCTCCATGAAGCCATTTGAGAGCTCTCTCCAGGCTCCCCAAATTCCCCTTGGAGAACTCACCTATGGATCTCTCCTAATACACAGAGTGGCATGCATTTCCTCACACATTTGCCTCTACCTTAAACCAAAAGCTCCTTGACAACAGGCACCATGCCTTCTTTGTCTTTGTATCCTTGTGCTACTCACTGCTTGGCACATGATGTACATTTCTTATTCCCCCAGTGACACTCAGCTTAAATCTCACATGTCTTATCTTCATGGTATCCCACTTTGATGGTCTGCACGCAAGCTACCCTCAACATGCATTTGCTGAATTCCAGACTGAGACTCCCCTCAGTCTTGGGTTTACTAACCCTGGTGATTCTGAGATTGAAGCTCTATCTTTGCATCTCCTCTTTGCATCCACCCTACCCTTTATCCACACAGGGGCTTTCAAACCCAGAAAAAGTACCACTAGCCCACAACAGCCCTCCCTCTTCAGAGATCCAATTTAATCCCACCTCTGTATCTTTCCTGAACACACTAACCTACAGGGGTCCCCTCACACACCCACTGCACAGCTGTGTCATTTATTAGGTTTCATTTATTTAAGTAGGCTCCATGCCCAGTGTAGGGTTCACACTCACAACCCTGAGATCCAGAGTCGCATGCTCTACTGAGCCAGCCAGGCGCCCCTTCACCTGTCTCGTTCATTAGGCATGGTCATCTTCCACCCTTAAAGAGCTGCTTAATTTCCAACTCTGTATGTCTTGATTTCTTTTCTTTTTTATATTTATTTATTTATTTATTTTATGTAATCTCTACTCCCAACACGGGGCTCAAACTCACAACCCTGAGATCAAGGGTGTCATGCTCTCCAGACTAAGTCAGCCAGGCACCTCTTCATGTCTTGATTTCTAATATTTAAGATACTTGGGAGCAAAGCCTCTCACAGAATACCAAGAGTTAAGTCAAATACGCAGGAACAGACACTAAACAGCACCTCTGCATGAACAGACTCCCTCCCTCCTCTATAGTCCCTTCTGCACTTCAAAGGCTGTCACTTCAACACCGTATTCCTCCCCATCCTGCTCACCTTGAACCTTCGGGCTAGAAACTTATTCTTGATCTCTAAGAAATTGCCACGATTCATTTCACCCTTGAAAGGTTCATTGAGGATAGCATAGCGTGGGTCATTCTGGATGTCCTGCCACCGGGCATAGCCATGGCTATTGGAAAGTTGTTCAGGAAAAACAAAACAAGCCAGGGAGGAACCTCACACAGTAGTACCGTCAGAGCCCTTCACCAAGAACCTCAGCCCAGACTCAGGCAAAGGATACTTTATGATGCCAGCCAGCAGCCAGTAGTCATGCCGTCGATGCCAGATCTCATAAGTCTTCTTGGTGACAGTGGCTGCCCGCTCCTCATTCTGCCAAAGGGAGTGTAACTCTGAAGAGGAATTTGGGGAAGGTTGGGGAGAAAAAGAAAGGCAATATCTATAAGAACTCCAAAAGCTATTTATTCCTGCCCCCACAGATGCCATCTTTTTTTTTCCTTTTTTTTCTTTTTTAAAGATTTTACTTATTTATTTGACAGACAGAGATCACAAGTAGGCAGAGAGAGACAGTGGGGGAGGGCAGAGCAAGCTCCCTGCCAAGCAAAGAGCCCAATGTGGGGCTCGGTCCCAGGACCCTGAGATCATGACCTGAGCTGAAGGCAGAGGTTTATTAACCCACTGAGCCACCCAGGCGTTCCTCACAGATGCCATCTTAGGAGCACGCCTCTGGCTTTCTAACACAGAGACAGGAGAACGTGCAACCAACTTGGCAGCCCCTTCATCTGGGAGAGATGAAGGCTTTGTACCTTGGCTGCAGACTAGAACCCTAATTTCACTTCAGAACCCTCTAACCCCAGTTGGCCCCTCACTGTCATACCAGTAAAACCACCATCGGCGATATTGAACATGAAACGCTGTTTAATATTTTTCTTCTGCTTCTCATCATTCAGGTCCTTGGGGGTCTCTCCATTCTGAAGCATCACCTCTTTTTTCTCTTCTTCTTCTTTCTTCTCTTCTATGGATATGCAGGGGAAAAAAAAGTCAGCTCCAGGCAGAAGCATAGCACCATGGCCCTTACCCACAGCATTCTACGCTCTCAGTATCCAGCCACCTCCACCCTCTCTCCACACAGGTATTTCTCAAACCCAGAAAAAGGCACCACTGGCCCATAATAATCATATGAAGGGACAGATGGGAGTCTTTTAACTTGGGATAAAAAATAGCTCTTGGGGTGTGGATGGGGAGAAGTCAGGGGGGTGGTGTCCCAGAGATAAAGTCCTTGCATCTAGTTTTAGAATACTTTTTAATCACAATCAGCTTCTCCAAAAACCCACCTTTGTCCTCTACCACAATGGGGGTCAGATCTACTGCTGACTTCTCCTCTACCTTCTCCACATCAGCAACACCTGGAGGGAATAGATGGCATTGAGAGTGCATAAAGGGTCTGGGGTGCCTGGCTGGCTCAGTAGGTAGAGCACACGACTCTTCCATCTCAGGGTTATAAGTTCGAGCCCCAAGATGGGTGCAGAGGTTACTTAAAAATAAAATCTTGGGGGAAAAAAAAAAAAAAAAAAGAAGGATGTTCTCCTCCATCCCACATCATAGGCAACTGGAACAGTCTTAACCCTAAATCTCAATGAAAAATGTCATGAAAGATGTCTTAAGGGATTAAAACCCTCAATTTAAAATCAGGGGTGCGGGGGTGCCTGGGTGGCTCAGTAGGTTAAAGCCTCTGCCTTCGGCTCAGGTCATGATCTTGGGATCGAGCCCTGCATCGGGCTCTCTGCTCTCTGCTCAGCAGGGAGCCTGCTTCCCTCTCTCTCGGTCTCTGCCTGCCTCTCTGCCTACTTGTGACCTCTGTCTGTCAAATAAATAAATAAATCTTAAAAAAAAAAAAAAAATCAGGGGTAGAGGATTCTCCAGTGTATCACTTCCTCCTGACAAGTCCTTAGCCCAGCTAGAAGTCTAGGAGTTTCACAGGGATCTGGATGCAGTAACTTGAAAATGTGGATACCTTTGGGCTCTGTTTCCATCGGTTCCTCTGTTCTCTCCTTCACCTCTGCCTTTTCTACTTTCTCCTCTCCCTCAGGAGGTTCAACAAGGACTTTTTCATCTTCTGAGGCAGGGGCAGGGGGTTGTGTACACTTCAAAGGAAAAAATATAGAAGTTGAGGCAGATAGGCCAGCAACTGAAAGGATGAATGGGCTTACCCATTCATCTTCGGTATGGCATCCAGTCACCCCAGCTCTTACCTCAATAGTGGCCTCTGGGGCTGCAGACTTAACCTCCTTTTCTCCTTCTGCACTCTCTTCTTCTTTGAGGCTATTCTCCTCTATTTTTATCCCATCCTCTGCAGACCAGTAGAAGACAATTAATTAGGAAGAAGGTTCTAGATCAGAGAGAAGGTCATGCCTTCTCAGTTAGTCTCATCTTAAGTGTCCTCTCGTGCCTTTAAGAGCCAGCCCTACTCTTAGGACGGCTCTCCTAAACTGAGAGGGAGACTGCTGTGTGTCCTGCCAGACTCCCCTGTCAGAGCTGAGAACAGGAGAGCAGAAAAAGCACTGGCAAGGACAGAAAAGGACAATACAGGCAGACTTACCAGCAGGGGGGGCAGGTGCAGGGGTATTGGGTTGTGTATCTCCTGGAGTGGAGGGTGTAGGAGTCTTTGGAGAAGGAGACCCTGGCTGGGACATTTTCTTGTTTTCTTCTACTTCAGCAAGTTCAGGCATGCTCCAGCGCCCATTGACATGTTCAAACTCCTGAACCTGTAGCAATGGGACAAGAAGGTGAAGACCCGATTCCAGCTCTGGGCTCCTTTCCTGTTGGCCCTCTAGTTTCTCCTAGAAACTGAACAAGGCAGAGAAGCTCAGGGCTTACCTTCTTTCGAATCAAGGACATGACACCAATCCTAGTAAGGACATGCTGGCGAGACAGGCCTTCTCGGGGGACACCATCAGCAAAGGTCTCAGCCCCATCTGCTCCTGGCTCACATAAATGTCTCATGAAAAGAGATACATAAGCCCTGTAGAAAAGAAGTGAGGAATGAGTTAAACAGCAATCAGGCCAACTCCTAGATGAGATCTTTCCCACTTATCTTAGACAACAACTCTGGCTCCATCTTGACATAAAGCCTGCCATTGCACTAAAGACTGGTTCTCCAGATCCCACAGCACGCCCTAGGTTCTCCTCCAGGGAAGCTACCAGCACAAAGAATCCTATGACTAACAGCTAGTCCCGCCAACCTCAACAGAGGAAGCTGCCAGCTCCCCTGCACAGCCGGGACCCACACCACGGAGTGACCAGAGAGCAAAAGCTCTTGCTTAGGGTGCCTGGGTGGCTCAGTCAGTTAAGCATCTGCTTCAGCTCAGGTCATGATCCCAGGGTCCTGGGATCGAGTCCTGCGCCAGGCTCCTTGCTCTCTCTCACTCTCTCTGTTGTTATCTGTCCCTCCCTCTCTCTCAAATAAATAAAATCTTTAAAAAAAAAAGAATAAGAAAGAATAAAAGCTGTTGCTCTCCATTATTCATTCCATCTCTCAACTTACTTGAACTCTTTCTCTGATTTGCCTCGCAGATCTCTCACAAGCCACTGGGTGGTAAAAGCATCCTGAGGAGGCATCCCATATCGCATAATTGCATTAAGAAAGGCTTTTCGCTGACGAGCATTAAAACCAAGTACCTAGAGGAAAGAGGAGTGTAGGTGAGAGGGAGCAGGCCTTATTCCATCAAAGACCAAATATCTAGCACTCACCCACCCCCACTTACACTCAAAGGACACTTACTTCAATATTCCCCCCAACACGGGCTAACAGAGGAGGCAACGGCTTATCTTTATCATTCCGCAGGCCCTTACGACTGGGCCTGCGGGGAGCTGCAAGAAGAGAAGGAGGTGTGAGCGACACTGGAAAGGGTGTCAAACAAGGCAATATTTAAAAAGCCAGCAGAAAGGCACAGCTCTCACCTTCTGAACGTTCATCGAAGTCTTCATCACCTTCCTCTGAGGCCACTGAATAATCGGACTGGTTGTCGGACTGGTCGTCCTGCCAATCTGGAGGGAGAGAGGGCAGATGAGCGGGGCCCACTGCTCTAGTGGAACGGCCCATGGGTGGGGGGCGGGGCCGGCCACACACACCTCGGTCCTCCTGGGAGCCATCATTGTAGTTGACCTGTTTACGGATTCTTTTTCCTTTGCCCAGATTTCGGGCTAGATCTTCTTGCTGCTGCTCATAATGGTGCCGCAGCAATTTCTCCCAGTAGTCAGGATCCACACTCTCTTCCTGTTTTATGATTTCTCGTTCTACCTCCTCTTCCTCCTGGGACAGAGGGAGGGCCAGGACTCAGGGCTGCTGAAGTCAGCACCACCAGCTACCCCTGGTCCTCACAGTTCCCATTCTGCTAGCTCCTTTTCAGGACTGGACTCTGAAATACTTAGTGTGCCTGCTTGGACCTAAGAACTTAAAAATAAATTTAGTTGACAGGACATGGCTCCTCATAATTACGTACGGATTAGCAGTCAACGTAACTAAAGAAAAACACAGGATGATGCTGTTATCATAAGAGAAGAATAAAGAGACAGTATGCTTTCTTCTAACCCCTTTGACACCTATACAGTTGGGAAATAGAAAAATGTAGAAAAGAGAGGTTAGATAGCAAGGCGTACAGAAGGGCTTCTGAAATGCTGCAAAAGATTTCATAAGACGTAAAGTGAAGGGCCATAAGCTCTTCTGTTCTTCACAACTTCTTAAGTTTGCCACCTGTGAGCAAAAAAACCCACAAAAAACAAACCAACAAATTATACACATACATCGTCTCATATCCCAGTAATGTTTATGTTCCTCTGGAAATCTTACATTTTTTTAAGACACTTCAGGACCAGTAACTGATTCCAAATCCCTTACATTAGAACTAAACCACTACTAACAACATAAAAGCAGAAACAACCTAAATGTCCATCATTATGGAACAAAATGAATAAATTTCTGGGGGTGGGAGTGGCCAAAATGGGTGAAGAGGGTCAAAAGGTACAAACTTCCAGTTATAAACAAGTCCTGGGAATGCAACGCACAGCATGGTGACTACAATTAGTAACATGTATTGCACATTGGAAAGTTGCTCAAAGTAGATCCTAAAAGTTCTCATCACAAGAAAAAAAATGTGTTAAGTATGCATGGCGACAGATGTTGACCAGACTTATCATGGTGATCATTTCACAATATATACAAATATTGAATCAATCCATTATATACTTAAAACGGTAATGTTTTCTGTGAATTACACCTCAATTTTAAAAAGTAAATAAGTTACGGTACTTCCAAACAAGGATATATTATGCAGCAAGAAAAAAGGGAGAGGAGCCTGGCTGGTTCAGTCAATACAGCATACAACTCTTAATCTCTAAATTGTCAAGTTTGAGCCCCACAGTAGGTGTAGAGATTACATAAAAAAAAAATATTTAGGGGCACCTGGGTAGCTCAGTCTGTTAGGTGTCTGCCTTCGGCTTGGGGCCCAATCTCAGGGTCCTGGGATTGGTCTGGGCCCTGCATTGGGCTCCTTGTTCAGGAGGGAGTCTGCTTTTCCCTCTCCCTCTGGGGTCCCCCCTCTGCTTGTACTCTTCCTCTCATTCTCTCTCTCACACTCTCTCTCCCTCAAATAAATACATAAGTTTTTTTTTTAAATGAAATCTAGGGGCACCTGGGTGGCTCAGTGGGTTAAGCCTCTGCCTTCGGCTCGGGTCATGATCTCAGGGTTCTGGGATCGAGTCCCGCATCAGGCTCTCTGCTCGGCGGAGAGCCTGCTTCCTCCTCTATCTATCTCTCTGCCTGCCTCTCTGCCTACTTGTGATCTCTCTCTGTGAAATAAATAAATAAAATCTTTAAAAAAAATAAAATAAAATAAAAATAAATAAATAATGAAATCTAGATCACCTGGGTGGCTCAGTTGTTAAACATCTGCCTTTGGCTCAGGTCATCATCCCAGGGTTCTGGGATCAAGCCCCGCATCCAGGTCCCTGCTCAGCGGGAAGCCTGATTCTCCCTCTCCCACTCCCCCTACTTGTGTTCCCTCTCTCGCTGCATCTCTATCAAATAAATAAAATCTAAAAATTTTTTAAGAAAAGAGGGGAGGTCTTTACCAATTTGGACCACATCTCCAAGATTTATTTATTTAAAGATTTTATTTGAGAGAGAGGCAGGAGTGGAGGGAAGCGGCAGAGGGAGAGAGGGGAGAGGTAGAGAGAGAAGCAAACTCCCCACTCAGCAGGCAGCACCGACACGAGGCTCGATCCCAGACCCCTTATTTTTAAAAGATTTTATCTATTTATTGAAAGAGAGTGTGCGGGGGGCGGGGAGGACAGAAAGAGAAGGAGGGAGAAACCAAATAGATTCCCCACTGGATGCAGAGCCTTGGGGGAAAGGGGGCTGGATCCCACGACCCCAAGATCATGACCTGAGGCGACATCATCAAGAGTCAGATGCTTAACTGACTGAGCCACAAAGACACCCCTAAATCTCTAAGAGTTAATAAATGGACAAAAGCAAGGCACAAAACATTATGTATAACAAATTACTTTGTGTTTAAAAGGAAAAGGGAGGGGAGCCTGGGTGGCTCAGTCAGTTAAGCACCTAAGCAACCAACTCTTGATTCTGGCTCAGATCAAGATCTTAGGGTTCTGAGATTGAGCCCCATGTCGGCCTCCATGCTGGGCCTGCTTTGGATTCTCTCTCTCTCTCCCTCTCCATCTATCCCGCTTGTGCTCATGCACTCTCTCTCTCTCTCAAAAAAAAAAAAAAAAAAAAAAAAGGAAAGGGAAAAAGGTGTTTGTGTGCACATGTGAGCACATGCATGTGTGTATATATATGGAGACATACATATAATTTGTATGCACATAAACTACCGTTAGAAAAATATACAAGAAACAAAACATCAGTGATCTCCAGGGAGCGACCTAGACAGAAAAGAGATTATCTTGTATCTCTTGAATCTTGAACGTGAATTACTATTTATTCAAAAAATATGATTTAAGAAGGTAAACAGCAGCTGGAGCCACTTAAGAGAGAGGGTCATTTGTATACCTGAGTAGCTGAGAGCAGAGGTTATCAATGGGAGGACCCCTCCTTCCCAAACATTCAGCATGTGCTGCCCCAGCCAATCACCGCCGTGCAGCCAGCCACCACTCTGACAGAAACACGAAGCACCTCACAGGAGGGCTGCTGGGACTGAATATCCCATGTCCAAAGACCTAGGTCAGAATTTTCAGCCACAGTTATACACAACCAAGGCTGGCAGCATCACCTCCAGCGAAGAACAAAGGTAACGGGTATATACGAGAAAAATGTAGCAAGGGAGATGGTTTTGAGTGGAAAGGATGAGAAAAGATGGAGAAGACTACCAGAAATCTATGCCAATTCAAAGAACCCTGAGTTGGGGCGCCTGGGTGGCTCAGTGGGTTAAGCCTCTGCCTTCGAGTCAGGTCATGATCTCGGGGTCCTGGGATCGAGCCCCGCGTCGGGCTCTCTGCTCGGCAGGGAGCCTGCTTCCTCCTCTCTCTCTGCCTGCCTCTCTGCTTGTGATCTCTGTCAAAATGAATGAATGGAATCTTAAAAAAAAAAAAAAAAAAAAAACCCAAAACAAAGAACCCTGAGTTGAGTGGTCTAAGGGGGACCAGAAGAAAAAGTAACCTTTTTTTTTAATTTTATACTCTACTTTGTTGGGGAGTAATTATTAAAGAAGCCACACCTTTAGCAGACTTAGGATTCGTTTGTTTGTTTGTTTTAATGATTGTATTTATTTATTTGACAGAGAAACAGCAAAAGAGGAAACACAAGCAGGGGGAGGGGAGAGGGAGAAGCAGGTTCCCTGCCAAGCAGGGAGCCCGATGTGGGGCTCAATCCTAGAACCCTGGAATCATGACCTGAGCCAAGGGCGGATGCTTAACGACTGAGCCACCCACACCCCCCAGGTTTTTTGTTTTTGATAAAAGAGATCCAGAAAAGGAAGGAAAGAGAAGAAGGGGAAACAATTCTAATGTTTTAAAAAGTATATGGAAGCAGCTGCTTAGGTATGTATTTCATCTCTAGCCTTTTCTCCAAAGAGATCTGAGATAGCAATCAGAAGTTTATGTGTAGGGTTAATAGAATACATAAGCTAAAATAAGATTCTGATAAGGAAGAACTAAAACAGATAAAAGTTTTGAGTGTGAAATTTGGCTGTGAGTTTCCTGACAGCCATGGTAAAAATGAATATGTGACTGCCCATATGTGATAGTATTTCTTTTCAAAGGAAGAGGTACAGTAATTCAACAATGTACTGACTTACGCACACGTTTTCTTCTTGTCTCAAATACCATCCTGGTCTCAGTAACAACTTGCAGACCAATCACCAAACACAGCATTGCCTTGGACTCATACTCACCCCCATCTCTTCTTCCCGCACCACGTACTGGGCCACTTTGAACGAGCTCAAATATTCATTCATGCCCTGCAGTTCTGTGTCTTCCGTCTCATCCTGATTACGGTCCAGAAGTCGTTCAATGGCCTTGTCATCATAGTGGATAACACTACTATCTTCTCCCTCTTTGTTGTCTCCTCCTATAAAGAATCAGAGGTCCACACCCTCAGTCAGCTTCAGCAGCTGCAGTGGTAAAAACAAATCCCACAGGACCCTAGGTCCATGTCTCTGGACCCTAAGTATCAAATATATCCTTTCAAGAAGCCAAGCCCCAGACCAAAACAAGTTCCTGACTAGCTCACCTCCGTCTGTGGCTTCATCCTTAAATAGCTCCTCAGTGCCAAACTTGAGGATGTCGTCAAGCTCCTGTTTGGACATGGATCCAGTCTTGGAGCCCAGCCCAGGCCGAACCACTAGATGTGTCAGCATCATCTTCTTCTTTGCCACCTGCGTGATGCGCTCCTCCACGGACGCACGGGTCACAAACCGATATATCATCACCTTCTTATTCTGCCCAATACGGTGAGCTCTGCTAAAAGCCTAAAGTTGGGCACAAAACAAACTCAGAAATGGAAGAAACCGTATTTTCCGGCTTCTGCTCTTGCCCCGATGTCCATGTAATAAGCTAAACTCAGCACAAGGCAGCTTGCTTTCACATGAACTCTAAAACCCTGCCCCCCTGATCACACCCTCTATCATGTTACCCCAAATAAGACCATAGCTAACCCAAACTCCCTGGCTCACAATAAGGTAAAAGACAAAAAGAATCTATTGTTTCCCCTGAAACAACTAATTCCAGATGGTGGAGCCCTCGCAGAGAACACTTACGTTACCAGTCAGTTACTGTATACGAAGGCCGCTATCTTTGCTCACCTGGATGTCATTATGGGGGTTCCAGTCAGAGTCATAGATAATAACTGTGTCGGCAGTGGCGAGATTGATTCCAAGGCCCCCAGCTCGAGTGGAAAGCAAGAAGCAGAACTGTTGAGCACCCGGTGCTAAGAAAGGAACCAAAACGCCATTAGAAGTGTCTCTTGAATTCTAATTAATAATTAACGTAGAAAGCATGTCAGAGATACAAAACATCAGGCAAACATCACACAGTAGTAATCACTGTAAGCGAGGTCCACGAATGGATGCTGAAGTCAATGTGCAAGTTTAAGGAGAAACAGTACATGACCATAGTCTCAAATACCTCCCTCATCCAGTTATGGAATGGGTAAGTCATGGGGGCAAAAGGCACAGCACAGGGAATACAGTCAGTGATACTGTAATAGCATTGTGATTACAGATGGCAGCTACACTCGTGGGGAACTTAACTCACAGATGTCCAATCACTACCTTGCACAGCTGATACTAATGTAACACTCTTGCGTCAACTATAGTTCTAAGTGGAAAAAAAAGAGACATTTATCAGTATCAATTCCAATTGGAAGAAAAGTAAGTTTACTATGGAGAAACTAAGCAGGTACCACCTGAACTGAGTGATCAAGGTTAACCTCACCAGTAATGGGACATTATCAATATCATGTCCTCCCCCTGAGAGGATGCAATGAAAAGAACACAGCATTGCTTTTATGGCATTCTTGCCCAAAATGTCTAATAAGCTCAACCTGCTAGGAGAAAACATCAGACATACCCAAACTCAAGAGACATTCTATAAAGTAACTAACCAGTGATCCTCACAAGTATCAACACATGAGAGCAAAGGAAAGAATGAAGAACTGTCACAGATAGGAAGAGACACAACAACCCCATGCAATGGGGGATCTGGTATTGGATCCTGAAATAGGAAAAGGACATTAGGAGGAAAACTGGTGACATTCAATTAAGGTCTACAGTTTGGTTACTAGTATGACATCAGTCATCACTTCCTGCTTTTGACAGTTGTACTGTGGTTACATAAGCAGTTATTGTGAAGAGAAGCTGAGTGAAGAATATATATGAACTCTGTATTGATTTTTGTTACTTTTAAGTCCAAAATTATTTTATTATTATTTTTTTTAAGATTTTATTTATTTATTTGACAGAGAGAAATCACAAATAGGCAGAGAGGCAGGCAGAGAGAGAGGAGGAAGCAGGCTCCCTGCGGAGCAGAGAGCCCGATGCGGGGCTCAATCCCAGGACCCTGAGATCATGAACTGACTCGAAGGCAGAGGCTTTAACCCACTGAGCCACCCAGCAGGTGCCCCTCCAAAATTATTTTAAAATGAAAAACGGGGCGCCTGGGTGGCTCAGTTGGTTAAGCGACTGCCTTCAGCTCAGGTCATGATCCTGGAGTCCCGGGATCGAGTCCCACATCAGGCTCCCAGCTCCACGGGGAGTCTGCTTCTCCCTCTGACCTTCTCCTCGCTCATGCTCTCTCTCACTGTCTCTCTCTTCTCTCAAATAAATAAATAAAATGTTTAAAAAAAACAAAATAAAATAAAATGAAAAACGAAGGGGCGCCTGGCCGGCTCAGTTCAAAGAGCGTGCAACTCTTGATCCTGAGTTCGAGCCCCACAGTGGGAGTAGAGATTAACAGAAAAATAAACTTTCTTTAAAAAAATTAATTAAATTAAAAATAAGGAGAAAGGGGAGGTGGGGGAGGAGTGGCAGCTACGGAGACATGTCTGCTACGAATTTGCTAACTGAGCTTGGTAAGTCCTTGTCCCTCTCTGGGACTCAAGAACAACAAAGAAGCTTAAATAAAATGCTCTTCGTGTGGCAAAAAAAACGAAGACTCCAAAGGGAAAAAAAAGGTCTGCTAGGAATAGTCCAAAACATTCTTTGAATCAAGGCATTCAAAAGCTTTACTCTTCCATATCACAATTAACAAAAACCCTAAAGAACCATACAGAAAAGCAGACTGACGAGAACAAGTGATCCATGCAAAGACACGAGTGAATGAGAACGCGTGGACTGAAACCACTCCCCCACGTTTACCATTGAAGCGGTCAATGGCCTCTTGCCGCATGTTCCCGGTGATCCCACCATCGATTCGTTCATACTTATAACCTTCATGTTCCAAAAAATCCTCCAACAGGTCCAGCATCTTGGTCATCTGTTAAGGGAGCACAGTTTAACGAAGGGCGAGTCAGAGGACAACTGCTCTCCTCGTGTCGCACTGGGCGGTTGACCACTTTCTCCTCAAGCTCCCGGCCCAGCCCGCACAATACCTGAGAGAAGATGAGAACGCGGTGCCCACCCTCCTTGAGGTTCTTGAGCATCTTCTGTAGCAGCAATAATTTACCAGATGCTCGGATTAGGGCACTGCCATCATACATGCCATTGGGCATTTTAGGGGCTTCCTGAGGGAAGAAGCAAGACAAGAAAAAAGCATTAAGCCCAACGGGAGCGCTTCAGCCCATGGCACAGTGAGGGGCTAGAGAGGAGGCAGAGCCTACCATCGCGGCCACGGGGAAGAGGTACGGGTGGTTGCAGCACTTCTTCAGATCCATCACCACGTTGAGCAGAGACACCTGGTTGCCGCCACCCCGAGCATTGAGTGCTTCAAAATTTCGAGTAAGGATGTACTTGTAGTATTTCCTACATGGACAAGATGGAGAGAGAAGTCAGACTCGAGAGCCTTGACAGGACTCAAACCTAACCTTTATATGACTCCTAACACAGTTCCCAGGTCTGAGATCTTCCTTCCAACACATCCCACATTGGGACCTAATGGCTGGCAACCTAACAGGCACCACTACTGGCACCATCACGTTAAGTAAGGCATTTAACTAAATTAAGCACTATGGCATCAGATAAAATCTCGCTTGCTCCCAACACCAGATGCCTGGAAGCAGAGTACAAGGAGGAATCACAAACACTGCAGGGGTGCCTGGCTGGCTCAGTTGTTAAGTGTGTCTGCCTTCAGAGTCCTGGGATCGAGCCCCGCATTGGGCTCTCTGCTCAGAAGGAAGCCTGCTTCTCCCCCTCCCATTCCCCATGCTTGTGTTCCCTCTCTTGCTGTCCAATAAGTAAAATCTTAAAAAAAAAACAAACATTCTGCAGACTAGTAGGTGTCTAGCTACTTTTACAAAACGGAGTCAATGCTTCTGTCCCTTCTGACTCACTTCTGCATAGGGCTCAGCTCCACACGCACAATCAATTCTGTCTTAGATGGCATGTTCTTGAACACATCAGCTTTGAGCCGCCGCAACATATGAGGGCCCAGCATGTCATGCAGTTTTTTAATCTGGTCCTCCTTGGCAATGTCAGCAAACTCCTCCAAGAAGCCTTCCAAATTGCTTCAGAAAGAGAAAGGAAAGTGGTAATAGGAAATGGGCAACAAGAAGAATTAGAAGCGGAGTTATCAGCTGATTACGGAGAAACGCACTTACTGGAACCTCTCAGGGGTTAGAAAGTTGAGCAGATGAAACAACTCTTCCAGATTGTTTTGTAACGGAGTCCCGGTCAGCAACAGCTTGTGTTGGAGCGAGTAACCATTTAACACCCGGAAGAACTGGAGAAGCAGATGGAGAAGGTGAAATCCAATGAAAAGAGGGCTCTGGGAGGTCTCTGCAAACCTGAGCTGTTTCACTGCCCAGTGGTTAAGCCCCCACACCGCTTCCATCTTCATCTCCCCCTTTTTTTTTTTTTAAAGATTTTATTTATTTATTTGCCAGACAGAGGGACTGAGACAGAGGGAACACAAGCAGGGGGAGAGGGAGAGGGAGAGGCAGGCTTCCTGAAGAGCAGGGAGCCCGAGGCAGGGCTGGATCCCAGGACCCTGGGATCATGACCTGAGCCAAAGGCAGACACCTAACTACTGAACCCCCGAGGCGTCCCTCCATCTCCCTTCTAAAGGCTGGCCACCAAGGGGAATTACCAATTAAGATGGGAAGGAGGCATCTGACCCTTCTGCCCCTCCCGGGCTCTCCCCTTCCAGAGCAGGTGGTGTAGAAAGCTCAAGCTGGAGGCCTCGACTTCCCTGCTCACCTTGGACTGGTTGTTCTTGAGCCGGTGCGCCTCGTCCACAATGAGGCAGGCCCAGTCAATGGAGCCCAAGATGGCCATGTCGATGGTGATCAGCTCGTAGGACGTCAGCAGCACGTGGAACTTCACAGACGCCTCTTTCTGCACAAGAAGACAACTTGGTCACTAATGTTTGCCCCCTCCAGTGCAGGCTAACCCAAAGGACTTACGGGGTTTTCCCTCCTCCCAGCTATTCTCCTCCTGGCTCACCCCAGGGATGGGAGTCCAAAACAAGCAGACTAAGCCCGCAGCAACAACTCCCTCTAGAGTGGTCTCCCACCCACTGAGATACCTTCATGCGAGAGGCTTTCTTGCCACCACGAATGGCGTTGTCTTCAAAGGAGAACTCATTCTCTCGGATGATGGCACGGCTGTCTTTGTCACCCACGTAGGTCACCACATACATATCTGGAGCCCACATTTCAAACTCCCGTTCCCAGTTGATGATGGTAGAAAGAGGAGCACTCACTAGGAAGGGGCCCTTGGAATGACCCTTGGAGAAAGGAGTGGCAGGATAAGGACTGAGGGCCCTAACACACTACCAGCCTGGCACCCATCTCTACCACTGCCACTAAGGCCAGCTGAGGACTGGCATGTGTGCTGCTGCTCCTACCCTCACCTCTGTCCACATATGAAAACACTTTGCCTGCTCCTTCCAAGACACACCCACCTTTACAGAGAGTCTAAAACCCGACCCCTTCCTGCAAGTCTTTCTGTGCTAATTCCACTCACACTCTGCTTATCTCAACGGGTATTTGTTCCCCCAAGCCTGAGGCTCTATGCATCCACCACTGATTCTACCCAGGGCTCCATCCCCTCAATCTATCTCTGTGTACATGTGTCTATCTTACTGTCACTCAATGTGTTCAAGTTCTGAGATCAATTTTTCTTTCCTTTTTCTCTCTCTTCAGGAGTGTGAAAAACCCACAAACACGAAGTACCCACCCACAAAACAACGAACCGCTCTAGCTTTCCTACCTCCTTGTAGAGAGAATAGAGGAAGACTGCTGTCTGGACAGTCTTCCCGAGGCCCATCTCATCAGCCAAGATAGTATCGGTGCCTTGAGCCCAGGAGAAACGCAACCAGTTCAAGCCCTCCATCTGATAGGGGTGCAGAGTTCCACCAGTAGCGTCCAGGTACTCCGGCTGCCGCTCATACTTCACTGTCGGCTGAAGGATGAAACGAAGGAAGTGAGGAGCTGCCAAGGAGCTCTCTTCCTTCCTTAAGATAGCGGATGCTTGCTCCTCACACATCCTCATCAGATCCTCAAGAGCCATAAAGAACCGTGGGGAAACAGATCTTCAACGGCTACTGGTAACTCTGATTTAGGATCCTCTCGGAAGCAAGGCAACTAACCCATCAGAAAGATTGAGATCTTGGGCCTACAGATCTCTGCTAAAAGACCGCGTCATAGCCTCCCTGACAAGACAGTAATTCTGCTGATCAAGATCCACCAGGTCAACAATCCTATGCTCCCCCTAAAAAGTCAGCTTTTTGTTTTTTAAAGATTTCATTTATTTATTTAACAGAGAGACAGAGAGAGCCAGAAACCACAGGTGGGGGGAAATGCAGAGGAAGGAGGAGAAGCAGACTCCCCTGCTGAGCAAGGAACCTGACTCGGGACTGGATCCCAGGTTGCTGGGATCATGACCCTGAGCCAAAGGCAGACACTTAACCGATTGAGGTACCCCCACACCCCTAGAGTTATTTTTTAACCTTAAAAGCCTTTATGTTATATAACACAAATAAACCCCAGAAAAACTGAGCCATGAATTAAGAGTCAGAAGATGGGCCACCTGGGTGGCCTCAGTCATTGAGCATCTGCTTTTTGCTCGAGTCTCGGTCCCAGGATCCTGGGATCAAGCCCTGCATCAGGCTCCCTGATCAGTGAGGAACCTGCTTCTCCCTCTCCCACTCCCCCTGCTTGTGTCCCCTCTCTCACTGCCTGTCAAATAAATAAATCTTAAAAAAAAAATGTGGAAGACCCAGGTTCCAATACAAGTTTCATAAAAGCTTAGTTACATGATGCATCCCTAGGTAACACTTTCTCAATCATAGAAAATACCACTGCCTATGTTTTCATTTTTCTGATGATGCAAAAAGAAAATGAGATGTAGAGAAGTAGGGAAGCTTCTAGCTCTGAAGTTACTGCTGGCAGGGCATCGCCAGGAGTACCAGCCATAGACTGGAGTACATAAGACGTATCGTCCCACCCAACAAACCGTCCCCTCCCTCTTCTGCCCCAACTCACATCCACTGTAGGAGTTTCAGGAGGCCTCTCCAACTTCCTCAGCTTCACCTTCTTGAGCTTCTTGCCTGGTCGTCCTTCCTCACCCCTCATTAACTCCCTGAAAGAAGACAGACATCACACAGACGCCCAAGGTCCTTCTCCGTAAGAACCAACTCCCCACTTCAGCAAAGCCGCCCACCTGTGATTCCAGTAGCTCTGCTTGAACAGATCATAGTCCTGTATCTCCACATCCTCGCTCTCCCAGGATGCCTGATCGTAGGGCAAGTCCCGCCACTTGATCAAGTAGTGGACATGGCCCTTCTTGTCCACACTGCAAGGTCAAGGAGAAAAAAACCCTCAGAGCCAGAAGACGACACCTCACTCTCAAAAAGTGCCAATAATAGATGTTCCAAACTAGACTTCTAGGAAGGCCAGATGCCACATGTATTCAGTGTCTCTCTATCACACTAGTCTTTGCACCTAAAATTACATCTCATCTATAACCTTCTCCTGTGGCTCAAATACCAGGATTCAGTCAGTTAATAATAATACATCGACATGTCTCTTCCAAGTTTAAATCACCAGTGACATCCATTTGCTTACTCCCTTCGGCAGCAGTCTCCCAATGGCTATGCTGCCTACCTCCAGTTCGCCCAAGACCACCACCAGTCTGACCCTGTTCCACTGGTACCTGTGGTTGAGAATTCGGTGGATCATCATCCACTCAGGTTTTATGCCATAGCGATAGAAGCGTTCCTCCATCTCTGCAAATTTAGGATCTTTGTTCTTACGCTTCCGGCTCTTCTCTTCATCACCACCAAAGTCCCCGGAAGGTGGTTCGTCCATATCATTCTTTCGCTGATAGTTTCGGAACATCACTTGACAGTGCAACTCCAACTGCAAACAGAAGGAGACATCAGCCATCATGGAGTGGCATCCGCTCCTTCCAGCCACAAGGCTTCACTGCAGTCCCCAGATCTCCAGCCTATCCCAGGTTTACCTGCAGTTCAGACACCCAGGAGCAGTGCCAGTAAGACATGCCTTGCCATTTCACAAAGAACTGCCGCTCTGGCCTCCCCTCCAAGGGCTTGGGAGAGGGAGTATTGGGATCAGCATCTGGAGGCCGAGGCACTGGTGTGGGAGATGGTGGCTGCCCCCATTTCCAGATTAGAATCTTCTGAACTTTGCCCTTAAGCGCTGGACACTGAGAGAAAAAGAGGATGCAACATCAGATCATTACCAAGGAGAGGAAATTTAACAGCCCATAGCCTCAGCCTTATCAAAGGATCATTAAAATCTTATTTCAAGAGGTGCCTGGGTAGCTTAGTCAGCTAGGAGTCCAACTCTTGGGTGCAGCTCAGATCATAAACTTGGGGTCATGGGATCAAGCCCCCCGCTGGGGCTCAGTATGGAGTCAGCTGGAGATCCTCTCCCTCTCCGCATCCACCCACCCTGCTTATGCTCTCTTCCTCTCTCTCTCTCTAAAATAAATAAATAATTCTTGAATTCTCTTTTTAAGAAGAACCATTCTACGTAAAGAATAATAGAATTCCATCTCCGCTTCTGGACTTCATCCAGAATTTGAGTGACACTATCACTCCTTTGGGTTTTTTTTTTGGGGGGGGGGGGGTTGGTTTTTTGTTTTGTTTTCTTTTGTTTTTAAAGATTTTATTTATTCATTTGACAGATAGAGATCACAAGTAGGCAGAGAAGCAGGTAGAAAGAGGAGGAAGCAGGGTCCCCGCCCAGCAGAGAGCTCGATGTGAGGCTTGATCCCAGGACCCTGGGATCACGACCTGAGCCGAAGGCAGAGGCTTTAACCCACTGAGCCACCCAGGCGCCCCTATCATTCCTGTGTTTAACAGAGCCAATAGCGAGACTTCAACAATAACCCAGAACCAGAAAAGCAGAGAAAACCCCCAGACATATGGCACCAGAATTCCTCTCATGAGCAACTGAAAAGCAATTAAGTAATCCTATTAACCATTCTAAAATACCAAGACCCCAAAGCTGGGTGCCAAGACAGAATGGATGGTCTAGGCTGGAGAAACACGGCTTTAAGAACACCCCTAAGGGACGCCTGGGTGGCTCAGTTGGTTAAGCAGCTGCCTTCGGCTCAGGTCCTGATCCCAGCATCCTGGGATCAAGTCCCACATCGGGCTCCTTGCTCGTCAGGGAACCTGCTTCTCCCTCTGCCTCTGCCTGCCATTCTGTCTGCCTGTGCTTGCTCTCTCTCCCTCTCTCTCTCTCTGACAAATAAATAAATAAAATCTTTAAAAAAAAAAAAAAAAAAGAACACCCCTTAAAAGAGCTGGCAAAGGGTGCGTGGGTGGCTCAGTTGGGTTAAGCAACTGCCTTCAGCTCAGGTCATGATCCTGGAGTCCCGGGACTGAGTCCTACATCGGACTCTCTGCTGAGCAGGGAGTCTGCTTTTCCTGCTAACCTCTCTCTTCTCATGCTCTCTCTCTCAAATAAATAAACAAAATCTTAAAAAAAAAAGAGAGAGAGATAGCAAAGCATCAACTCCTCTGTTCAAAGCTAATCCTACATTTTCCCAGACAAAGCTATCCCCAGACTACATGAGAAAGGAAAACAATCTGTCTCAGGGTTAAAAGATAGAGTTCTCCAATGACCTCTCCTACACCTCAGCCCCCCGAAGCCTACACATAAAAGAAGTATACCCTTCTGCTAGACTACACTTACCCATACCTCCCACCTTGGCTAGGGTCAGTCACTCACCGT
Source organism: Lutra lutra (assembly GCF_902655055.1). Lineage (NCBI taxonomy): Eukaryota > Metazoa > Chordata > Mammalia > Carnivora > Mustelidae > Lutra > Lutra lutra. Next base: position 42,444,453 of record NC_062285.1, read on the forward strand.
ACAACGGGGACAGAGCCATTCACCATTAGGAATCTCTGGAAGTGGGGGGTTCAGGCAGTGGATGTGGTAGGATGAAGGACAGGTGTCACAGCAGAGCAGCTCCCCACCATCTTTACAGACACGACAGAATTCCATATGGTGGTCATCCTCCTCTTCAGGGTCTCCTCCAACCTCTTCCAGGATCTCCTCACCCTCTGAATTGTCCTCTTTAGCCTCCCACTGGATGCCTTCCTTCTCCTGCAGTAAAGGACCACAGAGTCAGATTATAACCTCCCCCCACCCATCCAAGTCGGAACCACACCCATCATTTCTTTGAATGCTTCACAAAGTCCACACCAGTACCACCACCCAGGCCCAAAGGATCTGTCACCCCACCCTTCCTCTTGAGGGTTCCAGAGGGCCACAATGGCCAGGTACTCACGCAATGTGGACAGCTCCACTTGCCCTCGGGAGCCTTCTCCATATCCGGATCCAGGCAGACCATGTGGTAGGCTCGGGGACAGGTATCACACAGGATGATCTCACCGCCTTGCTGGCACACCTCGCAATAGTCCTGGTGGTCTGTCTCATAACCATCCACAGCAGTCACCTCCTCCTCGCCTAGGCAAGGAAGAGGGAAAGCCCAGTTATTAGAAAAAAACTACCTCCCCCCACCCCCTCTAAAATAAACCCAACCCCGATCTCCTTAGGGAGATTCTTCCCCAGTCATCCCCACCCCACCCCATCACACACAGACCCAAAAAAGAAACACACCTTTCTTTTTCTTTTTAGTGGTTCGGAGTTTCTTGCGGCTGCGGCTACTGCGGCTGGTAGAACCATCAGAAACGGAATAGCTATTGATGCTGGCATCATCGAAGTCAGACTCCACATCTAAGTCATCATCCTCACTCTGGCGGAATGAAATGAAAGAAGATTAGAGGTTAAAGCCAAGGGGAAGGAGAATTTACTAGAGAAGGGATCACTCTTACTAAGGGTGCTAGAATCCCAGCAAGGACGGTCAGGTAAGAAGCCTAGTCACTGTGTTCTGGGGCCAAGACCCCCACTCTTACTTGCCTACCGTGAAGGCCAGACCTGGACATAGAGTAACACTGCACCAGAACGGGATGGGCTGAGCTCTCACCGAGGATCTCTTACGCTTAGAACCAAAACCTCCCAGCTTGATTTTCAGGGGAGCTACTTTCTTGGGTTTAGGCTTCTTGGCGTCAGGTACACGAGGGCTGCCCTTGGGCTTCCTCCGAGCATTGGGACCTAAAGTCAGAGAGCACACTTAAGATCAGGTAATCCAAACACATGACAAGACAGCAGATGGAAAAGATTAATAAAATATTCTCTACCTAAGCACATTTCCCCATGTCCAGCTTCCCAAAATTTCCCTCCTAAATCCAAGATTCATTTCTACCTCACACTCCTCTATCTTTAGGCTGACAGAACAGCATCCTCATGCTTCTTCCGTCTTCAATATCCCATGCCCACACCATCCCGCCTCACAGTGGGTCTCATTTCACCTTTGCCCTCCTTGGTCTTGGCCTTGCGGATCGGCACCTCCACAGGCGGAGGAGGTGGTGCAACTTCAGTGGCCGTCACCATGCTCTCCACCACAGCCACCGCTGCCGCCGCTGCTGCCGCCACAGAAGCCCCGGAACTGCCTTTGAAGGGATTGTTGGTGCTGAACTCACGCCACTTTGCACCCAAAACCATCATCATCTTGGAGACAGCAATCTTGGGGTTTTTGGCAGCAATGAGGGGTCTGGTGGAGAAATGGACAAGAACAAAGAGGAAAATCTTTGAGAATAAATGAGACAGAGAGAGAAGCGAATAGAGATTATTCAGGCACTCTCCTCCCCAGCGCCCAAGGCCCCCACTATTTACCGGACAAACTGGCTGAAGGCCTTGTAGTTGGTGAGGGTGCGATAATCCTCCTCTGAGAACACATGGTCAATGTCTTCCATGCCCCAGTCTTCCAGGAGCTGAGCGGATGACTTAGGCTCCTGCAGAGAGAGCAAGGTCAAAGACCTGACACCTAGTGTCCATACTTGCTAAAGGAAATCTGAGCTGAGATGAAGGCCTGCAAGACCAGGGGAGGAGAGCGGAGAGAAAATCATTACAACCGGGGAGAGAGAACACTCTAAGGGGCAGTGCAGTATCTGGGAGACAGAGGACAGGAAGCCAACCGCAAGCACACAGGAGAGGACAGAGGTCAAGGCACCTTTGAATCATCATCATCGTCATCCTCCTCCTCCTCTTCCTTCCGCTTGGATTTACTCTTCTTTTCTTTCTTAGGTCCAAGCTTCTTCTTTTTCTTCTTGCCAGGGGTATAGTCGCTGCCCTCACTGTCTGAACGCAGAGCCACCTCTTCCTCCTCCTCCACAAACTCCGGCCCCTCCCCAGAGCTGTCCCCCAGCTGCCGGCATAAGAGCATACGCTGGAGCAGGGAAGGGGGAGAGGGAGACAGACACACACATGCTACACACATGCTGACCTCAGGACAGCCCTGAGGCTCATCCCCAGGACCTGGCCCACCACTGGAGAAGAAGAAACAAATGTCCCCCCACACCCCTCAACCGTTCTCATCAGAGCTTCTCCCTTCTTATTCCCCAAACATCCAGTCACCCACTCACCTCCTTTTTTTGGCGCTTGCTCTTAGGGATTTTAGGGTCCCGAGGTTTCTTAGGCTTTTTCTTCTTCTTGAGCTTTGGAGTCTCTGCTTCTGACAAATCCTCTTCTGGGTCCTCTTCGTTTTCTACATATATTTGGCAGAGAGAAGCGGGTAGAGAAAAGATCAATAGCAAAAGGTCAGAGCCTAATCCAAAGGCTTTAGACTTTATTCCCCCACCTCTTGTCCCAGATTCCACTGAAGAGAACTGCTATACTCACCACAGAAGGAAGCTGATACTCAGGACAAAAACAGACAAAGAGAGAGCTGTATATACCCGAAATAGGCCTGTCAGGCCAAACCAGGCCCACCTCGGGCAGCTGTCCAGACCCCTGCCTCCTTTCCCTCATCCCTCACTGGAGTCCTCTATATGTTCACCAGTGCAGCTGAAGCAAGGTGCTTAGAATAAACCAAATAAGAGAAATAGGTCTAGCCCTCCTCTAACTGTCCACCAAATATCCTACAAACCAGGGGATGAAAATGAAAGGTCCTCCCCATAAGGCAAAAATGACAGAATACATCTTAACCACATTCCCAGAACGGTATCAGTCCAGGGGTCCCAGAAACCACACCCTTCACTACCCACTTTGGTTCATCACTGCTTAAAACCACCAGAATCCTCAAGCCAGAGGTTCAGTTGTCAGCTCAGTATCATACCCACTCCCAAACATAATTTCCATCTCCAGCTCCACAATTCCTCCCCAGCTTCTCCTGGGTCAGTAGCCTCTTCTCCCCAGGGGCCCAAATCAGCCCAGCTGTCACTATCTCCTCCACACCCCCCCCCCAATCCTCCTCCCATCTGGCTCCACCTCCTCCCCTGGCTGGGAGCACACACAAAGCCTGGGGTAATACTGAGAGCTCCTGGGCAGGGATAGGTGGGAAGGGGCACAGAGGGGGAGGAGAAGACCAGGATGCAGCTTCCTTTGTAACTAACACACATTCACACCACCTCCCTCCTCCCTCCTCTCTCTCCTTCTTCCTAAGCCACCCCCGCCCAGGGAGGGGGGGAGTGGAGAAGGGAGTGGAGAGAAGGAGGGAGTGCCTCACCCACTGAGGAGAGGGAAAATGGCTCCTGACCGCAGAAGCCAGCCCAGGGCACCCAGCTGCCAACATAGGACAGGAAGTAGCAGGGGAGGGGGTGGGGTTGGGAGAGGTAGCCGAGGAAAGACTACCCTCACAAAGACTTCCCAAATTACTACCTGGCCCCAGGTCCACATGCCACTTCTCCTAACACCTATTCTGGGATAACACAGTTCTCGAGAGGCCACTCTAATGTCCTACACAAGGAAACCCAAGACAAACGTGAAGGGTAATACAAGAGGGACTGGGTTACTCCCCTCAATCATAATTATTTTTCCAATCATCAGAGCTAAGATTTAACAAAGGCTCAGTGGAGCTATGGTCAGAGCATACAATCTTCTCAAATTTTTGATATCCAAAAGATTTACCTTGAGGAATGGGAGCCCACAAGAAGTCTCTATAACTCAGGTTCCTCCTCACCACCTATCTCCCCAAGAGTCCAAGCCATAAATCCTAAACCACCTCTCACGGATTACAAATAGCCACCTATCCAACATATATGGGAGTGATGTCTTCACCAAGAAAAAAGGAGCAGCACCTGGACAGTGCTGGACAACAATATGCTTCCTTCAATCTTACACACATGCTCTTTGGCCCTGACCCCCAGAACTGGCCCTAAAATGCTTCTGGCTCCGCCCTTCCTGAGCAAAGCAGATACTAGGGAACATGAGACATTAAGCTTGACAAAGCACCATCAGCCTCCCCCCACTCAGCCCAGGATCAGGCCAGGCATAAGAAAGCCCCTCCCATTCCCTTGGGAATGGAACACCAGCCTGGATCTCACCAGAAAGAACCATTTTCTTAAGGCTTCTCCCCAGCAATCCCCATGTCATCCCCCTCACTAATCAGTTCCATTTCTCCATTCCTCGTCTTCCTCACCTCCATAAAAACTGGATACAAGGACAAACTCATGCAGGTGAAGGGAACACCCATCCTCATAAGACCCCCAAACTTCTCAGGCAGATAATGTGCTGAGACAACGTGCGGCAAAGTGGCTGAGACATAAATGATTTGGGAAAGGGGCAGGAATGGGGCGTGGCAAGTGGAAAAACTGGGTCATGCTACAGCTTGGGGCAGAGTTCACCCTGGGAGCCTTCACAGCTCCCAATCAACTGGGGGGGCAGCCCCAGACCAAAAAGCCAATGGGAAGCCAAGATGTGGAACCAGCATTGGCTGGATAGCACTACTACTTCTCTGGCCCCTCACAGAAAGGATCAGATCATATTACCTAAACCACCACCCCACCCCCACCTTGGGCAATAGCACCGAAATTTGCCACCTTGGCCTACATGGTGATGAGACTAAGTCTAAGTTTCTTATCCCAACAGCTGAAGATTCAGTAACAAGACCCCTCTCCTAAGTGCCCTCAGTTTCAAACGAAGACTTCCAACTTAGAAGACGCCAAATGTAGAAACATCTTTCCCAGACCACTTCAACTTGCTGCTAGAGCTAAGGAGAGAGAAGCCAGAAGTGAAAGATGTTTGATGGGAAACAAAAACGGGACGAGCAAGCTCTGGAATTAAAAGAAAAATAAATATAAGCAGAGAATTAAAAAATGGCATTAAAAAAAAAAAAGCTCAAAAAAAGGTCAAGGAAACAAGTAAGTGACTTAGCTAAGGGCTCTTTAAAAGGAAAGACAGCCACTTAGATGCATGACATCAATCACCATTTGAGAAGAGACAAGGGCTACTCCAATCACGCAGGGTGATTATAACCATACGGGTTTGGCCAGTCCAAGGAGCCACCCCCAAACACAGACAGAACACCCCCAACACACCTACACAAACACTTCATGCCACCAGCCCAAACCCTAGGCTCCCTAGGCTCCTTGCATGGAGGCAAAAGCCTCTAGGAAAAAAGCCGGTATTATGTCCACTTGCTATAGGAAAGTGGGGGGGGGGGGGGGGGGGAGTCTGCAGGGTGTCACCTCTGTTCTTTTGCCCCTCCCTAGTATATCTTTCAGACTATGACATCCTACCCCTAGCCCCCATCATTTCCCCACTTCAAACATTCCAACAATCTGCCTGGCTAAAAGCGCTCTACAACCCAGCTAAGGAGCGCAATTCAAACTTCACACAGTTGAGACAGCACAGAAAACCCGTAACTGATCAGAAGCTAAAAATAATCAGATAGTAACCAGCACTCCCTCTCTCCTTTCCACAGCAGCAACCACAGGATCCTACTAACACAGATGACCGACTGGTCTCCAAAATGCAATCCTCAACACATACCCCCTCCCACCCCCCCTCCAGGGGTCCCAGCCACCTGCATTCCTCCATGGACCCCGCACAAGGTAAGGTCCGCCAGCCCAGAGAGCTCCCTCAACCGGGAACTGCATAGCATTCCTGAAGACAGTGCAGCAAGCTTGCATCTAGGTCCCAGAGCCCAGGAGGCACATGGCTTCCACCCCCTCCCACAAGAGCTCCGCAGAAGGGAACCACTCCCTTCGGATGCCCTCCACCTCAGACTCTGCACACAGAGAGAGAGAAACTCAACCCTGCCTCACCAGAGTCGCTAGGGAGGGCCCAAATGCCTCCTTCCTGCCCTGGGCCCTTGGGGAAGATGTTACCTGGGTGGGGTGGGGGCAGGCTGTTGTTCAAAAGTGCATCCATATCTTCCTCCTCGCTGCCCGCCGAGCAGGGGGACGGGGAGCCCAGGCCCGACGCCATCCCCTTCCGCTCCCGGCCAGGGAATCGGCCCAGCTGCTCCTGCCTGCGGCCTGGGGCCCTCTACTCTGGCCCGAGTCACTGTGCGGGGGAGGGGGGAAAGAAAGAGAGAACAGTCAGTGACGCGCACTGTCCCCCTCCCCCACACCCACCCGCTCTTTCCGCCCACCACCACCAGCGGCCCCCCCACCCCAGCCACCCTAGCAGGGCACCCGAACCACTCAGGCTGAACTTAGTTCCACACTCCTCGAGGGCAGCCCGGAAGCCGGCTCCCCAACCGGAGCCCCCCAGATGAGCGGGAGCGACGCCCCCGAGGGCAGGCTGGTGCAGGCGTGGGGAGGGGGAGAAACCAGACTGGACCGAGCAGGGTGTGACGCGGGGGGAAGGGGGTCCGAGTGGACGCGGCGCGGGGGGGGCTGGGGGAGGCGGCAGGCGGCGAGGCGCTCGGGGACACAAGGTCACTTGGGGGTGGGGGGGCGCCTCCCTGCGCCTGGGGAGGGGCCAGTCCCCAGACAGGGCAGCTCTCCAAAGGCTGTCCTCTGGGACAACTCAGGTTCTCCTGAGGAGCTGCGGGGCCGAGGGGGCGTGGAGGCTTGGGCGCTCCAGGGGGCTGGAGGTTGGGACCCGGGGGGCGAGGGAGCGCCCACCGGGCAGGGGGCCGGGCCACGTGTCCTGGGGGGCAAGTGAGCAAAGGGCGAGGGGGCGGGCGCCGGGCATTATGGGAGACCAAGCCCGAGGTGGGAGTCGCGGGGGGCAAGACTCGGGCCGGCTTAGGGCGGGGGTGGGGGGGCAGGGCGCCCTGCAGGCAAAGGAAAGGAAGGGTCGGCTCCTCTGGGCAGGGGGCGGTCCGCGAGTCCCGGGCGTCTGAGGAAGGGGTGGGTGGAGGGATGAGCGGGGGGCTGGTCGGGCTGAGAGGGGCGTCTCTCTGGGAACCCCGCGCTCTCCTCACCCCGGAGCCGCCGCAGGTCGCGCTGGGTCCGGCCCGGTGTCACTCCCGCTCCGGCTCCTCCTCGCCGCGGCCGAAGGGGGGAAAATGGCTCCGGCTCCGGCGTCGCCTCTTAAAGGGCCCGAAACACCGGCCGGGAAATCCCACCGCACAGGCCCCGCCCCCCCACGGACAGCCCATAATAACCTCAACCAACTCCAACCCCCCCTCCACTACCGCCACCCTCCTCCTTAGGTCTCCCGGGCAACCCCCGCCCCCTCGTCGCTCAGGCAACCATTGGCCACGCCCCCTTCGAGCGCGCGCGCGCGTGTCACCCGGGCAACCACCCACCTCCTGGCCATCCCATAATACACACGGACACCCTACCACCACCACCCCCCCACACACACACACTCCATACACCTATATGCCAAGGCTGTTGACATCTCATAATATTGCAGACCTTTTGCAACTAACCCTTTCCCCACCTAAGACATCCCATAATAGTCACCCTTTGCCAACTTCTTCACTTTGGCCCTAATGCTAACATCCCATAATAATTCGTCACCTCTCCTTCCCCATGGCCATCCCATAATAAGCACCCCTCCCAGCACTTCAGCCTCACAGCCCATAATACTCATCCCCATCCCCCACAGACATCCCATAATAACCACTCTTCATCCACCCCCAGTTAGACATCCCATAATAGTCAGAAACTCCCCCCTCCCCCCCACATTACAACAACGGACACTTCGGCCTCCTCCCACACACATCCCGTAATAATCAGTTTCCCACTTTCTATACTCACATCCCATAATAAGCAAACCCCTAGCCTGAGCTGCCCTCAGCCCCAGCAGGATAGGGTCTAGATCCTCAGAACACCACTCTCAGCCTTCATACATCCATTCTAACTCCACAGCCCATAAAAACCTTCTCCTCTGTCAGAGAGATATCCCATAATGATCGGCAGTCCTACTGTCACCCTACAGATGGACATCTAATCTCCTTTCCTCTAACCCTGGAAAGATATCCCATAGTTCTACTCCTCCACCCCACCCCCTGATATCCCATAATAATGTCAAGCAGCCCGTGGTCCACCAGACATACTATAATACTCCCAGCACAACCCAGAGTCACATCCCATAATGCTTCACCTCCAGCCACCACCCCTATGCCTTTCCAGCCAGGCATCCCATAATATTCATATTCAAACCTCCACAGGCTGTCAGTCTATTCTAACACCCAGAGCCACAAGGGTGAAGCAGGCTACCCACACTGCCCTGTGCCCGCCCCAACTTGTACACACCTTTATCCCTTTCTGGGCCAAAGCAGTATCCTGGCATAAAGCCTCTTGATGTCTAGGACAAACCCTACCTTCCCTCATCCCATCATTTCCAGACACTCAGGAACTGAGAGTCAACCTAGAGCCCCATCCAATCCCACCAAATTCAGTTATTCTTCAGATGCTTACCTTCAGCTCTTAAGTTTTGGGTAGAGCCAACCAAATACCATGCTGATCAGATGAGCCACTTACATAAAGTTTAATTCAGCCATAGCATCCCATAATAATTATAAGCTCCTATCTTTACAAAGGAGTCTTTATTTCTCAGCATTTCAGCAGTCCTTCTCCCATGTCACCCTGCCTCTCCAGGTCAGGTGGTCCAGCATGCCTGGGCCAGTCCCATGGATGGACATCCCACCATGATATGAAGTGAGAATTCTGCTATATATATATCAAGAACCAAGACCCCTCTCCTCCTCACTGCTACTCCTGTTCACTCAACAGACATTGCCAGAGCACCTAGTAAGGCAGCAAGCTGGGTGCCACAGGGAATGCAAGGACCACAGGTGCCTCCCTTTAAAAAGCATGAACAACTCATCGAACTATGGGACAATATAGAATGTCTGATGTCAAGGGAACACTGCTGAGTGCTATTTCCCAATTTCCTGTTAAAGAGAATAAAAGAGATCCTAACTGGTCTTAGGAGAGATCAGGTCCCAGTAGAGGTTCTTGATAGTCCTTCTAGAAACTAGAAGGTATTCCAAAAGGATTTACGGTATAGATGGGTGGTCAAGATATCTCCTATCTGTTCCCTGCCACACAAAGGGATTTTGATTGGAAAACAATGTCTATCTATCCAGTGTTTCTAAAACTGAAATCCTGTAATATCATTATGGCCTCCTTTTTGAGAGACTCTTAACATACCAGAGTTGTTATCCTCATTCTTGAACACCAAATTCCGCTTACCTTCAATGTCCTGTATTTTTTAACCACTTTTTTGTTTATATCCTGAAGTCTCATACTTCCAACTGCCCCCATTCTCATCTTGTTGGGGCCCATTCTCCATCCAAAAAAACCCTTTGATGTATAATATTCACCATCTTTCCTCCTCCCATGTACAAGTCAACATTCTAGAATGCCTCTTTCATTCAGTTATGCTACAAGGTAGCCTTCCAATGTATACCCTCCCCTTCCCAGACTGGGCCTATCTTGCAGTTACCTTGGGGACCCAGTCTTAGAAAGTCCAAGGGCCCAGTCTTAAGAACTGTTAGCCCTCAGAGAGCCTGATCCCATAAACCTGTCATTTTCCCCTTTTCCTGGTCCCTAGAGAACCAGGACCCAAGTGAAAACCAATGTCTTAGCACCATTGCCTTGCTGCCCCCAACCCCCAAGGCAGAGATAATGTCTTTCTTTGCTCTCATGTGCCTTTTCATACATATCCAAGAACATGGCAGTGGGACGGGTTGGAGAGAACCTGGATCATCTTCTAGGATGAACCTCACACCGTCTCTGCATTGCTCTTCTAAACCTCACTTTCCTAGAGAAAGGTCCTGGCCAGAGGACTCTGCCCTCCCCTGGGAACCCAGGGCTGGAGTTGTGGCAAGGAGAAATAAATTCAGGAGAGGTGAGAGCTTGCTTTAAGAAGTTACGGTCCCTTTGCTTCTCAGCAGAGCACCTGTGGTGTTAATACATCTTTTCACCAACTCCTACCTGACTTAACTCCCTGGAGCACCCTTTTGCCACATCCCTGAGGTGTGCAGGCCATTTCCCCCATTCTGCAAGGTTGCCATGATCTTCCTCATTCAATTCTCATGACATCAAAATTGGGCCGCATTCATTCTTGCAAACTCTCCCCCATGACCGTTCTGAGTACTTAGGATGGACCTTGTAAGCCTCACTTAGGGGAGAGGAGGCAGCTCTGTTAAGATATCATAATGTGGATATACCTTCTTTCAACAACATTCTCCTTGGCAGGTAGGGCTGCTAGATACCTATTATGCCCTCCTCTCTCCCCTTTTCTCCAGGGAATCCAGCCTGCCTCTGGGCCTCAAATTCCCTTCTAAGATATCCCCATCTGCCCCATAGCCTTTTCTTCTCATATATATAAACCCCATTACTACAGTGATTCGTAATATAAACCAGGAAGAGAGTTTTGTAACTGGGTAGTCACAGCTTTGTGCCCGTGATTATAAACACGGATTGCATTTGTCCCCCATAGCTCTCTGCCCACCTCTCCCTGCTCCCACTACAAGGAGAATGTTAGAATCCCTTTGCCTCTTCTTGAGTTCCAGAGAGGGCTAGGATGAGTGTGTTTATGTATTGCTTTTGTGGTCTTTATGCTTCTTTGCTCCCCCACTCCCTGGCCCCACGCTACCCTTCCAGATAAATTACAAATAAACCACTAGCATGATTGGCCCACAGAGACTAAGGGTGGGATAATCTCCTGATTAATGCACCCAGGGGGACAACCTCTCTAGCCGGTTACCTTAGAGTTCTGTTTCCATCCCATGGTACAGAAGAACCTAGAATAACACTCAGAGTGGGTTGTCCATGGAGTTTTCAGTACATGCTCTCTCTACATCTCTATTTTCTGTGAGCCCCAGAAACTGCCAGTAAGAGGTCTAAGGGACCAGTGTTCTCCTGCTTTGTCAGAAAAGGGCTTTGGAAAGACAACATAGGGAGGAAAAGCCACAGTGACAGTGCATTGTGATGGCTAGACAGGATGCAGGTCCTACAGGGCTTTGGGGAGGGGGTGGGTGACAGGCCAGGCATTTGTCCTTCAGGAGCCAACTGAGCCTCTGTTCCGGGCGGGCGGGCGGGTGTGTGACTGCAAGGTTGCAAAGCCCACGTGGCCCAACCCACCTACCTGAGCTGTGGTCCCAAGGCTCAAATCCAGGAAGGCAAAGTGGGAGGAGAGTACTTGGGTTCTGTGGTTACCCAGGAGCACTACTCCCTTTGGTGTGCCACACAGACAGAACCCAGACATTCCCACTGCCAGCTCAGCTCTTCAGGCCCTGGACTCAGCAACCCTGCAGCTCACAAGCTGCGAAAAGACCCAGGTGTCCAGGGTTCAGATTTGACCAGCTCTAGCCTGCCCCAGGGGCCCCTCCAAACAGCTGTCACAGAAGAACCTCTCTAGCCAGTTACTCTTGCCAGGCCTCAGGTCTGGCTCCAGGGCTCACCCCACCCTCCTCAGCTCCTTTCCCTCCCTCTTCCTTCCTTTCCTTCCTCACCACCAACCACCCCCCTCCAACCTCCCCAGAGCTTCACCTACCCAGGACAGCCCCACCCAGTTGTGCAGGGCACATCCCATAATAATCCTTCTCCTTGCTAGCCCCCACCCCCCCCAAAAAAGAGAGGCGGCCATCCCATAATAGCCACCCACAAGAGACATTCCGCGGTGACCGCCCCCTCCCTGCAGAGCTGCCGGGAGCAGCCATCCCATAATAGCTGGCCGCCTGTTTTACTGGTTACGGCTGTGGAGGGAGCTGGAGAGGAAATGGAGGGGAGGGGGGAGGGGAAGAGGATCAAGGGCCCCCACTTTGTGGAGGGAGAAGGGGGAGGAGAGTGGCCCAAGGGGATTGGGAGCCAAGAGGACATCGTGCAGGTGGGAGGTGTGATCCGCTGGCCGATCCGCGGGCCGCTACAACCCTGCTTTAGGGCTTTCTCCCCATTCCCCAGGGGCTGCCTTTCCCCCTGAGCACCTTGGAGGTGTCTGCTAGTTAAGGGAGATGCCTAGGATGGGTTGAGGTGCTCAAAGTGTGTGCCTGGCGGGGGATGGATTTCAGGTGTTCCCCTTGGGCCGTTTGAGAGAGAAGGCAGACCTTAGAGAGAGAATGGCAAGGGAGTAAGGGGTGGGGGGGTTGGAGAAGAGCTCCTCAGGCCCTCCCCATTCTGCACCACCATCCCATAATAATCCCCCCAGCCCCACTCCCCCTCCCACACACGACATCCCATAATATCTTCTGGAGAAGCAGTCCCCGCAGTAGGTACAAAGAGCTATCCCATAATATGCTCCCCCACCCCCACTCACCACCCCCCCAACTTGGCCCCCCCCTCAGTCACATGCAGCCGGTGCCATCCCCCGCTGCTCCCCCCTCTGGCCACCGAAGGCCTTGCCAGCCCATAATACTCTTGCCTCTGGTCGCAGGAGGCCTCCAGCCCATAATATTCCCTTCCACCACCACCCCCCCTTCCCGCCCCGCACCCCTTCCTCCCGCCTCCAGTTGGATCCGGGCCTCACCAGCCCATAATATTCCCCAGTCTCCTAAGGCTGTTCCAGCCCATAATACTCTCCCTGTCTCCTAAGGCCTCTCCATCCCATAATACTGCCAGACGCCTGACCTGTGGGCCAAACCCCAGCCCGTTCCACACATCGAGGCTGTGTCAGCGCTGCTGGTCTCCCTCCCTGTCCCTCTCTCCTCCCTCCTCGGCGCTTTCCCTCCCAGGCTCCCTCCCGCCCTCCTGCCCTAGGCCCCTCTCCAGGCCCCACCCTGTGCCTGCCTGGGCCCTTACTTCCCCTCCAGCCTCCTCTCTTGCCCTTTCTCCTTTGCTGGGTTCTTCATCCCATGCCCCCTCTCCTCTCCCTTTCAGGCACTTTTCTACCCACTCCTCTGTCTGTGGGATAGACGTTAGGCCTAGTGGGGAGAGAGTGCCCCCAGAGGGCAACAGGCCAGTCACTGCCCCTGAAAACTGTCTACTTGACCTAACACTGTGGAAACTTGCCCAGCCTGCCTAGCTCACCCATCCCCTGGCCCTGGTTCTGATTGCTGGCAGAGCCCTGTCTGGGTGAGGATTCACCTTGAAACCCTTGCTGTCTTCCAGAAACACTCCCCGTGGGCATCACAAACAGATTTTACCAATAGCACCTACTCTCCACACTCTTGTTGAAAAGAGAGCTCCCCCTTTTGGGGTTTCTCCCAGGTGCCTTTCCAAGGTGATCTAATTGACCTAACAGCAACCCAACAAGTAGATACTGTGATTCCCCATTTCACAGAGGAGAAAACAGAGGTTCAGAGAGTTGAAGTAACTCACTAAGTCACATTGCCAAGAAGTGACAGAGCTGAAATTAGTACTCGCCCAGGTTGGTTCTGAGAGCCTTTGGGTTTCCCCAAGGCCTGTGTGAGAAACTTCGCTTTTTGGTGCTATCTCTTCTGGAGAGGATATAGCATGGTGAGAGCTACCTAGCCTCCCTCTGTCTCCAGGGTCTCCTGAAAGAATGAAGAAAGCAGGCCCGTGGGGTGAGATTTAACCTCCCCTTTCCCGTTTCCTCCACGGGAACCCCAGGTGGCAACCCAGTAGGGATTTCCCTCAAGCTGGTTCAGGGCTAAGGGAGAAGCATCCTGACCCTTTGGGACCCCCTTACCTTGGCCCTGGTTCTCCTGAATTTGTTTTATTTCAAGACCAATGATTGTTACTCTTCTCCAGGCTACTCACTGTGTGGAGGGACCTACAGAGGAGGGAACTCTTCCTACAGAAGAGGCAGACTTTGAGGAGAAACAGGGGAGGTCTTCTTCTCTTCAGCTTAGTTGGTGGACAAGCAGGAGGGCTGCCTTGGAGATGCTGGGTACCTCCCGGCTAAGGGAGGGGAGTCATGGCCAACTGCACCAAGGCTGAGCCATCCCACCTGGGTGAGCCACCACCTAGCTACTCCTTTCTAAGGCTTCAATGGGGTGTGTTTCGGGGCTCAACACAACTGGAACCGTGAGTGAGCTGCGAGGTGCTCTGCGCAGGAACCTAGGACCCGTGGAGGGGGAAGGGGCAGGTGTGTCGGAGGGTAAGAGGGTTAGGAGTATGGAGGAAGTAGTGGAGCACAGAGGGTGAGAGAAGTAGTTGGGAGAGGCGGCCCGGGTGAGGAGGAGACAGGAAGCTAGGGAGGGTGGATGGGACAGAGCCAAGATGAGAAGGTGGGAAGCCCCAGGAAGGGGAGAGACGGTGGAAAGTACTGCAAAGAGTAGGAGTTAGGGAGCCAAATAGCTATCATGCCTCTTCCCGGTTGTGTGACCTTCAGATCGCAGCTTCCCTAGGGTGCTTCATTTGTAAAATAGGGATAATAACTGTCCTTAACTCAGAGGCTTATGATAATCAATCACTAAATAATATATAATCAATAGTGATAAGCACCACATGAAGATCCTGGCATAGGGAGTTATTTCCAAAACTTGTTCACGCTCTTCTCCCTCCATCTAGGATGTTCTCATTTTCCTCATTTGGATTTCCCTAAACTATAAATGGGGCGACCGCAGGACACAGGGTGAGGGCTCTGGATCACCCCCACATCTTGCATCCGTCCTACTGTGCACTCGGTGTTGGAGAATGCTATGAAAACGGCAGTGGATGGCTCCAGATGCTCTTAAAGTTTCCTAGCCTGTGGCTTGTCGGGTTCTTCTGTTCATTCCCCCTCTGCCTGCCCCATCTCCTGAACCTATTCCTCTTTGTTCTCCTGATAGAAACTCTTTGGATGCACTGATTGCGGAGAAACAGTCCACCAGAGCTTAAACCCCAGAGGTTTCACACTGGAGGTGACCCATTTCCATCCACCTCCACACACCATGGTCACACCTCTCCTTGACAATTTTAACAGCAGCCTGACCAGTCTTCCTTTCCCCCTTAGACTCCCCTCCCCACTTCCCTACAGTTTACCCCACACCGTCTGTCAGAGTGAGCAAAACCTCCCTCAGGAACCTTTAGGGGCTTCCCACTGCCCACGGAATTGACTGCCAACACCTTACTCTGCATTCTTGCATCTTCTGTCTGGAATGGTATTTATTGACTTGTTCTGTGGTCCCCCACGAGACAGTACACTACTCCACACCAAAATTCAACAGTTCATCATTCAACAAATATTTATTAAGCACTTCTTTTGTGCCAGGAGCTGTTCTAGATGCTGAAGATACATCAGAGAATCAAGCAAACAAAAATCCCTGCCCCCAGGGACCTTACGTTCTACCTGGGGGCAAGGGGGGCGCGAAACAGACAGAAAACTATAAAAATTATAAAAATAAATAATTATATAGTATGTGAGAAGATACTTGCTCTGTGAGTTTTGGAACTCATTCACATATCAGAATATAAAAATACTCAAGCAATTTTTTAAAAAACTGTCTTCAATTCAGTTTAATTTGGATAGGGCAAAGTTCTGAGACTTTGGACTACCACCACATTTTATGCTTCCAGGACATGGGTCTTGAACTCTAAGGACGAGGGAAGATGGTGCTAACCATTGGGCCTCTTCAAGAGCTATAGGAGGGCCTAGCCCAGGGCTCCATCTTCCCAACAGATGGTGGAAGGTTCTACTTGAAAGTGATCAAGGAGGAATCTGGGTCAGTTCTCTGCTTTGGCCACCAGGGGTCATTTTACCCCTGTAAATCACCATCTGGAGCACTCCCTTGAAGACACACAAAAGGCTTACTCCAAACTAAAACACGCAGATACACACAGGAAAACCCTGACACACACACACACACACACACACACACACACACACACACACACACACACACGCCATTGAGAGACCTAGCGACAGAAATGCATACAGGACACACGCATGGCAGCAACTTCCTCACTTATTCAGTCTCAACTCCGAAACCCCTCCCAGCCCTACTCCAGTAAAGAGGGAAGAAGGAAACAGTAGGTGGTCCATTCACCAGTCTTCCATTTCCTTGCCCCCAGCTTGCTAAGAACAGACACCTTATTCCTGTCCTCCCTTGCACTCTTATGTCCCTGGAAACTTCTTTCCTGGCTGTGGCAACAGTTCCCTTTTCCTTTCCCCGGGGAAAGAGAAGCCCCACCCCTCCTAGTTCACCCCCACCTCAGAGCTGCCCCACCAGCACCAGGAAGCCAAAGTAATGTTGCACTGGGTGTGCAGCTCCAGTCTACCCCTGCAAACCCTCAAGCCTTTGGGACTAGAATTAGCAACTGATTTGTGGAGCATTGTCCTGTCCCCTCAGTAATAAAAAACAATGTATACATATGCCCTGGGAAGAAGTTATACATGAACTCTAATACTGCCTCTTAGATGTCCACAAGGTCAAAGTTATTTTTGGAATATTACTCCCATCAATGTTGTTTGTCCTTTGCAATACTCCACGGTATACCGTGGAGTTATCAAGAGACTTCATGAAGTGTGATGACATTATTGCTCTCAAAGATAATGGAATGTGTGCTTGTGTGTTACATTGTTAGTACTTAACAAGTTTTAATTTCTAATACAGTTAAATATCAAAAGGTAAGGTATAAGCAAAGGCTTTTTGGAATCCTCGATTGTTAAGAGTTGTAAAAGGGTCTGAGAGCAAAGTTGGGGAGAACTGTTAATTTCGTACAAAAAATTTTCTCCCTAATTCTAGATGAAGGGCCAGAGGCAGAGAGAGAGAATTTAGGACCTAGAATGGAGGAGGTCTGGAAAGTGGGGTGGGGTGGAAGGAGAAAGGACACCTAGAAAGGCCTACAGAGACCAGCATCTGGGGGGAAAACACCCTCTAACTCACAGTTTTGTCCTGCCCCCAACCACCTCATGCTGCAGTGTCAGGTCTAAATTGTTACAAGTTACTAACCAAGAATGAAACAGATTCTGTCAGGGTCTCATGCCTCCACGCTGGGCAGGGCAAGACCAAGTGGAAATGAGAGTGGGTAGCATAAGAGGCACTGAGACTGCTGTGGTTGGTCTAAATCCAGGACACTCATTTTCTGCTCCATCTACCAGCCCTCCATAGTGTTTCATGCCCAAACACCAAGGGCATGTCATCCAGTCGTCTGCCGATGCACTGAGGAAGCTCACAGCGTCACTCACTCTGGACTGGGCCAGGGATCCGCGCCACGCTCACCATCACCACCAAAGCAAAGAAGGCATTTCCACCAGCACTCTTCTTCCTTCCCTGTGCCCCAGGCTCGCCACACTTTGTTCTCTTGTGCATTTACGGGCAGGAGTTGCCGCCCAGAAGTCCAAGTGCCCAATCCACTTCCCTCATGTACAACACCCTGAGAGTGTGCGCGTGTGAGCGGCGCGGGGGCCTGGGAGGTGGGGGGTGACTGCGCAACCGTACGCAGTGCATTCAGAGGACCGAGTCCTCGCGGCGCTGGGTCAAGGGCGTCCCGAAGCTGGAAGGCCGGAGCAGCTTCTGGTTGGCGGTAGCCGGACCGGTGATGAGGGTGGCCTCGGTGGACCGTTCGGCGTGCGCTCCCTGAGCCCCGTTGATGGCCAAGGTCCTGGCGCGGAGCGGAGTGCCCAGGCCGCGCAGGGTGTTGCGGAAACCCTCGGCGCTGAAGTAGTACACGAGCGGGTCCAGCACGCAGTTGGAACCGGCCAACAGCACCATGACCATGAGCGCCTGGCGCATCCGGTCGCGCACCTCGCTGCGGGCAGCCACCACGTTGCCCCGCAGCAACCCGTAGACCGCCAGCGTGGCGTTGTAGGGCACGAAGCACAGCAGGAAGATGACGAGGTTGGCCAGCAGGAGGCGCACGGTCTTCTGCCCCCGCCGGCTCCGCGTGCTGTCCGGCCGCGCCAGGGTCCAGAAGACCCGGCCGGACGAGTAGAGCATGGCCGCCAGGGGCAGCAGGAAGCCCAGCGCCTCGGCCAGCAGCAGGAGCCACAGTAGCCTGTTCTGCCACATGTCGCCGAAGCTCTCGAAGCACAGGTGCACCTGGCTGCCGTTGTAGCTGCAGGGCGAGGGCCGGTGCACCAGGCCGGCGGGCACGGCGAACACGGCGATAAGCGCCCACACGCCCAGGCACAGCAGCCGCGCCACGCGGGGCCGCCGCAGGTGCCGCAGCCGCAGCGGGTGCACGATGGCCACGTAGCGGTCCACGTTGATGAGAGTCAAGAAGATGCAGCTGCCGTACATGTTCGTCTGGAAGATGGCGCCCGCCGTCTGGCACAGGAGGGCAGAGAAGGGCCAGTAGTGCAGGGCGTAGTAGGAGATGCGCAGGGGCAGCGAGAGGGTGAAGAGCAGGTCGCTGGCCGCCAGGTTGCACATGTACACGCTCACCACGGAGTGCATGCGCAGCACGCGCAGGAAGACCCAGAGGGCCAGCGCGTTGAGGGGAAGCCCTGCGGCCAGCACCAGGCTGTAGACCACCATGTGCAGGTAGTGGGTGTTCCGGTAGTCAGGGCACTGGGAAGCGAGGCTGGAGTTGTTAGCAGAGTTGTGCTGCATGGTACCACAGTGTGAGAGGAGCTAGGCTGGGGACATCATTGGGGACGCTAGCTAGGGTCCTGGCCTCGTGTTCGTCCCCAGAGTGGGGCCTGGAGGCTGCGCAGGGACCGTCCTGGGGCAGGCAGGACGTGGGAATGTGGGCTATGGCTGCGGGGTAGATGGCTGTCGGGAGGGTTGGACACTTTGGGTCACCGCTTCATCAGCAGTGGAGACCTGGAATAGGAAGGCAAGCCAAAGTCAAGATTATGCAAGGACAGCGTAGAAGTCCCAAATGTTTATCTAGCTAACCTGGCTGGCTTCTTGAGTCTTTTCTCAGCCTCAGATCTTTCCCCAACTTTCCGTCAGGCCACAATAGCCTTCTGCAGTAAGGCTATGTAGCACAGTGTTAAAGGCCCAGGCTCTGGGGTCAGACTGCCTGGGTTTAAATCCTGGTTCTGCCAACTTGCCTATCTAGGTCCTCCGAAAATTGACTTAATCTCTCTGAACCTCATTTTCCTTACCTGGAGAAAAAGGTGGTGGTGGTGGGCGTCTCCCACTTCATGAGGTTATTAGATTAAATGAGATGTGTGTTGTACACAGGTTCTACTAATAATCTCTCTCCCTCTCTTCCTTTCTCCTACAGATGTTTACTGAGCTTTAGAAGGTTCCAGGCATGTTCACAGCTCTCAACAAAACAAAGGCCTTTCCCCCAGCTCCTTTAATTCCACTGAAGGGAGACAGATAATAAAGTGCAAGTAAAGAGGTCCTATGTCAGATAGTAAGAAATATGATGGAGCACCACCCCTGGAACTTCCCAGGTCTGCTGGCTCCCCGTTATCTAAAGAATAAAGTTCAAATTCCCCGGGACAGTACAAAATCCAGGCCTCATTCAAAACATCCATGATTGCTCTTGTGTGGGCTGGATTTGTGGTCAGAACAACCTGGGTTCGACTGGATTGTTTGACCGCTCTCTCAGTTTCTTCGTCTGTAAAGTGGGGACAATAACATTATGGGCTCTCATGGGCTGATCACACACCAGCACACTCCTGCCAAGGAGGGGAAGGTGGCTGTGGGCTGAACTTTTCCAAGTGCTTCCCTGGAGGATCTGACTAGGGAGCTTCCCGGATGGGATTCTGTGACAGAGGGAGAAGGGGTTTTTTTAGTGAGGGCTCAGAGGGGACCCTAAGTCCAGAGAGTGTGGCAATGAGGCAAGGAGTTACCAAGGGCCCTGCCAAGGCCACTGGAGAGAGCAGCCCACGGCAGCCACAGTGCTCAGGCAAACGCTGGCGGACGTAAGATATGGCCAGGAGGTAGATGAGCCAGAGGACAGGGCACGGTCTCAGAATCCCACCCTCCTTAATGCCCTAATACCACAGAAGCTACTCTTCCATCTTAACCCCCAAATTCCATCTTTTGTGTGTGTGTGGGGAATGGTAAAATATACACAACTTAAAATTTACTATTTTAACCATCTTTAAGTACATAATTCAGTGACGTTAAGTACACTCACAATGTTGTGTGACCATCACTATTATTTCCAGAACTTTTTCATCATCCCAAACAACTCTATATGCGCTAAACACTAACTGTC
Organism: Lutra lutra; assembly: GCF_902655055.1. NCBI lineage: Eukaryota > Metazoa > Chordata > Mammalia > Carnivora > Mustelidae > Lutra > Lutra lutra. The sequence goes on from NC_062285.1 coordinate 42,464,783, forward strand.
CTTTCCCTCCCCGCACTCCCTCCAGCTCCTGGAAAACTCTATTCTACTTTTTGTCTCCAGGAATTTGCCTATTCTATTTGAATTAGTGTTTTCATTTTCTTTGGGTAAATACCCAGTAGTGCAATTACTGGATCATATGGTAATTTTATTTTTAATTACTTGAGGAAACTCCATACTGTTTTCCACAGTGGCAGCACCAATTTACATTCCCACCAATGGTCCACAAGGGGTCCCTTTTCTCCATGTTCTCACCAGTCCTTGATATTTGTCTTTTCTTTTAGAGGGGGAGAGGGACGAAGTGAGAGGGAGAGAGAGAACCTTAAGCAAACTCCACACCCAGCGTGGATCCCAACATGGGGCTCTACACAACCCTGAGATCATGACCTGAGCCGAAATCAAGAGTCAGAGACTCAACAGACTGAGCCACCCAGGTGCCCCTCTCATCCTGGTTTTGATTTGCATTTCCCTGATGATGAGTGACGTTTAGCATCTTTGTCTGCTGGCTATCTGTAGGTCTTCTTTGGAGAAATGTCTATTCAGGTCCTCTGCCCATTTTTTAAATTAGATTACTTGTATTCTTTTGGTGTTGAGCTGTGCAAGTTGAATTTGCCTATCCCAGACACCTCATCTGAGTGGAACCATACATCTGTCCTTTAGTGTCTGGCTTCTTTCACTTAACATAAAATTGTCACGGTCCATCCATGTTTTAGTATGTATCAGAATTGTAATCTTTTTTTAATAGCTGAATTACATATATATATATATATATATATATATATATATATTAAATATTTTATTTGACAGAGAGACGAGAGAGAATATACAAGCAGGGGGAGTGGGAGAGGGAGAAGCAGGTGAACAGGAAGCCTGATGTGGGGCTCGATCCCGGATCCTGGGATCACGACCTGAGCTGAAGGCAGTCGCTTAACAACTGAGCCACCCAGGCGCCCCTGAATAATGATTTTTATATATATTTTGTTTGTTTGTTTGTTTATCTATTCAACTGTCAATGGTTACTTGGGTTTTTCCACCTTTTGCCTATTGTGAATAATGCTATGAATGTGACGTCTACATGCCATCTGAGGGAACAAAGTCATCCAGAGACCCTGAGCAATTATCCCAAGATACTGGATTTATTCCTCTTGAAAGGAATTTTTAAAAAAAGATTTTTGATTTTTGTTTTTTAAGATTGCTTTATTTACGTGAGAGAGAGAGCACGCGTGTGCGAGCATGAGTTGGGAGCGGGGCGAGGGAGAGGATCCCCAACAGACTGCCACTGAGCACAGAGCCGGAAGTGGAGCTCATCGCAGGGCTTGATTCCAGGACCTGTGATATCATGTCCTGAGCCAAAATCATGAGCCAGAACCAGATGCTTAACCGACTGAGCCACCTAGGAACCACTTAAGATTTTATTTTTAAGTGGTAGCTACAATGAACATGGAGCTTGAACTCATCTAACTCCGAGATCCAGAGTTGCGTGCCTCACCTACAGCCCACCAGGTGCCCAGGAACTGCTTAAATTCTTACCAAGCTGTAAACCTGACTCTAAAGTCTTCCTGTGGGTTTTTTGTTGTTGTTGTTGTTCATTTGTTCTCCCTCAAACCATGACTACCAGTAGTTTAAGCCTTGTAAGAGGTTTAGGAGAACAGTTAGAGGAAATAAACATTTCCTCTGCAAAATACCAATTTCACCAATGAAAATCATCCTAAATGGGGCTGAAACCCGCTGAAAATTGAATTAAACCAGACTCTTTCCCTGACACATGCCCCACCTTCCATGCTTCTTTGCTCCAGCCACGCCACACTAGCAACAGTTTTGCATGGGTCTTAATGTTTTCAGGACTCTGCTCTTGCACGTGCAGTGCAGGTTCTTTTTTTTTTTTTTCTTAAGATTTTATTGATTTATTTGACAGAGATACAGAGAGCACAAGTAGGCACAGTGGCATGCAGAGGGAGAGGAGGGAACAGCTTCCCCACTGAGCAGGGAGTCCTATGAGGGACTCGATTCCAGGACCCTGGGATCATGACCTGAGCTGAAAGCAGCCGCTTAACTGAGCCACCCAGATGCCCCAGTGCGGGCTCTTCTGCTTGGAATGCCCCGCCTCCCCCTCTCCAACCGGCAAAGTCAATCATTTCTTAGGACTCTGTAAAGCCTCACCTGCCTCCCTCCCTCCCTCCTAGCAAGGCAGATGTCATTCCCCTTTGTACACTGTTCACCAGGGGTGTCCCACCTGTCTTGTAATTAGCTGTGCTTCGCCTGCCCCTCCCCTTAGACTGTGAGCTCCTCGAGGGAGAGTCTGTGGACCATGACTGAGTCATCTTGGTCTCCCCAGCCACTATGTCCATAAATGTTGAGGGAAAAATATTAGTGATGATTTACTGGCCATTCATCCTGTCCCAGGCTATTTTTACATGTGTGGTCTTTAGGCCTTTGAGATAGGTGTTTAGCCTCGTTTTTACAGGAAACAGAAGCTCTACAGTTCCATCAGCATTCACACTCAGGATTCACACCCAGCTCCCAGCTGCCCCAGGGCTGATTGCAGCAAGAGTGGATGGTGGGATATGAGGGTGCATGCGGCCCAGAGCACCTGGTCCCTTACAGCTGCCCGTGAGAAATCTCGGCCCACAGATAAAGTTACGTCTTTATTTGCCCAGTTGAAATAGACACTTTTTAACAGCCCACCGTTTCTCATTGGTAACACAGACTCCTCTTGCTGTCACACGCACACACACACACACACACACACACACACACACACACGAGTGCCCCTCCTTACCATGTCTTCTTACCTACTTAAGCACATTAGTGGTTCACAGCTTTGAACTTCTCAGATTGTTTCCTGTGTGTTTATTTGCTTCCATCATCCCCAGCTAGATGGTAAGGTCGTGGGTTGGGACCCCCTCATCCATGGCTTTCCTCTCAAGCTCACACTTGGGACTCACACTTCAGTCTCTGTGCTTAGCAGGCCCATGTGACATTCACTGACTACCTGGAAGGAAATCTGTCCCTCCTCGCCATGTTCACACACCCTGTAATCTTGCTATAATGTCTCTTGTGCCGGTCCCCCAGCTGCTTCTTTTCTCACTCCTATATTGCCCAAGTGTATAACTCACCTAGTAGAAGACTCCACCTCCTTAAAGGCCTGTTTGGAAACAGGCTGCATTATATTTTTAAAAACGGTTTACATGGTTTACACGGTCACTGCAGTCACACTGGCTCATTCTTAACCATTACCTGGAGAACCAGTAGCCTCTTGCACACAATAGACAATGAACGAGTGAATGAGTAATTGTTCACCAAGAATCCCAAGTATTTCTGACAACAAAGTTACAATGTTCAAGAGACCGAAAAGTATTAGATGAGCTGCTGGTTAAAGGGAAAGGCCTTTGTAAAGCAGATGGCGATGCTTTCGTTACTGGACTCCAAAGTGGAGAAGTCCTTTTTGTGGAAAATCATTGCTTTCTGATAGATACACAAGGGCCTGAGCCGGGCATCGAGGACTGCCAGGACCCTGCCCTGGTCCCCACCCCATCTGCCTGCTTCCCTGGGGCTTCTGTCAGTGGAGTTGCGTGGGCACCGTGCCAGGCCAGATGGCAAAGATGGGGAAAACTGCCAAAAAGGAGGCAAACAGGAAGTGGAAGGAGGGCTCTAGCTGGTGGGGGGGAGGTGGGGAGGTGGGCAGCCCAGGATCTCACCCCAATCCTGCCTTGAGAAAGAGGTCAGGTTGTAGAAGAGATGGAGGAACCAAAGAAACAGCAACTGTCCCAGAAAGAATCAAACACCGGGGCTTTGTGTCCCCAGCGAGGAGGAGGGACCTGGAGGCCCACATGATCTTATAACCTCCAGACGCACAGATGTGGTTACAAGCACAGCGCCACACGCAGATGTGCATTCGAAGACACATAGACGTGCACACAAGATCCCCGGTATGTGCACTCACCCGCTAATACACAAGTAGGTGCATGCACAGAGGCGCGGACAACTAGGCCAGAGGAGGAAGAGCGGACACAGCCCTTGCCTTAGGGACAGTATTCTTACCCAGCGAGAAAAAGCGCATCAGGTAGCCTCAGGAGCCATCCCCACAACATATCCCCGCCCCAAGACACTGAGGGGCTGAGGAAACACCCTGGGGACTGCCCAGGGCACACCACCCGCCCTCCACACCACTCACACACCAGAGCCAGGACAGCCACCTTCCTCCTCCCCTGGTCTCTTTCAGGTCTCTTTCAGCTTCCTAGGTGCACATCAGAGGGCCAGGTTCCTGATGGCCTCAGGCCTCTTGAACCTGTCCCACTGCCCTCTGAGCTGGGCTGGGCGCTGCTCTTTGCTGAGATAAGCCAGAGGGGCAGAGCTATTTTCTGCCAGGCAGGAAGTGAGAATTGAGTAAAAATGTGCAGGAGGCTAGGTCACAGTCATCCCTCCCTCTCCTCCACACAACCTGCCTGTGCTATCCACCCGTCTGGCGGCTGACCAGCCATGGGGCTGAAGAGAAAGGAATAGGTGATTCCGGACAATGGTGGAGGCAGGGTGGGGAAAGAAATAACTCTTCTCTGTCCAGCTCCCTCCTGTCCACCACACTCTCCATGTGCACCCCCCCTGCCCTCCCTGCACACCCGCCAAATGCCTTGCTCTGTCTCCTCCTTAGTCATTCACACCCTCTAGGAGTTTGAAAAGGAGGAACCTCAGATCTCATCCTCCTTGCCCAGGAAGATGCATTCTAGAATAGCCCCAAACCTCATTTTATTTTTTTTTGTAAAGATTTTTATTTGACAGAGAGACAGAGAGAGAGAGAGAGAGAGATCACAAGTAGGCGATAGGCAGACAGAGAGAGAGGGGGAAGCAGGCTCCCCACTAAGCAGAGAGCCCAATGCAGGACTGGATCCCCGGACCCCGAGATCATGACCTGAGCAGAAGGCAGAGGCTCAACTCACTGAGCCACCCAGGTGCCCCCCAAACCTCATTTTAGACTCCAGAGGCCACAGCTGAGAGTCACAGTGAGCCAACATGTCCCACCCCTGTGCCCTCAACCCACCCCCAACCTCCCCATTAGCTAAGCCCACCTCCGCAGCTGTGAGCTGGCAATACTGGCAGGATGTCCCCTTTACCTACAGACAGGCTTAATTCTAAATTATATTAAAAAAAAAAGATTTATTTATGAGAGCAAGAGCATGAGCGCACAAGCCTGAGCAGGGGAGGGGCCGAAGGGAGGGAGAAGCAGGCTCCCGGCTGAGCAGGGAGCCCCATGTGGGGCTTGGTTCCAGGACCCTGAGATCATGACTTGAGCCAAAGGCAGACACTTAACTGACTGAGCCACCCAGGCGCCCCTAAATTATACGTCTGTTATATGTGTATGTTCAGACTCCCCAAACAGATCCAAACCAGGCTGAAGCCTCCAGCAGAAGCTTACCAAAGTTTGAAGGCTTTGTGAACAGCTCTATCCTAGAGCTGTTCTGAGGACACAGATGAACCCCGCTCGTCTGAGGGGCCTGTGGCGTGGAGATAGTACAATGACACCACGGTGAGTGGATGGCCTCTTCCTTCCCCCCGGGGATGGGGGGGTTGGCCACAGTCTTCCCAAGGAGAGAAGCCTCTGGCACAGGGCCCCCCAGGACTGTTGTGCTCTCTCTCCATGGCCCCTCTTCCTGTTCCAGGCCTGCTCTGGTGTCTCCAGCCAAAATTCCTGCTCTGGCCTCTCCCCACCTGGCCCCACCTCAGCCTATCACTTCCTGCATCATCCAGTATCCTCCTCGGCCACGTCTTCTCCCTCTGGATATTCTGACCTCACCTCTCCCATTTTTTCTGGGCCAAAGCAGAAAGCAAAGGTGGCCTACAGCTCAGGAGTCGGTATCCCATGTCTGTGGATGTCACCGCACCACCCGCACATCTCCCTCCACCCTGCTTTCAAGAGCTGGAAAAACAGGAAATAAAGTCACCATCCAGAGAAGTCGCTGGGACTGGATCAGCCCGCTGCCACAGCCCTGTGCCCTGAGTTGTCCCTGTGCATCTTACCCTTGCTCTGGGGCCTGGTTGGGTCCTGCCCCCCCCCCCCCCAACAGAAAGCCTGAGCCTTTTGACCTCTTTGACCTTGCCCTGAACTTGGGTGGCACTTTTCCCGAGCTTCTGGCTTCGCCCTCCACCTTTCCGCTGCCTCCTTCCCCTTCCCGTGGCACCAACCCCCCCAACACACACACAAGGTGTCTATTTGGCTGGGGTGTATTCTGCAGGGAGCAAACTGGGGAGGACCAACATCATCAGGCAGAGACACGAGGAGCTGGGCTCTAGAGTCTCTGAGTGGCCAGGAGGGGAGGCTCACAAGTGCAGGCAAGTTCCTATTTTTCCCTCAATCCTTGCCTCCATCTCCCCCTGGGGCTGCAACTTTCTCACCCCAAAAGGAGCCGGAGATACAACCTGGTGGGAGTGATCCTTCTTGTCATGGGGGGGTCTCCCCTAAATAGAGGTAACAGGTAAGCAGCTGCCCTTAGTAGTGGGATCCGAAGTTATTATAAGGCCTTGCCGACTGTCACCTGTGCTCAGTATCTGAAACTCCATCCCATTCGTGCCACTCATGAGCCGCATTCTATCAGAGTCATAGGGACATTAGAGAGCATCTTGTCTAATCTCGTACAGAAGATGGACGCACTGGGTTGAAGTGGTGTTTCTCAAAAATCCCATTAAGATACACCTTGGTTGGGGCGCCTGGGTGGCTCAGTGACCTCTGCCTTCGGCTCAGGTCATGATCCCAGGGTCCTGGGATCGAGCCCTGCATTGGGCTCTCTGCTCAGCAGGGAGCCTGCTTCCCTTCCTCTCTCTCTGCCTGCCTCTCTACTTGTGATCTCTGTTTGTCACATAAATAAAAATCTTTTTTAAAAAAGAGTTTAAGATACACCTTGGTTAGCTGGGAAGGATAGCTACAAGAACACATCTGTGCCAGAAATACCATTAGTGGAGTTTATTTATTTATTTTTTAAATAGTATAGAAAGCAATTTATTTTTTTTTTTAAAGATTTTATTTATTTGACAGAGAGAGATCACAAGTAGACAGAGAGGCAGGCAGGCGGAGAGAGAGAGAGAGAGAGGGAAGCAGGCTCCCCGTCAAGCAGAGAGCCCGATGTGGGACTCGATCCCAGGACCCTGAGATCATGACCTGAGCCGAAGGCAGCGGCTTAACCCACTGAGCCACCCAGGCGCCCCATTAGTGGAGTTTAATCAGATGAGTTCATTGTCATCTAGCAGAGGGTTTGGCCTGGGGGGAGGGGGGAAAGGGTCTGGGAGAGTGGGACAGGGCTAGACACCACCCCCAGAGAACCCTCCTCAGTGGCTGTGGGAAGCCCAGGGTTCAGCATAACAGTGGGGGCCTTGGGGGGGAGGGGAAGACACATCTCCCCAAGATTCTCCAGTGTGGGGGCCTCGGGCTTCAGAGAGGCACTCCTCAATGTGCCTAGTGTGGTGGCTGCCTCCCCAGGCTCGCTCTGGAAAAGACTGCAGGAGGCAGCCCCATTTAGCTTTTCACTCTATTCAGAAAGATTTTCCAGGTCCCACGGCCCTCCTCATCTCCAGCCCCACCCATGAATCCCACTCTAAAGGAGGGACTTGTGCCCCCTGCAAAGTTCAACCCCACCGGTGACAGACCCATACCTGTGTTCCCTGTGGCTTCCGCTGCCTGCTCTGGGCTGGGCTGGCAGGACCTGCTCCTGAGGTGGGTGGGGACACATTCTCCCAGCAGATCTCAGCATGTCCCAGCTCCCTGCACTCAGTCAACCCCACACAGGGCAGGGAGAGAGAGAGGAAGCAGTGCCCTCCGTGGCCTTTGTAGCCCGTCAGCGAAGAAACCCCGGCAGAGAGTGGCACTTAGTCCAGCCCAAACTCTTGCCTACTAATGCCCCCCTCCGCCCATTGCTCATACACTCCCTAGCTTCCGGGAAGCCCAACTGGCACACCCACCCACGGGGATGGATGACTAACCACCCACTCTGAGCTGTACTTACACCAGTTCCCCCTGGTGCCTCTTTCTTTTTTGGGTTCCAGCAGGTGGTTTCGCTCTTGCCATTCATGGTCACCCAGGACCATTCCTCCCTGCTTCTGTCTGGCTCCCCTAAGGAGCTCCTTCTTCTGGGGAACGGGGGACTCGGATGGCAGCCCCTTGTTCTGCACCCTCTGGCTGAACCCCTGACCTTCTGTATCAACAAGGCTAGGCATGTTGGCTATGCCCAGTACACAAAAACAACTTAAAAGGCTTTGACTGTAGGTGAAAAAGGATATTGTGGTCAAGTCAGTCTGAGAAACTCTAAGCTGAACAGGTTTCTCTATGACAGGGCTTCTCATGGTCTTTACCATGCCATGAGAAGACTGATTAGGTGTTCATAACTGAAGCTGGGTGAAGGGTTCATGGGGTGTATTATTCTGTTTTTGTGCATATTTGAACTTTTCCATAAAAAAATAAGTGTTGTTTTTTTTTTTAATGCTGTTAAACACCATGCACCTGTAGGAGAAGAGACTGTAGAGTTTCCCAAACACATGTATCCTTGAACACATTTTGGGAGGTCCCAAGTTCTTAAAGGTCAATGCTGGAGTCACACCTTAATGTATGTTGTCACCTCAACGTTCAGATCATCTGGCTCATCACTGGATGTCAAATCAAGGGTTTTCTGAGCTCCAGGTCCCAGCTCTCTCCTCCCTCCTGATGAAGGGCAAGTTCCGCCTTACTTCCCTGGGCTTATTCCCCGCACCCCTGGAACAGGACCTCAGGCAGGCTCTGGCCTTTACCCTCCAGAAGGACCATCTTACACTCCTCTGAGGTCACGGGCTTCAGAAATAAAGACATGTGCCCTCATGGCCCACACAATCCCTAAGACCCGGGCCATGGCCTTCTTCAGTCTAACTTCCTGATTCCTTAGGTCTTCTCCTGGCTCCTTCCCTGAGCACCATCCCTGAGGCCCTTTCATCTTCAGAAGGATCCATAAATCTCAGGGGTTGGTGTTGGTTCCCATGGGGCAGGACCACAGTGCTGAGGATGGGATCGGAACCAAAGTAGGCCACACAGGTTGAAAATAAACACTTTATGTAGAGACATCCTTTAAGGCGGGTGGAGTTCCCATCATGGGCCTCTCTGGGACTGCTGCCCCAACCCAAGGAAAATGTGAGTAAGAGACCAGGTAAGAGACCCATAAGGGTAAGAGACCCGTAAGGGGCAGCCAGGAAGCAAACTGACAGATGGAGTCTAAAAGCAACGGAATGTGGAAAGGTCGGGCTGGGGTGGAGATAGGACGGACCCCAGTTCATCCGGCTTGGCCTAGAGTCAAGGTGCTAAATTCCTGGCTCCATCGCAGCACAAGGTCCTCACTTTTGGCCTGGCTCAACACACTGTAAGTCTCGTTCTGCAGACATCTCATACGGGACACCTACCCGGGGATCAGGGACACACAGTCTGTGTCACAGAGCCCAGGAGGGAGAGGCGCCGAGGTGGGGAAGTGGCATTGGTCCCACAAGAACCAGAGGCAATTGGGGATGGGCACAGGGCAGTGGAAGCAGAGAGGAAACAGATGTGGGTTTTTAAGGCTGCAAGAGACACCGAATAGCCCAGCCTCTCCTTTAAGAAGCTTGGAGGCTAAGGATGGAAGAGGAAGTAACTTATTCCAGACTCTTGGTGAGTAAGAGCCAGAGGCAAGCCAGAGACCTCAATATACAATGCCCAACCCAGCTAGGGATTCTCCCTGAGGTGCCCTCTCCTTTTATTTGCAGCATCCCTCCTGGACTCCCCCTCACCCCTCCCCACCCCCCGCCATACTGCCACCTCTGCCTGGGAGGGCTTCACTTACTCCAAGACAGGAGGGAGTGGGAGAGAGGGCTCTGGTGGAGGCCTCAGCCCAGGGATGCAAGCAAGGAACTATTCTCCTGCTGCTCAGAGCAGAGTGGTGTGTGTGTGTGTGTGTGTGTGTGTGTGTGTGTGTGTTTTCATGCACTTGCGTGCTCAGAATAGACCCCCCTGTGGTGGCTGATGGAGGGGCTGAGGGGAGGAGGGGGCAGGGTGAGGGACTCACCTTCCGGTCGCGGCTTCTCATCAGGCACTGTTGGCTTTTGAAGGCACAGTAGTTTGGATATTGTACATAGTCTGTGTCACAAATCTAAGCCAGGAGCCAGGAATGGAGAGGTGGGGAGACATCAGAAGCCTGCTAACACACCAGTCCTAGACAGAGCCCATAAGGGCTGAACCAGGGCCAGGGGTAGAGCCTTTGAGAACCAGACCTTCCACACCTGGGGTGCCCCTCTCTGAGGACTAGGTCTCTGTCCCCCTTGCATTTCCTGCCCCACCCTCAAGTCACAGTTCGGTGCTGAAAAGAAGCCAGGAGCTGGAGAATTAAGTGGCTGCCCTGCTCGTCAGCTTGCTGGGGAAGCAGCTGAGGACCAGGGCATGGGGAACAGGGCCCCATCAGGGGTCCAGTCTCAGGGATCCTTCTAGTGATGGCCAAGTGAGGGCAGAAGAACCTCTCATGTGTTGAACTTGGGTGAATCACTTCCCTCTGTGAACCTCACCTTCCCATCTGTAAATCCAGGGGAGGAGGGATGATCTCTGAGACCCTTTCTAGATCCAGAGGCTCCTCCAGGACCTCTCCTCAGCCCCAGGGATAAGGGCTGTGCAGGGGCCCCTCATCTCAGCTACCAACCCTTTCTTAAGCTGCCCAGCTTTTCCTGGCCTTGATTTTTCCTGCTAAACTACAGGAGAGAGGGACCTGGCTGTCAGTCAACAGTCCCCCGGAGCTAAAGGGGAGGACACTCTGGGGAGAGGGGGAGCAAAGTTGATTCTACTGAGCAGGGAAAGTGCTGGAACCTAGGTCAAGGAGCCTGTCATACTGGAGCAGGGCAGCACGGGGTCACAGGTCCTTGACATCTCAGGCGTCCCCTCGTCATTGGTTGTAGAGGTGAGTCTCACTTTGGGCCAGTGTGGGAAGTGGCTTGACCCAAGATCCTCAGCAGGGACCCTGCAAAGCTGGGATCAGAAGCTCTGTCTCCTGCCTCCCTGTCCCGTGCTCTCCCACCCCTCTGATTCCTACTCCTTTCACAAACACAAACCTGCTTTTTTTTTCTTTTCTTTTTGAGAGGAGGAAAGGGGGATGGAGGGTGTCTACTGGAAAGAGGCAGGAGGCTCAGTGAGGACTGGTTTCCCAGAAGCCAGAGGCCTAGCCGCCCCCTCCTTGTACATCTTAGGGCTACTTGGAGCAAATCACTGGAAGGAATGGGGACAGTTGGGTAGGGTTGAACTTCGGGGAAAGGCGTTTACCTTGGTGGGGAAATCCCCATCCTGGAAGCTAAGGAACTCAGTCTGGAGCCAGCCGGACACTCGGATATCTTCACAGCCCTTGGTGGCCAGCCGGGCGCACCAGAAGTCCATGCGGAGCCCGCCATACATATCCAGCCCATAGAAGCGGCCTGATGTTGGGGTACCTACCTGTGGCACAGGGGACAGGGGAGAGGTGCATGCCCCCAGCTCCCCTGCAGACCTCCCTTCCTGCTGCCCAGTCCTGCCTGGAGCCCGAGGCCTCCCCCACTGTGGGCTACCCGGCTAGGTACCTGGGTACCGATGGACATGCTCTGGGCTATGAGCAAAGGGCTGATGAAGGGTGTTTTGTGCGAGCTGTCACACAGCTGTCGCTGCAGGACCGCCTCCGAGTGGCACTGTTCCAGCTTCAGGGAGCAGAAGTCACAGAGGGCACAGGTGGCTGTGTGTCGCCGCCCAAGGCTGTCACAGACCTGGGGCAGGAGTGTGGTTGACAGACTGAGGCTGAGACACTTTCAGCCCTGCAGAGCTGTCCCCGCAGAATGGCTTCGCATGAAGGCTCTTCAGAAGGCTTCTCTGGCTTTCCTCCCTGCTCCCTCCCCAAAGGCTCCTCTAGGACCTCTCCTCAGCGCTCTAACTCTTCACCTTCTTCCTGGATGATGTGTTTACTCCCAAAGAACCTTCACCTTTCTGCAGGCCACACCCAAATCTTTATCATCTGTTCCCATTTCTTGCCCGAGCTCCAAATCCTCATTGCCAAGTACCTGACAGATGTCTACCACCAGGTGACCTATAATTACTCCTTACTTTTTAAGATTGTATTTATTTGAGGGGCACCTGGGTGGCTCAGTTGTTATGTGCCTGCCTTCGGCTCGGGTCATGATCTCAGGGTCCTGGGATCAAGTCCCACGTTAGGCTCCCTGCTCAGCGGGAAGCCTGCTTTTCTCTCTCCCATTCCCGCTGCCTGTGTTCCCTCTCTCACTGTGTCTCTCTCTGTTAAATAAATAAATAAAGTCTAAAAAAAAATTATTTATTTGAGAGAGAGAGTGGATGAGTGTGGAAGTGGGGAGGGGCAGAGGCAGAGGGAGACGCAGACTCCCCGCTGAACAGGGAGCCTGACAGGGGGCTAGATCCCAGGACCCCGAGATCATGACCTGAGCCAAAGACAGACACTTAACCAAGTGAGCCACCCAGGTGCCCCCAATTTTTTAAAAAAGATTTACAATTACTCCTAACTTAGCTTCTGAAAAGTACTCATGACCTCTTTCTCTCCTTCTCTCTGCTAATGATAATGCTAATATCTAGAGTCCACACAGTGCTAGGTACCACAGCCATAAATGCTCTTGCCTCTGTGAGCCTTCACCAGAGCCCTATACTAGCCTAGGTACAAGAAACATCTCCCACTGCCTGAGGAGGAAACGGGCTCGGTTGACGCCGGGTAACCTGCTCAGAACCACACGTCTAACCGGTGGCAGAACTCTGTCCCAGCCAACTCCCAGACCTACCCTCTACCCAAGAACCTAGGTCCAAAACCTCCAGTTCTTGGAAGACATTCTTCGGAGCGGAGTTACCCATCTCCTAGCTGGGGTCTGCACCCCTACTGGGCTTCCTCCCCATTCTTGGGCGGGGCTTGCTAACCATCACCTCTGGTCAGTGCTGTCCGCTCCCCTGTCACGCATGGGTACCCACGTCATAGCGCACAGAATCTCTCATGTCATTTTGCTTACTCATACCAGCACATAAGGGAGCATCATCATGTCCCTGATTCAAAATCATTACCGAGTTAGCTTTTCATACCAAGTTCGATACAAATGCCCCAGACTGCTGTTTGAGATTTTTTCCCCTTAGGACCCTTCCTATCTCTCGGACTCTTATCTCCTGCCACTCTGCTCCAGGTAAAAATGGGTTCCTGACTGGTCCTGTAACGAAACCCTGATATCTAGGGAACTCTCTGTGACTCTTGAACTTCCTACACTCAAAAAAAAAAAAAAGAAGAAGAAGAAGAAGTCGTCGTCTCAGGGCCACCTGGGTAGCTCAGTCGTTCAGTGTCTGCCTTCAGCTCAGGTCATGATCCCAGGGTCCCGGGATCAAGCCCCACATCAGGCTCCCTGCTGAGCAAGGAGCCTGCTTCTCCCTCTCCCACTCTTCCTGCTTGTGTTCACTCTCTCTCACTGTGTCTCTCTCTGTCAAATAAATAAATAAAATCTTTAAAAATAAAAAAATAAAAAATAAAAAAGTAAAACATAATTTTAAAAAAGTCTCTTTCCAACACTACTGCATACTTCTTTTATAATGCTACGGAATCCCTCATGATTCTTGGACCCCTTAAGGGTGGGAGCAATATGCCTGTTCTTGGTGCCCTACTACTCCCTCTGGCAGGAACCTCTACCAAAGCCCCTTCTTTTGCCTGTCAAACATCTTTCATTTTCAGGTCTCTGTTTTAAACATCAGTTCCTCTAAGAATTCTCTACTCCTCCCAAACATGGACCGTGGGGACCCCCATCTGCTGCTTCTGGACTGTGCACTAATCCATGGCTGCCTTTATCCATCACACTATTCTGCCTGTTTCCTCATCTGCCTCTCTCACTAAAGATGACTGGATCTATTTTACTCATCACCGACATCTCAAGTACCTAGTACAGAGTTGGTATGCTGTACTAAAAAATCAATTATCTAACTTGCTCATTGGCCATCCTCTGGGCTTGACACTATGCAATACTGAACAAATGATTGAAGTTAGCAAAGACAAGTTTGCTGACTTGTCTTATTTGAAAACCTACAGAATACCTTCCCGGGAATAGGACCTGCTGGGTGCTGAGGGCACACCGAGCCTGGGATCCCTCTACCGATCCTTGGAATGGGATCTATGACCCCTCTGGAAAGGAGAGCTGCATCCAAGGTGAAGCCAAGTATTGAAGATGGGTGACCTAGCTCAGGAGGGAATTCAAGCCTAACAGCTCAGAGAGATGAAGAATGAACTCTGGACAGGTATGGATTCCAGACTAGGTCTTGGGCCTTCATCTTTGAAGGTGAGCCGGAGATGTCCTCCCAAAGAAGGAATTCTCATGCAGAGACTCTCTCCAATGATGCTTTATGCTTTCTGCATCCCTGCCTCTCCCCCACACTCTCAAGGCCCAGCCCAGAGGATGGCCAATGAGCATGTATCCATTAAGAAGCATTGCAGACATACCGGCTTCCCGAAACCAAGGATCTCCTCCTCTATGTACTGCCAGGCCCTGGCTGTGGGGGTTATGGTACAGGTGTTCTCCACAATCGAGTAGCACAGCACCAGCAAGGCCTCCACGTGGGGCATCTGCAGGAGGCTGCAAGACGACGGTGCAGGCTGGTGGGGATGGGCCGGAGGGCTGAGGTTGAAAGCCACATCCATTCTCTGCCCCTCCCCTTGGTGTCTGGTCTCAGTCACACACATTCAGCATGGCCATGAGGCCCTAGAGGCCTTCAGACCAACTGCCTCCTTTTACAAAGGAGGAACTGAGGTCCAGGAAGGGGAAGTAATCTTCCCCAAAGCTGCAGTGCTAATCAGAGGCAGAGACAAGACCAGAACCCAGGCCCAGGTCCAGGGTCCGTAGCACTCCGTCACGTGGAGAATGGGTGTCTAGGGCAGTGCTAAATGATGGTGACAGAGCAGGTGAGGCAGACAGTTGCTAGGCACGCCTGAAGCCCAAGCACGTCTGAGTGGGTCTTGGAAGCTGGGAAAGGCAGTTTCTCCTCCCCCAAAAAAAGGCAGCAGTGGGGATAGGGCTGGTAGCTGGGGTTGGCAGGTGGGGTGGGGGGAGGGGTGGTCAGAACTGCCTGTACCTGTCACGGGTTGGTTTTTTCCAGACGGGTTCTTCATCGTACAGATCATTCATTTCATCCATTTCCTGGGCTGATCGAATGAGCTCCTGGATGTTCTCCATCATCATGGGAGTGGACTCCACTTCCCGCACCCGGGGAGTGAAGGAGAAAGGGTTGGAAGACACAAATTTAGACTGGAACTTGAGCTCTGGGTCTGTCTGCAGCCCAGCCACTGACTCCAGTCCCTCCTCTGCCCCCTGGCCTTCCTCTTGCTTTCCCTCCTCCTCCAGTTCCTCCTCTTGCTCTTCTTGCTCCTGTCCTTCCTCCTGCTTGTGTTCTTGCCCTTGCTCCTGCTTGCGCTCCTGCCCTTGCTCCTGCTTGCGCTCCTGCCCTTGCTCCTGGCCCCCCAGGGACAGGGAGGACTGTAGCAGCTCCTCCACATTGTTGTTAAGCCTCTCCGGCCAGGGCTGGAAGGCCTGTCGTTCTGTGGCTGCAGAAGGGTTTGGGAAGGACCGAGAAAGAGAAATGGAAAGGAACAGTCAAGCTTCTGGCCCCCGAGGGTCTTTGTTACAGAGGGACATACACAGAAACACAAAGGCACAAGAAAGCAGCCTAAAGGACACTTATTCACATAGTCGAGTCTAAAAGACATGAGGAAGAATACAAATATCAAAATAAAAGAAAAATTGCCATGGTGATTATGGCAATTGTGGTTCTCCTTTCCATCTCCCTGACAAGGGCTCCTCTTCCCTAACTCCCACCTCAAATCCCACCTTTTGTCCCTCTCACTTAGGAAACTCCAAAGATGCTGAATAGCTAGGAAGGAACCCTTTCTAGGGTGAAGATGGCGGCTTTTGAAAGTCCCAGAGGACGTCCAGGTGCAGGAATATTTTGGGGAGCTGAGAAAAGCAAATTTTTCCTAGAATTGTAAGCACTGTCAGAAGATACTCTGGGCTGGAGAAAGCCCCACCTCATACTCATAAAAAAGCAATCCCCCGCCTTTTGTAACTGGCTGTGTGCTGCCAGCGCCCCTCACCCCCCAGCCCTGCTCGACATACTTCCCCATTCCCTCCTGACCCCCAACGCCTAAAGTCCTGGGCTCTGGGATTTCTGGAAGGGCTTGCAGGCAGCCTCACCAGTACTGGGAGGGTCTCACCTGTGATGTGAGATGAAAGGGGGGAGGTCACTGTGGTGGGAGGGACATCAGAGGAAGCGTCAATCTCCTTGATAGTGTTGGGAGAGAGGATCGAGACTGGCTGGGAGCAGCGGACCCTCTGTAAGGAGAGAGAGACAGTGGGCATGACCTTTCCCATAGGACAGATTTCTACTCCAGCTTCGGGCTCAGTCCTTTTCTGGCATGTCTCCTTTCTCACAGTTGCTGGGCAGGGATGAAGGGATATGTTCCCTGGTAGAACTCTCTAGACCTGAGAAAGGGTTCCCCTGTGAGATAAGACTCCATGTCTGGGCCACACTTCTGCCTTCACTCTTGTGTTTGACTTGAATGAGATCACTCAAGTGTTAGAAGCAAGGGGGGGCTTGTCCCTTTGCCTCTTCCCTTCCCTCTTCCCTACTTCTCTTGCAGGAACAAGATTGTTCTGAC
This sequence comes from Lutra lutra, assembly GCF_902655055.1. Classification (NCBI taxonomy): domain Eukaryota; kingdom Metazoa; phylum Chordata; class Mammalia; order Carnivora; family Mustelidae; genus Lutra; species Lutra lutra. The sequence goes on from NC_062285.1 coordinate 42,481,453, forward strand.
CGTCTGAATGCCCAAGGTGAGGCTGTACTCCTATGGAATCTGAGTAAAGGATTGGCAAAGTGGCAGGGAGGAAGGATCTCAGGATGGCCCTGCTGGAGCCCTTCCTCAACGTCTCACCCTTTCCACCTCCCTGTGGTCCTTGACGCCAAAGACAACGTTTGTCCCGGGCCTCACCTTAGAGTAGTAGACGTGGTTGGAGCAACGATATTGAGTAAATTGGCAGAAGGACTCAAACCAGGAGGCATAAGGGAGGTCAGAGCAGACAGCGCCTGAGAATGGGCAGGGGTGGAGAAGGTGAACGCACAGAAGTGGAGGGGAACTCCCTTCCTGAGGGGGAGGGGCTGTGGGCTCCTAGGGTCTACAGAGTGGAGAATATGGCCTCAGGGTAAGGAGCAGGCCATACCCTTCCTGACTCAAGCGAGCACAGCCCCAGCGAGCACAGGGCTGCCCCACTAGTCTGGCCCTCACCGTCGGGCACCAAGCCGTGATTTTCATATTGGTCCAGCTGGACGAGGGTGGGATTCCGGCAGCCGTGCGTCGCACGGAGACGGCAGGTGGTCTCTGCTTTCCAGGTCGGGGTCAGCAGTGCAAAGAAGCGTTCATATTCGGTGGGAGAGAGAGGGCTGCCTGGAGTGGAGGCCGAAATTGAATCCTGGGCTGGGGCAGGTGGCAGAAGCAGGAGCAGCACTGCGGGGCAGGGAAACAGACCGAACTCCAATACCTGCTTGGGGCTCCTGGACAGACCGACTGGCAAGCGGACCCCGTGGAAATCAGCAAGTGTTGGGCGGGGGCGGGGGGGGCGTCTGGCCAGAGATCCCAGCGGATCAGGGTGACGAGATTCCTGGGGCAGAGGCTAAGGTCTGACCCCAGAAGCCAGGGAGCAAAGCCGAGGCGACCACCCTGAGAAGGCGTTTCGAAACCTTAAAGCATGGGCTCTTGGGAGGTGGAGGACTGAACCCCGGGAGGAAGACACTGCTCGGGCAGACGGGAAGCTCTCACCCTCGAGGAGTGAGAGAAGGAAGCCAGCGGCTAGTTTCCTCATGGCCCCAGTCGATCCGCCCGCGTTTCCCGGACCAAAGCGGCCTCTAACGGGCCAAGCCAGAGAGAGCCGGCGGGCGCGGGCTTGCCGACGGGGGAGTAGAAGGTGCGGCGCTGACGTCACAAAGGGCCGGAGGCGGGGCCGCGGGAACTGCCGCGCGCTCGGGGTTCACCGCGCTGGCCTGGGGTGTAAGGGTCCTCACGCGAGTCATATCCCGCCCCCGGGGGGAAGTGACGGCAAAAGCTATCACTGACCCAGGGCCTTCGACGGAGTAGGCCCCGTGTTGTTCTTTGTATTACCCTGTTTCATTCCCGAGGTAGTCCCAGCAAGTGGGTACGTTATCCCTCTCCTACACATGACAAAACCGGGGTCTGGAGAACCAATCTGCCCCACGGTTGGTGAGACCTGGACGGGAATGTAGGCAGGGTTCTGGGGCAGGCAGGGACAGAGTGTACGGGAAAGTCAGGGTCCACCTGGGTAGGAACTAGAGAGAGCCTCCAGGTAAGAAATGAGCCAAAAGGGGAAACAAGCCGATCCAGGTTAGGAGGTGCTCAGGATTCCACCTGGTGGTTCAGTCTGAGGAAGTGGTTTCCCAGTGGGACACAAGTAAGACAAGCCATCGGCACAAGGGAAAAATGCTTTTCCGTGTTGTGTTTAAAATAAGAAATCAAGCTAATACAATAGTACGTGCATAAAACACAAATACACGTTTATTGGAAATTAAGTGAAAGATGCTTTATGGAGAAAAGATGCATAATTTTAAAGTATGGGAAAGCCCAGATCTGAGGCAACCCCCCCTCAAACTCTGTCTTTCTCAAGGTGAGATGTTGTGGATTCTAGTGCAGAGGTACTGCTTCTGGTTCCATGTCTTGTTCTACTTCCTCCCACGTCTAATCCAACCCAGATGATGCAAACAAAATGGATAGCACATATACTAAAACACAGTCTCTACAATAAACACAGCAGGCCAACATGGATAGCTTTTATTCACCTACTCAAGTTCCTTTACACGTGAGTTACGTGCACTCCGCCTTGCCCCCTCTCCCATTCACAAAGCCAGGATGAATCCTCTTGGCACAGAGGAAGGGGTGCCCCTTCAACTAAGGCCACAGCCCAGATGCTCTGGGGGAGCCCCCACCGTGGAAAAAGCAGGAAGAGAACAAAGAGAGTTTATCACACCAGAGACCCCCCCCCCTACAGGGGGAGGGAGTCAGGAGGGCTAGGGAGTGCCCCCATGCTACTGCCCCAGTCTTTAAATACAAAGCAAGGGGAGTGAAGAGGACCATCCCTTGGAAATACAGCACCAACCTCAGCAGGAGGCAAAAGGACAGTGGGCAAGACCACTTCCCTCTGAGGGGGGCAGACAATGAGAGCACAGATGTTTAGCGGCTGCGGCACCCCTCCCTACCAGGGTTTGGATGCAGCCTCAGCACCAGGAGTGGGGAGAGGGGAGGAGAAAGGATGACTACACTGTGCCATCCACTCTCCCTGGGCCCCCGAGCCCCAGCACAGGCTTTCCTCTCCCCACTAGCCTGGGTCCAGGGATGTGGAAGAAACCGTGGGAATCCATTGCCCCTATCTATTTCTTCTTGCGTTCCTGGGAGCAGCGTGGGCAGAACCTAGAGAGGAACAATGTGACAGAGGCGGAGGGAGAGAGTGAGTGAGAGGGGGTGCCCTCCACCACGCAGCTCAGGGGCAGCCCGGCGCCTGCCGCGATTCTCTCACTCACCACTTCCCCCGAGGCTTGGTCGTCAGCCCCACACAGGCAAAGTGGAACCACTCGATGGAACACTGAAAAGGAGGAAGATGGAAGAAGCAGAAGTCAGGGGCCTGGGGCAGGGGGCTGAGTAAAGAAAAGAAGTTTCCTCCACAGATTCCTCAGAAGTGTTCCCGTATTCCGTCCCTTTGGAGAAATCTTGGAGGTCCCAAGGCCAACCAACTCCACCTTCCTCTTATTCTGCAGTCCCACTATTCAACCGTTTCTTCCCCTCTTGTACCCGCTCCCTCGTGGCCCCCAGAACCCCATCTGGAGGCAAAACGGTTGGTTCTCACATCAGGGTTGTCACAGCCAATCATCTCTCCATAGGAGACCTGGTGACAAAGGCAATAGGTGGGTTCGTTGGGATCCACAGGCATATCCAACACATCAGAGGGGTGGACACTGCCAAAGGTCACTGAGGGCATCCCATACTCAGGACTTCTGCATGCCGAGAGGAAGAGAACGTGTCATCTGCAGAAAGGGAAGCTACAGAGGTGTAGAAAGACATCCTGGTGGGGCAAGTGACTTGTGGCGTCTCTTCTCTATCCAGCAAATACCACAATGATGAGGAGAAGTTACTGGCACAGAAGATGGAGAGAGTGGCAAGGGGCAGTGTGGGGTGGGAGTGCGGGACAGGAGAAAAAAATACGCCGCATGGCAAAGTGCCCCCCCCTGTACACTCACGTGCGCACAAGTTTCAACTTCTTCTGGGCAGCTTTGGGAGCTTCTTCATCTGAGTTTTTTCCTTTGGAACGAGCACGGGCAGCTTTCTTCTCCTTTTGAGTCCGGCCTTCTAGGAAAGAGGGGGAAAGCCAGAAGGCAGGGAGACAGAAAGATGGGTTAAGTCTTCTTGCTTCCCCCTCCTTCCAAGCTGGTGCCCCCCCCTGGTAGCTCAAGGGTGGCTGCTTCTCCCTCGGAATCCTCGCCCCTCCTCAGGCCCCGCCCCCCTCCTCACTCTTTTTGCCTTTGCTAGAAGAGCTGTCATAGTCACTGGACTCAATCTGCTTCTCCTTCAAATCAGCCTCAAAACGGGCCAGGTCTGTGTCCAGTCGCCGAATGTGTTTGTCCACCTAGGGGTGAGGAAGGAAAAGAGAGAGCTACAAGGCTGGTTCAGGCCAAAGAAAATAAGGCTAAGGCACATTCTATGTATCTCCCAAACCCAAAACAGATCCCGACACAGTTGAAGGAGGGGTCTAGGACCCCAAGGATTAGATGGGAGGTAGGTAGGGAGCCGTGAACAGGGCCATACCATCTCATAGGTCTGCATGGCAAGCTGCACCTTGTCGTCACCAAATTCCTTGCACTTGCCATAGGCTTCCTGGATCTGTTTGAGGAGGGCCAATTTTTCCTCGGAGCTCAGGCTGCGGGCGCTATTCATATACTCAGTGGCCAACTTGTCAATTTCAGCCTTCAGGTCTACAACAGAGACAGAGGCCTGGTCACAAAGGCCCCTGAGTGGCTACGTGAAATACACTTCTTCCTCTTGTTTCTTGGGCGTTTTCCATTGACCATCATCATAACCTTCGAATTAAAATGCCCTGAAAGTTCATAGGTACTGCGCCATTTACTCAAGTAATGCAACATAGTGACAGAATTTGTTTTAAAGGTGCCTTCAGGTGCAGAAAACATTGCTACCATAGTTGGAACTGAACTTATTAGTGAAAAATGAGGGGGGGGAGTCTTTGCACACCGTACTAATACGAAGTATATTTTTGTTCGTGTCTGTAGATGCTGCTTTGAAAGGCTTGGTGCTTCTTGAACCATGAATCTTGTCTCACAGGCTTCCGGATTTCTTGCCTCAAAAACATTCCAGCTCTGAGCGCTGTGAAGCCGGCTGGGTCATCTGCTGCGGCCGCCTTCCAGGTCTGTACATCTGTGACTCATCGTTTAAAACTAGGCCCTAGTTCATTTATGTAACAGCTCTTCTACCCTACTGTGCTCATCGTCTGCAACCTGCTCGCGTTTCTCGTCACTTTTTCTGTGTTCATCTTAGACATTGCTCCCAATGTTTTCATACCAGAAGGCTGGCGATGTCTCCAGACACTGAGACTGTAGATGCTTACTGCCTGCTCTCTGGTAGGACTCATAAAAAATGTCGATGAAAAGAGACAAAAGAGTGACTGTAACGTGGTGCCCCATTTCGTGGGAGCCCTTTGGAGGAAACTGAAAATGCATGTAGTTTGATAATCTCCCAACCGGTCTTTCTGTGCGTGAACTTAAGAGTAGGAACTGTGATACAAAGGAAGCAAGCTGGTTCTCAGGATTTGGCAGGAGGTTCTCGGGGTTGGGGAGAGGGGAGCCTACCTCCAGGATTTTATATCATGTTCACCTTTTCATGAGTAAACTTACCCAGAGTAACTGAAATCACAGCTTTAGGTTTTCTAACACCAGCTTGTCACATCCTTGAGCATGGCTACATAAGAATGGAAGGTAAGACCTATATATCCTTCAGCAGGTACGGGGCATGGCTCCAACAGATGACATCTTTGCCCTTGAAGAGACCAATCTGACCACTGCAGTGTAGCCTCAGGCTCCAAGTGAATGCCTCAATAAAGCCAGATTTGCTCAACATCCAAGGAAGGCCACAGATGGTATCTATTGCTTCTGTAAGGTTGAAGAATACAGTGTAGCGATCCTGTTGTTAATTGCCGCTTTTCCTTCTTTTTTTTTTTTTCTCTCTCTTTTTAAGAACTTCTCTACCACCATGACTAACAATCCAGCAGAGTAGAAACATCCTAGTCTTTCTATAGATTTACTGAATACGGAGAATAGCAACGATTCTCGAGTTGACTTCTTTTTCAATTCTTCTTGCAGATATCAAGAACAGAGCACCTTTGAATTCTTGAGGTCTTATTGCAGTACTCTATCATGGAAATGCTGATCTAGAAATGCAGAACTTCACTGCTCTCCTTTTAAGAATTGCAAGAGAGTCAAAGAGAGAGAAGCCACAGTTTTCCAGATCAGACCAGATGATATGGTAACACCAAGCAGGAGAAAGAAAAGATCATACACACTCATTATACACACAAATTCCTTACTCTGTACGTACCCTCTGTTCTTTGGTCCAGGTCCCTCATGAGCTGAAAGTTTCTCTGCAGTTCGAAGGGGAGGTTTTCGATACCTAGGCAGAAGAAGAAAAACTGAGAATCACAGCCCTTTATAGGTTTATAGCTGCTTTTAAAGCACAGATCCAAAAGGGGACTCAGGAAAAGAGTCCCTCCTTGGCATGGCTGGATTTATCCAGAACAGTACTCATCATTCCCTTCTCAGTGGAGGCCGTGTCTGTATCTCTCCACGATTCACTCTGCCATCTCTTCACAGCTTTCCCACCATTTGCCCCTTCAGTGACCTTCCTCAATCAATCAGCCCCTCCTTTTCCTTGATTCCCTCCAAACTCCTTGCCCTCAACCCAAATACCCACCTGGTATCCTCCACTCATCACACACACACTTCCAATCTGCTCTCTGTATCACAGTCAGAAGAGTCTCTTAAAAAATGCAAATCTCGTCAAATCACCCTCCTGCTTTATAACCATCTGGTAACTTCCTATCACACAACTCCTATTCCTACTTTATACTTTCTGGCCCATGTTCGCCTTATTGCAGCCTTGACTCAGGTCATTCCCCATTTGTGCTCTGTCTGCTCTCATCAGACTGGCCCTCTCTGAGTGCCCCCAACTTGCCAGGGCTTGTCCTGCTGCCCAGCTTTCCATGTGCTGCTTTCTGTCCTGAATGACTGCTTATTCTTTGTCCCACCTCCACCATATCTCTTGGCCTACTAAACTCCTGTTCATTCCTCAAGTTTCAGTTCAACTCTGAGTTCTCCAGACTCCAAGTGCCCTTGAGGATGCCGTCAAGTTTTTCTGGCTCTACCCTTTTGGGCACTTATCCAACTGCAATTAAATCATGAATTGTGCAACCAGTTATTTGGTATCTATCTCCCTAGCCCTCCAAAAGGACTGGACACATCTCTCTTGCTTATTTTGCTATGACTTGCGTACAGAGGGTCTTCCATAAATACTTGAATGCATGCACATAGAACTCAAGTCTCTCCATGAAAGAAAAATCTCTTCCCATGACTCCATTTCAAACTTCTAAAATACCTCCACTGCTTTAACCTATAATGTCAGGTCTGCCACCACCAGTTTACTGAGATTACTTTAAGTCACCAGTGACTTACCAAAACAAATGATCTGTTATTAGTCCTATCTTATCAAATATGGCTGCAGCACTTGGCACCATCTTCTTCCCTTCAGTAACTTTCTTCCTCTTAGGATTCCAAAACTCCTCATATACTTTCTGATAATTCCAACAGTGATGTTTCTTTAGCTTGTCCCTTTAATGTTAATGTTTTCTTGAGATTATACTTTAATCCTCTCATTTTCCCACCTTCTTTAACATTCTCTGAATGATCTCCATCTCACTCACTCTCATAATTACCATGCCTATGCTTAAGTTTAAACTGAATTAGGTATATTGCTGTTACTCCTGATTCCCTATCTTGCTGATGGTATCATATCCACCTCGCTTCCCAAGCAGGAAATCAAGGAGTCACCTTAGATTCTTCCTTCTCTCTCAACCAGTCAATCAATCAGTGTTGTCCTTTTAGCTCTTAAAGACTTCTGTCTCTCTGAGACCTGAACTTATCATACATCAGTTGTTTTCCTTTATTAAAACTTGTTTTTATAAAATCTATTGGTTCTTTATGCTATCTAAAGTGCAAGCCTCTTAGCTTGACTTAAAAGACCTTGCACAATCTAGTCCCAACCTCTCTCCAGCCTCACTTCCCAATCTCCCACCTTAGAGTCCTATATATCAAGCACTCTGACTTCACTTTTCCTTGACCTGCCACAAACCCACCTTAATACCTTTGCTGATACCTTCCCCAATCAGAAATGTCCTTTATTTCTCCACCCTCGCAAATAAACACTCAATCTTCAAATCTGTGATAGCCTTACCTACCTCCCCAGGGAATTAGCCCCTCTTTCTCCAGTGCTACCAAGTGTCCTTCTGACGTATTTCTATTATTTCACTTGTCACGGTTTTATGATTATTTATTAGCAGAATCAGTTTCCTCCTAGACTATGAGCACTTGAGTGCAGGGTCTGTGTCTTATTCATTTTGGTATCTCCGCAGTACCTGCCATTATGTCTGACACAGAGCAGGGCCTCGATAAATGAATGGATGAATGGATGACTCCCAACACTAAGACAAATGTAAGCGCATAAGGGTGACAGGCTTTGTGAAGGGGTGGTTTACACAAATGGCATAAACCTAACACCAGATTTCCATATGATAGGAAATGGATCTTTACTCCAACAAGAGAAGCGTTCCAGTTTACCATCTGCAGTGGTCACTCACAACCCCCGATCCCCATGAGAAACCGCTTCTGAGAAAGAATTGAGCGGAGGAGCTGCGAGCTGGTCTTTGTCGTTGCTCCAAATGGCAGTGGGTGATACACTAAAACGACCGATCCTGAACGATCGGGGGTGGGGGTGGGGTGGCGGTGAATAGCCTGAGGCTGGAGACCCTGGTGATGGGCTCGGCAAATATCTTCCCAGCTCTGCCCATTAGCCCTGAGACATTCCCTCAGCCCCACCGCGCAGCCCCTCCCTCGTCTACACCCAAAAGCCAGGCCTCGACCCAGCTGCCCCGCCCCCTCTTTCTTCACACCCTCCAGTATTTTCTCTCACGGAACCCCTTCGTAATTGTGACTTTCTGACCACCGGGACTTCGGGGCCGTACATTTCCTCAGCCCCGATCCCCCCCGCCACTCTATGACCCCTGACCCCCTCCTCCAGCCTGCTCTTACTGTCCAGATAATGTTCCAAATACATCCCCGCAGCCATCTTGAAGCAAAACAAAGCAACTTCCGATCCGCCCCGGAAGTGACTGAAACGCAACAGGCACTGAAGCTATTATCTTTGGGTTGGAGCCTTTCCGCCCTTAAAAGGAGAGCTTCCGCCCTCAGTAAATTATTCGCGGGGACACATCCGCCCGACGTTGATACTTTCCTTTTTGCGTAGGTAGCCGGGGCGGCCGGGGCGGCGGTGCCTGAGGTGGCTTTAGCCCTCTTCCGCCCTTACTGAGAGCCCGGTACGCGACCGAAGCAGGCATGACGTCACTGCGGGTCGCCATTTTGCATTCCCTATCAAACTTTTTTTTTCCCTCCAAAACCAGGATGTGAGGTTATGAGGGGCAGAAAACCCCCGCCTTGTCTCTTTAGGATAGTATTCCATAAATATAGCTTTTTAGCGACTGGGGACCTTTTCTCCTTTTTGCAGGATATTAATCTAGTAACCACAGCAGGTCCTGGCTGAATCCAGACTTTCTTCAAGGTAGCTACTTTCTTAAGGAAGTTGGGGAGGCGTAGCTGGTGTTCCGAGATTTAAACCCTCCGCATTTCTTTTCAGTCGCAAGAACATCAGCTCCCCGGGATTTTTTTTTTTTTTTTACATGGAAGAAATTATTTATAAACTCTTATAAATACAAAGACTTACACAATAAAGCTGTAATTCTTCACACTTGTCAGGGTTCCTGTCCTTCCACACTCGAATACATTCTCACATATATAATGACATAGTACTTATGGCCTTGCCCCTTGTTTTGGTACCTCCCCTCTTTGTTTTCCAGTTTTATATGATGTTAACTAGCACCATGATTCTGAGAGGACTGGAGCATGGAGCTCTGTCACAACTGGGCCAGCTGTCATCCTAGCCAGCTACAGCACAGTAAGGACTTTTTTCAACCAAGTGCATGACAGGCTGCCCCCACACCAGGGAAACAACTCAAAGCCCATACTTTAATAGTGGTGTTAGTAAGAGCGTTTTAGAGACTGTTGTCAGCCCACCCCCCTCCCTACCCCCGCAACTCACACATTTGTGGTAATTATCAATGCCACAGGGCAGCGTTTTAAAGAAAGATTTTCAGTCACTTACTTTAGACCAAAATATGTGAAGAAGGGTAAGATGAAACCTCAGGTTTACTACTAAGTGGTAAGATACTGCCGGTGGATCTAGAAGACTTCACTCGAAGTGCCCCTGGATAAGCAATTTAATTTCTGAGTTTCTGACTAGTAGTACCTACCTCATAGAGTTCTTCCTATGATTGTGAGTGAATCCTTAAAAAGAGTAGATTCTGGTTCTAATACCTGTGGTGAAGACAGTGCGGTCAGGGGATTTTCAGCAATTGGTGAGAGCATAGGAAAAAAGTACTCAGGAAGCTAGCAGACATTGACAGATTTCATCATAGATAACACATTTGTGTCACAGCTGACTGAGAGGTCTTGGATGCCCACCCAAGAGACTGGCTGAGCCCAAAACTTAAGTGGGCATCACTTCATGGCCTATCCACATTCTTTCAGGTCATGAGCATGGTTGTCCAGCAGTACGCAGATAGCCATGTTATTCAATGTTGGAGATTTGTCACATTTTCAGTGCTTAAAGGTTTTTAATTATCAAAAAAAGGAATCTCAGAGGTGATCTAGTCCCATCCCTTCTAATTAACAGCTGAAGAAGCCTCCCAGTAAACACTGGTTGGCAGTAGAGCCAGAGCTGAAGTCCAGGTTTCCTGATCACGTTCTACTTTTCAAGCACAACTGTCCTGCATTGTTACTCATTTCTGGTTATGGCACCCGCCGCTGCCAACCTATGGATATGGATAACAGATAGATGTATGTACACACTCTGCCAACTGGAATTAGCCGTGAGCCTGGTGATGCTCAAGCAGGAGTGCAGGCCATTTCAAGAGGCCGTGCTCCCATTTCTTTCACGGGGAGCTTACTGGTTTTACTAACACATGACTGAAACCTTGCTCTCATATACTTAGGCATCGCAGGCCCCATGACAGGATTTGTATGTAGAAACCCTCATAAACCAGTATCTCACTTTAAGTATTGAAGCTGTGGTCTTCTATGCTTGGGGATACACATACAAGATTCTCATCACACAGCACTCACTCTTCACACATACACATGCTAGTGTAAATTCTTAGTACTGTCCTTGAACGTCTCCCCAGGTAGCTTCTTCCCATGCTCGCTCATATCAGCAGCTCCACTGCCTCTGATCCTTTTACACGAATTTATTTCTATACAAGGTTCTAAAAACACCCCTTGGTTTGTACATAAGTTTTTTTTTCTTCATTTTAAATTGCTTTATAACAACTGGTTTCCTGATTTTTTTCATTTTCTCTTTTCTCTGAAATCTGCCATGATTTAAAAACAAACAAATAAAAAGGACAAAAGGAAATAAAAATGCCGTTGGCCAGAAGACAGGGTGGGTGGAGAAAAACAAAAAGGACAAAAATAAACAAAACATCAAATATGAAAATTCTCAGAGATAATGCATTTATAAACACAGAAATGGTTACAACAAAGATGGCCGTGATGAGTGGGTATATATATATATATTTATATATATATTTATATATAAATCCGTGTCCGGCAACTGACCGTGGCACCTAGGGAGCTAAGTCCAGTCCTTGTGTTTGCCCTGAACTCTCCCTTCTCTGCAACACCCCTTGTTTTGGGCTTTCATAGAGAACACAAAGCTCCCACAGCTCCTCTGGCTTTGGGACTGGGAGACTGAGTATAGGGCCTTGGCTGGCAGAGAAGGGGAGAGGCTTCAAGGAAAACCATAACCCACACTTCTAAGCCACCCTTGACCATTTTGGGGATCTCTGGCCCCTTGGGGACCACATCTCAGCCCTTGCCCCTTTAGAAATAAAGGGGGTCTGACCCCCACCCAGATCTCCCTCTTCCAGCATTAGGTAGGAAGTGAAGTGAGACCATGAGGGGAAGACGGCTCCTGGGGATCGGGGCATGTGAGAAACCTCTGTTCTTTTGCAGACAAGAATAGAATGGGAGGCTGGTTGCCTTTAGGGCTCCCTTCTCTCAGAGATCTGGGAGGACCAGCCTCTAGTCTTCCACCAACCCCAACTTTGAGGATTATGAGGGTAACGAGAGGGTAAGTGCCCACACTGGAAAAGTTTCTATGAGGTCATAGCAAATCCCTCCCTTGAGCACCAACCCCCAATTTTGAAAAGCTATGCTTAGAAGGGGAGGCTGCTGGATTATACTACCAGCGTATTATTCCTTTGCCAATCAGGAGGGCTGATGTTCCTTTTGAAGAGGAGTTGAGAATAAGCATGGTATCCTGTGTAGGAAGGCCGTGCCCGAGGCCCAAGGAGATGGAGCCAAGGCCTGTCAAGGAAGAAGACTTTTCCCACCAAGAGAAGTTGGAGAAAGAAGGGACCAGAACTTCTTTCCCCTCTTCCCAGTGGGTGGCAGCACAGGTCTCTACGAGCTGGCCAGGTGCTCCACCTGGATGGTGCTGGTGGTGACAGTGAGGCAGATGTCCTTATGATGCTCCGCCGTCTTATAAGGGGTCAGGTCAAAGGAACACTGGGGTGGAGGGTTGGGGTTGCTGTCCCCGCCGCCCCCACCCTGGGGGGCTGCCCCAGGGGACTGGAAGTGTGGTGGCTGTGGCTGCTGCTGCTGCTGCTGTGATGCCTGGGAGGCCTGGGCCTGGGCTTGAGCCTGGGCCTGGGCTTGGGCCTGGGCCTGGGCCTGGGCCTGGGCCTGGGCCTGGGCCTGAGCCTGGGCCTGGGCCTGAGCCTGGGCCTGGGCCTGGGCCACTGCCGCCGCCGCCGCCGCCGCCTGCACTTGTTGCTGGAGATCAGGAGGGTTGTGTTTCCGCATATGTTTCATAAGGTACGTTTCCTGAAGGAGACGGTGAAAAAGAGTTGAGGGATGAAAAAGAAGGAAAGAGGTTACTTATAACCAGCATCCTGGGCTCTTATTTTACTTTATAAATAGAGCCATAATTCAACAGAGACATTCTGGAGCCGTGGGCAAGTTCTCCCCAGGAGCCTCTGCCAGTGCTCACTCTTGGGCAGGAAGGAGAGGGGAAACCTTCACAGTCACGGTAGGCATTCAACCTGCCTCAGGAAAAGTGGTCATTTCCCCAAAGATCTTTGAATGGAAGGACTTTGCCACCTTTTCCTGGAGTCTAATAGAAAACATCTAACTGAAATCTTTCTCCCCAAATTGCAAGTTATTTTGCCTTACACGTTTAAGTAAAATTAAGAATCATTGCTTGGCAATCTTCCTCTATAGGCTTAAGGAATCAGGCACCCTCCAAATTCCTTAGCTACAGATCTATTTAATTTCTCCTCTCTTTATTGACTTTGGTGAGCTGGTGCTAGGGAGATTCCGTATAGTCAAGGCAGCACCTCTCCCTCCAGGAAAATGGGGTAAGGCAGACTGTGGTCCTCCTGGCCTGTGGGGAAACAAAGGGTGAGCATGAGCAGGAGCACTCACCGACGTGTATGCCCGACTACAGATAGTGCAGGTGTACACCTTGGCATGTTTCACCGTGTGCGTAGACAGGTGCACCTCGAGGGAGGCTGCGTCCGTGTACGCCCGATGACAATTGTGGCACTTGAAGGGTTTATCTTTGTTGTGCTGCCGTCTGTGAGACTGGGAAAATGAGGAAAAATCAGGATAAGGGCATCAGACTCATCCTTCCTGCCTCTTTGACCCTTAATGCCAGAGCGCTGAGCTGGGTGTCAGCCTGCCAGCTTCTCTCTCCATCTGAAGGTAGTAGGAACTGCTTTCAATAAAACTTGAGGAGTTACAGGCTAAGGGAAGAGGTGTAGCTCCTGCGGCATATTCCAGGATCCTGAAAAGTGGGAAGGACGCTATGCTAGCCCCACTGGCCCAGTAGTTCCCAAGGCAAAGCATGGGGGTGAGGCCAGGGAATACCAAGACTTCTCTACAGAGCCTCCAAAGTCAAAACACTTTTCAAAATAATGGTAAGACCACGTCTGCCTTTTCATTCTCCTTCTCTCATGACTGTACAGAGATTCTGTGATGTTTAACAGAGCAAGGACTGAGCATGGCAGGCAGGAGTATCTAGCCAGCTTCTGGTAGGCTAAACATTCAAAACGTGCAGCCGGGGCGCCAGTGTGGTGCAGTCAGTCAAGCATCCGACTCTTGATTTGGGCTCAGGTCATGATCTTAGGGTCGTAAGACTGACCCCACTTTGGGCTCCACGCTCAATGTGGATTAGGATTAGGATTCTCTCTCTGTCCCTCCCCGACTCCGTTTATGCACACACGCACACTCTCAAAAAAATTTTTTGGGGTGTACATGTCTGAAAAGATGTTATATATGTTAACTTGCAATAGGTTTGTTATTTTTAAATGAATTACTAAATATTTTTTCAAGTTTTTCAGTTTCACATTCTCTGTGTAGACGGGTATTACTCACATCGACAAAAACTCTTTGGGTTTCCCAACAATTATTAAGAGCGTAAAGGGGTGCTGAAAATGTTTGAGAACCACTGCACTACTCAAATGGCGCTGTGACCCAAGTCTTAGATGCAAGGCCCCGCGTGGAGGTTGGAACATTTACCTGCAGATTGGACAGCTGTGTGAAGGCTTTCTCACAGCCCGGGTGTGCACATTTGTATGGTCTGTCACCAGTGTGGATTCTGCATGGGATGAGAAAAGGAGACAGGAAAAGCATGTCAGCAAGGCCACTCAGGGATTGGTTCCTTAACCGACCTCCTCAAGGCCACTCCTGTCCTCCTCTGGGAGTACAGGCTAGGTTTCCGGGAGGTCCCAGCCTCAGCTCCTCTCTCACACTGATTCTGCCACAATGCCTGATCTCTGCTCACTGCCTCTGTCACTCAGCTCAAACTCCTCTACTGGGGGAGGAGGGACCGGTGGCTTGGCAGCCAAGAGACAGGCAGTCCGTAATTTGGCATATAGGTTAGCTCCTACAGTAGCTGTCCCTAATGAATGTTCAGAAACATAAGGTAAACACACTGGTAGGGAAAAAGAAACATAGAACACTTCTTTCTCGGCCCCCACCATACAACCAAAACCTATTCCCTCAGCCTTGAACACCGCTCCCAGAAAAAGCTTTGGTATCAAAGAAAAGCAGAGAGTTATGCTAATTACGGAGAGTAGCAGTTATATTAATACGCATGGCAACTCCTTGGGGCTTTTCCCAGTCTGGCCCTCTAAGGGCAGGAAATGACTAGTTTAGTACCAATGTGACCCCTTTCCCAAACATTACTGGCCCCTCCACTGAGATGAGCCAAGGACTTGAGGGTCTGTGGACACCTGCTCCTCATCAGGGACTTCAGAGCCAGCTTTGTAACCACGTGCTCTGAATAAAATCTTGGAAACGTAGCAGGACAGGTTTCTTTGTGAGGAAAGCCCGACTCCTCCTCTTCGCAATGCCAGATGTCCAAGCACTTGGAGGGAGGTCACCGCATCCGGAAGAAGCCAGGTGAGAGGGCTCCTGACCAGGAACTCTGGACTCCATTTCAACTTGAGATCCGCCTGAAGGACATCATCAACTCTCCCGGCTGGCAGGTTCGCTTCCTCCAAGTCACTCCAGATTCATGGGACAAACAGTGGGCATCCTTATGAAGTATGAGCTTTTTCATTTTGTTTGCCAGTTCTCTGTGACTCCGTTTCGGACAGGATTTGTTTTGTTCTCCATTCCTGGCATCCTTGGAGCCTTGCTGGTTGCTGTAGGGTTCACGAGGCTGGTACCCAGCTAAAGTCCGATTATGTCTCCCGTTCGTAATTGGTGCCCTAAGGGCTAGTGGTATGGTCTTCTCCAATCACATGCCCTTGCTTTGGCACCAACAAGAAAATCTTCAAGATGTGTGTATTGGTGTTTGGAGCAAGAGAAATGAAGGCAGAAGCTGTCTCTGCCCCAGATGAGTCTCTTCCTCCCATGGGTCAGGGAATGTCACAGTCACTGCATCTTCCCCACGCTGCTTGTGCCCCAGAAAGGTTCTGAGCGTCCACTTGTGCCTCCAGGGTTGTGGCTTCTTCTTCTCCCAGACGCCGGTCGTATTCTCCTCCAGCCAGGTCTCTCCCCCGCCCCCCGCATGCGGGTTGTTGTGTGTGTCCGGGGCGGGGGGTGGGGAGGGCATGCCAGCGGGGCGGGGGCAGTAGCCCGCCACTCTCCCTTACCGTGTGTGCTGCTGGAGGTGGGAGAGCTGGCGGAAGGCCTTCTGGCAGTAGGAACAGTTGTAGGGCTTGGCCCCCGAGTGGATTCGGAGGTGCTGGGCCAGGTAGGAGGTGTTGGCGAAGGTCTTGGAGCAGTGCGGGCACTTGTGGGGCTTGATGGTCTCCGTGTGCATCTTGGAGTGGATCCTGCCGGAGAGGAGAGGAGAGGAGGAAAGGGGGGAGGAGGAGGCAGTTCGACACCATGGGCTCAGCTCTCTGCTGGGTGAAATGATGTTGCTTGACGGATGAGAGCACCCCCTCCTCCCTCCTCCCATACACACTCCGGCCTGGAGAGGCTAATGACGAGGACACCCAGAGCTAGGTTGCTGCTGATCTTACGTCGGTGGCTAGAATGGCAGTGAGATGATGAAGAGCTGCGACCCCTGGCTCCTGGTCACCTTAACGATTTCAGGCTTGTCAACCCTCTGCTTCGTTCTAAGGTTACACACTCACCACAGATACCCTGCTTCCAAATAGTAATTTGAACAAAGACCAATAGCGCCTGCTCCCCATGGACCTGAAGTTGAATGCACACCTTGGCTCTGAACTGAAGCATATAGTATAAGCAGGGCCTGCCTGCAGAAGATTTCCAAACACAGACACAGAGAGAAACCACAAAGACTGTTCCAGACTTGGGGACTGGAGACCACCATTGCCCAGGCCCCCACAAACTGCTAAAACACAGAGTTTATTTTTCAGAGACAGTAACGAGAGCAAACGGAGGCTCCCGAAGGGCCAAGTCGAAAGGGAAAAGAGAAACCGTGAGGACAGAAGAGTAGGCTCAGGCAACGCGGCCTCGGGGGCAGGGGTTCACAGCCAGGCGGCAGGGCAAAACCAAGAGCAGCCTTACCGGGTGTGCTGCTGGAGGTGGGAGAGCTGGCGGAAGGATTTCTCACAGAAGTTACAACTGTAGGGCTTGGCCCCTGAGTGTATACGGATGTGCTGGGCCAGGTAGGAGCTGTTGGCGAAGGTCTTGGAGCAGTGCGGGCACTTGTGGGGCTTGGTCTCGGTGTGTGACTTGGAGTGGATCTGCATCTCCGACTTTGAGTAGAATGTCAGTGAGCACATCCGGCACCTGGGCCAAGTGAGGGCAGTGGTTAGAACCGTCCCACCGGCAGCACGCTGCACCCTCCCTCCACTTCCACAGAAGCCAGCCTATCTGCTCTTTTACTGCAACTGCGCTCAAAGGCCCCTGAGAGGAGGATCTGCTCTACTTATCTTGGCAGTCTACGCTTCTAATACAGACCCAGGCGATACAAATATTCCGTAAATATTCAAATGATCTGACTCCCTAAGTATGTAGAGAAACAAAAATTCAACCAGAAAAGACAGGTAAACCTTATTATTGGCTCTAGGCGAATGTGGATTTCATTGGGCCAGGGCTATCAACTAACTTGTTTTCCTTCTGCCTATAACTTGATTTTGGACTTTGAAAGGGCTCCCTGCCCCAACTTCTCGTGCACAAAGTTCATCCCTTGGGTACTTCTCAAGTTCCCGAGGGGCTGATGAGGACAAACTGACTATACTCCCCAGAAGGACTTCTCTCCTGTCTCCTCATATAATTGCCTTCTCTCAGATTCTCTCCTACTTCCTTTTAGCCAGTGATTCCTAGAAGGATCGGGGTGGAGAGGGATCGGAATTATCCAAATCATCTACGTCTAGCCCCCACCCTGGATCTGGTGTCCTACCCGCCACCTCCAACTGAGTCCCTGGGCAATCAAGTGAGAACCACTTTTGCAAAGAGCCAAGGAGTGAGCTGTCTCCCCCTCAAACATTTAGGAAGAAAAGATCTGTGAAAACACTGAGCTTCCATGCTAACCCTTTCCTCTTCCCTAGCACATGGAGCCGGAGCCAGCACTCTAGGCAGACATCAGTGAACAGTTGATACACTTTCACCCATCACCTGAGTGGGTAATCCTTCCTGTTCTGATGTTGCCCAACCGTATCAAATAAGGAGCCTCTGAGCAAGATAAGCCACACCCGATCAGACTTTATTGAGTAGGAGTTATCTGTGAGCTGGAATGCTCTCATTCCTCAAAACCCTGCAGTGCAGAGCATGAGCTGGTATAGAGAGGGCAGCACCTGGAAGCCAGGCAAGTGGGGAAAAAATCCCCTCTGCTCTGGTTCCTCCCCAACCTCTATCATCTGGCCTCAGGATGGTGTGGGGAGAGGACTTCTGCTTTCTTCCGATCCCAGGAGAATTTTTAGAGAATAAATAAGATCAAAACTAAAAAGAACTCTGCGCTCCTCAAAGGAAAAAAATGTGACATTATTTGGGGGTATTATTATTGTTTCTACTAATTATGATTCATGTTTCTACTAAAATTCCAATCATTAAGGTCAATTTCTGTTTCTCCGGGCACCTGAAAACTCTGAAGGAAATCGGATTCCCAGTTCGCCAATCCCTGGCCGTTATCTGGCATGGCCAAACGTTATATGCGAGGCTCAGAGGTTCTGTTTATAGTTAGTACAGGCCCAAGGACACAGCCAATGGAAGCCTGGACACTTGGGCTCTAATCAGGGTTCAGTTACAGGCTTGCTTATCAATCTAGACCTCAATTTTCTGGTCTGTAAAATGGAGAGATAAACAGCTGCCCCTAGTAGGGCCAGCAAACCCCCAGGCCAGTCAAAGGTAAGCCAAGAGTGTTCTCGAATAATAAAATTGCGCTAATGTTAACAGTACCAGTGCTGATGGATGAGCTCATGCCACTATGCGTTCCACTGAGGTTGGAAACTGGACACCTTGTCACTTGGGGGGGGAAGGTACTAACGTTACAACATAATTTCCCTTGGTTGCTACAATTTCTAGGACAGGTGGAACAACACATTCATTTTAACTCAAACAAAAGCTCATAGTTTGTGTGTGAGTGTTGAACACACAGCTGCACCCTTAGTATGAAATTAACTACAAGAGAGAAAATAACCCTTTTTATCCAAGTTTTCAACTAGAGAGGAACCTACAAAACTTAAATCCATGGACAATGGACTGGCAACAAAATAAAGAGTCTCAAATGACGATCATAATAATGATAATAATAGTTGCCATTTGTTGTGCAGGATATTACCAGGGCCCAGGACCAGTTACAGGCACTTGAGACACATTGTTTCCACTCCTCACAACAACCTGGCAAGTATTATCCCTGTTTTACAGAACAGAAGGAGAAGGCTCAGAGAGGTTAAGTAATTTGCCAAAGTTGCAAACAGTTATTCACTACACAAAGCTATGATTCTAACCTATTCTGAGATGCCTCACACTAGACATACTCAAGGACAGGCAGACTATCATCTGTCAGGAATGCTCAGAAGACTAAAACTACAGGGACGGGGGTGGTGTAGGTGACCACTAACGTTATTTCCAACTCTGAAATCCTATGAAGCCAGATAAAAGAGCACAAGTCCTTTAATGCAAGATGTTGGAGGTCGGAAAGAAATCTGATTTAGGAGCTCTGTAGCAGTGGGGAGTCAGCAGGAAACAGCAAAGCCACCACCCCATTTCACTAGGCCAGGGGGCACCAGTCACATCTAACACAAGAATTGGGCCCCTTTGGGGGCACGTAATACAATGACCCTGTTTACAGTAATAACTTTAAATCACCCCAATTTTCCCCCTAAGATATTTAAAACCAATTTCAGATACTCAAAACATTTCTACATGATAAATGGGGGCCATGACTGCTCTTCCCATTTTACAAGATGGGAACCAAGAGCTAGAAAGAAGGTGACTTGTCCAGACTAACAGAACCCAAGTCCAACAATACCCAGTCAAATGCCACTGACCACAGGAATGGATGTGGTTGACCCACACATGCACGGAGACGGGGATTGTGTGTGCGCGCGCGCGCGCGCGCGCGCGTGTGTGTGTGTGTGTGTGTGTGTGATTAAAAAGACTCCTTGGGAACTCCAGAGTTCTGAGTTTCTGAAGAAATTCCATTTACCTAGAATATAATTAGGCGCCCTTAATTTCAGAGTTCTCCTTAGTCACCTGGGTGTGGGGCCGGTCAAGAATTTCAAAAACACTAAGGGTGTAGAAAATGCTACCAGGGCTTCCTTCCAATTGTATATTCACATTCCTTCCCATACTTTGGGAAGTCCAGAGTTAGCTTTAATGAGGGCCCCAAAAATAAACAAGCAAAAGCAAAAGCAAAAACAAAAACGAAAAGAAACCTCTGGCAGAATGAGGGGACCCTAATCCATGTGCAAAGCTCCAAAGGGTCAGAGACCTAGCCCATTATTCTCACAACAACACATTTTCTAGAGGTGTATTTCCATGTCACAATGACCTCACTTTGAGCAAATACATAAAAATCCAGATTTCTACAAAATAAAAGGGATTTCCACTATATGAAATGATATATAAAAGATGCTTTTAAATGAATCAAACTTGTCAGGTACCTTTATAAAATGATATGATGTAAACATTTTCCAGGAACACTTTTATTGTATAAAGTGGGATACACCTGTAATAATAAAGCTGCAGTGAACTTTCGGATTAGGAGCTGGAATTCTGCAGTGCTCAGTACTTTCTGCATAGCAACACTCCCCTCACTTTCACTTAAAAGAGGAATTTAAACACTCTGTAGTCGTGGCTACTCTCCACGGTAGAAGCGTACAACACAAACACAAATAAATGCTAAATGACAACTATTGCTTCTTTCTTTTGAAGTTCCCAACATTTCAAATCTTAGATGACATATACTCCCAACAAATGGGAGGTATAAACAGAACTCTCCCCATTTTACAGATGAGGAAACTGAGGCCCAGAGAGGGGAAAAGGACTTGCCCAGGGTCACACAGCAAGTTCGTGGTGGAGCCGGGAACTGAATCCATGAGCCCAAGGCTCTGTCCATTTCCTGTGCCGCAGTTCCCTTCGCTCCTAAAATGGGAACAACATTGCCCATCTCGGTACACTAAGGACAGACCCAGTCTCCCAGCCATGCACATCTGCCCCTGTCTGCATCAAAGCTGTGACAGTGGTTATCCCACTCTGTAACCTGGGACCAGACTTCCCAAACCCACTAGGGCCCCTGACAGTTTTCAAGGGGATTAAAAGACATCCAACTTTCAAGGGGCAGGGAGTTTCCTTCTGAAATTCTTTTTGTATATCGCCACATGCAAATATAAGACTATTTGGCAATGGACAACTTAAAGGAAGTAGAGAATCCAAATGACTTTCATGAATTAGAAAGTGAGCAAACAGGCATTTTATAAGCATACAGTCCGGGATGGGGGGTGGCGGGAGAGAAGGGCGATATCCTGTTCCTCCCATCTTTTTATACAGATCCCTCCCATCATCCCAACCATGCAGGGTCAGGCAGTCTCAGAGCTCAGATATGGCCCAAGAACCAGTGGATGGCACGCAGGTTAAGGTTAGGGGCTTATCAGAACAGTTTCTTAGAAAAACAGGAATGGAAAGTGTAGAAAGCACAAAGGAGCTGGAGACGGAGTCTGAAACCCAGTCTAAAGCCTTATCATAAGGAAGAAACTCCGTTAGGTCATTCAAAAATTAGTCAATGCTGACAACCCCAAAAAGGAAGGCGTATAGTGGGTCTGCGTCCTGGGGAAGAGTCACTAGAGAAGTGCTAGTTGGAAGCTCTATGTTCCTGCCCCACAACAGAACACCTGACATGCAAGTGGATCTGAGGTGGAAAGCTGTCCGCGTGGAGCCCGATTAGGGGCAAGACACGAAGGGAGGAGGTAAGCTGAGACAGGGATCCTCACCCCTTGCTGCCCTGGCTCTGATCCTTACCTATAAGTCTTGCCGTCTTTCTGATGGTCGTCATCATCCTCGGGGGAGAGGACATAAGGGTCATTCATCTCAGGCAGCCCTGATTCCAGCATCCGCTTCTTCTTCCGGCCCCGAGGGGGCTTAGGAGCCACACTGCCACCTCCACCACCACCTCCTCCTCCTTCCTCTGTTAGGGTTGATGCTACCTTCTTGGAGAGGTCAGGGACCACCTGCAGGGCTTGTGAGCCAGGGGGAAGAGCTGAGACAATCATGGGAGCCGAAATGGGGAAGGTCTGAGCTGATGAGGCTGTGGTCACAAGGGAGCCTGAGGGGGACGTGATTACCAAACCAGGACCTAGGATTGGGAGAAAAAGGAGATGGTGTCATGTTGTCCAGTCCTGATCCTAGTTACTTTCCCCCAGATCATTGTCTAACCAACCCCTCACCACCACCCCCAAGCCCGGAGTATATAGGAAACCCCAAACCCTGTAGAAAAATAATGATCTCCTAACCCCTGTCCCCACCCCACCCCCGGTAACAGTGAGATTTACCCCTTGATTGACTCCCTTCTCTTCTCCACCTCTGAGAACAGGAGACTCCTTGATTCAGAGAAGGAAAGAATGTCACCTCCTCAAAGGCAGGGACCGCATCTTCTACTTCTTTGTATCCCCCACAATGCCTAGCGCATTGCTAGGCACACAGTAGGCACTTAATAAAAATGTGATTGAGTAATCAAACACATATCCCACTCCCCATGTCCTTGGAGCCCTCCAGCCTGGGGTACTGATCATGGAAGATCAACACCTCAGATTGGAGAAGAGCAGAGTGGCTCACCAGCAGTCATCAGTCCTGTAGACGGCACAGGGACCACGGTGATATTCTGGGTAACGGATGCCTGGCTATGTGGGGTCAGCTGGTCTGACTTGGACTCTGTGTCCATACTGATGCCTGAGGGCAGGGACACTGAGGCAGGCACTGTCAGCAGGGTGGGGTAGTGGGGTGGAGCCAGCCCACAGCCCTTCTCTGGCAGCAGCTGGTCCTTCATTTTGTTGATGAACATCGTGTTCTCAATCTAAAACAAAAGGAAAGGGGAGGCGAGCGGGGAGGCAAGCGGCCGCCTCTGAAAGAGCCTGATTTGGTCTGCTCCCTAAGCACTTTGCATGGTCTGTCCTCCTGGGAGAGCAAGAAGTACAGTATCTTTGTGCTTCCAGAGGGAAGCCAGGACAGAAATGCTGTGATTCTTAGTGGCAAGGGACCTGGTGAAACAGCACGTGCTTTATCTTGCTTCAGTCTCCACAGTGATAGAACCTATGCTCAGAATTGAACAAAGAAGGCGAAAGAGAAGGAGCAAGAACCAAACTCCACCTACCTGTCCTGAGACTGTGGGGATAGAAGGCCAGAAGTACGGGTTAGAATTGAAGTGAGATTCTTCCATTCTACCTGAAGAGAGAAAGAGAGACCGCGTCACACTCACAACTAACCCAAAGAAACGTAGTAACAGAGAAGGGCAGTTGAGGAATTCCTGGCCTCTTTGGCACCTGACCACAGGGCTGCGAATTTACAGTGAAGATCTCAGGATCTACCATATTCATCCTGGAGAGCCACTCAGCATGAAATCAAACAGAGCCTATCCTACCTCAGATGCCCGTGAAAGAACTTAATACACGTCTCACTTACCCACAGAATGTCTCCCATAAGCCAAAGAAATAGACTTGGCTGTACTTTCCTTTGGTGACAAAAAGAGAAACTCAAGTCATGAGCAGGGAAGGGATGTACCCATGGGCACATAAAGTAAATCACTGACCAACTTAGAAACAGCCAGGGTACCTATTCCTGCTCCTCTTTTCCTTTATCCCACAGATCCATCTTCCTTGAAATAAAACATCTTAAGACTTCCAACTGACACATTTGTAGTTCTATGCAGCTTGAAAAGGTTCTAGGCCAGAACACAAAATGCCCGAGGGAACTGAAGAGTGAAACTGGCAGGAATCTCAATCAGTACCAGATGATACCTGGGGACCATGCCCCAACAATCCCACCAAGGTCTCTGTAGCCCTGAACTGGGTACCACACATGCTGAAAGGAGCAGTGAGAACCTGGAATTACTAGTCTAAATGAGGTTTTGAGGGGTGCCTGAGTGCTTAACCCCACAGAGGGTTAAGCCTCTACCTTCGGCTCAGGTCATGAACCCAGGGTCCTGGGATCGAGCCCTGCATCTGGCTCTCTGCTCAGCAGGGAGTCTGCTTCCCCCTCTCTCTCTGCCTGCTTCTCTGCCTACTTGTGATCTCTCTCTCTGTCAAATAAATAAAATCTTAAAAAAAAAAAAAAAAAAAAAGAGGTTTCGAGCACCAGGAGTAGCAGCAGCACCCCAGATTTCTACTTACAGGATTCAGAAAAGGGACCACAGTGGCCCAGAATACATAACACAGTATTAGACACCTGCCTTGTGATTCTCAAACATGATGATTCTGAGAGTTCAAGTTCTTCTGTGTGTGTATGATAAATGAGCTTAAAACTTTGGGAGGGAGGAATAAGCAAAAAGAGTAATCCCTCAGAATCATGTTGCAAGTCACAGATAGATTCGGAATCTAGGCATCCCACCATTTTCCCATTCCGGTCACTTCTCCTAGCAAGGTAGTATGTTAATGGCAATTATTCAAGAGTAGTTTCCCCAAATCCTGGACCCAGGAAGATCCAGTCCAGCAGAAGGTAGGTGAAGAGGGAGTATGAGACTGCTGGAATGGGGAAATGACCAACAGCCAGAAATAAAACATTAACATCATGCTGCTAGTCTGAACCAGAAGCAACCAAGATTCAGGTGGGAAGGAAGAACCTGTGACTTCCAGCCACGAGTGGGTCCCACTGAGGATGCGCTGGAGGCAGATACCAGAACCACTAAGTACTAGAGGGTACGCTGGGCATAGAAACCAGGTTTGAGGTAGATTAAGGAAACTAGGAAAATCTGTAACAAAGAAGCAGAAACAGAAGGGACATCACTCTAGATGTAACCCTGTTCCTTCTCCTTCTCCAGAAATCTTATCACTTTATTCTGCTCTATTAAACAGCATTCTCAATTTTCACAAAACCTATAAAGGGAAGCAGAACTGAAGTGCAGCCTACTCTTTCCTAAAAAGTAGCAGAGGAGAAGAGAGGACTGCACCAAATCTGTGAATACAACTTTACACAAATAAGGCTCAGTATTAAGTGATCCCAGAATCAACCACAGGCACGTCCTGCTCCCCAACTTATAAATTATATCAGAACAGGGGCGCCTGGATGGCTCAGTGGGTTAAAGCCTCTGCCTGTGGCTCAGGTCATGATCTCAGGGTCGGGCTCTCCGCTCAGCAGGAAGCCTGCTTCCCCCTCCCACTGCCTGCCTCTCTGCCTACTTGTGATCTCTGTCAGTCAAATAAATAAATAAAAATTAAAAAAAAAAAAAGGTTTAAAAAAAAATACATCAGAACAATCTCCAACACAGGTGCCAATCTTTTCCTTCCAGCACTAACTTTACAAAGGGGCCTCGGATCCTTCTTAGGCGACAGAAATCAAGAAATGATCAGATCACAGTTTAAGGTGATCCAATCCTGCCAAGCCCTTTGGGAAGCAGGGATCACATCTTGGATCTCCCCACGGTCTCGAACACAGAACTCCTCACCCAGTATGCAAGTCCACATTTAATGGACTGAATGACAGTGGACTCTATGCATACAGATTTTGAAAACAATACTAGGGGCTCAAATCGTAACCCACAACCCCATCTGTCTAACCTTCTAGCTGAGAGAAATGACAGACAAGAGTAGTAGCATATGATGGCAATGAAGTAGAGAATTAGGCTGGACAGTAAAGAAAGGAGGGTCTAATTTATAATCTCCCCCGAAGGAAGTAAACACATTAGGGATGTGAAAATTTAGGAGGGAGGAACTGAAAGCCTGAAAATAAGACTATCTTCAGATAGGGTTCTGAGGCATAAGGCCCCTCCCTGCCAGTAAAGATTAGATTCATTCATACTGTCCTACTAGTGGCTCAGGTGAAACACTTTATGAAAGAAACAGCCCCTGTGGGTTCTTTACCAAGGGGGCACACAAAGTGATGTGGCAGAGGTGGCTGGGTGGCTCAGTGGGTTGGGCCTCTGCCTTCAGCTCAGGTCATGATCTCAGGGTCCTGGGATGGAGCCCCGCATCGGGCTCTCTGCTGAGCAGGGAGCCCGCTTCCTCCTCTCTCTGCCTGCCTCTCTGCCTACTTGTGATCTCTGTCAAGTAAACAAATAAAATCTTTAAAAAACAAAACAAAACAAAAAAACCAAAGTGATGTGGCAGACAGGACCGTGTCACCACTACCATCACCATGAACATCTACTAAGTGCTCATTGTGTTCAGGAACTGTTCTAAGTCCTTCCAAGTACTTCACAACGATTGCATCATTTAATCCCCACAGCAACTCGATGCAGTAGGCAGTGGGATCCCTACGTTTCAAATGAGGAAACTGGAGTCACAGAGTCAAACAGTAAATATTAGGGCGGGGATCTGAATGTAGATACCAAGGGGCATGTTAAGAATGGGGGTTCTAGAAGAGACCCAAACCCTACAACTGAAGTACATACTCTCTGACATTGTGACTTGATGCACCAATTAAAATTTACATTTCCAGGAAGGGACTATACATTTTTGAGAGTTCTCCATAAATGTTTCCAAAAATGAAATTTTGGTAACAGCTAAAAATGCAGTTAAAGAGGATATTCTCTGTCCACAACCTGGGAGACCTCACTTGGCCACCAAGGTCATTGATTTTAGAATGACAGAATCTGAGTAAAAAGGCCAGACCATCCAGAGGGATGAACCTGAATAAAAGCCCTCTCCACTTCCCTGGATACCCAGGCTATCACTCTGCTTTGGATCTTAACAGAACAAAGCGGGAGACAAGAACCACAGCTGGTCCCAGGACACAATGATAAATGTGACTCATGGGCTGCCGATAAATATGGCTGCCCCAAAGAGGAGGGTTCTGCTTACCCAACTAGAAGCAATGTATGCCCGCAAAATGACACCTCTATGCTACACTACTGTTCTGAAAAGGCTGACTTCTATCCCTGTATCCCTGAAAGGAGATAAAATGGAGAGCCAAGAAGGAAGGCTCTTGGGGCGCCTGGGTGGTTCAATGGGTTAAAGCCTCTGTCTTTGGCTCAAGTCATTATCCCATGGTCCTGGGATCAAGCCCCACATGGGGCTCTCTGCTCAGCGGGAAGCCTGCTTCTCCCTCTCTCTCTGCTTGCCACTCTGGCTACTTGTGATCTGTCTGTCAAATAAATAAAATCTTAAAAAAAAAAAAAAAAAAAAAGGGAAGAAGGAAGGCTCTTGCCAGAATACAATGTAAATGGTGGCCCCCTGGAGTTGTGTAACAGGGTGCTCCTGGTACCAGATCACTCGAGACCTTTTTACTGTCCATTAACCTCTTAACTTTCTATGTTTCATGAAGCAATTCTCCTTCCCAAACCATCCCAACATTCAAGCAGGCATATACCAACAGTCTTAAAACCTGGAGAAGCCCAATGATATTATGGGGAAACCCCATCTACACAGAGTGCCAGTTCTGATGGTTATGCCAATATATCAATGATAATAAAAAGAACTGGTTTACCCTAGGTTGGGAAGGCAGTAGAAGGCTTTTGTTACGGACCCAAAGAGCAGGAAAGAAAGAAAAACAGTAAGTAGAAAGAATGTTGGCAGATTAAAAATCTGGGTTCTAATTTCAACTTTACTACTGCAGCATACCCCAAGCATTCTGTTAATAAAAACGAAGGATTACTATAGTTAAGTTGAACGTATTTTTCTTTCAAGAGGGTCAAAGAACTATGCATTTCTTTTCCAATCTCAAAAGAAATCTTGGAAGTACTGAGGAGGTGAAGAAAAAAGACAATTATTAAGTAACACCCACAAAACATTTAGTAAGACCTAAACTCTTGCACCAGGGCTTTGTCCGTCAGTCCGTCCTTCCCCAGCGTGACCAGCCATCCAGGAACAAAGACGCAGCATGTGGTTTCGGTAGACATGGTAAAAGACCATAGTCTCTTTCCCGGCACTTACTATGTTTTAAAAAAATTGTTGCCTGCTTTTCAAATAAACCCCAATTTTTCTTCAGGAAAGCAATGTTCCCTTAACACAACAAGTCTTGAGAAAATCACGGAAGACTCTGCAGCAATCAAGTGTAGTAGCTGGAAAATGAACCTAGAAATCAAGACTTCTGGAATCTAATTCTAGGTCCCACATCAGTGGTTGACTCTGAATAATTTACTATTCTACTAAGTTTCTATTTGGGTAGAGGATGGAGGAGAATAAACCCCTTAAAACAAATTCATAAGGCATATGGTGATGGGAGGCAGCTCAAAAAAGAAAAAGAAATAAAATGCTCCAAGTGCTCCCAAAAGGAAGAAGAGAGTTAGGGAAATACTTCCACGTGCCAAGGACTACTAGTGACAATTACTGACAATTACATAAAGACCACATAATTACAAAGGCACTACCCAAGAGTATCAGGTCTATAGCCTCCAGCTCAGTAATCATCAACTAGAAGCACTAACAATAGAGATGCAAAGAACAATCAACTCAACTCACCTACAGAAAGAACTTGAACCCAGGGACCTCAGAGGCTCTACAGAGAAAAACTGCTCCAAAATGCACAACTGCAGAAATGCTGTAATATTAGCTAAAGAACTTGAAATGAAAAAACACAGGGAGCCATTTTTTTCTCAGTAAGGAAACAAAATCTTTTTCCTCAGGTTCTAAGGGCACTCAGCAAGGGCCATCTTGATAGAATTTGGGGCCTTCCTACCATCTGTGAACTCTTCCAAGTACAAAATAACCCAGAACAGGTTTATCCCAATTCTCCTGGGAAAGACCATCACACCATGCCCAAACATACCAAGAGGACCACTATGACCACAAAGTTGGCAATCCGAGCCAGCAACTTCTACCCTGGGTACCGCTGGACAATGGTACTCAGTACCCTGTGGGAAGAAGAGCACAGCCTGTCCTGTCTATTTCACTACAAATGATATCTGGGAAATATGAGGGGGGAAAAAAAAGTGGGCAGGGAAAAAGGGGGCAGGGCAGTTGAAGAGGAAATATGCACTTAATATTTAATTATCGACTTGGCTCAGAAACCTATGGGGAATAAATTTTATAAACCAGACTGGAATTAGTCCTCAGAAGAGATCGCTAGGATTATAAGCTCTGAACTCAAATTCTTTTGGGTCTCACACTGTCATTTCAGACTAAAACTCTACCACTATCAAACCTTGTATTCTGAAGTCTTCCAGACCAAATTCTGAGGTTCACTCCATACAACTGTAACTACCCACGAACCAGGATGTTTTTTCTTCCCTGTAAACTTAACTCCGACACACCAAACTGAAATAACCCTGTGTCACAGATTCTAATCACTCCACAGGTCCACTTGAAGCACCCCTCTGTGACATTAATATGAACCCCACTCTAAACTCAGCTCTGCTTGTTCCAAATACAGAAAAGCAATTCCACAAGCTATACCACAAGGACTATACTGGCGACTGGGGCTCATTTGTCCCTGAAGCAGAATAAATTTCTCCTTTGGACATAATGCAGCCCTACTCAGTGACTTCACTCAGGCATTTCACAGATCATTTCTGAATACTGGTGGGAATGGAAAGTGATGGGGTAAAGTGCTAACGTTTTACACAAAAACTTCCTGGGCATCTTCAAGAGATAATTTTTCTCTCACATCAAACACAAGTATCACAATTGCTATTACTAGAAGAATTCTGTCACACTGTCCCCCAAAAGCCCATTTAATTATGACCCCTTCTCCCCCCAAACCAGAAAAGCCATTAACCCAAAATTGTCTTACCCTCTCTCTCTCTTCCTCCTGTCGTCTTATTCCTTCTCCTTTCCAGGGCTCCTGAACTTTCTGTAAACAAATTGTCTGGGTTACTGGGGCCAGTAAGGGTGCAGCCACCAGAGGACCTGCGGAGAACCTCAGGAATTCTTTGACACTCAGCAGTCAGACTGGAAGGCAGACAGACCCCCCCAAATCCAAAGATGCAATGGTATAATAAGGAGTGTAGTGCCACCCACTATGCAGATAGGAGGGAAATAAATTCAATTCCCAGGAACTAAGATGAACTCTATCACCAGTGTTTGGGTTTCACTCCTGAGCTCAGACACTGGCTCTTCTTCGTTCCCCAGGGCCACAGGTAAGCAGGGGTCATAGAACAGAGGAGTTGGAGACAGAGATGGGCCCCTGCCCCCAGACGATCGGCTCAGAAGACAAAACTGAAGACTAGGGGGATGCACAAGCTCTTGTGTCAGGCACAGTGCCAATTCAGGCCCAGCCACTTCCTCTGGCCTCCCCCCACTTCTTCGAGGACTTCGCCCCTGCCTACCCAAGGCCTTGCGCCAAGAAGTACCTCCCTCAGCCTGCACGGGGGTCTATCTATTGGACACCTCAGCTGTCCCCAAAAAACCTTCGCTCCCCTGAGACAGCCCCTGGGAGCCTTCTCCTGGTGTCGCCCCCCACCCCCTTCCTCAAAGACCCTTCTTTGGGACGTCCCTCCTTCCCCTCCAGGGAGCTGAACTCTGCCACCCACCAGACAGACACCCGCCCCCTAAGCCCCCCCATTCCTCCCCATCGCCCGCTCCTCCACAACCACTTCCGGTTCCGGGACGGACACACAGTCACACCGTGGACCCCCCCTTCCACGCCCCCCCAAGGAAAAGGGGAGGGGGGAGGAGCAGAGAGCTTGGCGCGCGCCGGCTGCAGCGGCGCGAGACTCACCCGGCGGCGACGGCTGCGGCGGCGCCAGAGCCTGAGCCAGAGCGCGGGAGGGGCGGCGTTTGCTGGGAAAGGAGGGAGCCGAGTGGGGCGGGAGGACCAGCAGGGGGCGAGGGGAGGGGGGAGAGCGCGAGGCGGAGCGCGCGGGCACGCACTTTCGGCGCGAGACAGACCCACACACTCACACGCACGGAATGCGCGCGAGACACCCGCAGGGCGGGGGCGCGAGGCAGTGGGTGGCCCCCTGCCTCCCTCCCTCCCCTAACACTCACCCGGAAGTGGTGCTGCAGCTCGTGCTCCCGAGAACCCCGATTCCTCCACGCCCCCTCCCTCCCTCCCTCCCCCCGACAGACTCGGAGTAGAGCTGCGGCGGAGAGAAGGCGGGAGCGCCGGAAACGAAAAGGGGGGAGGGAGGGAAATGGCAATACAGGGGGGGCGGTAATGAGGAAAGGGGGGGGGGAATGCAAAGGTCGAGTCACTTCCGGGAGCGGCAGAGCATTTCCGGCGCTGCCAGCGCTCCGGAATACTCCGGGCAGAAGTTACGACAAGTAGGGGCGGAAGTGGCTTCCGCCCAGGGACACGCTAGAGCCCTTTGTGGATGTGACGCCACAACGGAAGCGAAGGCGGGTTCCGCTGAGGGCAGAAGCCGAACCTTCAGAATTACGGTCCCGGGCTTCCGGAAGGGACTTCTGGGGAAGTGGGAGGGTGAAAACCGACAGGTTTATGAATTATACATCAGGTACGGGGCGGGAGTGGGGGGCGGGGGAAGGTAGGGATTCCTAAAAGACTATGGATTCGTTTTCCTTCCTTCAGCGCACAAGACTGATAGAGGGGGTTACCATTATTTTTTGCTATACTCTCAAGACTGTCTCAATGCTTTGAATTGTGGGAAAGGATGAGGATGTGTCTGTCAGTTGTTTTCTGAGGTCCCTGCTTAGGCCCCCAGAGTAACTGATAACCTCTCCCGACCACACCTCTGTACTCTTGGCTTAGGGTCTCTATGTTCTTGTTGCCCCATCCACATCTCTATCTCCTCACCCTGCTCTACTTTTAAATAGAGCACTCATCACCCCCTATACTGTATTGTTTGCTGTCCACCTCTTCCTGCTGGAATACCGGCTTCATGAGGGCAAGGGCTTTGAATTGTTCGCTGCCGTATCCTCAGAGCCTGGCATTTAGTGAGTGGTCAGTAAACGTTTGTCGCAGAAATGAACACGGCATGAACTCTTTGAGGAAGCCTTACAGGATTGCTCGAATGCATAACGGTTCTGTTCTCTGAATTTCCACAGCATTTAGTCTTGTACCTTTTGTTGCTTTTTTAACTATTTCATATATCTGACTCTTCAGCAACATTGTAAGAAACGGTCTCGTACATGGTATTCTTTTTTTTTTTAAGATTTTTTTTTTAATTTATTTATTTGACAGACAGAGATCACAAGTAGGCAGAGAGGCAGGCAGAGAGAGAGGAGGAAGCAGGCTCCCTGCTGAGCAGAGAGCCCGATGCGGGGCTCCATCCCAGGACCCTGGGATCATGTCCTGAGCCGAAGGCAGAGGCTTTAACCCACTGAGCCACCCAGGCGCCCCACGTACATGGTATTCTAACCACTGCTTTTCTGAGTACATAGTAGATGCTGAATATATGCTGTTTGAGTAATGAATGCTGCCTGCACTCCAGTCTGGCAAGAATCCCCTTGGACTGAGCTCTATTTTGGCTGAAGCAGAATTGAAGTCCTTCTTACTAACAGTATTAGCCCCTTGCTGAGAAAGCAAAATAATACAAATAAAAATAACTGTAATTTTCTCTTTAGAGATAATGAAAATAAGATTCTGAAGATTTAAGTGATTTTTTTTTTTCAAAATCACAACAAGGAAGTAGCAAAGGACACCTAAAAATAAACATTTAAGTTAAAGGTTTAAATAGAAGATATGTATCCTAGGTTTGTAATTATAGTTTGTGTCCCTTTGAAAATGTCTACTGTCTTGATCACAGTTTTGGGGCTGTTCACCCAGTCTGTGTTAACTGAGTAGCAACAGTTGGCAGGATAAGATCTTTAAGGGCTGGAATGTGACCGGACCTAGTTGCTGCATGGGTTGGAAATTGCTAATTCCAGAAACATCAACTTTGGGGGCTGAGATAGAGAAGTGGGAGCAAATCGTATTAATCACTTTAATTCCCAGTTCTCCTCTTCCGTCCTAGTTCTTTTCCTATTTTCATTAACTGGTACTCCCTGAGCCTCAGTGTCTCCAACTGTCAGCCCTGCTCCTGCCCTTGCTATAAGAAGCCAGTTTTTTAAGTGCTTTGAACTTCTTACAGAAGAGCTTTAGAGATAAATGTGGGGCGTAGGGGGAGGAGGGCTGTTAATTTTAGCCTGGGGTTTTCCAGCTGGCACACTGTTTCCATCTTGAATCACTTCCACACCCTGAGCTCTGCCTGGGAGATCCCTCCTCCTGGGGGCTTCCCCATTTCCTGGTTTGGTCTGAGCCATAATGGTAAGCATTCCAGAAAAATGCTTAAGAGAAGACTGGCTGAGTCATTTGATGCACAGCTTAGGAGGCAAAGAAAGCATAGTGATGAGAGATGCTGGTCCCAGTGGTGCTTGTGATGTGTGGCCTCCAAGAACCAAAAGGGTAGTATGGCCTTTGTGTTCTTGGTCTGTCACTAACCAGTGACTCTCTGCTCAACCACTTGCAACCTTCAAGGACCTTCTAAGGCCCCATAGTCTGTTTCAGTTTCATGAGAGATAAAGGTTAGGATCTGTTCCCCAGGGCCTCCCAACTCTTCATGGTTATCCTGACAATGTGATCTAGTTTGGGACATTTCCTTTAGGACAGATGGGAAGACGAGGATGTCTCCTTTCTCCTCTGTCTCTCCCTGCCATCTGACTTTCCATGGGGAAGAAGGACATTTAGGGAGAAGGAACAGGTGAGGAGTTCCCAGTGTCTTGCTGGTGTATTTTAATTTATTTAAATTTAGAGAAACAGCAGGCTAATCAGGCAATAATTAATTCCCTCTTCATTAGGGGCCTTCATGCGTGCCTTTTGCATATGGATGAGCCTCGGGGTCACACTGTCCCTCAGAAGAATTACAATTGCAGAGGGTGATAGAGCCCCCGCATGCTCTCCAGGCACTTGAGCTCCTTCCCCTTCTAAGCCAGTGCTCTTCCCCCCACCCCAACCTTACAAAGACTAGATTCCTGGGGGAGGGGGGGAGAAGAGAAAGGTTAGTGAGGCTTTTTCTCCCATCTACCTCCGATCCCTACCTCACAGCCCCTGACCCATGTCCTCCGCACTTCCTGCACCCTCAGGTTCCATCCACCCTTCTCTCTCCACCAGCTGCTACTGGGATCTCTGAAGGCCCCACTGGATTGACTCTGAGCCCTCCTCAGCAGCTTGTTGGCTTTGCACCTCTGCTTTTAGTTGGCTCATCACTCCTTGCCCCTGCTCTGCCTTTTTCCTCTGTAGCACTCTTTTTCTTATGGGGTCTGAGGCCCTAAAGGTACATACTGCTTTGGTCCTGAGAAATAGGCTCCCTTCTCCCCAGCTCCCCATTGTGGGCTCTATGGATTCAGCCACTCTTCCTTAAGTGGACAGTAAAGCTCCCCAACACCTAAAACACACGCCTGCCCAACCTATACCCTCCTGATGCTAACTGCATAGATAAATACATAGAGGCATTCAGAATCCGGGGCAGCCCAGACTTGCTCACTACAGTCTCCTCTCCTCCCCGGAGCTCCCCATTTCCAGGGAGCAAGTGGGGCACAGATGGGGGTGGGGGAGAAATGGGACCTGGGTGGTTACCATGGCAACAGAGCCTAGCAACAGCTGAGAGGCTGATGTGTGGGCTTTTGCAGGGCTGTCGCTAGAGCCAAACCCAGAATGGGGGGCTCAGAGGTGACTGATCCCAGCTGGGCAGCCTCTGTTCCTTCCTCCAAACATACCCCTTGATTCCACCCCCGCACCCTAGCAGCACCTCTCTCTCAGAGAGGGCAGAGTGGGGAAAGCTAGTGAGAGTTAACTACAGGGGTTCTAATGCTGCTCAGCTTTTGGGGGGTAGCTGTAGATGGGAGCAAGTTAGGGAGCAAGGCTGAAAATAAACCAAGCAGGGAAGCCTCTTTCTTGTTTTTCTCTCCCCCTTTTACTCCTTACTCTCCATCTGTCTTACCAGCTCTCTCCTCCTTTCCTTGCTTGCTTCATTGCCTATCCCTTTTCTCTGTCTCCTTTCTCATGGTCTTTCTGGACCTTCACTGGCAAGTAAGAAGCAAGCCACTCTTTTAGGTTTTCTTGCTCTGGCTGCTCCATTCAGTTTCTCCCTTTCATTCTCTCCCAAGTTAAAGCCTGATGTGCGCTTGTGCCTCAGTCGGTTAAGTGCCTGACTCTTGATTTCGGCTCAGGTCATGATCTCAGGGTCCTAAGATCAAGCCCCATGTCGGGCTCCCTGCAGACTGGGAGCCTGCTTAAAATTCTCTTTCTCCCTCTCCCTCTGCTCCTACCCCCCCCCCAAGAAAAAGCCCAGGAACCCTAACTCCAGGTCAGAGCAGGCCAGGTCACACTGAGTCTTAAGGAGTTCCCTCTAACCCCCATCCTTCTTTTCCTCCTTTCTTGGGTGCCCTTGCCTCCTCCCTCTCCTCTCTTCAGGGTTCATAAGCAGAACCAGGGGACTTTGGTATCTTGCAAAGGTTTTATTTGAAAATTTTGAAACTTACATCCCACAAGAATTCAAGATTATCACCACAAGAAGAAAGAGATAATACAAAAATATATATCACAGCATAGGAGCCAGGTAAGAGAGGAAGAAGGGAGGAAGGTGGAAAAATGGTGAGACATAGGGACAAATATGAGGGGAAGGGGGGGGGACAGGCAAAAGGAAGGAGAAATGGAAAAACCAAGGAGGGCAGGGAGGGAGAAGTGTGAAGGAGCCCAGGAAGGGGAGGGATAGATTGGGAGGCAGAGCTCCCCATGGCCTTGAACCAGCTGGCTCCAGTCCCTGGCAGCCCAGGTCGGGTTAGGGAGGCCCTCAGAGAGGCTGGGAAGTGGAGGACTGGCTCAGGGACTCTGAATTCCAGAGAGTGACCCACACACGGACAGCCAGGACAGACAAGACAAAAGGGACTTAGGAGGAAGGGAAGGGCAAATGGGAGCCCCTTTCTCGTGTAGTGCAGCAGGTGACTCCCCAAAACCCATCTCCCAGACAACAGAATTTAGCAGTTCAGGGGGGAGAAGTTTGGGGCCTCACTACCCCCATTCCCATGGGGGAGCCCTCAGGGTAATGAGCACGCCCTTGGAGTGGGATGGGGGAGACAATGAAACAAATGACATGGAATGAAATGAAGCCATGACAGATGGGAGCATGAGAAGCCCCCAGCTCACCTCCCACCCACCTCTGGGGCAGCATGCAGGGGCCACAGAAATGAGATCAATAGGTGTTCATGAGGGACAGTGTGAGCACAACACACAACACCACAACATGGGGCCAGCAGATGCGAGTGAGAGGTAACTGGAGAGTTGCCCACTGACCACTGAGTGACTGAGCTGAGCCTAGAATGTGGGAGGAAGAGAGAGTGAAGAGTGTGAAACAAATGGAGAATGGGAGGGGTCGGCACGGGTGGGGTGAGTGGAGAGAGGGTGCAGAAGACTGGCTGTACAAGAGTGCAAGTATGTGCGATGGCCCGGGAGGGTGGAGGTGAGTGTGCAAGGCTTTCATGTGAGTGTGCAAGGGAGGGCTGGGGGACCAGAAGCCACAAATATGTGAGGCCCCCCCCCCCACCTAAAGGAGGGTGGGCAGGTAGGATCGCCTATGGGGCCAGTGAGGGTTCCAGGGTGGTGTGCAAGGGCAGCAGCCAGGAGCCCCTATGGCCCCCTGCTCCCAAAGCTGCCCCACCCTCAGTGGGATGGGGGCTGTGCCGGCCCCTTTGCCTCCTGCTTGGCGGCACCCCAACATTGGGGGGCATCACAGATTCACCAGGGGAATCCTGAGAGGAAGAGGGAAAGGGCATAGTCAGGAACCACTGGGTAGGCCAGAATCGAAGGGAAGTCCAAGGCAAAGAAAGGGATTCAAGGATAAGAGGGCAGAGTTGAGTTAAATGACAGTGTGAGAACAGGACGGAGATCCACAGAGAGCGGGAGAAGGAAGGGTACCCTAGAAAGGACCTGGTCCAGTCCTAGGGAGGGCCAGGGGCTGTGCGGGGGGGTAGGTCTACTTCCTCCCCACCCACCCTGGAGGGAACACCCCCAACCAAGGCTCCGGACCAAAGTTGCCTTACCTCCCAACCCTCCCAGCCTTTTGCCCCTGCCCTCACCGGTTCAACTGGAAGGCTGGAGCCCCCTTGGGCTGGGGCATCCCAGGCCGGGGTCCCCCTCGGGGCTCCTCATGGTCAGGGGTGGGGGTAGGCGAGTCCCCGAAGGCCCCCAGCACAGTGACCCCAGCTGGGGACAGGTCTGTCAGCGGCTGCTGGCTCTCTTCCTGCCTCAGGGCACCTTGCTGCCCAGAGGGCCTGCGCCGCTTCTGGCTTCGGTCCCAGCTGGTACACGGGAAGGAAAGAGGTTCTCTCACACATTTAAGAAGCCCCCATCCTGGGCCTGCAGTGCTGGCCACGCCCAGCCTCCCTCAGACACCCCAACATCCTACAGGAGAGAAATTGGCCTCTTAACAGTTCCCTATATCAAATATCTGAGACTGAGAGTCCATAAAGCTACTTTCCCTACCCCCCTAGGGGGCTCAGGGATGTAAACCATCCTCTGGGCCTGGTCCAGACCTGCGGAATCAGTACCTCCTCCCCACCGACACAGAGTCCCTCGAGATTGCCCCTCCCCCATGCATACCCAGAAGAGCCATTTCTCTCCTCAGCAGGCACCTGGAAGATTTAGTTCTAGTTCAAAATCAGCTAATGACCTGGACACCTGAGTCTAATGATTCTCGCAGTAAAGTGTGAAGGACTGAGTGACCCACTATTAAATGCATGCAAAGAAACTTCCAGACTTAATTCTTCCTCCCCAGACAGCCCCAAGAAGGGCCTCTGCAGAATGGGTCAGTTTTCTCCGTCTTGGAGGAAATGTCCAGGCCCTCAGTGTGCATAAATAATTCCCCTGCCTCTTCCATTATCCTTGTATTTCCCTGGGAAAAGGAATTTGTCCGATTTCTCACAGTCTCCCCCACCCAAATCCTTACCAACTTTCCCCAAGGGTTTTCTTGCTTAAATCTACCACTTCCTAGCCCACCTCCAGCAAAAATGCTGCCCTTGCTCCTGCCCTCCTGCCCCATCCGGCAGC
Organism: Lutra lutra; assembly: GCF_902655055.1. Taxonomy (NCBI): domain Eukaryota; kingdom Metazoa; phylum Chordata; class Mammalia; order Carnivora; family Mustelidae; genus Lutra; species Lutra lutra. Next base: position 42,519,075 of record NC_062285.1, read on the forward strand.
ACCCTCCTCCCCGCAGCTTACCAGAACTTGAAGATGATGCCAGTGGCCACGAGAACAATAATGATGGAGATGGTAATTGTGACATAGAGCTGGGGGTCCACACCTGATTGGGGTGGGTAGAAAGTTTTAGGGAGGCCAGAGGTGGTAGGAGCCAAGAGGGGTGGGGGTGGGATTAGGCTGCGGGTTCAATAATCTTGCAGTGTGTTGCCATTCGAATCCACAGTACCCAACTCTTTCTGCTTTCCTGAACTGCTCCCCTCCCCCACCTTCATTCTTAGCATCAGCTTTCCCAGAAGTTTTTAGTCCTTTTCCTCCACATTCCCAAATCTTCTGTATACATGTGGTGAGGAGGAAGCTCCAAGGTCAGAGAGAACCAACCCCTCTCTGCATGGAAACTAGGGGGTGGAAATGTCCATCTCTGCACCAGCCCCACCCCCAAACCACTATCCCTAGCTTGGCATTCCTTGAGCAGAAATGTCACCCTGAAGGTTCCTTTCATTCCCGGTATTCTTCTGCATGGAATACTCCCACTCCATTTTCAAGGTCCAGCTCCAATGTCAATTCTTAGAAGCTGTCCTGATCCCCAGGCAAAGGTAATCTCTCCCTTCCTTCTTTTCCTAAAGACATTCTGTGTGTGCTCTGTTAGAGCATTTGTTTCATTGACTTGTCCCTGAGTGTTTACACATCTGTCTTCGCTGGTGGACCTGAGTTCCTCCAGGGCTCGGAGCACATTTCATCTCTGCCCCGGTGCCTGCACAGTGCCTGACACATTTGTGGGAGGAGCTAACAGACAAGATCTCTGTTACTGCCCTTCGAGCCTCCCACCACCCTCTCCCACTCGAACTCACCTTCCCCGTGGGTCCCAAAAAGGAATGGCCGCAGGGTGGCAGGTGCTTCTCCAAGGATGAGCCCATCTCCATCACCCCGCATGGAGTCTGAGTTGGGGTGTGGGGTTGCCAGCCCATGGGGGGCTGCAAAACCATAGTCCAGGGGCAGAAATCCAGGATTGGCCGAGTTGGGGTCCCCCCCATCCTCTCGAGACACTGTAGGGCCCCACACAATGGCCCAGGGGTACTGGGATGAGGGTGGGCCCTCCTCAAAGCCAGACGGGGTGGCAGGGGGTGCCGTGCCTGGCAGGACCTGCCGACGCGATCTTGGGACCCGAGGGGATCGGCTTGGTGGGGGTGCCCGCTCCCACACGCACACATGGCGTGGGGCAGAGGGGCCTCCCCGGGCACAGGGGGGCCGGGCTGGGGCTGGTGGGGTTCGAGGGGAAGAGGAGGAACCTTGAGCAGGAGGTGGGAGGGGCAGCAACAGCAGTGGCCAAAGAGGGAGGAGGTGGGACAGCAGCAGTGCAGGCCTGCAAGAAGGGAGAGAAAGGGGGTGAGACACAAGCCCATCTTGGGCTTCTGTATGCGGAGCACCGGCTTATACCAGAGATCCCAGCTGTCTTCCTCCAGCTTTCTCTGGAAAAGCAAGTGGGCCTTGGGAAGACTGGCCCCATTTCCTCCCTTCCTAGGGTCTGGCCCTCAAGAAGGAAGGCCCAGGGCGGACCTAGGAGGGAAGGGGCCCAGACCCCAGGAGAAGTGGCCTCCAGGCTCCCTCTGCTGTACCAAACTTACCACATCTTGGACTTCATGTCTGAGCTCTTCCTCGGCTGTGACCCAGATTTTCAGCCTTTACTGGGGGGATAGAAGAGGTCGTCACATCCCAACCCTGCTCTTAGCACTTCCCCAGATCCTTCAGCCACCAGTCCTACCTGGATCTATCCCCCTAGGCTGCCAGCTGCCACTTAGCATCCTTCTGAGGGGGGGCATGGATCTCCCAGAGTGGTTCCTGTCTAGCCCCCAGCCCCTAGCTACTAATGCCCAGAGATCCTTGCAACTTCCCCACCTCGGGGTCTACTCTTACTTCTCTGGCTTCCTTCCTTCTCACTTCCTCTGCCCACAGCTCCAAGCTCTTGTTGGAGCTTAATTTAGAGCCAAGAACCTTGTGATTCCTTGAGCACCTACCGCTAGGGAGGGAGTCTGACAGTGGGGGAGGGAAGGGGAAGTCAATCCGAGTGAGTGTGTGAGTGTGTGAGTGTGTGAGTGTGTGTGTGTGTGTGTGTGTGTGTGTGTGTGTGTGTGTGTGTGTGGTGAGCGCACAAGGGGAGCACTCCAGCCTACCTAGCCTGCTTGGAGTCCCAAGCATTTCTCTTCCGATGGGCCCCCGGGGAATCTACATCTTCAGGAGAAGGGAAATAATGGATGGAAGGATGGAAAGGAAGAAGCCGAGAAAGACAGAGGTAGGTGGGAGAGAAACTACAGAGTATAATTTTTGCTCAGTGTTAAATCACCCAAATCCATAGGTGATCTCTGAAGGGAGGTGGAGCTGGGGAGAGGCCACCCCTCAAATGTAGCTCTCCTGGGCAGAGTCCTGGGAGAAGCTGGATAGTTGGGTTTTGAAAGAGGAAGGACATGTTCTCAGAGCTGGGGACGGGTGGCTCCAAGGGGGCCAGGTTCCCCAGAGTGAATGAGGATGTGACACCTGGATCCTCTGGATTCTGGGTCTAAACCTGCACACTAAGTGCTCTCAGAGAATAACAGAATATGATGGGAAAGTCTGGGGAAGGGCAAGTGGAAGTGGGCAGTGGGAAGAAGGGTGTAGGGTAAGAGGCTGAGAGAGGGAGGGTTAGTTAGGAGTGAGGAGAGGAGGAAGGTGAAGAAGTGGGCCCAGAGCATGGGAGGAGGGAGAGGAGTCAGCCTGAAAGGATGGACTGGGAAGGATGTGGGTGCGAAGATTGGAAGCTTGGAGGATGCTGAAGGGAGAATAAGCTAAGAGTACAAGTGAGAGAGGGAAACTGGGAGGGCAAAGGGTTCGCAGGATCAAGGGAAGAAGGGGAAAGGGCAGGAGGACAGGACGGAAAGGTCTAGGCAGGACAGGAAGTGGAGAGAGTGGAAGGGGAAGAGAGAAAAGGGGTGGAAAAGACCAGGGACGCAGAGAAAGGAAATGGAAAAGGAGAGAACATCACACTGAGGACAAAATGAGAAGAGGTAGGGACGAGGGACTGAAAACGGAGCAGGAAAAATGGAGGAGTTGCTAAGTGTTTCTTCAAATGTAAAGGGATATGGAGCTCTGGAAAGATACAGGGATGGGAGCCTGGTGGGCTGAAGGGAGAGAGGGACGCGAAGAGAAGGAAGCTGGAGGGAGGGAGCGAGGGAGGGAGGAAGGAGGTTAAAGCGAACCAGTGAAGCGGAGAAGGGCTCACGGGGACATCTGTGGCCAGCTGACTCCAGGACTCACTCGCCTCTCTGCCTTGTGCATCCCCCCGCCCCAAAACCAACGTCAACTCCAGTCCCCGAGCCCCGCATCCCCTTTAGCCACCCCCTCCAGGAAGCCCGCAGTCCCCAGCCTGGCGCGCCACCCCCACCCTCTCCTCGCTTCTCACCGACCTGTTGTGCGCAAGAGATGAGCTGGGGGTGGGGCGGGAGCTTTAGGGTGGGGGAACCGGCTCCCATCCCCAGCGCTGCCCCGGGCCCACCCCTCCCACGGGCCCGCGCTCCCCGGACAGGCTGGAAAGCGGCGGGAGTTGGGAGGAAAGCGAGGACCAGGAGGGCAGCGAAGGACTGCGAGGGAGGCAGCGCCGAGAGCAGAAAGGGAACCCAAGGCAGGAGGATGCACGGAGCCGAGGGCTGAAGCGAAGGCGGGATAGAGGCAGCCGCGAGGACGGTGACCGCTGCGCCAGGAGGGCAGGATGGAGTCGGGACCCGCGGAGGGATGGAGAGCACCGCGAGCAAGGCGCGCCTAGGGGCCGGAGGCTCGAGCCCGGGCGAGGGACCGCGCTGGTAGGGGCGGGGGGCCGAGGGCGCGGAGTCAGGAAGGGCAGGGCCGGGCTCCCGCGGGCGGGGGCGTGGGGGGTCCCTCTCACTCACCTGCATGCCTGGCGCGGCGGCGCGACAGCTGCGGGCGCTCGGGGCTGCGCGGGGCTGGGGGGTCGCTGGGGCGTGTGGGGCACGGGGCATGGTCGGGGGGTTTGGCCGGCAGCCGGGGCGCTGGAGAGGGTGGGGGGTGGGCGCCCGGGGCGCGGGGCGGCGGCGGCGGCGGCGGGAGATGCTCGGCTCGGCTCGGCTCGGCTCGGCTCGCGAGGCGCTCGGCTCGGCTGGGCTCGGCGCGGCAGCTCCCAGCGCAAGGTCTCCGCCTCTCCCCCTCCCGCGGTGGGCCGCGCACGGTTTAACCCTCCTGCTGCCGCGCCACAGGAGTTGCGCCCAGCTGGGTCCCAGGTGGAGTGTTGGAGAGGGCAGCGGAGGGTGACCGGCCGTCTGATTCCCGGGGTTCTGGGAGCGGGCTTCTGCACCCCTTTCACCCAACTCCATGGATACCCATGGTCATGCCAGACAGTTTCTGAGATTCTGAGTCACCTAAGGCTCCGCATCCCCAACTCCATTTCGCCAGTGGTGGACGATGCAGAGCTCAGGGGATCTAGGTGGGGCTAGGGGTGGGGGTAAAGATCTCGAACCGTCCTTGGATTGTCCCAAAGGCTTGATTCCCCCATGGCACTCTGGCCCTGTTACAGTGCATTCTCCTACTCAAATGATCTTTAACATAAGTAGATCGAGACGCATTACTCAGCTTTTCTAGCACTCAGAATATCCAAACTCCTCATTGTGACTTACAAGGCCCTATATGACCCGTCCACTGGGTTGCTTTCTGATTTCCTCTCCTCACACTCTATGGCCCAGTCACACTGGACATGATCCATGTTCCTAGAACTAGAGGATTTTTTTTTTAAGATTTTATTTATTTATTTGACAGAGATCACAAGCAGGCAGAGAAGCAGGCAGAGAGAGAGAGGGGGAAGCAGGCTCCCCACCGAGCAGAGAGCCTGATGTGGGGCTCGATCCCAGGACCCTGGGACCATGACCTGAGCCGAAGGCAGAGGCTTTAACCCACTGAGCCACCCAGGCGCCCCGAACTAGAGGATCTTAACCTGCCACTGGGCCTTGGCACTTACTATTCCCTCTGTCTGGAATGTTTTCCCCTGGCTTTTCACAATGACTCACTTTTTTTTTTTTTTTTTTTTTTTGGTTAAAATTTCACAGAGATCCAATGTCAACTCCTCTGAAAGGCCTTCCCTAACCTCTCTATCAAAAGTAGTTTCCCCTAGGGGCGCCTGGGTGGCTCAGTGGGTTAAAGCCTCTGCCTTCGGCTCAGGTCATGATCCCAGGGTCCTGGGATCGAGCCCCACATCGGGCTCTCTGCTCGGCGGGAGCCTGCCTCCCCCTCTCTCTGAGCCTGCCTCTCTGCCTACTTGTGATTTCTGTCTGTCAAATAAATAAAATTAAAAAAAAAAAAAGTAGTTTCCCCTATCCCCACTCTCACTCGGTCCTACTCCATCCTTCTCAATCATGCTTTATTTTTATTTTTTAAATATTTTATTTATTTGTCAGAGAGAGAGAGAGAGATGGAGAGAGAGCACAATCAAGTGGAGCGGCTGACAGAGGGAGAAGCAGGCTCCTTAGAGTCTGATGCGGGAACTTGATCCCAAGGCCCTGGGATCATGACCTTAGCTGAAGGCAGACGCTTAACCCGCTGAGCCACCCAGGTGTCCCAATCATGTTTTATTCTGATTGCACTTCTAGAACACCACCCTCTCTTAGTTTCCCTTCAACCTCACTGGCTTTCCCTTCTCAGTCTTCGGCTTGACCTCTAAATGTTAGCGCTGGCTAGGGCTCAGTCCTTGTCTCTCTTCTCTTTCCACTTTCTCTGTCCAGTGATGTCATCCAGTCCCAGGGCTTAAATACTATGTAAATGTCAGTGAGTCCTAAATTTATATCCAAAGCTCCAGACTCATTTATCCAACAGCCTGCTTGACATCTCCACTTGGATGTCTAATGGCCATGTGAAGCTAGTGTGGCTAAAATAAATGGCTTGAATTCTTACCCCGCCAATCCGTTTCTTTCCTTGTGTCCCATCCTGGGACGTGACAACTACTTGTTCAGGCTGAAAACCTAGGGGACATCTTTTTCCTTTCCATTTTCTCACGGATTCTTGCCCTGTATCTAATTCACCAGCAAGTTCTGTGAGCTCTGCATGCAAAATATATCCTGAATCTACTCACTTTTCTCCACCTTTGTTACTTCCATCCTGGTTCAAGCCATCATCTCTCACCTGGAAATAGCACAATAGATTCTTAGCTGGTTGTTTGTTTCTGCCCTTGCCCTACACAAACTAGTCTTCACAATATCCAGTAATAGTTTTATAACCACATCATATCATGCTCTTCCCTGCTTAAAATATTTGAGTGGCTTTTCATTGTACTTGGAATAAATATGAGCTCATTGTTAGGTGAGGCCCTCCAACTTGTACTCCTCCTCGATGTTCCAACAATGCTCCTGCCAGATCAGATCTCTTGATGTTCTAGAACATCTGAAATGACTCCCTTAGCACCCTGACACTTTTGACTGTCTCCTCCTGAAATGCCCACCCTTCGCCCGCTTCTTCACCTGCTTGGTTCCCTTCTGTCATTCACTCACCCACCCTGTTTTTTCAATATGTTTCATTGTTTTTCCAACTCATCACTCTCTGAAATGATCTTATATTTGTTTACTGTTTATTGCCTCCCCCTGCCCTTGTCCCATCCCCACCCCCTAGCCACCATACACTAGAGAACAAAGATCTCATTTGTCTTATTCACTCTCTTATTCACCTCAGAGCCTGGCACATAGTAGATGCTCATTATTTATTGCTTGGTAAACTTCACCCGGGACCCCTGCCCATTCTCTGCTCTGCTCTCCACCTGCCTTTCCTCTCTGTCTGCCTGCCCTCCCTGATCTCTGCCCTGTGCTGAATGCTGTAGGTTGAGTCTCTGCTCACACCCACGCCCCTCCAGACTCTTGCCCTTCGTGCTCTGTGTTATTACTGTCATTAGCCTAGCACTCCCGCCTGCCAGAAGGAAGCCTGCTGTTATAACCAGCATCTGCGGCGGTTGCCCTCCTGCTTGTCCGTCCCTGACAGCCTTTCATTCAGAGGTCAGAATAGCAGTGAGGATGCTGCCCTCCTAGTGTTTCCCAGTGGCCAGGGAAAGACGGTACCCATTGAACACGAAGCAGGCCGTGCGAAGCAGGGTATGCAAATCATGCCATATCCTGGTCCCCAGTAAGCCCCATGTCCTGAGGATGTGCTCTAAGAGGACTCATTATGGGTGCTTGTGGGTCAGACTTACCAAGTGAATATTCACTCCCCGTAGAAGTGCCTTTTACACTGAGGACTTTGGATCATTACCCATTGTTTCTAGTATTCTTTTTTCTAATAAAGATTTTACTTATGTATTGGACATGTATATATTGGACATGTACAAAGGGCACAAGCATGGGGAGAGGGAGAACCAGGCTCCCCCACGGAGCAGGGAGCCCGATGCAGGGCTCAATCCCAGGACCCCGGCCGGGATCATGACCTGAACTGAAGGCAGATGCTTAGCCGACGGAGTCATCCAGGCACCCCTATTTCTAGCAATCTTGATTCATTCATTCTTTTGACGACTCTTTCTGGAACACCCACTACAGGCTGGGCACGGTGCTACTGGCTGAAGATATAACAGAGAGCAAGAACAAAGTCATCACTGTCCTCATGGAACTTAGAATCTAGTGAAGGAGACAATGAAATACAGAATGATAAATGGGTCTTCAGATGAATTTGAGAACTTTCCCACACTCCACAATCTATAAATTCTCTCCCTGTGTCTGGCTCTGCCAGTATCTTCATCGTTACCTCTGTGTTCATTGGGCTTTCCCAGTATTTGTCAGGGTAAATTTCTGTCTGTTTCCTGTCCTCAAATGTCCAATGTCTTTCTGAGTTCTTCTCACTCACAACTGATGACCCCGCTTGGTGCTTCTCCGAGAGAAGGAGGCGGGAGAGAACTCTCTCTCACCCCCCTGCCACTACATCGCAGCCCATCTCTCCTTCTCTGGGATCCCTGGGCTTCTCAACCACCCGAAGTCATCACTCCAAGGGCTGTCCTCCCTCTTCTGCAGCATCACTCTCCTCTCTACTTGATTATCCCAGCAGCATGTGAGCACGCTGTAATTTCTTCCAGCCTAAAACAAGCTTTCTTAGCTCCTCCTACTCCTCCTGTGTCTGCCCTTCTCTGCTTCCCTTTACAGCAAAGCATCTCAAAAGATGGTGATGGTCTGTATTCATCATCTCTTCCACTTCTGCACCCATTCCTTTCTCTTTTATTAATTCAAATTAAACTATATAATTTTTGCAATTCATTAGTGTTTTCTTCTTCTTCTTTTCTTTTTTTAGGGAGGAACAGAGGGAGAGGGAGAGAGAGAACCTTAAGCAGGCTCTAGGCCCACCTTGGAGCCTGACATGCCACTTTATCTCAGGACCCTGAGGTCATACCCTGAGCCAAAATCATGAGTCAGATGCTTAACTCACTGAGTCACCCAGTGTCCCTGAAATTCATTATTTTGAATTGGTAATACTTCACAAGTGCAAGAAAATTTCCAATAAGAGCACCTGGATGGCTCAGTTGGTTGGACATCTGCCCTCGGCTCAGGTCATGGTCTTGGGGTTCTGGGATTGGGCCCTGCGTCGGGCTCCCTGCTCGGTGGGGGTCTGCTTCTCCCTCTGCCCCTCACTCTGTTCGTGCTCTCTCTCTCTCTCTCTCAGATAAATTTTTTTAAAAATCTTTAAAAAAAGAAGTTTCCAATATATATAAAGATATATAGTGAAAATTCTCATTTTTTGGAAAGATTTTATTTATTTATTTGACAGAGACACAGCTAGAGAGGGAACACAAGCAGGGGAAGTGGGAGAGAGAGAAGCAGGCTCCCCACTGAGCAGGGAGCAATGCGGGGCTCGATTCCAGGACCCTGGGATCATGACCTGAGCCACCCAGGCACCCCAAAATTCTCAGTCTTTCCCCTGTCCACCATCTTTCCAGTTCCCATCCCATCCAATCAGTGTGACTAATTTCTATGCATTCTTCCAGTTTATGCATGCACAAGCAAATAGTAATATAAATTCCTTATTCCCCCATGTGTGTGGTTTTTTTTTTTTTTTAAAGAATTTATTTGTCAGAGAGAGAGAGAGAGTACAAGCAGGGAGAGCTGCAGGCAGAGGGAGAAGCAGGCTCCCTGCTGAGCAAGAAGCCAGATTTGGAGCAGGGGGAGTGGGAGAGGGAGAAGCAGGTGTCCCACTGAGCAGAGAGCCCGATGTGGGGCTCCATCCCAGGACCCTGGGATCATGACCTGAGCCGAAGGCAGACAATTAATGACTGAGCCACCCAGGTACCCCTACATCTTTCCTTTTTGACTTAACAAAGTATCTTTGCTATTTTGGTTTATCAATGAATAGGGATCTTTATCACCTTTTTTTAAAAATTTTTGAAAGATTTTATTTATTTATTTGAGGGTGAGAGAGAGTGAGAGCGAGCGTGAGAGGGGAGAAGGGCAGAGGGAGAAGCAGACTCCCCATGGAGCTGGGAGCCTGATGCAGGACTCAATCCTGGGGCTCCAGGATCATGACCAGAGCCGAAGGCAGTCGCCCAACCAACTGAGCTACTCAGGTGCCCTCATCACCCGTTGTTATGCAGCCTCACCATATTCATTTTTTTTAAGATTTTATTTTTATTTATTTTATAAAGAGAGTAAGCATGAGCAGAGGGAGGGGCAGAGGGAGAGGGAGAAGCACACTTCTTTCTGCTGAGCAGGGAGCCCAATGAGGGGCTCCATTCCAAGACCCCGAGATCATGACCCAAGCCGAAAGGAGACACTTAACTGACAGAGCCACCCAGGCGCCCCATAGCCTCATCATATTCTGACATATAAATGTCCTCCCAATCTCTCAGCCTACTCCCTTCAGGCTTTTGCCTCAGCTACCCTGCTGAAATTCCTCTTGTCAAGGCTACCTGTGACCTTCATGTTTCCAAAGCCAAAGTTCAGTTGTCAGTGTCATTTTACTTGGTGATCAGCAGCCTTTGTTACAGCTGATCATGTCCCCTTCTAGAAACTTTCTTAGCTGACTTTTTAAAAAGATTTATTTACCTGTTTTATTTTATTAAAGACTTTATCTATTTATTTGAGAGAGAGAGAGCACAAGCAAGGGGGGCAGGGACTGAGGGAAGACAAGCAGACTCCATACTGAGCAGGGAGCCCAACACAGGACTCGCTCCCACAACCCTGGGATCACTGCCTGAGATGAAGGCAGACGCTCAACCAACTGAGCCACCCAGACGTCCCTTATTTACCTGTTTTAGAGAGAGAGGGAGAGAGAGTGAGCATGGGAGTGTTGAGGAGCAGAGAGAGAGGGATAAGAAGACTCCTTGCTGAGCCTACAGTCTGATGTGGGGCTCCATTCCAGGATCCTGAGATGGTGATCTGAGCCGAAATCAAGAGTCAGATTGATTTTATTTTGGCTGAGACTCAGACCCCCAGGTGCCCCCCACCTGACTTTTAAGATACTACACCGTCCAAATTTTTGTCCTACCACACTGATTCCTCCCTCTCAGGCCCCTTTGCTAGCTCCTCATGTCCTGACAGCCGCAGCATGGCCCTCTTCTCTACCTGTGGTCACACCCCAGGGGATATTCAGTGTCTGGGCTTTAAATCTCTTTTTTTTTTTTTCTAAAATAGATAATCATTTTTTTTTCCTGATGACTCCTACATTTTTGTCTCCAATCCAGCCTCTTCCCTCCTTCCAGACTTTTCAATTGCAAATCTCCCTCTCCCTTAGCACTTCCTCTCTTTTATTTTATTTATTTTTTAAAGATTTTATTTATTTATTTGACAGACAGAGATCACAAGTAGACAGAGAGGCAGGCAGAGAGAGAGAGGAGGAAGCGGGTTCCCCGCTGAGCAGAGAGCCCGATGCGCGGCTCGATCCCAGGACCCAGGATCCCGGGATCACGACCTGAGCTGAAGGCAGAGGCTTTAACCCACTGAGCCACCCAGGTGCCCCTCTTCCTCTCTTTTAAATGGCATCTTTATTTTTCCAGTTGGTCAGGGAAAAAACCTTGGAGTCATACTTTTTTTTTTTTTAATGTTCGTATAGCTGGCTAGTATTTTCTTTTATTCAACTTTATTATCTTTAAGTATATAGGTATACAAATATAATACATATGTATGTGGCATCTGGGTGGCTCAGTCGGTTAGGCGTCTGTCTTCTGCTCAGGTCATGATCCCAGGGTCCTGGGATCCAGTCCCATGTCAAGCTCCATGCTCAATGGGGAGTGGACTTCTCTCTCTCTCTCTCTCAAATAAATAAATGAAAAATTTAAAAAATACATATTTATATTATATATAACTTGATATACATATAAAGTTTGACAAACAAGATATTGTATGTATGATAATTATGTATGATAGATATAAGAAAATAAAATTAATATCTGTAAACCCACCACCTAACCCAAGGACTAGAAAGTTGCCAATAACTCGTATTTGTGAGATTCCCCTATCCTCTCATTCCCCTGTCTTCTCCCTATAACACTCTCTCCAATTTTTTATTATTCCATTGTTTTTTACTTATTTTTTTCTAAAGATTTTATTTATTTGTCAGAGGGAGAGAGAGAATGGGCACAAGCAGGGAGAACATCAGGCAGAGGGAAGGGGAGAAGTAAGTTCCCTGCGGAGCAGGGAACCCAATGTGGGACTCGATTCCAGGACCTTGGAATAAGGACCCAAGCCAAAGGCAGGAGCTTCACCGACTGAGCCACCCAGGCATCCCATTCCATTATTTTTTTAAATATAATTTTCTCACACACGGATGTAAGCTTAAATATACTTGTTAGTCTTGTCGATTTTCAAGCTTGATAAGGATGGTATGATATGTTGTCTTCTGGTACATGTTTGTTTTTTCATTCAATATGGTGTTTCCAAGATTTATCCATACTGTTGCAGGTAGCTGGAGTTCATGAAACACTTCGAGTTCACACACTTACATTGGAATGTAATGGGCCACTGTGTGAATATGTCAAATAAATCATTGTCTATTAGCCTATTGATGGGTTTATGAATTGTTTCTTTCTTTTTCTCTTTTATAAACATTGTTGCTATGAGGATTCCTGTATTTGTCTCCAACATATGTGCAAGAGTTTCTCTGAAGTGTGTATCTAGCAATGAAAGGGCTATGTTGTGAGGCATAAGAATACTAATCTTTGAGAGAGAATGCCAAATTGTTTTTCAACTTACGCTCCTACCATTGATATTTGAGTTCCCATTGATTTACATTCTAACACTTACATTTTGAGACTTCTTAAGTTTTGCCAATCCAGTAGGTGTATAATAGTATTTCATTGTGGTTTTGGCATTTCTATAATTATTAATGCAGTTGAGAATCTTTTCATTATTCTGATTAGCCCTTTGAATGTCCTCTTCTGGGAAATGCCTAATCATTTGGGTTGTTTGTATTTTTCTTATTGATTTTTAGGAGTTCTTTATATATTCTGGATACTAGTCTTTTGTCTGCTTTGTATGTTGCAGATATCTTCTCTTTTGCAAGACATTTCTGACCTATACTTTACTTTTTTCATGATGTCTTTTGATTGTCAGGAGTTCTTTATTTTATCATAGGCGTATTTATCATTTATGGTTATGCTTTTTGAATCTTGTATAAAAAAATCACTCTGAGAGGTGCCTGGGTGGCTCAGTGGGTTAAAGCCTCTGCCTTCGGCTCAGGTCATGATCCCAGGTTCCTGGGATCCAGCCCAGGGATCTCTGCTCAGCAGGGAGCTTGCTTCCTTTCTTCTCTCTCTGCCTCCTTCTCTGCCTAATTGTGATCTCTGTCTGTCAAATAAATAAATAAAATCTTAAAAAAAAATCACTCTCGGGGCACCTGGGTGGCTCAGTCAGTAAGCGGCTGCTTTTGGCTCAGGTCATGATCCCAGGTTCCTGGGATCAAGGCCCACATCGGGCTCCCTGCTCAGCAGGACGCCTGCTTCTCCCTCTCCTGTTCCCCCTGCTAGTGTTCCCTCTCTCTATCTGTGTCTCTCTCTGTCAAATAAATAAATAAATAAAATATTTTTAAAAATCATTATCTACCCTCTTTGTCAGAAAACTCTTTTCTTACATACGCTTCAAAAGATTTTAAACTTTTGTTCTTTATATTTAAGCCCTAAGTCTACCTAGAATTTATTTTTTTGTGTATGGTGTTTTTTTTTATAAATTTCTTTTTTTTTTAAAGATTTTATTTATTTATCTGACAGACAGAGATCACAAGCAGACAGAGAGGCAGGCAGAGAGAGAGAGGGAAGCAGGCTCCCTGCTGAGCAGAGAGCCCGATGTGGGACTCAATCCCAGGACCCTGAGATCATGACCTGAGCCGAAGGCAGCGGCTTACCCCACTGAGCCACCCAGGCGCCCCATAAATTTCTTTTTTTTTTTAAGATTTTATTTATTTGACAGAGATCACAAGTAGGCAGAGAGGCAGGCAGAGAGAGAGAGATGGAGAAGCAGGCTCCCTGCTGAGCAGAGAGCCCCATGTGGGGTTTGATCCCAGGACCCTGAGATCATGACCTGAGCTGAAGGCAGAGGCTTTAACCTACTGAGCCACCCAGGTGCCCCGTGTATGGTGTTTTTTAACAGTCTATTTTACATTTTGTAATATGGAAAATGAATTATCCCAACGTCACTTATTAAATAGTCCCTCCTTTCTGCTTGATCTGCTTTGTGAACTTGGTTATGTATCAAAGTTTTATATATACATGGATCTGTTTCTGGACACTATTCTATTCCATTAGTCAACTTTTAAAAAACCTGCACCAATAACACATTGTCCTATAGCTTTTTAAAAAATTATTTTTTTATTTGACAGAGAGAGAGCACACAAGCAGGCAGAGTGGCAGGAGAGGGAGAGGAAGAAGCAAAGTTCAATTTGAGTCAAATTGACATCCTTTGGTACTGAAATTTCCTATCATGGACTTGGGATATCTCTTCATTTATTTAGGTCTTTAATGCCTTTCAGTGACTTTGTATCATTTTCTGCATACAAAGTATGCACGTCTGTTTTATTTATTCCTAAGCACTTTATTGCTTTTCTATTTATGGTAAATGGTATCCTTAAGATGCCATTTCAAATTGGGTTTTGCTGGTAAATAGAAACGTAATTGATTTTCAATATTGGTTTTAGAGCCGACTACTTCGATAAGCTGTCTCTTCTGTATAATTTTTCTATAGACTTTTGGAATTTTCTACAATCATGTCATCTGCAACTGATGGCTTTTTGCTTTTTCCTTTCCAACACTATGCCTATAATTTCCTTTTCTTGTGCTGGCCTGGACCTTTAGTACAATGTCGAATACAGCAGTGATAGCTGGCATGTTTCTTTTGTTCCTGATTTTAAAGGAAATGTTTCCAATGTTTTCCCAGGAAGAATAATGTTTGCTGTGTTGTTTTTTGTAAAATAACTTTTATTAAGTTAAGGACAATCCCTTTTATTCCAAGTTTGTTAAGAGATTATCAAGTGTGGGTTGTTGAATTAGATGCTCTTTAAAGCTCATTTTAAAAAAAGATTTTATTTATTTATTTATTTATTTGACAGACAGAGATCACAAGTAGGCAGAGAGGCAGGCAGAGAGAGAGGGGGAAGCAGGCTCCCTGCTGAGCAGAGAGCCCAATGCAGGTCTTGAGCCCAGGACCCTGAGATCATGACTGGAGCTGAAGGCAGAGGCTTAACCCACTGAGCCACCCAGGCGCCCCTAAAGCTCATTTTTATTGTGAAATACAACGCACATAAAGACAAATGCAATAAAACATAAATGTAAAATATATTGAATACTTATAAACAGAATACTTACAGAAAGAATACTCATGTGACTACTAACCAAGCCAATAAAAAGAACCTTACGAGTATTTGAAAGGGACTTGTGTGTCCCTATTTCCTCATACATCATTCCCTCCTCACCATAGGTAAGCAGTATTCTAACTTCTATGGAAATCACTTACTCACTTTTCTTAATAGTTTCCTCCTGGGGCGCCTGGGTGGCTCAGTGGGTTAAAGCCTCTGCCTTCGGCTCAGATCATGATCCCAGGATCCTGGGATCGATCCTGGGATCATGATCTGAGCCGAAGAGCCTACTTCTCCATCTCTCTCTGCCTGCCTCTCTGCCTACTTGTGATCTCTGTCTGTCAAATAAATAAAATCTTTAAAAAAAAAAAGTTTCCTCCTATGTGTGTACATTCCTTAACAGTATAGCTTTTTAGGTATTTTTGAAGATATATGTATAATAATGCTGTATGTAGTTGCTATGTATGTAGAAGTGGAATCAATGCATCATAAGGTATCTTCCACTTTATTAGATAATGCTAATTTTCTAAATTTTCCAAAGTGGTTTAACCACTTGTATTCTCATTAACTGTATATGAGAGTTGCTTTTACTCCGTAGTCTTGCCAACACTTGTTATTTTCAGACTTTATTTTTAGCTATTCCGGCGCATACAGTGATATTTGATTATGGACTTAATTTGCATTGGTTTGATTACTAATGAAGTTGAGCACCTTTTCATGTTGATCTTGCGAATTTCCTCTTGTGAAGTGCTAATTCAAATCTTTAGTTCATGCTTGTAATTTCTATTGTTAGGAGTTGGTTTTTTCCTATTAATTTGTAGGAGTTCTTTACACATCCTGGATATATCTTTTGTCAGTTATATGTTATAAACACCTCCTTCTATTCTGTGGCCTGTCTTGATGAACAGATGTTCTTGATTTTAATATAGTCAAATGGATCAATTTTTTTCTTCATAGTGTATTTGAGTCTTAGAAAATGCTTCTTGGGGCGCCTGG
Source organism: Lutra lutra (assembly GCF_902655055.1). NCBI lineage: Eukaryota > Metazoa > Chordata > Mammalia > Carnivora > Mustelidae > Lutra > Lutra lutra. The sequence continues at coordinate 42,534,840 of NC_062285.1, forward strand.
GTGGCTCAGTGGGTTAAGCCTCTGCCTTTGGCTCAGGTCATGATCTCGGGGTCCTGGGACTGAGCCCCACATCGGGCTCTCTGCTCAGCGGGGAGGCTGCTTCCCCCCTCTCTCTCTGCCTGCCTTTCTGACTACTTGTGATCTCTCTATCAAATAAATAAATAAAAATCTTTAAAAAATAAAATAAAGAAAATGCTTCTTTACACTGAATTCATGAATATATTCTATATTATCTTCTCCAAGGTTTTTAATCTGCTTTTTACATTTAGCTTATAGTACAGTGGGGAATAATTTTTGTGTTTGGCTTAAGGTAGGGGTTTGGTTTTATTTTTTTCATATAGGCACACAATTGTCACAGCAACATTGAAAAGTGTCCTTTTCCTCCTGCTCAAAAGTGCAAACTATATCATAAATCAAATGTCTATATATGCGTAAATCTGTTTTGGTTTGTATTGTGTCCCTGTACTCAATCTATCTACCTTGTGTCAGTACTACACTATCTTAATTATTATGGCTTTATAATTATGTCCTGGTATCTGGTCAGGCATGTTTCTCCACCTTGTTAATCTTCAAGAGGAGGTTCTTGGGCTTTTGTTTGTCCATGTAAATTTTAGAATCAGTTTGCCAGTTCTATACACTCACAAAAAGCCTGCTGGGATTTTGATTAGTATTGCACTAGAATCTTTTTTTTTTTTAAGATTTTATTTATTTATTTGACAGACAGAGATCACAAGCAGGCAGAGAGGCAGGCAGAGAGAGAAAGGGAAGCAGGTTCCCTGCTGAGCAGAGAGCCCCATGCGGGGCTCGATCCCAGGACCCTGAGATCATAACCTGAGCCGAAAGCAGAGGCTTTAACCCACTGAGCCACCCAGGCGCCCCTGCGCTAGAATCTTTAAATCACTTTAGGGAGAACTGACGTCTTCATGATATTGGGATTTCGAATCCACGAACATGATGATATCTCTTCATTTATGTTAGTTTTCTTCAACGCCTCACAATAAATTATAATTTGCTGTATACGGGTCTTACACATATTTTGTTATATTTATATGTTGGTATTTGGTATTTCTCATACTATTACAGGTGGTAATTTAAAAAACTATCATCTAACTATTGTTCATATATGGATATATATTTGATTTTGTCTATTTTTGGTCAAGCAAACTTGTTAAGCTTTTATGCTAATAATTTATTTGTGGATTCTTGTGAATTTTCTACACATGCTATAACATTTTAATATTTTCCATAGGTGACAACAGCTTCTTTTCCTTTTTATCTAACCCTTTTACCATTTTTCCCCCTTGTCTTAGTACTGTGGATCCCCATTACAAGACTGAATAGAATTATTGATACCAGGCATTCCTTTATCATATTAACAAGTTCCCCTCCTTTCTAAAAGATTTGTTTTTTTATCACAAATGGATTTTGATTTCATCACATACTTTTTCTGTACTTATTGAGGTGATTATGTGATATATTCCTTTAATCTAGCAATATGATGAATAAAATGAAAGTATTTTCTAATATTAAGCTACCCTTAAATTCTTTTTTTTTTTTAAAGATTTTTATTTATCAGAGAGAAACAGAGTGAGAGGGGGAACACAAGCGGGGGAAGTGGGAGACGGAGAATCAGACTTCCGGTAGAGCAGGGAGCCCAATGCATGGCTTGATCCCAGGACCTTCCAGTCAAGACCTGAGCCAAAGGCAGACGCTTAATGACTGAGCCACCCAGGCGCTCCTACACTTAAACTCTTCACATAAATTCAAGTTAGTCTTGGTGTATTATCTTGTACATTGCTGGATTCAATTTCCTAGTGTTTTGTGGGTTGTTTTTTTTTTTTTAAGATTTTATTTATTTATTTGACAGAGAGAGATCACAAGTAGATGGAGAGGCAGGCAGAGAGAGAGAGAGAGGGAAGCAGGCTCCCTGCTGAGCAGAGAGCCCGATGCGGGACTCGATCCCAGGACCCTGAGATCATGACCTGAGCCGAAGGCAGCGGCTTAACCCACTGAGCCACCCAGGCGCCCCTGTTTTGTGGGTTTTTAAAAAAACAGATTTTATTTATTAATTTGACAGACAGAGATCACAAGCAGGCACAGAGGCAGGCAGAGAGAGAGGAGGAAGCAGGCTCCCCGCTGAGCAGAGAGCTCAATGTGGGGTGATCCCAAGACCCCGGGGTCATAACCTGAGCCGAAGGCAGAGGCTTAACCCACTGAGCCACCCAGGTGCCCCAATTTCCTAGTGTTTAACTGAAGATTTTTGCATCTCTGTTAATAAGTGAGATTGGTCTATCGTTTTCCTTTCTGTTATTGCCCTTTTTTGGTTTGGTTATGAGAGCAATTCTAGCCACATATAATGAGTTGAGGACAGTCATTTCCCTTCCTACTTTTGGAAAAGTTTATACAAAATTAAAATGACCTGCATTTAAGCAGTTTGGTGCAACTTGCCTGTATAATGTTGTTCTTGACTCTTTTTCTTTCATACTTCACATCTAAACCATTTGCAAATTTTGTTTATTCTAGCTTTAAATTAAATTCCAACTCCAACTACTTCTCACCTCCACTGCCACCACCCTCGTCTAAACCACCACCATCTCTCCCTTGGAGAATTGCTGTGGCCTCCTAATTGGACTCATTTGTTTCAGTCCACGCAGTCACCATATTTAAAAAAAAAATTTTTTTTTTAAGTAATCTCTACACCCAATATGGGCCTCAAGCTTACAACCCTGGGATCAAGAGTCACACGCTCCACTGACTGAGCCAGCCAGGTGGCCTGCAGCCATGCTATTTTAAACATATAGGTCAGATTCTGTTACTTGTCTGCTCAAATCCTCCACTGGCCGCCCATCTCACTCAGAGTAAGGAGCAGAGTCCTTACAATGGTCCAGGAGGCCTCATAGGATTTGGCCACCTTGTTCTCTCTCTGACCTCATCCCTTACATCTCTCCTTTTGCTCCCGCTGCTCTAGCCACACGGACCCCCTTGATGTTCCTGAAACACCTCAAGTATGTTCTCATCTCAGAGCCTTTGCATTTGTTGTTTGCTCTGTCTGGAACACAGTCCCCACAGAAATCTATATGACTTGCTTCTTTCCTTTTTAAAAGATTTTATTTATGTATTTGAGAGAGAGAGAGAGCACGAGCTGGGAGGGAAGAGCAGAGGGAGACGGAGAAGCAGACTCCCTGCTATCAGGGAGCCCGAGGTGGGTCTGGATCCCAGGACCCTGGGATCATGACCAGAGCAGAAGGCAGATGCTTAACCGACTGAGCCACTCATTAATGTACATATGTATGCATTACCTGAGTCTCACCACAAGAATGTAAATACCAAGAAGGGAGGTATTTTATCTATGTGCCTACTAACTAGAACAATGCTTGGCAATAAGAGGTGCTCAGTAATACCTTTTGAATCAACGGTGAATATTTTATTATGTGTCTGACTCCTTGGTGTCAGTCAGTTTCTCTAGCTTTATTTCCGTACATTCTGTTTTCTAACCTTAGCATTAAAAAACAGAGCACCTGGTACATGGCCTTGTACATAACTGTCAGTTAGTAATAAGTGAATGAATGAATGTCACATCCTAGGCTTTGCTGAAGTTTAATGAGCTCCCATCCTCCTGTTGGAGAGCTTCTTTAGTTTCTGTACTTTCCCTCATCTCTATTCCTTTCTTTTTTCACATCTCCTCCTCCCTTTCGCTGCACCTTTTCCAAGAAGATTTATTCATTTATTTTGTGGGGGGAGGGGCAGAGGGAGAGACTCTTTAAGCAGACTCCCCACTGAGGACCCTGAGATCATGACCTGAGCTGAAACCAAGTCTGGATGCTCAAGGGACAGAGCCACCCACTCTGTCTTTTTCTAATCTCACTTCTCTAGTCCATCCCCCTCTCCTTTCTTTCTCCAAATTTTCTTTTTCTACTTATTTATTGTTCTCTCATCTTCTCTCCTTACTCCTCTTTCTCTGTTTCATAAAACATAAAACTCAGACTTTGCCTTAGAAAATCTGTTGTCTAGGAGCCCCTGGGTGGCTCAGTTGGTTAGGCGACCAACACTTTTTTTTTTTAAATGTATTTATTTGAGAGAGAGACAGTGAAAGAGCATGAGAGGGGAGAAGGTCAGAGGGAGAAGCAGACTCCCCATGGAGCTCGGAGCCTGATGCAGGACTCGATCCCAGGACTCCGGGATCCTGACCTGAGCTGAAGGCAGTTGCTTAACTAACTGAGCCCCCAGGTGCCCTAGACGCCTGACTCTTGATTACGACTCAGGTGATGATCTTGTGGGTTGTGGGATGGAGCCCCCTGTCAGACTCCACACTGAATATGGAACCTGCTTGGGATTCTCTCTCTCCCTCTGTCCCTCCCCACCCCCTACACACTCACTCATATGCTCTCCTCTCTCTCTTAAAAAAAAAATTCTATTGTCTAGGGGTACCTGGCTGGCTCAGTCTGTGGAGGGTGTGACTTTTGATCTTGGGATTGTTGGTTCAAGTCCCACGTTGGGTGTAGAGATTACTCAAAAAATAATAAAATCTCGGGGCGCCTGGGTGGCTCAGTGGGTTAAACATCTGCCTTCGGCTCAGATCATGATCTCAGGGTCATGGGATTGAGCCCTACATCGGGCTCCCTGATCAGTGGGAAGTCGGCTTCTCCTTCTCTCTCTGCCTGCTTCTCTGACTACTTTGTGATATCTCTCCGTGTATGTCAAATAAGTAAATGAAATCTTTTAAAAATAATAATAATAAAATCTAAAAAAAATATTCTGTTATCTATTCTTTCACTTTGTAGATACGGAAGAGGACAACACAATAAACTTTAAGGTCATGACTTGTTTAAGGCTGAATCAGGACTCGATCTCAGGGTATCTCTTTCTCCCTCTTATCTCTTTCCTTTCTGCTTTTTCCTCTCTTTCTTTTGTTTAAAGATTTTATTTTTTAAAATAATCTCTATATCCAACATGGGGCTCAAACCCAGAGATCAAGTCATATGTGCCAATGGCTGAGACAGCTGACACCCTTTTTTCTTCTCTTTCTTTTTTAAGATTTTATTTATTTATTTGACACAGAGAGAGAGAGAGATCACAGGTAGGCAAAGAGGCAGGCAGAGAGAGAAGGAGAAGCCGACTTCCCACTGATCAGGGAGCCCGATGTAGGGCTCAATCCCATGACCCTGAGATCATGATCTGAGCCGAAGGCAGATGTTTAACCGACTGAGCCACCCAGACGCCCCTTTCCTTCTCTTTCTTAACACAGTATCGAAATCAGACAAACTTGCATCTGACTGTCAGCTCCACCACCTACACCGACCTGCAGTAAATTACTTAACTTCTGTGATACTCAGTGTCCTCACAGGTTAGCAAAGATATTAATAAACACCTCAAAGGATTGTTGCAAAGATTGAGTATCAACAACAACAACACTCTACAGCTAACATCATACTCAGTGGTGAGAAACTAGAAGCTTTCTCACTAAGATCAGGTACAAGGCAAGGATGTCCCTTCTCACCCCTCTTCAACACTGTACTGGAAATCCCTGCTAATGTATTAAGGTTAAAAAAAGGGTGGGCACCTCGGTGGCTCAGTGGGTTAAGCTTCTGCATTCGGCTCAGGTCATGATGCTAGGGTCCTGGTATTGAGCCCCACATCGGGCTCCCTGCTCAGTGGGGTGCCTGCTTCTCCATTAAAAAAGAAAAAAGAAAAGGTTAAAAAAAAGGGATTACAACCCAGCAATTGCACTACTAGGTATTTACTTCAAAGATACAAATGTATTGATCTGAAGGGGCACGTGCACCTCACTGTTTATTGCAGCAATGTCCACAATAGCCAAACTCTGGAAAGAGCCCAGATGTCCATCAGCAGATGAATGGATAAAGAAGGTGTGGTATAGACATATACAATGGAATATTATCCAGCCATCAAAAACAAATGAAATCTTGCCATTTCCAACAATGTGAATGGAACTAGAGGGTATTATGCTGTGTGAATTAAGTCCACCAGAGAAAGACAATTAGCATATGATTTCACAGAAACAAAACAGAGGACCACAGGGGAAGGGATGGAAAAACAAAACGATGAAATCAGAGAGGAAGACAAATCATGAGACACACTTAAATATAGGAAACAAACTAAAGGGAGAGCCTCGGTGGCTCAGTTGGTTAAGTGTCTGCCTTCAGCTCAGGTTAAGATCCCAGGGTGCTGGGATCGAGCCCCACATCAAGCCCCCTGCTCAGCAGGGATTCTGCTTCTCTTTCTCCCTCTGCCTGTCCCACCCCCTTCTAGCACACTCTCTCTACCTCTCGAATAAACAGTCTTGAAAAAAAAAAAGGAAAGAAACTGAGGGTTGCTGGAGGGGAGGGGGTAACTGGGTGATGGACAGTAAGAATGGCAAGTGGTATCATGAGCACTGACTGTTATACACAACTGATGAATCACTGACCTCTATCTCTGAAACTAATAACAATATGTTAACTAAATTTAAATAAAACAGAATTTTTTAAATTGTTTTTTCATTTATTTATTTGGCAGAGAGAGACAGAGATCACAAGTAGGCAGAGAGGCAGGCAGAGAGAGAGAGAGAGGAGGAAGCAGGCTCCCCGCTGAGCAGAGAGCCCGATGCGGGGCTCGATCCCAGGACCCTGAGATCATGACCTGAGCCGAAGGCAGCGGCTTAACCCACTGAGCCACCCAGGCGCCCCAAGTAAAATAGAATTTTTAAAAAGGAAATAAAACATGTACAGATTGGGAACAAAGCCATCAAACTGTCTTTGTTTGCAGATGACATGATCATTTATGTAGGGCATCTGAAAGAACTGACAAAAACCAAAAAAACCTCCCGCAATTAATAAGGAAGTGTAGCAAGGTTTGGGCCTCCTGGGTGGCTCGTGGGGTGTAGTAAGCAGTTCTTGATCTTGGGGTTTGTAAGTTCGAGCCCCAAGTTGGGTATAGTGATTGCTTAAAAATAAGATCGTAAAACAGAAAAAAAAAAAAAAAGTCAATTGCTTTCCTATGTACCAACAATGAACAAGTAGAATTTGAAATTTAAAACATAACATTTACATTAGCATGCCTCAACATGAAATAGTTAGGCAAAAATCTAACAAAATACACATCAGATCTATATGAGAAAAACTATAAAACTCTGACGAACAAAATCAAAGGAGAATTACAGAAATGGAGCAATAATCCACATGTATGGCTAGGAAGACTCAATATTATCAAGATATCAGTTCTTCCCAACCTTACCTATAGATCAATGCAATCCCAATCCCAGCAAGTTAGTTTATGGATATTAACAAGCTAATTCTAAATTGTATATGGAGAGGCAAAAGGCCCAGAATAGCTCAGACAGTACCGAGAGGGAAAACAAAGTTGGAAGGGTGACGCTGTCTGATTTCAAGACTTACTATAAAGCTACAGTAATCAAGGCAGTGGAGTCTTGGTGAAAACAGACAAACAGATCAGTGAACCAGAACAGAGAGCCCAGAAATAGACACCCATAATACAGTCAAGGAACTTTCGACAAAAGAGCAAAAGCAAAAAGATTGATCAAAGATAGTCTCTTCACTTTCAGCGACTGTGAAGCTGGGGAGATCCTGGCCTGGCCTAGGATGTTGGATCTCACTGTCCTCCTAGCTCTTCGACCTTTCTCTGAAGCCTCTCAATAAAATGGTTTGATCCTCCACATAGCCCCCAAAAGACAATCTCTTCAACAAACGATGCTAGAACAACTGTACATTCACAGAAAGAAAGAAAGAGAAAAGAGAAAGAATGAATGAATGAATTTAGACACAGCGTTTATACCCTTCACAAAAATTAACTCAAAATGGATCACAGACTTCAATGTAAAATGGAAAACTATAAAACTCCTGGGAGAGGGGCGCCTGGGTGGCTCAGTGGGTTGGGCCGCTGCCTTCGGCTCAGGTCATGATCCCAGGTCCTGGGTTCGAGCCCCACATCGGGCTTTCTGCTCAGCAGGGAGCCTGCTTCCTCCTCTCTCTCTGCCTGCCTCTCTGCTTACTTGTGATTTCTCTCTGTCAAATAAATAAAATCTTTAAAAAAAAAAAAAAAACTCCTGGGAGATAGCAGAGGGAAAACCTAGATGACCCTGAGCATGGTAATGTTTTTCTTAGATATCACACCAAAGACACAATCTATTAAAGAAATAATTGAGGGGCACCTGGGTGGCTCAGTCATTAAGCATCTGCCTTCAGCTCAGGTGATGATCCCAGGGTCCTGGGATCGAGCCCCACATTGGGCTCCCTGCTCAGCAGGAAGCCTGCTTCTCCCTCTCCCACACCTCCTGCTTGAGTTCCTGCTCTCACTGTCTCTCTCTCTGTCAAATAAATAAAATCTTTAAAAAAGAGAGAGAAAAATAATTAATAACCTGGACTTAATGAATATAAAAAATCTCCTGCTCTACAATAGAACAATTAGAAGAGAATTAGAAGACCATCCACAGACTGGTAGATAATATTTGCAAAAGACACATCTGAAAAAGGACTATTATCCAAAATACACGAAGAAGTCTTAAAGCTCAACAAATAAGAAAACAAACAACCCAATTAAAAAATGGGCCAAAGACCTTAACATATACCCTACCGAAGACACACAGATGGCAAGTAAGCATAAAAGATGTTCCACATCATATGTCATCAGGGAAATGCAAATTAAAACAACAGTGAGATACCACTACACACCTAGTAGAATGGTCAAAATCTGGAACACTGACAAGAGCAAAAGCTGGCCAGGAAGTGGAGGAATAGAAACTTTCATGGGCACCTGGGGAGGCTCAGTCAGTTAAGTATTCAACTCTTAATTTCCGCTCAGGTGGTGATCTGAGGGTCGTGGGATCTGGCAGAGTCTGTCTCCACACTGAGCATGGAACCTACTTGGGATTCTCTCTCTCCCTCTCCCCCTGCCCTCCCTGCACATGCTCTCTTCCTCTCTAACAAAGAAAAAAGCGAACAAACAAAAAGAAACATTCATACATTGCGGACGAGTACAGCTACTTTAGAAGACAGTGTGGTGGGTTCTTACAAAATGAAACATACTCGGGTGTCTGGGTGGCTCAGTAGGTCAAGCGTCTGCCTTGGCTCAGGTTATGATCCCAGGGTCTTGGGATCGAGCCCCACATCTGGCTCCTTGCTCAGTGGGGACCCTGCTTCTCCCTCTTGCTTGTGCTCTCTCCCTCAATCTCTCTGATAAATAAATTTTTTAAAAAAATGAAACATATTCTTACCATATGATCCAGCAACCATGCTCCTTGATGTTTACCCAAAGGAGTAGAAAATTTTGTCTACCCAAAACCCTGCACATGAATGTTTATAGCACCTTTATCCATAATTGCCAAAATTTGGAAGCAACCAAGATGTCCTTCAGTAAGTAAATAAATAAATAAACTGTGGTATATCCAGACAATGGAAGACTAATGGTGCCAAAAAGAAATGAGCTATTAAGCCATGAAAAGACAAGAAGGAGTCTTAAAGTGCAAAAAGTCAATATAAGAAGGCCGCATACAGTATGATTTCCACTCTATGACTTTCTGGAAAAGGCAAAACTGTGGAGACAATGGAAAAAAGATCAGTACTTGCAGGGGGGTCAGGGGTGGGGAGAGATGAACAGGTAAGGCACAGAGAATTTGGGGGGCAGTGAAAATACTCTGTATGACAGTACACTGATGGATATATGTCTAGATACATTATCCAAGCCCACTGAATGTACAACACCAACACTGAACCCTTAGATAAACTATGGACTTCAGGTGATTATGATGTGGTCAATACAGGTTCAACTTTGGTTAAAAAAAAAAAAAAAAGTACCATTCTGGTAAGTGATGATGTTGATGGGGAGGTTGTGTATGTGTAGGAGCAGGAAGTATTATGAGAAATATTTGTACTTTGCTGCCAATATTATTGTAAACCTAAAACTTATCTTAAAAAAAATAGTTTTAAAGTTGAACAGATAAAGACATAGCACATAATAGAACATACGTGGGGTCCTGTTCTTTCCTCATATTTTCTTTTTCCGTCCCTCTTTAAATTGATAAGATTGTACTCATTGATTCTTTGGTTCCTTCAAACTTCAGGTGTTTTATTACGTTTTTTATTCCTTCTCTTCACGTTTGTGTCATCTCTTCCATTCTTCTTTACTTTTTCCTCTGCCTCTTCCACTCCTTTTTCTCCTCCCCCACCCATCTGCTTTCTCTGTTTCTGCTTCTCATTTGCTACCATAAACCAAGCCATGTGTACCACAAACTTTGAGTTTAAAGTCCCTTCCACTCCAGCAGTCTATCAGTCCTCTAAAATATTCTCCTCATTTATGTTCTCTTTTTTTTCCTTTCTCCTCTTTCCATTGTTTTTTGAATTACTTAACTTCCCTGGACCTCAGTTTTTCCATGTGGAAAACAGAAACAATAATAGACTGTTAAAAGCATCAAAGGAATTAAATAAATCTCTTCCTTCAGAGCCCAACATTCTAGAAATGTTAGTTTATTATTTTCCCTAAGGTATCATGGTAACGTTGAAAGATGGCTTTGGGCTTGAAGAGACCTGAGTTCCAGGCAAATCTCTAAATTTTTATAAGCATCAGTTTCCTCGTTGGTAAAGTGAAAATAAGATGCCTTCCTTATACCTAGGGTTTTTTCATCTCCCAGGAATTAAAAGACTCAATGCACAGGAAAGCCTCACTCTACAAGTACAGGCCGTCATCATAAACCGTGTCCTGAAGTCACACTGGGGATGCTGTATAGTTATGAGGAATCAGTAGGATACAATTTTAAAAGATGCCTGACCAAAAGGAAGCACTTAACACATGTTACCTATTAAGACTTCCTTTACTTTTTCCACTTCTTTCCTCTTGCTCCTCAAAAAAAAAAAAAAAAAAAAAAAAAAAAAAAAAAAAAGGTTAAACTAGGCAGGGGACGCCTGCTGCTAAACTTCTATTATTGCTTGTTGTCTCCTTCCTAGCTCTCATTTCCCTCCCTCCCTTTTTCCCTCCTCCCTCTTTTTCCCATTACAATTTTCCTGTCGCCCCATGCTCCCTGTGCAGCCCAGATCTCCAGATTCCTGGCAGCTTTGAGCCGACACATAACCACCCAGTACCTGCGGAGACCCGGGGACGCTCATCTGCATTTACCGTCCAGCGCTCATCTGACAATAAAGTTTTATTGAAACAGAATGGGGCGGGGCGGGGGGGGGAAGGCGCCCGTCATTCTTCCTCAACAACCAATCAGAGAGTAGAATGACTGGCGCTCGCAGGAGCTTCAGCGGTCGGGAGGGCGGGGGAGGGGCATGGCCCGCCCGAAACCGGCCTCGTAAAGAGCGGAAGTACGACGCGGAAGCCAGCCATAGAGTTCAGTGGCCAGAGCGACTCTGCAGGGAGGTGGCAGGAAAGGCTCGGAACAGCTGCCGGAGGTGACGGAGCTCCGGCCCCGCCCAGTGTGCTGGAAGACGAACCTTCCAGGTAGCGGCCCGCAGAGTCTGACCCAGGGTACGACGGGGCAGTCGCCGTGAGCCCACGGTCCCTGGGCGGCCTCTTTAAGGGGGGGGCGGAGCCACGTGGAAGGATCTGGCGGGTGAGGTCACGTGATTGAGGGCACTTGCGGGGCACCGTGGAAATTTGAGGGACCGTTGTCGGGGTGGACACCATGTGACACCCCTTACCCCACTACATCCTGTGCCGTGGGGTTCAATGGGGTGCACGTGGTGGGGCTTGGGATCAGGCCCGAGGATGGGGGAGGGGGCGTGGCAACCCTGTCTCAGCCAGGCTTCCATCAAAGTGGCCGATTTTAGGATTTCTAGATCCGAGTTTTAGACTGCTCCGTCTCTCATCCCCCATTTGCAGAAGTGACTCAGTGTCTCTGCAATCCAGCCCCGGCTCCTGTGCTTCCAGCCCTCCCAGTGTTCAGAGGCCTCCAGCTTCACATTCTCTTTCCTTGCAGCTCCAGATATCCTGAGCCCAGGTCCCCCCAGCTCAGTGCAGCCATGAGTGCCGAGGTGAAGGTGACAGGGCAGAACCAGGAACAATTTCTGCTCCTGGCCAAGTCAGCCAAGGGGGCAGCGCTGGCCACACTCATCCACCAGGTGCTGGAGGCTCCTGGTGTCTACGTGTTTGGGGAACTGCTGGATATGCCTAATGTTAGAGAGGTGGGTTCCTGGCCTGGAAAGCCCTCAGGGAAGCTTGGGGCTAAGTTTGAACTTGAGAATGGGTGGGCCGGGCTCATTTGCAACTCCATAACCATTCAGTTGAACAAGAATATGATGATGATTAATTAGCAGCTGGCAAAAATAGGTCGGCAAGTAAACCTCTTACTTTCCTTTGATGATGATGAATCTGTAAAACCCACTAATTTTCATTTTTAAGCAAAAGAGCACGTGATTCAGAAAAGGAGACCTGATTTCAGCCTGTCTCCTCCCATGTAGTAGCTCTCGATTAGACCATGTCTCCTTGATCAGGTCATTTTTCCTTTAGGACCTCTGTTTCTCTGTTTTCCCTTTAGCATTGGAGCTGATACTGCCCTTCACTGTCAATTACAGAAATCAGGTCAGATTATGGGAAATTTAAAGTCCAATACAAATGAAAGGCAATAAACATGAAATTGGCATACCCTCCTTTCCCGCTTTGTACCCTTTGTTAATTCCCTTAAGTTAGAGATGCTTCTAAAAGTGTTAGAAGGTCTTTTCCCTGAAAGACATGTGGCAAGATGCTAGGAACACAGCAGAGAGAACTGTTCACATAGAAGTGGCAGAGTGAACAGTTTAACGTATAGAGTGGGTGGGTCACCAAGATGTATCACCTCACCCCACGTCCTGAGATGCTAGGGCATTGGTATGTAGGCAGACTATATTAGGTTTTTGAGGGCCAATGATTGAGTTGATGGATTTTGCCTTGGGGTATATGGAGAATTCTCTAGTTGCCTGCTTTCCTCTGCAGTGGAACTAAAGAGGGTCCATTAAGGTGAACAAAAAAAGCACTTATTGGGCGCTTGTTTATCTCTCTGCTACTCACCTGGGAATTCCAAAAAAGTACAAGACACAGTGCCTATTACCCTTCTAAAACTTATATTCCAGTTCCAGAGATAAGATGAATGGATATGGACATGTAAATTACTTATTTAGCAAGTATTTGTTGAGAGCCGAATACATGCCTAGTTCTGCTAGACGTAGGTGGGTGGGATACCAGGGCCTGGATCTGTAATCTTATTGGAAAAAAAGATATTCTTGGGTAACAACCTAAGGGTTTGATCGATTAAGTGCCAGAATGAGTGATCAGTGATAGGAGATGAGTGAGTGAGCTGGCCTGGATGATGAAGCTGCTTGGGTGCTAGAAGTCTGACACAGAGGCCACAAATTCCAGTGCCTGCTGGGGCCACGCAGCTATTAGAGATGAATGAGGCTAACACAGGAGTCTTTGGTGACTTGGCAAGAAGAGCAAGCAGACTGCCCGATGATATGCAGATTCAAAAATACTAACCACACCCAAAGGACCAAAATGCAATTTGCAGTGTCTGGGTGTGCACGTGCCCACACATACTACTGAACACTCTGAATGTGTTCAATTCTGAATTTAAGAGTGAAGACATATGGAGGAAGAGGGTATGGTGGATTTCTGGGGGAAGGGAGGCAGGGTAGTGCAAATAAGGGCCTAGAGGTGGAAATGAGGCCTTCCAATGGCGAGAGTAATCAGAGAGGCAGAGAAGTCCTTTTGGTGAGCTGGAAGAGCCAGTGGGAGAGGGGAAAGATAGGGCCAGAAAGTGGAATTCAAAACAAGTGAGGCTGGGAAACTGGAGAGAGGCCCATCTTGTCACCTCTTCCTTCATGTTCCTGCAGCTGGCCGAGAGTGACTTCGCTTCCACATTCCGGCTGCTCACAGTGTTTGCTTACGGGACATATGCTGATTACTTAGGTAACCAGAGGGCTGGAGCTCTGGAGTAGTGGAGGTGGGAGAAGGGCAATTTTTGGAAGGACTAGAAGAAATTCCTGGGAAACCCTTCTACGGTACACAGGGTCAGAGTTAAGACCTGAATTGGCATGGAAAACTGGGGGAAAAAAAAAAGATGAAGAAGCAAGGGACGAAGGTTAGGGCTTCCCACAAAAGTGTAATCAGGATTTCCTGTGCTTTGTCTTTTCTTCCTAGCTGAAGCCCGGAATCTTCCCCCGCTCACAGAGGCTCAGAAGAATAAGCTTCGGCACCTATCAGTTGTCACCCTGGCTGCCAAAGTCAAGGTGAGTGACTGTGTCTCTCCATATACCACCCCCCACCCCAAGCCTTCCGGGTCCTGAACCGAAGGGGAATGTCCCTTCAAAGGGCCTGTCTGAAGGGAATTTGCATTCAGACAGCCTTTGCCCACACTGTTGCTCTTCTGCCTTCCCTAAACCCTATGTCCCTCCAAGGTCTGTATCTGAGCTGCACTTCCTGCAGCAGCCTTTTGGGCTGAATAGTATTCTCTTCGCTTTCTGTTTTGTTTTTGTTTTTCATTCAACATTTTTTGCATTTTGGGTCAAAATAGCAACCAGAGTGCCATTCGCTTGTTAATGCGATCACCTTCCTCCTCACTATAGAAAGTCCCACACAGGGGTGTCTGAGTGGCTCGGTCAGTTAAGTGTCTGCCTTTGGCTTAGGTCATGGTCCTGGGATCAAGCCCCATTGGGGGCTCCCTGCTCAGTGTGGAGTCTGCTTCTCCCTCTCCCTCTCCACACCACCCCCCCGAGCTGTGCTCACTCACACTAGCATGTGCAGGCTCTCTCTCTCTCAATTAAATAGATAGAAATAAAAAAACAAAAACAAAAACCAAAAAAAGAAAACAAACAAAAACAACAAACAAAAAAGAAAGTTCCACACAAACGGCCTCAGCTTTCAGATGTGGGGACAAGGCTCTCTCTTCTGGTGAAGTGCCCGGCTTCTGTTTGCCAGTCAGAAGTGCATAACCCAGACATATCTCTGTAGTTCCAGTTGGGTTCAGTTTCTTATTAAATATCCCTCTCCCACCCACCTACATTTTCTCAGCTGTTCCTTAACTTTCCTGTGGTCCCCATGATTTGACCTAAACCAGGCTCTCTGTTGTGAGGTGCCTCTGTGGAAGGAAGTGGGGTATGAATGGTTAAGTAACTCAGACCCCAGCCCCACCCCCACCCCGTGCTCTTGTTACATCAGGCTTATCTAGACCAAGGTCTGTGCTGTCCTGAGCTGTGGCCAGAGGACTGATGCCCAGGCAGATGTCACTTTCTTCCTCTGTAGGGTGGGAGGTGAAGGGTGGTAGGGAAACGTAAATCTTAAATCTGATTTGCCATCGTGCTTCTCGGGAGGTTATTTTTCAGGGGATGGTACTTTAACTTAATTTGCCTTAGGCCCCGCCTTTTAGAGGATTTTTTTAAAAAAAATTATTAGTATTTTTTAAGATTTTATTGATTTATTTGACAGAGAGAAATACAGTGAGAGAGAGAACATGAGCAGGGGGAGTGGGAGAGGGAGAAGCAGGCTTCCCACCATGCGGGGAACCCGATGGTGAGGCCTGATCCCAGGACTCTGGGATCATGACCTGAGCCCAAGGCAGAAGCTTAATGAGTGAGCCACCCAGCCGCCCCTAGAGGAAATCCTTTAGGAGTAGGGGTGGAGGGTGCTTGGGTGGTTCAGTTCTTAAGCTCCTGCCTTCCGCTCAGGTCATGATTCCAGGGTCCTGGGATCAGGCCCCACCATCGGGTTCCCGGCATGGTGGGAAGCCTGCTTCTCCCTCTCCCACTCCCCTGCTTATGTACCCTCTCTTGCTGTGTCTCTCTCTCTCTCTGTGTGTCAAATAAATAAAATCTTTATTTTATTTTTTTAAAGATTTTATTATTTATTTGACACAGAGAGAGAGATCACAAGTAGGCAGAGTGGCAGGCAGAGAGAGAGGGGGAAGCAGGCTCCCGCCAAGCAGACAGCCCGATGTGGGGCTTGATCCCAGGACCCTGAGATCATGACCTGACCTGAAGGCAGAGGCCCAACTCACTGGGCCACCCAGGCGCCCCTAAATAAAATATTAAAAAAAAAAAAAAAAAAGGAATAGGAATAGAGCGTAGGCAGGGGAGCTGATGTGGGGATGGAGTGGGGGTGGGGGGGATGGAGAGAAGACTCTTGGAAGCCCTACTCTGCTGGAGAGCCTCACAAATCCCAGCCCAGCCTCCCTGCGCCCCAGTGTATCCCATATGCAGTGTTGCTGGAGGCCCTCGCCCTGCGTAACGTGCGGCAGCTGGAAGACCTTGTCATTGAGGCAGTGTATGCCGACGTGCTCCGCGGCTCCCTGGACCAGCGCAACCAGCGACTGGAGGTTGACTACAGCATTGGGCGGGACATCCAGCGCCAGGACCTTAGTGCCATTGCTCGAACCCTGCAGGAGTGGTGAGACTCCTGTCCTGGCCCTGTTCCTTCTCTCCCTCCGGGAAAGGGGCAGGTGCTTTGCGGGGTTGGGGAGGGCTGGGCTGGGCTGCAGAGTTAGAGTCCCAGAGGATGAAGGGAGAGGCCCTCATTCCTCCAGAAGCTTCTGAGGGCAGAAGGGAGCAGAGGAGGGCCTGCAGGGCAAGAGGCTGGAAGCAGTGTTCTTGGCATAGTCATTGTGGGGAGCGGGGAGCAGTACTGCTGAGAGGCTCCTCAGTGGGGTGTTGGATCCTCACTTAAGCTGGATTCATCCCATCGGTCTGTAAGCAGCATGTCTTAGGCCCTGGGTCTCTTCTGCTTCCGTGTTTCTCTTTGTGTTCTTGTCTAACTTCAATATACCTTTTTTTTCCTTCTCTCCAGCATCTACCCAGTGTTGTTTTCGGTTCCTCCTCTCACATGTTGTTCATTACTCCAGGCGCTTCCCATACCTGACTTAGGCTGCCCCCCCCCCCCCCAGGTGTCTTTGTGGCTCCTGGGACTATTGTTGCACGTAGTTTCCAGGTGCCCTGGCGCGGGTCCCTAACTCAGACAAGGTGTTTGCATGCAGGGTGTTCTGAGTCTGTCTGTCGTGAGTGTGCGATCCCAGCCTCCTGCTGACGCGTCTCCGCTCCTGATCCTCGCAGGTGTGTGGGCTGTGAGGTGGTGCTGTCAGGCATCGAGGAGCAGGTGAGCCGCGCCAACCAGCACAAGGAGCAGCAGCTGGGCCTGAAGCAGCAGATCGAGAGTGAGGTGAGCGGGCGAGGCATCTGGACGGACCTGAGCTCCCGAGCTCACTCAGCCGGGGCCAGTTGTCCCATGTGGAGGGGTCAGGACCGTGGCTGTAGCAAACAGACAAGGTCGGCAGGGCCTGTCGGATTCTGGGACTTCCCTTATTGTCCCCCATTTCTTTCATCCGGGTAGGTGGCCAACCTTAAAAAAACCATTAAAGTTACAACAGCAGCAGCCGCCGCAGCTACATCTCAGGACCCTGAGCAGCACCTGACTGAGCTGAGGGAACCCGCCTCTGGCACCAACCAGCGCCAGCCCAGCAAGAAAGCCTCAAAGGGCAAGGGGTGAGCCAATGTGGCAGGAACCGCTTGCTTCCTGGGTGTCCTGCTTTTACATCAGAGACCCGGGTGTCCTCACCCCCTTTAGTCGTTTGCATGGGAGTAGATGTGGGGGGAGGCCGCAGTGGTGAGGGGAATTCCCTGCAGCCTCTCTCTCTCTCTTCCTCTTGCCAGACTCCGAGGGAGCGCCAAGATTTGGTCCAAGTCGAACTGAAGGGACTGTCGTTTCTTCTCTGGGGATGCGGGGTCCTAGCTGCCTGCCTGTCCTTTAGGAGTCCTCGGCCTCCCTGTGCCCCTGGCCAGCTGATAACCCTAGGTTCATGACCCTTAACCTCCCTCTTCTCTCCCTGACCCCCAAGCATAGATCACACCTTCTCTAGGGAGGAGGCAAGTACAAGTCATGTTTTTATTGGTACTTTTGCTTTATGTGACTTTATTATGTGTCCCATTGTCTCCCTCCCCCTCCCTGCCATGCTCTCTCCCTGTTTCTTTAAAGTGGGGGTGGGGGGGCAGCATCTATCCCTGTTTGTTATCTGTCATGGAGTGGGTGGGGCTGCTACTTCTCCAGCATAACCCACACGTGTTTCTTCTCTCACCGCCCCATCCTCGCATGCCTAATCCCCAGTTTGTACTCCTTACTGCCCCCCGCCTGTCTGGGCAGCATCCGAAGAGCCATAGGGCTTCTGCCTTTATTCCCACCCGGAGAATCCTGGGAGCCAGTCTGCCATTCTCGGAGTAACTGGACACTTTCATCCTAGAATCCTGTCACACTATCGTTGTTTCCTTTCCTCTCTTCTCCCCTTGGGTCCTGGGAATGCTGCTGCTTCAATGACCCCAGAGCCAAAGAAGGGCACCCATCTCTTGACATGTTGAGAGATGGCTCTTTCTTAGCCCTGGCTATCTTGGAAAGCCTGATGGCAATCCTGGAAGGATTTATACTCCTTTTGTGAGTTTGGTGGGGAAGGGAAGGGGATATAGATTGTATTAAAAAAAACTATATATATACATATATCTATATATAACATGGAACAGAAATAAATCTATGAGAAGTCTATCTACAAACATGCCCGGAAATGGGTATCTTCTGTCTTTGATATGTGCAGATGGGAAGAAGGCTCATTGTCCGTCCACTCTAAAGCAAAGTGCTGGAAAGAGAAGAGAACCGGGTACTGGGTGCCGGGTCCTGGCCTAGGAGCCAGGAGACCTAGATCTTGAGTCATGTGACTTGGGACAGATTGCTCAGTATTCCATCACTCACTCAGAAGCAGCGGATACTTATCGGAGCACCAACACGTGTAAAGCACTAGATGTGCAAAATGGCCGTCGCTGGCCCTCCTCTCGGAGCAGGGCTGCAGCCTGTTACCTTCCTTCCTGAAGAATTATAAGGGAGAAGAGTTGATAATAACCTTCAGGTTTTGCATCAGAACCACACAGGACTCTGAGATCTGCAGAAAGCAGCAGCAGGCTCCCGTCCACCTTCCAAGGCAGAGCTTCCCATCCTGGGACGATTGGTCTCCTTGGTCTAGTGCACTACTGTGCACTCTTTTTAGAATTGCGAAGCTCGGGGCGCTTGGGTGGCTCAGTGGGTTAAGCCTCTGCCTTCGGCTCAGGTCATGATCTCAGGGTCCTGGGATCGAGTCCCGCATCGGGCTCTCTGCTCAGCAGGGAGCCTGCTTCCCTCTCTCTCTCTGCCTGCCTCTCTGCCTACTTGTGATCTCTCTCTGTGTGTCAAATAAATAAATAAAGAGCAAACATTTGTGAGGGAAAAAAAAGAATTGTGAAGCTCTAATGTGAGGGACAGTTGACCGCCCCCCGACCCCCACATGCCCGTGAAGCAGTTGCCTCCTGAGGGTCCCAGTGTTGACTGAGCTGCTCTCCAGAGATTGTGTTTTTCTCTAGGTGGACATCTAGCACAGACCACTCTGCGGGCACCAAAGGTTTCAGTCACAGAACTAGAAAGTGGGGTGGGATCCTGAGGTTTTGATTAAAAGTGGGCTGGGCAAGTGTCCTGTTTGGAGAGGGCTGTGCAGGCTTACTGGGTCAACTGGGAGTTGACACTTGCGGCTTCTTGGTTTGGCTTTGCCTCCACGAGCTTGTTGAGCCTGCTTTGTCTTGGTTCTCAGTCTCTACCTCTACAATAATCCCCTTCTTCCTCCCATACCCTTCGATGTGTAGAGGTTGCTAATTCCTGATACTTTGAATCTGTCCCCCCCACTTCCTTCCCCAACTTTTTGCTTGAACTTAGTATCTTGTTTTCTTGGAAGCTAGTTCCAGCAAGTGGCTCCATAACTTCTCTCAGCTTTCTAGTTCCCGCTTTCAGTGGATGGCTCCAGAGTCTAAGTGTGGGCTGAGCTGGGACTGCCTAGCTTAACACCCAAAGCGGGAGAGGACCATTCACATGGCCCCAAGGACACGCAAAGTCAGTCTGTCTTTGACTTAGAGGGATGGGGTCTTGGCTACCAAGGCATGAAGAAGGGGGAGCAGATTATTTTGGTGCTCAGTTTTTGACCATGAAACTTGGTTCAGGATTTAGAGATTCCATGTACAACCAAGCTCAGGGTGCCAGAATATTTCCAACCAAGAATCTTAACCACCATGGGCACCCTCTCACACACTGATCCCCTGGGGTACAGCAGTCTTAAGTGGTCTTATGACTGGACCGCTGTGGCAAGAGGAAGAGGAAGAAGACTTGCCTTTATGAGAATTCAGAGTTCATGCTCATGAAACCGGTGACACTTAAAAGACTATGCCAAAGTGTCTGAAGCTAAAATCAGCGACTGGACTGGTGTAAGTCTTCATGCACAACAAGAGCAAAGACAATGTCTACAGTCAGTATTCATGAAATCCCGTTGAAGAGAGTTTGGGAATTCTCTGTTTAGATGCGTTTTCCAACAAGAATGAATAGAAGGGAGCTTTGGGCAGTCCAGGCAATGTATTAGTTATCCATATGGTATAACAAATTACCCTAAAATTTAGTGGCTTAAAAATACACATTTGGGGGGGCGCCTGGGTGGCTCAGTGGGTTAAATCCTCTGCCTTCAGCTCAGGTCATGATCCCAGGGTCCTGGGATCGAGCCCCACATCCGGCTCCCCACTTGGTGGGGAGTCTGCTTCCCCCTCTCTCTCTGCCTGCCTCTCTGCCTACTTGTGATCTCTCTCTCTCTGCCAAATAAATAATAAAATCTTTAAAAAAATACACATTTGGGGTGCCTGGGTGGCTCAGTAGGTTAAGACTCTGCCTTCCACTCAGGTCATGATCTCAGGGTCCTGGGATCGAGCCCCACATCGGGTTCTCTGCTCAGCAGGGAGCCTGCTTCCTCCTCTCTCTCTCTGCCTGCCTCTCTGCCTACTTGTGATCTCTGTCAAATAAATAAAATCTTTAAAAATCATTTATAAAAAAATAACACAAATTTACTATCTCATTTTCTGTGGCTCAGGAATGTGGGCACACTGTTTTCTGCCTCAGGGTCTCTCACAAGGCTGCAATCAAAGAGTTAGCTGGAGCCATGTCATCTCAAGGTTCCAAGGGGAAGGATCTTCCATCCACACCCAGTGTGTCAGCAGGATTCACTAACTCATAGATGGCTGGACTGAGGAACTTGTTTCTGGGCTGGCTGTTGGTCAGAGGCAGCCCAGGTAGCCCCCTCTATCAGAGCAAGAACCAGAGACACCACATCAGAAAAGCAGAATCAGGGGCGCCTGGGTGGCTCAGTGGGTTAAGCCGCTGCCTTCGGCTCAGGTCATGATCCCAGGTCCTGGGTTCAAGCCCCACATCGGGCTTTCTGCTCAGCAGGGAGCCTGCTTCCTCCTCTCTCTCTGCCTGCCTCTCTGCCTACTTGTGATTTCTCTCTGTCAAATAAATAAATAAAATCTTTAAAAAAAAAAAAAAAAGAAAAGCAGAATCAGTCTTGTAACCTAATCGTGGAAGAGGTATCTCGTCACTCATAACCAGTCACCAGGTGGAGCCTAGTGACTGTCAGAAGGCAGGGATCATTGGAAGCCATGTTGGAAGTTGCCTACCACAGACACTGTTTCTGTGGGCCACCAGCATCAGAAACATCAGGGGAGCTTTTGAAAATGCATATTCCTGGATCCCGCTCGCACCCCAGTTCCTACTGAATTAGAATCTCCAGGATGTGGATCAGAAATATGCCTTCACTGTCCTCATTGACTCAGCTCTGAGCTGAGAAGTCCCATTTATATAAGCAGACTTGCCCAGATTAGTGCCAAATTGGATCAGCTGAGAAGGCTTCTACTGTAGGGCCTTGGAGGACAGGTATGGAGACGCAGGGTCACCATCTGGAAGAGAAGGATGTGCAAAGGTGAAACTTTGAGTACAGGACAAGAGAGAGAATTTGTCCTTTGAGGTTCTTAAGTATATGGTTAAGTAATTTAAAGTTGATAAGTGCTGAGAAGTATAGGGTGATATGAAAGCATTTAGCATTAGGATCTACATCTTACTTGGGGTCAGGAAAGCCTTCTTCAAGCCTTCTTCTACTTTCCAGTGAAAGTAGAAGCCCTAGTGGCAGTTGGCCTGACAAAGGAAAGGAGGATGAGCATTCTGGGTGGGAAGAACAGTGTTGATGAACACCTGACAGCGTAATATAACCCTAATGTGTGTTACACCTCTTGGCATTGGAGTTCTGGGTGATTTTTGTCTTTGTGCCTATTTCTGTTGTCCAATCTTTTTATGATCGTTTAAGACTAATATTAAGTGCTTCCTGCAGTCAAACATGATGCTAAGTGCTTTGCATATATAAACTCATTTAATCCAAGCAGCAGCCTTGTGAAGTTGATACCACTATTATCCTCCTCGAAAGATGACAGAAGAGGTACAGGGAGGTTATGTAACTTGCTCAGGACCACACAGATGATAAATGGAGTAGGCACACCTGGTGTAGGCGCACCCCTCCCCCCATCACTCCCAGTGCTCCCAGACAGACTGCATGGGACAACTCTGAGATAGCAGAGAAGTAGATGGTAGCAGGGAGGAAGAAACCAGAATTTGAAGTTCCGTGAAACCAGTGGTGAGTTTGCCATCGCCCCCCGCCCCCGCCCACCCCATTATTGCCCAGAGTGGACTCAGGTGGCCCAAACCCAGCAATGTACATCAGGTCTGAACTGAAAGAGTTCCTCTTGGAGCCATCTACTTATTGCAGGTCTGAGGAGCCAGAAAGGGACTCCTAAGGGTCAGAGAGTAGGGGAATCTCCAGTTTTTTTTTCCTTCTCTCCCACCTCTAGTCCCGGGCAGCACCATGGTAGTGTAGCTATAGCTGCATAATGGGGCACAGTGGCTGGGCAGGCACTGAAACCTGAGGGGGGGGGATTTCCTCTAGCACAGGCGCTGTGGTCTCAAGAGCGTTGAGGCAAATCGCTCTGCTTTTTTCTTTCTTTCTTTTCTGGATGCTTAGCCCAGACACAAAGCGGGAAATGCGCAGCAGAGTAGAGAAACTAAAGCCCCCCCGCTTTTTTTGGCCAGAGGATCAGGAAAGGAAGACCCAGAGAATCAAAGTATCAGGGAGATCAGAGAGAGGAGAGAAATCGAGAATCCCATAGAGTTGTGTGTGAATTCTTGGGCTCACCTCAAATCTGCACAAGCACGGACCCGACCTTAAACATCTTACCAAAGCTTTACTAATTGAGCTACAGGGTGGACCACTGTCCGGGTCTCACTGACCACTGGGTGGCACACATCCGGGACTGATGTGGATAGCCCCACAAACTGAAAATTAAACTGACGTTGGAACCACAATACAAAGAAGACAGGTTGCTGCAGGAACAAAACCTCATCAATCACCTGCTAAAACAAACATTCCCGTTAGCATTTTAATAAGATCCAGAGTCTCCACCAATATTCAAAATATCCAGGATACAATCTAAAATTGCCCAGCTGATACAAAAAACTCTCTAGGGAAAAGACAAGCACCCCCAACATGACAAATGTTGGAATTTAAAGCAAAGACTTCAAAGCAGTTAGTATAAACATACTGGAAGAAGAAAGGAAGAAAGCTTTCGAAACAAATGGTAAGGTAGAAAGTATAAGCAAAGAAATAGAAGACCTAAGGAATAGTCAAATGGAAATTTTAGAACTGAAAAGTAGGAGTAAAATAAAATATTCACTGGATAGCAGACTGGAGACTACAGAGGAGTGACTTTGAAGATAGTCAATATTAATTATGCAATCTAAACAAATAAAAAAGATAAACAAAACAGGATCTCAGGGATCTGTGGAACAAGACCAAAAGATCTAACATTTGTGTCAACAGAGTCCCAGAAGCTGAGGAGAAAAAGTATGAAGTAGAAAAATTACTGGAAGTAATCATGGTTAAAATGGTCCCAGGTTTGGCAAAAGACATACACAGATTCAAGAAGCCTGGTGAAGAGGAAACAGAATATACTCAAGTCTGTGACCAGGCATCATAATCAAGTTGCTGAAAATAAAAGACATAGAAAAATATCCATAGAACATCTAGAGAAGAATAACCAATTTCACATAAGAGAACAATGACTCAGATTACTGCAAATTCCTCATCAAAACTAGGAAGCTGGAGGAACTAGAATCACACTTAAAGTGCTGAAAGAGGGACACCTGGGTGGCTCAGTTTTTTAAACTGCTGCCTTTGGCTCAGGTCCTGATCTGAGTTCTGGGATCGAGCCCCATATCCAGCTCCTGGCTCAGCAGGGAGTCTGCTTCTCCCTCCCACTCTGCCTGCTGCTCTCCCTGCTTGTACTCTCCCTCTCTGTTAAATGAATAAATAAAATCTTAAAAAAATAATAATAAAGTGCTGAAAGAAAGGTGTCAATTCAAGATTCTATACCCAATGGGGGCGCCTGCATGGTTCAGCCAGTTGAGCATCTGCCTTCAACTCAGGTCATGATCTTGGAGTCCTGGGATCAAGCCCCGAGTCGAGCTCCCTGCCCAGCAGGGAACTGCCCCTCCCCCTGCTTGTGTGAGATCTTCTCTCAAGTAAATAAAATCTTAAAAAAAAAATTCTATGTCCAGGGGCGCCTGGGTGGCTCAGTGGGTTAAGCCGCTGCCTTCGGCTCAGGTCATGATCTCAGGGTTCTGGGATCGAGCCCCGCATCGGGCTCTCTGCTCAGCAGGGAGCCTGCTTCCCTCTCTCTCTCTCTCTCTCTGCCTGCCTCTCCGTCTACTTGTGATCTCTCTCTGTCAAATAAATAAATAAAATAAAATAAAAATTCTATGTCCAATGAAAATGTCACTCAGAAGTTAATGTAAAATAAAGACATTCTTCTGTGAAGGAAAGTATAACAATTTGTCAGTAGCAGGACCACTCTAAATGAAAGATTACGGGGGTGCCTGGGTGGCTCAGTTGGTTAAGCGCCCAACTCTTTTTTTAAAAAAATATTGAATATTTATTATTATTTTTAAAAATTTTTATTTGTTTTTTGAACATATAATGTATTATTAGCCCCGGGGGTACAGGTCTGTGAATCGCCAGGTTTACACACTTCACAGCACTCACCATAGCACATACCCTCCCCAATGTCCCACCCCACCACCCTGTCCCTACCCACCTCCCCCTGGCCACCCTCAGTTTGTTTTGTAACATTAAGAATCTCTTATGGTTTGTCTCCCTCCCGATCTTCCCATCTTGTTTCATTTATTCTTTTCCTACCCTCCAAACCCCTCATGTTGCATCTCCACTTCCTTATATCAGGGAGATCATATGATAGTTGTCTTTCTTCGATTGACTTATTTCGCTAAGCATAATACCCTCTAGTT
Source organism: Lutra lutra (assembly GCF_902655055.1). Taxonomy (NCBI): domain Eukaryota; kingdom Metazoa; phylum Chordata; class Mammalia; order Carnivora; family Mustelidae; genus Lutra; species Lutra lutra. The sequence goes on from NC_062285.1 coordinate 42,560,034, forward strand.
CCATCCATGTCGTCGCAAATGGCATGATTTCATTTCTTTTGATGGCTGCATAGTATTCCATTGTATATGTATACCACCTCTTCTTTATCCATTCATCTGTTGATGGACATCTAGGTTCTTTCCATAGCTTGGCTATTGTGGACATTGCTGCTATAAACATTCAGGTACACGTGCCCTTCGGATCACTATGTTTGTATCTTTAGGGTAAATACCCAGTAGTGCCATTGCTGGGTCGTAAGGTAGCTCTATTTTCAACTTTTTGAGGAACCTCCATGCTGTTTTCCAGAGTGGTTGCACCAACTTGCATTCCCACCAAGAGGGTAGGAGGGTTCCTCTTTCTCCGCATCCTCGCCAGCATCTGTCATTTCCTGACTTGTTAATTTTAGCCATTCTGACTGGTGTGAGGTGGTATCTCATTGTGGTTTTGATTTGTATTTCCCTGATGCCGAGTGATGTGGAGCACTTTTTCATGTGTCTGTTGGCCATCTGGATGTCTTCTTTGCAGAAATATCTGTTCATGTCCTCTGCCCATTTCTTGATTGGATTATTCTTTGGGTGTGGAGTTTGCTAAGCTCTTTATAGGTTTTGGATACTAGCCCTTTATCTGATATGTCTTTTGCAAATATCTTCTCCCATTCTGTCAGTTGTCTTTTGGTTTTGTTAACTGTTTCCTTTGCTGTGCAAAAGCTTTTGATCTTAATGAAGTCCCAATAGTTCATTTTTGCCCTTGCTTCCCTTGCCTTTGGCGATGTTCCTAGGAAAAAGTTGCTGTGGCTGAGGTGGAATAGGTTGCTGCCTGTGTTCTCCTCAAGGATTTTGATGGATTCCTTTCTCACACTGAGGTCCTTCATCCATTTTGAGTCTATTTTCGTGCGTGGTGTAAGAAAATGGTCCAATTTCATTTTTCTGCATGTGGCTGTCCAATTTTCCCAACACCATTTGTTGAAGAGGCTGTCTTTTTTCCATTGGACATTCTTTCCTGCTTTGTCAAAGATGAGTTGACCATAGAGTTGAGGGTCTATTTCTGGGCTCTCTATTCTGTCCCATTGATCTATGTGTCTGTTTTTGTGCCAGTACCATGCTGTCTTGATGATGACAGCTTTGTAATAGAGCTTAAAGTCCGGAATTGTGATGCCACCAACTTTGGCTTTCTTTTTCAATATTCCTTTGGCTATTTGAGGTCCTTTCTGGTTCCATATAAATTTTAGGATTATTTGTTTCATTTCTTCGAAAAAAATGGATGGGATTTTGATAGGGATTACATTAAATGTGTAGATTGCTTTAGGTAGCATAGACATTTTCACAATATTTGTAAGTGCCCAACTCTTGATTTTGGCTCAGGTCAAGATCTCAGGGTCAAGCAATGGACCTGCGTGTTGGGCTCCATGCTCAGCAGGAAGTCTGCTTCAGGATTCTCTGTCCCTCTCCCTCTCCCCCTCTCTTTGCTTGCTCGCTCTCTCTCAAATAAATCAATCTTCTTTAAAAAATAAAAGAAATGCTAAAGAAAGTTCTTCAGACAGAAGAAAAATGGTGACTGAGGAAACAGGACATCAAGAAGGAAGAGAAGCAGATCTGGTAAGTATAGATTGTTCTCTTGTTCTTTAAAAGGTCTCTAACAATTGAAAGTAAAAGTTATAAAACTGATGGGGTTTTCAGCATTTGCAGATTTAATACCTATGACAACTACAACACAAAGGAGAGACAATAAAGGGGCCTAACATGGTGGTAAAATCTGCATTTAACCTGACATAGTGAAGTACAGATTCTAAGTGGACTTCGGTTAAGTGTGGATTTTATAATCCCTAGAGGAAGGTTAGTAAGCCACACTCCACAGGCCAGAACCAGCCCACCACCTGTTTTTGTAAATAAAATTTTATTGGAACATCTAGTATAATACTGTCTAGCTCCATCCTTGTCATTGCAAATGGCCAGGTTTCATTCTTTTTTATGGCTGAATAATATTCCATTGTGTATCTGTACCACATCTTCTTATCCATTCATCTATCAATGGACATGTGCACGGATTCCATAGTTCAACTACTATAAATAATGCTGCTATCAACATATGGGTGCATGTATCCCTTTGAATTAGTGTTTTTGTTTTTTGGGGTAAATACCCAGTAGTGTGATTACTGGATCATAGGGTAGCTCTATTTTTTTTTTAATTTTATTTTTTATAAACATATAATATATTTTTATCCCCAGGGGTACAGGTCTGTGAATCACCAGGTTTACACACTTCACAGCACTCACCATAGCACGTACCCTCCCCAATGTCCATAACCCCACCCCCCCCAACTCCCCTCCCCGCATCAACCCTCAGTTTGTTTTGTGAGATTAAGAGTCACTTATGGTTTGTCTCCCTCCCAATCCCATCTTGTTTCATTTACTCTTCTCCTACCCCCTTAACCCCCCATGTTGCATCTCCTCTCCCTCATATCAGGGAGATCATATGATAGTTGTCTTTCTCCGATTGACTTATTTCGGGTAGCTCTATTTTTAACTGTTTGAGGAAACTGCATACTGTTTTCCACAGTGGCAGCACCAGTTTACATCACCAGTCGAGTGTTGCAGCAGACATTGTATGACCTGTAAAGCCTAACATATTATCCGGCCCTTTACAGAAAAAGCTTGCCATTCCTGCCCCAGGGTTATCACTTAAAAAAAAAAAAAAAAGATGGGGTGCCTGGGTGGCTCAGGTCATGATCCCAGAGTACTGGGATCCAGCCCCACATAGGCTTCATGCTTGGTGGGAAGCCTGATTTCTCTCCCAGTCCCACTGCTTCTGTTACTTCTCTCGCTGTGTCTTTCTCTGTCAAATAAATAAATACAATTTTTTTAAAAAGTAAAAAAAAAAAAAAAAGAAAAAGAAAAATTTAGTGAGAAAAAAAAAGGTAGAACACTTTCTATCTAATAATATCCAAATAGGGGCACCTGACTAGCTTCTTGGTTAAGTGTCTGCCTTCAGCTCGGGTAGTGATCTCAGGGTCCTGGGATCAAGCCCTATGTAGGGAATCTACTTCTCCCTCTCCCTCTGCCCCTCCTCCCTGCTTGTGCAAGCATGCTTTGTCTCTTAAGTAAATAAACAAACAAATAAATAAAATCCAAATAAGCAACAACAATTAAAAAAAAAAAAAAGGCTTGAAAGTGGAGGTAGCCGAATTATAAATGGGACCAAACAGAATAATAAAATAATAGAAGTAAATTGAACCATATTCACACTTATATTAAATGTAAGTAGCATAAATACACCAATTAAAAGACAGACTATCAAAATGCACTTTAAAAACCACAAAAGATCCAACTATATGCTATCTTCAAAAACCCATTTTAAGTATAAAATAGGTGGATTAAAAGTAAAAGAATAGAAAGACATATACCATGAAAACACTAATCAGAAGAAAGCTGTACTGGCTATAGTAAGGCAAAATTACTTCAGAGCAAAGAAAATTACAAGGGGTATAGAAGAACAGTACATAATAATAAAAAAGTTTGGTTTTTCCCAGAAGACATAATTCTAAATGTCTGCATCTAACTACAAAGGTTCAAAATACAAAAAGCAAAAACTCACAGATATTAAAGAGAGAAAAAAAAGGACAGATCCACAATTGTAGTTGAAAATGTCAAAACTCAGTAGTTACCAGCAGAACAAGTAAACAAAATTAGATGTATAGAAGTATGTAGAACTGAAAATTGTCATCAACCAATAGGATCTAACTGAAATTCATAGAACACTTCCTCGACACAACAGAATCACAATTTCTTTTTAAATACACATGGCAGGGGCGCCTGGGTGGCTCAGTGGGTTAAAGCCTCTGTCTATGGCTCAGGTCATGGTCACAGGGTCCTGGGATGGAGCCCCACATCGGGCTCTCTGCTCAGCAGGGAGCCTGCTTCCCTTCCTCTCTCTCTGCCTGCCTCTCTGCCTGCTTGTGATCTCTGTCAAATAAATAAATAAAATCTTAAAAAAAAAACACACAAAAACACATGGCAGGGTGCCTGGTTGGCTTAGTGGGTTGAGTCTCTGCCTTCGGCTCCGGTCAGGGTCTCAGGGTCCTGGGATTGAGTCCTGCATCAATCGGGTTCTTTGCTCAGCGGGGAACCTGCTTCCCCCTATCTCTCTGCCTGCCTCTCTGCCTACTTGTGATTTCTCTCTGTGTGTGTCAAATGAATAAATAAAATCTTTTAATAAATAAATAAATAAATAAATACACACGACACACCAAGATAGGTCATGTCCTGAGTCATAAAACAAACCTCAACAAATTTAAAAGGATTGGAGTCATACAAAGTATGCTTTCTGGCCATAAAGGAATTAGAACTAGAAATCAATAAGAGAAATTCAACAGGGAAATCTCCAAACACATGGAAATTAAACAACATACTTTTAAATAGCCAAATCATCAAAAAGGTAGTGCCAAGAGAAATTAGACAGTATTGCAAACTTAACAAAAAGGAAAATACAGAGGCACCTGCGCAGGTCAGTTGGTTAAGTGTCTGACTTTGGCTCAGATCATGATCCCAGTGTCCTGATCCAGCCCTGTGTTGAGCACTGCACTCAGTGGGGAGTCTGCTGTCCCTCTCCCTCTGCTCCTCCCCTCTGCTCATGCTCCCTCTGCTTCTCTCTCAAATGAATAAATAAAATCTTAAAAAAAAAAAAAAAGGGACACTTGGGTGGCTCAGTTGGTTGGGCATCTGCCTTCAGCTCAGGTCATGATCCAAGGGTCCTGGGATCGAGTCCCACATCGGGCTTCTTGCTCAGTGGGGAGCCTGCTTCTCCCTCTCCCTGCTACTTCCCCTGTTTGTGCTTTCTCTCTCTCTCTCTAATAAGTAAATAAAATCATTTTTTAAAAAAGGAAAAAATAAAATATCAGAATAAGTGAGATGCAGATAAAGCAGTGATTTAAGGAAAAATTATAGCATCAAATGCTTATATTAGGAAAGAAGAAAGGTCTCCAGTCAATAATCTATACTTCTACCTTAAGAAGGTACATGAATAGCAAAAATAAACACGAAGCAAGAAGAAGGAAAACATAATAAGAGCAGAGCAATGAAACTTAGAGGTGCCTAGCTGGCTCAGTCTGTAGGCCATGGAACTCTTGATCTCAGGGTGAGATTGAGCCACACGTTAGGTATAGAAATTACTTAAAATAAAAAATATTTTAGGGGCGCCTGGGTGGCTCAGTGGGTTAAGCCTCTGCCTTCAGCTCAGGTCATGATCTCAGGGTCCTGGGATCGTCCTACATCGGGCTCTCTGCTTAGCGGGGAGCCTGCTTCCCCCTCTCTCTCTGCCTGCCTCTCTGCCTACTTGTGCTCTCTCTCTGTCAAATAAATAATTAAATCTTTAAAAAATATATTAAAAAAAAGAAATTAATGAAATTAAAAACAGAAAAATAGAAAAAAGAATCAATGAAACCAAAACTTAATTGAAATGATCAATAAAATTGACAAACTTCAGGGTGCCTGGGTGGCTCAGTGGGTTAAGCCTCTGCCTTCAGCTCCATTCATGATCTCAGGGTCCTGGGATCAGGCCCCACATTGGCCTCTCTGTTCAGTGGGGAGCCTGCTTGCCCCTCCTCCTCTGCCTGCCTCTCTGCCTACTTGTGATCTCTCTATCTCTCTATGTCTTGTGATCTCTCTCTCTATGTCATAGACAGATCACTGAGCCACCCAGGCGCCCCTGGACTTCATCTTAATTACAACTTTTGCTTTGAAAAAGAAGATATCAAGAAAAAAAAAAAAAAAAAAAGAGGGGCGCCGGGTGGCTCAGCGGGTTAAAGCCTCTGCCTTCGGCTCAGGTCATGATCCCAGGGTCCTGCGATGGAGCCCCGCATCAGGCCTCTCTGCTCAGCGGGGAGCCTGCTTCCCTTCCTCTCTCTCTGCCTGCCTCTCTGCCTACTCGTGATCTCTGTCAAATAAATAAATAAAAATCTTAAAAAATAAAAAAAAAGAAAGAAAGAAAGAGAAAAGAACAAGAAGATGTGAAGAGGAGGAAAAGACAAACTACAGAGTGGGAAAGAATTGCTTACAAATGCCATTTAACAAAGGACTTCTTATCAGAATATATAAAGAACTCTTCAAAACTCAACAGGAAGAAAATAAACAATCCAATTTTGAAAAATGGCAGGAAGACTTAAGCAGACACTTCATCAAAGAGGTTGTAATGATGGCAAATAAGGAATGACGAAACGCTCAACATCATTACTCACTAGGGAAATACAAATTAAAACCATTCCAAGATACCTATTAGAATAAATAGAAGAACACCTACGCACTTAATGGAATGGGTAAAATAAAATAAAAACTGGCATATTAACCGCTGGCAAGGACACAAAGCAACCGGGACTCTCTTACCTTGCCAGTGGGAATGCAATATGGTGCAGCCACCCCGGAAAAGCTTGGCATTTTCTTTTCTTCTCTTTTCTTTTTCTCTTCTTTTCCTTTTTTTCTTTCTTTTCTTTTTAAAAAGATTTTATTTATTTATTTGACAGAGAGGGAGAGATCACAAGTAGGCAGGGAGGCAGGCAGAGAGAGAGGGGGAAGCAGGCTCCCCGCGAGCAGAGAGCCTGATTCGGGCCTCGATCCCAGGACCCTGAGATCATGACCTGAGCCGAAGGCAGAGGCTTTAACCCACTGAGCCACCCAGGCGCCCCTTGGCATTTTCTTATAAAGATAATACGCACTTACCATATGACCTAGCAATCCCACTCCATTGCATTCCTTTAAAAATTAAGATACATACACACAAAAACATGTGCACAAGTGTTTATAGCAGCTCTGTTCCTATGCCCCCAAACTGGAAACTAGAGTATCCTCAGACAGGTGAATGGATACAGATTATAAACACATAGAATACTACTCAGCAATAAAAAGGAGTAAACTATTAATACATGCCACAACATGACTGAATCTCAAAGGCATTATGCTGAGCCAAGGAGCTACTCTCATCTATGATTTCATTCTATGACATTCTGGAAATGGCAGAATTATAGCAACAGAGAACATATCGGTGGTTGTCAAGGTTAAGATTCGAGGAAGGGTGTGACTACAGAGAAGCGGCAGGAAGGTGTTCAGGGTGATGGAACTGTTTGGATCCTGACTATGGGGGTGCTTACACAAATCCGCATGTGTTAAAACTCACCCAAAAGTATACACACACACAGAGAGAACAATTTTTTAAGGTTTTTTTTTTTATTTGGCAAAGAAAGCAAGAGAGGGAACAGAAGCAGGGGGAGTGGGAGAGGGAGAAGCATGCTTCCCACCGAGCAGGGAGCCCAACACGGGGCTCGATTCGAGGACTCTGGGATCATGACCTGAGCCGAAGGCAGACACTTAACGACTGAGCCACCCAGGCTCCCCACACACATAGCAATTTTATTAAATGCTTTAAAAAAAATACAAGATTTAAAAAACAGACATACTGGGCTACTGGCATTCATCATTTGAAATATGGTGTTGTTACTTGAGTTAATTTTAATGTAAATTAAAAGTTTTTACAAATCACCAAGGAACAGTTTGAAGGACCACCCCCCGCCATAGTGAAGCATTCTTTATAGCATGTTGGTATCGTTTGTGTCAATCTGGATTTTGAGTCCTGGCTCTTGGAGCGCTGCTAGGTAGCTAGCTGCATGGCGTGCAAGCAAGTCACCTCTGTTTTTTTTTTTTTTTTTAAGATTTTATTTATTTATTTGACAGAGAGAAATCACAAGTAGGCAGAGAGGCAGGCAGAGAGAGAGGAGGAAGCAGGCTCCCCGCTGAGCAGAAAGCCCGATGCGGGGCTTGAACCCAGGACCTGGGATCATGACCTGAGCCGAAGGCAGCGGCTTAACCCACTGAGCCACCCAGGCGCCCCGTCACCTCTGTTTCTTAAGCAGTGACATAGGAGCGGGGTTTGGGAGGATCTCTGTAACTGTTGCTAAACTTCATTGGAATCCTCTCCAACCTGGACATTCTGCTTTAGTAGGTCTGGGGTGAGAAGGTCACCTGTAAGGTCTCTAATTCTAAATGTGTTATTTATTTATATCATATACTGGGTTTGTTTAAATTAAGATTTGGGAGCACCTGGGTGGCTCAGTGGGGTTAAGTCTCTGCCTTCGGCTCAGGTCGTGATCTCAGGGTCCTGGGATAGAGCCCCACATCGGGCTCTCTGCTTAGCGGGGAGCCCGCTTCCCCCCCCCACCCGCCTCTCTGCCTACTTGTGACCTCTCTGTCAGATAAATAAATAAATAATCTTTTTAATTAATTAATTAATTAAGATTTGAATTGGGAATCAGCCTATGTCCTTCCCTGCCATGTTCCCTGTATATTGGGAACTCCACCCACCCCCCAACACACACAAATCCGGGATATCTCGACTAAATTCACCAGTAGATTTCTAAGATCCTTTTCATCAAAGCATTTCCCACCTCAGTGTGACCTTGACCTTGCCTAAGGTATTTCTGCTCCCCCTTTTAGAGACTCAGTGCCACCTCCATGACCCTTTCCCACGCCCCCTCTCCTATGCTCCAGCTTCATGTGTCCATACGGCCTAGCCTCAGACGGCTCAGACGCTGGGTTGGCCTCTTGGCTGGAGAACACTGACATCTTGGAGAGAATTGTCCAGAACCTGCAAGCTCCCCAGGTGGCAGATGACAGCAGATGAAGAGGATGGGATGGATGCTGAGGTTAAGGGCCGTGGGGAGCGGGGACGGGGGCGGGTAGCATCTTATTCCTACGCAAAAGATAAGGACCTCAGAGAAGAAAAGAATCATAAAAGGCAGAGAAAGGGCAAGGAACTCTGAGTACTAACTTAGTTCATCTCATCCCAGGGATAGTCCAGAGTGGGGATGGTGGGGAAGCAGGGGAAGGAGTAGTACTGAGCCCAGAGGGAGAAGTATTACATGCCTGTCCTGGTCTCCCTAGAGTTACCATTTCAGGGTGGACATTGAGGATGGGAAGGCTCAGCCCTCTCTGCCTACCTTCCATAGCAGCTCTGCTGGCCTTTGGCAACCCGGGCCTCTCGAGTGCTCTCCCCTCCCGCCATGCCAGCTGTGGCCCTACAGGCTCTCCCCAGGGACAGAGGCTAGTTGGGACACTGCTTAGGAGAACCAGGTACCCAACTTCCCTCCCTGTGCCCCCAGTTCTTCACCTCCCCAGCTTCTAGCAGCCTCGCCTAGATCCCACCTCTCCTATCTGAAGACCCCAGGGACGTCTAAGAGGGAGAGAAGTAAAGGCTACTTTTTTCTTAACCCTATCCCAACTGGAATGGCCTGGGAGGAGGAGAGCTTGGCCCTTGCAGCTCTCTCAGCCCTTGGGAGGACTCAGACCCAGGCTGGGGAGCATCAGGGCGGGGCAGGTGCATGGAGTATTTAAGTGGACTCAGACTACGTGGGCTGGGAGACTGAAATACTGCGTTCTTCTTGTGGATCAGCTCCTGGTTCTCTGGGTAACCCGTTTGTGACTTGGGCTCTGGATGGCAGGACAGAGGAAGGGGGCATGAGGTAGAGGGTATTAGTAGGACCCAAGGTTCTTTGTTAGCCAAGGACAGAAAACAACCCAAACTGCAAGCAGGGCTGGGTCAGAGTGACCAAACCTTTGTTTCTACTTGTTAGTCTAAAAGTTGAGGCACGATGGGACCCGTGGGTGGCTCAGTCATTAAGCATCTGCCTTCTGCTCAGGTCTTGATCCCGGGGTCCTGGGATGGAGTCCCCATCAGGCTCTCTGCTCTCTCTGCCTGCCACTCCTCCTTCCTGTGCTCTCTCTTTCTGTCAAATGAATAAATAAAACCTTGAAAGAAAAAAAAAAGGAGCAAGACAGAATAATCTGGGAGAAATCATTTATATCCCATATACTGTGTCAAATGCTTTCTCTGTACTAATTCACAGATTTCTCACTGTTCTGCAGTATGGACCCATGTCCCCAGCGCCATCAGCACCTAGAAAGGCCCATTTTACAAAGTGGGAAACTGATGTTGAGAGATTAAGAATCTCTCCCATCAGAGCTAAGTGGTAGAGCCGGGTCTCGCTCATGCCAGGCTGTATTCATCATTTCACTCCTCTAGATAATTCATTCCCCCAAGCCATGCAGGAAAATAATGAGTCTGACCATGTCCCCCGGATGAGCGGATGGCTGTTGTGAATGAGGCCAGGGCCCAGTTGGAGAGCTGACCAGAAATAAAATGTCAGCTTCCTTCCCGAGAGTTCTTCCCTCTCTGTCCCCTGGGCCTCGCCCCACAATGGCAGACAGGTCAGGAAGTGCCAGGGGGCTGGTTCTTGAGCCCCTCACTTGGTGGCTACTGCTAACTGATTCCCCACAACCTATTCCTCCCTACTCACTAGTCACAGGCCCTATGAATGAGTGCTGGGCTGAAGGGTGGTCCTCACCCAAGAGCAGGGAGTAGAGGTGAAAACGAGTTCGTGTGTCTGAAAGCCAGGACCTACTCGGCAGAGCTTGGGAAACACTGGGTTGACTCACCTAGATTGAGATCAGGGCAACCCTTGCCCTGCTCTGGCCCCCACTGAGAACCATGCCCGTGAGTGTGGGCACTGTGACTAAAATCCAGGTTGGCAGGTCGGGCATGAACTATAGCCTGAGGTTTTCTAGGTAGTAGGGAACTTCGGAGCGGAGGCCCAGGGAAGTGGAGGACCTGCCCAAGACCACTCGGCTGGGTTGGCGGCACAGGTGAGGACCCAGCCTCTGGGCATCCTTTACAGGGCTCGAGCTCTTTCAATGGTGGGCCCCTCAGGAGACTGAGGAGACGCTCCCACTCCCAGAGGAAGTAAATCTGTCTATTCAGAGCCCAGGGGACCCTCTCAGACTGAGGACTGTGCTCACTGAGTCCCAACATCTGTAATTCAGCAACCCAGGTGGAGATGAATTCTCTCTACAGGCACCTCCCCTCCCCGACACACACACACTTTTCCAAAGTTCACACCACACCACTTCGCTTTTACAAAAGACCAGCATTAATACTAATTTTGGCTAACACAAAGAAATATGGATTTTTGCTTTTATGAGACAAAGTGGAAACAGCTCTCAGCATTTCTTCTGCAGCAATTTAGGTCCCACCGAGCTCCTGTCCCCGGAGCTCTGCTCCGCTCCCTGCCTCTGGCCTAGCTTTGAACTGCCTGGGAGCCCTATTTTGTGCGTCCCTTAGCGAGATGGTTTCAGCAAAATTCAAGAGGTTGTTATTTCGGGTCTGGGAACGCTCAAGAGCTTTTCCACGTCAGTTAATGGTAATCTGTTCGCTTTGTGCCATTTCACCTTACGAAAGGTTTCACAGGAACGCTCTGCTTTTGGATAGTGGGGGGGTGGGGTACCTGTACCTGACTTCTGAGATTGCTGGGTTCTCTTAGCTGTAGGGTTGGTTCCCTTAACCCTGCTCACGCCTCTTCACCAGCCTCATTTAATGCGATTTTGGCACCTGCCCTGAGATACCAAGTCAGTGCCTGGTTGTCACACTCAGCTTCATCCCTCTGCAGTCAGCAACCAGACAGGTCTCTGAAGTCTGTTTCTTCACAGAGGACATGGAAAGATCCTCCCTTCCTTGAGAAGAGCCAGAGTCTTGAGTTGTGTGTGAGTGTGTGTGTGTTTGTTTTTCTATGTAAGCTCTTCGGCCAGCGTGGGCCCTGAACTCACAACCCCGAGATTGAGAGTTGCGTGCTCTACTGAGCCAGCCAGGCACCCGTGTTGTCCCGTTTTTTTTTCACTTTACCATAGACTGAAAAGAACTGAAGATTTTTATAAAGAAGAAACCATCATCAGCCCCTTACAAGCATTGACCATCCTTAAGTAAGTTCCCAAGAACAGAGTGACCCATTTGGCCATGCCAGGTCAAGAGAGAGCGAACATCTTGAGAAATTTGAGCACCTCATGCCCTTTCAGCACCGCTCAGGTTCCAGATTAGTTTTCTTCTCTGGTCTCCCTCCCTGGGCTCAAATTCTCAACAACTGAGAGTGGGAGAACATTGCTGACTCCTAGATGCCTCCCCACTGAAGGCCTGTGCCTTCCTGCTCCTTATGACAAGCGTTCCCACCCACAGCCCAGGGGCCAAACTCAGCCTGAGAGTCAAGAGGCAGCAAAACCCTCAGGCACCTAAGAGACTGGCCCTATGCTCCCCTGGACATGTGAAGAGACAGCAAATGCAAGGGAGACAGCCAGCAAGGCCACTGCTAGTATCTTCACCCACCGGCCCTAGGCCAGCTGACTTCCATAGCTGGTTCCTCTCTGCCAGGCTCTGCCAGGCCCACTGTCATTACCACTGAGGTACTGGGCTTGAACTCAAGAAGGCCACATGCGGAGACAGAGGGAAGGCAAGAAGGGAACTGGGAGACAGGAGGGTTGAAACCGAACCGGGACAAGATAAAAAGTAAAGCCAGAATTCTACTTGGTCTTTTTTTGTTTTTTTTCCATTCTCCTTTATTCCATAAACACCTAGTTCCAAGTTGCACAAATCAAAAAATAAAGGTAGAGAAAGGTGTAGGGAAGATTTCTGTGATGTGCAGGGGGTGAGAAGGGAGGAAAGGTTGGGAGCCAGTCCTCTCCCTCCACACACAGCCCCGAATGCGGGTTATGGCCCCTGCAGGGGGATCTGAGGAGGAGGTGGCAAAAGACCCAGGGTAGCTGAGGGATGGAGGAAGCCCCTAAACCCAGAGCTCACCCCAAAAGCCCCTTCAATGCATGACAAGGGTAGAATGGGGAAGGTGAGGAGGTTCAAAGATGGAGCAGCAAAATGAAAAATCAAGTTAGCAGATAGAGGAGAAGTGGAGTCCTCATGGTAGGGGATTAAAGAAGGAAAAAGTAGGTAAAGGGGGCAGTGAAAGGTTCTCCCTGAGACCCCCAGGGAGAGGTGGGGGCCAGCTTGCCTGTTAATTTAATATTAAATTGGGAGTGGGAGTTGGGAGAGGAAAATGTTATTCCAGGGGACGATTTCTCAGCCTCTCAGCCTGTACCTGGAAGGGGAAGAGAGAAGAGCACAGGTCAAAAGAAAGACAAATATAAAAGTGGGGAGTTGCGTTTAATCCCCTCTTCCAGGGACAGCATTCTTCTCTTTCCAAACCAAAGAAAACTTATACCACCAAAAGGTGGCATCTGCTGGGCACATGGACTGCTGCCTCCTCATGGCAGAGGCCTGGGCACAGGTCCACTCCTCAACCCCCCTCCGTGCTCCACACCTCACCTACTCCTCCCCCTCAGTACTTACAAGAGAGGCTGAGGGCCTAGGGCCCTCACCAGTCATAGCGGCGGGACTGTCGGGAGGGGGAGTCGTCAGGTCCCTGTATAGCCAGGCGGGGAGGCCCCTCAGCCCTTCGTCCCCCACCCCCTGAAGCCTCATGCCGCCGGAATTCCAGAGGGCGCTGCTGCCGGAACCGGGACGTCTCCCTCCGCCATTCATCATCAAACGCTGCGGCCTCACCTGAAGAGCATAGAGACCAGACGTGACCACTTAAGTATATAGGCTGGCTTCTGGAAGCAGATACAAGAGTGAGCCACAGCCTTCTAAGATGAAGAAACAGGGCAAAGCCTGGAAAGTATTATGCGTGGGGATGTGTTGAGGAAGAGCAGCAATTTCTTTTCTTAGTATCTGGTTCCACTAGCTAACAATATGGTTCCACTAGCTAAGAGCCAACAGTGATTCCAATATGGAAGCCACCAGCAGCCCAGAGGTATGACTACTGAAGAAAGAAATTAGGAAAGGCACAGTTATTAACCTAAGGAGCATCGTCCCAAGCACACAGTAAGTATTTAATAAATATCTGTTGACTTGAAAAAAAAAAAGGGGGGGGGGACTGATCCTGACAGATGGCCCCTCCTACTGAGGACAATGCCAGCACCTGACAACAAGGCTCAAGTGAGGTAAGACCAGGGGCCCACCACTAACTTTGCCAAGAAATATCTACAGAGGTAGAGAGAGAAAGTTTGTATCTTCTAGCTCCTAGGAACCAGACCAGGGGCTACTGGGCCAGGAATCAGAAGGATGATGGAGCAGGGAGGAAGACTCACTCTCATCCAGGTTGATATAATCCTGCCTCTCCTCCTGGTCCCCCGTGCGGTGGTTTCGGGAGCGCTGGAGGATGTGAGCCCGGTCTCGGATGTGGTGCCCAATGGACATCTGCTCTAGCCCACTGTCTGAGTCCCGTACAGTCCTCCGAGTCTCCCGGATCTGGGATGAGGCAGAACACGACACACTGAGCCACCCCTTCCAAAGCCCTGGCTACACCAAGCCAGGATAGACAAACCACCCACAACCCAATCCTGAAAAAGGAAGCCAGGCTTTCTGTGTGTCATTCCGTTCTGCCCACTCTGGGAAAGGAAAAGCCCTCCAACTCACCCCGCCTGGAGCCGAGCGCATCTCTGATGTCTCCTGGTAGACCTTCGGGGCCCCATCCCCCGTATTGGAGTAGGAGATGACAGTGGAGGATGAAAAGGTCTGGCAATTGCCTCCAGCTGTCATGTGTTCCTGAGGAGGAAAAGGTACTACAGGACTGAATGGTCCCTCTGAGGAAGGGATCCCACACTTCAGCTGCCTGTTCTTGTCCCCCACTTTCTCATGACACGTGGGAACTGAGAAAATCTCAGGGGTCATCAGCACCCCCCAGATTCTTCAGAGTCCAACAATAAACAAGAGGGACCTGAAGACACGGAGCCCTAATTGCACACTTAAAAGACTGCTGTTGCTGCTTCCTACTCAGGTGTGAGGGCACGTAAGGGAATCCAGTGGCCTCTGGGTTCAGTGACTTCAGCCAGCTTGAGCCTGTCACCATACTTTTCCCTGCCCCTGCCTCCGAGGACTCAAGGGTCATTACTGAGAACAAGACCGCAAAAACATATGGGGCCAGAGCCTCACCATGTTCCCAATCATGTCGTTCATCATCCCAAACATGTCCATGAAGCCACCCGACTGCAGCAAAGAGATGGAAAACAGAGTCAGGAAAGCATAACCAGTGCTCAGATGGTCTCCTTTAGGTACCCGCTAGACAGACACACAGCTACACTTTCCCTGTCTCTTCTTCCTCCACACGGAGCAACTGCTCTGTCTCTTCATTAGCATGACCAGAATATAGAATGTTCTCTTTGTGTTTCCCTTCCTGTATTACGGCTGGCTTCCTCTTCAGTCTCTATGGCTGCTCTGATCCAATTTTCTTTCTCCCGACTGTCCTACTTCCTCCTATCTTTAGGAAGCACACCCAAGTAAATGGACTCCAACCTATAAAAGGATTGGCCATAAAACTAAAGACAACAACAACAAAAGCCATCTTTGTTGGCCCTTCAACTGCATCTCCATCCTCAGAAAGACAAACTTTGCAAGGCAATTACATTCTCCTAACAGGGATGGCTCCTAGAATGCAGGGATCAATAAGTTAGCATCTTTAACCCACAGGACTCCTAGCACACAACAGGCCCAGAGCTTTGCAAACACTCTAAAAAGATTCCAGGGAGCCACATTTGGAAATAACATCGAAGGGTATATAGCATGTCTGAGAATGGAAGGACACGAGGACATCAGGACTCACCATTCCCAGCATCCCAAAGGGGGAGACAGCCCCAGTCTACAGGAAAAGATAAAGAACAAATTAGAGACCACGTCCTCCTCTCTCTCTACAATCCCAAACGGAGCCCATGGCCTCAGTTTTTTTTCATCCTCCTCTCAAAATGGGTTCAGGAAGCCCTTTTGCCAGACCCCCTCCCCCACTCCTAAAAAAGATCACTGCACTTGCTAAGTTGGCTGAAGTGCAAGAAAAATTCAGGACCTTATTAACCACCCCCAGCATTTCCTTGGATCTCAGGCATGTCACAGCACCATTACCTGCATCCTACGGCTGGCAGGTCTGGTCCCAGGCATGTTGCCATCTGTGATGCTGAGGAAGGGGCTATATCCAAAGCCACCTGACAACATTCGGTTCATATGTTGACGGTGAATAGCAAAGGGGTCCCTGTGGAGTGAGTATACCGTGCAGATGGCGGAGGGGCCAAGCAGTCAACACCTTCCTCCCCCACAAAACAGAAAAGTTCTAGGGAAACAGTGGCACAGATGCCTGTTTCCTCTCTGAGTCTGTGCTGGAGTCGAGTATCCAGCTGGTTCCAGCCAATGCCAGCCATGGGAACCCAGATGTCTGTCTGAACTACTTAGAGCCCTGAAGTGGAGTAGGATGAGTGCTCTAGAACAGGAGAGGGAGGGAATACTCACATCAGGAACATGGGATCCTCGGGCTCCACGTCCCTCATGAAGCGGAACATCCTGACTTTAGCTCCAGGGGGCTCCACACTGTAAAGATGCAGAGGTTCAGCTACGCGGACGGAGCCGGGCTTTTGCACAGCCGGCTCCGCATAGAGACTCTCAGAATACTGTCCCTTCCAAATGCTGTAAGCGAGCCGCGCAAACTCCAGTGAGACCCTCTCCGGGTGGTGTTCGACACCACCCTCAAGGGAGAGAAGAGCTCTTCAAACCTCTCAAGGAGGGCCGTGGAAAATTTTTCCAAGCCTCGCAGTTTTCTGCCTCCCCCCGCTCACAGCCATCCTCTCCCCAAAGCCCTGGCCAGAAGCATGTCCCCCCCACCTCCCCCAACGCCACGGTTCCGGATGCGAATCCCGAGGGCTGGCCCTCGCTCCAGCAATGACCCCAGCCACCTCGCCCCCTTCTTCCCCGGCCGCCCGCCTGGCCTCCCCCGGGGCTGGCCTCACTATCCCCATCGCCCCAGTCCGCCGATCCCCCGGCCCCCGCCTCCCCGCCGGGCGAGCAGAAGCGGCGGGCCTGGCCTTCTCCCCTCCCCGCATCGCAGGTTCCCAGACCCTGCAGCCCCGCGGGCCCGCTCCCGCCCCGGCCCCGGCCGCCCGCTCTGCTCGAGCCTCACCGGTCCCCGATTCGGGCTCAGCGGCCCATCCGGCCCGTCTAGCCTCTCGGTGCGCTGCAAGATCGGGGGTTGCGGCCCGAGACGCGGGATTGGTCCGGGCTTGCTCTTCTCGGCCTCCCGCGCCGCCTCCTCCCACGGATGCCACCTCCGTACCCCCCCTCGGCCCACGGAGCCCGAACCACGGCCAGGCCCGGACGGAAGTGACGTCACGATGGGACCGCCCGCCCCGGGGCCGGGCCCGCAGAGCTCCGCCCACTGGCGGACGAGGGGAGAGGGCTGGGGCCCGCTCCCGGGGCGGTGGAGTGTGGTTCTGCGGGGTTCTCCGGGGACCAGGGGAGGGGAGGCCTCATCACCAACCGGGATTTGGGCTCTGGACAGGAAGGGGCTCCCTGTGAGGGTGCGGGGAAAGAGCAGGGGCGCCCCTTCCTCGACAGGGACGGGAGGAGGGAGGGCGGTGTGGCACATTCCATTAGGGGAAGCAAGAGGACGGGGGGCAGATTCCCATGAGGGGAGGGGCGGGCTCCCTGTGGGCGACGAGGTGGGGCGGATCCTGGGGGGAACATTAAGCAGATTTTCTACCCGAGCGGCTTGCAGCCCGAGAGGGAGGAAGGGCGGCCGTTCTGCGGGGGAGGTGCTAAGGGCCAGTCCCATCGGGAGGAGGCGCGTTCCAAGCAGGGGCGGGGTCCTCGGAATGACGTAGAGGGGGAGGTGACAGTTCTGTCCCTGTCTAGCTCTGCCTTCGAGAACTCCGGAGGGGCCAAAGAGAATCCAGGTTGGGAGGGCAGGCCGCCAGGTGGCGCTCTTCGGCCAGGCTGGAACTACAGGTCTGCGGGACCGGCGTTGGCGAGGTTCCTGGATCCTTCACTTAGCCTGTGTGAAGGAAGGGTCGTCTGGGCAAAGGTTGTCGTTCTGAAATCGTTTAGTTTAGTGCCAGTCTCTCCCCTTTCTTTTCTCTAACTGCTGTGTCCTTAAGAGCTCCCAGTCCCGCACCGATCTTTCTTGCCTCTAGTCAGGTGGGTAGGTCAAGGGTCTAAAGTTTGGGAGAAGGGGGGAGAGGTCCATTAACCAGGATCACCCGGGGCGGAGCTAAAATCAGACCCAGAAGACTCCAAGGCCAAAGATTGAAACTTTGACATACTAAATGTCTTGCATAAAATCTGGCCCAACTGGAGAGAAGGGCCCTCCCCAGGGTGTCAGGGGAATTTGGACTGTCTACGATGGACTTTAAACCAGACTCATCCAAACTCTAGCTCTCCCTGATTCTTTACTCTGGCTGCTAGCCATATTAGTGCTATGTGGAGCCTGACAATGCCAAAGACTTGTTCCCAATACTTCCCTAGGAGTGAAGAAGGAGGGGGTCCCTGGTGACTCAGGAAAAGATACTGGGAGCAGGGCTTCTCAGGTTTCTTTGGACTTGATCATTATTAAAGAGGGAAAAACAATAGTGGAGACAGAGGGGGAAAGATAATTTAGAAGCTGTCAGACTGGCAAAACCAAACAAAGATAAAGACAGAATAAAAGCAAATTTGCTTTTCATTGATATTTCTGGGAAAGAGACTTAGTAAAATCTTTTCAATTTATTCTCCAGATCCTCTATCTCTGGATATCCCACCCTGCAACTGCCCCTTTTCCTCTTGCCTCAAAGGCAGTATGACACATGACCAGGTATTCTCTCAGAGTTCTGTGGCCCAGACTTAACTAGTGTGGTCCCTCACCTTTCAGCTTTTCCCTTCTCATTCAATTATGTCCAGCCTTCACAGAATTGGATAGGGGATAGAACTTAACTTCCGGCCTCCTCCTTTTTTCTTTTTCCATTACCTGGTACTGTCTACCTACTGCCTTTAGATGCCTAGAAACCTTTCTCCTCTTCCTTATAAAACTTAATAATCAGGTATCGGTCATATTTACCTTTGCCTGAGTTTAAATCAGTGTATTACCTCTCCTAGGAGTATTTACAAATTATAACTTAGCTTCTAACTATGTGAGAAAGCTCCAAACCTGGACTTTGTCTGAGATTAAAAAGAAATTCTTGAATAGGTGGGGATGAAGAAGGACCTGGAAGAGCTCATTTCCAGAGTCCCCAGAGACATGCCACATAGGCAACTATCTACTCCAAAAATGGAAGGAATGTAATTTTACAAGTACCTTTTTTGTCCCCCACAACCAGAGTTTGTGTCTGTCTCCCTTCTCCCTTCCCTTCCCTGTCCCTCCCTTCCATTCCTTTCCTCCCTTTTCCCTCCTTCCTTCCTTCTTTCCTTCCTTCCTTCCCCCCCTTCCACCCTTCCTTCCTCCCTTCCTCCCTTTTCTTCCCTTCCCTTCCCTTCCTTCCTTCTCTGTCCAGTGAACTCTGAAGAACAGAAATTTCTCTGTCACTGGAGTGTTCTTTATATGATAAGATGTAGGAGGGACAGTGGGCCCTGCCAGGAGTGAGGTTTAGCACAAGTAGGATAGCATTTGGGGAAGGAAGAGAAACAATGTGGTTCTTATACTTATACTTGCTGCTCTGTCTGATGGAGCCACAGTCAGAAAGTCCTTTGAGAGCAGAGCTGGGCCAGGAAAGGGACCCTCTTTAGATGAAGGTCATACATTTGGGGCATTCCCAGGACAGTAGGATATTGGAACAGAGTGGGGCTGGGACAATGATGTGTGAGTTAGGGAAGACTGGATTTCCTGCCTGAAGAGCCAAAGTGAATGGGTGTGACTGAGTGTGTGTGTGTGTGTGTGTGTGTGTGTATGTATGTGTGTCATATAGCATATGACTTGGGGAAAAGAGAAAAAGCCTGAAAATTAGTGCTAAGTTGCCATAGATAGAGTTGTACTGTGGACATCAGGTCAGAGTAAGATTAAAAAGTGATTCGAGCATTTTTTTTAAATCAACTTTTCAGTTTGTTTTCATCTCCATATCCATTCAACAAATATTGAATGCCATCGTGTGTCAGATAAAATTCCTGGCTCTGGAAATACAGTAGTGACACAGACAAAAATAAAGCACGGGAGAAGGGGGACAGATGAATAAGCAAGTAGTTGGGAAATGGTGGTTGCTTTTTAGGGTAACTAGGAAGTCCTAAATGATCAAATGACATTGAAGCAGGGACCTAACAAGCTCAGGAAAGCTGAGGTGAGAGCATTCTGGGCAGAGGAAACAGTAAGTGCAAAGGCCCTGAGGCAGAAGTATGCTTAGTATATTCAACACAGAAGCCAGTGTGCCTAGACTGATGTGAATGAAAGGAAGAGCAGTAGTAAGAGACAAGGTCACAGAGAAAGAAGAAGCTGTATCATGTGGCACTTTGTAAGACCTATAGAAGAATCCCTCTGGCTCTTGTATGGAGAACAGACTATTGGGGGGACAACAGCAGAAACAGAAAGACCATTAGCATGCTGTTGCCATAATCCAGGTGAGACCCTGTGATGTCTTAAGAGTAGATTCGAAACAGCAGAGGAAGAGGAGTGGTCAGATTCTAGATAGATTTTGAAGATGGGGCCAACAGAATTGGCTGATGGATGGATGTGGTATGATGGAGAAGAGTCAAGAATGACTCCCAGATTTTTTTGACCTGGGCACCTGAATGAGAAAGAAATGACCATCCTGCTTGCTGCACTGACTGAGAATAGACAAGTATTGGTTTAAGAATATACTGAAATTGTGTCTAGCTGTAAGATCCTGACCACGTGGATACACAGGGTGACTAACCCAGACGGTCTTACCTTCAGCAGCTGACTAGCCCAAGTAGGCTGAGATGTAGAAATAAGTGAATTCCATAGGCAGTTTGACCACAAGATATTAGTTGTTAGACCATCTTGAGTGGATATGCTAATGTGAACGGTCAGCTTAGAATTTGAAGGGTTTTGTTTTTTAAAATTATTTATTTATTTATTTGACAGGGAGAGAGATAGCAAGAGCAGGAACACAAGCAGGGGGCAGAGGAGAGGAAGAAGCAGGCTTCCCGCTGGGCAGGGAGCCCCATGTGGGGCTCGATACCAGGACCCTAGGACCATGCCCCGATCCAAAGGCAGACACTTAACAACTGAGCTACCCAGAGGCCCCGAATTTGAAATTTTCAGTCTTAAGAACTTCCTATTGTCTGATCTTTTCAAGAAGATATCCAGAAGGAGGCAGAACACCTTGTGATTAACATGGACATCAAGGGCTGAAGTTTGAGCTACATGTATGACAGTTTTTATCAAGATCTACTGAGCTTTTACTCTGTGCCAGATGTGGTGCTAGGGGCTGGAGATAATAAGGCAAGGAAGATGTGGTCTCTGCCCTGGCAATTTCACAGCCTAGTGAGGGGGGCAACATGGAATTGATTATAATCCTGTGATGAAGGCTGCGGTAGAAAGATGTATATTAAGAGGGCAAAAGCCATTCAGAAGAGGGAGTGTGACCTGGGGACAGGGGTAGGGAAGCCAGGAGACCATTCCAAGCAGGAAATGTGATCAGTGCAAAGGCACAGAGGTATGCTCCATTCGGGAAGAATTGGAAGGAGTAGAAGAACTGATGAAGCAAAACTTTTGAGGGAACAGTGCTGAGAGAGAAGGGTACATAGGTTAGGTTTAAAGGGACCAGTCCTTAAAGGGCCCTATTTTCTTCTGGACTTCATCCTATAGGCCTAGGGAAGATATCAAAAGGCTTTATATAGGGAAATGGCAATAGTCGGTTTGTATTTTATTTTATTTATTCTTCAGTTGATTTGTATTTTAGGTAGAAAGTCAGTTTATGCATTTCAGGAAACATTTTTGAGCTTCTGCTGTATGCCAGGTAGGGAGGTGAGTGCTGAAGATACACAAATTCTTTTTTTTTTTTTCTATTTATTTATTTGACAGAGAGAGATCACAAGTAGACGGAGAGGCAGGCAGAGAGAGAGAGAGAGGGAAGCAGGCTCCCCGCCGAGCAGAGAGCCGGATGCGGGGCTCGATCCCAGGACCCTGGGATCATGACCTGAGCCGAAGGCAGCGGCTCAACCCACTGAGCCACCCAGAAGATACACAAATTCTTAAAGTATGGTCAAAAACCCTAATGGAGGAAGTCAGCACATGATCTTGACCCCTGGAGCAGAGACAGGACTGAGTTTGGACAGAAGGGGAGGCACTCCAGGAATCTTTAGAAAGTGGAGGAGCTGGGGAGGGAAAGAAAAGGTGGTCTTGGATGACCCCCTGGCAGGAATGAATGGGTGGAGGACAGTACCTTTAACTGAACTAGAAAGCAAGAGAATCTCAGTGGGATCATGCAGGGTTTAAGGAGCTCCAGAGGACTGAGGGATTGATGACCAGAAGGGAGACTATGAAGAGTAAGAACAGGACCTCTGAGACCAGTCACCTGGGAGGGTTAAGGCACCGCTATCATTGCCTCCTCCTGGTTCCTGGGTCCTCCCTCCCATCTTTTACCCTGTGGGCAAAAGGAGTCTCTAGCTGTCACTTCCATAACATTTCCCCTAGACTTTTCTAGACTTGTCATTTCTACTCTCTGTACTCTACCTCAGGCACATCGTCTGTTTAACCTGTAAAAGTGTGGGAACCCTGAATAGACTTGCACCGACGGTAAAGTGTATGACAACAGCCCAGATGACCTTCAGCATGGCAGCCAGAGTTGCTCTCACCATTCTACCTATGGAACACTGGGGATGGAGAAGGGCATGAAGGTGGATGAACAAGAGACAGTTTACGGCTGAGGTATAAAGTGGTACTGTCCAATATGGCGGCCACTAGCCATAGGTGGCTATTTAAATGTAATTAAAATTAAATAACCTTAAGAAATGCAGTTCCTTATCTTCAGGAGCCACATTTCAAGTTCATAACCACATGTGGCTAGTGACCACTGTATTGGAAAGTGCAGATATAGAACACTTCCATGATCACAGTAAATTTTATTGGGCAGGGGCACCTGGGTGGCTCAGTGGGTTAAGCCTCTGCCTTCCACTCAGGTCATGATCTCAGGGTCCTGGGATCAAGCCCCACATCAGGCTCTCTGGTCAGCAGGGAGCCTGCTTCCCCTTCTCTCTCTGCCTACTTGCGATCTCTCTGTCAAATAAATAAAAAAATCTTAAAAAAAAAAAAAGTAAATGTATTTCTTAAAAAAAAAAAAAAATTATTGGGCAGACCCAGAAACTATCTATAAATGTATCTTCCTTCCGGACTTTTCTGAAGGCCTGTGAAGGCTTTCTGAAAAGCGTAGGCAAGGAGGAGAAACAGAAAGGAGGGCAGTAGAGGGTTGGGCAGTGGCAACTATGCTTGGTCTAAAAGTGAAGGAGGTCAGGAAGAGGGCAGGGAGAATTACAAAGCCAATCAGAAAATCTGGAGGAGATGTAGGATGGTAAAACCAATTCTTCTAGCTGGAGAGAACATTCATGGGGAAGTAGGAAAGCCACACAACTTTTGGTTGTGAGGATGATGGCATAAAAGACAGCAGCCGCCAGGACATCAGTAGTTAGAAGATTCCAAGTCAGAGAGAAGCCTACTCAAAGAAAGAAGGTTGAGAGGGCTCTGAGAATGAGTCCAAAATGGTGTGTCAGGGCTAGGAAGTCAATGATTTATTGAGCTCTTCCTCTTTGGTACCTAGCATCATGCTAGGTATTTGGCACAGGAGGAGACAATCGGTAAGGGCAGAGGAACAGGGTGGAGGAACGAAGGGAGCCTATTCTGAGTTGGGAACAATGGGTAAGGATTTGTAAAATCAGGAGAGATCCAGGAGACATTCTAGAAAAGTGTACCCATGGAGACAGTGTTCTATCTGCTTAGTAGAAAGAGTGCTGGATGCGTGTCCCTTTCCAAAGGACTTTTTTTTTAATTTTTAAAAAAGATTTTATTTATTTGAGAGAGAGAGAGAGCGAGAGAGCCCACAAGCAGAGGGAGTGGCAGAGGGAGAGGGAGAAGCAGATTCCCTGCTGAGCAGGGAGCCCAATGTGGGCTCCATCCCCTGACCCGGATATCATGACCAGAGCTGAAGTCAGAGGCTTAACCAACTGAGCCACCCAGGAGCCCCTGCATGTCCCTATTCTGGCTGTACTTTGAGCTCTCCACATCTATTCCTTGAGGGGAGGGACCATCTCTTTTTCAGCTTTGTGTCTCCATCACAGAGCACAGTGTCTGACACCAAGGAGGAACCCCCAAGTTTGGTTTGTTTGTTTGTTTTTAAGATTTTATTTATTTATTTGACAGAGAGAGAGATCACAAGTAGGCAGAGAGGCAGGCAGAGAGAGAGAGAAGGAAGCAGGCTCCCTGCCGAGCAGAGAGCCTGATGTGGGGCTCAATGTGGGGCTTGATCCCAGGGCTCTGAGATCATGACCAGAGCCGAAGGCAGAGGCTTAAACCCACTGAGCCACCCAGGTGCCCCGTGAAGAGGCTTTCTTAAGGAACATTCCTGCAGGCAACAAACATGATCAAACCTAGGCTGGTTTAGGTCTCTCTCTAGGAGTCCCTCTCAACTCTCCACTGACTTGAGTTTTGAAACCATTAAAAAAAGAAAAGAAAAAAAGGGAAAGTAAGGAAAAGAAAATGAGTTATACTGCAACTGGAATGGGGATAAAAAAGTACAGTGAGGAGTGGGGAGGTTCAACTTTCAGGTTTCTGTTGTCTAATGACCCCAAGGATTACCAGGCCTTCCTTAGCACTTAACTTATTAGAGAAACAGGCAAGCTGAAAAAAGTCAGGAAGCTGGAGACAAGCAAGAATTAAGAATCAGATGGCAAGACTTTGAACTGAACACCTTTCACACAGTAACGACGTAAATCTCTAGGATGTCAGGCCAGCAGCCATGGTTTCCAGAGGGCTCATGCCTCCCTTGTTCTCACCTGGCTTCCTTTTTCCCACCTCCAGAAAATGTGTAAGAAGCGGGTTTCCCCATTCAGCTAGTGGGAGAAATTCTCAGTTGGACTGAGGAGTAGTGGAACTCTAGGAATAGGCAAGCCTCTACAAGGCCTCAGACGTAGTTCTCTGGAAGGAGCAAACACTAGCTGGCACCACTTAACACCACTGGCCCCAGAGGCTCAGAGACTAACCCTAAGAACTATGGGGTTAGGCTTTCAGCATCCCACTTGCTCCAGATTCATCCCAAGTTCCACTTCTAGCTTCTTTCTCATGAAGCCAAGACGTCAGGAGGCCGGGTCTGCTGTCCAACCAGACAGGAAAGGATAAGAGATGCTTCTCGCCTGCAGGAAGGGAATTAGATCTAGGCTTTCTACTTCCTGGATCTTTTTCCTGTGGTCCCTGGGGACCCTAGTGTCCAAACTCTTAGATTCTCAAGGCACTCCCTTGGGCCTTGGGGCAAGATTCCCATTCTCTGCCTCTCCATCTCCCTGGAATTTTCCACTGCAGCTGTCTCGGCTCCCAGACACCCCTCCCTGGGCAAAATTCCCGGCTCCCTCCGCCTCCCTTTCCTAATCACACCTCATTCCCACCCCCAGCCCAGAGGCCCAGCCCACAGTCCGGCCCACTCCCCACACTAACCCCGGTGGTTCCAGTTAGAGAAATGGGAGGCCAGGCCCCTATTCGAGGGTGACAGGGAGGGTCCCAGGCTCTCTCCAGGGCGGGGAGAAAGGACAGTGGAGGGGCTGGTCCCCTGTGGGGCTGGAGTGGGGGGGAGTGGCCCTCCTCAAATCCCCATATAAGGCAGGGCAAGCAGTTAGACTCCTGGATTGGCTGATTCAAATGAGCATTCCACCTGGCAACAGGATTTCTATTGGTTCTCAGGGAAAATAGGAGGAAGGTGGATGGAGGTTGTTGGTGGCGGTGATTGGAGGGGGGGGAGGGGATTGGAGGTGACCGGAGTGGGGGGCGGTTACCAGGGCAACAGGGTAAGAGCCCAGCAGGGTGTCCGAGACGGCAGGCGGGGCTCGGAGGTGGAGAAGAGGAAGAGGAAAGGAGGGTGGGAGGGAGAGGAAAGAGAGTGCCCGGAGGGAGCGAGACAGGGAGACTGGGTGGGGGGTAAAGGAGAGGGGAGAGGGAGAGAAATGAAGCAGGAGAGTACAGAGATTGAGAGGGTCAGAGATCGCCAAAGACATCAGTGAGTGAGTCAGAGAAACGGTCTGAGATAGAGATGGGACGGTCTTACAGAAAGATGATCCGAGTCCGGCAAGGAAAAACCTGGGTGGGGCTCCAAGATTTTTGAGGAGATGGAGACTGAGAAACTGATGGGAAGAGTGAGAAAGAGAAATTGGGAGGTGTGTACACTGTAGACCAAAAGATGGTATATTTAAGCACTCAGATACCAAATGATGATGATTGGTCAGTGTCTTTCTTATTAAGAAAATGAAAAGACAATGATAATGATAGACAAATACAGAAGTGTGCACACACCAAGGATATCTTTTTCCAAACCCTAGCCTTCCACTCCATCCACCTTCCTGACCGTTAATACATCCAGCTCCTGAAACCCCCAAGCTTCTCAAAATGATCCAAAGATACCAAGACTGCGGGCCAGGAACTGAGGATGAGTGGAAGGGGGTGGGGCTGGAACTCCAGGCCTGAACGCCTTGCAAAGGAGGCAAATACAATCCAGAAAGGCTGGGGAAGATGGCAGCAGAGGAAAAAGAAAAGCAAATTGAAAATGTAAACCAATCAGGACCTGAAGAGAGAAGTTGGGGGAATCACCAAGGGTACAGGGCCAGGTGATAGACTCAGATGAGACAGGAACAGTGTGGTCCGGGACAGGGGGAAAGGGAGATCAGAGATGGAAGGGAAGAAGAGGGGAATGAGAAGCAGGGAAAAGGCTACACAAGTATGAGAGATGTGAGGGATAAATGGTTGTGAGGGAGGGGTCTGGGTCAAGGTGAATGAGCTGGGATGAAGAGAAAAAGACCAGGCAAAGACAAGTGAGATGAGATGGGTGGAATCGGAGAGGTCCAACATGGAAGAGAAGGAAGGAGCCTGGAGGGCCTCTGACTCCTCTAGATCTCCAGAAAGATCCAGGAAGGGCGGAACCCAGTAGGGTTCACAAAAGTCAGCCTCCAGCCGGGACAGAGCGTGGACTGCCCTTTTGGCCCTCCCATCCCCTCTTAAGGCCACCCAGAGAAAGGAGATGCAAGACGAGAGGGGAAAGCCAGCGTGATGTGGAAGTAGCTCCGCCACCCTCTTCCTCTTCTTTAAGCTTTTGGTTTCTCAAATACCTGCCCGGCCTTTCCATCTGCTTCTCCCACCCCAACCCTTGGCAAAATCTCAGGGTTTCTTGGGAGGTGAGGGGGAGGGTCAGAAGGATTCTGGCCATCCCTCCAGTCCGCCCCCAAAAGACAGACTCCACATTCGCAAGCAGTAGGTCGGGATTCGGAGAGGTCCCTCCCCGCAGGAACCCCACCCCTTCCCACCTCCTCGCCCCACTCCTTTCTCCGAGACCGTCAGTCTCTCCATTTCCCCCTTCTGGTCCTGTCCTCCCTCCCGCCTCTCGCGCGCTCCCTCCCCTCGCTTTCATCCTCCTATCCCCACCTCGCCAACCTCCGCTTTCATCCCCCTCCCCTCTCTTCTCCTCCCTGCTCCCGCCAGCCCCACCCCTGGGAAGCCCCTCCCGTCGGGCAGCGCCGCCTTTATAAGCGGGTTCCCTGCCCGGGGGCGGCAGCGGCTGGTCGGCGGCAGCTCTGCTGGTGCGGGGGCGGCGAGCCGAGGACCTAGCGACCGCGGCCGGAGCGCGCCGGCCACCGCCCGCACCGCCCTTCCGCCCGCCCTCCGGACGGCCGCAGCCCTGCGGGTCTCTGTTCCAGACCCACCCCCGCCCCACCCCGCGCGCCTCTGCCGCCTCTTCCAGAGACCCAGCTTGCTGAGCGGCCGCCGCTGCCGCTGTCGCCGCCGCCGCCGTCACCGCGCCAGGTTCCGGCCGCGGCCACCCTCCGCCGTCCAGGGCCCCTCCGTCCCGGCCCCGGGACCCCGGCTCCCCGCCAGCCCCGGCCCCGGCACCATGTCGGAGAAGAGCGTGGAGGCAGCGGCCGAGTTGAGCGCCAAGGTACGGGCGGGGACGGCGGCGGCCCGGACCCCGCGCGACCCCCGGGCTCCGCGCGGTCTTGCGCCCCACGCCGCCCCCGACGGCCCCAAGCTGCCCCGGCGCCGGGTCCCGGTGGACCCCTCTCCGCCCTCCCCCCCACTCCCCTGCCCGGCGCTGCCTACCCGGCTTCGCGCGGCTCCCGCCAGCGCCCTCTAGCTTCCTAAGCGCTACACGCCGCCGCTCCGGCCTCGCCGCTCGGCGGTCGCCCGGCCCCAGCCGCCGTCCCCACCCCTCTCCGGCTCCGGCTCGCGCGCCTCTACCCCGTCCGCTTCCCGTCGGAGCGCGCCGCGGCTCACTTTACCGTGCCCCTCCCCCGCTGCCTCTCTTCGCGCCCCCTTTCCCCGTCTCTCCTTCCAGTCTGACCTCACCTTTCCTCCGCTAAGCGGTTTGAGATCCTCCAGAGTAAACAGGACTCTCCCGGGAGGCTGCTGCTCTCGGGCCCCTCCCCTCGAGGCCCGACTGCCTCTTGCTTCTCTCCTCGGACGGCTAGTGTCTCTGTCTGTCTTCTCCTCTCCTTTTCTTCCGTCTGTATCCATTTCTTCCCCCTATTGGCCTTCAGCTCTCTTTTCTCTCCATAGCCCCCTCCAGCCTCTCCCCCCTCCCCAACACAGACAGACTTAAAGAGTCTTGGATTCCTAAAAATCATGAAGGGAGGCGGGAATAGCCTTCGAGAAAGCTGAAGCTCAGCGTTGCAAGACAGTGCTTCGAGCCGTCCTTGTTCACATCGGCTCCCTTTCCTGGCCCCATCCCTTTACCCTTGCCTCGCTTCCAGCCTTCCTCTAATTTCCCTAGGGAACCTGCTGAGTGTCGCTTTGGGAAATTAATTCGGCCAGCGTTTGGGGGCTGGGAGCCCGACTTGTATGGGGTGTGGGGGGGTTGGTTGTTGAGGAGGTCACAGAGGGCTCCTAGAGGCCCCCAAAGTGAAAGGGGGCCACCAGTGGGTTTAAAGGCAGTGGCAGCGAGGGGCTACGTGTGAAAGCTGATAAGGTGTGCCGTGGGGCCCTCCGGTGGGCTGTGCGGTGGCATGTGACTCCGCTGAGTAGGTGTCTTTGTATGTCTGAAATCCAGCGAGTGTGTGGGACTGCCCGTGTCAGTTACATGTGTGCATGTGGAGACGCGGATGTGCTGGAGCCATGTTGCTGCTTTGTGAGTGCCGAGTGGCTCCCCTGTGCTCTAGTGTGTCTCAGGAGTGTGTGCCAGAATGCCCAGACCCAGGCCATGTGTCTCCGGATCTCATGGGCCCTACTCTGTAGCTGCGTGTGTGAATTGGTGTCAGCCTGTGTCAGTGTGTGTGCTTGTGTTGAGTAAATGAGGCCAGAGAGCTGCTTAGCACAAGACCTAGGTCACATACTCTCCTGGAAAAGGGATCATGGAAGGACAGTGACCAGAAGGACAGGACAGGGGAGGAGAGGGCCCGGCCCCTTGGACTTTGGTCTCCAGTAGTCTCCCTCCCTCCCTTCCTAGAATTCTCCCTCCCTCCCTCTGTCTGGGCAGCCCAGATGGGAAACTCAGGCCAGGGGAGCATAGACCGACCTGGTGCTGGGGCCCCTGGAGAGAAGCCGACCAGCCAGCCCCCGGCTCTCCAGGCCCAGGAAAGGCCCAGGATGCCGGGGAAAGCCCACCAGGTGGTAGAGATGCCCTGTCAACCATGGGGCAAAGAAATGAGGACGGGGAAGTGGCAGGAAGAAACCGAGCTGGAGTGAGAGGGTCTGGTGTCCTGTTTTCCTCTTAGAGGGAGAAGGGAATTGAGTGTCCCTCCAGGTCAGCCGTTCTGCACCAACCCCTACTGCTGTCCCTGATCCTGGTCCAGAAAGGACACACCCTCCAGGGTGATCTACTCACACAGAAAACTTCCATCCACATGGAATCAGATACACAGAGTTGTACGCCAACACCAGATCAGATCACACAGGGACACCCACAGCTGATCAGTGCCTGCCATGGGCAGTTGGGGAGGGTTGGGGGGGGGAAAGAGGACTGGAATCTAAACTGGAAGACACTGGGTGGTATCCAGAGAGAAGGGACTCAGGAGCATCTCCATCTGTCACCCCAGAAGGGGATGTTAAATGTGCGCCTGCTGGGCTCCGGGGGGGATGAAGGAGGGAGGGTATCCCAGACAGGTATCTTCAGTCTCATCTCAGCCCAGCCCAGACACAGACCTTGTCTCTCTTCATCTACCATGTCCAGTACCCTCTCCCTTCCACATTTCCTTTATCTTCCTTTACCGACATTGCCCCTGGAAATGGTCACTTCTACCCCTTCACCACACCAGTGCCGGCGCCAGAGGCACAGCACACCACACCACCCGCCAGGTGTAGGGAGGAAGAAACTACTCGAACTGGTTTGAAGTAGGTGTGCGTCTTGCTGGGGGTGCTCTCCCTGTTTCCGTGGTGTTTGGCCACGGAGGAGCCTGAGGAGTAGGGGGACACATGGACAGAGAAACAAAGGCATTCAAGGAGCCTGAGGGGGAAGCTGGGAGGAATGCCCAGGAGAGAGTACTCAGGAAAAGGCCCCAGAGGTAGACAAAAGGCAGAGCAGGGCAGGCAGCGGGAGGGGGCAGGCCAGGAAGGCGGAGGGCCCTCAAGAGGGGGTGGGGCATCAGGGCTGCAGCAGATGGAGGGGATTTGCTTTGCTGAGCTGAACTCTTCAGCCGGTGAGATTTTGGAGAACTTGATGGGAGTGAAGAGCAGTTACCTCGGCCATCCATTCCTCTGTTTTCATCACTCTCCCTCCTCCCTTGAGTCTTTGGGCAGGTGTCCGGTCCCAGCCCCCTCGTGGCCTTGAGGATCCTGGGACCTCTGTTTTGCCTGTAAGCTACTGTAGCCAACTCCTTCATTCTCCTAGTCCTCTAAGCTCACTGCAGCAGGAGAACGGGGCGAGAGGGACCGGCTGCAGCTCATATGTGGTGAGAGGAAGGTGACCTCTTTCTCTCTTGCAGGACCTGAAGGAGAAGAAAGAGAAGGTGGAGGAGAAAGCCAGCCGAAAAGAGCGAAAGAAAGAAGTGGTGGAGGTGCCGAGGGGTCGGAGAGGTTGGGGGAAGAGACTCGGGGCTCCCCTCCACTTCCCTGGGGTTGGGGGGCAGCTGGGTCCTGCCTTGGCTCTGGCCCCTCCCAACCCTTCCTGCCCCACCCTTGGCCCCTCCAGACGCCCCTGCCCTTGGTGGTGGTGGAGGCACCCAGCAGCCTGACGCTGCTCCCTCTCCCCTCTCTCTGTCCTCACAGGAGGAGGAGAACGGAGCTGAGGAGGAAGAAGAAGAAACTGCTGAGGACGGAGAGGAGGAGGATGAAGGGGAAGAAGAAGGTGGGGAGGGGCAGGGAAGGCTGGGCTCAAAGGAACTGAGTCAGGGTGGGTTTGAAGACCTGAAGCAGGGCTGAGGGCAACCACAGGGGGTCTGTGCCAGAGCTTCCTGCCCTTCCCCAATGACCCATTTCTGGCTCCTCAGATGAGGAAGAAGAAGAAGATGACGACGAAGGGCCCGCGCTGAAGAGAGCTGCTGAAGAGGAGGTTTGGGCTGGGTTGTGGGGCCTGAGGGGCTGTCAGGGATGCAGCAGGGGCTGGGAGCCCTTTGGACTTGGACCTGGATCCCTGTGGTGTGTGGGGTGGGGCTGGAGCAGGGCAGGGACAGGGGGAGGTCCCGCTCCCGTTTTGCAGCTACCCCAACTCTCCTTCCACAGGATGAAGCGGATCCCAAGCGGCAGAAGACAGAAAATGGGGCGTCGGCATGAGCCCCCTGCCAATGGGCTGGGGGTGGGAGGCCCCTCAGGGCCTGGAGGTGGGGGTGGGAACAGACGAGTGCAGCCACTGTCCACCTGGCTCCTGGCTCTGGACCCTGCACCAGAGCTGCCACCCTCTTTGTCCCCAGCCTTTCTCATGTCCGCCTCTCCAGACACTGCCCCTTCTATCCTCACTCTGCCATTGTTCCACCTCTTGACCTGCTCCATCTGAGCTCCCCAGCTGGTCCCAATTGCTCTTCTTCCTGTCCTTGCTCTCTTCCTCCCTTCCCCCACTCCTCCTGTAGCCTCTCCTTCCTCACCTCTGCATCCCAGCCTCATGTCCTGTCCATCCCTACCCTGCCTGATCCCTGGGTCTCCCTCAGATCCCCTTCTCTCAGACAGCGCCAGGCCGGGGTGGGGCCAGGGTTGGGGCCGAGCCCCACAGCTGCCCCCCTCCTCTCCCCTCCCCTTTTTGTATAATTTAATAAAGAAACGGTCGCGCTTCTGTTTTTAACCTGTCTCCTGCTTTCCGGGGACAGAGGGAGGGGGGTGGCAGACGGCACATTCCATCAGGACCCTTGCCTTCTATAAAAAAGCAGCCAAGCCCTGCTACCAGCCACCACTCAAGAAGACAAGATCAGTGTTCCAGGGGTGGACCCGGAGCCTGCAGCTTCTTTGAGAACTAACTTCTTTCCTGGTTTTGGATTCTTGGGGATGCTCCTCCCCAGCAGAACATACACACTTCCCTGCTAGCCCACACCAGGTCTAGACACTGCTGAGCCCAGTGGAAAGCTACCAGCTCTGTTGTGCTGAACCAGGCAAAGAAGCAGCGTCAGAAACAGGAAGTCCCGCCCCTGAAGTGGGAGAGGGATGAGAGGCCTGGGTCTCAGCCTCCTGGGACCTGGAGAGAGAGTTGTCTGGCATCAAACCTGTCCTCCACCAGGCAGGGAGGAAGTGAGCACTCTGTTGGGCAGGGGAGAAGTCCAGGGCCTCTTGTGGTTCCCAGGTGTGGTACAAGGTCTTCGCACTCAGGCTCCAGCTCTCTGGGCCAGGCTCCTCCGGCTGGGTGGGGTGGGGAGCAAGAGTTCCCCTGTCAGTCAGACTTCCTTCTCTAGTTCTCCGTTTTTCTTGAGTTTGGTCTCTGTTTGAGAATTTCTCCCTATCTCCCTTGCCTTGTTAGTTAAAACCTATGGATCGGGAAAAGCTGCTGAGCACACAGGGGTCTTGAACTGGAGGAGTGTGTGTGGGTGTGATGCACATTGACCCCACCATTCTTCAAGAGGACACGCATAACTCACCCAGAGTCTGGACTACAGAAGCCTTTTGGCTTCATACTCTCTAACTGACCTTGGTCAATTAATCTTTGAGCCTGCCTCAGTTTCTTCATCTGTACAATGAGGGATACATTTCATGAGTTACTGTCTGTAAAGTATCCAATACAGTCTCTCCACCCCATATCTTCACTAGTATATAGTGAAGGCTCATCATAATGTAGCTTTTCTTTTCCGGGGACTTGGGGTGCCCCTCCCCACACCTGCCATCTTTTAGGTCTGCTTTATTCCCAAAGAGCCATGGGATGGGTGGGGAGGCTGAGTGAAAGTCCTGGAAGGTTAAGGGAATGAGGGAGAAGAGGAGTACCAAGAAAAGGGCTTGCCAAGAAGAAAGTGTTAATGTTGGGACTGGAGTAGCAGCTTAGAGTTGGGCAAGCAGGTAGTCCAGGAAGAAATGGCTTGGAGAGAACACAGAAGGCCCAGGGTAGGAGGAATAGTCAGATGGGTGGGGGAGGGGAGGGTTCGGTGGGGACACCCAGGACTGAGGAAATAAACAAGGGGAGCGCCACCACAGAAGTGGAGGGTAATGCTGCTGGGAATCAACCCCCTCAGACTTTCCACTGCGAAGCGAAACTGTGAGCCTTGGGGTGTGTGGGGGGGCGACGGGGAGGGGAAGTGGGGAAGGTGGAGGGAAGGCAGAAGGACAAGGGCAAGGGCCCTGGAGCAGCAGAACTGCCTCCCAGCTCAAGACAGCCACCTTGCCTCTGCTCTACTCTCTGCCACTGCCCTGCCCATTTGCTGGGAACCTCCCCTCCCCCCCACCCCCAACTCCTGCTGCCTGATCTGGCCAGCTTGCCTCTAGATTCCAGCCTCCTGTCATTGGCTCTTCCCTCTATCTCTAGGTCTCTGTCCTTGTCCCTCTTCTAGATTCCCTTCCTCCACCCCAAATCTTTGCAGAACTCTCTTTTGTCCATCTGTCCCTCCCTTCTTTCTGACCTCTTCCCTTTGGGGGCTCAGCGTGGCCCAGGCCCAAGGGGAGATGTGGGAGGCTCAGTTCCTGGTTCTGCTGCTTCTGCAACTGCGGTGGGTGGCTCCAGGTAAGATGGGGCTGACCCTCTGGGAGGGCTGCCCTCCAGACCCATGGGTGGGGAGGGGGTGGTCAGCAGGGATGTCTGGACCTCACAGATGCCAAGTTCCTTAGCTTGGGTGGATTCTTCTAATGCCTTGCTTGGGGCAGTCCTTCTGCCCCCAAAGCCTCTCTTTAGTCTTCCCATTGGGTGGGGAAGGGACAGAAACCCAAGGTCTTCCTCAGCCCTGTGTCTCCTTCAGGTAACTGAGGCTCCTTCTTTACTCCTAAGTCTTTTGGCTCATGGCCCCTCCCCTTGGCCTCTTTTTTCCTCCCCAGTGGAGGCTCCAGGGTCTGGGACAGAGGTCCCAGTGGTGGTGTGGGCCCAGGAGGGGGCTCCCGCTCAGCTCCCCTGCAGGCCCACAATCCCTCCCCAGGATGTCAGCCTTCTGCGAACCGCAGGGGTCACTTGGCACCATCTACCAGACAGGTATGCATCCGTAACTCGGGCAACAGGATCCCCCAAATCCAACAGCATTGGCATCCCTACTCATAACCCCAGGCCCAGTCTAGCCATCGGTCTCCTCCGCTGAGCTGTCAGTCTCTCTGAAGCCAGTGGCTCAGCTCCCCCCAACCCCGCCCGCCCCGCTGCCTTTCCTGGGAAAGACTGCTCCCCTCACACTTGCATCCCTTCCACACCTGCCTCTCCAGAGAGTGGGTGGCGCTGGCCCAACCCGAGGGGAGACGGGCATGGGGACGGTTAGCGGGCAAGAGATCTCCTCTTGGGTGGCTTTCCTCCTCCTCGAAGTGGCGCAGGCTTCTTCGCCCTCGAATTTCTCAGCCCCGTCCCTCTCTCCCGCCCAGCAGCCCTCCAGCTCCCGCGCCCAGCCTGCGCCCCGCCGCGCCCTCCGCCCGGGGCCCCGGGCCGCGCCGCTACGTGGTGCTGAGGCTGGCGCCCGGCGGCCTTCGCAGTGGGAGGCCGCCCCTGCAGCCCCGCGTGCGGCTGGAAGACCGCGGCCTCCAGCGCGGGGACTTCTCGCTGTGGCTGCGCCCGGCCCGACGCGCCGACGCCGGGGACTACCGCGCCGCGGTGCACCTCCGGGACCGCTCCCTCGCCTGCAGCCTCCGTCTGCGCGTGGGCCAGGCATCCAGTAGGTGGGGGCGGGCCGCCGGGAGCGGGGCTGGCGGGGCTGAGGCCGGGCGCCGCCGTCCCCGTCGCCCCGGAGGCAGGAAGGGCCGGGGGTAGGGGCTGTGCTTCCCAGGAGGTGCCCGGGGCCCCGGCCGAGAGCCCCTAGTAGGGGAGCGGAGGGGGTGGGGAGCAGAGTGGCAGGGGGCCCCCCCAGGGGAGCACGTGTGTGGGGAGAGGACCCTACGGAGAGACTGTCTCACCCTGGAGCTCCCCTCCCCCACCCACACTGGGAGTGCCAGGGTGGAGGAGGGGAGGCACCCCTGGGTTGGGGGGAGAGGGCAGGGCTGGAGTGACTCATTTCAGACATCTGTAGCTCAGGAGGTGGGCTTAGTGGGGATCCTCAGGCAAAGTCTGCAGAAAGGGAAGGGTGGGGGGGCAGGGGTGTAGGGGGGAGGGGAAGGAGGCAGGAGGTCCCAGAGCATCCATTTTAAATATCTCCAGGTACCAGGCACTGGACTGAAGTGGGGTGGGGGGACGGGGAAGGGGGCTTTGCAGGGTGGTGGTGGGAGGAGGGTTGCCTTTTGTCTTCTAGGAGAAGACAGGTGTTTGCGGTAGGGCTAATCAAACCTCCTTTATCCCTGAGCAGTGACTGCCAGCCCCCCAGGGTCCCTCAGGATCTCCGACTGGGTCATTTTGAACTGCTCCTTCAGCCGCCCGGACCTGCCAGCCTCTGTGCACTGGTTCCGGGGCAGAGTCCCTGTTCGGGAGTCCCCCCATCACCACTTAGCTGGAAGCTTCCTCTTCCTGCCCCAAGTCAGCCCCTCAGACTCTGGGCTGTGGGGCTGCATCCTCACCTACAGAGATGGCTTCAATGTCTCCCTCACGTACAACCTCACGGTTCTGGGTAACTTCTTCGGGCTGCCTTCACCCTTGGACACAACCCCTCCCTGCCCGCCATCACCTCACCCTCACTTCTGGGTCCCCAGACCAGGTCTCCAGCAGCTAGCTAGAGCCCACCGTGAATGCTCTAGGCCTCACTTTTACTTCGCATTGCAACATTTTAGCTGCCTTCCCCACTCCCGGCTTTTCCCTGGGCCATCCAGCCTCACTGGCAGCGTTTGGTCTCCTGCTGGCCCACGTGGGGGGGCTCTGAGCATCCTCAGTTCACCCACATTACTCTGCTCCCTTGGGCTCTTCAGAGCCAGACCCCCTCCTTTGCTCTTCTGCCTCGCTTCCCTGCTCCAGCCTCTCTGTACCTCCCCTCTCTGCTTCAACTTTAGCTTCTCCTTCTTCCCCAGGTCTGGAGCCCTCAGGGCCTCTGACGGTATACGCTGGAGCTGGTTCCAGGGTGGACCTACCCTGCTGCCTGCCCCCTGGTGTGGGGACCCAGTCTTCTCTCACTGCCAAGTGGAGCCCTCCTGGGGGAGGCCCTGACCTCCTGGTGGCTGGAGACAATGGCAACTTTACCCTCCAACTGGACGCTGTGAGCCAGGCCCAGGCGGGGGCCTACACCTGCCGCATCCATCTGCAGGGACAGCAGCTCAGTGCTACAGTCACTCTGGCAGTCATCACAGGTCAGCCCCAGGTGGGAAAGGAACTCCCATCACAGGGGAGCTGGGACAGGGAGGCCAGGCCTTGGCTGGGCCAAGACTGGGCAGATCCGCTTCATGATGCTAGGCCAGTGGGCACACGTCGCAGAGGCAGCCCTGGTGGCCTCCTCCTTTCTCGCCCCCACATAAAGAACTGAAACTGAAAATCTCCCCTGAGTCACTAGGTGAACATTCCGCTCTCCTCTAAGGGACTCCCCTGCTATGAATTGGGAGGAGGGTCTGAGAAGTTAGAAGGAGAGGTGGCAAAAGTTTGAATGGTTCAAAAGAGGGGGACTCTATCTCTAGAATCCTCCTCTACTTGGGGACCAGTGCTTGGGTTCAAGTTGCAGGAAGTGGTTTGGATTTGGGAGGAGTTAATAAATCAGTCCCTTGGTCAGCAAATATTTACAGAGCAAGGGCTTTTTTTTCTTTCTTTCTTTCTTTTTTTTTTTTTTTAAGAGAGTATAACATAAACACAGGAAAAAAAAAACACACAACAAAACCCAAAACTTAGAAAGTATGTGTTGATGGATTGGTAACTATGAGCCACGACAGCTGGGCTGTGTGTTTAGTGTTCACCTGTGGTCACTGAACCGTAACATCTCATAGTAGGTGCTCAGTAATGTACATTAGGGGTGCCTGAAGGCCTCAGGTCATGATCCAGGGTCCTAGGATGGAGCCCCACATCGGGCTCCCTGCTTGGCTCCCTGCTTCTCCCTCTCCTACTCTCTCTGCTTGTGTTCCCTCTCTCGCTGTGTCCCACCCTGTCAAATAAATAAAATCTTAAAAAAAAAAAAAAAGGTACATTGGTTCAGCAAATCAGTGAATACGCTAATAGGTCTTACATCTCCCAAGGGCCAATGCTGACTTTCCACCTGCTCCAGGAGAGCTCTGCTGATATGTCATACCCACAGCCCAGCCTCACTCCAAGCCCCATCCTTTCCTCATACCGTGTGTCCTCTTGCTGACTTAGCCTTTCTGTCAGTAACTGCATCCCACTCCCCCTGAAACTGGCCTCCTGTTTCTTCCACATCCAGTCAGCCCACAAAGCCTCCCAATTCTCTCCGTCCAAGGTCTTCTTGAGGGTCAGCTGTTTTGTGTTACTTGTCCAGGTTCTCTGCACCACAGCTCACTGGAAGAGATTGTTGCCCCTGTTTTATAGAGAAGGGATTTTGCTTAAGTCACACAGCCAGCAAGTGCCAGCCTTGAGGCCTAAGGTCTGGTGTCTGTGTCACCAAACCCTTAGATGCCTCCACCACTTTTCACCACTATGCTCAGCTCAAAACCCTTCACCACTGGTGTCCCCCTCCCTGCCCTCTCTCTTCTCACTCTACAGCTTTGAGATGCTCTGTGTATAGATGTGCTGGTCAGTTCACTGTTCTCTGAACATTCAGAAAAGGGGGCACAGTACATTCAGGGGGCACCGATGTGAGCCTAGTCATGAAAGCAAAAAAAAAAAAAAAAAAAAAGTGTAAGGTGTGTGTGTGGGGCCCAACACACCTGACCGATCTTGAGGTTTCTGAGCATTTGAGTAGAAAGTTGTGTAAGAGAATCCAAGATGGTATTTGTTATGTGATCCTTCTGGGCCAGCTTGAGTTTGAATAGTCCCCAGGCAGTAAAGAGCCTGGACAGCTTTTGAACTGCAGAGTGATCTGCCCAGAGCTTTGTCTTGATAAGATTACTTTGGCCCTGACCCCCCTCCCCGATCTCCTCCCCTCAACCTCACCCAATCAGAGCCCAGGTGAGAGCCAGGCGATAGAGACTGGGAAGTTGAGTCTATGGTTTCAAGTAAGGGGGCCGGGCCCCAAAGATCTCTTCCCTCTGCTTTTCTCAGTGACTCCCAAATCCTTCGGGTTATCTGGCAAGCTGAGAAAACTGCTTTGTGAGGTGACCCCGGCATCGGGACGAGAGCGCTTTTTGTGGAGCCCCCTGGATAAGCAGTCTTGGAGAGGTTCCTCAGGACCCTGGCTGGAGATACCGGAAGCCAGACTCCTTTCCCAGCCCTGGCAGTGCCAGGTGTACCACGGGGAGAGGCTTCTCGGGACAGCGGTGTACCTCTCTGAGCCGGCTGGCCCAGGTCTGAGACCCCACAGCGCCGCGGCACCCGCTCCAGGCCAGTCCTCTTGATCCCACTTTCCAGACCCCTCCCTGCCCACCCGCATTCCAGATCTTTTCTTTCTAACCTCTAGCTCTTGTCCAGGCCCCAACCCCCTTCCACCATTCATTAGCTCATGATCCTGGATAAGTCCCCAAACTCCGGGCCTTGATGTCTGCCTCTGTAACATATGTGGGGTGGCAAGATATCCTTTGACCCTGTGCCTAATGTACTTCTTCTCTAGGTGCCCGGCGCTCTGGGAGGGCCCCAGGTGCCCCCAACACAGGCCATCTCCCTCTCTTTCTCATCCTTGGTATTCTCTCTCTGCTTTTGATGACTGGAGCCTTTGGCTTTCACCTTTGGAGAAGACAGGTGAGCTGGGGACACCCCTCAGGCCCTGCCAGCCACTGGCCTCCCCTCTCTTCAGTTTTCTTTTCTTTTCTTTTTTTCTTTTTTTTTAAGATTTTATTTATTTATTTAACAGTCAGAGATCACAAGTAGGCAGACAGACAGGCAGAGAGAGAGGGGGAAGCAGGCTCCCCGCCCAGCAGAGGGCCCGATGCAGGGCTCGATCCCACGACCCTGGGATCATGACCTGAGCGGAAGACAGAGGCTTAACCCACTGAGCCACCCAGGAGCCCCTCTCTCTTCAGTTTTCTGAATGGCACCCCTTCCTCAGGGAAGATGACCGAGGTGGACTCCTCATCCTGCCTTCAGAGCACCCCCCCACCGCCGCCTTCCTAAGCCTCTCCAGGGACTCCTTGTGCCTGGAGGACTCAAGGGAGGCTTGAAGGGGCTGAGAAAAGGCCTGGGACTGGATAGGGAAGGGCAGGAGGCTGGGAAAGGACAGACACACTCGGCATCCTCCTTATTCTCTTTCCCTTCATCCTTCTCCCCACCGGCCCTCCGCGGATTCCCACAGTGGCTTCAGAGAAGATTCTCTGCCTTGGAGCATGGGACTCACCCACATCAGGCTCAGAGCAAGCTAGGGGAGCTGGAGCAAGAGCCGGAGCTGGAATTGGAGCTGGAGCCAGAGCCCGAGCTGGAGCCAGAGCCCGAACCGGAGTTGGAGCTGGAGCCAGCGAAACTCTGACCTGGAAGCCCACAGATCTGCACAACTAGGTCCAAATAAACTCCCCATCAGCAGCAAGCCCGAGTCTGACTCCTTCTTGTCCAGGGAAGGTTCTTGTCTCTGCCCAGCCTCTGGGGGCTCCCTTCTCCCACCTCAGCCTTCCGACCTACTTTCCCCAGCCAATCTCTCTTATCTTCCTCTTTTCTGTTCCTGGCCTCTTCGTGATTCTTTCTGCCTTGGTCTTTCTCTTGCTCTCTCTCTCTTTCCCCTGGTAGTCGTTTTTCTGAAGCTCCGAAAAAGCCCTCACCCCTTACCTCTAAAGCTCTCTTCTGTGTCCTTCGCTTGTATTATGCTAGCTGCCCTGGTTTCCTTTGTATTTCCCCTGGCCCACCCCATCCCACACTTGGCTCCATTTCACATTGTCCTTGGCCCTTTTGCTGCAGTGCGCGCGCGTGCGCCCGTGCGCGCGCGCGCACACACACACACACACACACACACGGAGGAGCCCTGCTATGTCACGTCCTCCAGGGGATCAGGTCTTGCAACCTTTCTGGGCAGCTGGCTGAGGTTCCTGCTTGCCTCTTCCCCACCCCCATGTTCTTGGCTCTGGGCAACTTGTCTGGTCCCAGGCACGAGAACACACTGCCACCCGGTGGTCACTGCTTATCATAGCATGGGAGGGCGCTGGGCAGGCAGGGGCAGGCCGGAGGAGATGAACAGCGCAAGTGGTCCAGACAGGCCCTGATCCCTGCGGGCAGGCACCACCTCGGCGGGGTTCACTTTCTACGGTCTGCGTATGTGTGTGCACCAAGCCACGGTCACCTAGCCAGGGCACTCTCCAGGAGAGGGACTGAACCATGCCCACCTCAGGACACAGAGACCCAGCGGGAGGTTGTGAACCGAATCTGACAAAGGGGAGTGCTGTGAACAAAGGCCCCATGTGGGGAGAAAAATGGCCAGCAAGACTGCTGGCGATGGTGTAGCTTTAGGAGTCCAGAGACCTGGCTTCTGATCCTATCTCTGCTGATCTCCTCAGCCTCGGTTTCCTCCTATTATACGGAATAATGGTAATAACCCATGAAAACGGGTTGCTGTGAGTATTGGATGGTCAAAGGGCTTTGAAAACTGAGGTGCCCCCGTGCATATGATTTGTTTGTCTGATCACCCATTTGTGAAGGAGGAAGCCGGCGGGTCCTGGTCACGCCAGGAAGGGTACAGAAGCCCCCACGAGCCTGCCTGCCTCCCTCATTGTCTGTCTCTGTCTTGGAGAGAACATTCACCTGAGCTGTCCTTCCGCAGAGGGTGCACACAGCCTCGGGCCCCCAGCAACCTCCCACCCCCAGGAACCTAGAGGTCCCTCTGTGATACACGCAGGGCTCAGCCGCACACAGCTCTGCCAGGGCATTTTAACCCTGGACTGGAGGAAACAAAGACTGGTAGGGAGTGGGAGTGAGCCTGCAGAAGTGGGGGGCACAAGGTGTCATGTACAGGCGCTATGGCAGAGACCCTGCTAGGTATCCCACTGCGCCTGGGTGCCACGTGCCCAGTGACACAAAACAGGAGGCTGAAGTTATCCCTGTGGAGACACAGTGGCCCGAGACTTGGGGATACCTCTGTTCTGGGCAGAACCTTAGAGGGCGAGGGGCACCCTCTGAAGCCTGAGTAATGAACCATTTAAAACAACCTGAGTTTCCGAGCCTTAGGTTGGTGGTAACCATTGCCTTGTCACAGAAACAGTGGCACAGAGAGAGGCTCTGACACTCACCAGAGATCATCACGCTGTAAGGTTAGGTCCTTGAAGTTCCTTCGAGAAGCCTCGAAAGCATCTTTCCCAC
Organism: Lutra lutra; assembly: GCF_902655055.1. Classification (NCBI taxonomy): domain Eukaryota; kingdom Metazoa; phylum Chordata; class Mammalia; order Carnivora; family Mustelidae; genus Lutra; species Lutra lutra. The sequence continues at coordinate 42,601,596 of NC_062285.1, forward strand.
CCTTTGCTGTGGGCTGGGGACAGTGGCTGAGGAGACACCTCAGGTCTGCCCTGTGACCCTACTCTCCTTAGGGTGTGGTGGGAGCCCCCATGTTTTAATGGGGTAGGGGTTTCCTGGAAAGTTCTGTGGGTGGCAATTTTCCTCTCTACTGGGTAACAACCTATGCCCTTTGGGCTGATGAGATCAAGGATTCACCGTTGTCTATGTGGGGACTTCCCCATGCTCCTGAACCAAGGGGACAGGGAGGGGACAAAGGCAGAATGAAAGGCCACCTGGTTCCTCTACCCACTAAGAAAAAGAGCAAAGGGTAGAAGGAGGAAAGGGCATGGGGCTTGGGCATATAGGGCTCCTCCTTTCATTCTTACTTCTTCCTCTGTGGGGTCTCTCCTAGGGGTGACACATTTCTGCTCCTCCCCTTTCCCCACAAAGCTCCACTCCGCATCTGGCAGGATAACCTCAGACTCTTTTACTGTCCGCTTAAGACCCCCCAGGGAGCTAGCTGAATTTATCTTGCATCTCCAAGTTCATTGGCAAACCAGTGTTCCAGGTTGGGGTCCTGGAGGGGAAAGGACGTGAAGGAGGCAGGGAGCTCAGGAAACTTCAGTGGGGGCTGGGGTGGAGGATCATCTTAAACCCTTGTTAGAAAGGAAGGAAGCGGTGTGCCTGGGGGGCTCAGTGGTTAAGCTCAGGTCCTGATCCCAGTTCCTCGCTCAGCTGGGAGCCTGCTTCTCCTCCCTCTGCCATTCCCACCCACTCCCGCCCTACCTGTGCTCTCTGGCTCTCAGTCAAATAAATAAACAAAAAACCAACCAACCAACCAACCAAATAAATAAATAAAATAAATAAATATCTTTATATTTAAATATAAAATAATAATAAATATAATAATAAATATAAAATTTTTATTTACTTATTTATTCTATTTTTTAAAAAGATTTTATTTATTTATTGGACAGAGAGAGAGATCACAAGTAGGCAGAGAGGCAGGCAGAGAGAGGAGGGAAGCAAGCTCCCTGCTGAACAGAGAGCCCGATGTGGGGCTTGATCCCAGGACTCTGAGATCATGACCTGAGCTGAAGGCAGAGGCTTAACCCTCTGAGCCACCCAGGCACCCCAATAAGTAAATAAATAAAATCTTTTAAAAAATGAAGTTAAAAAAATAGATGCTCTATTGCCACATAAAAGTCACCCCAAAAGTCAGTAATTTAAAACATATGATCTCACACTTTCAGGAAGCTAAGAGCAGCTTAGTGGAGTGCTTCTGGTGCAGGGTTTCTTGTGAGGCTGCTAAGATGTGGCCCAGGGCTGTGGTCATCTGAAGGTTTGGCCAAGGTGGAGGATCTGTTTCCAAAAAGGCTTTCTAGGGTGGTGGCTGGTCAGAGGCTGGAGTTCCTCCCTGAGTGGGCCTCTCCATAAGGCTGCCCACGACATAGCAACTGGCTTCCTCAGGGAGAGAAAGTGGCCAAGAAGAAAGCTATCGAGTCTCTATAACCTCATCAAGAAAGGGATATACCATCACTTCTACCCTAGTCTATTGGTCACACAGACCAGTGCTGATACAATATGGGAGGGGACAACACACGGTGTGAATTGGAAGTAGCGAGAATCACTGGGGGCCATCTTGCTTATGATAGCTTGATAGCTTGTCTCTCATGGGGGAATAGTGCCTGAAAGGGAGAGAGGTCAAATGAGGAGAAGGAGTTCCTCCATCTGAGTTCCTCCATCCCTAGCACTGCAATGGGCCTGATAGCCTCCTCTACTGTCTACGGCCAGAGTTTCTGGAAGCCAAACGAATTCCAGGGTCTTGCCAAGTCAAGTGTGTCAGGGAAGAGGCCATACTGTGCTCATTCAGATCACATTTGCCAGTGCGCCCCTGACTTTGAAGGCAGTGGGGTTGGGGCAGGCATGGCTTTTAGCTGCTGTGGCTGACAGTTTCTCCAAGGGCTGCAGGTGCCAACTGGCTGAGCCCAGGCGGAGCTCTGAAATTGGCCTGCTCCAACCTCCCATGGGAGGCAAGAGGCCCAGGAGCCTCCCTCTGAGTTGCCGAATGTAGTCCGGGAATTAGGGACAATATGGCTGGGGTAGAGGTGGGTCAGCCCTCTAAGACTCTGCTTCCCAAACAACAGCCTCGGTCACCCCCTCCCCCACCTCCCCCATCTCCAAGCCCTACCCCCAACCCCTTTCGCAGAGGGTGTCGTTGCAGCTGCAGAAGTTTCTGGTAAAGAGGCCACCACAAGCCTGCACCTGGGGCTTCCAACTCCCTACTCCACAGGTTGCCGTACCCCTTCTCCAACAGCCTGGTCCCCAACACTCCATCAGCGGCCACCAAGTGGGCTTTGCTCCTCTCCCCATCTTTCTCCCACCTCAGGCTCCTTCCCCTCCTCCAGACTGGAGACAAAACGTACACAGTAAAAGTAGCTCTCTACCAGGAAGCAGGAGCCTTCTGGAAATCCCCATGCTCCATGCTTACAGGTTTGTGATGGAGCAAACAGCTTCACTTCAGTTTCTTCTTCCATAAAAGGGGAACAGTAATACCTACCAAAAATGCTTGACATGTGCTAATGTATGTGAAAGTACTTGGAAAGTGGAAAATCACTCAATTGATGGGAGGGATCACAGCGGTGCGAAGCCTCAGAAGGCCCCAGACGGGCTTGTCAGCCTCATACTCCTCTGTCACCGTGGGAGAAGAATTCTCTTAGCCATCAGCCTGGCCTTCCTTTTTTTAAAATTAATTAATTAATTGGCCTTTCTTAATGCAGAGGGGAGGTGGTGGGGGCCGGGGTGGGGGGAAATCATCAAGGGCTGGGTCTCCAGCAGCCGAGTTGGAATCCCAGTTCTACCAATATGGTTGGTAGCTCTTAAACTGTTCAGGCATCACTTTCTTTATCTGTGTGATCTGGAGAAGAGCACATATGTCCCATCATTGTCATAAGAATCAAATAAAATGCACAACCATATAAAGTACACAGCAGTTCTAACTGCTCAGCAGAAACTTCCTCTCTCCTCCTGTTATCTTCTCCTGTTTGGAAACCCCAGAGGGAGGGCCAGGTCCTTGGGGCCTGTTAACTCCTGAGAATCCAACGTCATGGGTGCTCAAGGTTACAGACCCCAGGGCTGGACAGGTGGCCCTGAGCTAGATTCAGTCCTTTGGAATGCTTTGTTTGACTCAGTCAGGGCGAGAACAATTAGTTGCCAACGTTAAAATTAGGGGATATCATATAAATGCTTGGTATTCCACCTTTCCTTGAAAGTTTGATAGAACAGGCAGGCAAGTCTGGGTTCACGTTCTGGTGTTCCTCTCCTATCATCTCTGCTGGAGCTGTGTGCTCAGTAGCTGCCTCATTAAAAGGCACATTCCCTCCAGCTGACGCACCTCCTTCCCCACCCCTCCCTATTGTTTACGCCAGCCTACTTTCTCACTCATGGTACCTAGCAGGCTCCTGTAGTAGTCATTCGATTTTGTGATCCCTATCCTTGGCTTTCCATTCATTTATTCATTCATTCAAAAAGTATTCAACAGGAATTTAAATAAAATCAAAGCAAATAGGAGCACTTGGGTGGCTTAGTCGGTTAAGTGTCTGCCTTTGGCTCAGGTCATGATCTCAGGGTCCTTGGCTCGATCCCTGTGTCGGGCTCCCTAATCATCGAGGAGCCTGCCTCTGCCACTCCCTCTGCTTTTGAGCTCTCTCTCAGTAAATACATCTCTCAAATAAATAAACTCTTTATTTTATTATTTTTTAAGATTTTTATTTATTTGACAGAGAGAGAGCACACAGCAGAGGGAGCAGCAGGCAGAGGGAGAGGGAGAGGCAGGCTCCCCACTGAGCAGGGAACCCAGTTCAGGACTCGATCCCAGGATCCCGGGATCATGACCTGAGCTAAAGGCAGTAACTTAATTGACTGACCCACCCAGGCGTCCAATAAATTCTTTTTACAAAAAAAAAAATAATAAAATAGAATAAAATAAGAATAACATATCCAACAGCTAGGGCTGGAGGAGGAGGATCAGCAGTAAGTGTTTAAAGGGTACAGAGCTTCATTTGGGGAGGATGAAGAGGTTCTGGAGATGGATGGTGGTGATGGCCGCCTAATAACATGAACGTATTTAATGCCACAGAACTGTAGGCTTCCAAATGGTTTTATTATTTATTTATTTATTTATTTATTTTTAAAAAAGATTTTATTTACTTATTTGACAGAGAGAGAGAGATCACAAGTAGGCAGAGAGGCAGGCAGAGAGAGGAAGGGAAGCAGGCTCCCCGCTGAGCAGAGAGCCCGATGCGGGGCTCGATCCCAGGACCCTGGGATCATGACCAGATCCGAAGGCAGAGGCTTAACCCACTGAGCCACCCAGGTGCCCCACCAAATTGTTTTAAAATGATAAATTTCTCAGTATGCATATTTTAGCACGACAAATTTAATACCAATAAATACCAACACAATTCAATTTCTTTTTTTTTAAGATTTTATTTATTTATTTGATAGAGATCACAAGTAGGCAGAGAGGCAGGCAGAGAGAAAGGAGGAATCAGGCTCTCTGCTGAGCAGAGAGCCCGATGTGGTGCTCAATCCTAGGACCCTGAGATCATGACCTGAGCCGAAGGCAGAGGCTTTAACCCACTGAGCCACCCAGGCACCCCTCAATTTCTTTTTAAAAGAGAGAGTTCACCCTCATGTCCGAGTGGGGGTTGGTGTGGGGATGGAGGGAGAGAATCTTAAGCAGTTTTCATGCTCAGCACAGAGCCCAATGTGGGGCTCAGTCCCAGGACACTGAGATCATGACCTGAGCTGAAATCAGGAGTTAGACATTTCACCGACAGAGCCATCCAGGTGCCCGTCAATATATTTAATAAAGGATTCAATAGTAATAAGGGTCTACCAGGCCCAAGCACTCGGCTGGGTGCTAAGACAGACAGACAGACATGGTCACCGCTTGAGCCTGCCAGAGAGACACTAAACAGTAATTTCATAACGATTACACCTGGACGAGTGTTTGCAAGAGAGAGGAAGCATGGGGTACTGGCCCATCTTACCTTATTAATGGAACCTGGTTCCAACCAGGGAGCTTGAGACGAAGGGTCACGTGCAGAGGATAGCGGAAGCAACAAGGTGCAGAAAATCCTGCAAATCCTGCTGCAGAGTGTGGGGTGGGGGGTGGGGGGAGTGCTCCCGTGCCTCCCTTACCTCTGAAGCACCTGCCTCCAGACTTCTTTCAGGTAAGGAATCATCTTCAGGGCACCTGGGTGGCTCAGTTGGTTAAGGAACTGCCTTTAGCTCAGGTCACGATCTGCGAGTCCAGCTCCCAGCTCCATGGGGAGTCTGCTTCTTCCTCTGACCTTTTCCTCTTTCATGCTCTCTCTCACTGTCTCTCTCTCAAATAAATAAATAAATAAAATCTTAAAAAAAAAAAAAGAAAAGAACTCCTCTTCCATCTCAGTTAAGCTTCTGTTATGTTGAATTTTCTTTCACTTGCTGCAGAGCCCAACGCTCCCTGATACACACTTGGCAGGGAAGCCTTTCTTGATCTCCCGGTTGAAATAAGGCTCCATATAATAAGATCCCAGCACTCTGGGCTTCTCTTTTGTAGCATGTGTCCAATTGTGATGGCATTATTAATTGTTCAGTGTCTATGATGGAGGCTGGAGCAGTGACCACATCTAGCTTCCCAGCACCCACAGAGGGCCTTGGGACTAGAAGACACTTGAATGGGGAGGCCTGGCTGGCTCCGTCGGTAGAGCCTGAGACTCTTGATCTCAGGGTTGTGGGTTTGAGCCCCACTTTGGGTGCAGAGATTACTTAAAAATAAAATCTTAGGGACGCCTGGGTGGCTCAGTTGGTTAAGCGGCTGCCTTCGGCTCAGGTCATGATCCCAGCGTCCTGGGATCGAGTCCCACATCGGGCTCCTTGCTTGGCGGGGAGCCTGCTTCTCCCTCTGCCTCTGCCTGCCATTCTGTCTGTCTGTGCTTGCTCTCTCTCCCTCTCTCTCTGACAAATAAATAAAAAATCTTTAAAAAAAAAAAAAAAAAAAAAAAAATAAAATCTTAAAAAAAAAAAACAAAAATAGGGGCACCTGAGTGGCTCAGTGGGTTAAAGCCTCTGCCTTCGGCTCAGGTCATGATCCTGGGGTCCTGGGATCGAGCCCCGCATCGGGCTTTCTGCTCAGCCAGGAGCCTGCTTCCCTTCCTCTCTCTCTCTGCCTGCCTCTGCCTACTTGTGGTCTCTGTCTGTCAAATAAATAAATAAAATCTTTAAAAACAAAACAAAACAAAACAAAACAAAAAAACAAAAATAACACAGCTTGTTGAATATATGAATGAACGGGCAGAACTGGGTTAGATCAGAGGTTAGAAACTTAAATGCCCGTTAGGACCTGTGAGGTAATGTGAGAAAAGCAGGCAGGCTGTAAACAGGTGCCCAGGAAGGGGATGAAGCCTTAGAAGGATACACACCCTCTCTGTAAAGGATAGCCCTAGAGGTTGCACTGAACGCTTGCACTTATATCCATTAACCAAAGTTGAGTCATTTAGCCACATCCAGTTGCAAGGGAGGCTGGGATCCAGTAGACATTAAATCTGGGCAGGCCCGAGCTCAGCTAAAGAAGGGAGCAGTCTATTACTAAGGAAGAAAGACACAACATTTTGGGGACAACTGAAAGTCTTTGCAGAGAAATAGTGAAGATCTGAAGAATGAACAAAAATTTCCTCTGTTAGGGGCACCTGGGTGGCTCAGTGGGTTAAGCCTCTGCCTTTGGCTCAGGTCATGATCCCAGGGTCCTGGGATCGAGCCCCGCATCGGGCTCTCTGCTCAGCGGGGAGCCTGCTTCCCTTCCTCTCTCTGCCTGTCTCTCTGCCTCCTTGTGACTTCTGTCTGTCAAATAAATAAATAAATCTTTAAAAAAACAAATTTCCTCGGTTAGTGGTTCTCGAAGTATGGCCCAGGGGGGCAGGGGTCCCCGAGACCCTTTCAGGGAGAGTTTGAGGTCAGGCTACCTTCATAAAAACAGTAAGACGCTGTTGGCTTTTGTCACTTTGTTGACATTGCAGTGATGTTGCAAAAGCAATCTGGGTTAGACTGCTGCCTTAGCACAAATTAAGGCGGTGGAGCCAAACCCAGCTTGTCATTGTGTTCTTTACCGCCAGGCCCTTGCAGTAAAAAAAGAATAAAAATATTAATGCCACTTGCACTTAAGAATGCCTTTGATGAAGCAGTGAATATTAATGTTATTACATCTCAAACGTTGAGTACACCGTGTAATAAAACGAGAAGCAGCACGATGCCTTTCTGCCACAAATGAATCACAAGGGTGTCTCCAGTAGAAATGTCTGCGTGAATTGTTGGAGTTGGGAGCTCAACTAGCTGCTCTTTTCCTGGGAGGGAAAGGGCGCGGTCACATGGGCACCTTTAAAGAGCACTGAGGGCACCAGCGCTCAGGCTGCTGGTGGAGGATGGCCTAGAGGATGACAGAATGGGGAGGCCAGGAGACCAGCGAGGAGGCAGGGGCTGTTGTCCTGGCACAGGATGGGGAAGGCGCCTGGGGTCGGAATGGATGGAACGGTGGTAGTGGAGCAGAGAGACTTGGAAAGACTTCTGAGAGAGTTCGAAGGTAACATCCACAGGAAATGGCAAATAAACACTTGGGAGGGGTTGGGTGAAGGAGTCGGAGAGTACATGCAGTTGATCTGGCCTGAGCAGCTGGGAGGTGGCAAAGCCCTAGCTGGGCAGGGACTTGCAGGAGAAGGAGGTCTGGAGGGAGGTGGTAAGCCGATGAGAAGTGGCCCGTGGGACACATTGGGTTTGCTGTGCGGGGAGCATCCAAGTGGAGATGTCCAATGGGCAGATAGATCTACACATCTGGAGCATGAGAGAGACCTGGGCTAGAGAAACACTCAAGGGCTGGCCAGAGATGAAGGGCTGGAGGAAAAGGATCTGGTCCATGGTCACTTTGGGGGTCACTCTGCAGGTCTCAGCCCAGGCCTTCTCTGCCACGCTGGGCCACCAGTAATGCTTCCTGTCCCTCCCCGCTGAACAAATGCCCTCAAGATTCTGGAGTCAGGGGCGCCTGGGTGGCTCAGTGGGTTAAACCTCTGCCTTCAGCTCAGGTCATGATCTCAGGGTCCTGGGATCGAGGCCCGCATTGGGCTCTCTGCTCAGCAGGGAGCCTGCTTTCTCCTCTCTCTCTATGCCTGCCTCTCTGCATACTTCTGATCTCTCTCTCTCTCTGTTTCAAATAAATAAATAAAATCTTTAAAAATAAATAAATAAATAAAAAAGATTCTGGAGTCAGGGGTTGCTTGGGGCTTACCAAATGCCCTCATGTGTCCCCCACCTCCCTCTCACTTCTTCTTTTGAAGCCCGAACCAAACTGCAGTGTCATCAAAGCCATCTTTTTTCTTGTTATGCAACAAGTTCAGTGACACTCTGAACTCCAGTCTGGTTCTGCTCAAATTTTTCCCTTGACTTTGGCATTTTCACTTTGACATCTTCCCTGAGAGGCAGGGGGTGGGGACCCCAGCCCCAGATGGTGACGTTGGGGGTTGGCCCAGGCCTGGGGTGTGGAGGAGCCTCACCACCAGGCTTCCTGTCTCTTCGTTTACATACATCTCTGCAGAAGTAACAAGCACTCTCCTCAGGGGGCTCCTGGCCACACACTCCCAGCCTTCACATAGACACACCTGTGTGAAAAGCAGAAGGGAGGGAAGACACAAGTCCCAAGGTAAGATGGATACGGTCAGTTTCATTTCTTTCCAAGGGTCTGGGAAGGGGAGGAGAACGTGACAGCAGATGCGTTTTGGAAGGTTCTGGACTCTCAGTTCTCTGCCTACCACTCTGGTCATCTTCTCTTGTGTTTCGCACTAAATGAACTGTGAGTTTCAAGAGGCTGGGGACTATGGCAAACTTCTCTCCACATCCCCCTGTGCACAGTTCAGTGCCTGGAGCAGAAGGTGCTCCTCAGAGTGGCGCTGAGTTAGATCGTAAGGTCAGAGAAGGCACAGATACTGGAGGCCACCCAGGCTGAGAAAGGCGGTGGGAGGCAACTAGATAAGGGGCCATGGAGGATAAGAGGATAGGAAGAGGGGAAAGAGGGAGAAAAGACAGAAGAAGGGGTGGGAAACGAATAGAAAGAATAAATGTGTATTAAGGAGGAAGGATGCCCATAAAAAAATTAAACGAAAAGGGGAAACAAAGGAAAAAGCAAGAAAATAGAAGGACAAGCGAAATCTAGTCTAGAAACGAGTCTCCCCAGATGAATTTTCCCAATGACGCCATTGCCAGAAATTCACACCAGAAACCATATTTGTTTGCAGAATGTCATAAGCCCTATGACTGAGGTAGGTTCCTTTACTATCTTTTCTGCTTATATTTATTTGTACATTTTTGTCTAACTTGGGGCATTTTTAGGATTTTTGAACAATATGTCTAAGGGTGTTTCCATTTTAATGAGCTTAAAGCTCATGATTAACGAAATTCTCTGAAAAGGTTAAAACTGAGCTCTTAGATATGCAATGCTGTAAACATGATAGATACATATTCTTAGGTAAATACGTCATTAGAAAAATGGCTTCTAAGAAAATTTTAGATGTCTCAGCTGCTCTAGAAAAGGAGGCAAGGCAGTTTAGAAAAGGATCTGCAGGTCCCTCCTGGGCTTGGTGTGGTGTGGGGGGATGCAGGAGGTGTTACCCCTCGAGATGGAATGTCTTGTATAATCCCACCGCCCACCTCCACCCTCTGTCCTTTCCCCTCTCCTAAGACCTCCACGGCCTTGCAACGCTGTCCCCCAGGTATCCTCAGCCTTCCCTTTGACATATTCCAGGAGAGGGACCTTCTTTGGGAGAGGGACCTTCTCGGTATGGTCAGATTCCTCAAAATAGAAACGCCCCACTATCGCTAATTCAAACATTTTGCTCTGGGTGGGATAGCTCTTCCTGAAAGTCCCTTCCTTGTGGGGCAAATTTTTAGGGGTGCGAGGCTGACAGTAGAACCTGATGGGGGAGATCACCCCGTTTCATATTTTGATAAATAATTTCTTGTGCTGTGTTAGATTCTGTGGGCTCATACAAAATGGCCGCCTTCATAACCTCAGATGAAGGAGTTCCCCGAGGACAGGATCAGAGAGAACTCCCGACATGATTTCCCTCTTTCAGTTGGGGGGCACTTGGGTAGAAGAGGCCTACCTTGAAATAAAAGCTCCCCCCGACCAACTGGTTCTAGGCAGAAGGGCTGTAGCGGCTTAGGCCCTGATCCGGGCCATAATGGTGAGGTGGTGGCAACAAGGGATTTCGGCAGACCAAGGGTCTTGCACATTTTGGACACTCAACAAATGTTGAATGAAATAACTTTGATGAGGGTGAGTTATGCAAAAGGGGCAGACGGGGGCCTGGGTTTGTAGGGCTCTAAGGTTGAGCTCTGTTCCACACCTTTTGGGGGATAGAGGGGAAGGAAGGAAGGAGGGCACAGCACCCCCCACGTGGGCGTCTGAGGCAAAGGAGAGGATGGCGGAGGTTGCAGCCACTGAACCACAAGGGTCCCTTAGAGGGTCACGGTCTCTAGGAAGTGTAAACGAAGCCAGTAGAGAGCATGAATGCGGTGGGGGGCCCATCCCGCGGCGGGGCTCAAGGGGCTGCCTGGGGGCTCTGGGGAGAAGATGAAAGTGTCTGTGGGACCACACACTGTTGCTGTGGTGGGGCTGTGCCCTCTTCCTCTCCCCAGTCTTGCTCCTCATCCCATGTCGGGGGCCAGGGCAAGGGGAACAGGAACCTCAAGAGCTCAGAGAGTTTGTGAATGTGTGTTGCCATTTTGGTCTCACCGTTCTCTTGGTCCCTTTTGATCTCTCTTTTGGTCTCCAGCTCTGGGCCTGTGTGCTGCCTTTCAGAATGTCTTCATCCCTTTCCCTCTGACGCTGCCCAGTTTGTACTACCCTGGGCTTGGCAGGGGATCAGAAATTATGAGAAGTGTAGCGGTGCCTTTGACGAGCTGCTCTGGGTCTCTCCCTCCAAGCTTCCCTCGTTCTCCCTTGGGGTCTCTGTGCACTTCTTGGAATCTGTCCTTTTCCCTTGGTCCACCCTGCAGACATCTCCCTCTCACCCACCTTTGGCTCCAGGCTGTGCTCTTGGGCTCCCCTCACATCAAAGCTTGTTGAAAGCCTGTGTTCCTGCCAGAGGCCTGGATGCCTGTTTACTGGCAAGAAGGAGCTAGAGCTTAGTGGCAGCTGGAGGTGGAGATGAAAAAGGAGGAGAGAGGCAAGGGGCGCTCCGGGCCAGACCAACAGAGCCGGAATTGGTTCCTAGCATCCAAGGCTATGAGGAAGAGAGGTACAGATGTGGGGAGTTGAGTATGGGAGCCATCAGTGTGGGGAGGCACACATACAGAAATACACAGATGTGAGCAGAGGAACAAGGAGAGACAAAGGGAGAGAGAGAGAGAGATGGGGGGGCCAGAGCCTGGGGGACCAGCAAGCCCTCCCAGCCTCTCTAAGGCACTATGGCTTACAGGGTGCTACTGTACTGGGGCAGAGTGCCTCTGGGGAGGATGAGGATGTGGGAATCAAAAGCCTGCTCTTTGGGGTGGCAGCGGAAGCCCAAGTCACCAAAGCAAGCAGCAGCTGGAAACCCTTAGCTTCCCCCACCCAGCTGAGCCCCGGGGTGATTTGGGGAAGTACAAGGAGCTGGAGGTGGGGAAGGAGCCCTCGGCACAGACCCCAGGATCATAGCGTGAGGAAGAAGAAATGACCACCACCTGGGAGGGTCAATAGTGTCCCTAGCCTTCCCCAGGCATCTATACTGAATTTGGACCCTAGAGAAGGGATATTCCAAATGGAGACTCCTTTACTCTCTGCTCGCCAAGGACATAGCTGGGGACAAGTCCGGGATAGGGGGGACAATGGGAACCACTCTCAGACATAAGAGCGACCTTAGTGCACTCTTTCCCTTCAGCAACCCCATGCCCCATGCTAGCTTGTAAACAGCTGCCCCCGTGAGCAGCCTCCACCCTCTGTTTCTGGAAACCTTCTCGATTTCTTCACTTCCTATTTCCCTGGTTAAAAAAAAATTCTGTCAGAGACATCTAGCTGGCTCAGGTAGAAGATCATGCAACTCTTTTTTTTTTTTTAAAGATTTTATTTATTTATTTGACAGACAGAGATCACAAGCAGGCAGAGAGGCAGACAGATAGAGAGAGAGGTGGAAGCAGGCTCCCTGCAGAGCACAGAGCCCGACGCGGGGCTCGATCCCAGGACACTGGGACCATGACCTGAGCCGAAGGCAGAGGCTTTAACCCACTGAGCCACCCAGGTGCCCCCTTTTTTTTTTTTTTTTAAAGATTTTATTTATCCATCTGACAGAGATCACAAGTAGGCAGAGAGGTGGGCAGAGAGAGAGGGGGAAGCAGGCTCCCCGCGGAGCAGAGAGCCCGATATGGGGCTCGATCCCAGGACCCCGAGACCATGACCTGAGCTGAAGGCAGAGGCCCAATCCACTGAGCCACCCAGGTGCCCCAAGATCATGCAACTCTTGATCTTAGGGTCGTGAATTTGAGTCCCACGTTGGGTGAAGAGATTACTAAGAAAAAAAAATAAACTTAAAAAAAATTTCTGTCAAGTCCCTATCTTGTGTTAGGCCCTGAGACATTACTCTTTCAGGCAGATGGAGTGACTGGAGATGGCATTTTTTTTTAAGATTTTTTTTATTTATTTGAGAGAGAGAGAGTATGAAATGGGGGAGGGTCTGAGGGAGAAGCAAACTCCCTCCTGAGCAGGAAGCCTGATGCGGGACTCGATCCGGGAACTTCAGGATCATGACTTGAGCCGAAGGCAGTCGCTTAACCAACTGAGCCACCAAGGCGCCCCCTGGAGATGGCATTTTTATATCATATCATATATATCATATCATATATATGATATGATATAAAATTTTATATTATATCATATCATATATATCATATCTGATATATATATATACATATATATATGTGTATATATATATATATATCCATATCCTCATTGGGAGGTCCATGTCCCCAGGACCCATCTGAGAACAACATCCCTATCATGGGTCAATGCCCAAAGGGAAACAGAATCTGCCTCTGATGGCTCAAGAGACTACAGAAAGGAGTTCTTCCCAGAGGTGGCAAGAGGGAATCAGCCAGAACATGGAGGCACACCAGATGTTAAGTGCAGTAGGCAGGATATGGAAGGGGCAAGGGTGAAATGATGTTTCTGGAACCTAGGGAGGGTTTGAGCTGTGGATCGGGGGCCACCTGACAGGAGCTACAGTCAGGGTGTGGGGAGAAGAAGGGGGAGGGAGGGAGTATAGCAATTGCCAGAAAGTAGGCCTGAGTAGGAAGAGAGTTAGGGAAAAGACCCCAACCTCTTTCTCTGACGCTCCTGTCTCTCGTGGGTGCGTCTGACTGGCCAATCCCAGCTAGTAGCAGGGGAGCAAGGGAGCCTACATGGTAGTCTGCAGAGATCAACCTCCTTGTAGAGAGCAGGGCAGGGAGGCTGAAGGACAGCCGAGGGGTGGGGAGGGGTGGAGAGGAGGGAGATTGGGGGGAGGGGCACGAGTAGGCAACATGGATCTGGGTGAATCGGCTTCATCCAGGACAGGGTGGGCATAGACACATACTTTAATGACCCACTTTAGTAACACAATTAATATGTCGAGTACAGAAAGAAGTCAGTGATTTTCCCTCCTCCATTCAATTCAATTTGGTCTAAGTTAACCAAACACACGCGAATCCCTTCTCAACGCTCCAGTGGGTGCTGGGCCCTACAGAGCTGGCTGGACCCTCATCTTTATCTTGGAGGAGATCAAGCTTCCCAACACTGTACCGCGAGATAGAAGGTGGACATGGCCGCAAAGGACATCAGCAGGGGCCTGTGGGAGTGGGCAGGGAGCTGCAGAGCTCAGTCAGCAAAGACCGGGCGGGCGGGGGACAGAGAAATAGATCTGGACACACAGTCTCCTCTTGCCGAGCTTTGGACCAAGTTCACGCTGACACTGCCGCCCAAGGCAGCCACCCCTCTGAGGCCTACTTGCAGTCTGGGCCTGGAGCGTAAAGATACCAGCCCTGTTCCCACCTGCCTTCCAGACATGATCTGGTGGCCCTCCTCCAGTCCCCACTCCCTCCATGTCATCTGGTCCCCTTCCCAAAGCTCTACACAGACCCTGTCCCGTCTATGCTCAAAATTCAGCAGTTCCTCCCAGTCGACTGCAGAGCAAAGCCCTGAGCTTCTAGCCTCCCTGGCAAGATTCTCAACCAGGCCTCAGATGCTTTCTCACATCCCACCCCCGTCCTCCCCAAGTCCTCTCCAGACTCCCAGCTGGGAGCTGGGCCCTGGCCCCTGACAGGCTGCCTAACCTAGCTGTGGCACAGTGGGGTTCCCCCCTTTCCCTCTAACTTATGGTTTGCACACTTGAGCCTATGCCAGTCAACTGGGGGGGGGGATGTGAAAACACAGCAGGCTAGACAACCCCCCACCCCCCCCACCCCCGGTTTCTGATTCAGCAGGACTGGGGTGAGGCCTGAGAATTTGCATTTCTAACAAGTTGACAGCTGCTGCTGATCCAGGACCATACTTTGAGAACAGATGCTCTGGGTGCCTGGGTGGCCCAGTCAGTTGGGTGTCTGCCTTCAGCTTGGGTCATGATCTCGGGCTCCCTGCTCATTGGGGAGTCTGCTTCTCCCTCTCCCTCTGCCTCTCCTCCCTGTTGGTGTTCTCTCTCTATCTCTCTCAAGTGAATAAATAAAATCTTTTAAAAAGAGAGAGAGAGAATCGCAGCTCTAACCTCACACTGCTCATTGTACTGGGTTCATTCAGAGCCTTTCTACACTCCCCCATCACCCCGCCCCAGCCGCCACCATCTCCAGAACTCACAGAAAACAACTCTGAAAACAGTATTTTTCTGCTTTCCCTCAGAGGCCTTACAGGGTTGGTCTGAGAGTGAGCCGGGAGTTACCCTCCACTCCTTCTCTCCCTCACCGCTCACAGTGTATCTGGCCCCAAGTACTGGGAATTTGCCCTCAGTCGTGCCGCTCAGGGCAGTCTTTTTCCACATTTCCATAGTTCTGACTTGTCTCAGTTCGGGCTTGTCTTCTCTCACCAGGATGGTCACCACCTGGCCTCCTGTGCTTGGCCTGCCTCCAGCTTGTCCCCCCACTCCCCCTCACAGTCACTGAAGGAAGCTACTCTGCACACCAAATCATGTCCTTCTTGACATAAAGTCCTTTACTGGTTCCCCGGTGCCTAGGGTCATGGCCCCTCATGGCAACATGGCATTTGAGGACCTTCACAGCTTGCCCTGGCCCCCTGTCTCCGTCCCCACCAGTTTGCCACCTTCTCTGTGAATCCTTTTTTTTTTTTTAAAGATTTTATTTATTTATTTCACAGACAGAGATCACAAGTAGGCAGAGAGGCAGGCAGAGAGAGAGAGGAAGCAGGGTCCCTGCTGAGCAGAAAGCCTGATGCGGGGCTCCATCCCAGGACCCTGGGACCATGACCCGAGCCGAAAGCAGAGGCTTTAACCCACTGAGCCACCCAGGCGCCCATGTGAATCTTTTTCTGAGGCCACTTTGAGAACCCACTCTGGCCTGGGCACAGCCCTGTGTGGCACCTACGGGTGGTTAGGTCCCTGGCTGGGCTGTGTGGGTCACCCCCTCGTATCCCTTTGTGCTTCAGGCCCAGTAAGCGCCTGCTGACTGATGATTGGTGTCTCCTCAGGCCCTGCCCTTTGTGCGGGGAAGACCCAGGTCCCTGCTTCAGCAAGGCCGCGATGAATCCAGGAGCTGCTCTTAGGTGTCTGCTCCTGGTGCTGGAGTTGGGTGAGTGCTCAGACTTGGGGTCCCAGTGGGAGGAGGGGCTGACTGGGAGATGCGGAGGTGAGGGGTTGGCCTTGAGGCCTGAGCTCCTTTTTTCCCACCTAGCGATGCTCCCCGCGGTCACTCAGGGGAGAGAAGTAGTGTTGGGGAAGGTGGGAGACACAGCCGAGCTGCCGTGCAGTGGTTCCGTGGGGAAGAACATACTCTTCAACTGGCTACAGTCTTCCACGGTCAAGATCCTGGGGCGTCAGGGCAACTTCTGGATCACAGGTAGGGTGGCCCAGCTCCCCGTCCAGGGAGGAAGACACCATGGACTGAACATGCCTGGTAAACTCAGATCACCAGAGGGGTCTGGTTGACTGCTCAGGGGCGCCCTCCCAGTTCAGGGTTTCCCTGTGCCACCTGCGGTGGCCCCGGGAGTGGCTCTCCGTGTCTGTTACAATTTCAGAATTTCAATGTCCATGGCCTTGTTTTAGTAGATATTAGAGAAATAACGATCATATAAAACCTGTAAGTTCATGGATGTTATTGCTACAGACCTAGGATGATATGTTTTTGCTTCCATTAAAAAGCAGCAGAATGATTTTTTTTCTAGCTTTTTAAAGAGGAATTAAGATCTTTATACTTCTTACGAACATATTTTGCAGTAAAGGAGTTTTACTGTCACATTCAGGTTTGCCCTCATGCTCGTCTTTAAATAATTCTTCTTTCTTGTTTGTATGGCCTCGAATCTTCAACATGAAGCACCATATGAGAAAACCTCATCAGCATGAAATGTGTTTTTGTAAATATGTTTTTTATTTTATAAGTTTGTTAGATTTACCATTGTTTGTACTTCATTGCTCATTTTTATTTTTTACTGTTTTTTTAAAGATTTTATTTTTAAGTAATCTCTACACTCAACATAAGGCTTGAACTCACAACCCCAAGACCAAGCGTCATACACTTTACCAGCTGAGCCTACCAGATGCCCCTCATTGCTTATTTTTAATATCTTTTTAATTATGAAAAATTTAAACATATAGAAGAGTAGAATAATTAGATAATGAACCCCCATGTATCCCACTCAGCTTCAACAATTACCAATTCATGGTTAGTTAATGGTTTCCTTTCATCTCCATCCCCAAACATCCACCACCACATTATTTTATAGCAAATACCAAACACTGTATCATCTAGTCTGTAAATACTCCAGTACGTATCTCCAAAATGTAATGACTCTTTTTTTCTTCCCCTCCTAAAATGTAATGACTCTTTTTTTTTTTTTAAGATTTTATTTATTTTGACAGAGAGAGAGAGAGTGAACACGAGCAGGGGAGAGGGGAGAGGGAGAGGCAGGCTCCCCAGCGAACAGGGAGCCTGATGTGGGGCTTGATCCCAGAACCCTGGCATTGTGACCTGAGCTGTGACTGAGCCACCCAGGTGCCCCAAAAGTAATGACTCTTTAAAAACATATCCACAGTATCATTGTCACCCATTAAGAATGAAGACTAAGGGGTGCCTGGGTGGCTCAGTGGTTAAACCTCTGTCTTTGGCTCAGGTCATGATCTCAGGGTCCTGGGATCGAGCACTGAATCGTGCTCTCTGCTCATCAGGGAGCCTGCTTCCCACCACCCCCCTGCCGCCGCCTGCCTCTCTGCCTACTTGTGATCTCTATCAAATAAATAAATAAAATCTTAAAAAAAAAAAAAAGAATGAAGAATAATCCGGGGTGCCTGGATGCCTCCCATAGTTGGGCATCTGCCCCCGGGGTCCTGAGATCTAGTCCCAAATCAGGCCCCTCGCTCAGCAGGGAGCCTTCTTCTCCTTCTGCCTTTCCCTGCTGTTCCCCCTGCTTGTGCTCTCTCTCTGTCAAATGAATAAATAAAACCTTTAGGGGCGCCTGGGTGGCTCAGTGGGTTAAAGCCTCTGCTTTCGGCTCAGTTCATGATCTCAGGGTCCTGGAATCGAGCCCCACATCGGGCTCTCTGCTCAGCAGGGAGCCTGCTTCCCCCCCCCCCCCGCCTGCTTATGATCTCTGTCAAATAAATGAACGGAATCTTTAAAAATAAATAAATAAATAAATAAATAAATAAATAAATAAATAAATAAATAAAACCTTTAAAAAAAGAAGAAGAATCCCCTAATGATGATACATATCCAGGCAGTATTCAAATTTTCCCAATTGCCTTTCATATTATATTTACATTTAGTTTATTTGAATCAGGATTCAGATAAAAATTTATGCATGATATTTGGTTGATATGCCCTTAAATCCCTTTGAATTTATGTATTTATTCCCCCAGATTTTTTTCCCTCTTATCACTGATTGGTTGAAGAAATGAAGCAATTGTCTCATGAAGTTTTGCACATTTGAATAGGAACTGGCTGCATTCCCATGGTGCCATTTAACATTCCTCTGTCCCTTGTATTGTCCATAGATTGGTGCTTAAATCTAGAGACTTGATTAAGTTCACATTTAATTTTTTAAAAAGATTGTACTTATTTATTTGTCAGAGAGAGAGAGAGGGTATGAGCGAACACAATCAGGAGGAGTGGCAGGCAGAGGGAGAAGCAGGCTCCCTGCCGAGCAAGGAGCCGGCTGTGGGATTCAATCGCAGGACCCTGGGATCATGACCTGAGCAGGCGCTGAACCAACTGAGCCACCCAGGCGTCCCAGTAATTTTTTGACAAGAATACCTCATAGGTGGTGTTTGGTACTACCAATTTCATCACATCAGGAGCTATGTAATGTCTATCACTCTTTTTGGGCTATTAAGATGAATTGATAGGTTCAAGTGTTAGCTGTAAGTGAGAATTATAAAAACATTTTTTTTTGTTTTTTAGTTTTTTTTATAGTTGCCTTCCATTTATGTCAAATGCTACAGACATTCTGTTTATTATAGCGGTAACAACTTTCCTTTTATTTATTTATTTTTAAGAAAGAGAGCATGAGCCAGGGATGAGAGGGCAGAGGGAAAGGGAGAGAGAGAGTCTTAAGCAGGGGCCACACTCAGTGCAGAAGCCGGATGTGGCCCTCAATCTCACGACCCGGAGATCATGACCTGAGCCAAAATCAAGAGTCGGGTGCTTAATCGGCCGAGCCACCCGGGTGCTCCTAAACTGTCCTTGTAAAATAAATGTATTTAATCTAAAAAACGTGAATGCATTTAAAGATGTTACATTAATAAGATAGGTAGTTTGGCCAAAATCATGTAGAAGATGTGTGGATGGTTGAAGTCTGGGAAACCTGGCTTTTGTCCAGGACTCCGACTTTACTAGTGAGGAAACTGAGGCCTGGGGAGAAGTCCCTGCCCCAAGTTTGTGCCGGGTCAAAGGCGGAGCTGGGGCTAGAGCTTTGGTCTTTCAACTCCCAGGCCTAGGCTCTCCTGTGGAAAGTTATCCTAGGTGCAATCAAAACTGAATTGGCCACTGTGCATAGAAAAGCCCCTCTGTTGAGAATGGACGTCTTTTGGGCGCCTGGGTGGCTCAGTTGGTTGAGTGACTGCCTTCGGCTCAGGTCATGATCCCAGAGTCCTGGGATCGAGTCCCACATCAGGCTCCCAGCTCCATGGGGAGTCCGCTTCTCCCTCTGACCTCCCCTCTCATGCTCTCTCACTCTGTCTCTCTCTCTCTCAAATAAATAAATCAAATCTTAAAAAAGGAAGAAAAGAAAACGGACATCTCTTCTTGCCTCCATCTACTGGGAGAAAAAATCCTGCATTTTTGGCAAGGAGGTTCTTGCTGGGCCCCAGAGGGAAGAATCAGACACCCCCCCACCCCACCACCCTGTCCACTTTTCATGTTTGGACATGAAGAAAAGAGAATATTGGGCTGGACTTTATTTATTTATTTAAAAAAAAACAACAACACTAAATCTGTTTCTTTTTTTTTTAATCTTTTTTTTAAATTTTATTTGTTTATTTATTTGACAGGCAGAGATCACAGGTAGACAGAGAGGCAGGCAGAGAGAGGGGGAAGCAGGCTCCCCGCCAAGCAGAGAGCCCAATGCGGGGCTCGATCGCAGGACCCTGAGATCATGACCTGAGCCGAAGGCAGAGGCTTTAACCCACTGAGCCACCCAGGCGCCCCAATATTTTTTTTAATGTCTTTTTTTAAAAAGGATTTTCTTTATTTATTTGACAGAGACCACAAGTAGGCAGAGAGGCAGGCAGAGAGAGGGTGGGGGGGAAGCAGGCTCCCTGCTGAGCAGAGAGCCCGATGTGGGGCTCAATCCCAGGACCCTGAGATCATGACCTGAGCCGAAGGCAGAAGCTTAACCCACTGAGCCACCCAGGCACCCCAAGGGCTGGATCTTTATTGACCCAAAGCCATTCCCTAAAATTAACAAAACCCCCAAACTCTGATCTCTTTCTGATACAGGCACACAAAGCAGAAGTCAGCAGGTTAACGGCCCTTGGCTTGCCCATGTCCTCTCCATCAAACAGCTGCTTGAGGAGGACCTTTTGGGGGTCACCTGGGTGGCTCAGTCAGTTAAGCTTCTGCCTTTGGCTCAGGTCATGATCAGAGGGTCCTGGAATCGAGCTCTGCACCGGGCTCCCTGCTCAGTGGAGAGCCTTCTTCTCCTTCTCCCTCTGCCCCTCCCCCAAGCTTGTGCTTTCTCTATCTTAAACAAATAAAATCTATCTTAAATAAATAAAATCTAATAAATAAAAAAATAAGAGGACCCTGTGATCAAACTAACTTGTGTCCTCCCCTGGCCTGTGGGCTCCTGGTGCCCATTATGTAATTTTCACTCCTGGGCAGAGCTCAGAACACTCCCACAAACTCTGCAAGTGATTTTCTTGTCCTAGAATTCTATTCTGCTGAATTGCTTGAAATAGGCAGACTTTAAGCTGAGACTTTATTTTTATTAATTTTAACATTAAAATGAGTAGAAAAAGTAAGACAGGTACATGGTAAACATTTAAAACCATGCAAACGATACCCAGTGTGTTAAAAACAAAATTCAGCTGAGTAAATTTGGAGATCTAACTGGCTTTTTCCAGTGATTCGTAAATTGGGCAACATCCTGTATAGCAAACAGAAAAGAGCTCTGTAGAGCTGTAGAGAAGAAAGGTTTTTGAAGGCAGAAAAGGGGTGGGAAAAGGAAGGTTATTAGCAAAGAGTGCATTGTTTCAGGCAAGGTCACCTGCTTGAGGGGACAGAAGGGGTCTGTCAGGCAGATTTCCTCACTAGAGCCAACCAGGTAATTCCAGATTGACTCATTAAAAATTATGTTGCTGGGAAAAGTTGAAACTGCATTAGGTTAGGTATGAAGTCTTGGTTTGCTGATGTGGGGGTTAGTGTAACTGACGCCATTTTGGTCCTGTTGGGTCTTTTTTCACAGTTCCCCTCTTTGATCACAGCTCTCAGCTAAACTGAGAGTGACATTAGCAGCTCTCCCAGCTATTGCTCTGAAGTTCTTGAAGTTTCTGTTGATTCTTTGTCTGGTACTCACAGGTCATGACTTCTCCCCCCTAATCTCTGTGACATTCATAGCTTATAACTTCAGGCTTACAATTTTGAAGCTGGTGGTTCTTTTTGTTCCTTTTCTGTTGTTCTAGTCTTAGGGAGATCATTTGCTCGGTGGTTAGCGACAGCAAACATTTGGGTCAATAAACTTTACTTGGGTCAATAAAGATCCAGCCCTTTTCTTCATGTCCAAATGCAGAGTGGACACGTGTGCCTGTCTGAATCATCCCTCTGGGGGCCCCAGCAAGAACCTCCTTGCCAAAAATGGAGGTCTTTTCTCCCACCGGACAGAGGCAGGAAGAAGAGACATCCATTTTCAAAGGCATCTAAAGCCTTTGAGAGAGAGGCACCTGGGGGGCTCAGTCCCTTAAACATCTGCCTTTGGCTCAAGTCATGATCCTGGGGTCCTGGGATCGAGCTCTGGCTTGGGTTGGACTCCCCACTCAGCAGGGACTTTGCTTCTCCCTCTCCCTCTGCCCTTCCCCCTGTTCATGCCTTCTCTCTCTCTCTCTCTCTCTCTCTCAAATAAATAAAATCTTAAAAAAAACAACAGCAACAAAGTAAAGTCTTTTTAAGAAGATACAGTGCACCAGGGAGACTACTATGATTATAATAAGCAGGAAAATTCCCAGTGTTTGAGTGTACTTTGAAATCATGATCCCTAAGACCCAAACCAATAAAAATCAAACAAGCCAAAGAAAGACCCCATTAAAAGAGTCACCTTTTCAAGCCAAATAGCTTGCTCAGTGATGTTATGTAACTGAGTTTCAGCTTCCCTAGAACGGTTAATCCAGGCTCAGCAGGTGGTACCGGCCAGGGCAGACACTTCTTTGCTCAGCAAAGAGAAAATTAAAGTCTGCCTTATTATCAAGAATCACTTTGGCCAGAGAATCGAAGGATTTTTGTTGGTCAGCTATTGTTTTAGCAGTGGATTCTGTAATATTTTCAAAAGTGAGGAAGTTCCTGATTGTATCCTCATTTGCATTTAATACTAGCTGGGGGAACACTGATCTACCAAGCTAATTTTGAATCAGGGATACCTACTGGTAATTCATGTTTGAGTCTGAGGTTCAGATCTGGAAAGGTGACTATTATGGAGACCAGTGAAATTTAAGGGTCTGTAGACCCTTAAGTGGTTTTCTTCTGATTACCCTTGTCTGGTGTCTCTTCTCCAGGTTTGGGGTTTTTCACCAGAGACAGGGAAATGGACCAGGGGGTCTCTAGCGTCATGGACAAATCAGAATTTTTTATGACAAATCCAGCAACCTGAAGGGTTACCCCCTTTGGCAATGACCTGGGAGATCCAGATGTTCTCCAAGACAATGCCAAAATAAAGGAAAGAGAGGAAGAAAGACTGTCATGTTCAGCTTAAGTGTGAAGTCTTTTTTTTTTTTTAAAGATTTTATTTATTTATTTGACAGAGAGAGATCACAAGTAGGCAGAGAGGCAGGCAGAGAGAGAGGAGGAAGCAGGCTCCCTGCCGAGCAGAAAGCCTGATGCGGGGCTTGAACCCAGGACCTGGGATCATGACCTGAACCGAAAGCAGAGGCTTTAACCCACTGAGCCACCCAGGTGCCCCTAAGTGTGAAGTCTTGATCTAGCTTCTTGGGTGGGAGCAATTTATCTCAACGTCTGCTACTCCTCTTCTTAGATAATTTGATTTTGAGGTCTCCAGCTAAAAGATTTTGAGGTGCACAGGGCCAGGTCGCAGCTGGAGACTTCCTCAGCTGTAAGACATGGCCCCAAGGCTCAGGTCCCTGAAGTTTGGCTGCCATCTGGGTAGCAAAGAGGACCTGATTTAGTACTATCCAAGGAGATTCAAAGGCAGTCTTTGTTCTCAGTGATTCCAAATCAAAAGGAGGAAAGAAAATTGGAAATGTTAGTTTGGAGAGTTGCAGCCAGATATTTGAGGACACTAGAAGAATTCAGGACCCAGTCCAGTATACAGGTATGTAAGAAAACCTCAAAGAAATCTTTGAGGTTGAATTGAATTGAATTGAATTGAATTGAATTGAACTGAATTGAATTGAATCTAATATGGACAAAAGAGCAAACATAATTTTTGTCTCTATAGTTAGCCCCATTTTTATCAAAGATAATCAAAATAAAACTAATTTGTTTGCATTAAACTTGGTCTGATTATTTACATAAGTGCTGCATGAATAGTGATTGACCATATAAACTTTTTTTTTTTAAAGACTGCTTCGCTGGAACCTTATGAATAAGGTACCAGCTCAGTTTTTTCAAGGGGCTTTTTTGGCTCCATAAAGTCAACCTTATTTTTTTTAATTAATTAATTTTATTAACATATAATGTATTATTTGCCCAGGGGTGCATGTTGGTGAATCGTCAGTCTTACACAATTCACAGCACTCACCATAGCACATACCCTCCACAACATCCATCACCCAGCCACCCTCTCTCCACCTCCCCCACAGCAACCCTCAGATTGTTTTGTGAGATTAAGAGTCTCAGACGTACAGATGTACATCTGGCTTGGCAGAGGTACAAATACATTTTACAATTCCTAGAAATATATGCTTTCTTTTTTTAAATAAAGATTTTATTTATTTGTTTGACAGAGAGAGAGCAAGAGAAGGAACACAAGCAGGGGGAGTGGGAGAGGGAGAAACAGGCTTGAAACCTGACATGGGGCTTGATCTCAGGACCTTAGGATCAGGACCTGAGCCAAAGGTAGACACTTAATGACTGAGCCACCAGGTGCCCCACAAACAAGTTTTTTAACACAGATAACAGGAACTTATTTGACTAGTTAACCCAGGTAGAATAAAAATTGTGTGTCTGCATTGTTTTTTATATTTATTTATTTAAGATTTTATTTATTTGACAGAGAGAGAGACACACACACAGGGAGAGAGGGAACAAAAGTAGGGGGAGTGGGAGAGAGAGAAGCAGGCTCTCTGCTGAGCAGGGAGGCTGATGTGGGGCTCGAGCCCAGAACCCTGGGATCATGACCTGAGCTGAAGGCAGACGCTTAATGACTGAGCCACCCAGGTGCCCCTGTTTTTGTTTTTTTAATTTTTAAATTTTGAAAAAAGATTTTATTTATTTGAGAGAGAGAGAGAGAGAGAGAGAAAGAGAAAGCAGGAATAGGGAGAGGGAGAAGCAGACTCCCCACTGAGCAGAGACCCTCCCCTCCCCACTCCACCCCTCCACCTCCCTACCCTGCCCCTGCAACATGGGGCTCTATCCCAGGACTCTGAGACTGTGACCTGAACCTAAGGCAAATGCTTAACTGACTGAGCCACCCAGGCACCCCTGCACTGTTCTTAATGTTGATAATTCTACAGACATGTCTATTTTAATTAAACTAACAATTGTAAACTAGCTTTTAATTACTAAAGATTACCTCAGATCATGTGAACCTGAAAAGTGTTTGGTTTCATTTTTACTACATTTCTAAGAACTTTGGGAATCTATAATTCATATAGGCACTTAATTTTCTTTAGCCCCATTAAATAGAGTTCTTCCACAAATTAATTTTGACAATGCCATCTGGAGGTAGAAAATGCCACACATATATATAGACACATGTAAACATCCATACAGATGCAAAGACCTTATAGTTTGCAATTTTCAGTTACTTCCATGAGATGGGTATGATAATGCAAAACTTGCTAGCTTATAAAAGAACAGTTGGAAAAAGTTAAGATTACCTGATCAGATGGCTAAAGCTTTTTATAAATATTAGTGGTGAGGGGCACCTGAGTGACTTAGTGGGTTAAGCCTCTGCCTTCGGCTCAGGTCATGGTCTCAGGATCCTGGGATTGCATCGGGCTCTCTTCTTAGTGGGGAGCCTGCTTTCCCCTCTCTCTCTATCTGCCTCTCTCCCTACTTGTGATACCTCTCTCTCTCTGTCAAATAAATAAATAAAATCTTAAAAAAATATATTAGTGGTGAGACACAATATTTTTCATTTGTCCAAGTCTCGAATAACATTTCTCCCCCTTTTGCTTTTCTTCTGAAGAATTACCTCCCTAAAGTTTATAGACTAGGCAGAATACTTACATCTCAAGGGCTCAGGGAAAGAATGCAAGTTCCCCTAAGAAGAATTATTTCCTGGGGCGCCTGGGTGGCTCAGTGGGTTAAGCCACTGCCTTCGGCTCAGGTCATGATCCCAGGTCCTGGGTTCAAGCCCCGCATCGGGCTTTCTGCTTGGCAGGGAGCCTGCTTCCTCCTCTCTCTCTGCCTGCCTCTCTGCCTACTTGTGATTTCTCTCTGTCAAATAAATAAATAAAATCTTTAAAAAAAAAAAAAGAAGAATTATTTCCTGAGGCCAAAAATTTTTTACAGTACTTACAAGCCTTTTGAGATAAATTGGGAAGGTTTGGGGATTGATATAAGAATAGGTGGATTTTGCACTACTTCTAGAGAAAGTAAAGGCAGCTGCTCTCAATTCCCCAAGGAACTGGGTTGTAGCCTAAACCATAGCGAGAAACCCACCTGGCCATCCAATCACATTATCTTCAAATTGCTCCAGAACCCTCTCTAGACACAAAGTTTCATCTTAGCATAAGAGAGAAGGCTGAAAAACTTAAAAGAAATCCTTTTAGGATTCCCTGGGTGGCTCAGTTGGTTAAGCATTTGACTTCAGCTCAGGTCATGGTATCAGGGTTCTGGAAAGGAGCCCGCAGGCTCTGCTCTCAGCAGGGAGTCTACTTGTCCCTCTACCCCTCCCCTAGGGCTTGCTCTCTCTATCAAATCAATAAATAAAATCTTTAAAAAATCCTTTTAAATATCTTGTCAGTGCTCAGCTGGGACAAACAGCACATATTCTTGGCAGTATTGAACAGCCCCTTGGACTCTAGAGGTAGCCACAAAGAGGGTGCAAGAGATATTTTATTTTCTTTCCCTACTCAGTACTACACTCAGAGATATAGAAGAGCTGACTCTGGTAGGAGTTCTCACCTTGAGCTGGCTTCTGCCAGTTTTTCCAGGATCCCATCTGTATGGAGCTTGGGTATCTACCAGAATTTGGCAAAGTTTTCCATAAGCTTTAATTTTAGTTTTCCCTTGGCTGTTTGAAGTGAATAACATAGCCCTTTACTAAAAAAAAAATCCCATAGAGTCCCAACGACTCTGGGAGGGGTCCAGACAGACAAAAGGGAGGGGCTCCCTTTTGAGATAGTATGGGGGTATCTGTAAGGTCACTCAGCTGGCCGACTTTTATTTACAGTCTTGTAGTCTCTTCAGAGTGGAAAGCCAGTTCAGGGGGAGGATTACTAGAATGAGCACTCAAACAAAGGACCGAGGGGCGCAGTAGGAGTTACATCACTCTTATAGTCCTTTGTTTTAGGAATACCTTTTAAGGAAGGCATTTTGGAATTTTGAAACTTTTTTTTTTTATTTTTTATTTTTTTATTTTTATTTTTATTTTTTTTAAAGATTTTATTTATTTATTTGACAGAGAGAAATCACAAGTAGGCAGAGAGGCAGGCAGAGAGAGAGGAGGAAGCAGGCTCCCTGCTGAGCAGAAAGCCCGATGTGGGGCTCGAACCCAGGACCTGGGATCATGACCTGAGCCGAAGGCAGCGGCTTAACCCACTGAGCCACCCAGGCGCCCCGAAACTTTTTTTTTTTAAATCATGATAAGTGTACTCTTTAATCCCATCCCCTAGTTCCCCCATCCCCCCAGTCCCTCCCCTTTGGTAACCATCAGTTTGTTCTCTCTAGTTAAGAGCCTACTTCTTGGTTTCTCTCTTTTGTTCTTTGCTTGTTTTTGTTTCTTAAATTCCACCTACAAGTGAGATCATGTGGTGTTTGCCTTTCTCTGACTGACTTATTTTGCTTAGTATAATACTCTCCAGTTCCATCCGTGTTGTTCCAAATGTCAAGATTTCATTCTTTTTTTGTGGCTCAATAATACTCCATTACATATATATATATATATATATATATATATATATATATATACCATATTTTCTTTATCCATTCATCTATCAGTGGACACTTGGGCTGCTTCCATATCTTGGCTAGTGTACATAATGCTGCAGTAAACATAGGGGTGAATGAATCCCTTTGAGTTAGTGTTCTTGCATTTTAAAAAAAATTTTTTTTTTTTTTTGGTAATCTCTGTATCCAACATGGGACTCAAACTCATGACCCTGAGATCAAGAGTCGCATGCTCTCCTAACTGAGCCAGCCAGGCACCCCGTGTTCTTGTATTTTGGGATAAATACCTAGGAGTGCAATTCCTGGGTTGGAAGGTAGTTGCATTTCTAATTTTCTGAGGAACCTCCATACTGTTTTCCACAGTGGCTGCACCAGTTTGCATTCCCACTAACAGTGCAAGAGGGTTCTTTTTCCTCCACGTCCTCACCAACACTTGTTGTTTCTTGTGTTTTTGAGGTTTGATTTAGCCATTCTGACAGGTGTGAGGTGATAATACATCATAGTTTTGATTTGCATTGATTTGCATTTCCCTGATGATGAGTGATGTTGAACATCTTTTCATGTGACTGTTGGCCATCTGTATGTCTTCTTTGGAGAAATGTCTGTTCATGTCTTTTGCCCATTTTTTTTTAAAGATTTTATTTATTTATTTGACAGAGAGAGATCACAAGCAGGCAGAGAGGCAGGCAGAGGGAGAGAGAGAGAGAGGGAAGCAGGCTCCCCGTTGAGCAGAGAGCCCGATGCGGGGCTCGATCCCAGGACCCCGAGATCATGACCCGAGCCGAAGGCAGCAGCTTAACCCACTGAGCCACCCAGGCGCCCCTCTTTTGCCCATTTTTTAATTGGATTGTTTGTTTTTTTGGGCATTGAGTTGTATCAGTTCTTTATATATTTTGGTTATGAATCCTTTGTCAGATATGTCATTTATAAATACCTTCTTCCATTTCATAGGTTGCCTTTTAGTTTTGTTAATTGTTTCCTTTGCTGTGCAGAAGCTTTTTACTTTGATATAGTCCCAATAGTTTATTTTTGCTTTTATTACCCTTGCCTCAGGAGACATCTCTAGAAAAAT
Organism: Lutra lutra; assembly: GCF_902655055.1. Classification (NCBI taxonomy): domain Eukaryota; kingdom Metazoa; phylum Chordata; class Mammalia; order Carnivora; family Mustelidae; genus Lutra; species Lutra lutra. Next base: position 42,629,845 of record NC_062285.1, read on the forward strand.
GTTGCTATGGCCAATGTCAGAGAGATTACTGCCTGTGCTCTCTTCAAGGATTTTTATGGTTTCATGGTGGGTGGGAGATGGACTAAATGGGTGATGGGCATTAAGGAGGGCACTTGTTATGATGAGCACTGGGTGTAAAATGTAACTGATGAATCATTAAATTATACTTCTGAAATCAATAATATACTATATGTTAACTAACTAGAATTTAAAATTTAGGAGGGGAGGGTTTTTATGGTTTCAAGTCTCACATTTAAGACCTTTTTTTTTTTAAGATTTTATTTATTTATTTCTCAGAAAGAGAGAGAGGGCATGAGTGAACACAAGCAGGGGGAGCAGCAGGCAGAGGGAGAAGCAGGCTCCCTGCTGAGCAAGAAGCCTGATGTGGGACTCAATCCCAGGACACTGGAGTCATGACCTGAGCTGAAGGCAGGTGCTCAATGACTGAGCCAGCTAAATGATGATATAATTGATATAATTGCAGTTATTTCTGGGTTTTCTGTTCTATTCCACTGATCTATGTGTCTATTTTTATGCTAGTACCATACTGTTATAATTATTACCACTTTGTAATATAATTTGAAGTCAGGTATTGTGATACCTCCAGGTTTGTTTTTCTTTTTCAAGATTCCTTTGGCTATTTGAGGTCTTTTGTGGTTTCACACAAATTTTAGCATTGTTTGTTCTAGCTCCGTAAAAATTGCTGTTGGTATTTTCATAAAGATTGCATTAAATCTATAGATTGCTTTGGGTGGTACAGACATTTTATTTTATTAAATTTTTTTGTTGTAATTTTATTTAATTTTTAAGTAATCTCCATACCTAACATAGGGCTTGAACTCATGACCCCAAGATCAAGAGTTGCATGCTCCTGACTGAGCCAGCCAGATGCCTTAGTTTAGACATTTTAAAAATATTTGTTCTTGGGGCGCCTGAGTGGCTCAGTGGGTTAAATAAAGCCTCTGCCTCTGCCTTTGGCTCAGGTCATGATCCCAGGGTCCTGGGTTGGAGCCCTGCATTGCATCGGGCTCTCTGCTCAGCAGGGAGCCTGCTTCCTCCTCTCTCTCTGCCTGCCTCTCTGCCTACTTGTGATCTGTCTGTCAAATAAATAAATAAACTCTTTAAAAAATATATTTGTTCTTCTAATCCATGAGCATGAAATGTCTTTCCATTTCTTTGCCTCATCTTGAATTTTTTTCATCAGTGTCTCATAGCTTTCAGAGTACAGGTCTTTCACCTCTTTGGTTAAGTTTATTCTGAGATATTTTATTGGTTTTGGTGCAGTTGTAAATGGGATTGTTTTCTTAATTTCATTTTCTGCTGCTTTATTAGTATATAAGAATGCAACAGATTTCTTTTCTTTTTTTTTTTTTTAAAGATTTTATTTATTTATTTGACAGAGAGAGATCACAAGCAGGCAGAGAGGCAGGTAGAGAGAGGAGGAAGCAGGCTCCCCGCTGAGCAGAGAGCCCGATGCGGGGCTTGATCCCAGGACCCTGAGATCATGACCTGAGCCAAAGGCAGCGGCTTAACCCACTGAGCCACCCAGGCGCCCAGAATGCAACAGATTTCTGTACATTGATTTTGTATCCTACGATTTTACTGAATTCATTTATCAGTTCTAGCGTTCTTTTGGTGGAGTCTTTAGGTTTTTCTATATAAAGCATCATGTCATCTGCATATAGTTTTACTTCTTCCTTACCAATTTGGATGCTTTTTATTTATTTAAGTTGTTTAATTGCTTTGGCTTGGACTTCTAGTACTATGTTGAATAGAAGGGGTGAGAGTGAACATCCTATGGTCCAGAAGCCATAAATATCTATGAAAATGACCAAATCTTACTAAAAACAACCTAAGATTGGGGCGCCTTGGTGGCTCAGTCGTTAAGCGTCTGCCTTTGGCTTGGGTCATGATGCCAGGGTCCTGGGATCCTGCTCCCTGCTGGGTGGGAAGCCTGCTCCTCCCTCTCCCACTCCCTCTGCTTCTGTTCCCTCTCTCACTGTGTGTCTCTCTCTGTCAAATAAATAAAAAAGAAAAAGAAAGAAAGGGGTTCCAAGGAGCTGTACAAAAGGATAGGTTTTAAAGGCAGAGAGTGGGCAAAAAAAAAGTTTATTAGCAGAGAGTGCAAGTTTCAGGCAAGGTCACCTTCCTAAGAGGGACAGAAAGGGTGTATCAGGCAGACTTCCTTACTAGTGCTGACCAGGTAGGTAACTCCAGACTGACTGGTTAAAGATTACATTCCTAGGAGAGTCTTGGTTGGCAGATGTGAGGATTAGGCTTAAGTGACTCCATTTTGGGCCTTTTGTCTCATTTTTAATAAGTAATAATAAATTGTCCTCTATTCTTTTTTTTTTAAGATTTTATTTATTTATTTGACAGAAAGGTAGAGATGACAAGTAGGCAGAGAGGCAGGCAGAGGGAGAGGGGGAAGCAGGCTCTCTGCTGAGCAAGAAAGCCCAACGTGAGGCTGGATCCCAGGACCCCAAGATCACGACCTGAGCTAAATAAAGGCAGAGGCTTAACTCTCTGGGCCACCCAGGAGTCCCAAATCTTTCTCTACTCTTGATTTTATTTCTCAGTTACCTTCTCCAGAGGCAACATTTTTTTTTAAAGATTTTTTTTTTTTTTGACAGAGAGAGAGATCACAAGTAGGCAGAGAGGCAGGTAGAGAGAGAGGAAGGGAAGCAGGCTCCCCGCTGAGCAGAGAGCCCGACACGGGGCTCGATTCCAGGACCCTGAGATCATGACCTGAGCCGAAGGCAGCAGCTTAACCCACTGAGCCACCCAGGCGCCCCTAAAGATTTTTTTAATTAATTAATTTATTTGACAGAGAGAGAGATCATAAGCAGGCAGAGAGGCAGGCAGAGAGAGGGGGAAGCAGGCTCCCTGCTGAGCAGAGAGCCCAATTGGGCTCTATCCCAGGACCCTGAGATCATGACCTGAGCCTAAAGCAGAGGCTTAACCCACTGAGCTACCCAGGTGCCCCAGAGAAGCAACTTTTAACCAGTTTTTGTGTTTCCTTCAAGAGATGATCTATCCATATATGTATACAGTCCCCTCTTCTCTTACATAAAATACTAAATTCATCATATACATGTATATATATATGTATATGTATGTATTGAGTGCTCACAAGTACCAAGTAATGTTCTACATTAGATGCTAGGGATATAATATGGTGGAAAACAAAAGACACATTCAGGTAGTGGTTCTAACCTTGCTTTCTTTCTTTTAAATTAGACAGATATTTTGAAGGTTGTTCTATATTCATATGCGTGTGTGTTTATATATCTACATCTGTCTGTCTCTATTTCTACCTCAGTTCTTTTCAGTGACTGCGTAGTTCTTTTTCATAATTATACAACGATTTATTTGACTGACCCATACTGTCGCACATTCAGGCTGTTTTCAGTTTATTGCTATTGCAAACAGTGAATCTAACTGTGTATCTCCGAACACATATGCAAATGTGTCTTTGTAAGATAAATTCCTAGAAGTGAAATTGGTGGACCAGGTCAGCTTCATCTTTAGATATCTTTGTGTTATGCAAATTTTTTTCAAATGCCATCTGCTATACAATTTGACTATATATTAATTTGCACCTTCCAATACATTACTTCCTTTATGCAAATTTTATTGATGTTACTGTTTTTCCCTCCACATTTAAGAAGTATTACATACTCATTACAGAATATTTGGCAAATGCAAAAAAGAATAAGGAAGAAAATCAAGTGCATGCATACTTCCACCATTCAGAGATATCCTCTGTTAACATTTTGATATATTTCTTTCCAAGCTTTGTTCAGTGTGGATAATGCAATAGATATATTTTTACATAGATGATATCATGCTGTATTACCTTTTATCTTACTCCTCCATAACATTTTATCATGGTGGGACAATCAATTATTAGACTAATTTTAAAAAATAATCTCCCGAAGTTTAACAAATACAAAATTATAACTCTTTTATGTAGTAATAGCTACTCTGGAAAATTTACTTGACAGAAATAAAATTGTGAATAGTTCATGATATTTGTGCAAGGATGTTGTTACAAGCATTGCTTATAATACACAAGAATAAAATTCAACTAAATATCCATTAATGAGGAAAGAATTGAACTATGGTACAATGATGGAAAATTATTCAGGTAATGAAAAAATAAGGGCTTTCAGGAGAATGGAGTAGACATATGTATTAGTCAGCTTAGGCTGCCATAACAAAATACCATAAACTAGGGGGCTCCAACAATGGAAATTTATGTTTTCACAGTACTGTAGGCAAGAAGTTCAAGATTAAGGTGTCAACATGGTTGGGTTCTGGAAAGAACTCTCTTCCTGGATTACAGGTAGTGTCTTCTTGCTGTGTCCTCACATAGCAGAGACAGAGAGGAAGAAAGCTCCCTGGCATCTCTTCTTATAAGGGCACAAATTCCATCATGAGGACCTCATGACCTCATATAAATCTACATCTAATTACCTTTCAAAGGCCCTATCTCCAAATACCAGCACACTGAGTGTTCAAGCTACAACATATGAATGGGGAGGCAGGGGATACAATGCAGTCCATAGTAACTTGCTTTGTGCTAAGCACACTAAGTACAACAGAAGACCCTGGACATTACACACAGAACAACATAAGAAGACTCTGGAAGCTGTAGAGAAGAGGACAGACTGGTAGAGACCCCAGTGTCTGAGGAACAACAAGGTGGTGTGTTTTCTTTTGCCTTGTATATTCTAATCTTGGAGCTAAAGAAGTCAGCAGCTTGGAAACCTCAATGGACACATACAAATAATAAGCTTCAGCAAAAAGCCTGCTCTCTCTAACTAGGGGACCAGGAAAGGAGCAACCTAGAAAGACAAAATTCTTTTAGATAATAACTGCTCTCCTTCTGTCAATCACCAGAAGAAAAATAGTGGCTCCTTCCTATGCCAGAAGAGGCTGAGTAGGGAGCCTAAACTTCTACCCTCCTGGGGCTATTAAGGCACCCCAATATCCCCACAGGTCCCAGTAGAAACCTGGGCCATTCATTCCCTTCAGCCAGTGGCAAGTGTTCTCAACCCCCTGCATAGTCAGTAAAGATCACATAAGAAGCCTGGATTTCCACCTCCACCCAGCAGTCATGGGGCACCCCTCCTTGCTGGATGGTTTTCAGAGGAGGTCTAGTAGAGAGTCAAGACTTTCACCATCACTCAGCAATAACAAAGCCACAATCATAGGATTTATGGAGACCATGTAGGCAGCTAGAAATTCCACCCCTGCCCAGTTATAAGGAGCATCCCTTTCTAGTGGCAAAGGAGAATGAAAGGGAAACCTAGATTTCTATCTCTACCTGGCATTAGTAGGCTAGCACCACTCTCTTCCCTTGTCAGAGTGATGTCAAAGAAAGCCAGTTAAGATAGAAGGCTCAAATAAGATCCAAAATCTCATTACATAACATTCACATGTCCAGGTTCCAATAAAAAGTCATTCGTGAAGGGCACCTGGCTGGCTCAGTCAGAGGAGCATGTGACTCTTGATCTCAGGACCATGGGTTCAAGTCCCACATTAGGTGTAGAGATTACTAAAAAAATAAATAAACCAAAAAAAAAAGTTATTTTTTAAAAAATCATTCATGATACCAAAAACCAGGAAGATCTCAAGTGGGATGAAAAAAAGAATCAGTGAATGTCCACACTGAGATAAAAGAGATATTGGAATTCTGCGACAAAGATTTTTAAAGCAGTCACAGTAAAAGATCCTTCAGCAAGCAATTAGAAACATCTTGAAACCAATGAAAAAAGAAGTAAAAGATATAATAAAAGAACAACACATGGAAATTTTGGAACTGAAAAATATAACAACCAAAGCACAAAGATCAGTGAATGGACTCAACAACAAAATGAGAAGGATAGAGGAGAGAGCCAGTGAGCTGCAAAATAGAATAATAGAAATTATGCAATCTGGGGGTGCCTGGGTGGCTCAGTCGTTAAGTGTCTGCCTTCCACTCAGGTCATAATCCCAAGGCCCTGGGATCAAACCCCACATCAGACTCCCTGCTCAGCGGAAAGGCTGCTTCTCTCTCTCTCACTCCTCCTGCTTTTTCCCTCTGGCAAATAAATAAGATCTTTTAAAAAAAATTATGCAATCTGATAAACAGAGAGAAAATAAACTGGAAAAAAAATGAACAAAGCCTAGGGACCTGTGGGACTATAACAGATGATCTAGTATTTGTGTCAAGGAGAGGAAAAAGAGGAAAAAGAAAATGGGGCTGAAAAAACATTTGAAAAAAAATGGCTGAAATGTCCCAAATTTGGTAAGATATTTAGCCTATAGATTCCCTCTCTTGCTGTCTTTCTGTCAAGTAAATGAATAAAATCTAAACAAAAATAATAATAATTGAAATTGTGCAGTGCATTCTCTGACCACATGGAATCAAACCAGAAATCAATAACAGAAATATAACAGGAAAATCTCCACACACTTGAAAACAACACCTTTTCAGTATTCTGTGGGTCAGTAGTGAAGTCTCAAGAGAAAAAGAAAAGCACATCAAATTGAATAAAAAAAATTTTTTTTAAAAGATTGTATTTATTTATTTTTTAGAGAGCAGGGAGGAAATTGGGGGTGGAGCAGAGGGAGAGGGAGAAAGAGAATCTTTATTTTTTTTAAGATTATATTTATTTATTTTACAGAGAGAGGGAGAGATCACAAGTAGGCAGAAAGGCAGGCAGAAGGGGAGGGGGAAGCAGAGATCCTGATGCAATCTGGGGCTCCATCCCAGGACCCTGCGATCATGACCTGAGCCAAAGGCAGAGGCTTAACTCACTGAGCCACCCAAGCACCCCAAGAGAGAGAACCTTAAGTAGGGTCCATGCCCAGAGTGGAGCCTCACAGGAGGCGCGGTCTCACAACCCTGAGATCGTGACCTGAGCCAAAATCAAGAGTCAGACGCTTAACCAACTGAGCCATTCAGGGGCCCCAAACTGAGTGAAAATTTAAAAAGCATCTAAAAAAATCTTACAACTCATATTATACTTAATAATGAAAAACTGAAAGCTTTCCTCTAAGATCTGGAACAGAGCATAGATATCTGCTTTACTCCCTGTATTCAGCATAGTACTGCAACTCCTAGCCAGTGCAATAAGGCAAGAAAAGTATACAAAAGAAATACTGATTAGAAAAGAAGACATAAAACTGTTCTGATTTGCAAATGACGAAGAATCTATATTTAAAAAAAACTCTTAGAATCAACCTACGAGATTAGTAAGGTTACAGAAGTTAAGAGACGGGTGCCTCTGCGGCTCAGTCATTAAGCACCCGCCTTCTGCTCAGGTTGTGATCCCAGGATCCTGGGATCCAGTCCGATCCAGCTCCATGCTCAGCGGGAAGACTGCTTCTCCCTTTCCCACTCCCCCTGTTTGTGTTCCCTCTCTTGCTGTGTCTCTCTGTCAAATAAATAAATAAAATCTTAAAAAAAAAAAAAAAGATGAGCAGGGTGCCTGGGTGGCTCAGTGAGTTAAACCCTCAGCCTTCAGCTTGGGTCATGGTCTCGGGGTCCTGGATCGAGCCCCATGTTGGGCTCTCTGCTCAGCGGGGAGTCTGCTTCCTCCTCTCTCTCTGCCTGCCTCTCTGCCTGCTTGTGATCTCCGTCTGTCGAATGAATAAATAAAATCTTTAAAAAAAAAGATGAGAAACATACAAAAATCTATTGTTCTCCTGTATCCTAGCAATGAATATGTGTGTACAGAAATTTAAAAAATAATGCCATTTACAAATGCTCAAAAAATACTTAAGTAAATGTAACAACATGCACAGGATTTGTATGCTAAAGACTACACAATACTGATGAAAGTAGTCAAAGAAGATCTAAACAAATAGAGACACATGTCATATTTATAAGTGGAAGACTCAACACTGTAAATTTGTCAGTTCTCCCCACATTGATATACAGGTTTAACACAATTCCTATCAAAGTCCCAGCAAGATTTCTTTTGTAGATATAAATAAGATTATTCAAAAATTTATAGGGAAAACCAAAGAACTCAAAGAACTAAGCCAATTTTGAAAAAGGAGAATAAAGTAGGAGAACTCAGTCTATCTGCTTTCAAGACTTATTATACACCTAGAGTAATCAAAGTTATGTGGTATTGGTCGAGGGGTAGACACATAGATCAATGGAGCAAAATAGAGAACCCATAAATAGATCCTCATAAATATGTCCAACCGACTTTTTTTTAATACAAAGGTGTATTGAAGGAAAGATAGCATTTTCAACAAATGGTGCTAGAATAATTGGACATCCATAGGTAAAAACAATCATCAGCAACAACAAACCCTTGACCTAAGTCTCACATCTTATTTAAAAACTCAAAATGGACTATGAACTTCAATGTAAAATTATAGCCCATACAAGAGAACTTTCAGGACCTAGACTGGGTAAAGAGTTCTTAAACTTGATACCAAAAGCACAATCCCTAAAAGGAAACATGCATAAATTGGTCTTCATCAAAATTAAAAACTTTGCTTAGCAAAAGTCTACTAAGAAGAGGAAAAGATAATTTATTAAATGTAAGAAAATATATGCAAACTACCTATCCAACAAAGGACTAGTCCTAGAATATGTAAACAACTCTCAAAACTCAATACCAAGCCCCCCCCAAAAAAACAAACCCCAATCCAATTAGAAAATGGCCAAAAGATATGAACAGATATTTTACCAAAGAGGATATAGAGATGAGAAAAAGCACGTGAAAAGGTCTTCAACATCATTAGTCATTAGGGAAATGCAAATCGGTACCATGATGAGGTATCATTACACAGAATGGCCAAAATAAAAAATAGTAACAATACTAAATGCTGGTGAAGATGAAGAGAAACTGGTTTATTCTGGCATTGTTGGTGGGAGTTTATAATGATACAGCCATTCTGGAAAAAAAGTTTGGCAGTTTCTTTCTTCTTTTTTTTTTTTTAAGATTTTATTTATTTATCTGACAGACAGAGATCACAAGTAGGCAGAGAGGCAGGCAGAGAGAGAGGAGGAAGCAGGCTCCCCGCCTAGCAGAGAGCTGGATGCAGGACTCGATCCCATGACGCTGGGATCACGACACGAGGTGAAGGCAGAGGCTTTAACCCACTGAGCCACCTAGGCACCCTGTGTTTGGCAGTTTCTTAAGAGCTAAACATGCAACAACCCAACAATTGCCCTCCTGGGCATTTATCCTGGAGAAATGAAATGAAGATTTATGTTGACCCAGAAATTTGTATATAATTGTTTATAGCAGATTTACTCATAATAGCCGACAAGTAGAAACAACCCAAATGTCCTTCAGTGGATGACTGGCTATATCTATACAATGGAATACTTTTCAGCAGTAAAAAGAATGAACTATAGATATATAGTTCTGAACCTGAAAAAAAAAAAAAAGCTAATACCAAAGGTAATATACTGTGTAATTCCATGTATATAACATTCTTGAAATGACAGATTATAGAAATGGAGAACAGATTAATGATTACCAGAAGCTAAGGGAGGGAGAGGTTTGGAATCTAGGGTCTGGGGTTGAGGGAAGGAGATATGGCTAGAAAAAGGCAACATCCTTGTGGTGTTGAAAATGTTGTGTATCTTGACTGTGTCAATGCCAATATCCTGGTTGTGATGTTCTACAATTTTGCAAGCTGTTACCATTGGGGTAACCTGGGTAAAGGGTACTTGAGATTTCTGTATTATTTCCTATAGTTATATTGAAATAAAAATTTTGATTTAAAAGATCAAAAGAATGAAAAGATTAGCTCTCATAATTTCAAAATAAAACAAACAAAAAATGAAGCTCCATATGTATATGCTTAGAAGGATATCTAACATATTTTAAGGAGTAAGTGGGAGGAGTAAGTGTATGTTAATATAATCCTGTTTTAAAGATGTATTTATTTATTTGAGAGAGAAAGAGTGGGGGGAGGGGCAGAGGGAGAGAATCTTCAAGCAGACTCCCTGATGAGCATGGAGGCCAATGCAGGGCTCAATCCCATGACCCATGTGATCATGACCTGAGCTGAAACCAAGAGTTGGATTCTTGGGGCGCCGGAGTGGCTCAGTTGGTTAAGCGTCTGTCTTCAGCTCAGATCATGATCCCAAGGTCATAGGATCGAGCCCCGTGTCAGGCTCCTTGCTCAGTGGGGAGTCTGTTTCTCCGTCTCCCTCTACCTGGTGCTCCCCCTGCTTGTGCCCTCTCTCTCTGTCAAATAAGTGAATAAATAAAACATTAAAAAAAAAAAAGTCAGATGCTTAACTGACTGAGCCACCCAGGTACCCCCAAAACAATCCCATTCTAATTTAAAAACTCGATATGTTTGTATGAGCAAAGAAAAAAGTATGGAGGCATCCACACCAAACTGTTTACAGTAATATTAGAAGGGTAGGCAAGGGAAAAGGGAAGATCTGAGTTTGTATAAATTTTGTAATTCACAACTAAAAAGTCAAGACTATTCTCATGCAACTTTAAAAATATGTTATTTTATGTTATTATAAAATATGTTATTTTATATAACATATAAAATATTTTATTTTATATATACATATAAATACACATAAAATATGTTATTTTACTTTTAAAATATGTTATATAAAATATGTTATTACTATATTTCCATTTCATTAAAACTTGTTTTAATACAATTGTACCAAAAATAATAAGATACCTAGGAATAAACCTAACCAAAAAGGTGAAAGACCTGTACTCTGAAAAATACAAAACACTGATAAAGAAGTTGAAGATGAGGGGCGCCTGGGTGGCTCAGTGGGTTAAGCCGCTGCCTTCTGCTCAGGTCATGATCCCAGGTCCTGGGTTCGAGCCCCACATTGGGCTTTCTGCTCAGCAGGGAGCCTGCTTCCTCCTCTCTCTCTGCCTGCCTCTCTGCTTACTTGTGATTTCTCTCTGTCAAATAAATAAATAAAATCTTTAAAAAAAAAAAAAGAAGTTGAAGATGACACAAAGAAATGGAAAAACAGGGGCGCCTGGGTGGCTCAGTGGGTTAAGCCTCTGCCTTCCGCTCAGGTCATGATCTCAGGGTCCTGGGATCGAGCCCCGCATCGGGCTCTCTGCTCGGTGGGGAGCCTGCTTCCCCCTCTCTCTCTGCCTACCTCTCTGCCTACTTGTGATCTCTCTCTCTGTCAAATAAATAAATAAAATATTTAAAAAAAAAAGAAATGGAAAAACATTCCACACTCACAGATGGGAGGAGCAAATATCGTTAAAATGTCTGTACTACCCAAAGCGATCTGCCGATTCAATGCAATTCCTATCAAAATACCAATAGCAGTTTTCACAGAACTAGATCAAGCAATCCTAAAATTTGTATAGACCATAGAAGACCCCAAATAGCCAGAGCAATCTGGGAAAAGACAAAGCTGGAGGCATCATAATTCCAGATTTCTAGTTATATTACAAAGCTGTAGTAATCAAAACAGTATGGTATTGGTCTAAAAATAGACCCATAAATCAATAGACCAGAATAGAAAATCCAGAAGTAAACTCACAATTATATGGTCAATTAATCTTTGACAAAGAAGGCAAGAATATCCAATGGGAAAAAGACAGTCTCTTCAACAAACGGTGCTGGGAAAACTGGACAGCCACATGCAGAAGAATGACACTGGACCACTTTCTTACACCATACACAAAAGTAAACTCAAAATGGCCTGAAGACCTCAATGTGACACCTGAAACCATAAAAATCCTAGAAGAAAACACAGGCAGTAACTTCTTTGACATTGGCTATAGTAACTTCTTTCAAAAATGTCTCCTGAGGGGACGCCTGGGTGGCTCAGTTGGTTAAGCAGCTGCCTTCGGCTCAGGTCATGATCCCAGCGTACTGGGATCAAGTCCACATCGGGCTCCTTGCTCTGCAGGGAGCCTGCTTCTCCCTCTGCCTCTGCCTGCCATTCTGTCTGCCTGTGCTCGCTCTCTCTCCCTCTCTCTCTCTGATAAATAAATAAAATCTTTAAAAGAAAAAAAAATGTCTCCTGAGGCAAGGGAAATAAAAACAAAAATAAACTATTGGGGCTACATCAAAATAGAGCTTCTGCACAGTGAAGGAAACAATCAGCAAAACTAAAGGGCAACCTATGAAATGGGAGAAGGTATTTGCAAATGACATATCTGATTAAGAGTTAGTATCCAGAATATATAAAGAACTGATATAACTCAACACCCAAAAAGCAGATAATCCCTTCTAAAATGGGGCAAAAGACCACAGACATTTCTCTGAAGAAGACAGATGACCAAGAAACATATGAAAAGACGCTCAAGGTCACCCATCACGGGGAAAATGCAAATCAATGCAAATCAGAACCACAAGGCCTTATCACCTCACACCAGTCAGAATGGCTAAACCTAACATCAACAATGTGAGAAACAACAAGAGTTGGGTGAGGATGTGGAGAAAAAGGAACCCTCTTGCACTGTGGGTGGGAATGCAAACTGGTGCAGCCACTGTGCAAAACATTACTGAGATTCCTCAAGAAGTTAAAAATAGGGCACCTGGGGGACTCAGTTGGTTGAGCAACTGCCTTCGGCTCAGGTCGTGATCCCAGAGTCCTGGGATCGAGTCCCACATGGGGCTCCCAGCTCCATGGGGAGTCTGTTTCTCCCTCTGACCTTCTCCCCTCTCATGCTCTCTTTCACTCTCTCTCTCAAATAAATAAATAAAATCTTTCAAAAAAAATTTTTTAAGTTAAAAATAGAACTACCTTACGACCCAGGAATTGCACAAGTAGCTGTTTACCCAAGGAACACAAGAACACTAGTTCAAAGGGATACAGGCACCCATAGGTACCGTAACATTAATTTACAATAGCCGAGATTTGGTAGCAGCCTTCGCTGTCCATCGATAGATGAGTTTATCGATAGATGAATGGCTAAAGAAGGTGTGGCATATACACACAATGAAATATTACTCAGCCTTAAAAAAGAATGAAATCTGGCCATTTGCAACAACATGGATGGAGCTACAGGGTATAATGTCAAGTGAAATAACTCAGAGAAAGACAGATACCACATAAATTCACTCACATGTGGAATTTAAGAAACAAAACAAATCACCAAAGGGGAAAAAATAAGAGAGAGAGGCAAATCAAGAAACAGACTCTTAATTATAGAGAACAAACTGATGGTTACCAGAGGGGGTGGGTGTAGGAGGATGGGTTAAATAGGAAGAAAGAAAAAAAATTATTTGGGTTATTTTGGTGCCAACCTAAAATTCCAAATTAATATACTATAATATACAAACATTATCTTTTTGTCTAATGTACCCTATATACTATTATATTTCTAAATTTTGGTTTGCATTTTTAAATTATTGTTTTAAGGATAACATTCTAGAAATGAAATTAAAGGTATAAGGGTTTTGTTTTTTTTTTTAAAAAAAGAGAGAGAGCACAAGCAGGGGGAGAGGAAGGCTCTCTGCAGAGCAGGGGAAGCCGGATGTGGGATTCCATCCCAGGACTCTGGGATCTTGACCTAAGCTAAACGCTGTGGCTTAACCAACTGAACCACCCAGGTGCCCCCTGGGCATAAGTTTTTAATAATAAGTTTTTATTAATAAATTTTTAATAATAGATAGTATATACTGCCAAGATGGCTTCCAGAAAGGTTCCATCCATTTACACTAAGTCTAGCTAACGGTGCCTTTTCCACTAGCACTCTTGCCAGCCCTGAGTAGTAGTATTATTTAACACTTTTCTTCCTTTCTTTCTTTTTCTTTTCTTTGTGCTAATTTGATATAATTGTTGGGGCACCTGGGTGGCTTAGTGGGTTAAGCCTGTGCCTTTGGCTCAGGTCATGATCTCAGGGTCCTGGGATCCAGCCCCGCATCGAGCTCTCTGCTTAGCGGGGAGACTGCTCCCCACCCCACCCCACCCCCCGCTCCCCAACCCCCTCTGCCTGCTTGTGATCTCTCTCTCTGTCAAATAAATAAATAAAATCTCAAAAGAAAAAAAAGAAAAATATATCATTGTTGTTTTAATTTGCATTTCTTTGATTGCCTGTGAGGTTGAAACAATGTGCTCCTTTCTAAAAATTCCCATCGTTTGTGTCACTGTTTTTGTTCTGTTTCTAGGATTTGATTTTCCTCCAGAACACCTCGCCTTCTCAACTCCCCCAATTTCCTGACTCTCCTGACTCCCCCAATTTCTGAACCAGAGAGTCAGGATTTTTTTTTTCCTCTACTTCAATCCCTGGTTTCCTATCAGTCACCCATGATGGCTACTCCTTCCTTTGAAAGTGTTTTTCTCTTTCATCTTGTTAAAATGAAAGCATCAGGCCTAAAATGGTGTCACTTATGTTAAGACTCCAAGTCGGTAAACCAAGACTTAATACCTAACCTACCTGCAGTTTCAAACCCCAGAAATGTGACCTTTAGCCAGTCAACATGGGAATTTCCTGGTCAGCTCTAGAAAATTTACTGATGGACCTGTTCTGGGCGGCCATCACTTTTTTTTTTGGGGGGGGGGGTCTAATATTGTACCCTATTAACAAATCCAAAAGGTAGAAAAGGGTGTGTAGTGAGAAGCACCCCCCCACACTTGTCCTTGGGGGTATTCACTCCCTCTCCCCAGGGGCACCCAAAGTTACCCTGTTCTTCTGTTTACTTCTAGAAATACGTGTTCCCATACACAGCATCTGCAAAGAGATAACTATAGATAGGTAAATTTCTCCCTCCTTTGTAGGTGAATGGCAGCCTGTCTAATATCTTGCTTTGTTCAGTTAATGATGTTTCTTAGCTATTATTCCATTCAGCAAATAGCTTCCTCCTTCTTCTCCTACAGCATTCCAAATGAAGGGGCGAACCATAATTTACTTGACCTATCCTTTCTTGGTGGACGGGTATTTTTGTGTGTGCATTTGTAATATCGGTAGATATTGTAAATTACCTTCTAAAGAAATTGGACTGGTTCATGTTCCTGCCAACAAGGCCTAAGTACAAGGTGAGGCAGCTACACAACTTGCAAAATAAGCCAAAACGGCACCTACTTCTTAGAATTGTTGTGAAGATTACTTGAGATGATGCATGTAAAGTATTGGGCACTGTAGGAGGTGGCGCTCTGGAAATGATATTATTTTATTTTGGATTAAGGCAATATTGCCCTGGCCAGTTAAGTGAGGGTGATGGGACCACCTCCCCGGTCTAGGGTTTTCTGATTCTGCAGGGATGTCATGCCTTCAGTCATACCCCAGCCTCCTCCATCTGACTTCTGCTCCCAGGTGCCTCCAAGCTGAAGCATCGTGTGGAATCGAAAAAAAACCTGTGGGACCAAGGATCCTTCCCTCTGATTATCAAGAATCTTGAAGCAGCAGACTCAGGGGTTTACTTCTGTGAGGTAGACGGCAAGAAGCAAGAGGTGGAGCTGCTGGTGTTCAACCGTGAGTCGATGCGGGGCCCTCCAGCCAACCGCCTTCCTCCCTGACTCCCAACCCTCCACCAAAACCAGGTCTGAGCTGCTCGTGGCTCCTCCACAGTCCTGAAGTGGCTCAGACTGGCCCCTGCGTCTCCTCAAACCCTCCTCAGGCTTCCGGTCTTGGTCTCGGTCTTGGTCTCCGTCTTGCAGTGGGAAAGGAAGAAACCTGGGCGGTGGAGGGGTGGGGAGAAGGGCTGGAACCAGAGCAAGGAGGGAAAGCAACAAAGGCAGGGAAGAAAGCCCGCCTGAGGAGGAGAGAGGGAATCTCTGCCTCGGGGGTCTTAGCGGGATAATGCAGTGCAAGAGGGTTCCTTTTTCTCCACATCCTCACCCAACTCTTGTTGTTTCTCTGGGTTTCCTGGCTTCTTCCTTCCCCTTGGGGGATAGCGTGTGTGTGACACAGGTGGCCTGTTCCTTCCACAGTGACTGCCAAGTGGGACACCGGCAGCAGCAGCGGTGGCAGCAACATCCGCCTGCTGCAAGGGCAGCCGCTGACCCTGACCGTGGAGGCCCCCTCTGGTGGCAGCCCTTCCGTGCAATGGAAAGGTCCAGGGAATAAAAGCAAGGGCAGCGGCCAAAGACTCTCGCTGTCTGGGCTGGACCTGCAGGAGAGCGGGACCTGGACATGCACCATCTCCCAGAACCAGAAGTCAGTGGTGTTCAACATAAACATCTTGGTGCTGGGTAAGAGGGGTGCCTCTCCCCTGCAGTCTCCCCTCTGCCTCAGTGGCAGGCACACCCGCCCGCTGCTCCCACTGCTCTGCTCCTGGGTCAGCTGCTGGTCCACAGAGGGAGGCTCCAGTCCCCTCCGGAGCCAGACTGTTCTATGAGGACTTCCAAGGGGGAGGAGGTGCTGCCTTGGGAACAATCTGGGGTGGAGAGACCAGAGAGGATGGGAGAGGTAGATGGTGACCTGAGGATTTTAGACTCATGGTCCCTCCCCTTCCATCCCTTGGCTGTCCCCAGCCTATACCTACCCTACCTCATACCCCCTCATCTTCCTATCTCCGGACCCAGCTTCTTTCTCTTCCCACCTCCAGGTTTCCAGAAGGTCTCTAACACAGTCTATACAAAAGAAGGGGAGCAGGTGAAGTTCTCCTTCCCACTTAGCTTCGAAATTGAAAACCTGAGTGGGGAGCTGAGGTGGCGGGCAGAGGGCACTCCCTCCTCCCTGCTCTGGAGCTCCTTCACCTTGGAGAACAAGAAGGTATTTGTCAAAGAGGTCCACCACCCCAGACTGCAGCTGAAGGAAACGCTCCCACTCAGCTTTATCCTGCCCCAGGCTTCGTCTCAGTGGGCTGGTTCTGGAACCCTGACCCTGAGTCTTGCCAAGGGGACACTGCAGCAGGAAGTGAATCTGGTGGTGATGCGAGGTGAGGAACTAGACTGAGAAAGGGAGGTGGAGGGGCATGGCCCAGGGCTGGCTCTGAGGCAGGGCTGGCCCCAACAGGGAGGCCTCAGCCCCGGCCCTAGTTCCCTGATGGAGCTGATCCGGGGCCTTCTAGTTTGGAGCTGGTTTTGAACTGAGACTTGAAGCCGCATGTCCTTCCTTGACATCTGTGAGCCAGCCCGGGGTGGGCTCTGCTGAGAATCCCCAGAGGGCCTGAGCTGGGAACCAGGGCTCTAATTCTGCCTCTGCCCAGCCCTCTGTGGCTTTCCCTAAGCCCTCTGCCTCTGCGGGCCTCTTTCTCCTAAGGAGGAGAACAGAATCTGCTCTTAGTATGACAGTGTAATGTTAGGCTCACGCTGAGCTCTTGACTTCCTTATCTCCTCCATCACCGTAACTCCACAAATAATAATGGCTAAATCTTGGTGCTCCCTCTGCACCATACCCATTCAAGAGCTTTACATGTGTTTGTGAATTTACTGTGTATTTAATTAATGTCTGGGGCTGGGCTGTCGAGTCACTGTCAGGGACCCACAGATAGTAAGTATTGGGGTCAGTAAGTCCAAGACCCTGGGCCTCGAAACCTGTCTTTTCTTTGTGTAACTGCTTGAAAATGTGCTCTGAGAGGCTCAAAGAGTGGGATTCGTGTGGACTATTTTGACTGTTGTCCTACTGAAGCCCCTTAGAGTATGGGGGTATCGGGGAGCTCAGAAATCCAGGCTCCCAGCCTCAGGCTCTTGTCCCTCTGTAGTGACGAAGTTTCCGAACAATTTGACCTGTGAGGTGATGGGACCCACCTCCCCAGAGCTGACGCTGAGCTTGAATCTGGAAGAGCGGGCTGCCAAGGTCTCAAAGCAGCAGAAGCTGGTGTCGGTGGTGGAGCCTGAGGACGGAACATGGCAGTGCCTACTGAGTGACAAGGACAAAGTCCTGCTGGCCTCCAAGGTTGAGGGTGAGTGAGGACCTAGGTTCCGTGGTCTAACCCCGAGCCCCTCACTCTTCAGTTGTGGGACCTTCCCTGCGTCGGACACTACCCAGCATCCTGGCCTCCCAGTTCCTTCGAGAGGGGTGGGTTATTCTCCAGCTGCCTGGACACACAGGGCAAACGAGGTAAGGCGAGGTGTGGTTCCTACCTGTAACCCCACAAGTTCCTGCCTCCTTGAGATGTACAGCCCAGGAATGGGGCCCCTCTGACCAAGAGCCTCCACCTCCGCTGGCTCCTTTCCAAACCCAGACACACGCACATACTCACACATGCACACACGCATGCCCTGTGCACAGCCTGAAACTGCTGCTTCCAGTTTCCCAGAGGGCCCTGGAGTCTCTAAACCTTAAAACCTCTGCCCCAGCCCTTCCCCTTCAGCCCTGGCGGCCTGTGAGAGTCCTGTGGACCCTGCCCTGCTCTCCCGGCCCAAGGCTGAGCCCCAAGTGGAGCTGGGCAGCGAGGCCTTCCTGGGGCCCTCCAGAATGGCCGGCGCCCTGATGGAGGGCAGTGGGCTGAAACATCTCTCTTTCTTTCTGCCTCTTGCTTCCAGTTTTGTCCCCAGTGTTCACCAAGGCCTGGCCAAAGCTCTTGGCCATTGTGCTGTGCG
The DNA here is from genome assembly GCF_902655055.1 of Lutra lutra. Classification (NCBI taxonomy): domain Eukaryota; kingdom Metazoa; phylum Chordata; class Mammalia; order Carnivora; family Mustelidae; genus Lutra; species Lutra lutra. Next base: position 42,648,257 of record NC_062285.1, read on the forward strand.
GGATCTTAGGTTTTCTGCTTCTCCTTGGGCTCTGCATCTTCTGCTGTATTAAGTGCTGGCACCGCAGGGTGAGTGAGCCGCCCCAGACCCCCCTTGCACTCCCCATAGGGCATCCGAGCACCTGGGGCCTGTAGACAACAGCAACAACAACAGTATCCTGAACATGTGAGCCACTCCCACCCTGTCCTCTCAGCCTGCCCAGCCGGTTCCCTCATGGCGCACTGGGCCCTGTCCCAGATCCCATGCCAAGGGAGAGACTGGAAAGAGCAAAGAGTTAATTCTGGGACAGATGGCCTCAGCCACAGTAACTGCTTCTCCTCTCCCAGCTCTCCCCACCACCCCCTCCAAGGGGCGCCTCCCTTCTGGAGGCCTGGGACCCTCACGACTCTCCTTTCTTCCTGGACAGCGGCAGGCAGCACGGATGTCTCAGATCAAGAGACTCCTCAGTGAGAAGAAAACCTGCCAATGCCCCCAGTAAGGAACTGGTTGGTGGGGGGGTGAAGAGAGGGAGGAAAAGGGGAGGGTGGCCGGTGTTGGAGGTAAGAGAGGGAAGAGAGGTTGGATGGAGGTGAGAGGATGGGGGCTCAGGAAGGTGGTGGAGGGCAAAGAAGGGTGCAAAGGGGTGGCTGAGGAGGTGGGAAGCAGGGAGAGGGTGGACAGCAGAGGCGAGGGGGCAGCAGGCCGGTGATCTTTCTGGAGACCAGCCTGCAGCTGGGGCCCATTGGCTGCCACTACACAAGAAGGGAGAGTGTGGCTGGGAGACGCGGTGCTTCGAGGATACAAAGGAGTCTGGAGAAGAATAAACTTGCTCTGCTTTGTTCCTCCAGCCGGCTCCAGAAGGCATGCAATCTCATCTGAGGCGCAGGGCCAAGGGAGTTTCCGGCTCATAGCCTCCCCAGCTGCCTTCCCTTGCCTTTCCTGCCCGGCTCCTGGGCTTGCGCAGAGCAGATGAACATAGCAGACCCCAGCACTTCCGGCCCTCTCCTGCTCTCCTTGGCATTAGTCCTCCTCCTGCTGAGGCTTATACCATTTCTTCCCTGTTTCCTTCACATCAAGTCTAGCCCTATCGATGATTTCTTCCCAGCTCTCTCCCTCGCGGCCCACTGGTCCCCGGGGAATCACGTGGGACCAGCCCTGCCTGGCTTGGAGGGCAAGGCTGGGTGTCTGAAGCATGAAGCGCAGGGCTGTGATTTTACTGGTCTGGACCCTGGGACCAGAGGGGGCAGACCCCAGCCCTAGATCACACAGCCGGAGGAGGGTAGATCCAGATCAGAAGGCTCCTGACTGCCAGCTTCCCCTGCTCCATTTGGTCTGCTTCTCAATCCATGTTGGCAGGACACAGACTCACATCGTGACCTGTGCACCAACAGGCACCCCTGGACCCACACGTGTGTACAGAGTGCACACTTGTGCACAGACACAATTCCTTATGCCCCAAGCCGTATGTGTCAGTTTATAAGCCGGTTTCACATTCTTTGTTTGTTTAAACCTTGAGAAGATAGTGTAGAGCTAGGAGTGTCGGGACCAAGATTAGCATCTCCAATTTATAGACCAGAAATGGAACTCAAGAGACGTCAGATGACCACCCAAGGTCACACAGCTAGTCAGTGCCAAAGGATGAGCCCAGGTCTCCTAACCCTTAGTTCCAGGGCTATGCCTTGAACACAGAGACAGTTACCATGCAGATGTCTGCAGCTGATTAGTCGCTGATGCCCAGGACCCAGCTCTGGATTCGTAAAAGCACGCCACCCCAGACAGGGCTTGCCTCAGAGAGTTCAGAAACACGGAAGAGGAGCCCCCCTGTCTGAAATTCCTCCTCTATTCACCTGCCGGTGGCAGAATCCTGTTACCAGAGGACAAAGCTGTCAGTTCTCCTAATCAGAGCACAGGCTGGGAGCCACAGGCCCCGTGGGAGAGAGGGTGCCCAGTGACCTACCATTCACCCTGTTGCAGAACCTTCTGGAAGGTGAGCTTTGCCAGGGGGAGGGGGCGGGGAGTTGGCTGGAGAGGGAACCCTCTGAGGGACTCCTGTAAAGGGTGACAGAGCCGGGCTTCCGTCCCCCTGCCCTGTACTTTCCTTCATCCCTCCCCCAAACCATCCAGGATACAGGAAAATTGGGGTTACAAGAGGCTTCTTCTTCCTCTTCTTGGTCCATTTCTCTCAGGATCCCCAGCCTCCTCTGCCTCTCCTTCCTTCCCTTTCTCACCACCTGTCTCAGTCCTGACCCCCTCTCCCTAATCTTCTCTTTCCAGCCTGCCCCTTCCAGGAGGACTCCCTCCCCACTGCTTGCTTGGTATTCCTGCCCACTCCAGCCCCTGCCACAGAAAAATACAATAAACTTACTATAAAGAAGATGCTCTTCTCTGTGTGTTCATGTGTATGTAAGAGAGACAGGCAGAGGGGCGCCTGGGTGGCTCAGTGGGTTAAAGCCTCTGCCTTGGGCTCAGGTTCATGATCCCAGGGTCCTGGGATCGAGCCCCACATCGGGCTCTCTGCTCTGCAGGGAGCCTGCTTCCTCCTCTCTCTCTCTCCCTGCCTGCCTCTCTGCCTACTTGTGATCTCTGTCAAATAAATAAATAAAATCTTAAAAAAAAAAAAAAAAAGAGAGAGAGAGAGAGAGAGACAGGCAGACAGACAGACTCTTCTCTGGTGACCAGATCTTCTGATCTTTGGGATCAGGCCCAGAGGAGAGGTTGCCAAGCTTGCCAGGGGAAGGAGGTGAAGTTTCCCTGGGTGTGTGTGTGGGGGTTCTTTGGAGCCTGCTTACCCCACTGCCCACCCCACAGGGTCCTGTGTGTGCAGGAGGCCCAGACTTTGGGGAGACGCCGCAGGGTTGTGTGTGCTCTACACACATATGTGTGTGCTGGAGAAAAAGGACCAAGAGAAACTGTAATGTGTGTCTGCCAATTGTGTGCATCCCCAAGAGAAGTGAGAGTTTGTGTTCCAGGAGGAGGAAGCAGTATGTGTGTGTATGGGGGGGGTGCATTCTTTGAGACCTGTGTCGCGCCCCCTCCCGTTCCCCCCACCCCCGCGCCCCAGCAGCCCCAGCTTCAGCAAACCCTCCAGCACTTGCCCCTCCGCGCTACACTCCAGGCGGGCGCAGCTCTCACGGATACACACAGTGACACACACGCTTCCTCCTCCCGGAGCACCACCAGCTGCCTCTCTGAGCTAGTGTTCGTGTCGAAAAGCGGGGTGGGGTGGGGGCAGGACACGAACCGTCTCACCAATGAAGCCGGTTCCCAGCCAGCGTCCTCGCCCCCTCCCTGCCGGCGCCTTCCCTGCCCCTCCCCCTCCAAGTCGCCGCCGTCCAGTTCCCCGCCCCGCACTCGCCCCCGCGCCCCCCGAACAGCTCCCTGCCGGCCCCCTGACCCGGGGCTCACGGGCGGCGTGCCTCCGGGAGAGGGGGGGCGGTGCTCCGAAAGACCTGGGGTGGGGGGGCAGAGGCTGAGTGAGCGGCGGACCGAGCCCGGGAGGCTGGGACCGAGGGTGGGTGGGGGGGGCAGGGAGGCCCGGAGGGAAGGAGGGAGGGAAGGAGGAGGGCGGGCGAGCTGGAGCCGGCAGGCGGCGGGAGCCCGGGCGAGCCGCGTCGGGAGTGCGGTCTCCATGGCAGTGCCGGGCTCAGCCAGAGGTAAGACGACCCCGGCCCTGTCGCCCCGCAGCCCCCATCCCCGCAGCCCCCTCCTCCCCACCATCCTCCTCTCCCCTCCGGCCGGCCCCTCCTCCCCAGCCACCTGCTGTCACTGCCCCGGAGTACACGGTGGGTGGCGGGAGGGAGGAGCCGCCTGACCTTACCCCTTCACCCCGAAGGGCGAGGGACCCCTGTCCTCTGTGGAGTCCCTCAGATCCTCCTCCCACCTTCCTCTGATCTTTCTCTGTCCTTCACCTCCTCTCTGTCCTTCACATCCTTCCTGCCTCCCTCCTCTCTGATTCCCCATCTCTTTCTTCCACAGCCCACCCGCTGGACCTGGGTGGGGGTAGGTGGAAAGGGGTGCGAGGCTGTAGGGGAGAGTAGTGGGGGGGCGCTTCTGACCAATTCCTTCCACCTCCCTCTGGCTGGCCATTGCCATGGCAACTAGGGTGTACTGGGCTCCTGAGGGAACAAAGGTGGGGGGCGGACTAGGACTTCTCAGGGAGAGCAAGGATCTGAGGTTTTCCACAGGAAGTAGACCCTCTTACTGCTGTGCCCCATTTTTACCCTTGTTTCCCCCCCAAAGTCGTTAGCTCATCCTTCTTGCCTCCACACTGTTCAGGGTTTCACCTGATTTCCTCTTAGCCCCCTCCCCAGGGATCACTGAAGCTCAGCTTCTCAAAATTCAGGACTATCTTCCTTCCTATCAGAGGGAAACTGAGGCTGGGGCAGGGGAGGAAAGAATGGAGGTCTATCAGTGGGAGTCTGCACCTTATTGAACATTGGGCTTTTCTTCTCAGTCTCCTTGTTTCCTGCTCCCTCCTTTCACAGAGCCCCTCTTCCTTCCCAAGCCTCCTCTCCCGGGGGTCTCTGGGGCTTTCCTTCTATTTTCAGATACTATCACTTTGCCCCCTCTTTCTTTCTCTTCTGCTCAAACTCTCCTCCTTCCCCCTAGTTCCCCATCTTTCCATTTCTGGATGCTTCTGATGTCAGCGGTTTCCACGCCTTCGGGTTCCCTAGCCCCCCCTCCCCTTGGTCCCAGCCTCCTTTCTCCCATCTTCCCAGATCCCCCTTGAAATAGAGGGGGATCACACAGGCTTGGGGCATGGGGCTGGGCACCAAGATCCCTGGGCCCAGGAGCTGGAACGCTGGGGAAGAGCTGGGATAGCATACATATCCCAGTTTACCAGGAACCTCAAAAAAGAAACAAGTCATGCACCTGCCAGCAGTAGGTCTGAAGAGAGACTAGGGACATGAAGATAGGGATTGAATAGTACCGAGCAGGGGATATAAGAAGGGACCTGGGAATGCCAGAGGGAGGAAAAAGGGCTGAAAGGGATAGGAGACAGGAGGTCAGAATACCTTCTTTCCTGCTGGTCTGGAAAGCAGGGCTCTTGATCTGTGTGGGCTGTGTGACTGGCCATCTGACTTAAGGCAGGCGAATGTTCTGAATGGCCCCTAGTAATCAGTTATTTCTATAGTTTCCAGAGAAGGGGGCACAAGACATCTGTTGGAGACCAGCCTAGGCCCTGCCTTTGCCCTTCCCCTCCCACCTGTCCTTTCTCCCTTGTAGTTTGTCCGGGTGGCTGAGCCTCACCCCCCACACCCCTTGGGGTACCCGGAAGATCCCTGACTGGTCAAGAACCAGAGGACGAAGAGACCCAGAAGTCCTGGCATGGGGACCAGAGCCGCTCAGCCAGCCTCATAGCTGGGAAAGCAATCAGCTTGCCTCCCCCATCAACGGCAGGGGTACTTCAGGAAGGTTCCCACCCACTATGGAGGCTGAGGACCACCTCTGCTGACCCTCAGTCTCCTCCCCACCCTGCCCTCCACACTACCCCTTAGCTGGGTCAGTCATGCAATGCTGAACAGCCGGGTAGGCCCAGGGAGGGTCTGCTTCACCAAGGGGCAGGGATTGTACACATCATGGGTGTGCGTGTGAGTGGGGCTCCTGGGTGAGACCCAGCCCCCACCCCCAGGAGTCCAAAGGGGGGTGGGGGTGGCCGAGGATAGGATGGCTCGGGGAGGGGCAGGGGCAGAGGAGGCCTCCCTGCGCTCAAACGCCTTGTCCTGGCTGGCCTGCGGGCTCCTGGCGCTGCTGGCCAATGCCTGGATCATTCTTAGCATCTCGGCCAAGCAGCAGAAGCACAAGCCGCTGGAGTTACTGCTCTGCTTCCTGGCGGGCACGCACATACTCATGGCGGCCGTGCCCCTTACCACCTTCGCTGTGGTGCAGCTGCGGCGCCAGGCCTCCTCCGACTACGACTGGAATGAGAGCATCTGCAAGGTGTTCGTGTCCACCTACTACACCCTGGCCCTGGCCACATGCTTCACAGTCGCCTCACTCTCCTACCACCGCATGTGGATGGTGCGCTGGCCCGTCAACTACCGCCTCAGCAACGCCAAGAAGCAGGCACTGCACGCGGTCATGGGCATCTGGATGGTCAGCTTCATCCTCTCTACACTGCCCTCCATTGGCTGGCACAACAACGGCGAGCGCTACTATGCCCGCGGCTGCCAGTTCATAGTCTCCAAGATCGGCCTGGGTTTTGGCGTCTGCTTCAGCCTCTTGCTCCTTGGGGGCATTGTCATGGGGCTGGTCTGTGTGGCCATCACCTTCTACCAGACGTTGTGGGCCCGGCCCCGAAGGGCGCGCCTGGCCCGGAGAGCAGGGGCAGGGGGTGGAGCCAAGGGGGGTGGGGCCGGGGGGTTGGGGACCCGGCCGGCCTTCGAGGTGCCAGCCATCGTGGTGGAGGATGCCCGAGGGAAGCGGCGGTCCTCGCTGGATGGCTCCGAGTCGGCCAAGACATCCCTGCAGGTCACCAACTTGGTCAGCGCCATCGTCTTTCTCTATGACTCGCTCACAGGGGTGCCCATCCTGGTGAGATTGGGGTCCCCCACCGGCTCTCCCCGATATCCAGGCCCCAGAACATTCACCTGACCTCCCAGCCCATCAGCCATACAGCAGCTTAGCCATTCACCTTCCTCTCTTCTGCCCACCCCCACTACATCTGTAAGCCCCCCCACCTCTATCACCCATCTCCTCGTTCCTGTTACCCCCAGCCTCGTCGTCTGTTTTCCGGTTTCTAGTGCTCACACCACCACCCACCCTCCATCTATCCTGCGGCTCCACACTTCAGCCCCTGGACCTACCATCCAGCAGCCCAGCTCCAGTCCCCATTCCCTAACGCTCTAGGGGACACACCACAGGGTCTCTGAGCACTCCAGTGGAAAACCCAGAGAGCTCCCGCCACCACCCCAGCTTTTTGCATCCTTGTCTAGTTCCGATTCCTGAATTTCTGCCTGTGTTCAAGTTTTCTGTATCACGTCTGCTTCCATCCCTCTGGACCTCAGGGCTTTGTCTCCAGTCCCTGCCCCCTGACCTTCCTCTGAATCAGTCCCTTCCTCTCTGTTCATCCCATCTCCACCTCCGACTTTGCCTCTGTCATGATCCTCTGAGAACTGGGCGGTCCTTTCCCTTCTGTCCACCCACTGCACTAGAATACTGGATCTGGGGTCAAGTGGGACCTCTGTGCGCCCGGTGGTCATCCCGCTCCATTCCCCATCCTCCCGCTAGGTGGTGAGCTTCTTCTCCCTTAAGTCGGACTCGGCTCCACCCTGGATGGTGCTGGCGGTGCTGTGGTGCTCCATGGCACAGACGCTGCTGCTGCCCTCCTTCATCTGGTCCTGCGAGCGCTACCGCGCTGACGTGCGCACGGTGTGGGAGCAGTGCGTGGCCATCATGTCCGAAGAGGATGGCGATGACGGTCAGAGGAGGGCCTGGGCTTTGGCTTTCCCCGGCTTCCGCTCCCTTTCCTGCCCGTTTCTACTGGCCCTTCCTTGCGCGGGGACGGGCTGCCCTGGAGTGCCCCCTGCTGGACGGAACCTGCGCCGCCCCTGGGCTGACTCCAGTCTCCCCCTTTCCCTAATCACGCACCCCGATGTGCACCCACTGCTTCCTCCTGCACCGAGGGCTCCCTGCATCCGGCGGCGGCTTCCCTCCGGAAGCCCACACTACCCAGCTCTGCCTCCGCACTCCAGGCCGAGTGCCTGAGAAACAGTCCAGAGTCCTAAGACAACCCTAAAGGAAGGCTGTGGTACAGAGGGGAGGCTAAGCTCCCTGAGAGAGAACCCCCGCCCCAGCTATAGGGACAGTTCTTGGGGGCGGGGTTGTAACTGTTTCAGTGAATCTGTCTGTATGTATGAAGCACTAGGGACTTAGCAGTGAATGCAGCAGACCTTGGACACTCTTGCTTTTCCTCTTAGAGCTTACCGACTAGTGGGAACAGGATTCTCCCGGAAGCTTATAAAGGGGGCAGGGGGTTTTAAAGGGGGCCGGGGAGGGGCGTGGGCATTCCCTGTCTGTAACCACCCTGCCCTTTTTCTCTCCTAGATGGAGGCTGTGATGACTATGCAGATGGCCGAGTGTGCAAAGTGCGCTTTGATGCTAATGGTGCCACAGGACCAGGGGGCAGGGACCCTTCCCAGGTGAAGCTGCTGCCTGGAAGGCACATGCTCTTTCCCCCTCTTGAGAGGGTCCACTACTTACAGGTATGGGCCTAGGGAGTGTACCTCCTTCTCTGGGTACCCCCTTACTACTTGTCTCCAGTTCTGCTGACCATCCCGACTCCCCACTCCCTAGCCCTGGCCTGCAGGGCCCCTAAGAGGTAGGTGAAAGAAAGGTGTGGCAAGAGACGCTCCCCTTCAGACCCCTCAGAACCAGGTTTGCCCATCAGAGGATGTTTTGCGAAATTTTAAGGGGGTAGAGGCATCTTGCCAAGTCCCCGCTTTGGTTCCTGCCTCTACCCCCCTTTGTCCCTATAGCACCTCTGGGTCTACCTGCTCCTCTCCCCAGGTCCCTCTGTCCCGCCGTCTGTCCCACGATGAGACCAACATCTTCTCTACTCCTCGGGCACCAGGCTCCATCCTGCATAAGTGGTCATCCTCTGATGACATCCGGGTCCTTCCGGCCCAGAGCCGAGCCCTGGGGGGCCCTCCTGAGTACCTGGGGCGAAGACAAAGGCTGGAGGATGAGGAGGATGAGGAAGAAGCTGAAGGTGGGGGGCTGGCCAGCCTTCGCCAATTCCTGGAGGGTGGGATGTTGGGGTCAGGTGGGGGACCCCCACGGGGTCCTGGCTTCTTCCGGGAAGAGATCACCACCTTCATTGATGAGACACCTCTGCCTTCTCCGACTGCTTCGCCAGGGCCCTCTCCTCGCCGGCCCAGGCCCCTGGGCTTCTCACCCCGCAGGCTCTCCCTTGGGTCCCCTGACAGTAGAGCCGTTGGACTTCCTTTGGGGTTGAGTGCAGGGAGACGCTGCTCCCTGACAGGAGGTGAGGGGAGTGCAAGACCTTGGGGAGGATCCTGGGGCCCAGGTAACCCCATTTTCCCCCAGCTGACCCTCTGAGCCCAAGTGGGCCTGCGGGACTCAGAGGACAGGCCCTGGGTAACACCTCCAGACTCCATGGAGATGGGCATTGGATCTGGGGCCTGGAGCCCGATGCTGTCTCCCATCTCAGTGACCAGATGTCCTACTCACCTTCCATCATTCTTAGCAAAATGTATTAAAGCCTGAAGTGTTACCATGGAAACCTTGGTGTCCTGTGTGCTAGGGTGGTAGAGGGTATGATGGGAGGCTCAGGGGTGGAATGGCTCATAGAGGACCAAATAGAGCAGGGGCAGTGACTAGAGGCACAGAAAGATGCCCAAAGACAAATTCAAACATGAAGACATGCAGAGGGACAGGCTTACAAGAGCATCTTGTGCTGGGCACAGACGTGGGCATGGGGAGACACTCGACTTTGCTGCTTTGGGGTGTGAAGGATCTCTGTCCATATTTGTGAAGCAGCTTCAGAGTGGGATTCCATGTGCCATGCCCCAACTCTCTTCCTTCCCCCAAATCCACCTAGGCCTCACTTTCTGGGCAGGAAAGTATTTGGGCCTGAGTTGGTGTCACAGGCCTGCATCTCATGCTGCATTCTAAGGCTCTTTTTCCAAAAGTGGGTGTGGGTGGGTGTGGGGGAGGCATCCACTCTCCTTGTCCAGGACCCAAGAGTGAGGGTAGGGCAGGCACAGCGCGGAGGAGAACACAGCTGCAGGAGTTACTCTGACCCCATGGGCCCAGGGGTTGGAGTCAAGGGTCCTAAGAGGCTTCCCAGGATGTTTTCCAAAGCACCAGTCCCGCTCCAGTCCCAGTCCTTTACCATCTGTTCTTCAGGGCCTGTTCCTCGTCCCACACTGTCCCCCGTCTTGAACACTGCTTTCTTCACTTTCTGCCAGGCTTCCCGACTTCTCTGGCTCTCACACTAGCCTCTCCAGGGCTGAGTCTGGGCCGCATCAGGTCTCCGTGGCCCTGCTCATTCCTTCTCTCTTCCTCTCCTCCCTCCTCTCCGTCTCTCCTTCCTTTCCCCTCCCTCTCCCTCCCCCTTCCCTCTCTCTCCCTCTCGGCTCCCGCATTCCGCTTAGGCAGCCGGCCGGCGCCCCTGGCACCATGCTCCGGCTCCTCCGGTTGCTGTTGCTACTGCTGCTGCTGCCCCCGCCGGGCTCTCCCGAGCCCCGGGCCTGGTCCCGCTGTCCCCGGGGGCGCCCCCCCAGGCCCCCGACTTGTTGTACGCGGACGGGCTGCGCGCCTACGCGGCCGGGGCTTGGGCGCCGGCGGTGGCGTTGCTGCGGGAGGCGCTGCGGAGCCAGGCGGCGCTGGGCCGCGCGCGGCAGGACTGCGGGGCGCGCTGTGCGGCCGAGCCCGGGGCCGCTCTCCCAGCCGTGTGGCTTGACGCCCCGGGGCCTGACTCCGGGCCCGGCTCGGCGCAGGGGGCCTGGGAGCGGCTGCTGCTCCGCGCGGCGCTCCGCCGGGCCGAGTGCCTGACCCAGTGCGGGGCGCAGAGGCTGGGCCCCGGGGGCGCGGCGCGGCTCCGCGTGGGGAGCGCTCTGCGGGACGCCTTCCGCCGCCGGGAGCCCTACAACTACCTGCAGAGGGCCTACTACCAGGTGCGGGAGCCGCCCGGGCCCCTTCGGGGGGTCCTGCCCTGACCCATGCTGCGCCGCTACTCGGAGCTCGCCGGGAGGGGGCGGAATGCCGGCGCCCGGGCCTCGGGGTGGGGCTGGGGGGTGGGGGCGGTCAGCGGGCACACTCCTTCTGAGTCTGTCCCATCCAGACGGCGTCAAGTACCCATTGAGGTCGCCGAGGGACAGCTTAAGGGAGAGTGGGAGCAGAGTTGGAGCGGGGCTGGATGGGGTCCAGAGTGGGTGGGGACCAGATCGGAGATGGAGGGAAGGGGCCTGAAACGTTAGGTCTTCCTGAGATCTACGTGGAATGATAGCCGCCTCTTCCTAGGAGTGAAGTGGAGGGGATGGAGGAACCCCGCAGCGGCACGGGAAGCACGGGGAGGGGGGAATTGAGTGTGAGGCTTTGCGGGGCAGGGGCACGGCTCCTCAGCCCTGAGGCCGGGCATGTGCGGGGCGGGCAGTGGACACTGCGCAGCTACCAGTTGGGTAGCTCTTGCCTACGTGGCTGGGATTGGGGGGGCTTGTCACACACACCTCAGCCCAGGGTCCTAGAGACCTGCGGGTTTTGCCAGTCGCTCGGGTCTCCCCCACTTCCTCACATCACTAGCCATCACTTGCGCCTTGTCTCCCAAAGGGAGACCCTGAGTTGCCTCTGCGGTATGGCACCCACTCCAAAGTCTTCAAACCCTTCTTTCCTGAGCTTCCCCAGTGTACTGGTTTCTGGGGGCTCTGGAGGTTGGGAAGTGATCAGTTCTGACTGACAAGTCTTCCAGAAGGTTCTGGGGCAGTTCCAGGTGTGTGTGTGTGTGTGTGTGTGTGTGTGTGTGGCGGGGGTGGGGAGGGAGAGCAGTGAGTGGGCAGAGGTCTGACACCCCTTAAGGAGGGCACTGACCCTCATCCTCCCTGCTTCTCAGCTGAAGAAGCTGGACCTGGCAGCGGCTGCAGCACACACCTTCTTTGTAGCAAACCCAACACACTTGCAGATGCGGGAGGACATGGCTAAGTACAGACGCATGTCCCGGGTGCGGCCACAAAGCTTCCGGGACCTGGAGACACCGCCACACTGGGTGAGACACCTTTGGCCAGGTAGACAAGGCTCACTGGACTGGGACCTGTGTGGCCCAGGCATCAGGAGACCTGGGTACTGTCCTCAGTCACCCTGCCTGGAGAGTCCCTCTCTGGGCCTTAGTTTTCTTCTCAAGGATCCTTAAAGCCCTTTGTATGTCCATTCTGATCCTGAGGCCCTATATTCCCCAAGGTGAAGTGGAACCTGGAGTCCATGCCCCAGGTGTGACCAATACCCGTCCCCTTCTTTCTGCTTCCCAGTCTTGCTTGGCACCCTGCCTCCAGGAGCTCGGGTAACTGTCCACTCTCCTCCCCCACAGGCAGCCTATGACGATGGCCTGGAGCTACTGGGGCGCCAGGAGGCAGGACTGGCACTGCCCAGGCTGGAGGAGGCCCTGCAGGAGAGCCTGGCCCAGATGGAGAGCTGCCGGGCTGGCTGTGAGGGGCCTGAGGAGCAACAGAGGGAGGAAGAAGAGGAGGAAGGAGCTGGGAGCCAGGGGGGCCTCTATGAGACCATTGCCGGTAAGGAGCTGGGGATTCACAGCCCCACGGAGAAGAGCATTGCAAGCCAAATGGTTCGCGTGTGTTGTCTGCAGGCCACTGGATTCGGGTCCTGCAGTGCCGCCAGCGCTGTGTGGGAGACATGGCCACGCGTCCTGGACGCAGCTCCCCTGTCCCTGACTTCCTTCCCAGCCAGCTGAGGCGGCTGCACGAGGCCCATGCTCAGGGTCAGTTGGGGAAGGGTGAGCCCTAGGGGTGACCGGGGTTGGAAACAGGGGAAGTGAAGGTTTGTCTCTGTCCATATCCTGAGCTTCATTCTCTCCATCCCTCCCATCTGTCTCTGGATCTGTAGCTGTTCAGGAGGACTCTCACTGGCTCTCCTTTGGCACCGTTATGGAAAGGTCCTTCTCCCCTTGCTGCTTCTCATCTTCTTTAATTCCCTCCTCTCTTCCTTCCCTTTGAACTCTGCCTATCCTGCCCAGGTATGTTTGAGTGAGCTTTGGAAAGAAGCGATGGCTGAGTGCGTTGGCCGGGTGGGATGGGGGTTTTGGAGTTGTTTGGTGTCAGGAGACCACTTTTCTGGCTCTGCCTCTGTCCACCCGTCTTCCCTGCCTCTTGCCTGGGGACCTCTGTCATTCTCAATCTCTGTGCCCTACCCCGCCCTACTGCTCTGTCTCCAGTGGGGAATCTGTCCCAGGCTGTGGAAAATGTCCTGAGTGTTCTGCTCTTCTACCCGGAGGACGAGGCTGCCAAGAAGGCTCTGAATGAGTACCAGGCCCAGCTGGGAGAGCCGAGACCTGGCCTCGGTCCACGAGAGGTAACCCTCTGCCCCATGCTTACCCTATGAGGTAACCCTAAATCAAATAGAACTGAGAAGTAGCCTGGACTCTGTCCCCACAACTAGGCACCACAGGCAACCCCAAGCCCAGCATCTGTCTTGTCTCCCCTCCCTGCTCCCCATTGCAGACTTGACTTTCTGAGTCCAAGTGCCAGCCCTTCCCCTCTTGCCCTCACCTCACCCCTACTTGCCCTCCCTCATGTGCCTTCCTGTGCCACAGGCACTCCCTCCCCCAACCCCCCCCAACACACACACATTGAGCACAGATGCCCTGAAACTGCCGAATAGGAAGACACAGGGAAGAGTTTAGGAGGATGCAGGCTGACCCCTAGAACCTGGACCTGCCATGCCTTAACTTCCCTGCCCCACTCAACTTCTTCTCACTTCACCCCTTTCCCCCTGATGCCCACCCCACCTCAGGACATCCAGCGCTTCATCCTACGATCCCTAGGAGAGAAGAGACAGCTGTACTATGCCATGGAGCACCTGGGGGCCAGCTTCCAGGATCCTGTGAGTATCTCCCCTTGTCCCCATCCTGCCACTTGGTGCTCCCTCAAGAGGAAGGGAACAGTGATGCCCTACATTTGTGTCACTGCGGTTTGCAATAAGGCTTCCCAGTCCCCACACCCCTGGGACACTTGGAGAGGAGTCTGCAGTGCCTCAGGGACAGAGGCAGGTGCCCGCAGTAGAGGGTGGCTTTGGGGTCATGCAGGCCTAAGTGTTGGTCTCTTTTCTGCCATAAATAAGCTCTGGACCTTCACTTGCCTCTGCCTCAATTTCCTTGCCTGTAAAATGGGCTCATCAGACCTTTCTCATAGAACTATTGAAGCCATATCATTTGGTACATAGTAGGGAAGGCTCTGTTCCTGCTGCTTTGGTTACTGTTGTTGTTGTTGTTATGAGGAAACTGAAGGGCAGAGGGTTTGTTCTCTGCTAGGACAATAACATAAAGCATTTTCCTGACCTTCTTGGCACCAAGACATTGACATTTTGACCTGATCATTCTTTGTAGGGGATCATTCTTTGCCTGGGCTTTGTGGGACGTTCAGCAGCTTCCCTGACCTCTGCCCGGTAGATGTCAATAGTAGTCTCTGAGTCGTGGCAATCAAAAATGTTTCCAGGTGTCGCCTAACCCTGGGGGGCAAATTCTCCCTGGTTGAGAATCTCTGGCTCCAAGTGTGGACTCGAAAGCTAGTTTAGTATGTATCCATGTGTGTATGTTAGGTAGGTTCCACACCCAACATGGGGATGGAACCCAGGACCCCAAGATCAAGAGTCACATGCTTTACCAACTGAGACCCCGGTACCCCTCGAAAGCTAGTCTGAATCCAGTTTTGTCACTTGCTAGCTGTGTGTTCTTGGGCATGTTACTTTACCTCTCTGTGTCTTTGAGTCTCTTCCACTGCAAAATGGGCACATTAATATATAAGACTGTTGTGAACCTTACATGAAAAATCTCCACACATTCTGCTTCCGTGGACGAAGCTGTTAGAAAACCACCTGATCAGTAGTGCCACGCGAGCAGATGTTGGTGGAGTTTGGCCCAGTTCCCGGGGCTCCTGACAATGCGGCCAGGACTTTTCCTGCCTCTGCCTTCCTCCCTGGAAGCAGGAGGACCTCAATATGGTAGTTCGGAGTCGAATAATGTCAGGGATTTGGGCTGGACTTGGTGGGTGATGGCGCTTTTCCTGGCTCTCCCAGGATCCCTGGACGCCAGCAGCTGTCATCCCCGAGGCACTTAGAGAAAAGCTCAGGTAGGAGATGTCCTATGGTAGGAGGGGCCTGGCCTGAGCTGAAGGCGAGGGAGGGGTCCTGGGACGTCTGGGGAAGATGGGTCTGGAAGGCCTGTGCATGCACTGAGCACATCTCTCACCCCTGAGAGAGGATCAAGAGAAGAGGCCTTGGGACCATGAGCCGCCACAGCCGAAGCCCTTGACTCACTGGAAGGGTAGGTCCCTGGGAGAGCAGGAAGCAGGAGCCTCGAGGGTCCGGCCCTCTGGGTCTGCCCTCAGGGGGCGCTCAACCCCCCTGTGCCCTGTCCCTTCCCCTGCAGATGTGCTCCTCCTGGAGGGAGTCAACCTGACCCAGGATGCAAGACAGCTGAATGGGTCAGAGCGGGTGGTGTTGGACGGGCTGCTCACGCCTGCCGAGTGCGGGGTGCTGCTGCAGCTGGCCAAGGTAAGAAGACCTGTGAGTAGGTGGCGCCCTCAGCTGTTTAGGGACCTCTGGCACAGCATCCCCCTCCTGCCCTCTCTGGTTCTCCAGCGGCTACAGCGCTTGCCCCCCCTCCCCACCGTGGTGGAACGCGTTCTGTTCCTCTCAACTTAGCCAGCATAGGGTGGATGGACACTCTTTACAGAAGGATTTTGTGAGAAATTTTTAGGAAGTACAAAACAAAACAAAACATAAGAGTGAGTGCAGGTGAGGATTCCTTGGTTAGTTGGCCAAGAGTTTAATTACGGCTTGGTCAGCGGCTGAGGGGGCATACAGGCTACTCTCCCCACCCGTTGAGTCCCCTGCGAGTTTGGGTGGAATGATCCATATCGACCAGGCTGAGTCCGCCATTTCAGGAAACTTCCATCTTCATTCTAGGTTAGCCTGCCTTCTACACACACTTACTGAGTATCTGCTGTGTACTCAGAACTCCTGGGTTCTGGGGGGAGGTAGGTGAGCTCAGACTTGCGTTCAGGAGCTCCCTGGATAGAGGAGGCATCAGACAAAGAGACATATTGGTAGACGGGGGTGGGGGGGGTGAGGGGGGTTGGCTACAAGAAGCATGTACCTTTGGGGCGCCCGGGTGGCTCAGTGAGTTAAGCCTCTGCCTTCCGCTCAGGTCATGATCTCAGAGTCCTGGGATCTAGCCCTGTGTTGGGCTCTCTGCTCGGCAGGGAGCCTGCTCACCCCCCCCCCCACCGCCTGCCTCACTTCCTACTTGTGATCTCTATCTCTGTCAAATAAAATCTTTAAAAAAAAAAAAAAAAGCAGCAGCATGTACCCAGCCAAATATAAGTGCCAAAATGCCGAGTCACAGGTTTCCTGGCAGGGGGGCATTTGAGGGGCGCATTCGAACTGTCTTTTTTTTAAAGATTTTATGTATTTGTTTGCAAGAGAGGGGGTGTACACTCACCACACGAGTGCACACGTGCGCGCATGCAGGTGGGGGAGGGGCAGAGGAGGAAGCAGACTCCCCATTTAGTGGGGACCTGGCCACCGGGGAGCTAGCCAGGGACTTGATCCCAGTACTTGATTCCGGCGACTCCAGGATCATGACCTGAACTGAAGGCAGATGCTTTGCCGCCTGAGTCTCCTAGGCGCCCCTTGAGCTCAGGTTTAAGGATGAGTTAACAAGGCAAAGAAGGGGAGGAGAGCCAGGCCCTAAGGAAGAAGATGGTGGGGCCTCTGACCACTGAGGAAAACCCTGGGAGTAAAGAACGTGTGCCAGCCCCAGCAGTGATTGGCTGGGTGACCTCATGCAACATATTTTAATGTCTCTGAACCTCGTTCCTTTGTCTGTAAAATGGGGCTAACTACAGTGGGTTCTTTTAGGGTTGTTATTACCCAGGTAGTTCTGGGTAACACTTTTGGAGAATATAAAAAGTGCTCAGGACTAGTGCTTGCTGTGTCCTCAGGCTATATGCTATCCAGAGAAAATATAGGGGAGAGAAGCCAGAGGTGGAGGCACAGGCGCAGTGACGAAGGGCCTTCTGTCCCCTGCCAAGGAGTTGGTCGGTCCGCGGTGGATAGCTCATAGGAGAATTTAAGGAGGGGCTAGGTTTTCCATACCCGTGCATTAGATGGAGTAGGGTCTGGGGTCACCATCCTGAGGAACCCGTGAGATCCCTCTAGTGGCACTGTGGAGAATGCACGGGGAAAGGAAGGAGGAGAGGCTTCTGGGTGATGCTGGAGTGCCACGGCTTTAGGTTAGGTCCTCATTTCAAGGGAGTGAAGAGAGGTGGACAGATGAGAAATATTTAGAAAGTCAAATATAGAGAAGTTCAGGGCTAAATCTACGTGGAAGACAACAGAAGGTTGGAGTCAGGGATAACTCCAAGGATCGGCCCTCCTTTCTGTTCATCACACTAAATTCATTCTGGCCTCAGGACCTTTGCACTTGCGGTTTCTGCAGCCTGGAACATTTTTTTCTCTTATGTATTCAAGTGGCTCCTTAAATCTGGTTTATTTGTTTGTTTACTCAGAATATAAACTGCGTGAGTGCATGTTCACGGTTGTGTCCTCAGTGCCTAGAACAGTGCCTGGCATATAGGAAGTGCTCAGTACAAATTTATTGAATGAATAAATACAAGAATGGAAGGTTAGATGGCTTGGGTGAGTAGGTGGTCTCTCAGAGAGGGGGTTTATACACAGGGTAACTGGGTAGTGGTTGCAGAAAGCAGCCAAAAGAATAGGTGTCAGGAAAGGGACACTCAAATACCAGGAGACACCCATGTGATGAGATTCATGTAGGTGGTAGTTGGGGCTGAGCATTAAGGGTTCTCACATCCTCCAAGAGTGTGTCAAGGGTGTCAGAGAGAGGCACCTCGGCCGATGGGGAGCCACCTTGAGCCACCCAGGACCCGGCCTGTCAAACTTCCTGCTGGGGCCCTGTTTCTGGAAAGACTCCTCTATCCTTGGGTCATCGGGAATGAATGATCAAGCCCTTCCTGCCCCCTTTCCCCAACGGGCCTTACCCTCTCAGAGGCCCCTTCCCTGCTGTAGGAAGCTCTCCAGAGTTCTGGGCACAGCCCCATAGGCCAGTGGGATTCCAGATCTTTACCAGAGAGTGACAATATAGGCCTGAAAATAGTTGCTCTGTGGGAAGGGTCAGCAGCTCAGGGAAGAGAGCCAGCAGAGAATCCTGGGGGCCTCTAGCCCCTTCCGGGGAATGGGAGGATTGGAGGAAGGTCTTGCAGCCCTGTGGACAGTGAGGTGGGGGATGGCCTAGGACCCAGAGAGTGAGACTCCCCGGCCACCTCTCTTCCTCCATAGGACGCCGCCGAGGCTGGAGCCAGGTCTGGCTATCGTGGCCGCCGCTCCCCTCACACCCCCCATGAGCGCTTCGAAGGGCTCACGGTGCTCAAGGCTGCACAGGTGAGAGGAGACCCCCGTGCCCTGGGCTGATGCCCAGAACCGGAGAAGAGGGTAGGCAGGAGACTGGGCTCCTAGGCCTGGGCGTCTCCTGTGGACTGAGAGCGCCTGAGTCCCCTGCCTAGAGTCGAGGGCGGTGGGAGGGGAGGTATTCTGAGACCTAGGGACCTGGGTGATGGTCGCAGAGCCAATGGAAGGAGCAGTTTGGGGTGATGGACAGAGCTGGCCGCTGAGACCAAACCCGTGGGTGGAGAGCAATGGAAGTAGGGCAGGGGCTGGGGCAGGGCCACCCTTCCCTGGCCCCCTCCTTTCCTGCCCTTCCTTTCCCGGCTTGCAGCTGGCCCAGGCTGGGGCCGTGGGCAGTCAGGGGGCTAAGCTCCTTCTGGAGGTAAGCGAGCGCGTGAGGACCTTGACACAGGCCTACTTCTCCCCGGAGAGGCCCCTGCATCTTTCCTTCACCCATCTGGTGTGCCGGAGTGCCATAGAAGGTAACTACCAGGGAGCCTAACCGCTCCTCCCCAGCCCCGGCCCTGGCCCCGGTTTGGGCCCTGCACCCCCCTCCACGTCCACCCCTGGTGGGCTCTCTGACTCCCTCGCCCGGGTGAGGGCCGGTGATCGACCTGGCCAGCTGCGGTCCCGGCAGGTGCAGGGTGAGTGTGGACGGCAGTGGATGGGCGCTGGGGCACTCACCAGGCTCCTCTGCTTCCCAGGCGAGCAAGACCAGCGCATGGACCTCAGTCACCCGGTCCATGCAGACAATTGCGTCCTGGACCCCGACACCGGGGAGTGCTGGCGGGAGCCCCCAGCCTACACCTATCGAGACTACAGGTGGGCAGCCCCCCCAGGCGGTCAGGCAGGTGGACCCGATTTGGGGTCTCACTGCCTGCCACCTTTCTTCCTCTGCAGTGGGCTCCTCTACCTCAACGATGACTTCCACGGTGGGGACCTGTTCTTCACACAGCCCAATGCCCTCACGGTCACAGTAAGCCGGGTGGGGGGCGTGGGGGTGTGGTGGAGAGCCCAGCTGTGGGCTCTGAATTCAAAACAGAAGCTTCCCAGAGGCAAATGCAGGGAAATGGCTGGGTCCCCCTTAACCTTTTCCTTTCCTGGCCTCCCCAGCCCTCTCCACCACTTGTCTGGGTTTGGGGGTTCTGGCTAAGGTGGATTACAGCTCCCCGGGAGATGGCAGTGGCCCCTCCAAACCCTGCCTTCAGTGTTTGCCTCACTCCCTCAAGGTGTCCCCTTGGTCCTAGTCCAGGTAGAAACCAGGGGCTGGAATTGGACAGAAGGAGTGGGACAGTGATTGTCCATCATCTACTGCTCTGTCTTACCCAGCCACCTCCTTCTCTGCTAACTGCCACCAGCTACCAATGACCCCTGGTCTCCCCGAGGTGGAATAATGTCCCCAAGATCCTTATCCTCAATCCCCAGAGCCTGATACCTCGTTCATGCCCTCAGATTGTGTCACACCTGGGGTTCAAAGCTTGGGCAGGAAAAGTCAAGGCCTGGGCAGGGGGTGGGGAGGCCCTCCGTGGAGGCACCTTTCCTTTGGCTCCGACTCCACTAGCCTCAGTCTGGTGTTTGTGCTCTCCAAGTGGAGGCCAACTTCCCATTTTCCCCCCAGGAGCGTCCCTGAATTAAGGAGTGGGAAGTGACGGGCAGGAGAGATGAACTCTTGTGCCCTGGCCCGCCCCCTGGCGTTAGGGAGTCAAGGCCAAGTTCTCTGAGAGCCCTGCTCTGTGGCGCTGAACCTGCTCTCACCCCTTAGGCTCAGGTTCGTCCTCGCTGTGGACGCCTCGTGGCCTTTAGCTCCGGTGGAGAGAATCCCCACGGTGTGTGGGCTGTGACTCGGGGACGGCGCTGCGCCCTGGCCCTGTGGCACACGTGGGCGCCTGAGCACAGGGAGCAGGTGAGGAGGAGTGGGAGCAGGAAGGTCTCTCCCTCCTGGTGTGTGAAGGATGAGGGGCGGGGCCAGGATGTCCCACGGAGGATCCTGGGGGCAAGGTGACGCAGGGGATTGGGCCACGTTCTCCTTCCAATCGCTCAGGAGTGGACAGAAGCCAAAGAGCTGCTGAAGGAGCCAGAGGAGGAGGAAGTGGAGGAGGAGGAGGAAGAAATGCCCAGCAGAGACCCTTCCCCAGAACCCCCCAGCCGCAGGCTTCCGCGGGTCCAGGACAAGGCTGGGAAACCGCCTCGGGTCCGAGAGGAACTGTGAGGGACTGAGCCAGCTCCTCGGGGATGTGGCCACTTGACTGGTGAAGGGCCATCTTGATGCCAGGACCCACGAGAAGCCCCCATGTGACGGGAGCAGAACAGTGAGCTCTCTGTCCCTGCACCCCTCCTACCTTGGGGATCACAAGGGCTGTCCAGCCCTGGACGCAGAGGACACTGCACTGACTAGCCTAAAGCACACCAGGCCTGGTTGATGGACCTCCAGCCTGAGGAAAGACCTAGGACAGACTGAGGACACACTCCCTCCCTAGAAAGAAATGGCAGGGGAGAGGGCCTGACTGTTTCACGTGTGGAGGATGAGAGGGAGGCTAAACCCAGGGCCCTGTTCCATCCTGTAATAAAGAACTGAAGATCCCTCAGTCAAGGGCCAGTCAAGGGTATCATGGTTTCTGTGGTGTCTGCAGTGGGGAGCGGCTATGGCTGGCCTGGGAGGAGACAGGTGTCTCAGGGCCTCCCAGAGGCGGGGCCTCTCAAAGCCTGTGATTTGTGAGGGAAATCTCGGCCACCTGCTCCCCACATGCAAATGGACCCAAACCCCTGACAGCTGCTCCTTGGGCCTCCGACTCTAAGCCCTGTCTTCCCCCTCTGAGCTCAGCCAAGACGTAGGGCAGCCTGATCCTCTGATTCCAGCCTCACAACCCTGGCAGGACTCCGAGAGTCATGGGGCCAAGGAGTGGGCCAAACCCAGATGGAAGCCGGGTTGGGGTTGCACCCCACTTTCCACCGTTGGTCCACTCAAAGCAGGGGCAACCCTGTCTAGTCTTTCTCTCTGAATCCCCTGTACCTTTCCCCATCCCCCCCCAACCCCCCAGGATCAGACCCAGGGGCAGCTGGTTAGGGTTTGTTGAGAAGAAGGATTATCCAGATCAGTCCCATCTAATCTCAGCTCCTGCACCCTCCCCGCATTCACCCGAACCCCCTTCCCCACAACCCTGAACTTAGAGACAAAATCTTGGATGTTGATAATGGGCCACCTCTCACCCTCATATTCCGGCTCCTGGACCGGTTGCTAGGCAGGCCCTGACTGCCACGATCATCAGCATTGGTGGGGGCTGGGGCTGGGGGTGCACCGGAGCTCTGGTTGCTTCTACTCCTCTGTACCCCTCCCAGACCCCAACCTTTAATCCTCACAGCTTTGCTCTAATCCCATGGGGCCTGATGCTCTTATCTCTGCCTACGAGGAGACTGGCCAGAGAAGCACCCCTTCGACCCTTCCTCCCCCCAGGGCTGGTGGGGGACTGCTCCTCTCTCTGCTGCTCCCACACTCTTGCTCCCACTTACCCCCCCTGCCCCACCCCAGGCTGGGCTCAAGTCTCTCTAGAAGCCACACACCTCCCTTCCCGCCCTCTCCCCACACCCCCCCCCCCGCCGTTGCCAGCTGATTTCATTTGCCTGACGTTGTCGTCGGCCCTACCTTCTCTGTCAGTGCTCCCCCCAACCCCCCCCACCCAGAGCTGGGGCCAGGCCAGGCCAGCTCTTCTGGCAGCAGAGCTGGGGCAGGTGACGGGTTGGCGTCGCCGCTGAGGGAGTGAAGAGGCGCCTGGAAGCGGAGCTGGAAACCCGGGAGAGGTCCAGTCAGAGTCCAAGTAAGGGGGAGCTGGCGTGGTTCTGGGACTGGGGCTGGGGGCTGCAGGCTGCAGGGAGGGCTCAGGCAGGGCCAGGCTTGGCTGTACGGGACTCCAGACGTGGAGGGGCTCGTGGGGAGCTGGTGCGGCCTGCCCCCCCCAGGCATCTCTCTACTTCTTGTAGTGGGCTCCAGGCCTTGAGTCTGGAGTGGGCGCAAGGGACAGGAACATGGCCGGGTGGGGACCACCTACTCCTATCCCATGTTCCTGACAGGAGCCGGAGCTACCCCTCAACCAGTCAGCCATGGGGGAGATGGAGCAACTACGGCAGGAAGCGGAGCAGCTCAAGAAGCAGATTGCCGTAACCCCAGAACTCTCCCATCAGGGGACCCTAGAAAACATGGAACCCGGGACACGAGGGAGTGTGGACTTGGGGGTGGGGGAAGGAGGCTGGATTAGCTCTTGAGCAACACCGTAGAGACCCCTGACCTGGAAGTGACCAGAGACTTTCTGAACTTGGGTCTCATATTTGAGATGCCCCCAAACCCTAGAGGCCCAAGCCCACCCACCTCAGAGGCCCATGCACCCACTACCCCCACCTTGCCCTTATGCCCACCTGATGGCCGCTTTCCCCCCAGGATGCCCGGAAAGCCTGTGCTGACATTACTCTGGCAGAGGTGAGACCTCCTTGTCCCCCTGAGGCAGGCCCGGAGGGGAAGGGAGGGGAGCTCCCTGACCAGCAGCAGCCTGGTGCTGGAGCTTTAGTACAGCGTGTCCTTGGAATGAGGAACGGCATTAATTAATTCATTCAACAAACATTTAGTGAGATCTGCTCTGGGCCAGGCCCCTTATTGGAAGCTAAGGTTGCAGATGCTGTCTCTGTCCTCAACCAGAAGGTGAGAAGGGTTATACCCCCTCGCAGGGTGGCGAGGAGGAAGCAAGGGATGGACTTACGAGCGATTTCTAGTCTCCTAACGGTGTACTGCATCAATTCTAAGTCACGTATTTCACATTCTGACATCTCTGAGATCGAGACGCAGCCCAACGTGGGCAGGCGATGCTCGACAGTTAGAATCAGTGGCGTCTTTTCCCTTCTCAGTGATACCTAAAAGCATGGTGCTTTGTAGAGCTGGCAGCATCTCATGTCCGATTAAATACATTAACAGTGAGGGTGAACGGCGAACCTTTGCCGTGAGCCCCACATTGGGCTAAGCTGCTTCAATGCATAATTTCATTTAATTTCTACGACAACCCCATAAGTTGATGCTATAAACCTCATTCTACAGATGAGCAAACAAGCTCAGAGAGGGCAAGCAACTTGCCCAGGACAACAAAGCAAGTAAATGACAAGTCAAGGCCATGGACTTGAGCCCCAGCCTAAATTGAGAGACTGGGTGGAGTATAAGGGCCATAGGACCACAAATTTCAGGAGGTGCAGTTCAGGGTTGCCCTGGCTGCCCCAGGGAAGCCTGTGGAAGAGACAGCCAGGCCACAGTGTCGAGTGGGACCAGGCCTCCTAGGGACTCGGGATGGTGGATGTGTGCCTCTCTTCCCAAGTCCGTGTTCAGTGATTTCATGCTGGCAGCTTGAAGTTGGTCAAGGTGGGAGTATTTCCATGATGGACAGCTCTCTCCCGCCCCCATCTCCTCCAGCAGCCCACACTGGAGAGATGCTTCTCAAACACTTGGCAATGTGCCACTGGCCATGTCTGGTTTCTCCCACCTCAGTTGAAGCCGCCGCAGGGCAGGGACATATTTCTCTAAGGCTGGGGGCCTGACCCCAGAGCCTGGCATAGAACATAACCTGGTCCAGATTGGTGGCCAGGACACTGATATCCAGGCATGTGCCCTACTCACCCTGATTTCGTGTCCCCTTTTCTGCAGCTGGTGTCAGGCCTAGAGGTCGTGGGAAGAGTCCAGATGCGGACACGGCGGACGTTAAGGGGACACCTGGCCAAGATCTATGCTATGCACTGGGCCACCGACTCCAAGTGAGGCTTGAGGGCCACCCAGGGGTGGGGATGGGAGGCAGAAAGGAGAGGCTTGGGTGACGTGGGCTGCCCTGTCCCCAGGCTGCTGGTAAGTGCCTCGCAAGATGGGAAGCTGATCGTGTGGGACACCTACACCACCAATAAGGTACTGGCCTCACCAGCCCCCCATTGCCCTCCGCTTCCTGGGGGACATTGTGCCTCCTCGCCTCCATCCTCCCCACCCCGGAGCTCAGCTCCTGCCTCTGCCCGCCCTCCTGCAGGTGCATGCCATCCCGCTGCGCTCCTCTTGGGTCATGACCTGTGCCTACGCCCCATCAGGGAACTTCGTGGCCTGTGGGGGGCTGGACAACATGTGCTCCATCTACAGCCTCAAGTCCCGCGAGGGCAATGTCAAGGTCAGCCGAGAGCTCTCTGCTCACACAGGTGAGTGAGTGACCCTCTCTTCCTATCCCTCTTGGGAGAGGCCCAGGGACTCCGCTCTGCAGCCAGGGTGCTGTCCTCACCACCCCCAGGTTATCTCTCCTGCTGCCGCTTCCTGGATGACAACAACATTGTGACTAGCTCCGGGGACACCACTTGGTGAGGACTGAACGCTGTGAATGCTGGGGCTTGGGGTGCGGCTCTGGCCTGGCCTTTCTGTGACAGGGTGACAGCGTCCCCCCTCCTCCCGCCAGTGCTCTGTGGGATATCGAGACTGGGCAGCAGAAGACGGTGTTTGTGGGGCACACGGGGGACTGCATGAGTCTGGCTGTCTCTCCTGACTTCAAGCTCTTCATTTCGGGAGCCTGTGACGCCAGCGCCAAGCTCTGGGATGTGCGGGAGGGAACCTGCCGGCAGACTTTCACGGGCCATGAGTCGGACATCAACGCTATCTGCGTGAGCACCCCTCTGCGCCCCAGCTCCCGAGACCTCCTCGCCGGGCCCCCCACACACATCCTACACTACTTCCCTAGTTCCCTCCCCCTCTCCTTTTAACTTTCCTGATGGGAATAATTTCACCTTACAGAAAGGCTGTGAGAGTCACAGAAACAGCCCTCATCTACCCTTCACCCATATTCACTGCTGACATTTGACCACGTTTGCCTTATCGTTCTCTGTAGATGGAGGGAGGGATGGATGGAGAGACCAACACAGACACCTAGATATATTTTATTATCTTTTTTTTTTTCCTCCTCTTTGGAGAGTAAGTTGCAGATACCATGCCTCTGTACCCCTTAAGTACTTCAGTACATGTTTCTTAAAAACAAGGCCACTCTCTAACACGGTCTCCGTATAATTCTTAAAATCAGATTGAATAATGACACAGTAGAGTCCACAGCCTATATCCATTCTCGTTTCACCAGTTATCTCAAGAATATCCTTAAAAGCCATGGTTTTTTCTGACTAGGAACATGCATTGCATTCCCTTGTTATATCTTTTCACTTTCTTTTAAACCCGAAAGACTTTTCTCTACCTTTGTCTTTCGGGCCATTGACCTCTTTGAAGAGTGCCACCCCATTTTCTTGAAGCTTTGTGTCCCTTTGAGTTTATCTGACATTTCCGCGTGATGAGATTCAGGTCATGCCTTTGCCCTTGGCCCTCTGCGTCCACACCCTGATCCAGCCGGGAGTCCGGAGTCGGAGCCGGAGTCGGGGACAGCCTCCGCCCTCCTAGCCATGTGACCCTGGGCAAGCCGCCCGCCCTCCTTTAGCCTCCTGCTCCTGCCGCCAACATGGAAATAATGCCTGCCTGTGGCTCCGCCCGGCAGTGAGGGGCGAGTGGAGGGTGTAGGGCAGCCACTGGCATGCAGCTGGTGTGAGACAAATGTCATTGGCGAAGAGTGCCGGGGACAGGATAGGCAGAGGCTGCGGGATAGCGCTTGCCCTGGAGCCCTCAGGATGAGAGAAGTCTCAGGCCACCCAGGTCTGAGTCCTGACCCCCTTGCCGCCTGCCTGTACCCTCAGTTCTTCCCCAATGGAGAGGCCATCTGCACAGGCTCGGACGATGCCTCCTGCCGCCTGTTTGACCTGCGGGCAGACCAGGAGCTGACTACCTACTCCCATGAGAGCATCATCTGTGGTATCACATCTGTGGCCTTCTCCCTCAGCGGCCGCCTGCTCTTTGCAGGCTATGACGACTTCAACTGCAACGTCTGGGACTCCATGAAGTGCGAGCGTGTGGGTAAGGGCCGGCCCCGCCCCCCTACCGCCACCTCAGCGGGAAGGACCTTCTTACTAGCTCTTTTTTCTGGGACACTTTCCCCTGTGCCCTAATTACTGAATGACACTGAGCTCTACCCCTAGAATCCAGTCCCCCTTGGTTTCCCAACCTAGGACCATCATCTCTAGAGGCCTGTCTCCACCGCCCAGTGCTCTAGCTGCTTTCTGCCAAAGGAGCTCCTGTGTTACCTGAGACCCGTGGACCTTGAGTGTCCAGTCACTTCTGGATTTCCAGGGCCTATGAAGTGTTGGGCCATCCACTGGAGGAAGGGGCAATCTCGGGGAACTGTAACAAGCAGAATCAAGGCCCCCCCCAACCTAGGGGCTTAACGAGGACCACCCTGATCTGAAGCTGAATCAGATCGTGTGGCTTCTCTTGGGAGAGGCCAGGTGCTGAATGAAAATACCACTGGCCAGAGAGTCAGGATCCAAATCTGAATTCTGTTGCTTAGGGTCCAAGGGCCTGAGGCAAGTCACTTCTCTCTGGGCCTCAGTCTCTTCCTTTGGAAACTCAGGAATGAGACAAAAGAGCTACCTCCCCCTTTTCTAGGGTCCATCAAGGTGCTCCTTGCATTTTTCATAGCACACTAGTGTGGCCGACCTCTCCTGTCCCTCTCGGCCCCCCACCCCACCCTCCACAGAGATTGGCCTCAAGAGAAATCCTGCCCCTTAGAGTAATCCTCTTTGAGTCCCCGCCAAAGGCTGAGAGTCATGGCCAATGTAACCTAGGATTCCTGCAGACGCACATGTGCTCTTTGCCAAAGCAGCATGGGCTAACAATCTGACTTGTCTCCCTCTCCCTCAGGCATGCTCTCTGGCCATGACAACAGGGTCAGCTGCCTGGGGGTCACAGCTGATGGGATGGCTGTGGCCACGGGCTCCTGGGACAGCTTCCTCAAAGTCTGGAACTAAGGAAGCTGGAGGAGAGGAGGTAAAAGGCCATGAAGACAATCAGCGGCCCCCTCCCCTGCCCCATTTTCTTTTAAGGTTTTTTTCTTCTATGCCCCAGCTGCTACCCCGACCCAGCTTTGTCCTTTGAGGGCAGTGGGGAAAATGGGGAATATGCCTTTGGGAGGCAGCATCAGGGACACAGAGGCAAAGAACTGCCCCATCTCCTCCCATGGCCTCCCCTCTCCATGGTCCTGCAGCTTCTCCTGTCATGAGCAAGGATAACTGGCCCCTCCCCAGCCCCGGGCGGGCCTGGCAGGCTTCTGGTGTGAGGCCCCAGGCCCTGGAATTCCGCCCCCTGCCCCTAGAGCCACTACCTTTGTCCAGACCTGGGTGGCAGAGGGTGCTCAGTCCTGTGACTATGGCTCTGGCACACATTAGGATCCTGGCCCCCTTCTTCAGGTTTTCTCCACTTTCTACCTTCTTTATTTCCCTCCTAAAGGACCTGCAATAAACCGTAGTGCCCGGTGTATGTCTGTGATGTTTGGCTTCTGCCCCACTTCTGTTGCCAAAAAGGCACAGGCCCAACTTAAGTAATGAGGTATTACAGGTGCAGTGATAAAGGCTGGGTACCAAACAGCTGGAGGGCAGAAAGTGCGGGGGAGGT
Source organism: Lutra lutra (assembly GCF_902655055.1). Classification (NCBI taxonomy): domain Eukaryota; kingdom Metazoa; phylum Chordata; class Mammalia; order Carnivora; family Mustelidae; genus Lutra; species Lutra lutra. Next base: position 42,675,924 of record NC_062285.1, read on the forward strand.
GGAACCCCAAGCCTCATGGAGAAGGCAAGAGACAGATCAGGAGAAGGTATTCTCTAGGTGGCCAGTGGAGCATCTGTCCAATGATTCACTACCACCGGCCCACCTGCATGTGTATAGGAAGGTTATGCTGAGAAGGAATCCGATTACAGCAGACCTTGAATACCAGCGGAGACTTTATCCTAAGGGCAATGGGGAGCCACTGAAGAGTTCTGAGCAGAGGAGTCACATGGTCAGTTGTGTTTCTCAGAAAGGTCACCCTGGCGGCAGTGTAGGTGGATGGAATGGTGGGAGGGGAGACTGGAGGAAAACGAGGCAGGAGGGAGATGGCCAGAAATCTAGAGCAGGAGGGACCCCTGGGGGCTCGCTCAGTTGGTTAAGCTGCTGGCTGCCTTTGGCTGAGGTCACGATCCCAGAATTCTGGGATCAAGTCCAGCATCAGGCTCCTTGTTCAGCGGGGAGCCTGCTTCTCCCTCTGCCTGCTGCTTCCCCTGCTTGGGCACTCGCTCGCTCTCTCTCTCTGACAAATAAATAAAATCTTTAAAAAAAAAAAAAAAAGGGCGCCTGGGTGGCTCAGTGGGTTAAGCCGCTGCCTTCGGCTCAGGTCATGATCTCAGAGTCCTGGGATCGAGTCCCGCATCGGGTTCTCTGCTCGGCGGAGATCCTGCTTCCCTCTCTCTCTCTCTCTGCCTGCCTCTCCATCTACTTGTGATCTCTCTCTGTCAAATAAATAAATAAAATCTTAAAAAAAAAAAAAAGCGTTAAGGACATGGGGGCAAGGAAAGGGATGGGGAAGAGATGAAAGATAACAGAATCGCCAGGATTTAGTGCTTGAGTATGGGATATTAAGCGGGAGCCATCCAAGATAATGGCCAAGGTCCAGGTTTGGGCAACAGGGAGGATAATGCTGTTATTCCTAGGGATAGAGAATAGGGTACGAGGAAGAGTTTTGGGGGAAAGAGCACAGATTCAACTTTAGACAAACTGACTCTAGTTCCTACAGGGCAGTTGGATAAAGGTCAGGGCTAGTTGGAGGGACCTGAAATTACCAGAATATAAGTAAATGATAGTTAAAGCTCTAGAAGGGCACACCTAGGGAGCGCAAGAGGAAAAGGCCAAGAACGGAGCTCTGGGGAACACCAGGACTTACGGGAAGCGTGTGAAAGTGGATTGGAAGACAGGGAACCCAAGTTCCCCAGGCTGCTTCTCTACCTACAGTAGCCCACTGCAAGGTTTAGGTAGAACACTGAAAAACATCATTTAAAACCACTTTCTTTAATATATAAGAAACACATGAGACACAAAGCCCAAGAAAGCGTGGAGTCCCCGAGCCAGGAGTTTGGGGGGTTGAAGACAACGAGCCTTTCCAGTCTCCCGGGAAAAGATGGGATGGAGAGGACGCAACATCACTCGGCCCCGGGTGAAGCCAGTGCTGGGGCCACGCTCAGCCTAGTTCTCCACCAAGTTTGGAAAGTGCTGATTTTCCTTGTCCTGGTCCTGGCCCTGCTCCCATACTCGGCCTCCAGTTTTCAGAAGTCGTCCAGTTCCCAGAATGGCCCCTTCCTTTAGCTCCCTAGCATTTTCACTCAGGGCAGAAGGCCGCTTACCCTGCCAAAAGCGGTGTGTGATTTGGAGGAGGGAGGTTGGTTGTTCAGGAGAGGGAAGATCTGGTAAAAAGGCCTCCCACCCTCCAGCCTGCCTTGGTCAGTAAGTTTTCACCCTCTCCCCCTTTACCTGTCGTGGTGCCAGAGTTCCGGGGGAGTTGTCATCCTGTAGGATGGTGAGGGGAGATCTCCCTAGTACCTTGCCATTTGCTTTCCGTCTATTGTGCTTAGAACCTAGGGTGGATAAGGGGTTAAAGCAAAAGCCAAAATTAGGGGCTTACAGTTTATTCTTTCTACACTCATCCGTGGACATTATCCCTGTTTCTTTTCCCTCTACCTTGCCCTTAGATTCTGTACCTGAAGATCGGGGCGTCTCAGGGTCTCTTGAAGGCTTGTCCGAGCCCTGGCTGGCCATGGGGGTTTCTGAGGGTTGTCCTGCTTCCTCCTTGGAGAACACCTGCTTGGAGGGGAGCTCAGTCTGGCTGCAGGGTGGCGTCTGGTCCTCAAGGGAAAACTGGGTGCCCAGAGGCAAGTCCAATTCAGAAGATGAAGTTGCCTCTAAGGGCAGAACAGGCTCTGGGGGCAGATTCGATGTGGGGGCTTCGGTCTCAAATACTTCACTCAGCTGCTTCACCAGTGGGCTTGAGGGTTCTAGAGGGGAGAAGTCAAGTGAGATAGTGTCAAATCATTCAACAAGGAGGAAAAGATACAGGAGCTTTAGGATTCATGCCCTGGTGGGTGAGGGATGGGGAAGAGAGAAATCAAGGCGAGAGGAGAAACGTTGAGAGAAGAGTGAGATTGGTTCAAACCAAGAGGATGGAGAAAATAGCTTTATTAGCCCAACCCACGGATCCTAGGTGACAGCCTTACCGGAGTTTCCTGGGCCCACCATTTACCTCCGGTGCTGGTCTTCATAGGTGTGCGTGCAATGCCAAGGGTAGGAGAGCGGGGATCTGAGTCTTGGGCCTGATCAGGACCCTCCAGCTGCTCCCCTGCTGGTAGGTTGGGCTGTGGAGAACTCTCCACCTGGCAGAACCAAAGGCTACAAGTCTGGACCTGGACTCTTTCTTCCCTCCCAGGTCTCTAGGCCCTGGTGGATAGTCCAGGCAGGCAAGGCCAAAGCCCTCGGGCATTCAGCCTGCCCCATCCGGATTAAGAAAGTGGAAAACTGGGCCTCGGATTAGAAAGAAGAGGGCGTGAGGGCTTTCTCAGAATGAGGCTAGGCAGAGGCCCACGAAGGCCGACTCTGCCTCCCCCACCCGGTCCCGGCGTACCTGGATGGGAGTGCGCAGGATGCCGGCACTGGGTGAACGCGGGTCCGCCACTCGGGCCAGGAGCTTGTTGTGCGGCGGAGGCCGCGCCGGGGTGACCGGGGCGCTCTTGGCTGAGCCCATCTCATCCAGGAGGAATAAGGTGGGGCAGGGCCCGGCCGGGGGCGAGGAGGGGACGCCTGTGAGAAATGACTCAGGTCTCAGCCATTAACTCGACCACGTCTGACCTCTGACTGCAGACCACCCGATCTTCCCGGTTCCCTGCCGAGGAGCCTTCCGGCCGCCCAGCCAGAGACCTCTGTGGAGATAATGACTGATGCAACTGACAGGCGGGCTCATTCCGGGCCCGCTGGGCCCTCTAACTTACTCTCTAATGAACTCAAACCACTTACCAGGCCCCGATTCCTCTTCTGGGTGCACCGCAGCTGGAGCCTCAACTCCCGACGCCGAGTTTCAAACCTCCCGCCACGCCCCCTGCTTTGACTCTATTGGTGGAGGTGACGCAGGCTCCCCTGGGCCTCCTTGTGAGACCCGCCTCCAGTGCGGGACGCCATTGGGCGGGGGGCGATGTCATCATGAGAACAGTGGGGCCAATGAGCAGCGGCTCGGCTGGCCCAGGGCTGACACCGCCCTGCTCAGGGGACTTTTGTTCCGCAACGGGTTTCGAGCTGTCCGTCGTGAGACTTTGAGGCGTGCCGGTCTTCGCTTTTAACACCTTCAGTTTCAAAACCCAAAGAATTTTATTAAAAAAAAAAAATAGAGTCATGAGTTTTTACGCGATTTTGTACAGATCCAACTGGAGATGTAGTTATGAAGGTTTTTTCTGAGGCGACAGAGCTAGTAATCCTTATTGGCTGACGGAGTTATCAATCACTCGGCACGACCCTCTCATACTCCGCCTCATTGGACAGCCCCTGTTCAAATACCAAGAGTACAACTGGCCTTCTACTTCCCGATTGGACAGGACCCAGGAAAGTTTCTGGGATTGATTGGTTTAAACAACCGTCAGTTTCTGCTCTTTGATAGAAGACACGCGAAGGGACCGTAGGGGTCCCAGAATCCGAGCATCCAAAACTCCGGGACCCTCCTCGCTGCTCTACATGCGCTCTGCCCTTGGGAGTGTGGGATTGGTTCTCTCGACCATCGCTTGCATTAGAAGCGCTTTTCATTGGCGTTAGTCAAGAGTGGGGCAGAGGGCGGAGCACTAGTAGGCAGGCTACGTCCAACTGCCACTCTCGCGAGTCCTCCCTTTAGCGCATGCACCTAACGAGTAGTGCTCATTGGACGGCAAGCCTAGAGGGTGGGGGACTGGGAACGGTGGGAGCCGCTGTGTGTGGAGGAGCTGCTGCCGGTGTCATGGCGGAGCTGAGTGAGGAGGCGCTGCTGTCAGTATTACCGACGATCCGGGTTCCTAAGGCTGGAGACCGGGTCCACAAAGACGAATGCGCCTTCTCTTTCGACACACCGGTAAGCCCATTCCCCACGCCCGCAGCGAGCACGACTTCCTTCCATCGCCCTGGTCATTTTGCCGGGGCCTGCAAGGCTTGGGCTACCGCCTTCCTGCGATGCACCATGGGACTTGTAGTCTCCCACGCTCCTCCCTGCCGTTGCATTTAATTAGCTGGAGCTGTCGTATGACTACCGCCCCCGGAAGCCACCGCGCCTGCCTCGCCCGTTCCCCGTCTCGTGGAGCACTGTGGGGATCGTAGTCGCTCTCTCCCCTCATTGCTGTTCCAAGGTAGAGGCGCATCCGATCGTCGGACTACATCCCCCAAGTGGACCCCTGCGAAAGCCTGGGAGTTGGCCTTGCCTGCCGCGCACGGCCCTCCGGGTTTTGTAGTCTCGTGTGGGAGGGATGGGGCGACCCCGCACGGTCCGGGGCCGGGATTAGGGTTGGAGGGTGGGGACTGCAGTTCGTGGGCGCCTAGTAGTCTGGAGGGGACTGTGAAGAAGGCCGGTTCTGAGAAGGGCCGAGTTAGAGAGACTCCACCCATGGTTAATATAGACAGGGGGCGGGGAGGTGGGTCATTGGTGGTAGGGAGGAGAGAGAGAAGGGAGGAAAGCTCTAGTCGTTTCTCCTTTGAGGTGACCTGGGACTGCAGCCCCCTCTCTTTTTCCCGCCCGTCACAGAGAGCAGAGGGAACCCTTTTAAAAGTATTCCCAGGGAGACGGTGTCTTTCGTGGAGGATACTAAGACCCCTTTTCCATCCCGCTCCCACTCTTGACTAGTTAGACAAAGCCTCCACCCACACCATGCTTCACGTTTTGCAGGCTCCACCCGGAACCTCCCTTCCTGCAGTTCTGCCTTCCTGTGTCACCCTCAAGCGGAGACTAGCCTTTGGCCTGGCCAGAGCCTTAACTGAGAGGGCAGCAGCCCGGTTGGGATCCGCCCCCCTCACTACCCCTCCCGACCAGCGGCTGCTGGGCCCTGCCCAGGGTGTTGAGCCAGACCAGCTCATGGCTGGGAAAACTGCAAGTCAGAGTGGAAAGGCTTCATTAATGCATCGCCAGTGCTGAGTATAGCAGCATGATCTAAGGCCCAGTTCAGGATCATCACTGCGATTTGTGGTTTGCTTGGTTTGCTAGGCTTTGATCTGAGCCTCAGACAATGTGCAGCTTCTCTGGAGTCTGCCTTTGGCAAAGCTAAAAGAGGACGGCTCAGAGCAGAGCTCCAGGGTTCCCAAGCCTTGAGGAAACCAGTGTATTTTTATTTCCAACCAAGGAGTTCGGTTACCGGGGAGCTCCCACATGCCACCCAGTTCATCAAGTGCGGGGTGAAGCGCTGTCTTTCTCAGGAGGGAAAGGTTTTTCTTAATTACCAACAGATGGTAGAAGTCAGTGGGTCCCTCTTCACACTCCTGTCTGTCTCTCTTTAGTAACTGCTTCAAATAATCCAAATGTGTTTTTGTAAGCTTGTTATACTTTCCTCCTGTCATCCCAAGTCAGGAGATCTCCAGTGTGGCTTAGTTGCTTTCCTAACTGACTTCTGGCATGTTTGATGATCTTCAGATTGGGTTCATGGTAGTAAGGGAGCTTATTTGACCTCCCTGATGAAAAATGTCCCGTTTGCTCCTCAACGTTGTAATCCACACTGTTCTAGGGAGTGGTACAGAGCAATCAATGGGACCAAGAACTGCCTTAGAGAGTGCCCTATTTTTCATATCACAGAGAATTTTTCAAGGCCACTGAGGCGTGTATTCAAGGCAGAAGACGCCTGTCGTAGCTCAGATCTGAGGCAAGACTCTTGTTTTCTCCGATTATCTCCTCCACCTTATCCATCACTATTCACAAAGGCACTGGCAGACTTGTTCCATTTTAGAGAAGCTCATCCTCTCTCCTTAGCTGTGATTTGGGATGGACCCTTGTTTTTCCCTGTTTTCTTCCTGGGTTATATGTGTTTTAGCTGTCTTAGCAGGTGCTGCTAGATTATTCTCTGGGGGGAATGGCTTTGAGGTTGGCAGTTGATGGACTTCAGTGGGGGTTTTAGTTATTGGTCAGAGGGGAGGCAGCTGGGTAGTGGCTGGAGAATGCTGGTCTTCGTGTCCCTGCCAAATGAGACCCAGGTATAGCAGTGAGCACCGGACAAGGCATTGTTACCCTGGAGCTAGGCTTTAGTAGGAAAGAAGGGAGAAGACCCAGCGTGGACCAAGGTTTAATGACCTAGTAGGGTGTGGTAAAGGAAAAGTCTGGGCTTGCTGGCAAGCTCAGGAATTGGGTGTATTGTTCAAGTGCTAGCATCTCTGCTCCTCGAGTCCGGAAGGTTTTCTGAGTCCTGGAGATGAGACAGGGCGTTGTGTCCCTGCTTTAGGTTATGTGTCTGGCATGCAGGCCTTTCCTCTCCTGGGAAAAGACCCCTTTTCCCTCTGAATATAATCACTGGCCCTGGAAATCCATAGTATTTGACTCCAATTTACCTCAAGGAAAGAGGAAAAGGGGAGTGCCTAGGTGGCTCCAACAGTTAGGCGTCTGCCTTTGGCTCAGGTCATGAACCTGGGGTCCTGCTTAGTGGGGAAATTGTCTCTCCCTCTCCCCCTGCTTGTGCACGCTCTCTCTCTCAAGTAAATTAATAAAATCTTAAAAGAAAAAAAAAAAAGTAAAGGGAGTTCTCTGCAATTGATTGGAAGGCTCCAGAGCCCAAAGAAGAACCAAGACGGAAGAGGAATGATGACTGACAGGTGTTTTTCTGCCGCTGGTATCCTTGGTTGTTATCAAATTCATAGGAGAGGGGTGAGAATCTTTGCCATATACCAGGTCCTAAAAGGCTAAATGACTTCCCGAGAGCCATGTGGTGTTGGAGAACAGAGCCTTTCTTTTGGAAACCAGCAACATCCGGCCTTGGGTCTTGGTTTCCCCACCTGGCCAGGCTGCATCCTCCCTGTGCTTTCCCCCCTGCCTCTTGTACTACAGGAGTCTGAGGGTGGCCTGTACATCTGCATGAACACATTCCTGGGCTTTGGGAAACAGTATGTGGAGAGACATTTCAACAAGACAGGCCAGCGAGTCTACCTGCACCTCCGGAGGACCCGGCGCCCGGTAGGGACAGAGCTGGGGCAAGGCTGGGGGGATATTGAGGCTCCACTGCACCTCCATTTTGAATCTGTCTCTTCCATTCTGACCTCCTATTGGCCTCGATTTCCCCCTCTCACCTATTTCTGTTGGTATCATTAGAACTCAGCACCCGTGTTTTTTTTTTTTTAGTTCCATTCCCTGCTAAGATTAACCCCCTCTGTCCTGTCAGTCCTCCCCATTTGTCCCTTCCCTGGTACCCATTGCTGATCCTGGCCCTTCCTGCCTGATTTCAGAAGGAAGAGGACACCACTACAAGCACTGGAGATCCCCCCCGTAAGAAGCCCACCCGGTTGGCAATTGGTGAGTTCCATTATGGTCCTATTCTTCTTGAACTGGTCTTCCCTGCTCTCAGGCATTCCAGGAAAGCCCCAGAAGAATGGGCCTGATCAGTGCCCCTAGAGCTCTGGAGGGGGACACAAGGAGATGCTGTACGGGAGGAGGGACATTTACCTGTGGTGGTCATCCTACCCTCCCTCCTCTTCCCTGTTTTACCAGGCATGGAAGGCGGATTTGACCTCAGCGAGGAGAAATTTGAATATGATGAGGATGTGAAGATTGTTATCTTGCCGGATTACCTGGAGATTGCCCGGGATGGGTTGGGGGGACTGCCTGACATTGTCAGAGATCGGGTATGAATACCATCCCACCCTACCAGGGACTCTAGGGCTAGGGGAGCCTGAGCAGTGAAGTCTTGGGGAAGCCCTGAGAAAGCTGGAGACTGAGGGGCTATAGGGACAGGGGAGGGGGGAGGGCTGGGTGCCATCTCTGACCCTCTGCTTCCCCCAGGTGACCAGTGCGGTGGAGGCCCTGCTGTCAGCTGACTCGGCCTCCCGCAAGCAGGAGGTGCAGGCCTGGGATGGAGAAGTACGACAGGTGTCTAAGCATGCCTTCAACCTCAAGCAGCTGGACAACCCAGCTCGAATCCCTCCCTGGTGAGGCCTGGCCCCTCCACCTTGGGGTACAACTCCCCAGAGCATGGCAGAGAGGCCACCCTCCCGGGGGATCTGGTGGGAGAGAGGGTCGGGAGCAGGCTAAGGAGGCTGACTAGGGGAGATGAACTCAGCAAAATGACATCGAAAGGAGAGAAGAGGGAGCTGTTGGGACTGGCAGGGGGCCAATGCCATTACCCCTGACTCCTGTTTCAGTGACTTTCTTCTCCCCGGGTTAGTGGCTGGAAGTGTTCCAAGTGTGACATGAGAGAGAACCTGTGGCTCAACTTGACAGATGGCTCCATTCTCTGTGGCCGACGCTACTTCGACGGGAGCGGGGGCAACAACCATGCCGTGGAGCACTACAGGGAGACAGGCTACCCGTTAGCTGTCAAGCTGGGCACCATCACACCTGATGGAGCCGGTACTCCCGCCCCACCCCTTTTCCCTCCCTGCTGGAATGTGTCTTAACTGTTATTTGTTGCATATGAAAGAACATGTCCGTGCGTTCTCTTGATAAACAATGAAAATGTTGCAGATGAGACTAAATCTTCAGTTAACCCACCAAATCCCAGTCCTTTTCTTAGAGGTTACCAGCATTATCTGTTTAATGAGTATCCTTCCAAACCCCTCGGAGCCTAGCACCCTACCCTGCGCGGTAGAGTGACAAGTAACTCCAGTCCTCGCCCTCTTTCACACCATCATCCCTGACAGCCAGTCTCGGAAGGGCCGGTGACCATAACAATGACCGCACTGCCTCTCAGGACCGCCAAAGAGGGCTGCCTTTATGGGCTCATGCTTCTGTCCCACCAGCGCCCCCTTGGGGCAGGGAGTGGGATTGGAGGCCTGACTAGTCCAGAGCCTCCCCCTCTGACCCCACTCCTCCTGCCCTAGACGTGTACTCCTATGATGAGGATGACATGGTCCTGGACCCCAACCTGGCTGAGCACCTGTCCCACTTTGGCATTGACATGCTAAAGATGCAGAAGGTGAGGTCCCCTTCGGATTCCGATGCTCCTCATCCCTCCCTGCCAGACCCATCCCAGCCTGAGGCTGAAGCAGTGTGTCAGCGGCAGCTGCCACAGTTATCCCGGTCCCCAGGACATTTGCGCTTCCTTTGAAAAGCTTTCTAGAATCATTTATTTACTCATTGAATACTACTGAGTACCTACTATATGCTAGGCACTGTGTGACTAAGACAGACTCATATTCTAGACAGAAAGGCAGACACTTATCATCTGCTCAGGCGAATGAATGACTAACCACAAACCGAGGGGTGCTGGGAAAAAGACCTAGAGGGGCGCCTGGGTGGCTCAGTGGGTTAAGCATCTGACTCTTGATTTCAGCTCAGATCTTGATCTCAGGGTTTTGAGTTCAAGCCCCGTGTTGGGTTCTATGCCCAGTGTGGCACCTACTCAAAAAAAAAAAAAAAACTACAGAGAGACAGACAGGTGCTGCAGGATTTGTGTATACCAGGAGGACCGGGCCGGTCAAGGGGATCGAAGCAGTGATACCTGCATGCAGAGCTGAGGGGTGAGAAGGGGTAACTTCAGAATGGAAAAAATACTTCAAGCAGAGGGAATCCCATTCATTTCTTTTTGTCACCTGGGCAGAGGCCTGATGACTCAAGGCATAGGGAACAATTGCGCATGACCTTCCAGAACTGGGACTAGGACTAGCCAGTGTGTATCCTATATGAGAGTCCGTAATCGTACACATTCGAAGCTCTGGCTGGGGACTGTCCCAGATGCTATGAGGGATCAGTGTGAAAAATCCAGGACTGAGTTTCTCACCGGGTCTGAAGTGCCCCTTCCCTTGTAGACGGACAAGACGATGACGGAACTAGAAATCGATATGAACCAGCGGATTGGTGAATGGGAGCTGATCCAGGAGTTGGGTGTGCCCCTGAAGCCCCTGTTTGGGCCTGGCTACACGGGCATCCGGAACCTGGGTAACAGCTGCTACCTCAACTCGGTGGTCCAGGTGCTCTTCAGCATCCCCGACTTCCAGAGGAAGTAAGTGGCACCCCCTCCCCGTAACTGTGGACCCCTGCCCCACAGCTCTGCTGGACGCCAGCCTCTAGGCCACACTCCTTAAGCCACTGTCAGGACCTCTGTCTTCTGGCTGTCTTAGTTCCTGTGACACTGTGGCTGGCACACTCCCATCAGTTCGAGCAGCACTGTCCCCCAGCCCCACGGGTCCCACTGAGGGCAGAACACCGATCCCAGGGCGCTCCCTGGCCTCCTGCCTGACTCAGTGGGGAGGGGATGCTCTCTCTACTTGAGACCAGTGACAGCAGATGAGGACCTGCTGTGGCCATGTAGCCCCTGGGGAAAGGGGAGGGCCTGGGACACTAGGAGAAAGACCTGTTTCATCCCAGATAATGGAAGCTGTCCTTACCCTTCTCCCAGGCTGCCTTCTTCCTTCCCCTGGATCACTCCTGGGGAGGAGACTGGGAAAGAAGGTAGCTGAGTGAACTATGCTGGCACAGTGGGAAGGGGAGGAAGGTCAGGTTGTCGGGAAGAATGGAGACTCTGCGGTTCAACCCCGTAACTCCCCACTCTGGAGGGAGCCTATTCCCTGAGCAAGTGGGTAATACTCCCTCCCCTTTCCCTTGGAGCCCACGCCAAAGCACCTCTAATTATGCTTTCTTTGGCTCTTAGGTATGTGGATAAGCTGGAGAAGATCTTCCAGAATGCCCCGACGGACCCTACTCAGGACTTCAGCACCCAGGTGTATGTAGCCAGGTCCTGTGTACAGAGGCTCCTGAGAGCCTCGCCGCCCCCATGCCTTCTTTCTCCTCCACGACCACCGCCTGGAGTGGGCAGTAGTGTAGGGTTTGCCTCCGGCCGTGCTGTCTGCCTCAACTTGGGCTCCTGGGAAGTCTGCGGTTTTTCACATTGTAGAGAGTTGCCTAAGGGCCATCAGCAGAGATTGAGTTGGGGAGGAAAGGCACAAAGAGAGGTCAGATGGTCATTAGTGGACTGAAGCTAAATGGTTCTCTTGGATGTTAACGCAGGGCCAAACTGGGCCACGGCCTGCTCTCGGGAGAGTATTCCAAGCCAGCCCCGGAATCAGGCGATGGGGAGCAGGTCCCAGACCAAAAGGTGAGTCTGGGACTCTATCCCTTTCAGGCTCTGGAATTAAGGGGAGACTGAGGTCTGGGAGATGTCTAAACAAGGCCCCTTGTGGCCTCTTGAGCCCCAGCTGAATCGCTGCGCTGGCTCTACCTAGGAAGTTCAAGATGGCATCGCCCCTCGGATGTTCAAGGCCCTCATTGGCAAGGGTCACCCTGAGTTCTCCACCAACCGGCAGCAGGATGCCCAAGAGTTCTTTCTTCACCTCATCAACATGGTGGAGGTAAGAGCTGGCAAGATGGCAAGGAGGCTGTTCCACACTCCCTCCCTCTGATGCAGCTCTCGCCTGTCTCCCTCCTGCCCATTCTTTCCAGTCAGCCCCAGTCAGGCCCTCCCTGGGACACGGGGAGTCTGCGTGCACCGGGTCTTCCCCGTGAGTAGCAGGTGCCCCCATGGAGACTGGGAAAGCTAAGCAGCGATCCTTTTGCTCAATGGGTTTGCAGCTGAATGCAGGATACACCCAGAGAAAATGAGATGAGGATGCTTATTGCCTGCAGAGAAAAATACCAATATGTTCCACCACTGTCTCCTATGATCACTGGGGTGAGGGCCCGGGGTCAGGCTTCCGTTCCCCTCCCTGACCGCGCAGACCTCCCCACCCTGGCTCTTTCCCGTAGAGGAATTGTCGGAGCTCTGAAAACCCTAACGAGGTGTTCCGCTTTTTGGTGGAGGAGAAGATCAAGTGCCTGGCCACAGAGAAGGTCAAGTACACCCAGCGAGTTGACTATATCATGCAGCTGCCTGTGCCCATGGACACAGCCCTTAACAAAGGCAGGTTGCTCCAGCAAGGCCTGGGTGTGGTGGGGCTGTGAGGCCTGGGAGGGGCGCTAGGACACATATGGAAGCAGAGCCCACGGGGTGCCCTTCTTCCCTAGCTGGGAGTCCAGAGCAGGGCTGTCTCGGGGAGGTAGGAGCACCTTGGCTTGTCAGCGCTGTGCTGGGGCCAAAGGCAAGATCAGCCGTGTATGGGTCACGTGGGTTTGGAGAGCAGGGGGCAGCTGACATCGTCCTGGCCTCAGGGCCGGTCTGGCAAGGCAAAAAGGAGGGCAAGAGGCTGTAGCCTCTGAAGAACTCACCCACCAATTCTGTCAGCAGAGGAGCTTCTCGAGTATGAGGAGAAGAAGCGGCAGGCCGAGGAGGAGAAACTGCCACTGCCAGAGCTGGTCCGGGCCCAGGTACCCTTCAGCTCCTGCCTGGAGGCCTACGGGGCCCCGGAGCAGGTGGACGACTTCTGGAGCACGGCCCTGCAGGCCAAATCCGTAGCTGTCAAGTAAGTCCTGGTGGTCTGCGCCTCCGGTTTCGGGCCGCTGTCAGGGTGATCCCAGAAATATCCTCTGCCTCGTTCTCAGTCTTCTGTCCCTTCCTGGTTGGCTCCTCAGGGCTGTGTCTGTTGGAGCTGGCTCTGAGGGAAGCGAGAAGCCCCAGCAGCAGTCGATGTGGATGATTGCCACATCCCCTTGTCCTGTCCCTGTCACGCCGTCTTCTCTTGTGGGACAGGGTCACGTTCTAGTGCAGCTTCTGTCCACTCGTGCCCTCGGTTTTGGCAGGGCAAAGACACATAGTCTGCATTTTGGACAGAGTTTGGATTTCTAGCAAATGGCCTGAGTTTGAGCCTCATTCTTTCATTGGCATAGGCTTGAGATCTGAAAGCGTGCTTTGGTCTTAAGGTATTTCAGCCATTCTCCCCCCTCCCACCCCCACCCCTTTGACAGGCCCCTGGCTTCTGCTGCTCCTTGTCTGCAGATGCTCTGATGTCTGCCCAGGGCAAGATAAGAATCTGAAGTGTCTTCTGGGCTCTCAGGTCTTCTACCCATGAGAGGCTGAACCCCAGGGTGGGGGTTTCAGGAGAAGAGAACTTTGGGATTCTCTTGGGTACCAGAATGCTCTCTCTTCCCTAGGACCACACGATTTGCCTCTTTCCCTGACTACCTGGTCATCCAGATCAAGAAGTTCACCTTCGGCTTAGACTGGGTGCCCAAGAAACTGGGTATGGTGGCTGGGACGAGCGAGGGAGGTTAAGCAGAAAATGCTAGAAAAAGAAGGGGCCTTACCATGTGTAACCTAGCGTTTCTCCAACTTTCCTCTAAAGGAGGAAAACATTACCCTAAGTATTTCAAAATGAGCCGAGTTTGAAAAGCATGGACTAAAAATAGTAAAGCACTTGATTTTACACTGATGATTCAGAACCAAAAGCGGATCTCACAGTGTTAACTTTTATACTTGGTAAGAGGTTCTCATTTAGATAATCTTGAAACGGTTCTCCCAAGTCTTACTGCCCAAATGGCTTTGAGAACTACTGATTTCACCTCATGTCCTGTCCTAGATAAGTCGTGACCCACAGAGGTATGAGATCGTTGCGCTGTACGAGTCAGAGGCCCCCACTCTTGTCCATAGCATCTCTCAGGTAGCTCTAGGACTAGAGGCCAGGCCTCCTGATTCCCAGGCCCACCATTACGTGACACCAGGATCCCCGCGACTGGAACCGCTCTGAGCAGCTCCTTATTACAGAGCAGTGCCATGGTGCGGGGCAGGGCTTTGAGGAACCCCAAGTGCTTTCTCCGGGAGGGCCCCAGGGAGCTGCCAAGGTGACCCTTTTCCCACCATTGCGATCACAGACGTGTCCATTGAGATGCCGGAGGAGCTAGACATCTCCCAGTTGAGGGGTGCAGGGCTGCAGCCTGGAGAGGAGGAGCTGCCTGACATTGCCCCACCCCTGGTCACTCCGGATGAGCCCAAAGGTAGCCTTGGTTTCTATGGCAACGAAGACGAAGACTCCTTCTGCTCCCCTCACTTCTCCTCTCCGACATGTTAGTGACTCTTCTTCCTGCCTGTCTCTCTCTTCTTTGCCAATGGGGGTTTTTTCTGCCTGCCTCCCCTTGACCCTGTCCTTTGTGTTTCTCCTGCCCTCCCTTTCGAATCTCCCTTGCCCTCTTGTTGGATGTGAGGACTGACTAGAGCACTCCCAGCCGCATTCTCTGTGTGGATGGCAGTAACGCTGGCCAGTTGCCTCTCTGCCCTTGTCACCTCATCACTTGGGGGTGGGGACAGGCAGGCATCATACTGCAGAAATGGGGCCCATTCTGTGAGAATGGGTGAGGCGGGGATCTATGAGAGAGCTTTAGCCTCAGTTCTGTGTCTCTAGTACTGCGGGATCCATATCATGGCGTGCCGCCATTTTGGTTCTGGAGTAATGTGCCAGGCCATGGAAGGAAAATGCATGCAATGGGGGTGGGGGGTTGGGAGAGGGCTGGGGGGCTGGACCGTGGGAGGCAGGAGGGGCAGATAGTGGCCCAAGGAGTTGTGTCACCATGCCCTCACTTCTCCCCCCATAGCACCCATGTTGGACGAATCGGTCATCATCCAGCTGGTGGAGATGGGCTTCCCTATGGATGCCTGCCGCAAGGCTGTCTACTACACGGGCAACAGTGGGGCTGAGGCCGCCATGAACTGGGTCATGTCACATATGGACGATCCAGGTAGGCTGGGCTGGGCAGCAGGGTGGGATAGGGCCCCCATCCTCCCACACGCACACTTCAACCCCTTCACCCCCACAGATTTTGCAAACCCCCTCATCCTGCCTGGCTCCAGCGGGCCTGGCTCCACTAGTGCAGCAGCTGATCCCCCACCGGAGGACTGCGTGAGCACCATTGTTTCCATGGGCTTTTCCCGGGACCAGGCCCTGAAAGCTCTTCGGGCCACGGTATGGGCTGCCCCTGGCTGAGGACTGGGGGCCCATGGGGAAGAACGGGTGGTGGTGAGGTTCCATCCTTTGTGAGCCAGACCTTTGTGGGACAGCCAAGGCCGAGGCTTCCTCCCTTTTGTGGCTGCACTGAAGGAGATGAGGCCTTCACTGGTGGTTTTTCTTGCCCTGAACTTGTTGGAAAGAGTAACGCTTCCCTCCTCTCCAAGAACAATAGTTTAGAAAGGGCTGTGGACTGGATCTTCAGTCACATTGATGACCTGGATGCAGAAGCCGCCATGGACATCTCGGAGGGCCGCTCGGCTGCCGACTCCATCTCCGAGTCCGTGCCAGTGGGACCTAAAGTCCGGGATGGGCCTGGAAGTGAGTGTCCCTGGGAAGCAGGATGGGCCAGTGGAGTCTAGCCAGTCCGCTACCAGTTCCTCATTCCCACGCAGCTCTGCTTCCCTCAGGAAGCAGAGGGGGCAGAAGCTTCTTTCCACTGACGTGGCTTCTGAAGGTGGGATTCTAAGGAGGCCAAGACAGACTTGTGACCCAGTCGCTGCCCCCCAGTCCCTGAGACTGGCATCCTGAGTTTGGGCTGGTGCTCAGGGACCCCTCTCGTTGTCTCCTCTAGAGTATCAGCTTTTTGCCTTCATCAGTCACATGGGCACCTCTACCATGTGTGGTCACTATGTCTGCCACATCAAGAAGGAAGGCAGGTGAGGGGCTGGCAGGGCACATTCGGAACTGGGGAGTGCTGGTGGGGAAGAGTGGGGACATCCTGAAGTCTTCAGGATATTTGTGGGAGAAGGTAAAGGGCTGCTGGGGGGATGGGGTGGCACAGAGACACCAGAAATGCATAGAACGCCTGACCGCAGGGATCAGCCGATGACAGAGAGCCCAAGGCCACCTGCTTTTCTCAATAAAGTTTTACTGAGCATAAGCACACTTACTCATGTAGGTGTCGTTGGTGACTGTTTCCACACTGCAGCAGGAAAGTTGAGTAATTGTGTCAGAGACCGGATGGCCTGTAAAACCTAAACTACTTACTGGCTGGCCCTTTCCAGAAAGAGCTGGTGGTCCTGGGCCTGGAAGGAGTGGGTGCGGGTGGCCAAAGAGGTGCTGGAGGATCTGAAGACCAAGCAGGGAATGGGATTGGGATACTCCCTTCAGGCAGGTAGCAGCTAGCCTGTGGGTGCAGGGGCCCAGGTTGAGAATGTGGGGGACCTTTGCCCCGGCATCACCAGGATCTACTCCAGGGGCTGTGTCAGAGATTAAGCTGATGCGGAGTGGATGCCCAGTCTGTTCATCCTTCTCCACCCTCCCCCCCGCCCGCCTCCCCAGGTGGGTGATCTACAATGACCAGAAAGTGTGTGCCTCTGAGAAGCCACCCAAGGACCTGGGCTACATCTACTTCTACCAGAGAGTGGCCAGCTAAGAGGACAGGGGACAGACCATCTGGCATGAGGGATAGGGGCTGAGGGATGGACTTCAGCCACCACCCCCCCTGCTCTGTACCCTTTTTTTGTCCTCAGCAGCAGGGAAGAAGCTCAAGGCCACAGGAGAATGGCCAAGCAAAGCGGGGGACACTGGAGAGACTTTGGGGATAGAGCAGGAAGGGGATGGGAGGGGCGGGCCACCTGTCTGTGAGGAGACTTCGTTGCATTCCCCGCCCCTTGAACCCACAGTGCTCTGCTTCTCTGTGTAACCCTGCCGGCCCCTGATGTGGAGGGGGGCTTGTTTGTGTGTGCGCCTGGGTGTAGCTTTGTGCAGCCTCTTCCACGGGGATGGGGCGTCCATGCCTCCCCTCCCTCTTTGTGTTTGCTCCCTGTGTGGTCAGGCAAGGAGGGCTGTGAGGGAAATGGGGATCCCCATCGCCCTCCAGCCTGTCTTTCCCCAACCCTGTCTCTTCCCTGCCCTTCTCTGGAAAATGCCAAAATACACGATGTGAATAAAAAGTACAATGGCTAAGTTGTGTCCTGTTTGGTACGTGGAGGGAGACCGATCTTGTCTGGGGCCAGCAGGAGAGCTGCCTCTGCCCCCTCCCTGGGCCGTTCTCTACTTTCACTATTTCTAGAGCTCTTTGGAAATGGGCTGTGAGATGGGGGCGGGGGAGCAAGCACTGGGGCAGTGCAAGAAAGCTAGGGGTTGGGTACTGTCAGATCAGGGGCAGTGAAGTGGGATGACACAGAGCAAAGATGGGGGTGAAGAACTCCGCCGTCCCTCCCGCAGTCACACCAGAGGGGTCCCAAGTGCCAAGGGCCGCCCCTCCCCCTCTGAACCCTCCTACTGGCCGCGTAGCTGTGGGACTGCCCTCCCTCCCCCCATAGGTCAAAGGTGCCTGCTCAGCAATCTGGGATGCAGCTACTCCGACGGGGGGGGTTAGCGGAGGGAAGAAGTCCTTTTCTCAGAGTTGGAGACCTGCCCCCTCAGAGCTCCCTCGGTCCGGGCCAGCAATGCGATCTCAGGCCAAGCAGTCGGGAGTCCAAGCTCCTCTTGGAAGCACCTCTGGCCCCTGGGGGGCTGTAGTCGTGAAGTGGGGCTCCCCCGAGGGTGGGTTCTCGCCTCCCCTCGAAAGCCAGGCGGTGGGGTCGAAGCGCCCGAGGCCCCCCGGACGCCCCTGGAACGTTGCTACAATAAGGGGGGAGGAGTCACATCCCAGCCTTGCAACAGCGGCGGCGGGCGGCGAGCGGCGGGCCGGGGCCGCGGCGGCGGGCGGGGCTTCCAGGCGCGGGGCCGGACTAACCATGGCCGAGGGCGGGGAGGAGGCGGAGTTCTGCCTCACGGCGCTCTACATAAGCGGCCAGTGGCAGCGGCTGCGCGCTGCTTCTGACCTTCAGGGTGTCGGCAGCAGCGCCATGGCGCCCTCCAGGAAGTTCTTCGTCGGGGGGAACTGGAAGATGAACGGGCGGAAGAAGAACCTGGGGGAGCTCATCACCACTCTGAACGCAGCCAAGGTGCCGGCCGACACCGGTAAGCCCTGCCCGGGCGGGGGCGGGGGCCGGGATTGGGGGAGGTCGGGCGTGGCAAGCGCCCTCTCCCGAGCTCGCTTAGCCGGGTGTCCGCGTGGACCTGGATGCAGGGCTGGGCGCGAGGGCGGGTGGGGGTCGGGACTTTGACCCCGCAGCCGCAATACCGGGGGTGGGTCGAGGCGGGGAAAGGCGGGCTACATGTAAGGGTGCCCTCGGATCGTGGGGCGGGAGGGGATTTCTGGGGTCACCGTGGGTGAACTTGGGCCCGGGACCCTACGGGAGCCGGGGATAGGAACGGAGCCCCTGCGGACGATCACGGGAGGCTGGCGATAGCCCCGCCGTGTGGGGGAGGAGGCTGAGCCTGCGTGCGGGGATCCAGCTACCTGCCCCCTCGTCGGTCTGTTTCGTGCGCCGGCGCACGTAGCCCGCGACTCCTCCCCGCGCCTTGCTGGGCGGGCCGAGTCCCCCCACCCCCGGGCGGCGGTGGCCTCCTGAGCTCTCCGCTCTATCCTTCACTGGCCAGGATGGCGCCTGCCTTCCCACGAAGGGGCTGAGCAGGTTCCAAACAAGATGGGCAATTAGGGAATGAGGAGCGATCCTACAGCCTTCTGCAGGCTGAAAATGGGAAAACGCAAGGCCTCGATGAGCTTGTCACACACACACACACACACACACACACACCCGCCACCCACGGGCAAAGAATGCTGTCCTCGGCCCTTACCCTCCCACTCACCTCAGTCACAGAAACACCGGCCTGATCAAAAGAAGCCCTGGTTTATTCCCCAAAGACCCCAATATAAACCCCAGGAGTTGGCCCTTTTTGCTTTTGCTAAAAATCCTTGCCTGGGTGCGTTAAGGATGGACTATTTTAGAAGGGAGGCGTGGTTGGCTCCAAGAGAATGCTGAGTCTAGGAGGTGCCTAAGCCCAGAATAGCCTGGGGAAATCAGAACCACAGCTGTTAAAGAGCAGAGGGCAGGGCGAGGGCCGTGGCCTCCCAGGGACACCTGGAAGGCTCAAGGAGTTGGGTGTGGCCCAGCTGGGTTGGGAAGTGGACAAAGATGATCTTGCTGGAGTGAAAAGGGATGGAAGGCAGAACTGAGAAATAAGATGAAGGCGAGGGCCCTCCAGAACACTGCATGGAGCCTGGAGAATGGCTTCCTTGTGACCTCATTCCCTTGTGCCATCATTGCCACTCTCCAGAAGTGGTTTGTGCACCCCCCACCGCCTACATCGACTTTGCCAGGCAGAAGCTGGACGCCAAGATTGCTGTGGCTGCACAGAACTGCTACAAAGTGACGAACGGGGCCTTCACTGGGGAGATCAGGTGAGATGCAGGCAGGAGGGGGGCCTGTGGGGACCTTCCCCTCACTTCCCTTTTTGAGGGGAAAGCCACAGGTGGGCTCTTGGCTGAAACATGGCTTTCTCTCTTCCTTTAGCCCTGGCATGATCAAAGACTGTGGAGCCACGTGGGTAGTCCTGGGGCACTCTGAAAGAAGGCACGTTTTTGGGGAGTCAGATGAGGTTAGTAACCAGGAAGGGAGGTAAGAGATGCCTTATTCCAAGGGGGTTGTGTCACCAAATCTGTTCCTCAACAGCTGATTGGACAGAAAGTGGCCCATGCCCTGGCAGAGGGACTTGGAGTAATTGCCTGCATTGGGGAGAAGCTAGATGAGAGGGAAGCTGGCATCACTGAGAAGGTTGTTTTTGAGCAAACCAAGGTCATCGCAGGTAACTCTGGAAAAGGGGACCTTTGAGCCTGACCAGGGCTACAGAGGCACAGAAGGTGGGGTCAGATGCCCCGCAGCCTGACTTGATCCCCATCCCATGCTGATACAGGAAAGGGGAGGGTGAGAACCCTTGCATCCTCCATATCACTTCTGTTCCTGCCCAGATGGTATAGATGCCACTTGGAGTTCCTCCAACAGCCACCAGGGGGCACTAGGCCACCACCGTTCTTGATCCCCTGGGCAACGAGCTGGCTAGCTCCTTCCTGTTCATCCTTTCATTTGTGATCTCTGTCCCACAGATAATGTGAAAGACTGGAGCAAGGTTGTCCTGGCCTATGAGCCTGTATGGGCCATTGGGACTGGCAAGACTGCAACACCCCAACAGGTAACCGAGCCCAGGAGCTCTGCCCCTCCCCTACCTGCCTGCGTAGGACTGGACTGCAACAGAGATCACCTGAGCCAACCCCTAATTTTAAAGACAGGAGCCCCCAGGGTTCCTGCCTCGCTCAGTAAGTAGAGCATGTGACTCTTGATCTTGGGGTCGGGAGTCCAAGCGCCATGCTCAATGTAGAGATTACTTTAAAAAATAAAATACCTAAAAATAATAATAGTAAAGACAGGAATCCCCAAGTCCAGAGTAGAGTGAGTTGTCCAAGGACATCCATTCCAGGGTCTGGGTGGTACTGGAGCTGTGGCATTCTGACTCTGATCTCAGGGTTCTTGCCCTGAAACCACACTGCCTCTCTTCACTGGGGCCCGGGGTCTTTTAGCCTTTGAGTGAAAGGCAGGAAAAGGCTTACTTCATCTGGCTTCTTGTTCTAGGCCCAGGAAGTACACGAAAAGCTCCGCGGATGGCTTAAATCCAACGTCTCTGACGCCGTGGCTCAGAGCACCCGTATCATTTATGGAGGTAAGTGGGTTTGGCTCCCACCTGATAACGGGTAGACTCGGACCTCCTAGTCCATCCCTGACTATTCCCTCTTTCTTCTCCCTTCCCAGGTTCTGTGACTGGAGCAACCTGCAAGGAGCTGGCAAGCCAGCCTGACGTGGATGGCTTCCTCGTGGGTGGGGCTTCCCTCAAGCCAGAGTTTGTGGATATCATCAATGCCAAACAATAAGCCCCCCGGCCATCTTCCCTGTTCTTCCTGCTAAGCCAGGGACTAGATAGCTCAGAAGCTCAGTAACAGTGCTCCTCCCCCACCCCACACATGCTTCTGATGGTGTCGTCCTCTTTGTGGCCAAAGTATACCTCTTCCTTAATGTTTACACCTTCCCCTGTAATGGCTGGGACCAGGCCAATCCCTTCTCCACGTAACAAACGATTGGAACGAAACATGTCACCAAGGTGGCTTCTCGATGGCTGAGAGATGGAAGGGGTGGCATTTGTTCGTGGGCCCCCTCAGACCCCAGTGAGGGCAGGAGAGAGAAGCCATCCTCGTCTCCCATCTCGCTCCCTGAGGCCAGGGGCTGAGAGAACGCCCTGTCCTTCACCCAGAGGCCAGAGGTGCTGCTCTCTCCCATCATGCCAATGCCTGTGTGTGTTGTGTATGTGAGCAATCCCACGTGTGGGGGGGCAATAAACACCTGGCACTGAGCCTTGTGGCGTGTCCTCCTTCACTGTACTTGCCCATATCATCTTTTCCTTTCTGAGGCAGCACAGAACACTTGTACAGAAAAAATACCACAAACAGGTTTCTGCAATAGCACATCTCTTACCATTTTTACTTGAAAAAAATGTCTTACGTACCAGGAGGCCATAACCTTGAATAATAGCTCCTTCCCATCCACCCCTCTGGGGGGCTCGGGAGCTGTGGGATCCCCAGAGCTTGGGTTGGGGTAGGGGCCCAGCCTCACCTCCCCCCAGCCTATTGGCTTGAAAGCAGCTGGTCTAGGCCAGCAGTGCTGCTGCCCCACCCCCCCAGGGAAGGGGTGGCCTCAAGGCCCCAGCGCCATCTGTGCTGTCCCATCTGTGGTGTCCAGGAAGTCACTGGTAGAGCAGGTACCGCTTCATGGCAGGGGGCAAGGGGAGAGCAGATACCTGGCCAAGCCGGGTATCCCCCAGGGCGTGACGCACACACAGGCGGCTCAGGTGCAGCAGGGAGTGTGGCTCCACTGGGGGAGAGAAGGAGGGGAAGGTAAGTTCGGATGTAGCCACCAGCCAGACCTCACACTACAGGGTCCTGCCCAAATTCCCTTCTGCTTTCCTGCTTGGAGTCTTGGTTGAGAGGAGGCTCTAAGGCACCCCAAATTTCCACACCTGCTCTTGCGGTCGTAGGCATCACTGATCTCATGCAGGGGGGTGAAGCTCTAGCTAAGCTCCCCCCTGCCCCTAAAGCAACAGGCCAAGGCAGCTTGGACCAGAGTGGAGCTCATCCAGGCTTGGATTCCATAGAGCCTTGGAGCCGAGAATAATGAGGTGAGAGGAAGGATGGCACTCCTCCACTCTTGAATAACTCTCCACCGGGGAGAGGTACCCACCCTCTGCTGAGCACACAACTGCAGAGCAGGGTGAAGTTCCATCAGCCCCGAGGCTGGGGGCCCCATCCTTTCTAGAAGAGGCCCCACACGAACACCCTGTCTCCCTTCCTGCTCTCCCTCTAGCTGCCCAGGGCCTCAAAGGCCCCTTAGAAGGAAATAGCACAGACAGGTCAGATCCCAGGAGATCTGGTCCACACCCTGGGTGCTTGGCACTGTCCATTCTCTTCCTACAGCTAGTCCAGCATCCATTTAACTCTATGCACCTCTTGCTTCAGGAGCTTGTTATCTGCTGGAAAGCCCTGGAGCACCTCACTCTGTTCTGAGCACTCACCACTAGCAGCAAATGGCTTTCCCGAGCCTCACTTTCATCTCTACTGCTGCTGGGATACAGTTAAGTAACAGCCGTGAAGCCCTTTTGCCATTCCCCACACTGAATAGAAGTAGGAGGCAGGTCAGATGAAGGCCCATTCCCTCTGCTCTTATAAGGTGTGCAGCGAACTGCCATCCCATACCACAGCCACCAGTAACAAAACAGTCTCCCCACACCTGCCCCAGGGCTCACCTCTCCTTCCGCCCAGGTAGCTGATGCGGACCTGGCACTGGCCCCAGACAGCGCTTACTGCCGGATACAGGGTCCTGCCCTTCAGTCCGCGGAAGGCTGGCCCCAGGTAGGTGCCCCCAATAGCGTAGCCCAGAGTTCCCTCTTCCATGTCCAGAACCACCAGCAGCCTCTCCGGCACCTCCAGCTGCTCACCGTGAGGTCTGGCTGGATACTGGGGGGCCCCGGGCCCCTTGCTCTGATGATAGAGCTTCCCCCGCCCAATGTCCCAGCCCCACGACTCGCTGTTGCTGCCCAGCAGCGCCGCATAGTGGTCAGCCTGCAGCGGGGCGCGGGCCGTGGCCACGCCCACCACGGCGTGGGTACCCCTCTGTTCCCGAGGCCAGCTGATCTCCCAGGCGTGCAGGCCCCTCGAGTAGCCTTTCTTACCCCGGGCCCCATCAGTGCTCTGGGCCACGGGCCGTCGCTCAAAGCATAACCCCCCTTCCTTGACCTCGATGTTCTCTGAGCAGTCCTTGGGATTCCATCCGTGGCGCTGTTGGGCTCCCAGATCAGGACGGGGAGCAGACAGCAGCTCCTCCAAACCCTCGGGACAAGAGAGGTCAGGGTACAGGGTCTGTGGGGTGGGGGTGCTGCTGCTGCCCCCTGCCAGGGCCGTCTGGCCCATGAAGGTGAGGAGGTGAAGGAATCCCCGAGTCTTCCTGGCGCGCCTCTCTTCTGAAAGTTGAGCTCCCGCACCGGGTTGATCTAGAGAGGAGTTGGGAGAAATGAGGGTTTCAAGTGCGGTATCCCGGCGGGGACTCCTCGCCCAGGCTCCACATCCTTTCACGCATGTTTGCCCACCACTTCCCTCCCCTCCCTCTTGGCCCATCACCTTGCCCTCGCCCATCTGTCTCGGTCTCCCCAGACTCTCCCGAGTTCGCCCCCTTTGGACCTCCCCAGGGCCGTCTCCTTTCCCCATCCCGTGCCCAGTCACCGCCCCCGAACCTCGCTTGGCTTCCCAGGTCCGGAGGTCACCGGGCCTCAATAGGGACTTAGCCAAAGGTGGCCGAATCGCGCTGGGCGCAGACTGCCGGCAGCTTCCGCCTCCAGCACCTCCGCCGGTCTCGCCCCGCCCCCATGCCCCGCCCCCACGGCCACAGCACCGGGTCGGTTAACCCTCTCGTCGCCGCCCCAGGTCGCGCCCCGCCCCGCCCCGCGGCCACGCCCCCACGGGACCCTAAAGCCAATACCGGGCAGTTAACCTGTGGACCCCGCCCCGAGGTCCCACCCCCGCGTGGAGGCCCTCCCCTCTGGTTAACCCTTCTCGGCCGCAAAGGAGTCTGCACCTGGTTGTTGAGGCTCACAGTGAACTCTACCGCTTTGGGATCCCCGGAAGTGTGTTCTCCATCGTCAAGACTTTTGAGCCGCTTGAGCAACCGACTCCTGAGCTCCTAGAAGGGAAGGGCATGGGGTCAAGGAGGGGCTTTCAGTGTGCTGAAATCTGTTTCTGTGTCCCTTTGATTGTGGGTCACTGTTTCTGGACTGGTCTCTTTCTGCCCCACTTGTGAGTCGGTCTGTTCTATGCCAGAGGTTCTGAACTCTGTTTTCAGAGGTAGGTGTCCTAGGGCTCGGTGCTGTTCTAGTCTTCATCTTGGATGTCAGTCCGTTCCCAAACTGTTGGTCTCATATGGCGGAGTATAATGGTTAAGACTCTGGTTGTGAGGGCGCCTGGGTGGCTCAGTGGGTTAAGCCGCTGCCTTCGGCTCAGGTCAAGATCTCAGGTCCCTGGAATCGAGTCCCGCATTGGGCTCTCTGCTCACCAGGGAGCCTGCTTCCCTCTCTCTCTCTCTCTGCCTGCCTCTCCGTCTACTTGTGATCTCTCTCTGTCAAGTAAATAAATAAAAATCTTTATTAAAAAAAAAAAAAGACTCTGGTTGTGAGTGAAGCAAGGTAACTAATTAGCTCTATGACCTTAGGGGAGATTTCAACAAACTTCTCTTAAACCTGTTTTCTCTCTTTCTGTTAAGAGTTATTTATTTATTGGGGGCGCCTGGGTGGCTCAGTGAGTTAGAGCCTCTGCCTTCGGCTCAGGTCATGGTCCCAGGGTCCTGGGATGGAGCCCTGCATCCGGCTCTCTGCTCAGCGGGGAGCCTGCTTCCTTCTCTTTCTTCCTCTGCCTGCCTCTCTGCCTACCTGTGATCTCTGTCAAATAAATAAATAAAATCTTTAAAAAAAAAGAGTTACTTATTTATTTCAGGGGTGGAGAGTCAGAGAGTGAGGGAGAGAATCTCCAGCAGATTCCCTGCTGAGCACAGACACTGCCCCCCACCGCACCCCCCCGGCCTCCAGAGTCTCCATCCTAGGACCCTGAGACGATGACCTGAGCCAAAATCAAGAGTCAGACAACCCAGTGAGCCACCCAGGCGCCCCAAATCCGTTTTCTCTTATGTAAAATGGAAATATGATGGTACTACCTCATAGGATTGTTGTGGAGCTGAAATATCTAGGTAAAGCACTTAGCGGAGTCCGGTACCTATTATACAATAACTGAGCGTAACTATTATTGTTAACATTTACTAGGTGTCCACTCTATACAAAGGCAATGTAGGGGCACCTGGGTGGCTCAGTCGTTAAGCATCTGCATTCGGCTCAGCTCATACTCCCAGAGTCTTGGGATCGAGGCCTGAGTCGGGCTCCCTGCTCAGTGAGAGCCTGCTTCCCCCTCTCCCTCTGCTGCTCCCCCTGCTTGTACTCTCTCTCTCTCTGCAAAATAAATAAAATCTTAAAAAAAAAAGGGGGGGGTCAATGTAATATAGTGATGAAGGATGACACATGTGGAGCCAAGCTAACTGGGTGTGAATACCTGAAGGCCAGTATGCGTGTGACCTTGAGCAAACCACTGAATTTCCCCAATACCTGTTTCTTCCTCTGTAAAATGGAGATACTGTTGGCATCTACTGCATAAGCCATAGTGAGGATTCGGTGAGGTTATATACATGTGAACTCAGAGCAGGTTCGAGTTCAAATTTAATCATCTATGCTAAGCACGGAAGATGCAACTGTGAATCCCCAAGGAGGTAACAAGACATTTATAAAACAGTTTATTGGGGTGCTTGGGTGGCTCAGTGGGTTGGCCTCTGCCTTTGGCTCTGGGCATGATCCAAGGGTCCTGGGATCAAGCCCCGCATCGGGCTCTCTGCTCAACGGGGAACCTGCTCTGCACTCCCCCAACCGGCCCTCCCTGCTTGACTCTATGCCTACTTGTGATCTCTCTCTTTGTCAAATAAATAAAAACAAAATAAAACAGTTTATCAGGTAGTAGATGAAATTATGGAGGAATAAAGAAAGTCTTATGGGAATCAAAAGGATGGGACTCCTAACCAGGGATCAAGCAGTTAGGCAGGTGTCCTGGAGTGTTACACTGGGCTGAATCTTAAAGAATGACTAAAAATGGGCCCAGGAGGTAGTTCTGCAGGATGGGGGTTGGATTAGGGTTGCTACATGGAGAAATCATTCCAGACCGAGAGGTCAGCATGAAAAAAGCCAGAAGCAGGAGATGGGTTTGGGGAAGTTTGAAGACTTCAGTGTTCCTGCAGCTAGAAAGAAACCATGAGAGACAAGCCTACAGAAGTCAGTGCCAAATGACAGTGGCCTTATTGGCCAAGTTAAGGAATGCAAATGTTCTCCTGTAGGACAGGCCAGTAATGGAGACACATATGAAGGAAACAGAAGAGAAACATGGACAGATAGTCATTTTAGAAAAACCACCATGAGGGGACCCAGCTGGCTCAGTCGGTAGAGCATGCAACACTTGATCTTGGGGTCATGAGTTTGAGCTCCATGCTGGGTGTAGAGATTACTTAAAAAAAAAAAAATTGGGGGCGCCTGGGTGGCTCAGTGGCTTAAGCCGCTGCCTTCGGCTCAGGTCATGATCTCAGGGTCCTGGGATCGAGCCCCGCATCGGGCTCTCTGCTCAGCGGGGAGCCTGCTTCCTCCTCTCTCTCTGCCTGTCTCTCTGCTTGTGATCTCTGTCTGTCAAATAAATAAATAAAATCTTAAAAAAAAATTGAAAAACCACCGTGGCACAGCAACATAAAGGAGGTTTCGGGGGAAATAGAACTAGAAGCAAAGAGACTGGTTACAGCCACCTGGGTGACGAGTGTCAAGAGCCTGAAATGAGGCAGTAGAAATAAGGAAGAAAAAAATTCAAGAAACACTTATGAAACTGCAAGTTAGGGTGGCTGATAAGATGCTGAGGTGAGAGAAAAGGTTTAGCCTGGAAGACTGTTGGAAGGGGGTACCACTAATGATGATAGAGATGACAGAAAGACAAGCCATTGGAAAGGGGCAGGGGAGTGGGGGAGGGATGTGAGTTCACTTTACAACGTGTTTTTGAGGTGTCTGAGCAACAACCAGATGGAACCATCCGGCACACACATGAAAATTGCAGGTCTGCGGGGGTAGTAAGGGGCCTGGGCTGGAGAAGTAAATTTGGGAGGTGTGACATTCTTTGGTCAGAAGCTGAACTATGAGAATCAGAGAGGGGCCCCACAGAGAGCATGTAGAGTGAGAAGAGGGTTAAGGAGGACACAGAGAGCAGAAAATCAGGTTTGACTACTTAATGAGATTTTTTCGGTCATTGGCAACTTTGATGGGAGAGCTCATGTGGGTTGTGGGAGGTGGGAGTCTAGGCTGAAGAGGCTGAACTGGCAGTTTCTGTATGTCAGATGCTATGCTATGTAAAACAGGAGGGCAAAGATAGAGAGTTGGGAGAGATAAGGTGACAGCCATGTCTCAGAATTACCCTTGAAAATCCCTTACTGAACCTATCAGATACAGCAGATGTTGGTTTTGTGTAAAATACAGTAGCAGGAGCATCATACAATGGTGCATGAATAAAATTTCGTAATTTTAACTGAAGACGAAGAAAACATATCAAAAGAAGGATGTGAACCTTAAAACCTGTCATCCACCCAACCTGGATATTCTTATCAGTGTGACAATAACAAAAAACTGTGGTGGATGAAGGCTTAGGGCACAAAGGGAAAGCTTCAGCCATGGCCGACTCTAGTTCGAGGTTGGGAAGTGTCCCTGATCAGGGGCTGGTTGCTTAAAACATGGTATTCACGGGGCGCCTGGGTGGCTCAGTGGGTTAAGCCGCTGCCTTCAGCTCAGGTCATGATCTCAGGGTCCTGGGATCGAGTCCCGAGTCGGGCTCTCTGCTCAGCGGGGAGCCTGCTTCCCTCTCTCTCTCTCTCTGCCTGCCTCTCTGTCTACTTGTGATCTCTTTCTGTCAAATAAATAAATAAATAATCTTTAAAAAAAAAACAACATGGTATTCACCAGTTGTTACCACTGAATCTTGAACTGCTCAAACACTTGTTGATACTCGCTCAAATGTTACATAATGCTACAAGAAGTTTTATTATTTTTTATTTGAGATGTAGCAACTATAAAGTAAATTCATCTTAAATTGTTCAATGAATTTTTACATATGCTGTGTGATCCTCACCAAAAAGATCCAGAACATTTCTAGCATCCCAGAGGCTCCTTCTTGCCCTTTCCCTGACACTACATCCTTAAAGGGAACTCTTATATGACCTGTTAGTATAGATTAGCTTTGCCTGTTCAATTTCATAAAATACCATAGAGCGTATATTCTTTTGTGCCTGACTTATTTTTCTCAGCATTAGGACGGTGAGTCATCTATCTTGTTGCATGAAATGGTAGCTCATTATTTTCATTGCTTTACATTACTCTGTTGTATGGCCATACCACAATTTATTCTACTGTTGATGGCCATTTGAGTTGTTTTTGGTTGTTAGCTGTTATAGGAAAAGCTCCTATGTACATAAAGTGTTATACAAGTCTTTTAGTGGACCTGAGTATGCATTTTTGTTGGGAGCATACTTATACACTGAACTGCTGAGTTATAAGGATACAGTGTTAACCACATTTAATTTTCTGGTTTCTCTCCACAGAGAGATTTTATTCAGAAATTAAGTCAGTCATGGGTGCCTGGGTGGTCAGTCAGTTAAGCATCCAACTCTTGATTTCAGCTTAGGTCTTGATCTCAGGGTTGTCAGTTCAAGCTCCAGCTCCGCGCTGGGTGTGGAGTCTACTTAAAAGGGGGGGGGGCTAAATCAGGTATTTCAGCATTTTTGCAGAAATTTTAACATATTTGCGAAGATGCGATCTGGTCTTCCCTTCCTGTTTCTCATATCTTTGTCTTCTGGGATGATTTTATCAGTTCCTCATCCTTCTTATTAGTATTTCTCTGTGGCTCTCAAGAAGTTCTTCAATTTCTCCCACAAAGCTGACACGATCGGCTTGCTAGGCCACTCCAACAATGTGTTTCCCTTCTTTGTTAATAGAAAACCCTTAAAATCCTAAATACATTCTTCTCAACATGCATGATCTGTTTTAAGCTTGATTGTTGCCATGACTGTCTACTATAAGTGATGTAACTCGCTAACACTGAAGAATGTCCAACCCGTCCAACTCATTACCACATTTAGATTAGGGTCAGCACCCATGGCTCTGGGAGTCGGAGGGGAATCTCACTCAGCCTCATGTATGTGGCTTTGAAATAGCAAATTCTGCTTAGGTCAGCAAAGTGAAGGACACGGGTAATGTTGGGGAGAGGTAGCCTTTGATATCTTCAGGAGCACTCTTCTTCTCCTTCTCCTTCTCCTTCTCCTTCTCCTTCTCCTTCTCCTTCTTCTTCTTCTTTTTTAGGAGCACGCTTCTAAAGAGCGTGGTACCTCAGATGGCAATGCAGTCTGTGAGCCACACTAAAGCCAAGGCTTTTCACTATGAGGTCCTACTTGACTTCTAGAATGTAGAACTATAAATCCCAATCGTGGAAAGTGCTGTGGTCACCTAGCACTTTGCATTTAATCGCTGCAATGAAAGCAGGTTTTGTTGTTGTTGTTGTTGTTGTTGTTTTTAGGGTACTGGCATTGGTATCCCCATGGAACATGTTTGGCTTATTAAATACCGGGCTACGCTACCACAATGAAAGAGGGAGACAGAAGTGGTCACAAGGTCATTGTTTTCAATCCAGAGCTTTGTGTTTCTAGTTTGGAAACATAAAAACATTTGGGCCCTTTCCCCCCAGAAGCTACCAGCCTCATCATATTCTAGAAAAGAGCCATTTGGCCGGTAATTTATTTTAGTAGCCCTGGGTGGGTTTTATTCCCTGTTCTCTACAGATACAGTCCCACCAATGGTTTGCACATTTTAGAAGTTGAAGTGGTTTCTAAATGTTATGCCATCCTTGGGTGGTTTTGAAATCCTTCCGTCTGAAGCTGCCTTCTCTGGCAGGAGGCTTGAACTCTGGATGAGACCAAGAGTTTTTCTTTTTCTGCCATGTACTGCCATTGTTAGTTAGGTTCTCATACCTGGTTCCTCTCTTCCAGGAAGTTTAATGCTCTTTCAGTCTTCCTTAAAGGTTTATCACATGTACTTTGCTGTCAATATAGCAGTTAGGTGAGAAACTGATGACCCGGGTTCCCAAGTTTTTTGAACCTTGACTGCACATGTGGATTTCTTGAGGTCCTTTATGTGCCAGTTGGAGGACATGCCAGCCCTTGGTAAAATGGGTGGATTACCTTCACACGGGTCCTATTAGAAAGGAGGCATCCGAAAACTCTAGAACCTAGTTTTTTTTTTTTTTTTAAGATTTTATTTATTTATTTGACAGAGAGAAAGATCACATGTAAGCAGAGAGAGAGGGGGAAGCAGGCTCTCTGAGCAGAGAGCCTGACGCGGGGCTCGATCCCAGGACCCAGAGATCATGACCTGAGCCAAAGGCAGAGGCTTAACCCACTGAGCCACCCAGGCGCCCCTAGAACCTAGTTTTAAAAACAAAATTCTAGAATCTCAGTCAGCCTCCTAAGGTAACAGGCACTGAGAGGCGCAGAATTGGAGCCACAGAGAACATGGTCTCGTCTCCCATCTGTCACTCGCACGGAATGGTGGCTGGCAAGCTTCTGCCGTATTTAACCAGTCCGCGTTAAGTGCGTCTACGATGAAACTCCCACTGTATGTCATTAAGTCCTCCCGACCAAGATATGCCAATTTTTACAGATTCGTAAGCCGCGGCTCGGGAACGTTAAACGACCCGCCCAGGACTACAGATCTGGTAAACGGCAGCATCAGGACTTAGACACGAGATGCCATTCGCCAAACACTAGGGCAGCGACGAAATGGCGACCGCAGATCTGTCAGCCTGGGCCACACGCCCCGCCCCGCGCCACCGCCCCGGGTACTCGTTTGGCAGCTGCCGCAGAGCCCGCGGCAGGCGGGGACGCGGACTCCCGAACGCGCCGCGGTCACGTGGACGGTCATGTGAGCGGGCGCGCGGCGGAGGAGACGGCAGGGGCGGCGGGGGCGGCGACTCGCGCGCCCCCCAGCGGCCGCATCCGTGGCCGGGGGCTGCTCGCAGCCGTTCCCACCCACCCGCCACCTCCGAGGCCAGAGCCCTCAAGCTAGGGCCCACCCCTGCACTGCAGCTCCCGCCTCCTGCCAACCGCCTTCCGGCCCGTCTGGAACGTTCTGCGCCGTAACAAAGGCCCTAGGGCGGAAGCGAGGGTTCGAAGCTGAAAGCCCGTGCTTGGCGGGTAGGGGCTGTTAACCCGGACGCGGAGGGCGGTTCTGGTCCGGGGCTCCAGAGCGGGGTGAGGGGGCCTACTGCTTCTGCCAGTTTCCGAATCGAGGCTTACACCCCAGTTTCTTTACATGTAAAGGGTCCACTTGTCCGTCCCTCAAACAGTTTTCCTTGCTTCCCCATCTGTCTTCCTGCAGCTATCAGGGAAGACGTTTAGGGACCCTCTACAGGAGAGAATTTTTCTGTTCACCTTGGAGGGGGGAGACCGGCAGTAGGAGACACCCAGGTTATGTTAGAAACTAGTATAAAGGAGCACACACACCTATTATAATACCAAAACGTCTTTAACTCTGCCAATCTCACCTAGATTAGTCATCAAATGTCTTGCTTGCCAAATCTTTTTTTTTTTTTTTTTAAGATTTTATTTATTTGACAGAGCGCAAGCAGGGGGAGCAGCAGAAAGAGAGGGAGAGGCAGGCTTCCTGCAGAGCAGAGACCCCAATGTGGGGCATGATCCCAGGACCCTGAGATAATGACCTGAGTCAAAGGAATAGGCTTAACCACTGAGCCACCCAAACCCTTGCGTGCCAAATCTAATACGCTTTTGTTTATCCTTGCTAATTTTAAAAATACAGACTCGAGTTTTTCCAGTTTTTCTGTCCACCTTTATATCCTCCAGGGCGTCTACTCCTAGTGAATCCTAATGACATCTGGAAGGGCGCAAACCTGAGGATCCACGAATTCTTACATAAAGACGAACTGTGTTTACTGCTATCAGAGAAAGGCCGGGAACTATAAGAGGGGATCCTAACCTAAATTCCGCATCAGGAAAGGCCGTTCTGAGGAAGTCACATTTAACTGAGGCCAAGATGATGAGCAGGATTTCGACACAGAAGAGTGAGATCCCTTGAAGAAGGACGGGGCTTCGTGGTGGGAAGACTTGAAAAGAGGGCTCTCTGGTCCAAGGGTGGCTGGGTGCAATAACGAAGGTCAGAAAGGTATCCTATGAGAGAGTAGATGGAGTCACACTTCTCACAGGGAGGCAGTGGGGAAAAGAGTCATTGAGGGAGAAAAAAAAAAAAAAAAGGACAAGGATGACCTCAAGGTTTCTGGTTTGAACAATCTGAATACTGATACAGGGAACACTGAAGAAAAACAGAGTTGGGGGAAAGATACAGGACTTGTTTTTGGATCTGTTAAGTTTGAGATGTCTGTGAGTCACATAAATGTTGAAGTAGGAGGTTAGCTATATAAGCCCAGCACTGAGAAAAGAGTTCTTGGTTGAAAATAGAAATTTTCAGCAGAATATGCAATGGTATGCTGAAGCTGGGTTGCACAGTCTTGTGAGAACCGATAATTTTTCATGAATTCTGTAAGCCAGATGTTAAAGGCAGCCATTTTTAAAAAGATTTTATTAATTTTTTGAGAAAGACAGCACAAAGGAAGAGTGAGAGGGAGCAGCAGACTCCCCGCTGAGCAGAGAGCCTGACGTGGGACTTGATCCAAGGACCCTGAGATTATGACCAGAGCCAAAGGCAGACACTCAACCCACCAAGCCACCCAGGTACCCAAGGCAGCCATTTTTTCTTTTATCTCATAATTTAAATAAATTTTATTTTATTTTTTAAGATTTTAAGTAATCTCCACACCCAACATAGGGCTCAAATTCACAACCCAGAGATCAAGAGTCACACACACTACCGACTGAGCCATCCAGGTGCCCCTAAATAAATTGTAATTTTTAAAAATAAAAGATACTTACAAGGTGGTGCCTGGGTGGCTCAGTGGGTTAAGCCTCTGCCTTCTGCTCAGGTCATGATCTCAGGGTCTTGGGATCGAGCCCTGCATCGGGCTCTCTGCTTGGCGGGGAGTCTGCTTCCACCTCTCTCTCTGCCTGCCTCTGCATACTTGTGATCTCTCTCTCTCTCTTTCTGGCAAATAGATAAACAAATCTTTTTTAAAAAGATACAAGTTATCACTTTCTAATTATTTTTACTATATTTTTATATTAGCTTGCCAAGGACTGCCATAACAAAACACTGGGTATTTTAACAACAGAAACTTGTGTGTCCAAATTTCCTCTTCTCAAACTGACACCAGTCGGACTGGATTTGGGCCCACCCTAATGGCCTCATTTTAATTTAATCATCATTTGAAAGGGCCTATTTCCAAATACAGTCACATTCTGAGGTGCTGGCAGTTAAAGCTTCAAAATGGATGGGAGGGGGTCAAATTCAGCCCCTAACAATTTTACTCTTATCTATGCCCTTGAAGTTATTTACTTCTTGAAATCAGTCCTGGTGGGAGTATTTACACCAGAGAAATTGGCAAATGGTAAAGATAAGGGCTTTTTGTTCTCCCTGGAGTGCCTGTTGTTAAACATTTAGTAGCACATTACAACTATAGGGGTTACTCAGTCTCTAGAGTATAATTTTGATCTGAAAAATGAGAAACATATATGTATACATGTACATATACATATATATGAATATATATGTGGTATATGGTATATGATAAACTACATATAGCTCTCATATATATATATAAATGTGTGTATATATATATATTTTTTTCTATTTTAAGAACTTCCCATCTTAAAATTTATTGTATTCCTCCACTTCTCTCTATTCAATCGACAGGCTGTCTATTGTATTATTCGAACTAATAAGGTAGGAAGATATGTGACATATAGGGAAAAAAATAGTTATGACAGTGTGGTACTAGAGCTGAAATAGTGATATATATATATATATATATATATATATATATATATATATAAAAAATCACATATACATATATGTATATATCAATCAATGGAAAGGATTTATAGCCCAGAAACTATATATATAAATATAACATATATATCATTTATAACATAGATATATAATAAAGATGGCATCATTTCAAATCAGTAGGGAAAGATGGGGTTAATCAATAAATGATGCTGAGAAAATTGGCCCCTCTTCTGGCAAAATGTTAGATCCCTATCTTATACTCTACACAAAAATTATTACAGATGAATTAAAGACTTCAAAAAATGTCAATACTGCCCAGCATTGGGCTCCCTGCTCAGCAGTGAGCCTGTTTCTCCCCCTCCCCACCCCCTGGTCCTGCTCTATCTCACTCCCTCTCTCTCTCAAATAAATAAAAATCTTTTGAAAAAATGTAAATACCAGAACATATACAAAATAATCTTTTCATAACCTTGGGGGTGAGAAAGGGTTTCTAAACCAGACACACAATTCGGAAGCCTTACTGAAGCAGTTGGCAGTAAAGAGCACAGACAAATATCAAGTTTCTGTAAGGTGACACTATAAACCAAGTATAAGGACAATTAGGAAAAGATACTTTGCATGTAAAAAGGACAAAACACTAGTGTATCCAGGTAAGGTTTTAAAAATATGCCCACAAATTCTCTGATACTTCTTCATTCAAAAGGTGAAAGCTAATTCCCCTCCATTGAGTGTGGGCTGGATTTAACACCTAGCTCCTAAAGAACAGAATAAAGTGGAAGGGGCACGTGTCTTTGGAGACCAAGTCATAAATGGCACAGTGGCTCCATCTTGGTCTCTTTCTCTCTCCGATCACTTGCTCTGGGGGAAGCCAGCTGCCATATTGTAATGACACTCAGGTGGCCCTATAGAAAAACCCATATGGCAAGAAACTTTTTTCTTTTAAAGATTTTATTTATTTGACACAGAGATCACAAGTAGGCAGAGCAGCAGGTAGAGAGAGAGAGAAGAGAAAGCAGGCTCCCCGTTGAGCAGAGAGCCCAATGTGGGGCTGGGTTCCAGGACCCTGAGATCATGACCTGAGCCAAAGGCAGAGGCTTAACCCACTGAGCCAGCCAGGCACCCCGGCAAGAAACTATCTTGCCAGCAGCCATAGCAGTGAGCCTTCTTGGAGGCAAATCCTCCAGCCTTGGTCAAGCCTTCAGATAACTGTAGCCCCTTCCAACAGCTGGATGAAACCCAGCTAAGCCACTCTTGGATTCCTGATCCACAGAAACTGAGATAATGAATGTCATTTTAAGCTACTGAGTTTTGAGATAACTGGTTATCATCAGGTAAGAATTGCTTTTGGCAATAACATAGATCCACCCCCAAACCCAGTGGTGTAAACTATTTTCTCTTTTGTAAAATTTTTTTTTTTAAGATTTTATTTATTTATTTGACAGAGAGAGAGAGATCACAAGCAGGCAGAGAGGCAGGCAGAGAGAGAGGAGGAAGCAGGCTCCCTGCTGAGCAGAGAGCCCGATGCGGGGCTCGATCCCAGGACCCTGAGATCATGACCTGAGCCGAAGGCAGCGGCCCAACCCACTGAGCCACCCAGGCGCCCCTCTCTTTTGTAAAATTAAATCTTGAGAGGCAGTTCAAGGTTGGTATAACAGCTTCATGTTGTTCTGTGTTTCACAGGCTGCTCTCTACATTTGTTCTAGAATCTTAGCACGTGGCTTATATTCTCAGGGTCCTCGCATAGTCCCACATAGTTGCTAGGACTGCATCCATCACATTCCTGTTTTAGACAGTAAGTAAGAGGAAGGGAAGCAGAAAAAAGGGACCTTCTCAAAGTTTCCCTCAGTGACTTCACTAATATGTCATTGACCTATCAGAAATGGAGGCTGGGAAATTTTTTTAGTTAGGCACAACGCTTCCCCCGGGAATATAAAAGTTCTATTTGTTAACTCAATAATGAGAAGACTGAAAACCCCAGCTAAAAAATAAACAGTCTGAATAGACAGTTCTCCAAAGATACACAAATGGCTAATAAACATTAAAAAATGCTCAACATCTTTAGCCATCGGAGTCATGAAAATCAAAACCACGACAAAACACATCACATCCGCTAGGATGGCTATAGTCAAGAACCACAGATAACAACTGTTGGCCAGGATGTGGCGAAATTAGAACTCTCAGACACTGCTGGTGGAAATGTTAAATGGTACCACTTTGGAAACTGGTGTGGCAGTTCCTTAAAAGGTTAAATATAAAGTTACCATATCATACAGCAATTCCACTCCTTACAATTCCACTTGTAAGGAAAAATTTGCCAATAAATTAAATTGAAATGTCTGAGGTCAGGTTGTAATCATAATAGATTTTTCCACTTTTTACAGATTTTTTTTTATTTTTAAGTAATCTCTACACTTAATTTAGGGGCTTGAATTCACAGCCCCAAGATCAAGAGTCGCGTGTTCTACTGACTGAGCCAGACAAGCCCCCCTTTAATAGATTTTCCAAATGAAAATAGTTTCCTTCTTAGCATTAGCATATATTTTATTAGGCTCTTACCAAAATGCTTTGTACATAGCAAGTACCCAATATATATATTTGACTAAATGAATGAATATGTTGATACTGTAAATATATTTTTTTAAGATTTTATTTATTTATTTGACAGACAGAGATCACAGGTAGGCAGAGAGGCAGGCAGAGAGAGAGAGGAGGAAGCAGGCTCCCTGCAGAGCAGAGAACCCAATGTGCGCTCAATCCCAGGACCCTGGGATCATGACCCAAGCCGAAGGCAGAGGTTTTAACCCACTGAGCCACCCAGGTGCCCCTGTAAATATATTTTTAAAAGATTTTATTTATTTATCTGACAGAGATCACAAGTAGGCAGAAAGTCAGGCAGAGAGAGAGAGAGAGAGAGAGGAAGGGAAGCAGGCTCCCCATGAAGCAGAGAGCCGGATGCGGGGGCTGGATCCCAGGACCCAGAGATCATGACCTGAGCTGAAGGCAGAGGCTTTAACCCACTGAGCTACCCAGGCACCCCAGATACTGTAAATATTTTAGAATGAAATCTCCATAGGGCAAAGGATGGTATCTTCCATTGGAATCCTTTCATTATAGCACAGAATTCAATATTTTGATACTAAAAGTATTATTTTTGTATTGATATCAATGGGGTATGTAAGCAAGAGAAATGAAAAAAAATGGCCACACAAAAATTTGTCCGTGAATGTTCATAGCAACATTACTCATAATAGCCAAAAAATGGAAACAGAGGTGCCTGGATGGCTCAGTTGATTAAGCGTCTGCCTTTGGCTCAGTTCATGATCCCAGCATCCTAGGATGGAACCCTGCATCAGGCTCCTTGTTCCATGGGAAACCTGCTTCTCCCTCTCTCACTCCCCCTACTTGTGTTCCCTCTCTCGCTGTTTCTCTCTCTGTCAAATAAATAAAATCTTAAAAAAAAAAAAAAGGAAACAACCCAAATAACCATCAATCGATGAATGAAAAAATAAAATGTGGCATAAACCACACAATGGAACATTGCTCAGCAATCAAAAGGGACAAAGTCCTGATAGATGCTCCAACACGGACGAACCTTGGAGGTCTGATGCTCGGGTGAAAGAAGGTAGTCACAGAGGACCCCATGTTATATGATTTCATTTATGTAAAATGTGCAAAATAGGCAAATCTATAGAGACAAGAAGTAAATTAGTGGTTGCCAGCGGCAATAAAATCTTGTAATAAAATAACTGTTCAAAAACAGTTCAGTTAGGAGGGAATAAAGGTAGACTGAATATCAGGTAGGCAACATGCAGTTTTTGCCAGTTAATTTCCAAATCATAAAGAGTTCCTAAAAATCAATTAAAAAATTAATAACTTTGCAGGAACATGAAAAATGATTTGAAATTATTTTTTTCTTTTTCTTTTTTTAAAGATTTTATTTACTTATTTAACAGAGAGGAGACACAGCGAGAGAGGGAACACAAACAGGGGGAGTGGGAGAGGGAGAAGCAGGGTCCCCGCTGAGCAGGGAGCCTGATGTGGGGCTTGATCTCAGGACCCTGGGATCATGACCTCAGCTGAAGGCAGATGCTTAATCGACTGAGCCACCTAGGCGCCCCAAACTCTACATCTTTATTCATAAATGAAAGTGATGCTGAGAGTTCATGGACTTGTATGTTTCTCTATATACACTTAAGTTTAAATATTACTTTTATAATTCCAGGAGATTCCATCTAGACCATTCTAGAGGAAAGATGTCATCAGAGAGGACATGGAGTATCTAGCTGTCATTACATAGTGTAGATTCAGTCCTCGTCAACGAAACACAAAATAAAACCTCTAGTGGCTCCTCCCAGTTTCTAGGATAAAGTCCAGCTTCCTCAGTGTGCTCAGCTCTGTTTGCAGCTCCTACCTCATGTCCCTAAGCCTCTTGTTCCATCCAGCAGAACTACCCACTTTTTTTTAAACATTTTATTTATTTGTTTGTTTGAGAAAGAGAGAGAAGGGGGAGGAGCAGAGGGAGAGGGACAAGGAGACTTCACGCTGAGTGTGGAGCACCACACGGGGCTTGATCCTACGACTCTGAGATCACAACCTGAGTCAAAATCAAGAGTCAGCCGCTTAACCGACTGAGCCATCCAGGCACCAACTACTTTCTTTGCATGGGTACTGACTGGCCTCTCTCTCCTCCAGGACTTACCAAAGGTGCTTCCTCTGTCTGGAATCTCTGCCCTGAATATATGATATTATCTAGATACATGTACTATAAAATTATCCCCTGGCACTCAGTAAAAGCTCTGCAAGTGTCAGGTATCATTATTATAACATCTGTCTCATTATATTGAATTACTCGTTTACTTAACCCTGTCAGTGGACTGTGAGGCTCCAGATGATAGGAACTGTCCTTTATTGTCCTTGGGTGCTCAGTACTCACAGCCTGGCACAGAATAAGCGCTTAATAAAAGCAGGGCTCGATGATACTTCCCTCATCCTTCTGTCATGTCTTTTCTTCCCACCTAATATGTCTTCTTCTTTCTTCTGGGCCAAGGAAAATCACAGCCTTTCCCGCTAGCTACATCAGACCACATGGACTTTTCCTTTCCCACTCCAACAATACAGTTGGGTTCATTTGCCTCACATTTCTAACCTTCCTGAGTGTTTCCACATTTCCTTTCTTATTCCTCACGACAATCCCAGGACTGAGGAAACAGGCAAGAGGTGGGGAGGGCCAGGGAGATCCAGACAGAGGGTCAACTAAGTGCAAGGCAATTTACCCACATTTTCTCTTTCGACCTTCTAAGAATCCTTATGGAAACGGATGTCTTTATCCCTAATTCAGAAATGTGAAGATTAAACCTCAGTAAAAGTTAATATAACCTGCTGAGGAACACATAGGGATTAAACGATAGGGTGGGTTTTGAACCTGGTGTCTCTGACTCTGCCAGTTCCATGACATCAAGTGACCAGATTTGTCTATTAACTGTTTTATCCAAGCTGGACAGGGCAGGAGGTAACAGGTCCTGATTTCTAGCCCACTAGATCTTCCATCAGATCACTTTGTGTGTCATAGTAAGTCTGTAACACACAATTTAACAATAAATCATGATATCTTACCTTGTTGCCTGTTTTATTTATATTAGATCCCATAAGATTGGTACTATCTCTCTTTCTCCTGACAGGAATTGGGTCATAAATATTAACCACTCTGAGCCTTAGTCTCCTCTTCTTTCAAATATCTATCTCACAGGACTGGTGTCAGCCGAGCGCAAGGCTGGAGTGGGGGTAGAAACCAGACAGCATACTTTGGTGTTTCTTGCTCCTCTTCCCCCTTTAGCTTCGGAGCATGTTTCTTCTGAAGTCACAATACTTTTGCTTTGAGGATGTGCGGTCCCTTTAACGTCTTGAGTGACTTCCGCGTAGCCCTGCCCATCTCCCCTCCCCACTGCCCTGTTCCAAGCCCCACCCACTGCTTTTTGCCCTGGGCCAATTAACGCCCAGACTTCTCAGGACTGGGAAGTTGGATTCCAGACCGGGCGACTACTGGCCCATTTGCTCCGGGGCGGATGTTTCGCGTCAGTTGGTCGCAGACCCCTCGTGGCCCTCTTCTCAGCGGTTGCGCTGTTGTTGTAACCAAGTGTCCCGCCCCATCGTTTCCATAACAACAGTACACAACGCCTCCCGGCGCCTGCCCCCTCTTCCAAAACAATCCTTCCTTGTCAGGGCCTAGACCCTCTCCGGAACCTCATTTTTTAGTAGGGCGGAACCAGGGTCCGAGCCCCTTAGTGAAGGATTGGGTGGGAGGGTTGGAGAGGGCGTCAGTCTGGTGCCCCAGAGGGGACGGGGAAATGGGGCTAGAGAGGGTGGGAAAGTGAAAAGAAATGACTGGAGCAGGGGTTAGGGAAGGCAGGGAGGGGAGGGGTGTAGGAGGTTGGTAGGAGAACCTGGCTGAAGGGGGAGGCGGGAAGACCTGGGGAGAGGGGAAGTCAGGAAGCAGGGAGGCAGAGCTTCGAGAAGACAATTGGAGCCCCTGTGAAGGGCAGGAAAGGCCTGGGAAGGTACCCTGATGGGAGAGAGGTCCTTGGTGGGAAGTCAAGGTGGAGGCTGGGCATCAAAATGAGATGCTCACAGGGATAAGGAGGGAAGCACAGTTGGGAAGAGATCAGGGGTGATGGGAAGGGCACCCCGTCAATGGAGGCCAGGAGCTGAGGGTTTGCTAGAGCTCAGGTCACATTATTTTTGGGGAGGTGCACTGAGCTTGATCTCTCACTCCAGAGCCTTCAGCAGGGAAGAAAGATGTCAGATGAAGAGCTGGAAGACTTTGAGCCAGACCAGGACGATATGGAAAAAGAAGATGATGAGAAGGAGATGGAGGAGTGGGAGGACTACAGGAAGGAGGGAGAAGAGTACTCAGAGGAAGTGAGAGCTGGAAACGGTGGGGTCCTAAGGCTAAGGGAGGGGGTTGGGACAAAAGGGATGCCTGACTCCACTTCTTCTTGCAGTGGATGCTCAATCCCCTCACCGAGGACATGATGAAGGAAGGGCTTTCTTTGCTCTGTAAGACGGGCAATGGACTGGCTCACGCTTATGTCAAGCTGGATGTTAAAGAGAGGTGCGCTTATGGGGGGACCAGAAGAGGGCTGAGGTTGTAGGGTCCAATCTCCTCTCTCACCCTCCTGCCTGGCTGTTGCCACTGGGAGTCTGAATCTCTCTTACCTTGGCCAGTGGAAGGGAAGGATAGAATTTACTTTCCAGGAGCCCTGTGGGTCCCTGCTTCAGAGCTGGCCTGGGGAATTGGAGGCTATGAGGGTCTGTCAGGGGGATTCCTACTGGACTGGACTCCTCCTCTTGTCCTTCAGAGGGTCAGTTCTCGGCTCTTCACAGATGGAAGCCCCTGCTCCCTGTGAAGAACCCACCTACTTTCTCTCCCCCTCCCTCACCACTCCCATCAGTCACCCATTCTTCTCTCCAGTACAAGCCATCTCCACATTGCCCTCTGCTGTAGCGTCTCTGCCAGTCCTTGCTGGATTCTTCACTCTAACTCTGGCCTCTGCTGTCTCCTAGGGACCTGACCGACATCCACCTGTTACAGTCCTACATCCATCTGCGCTATGTGGATGTTTCCGAGAACCACCTCACAGACTTGTCCCCACTCAATAATCTGACCCACCTGCTCTGGCTCAAGGCTGATGGCAACAACCTGCGGAGCGCACACCTGAACGAGCTGCCATACCTGCAGATTGCCAGCTTTGCCTATAACCAGATCACTGACACTGAGGGCATCTCCCACCCTCGTCTGGGCAGCCTGGATCTCAAAGGTGGGTCTTTTAGTCGGGCTACACAAGAGTCTCTCCTTCCTAGCTTGGGGCCAGCAGAAGCGGGCAGTGTGGTCTTGGGCTGTGCCACACAGTAATCTCCATTCATTCATTCATTCATTCATTCAGACAGCCCTTATGATTCACTATGACATTTCTATGTGCTGGAGATGTAGCAGTAAACAAAACAAAATCCCTAGTCTCATGCAGCTTACATTCAAATAAGGGAGACAGACAGCTACCAATGGGCATAATAAATAAATTTATGTATGATGTGGTGAGGAAATAGGTGCTGTGGAAAACAGATTAGGGTAAAGGGACTAGGTAGAGGCACAGGTGGTAATTTCAAACAGGCTGGTTAGGACAAGCGTCAGTGAGAAGCTGACATCTGAGCAAAGAATTGAGGGAGAAGAAGGAGTTAAGCATGGGGGTTACTGGGCAGTCTTCATTCCCTCCTCAAAGGCTTGGATGGACATGTCCATTTGGCCCTTGCCCCAGGGCCCCAGAGGTGTCAAGTCTGGAGCTGTCCCTCCTCATAGACACCTCACATTAGAGGGACAGGATGATACAGAGGCTCCCAACATTCAGGTTCTACCTGAATTGGAATAGCTCTATGAGCTCATACCACCCTCTTGCTCCTTAGGGAACCGCATCCGCAGGGTGACTGGTCTGGACCCCCAAAAGCTGATCAGCCTGCACACACTGGAGCTGCGGGGGAACCAGCTGGAGAGCACCCTGGGAATCAACCTTCCTAAGCTAAAGAACCTCTTCCTGGTAGCTCACTGGGTTAGGGGGTGGTCGGTATGGGGAAGAGGGCACAGTTCAGGGCTGAGGGGTGGGGGGCAGGGTGCCTGGCTTCTAGTCGGCTCAGCTATTAACCTCACCATCATCATGGGCATTTGGTATCATTTACTGAGCCCTTCCTACTTTGTAGGGCTGATAATACATAACACAAGGGAATAGAGACAATTTGCTTTGATACAGGTAGTAGTGTAATTTACAGATATCAGACTAGAGAAGCCACTTGAATGTTAAGTCTTTTTGGCTCTTGAGCTTCTTGATTCTAGGGAGGTGCTGAAGCCATTTCTGCTCAGTGGAGCAGTGGGGCACATGGGCTTCGGCGTGGGTCAAAGCATCTCCTCCTGAATCAGAGGGGGCTTTGGTGGGATGGGGATGGTTACTGCTGACCTTTCTCTGGACTGGCAGCTTTTCCTAGACTTCTTTGATGTCTACCCCCATCTCTACGCACTTCCACTCCCCTCCTGCACCCCTGCACTGCCACTCTTACATTTCCTGTGTCTCTGACTTCTCTTCCCTGTCCCTGCTACCTTCTCCCGATCTCTGTGCTGTATCCTGGGGGCTAGGCCCAGAACATGCTGAAGAAGGTGGAGGGCTTGGAGCACCTAAGCAATCTCACCACCTTGCATCTTCGAGACAACCAGATTGAAACGCTGAGTGGCTTCTCCAAAGAAATGACATCACTGCAGTATCTCAATCTGAGGTATTCACCCCTTCCTGGCCCCACCTTGTCCCTGCCCTGGACCAGGAGCGGCTTCTGACCCCACATTCCTCCCTGGCTCCAAAGCCCCAATCCTAGCCTGCTCCTAGACTCTCCCCTCATCCTCCATCCTGGTCTTTAGCCCTCCTTTCCTTACTGTGTACAGCCTCGGACCCCTGAATCTTTACTAACTCAGTCCACAGTTACTGAGAACGTGTGACATACCAGGCTTGGTGCTGTATTCTGGGAACATCTAAAGGAATCAGAGTTGGTCCCTGTTTTCAAGGGATTCACAATCTGGCTCCAACTCTCTTTTCTTGGTCCTATTCCATGTAAATTTTCTCTGCCCTTCTTCACCTCCTGGACTCCCATTTCCCTTCCCATTTCCTGCCTCTCTTCTCCTGAGCCCTACTTGTAAGGTATGGCTTCCTTACTGGTATAAAAACACAAGATGTTCTCATATTTGAGAAGAGAAGAGTATTTGAAAGAAAATCTCTAGATGGAAAGGCACTGGGGATTGATTGGATTGGTGGGGGGGGTGGATTTTCTTTCAGTAACCCTTGTCCATCGGAGGATTTTATGTGTGTTTCTTTAAGCAAGATGGAAGGTAACTGCCTCCTTAGTCAACATAGCCAAATCCTCAAAACTGGCAAAGGAAAGAGAACCTCCAAGTAGGGAGAGATGGTTGCATCTTGGAGCTCCCAATTCCTGCCATGGCTCCTGGAGAAATCTCTTGTTAATTAGTTCTGCTGTGTTGGTCTGGTAGAGTTGGGGGGGCTTGCTCTTTTCCTATTAATAATCTAGTCAGAGAAAATAGACCCTCCTCAATGGCTACTAACTGGGGTTGTTTGGACATAAGTGTAGGGGAGATGCCCCTTAATGACTGGGAGATGCCTCTGGGGCCAAAGATGCTAGATCCCTAGCTCCAGGCTCCTTCCTAAGGGGAGTACAAACCTAGCACCCACCTCCATGAGCTCAGATCCCAGTTCCTTCTCCACTGGCCTGGGTCCTGCTTTCTAACCTTTGATTAGGTACGATTGATACACAAGCACTTTGACACTGCAAGGGAAATATCCCCCCTCCTCTCCAACTAACGAGACAGGGTTGGTGACATAGCTTTGCTGCTCCAAAAGGAGAACTACGACCAGCATGTTACAGAACAGACCGTGGC
This sequence comes from Lutra lutra, assembly GCF_902655055.1. Classification (NCBI taxonomy): domain Eukaryota; kingdom Metazoa; phylum Chordata; class Mammalia; order Carnivora; family Mustelidae; genus Lutra; species Lutra lutra. The sequence goes on from NC_062285.1 coordinate 42,720,658, forward strand.
ACTCACAGTGTTCTGGAAGGGCTGAGGCAGCACTAGAGTAGGGCTGGACAGCCCTGGCTCTGCTCAGGTTATCCAGCTATGCTGATCAAGCCAATCCACAGAGGCAGTGTTTCTAGGGAAACCAGAGCCCGGTGAGAGGTTCTCTCAGGACATATCTTCCTGGTGGTGGGGCCCCCAAAGCCCATTAATCCCCCCCGGGGTGAATCCCTCCTGACCACACCTGGCAGGGGCAACATGGTGACCCACCTGAGGGAGCTAGCCAAGCTTCGAGACCTGCCCAAGCTGCGAGCCTTGGTGCTGTTGGACAACCCGTGTACAGATGAGAACAACTATCGCCAGGAGGCCCTGGTGCAGATAACACACCTCGAGCGCCTGGATAAAGATTTCTTCGAGGAAGAGGAGCGGGCCGAGGCTGATGAGATCCGTCAGAGGTTGAAGGAGACCCAGGAGGAGGAGGCTGAGGCTGAGCATAACTCCGAACTGAAAGTGCCATCCGTGTAGCTCTTCCAGCCTCGGAGGATGGTGAGGAAGCTGACAGAGAGGCGGGAAGAGGAGGCCAAGGGTCTGTCAGCCGGAGCCAGAGAAGTTGCTGTAAGAGGAGGTGGTTGAGGAAGGAATATGGCAAGGAGATCCCTTGGAGAGACCAGGCTTAGGAGTTAGGGGGTATCTTGGGGTGGGGAGGAAGGACCAGAGGGGCTTGGCGGGGAGCTGAGAAAAGGCTTAGGAGAATACGTTAGGAGAGGAAAGTTAAGGGAGAGAATTGGGGTGGCAGGCAGAGATGCCCCTGTGCAGCCACACATGAAGGTCAGCTGGAAAGGACCGGTCTGGGGTGTGGTGGTGGGGGCGCTGGGGGTGGAGGGTGGAGGTGGTGGTTAAGGATGGGAGCTGGGCTGAGGAGAGGAGGCAGGGGAGGAAGATTTTGCACTAAAAATCTGAATCTAAAGATAACAGGAAACAGGGATGAGGGGAAGAAAGGAGGACAGGATAAGGCAGAAAGAGAGTGAGGTGACCAGCCCAGGGGAGTATGGTGGTTGGGCACTCTGGAAAGGGGCACAGGAAGCAAGGGGAATGCAGTAAGGCCCAGGGGCTTTCCTTCCGCCCTCTTCCTCCAGATCAAAGACGCTGGCCCTAAGACCTGAGAAGACTCCCAGAGAGCTCCGCTTCCACATTCAACCCCTCATCCTGAGACAGAGCATGGCTTCTCTTGGCCCAGACCTGGGATTTCATCACAGCCTGCTGCCCAGGCTCTGTAATGGGCACCTGGGCAGCGTCTGGGTGGGTCTGATTCCTGCCTGAAACCTGTGTGTGTGTGTGTGTGTGTGTGCGCGCGCGCGTGTGTCTGGGGGTAGGGGTGTGTGTGTGTTGGGGGGGTGGCTCAGGCAGGTGTAGGGGAACCAGGCCGGGATCTGCCCAGGGGATGCTTGCAGAATTGGCTGCAGAGGAGCTGCGGAGGCGGAGGGGTGTGTGAGAAACAGTTTGGTTTTCAAATAAAGAGACATTTTGATACTCTTGTGTCTGATTGGGGTTGTGAGACACCAAGTCTGTCATAGGCTTCACTGGTGTGAGGCTGTGCCTGTTACTTTCCAGGGTAGCGGGGCGTGGGTGTGAGCGCGCGTGGGTGCCGGGCCTCAGGGCCTGGGTCGCCCCCGCCCCCCCACATTTCTCTTCTCCTGGCCTCCCCCCATCTCCCCCATCGGCCTCCCCCCATCTCCCCTATCCGCCCCCCAACCGCGCTCCTACGTGCTCCTCCGCCGGAGGCTCTGACTCATCGGGGGCTCCGGGTCACATGCGCCCGCCCGGCCCTATCGGCGCCTCCCCCCGCCCGCCCCCCGCCCGCCGCCCGGGAGCCGCAGCCGCCGCCGCCACCACTCCCGCTCTCTCTGCGTCGCCGCCGCCGCCGCCCCTGCCGCCGCCGCCCCTGCCACCGCCACCGCCACCGCCACAGGCTGAATCTGCAGCCCCGAGGTGAAGCCCCGGCTGGCCCCTGCGACCCTCTGGGCCCCCTCCCCTAGCCACCGTGGCCCCCCCATCCCCGCCCGCCCGCCCTCTCCCCTGGCCAGCGCGCATCCCTCGCCCCGCGGCGCTCCGCACCTCCCCCGGGCATTCTCCCTCCCCGACCTTCTGGGACCGCTCCTCTTGGTTTCCGGCTGTTGCCCGCTCCTCATCTGAGCGCCAGGCCTCCCTGCACCTGTTTCTCTCTAACTGCGCCTTTCTCTACCCTTGTCTGACCCTCTCCGCACACCTCTTCGCCTCGGGTTCTGTCCATGTTAAGTTCGGGGTCTTCACGGGCCGTACATTTCTATCCTAGCACGTCCCCTGGCTTTGCATCTGGAGAAACGTCTTCTCCCATTCCTCAGCATCCCTAGACTTCTATCTAGACTCCTTTCTTTCCCACTACCCCCCCACCCATTGCCCCTCTCCTTTTACATTACCTCTCGATGCTGCACGGGGGAGGGATGGGAAGAGGGGAGGATTTGTCTAGGGGATGCGGGGTGTTGGGGAGGGGGGTATTGGGGAGTGGGGAGGATGGGCCCAGCCTTGCCTCTTCCCCCAGATCTCTTCTCCCTCCCCACTCAACTCCCAAGGACTGAGGGCTTCCCCAGGACCCTCTCGCCACTGTACATCTCTTGGGAAGAGAAGGGACAGATGTTTGGGAGAGGGGCTAGGATCTTGGAATGGGGGTTGGGGTGTTAAGTTAGGGTGGGTTGTGGGCTCTGGAGAAGAGGCCCCAGCTACCCAGACAGTCCATCCTTTTCTTGGCTCCAAGGAGAAATGCAAGCCTGGCAGCCATTACACTCTGAAATCTGGGGGAACCCCACCAGAGGGCTGCTGGAGCTACTGAGGGGGCAAGGGAACCTCTCCCAGGGCCCCTCCCTCCTCACTGCGGTGTCCTCCCTTCTCACCGATTGATCCTTCCCCTCCCCCCACTGCAGTGACCTCCCCTTCCTCACTGCATTGACCTTCGCTCCCCAGGGGGTGGGGGGGATCCTTTCTAAAGGCAGGACTGCAGCCAGCTCCTCCCCACCCCCCACCCACTGCAGTAACCTCTTTCCCATCCCTCCCAGCCTCTGGTCCCTCCCACTGATCAGGCTCCACCTCTCTAAACCTCTTATCTTTCTCCTTCCTTTCCTTCCACTGGAGATCTCAGCCATCATGTCGATAGAGAAAATCTGGGCCCGGGAGATCCTGGACTCCCGTGGGAACCCCACGGTGGAGGTGGATCTCCACACTGCCAAAGGTAGTGAGCCTGGCCTTGGGTCTTCCCACAGCCCTCAGTCGGGGTTTTCCCTGGCCCTGGAGGGGGTGATGCCTTGATTCCGAGTGGGGATGGGGTGCTGGGCCAGGCTTACAAGCCTGGATTATGGGGGTTGCATCCTCTCTGTCCAGGGGAGCCAGAATAGGCCAATCTGTATGTCCTGTTTCAGTGTATGAGGTATACCGTTCCAATGCACGTCTGTGCGTGCCCCGGGCATGTGGGCGTGTGTGTGCTGACAGCATAGCTTCGTGTCTGTGGGGTCCTCCTTGTGCATGTGGGACCTCAGCTGCACAGATGAGGAGGCCACTGCTTGTGTGTGTGTGTGTGTGTGTGTGTGTGTGTGTGCGTGCACGCGCCTGTGCGTTAGAGAGCAGTGTGGTGTGGGGATGGGACTGGATGTGGCAGGCAGCTTGGAGCTGGAAGGCTGAAGGAATCCCTAGGCCCCTGAGTATCCTTCTGTGCCCCTCCTTATTTCATGTTCCTCTCCCAGGTCTTTTCCGGGCTGCGGTGCCCAGTGGAGCCTCCACTGGGATCTATGAAGCCCTGGAGCTGAGGGATGGGGACAAACAGCGTTACTTAGGCAAAGGTGAGGCCCTTTCTCTTTTCCAGGCTCTCCCATGCCTCAGCTTTCTACTCTTAACCTTACACCAGTTCCCAACCCCCTTTTTGCATGCCCCCCACTTCTGGCCCCTTCCACCTGACCCAGCTGGGCCTCCCTGCCTCTCCCCAGGTGTCCTGAAGGCAGTGGACCACATCAACACCACCATCGCTCCTGCCCTCATCAGCTCAGTGAGGCCCACTCTTTGCTGGGGGCCAGGGAAGGGGGGTGGGCTGGGGCGCTGGTGGGTAGGACCACGATCCTGAAGGAATCTTGGATTAGGGGAGAAGGGATCCAGGGGAGAAAGGTCCACCTCTTGGGAATCATGGTTACCAAGGAAGGGTGGGAAGACTCCTTTACCGCTCCCTGTCCCTGTGGGGTTCAGGTTCTCTAATCCAGACAGGCTGCTCTCCCAGGAACCCTGGCCAGAGGGGAACCTGCCTTAGGGCCCAGCCTCCATGCTGGCCTGGGGTGATGGTGGCTCTGCCCACAGGGTCTCTCTGTGGTGGAGCAGGAGAAGCTGGACAACCTCATGTTGGAGCTAGATGGGACTGAGAACAAATGTAAGCTGGGCTGGGCGAAAGTGGGGAGGCGGGAGGGGGAGGACGTGTGGAGCACATACTGTGGAGCACATACTGTGGAGCATTAGGAAGGACTGTCAGGAGTTAGCCCAGCTTCCATTCTCCTCCCAAAGCCAGAATAAGAGAAGATGAATTTAACTGCAGTGGGAGGGAGTGACATTAGACAGAAGGAAGAACTTCCTTGCAGCATGAAGAGGGCGAGCTGGCAGGAGATAGCCTATGGTCTCAGGATGCCTAGAAATAGGTGGAGCTCTCTGCCCTTTCCCATCACGTCATGTTTGTGTGTGTGTGTGTGTGTGTCCCCCGCTATTTTCAGGGGAGCACTGATGACATGTTGTAGGAGTGGAGAGGGAGGAGGGGGTCTCCTTTACTGGCTCCTTTTGGGAGTGCAGGTGGAAGCCGGGGCTCGAAAAGATGGGGCCATTTTTGCTCAGTGCCTTCCTCTATAATCTCCCAGCCAAGTTTGGGGCCAATGCCATCCTGGGTGTGTCCCTGGCCGCGTGTAAGGCAGGGGCGGCCGAGCGGGAATTGCCGCTGTATCGCCACATTGCTCAGTTGGCTGGAAACTCAGACCTCATCCTTCCGGTGCCGGTGAGCCCGTGCCTGCCCTGCTTGGGCCTCTCCTGGGGGTGGGCGTTGGGCGGGGGGAGCATGAGACCTTGTGAGGAATGATGGGGGAGAGTGCATTGAGGCAGCTAAAGAGAAAGAATGGGGGCAGGAGACTTTGAGTCTGGGAAATGGGGGCAGACACTCTTGGGTTAACACTCTTGGGGGTGGAGGAGGGAAGTGCTCTGTGAGTTTTCTGTCCTGTGGCCCCCCCAGGCCTTCAACGTGATCAATGGTGGCTCTCACGCTGGGAATAAGCTGGCCATGCAGGAATTTATGATCCTCCCAGTGGGCGCTGAGAGCTTTCGGGATGCCATGCGACTCGGGGCAGAGGTCTACCACACACTCAAGGGCGTCATCAAGGACAAGTATGGCAAGGATGCCACCAATGTGGGAGATGAAGGCGGCTTTGCCCCCAACATCCTGGAGAACAGTGAAGGTGAGGCCAAGAGCCCCACTCCCTGCTTGAAGTTTCACTCTGTCCTGGGACATCAGGAAGGGCCACACACTTCACCAGGTCCTGAGGAGTATGGTGGCCCTTGAGCTAGCTCCAAAAGGTACCAGTACTGGAACTGGGTCCCAGAAAGCCTGCCACATTCACATGCAGGCCTAAGAGGACAGTCTTTACCGGCCCAGCTAGATTTGTTACCTATCTATCTATCTATCTATTTGTAGAAAGATAGATAATGTATCTATATCTGTCTATCTATCTATATATATAGTTTAAGATTTTATGTACTTGAGAGAGAGAGAGAGCGTGTACACGCATGAGTGGTGGGAGGGGCAGAGGGAGAGGGAGAAGCAGACTCCCCACTGAGCAGGAAGCCTGATGCGGGGCTCTATCCCAGGACCCCAAGATCATGAGCTGAAGACAGACGCTTAACTGACTGAGCCATGTAGGCACCCCTTGTTAGCAACTCTAAGTTCTTACTGGAGGCCCTGGGAATGCTGGGAAGTGGTCTAGGTGCCTTTTAGGATCCATCCTGGACTTGAACTTCATAGGACTCTCAGTTTGATGAGATAATATCATACTCTATGGATTCTATTCTAAGTCTGACCCATTTCCACCCCAACCTCTCAGTGAGCCTCTAAGATCCCTAATTTTTCTCTGCCTTGGCAAGAGCTGTATGGTGAATAAAAACAACAACAGGAAGTGGCTGAGAGTTCAGGTTCTGGGGCCAAATTGCCTCTATTTGAACCTTGACTTGAAGAGTTACTGGCTGGTGATCTTTCTTACTTAACTTCTCTGTGCTTGTCTTTCTTGTCTATAAAATGGGAATAATAACGGTATCTACCTCTTAGTATCATTGTACTTAGGTGACATAGTTAGCCCTCCGTAAATGATAGCTATTTACAAACAACCTGTTATGAACAGAATTGCATTCCTCTGCCATCTTAGAAGATGGCCTGCCCTTCCCAGCCCTGGGGAAGACCCCACCAGCAACTGTAGTCAGGTTTCTCCCCAGCAGTAGTCCTCCATCTGGGCTCTGAATTTCTTTCTTACTCTCATTCCTCTTTGCCCACCCTTCCTGCCGTTAATCTCTCTGTATTCCATCCCCAGCCTTGGAGCTGGTGAAGGAAGCCATCGACAAGGCTGGCTACACAGAAAAGATTGTCATTGGCATGGATGTCGCTGCCTCGGAGTTTCATCGTGATGGCAAATATGACTTGGACTTCAAGTCTCCTGCTGATCCTTCCCGATACATCACTGGGGACCAGCTGGGGGCCCTCTACCAGGACTTTGTCAGGGACTATCCTGGTGAGAACAAGGGGTGTGGGAGGAAGGGCAGCCTGAGGGTCAAGGGACAGGCAGGGATGTGTGGGCAACTCTGGACTGTACGTGGTGCTGGTAGGTGTCAGGCAGAGGTCTAAGAAGAGCCTGAAAATCAGGACCGAGCATGGGGAGGAGCCAGGTCCTGAGACCAAGAGCAGAGACAAGCTTTGTAGGTAGTTTAAATTTGCAGGTACCCATGGTGAATCTGTTTTATCTACTTCTGTCCTAATTAAAGTCATGTGTTCCAAAGTTACCAGGATCACAGGGAGGGCTTTGGAAGGAACCAGTGGTGGTGAGAGGGTGACGGGGCCCAGCAGGGAACTTGTATGTGTCAGTGTTTTTTGTTTTGTTTTGTTTTTAAGATTTGTTTATTTATTTGACAGAGAGAGAGAGAGGGAACACAAGCACGGGGAGCAACAGGCAGAGGGAGAGGGAGAAGCAGGCTCCCCACTGAGCAGGGAGCCCGATGTGGGGCTCCATCCCAGGACCCTGGGATCATGACTTGAGCTGAAGGCAGATGCTTAACCGACTGAGCCATCCAGGCGCCCTGTGTCAGTGTTTTTGACTGATGAAGTTGTGGATGCTGAGTGGACCGGCAGGCGCTGTGAGAGTAGAACAGAAAGGCTGACGAGGAGCCGAATTACCCTCTCCAAGACTTCAAGGGCTGTGACCCCCACAAGGAGGAAGCTGGTTTCCATTTTCCTGAGACAGAGCAAGAGAAAGTAGACATAAATGCAGAACGAAGGATTTCGAATAGCATTGAGGAAAAGCTTCCTAGTAGTGAAAGTGGGGAAATGCAAAAGAGTGAGAGTCTTTTGAGAAAGACTCTGAACCATTGGGTTTTTTGGGAAGGTTTTCCTTTTCTTTTTTTCTTTTATTTTCTTTTAAAGATTTTATTTATTTGAGAGGGAGAGAGCATGGGGGTTGGGGGAGCAGAAGGGGTGGGGGAAAGAATCCCAAGCAGACCCCATGCTGAGTGTTTGGAGCCCGATGCAGGGCTGAATCCCACAACCCCGAGATCATCACCTGGGCCGAAACCAAGAGTCAGACACTCAACCAACCGAGCCACCCAGGTGCCCCTGGTAGGTTTTCTGAAAGAATCGAGCTGAGAATCAGGCAGGCTTATCTTGGAGGCAGGGAAGCAAGGATAGGCAGGCTCAGTTAGCCAGGGGAATCTATCCATTTCAGGGAGCCATAGTGGGGAGGTGTTCCTGCCTGATGTGGAGCACCTCCTGCTCTCTCTCCAGTGGTCTCCATTGAGGACCCCTTTGACCAGGATGATTGGGCTGCCTGGTCGAAGTTCACAGCCAATGTAGGGATCCAGATTGTGGGTGATGACCTGACGGTGACCAACCCAAAGCGTATCGAGCGGGCCGTGGAGGAAAAGGCCTGCAACTGTCTGCTGCTCAAGGTCAACCAGATCGGTTCGGTCACTGAAGCCATCCAAGCGTGAGTGTCCTCTGGCTCTTCCTGACCCAGCAGCCCGTTGCTACAGGAAACCTCCGGCAAGTGCTCCCAGCCTCGTCCTGGCACAGAGGCTGAAGAGAGTGGGGAACCTGTAGTCACTTTCCACCCCATGCCTTTTGGCCCTCCCAGAGAGCTTTGTGCCAGACCAGTGTTGGGGCTGGGAAGGGAGTGCCCTGCGTGAGGGGCTGGGGGTCAGTGCTGGTGTGTGGCTGCAGGTGCAAGCTGGCCCAGGAGAATGGCTGGGGGGTCATGGTGAGTCACCGCTCTGGAGAGACTGAGGACACGTTCATCGCCGACCTGGTGGTGGGGCTCTGCACAGGCCAGGTGAGTGCAAGGGAGAGCTATGTGCAGTTGGTGGGTTCTGGTCAGGTGGCTGGGTCTCTCTTTCCACATGTTTTCGGGTGTCAGGGGAATGTCAAAGGAGTGTTAAGTTTTCTTATAGGAGACGGAGGGGCAGCCACTGAGCTGCTTATCTTTGGGCACGTTTCAGATCAAGACTGGAGCCCCGTGCCGTTCGGAGCGTCTGGCTAAGTACAACCAGCTCATGAGGTGAGGATACCTGGGGGCTGGGAGCCCAGGGCCCAGAGGGTTAAAAGCTCTGTTTGCTCACCATCCCACCTCCAGCACCCAGGGCCTGGAAAACAGTAGCTATCCAGAAAATACTTATTTTGGAATGATGGCTTTACTGATTAGCGGCTCCCATAATCACGTGGGAATGCCCACGCTTGGGCCAGGACATCAAAGCAGCTGCTGTGACGGATTTGGAGGATAGGGGCCCCCCGGAAAAGAAGCAGGATCCTCCCTGCTTCCCTGACTCTTTCCTCTCTGGCTCCTCTCTCTCAGAATTGAAGAAGAGCTGGGGGACGAAGCCCGCTTCGCTGGACATAATTTCCGCAATCCCAGCGTGCTGTGATCCCTCTCCTTGCCCGGAGACTAGGAACCCCTTTGCCACTCTCCTGGAACCTCTTTTTTCCTGTTCTGCTCTGTGACACCTCTCCCCAGACCCCCCGGCTGACCTGCTGCGCTCTTCCTTGGCTTGTCTAGCCCCGGCTGTGTGCTCTTCCTCCTCTGGGTTCCACACTCTCCACTTCTCTGTCCTTTCTATTCTCTCTCCTCAAAAACTGGCCATGGGACTGAGGATTATAAGGGAGTCCATGGAAGAACAGTCAGGGTCTGGGAAGGGTGCGTCTGGGTTGGTTGGTGAGGCGTGTTGAGAGGGGCCGTGTGTCACTGTGTGTGTCGCTTCCATCTGTCTTCCATGTTGTGTAGGAATCAGGAGGCATGGCCAGCCGAGGTGGAGGGGCATGCTGGCGGCATGATCGTGCCTGGCCTGAGCTCTTAGTGGATTATTTATTCATTTATTTATTGTTCATTTGTCTTAATCAATTTCTCATTTCTCCCTAACTCCAGTGTCCAAACCTGGCCTGACCGGAAATGAATGTGTGTGTGTGTGTGTGTGTGTGTGTGTGTGAGTGACGTGGCCAGAGATTCCGAGATGGCCTGGGGCTGGGAGGTCTTGCTGGAATGGGAAGGGTAACAGAAAAGGGCCTTGCTCATCAGCTCCTCTGTGTCCACCAGCCCTTAACCGAAAGCCGGCTTGGTCCAGAGGTAGGGCTGTGGGCCCGGGGACTCTTTCCCCTAACTCTCTCCTCAGCCCCGACTTCCCTGTTCTTCCTCCAGCTGCACCAGAGCAATGTCTCACTCCCCTGTGCCACATTCCACAGTTGCCACCACCTCTTTGGTGTGGAAATGAGCACCACCATTAAAGTCTGAATCACAGTGCTTTGTTGTGTCTGAAGAGTCTTACTCTAGTCCATACGAGGGGAGAGAAGATGGAGCACCCGGAAGTTGGTGAACCTGCATAACAGAGCTGGGGAGGACCCAAAAGAGGAGGAAACTGAACAAGTATGGCTAAGATGATGGCACTGGCTACCCCTCCCTGGCCAGGTGGGGACCCTGCTTCCCCTGCCTTGCCAGCAGAAGCCTGGCCCCAGGACCCAGGCAAATGAAGGGTTCTCAAGTCTGGAGTCTGAGCATTCCTAGAAGTGTCAAAGATTTTGTGCATGTGCGTTTTTAGGAAGAGGGGTTCAGAGTGTCCTCAGATTCCTGTAGGAGACCAAGCCATGGATGGACTAGAGAAGTTCCTATCTAGGCGTCTCCCCACGGGCCATTCCGAGCTGCACCAGCACTGTGTGGGTATCACCTGTGAGATGGGGAACTAGGGAGAGAAGAGTGGAAAAGAGTGGAACCAGTGGACACAGAGGAGGGTCTGAGGAAATGGAGTCTTCTAGTAAACTGGGGAGTCAGAACCATGAGTGCTGGGTTGGCCTGCGTAGGGCCCCCATGTGCGGCTGGAGACCCACTATCACTCTTCAGCTCCAAGGGGGCCCTGACTGACTTTGACTGGGGCCCAGCAACCACCCAGAGGGAGAAACCCTCTCTCCTAGGGCTGGGATACAGATGGAGCCCAGCATGTAGGGGCTACACATGGGGAGCTGTGGCCACTAGAGGGAGGCAAGGTTCCGCTGGACGCCATACTCACCCTAAGCTAGGGGTGGGATGGGAGGAATTTCAAGGTTGTCCCTTCTGTGGGCCTCCTAAACTGCTTCTACTCTGAGTTCTGGTCCTGCGCTCTCTGCCATTCTGCCCAGCTCCAGGACTAGAAGAGGATTTGTTCCTGTATGGGCAAGACCCATTTCTCTGTTCTTCTTTCTGTGTCACTGACACCTCAGCCATTTTCAGTTCAAAGAGCTTCTTGCCCCTGTTCCTCTATGCCTCTTTTTTTTTTTTTTCCTCTATGCCTCTTAATTTCAGTGTGGACATCTCATCTTTCCCTTCTCTCCTGTCTCCTGGCGCCCCTTTCCGTTTCCCTTGGGGCACACTGTACTTTTCTCTGGGCCTCTCGGTTTTCTCTGGGGTCCATGATAGCCATCTTTCTTCTCCAACTCCTGGACTGACCAGGACTGTTTCGGACCTCTGCCCTTTCCTCCTTCCTTGCTAGGTGGCCTTCTCTGGCAGCCATGCCCACCCCTAGCCACCCCCCCCCCCCCCCCGCCTGCTCCCGCCAGGTACCGGATTGGATTGGGTTACAGCTAGTTGTCTGGGCCTCCCAGGCCCCTCTCCCCACTTTCCCTTTGTGCCATTGCCTAGATACCAGTGGGTTGTGGGGGGCTGGGGCCATAAAGGGAGCTGGGATGTGTGATGATGGGGTGTGTGTGTGTGTGATGCACCCCAAAGCTGAGTGGTGAGCCTGGTCCTCAGGTCAGAGAGGAATTGGAGGTGGTAGGCCCTGGCTTCTCTGATGGTCCTTATCTTCCATTCCTACCTCTGCCTAAATTTTTCTTTTAGGTTCAGGTGTGTCACCATCCTAGCCTATCCCTCAGTGGTTAAAAAACAAGAGAGAGCAGTTCAGCCTTGAAGGGAGACGGGAAGGGCCTGGGCCACAGGCCCAGTGGGAGACTGAACTGAGAAGTTCAGAAAGAGAGGAAATGCAATGGAGAGTGAGGAGGAGGAGTCTTGGAACAAAGTTGTGGGGGTGGGGAGAAGGAGCTGGGGCCATTCTAGGGCACTGAGGAAGGGAGGGCAGGGATCGGCGGGGAGAAGGAGATAGGGAGCTGGCCTGGTCTCTGGAGGGCCCTGAGGGATAAAAAAAGGTGGGCATGGGCTAGAAAAGTGAGTGGCCAATACAGAGGCTTTGCAGAAGTGTGGTGATTCACTGCTAGGCCACAGAAGCCTTCTGGCTGGGTTCTCCAGTGCTTTAGAATCTGTTAGATCTTTTTGGTAGTCCCAGAACCTGGCTGAGCCTGGCCCAAGGAAGTATGAGGCAAAACCCACTGAATTGCTACAAATCCAACCTCCTTCCTTTCCAGAAGCCTGGTGGGATCCTACCATTCAGGGCCCATCCTTGGCCTCTAGCTGGCTTGCCCCCTCACATGCCCTACTCCCACCCCCAATCTGGAGAACTAGTAAGGGCTCCCAATCCAGGCTCCAGCTCCAGCTCTTCCAGTTTCCCAGCCCTCCTCCCTCCCATTCTCTGGCCTTCCCAATCTCAGCTGCCAAAAATCACCCAGTGTCTTGGTGTCCTTTGTCCTGGGAGATGTTGCTGTTTGGTGTGGGGCCAGGGAGACAGACCAGAAGAAGACACTGGTGGTGGACTGGTGGGGGTGCTGGCTTCAGGCTGCAAGACTGGAAATGGCTGGCTGGCAGACCGGGGGTTGGGTTGAAGGAAAAACCTGTGTTCTGGGGGTGGGTGGGGATTGTCTGCATAGTAGGAGGATTGGGATTGGGGGACCACGGTACCTAGGGATTTGGCTCCACCTTGAGCCTAATCCCCACTGGACCCCTTCCCGGTGGCCCAGAGTACAATCTGTGATGACTTGGAACAGGTTTGAGAAGGAAAATGGAGCCACCACCAGACATAAGGGCCTGAAGATGGTGCCCCGCTCTTATAAATTAATCCCTTCCCTACACGGGGGTGCTTGCCCTCTCCCATTTCTATCATTTCCTTCTACTGCTTTCCCTTCCCATCTCCACTCTGGTCTTTCCCATCTCTGACCTCCCTCCATACTGCCACCAAAGGCCTTGTTTATCTTACATTTCCTTCTAATCTTCTTTACCCACTTCCCCTCTGCCCCCACCCCACTGTATCCACCTTTGTCTAGCCAACCCAAACCCTCTTCAGTTCTCTTGGAAACCCCCCATCTCCAGAATCCAGCCATCCTGGTGTCTCCCCAACCCTTTCCCACCCAGCTCTACAGGTCCCCAAGAATATGCCTCTGCCCCCACCTCCTTCATCCCTTCTTAAGGTTCCTCACCTTTCCCCTTCTCTCCATGCTGACATCTCTGGACTTTCTCCAGCTTTCCATCATCACCCCCGCTTCTTATGTTCTCTATCCTTTTCCCAACACCAATCACCTCCAAACTACTCTCTTCCAGAAACACCATCCGCATATATATATATATATATATATATATATATCTATATCTATATCTATATCTATATCTATATCTACATCTTTTCAATTTCTTCCCCTCCCCATGACCTCAAGCTTCCATCCCATTCTCCGCATCATCGCCCCCACCTCTCCTGCTACGTGTCACCCCAAGCTTTAGTCACCCCTCCTTGTCACATACCTCACTGTCCCCCAAAGCCCCCACGTAGCTCCATTTTCGCAATGTACCCCCATTAGACCAATCTCTGTCACACACCCAACAACCTTCCACTTCCTCTCTGCCACAGACCCCCTCGGCCCCCAAACTTCTCCAGTCTCCCCCCTTCTCTGTCCTTAAAACCGATAGCCCCTCCCACCTAGCCCTCTCCGGTTCCCCACATTCCGCCTCGGCGAACCCCTCCCCGCGCCCCAGCCCCCTCGGCCGGCCTTGGCCAACTCACACAGCGCCTCCCCCTCTCCGGATCCCCCTCTCTCCCCCCTCGCAGCTTGCCTCGCGCTCCCTCCCTCGCGTCTCCCTCCTGGCCCCTCTCTCCTCCGTTCCTCCGCGCTCCCTCCTTCTCCCTCTTCCTCCCTTCTCCCATCCCCCTCTCCCAAGCTCCCTCCCTTCGCCGTCCGCTTTCCTGTGCGAGTCGCCGGACGCGCCGCCCAGCCCGCCCGTAGCCCCGCGTCGGGCCGGGGCCTCGGGCCGGGACCCATTTAGGGGGCACCGCTGGCCTCGAAGAGGGGCTAGGAGGGGGTGAGGCGTGGGGGACGACCGCCCGGGAAGGGGCGGGGGCCGCGGGCGGAGGCCGCCTAGGGGGGCCGGGGATCGCGCGAGTGCGGGCTGCGCGGGGCGGGCGCGGGCGGCGGGCGGGAGGCGGCGGGTCAGAGCCGCGCGGAGGGCCGGCCGGGCCGCGGGGGCGAGCGGCGCGGCGGGGGCGGGCAGCGCGGCCCGAGCATTCCGGGCGGCCGGGGGGAGGTGGCAGGCCTGGGGAGGGGCTGAACGAGAGCGCGGACCGGGATCTGCTCCGAGGGGCAGGCGGGCTATCGGGGCCAGGTGGGGGAAAAGCGGGGGGGATGGGGGCCGCCCTCCGGGGGGGCCGGGGCCGTCGCCGCCGCCGTCGCGGCGGCGACTGAAGCCGGGAAGAGGAGAGGGGGGCGGGGGAGCGGCCGCCGCCGCCCCCCGGAGGCGCCGGAGCCCCGAATCTCGCTCGGAGCCAGCCAGCCGTCCCGAGCTACGACCAGGTAAGACCTGCTGCCGTCCCGGCCTCGGGCCCGCCCGGGTTCTGGCCCGCGGCTCCCCACCCCCACCCCTCCCAGTTCCCCCTCCCGCCGCCGCCGGCGCCTCCATTTGTTATTTTCCCGACCCGGTACCCCCACTGCGGGCTCTGCCCGGGCTGAGGCTGCGGTTGGGGGGGTTCAGGGGGTGGGGCCGGACCCGGTGGAGGGATGGGGGCCCGGGCACCCGGAGGACCGGGAAGGTGGAGGGAGGTGGGAGGGTCTCTCAGGAGGAGGGCTGATGGGGCAAGAGGGTAGCCGGGACCCCGGGACCAAAAGAGAAGCACCGAGGTGGAGGGTTGGCAGAGGAAAAAGCGGCGGGGGGGGGGTGCCCGCGAGAGGGCTTCGGGCGACGGCAAAAAAGGAATGGAGATATGGCAGCGAGGTGGGGCATTAGGGCTCCAGGAAAAGGCCCAGAACCCGGGTTTCAGAACTCGGGGCTGGGGTGCAAGGTATAGAAGGGAAGTGAGAAATGGGGAAGGGGTGTGGTAGGTGGAAAGAGAAGGATTGTAGCTGATGAGGGAGAATGGAACCTGGGGAAAGGGAGGCTCTGAAAGGGCCGAGGAGAGGTCCACCTTCGAGAAGCAGCAGCAGAGGTGTTATGGGGTGGAAGTGGGAAGTGGATGCCTTTGTGATTCGATTTTCTTTCGCCCACTTCAGGCCACCTCTGACCTTGTTTTTCCAATCCCAGCCACAGTTACTTCTTGGAGAGGAGCACACTGGGGCCGAGTAGTGTGGTCCCCCTAGAACTAATGAGGAGGAAGATGGGACCATTGAAGGGAGAGTTAGGGAGAAAGGGTTTCTGGGAGGGTGGAGGAGGAGGAGAGAATTGAACAATCTTATAGGCACTCCAGGCAAGTTGTGACCTCCTCCCTCAAATCCCTAGAGCAGCAGCTGACCCTGGAGCTGTGGTTTCTGTGGAGGGGGTCATATCTTCATTTTGGATATCTTCATTTCACTTCTCTGTTCGGATCTCAGAGATTGCTCTTTGTGCAAGGGCTTGTTTCCACGGGGGCAGGCACTCTCCAGCTCCCTTCCCTGAGGGTGCCATGGAAGGGTAGGAGTTGCTTTGGCAACTGGAGGGGGAGTGGCTGGCAGATGGACTCCTGGGATAGACTCTTGAGGGGCAGGTTCTACCATTTTGTTGCCATAGTAGTGATCCAGTGGGATGTCCTCTAGGTGGGGGTTCAGGATTTTGATGGACCTCAGCCTTTCACTCTGTCGTTGGGACTCTTGGCTTGTTCTGGAAGGTGTTTCTGGTGCTGCTGGTGGATGGGGGGTTCCCCAGGGGGTCCACCCACCTTTCATCCAGCAGTCTGTTGGAACAAGTAGACATGTTATTTTCAGGTCATAGGTGTTGCTCCCGGTTCCTTCCCCTAGGCATGGTGAGAGCATGGGAATGCTCCTGTTCAAGTTACACCATCTTTTGGTAGTTCTTTCTGGCCTCTGCCTACCTTATTATTAGCAACTTTTTGTATTTGGTAGTCCTTTTGCTTCTTTGCACTGATATTCTGACATTTTCTTAAGCTTGAGTCTCCCTGAGTCTCCCTCTGCCTCTGTCCCGGACATCACAACAGTGACCCCTGCCCTCAGCTAACCTTCGACCTTCTATTTCCCTGACCTTGTGGGGCGGGGGCTGGGCTCTCCAACCAGCCCATCCCTTGTGAGGGTGGCCCAGGATAGAGGGCCATGGAAATACTCCGGAACAGGAGCCAGGATAACTGGGTCTAGTCCTCGCTGTACCTCTGTGGCCTTGGGTCAGTCACTTCTCTTTGAGTCTTGGCTTTGTTGTAAGATGGAAGGGGTTATAGATAAGATGATTTCTGAGGCCCCTCTGACAACCTGGCATTCTAAAAAGGCTTAGCTTGGTGCATTGTTATTTAGGAGTCACTTTGGACTGGTTTGCTAGTCTGGCAGGTCTGGAATGACTTTGGGGGCTGGGCCAGCAATCCTGAAATTCACCCTGCAAGCCTTTCCCAGAAAGCCTTGTACCTCGATTGTGTATTCCCTCTGACGTCCTTCTCATATTTCTCCCTTCTTTTCCTGTTCTTAGAGACTCTTTCCCTTTTTCTCACTTTTGCATCTCCCCAGTATGGTATTTGTCATTTTTCTTTTGCAGTAAGGCTGTGAAGGGGAATGTGCATAGTGTGTTGCTGGATACACAGTAGGTGTTCTTGAAGTATTAGTTCCACTGACGGGCTACTAGGGCAAGATGGAGTATAGCTCACCTTGATGCTAAAGCGTGCTCTGAGTTCAAAAACGTCATGTACAGCCCAACCCTAACTGCTCTCCCCTTGCCGCTCCTTTCCCCCAGGATTACCTACTCTTTTATGACTGCTTTTTTCCTTCAAAGCTACTCACTGATAATTTTATCAGATTTTATCTGTTTAAAACAGTGGCAGTAGGGGGAGGGAATCCTTATTGCTGTATTTTTCAGTTCCATTCATGCATTTCTCTGAGCTTTTGGATCTCCTCGCTCTACCTGACTTGGTGAACGGATTCTGAGATTGGGTGAGACATGGGGACTCTCCTCTAGTGGGAGTGGCAAAGACACTCCAGTCACAAATAGTCAACTTTGTTGTGCTTTTGTTGGGATTGTTTTCTCCTTCTCTTCTGTTGGGTTTTGTTCTTTGGATTTTGAGGGGGTTTGACAATGTCTTAAAACCCATCTACACAACAATTCCAAAATGTAATAGTTGTAGTTGAAGAAAGATGGCCGGTTTGCTGGGCAGAGCATGGGTTTTAAGTTCAGAAGACCTGGAGCTGTGTCTCAGCTCTTTGTGACTCTAAATAAATCATTATTTAAGTTTTCTGTAAAGCTTAGGTTCACCCCTCACCGCCTGTCTCAGTAGAGTTCAGTGGAGATGAGAAATAATTACTCAGTATTCCTTGGGAGAAATATGCTATCGACTGTGAAAATGCCATTTACCTAGCCAGGCCTCTGCCTCAGTAATAGGTAGCTAAGTTTACCCTGTTCCCACCAAAGCCAGCAGCATTTTATTCAAAAAGACCTACTGAAGTGAGTGGGCTTACAGGTCAATGGCAAGGACAGAACAGAGCACCCATATATATGTGACACCAGTGGGAGATAGAGAAAGGAAGAAAACGGTGGGAAGAGACTATTTTTGCTCTCAAAAGACTTCATGGTCAATAAAATGGAGAGATGTGACACTTAGCTAGAAAAACAAACAAGTGTGAGTGAAAATAGCTGGCTGTAGATACAGGTACAGACATAGACAGGTGGTGAGGTGTGTGTCCCTGTTAAAGCCAAGTGGGGGTACAGACTCAGAAACTGGTAACTTTGTATTATGTGCTCACTGATCCTCACTGCTTGGGTTGGTAAAGTGAAAGTCCTGACTTTCTAGCCTAAGGGAACCCAAGCACTAGACAGGGAGCCTCAGGGGGGCTCCCAGAAATAAAGTTCTGCACTTTGGGAATACCCAGGTTTGGGCTTGGGATTGGTAGGACTGTGTGCCTTTGTGTTAGAGAACAGGACATTCTTCTCCCACCTACTCTGATGTGAAAAGATTCTCTTCATATCTCTGGGACTGATCTGAGCCTTCTGAGAATCCCCCCCCGCCCCCAGCTTCTGATGAGACTATAGCAAAGTCTAGAAGAAATAGCATGGGCTTTGAAGTCAGGGAGATGTGGGTTTGATTCTGGTGCTGTCACAGGCTTCTGTGTATTTATCACATAAAGTTGGGCAAATCACAATTTCAATCTTTGAGCCTCAGTTCCCTACCTGTATAATGGAAATAAGAATACTGGAGGGTTGGTTATAAGTATTCAGTGAAATTGTAAGGGCTTGACATAAGACAGCACTCAGTAAATTACTATCTGATATACCTTTTTTTTTTTTTTTTTTTTAATATTTTATTTGACTGGGGCACCTGGATGGCTTAGTCATTAAGCGTCTGCCTTCTGCTCAGGTCATGATCTCCGGGTCCTGGGATCAAGCTCTGCATCCAGCTCCCTGCTCAGCGGGACGCCTCCTCCCTTTCCCATTCCCCTTGCTTGTGTTCCCTCTCTCACGGTCTCTGTCAAATAAAATCTTAAAAAAAATTTTTTTTTGAGAGAGAGAGCACAAGCAGGAGGAGTGGCAGGCAGAGGGAGGAGGAGAACCAGGCTTCCTGCAGAGTAGGGGGAGCCTGATGTGGGACCTAATCCCGGGACCCTGGGATCATGACCTGAGCCAACCAACTGAGCCACCCAGGTGCCCTGAGCTACATTTCTTTATGCTCCCTGGTAAGGTTCTGTGGAACTCATGGACACACAGGTATTTCCTAGGTATCATGAAGGGTAAATAATGTGACCTCACAGGTCCATCTGAATTTTCTACTTTCTCCAGAGATGAAAGAGATGATGTTGCAAGCAAAGTCTGCTTCACTTGTAGATAGCCTGGGTGGCCCGCGGGGCAGGCCAGCAATGTCTTATGGAAGCTTATGCCTCCTGGCCCAAAGGCCCAGGGCTGGGCTGCGATAAGCCCAGTGATATCCCCTTCAGACACTATTCCCCAGTTTGGAGACTCTGGTGGTCTCTTCTAACAGGCTTCACTGAAAACAGATCCTGCAAGTTCCAGGTGCCTGCACTGGACACTTGGGAGAACCTGCTGCCTGCTTCCCAGACCACAGCTGTGGAGAACTTGGGGGGAAGCAAAGAAGTTTCTGTATTCAGCTGCCCAGGCAGAGGAGAATGGGGTCTCCACAGCCTGAAGAATGAAGACACGTCAGAATAAAGACTCAGTGAGTAATGCTGAGATGACAGACATGAATGATGAAGGGTGGAGGAACTAGGGGTGAGGGCCTGGAGAAGTAGAACAGAAATAAGGCACACCATGAAGTTAGGTGCTTCCTTCCTTCTCCCTCAGATGTCAATGAGGAGTGGACGGAAGAAAGAGGCCCCTGGGCCCCGGGAAGAACTGAGATCGAGGGGCCGGGCCTCCCCTGGAGGGGTCAGCACGTCCAGCAGTGATGGCAAAGCCGAGAAGTCTAGGCAGACAGCCAAGGTATTCTGTCCTCGGGTCCTCCCACAGGATGCCCAGGCACTGGAGCTGAGGGTGTATGTGTGTGTGTTGTGAGGGAACTTCCTGTCTGGCAGAGGGTGACGGTGGAGGCTTTGGGAGGTAGAAGACAGGGATTTTCTCTTTTCTCTCTAACAGAAGGCCCGCGTTGAGGAAGCCTCCACCCCAAAGGTCAGCAAGCAGGGCCGGAGTGAGGAGATCTCAGAGAGTGAAAGTGAGGAGACCAATGCACCAAAAAAGACCAAAACTGAGGTAAGAGACCCTAGCAGCCATCCTGACCCATTTTCTGACCACTGTTAACTGAAAACTTCCTTTCACTCATGATTCCTACTGTAATCTCACCTGGGATATGAGACCTGGTGCTTATTAAAGGAGTCCTGTCTAACATGTCAGACAGGGATGTAGCCAGGTCACTAGATGACCAGGCAGGGCCAGAGGGGACTGGGAGTGTGGGGGATTCTAGGCTCTTTTTTCCCAGGTCCTGGTTTTCATGAAGGGGCTGGGGAGGAGATTAAAGGTGAGAGGTCTCAAAAGGAAAATGCAGGAGTGGTATTTTTAAAAACCACGGGTTTCTGGCATATATAGTTAATGGGGTGAAAGGAGATGAGAAGAGGGTGGATATGAGCTGGTGGAAGACAGGGATTTGGGTTTAGCTGTGGATGGGGAGAAGGTGCTTGAGATGGACACTTGAGGAAAGAATGGAGTTTCCCAGGGAGGGAAACAACGCTGGCTGAGAATGTGGGGAGGGGGGCGGAATCCCCACATGGTAGGTGGGCTTGAGCAAGAGTATTTATCACATGGTACAGTGGTATGTTGGGAGAAATGATTTTGTGCAAGGGAGGTCCCAAATGTAGGGGGAGCAAGGAAAAAGAAAAAAAAAAAGGTCCTCCTTCTTCTGCAGCAGGAGCTCCCCCGGCCACAGTCTCCCTCTGATCTGGATAGTTTAGATGGGCGGAGCCTCAATGATGATGGCAGCAGTGACCCTAGGGATATTGACCAAGATAACCGAAGCACGTCTCCCAGCATCTACAGCCCTGGAAGTGTGGAGAATGACTCCGACTCATCTTCTGGCCTGTCCCAGGGCCCAGCCCGCCCCTACCACCCACCTCCACTCTTTCCTCCCTCCCCTTCACCGCAAGACAGCACCCCCCGACAGCCAGAGCCTGGCTTTGAGCCCCATCCTTCTGTGACACCCACTGGATATCATGCTCCCATGGAGCCCCCCACATCTCGAATGTTCCAGGCTCCTCCTGGGGCCCCTCCCCCTCATCCACAGCTCTACCCTGGGGGCACTGGTGGAGTTTTGTCTGGACCCCCAATGGGTTCCAAGGGGGGAGGGGCTGCCTCTTCAGTGGGGGCTCCTACTGGGGGTAAACAGCACCCCCCACCAACCACCCCCATTTCAATATCAAGCTCTGGGGCTGGTGGTGCTCCCCCAACAAAGCCACCTAACACTCCAGTGGGTGGTGGAAACCTGCCCTCTGCTCCACCACCAGCCACCTTCCCCCATGTGACACCGAACCTGCCTCCCCCACCTGCCCTGAGACCCCTTAACAATGCCTCAGCCTCTCCTCCTGGCCTGGGGGCCCAGCCAATACCTGGGCATCTGCCGTCTCCCCATGCCATGGGGCAGGGTATGGGTGGACTTCCTCCTGGCCCAGAGAAGGGCCCCACTCTTGCTCCCTCACCCCATCCTCTGCCACCTGCTTCCTCCTCTTCTGCCCCAGCCCCCCCAATGAGGTATCCATATTCATCCTCTGGTAGTAGCTCTGCAGCAGCCTCCTCTTCCAGCTCTTCATCCTCTTCCTCTGCCTCCCAGTACCCAGCTTCCCAGGCACTGCCCAGTTATCCCCACTCCTTCCCTCCCCCAACAAGCCTGACTGTCTCCAATCAGCCACCCAAGTATACTCAGCCTTCCCTTCCATCCCAGGCTGTGTGGAGCCAGGGTCCCCCACCACCTCCTCCCTATGGCCGTCTCTTAGCCAACAGCAATGCCCACCCAGGTCCCTTCCCTCCTTCAACTGGAGGCCAATCCACAGGCCACCCACCAGCCCCAACACATCACCATCACCACCAGCAGCAGCAGCAGCAGCAGCAACAGCAGCAGCAGCAACAGCAGCAGCAACAGCAGCAGCAGCAGCAGCAGCAGCAGCAGCAGCAGCAGCAACAGCATCATGGGAGCTCTGGGCCCCCTCCACCTGGAGCATATCCCCACCCCCTGGAGAGCAGCAGCTCCCACCATGCCCATCCTTATGCCATGTCTCCCTCCCTGGGGTCTCTGAGGCCCTACCCAACAGGGCCAGCACACCTGCCCCCACCTCACGGCCAGGTGTCCTACAGCCAAGCAGGCCCCAACGGCCCCCCCGCCTCTTCCTCCTCTTCCAACTCCTCCTCCTCTTCTTCCTCTCAAGGATCCTACCCATGTTCACACCCCTCCCCTTCCCAGGGCCCCCAAGGAGCGCCCTACCCCTTCCCGCCGGTCCCTCCGGTCACCACTTCCTCGGCTACACTTTCCACGGTCATTGCCACAGTGGCTTCCTCGCCAGCAGGCTACAAAACCGCTTCCCCACCTGGGCCCCCGCCCTATGGAAAGAGAGCCCCGTCCCCAGGGGCCTACAAGACGGCCACCCCACCGGGATACAAGCCAGGGTCGCCTCCCTCCTTCCGAACAGGGACCCCACCCGGCTACCGAGGCGCCTCGCCGCCCGCGGGCCCAGGGACCTTCAAGCCAGGCTCGCCTACTGTGGGGCCAGGGCCCCTGCCACCTGCTGGGCCCTCAGGCCTGTCATCCCTGCCGCCACCGCCTGCAGCCCCTGCCACCGGGCCGCCCCTGAATGCCACGCAGATCAAGCAAGAGCCCGCTGAAGAGTATGAGACCCCCGAGAGCCCAGTGCCCCCGGCCCGTAGCCCCTCGCCCCCTCCCAAGGTGGTAGACGTGCCCAGCCATGCCAGCCAGTCAGCCAGGTGAGCCTCCGGGCCGGGGTGCGGTTGGGCCTGGAATGGGGAACGACAGAGCGAGGCAACGGAAAGAGCGGTGCGGGGAACCCCACTCGTTCTCGTGGTGCTTTCTGAAGTACTCCAGAACTTGGCCTCGCCCTCACGGTCTGCGCGGGCGGGCTTGTGGGCAGGGTCACCGCCGGGCCGATCTGGCAGCTTGCCGGGGCTAAGCGCGCGCCGCCCTCGCGCCCGGCAGGTTCAACAAACACTTGGACCGCGGCTTTAACTCGTGCGCGCGCAGCGACCTGTACTTCGTGCCGCTGGAGGGCTCCAAGCTGGCCAAGAAGCGGGCCGACCTGGTGGAGAAGGTGCGGCGCGAGGCCGAGCAGCGCGCGCGCGAAGAGAAGGAGCGCGAGCGCGAGCGGGAACGCGAGAAGGAGCGGGAACGCGAGAAGGAGCGTGAGCTGGAACGCAGCGTGGTGAGTGCGTCACCACATGCGCCATCCGCCTTTCTGGCCCTCTGCGCCGCTCAGGGTGGGTTGGGGTCATTGCGCCCCCTGTCGGAAAGGAGGAGGCACGGCAGCCCGGGAAATCGAGACGGAAGGATTCCAGCGGGAGGAATCCTCGCATTCCTGGGTTTGGGGGAGGACAAATTGAGATCAGCAGATGGTAGCGGGAGCCAAAATCCCGGAGAAAGAGTTGGGGAAATTCCCGCTTAATTGAGTTCTAGTAAAGTGAAGCGTTTTGATTTTCAGCTGCCGAGACAAATGAGTAGCTCAGGACCAGCTGCCTTTTTCCAGACCTGACACTGTTTTCCCCCTGTATTCCACAGAAGTTGGCTCAGGAGGGCCGGGCGCCAGTGGAGTGCCCATCTCTTGGCCCTGTGCCCCATCGCCCTCCGTTTGAGCCGGGCAGCGCTGTAGCTACAGTGCCCCCCTACCTGGGTCCTGACACTCCAGCCCTGCGCACGCTCAGTGAATACGCCCGACCCCACGTCATGTCTCCTGGCAATCGCAACCATCCCTTCTACGTGCCCCTAGGGGCAGTGGACCCGGGGCTCCTGGGTTACAATGTCCCGGCCTTGTACAGCAGCGACCCAGCAGCCCGGGAGAGGGAGCGGGAAGCCCGTGAACGAGACCTCCGTGACCGCCTCAAGCCTGGCTTTGAGGTGAAGCCCAGTGAGCTGGAACCCCTACATGGGGTCCCAGGGCCAGGCCTTGATCCGTTCCCCCGACATGGGGGCCTGGCTCTGCAGCCTGGCCCACCCGGCCTGCACCCTTTTCCTTTTCATCCGAGTCTGGGGCCCCTGGAGAGAGAACGTCTAGCGCTGGCAGCTGGGCCAGCCCTGCGGCCTGACATGTCCTATGCGGAGCGTCTGGCAGCTGAGAGGCAGCATGCAGAAAGAGTGGCAGCCCTGGGCAATGACCCGCTGGCCCGGCTGCAGATGCTTAATGTGACCCCCCATCACCACCAGCACTCCCACATCCACTCCCACCTGCATCTCCACCAGCAGGATGCCATCCATGCAGGTGAGACTCCTACTACTTTCTCTTGGTTCCTGGCAAGTGATTGGGCTTTTCTGTTCCTCAGGCCAAGACTTCCCTCCTCTAAAGTCTGGCATGAGCCTCTTTCTGGGGATTGCTCCCCTGATCTTTGCCTCCCTGTCATCCCCTCCATCTTCTCATGCCCCAGCCTTGCCACAGGGACTGTAATAGTGCACACCCTACCCCACTTCAGAGTCTAGCATTCCATGCATGGTAGAGGAAACTTCGGAGGGAATGCTACCTTTCTGCCCTCAGACCACACCTCCCAACCCCCTTCACATACCTGTTTCCTTGCTCCTTTGGATTAAACTCTTACCATTTCTTGCCATCTTTCCTCCTCCCAAGTGGAGGTGTTCTCATGTTCTTCCCCATCTCTAGATCTACAGCCTTCCAGAAAGAGCCCTTATAGCTTTGGCTGGGGTATCTTAGGTACTAATGAGCTTTATTTACTGTCCTTTTGCCATATTATTGTCCAGAACATTGCCTGATCTAACCTGATCTAACTGTAAAGTCCTGGTCATTCTGGGCTCCCTTGTGCTTTCTCTCTTAACCTCCTCTGTCTCTTCCTGTCTTACTTCCTAAACTTTCTAGTTCCCTCTATCTCCTTTAAGCAGTCCACATCTCTTTCCTTTTCCTCAGACCCCTCTGACAAACTGTAATCTCCTGTTATTTGGCCTCTGTGTGTCCCTGTGTCCCTTACTCCAGTAAGGTCTTGTCCTGGCCACCCACCAGTTCCCTAGTTCTTCCTTTGCTCTTCCTTGTTCCTCACTGGGTCTTTCTGTGTTTGATTGTCCATCTCTTCCTGGTTTGGATCCATTCACCCACATGTGTGGTTTTCTCCAAACTTGCCTTTTCGTGACACCTTCCTCTTCTCTACCCTCTAGCCTCTGCCTCAGTGCACCCTCTCATTGACCCCCTGGCCTCAGGGTCTCACCTTACCCGGATCCCGTACCCAGCTGGGACCCTCCCCAACCCCCTTCTTCCTCACCCTCTGCACGAGAACGAAGTTCTTCGTCACCAGCTCTTTGGTAAGGATGAAGGTGGGGATGGGGGAGGAGGGTCTGATGAGATAAGGAAGGAGGAGATTGGGTGGTGGGATGGGCCTCTTTGGGATTGGGGAGGGGATGCGGAGGTACCCAGAGGAGCTGGGAATAGAAGGAGGGCTGAGGCCCTGCCCAAGAGAGGTGCAGGTTTGAGTGCCAGGTGGAGGTTTGAATCATCTCAACGGCTGGCAACTTGCAGGACTGGCTTTTCCCTATAAGCGTTTTAGTCTCCGTCGCCTCTGTACGTAAGGAGGCTAGCTGTCTCCCAGCCCAGAGTAAGTGCTCAGCATTCCATCGGTCTTGTGTCCCCCATCCTTCCTGCCCACAGCTGCTCCTTACCGGGACCTGCCAGCCTCCCTCTCTGCCCCAATGTCCGCAGCTCACCAGCTGCAGGCCATGCACGCGCAGTCGGCTGAGCTGCAGCGCCTGGCCCTGGAGCAGCAGCAGTGGCTGCACGCCCACCACCCGCTGCACAGTGTGCCGCTACCTGCCCAGGAAGACTACTACAGGTGCATTGGCTTCCTGGGGCTGGGAGGGGCGGGCTGCGGGTTCCTGGGGTGGGGGGAGGAGCCCCTGCCCCACCATCCAACTCTGTGACAGGGGGCCTGGGCAGGGTTGACCTCAATCTCATGGCTCTGCTCTTCATCTCCTCTCCGCCAGTCACCTGAAGAAGGAAAGCGACAAGCCGCTGTAGGACCTGCCATCAAGAGAGCACCCATGGCGCCTGCATCTGGACCTCCAAGGCCTCCCTCTGGGCCCGCCCCCCAGAGCTGAGGAGGAAGGGGTGCTGCTCCTTAGCAGGGTTTCAGCAGCTGGGCAGAGGGAAGGAGGAAGGGACAGAGGAAGGCCAAGGCTCCTGTGGTAGGCAGAGGTGGGGAGGTGGTGTCGGGGTGGGGGCAGAAAGCGCACAGTATCTTGGACCAGGTCCCTTTTTCCTGTCCCCCTGCTTTCTTCCTACCCCATGCCCAGCCCTTGGTGGCCACCGCCCCTCCCCCACCCCGTTGGTGTGATGATTTCATCTGTTAGATGTGGCTGTTTTGCGTAGCATCGTGTGCTGCCCCTGCCCGTCCCCAGTCCCTGTGCGCGCGCCCCTTCTGCGATGTATGCCCCTTGCCCCTCCCCCACATTAATAATTTATATATATAAATATCTATATGACGCTCTTTAAAAAACATCCCAACCAAAACCAAACAAAAACATCCTCACGACTCCCCAGGAAGATGGCTGTGACTGGTTCTTTGCGGGCTCTGGGGGTGGAGTTGGGGGTGAGGTCGGGGGGTAAGCAGTGCCTGGAAAGAAAGCTGTGCAACAGGACACAGTGGGTGTAGAGATGTGGAATCGCAGAGGAGCTCTTGGCAGGGGCTCCGCTGGAGGGGTACTGCGGAGCTAGTCCCTCCTTGCCTCGCAATGCAGGGCAGTCCAGACGCTGGATGCCCGGGTGGGGTGCGGGAAAACAGGCACGCCTCTGATAGAGTCAGACCTAGGAAGCCGCTCAGACTTTGGAGGCCTTTCTGCTGCTGACCCCACAGCTAGGAGCCACCAGAGTCCAGAATCCTTTTTGTCGAATAGATTGAGAAAGGGTTATGAAGCGGAGGTGCAGGGCTGTAGTTTCATTGGGTTAAAGCGATTAGAACTCCGGAGTCAAAAGTACCCCATGGTTTGAGGAGGGCGACCATTTCAAATACCTAGAAAAGAAATTGGAAGGCGCTACGCTGGCGCGCACACTTGGCGTCCCAAGGCCATTTTAGGAGAGCACGAGAACCGCCTTAGCTTTCAGCGCTCATTGCTGCGAATCACTAAGTTCTCAAAAACTGAAGGGGGTGTGACCAGCCGTCCCAGCCAATCAGCTTCGAGTTGATTTGCATAAGCTCGAATCCAATGTTCCCAAACTCTAGAAATGGGTAATATAAATAAGTCTCTTTCCCCCCCCGTTTTTTCTTTTGAAAGTTGTAACGTCCCCCGTCGCTTATACAGCAATAGGGATTAGAAAAGGCCACTCTGAGCTCACCCTCACCAATAGTGGCGTTCCTGGATACCCCTTGTTCTCTCCAGGCTGTTTCCTGTAGTGTTACAGCTCTTTTAGAATTTGTCTAGCAGGTTTTCCGGTTTTCACCGGAAGACCCTCCCAGTGCTGAGTTTATAACAATAGATTTTTTTTTTTTTTCCTGGCCAAGGTTCGTTCTATCTTTTCGAACGTTCGGTGGTCTATATAAGGGGTGCTTTGTTTTTTAAAGCAGTTAGGCGTTTGTGGCGCGCTGCGCTACGCCCACAGGCTTCCTCGGCTTCCGGCTGCAGCTGATGCGGCTTCCCTTCCATCGGTTTTGGGAGCCACTCTGAGAGGCATCCCGTTTCTCCAGAGCATTTTGTTGGTTTCGCTGCACGTGCAGCTTTTGTTACCCTATGGCGTCCGCTTCGGCCCCACCCGCGGCCCTGAGCGCCGAGCAAGCCAAGGGTGAGAAGCATATTCTGGCCACCGCGTGGGCTTCCTGCTGGAGAAGGGCGCGGGCGGAGGGGACAGAGCGAAGGGTGTGGTTGCACCACCGGGAAATGGGGGCACAGGGTTCCATCCTCTCTCCCCCAGGAGGGGTTCTAGAGCGAGGGAATCTGGGTCGAGTTTATTGGGTTACTCTGGCTTCAGTCCACTAATTTCCTGCCCTCTTCCCTGCGTTCTCGGCTGGGCCCGCCGGCCGTGCTTCGACTCCTACCCGGGGATGCGTCTGCGGTGCAGTGGTCCTGGCGGAGGTAATCCAGGCGTTCTCCGCCCCAGAGAACGCCGTGCGCATGGACGAGGCTCGGGACAACGCGTGCAACGACATGGGCAAAATGCTGCAATTCGTGCTGCCCGTGGCCACGCAGATTCAGCAGGAGGTTATCAAGGCTTATGGCTTCAGCTGCGACGGGGAAGGTGGGTCGGACGAGGGTTGGAGGTGGCGTGGGTCCGGGAGAGGGCGCTGGATCCCACTGGGTCCCTCAGCCGTCCTCCCTTGCCTCGCCACACGGAGGCAGCCACAATCCGATGAACAGTATTGGCCATAGGAGCCGGGAGTCTGTTCTGAACTTGTGCCAGGTGAAGTCCTAAGTGCTTTTTGTACTTAACAGTAATTATATTGTTACCCACTTTAGGATGAGGAAACAGACTCTAGTAGTAAACTAAGTGCTCGAGGTCACAGCAGAGCTGGAGCCGAACCCTCTTCTGATGAGTTCTAGTGGGGTGTCTGCATGGCAGTATGCTTCTGCAGCCCCTCCGGGGGGTTTAGCTGTCTCTGTTGGAGGGCTGGCTGGTCAGTTTCCTTGAGATCGTGGTGTTCCCCAGGGTTACTGATTGATTCAGCCCGGCTGACCCACCGCCCTCCTGTGTTCCGGTTATAGACCTTATGCATGTTCATATGTGGGTTCTTGTGAGTAAATTGCCAGAACGCTTCACCTGATCTCGAGAGGTCGGCTGCTTACGGGTATTTCATTCACTGTTTTGCCTGGTCTAGACCAGGAAATGGTGGATCCAGACTACCCAGGACAGAGGCCTGCTTGTGCCTTGTTTTGTTGACAGCTACCTGACCAGAGGGGTAACAGCCAGTGACTCATGCTCAAGCTGCCCGCCTGCCAAGTCTGGGCACACCTGTCCCCTAAGGACAGCTTGATGCTCCCTTCCCCTTGCAGGTGTCCTAAAGTTTGCCCGCTTGGTCAAGTCTTACGAAGCCCAGGATCCCGAGATTGCTAGCTTGTCCGGCAAGCTGAAGGCACTGTTCCTGCCCCCCATGACATTGCCTCCCCACGGGCCTGCTTCTGGCGGCAGTGTGGCTGCCTCCTGAGGGTCGGCCCTCCCGCGCAGGGAAGACCTTAATGTTCCAGAGGATAATAAACGTGCCTGTGACTTAGCCTCGCGTCAGTCTTTTGTGACCCTGACAACCCCCACCTCCTGGCCCCAGGTTCCCTCCGCCATTCCTGGCTGCTTCAGCTCCCTGTCCTGCTCCTTCGTAAGCTCCTGCTGGGAACGACCCTGCCCCGGGGCAGGATGAGAGGAAGGACATGCCCCTCAATACCCTAGGGGAAGGGGGGGTTGTGTGGTGAGCCTGCACAGGTGCCACCTCCTCTGAGGAGAGGGGCCTCCTGGGCTGTTTTGGAAGCCCCTTAGCTTCTGGGAGCTGGGAGGCTCCCCCATTGGTCGGTGCTCCCTTGGCTGGGGTTACTTCCTGGTCTTGGCCCCCACCTCCCCCCACTCCTTCCAGTGGCTCTGTCAGCTTGAGCTCCAGGTGGAGCTCCAGGTGGCTCCTCCCCTCCCAGGGGAAGGGGTGAGGACAGGGGACACACGGGCCCTGGATGATCCAGTGGGACTGGAGGGAGAGGCCTGGGGCTGTGGGCAGTCTGAGGCTAGCCCCTCCCACCTGTCCCTTCTCCAGGGATCATTAAACCAGGGGCCTGCTGCTCTGGTGCCATTGGCTTGGCAGGCTGCATCGAGGAGGAAGTCGCTGAGCTCCCCGTGTTCCTCCTCACCTGTTTGGGCTGCTGTGCACAGCTGCGCCCATACTCAGCCCCACCCCTTGTGGCCCTCTGCCTGTGACTCCCCCGTCCATCTGGGGAGATGCTGTCCCGTGGGTAAGTCCCCTGGTCCCCCCGGGTGCCACAGTCTCCTTATTAGTTTGGGAGAGAGGTGCAGGGTGTATGCTCCCCACTGGCAGGTGTGGGACCATGAGCGTGACCTGCTGCTGGTACCCCGGCCTGGGTTTTCTTCCTGTCCCTGCTTCAAGATGTGAGGAGCTCCAATCTCGTTTATTCCCCTCTGCCTCCTCCTCCTTGTCTCTAGCACCTTCCTTGTGACAGACGCATCTTTCTTCTCTCTCCATTGCTTGTCTCCCTTCACTCTCTGGTCGCCCTGGTCCCCCGCTTCTGCTGTCTGCTTACCCCAACCCCTGGGTAGCGCACATCACCTGAAACATACCCTGTCTAAAAGGGAAACATACCCTGTCTGAAAGAAAATTCCCCGATTCCCACGGAATTTCCCGGCATCCGGGGTTCGCCCCACTTTCTTTCAGGGTCTCTTCCCTTCCCCATCCCATGCATCATTCATGCAACAGACGCTATCGAGCATCTCCTATAGACCAGGTACTTTGTAAGGTGCTGACAATAATTTAGCAAAGAAGACAGACATGGTCCTTGCTCTCAGAAAGCTTCATTCCAGTGGGAGCCAACAGACAACACAGAGAACCCAATAAGTAGGACTAATTTCAGATTTTCAGAAGTGTCATGCAGGAAATGAGACGGCTTCAGGTGCCAGCAAGTGTCTGGGGGTGCCAATGGCATTGTTAACTGGAGGGATCCAGCAGGGCTTTCCGGAGGAGGGGACAGGGGCGCTGAGAGCTGGATGATGAGGCAGAGCCAGCCATGTGTTGCCCAAGAGCAGAGGCCCTGCTCTGGGCACACGGGGCCAGGGACAGGGTGCAAAGAGAAAGCAGGGGGGAGGGAGGCAGAGACCTGAAACGGCATGTGCGGGCAGGATGGTGTGTCCGCGTGTAGGTGTCTGCCCTGGGCCAGGGACACGTGTAGATGGATGTGGATGGTGAGGTGTGTGTAGTGGGCCTGTGTATGCATGTGCGTGTGTACTCATCTATGTATGACAAGCAGGGTGTGTGTTTGCAGGACCGGAAGCTGATCATGCCTGTGCATGGCCATTGATGAGCTTGTTTATTGGATGCGTACTCTGCACTGTAGTGTGGTGTCAGCCTTTGAACTCCCGAAGGGAGGGGCCGGGCTGTGGACCCCCTGGGGTGGATCCCGCTATGTAGCTCCTCTTTCTGCCCCTAAAGCTCTGGGAGGGAATTCGTGGTCTTTCAGTGGGGCTCAAAATCCAAGATGGAAAGGGTAGTCAGGGTTAAGTCATCCAATAAACAGACCAAGCTTCCCAGGTACCAGAGGGAGGGGGAGAATCCATTTCTGGGGTGTGTGTGTGTGGAGAATTGAAGTTTGATATTTGAAAAAGTAATAAAGTAGTCATCATAGGAAATAGAGACTTTAGTTGAGCTTTAACACTCGGTTATTATTTTGCCTTATTTTTTAGTGAGGTGATAGCATACATAATGTGCATGAATGCTTACCGTGAGCGCTTAACCTGAATTAAACATACGGCCTGATGAACATCACGTCTCATCCACCTGTGCACACACCAGCCAGCGTTCCCAGCTGTTTCCTACAAATTGCCATCTCCCAGGCAATTTCTTTATTTTCATTAAAGGAAATACATACCCATGCGACAACTTTCAAAAAGGGATATGGGGGAAGGAAGACATCCACATGGCCAACAGACACGGATGCTCAACATCGCTCAATCTCAGGGAAATGCAAATCAGATCCCCTGAGATAGCACCTCCCGTTGGTCAGGATGGTTAGAATCAGAAAGATAAGAAATAACAAGTGTTGGTGAGGATGCAAAGAAAGGTGATGGTGGGAACGTCAGCTGGCCCAGCCACTGTGGAAACCAGAATGGAGCTTCCTCAGAGAATTACAAGTAGAAATACCAGGTGATCCAGGAATTCCGCTACTGGATATTTACCTGAAGAAAATGGAAACAGTAATTCAAAAAGATAGAGTCACCCCTATCTCATCGCAGCATTATTTACAGTAACCAAGATAAGGAAGCAACCTAAGTGTCCATTGACAGATGAATAGGTAAGGAAGATGTGGGGTACATATACAATGGAATATTACTCAGCCGTAAAAAGAATAAGATCTTGCAATTTTTGACAACAGGGATGGATTGAGGGGTTACTATACAAACAAAAGTCAGAAACAGATCTGTAAACACAGAGAATAAACTGATGGTTTGCCAGAGGGGAGGTGGGTGGGAGAGGGGCAAAATGGGTGAAGGTGAGTGGGAGGTACAGATGTCCAGCTATGGAGTGAATGAACCATGGGGATGAAAGGCATGGTGTAGGGAAGGTAGTGGTACTTAAAAAAAAATTTAAAAAGATTATTTATTTGTTTATTTGTTTATATATATATATATATATTTTTTTTATTTATTTGAGAGAGAGAGTGAGAGCATGAGCAGGGGGAAGAGGGAGAGGGAGAAGCAGGCTCCCCGCTGAGCAGGGAGCCCACTTTGGGGCTCTATCCCAGGACCCTGGGATCATGACCTGAGGTGAAGGCAGATACTTAACCTACTGAGCCACCCAGGCGCCCCTTGCCAGTGATATTGTAATAATGTTGATGGTGACAGGTGGTAGTTGTGCCATGGTGAGCTGAGGCATAATACCACGTAGACTTGTTGAATCACTATGTTGTACACCTGAAACTAATGTCATGTTGGGTGTCAACTCTACTTTAATTTTAAAAAAGAACAGGTATAGGGATGCCTGGGTGGCTCAGTCGGTTAAGTGTCTGCCTTCAGCTCAGGTCATAATCCCAGGGTCCTGGGACCGAGTCCTGCATCAGGCTCCCTGCTCATCGGAGAGCCTGCTTCTCCCTCTCCCTCTGCCACTCCCCATGCTCGTGCTCTCTCTCTCTCTCTCTGACAAATAAATAAAATCCTAAAAAACATAAAACAGGTATAAGGGAGAAGTAAATGTCACTCCCAGATCTCTCCCCCAGCCACCTAGTCTCTTTCCCTGGGGGGGAGGCCACTGATTCAAGCTTTCTGTGTATCCTTGGTTGGGTTGCTTTTCTTTTGTTTTGGTTTGGTAGTGTTTGTGTTTGTATGAGGAATTACACATGGGGAGCATCACAAGCTTCTGGTGTGTAGGGCTCTCAAGGTCAACCAGCCCCGAGAATATGAGCCACGGCAGGGACCTCAGTCCCTAGCCCCCAGGGGACAGGCCCCTGGTCAGAGTCCTGAGCTCTGGCTGATTGAGAGCAGGCCCCTGGAGGAGAGCCTATGGCTCAGGCACAGGGTGGACAGCACCAAGGGGGATGGCGGCTCTACTCCCCGCCTGCTTCCCTAGAGCTGCATCCCCTCGAGTTCTGTTCCTTGGCTCCACTGCCTGGCTAGGGCACGGTGGCACAAAAACTTGGGACAAGAAGTAGAAAAGGTGGGAGTCTGACAGCTGTGTGGGGGTCATTTTGTCCGTCC
This sequence comes from Lutra lutra, assembly GCF_902655055.1. Lineage (NCBI taxonomy): Eukaryota > Metazoa > Chordata > Mammalia > Carnivora > Mustelidae > Lutra > Lutra lutra. The sequence goes on from NC_062285.1 coordinate 42,753,752, forward strand.
CTCTGTCCCAGCGGCTCTTCCAGATATCTGTGTTGTGGGAGGTGAGAGCACCTTTGTATGGTTTGTAAGCACCTGCTTGGCCTTGGCTGTTAGAAAGTCTCCTCTTGGGGTGCCTGGCTCAGTGGGTTAAAGCCTCTGCCTTAGGCTCAGGTCGTGATTCCAGGGTCCTGGGATCGAGCCCCCCATCGGGCTCTCTGCTCGGCAGGGAGCCTGCTTCCCTTCCTCTCTCTCTGCCTGCTTCTCTGTCTACTTGTAATCTCTGTCAAATAAATAAATAAAATCTTTAAAAAAAAAAAAAGTCTCCCCTTCCCTGCAACCCCCAGTGGCCCTGAGCTCCCAGCCTCTGTTTTTGGAAGCCCCCAGGGCCAGCACACAGTAGCTAAAATCACAGGCTTTGGGAACCAGTGTGTGCGTGACATCCCAGAGCTGCCACGTACCGAACGGCCAGCCCCGAGCAAGTTCCCTACATTCTCTGAGCGTCAGGTTCCTTATCCGTAGACGGGAGAGAGAGAGGCACCCGCTTCGCAGAGCTCTTGTGAGGAATAAATCGGCTAAGGCACATCAGTGACATCATAGCACAGTGCCTGGCATGGAGTGAGACTCCATGAAATGAGACTTGTCACTGTCACTGTCATCATGAGTGTGGAGTGTGGACCAGGGCGGGGGAAGAAGAGATGGCGTGTGACCGTGTGGGTTCACATTTATGAAGCACGGCCTTCGCCAATAGGGCGCAAGGCACATTTGTGTCCATATTCCGTGTGTTGTCACGCTTGGGAGTGCCATGCTGCCGGACTCCGATGGCAGATGTGTGGGAAGTGGGCCCCATCCCCAACCCCCACTGCCACCCTGCTTTGCAGTCTCTTCTGCTCTGCTCTAAAACGAGAAGTACAGTGAGTTCCCCCAAGGGGTCGGCCGCGCCCCTTCCTGTCCCCGCCCTGCTGGCTGCCCCCGGGCTGTGGAGTGGCAGCCCCAGCACCAGGACAGGAGGCCAGGGCTGTGAGGTGGCCTGGGCGCTCCAAGCCAAGCCGCACTGAGCCATTAGCCCCAGAGTGCTCGGCCTGCCAGGACTGCCCTGCTCACCTCACTCCCTGCACCCCCAGGATGGTGAGGTAAGGTCCTGGGACCCACGGGACGGGACGTGGGAGGCAGGGGCACCCTGCGGCCAGAGGGCCATCTCCTCACTGCTCCTCGGGGGGCCTGCAGGTGGTTTCACCGAGACCTCAGCGGGCTGGACGCCGAGACCCTGCTGAAGGGCCGCGGGGTCCACGGGAGCTTCCTGGCTCGGCCTAGTCGCAAGAACCAGGGGGACTTCTCCCTCTCCGTCAGGTAATGGCCCTCCATGCCAGCCTGGGCTAGTGTTTCGGCACCTCATTCCTGGTTCCCTCGTGGCAGTGCCTGCTCCCCCGGCCCCCCACTCCAGCACTGATGTGTCCCCTACCCCTGTGTCTGTGCCCATCCCATCCCTCTGTGTGTGTGTGTTTGTGCCCCAGCCCATCCCCCCATGTCCCCACCTCTACTCTTGCACCCACTGGCCTCACCACCGGGTGCCCCGCAGGGTGGGGGATCAGGTGACCCATATTCGGATCCAGAACTCGGGCGATTTCTATGATCTGTATGGAGGGGAGAAGTTCGCGACGCTGACAGAGCTCGTGGAGTACTACACCCAGCAGCAGGGTGTCCTGCAGGACCGAGACGGCACCATCATCCACCTCAAGTACCCGCTGAACTGCTCTGACCCCACCAGCGAGAGGTGAGGGACTTGCTGGCCCACTCCCACTGCTAGGGCTGCCCCACTGCCTTCCCAGTGCTCTGCAGGCCCCTTTCTTCCACATGATCCTGGGCCCGTGTCTCAGGGGACGGATCTCCCACCCCTTTCCCTCAACCCCCTGAGAAAGCAGGGGCCATGGCCTTGCCCTTCTTCAGGGTCCCAGTTGGCTGGTGCCCCAGGCCCTCCTGGGGATGCAGAGGCCTAGTGGCTGCATCTGGTAGTAGGCCAGCTCTGTTGTTAGAAAGCTCTTCTTCCTTCTATGGAGCTGAATCTGCCTGGCTGTAAATGGTCTCTCACTGAGAGGCTGTTGAGGAGGGGCACAGGGACTTGTACAGGAGGACATTTAATGTCTTGTCTGAGCAGCGCGGTGATGATGGGTCTGCTTGTGGGGGCTCCATGGGGCTTGACCAGTCCCTTGACCAGAACACGGAGCAGTGGAAAACTGTGTGACAGGGTTGCGCGTACAAGGGGCCTGGTACCTGGGCACCAGGTAATACTCAAGGCGTTGCCCTCCTCCCTCCTGTCCCTCTCCAAAGACGTAGTCCCCAGGACTGGGCAGGCCGCAGCACGTATGGTCTCCTATAGCATGGGTGGGGGTGGGGGACCCGGACCCTCAGGATCACACGGTGGCTTCTTTTAGCGGCTGCGTCCCAAAGACGGCTCCATCAAAGTGAAGGGCAGCCGAATAATTCCAGGGCCATTGTTTTTCACCTTCCTGGGGCCAAGGCAACTTGCCTTATCCTGTATGTGTGTGTTGATTGTTGTCATGATGGTGACCCTGGGTTCTGCCAGGTTTCAGTCTATCTGAGAGGCATGCCGCTCAACTTACATCTTTATTCCAGTCACTGGTTAAAAGTTGGAACTGGGTGAGGCTGAGGTAAGGGCCTCGTGGCCGCTGGATGCCACTCTCCAAGCCAGCATGAAGCCGTGGGTCCATTCCCTTTGAAGCCACCTCTTTGAGGAGTGAGGCCCAGGCATGGGTGACTTTGTTCATGGTGGCCCTTCTTGGTCCTTGCTTGGTATCCTCTCCCTCTTGCCCTTTTCCTCTGCCCGGCCTGCCACACTCATGGGGGTTTGCCACCCAGGCCCTGTTAAACTCTTCGTGTCCTCTCTTCCTCTTTGCCCAAAGTCAGCATCTGCCCTGCTACAGGGTGGGTTGATGGAGGCCCTAGAGGAGGAGCAGGAATGGATGGAGCTGAAGAGGGAAGGAGAAACTGGGCAGACCCCCCACCGCCCAGGGGGAGCCTGAGTTCCAGAGAAGCAGGAGAAGGACAGAGCTGGTGGCTGGGGGAGAGGGAAGGATTGAGGTAGCGGTGAAGGTTTAGCTGACTCTAAGAGGCCCTTTTGGTTCTCCAGGCCAGGATGCCAGGATGCCCGGCTCACCCCTGACCCTGGGATTTTGTGTGGGAGGCTTTCTCCATACCTCCCTTTGTGTTCCTTGCCCTAGTCGCTGCCCCTCCTCCTCAGAGGAAATTTGCATTTGTCCTGCCAATGGCAAGCTCTCTGCTTGTGGTCAGCCTGATATTTGCATGGAAACTTCCTCATCCTGGGCCAGGGAGACTAGGGTCAACCCCCTCCCCATTGCGGGGTGGGGGGTGGGGGGACCTCTGGTCTATCCCTGAGTGGTGGGATGGGGTGACCTCCCCCACCCGCCAGGTGCTGCTTCTGGACAGGGCAAGAGTGAGCTGGGGCCAGACAGACCAGCCCCTCCCACCTCCCCCCATCCCTGCGGTTGGAAAATGCCCCCTCCCCTGGTCCCTGGGCTGAGGAAACCTCACACCCTCACTTCTCACTCTCTCCCCAGAAGGAGTTTTGTGTTTTTTCCATCACGTGGTTTCCTGTGGGGCTGGGCATTGTGGGGCTACAGTTTCCTCCTGGGAAGGGGGTGTGCTTCGGGGAAAGGTCCTAGTTCTGCTTTCTGCCCTTCTGAGCCCCTCCAAACCCCAGCCTCATCTCCATCTCTGGGCTACCCCAGAGCCCCCCCACCACTTTTCCCATCCCCCGACCCCAGGGTTGTCTGTCTTCCCTGGTACCCAGGGGGAGTTGTCCCCATTGTGACTCCCTCGTGACTCCCATCTCCATTGCTCTCTGTGGTTTGGCCTCTGTGTTTCTCTTGGTCTCCCTCCTCTTTTGCTAGTGCAGCCCTGGCTTTCCTGAGACCCTTCCTTGGTTTCTCCCCTACAGTTCTTCTGGGTATAGCCTGCCTTTCTGCCTCTGTCTTATGCTCTCAGAGGCAGGCTTGGTTAGAACTCCCAAGGCTTCCCTATCAGCTCAGGGCCTTGGGCCAGTGTGATCCATAAGCTTCAGGTTCCTCATCTGTACAATGGGATGGTACCTACCTCTCAGCATTTTGTGAGAGCAATGGACCTAAACATCGTGGTGGATCTGAGGGGCACCTGGCTGGCTCATTTGGAGGAGCATGCCACTCTTGATCTTGGGGTTGTAAGTTTGAACGCCACGGTGGGTGCAGAGATGACTTTAAAAAGATATTTTTTAAAAATATCGTGGTGGATTTGAAAGCATCTAGCACAGTGCCTGGCCCTGTCCCTCTCTGTGAACATCTCTGCTCAGCGTCTGCCCCTGGGCTTAGGTGTCCCTTCCCCTATGTTGCCTTCTCTAGGTGGTACCATGGTCACATGTCTGGGGGGCAGGCAGAGACACTGCTGCAGGCCAAGGGGGAGCCCTGGACATTCCTTGTGCGTGAGAGTCTCAGCCAGCCTGGAGATTTTGTACTATCTGTGCTCAGCGACCAGCCCAAGGCTGGCCCAGGCTCCCCGCTCAGAGTCACCCATATCAAGGTCATGTGTGAGGTAAGGCAGCCAAGCATTTGATAGGGCCTCTTGCCAGGGATCCCGTCTATACCCAGAGCAGGGGTGGTGGCGTGGGTCAGCCTGGGCTTCAGTCCAAGGCTGAGGTCCAGGGAGGGAGACTCAGATCGTGCGGAATGGCCTGACTTGGCATCCCTCAGGGTGGACGGTACACTGTGGGTGGTTCAGAGACCTTCGACAGTCTCACAGACCTGGTGGAGCATTTCAAGAAGACAGGGATCGAGGAGGCCTCGGGGGCCTTTGTCTACCTGCGGCAGGTGAGAGGGGCGGGCCTGGCTGCCTCCTTCCCCTTCCTGAGTGATCCCGCAGACCCAGAAGCTCTTGGGATCTCAAGTCGCTGACTTCTTGCCCTCCCTGCCCAGCCATACTATGCCACTCGGGTGAATGCCGCAGACATTGAAAATCGGGTCTTGGAACTCAACAAGAAGCAGGAGTCGGAGGACACAGCCAAAGCTGGCTTCTGGGAAGAGTTTGAGGTGCATGGTGGGGCCATCAGAGTGACTGGTGTGGGGTCCAGACCCCATGCCCTCTCTCCCCACCCCTTACACTGGTCTGCCCCACCTTCCCTCCGGGCGTGGATGTCCCAGGGGCTAGCACTTTACTTCCTCCTCTCGCCCCTCAGAGTCTGCAGAAGCAGGAGGTAAAGAACTTGCACCAGCGGCTAGAAGGGCAGAGGCCAGAGAACAAGAGCAAGAACCGTTACAAGAACATTCTCCCGTGTGAGTACCCTACCCCTGGGGCAGCCTCCATCCCTCCCCCTTCCCAGGCAGTGTCACCCAGGAGATTCCCCTTCCCTGAGCCAACCTCCCCCCATCTCATACAGTCTCTACCCCCAGCTCGAGGAGGCTCCACCTCCTCACCCAGCCTCCCCTCCTCCAGAAAGCCTCTGCCCCACGAAGTGGAGCCTCCCCACACCCCACGTCCACCATCCTCCTTCCTCTGAAACCTTCATCCCTGCCCCCCAACTCCCCACTGTCGGAGCACTGCCCACAGTGCTCCGACAGCCTCCTGGCCTCAGAGACAAGAATGGCCTGTGAGCCTAGGAAGGGTCTGCCCCAGGGGCTGGTGAGTGCCTGGCTGACCCAGGCCCATCTCGTTTCCTCCCCGCCCACTCCCAGTTGACCATACCCGAGTGATCCTGCAGGGACGTGACAGTAACATCCCTGGGTCCGACTACATCAATGCCAACTATGTCAAGGTTGGTGGTACCTGCTCGTCGAGGGAGGAGAGCCTGGGCCCTGGGGATTCCCCATTCACAGGGGCACTGGATCCAGAGTCACGTAGGCACAGCCAACAAGTTAGGTGGTGAGGGAGGTGGGGATGCGGGGGCCCACAGGCCTGGGGTGCAGCTCTCTACACTTGCTTCTAGAATCAGCTGCTAGGCCCCGATGAGAACACTAAGACCTACATCGCCAGCCAGGGCTGCCTGGAGGCCACGGTCAATGACTTCTGGCAGATGGTATGGCAGGAGAACACCCGCGTCATCGTCATGACCACCCGAGAGGTGGAGAAGGGCCGGGTAAGGCCAAGTCCCATGTGCCCCTGACCCCCCACAGCCCTCCTTCCCAGGGTGTAACACCCATCACCATGAAACCAAAGAGAATCCAGGTGCCAGGGCAGAAAGGAACCTCAGAGGGCAAGGTCCAGCCCTTGTTGGGGAACTGAGGCATAGAGACCATCTTGGGTACACACTGTCTCCCAGATCCCTGCTTCCAACCTGGGGCTCTCCTGACCACCAGACCCAGGTTTTATTTTTTTAATTATTTTTTAAAAGATTTTATTTAGGGGCACCTCGGCAGCTCAGTCAGTTAAGCATCTGCCTTTGGCTCAGGTCATGATCCTGGGGTCCTGGGATCAGCCCTGCATCCACCTCCCTGCTCAGGGGTGAGCCTGTTTCTCCCTCCCCCTCTGCTCTTCCCCTCTCGCGCTCATGCTCTCTCTCTCTCAAATGAATAAATAAAACCTTTAAAAAATTTTTTTAGAGATTTTATTTATTTGACACAGAGAGAAAGCATGTGAGTGGGGCCGGGGGGAGGGGCAGAGGGAAGAGCAGACTCGCAGCTCAGCTCCGAACCTGATGCAATGCCTGGCTGGATCCCAGGATCCTGAGATCATGACCTGAGCCAAAGTCAAATGTTCGACAGACTGAGCTGCCCAGGCGCCCCCAGACCCAGGTTTTAAATAGGCTTTCTTCCTTAAAGTGTCTCAAAGCAACATGCCCCTTCCCACCTGTCCCCATCCTAGCAACAGCCCTCCTGTCCTCTCTGCCTCCTAAGTCTCTGGAGTCTGCCCCTCACCCTCCCCCCGCTGCCCAGCCCGGAATCCCTCCCTGTAGGCTGCCCCCATTGACAGCATGTCTCCCCTGGAGTCAGAGGGGTCCCCCTCAGAGCACACACACTATGTCAGGTTGTGCCTTCTCTGAGAATCTTCCTGTGGCTCCCAGTTGTCTTCAGGATCCAGTCCCACTCTAAGAGCCGGCCCTCAAGGCCTGGTGGCTTCCCTGCAACTGCCTGCCTCAGGTTCCCACGCCTTTGCACCAGCGCACTTTCTGCTAGGAAAGGACTTCCTCTCTCTGCACTATCTCTGCCTGACAGACTCCTTGTTTTTGAACCCCTGGCTCAAACGCTCCCTTCTCTGTGAAGCCACCTCTGATTTCCTCCATAATCTAGAGGGAGGATTAGTCCCTCCCTTTCTGCCGTGCTCCCCAGTGGCTCTGTTTCCCCTGCTCGCCTGTCTCTCTGTGGATGGTGGAGGCGCAGGGGCATAGGCTGCGTCTTTGTCTTCTTTGTGGGCTAGGCTGCACCAGCCCGTGTTTACTGAGTGAACTGTAAGGTCAAGGAGTTTGTCAGGTCTCACCACCTGTTGGTGGCTAAGCCAGGACCCGATCCACCGAGGATTCTAGGCCAGTTCATCCATTCATCCAGCTGATTGAGCCAGCACTGGGGACACAGGACCTTGAAAAGGGCCTGGAAGAGGCCCCTGAACATCCTCACCTCCACCCTCCCTTTGCAGAACAAGTGTGTCCCATACTGGCCAGAGGTGGGCACACAGCGCGTCTACGGACCCTATGTGGTCACCAACTGCAGGGAACACGACACAGCGGAGTACAAGCTCCGGACCTTACATGTCTCCCCGCTGGAGAATGTGAGTGTCCTCTAGCCCCACCTCGCTCCCCAGAACACCCTCCTTGGATCTGCTCTTGCCCGCTGGGGTGGGGGATGGGGCGACATGTGGGAACAGAGGGCACTGGCCCCATGCGCTCTGCCCAGGGGGACCTGGTTCGAGAGATCTGGCACTACCAGTACCTGAGCTGGCCTGACCATGGGGTCCCCAGTGAGCCTGGGGGTGTCCTCAGCTTCCTGGACCAGATCAACCAGCGGCAGGAAAGTCTGCCTCAAGCAGGACCCATCATTGTACACTGCAGGTGAGAATAATGAGGTTAGCAGTAGTAATCAAAAGAATCGTTGGCTGGGAAATACTGGGGACTGAGGGCCATGTGCTCTTGTAAATGATCATTTCCCGTTCACGCATTCAGTGCTCCCCCTGATCCCAGCAGCCTCCGGGCTCCTGGATGGCTCTAGACCCAAGGCAGAGACTTAGCTTGTAGCAACCTTGCTGATGGAGCCTCTGCCTGGGGTGGGGGGCCGGTGGCTTCTGTAGAGACTTAACTGCATGGGCCACCTCCCCCAACCTTCCTGAATACAGATGAGCAAACACCCCGGCGACTTGCCAGCCAGCCTGTGGGAGAGTCTGCGCGGGTGCTCACAACAGACCTAGGTCCCGGTCGCTCCTGCTTTCTCACACGGGCTTACTCAGCCTGTATTTCTTCTTGGCCCTGACACCTTCCATCTGGGGTCAGTGTGGCTCCTTACGTTTTCTTTCTCTGAATCTGTAGCCCTGTGGGTGCTTAGCCTTCTCTCTCACCGCCTTCCCAGCTAGGGAGTCCAGCTCGGCCTCCAGGGTGGTGCAGGGATGGGAGATGTTTTCCCAGAGGGGCAGCTGCATTACTAGCTCCATCAAGTTCATGATCAGGAGCCCCTGTTCCTGCTAGGTGGTGGGGGTGGGCAGCAAGGAGGAGTGGAGGGGCCCCTCAGTTCTGAGGGTTAGAGTCCTGGAGATGGGCCTACCCAGCTGGCCTGGTCTGGGTCTATGGGACCCTGTGGGTGCAGGTTCCTGGACAGAAGCCAGTAGGTTTAAACTCCTGCTGTTCTGCTCACTGGCTGGGTGATTGCAGACAAATTACTTCACTTCTCTGACCCTCAGATTCCTCATCTGTAAATTCAGGATCTCCTGTGCTTGCTGTGAGGATTCACTGAGACCCTGTCCCTGTGTCTGGAATGCAGTAATCTCTCCAGAAATGGGAGCTATTGATGGTTTAATAACACATCAGGCAGGGAATGGGGAAACAGGAGCCTGTTTCATCTACTTCCCTTCCCACTCCCTCCAGTGACCCCAGGCTGAGGGCCTCACGCATCTTCCTTCTTCCCACCAGTGACTTTAGTCCTGGGGCAGGGCTGGGTGGGCTGAATCTGGGGGTGCCCCCTGCCTGTCATCTAAGGGACTCTGCTCTGCAGGCAGGGGTAGGCTCATCATTAAGAAGGACCCTCCTTCTACTTCCCTACTACTTCTTGAAATCCCCATGGCCTTTATTTAGATGTTACAGGAAGGAAGTGGGTAAGGGGGGGTTATTTTTGACAATCTGGGTTTGAAATTAGTGCGACTCAGGCCATGAGCCTAGCAGCTCTGCCAAGAGGCAGGACTGGGGTCTCTGAGGGATCCTGAGGTTCCCGGGACCTGTGTGCCCCAGGATGTGGCAGAGGGTGAGGAAAGAAGGGAGACCTCATGCCTCACAGTGCCTCCACACCTCCCCATCTCCTCACCCCAGCCCTCTTTGTGCCCTACTGCCTGGAAGGCTGCCCTTTCCCTGTCCTCAGGGTCTGAAGAAACAAAACCCTCTTAAAAGCTCTAAATAAAACTTTTGAATGGTTGGGGCGGGGGGCTTGGCAGGGAAGGCCTCATTCAGGCCAAGGGTTTGGGAGAGAGCTGGGGGAGACCCAGAGTGCCTGGGGGGGCAGGCAGGATGCTGGTGGGGCTGGGGGGGGTCCTAGATCTTCCAGAGTAGGGAGTAGCCCCTAGCCAGCAATGAGGAAGTGAAGCAGGAAGTAGGGGAGTGAGGTGCTGGGAAGAAGGAAAGGGGGAGCGGCGTGGGGGAGGGGTTGGGATCCAGCCTGGGGGCACTGGAGAGCCAGGCCCCCCCACAGATCCCTGGGCTGAAGCGCTGAGCACAGGTGCACAAGCTGGCCAGCTTCTACCTCTGGCTAGTGTGCCCGGTGACCCTGGACTGTCATCTCCTCTTGCTGGAGCCTCTGTTTCTGCCAGAGCAGCCTCTGGGGCTGGGGCTCCCCTTTCCCAGGGAGGCGTGGCCTGGGCCTCTGATGGCACCCCCTTCCCTCCCCAGCGCAGGCATTGGCCGCACGGGCACCATCATTGTCATCGACATGCTCATGGAGAGCATTTCCACCAAGGGTGAGGGTGACTTCTGGGGGATGCAGGTGGGGGAGGGGGCTGGGTGAGCAGCCCCTTGGTGTCCACCCCTTTCTGGGCCTGGGGTCCAACTGCCATGCCTGCCCAGGGTTGGACTGTGACATTGACATCCAGAAGACCATCCAGATGGTGCGGGCTCAGCGCTCGGGCATGGTGCAGACGGAGGCACAGTACAAGTTCATCTATGTGGCCATCGCCCAGTTCATTGAAACTACCAAGAAGAAGCTGGAGGTCATGCAGGTGGGTGCAGAGCAGGGCCTGGTAGGGCGCTGGGGGGTTGCGGGTCTCGCCGTATGCTGCTGGGACCATGGCCCTTCCACCCCACCTCTGCCCACAGTCCCAGAAGGGCCAGGAGTCAGAGTACGGGAACATCACCTACCCCCCAGCCATGAAGAATGCCCATGCCAAGGCCTCCCGCACCTCCTCCAAGTGAGTGACCCCTGCCTGCCACCTCCCTGCAGCTGCCCGTCCCTCCTCCCTGCCTGGCCTTCACTTTCCAGAGACCACAGGGGCCACTGTTAGGGAGGCCTGGGTTCAAGTTCCAGCTTGGCTCTTCCTACCTGTGTGAACAAGTATTTCTCGAGTGCCCTCTCTGTGGGGCCTGTGCTGGGCACCGGTGGTGTTACTAATGTGGGAGATGTAGCCACTCCCTTGCAGGGAGCTTCTGGTCTAGTGAAAGGACTGTGACCTGCTCTCCTCTCTCCTGGCCTCAGTTTGTTCATCTGTGAAATGGGGAGAGAGGGGGGTTGCTGGTGCTGGGGCACTGGCCCTGTCTCCTGACCTGTGCCAACTGCCCCCACACACTTGCCCACCACACCTGCAGACACAAGGAGGACGTATATGAGAACTTGCACAGTAAGAACAAGAAGGAGGAGAAGGTGAAGAAGCAGCGGTCGGCAGACAAGGAGAAGAGCAAGGGTTCCCTTAAGAGGAAGTGAGCCAGGGTATGCTCCCCACCCCCCCTCCCTGCCCCACTCCCCCAACCCCCAACCTTCGGGCTCCTGCCTGCCTTGCTCCCAGTGTTCCCTGGATCCAGTGCTTTCCCCTGGTGGGATGGGGTGGCAACTACCTCACCCTGCTCTTCCCAGCCTTTCCAGACCCTTCTTGTACCCCTTCTGGGTTCCAGGCACCCTCTTACTCCCTTCTCTCTGCAGCCTCAGGCCTGATCCCCGCAGAGGCCTCCGTGGACCAAGCCACAGCCGGAACCTAGGAGCCCGCCCCCATTCTATTGTAATTTAAATGGCTGCGTCCCTACTTCCCTCTTCCTGACTTGTATATAGCCCAGCAAGGCCTCAGGCGGTGCTGGGGCCCTTTATTCTTGTAAATAAAGCCCTTAGGATTACTGTGTGTGGGGGTCTCTAATTCTGAATGCTTGGATGGGAGGGGCTCAGAAGGGGACAAAGAGGGAGGTGAGTAGGGAGCCCTGCGCGTGCGTGCGTGCGTGTGTGTGTGTGTGTGTGTGTGTGTGTGTGTTTTCCCACGTGTGTACATTAAAGCTCAGCCTTCATAGTCAGACCCTGTTCTGGACACTGCTTAACATAGGAGTATGGCCATGGGCTGGGCTCCTCAGTCTCTCCTTTAACGTGGAGACTGATCAAAGTTACAGTGCAGGGGTGCCTCGGTGGCTCAGTGGGTTAAAGCCTCTGCCTTCAGCTCAGGTCATGATCCCAGGGTCTTGGGATCGAGTCCCGCATCAGGCTCTCTGCTCAGCGGGGAGCCTGCTTTCCTTCCTCTCTCTTTGCCTACTTGTGATCTCTGTCTGTCAAATAAATAAATAAAATCTTAAAAAGAAAAGGTACAGTGCAGGAAATACAGTCAATGGTGTCGTAATAGTTGTGTGTTGTAATAATTGCGTGGTGACAGGTGGTGGCTGCACCTGTGGGGAGCATAGCCTGCTGTCCCAACTTGTGGGATCACTATGTTGTACACCCAAAACTGATATAACATTGTGCCAACTGTACTTCAATTAAAAAAAAATACATATCTGGGGCACCCGAGTGGCTTAGTGGGTTAAGCCTCTGCCTTTGGCTCAGGTCATGATCCCAGGGTCCTGGGATTGAGCCCTGCGTTGGGCTTTCTGCTCAGCGGGAAGCCTGCTTCCCCCCTCTCTCTTTGCCTGCCTCTCTGCCTACTTATGATCTCTGTCTGTCAAATAAATAAATAAAAATTTAAAAAACCCCACATATCTATACAATAAAATGGAGCCCGATGCTCCTGACAGGGTGGTCCTGAAGATCGTTGAGATAAGGGACGAAGGTCGCAACCTGCAACGATAACTCATTCCACACTTGTCATGGGTCGGGGCACTGTTTCAAAGACTACACATTCAATCTAGGTGGCTGTGCGATTTCCACTGCACCATGGTGGAAACTGAGGCACAGATCGACCACCCATGACTTGCTCGCAGGCACAGAACTGTTGAGCAGTGAGGCCATCTGGCTCCAGAGCACACGCTCCTGGGGCTACAGCTGGGGTCCCCCTGAATGGACACACGTGCATGCCTCTGGCCCTGACTTCTAGATCTCAGAGCTCAGGAAGCGCAGTCCTAGCCCCTGCCGCCCCCGCCCCTCCCTCCGCAGGCTCCTGGGGACTCCCGGCGGAGCGTCTCGCTCCTCCCTTCTCCATAGCCGCCACCTCCACCCTTGAGCTCCTGACCGACCGTTTTTTTTTTTTTTTTTAAAGATTTTATTTATTTATTTGACAGAGAGAGATCACAAGCAGGCAGAGAGGCAGGCAGAGAGAGAGGAGGAAGCAGGCTCCCCGCCGAGCAGAGAGCCCGATGCTGGGCTCGATCCCAGGACTCTGAGATCATGACCTGAGCCGAAGGCAGCGGCTTAACCCACTGAGCCACCCAGGCGCCCCTGACCGACCGTTTTATTTTTGTCCCCTCCTCCCTGTCCTGTGTCCAGGGTGAGCCACCAGAGATTCTGTCTTTGGGCTGAGGCTTTCTCTTGATTGGAAAAGCCCGTCTCTTCGCCCGTAAAGCCTGTGAGGGTCCCCGTTGCAGGAGAGGCCAAGGGACAGTCCCCCTTCACTGTCTTTGGCATGTGCTGTGTTGCCAGGTGTCCAGTGTGTCCCAGGCACTGGAGCCGTCCTGGGGGCATGGTGTGGGCACGACAGTTCCCATCGCTGTGGAGCTAGGAGACAGACCCAGAAACGGGCCACGGGCCGCAGTTACATACGGACGGTGTTAAGAAGGACGCAAACAAAGGAGACAGAGTGAGAGGGAGAGGAGAGCTTGGATTGGGCCACACAATAGGCCCTGGAGCCCTTGGCCTCCTGGGGGTGGGTGGGTGGGGCATCACCTGTGGGCCTCAGGGCTTCTCTCCCAGCAACGGCTAGAGCTGCACAAAAGAAAGGCGGGTCCCACCCCTCTAACCACCCCAGGGCTAACTGCCTGTGGGCTGGGACTTGCACCCAGGGCATTGAGGTGGGTCCAGGAACAGCTCTGCCCTGAAGGGGCACGGCCCACCCCTCCCGACATACCCCTCCCCCACAGCAGTGGCCGTTTCTCCCCTCAGGACGCCTGTGAGGTTTGTAATGGGTAGGCTCCGTGCTGGTGCTCCTGGCCAGCTCTGGCCTCCCGGAGGGGTGGGCTCCCCATCACTAGGGCTGAGGACAAGGGGCGCCCCGCTGAGCCCTGCCTTCTCATCAACAGGCAGGGATGCCCAGCATAGGCTAGGGGCACAACCCAATCCACGCCGAGCTGAGCCCTCGCTGACCTCAGGGCTCTCTGGCCCTGGGCCGGGTGGGAGGCCTCAGAAGAAGGGGCTAGCCACGGGGAGAGGCCAAAGGAGCTGGAAGAGAGCCCCTTTCTTTTCCCGTTGGAGACGGGGCTCCCAGTGTAGGCCCAGGGGTAAAGGAGGCAGGTAGGAGAGAGGGGACGTGTGGAAAAGGGTGGGAGGCCTAGCGAGGCCTAGCTAGCGCCTCAGAGGAGGTGCCTAGGGCTGGCCACGGGAGGGAAGGGGTTAAGGCCGTGGGGGGGCAGCCTATGGCAGGAGGACACACCTGTGCGCAGGGGCGGCGGGCGGGGCCCAGGTGAGGAGCCTGCGCTGCCAGGCGGGCGGAGAAGGAAGGAGGAAGAGTGGAGGCTGGGGCAGGCGGGCTCTAGGCCTTTGAATCTTGGGCCTTCACTCGCCTTCCTCTCCTCGGAACTCACTCTGCAGGGGGCAGGCGGCCCGGTGACAGGTAACTGGCCACTGGGAGAGGGAGTTTGGGGACGAGCTAGGGACCACAGAGCGGGGCTGAGGGCCGATGAATTAGTGTGTGTAAGGGGGGTGCAGGACAAACTGTGTGGGCTACGGGGGAAGGGGCTCCAAGGCGGAGAACAGGTGGGCAGGGGGCTGAGGAAGACCAGCCTGGGTCTCCCGGGCTCCGCAGCTCGGGGTGGGGCTGGTGGCGGGCTGCAGGGCTCACCCGGAAGTGTCTCCAGGGACTCGGGTGGTGGGGGGATGGGAGCCAAGGTTCTGCAGCCTCTCCACAGGGAGCCTGGGCGGAGGACTGCCAGGCCCAGAGGTGGGCAGTCTGGGTGGGGGCCCCCGTCTTACCCAGCAGTGTTTGGGTGCTGGTTGGGAGTCTCTAATACTGCCGGGTAATGATGGAGGCCCCTGTCTCCGTGTCAGCGACATCTATCGCCTCAGGCCCCCCGGGCCCCTCCCGATGGCCGCAATCCCCTCTCCGGAACCTCCCCGCACACCATGGAAGCCCCTTCATCTTGAGTGAAGGGTGCTGCAGAAGAGGTGGCTGTCGGGTTGGCTGGCTGCCCACTGAAGGGACACAATGGCCCCGAGCCCCTCCCCCCCCGCCAGTGGGATTTGTCATCTGGTGGATCCAGAACCCACCGCTAACCTTGGGCTTGGCTCGCACACTCTCAAGAGACCTCACCTGGCCTGTGGCCAGGGTCCCGGTAACAACGGGTCAGCTGTGGCCGGGAGCCTCGTGTCCGCCGGCTCTGGGTCCGTCTTCCAGCACAGTGTTGGATGGTCTAATCGTGAAGCTCCTAACACTGTCTGGTAAAGATGGCCCCCGGGTCGGCTCCCTCGGCAGTGACCTTCAGGGAACCCTGAAGACCATGGAGGCCTCCTGATGAACCACCTCTGAACTTTACCCTCTGGGTGGGGGGTACAAATCACTAGAAAGGGGGAACAATGGGGAGGAGACAAAATGGCTGCCCCTGGAGCCGCAGCAGGACTTGGAAACATAGTCCTTCACCGGGTACCTGCATTCTCTTCCCGCCGTGGGAAGGGGAAAGAAATAAAGTGTGCATAGGAACTCGTGGCGGACTGATTGGGGTCACTTGACCTGTCTTTTGTCTGGTTGTCGATTTAATCTTGGGCTCCTAGCTCCTGAGGAGTGGGAAGCCATACGTGCTTCATCTCCCTGTCCCTTTTACGACACTTACCTGCAGAGCAGGGGAACATTAGGTAATCTAATTTTCTTCAAGGATGCGGGAGAAGCGGAAGACGAATCCCTAACCCTGGGAGACTTATGTCCTCCCCTACCATGTACTCTAATTCCTGCACATACTTTCGCCCCCAGTGCTAATGGTTCCCAATGTTCCCCGTCTCCCTATAAAGATAAGGGATGGGAAGCCGTGGCTTTGTTTCTCTGGTGCTTGAGTTGTCAAGCGGTGTCTTGGGACCGGTATGAGGTAGCCGGCTAGGGACTGAAAAGAGGCACCTGCTCTGTTCAGAGCTCAAGGCTACTGGCATGAAGAGCCTACCTCCATAGGTAAAACCTTGTTCCACAAACAGCTTCTCACATCTGGCAACTGAGAAATCAAATGTGGGTAGCCCCCAGCAAGGAACATGATCCGCTAGGCTTTCGGAGTCCCTCGACAGGCGCAAATAGCTTCCCTCACAGCGACATGGAAACTTGTTACCAAGGAACCAGCTCGTGTTAGGGTCATCAGATTTTTTTGGTCTAGCTCAGCAAAGCCACAGCTGCTCCAGCCTTGAAAAAGGAAATGTTGGTGAATAAACGTTGGCGGTATGGTAGAAGTGGAGGGTGGAGTGAAAAGGGCAGCTGGGCCACGGGATCTGAGGACCTGTTGCTCCCAGCTTGGGTCCTGTTTTGGATTTGACTCAGCTGGGCTTTGAGGGTGAGCAGCAGGGCCCTGTCTGGCCCTTAACACTTTCTTAACCGCCATGGTTAGAATCTTTGCGCCCCCTGCTGGCAGATACAAAGACCCAGGAGTGCGTGATCTGAACCCACGCATGCGTGCCTCGCCTCAACAAGCTCAGACACAAGACGCAAAGAGACTTCAGTTTAAGTAATAAAAATTTATTGAGAATTCCTGGGATGATGGTTATGACCTCCCGACCTGGAGGGAGGAACCAACGCTGTAGGCAATCACTCTGAAGTCACACCGTCCCAACACCTCCGGCCAACACAGGGAGGAGCAGTATCACTGCTCCGGAAACTGGTCAGGCTTTGTTCATCCAAGAAGGGTTGGGAGGACAGATGCAGGAGGGACCATCACGTGATACTGGGGTGGGATGGGGGGTGTGCTGGACCCCAAGCTGGCTCCTAGAAAACCAGGGGAGGAACAGATCCATTTCTTCTCCGGGAGTGGAATTCCTGGTTACCAAGCTCATTTCTTACCCTTGATGAGGCTGTCACTGTGGAAATGGGACAGACAGACAACACTATTAGAGAACATAAATGTGAGAGGCCGAGCACCTCTGGCCACTCCCTCCTCCCCGAGGGGGCGTGTGTGATGATGCAGTGGGGAAAGAGGCAGGTACTGGGAGAGGAGCTGAGAGACCCCAGAGAAACAAGGAGGTGTCAACACCTTACCTGCCCCTGTGGATACCAGGTCACCAGACGATCAGGAAACAAAAGAGAAGAGAAACGCACAGGTGATTTGACAGTTTCAGGCCCCACCTGCTCTAAATCCTCCTTTGCTCCCAAGAGAAAAAGACAAATGGGTGGAGCCAGGAATCTCACTCCGAGAAGAGGCTGGTTCCCTTGGCCATCACCACTTCCCACCTCTCCTTTCTAGCATCCTTCCACGCACTTAAGCAGCAATTTTAGGGCTTCCGAGTAAGAGTATGGGGTATCGTCTTTCACTACTTCTCAGGACCAAACGTCACAGCTCGAATGCTTTTGATCCCATAAAACCCAATCTTAGGAGAGTCAAGCTAGGGACTGTCAACCACCCACATTTGTAACTTTGGTTCAAAGGTGTCTTTCAAGCAACCAGACTCAGGTCCCATGCTCTGTGACACCCCACTGTATCAGTCGTGTGTCTTACCGGGTGAAACTTTCATCCTGGAGGTTCAGGACGAGGTTGTCCGCAGTGAGATAGATACGGTTCTGTGATGTGGCAATCTGTAGGGCCAGAAATAAAAAACTAGATGCTAAATAAAATACTAGATGCTAGTATTCACACCTGGACCCCAACCTTGCAATTGAAGAACCACTGATCGAATACACGTGGGTTAGGAACAGGGCTATGGCAACGAGCGATAGCCTGGTTTCTGCTCACAAAGATCCAGAGCACCGAGCTGACTGTGATGTATCAGCACCGTAACAGAGGCAGAAAAAGGCCAGGAAGCCCACAGGAATCATGCGTGATGGAGGAAGTGTGTTGGAAAAGCTGGTTTGAGTTGAAACCCCAATGAGCAAGATTCTAATCCCCTCACTCCAACGTGTTTTCACTTAAAACGATTCCAGACTCACAGCTACCTTTCGGGGAACGTGGGGCTCCCAGACTCACCGTCTTGGAGATGTTCTGGGCTGCTCGGATCTTGCGCAGTTTGATATAGCCAGGGTTCTTACTCAGGGCTTCTCCCAGGTGAGCAGGTTGGGGTTAAGGGTTCACACAAAGTCCAGTTGCAGCCCCGGGCCCAGTCTTAATACTGCAGCCCTTCTCCGGGCTGTCAGATCCAAGGTTGCGCTCAGATATCTCGTGCCTGGTCCCACCTGGTCCCCACCTGTGGGCCCCCCTGCAGGCAGCTGCCAGAAACTGGAGGCAGCAGCAGAAATGGAGGCAAGGCCGGCAGTGCTATGGATCTGCATTACGGTGGGGAGCCAGGCCTCGGGCACCCCACTAAGATTTCAGATCCCATTCCAAACCTCCACCCCCAGGGAGCCAAGGACCAGACAGCACGGAGTCGCATTCGCCTTAGTGTCATCAGCCGGCCCAGGAGGGAGAAGGGGGGAAGCATCACGCTCCAGGGACTGGGCAGAGACCTCTCTCTGCAGCAGGATATCATTCTGGCTGCCTCAGCCTCACCCTCTGCCTGCACGATCTTCTGCCGCTGCTCCTGCTTTGCTTTTTCTACCAAAAACTGGGCTCGCTGGGCCTCCTGCTGAGCTGTGGTGGGAGAGAGTGGGGGGGGTGTCACAGATGTGAGGTCTCAGGGACCCCGTTCTGCCTCCTGCATTTGCAGAAGCCCTGGCCCGAGTCCTCCTGTAACTCACCCACTTGTTTGGCTTCCACAGCGGCCGTGTACTCTCGGCTGAAGCTCAGCTCCGTGATGGCCACATCATCCAGGATGAGGCTGAAGTCCTTAGCCCTCTCTGTAAGCTCCCGCCGGATCAACAAGGATACCTGGGGGTCATGGAGGGGTGGAATGAAGACTGGAGAACTGGAAGGGAGGGCGACTGCTGTGATCGTCTGAATATCAGAGCTCCAGAAAATGGCAGAAAATAATCCTTTCTTGGTTCTTCAACTAGCACACCTGAGTTGGAAGGGATTTGGTCCAATCTTTCCAGTAGGTCACAGTGACTCATTTCCCACTCTCTCCAACCTATGTACCTCTGGACTTTGCTAGTGTGAGAAAACACCATGCTTCCTACTGCTTGAGCACCCATCCTGACTCGCCCTGTTTCCCACAGTGGCCATCAGTGCAGCTCTGAGGTGAAAAAGGATCTAGGGTCGTGACCCTTTTCTAACAAGCTGCTCTTCCTAATATGCACTGCTTCAGGCCTAGGAAGGAAGGTGGGAAGCCACGTATACGGTAACAGCTCAGACCTGGGCCCGCTGGGTGATCAACTGTGATGCATTGAACTTGGCCACCACACTCTTCAGCACCTCGTTGACGATGGATGGCAGCACTCGCTCCTCGTAGTCTAGCCCTAGGCGCTGATACATGCTGGGAAGCTCCATGGCATTCGGTCGAGACAGCACTCGCAAGGAGATGTTCACCATCTGTAGGTCTGAGAGAGAGGTCAGCAGTAGCTGGCCACGGCTCCAGGGTCCTCACTTGGCCTTTTAGCCAAAGACCCTTCTCCAAGCGTTTTTTCCTCCATATGCCGCTCTCTATACCTGGTGCAGCGCTGTGCAAGGTGACAGGCCAAATGTAGCCTCTTCCACTGTAAAGTCCTGTCGACTCGCCAGCTCTCCAACCAGTAGAGCCGACCTCTCATTTTGCTTCTGTCCTGTGTTCAACCTCTACTGTAGGCTCTCTCACACTGCATGGTAATCACCTGCCTTCTTTATGAGACTATGTGGACTTGAAGATAAGGATTGTGTTTTATGAATCCTTTATCCCCAGGGCCTAGGATTCAGGGAATGTTAAGCCATTTGCACTAAAAACAGTACAAAACAGTACAGCACAGGTGAGCTACTTGAATTAGTGTGTACATGCCTGTGTGTGAGAAAAGGGTCTGGGGAATCTCAAAGACACAGCTTCTATGGACGGTGTAGAAGGGAACAGGTGCTCCAGTGAAAAGTGGGACCAAGTCTGCCCAGGACAGAGGACAATAGTGGACAGAATTAATCAAGCAGTTAAAGAAGACAAGGCTTTACACTAAGGCTTTGATCTAGCCAGTGAATAAGAAAGGACAAACAGTGCTGTCACTGAACTTACATTAGCGGGGGTGACAGTTGATAGGTATGGGTGAACACACTGTATGTCAAGAATGTACTGCTCTGGGGGTGCCTGGGTGGCTCAGTTGGTTAAGTGGCTGCCTTCAACTCAGGTCACGATCCCAGAGTCCTGGGATCGAGCCCTGCATTGGGTTCCCTGCTCCTCCTCTCTCTCTGCCTGCCTCTCTGCCTACTTGTGCTCTGTCAAATAAATTAATAAAATATTTTTAAAAATATTTAAATATTTTATATATTTATAAATATATGTATAAATAAATATTTAAATATTTTAAATATTTAAAAAATATTTTATTAATTTATTTGACAGACAGAGATCACAAGTAGGCAGAGAGGCAGGCAGAGAGAGAGAGGAGGAATCGGGCTCTCTGCTCAGCAGAAAGCCCGATGCGGGCCTCGATCCCAGGACCCTGGGATCATGACCCGAGCTGAAGGCAGAGACTTTAACCCACTGAGCCACCCAGGCGCCCCATAAATAAATAAAATCTTAAAAAAAAAAAAAAAAAAAAAAAAAAAATAGTATTGCTTTAACCAGAAGCAGGTACTTTTATTACAATTCTTTTTTACAGATTTGGAAACTAAGGCCCAAGAGACGTGACACTATCCTCTTGCCCCTGGATCTCCTGCCAGGCTCCCTCGCTTACTTTATGTAGACATCTGTTAAGGACTACCAAATGACCAGACCTACCTTTGGAGCCTGTAGGGGAGGAAATTTTTCGGGGTCTGGCCCGAATGTCATAGATGATGGGGTACTGGAACCAGGGGATCCTACAGGGGAGGGAACAGGAACAGGTATTAGGAGCCTGCAGTTCCATTAGTTTTGCCTGGTATTTCCTCCCCACGTGTTTCTTGGCCTGTTCCACCTCTTAATAACCACGGACAAGGAGAAATCCTTTTCCCCCTCTGGAGAAGAGGAGTTTGGGGGAGCTCCCAATGTCCAGGAAAAATAAAAGGCAGCGCGGAGTTCTCTGAAGTCCTACTGCAGCCACTGGTGGGTTGGCTTTCAAGGGTGAAGGGTCAGGGTCAGTCCGCTGGGCCCGCCATTACCTGAAGTGAAGGCCCTCGGCCAGTATGGTGTCCTGCTGCACGCCACCGATCCGATTAAAGAATATGGCTCTGTGTCCGCCTTCCACTGTGAGGAGAGGGGTTGGGATCAGGCTAAAACGCTGCTGAGAATATGTACTAGCCTCTGGTGGGGCGGGGAAAGGGAGTGGGTGTGCGCGGGGCCCCGGCGGGACCGGACAGGGAATCTGGGGGGGATGAGAAGAATCCGGAGAGCTGGCAGAGGTTGCTCACCGGTGAACACGGATTCGCGGACGCCGTAGGCCACAGCGCCGGCCCCCAGCAGCAGCTTCAGCGCCGTGCCCATGCCCCGGGGCCCGGAGGGCAGCCGTCCCGCTAAGTCCTTCAAGTTCTGGGCCATGTCCGATCCTGAGGCCAGCGACACCACAGGTCAGAAGCCCGTGCCGGCCCACCTCGACCCCACTCCAGTTCAGAGATCACACCCTTCACACGAGGGTCCGGGGCGCGAGGTGCTAGCGGGAGAAAGGGCACCGGAAGTGCGTTCGCGTCTAAACCCGCCCCATCGCCCACAGCGGACCCGAACTTCGCGTACAGGAATTACGTATTCGGAAGTTCCCGCCCCCTTCTGGAACTCTGCCCTTCCAGAGGAGCTTCAGTAGCGCGAGGCTGCTAGCTGTTGCCATTTCCGAGTGCCCACTTTCAAAATGGCAGCAGGAAGGAAGTTTGAGATTAGGACCAGCCCGAGGTTTAATTAATTTAAGGACCTTAGCGCAATTTCCGGTCCGGTGGCAAGATGGCTGCGCCCAATGGCAGATTCCAACCTCGTGAACGGCGCGGTGGGGAGCAGGAAGAGGGCTGGGATGCTGTGGCTCCCAAGCGGCCCCGACTCGGGGCGGGAAACAAGATCGGAGGACGAAGGCTTATTGTGGTGCTGGAAGGGGCCAGTCTGGAGACGGTCAAGGTAATTTGGGACAAGGAAGTGGAGAAATAGATCGATAGGATGGGACCCCGAGGGTTGAGCGTCAAAGTGGATGGGGAGGCAGAGTGAAACATCGTCTTGGAGGAAGAGTAGCGTAGTTTACTGCCTCTTGGTTTAAGATCCTGGCTTGGCATCACTCTAATTCCATCCTTCTTGAATCCCACCGCAGCTGTCCCGTTCTGGCTGCTAATTGATTTACTAGGATTCTGTGATAACGTCATCTAAGGGGAGGGGAGAGGAGGTTTGTCCATCGGGTCGTCCCATACCTTAAGACAAGTTCTTAAACAAAGGAGAAAGGTAGTTGCCCTAGAAAAAATAGCCCTGGTTTATAAGTCATACTTTGGTTTTAATCTTGTTTTTTTTTTTAAAGATTTTATTCATTTATTTGACAGACAGAGATCACAAGCAGGCAGAGAGGCAGGCAGAGAGAGGAAGGGAAGCAAGCTCCCCGCTGAACAGAGAGCCCAATGCGGGGCTGGATCCCAGGACCCCAGGATCATGACCGGAGCCAAAGGCAGAGGCTTTAACCCACTGAGCCACCCAGGCACCCCTTAATCTTGGTTTTTATACTTAAGCATGTGATCTTGATTTGGAAAACAAGTTTGTCCTCAGTTTATAAAGTGGGGGTTAATACTTTGAGAGTGCTTTGGAAGTATTACTATTTTTAAATTTATTTTTATTGGCCTCCCCCCCCCTTTTTTTTTAAAGATTTAATTTATTTAATTGACAGACAGAGATCACAAGTAGATGGAGAGGCAGGCAGACAGAGAGAGGAGGAAGCAGGCTCCCTGCCGAGCAGAGAGCCCGATGTGGGGCTTGATCCTAGGAGCCTGAGACCATGACTTGAACCGAAGGCAGAGGCTTTAACCCACTGAGCCACCCAGGCGCCCCTGGAAGTATTATTTTGATAGTAATGTATGCTGTGATTCTTTTCCATCTTTACTTCAACCACTTTTACTATACTAAGCTTGCAGTCTAGAAAGCCTACCTTTTTTTTCCCCCATTTTTCTTAGGTAATGATGTTTCTAATTATAGGATCTGATATTCATCCCTCACTTAATTGCTTGCTGTATTTCCAGCCCATTAATTCTGGATGTCATGTAAACACAAGGGGCTCTTGTTTCTTCATATGTTCACTGGGGATGATAGTACCTACCTTACTGGGTTGTTGAGGGGATGAAAGGAGATAGTATCAGTAAAGAGTTTAGAATAATGTCTCTCACTTGGAATTACTACTATTGTTATTGATTCTAGGTTCTTTATCAAGTTGGTAAGCATCTGACTCTTTGATTTTTGCTTAAGTCATGATCTCAGGGTCGTAAAATGCATCTCGCTCCACACTGAGCATGGAGCCTGCTTAAGATTCTCTCTCTCCCTCTCCCTGTGTCCCAACACCTCCCATGCCTCACTTATACAGTCAATAAAAAAAAAAAAAGTTGAAAAGGTCATAGCCAAATTAAAATTCTTAGAGCATGCTGGAAGAATTTGGTCAAATTGTCATTAACGGTACTCCGGGGGTGACTGAATTCACAGCTAGCTGACATCTGTACTGTTATCTTTTCCTTCCCTTGTGCTGCTACCTTGTACTAGCCTAACTGGGCCTCTTCTCTCCCATTTATTCCTTATACTTGAGACTCACTGGCCTTTGTTAAACTCTGTGGAAGCAAGAAGTTCTCTGATATCTTAAGGCCATTATACATAATGTTCTCTTAACGGAAGCCCCCTTTACTCAGTTCTTTGCTTCATTAATTCTTACTTAATGTTCATTCATTTAACAATTATTGAGTCTGTTATTGCTGTTCATTCTTTAGTTACTAGTTTCAATATTATTTCCTCATAGAAGTGACTCCCTTCCTGGTGTAAATCAGGCCTTCCTGTTTTATTTCTTCATTTTATGTTTTTAAAAAGATTTAATTAATTAATTAATTAATTTGACACAGCGAGAGACACACAGAGAGAGAGAGATCACAAGTAGGCAGAGCAGGCAGAGAGGGAAGCAGGCTTCCTGCTGAGCAGAGAGCCCGATGCGGGGCTCGATCCCAGGACCTTGAGATCATGACCTGAGCCAAAGGCAGAGGCTTTACCCACTGAGCCACCCAGGCACCCCAGGCCTTCCTGTTTTAATCCTTTAATGAACCCAGTGGTTCACTTTTCTTTTATAATGTTCATCAAAATTTGGTTGTGGTTTCAAGTCCCTTCTACTAGAAGGATCCATGAGGGCAGGGAATAAGGTTTTAAAAATTCTTGTATCTCGGGGCACCTGAATGGCTTAGTGGGTTAAGCCTCTGCCTTAATGCTCAGGTCATGATCTCAGGGTCCTGGGATCGAGCTCCATGTCCGGCTCTCTGCTCAGGAGGGAGCCTGCTTCCCGCTTTCCCTCTTCCCGCCTCTCTGCCTACTTATGATCTCTGTCAAATAAATAAATAAAATCTTTAAAAAAAATTCTTATATCTCCAGTACCTGTTATAGGAAATGAATACACATATGTTCATTCTCTGATTTACTCTAGTTAGTGGTTTTCAAGCTTATTAACCACAAACCACAATTTAAAAAATTATATTGTGAGCGGGTACACACAGGCAACTGTAAGATACCAGAAGTTTCATAAACCATTGCCTACCATTACTACATGTACCATTTTGATCTCTATTTCATCAAAAGAACAAAACCCCTAGTTATAACTACTGGGTAGAAACTGGGTTATTCTATTCAAGAGGTTCTTTTTCTCTGATAACTAAGATTGTCCCATGGAGGTGGTTCTTGGTCCTTTCTTCTTTTCCTGTGCTTACTCTGACATTTTTGTCATTTCAGTTAGTTACATATCTGAAGTTGTTGCCAGACATATACCAATGTTCTCTTGGTGCACAGAAAATATAGCCTTTCAAATCTGGTATTTCTATTTAATGGTATGTTTTTAAGACTTTTTATCAACTGTTTTAACACTCCTTGACTCCAAATTGCAATTTGCAATTATTTCTTTTAGCTGCTATAGATCAGACCGGATCTTGAGTTTTGCATTTCTAGCTGCTGACTTTTTAAAAAAATTTTTTATTTTAATATTTTTTAAAGATTTTATTTATTTATTTGACAGAGAGAGAGAGAGATCACAAGTAGGCAGAGAGGCAGGCAGAGAGAGAGAGAGAGAGAGAGAGAGAAGGAAGCAGGCTCCCTGCTGAGCAGAGAGCATGATGTGGGGCTCGATCCCAGGACCCCGAGACCATGACCTGAGCCGAAGGCAGAGGCTCAACCCACTGAGCCACCCAGGCGCCCCACTGCTGACTTTTCTAGTGTACACAAGTGTTCCCAGGATAACATCCCACCCTCACTCATGCCCCTATTATTCCAGGATTATTTCTGGCTTTGTGCTTGATACTTGAGGAACTTGTGGTTTACAAAGCAGTTTCATACAAAACCACTGTTCTTCAATACACTTTTTTCTTTTTTGAAAGAGTGCACAGGTACCTGGTGAGAGGGGAGGGGCAGAGGAAGAGGGAATCATGACCTGGGCCAAAATGAAGAGTTGGACGCTTGACTGAGCCACCCAGGTGCCCCTTAGTATATATCTTTATCCATTTATCTATCAAGGGACACTTGGGTTACTTCCTAATCTTGGCTATTATAAATAGAACACTGAAATAAACATACAGGGCTGCGTAGATCTTTTCAAATTACTATTTTCATTTTCTTTGGGTAACCACGGCAGTGGAACTACAGGATTGTATGATACTTGTATTTTTAATTTTTTGAGAAATTCCATACTGTTTTCCACAGTGGTTGCACCAGTAGTGCACCAGGACTCCCTTTTCTCCACATCCTCACCAACACTGAGTTCTCGTCTTTGATACTAGCCATTCTGGCTGGTGATGTATCTCATTGTGGTTTTGATTTGCCTTTCCCTGAAGAGTGATGTTGATCATCTTTTCATGTGTCTATGGGCCATCTATAGGTCTTTGGAAGAATGTCTGTTCAGGTTCTCTGCTTATTTTTGAATCGGATTGCTTGTTTTTTGGTGCTGAGTTAGGCAAGCTCTTTATAGATTTTGGATATTAACCCCTTATCAGATATGTCATTTGCAAATACCTCCTCCCATTCCCAAGGTTGCCTTGTTTTGTTGGTTTCCTTTGTTGTGCAGAAGTTTAGAGCATGTCAAACCACAGGCTGTGTCCTTTCCTTTTCCCTCTAAGAACAGTTATGGTGGGAGGGGAGAAAGGGTCAGTGGCCACATAGTAACCCCCTGAAGGGATTGATGGGTTCCATCTCCAGAGTTTCTGATTCAGGAGATCTGGAGCAGAGCTGAGAATTTGACTGTCTAACAAGTTCCTAGATGGTGATTATGAGGATGCTGATTTGGGGACCACACTTGGAGAACCACCAGTCTAGGTAAAAGAAGGTTATGTTACTTTTTGTCATGGTCCCTGTTCTTTAGGTAGGGAAGACCTATGAGCTACTCAACTGTGACAAGCACAAGTCTGTGTTGTTGAAGAACGGACGGGACCCTGGGGAAGTGAGACCAGACATAGCTCACCAGGTAACTCTAGGGACAGAGCTGGCAACCCCGAGCCTCTGGGCAGAAGATCCAGCAGCTGCTGCTTCTCTTCAGTCTGAACTAAGCCTCGGTTTCTGCCTCCCTCAGAGTTTACTGATGCTGATGGACAGTCCCCTGAACCGAGCTGGCTTGCTACAGGTTTACATCCACACACAGAAGAATGTGCTGATTGAAGTGAACCCCCAGACTCGCATTCCCAGAACCTTTGACCGCTTTTGTGGCCTCATGGGTGAGAGCTTTAGGACTTAATGTTCGGAATGAACCCTGCGCTAGTGAAGAAGGGAGGAAGGGGACATGGGAGAAATGAAATACGAACTTTTTAAGCGTGGGGTGGAGAGTGGGGAACACGTCTGACACCAGAACAGGGAGGGGCTCTTCATTACCTTCCCAGGTGTGCATGGGTTCCTGGCTGAGTGAAGAAGGGAGCTGGAACTCACTGTCATCCAGCTAGTCCTATGCTCAGAGCTGCTCGTTCAGAACATTTTTAGGACCGCAGTGTGGATGTGAAGGACATAGGGAGCCCACTTTAACTATGGGTTTTTCTGGTTAGATTTCTGGGCAGAAGAAATGGGGTTACCACCTAGCTCTGAACTCTCTTTCCCCTCTCCCAGTTCAGCTTTTACACAAACTCAGTGTTCGAGCAGCTGATGGGCCCCAGAAGCTCTTGAAGGTGAGGTATTGGTCCCCACTGGTTGGGGTTCTGAGACCGGTTTCTGGGGCTGATTCCCCCTCCCCCCTTCTTTCTTTAGGTAATTAAGAATCCAGTATCAGATCACTTTCCAGTTGGATGTGTGAAGATTGGCACTTCTTTCTCCATCCCGGTGGTCAGTGACGTACGAGAGTTGGTACCCAGCAGTGACCCTATTGTTTTTGTGGTGGGGGCCTTTGCCCATGGCCAGGTAAGGTCCGGGCTCAACTCTTGGGTTCCTCATCGAGCTGAGGCTTCGTATAGAATTCTAAGAACAGCTGGCATTTTTTGATGACCTTGGGAAATACAGGGTGAGAACAAAGCTGGGAGACCAGTGGGGCCTCCTTGTCCTGTCCCAGGCTGTATCTTTTGAGGGCCACTTGCATATTTTTGACAGTGACGAGTCAGGACCTTCTTTATCCTTTGTACAAATTTGGTATTAAATAGCTCTGCAAAATACTAGCTCAGCTGTGTTTTTCCTGCCCCAAAGAAGGGCTTCCCCTGTTAAGAGTGACAGCCAGCACACAGCAGTCTTTCTCTCTTTCAGGTCAATGTGGAGTATACAGAGAAGATGGTGTCCATCAGCAACTACCCCCTTTCTGCGGCCCTCACCTGTGCAAAACTCACCACAGCCTTTGAAGAAGTCTGGGGGGTCATCTGACAGTAGCGCTTTGTTCTGGGACAAAGACTGTGGCCATCCCTCCACCGTGCTTTCAGCTCACTGCTCGGAGGGGAACTTCCTGCACCGAGACTGTGGGGGCTTGGGGAAGCGAGGCTGTACATTTGCTATTTGTTTACCCTACAAATACTGTTCTTGCAGACCTGGCTGTTCTTTGAGGGTTTCTAAAATGAGCATTAGCTAATGGTGTGAACTGGCGACTCTCCTCAGCCTTCAGGAAAAGAGGTGAGGTTACAGTGTTTGTAGCGGGGTCCCAGACAGGGCCAGGAGCCGGCCCTGCTTACTTCATTAAGGGGGTGGGCGCAGAGAACTGTCAGTAAGAAAGCAGTCAGCAGGGCTAGCAGTGAAAAACTGAACAAAGAGAAGTGATTTATTTTATCTGGTACAGTTCCAAGGTAGAAAAAAGTGGAGCAGGTGGGGCCTGGTACCCTCTCCTCCCCCCCATGGGGGGGGTTGGTGGTAACGGCACATATACAATCAGAGTAAATTGGCAGAAGAAAAACACAACAGATCCTGGCTAGAGGGGGAGAGATAAGGCAACGTGCATGGGGGAGCCCCGAGGGGAGACACGGGCCCTCTGCTCCTCCCACGAGAGCTTCCCCTCTGGCCCCAGGTGGAGGCGTGGCTGGCCGCAGTACCATGTCTTCCCACCCCCTGGCTTCTCTGTTCTGTGCTCTGAGGCGCAGGAGTGCTGTGGAAAGGGAACATCTCTGCACCAGCCCCGCTCTAGGCCACCTGCAAGAGAAGAGACTTGATGGGCAGGTAGGTCAGAGGCCCTCCTTCTAGTGCCTGGTCTACAGTCCTTCCAGCTTCTTCCTGGCAAGCCCAAGTTCGAGGAGTCCATGCCCCACGCTGGGTTTCTGAGAAACCAGGCTGCCTTGGAATTTACTCCAGATGTCCCACACTCCCCGCCTATTAGCCCCAATCTAGTGCTCTGTCCTGTCACTTGGTAGTTTAGCTTTGCTATTGTGGTATTTACTCACCGGGGAAACAGATTATCCCATTTTCTTTAACTTTTCTTTCCTTGGCACCATTGCTTTGTGAACATAAGGCAATATGAAGAGTAGGCTCAAGAAGAAGACATGGCCGAGAAAATACACGGATTTGTACACCTGGGGAAGATAAAGGCCACTGAGGTAGACACAGGGCAGGGACTATCCCCTACTGCCTGAGCTCTCAGTGACACCTCCTCCCCTGTCCTTGCCAGAAGGCCCTCACCTTCAGCCATTTGTCCCATGTGAAGAGACAGAAGGCGGTCATTGAGTAACCCATGAAGAGCCAGTGGATGGTCTGCTGCACCAAGTAGTAGAAGGGTTGGAGGACAGTAATGGAAGCCAGCCTGCTCAGGGCTGGGCTCTCCTGAATGAGGCTGGCAGCCTGGGGAGTGAGCGGAGAGGTCATCAGTGTCTGGCCCCTTCTCATAGTCCCCGTTCATACACCACCCTTCAGGCCTACCTGTCTCTCCACAATAACAATGAGGAATTCCATCTGGAAGCAGACCAGGTATCCTGAGTGTAGTCCATGCCAGAGGGCCAAGAAGAGCAATGAGAGTCCCTGGGATAGTTCTTTATTTCCAAGGAACTTGAGTCGTTTGAAGAAGTAACTAGAGAGAAGGGTGGGTGGGGATGAGCCTCAGACCAGTCTATGCACTGCCGCCATCTTGCCTCTGGCTTCCTAGCACCCTGAGGTGTGCAGTGGTGGTGGCTGGCTCCTGCTCGGGGCCACCCCGGTAAGGGAGGCAGTGCCATCCTTTATTAGCTTTAGAGATGAAAGGAGAAGTTCCAGCTCAGTTTGGTGACAGAAAACAGGCCTCAAGCTTAGCCGGGTGAGCTGGGACAAGCCACTCCGTCAGGTGCCCAAGTGCTTGCTGCACACTTACGCCTCGGGCACAGGGGTGCGCAGGACAGACCAGCTCCAGCGCGGCTCCCACTGGTGCACTGGGGACAAGTTAACAACACCAACGGGGAACATAAAACCAGTGGGTAGCAGAAGTGGGATTAAAACTCGAGGCACTTCTTAGGGCGCCTGGGTGGATCAGGAGCATCTGACTCCTGATCTTGGCTCAGATCATGATCTGAGGCCGTGAGATTGAGCCCCGTGTTGGGCTCTGCTCTGGGCATGAGCCTGTGTAAGATTCTCCTCTTTCTGTCCCACCCCACCCTCTCTCTCTTCCTCTCTAAAAAACAAACAGAAAACTCAAGGCAGGTCTGGGTCTTGCTTGTGTCCTACAGATATGACAGGAATGGGTTCTGTGGGGATGGGAGCAGGGACAAAACTATGTACGAGTGTGTGGGTGTGAGGATGACTGCAGGTTCTCTACCCAGAGTGGGAAAAGACGGACAGTACATCTGTACCTTCAAATCTGGGAAAGCAGAGGGAAGGAGGAGCTAGGGCCCAGACCTCCCTGTCAGTGGCTTACCGGGCCACCCAGGCATTGGTGTTGATGTTGAACGAGGCAATGGTGCCAGTGAAGCGGGGAGTTGTTTCAAAGAGCCACACCTTCATGTTGGCACAGGCATCCCACTGTGCCTTCCCACGTTCGTCAAAGCCATTGAAGCCCAGCCCTGTCAGAATGCACACTCCTTCCTGAGGGAAGGAGCAATTCCATGAGCCTTCCTGCTATGCTCCTTGCCACAACGCCCCCCGTCCCCCGGCTTGTTGAACGAGGACCCGCTTTCATTTTGTGACTTACCGTGACCAGCCAACAGGTGACGTATTTGTTCAGCACAAACTTGCCCCAGAGCAGCATGTACATGCAGCGGAACCAGAAAGGGTGGTTCTTGAGAGAAGGAAGAACGGCCGCGTGTTAGGGATGCTCCTCGGGTAAGGCAAACTTCCCTCAACGTTCCTCCTCTCCGCACGCGTGGCTAACTGCCACTCATCCACCTGGCAGTCTGCTGGGTGGCCCTTCGCACAGGCTAAGTAAGAGGAAGACGTTGGGAACCCAGCGGACATCCATTCGCCTTTCTCTTTGGAGAGTCCCAGAAACAGCCTCTTCCCTAACTTTCTAAAGCACCGAGTATTTGGGACACCAAGTACTAAGGGACTTTTTAGATATCCATGGTCAATGTTAATTTAAGAGACAAACCTACCCAGAGTGCGTAGGGAGCTGCTGCAAGCCTTTCAGCTGGGCAGGAGCAAAAGCCAGCACTTCCCCCTCCCTCGGTTTTTGAATTCCCTAGAAGCCCCCAATCTATCAAGAGAAGAAAACAGGCTGGAGAGGACCGGAAGCTATTAGGCTCCAAGGAGTCCCTGGCTGCAATATGTCAAGCTATGAGCTGCTCCCGAGGGAGGGGAGGGGCCGCTCAACGTGCACCTGGCACAGCCCTGTGCCCGCGAAGGTCGTTCAGTGCTGGCTGATGAACATGTCCCGGCCCGGCTGGCATGGACACACCAACTCTCCCAGATCTAAGAGCAAAACCAACATGCATTTGTCGATGGTGTTACCCACTTCTCGCCTAGCTACAGGGATCCTTGCCTGTTCATTTCTAACTCGGACGCGGCCACGCGGCTGCTGCACCAGTCACCACTCACTTCATAGTCTTCAGTGAGGAGATAGTCTTCTGTGATGTGGGGGCTAAGCACAGTGTAGCCCACTAGGTAGACAAGGCCCAGACTCAGGCGCCTGAGAGCAGGTATGGTGCTGGAAAGGAACAAGCAGGGTCACAGCGGGCAGAGCCTCGTCCCTTTACCCTCTGACCTTAATTATGCAGAGGAGTGTTTTCAGAGTGTGTGGGACAAGGCGCTCTCGGTGCCAAGCCAACAGTCCGTGTCAGGGAGAGGCAGCTCGACGTGGCTGGCTTCGAGGAGTGGTTAATGCAGGAGCCTGCCAGTCCCGGGGTAGGGCAGCGTGACAAGGGACCAGTGTGTGCGAGCCTGTGGGACCGCATGGCCTCGCGGGCCTTCTCTGGCCACACTGGGCCTGAAGGGCCAAGGTGGAGGACAGGAGAATGCCCGATTCTCAATCTGCTCCTTCCTACCCTGGCCGAATCAAGGCTCAGCCACAGGCCAGGCAACTGCTCAGGAAAGGGATTTCTCTGGTAACTTCAATTTTCTACTCTGATACGTGTATGTATGTGTGTGTGTGTATATATGTATATACATATATACATATTTTCATATATTTAACATCCCCACCCCCCAAAAAACAGAGAAAATGGGTTTTAAAGGCAGGGACGTGGCTGTTCAGGCAAAATCCTGTGGCATAAAAGTGAATTTTTATGTCTGTATTAGAGGGTCAGAATGGATGGCTGGAAGTAGCCTCAGCTGAAAAGGACCTGCTGGCCACAATGAGCAGGGATAGAGTGCCCATTACAACAGTCCTGCGCCTGCCGTGGCCCAGGCCTGTGAGCCAGGGCCACGCTGGAGAACTCAGCCAGGGCCACGCTGGAGAACTTGGGCAGGGCTGGCCTTCTGGAAGTCGTCTAGAAGTGGCTTTGTATAAGGTGAGACACCTATACAGAGGTCTGGACCAAGAGGGCGATTTACCTGTTTGGTATCTTCCCTGGTGTGTCAGTCAGCTGTCCCTGCACCAGCTTCATGTAGTGGTTCATTGAGAACTGGGGTCCTACCAAGAAGGCCCCATAGAAGTAGGAGAAACCAGCAACTTCCAGCAGGGAAGGGACACCCCGTATGGCATATTTCTGTTGTTCGGAGGACAAGGAATTCTATGCCAAGAAGAGAAATGGTTTAGGATAGCCTTGCATCTCCCCTCAAGAGCCAGTCTGTGTGTTCCCTACCCTTGTACCCACAAAACCGGGCTTCTTCAGATAGCCGTCTCTTTGAGGGCATGGTATGGGGAAGAGGAGCCGCTTCACATGGAAATGAGGGGTAACTCAGCAACAGTTGACTGCTGCTTTTCCAAATGCCAGGCTGGCACTGATCTCTGGACTTTGTGCATGAGCAGGATCCGGGGAAATTAGATTTGTTGATCCTTGCTCAGTGCTCTCTGAACAGAACTCACACAGGCTGGGCAGGGGTGAGAGGCTCTGCTCCTGGCATCTGGGTGCAGTCTTTTGGTAGCAACAGCCCTTCTCCTTCCCTCTGGTTACATTCCTTAACCTCTCTGCGGAGGAATGGGTACTTACCTGATCCTTCCCTCCGTCAAAGTAGTCAACAGCCAAACCTGAGCAGAGAGAGAAGGCGTGGGTAGAGCAGAGGGAGGGCACTGAGGATGTGGCCTGTGGACTGAGTATAGCCAGGAGCAGACTAGAGGGCACACAGAGCAAGAAAGTTTAGGGTGGGACGGGACGGGGAGGAGCCTAGGTGTAAACAGGGAAGGCAGCACTCACCAATCAGCTTCAAGGTCAGGACACAATGTGGCATTGTCCACTTGATATCGTAGTTGCCAGTGGCTGTGTAATAGTATCCGGCAAGAAGGTAGGCCTGGTGGGGTGGGGGTGGTGAAGGAAGAACTTAATTCTACCACCTGCTCCTGCTAGGGTTTATTTTCTCCCTGCTCTGAAACCCACTGTATTCTTTCATTTTTCCTTTATCCTGATCTCCTTAAAGGCTTATTTATGTACCTATAAATGAAAGAAACTGAACCCACAGAGGGGAAGAGACTTGCTCAAGGCTTCTTGGCCAAATGAGGGCAGAACGGAGAATTCAGAGCTTAGAGTCCCTGGCTCATTCCAAGCTGAATTCCTGTCTTGCCTTTAAGCGACACCCCACATGGCCAGCCAGCTGGGCTAAGCCCGGTCAGCACCAAAGAACCCGAGTGGCCCAGCCCTGTGCAAAGGGGGTTAGCTGGTGCCCCTCCCTGGACGCAGGTAACATCTCAGCCCTGCTGTGTACAGGTGGGACACTTGGTGCCTGTGAAAAGTGACCTCTCCGAAGTTGGGCTTTAAGTGATGCTGGGAGAAAGGACTAGAAACTGGATCTCTAGTTCACTTCGGCTGCATCACAGTCCCTGACCTCCCCGCTCCCCTGAATCGCTGTCCACTGCGGCTGCGGTCTGAGCAGCCCGCCATCAGAGCCAGCCCAGGGGGTGGCGCGGTTACCATCTGGAAGCAGTAGGTAGTGAGGACGGCAGTGACTGTGCGGCCCATTAGTCGGAGGATGAGGAACTGAAGCACAATGCAGAGCAGGGAGTGGTAGAGCTGATTTCCTGCAGGCAGAGGGGAGCGCAGTTTAGGCTGTGGTTGTCGGGGTTGTTTTTTTTTGCATTCCCACCCTTCCTGAAACTTCTAAACACAAGAATTTAAAATTTACAGAAGAAACTTGGGTGTCAGGATTTTTTCTTTGAAAAGAGACTCATGGGGCGCCTGGGTGGCTCAGTGGGTTAAGCCTCTGCCTTTGGCTCAGGTCATGATCTCAGGGTCCTGGGATCGAGCCCCCAGTTAGGCTCTCTGCTCAGGGGGGAGCCTGCTTCCCGTCTCTGCCTGCCTCTCTGTCTATTTGTGATCTCTCTCTCTGCCAAATAAATAAATAAAATCTTAAAAAAAAAAAAGTAAAAAGAGACTCATGTTTTGGAGGAAGGGAAGGAAATGAATTGTATCAATAGAAGGGGCTGGCTGGGAGTTAACCGAGTTTCTGAATGTTTGAGCTAAAGGGGTGCTGCTGATGAGCGGACAGTGCCGGCAAGAAAATGATGGGGTCCGGCCAAGGTAGCCGCTCTCAAAATATCATCTGGGAGAGGAATGTCCGTAAGAGGCGAATTAAGCTGTTCCTGCGCACACGAACCCTCTTTCAGCAAGCACAGCATTATAACTTCCCTATCCATCGGATTCTCTGGAGAAATTCTGTTCAAGTCTGTTCCTTCCCGGGTTCTGGCCAATCGCGATGCCACTGCTGAGTTTACTCACCAAAGTTAAAATAAGCAATTGAGAGGCCTGTAAAGGTGTGGAAGAGATGGATGAGGTAGGTGTCCTTGAAGAAAAGGTAACGCCGATAAACCACAGCCAAGGGGTAACCTAGAGGGGAAAAAAAATCAGTGAGAGGGTGACCCATACCTGATGCCCTCCTGGTTTTGTCTTAGAAGTTTAGCAGGCATGAAATGCAGCCCAGAGTGCAAAACCCATACATTCTGTGGACATCGGCAGAGACGGTAACGGCATCCCCAAGAATCAGAAGTCTCTTTGCAAACATAACTTTAAAACTGAAGATAGGAGTTTTACATGGAGTCGGTACAAAACTGGGTCCCCAGACTAGGTGTTCCTTATAGCCAATCAAATATTGTTAGGAATTTTCTCTTGTGTTATTCTAAATGATTTAAGGAATTATTATGAGTGTCCAACGATGCCCAGGGACACTATTTTACACCTTTATGATCTATCTTATTTCTTTACCTCATCTGTTAGCAGAATAAGATCAGCTTACTAAGAGGACAAAAGTAAATTCATGCCAGGCTGCAAAGTCGGATTCCTGCCTGCATATACATTTGCAGACCTCACCTACTGAGGTCTGGACAGCAACTGTGTTATGACTCGGTGTGAATATCCTGGAAAAATGTTATCTACAGCTGTGATTCCCAGCACGGTCCTAGGGCCATGACTGAACTACAAGGGCTATCTTGGGCTGGGCTGAAAGCGGGTGAAAGGCGGCTTGCTGGATTAAAAAGGGTCAATAACATTTGGTATTCCTCAACTACAATGAGCCTGTTCTGAGGTTTTGCTACATGTTCCTAGTCAGTGTTCTAGCAAGAAGTCTGGCTCCCGTGCTCGGCAACACCCCTTTGGCAGTAGGTGTGCGTGCAAAGAACTGGAATCTTTGCATCTTTCTGGAAGGACACCTCACCTATCCCATCACTGCATAAGTAGTGTTCATGGTTTACAGTTGCTGCAATTCTCGCTTTCAAATTATAGATTGCACTTAATTTTTCATGGGCAATACGGTGGTGAGCTTGGTGACCTCCACGATGCTCAGCAAAGTGTTATACCCAGAGAAAATGCTCAATTATTTATCAGGTGAACAAGAAGATAGATAATTGTGTTACATATTGGCCTGTGTGCTTATAGTCTGTTTTCTCAGTTCCTGGGTGCTTATGCATCCTGTTTTTTGTTTTATGTTTTTATTTTCCCCCTCACGTAACAGTGTATCAACTATCTGATCTCCTTGGTGCCAAGATCTGCCCATGTTCTTGGACTGCTGTTCTCACTGTGGACTAGGCTCTTTATCAGATTTACAGCTTCGTGCAAGTAGTTAGTTTTACAGATATCCTGTGCATCACCGGCTCATTCATTCGACACACGTTTGTTAAATGCCTACTGTATGCCCAGTATTCTGTTTCTAGAGCATTTGATGGGGGAGGAGGTGGCATGGAACAGTTTATTTTCTCGCTAGCTGAGATGAAGCGATATAGGATTACTAGCTCAAGGGAGAGGGAGGCATCTATGACCCTTTCACAGTCAGACGAATGAGCAAAGAAAGAGGATTGAGTCTCATTACATATCACATGGGCAGAAATTTGGCAGGGACAGAGCAGCAGGTTAGCAGCAAGTTTTGCTAGGAACCAGAGCCAGGTACTAGAAAGTATATAGAATAGGGTCTGATAGCCTTAAATCTTTTGCTTTTTATTTTATTTTAAAGATTTTATTTGACGGAGAGAGAGCATGCACCCAAGGGGGCAGGGGTAGAGGGAGAAGCAAATTCCTCACTGAGCAGGGAGCCTGATGACCGTGGCCTCTGTCCCAGGACCCTGGGATCATGCATGACCTGAGCCGAAGGCAGATGCTTGACCGACTGAGCCACCCAGGCGCCCACAGGGGTATAAATGAATAGAAGCAATAAACAGGGTAGATCTCAGGACGCTTGGGTGGCTCAGTTGGTTAAGCATCTACCTTCAGCTCAGGTCATGATCTTAGGGTCCTGGGATCAAGTCCCACATCAGGCTCCCTGCTCAGTGGGAAGTCTGCTTCTCCCTCTACCTGCCACTCCTCCTGTGTTCTCTCTCTGACAAATAAATAAAATCTTAAAAAAAAAAAAAGGGTAGATCTTAAATATCTAGAGTACTGATAAGTAAGTTCTACACAGCCAAGAGTTTACCTTTAGGCACGAGGACCTTTGACCAACTGGAAGCCCTAAAACCATTTCGAATGTTTAAAATTAAAAACAAAACAAAACAAACAAAAAAATAAAAAACACAACACACACTACTCTGCTTCCTGAAGTTGAATATAACTTAATATTTTCTTGGGGATCTGGGCCATAATTACTCTAGAGTACAGTCATGACCTACTGAGGTATGTAAACCTGCTTGCTCTCACCCTTGTGGGCGCTCCACTGTCTGCATTCTGAGTTCTTGTATCCATTTCTTAGAGCTTTTATGCCCCTTTTATGCTATTCAGGGATCAGGAGTCACTTCTTGAGCTTTTTCTGTGTGCCTGCCAAGGACAGTTCCTTTCCCTATGTCTAATTTGCCATAGCATCCCTTAGAAATCATAACTATGTTTTAAAGGTGTTAAAAAAAGATTTAAGAGCAAGAGTCTTACGTGCTTTCCTTATAGACACAGGGCACAGGCCTGGTGACATTTGTCCTGGCCTCTCAAGGCCCTTTTCTCCAGTTTTCAGGTATATGCGGGGGGTGGATGGGGGCTGTTGGGTTCCACACAGGTAAGTGAAGGGTTAGTGCATGCTAGTAAACACAGAAGATGGAGCTTTGGCAGGAAAATGAGAAGGCAGGAGGCCAGGTTACCAAAAACACAGATCATCACGGAGAACAGCAAAGCCCGGGGTAAAGCCGCAGAGAGGAAGAAGGAACTGTGCGGGGTGAGTTGCTGGGACAACCCAGAGCTGATTTTGAGTGTGTAAACACCAAACCTTGGTCTTGGCTGCCACTCAGCTCAGCGGGCTCTGGAGCCTGGCTGCCCCGCAGGGATGTGCTGTTTTGAGGAGAGTGTTGTCCCACAAGCTGTTTCTGAGTCTTAAGGCTTTTCTGTGGGAACCAGTGCTTAATATAATGGCTGTAGTCCCCAGAAGAATCTTTAAAAGCCAAAGAAAGGGCGCCCGGATGGCTCAGTCGTTAAGCATCTGCCTTCGGCTCAGATTGTGATTCCAGGGTCCTGGGATTGAGCCCTACATCCGGCTCCCTGCTCAGCGGGAAGCCTGCTTCTCCCTTTCCCACTCCCCCTGCTTGTGTTCCCTCTCTTGCTGTCAAATAAAATCTTAAAAAAAAAAAAAAAAAAAAAAAAAGCCAACGAAAGCACCTCCTCACTCACTCCCTGCCCTCGAGTCTGATTCTATAGGTCTGAGGGAAGGTGATGTTCAGCCAAGGTTAAGAAAGATTGCTTTACAAAAAATCCCAAGACAGAGCAGCAGTTTGTACTAGGTCCTGAGAATAAAATTCTAAGCCTGTTGGGGCGCCTGGGTGGCTCAGTGGGTTGAGCCTCTGCCTTCAGCTCAGGTCACGATCTCAGAGTCCTGGGCATCGGGCTCTCTGCTCTGCAGGGAGCCTGCTTCCGGCTCTCTCTCTCTGCCTGCCTCTCTGCCTACTTGTGATCTCTGTCTGTCAAATAAATAAATAAAATCTTAAAAAAAAAAAAATTCCAAGCCTGTTGACTGGGGGTTATGGTCTTTCTTTAAAAGCACCAAACAGGGGCACCTGGGTGGCTCAGTGGATTAAGCCGCTGCCTTTGGCTCGGGTCGTGATCTCAGGGTCCTGGGATCGAGTCCCCCATCGGGCTCTCTGCTCAGCGGGTTGCCTGCTTCCCTCTCTCTCTCTCTGCCTGCCTCTCCGTCTACTTGTGATCTCTCTCTGTCAAATAAATAAATAAAATCTTAAAAAAAAAAAATAAAAGCACCAAACAGGGCGCCTGGGTGGCTCAGTGGTTTAAGCCTCTGCCTTCGGCTCGGGTCATGATCTCGGATCTTGGGATTGAGCCCCACATCAGGCTCTCTGCTCAGCGGGGAGCCTGCTTTTCCCCTCTGTCTCTGCCTGCCTCTCTGCCTACTTGTGATCTCTGTCTGTCAAATAAATAAATAAAATCTAAAAAAAAAAAAAAAAAGCACCAAACAAACAGAGGTTTGTTTTATAAAGTTTTTTTTTTTTAAGATTATTTATTTGTCAGAGAGAGCAAGAGAGAGCACAAGCAGGGTGGGCAGAAGGCAGAGGGAGAAGCAGACCCCACATTGAGCAGGGAGCCCGATGCAGAACTCGATCCCAGGACCTTGTGATCATGACCTGAGTCGAAGGCAGACACTTAACCGACTGAGTCACCCAGGTGTCCTGTTTTTTTTTTTTTTCTTTTTTAAAGATTTTATTTATTTATTTGAGAGAGAGAGAAATCACAAGAGAGGCGGGGTGGGGGGGGGACACGCGAAGCAGGCTCCCAGCTGAGCAGAGAGCCCGATGAGGGTCTCAATCCCAGGACCTGAGATCATGACCTGAGCTGAAGGCACAGGCTTAATACACTGAGCCACCCAGGCACCCCCAGATGCCCTGTTTTATAGACAAATTTATAGCTTCATGCAACTAGTGAATTTTCTAGATATCCTGTGGATCACTGGCTCATTCATTCCTTTGAGAAATGTTTACTCAACACCCACTAGTAACAGGTGCCCTGTTTATGAAACATACAAGAACTTACTTTGGCTATTCTGTAACCGTTTCTTCTTTGATTATTGTTTTAAAGAGGGGGGCTTCAGAAACTTATCAGAAGATGCAGAATGCGATCTAACAAACATGCTAAACCCAAGGATCCCCAACTAGAATGGGAATGTTCCAACGGCA
Organism: Lutra lutra; assembly: GCF_902655055.1. Classification (NCBI taxonomy): domain Eukaryota; kingdom Metazoa; phylum Chordata; class Mammalia; order Carnivora; family Mustelidae; genus Lutra; species Lutra lutra. The sequence continues at coordinate 42,793,310 of NC_062285.1, forward strand.
AAAACTAGGGCATCCAAAATACTGTGAACCTCAAGGCACACTGAACTGGGTCCTCGTCAGAGGCACAAGGAGTCTCAGAGTATCCCAGCAGCATTCTCCAGCTAGTCACTGGATGTTTACTTGGGTCCAAGTGCCAGCTGAGTCAGAAACTGGGATCTGTCACGACCTAGATTGCTCATGGCACTCCTGATTCTCTGTATACTAGCTGTGAAATTACTCATGAATCCTACAGGTTCCAAAGTTTCATTTGAAGAAAGAGAAATGAGCTGTTTACATTCCAGTCTGATAAGTTTCTTTGACCTTTCAACCTGTATAGCTATTTCTGGACTTTGGAGGAATAGGATATGACCCTGTTTGATCACAGCATTTTGGCAAGTGTGGGGGAGAAGAAAGGATTAGACAGAACTGCCTGTGTGTTGGCTTAGCCCGACACTAACACCAAGTTTTATCAAAAGAGACGACCACCTCAAACACCATGCGGAGGGCTGACATGACATCCACAGCGCACCATAGGGGTGTTCAAACATTTTGGTCTTGGGACCACTTAAGGCTCTCAAAACTAACCGAGGATTTCAAATGACATCTGTCAGTGTGGATGCTATCTATTAATATCTCCTGTGTGAGAAAACAAAACGAAGAAAAATGTGAAGTATTTAATTACTAATTCATTCAAAAACAGTAAACAGAAGACTTTGTAAGTAACATACGTCTAATGAAAACAACTCTATTTTCCAAAACAAACCAATAAAGCCATTTAATGAGAAGCATGGCACTCTTTTACATTTTTACAAATTTCTGGCCTTTGTTTGGCTCAGTAAAAGATAGCTGGGTTCTCAAATCTGCTTCTGCATTTAGTCCGTTAATATGTTGTTTTGGTTAAAACATATGAAGAAAATCTTGCTTTACACAGATATACAGTTGGAAAGAGAATCTTAATAGCCTTTTCACATTGTTTTTTTTTTTTTTTTAATTTTATTTATTTATTTATTTGACAGAGAGAGAGAGAGATCACAGGTAGGCGGAGAGGCAGGCAGAGAGAGAGAGAGGAAGAAGCAGGCTCCCCGCCGAGCAGAGAGCCCGATGTGGGGCTCGATCCCAGGACCCTGGGATCAAGACCTGAGCTGAAGGCAGAGGCTTTAACCCACTGAGCCACCCAGGCGCCCCTTCACATTGTTTTGAATAGGATTCTTTGATACCATACCAAAAGTGGACAAGTAGTTTCTTAAAGGTTAACCTGAAAGCAAACTGGTTAATTTTCCATGCTGTTACATTAAAATCCATTGGCCCCTCATGTGCTTTTAATGAACCTTTTACCCAGGCGTGATTTTTATAACACCATGGGCTGGTCATTTGGAAAATACTGGTTCACTGAGTTAGGCAGATCTCCCAAATATTGACCTTTGTTGTTAGAATACGATATCAAAAAAATCCTATTTCTCAATATCACCACTGATTTCCAGGAGCCAAGTCTTTATATATAGGGAAGTTGTCAAGCTCCTGGTGATGGATATAACTTTACCTGTTCCAGTTCCCAGACTCTGGGAGGCACTGGGGTTACTTTCTGTCTATACGGACTGTCTACTCTGGGGACTGAATACAGATGGAGTCATATAATATGTAGACTTTTATGTCTGGCCTTTTTCACTTAGTATAATGTTTTCAAGGTTCATTTATGTTGCTGCACATATTAATACTTCATTAATTTTTTTTAATTTGAGTATAGCTGACACACAATTTTCTATCAGTTTCAGGTGTACAACATAGTGATCCAACTCATCTCCATGTGAAGCTATGCTCCCAGTGCATTATTCTTTCTTTATGGATGAATAATATTCCTCTGTATGGATATACCGTATTTTACTTATCCTTTTAATAGCTGATGGACATCTGGGTTGTTTCCACTTCTTGGGTATTACTGAATAAATAGAACATTCGTGTCCAATTTTACGTGTGAACATATATTTTCTGTTCTCTTAGGTATATATATATACCTAAGAGTGGGTCTCTCAGTCCTTTTACCCTCTAACCCTGCACCTCAGTTGGTGGTGTAGACCAGTTTTTCAAATTTTCTATTTGTTGTGGACCAAACTTCCCATTTGTTGTGGACCAATACAAAGTCACAGGCTACAAAAGTTCCTAAACGTTTGCTCTCACTTTCTCACCTTGCTTTGACTGGCAAAGGGTGGCCGGCTATAATCTGAATAGATTGCACTGATGACTATTTTCTATTTCAATGAAGGCTGTTTTTCTGGCTCCTCCTAACTATGGCTGATTTCCAGGATTCGGTGTTGACCCTGCACCTTGTCGGTGACACTGCCTCTCTGGAAACTGCACTACTCTCCTGTGCCTTAATAGGATGTTCATGCCAAAAACAAACACATCTTCAGCTTTAATCCTAACTTCTCAAGTTTCAGTTCCCCATTTCCTACTTCCTGGTGGGGCATTCTTAGTTTGGCATCTCATACCATCTAAAACACGGTCTTTAGGAAAACACCACTTCCCCCCTACTCAGCCTTCTCTTGGCTGCTTTTTTTAATTTATGGGGCTACCATTCTCCAGGTCACACAACCACATTCAAAAGCCTGAAGGTGTCTTGTCTCCTTCCTGTACTTAAGTCTCTGGACATCCCTCTTTTCCAATGGTTCTCGCCAATGTCCACCCCTCCTTTGCTTTCTGTACTATGTTCAATGGGAAGGCCTTCAAGCACTCGCCCTTGAACTCCTGCTGCACTTGAGTGCCGGCTGTGACCTCCCACGTGATCTCTCCCACAGCCTGAGGCTGCCAGCCACCCTCCACCAGAGTACTCTTCTTTCTACTCCTGCTCAGAAAACAGTGACCCCCTAAATGACTACTCACCAGAGGACCAGTCCCTAAGCCCAAGACTCAAGGTCTATCTTCTAAACTACATTTCTAGTTTCTCTGCTGCAGCTAAAACCGATCTGCTAGTTTTTGCCCCAACATGTCTTACGTCTTTTGTCTCTAGACCTTAGGTCACACCAACCCCTTTACGTGGAACACCTTCTCCAACCACTCCTCTACCAAGTGAAGTCCTATCCGTTCTCGGAAACCCAGCTCAAGTGCTTCCTTCTGTATGGCTACCCTCAGACCACAATGAACCCATGGCCCCCTGTATTACGGATTCATACCTTATATACATGGCACTTAGTAGGACTAAGACTCGTTTGGCAAATCATTATATACTAGAATATGCCACTCCTTACATTTTTGTTTTATATTACACTTTTTACATGTTCAATCTCTTTTCCTCAAGGCCTATGTCTTTGAATTTCCCATAGCACACTAACCTATATACTTGATTTTTTGTTTGATTGATCAACAGTAATGGACACAGTAATGGACAGAAGCATCGGTTTCCTCATCTGTAAAACTGGGGACAGTACTTGCCTCAATGAGTTTGTTTAAGGACTAAGGAAGACAATGCATATAAGGTAGCTAGCACAGTGCTAACTAACTATTATAGGTGGTCAAAGACTTATACAAATACACATTCACAGAGAGCGAGAGGGAGGTAAATGGGACAAACTTTGTTTTCCAAACACCTTCTTTCACCGTCCTGCTAATGGCCTTTCCCACCCCTTGTCTCCCCAGACCCTTACCATACTCCTTAGCTCAAATTTCTCTCTCTCTCTTTTTTATTTTTTAAAAAGGGGCACCTGGGTGCCTCAGTCGACCTGCCCTCGGCTCAGGTCATATTCCAGGGGTCCTGTGATTGAGCCCCGCGTCAGGCTCCCTGCTCAGCGGGAAGCCTGCTTCTCCCTCTCCCACTCCCCCTACTTCTGTTCCCTCTCTCGTGTGTCTCTCTCTGTCAAGTAAATAAATAAAATCTTAGGAAAAAAAAAAAGTTAGTGGGAAGAGCAGGCCTTTTCTGAGAAATTCTGGGGCAAATGGGTATCAGAGCTTCTGAATCTAATCTTCATTCCATGTGACAACCAAATGACTAAGGGATTTCCTTTCCATCTGCATTTCAGAAGAAGATTCATAGCATATTTATTTTATAAGGATACTGACTTTGGCTTGCCAAAGAGCACTCTTTCCAAAATGCAATGCTGAATAAAGGCGCTGGATGGTTGGAAGAAGGAGGACGTTGGAGTGAAGACAGATCTTGGTTTGAATCCCCATTCTGCTACTTACTAGCTGACATCTCAGGCTGGTTGATCCTTAACCTTGTAGTCCTCAGTTTCTGTTAACCTTTTCGTTCCTCAGCACAAGGCTTAGGGCTTGTATATTAAGCCTGGTACATATCAGGTGCTCAGTAAACACGAGACTGCCCCACACCTGCTTTAGTGGTGAGGGGCCCAGTGATCTTGTCCAGTCGCACCCGTTTGCCGATGTCTCCCAAATTTTCGTCTTCTGCCCAGAACCTCTCCTCAGGACCCCACACTGGTATGGACTACTCAACACTTCGAGAAGGCGCATGCCTAAACAGATACCTCAAATTCAACAAGCACTGCTGCCTTACCTTCCTCACTGAAGCTGCTCCTCCCCTTGGCCTGCCCCATTTCAGGCAAACGGCATCTTAGCCTTTGTTCCCTTAGGACTGAAACCGTGCAACTTTGCCTCCATTCTTGACCTGCCCCCGTTCTGGCCTCAACCCAATCAGTCCACAATCCTGTCTGTCTACCTTGAGAGTAAACCCAGAATCTGGCCGCCTTGACCCCTGGTCCAAGCCAACACCACCTCTGGCCTGTGTTACCATATAGCTGGCTGCCTGACTCACCTCTGGCTTCTACCGTAACACAGCACCCTCGAGGCTTCTATTCTAAGTTAGATCAGCTCATTCCTCTGCTCAAAACCCTCAGAAGGCCTCCAACCTCGCTGAGCAAAAGCCAAAATCCAACCAGAACCTACGGGATCTGCTTGCCCTTCCCAGGCCGAGCTTTCTCTGACTCATCTCCACCACTCTGCCCCAGCCAAAGCTCTCCCTTCTGGGTAGTCGAGCAGGTTCAACCCAGAGCCGCCACCTTAACAGGTTCCGCGCCTGAAATGCCCTTTGCACAGATAAGCTCAAGCCGCTCAGGTCTTTACTAAAATGTCACCTTATCAGTGAGGCCTTCCCTGACCTTCCTATCTAAAACTGCACATGCTTCCCCCCAACCTTCACCCGCCACCAACACATACTTCCTGTTCTCTGCTTTACTTTTCCTTTTTCCCCTTAGCACTTATTAACTGCTTTTTTACACGGTTTTTTATTTATTTACCAGTCTTTGGAAGTAGGGATTTTTGTCTATTTTTCCCCCCTGCTGTACGCCAGGGCTTAGCACAAATCCTGATATAATAAAGATCTCAAAAATATTTGTTGAATGGGTGAGAGAATGAAAGAATGAATGAGGGAATATTCTGTTCTCTAGGCTGTCAATAAAATATTGATTAAGCAGCCATTATGTGGTCAGCACTGCATTAGGCCAAAAGGGGGCTGTGGCAGAATTAGAAGAGGTTTTTTAACTCTTGAGGAGCTTTTTAGAGACAGAGAGAAAAGAGGTACCAAACACTGATGTTCTCTATGTGTTACACAGAACAGCCAATGCTGGAGAAGTTAGAAAGGAGAGAGAGCAATAAAGACCAGAGCAGTCAGGACGAATTAGTTAAGGAAGACAGTAATGTGGACACACGGAGATAGGAAAGAGCCTAGACGAGTCACTTCAAGAAGGGCCCACTAGCAGAGGGGTAATACAGCATAACAGAGCAGACAGGAAGGTTCGGGAAACTGGGCAGAGTCTGAAACTAACACAATAGGAAAAAAAATATCCATAGGATTAACTGGATGTGGGGGACAATGGAAAAGGACAAATTGAAGATGAGCAAACCACTGTGACGGTTTTCTGGAGTTTTGCTGGAACGGCCCCTAAAATTGGAACAACTCTCTATCCCCTGTCATATTTTTAAGTCACCATCTGTCACTGATAAGCTTAAACAAGAGCAAATGATGTGGTTTTTTTTTTCTTTCCTAAGTCAGTTGAAGCTGTGCTGTACATACACATGGAAAATGTCTGGCCAATGGCAGGCTAATTGGCTCAATCAGACTTCCTGTTGAAAGAGGTCTAAGCTCATTTTTAAGTTCCGGTAAACATGTTCATATGTTCCCCTCAGAATGACCATCTTATTTCCGAATTCTAGTTTTAAGATGGGTAGATACAGTTGCCGCGAATTTGTCACCTAGATAAGACAAGGGCTGCTCATGCTATACATTAATTATACTTAATAAAAATAACTAAGGGGCACCTGGGTGGTTCGGTCGGGTAAGTATCTGCCTTCGGCTCAAGTCATGATCTTGGGGTCCTGGGATTGAGAGCCCTACTTCCGACTCTCTGCTCAGGCAGGGAGCCTGCTTCTCCTCCTCCCTCTGCTGCTCTGCTCGCTTGTGCTCCCTTTCAAATAAATAAAAATCTTAAAAAAAAGAATAATTAAAAAAAATAAGGGGCTGCTCCTCTTTGCTTTACTTTTGTGGCATCCTGTGAGATTTTTATACTGTGGGGCAACTTACTATGCCTTTTTTCTCCTTGTCTAAGGCCTAAAGGGTGACTTTAAGGTAGTTTGGAAAGGAGCGTCTTTGGAGCAGTCTCGAGCACATCTGTTTTAGACAAGAGCACATATGGAAGCTGCAAATCTAGAAACTGATTCCTTATCCATGCCCACGTACCCCCTGGAAAGTCTTTGTGTACCCCTAGAGTACACATACCCCAACATGAAGACCCCTGACCTTGAGGTTTCCCTTCTGGGAAGTTAAAAAGAAGGCAGTACCACTGACAGAGACACAAAGACTGGAGGGGGGAAGCTGGCTCTGGTGGTGCTGCTGCTGGTGAGAGCTGGAGCCCAGGAAAAGGATAAGCTCTCCCCGCGACAGGCCACGAAACACAGGCGGGCCAGGGGCCGAGTCTTGGAAAATGCCTGTAATTCAAGGCAGTGGAAGCAAAAGAAATGGAGATAAAACAGGAAAATAAGGAGGTAAATCAGGTTGGTGGACACGTGAGTAAGGAAAAAGTATTTTAGCAGGAAAGGAATTTAATCACACCAGACCTTACAGAGCCCAGGGAGGGTGAGGAAGAGGATAAGGTCACTGAAGTCACAGTGACGTCATTAGGAACTCATGGCAGCAATGGCAATGGCAATGGCAGCAGCTTGATGGATGTGGAGACCAGGAGAAGGTGGCCAGTTAAAAAGGCAGTGAGCAGAGTGCCTGGGTGGCTCAGTGGGTTAAAAAGGCAGTGAGTGGATAAAGGGGAAATGCAGGCCGGATATGAAGGTTATCAGTGCGAGAAGTTTGGCAATAGACAACTGGCCAGAGAGCATGGCTGCTGAGTGAAGGTAACCATTCCTCAAACAGAGGCATTCTGTCCACATGTGTTTTCTGGAAGAAAGCAGTAGAGTGGAAAGGAGACTGCGTATGCCACAGGCGGAAGGATTTACCTCAGAAAGGAGGAAAGAACCCTGGCTCTTTCCCTGAGGCTGGAAGGCCAGGAGAAGAAGCCGGCAAAGAAACATGGAAGGCGCAGGCTGAAGTTCATGAAAAGAACCTTAATCTCCTGGGCACCTGGGTGGCTCAGTGGGTTAAGCCTCTGCCTTCAGCTCGGGTCGTGGTTGCAGGCTCCTGGGATTGAGCCCCGCATCGGGCTCTCTGCTCGGCAGGGAGCCTGCTTCCTCCTCTCTCTCTGCCTGCCTCTCTGCCTACTTGTGATCTCCATCTGTCAAATGAATAAATAAAATCTTAAAAAAGAACCTTAATTTCCTCAGTGAAAAGGGTGATGGGGCCATTCTTGGGAAGAACAATGTGACCGGGGGTAGGTGGGTAGAGGGGAAACACAGCCCATTCCAGGGGCATCGATCGCCCAGAGGTGAGTCTCTTCTCCTTGGGAAGGTTACTGAAAACCGCAGGGGGCAAGTCCACGGCTGTGAAACATTTCTCCTTCTCCAGAAGTTCGAAATTCCATAGGAATACGGGGGAGTGCTTGGACTTCTGACTGAAAACATCACTGCCAGTTCACGCCTATCCTTGTCTGAACAGGATCTGCTCCAGCTGGGGCACTGGTGGATGGCACGTCTGCCCTACGAGAAGTTTCGTAGAAATGATTCCAAGCAATTTAACTGGTAAGTAACTTCATTATATGAAAACAAATAAATCATACACAACAGAACTTGCAGCTGGGCTGTATCTTAAAGACACAACATGAGACCTCAATGGCATGTGTCTGAACAGCCACTGTTTGCTAAGGACGCCGGAGCCCAAGAGCACACATTTCCCGCGTTTTCCACCATGGTCTACATGGAACTGTCTGAGAGAAAACTTAAAGATTTTATTTATTTATTTATTTGTCAGAGAGAGAGAGAGAGAGAGAGAGAGCGAGAGCACAAGCAGGCAGAGAGGCAGGCAGAAGTGGAGAGAGAAGCAGGCTCCCTGCTGAGCAAGGAGCCCGATGTGGGACTCCATCCCAGGACCCTGGGATCGTGACCCAAGCCAAAGGCAGCAGCTTAGCCGACTGAGCCACCCAGGTGCCCTGGGAGAAAACTTAAGAAGCTCCACTTGAAATCTATGCTTTTAGGGCACCTGGGTGGCTCAGTTGGTTGAATGGGACTGCCTTCAGCTCAGGTCATGATCCTGGAGTCCCAAGATCAAGTCAGCAGGGCGGGAGGGGGGGGAGGTCTACTTCTCCCTCTGACCTTCCCCCTCTCATGCTCTCTCTCTCTCAAATAAATAAATAAAATCTTAAAAAAGAAAAAAAAAATCTACGCTTTTACTTCCTTTCCTCCAGATTCAGAGGAAGATGTCTCTCCCTCCTCTTTAAATATCTCCTCCTCCCCTTGGGTCCCGATCCTTGGAATTCTACCCATCTCAGTCTTTCCGCAGAACTTCCCTTCCAGTCTTTCTTGCTAGCTTTCTTATTCTTTCCTTCTTCCTTTATTATTGTCACTGACACCGGTTAATATCGAGGAACCTTTACTGAATTCTTACTACACGTCACGCACTGAGTTAAGCACTTTACACACATTATCCCACTTAATCCTTAGAATTATTTGAAGTAAGAAATAATATTACTGTCTTCAGTGTCTGAATGAGCAAAAACACATCAAAGCAGTTAGATAACCGGTCTGTGCTGATCAGCGAGTAACTGACGCAGTTGGATGCGAACCTCTGGTTTCACCTCTAGGTCCATGACTTAAGTAAGTCCCTAGCAAATGATCTCCCCTACCTTCAAATAGCACAGGCTCTCGGTTTTCCCCTTCTAGCCACCCGCCCACCTCTGTCCCTTTGCTGCTGCTTCTGGCTACTGTTCAGTTCCACTTTGTCCTTTTGTTAATCTCCTAGAATCATGGTTTAACTCATTGTCTCTATTTCCCTTTTTTTTTTAAATTTTATTTATTTGACAGAGATCACAAGTAGGCAGAGAGGCAGGCAGAGAGAGAGGGAGAAGCAGGCTCCCTGCTGAGCAGAGAGCCCGATGTGGGGCTCGATCCCAGGACCCCAGGATCATGCCCTGAGCCAAAGGTAGAGGCTTAACCCACTGAGCCACCTAAGCGCCCCTTTGTCTCTATTTCTTGTCTACCCCTTTCTTTCTCAGCCTTCAGCACTGCTTTTAAGGACTGTTACTGACAAGATTATGGCAACTCTTTGGAATTTCTAGTTACAGATGGCTGAAAAAAACCCATTTCATCCTTATTTTACCTGGATGTTGTAATTTTTCTAAACTATGGAAGGTTACCATGGATAATGGGTATTTTGCTTTGGGCAATACTGAAAGGCCATACTGGAAGTACCTATCAAATTTCACTCAAATTTTTCTAAGAATCCCAGACCAGAATATAAAACAGGACTGCTTTCGAACCTGGCTTACTTGTAATTTTTGTTTTGTAGTTAAATTTTATCAAATATTGTCCCATGAAAATTTTATCACAATTACTTCTACTTTGAAGATCTGCCACTCAATTCTTTTTCCATCAAAGTGGAAATTCCTCGTGCTAAACAACTATGTAGAGAAAAGAAAGACATGGAAATAGGATGGACACTGCCTGACACTGTCTAGTCAATGGATCGGTAACTGATGAGGCATTTACACTGAGTTACTGATCACTCTGTAGCAGGAAGAGTGCTTGTAGATTACAGATATTTAGGTGAGAATGAAGCTGTCACCTTTGGAATTTGTTCAGAACTGGTCCTTTGTTTCTCTTCACCAGATTAAGCTTATAGACAGTAAGGGCAAAGTGTCAACACACCTTCCACCCTCTGACAATCTTGTATAGCTCGGGCTGAGTCATACGCTGAATGGTTATTCACGGGACATACGGATTCTTAGAATCTGAAGCAATTTTAGAAATCACTGACTCCAAAACCTTCATTAGCTAAGACACAGAGGCCCAGGGCGGATAGCTGGCATGCTCAAGGTCAAGAGAGAACAGCTCAAGTTAGACTCCACATCACCTGATTTCCATTCTGATATTCTTGCCACATGCCTTGGCACTTGGCAGTGACCTGTGAGTGAATCACTAATAACTACCTGTGTGCTTTTAAAGCTACAATCTACTGCACCTAGTTGCAGACACAGGCACACTCATGTTCATGTTTGCTTCTCCTCCTATCTAAAAACAACTAAAAACTACATTTTCTTCCCAATGATTTATTTGAGAGAGAGACACACACATAGAGAACGAGAAGGGGGATGGGCAGTGGGAGAGGAAGACAAGTAGATTCTCCACTGAGCAGGGAGCCCAATGTGGGGCTCGAGCCCAGGATCCTGAGACCACAATCTCTGAGCGGAAATCAAGAGCTGGACGCTCAACTGACTGAGCCACCCAGCTGCCCCCCCACCCCAAACTACATTTTAATGTTAAATCTAGGTGCTCTCCTGTACTCGTTTTGTTCATCTGATTCTTGGGGACTCCCCGTCCCTATCTTCACGCAGTGTAGTAAGAATACAGCAGTTCCTTTATGAAAGTCTCCTCCTGCTGAATATCTCAAATATTTTGACAACTCTGACACAGGATTGAAGAAAACTGGGACAAGTGATCAAAATGTCCTGGGGATAAAAGAATAGAGGGGACATTTCAAAGGTAAATGAGTGGATGGCTATTACTTGTGAGAAAGAACAAAAAAGGGTTTTCTATGAAGGTTGAGAAATACTAGTTTTTTAGTCATTTAACCCAACCAAACCACCTAAACGAGCTGCCCCAAAGTCTCACCAAAAGTAATTCTTTAATTGCTCCATTTAAGCCAAGTGCTCTCAGTAAGAAGCATGGCCATCTGAAGCTCACAGACACACACGCTGGCTAACTGGTAAAAGTTACAGAAGCTGAAAAGTTATGACACGATGCAAGACTGACTCTGATGTCACCAGTGTTGTTTGGTGTCATGCCACAGGGAATGAAACACATGGAGGTTGTCACTAGCTTCTTAGTCCCAGAGTTAGCTGTCCATCATGGCGAGCCCTCCTGAGCGTTTCAAGTCTGACTAGACGGCAGCAGGGACATCAAACACGTGATCTGCAAGTCTGAACATCTGGTTATAGTATTTTTCTGTACTACTAGTTTGTTCGAATGGTCACGGAGTTAGTTACTTTAGAGAACTGTTTTTTCCTAAATCTTAATCTACATAAATTTACAGACGGAAGGAACGTTAAAGCTCAAAGAGTCTGCTGACTGGCATTTCTCCCTTGCAGTGGAACAGGGACAAATGCTGTTCAAGACTGATTCTGAGGTGCTTTAAGATACCAAAATGCCTTAATGAGCAAAGATAAAATGATACTCCTGTCACCTGTATTCAGTACACTTTTTTAATTTTTATTTTTTTTTAAGATTTTTTTTTTAAAAGATTTTTTTAATTTATTTGACAGGTCACAAGTAGGCAGAGAGGCAGGCAGAGAGAGACAGGAGGAGGCAGGCTCCCTGCTGAGCAGAGAGCCCGATGCGGAACCCGATCCCAGGACCCTGAGATCACGACCCGAGCCGATGGCAGAGGCTTAACCCACTGAGCCACCCAGGCGCCCCAAGTACACTTTTTTAAAAAGTTTTTTTTTTTTTACTTTTTTTTTTTTAAAAGATTTTATTTATTTGACAGAGAGATCACAAGTAGGCAGAGAGGCAGGCAGAGAGAGAGGGGGAAGCAGGATCCCTGCTGAGCAGAGAGCTCGATGCGGGCCCGATCCCAGGACCCTGAGATCATGACCCAAGCCGAAGGCAGAGGCTTAACCCACTGAGCCACCTAGGCGCCCCAAAACTTTTTTTTTAGATTTTATTTATTTGTCAGTGAGAGAGCAAGCGGCGGGGTGGCAGGCAGAGCGGCCAGAGGGAGAAGCAGGCTCTCTGCTGAACAAGAAGCCCAATATGGGACTTGATCCCAGGACCCTGGGATCATTACCTGAGCTGAAGGCAGACGCCTAACGGACTGAACCACCCAGGTGTCCCATCAGTCCACTTTTATCACATTTTAATTCTTTGTAAATTAATACACCACATGGTGACAACTTCCAGCCAGATTATCTGATCAACCAGAATATCCCTGGGCTCAGGAATCAGGAGTCATCTAGTTCAGAAATTCAGCTCTGCAGCTGGGGTGAACAGATCCCTTGGATCTCAATGTGTTCAACTGTGAAACAGGGAAAGTGCTAGCCGTATCTGCAGGCTGTGGTACAGATTAAAAGAGAAAATACCTGTAAAAGTGTCACATGTGGATGTCCTTGAGGCCACTTTAAAAATATTGACATTTGAGCAAATATTTTATATAAGTCTATCTATACCGAACTTAAACTTCGAGGCTTCTTTTAACTGGCCTGGCCGCTGCCCACCTCACGATTAAACTAAATTAAACCTACAGCAAGTTTCAAAAATAAAGGTTTGTAAATTGCACCTCATACTCCCAGGAAGAAGCCCATTGGCCACAAAGCTACTAAAGCTTCTGCTTCAAGGCCCTTCCTTTGCAAAGGCCCCTTTTAAGGCCCTGGGGGGTTGGGGCGGTGGTGGAGGCAGGAGCTAAGGACCAGTTCACATGGTCATATGTATCCATGAAACTTATAAGCTATTTTTGTATCCTTTTTCCTAAAAAAAGGTCCCCACGATTATATAAGCTTCAGGTCCCAAATCCAAGATTTGGATCTGGGATTTAAAAAAAAAAAAAAAAGCAACCACCATAACAAAACTAGGCACTGGTCAGAAAATCCTTCTACTCCCAGGATCCCGTGGGTACAGAGCTTCAACCAAGGTCTTCCAAATGACAGGCATACTCCCCAACTAAGTTCCACTGGGGGTTCCAGGTGGGGGTGGGGCATTTGGCAGCAGGGGGTTCTTGGCTGTCGGTGGATGCATAGGCCTGAGGAGGGGTGAGGCAGAGAAGGCTCTGACAGGATTGAGAATGGTAGGCAGGGAGAGCCAGCTGGGGCGTGGGATGCAAGGGTGGTATGTGGGAAGCAAATGTGGAAGAGAAGGGGCACAAAGACTGTCAAATGTAGACTTTGGGTACACTGTCACCCCTAGGCGAGTGTGTGGAGTAATGGACTGCCTACAACCCCTCTTCCTTGCTCAATAACAGTCTGACACACAGAGGCTGAAATGCAGTGTACATCAAGAGACTACAGGAGGCAAGGGAATACTGCCAGAGCTAGGGCGGGGAGAAGGGAGGGAAGGGGGGTACCCTGGGGTAGGGGTGGGATGAAGTGGCCCGTATTGCATATGCTAAAGCAGTGTGTTTCAGCCAGCAGGGGCATCCGTTTAAGTCGAAGAGAGAGGAGAGGATTGCAGAAATCATCCAGCAGAGATGTTTATCACCTGTGAAAACAGGCCCTTTCTGGGCACAGTGAGAAGCAATGGGCTGACTGGGCTCCCACAGTACACCCCCCTCCCCTCCTCTCTGATGGGTCTGCCCCTCCTCTTGCCTCTTCTTTTCTTTTCCTGCCCTTTCTGTTCCTGTTTTCTCCTCTTCCTTCCCTTGTACAGGCCTGAAGTATCTTAACCCCCCTTTTAAAAAGATTTTATTTATTTTATTTATTTGAGATAGTGAGGGAGAGAGTAAAAAAGAGAGAGGATGAGCAGGGAGAAGGGGCAGAGGGAGAGGGACTCCCGGCTTAGCACAGAGCTCGAGGGACTCAATCCCAGGACTGTGAGATCATGACCGGAGCTGAAGGCAGACACTCAACCCACTGAACTGCCCAGGTGCCCCCTCTCCCCCATTTTCAATGCTTTCTGGATTTTATACATTATGGGTTCTCTCTCAGTAATGTCTAGCTAGTTTCCAGTAACATGGGTTTTCCTCCCCTTTTAATTCATGGCATTGGTCTTCAGTGGAGAAATGGCCCTTTGCTCCTGTTGTGACTTGATCTGGCCTAGGGCTGCCCAAGGGTTGCCCTGTCCCATTGCCAAGTGGCTAATTAGCTGCTCTTTCTCCAACCCTCCCAAATACTTGTCATGAGAATTTCTCTCTTGTGTTTAGATTTGCCAAATCTAATCTTTGTAAATACAAACAAGGTGAGACTTTTTCCTTAGCAGGCATTTTGGCAAATGAAACAATAAATGCTTTCTTCCAGCCAAGATTCTAACAAGAAGAAAGATAACAGCATTACACCCTGTAATTGTCCTCATGAATCTGAACAGGTGTAATTGTTGGGTTCTCACTCTACCTGAGATCATATGTGGTCCCTCTTTAGTCTTTTTTTAAGTCTAGAATTCAGTGAATTTTTGTCTATTCACAATGTTGTGCAAGCATCCCCAGTGTCTTAATGCCAGAACATTTCTATTCCCCGGACAAGAAACCTCACCCCTCCTAGCAGTCACTCCCAATTCAACCCACCTTTCATCCCCTGGCAACCACAACCACAAGCCCACCTTCTGTCTTTAAGAAATCTTATACTGGCGTCTCCTGAGTGACTCAGCTGGTTGAGCGAGGAGTCTCAGGATTGAGTTCCCCATTGTGCTCCCTGCTCAGCAGGGGTCTGCTTCTTCCTCTGACCTTCTCCCTCTCATGCTCTCTCTCAAATAAATAAATAAAATCTTAAAAAAAAAAAAAAAAGAATCTGCTTATTCCAGGGACGCCTGGGTGGCTCAGTAAGTGGTGGCTTTTGGCTCAGGGCTCAGGTCATGATCCTGGGGTCCTGGGATCGAATCCCACAACAGGCTCCTGGCTCGGTGGGAAGCCTGCCTCTTCCTCTGCCTGCTGCTCCCCCTGTTTGTGCTCTCTGTCTCTCTGACAAATAAATACAATCTTAAAAGAAAAGGGGGGGGGGCGCCTGGGTGGCTCAGTGGGTTAAAGCCTCTGCCTTCGGCTCAGGTCATGATCCCAGGGTCCTGGGATTCAAGCCCCGCATCGGGCTCTCTGCTCTGTGGGGAGCCTGCTTCCCCCTCAATCTCTGCCTACTTGTGATCTGTCTGTCAAATAAATAAATGAAAATTAAAAAAAAAAAAAAGGAATGTGCTTATTCTGGGCATTTCATATAAACAGAATCATACAGAATGTGCCCATTTCTCAGCATGACATTAACATAACAAAAACATCAGGGTAACAGTTTCAAGGTCCATCCATGCATTCATCTGTCGGAGCACAAATAGTTGTTTCCACTTTTTGGCCTTTATAACAATGCTATCAACATTTGTGTATAAGTTTTTGTGTGAACACACGCCTTCAATTCTCTTGAGTATAGAACTAAGAGTGGCATGGCTAGATCACGCTGTAACTATTTAACTTTGAGACACTGCTCAACTGTTTCCCATGGTGGCTGTACTGTTTTCCACTCCCATCAGCGACCCATGAGGGTTCCAAGTTCTCCACAGCCTCACCAACACTTGCTTATTCCATTTTTTTTTTTTTAAATAACCATGAAGTGGTATGTCACTGTGATTTTAATTTGTATTTCCTAAATGACGAATAAGCTGAGCATTTTTCTGTGTGCTTATTGGCCATTTGTATGTCTTGCTTAGACAAGTGTCTATTCATATCCTTTGCCCATTTTTTAACTGAGTTATGACTTTTTATTATTGAATTATAAGAGTTCTTGACAGATTCTGGGTACTAGATCCTTATCAGATATATGGTTTACAATTTTTTTTAATTCGATGGGTTATCTTTTCATTTTCTTGGTAGTATCCTCTGATGTACAAAAGTTGGAAATGATCTACTTCTTTCTATATCGAGCATTTCAATATTACTTGAAGATTTGGGAAGAATTTAAAAAACATTTTAAAATTATATATTTTATTTATTTATTTTTTAAAGATTTTATTTGTTTATTTGAGAGAGAGTGAGAGGGGAGAGGTCAGAGGGAGAAGCAGACTCCCTGTTGAGCAGAAAGCCTGATGCAGGACTTGATCCTGGGACTCCAGGATCATGACCTGAGCTGAAGGCAGTCGCTTAACCAACCTAGCCACCCAGGAGCCTTATTTTTAAAAATTTTTTTTAAGTGGGCCCACACTCAGCATGGGGCCCAATGCTGGGCTTGAACTTATAAACCTGAGATCAAGACCTGAGCTGGGTCAAGAGTCAGATGCTCAACCCACTAAGCCACCCAGGCACCCCTAAAAATTACATATTTTAGAATAAAATAATACTTTATAAAACCAAAGGATAAGACTTGAAAAAAACTGGGAGCTTTTGGTGATCTGATGACCTAAGTCCCCACAAATAATTATGTCAGGTTCTTAGTATAAATAATATAAATGCATACCATCTAGTTCCTAGTTTTGCTTTTGTTTACTACTCTTTCATTTTTCATTAAAAAAAAAATTATTTAAAAATAATCTCTACACCCAACATGGGGCTTGAACTCACAACCCTGAGATCAAGAACTGGATACTCTACTGACTGAGCCAGCTGGGTGCCCCTGTTTACTACTGTTTCAGAAGAACCAACAAAGAATTTAAAAATGGAGTCAGATTATCCTTTGGCTAGAGAATGAGGATTTCTAGAAGCACTTACAGCTCAACGTTTTTTGTCAGGGCCCCAGTATATTGGTACTCGAACTATAATCAATCTTTCCCCCTTTTGTCGGAGGTAGATACCATAGGAGCCTTACAGGGCACAACTCCAGCTGGCCTGCTTGCTGGCTTCCAAACTGAAGTTTTGTATTTATGGACAGCGATCCAGAGTGGTGTCCAAGTCCATCTGAGTTTAGAATTGCTACCACAGCAGAAATCGGAAACTTCAGGAGCTAGAAGGCCTGACCATGTCTACGTGGATGCCACTTCTCATTACAGCATACACAACTATACAGTGATCAGAACTTTAACCTCCTGGGATCTCATATCCTCCTCAGATCTGCACACAACATGCGCGCATGAATCCTTTTTCTTTTACAGTGAACTGCCTACAAAATTACTATCTCACTGTTTATAATTTTATGTAGCAGTATGACCATGTAGGCTTTTCTTATGAAAATGCCATAGCAACATGAATACTTGGTATTGAAAGCATCTTTAATGGACGAAAGCTTTTTATTTTGCATTTAAACTTAGCCTGTGCTTGGACTGGGGGCATTTATTTATTTATTGTTGTTAAAAGATTTCATTTATTTATTGACAGAAAGAGAGAGAGCACAAACAGAGGGAACAGGAGAGGGAGAAGCAGACTCCCCACCTAGCAGGGAGCCCGATGTGGAACTTGATCCCAGGACCCCGACCCGAGCTGAAGGCAGATGCTTGACTGACTGAACCACCCAGGTGCCCCAGAGTGGGGCGTTTACATAGTCAACTTGTTGACTTCATGTGAGCCAAGAACAAAACTTGGGTCTGATCATTTTTTGGCCTGATCTTCGCCCTGCTTTCTGACCAATGTCCTTATAGCTAGAAAGCAGTAACATTCTACCAGAAGCCTCTATTACTAACAACTTTGGTACATACGGCGCTTAGATAGAATACTTCATTCAAGGTGTCCGGAATTTAATGAATCTCGCTTTATCTTCAAAGCCAGTGCCTGAATAGAGAGGAACTTGGATTTAAAAACCAGTCCATTTTAAGCCCAAAGGCAATTCTTACCCAGAAATTACTTATCTTTATTTTTAGTGTCTTACTCGCTACCTCCCTTCTCATTTTGAAAACAGGCAGAAATAAAGACACATGCAACATCTTTTGGGCTGCATGAATCATGGACAGGCTTTGAAGGTCTCTAGGGAACTACTGAGGCTTCACCATGAGAACTCCAGGGGGGTTCCTAAATCTCCTGGTCCCCGACTTCAGCAGTTGCTGGAAAAATGTCAACACACACACACACACCCTACCTTAAACAGTCTATGCTTGAGAAGGGCAGTTTGCCTAGAACAGCTTTTCCTGGCAGCTGCAACTAGGCCACCTCATTTTTGTTAAAGCTACAAGTCACAGTTTATTAACTGTATTCAGAAATGTGAGTCAGTCGATGAAGAGAAGGCTGGAGTGCTCGAGGTAGGTGACGCAAGCCAGAAAGGGAAAGATGGAACTAGGAGTCCAACCCCCTTATGGAAAAAATTCCTCCATATTTAACCTTCTCATCAAAAGTGTGAAACAGACAGTGGAGGTAAGGATATGAGTTAGATGGTAGAGATGACCATGATATCATTGATATAATAATATTAACAGTAACATTCAGTAAGAAGAATATATTTGAAGAACAAGTGATGTTAGCAAATGGCATTTCTAACAAGTTCCTAGGACACAAGCCAGGAGATGCTAGGAGGTGCCCATGCTGCTGGTCTCAAGACCATGCTTGGAAAGGGAGGGATAAGTATTTATTAAGGGAAGGAAGGAACAATTATTTAATTATAATTATTTAAAACTACTTTGGGGGCGGGGGACGCCTGGGTGGCTTGGTCTGTTAAGCATCTGCTTTTGGCTCAGGTCATGATCCCAGGGTCCTGAGATGAGCCCCGAGTTGGGAGCCTGCTTTTCCTTCTCCCTCTGCCTGCCGCTCCCCCTGCTTGTGCTCACTTGCTCTCTATCAAATAAACAAAAATCTTAAAAAACAAAACTACTTTGGGTCAAAGGTTTACACATTTTACCTCATTCAGTCCCACCGAGCTTCCCAATTTGCTCTCCCCACTTTTCCAGGGCAGAGGAGAATGAACACATCTGCGCCACGGGTATGACTGAGTGATTCTCTGGAAGTCGGGCATTTCTTTGATGACTACACTATTTTTAAAAATTCACGTAAACTTCACACTCTTTCCAAATATTGCTTGTTATGAATTAAATCCAATTTAAGTAACTATTAGATAAACTGCTTAATGCTTAACCTTAATCCTTTAGTGAAACTGCCCTTTGGGAACATGAGGAAATGGATGGCTGAAGTTTAATAATTAGTCTGTGGTGATGCAACTAGTACATACTTAATCTGAACACAGTCTGCACCTGGGCCAGCAGGTATTGGAAGACAATGCACATCCCACTCTTTTATGCCGCCATTTTACCCCCACCTACCCGAAAGGTCTATCAGGTTTTTCTCTCTGACTCCTTTATGGGTCCTCTATTGTTCTAATCAAACTGGACCACCTGCTGTTCCTCAGATTCTCTTACTTTTCCTCATCTTCACATGTATGTTCATTATTCTTTGTAGCTAGAAAGATTCTTTCTACCTTACTAGAATCTTCTATAACCTTTAAGGTCCAGCTGAAATACCATTTCCTTTTTGAAGACCAGTCCCATTTTTGAAAGGCTGCTGCACTGAACACCTCCAGTGAGTTCTGATGGTGCCCAGACAGATTTAAGGTCAGTGGGTATATAATTATTTTTGTTGAATTAGGTTGGGCATATAATCTCATGGGTCCAAATTTCCACATGCCTCTGTAAATGAATGATTCTATTTGACATTAAAGTTATAATGGCATTCAAAACATGAAGTTTTGGGGCACCTGGGTGGCTCAGTTGGTTACGCATCTGCCTTCAGCTCTGGTCATGATCCCAGAGTCCTGGGATTGAGCCCTGCTTCCGGTTCTCTGCTCAGCAGGGAGTCTCCCTCTCCCACTGTCCTTCCTCCCTGCTCTTGCTCTCTCTCTCTCTCAAATGAATAATCTTTAAAACACAAACAAACCAAAAAACAAAACAGAGCATGAAGTTTTGTGCAATGTAAGATATCGAAGTGCAGACAAAAAGGAGATGAAAGAATGTATTTAAAAGAAATTGCCAGGGGTGCCAGGGTGGCTCAGTCCATTGAGTGTCTGGCCCTTGATTTCAGCACAGGTCTTGATCTCAGAATTATGAGATGGAGTCCCACGTCAGATGTGGCACTGGGCGTGAAGCCTGGTCAGGATTCTCTCTCCCCCTCTGCCCCACTACCCTCTCTTAAAAAAAAAAAAAAAAAAAAAAAAAAAAAAAAAAAAAATCTTCAAAGAGAAAGATTTAGATTATGATAAAATCTATAGCTATGAATTAGAATAAAGTCTCAAAATGTAGACTTTACCTAGACTTTAAGAATTGGAAGAAGGGGGCGCCTGGGTGGCTCAGTGGGTTAAGCCGCTGCCTTCGGCTCGGGTCATGATCTCAGGGTCCTGGGATCAAGTCCCGCATCGGGTTCTCTGCTCAGCAGGAAGCCTGCTTCCCTCTCTCTCTCTCTCTCTCTGCCTTCTTCTCCGTCTACTTGTGATCTCTCTCTGTCAAATAAATAAATAAAATCTTTAAAAAAAAAAAAAAGAATTGGAAGAAGACTTGAAAATCATCTAAGACTACCCCCTTATTTTCTAGTAATAGAATTTCTGGACCCTGTTTGTATTATGGTCAGAAGTCACATTTGTTTAGTTAATGCTGTTTAATTTCCATCTAGCTTGGCTTTGGTCTCTTTATATTGTAATTTCAGTGCTACCGGAAGAAAGCTTTTTGCACTGAGGAACAGATTTAGTTCCGAAGGGCCAGACCTGACTTTGGTCCAAGGGGAACTGAACTGCAGAACCTACTTTGATTTTAAAGGTTTTTAACCTTAGTCATGCCAACCTGAACCTCTGAGGAATGAATCCTTACCCCATCAAGTGCAATTTCTTCCTTCCTTCCTTTAAAAAAAAAAAGAAAAGATTTATTTATTTATTTGAGGGAGAGAGAGAGGAGGGGCAGAAGGAGAGAGAGAGAATCCTAAAGCAGACTCCCTGAACGGGGAGCCCAAAATAAGGCTCAATCGCATGACCCTGAGACTATGACCTGAGAGGAAATCAAGAATAAGACACTTAGGGGCGCCTGGGTGGTTCAGTCGTTAAGCATCTGTCTTCAGCTCAGGTCATGATCCCACTGTCCTGGGATCGAGCCCCACATTGGGCCGAGCTTTTCCCTCTCCCACACCCCTGCTTGTGTTCCCTCTCTCACTGTGTCTGTGTCAAATAAATAAATAAAATCTTAAAAAAAAAAAAAAATCAGCCTCTTAACCGCTGGAACCACCCAGATACGGCCCAGGTGCAATTTCTGATTGGTCTAACAGCCAAGCCACAGTCATGGCCAACACTAGAGGAGACCACTCATACTAAGTAGGTGGCCATCTAGTCCAGTTGGCCAGCTCCAGCTTTGGCCGCTGAGAGGTATTTCATGTGCTGACTCCATCTTGGCTTACCCACATAAGTCAAGAGAACAGGACACCAAGGGCATTTATCTTTTCCACCCCCACACTCTCTTCGCAATCCCAGTGTGATCAAGAGCAGGGACTTTAGAGCGGGGTAGAAACAGGTTTGACTTCCGACAAGTTACTTAACCTCTGAAGGCCCCAGTTTCCTATCTGCATAAGGGTGAGGATAACAGTACTTTAATTATCTCATGGGTAACCTGGCAGGCGTAGGTGGGGTACGTTGAGTACTTCAGATGATGTCGTAGGCATACGAGTCTTTCATGAATGTCAGCGATTGTTACTACAGGCCAGGTGTGGTGAATGTTAACATACTCCATCAACAAGAATTGTGTTCTCTGCTCTTTGTACAAGCCTCTCCATGGTGTTTTAAGCCCCCCCTGATTCCATTATGATACCAACACTGACTCCTAAAACCCTATCTGTATTCCAACTTCTCTCCTGAGCTCAAGCTTGGGTTTTTTAACTCTTAAGCCACCTGGAGGTGGCCTGGGAACCTAGAGCAAATCCAAAACAAGACCACTGCCTGGCAGGGCCCAGTATGGGACGCTCCTCTTGACCTCTCTGCATTTGTGAGATATCATTATTTTTCCAGCAGAAGGACTGAGTAGGTTTTTTTTTTTTTTTTAATTGCTTCTTCATCCTCCATTTAATCAGCGGCCAAGTCATATAGTCACATGCTCACTTAGTCAATAAATACTTCTTGCCTTTTTCAGAAGCCAGGTACGGTGTTCCACTCTGGGAAATACTGTGGTGGGCAAAACTGACATGGTTTCTGCTCTCATCCACAAATACGGAAACACTAATGGGAATATACAAGTGGGAGGAAATTTCAGTGGGTATGAGAAAGTGCAACAGGGGACATCATACAAAATCAGAGTCAGGGGCTCCTGGGTGACTCAGATGGTTATGTGTCTGCCTTCAGCTTGGGTGGTGATCCCAGGGTCCTAGGATGGAGCCCCACATCTGGCTCCCTGCTCAGCGGGGAGCCTGCTGCTCCCTCCCCCTTTGCCCAACCCTCCCCCTGCTTGTGCTTTCTCTCTCTCTGTCAAATAAATAAGTAAGATCTTTAAAAAATAAAATAAAATAAAGTAAGAGTCAGGAAAGAATTCTCAGATCACAGGAAGTGACAATCTGAACTGAGACGCCAAAGATGAAAGGAGTCTGTCAGGTGAATAATGAATGAAGAACATTCTGGGTAGCTGCATTAGCAGGTACAAAGGCTCCAAGGTAGGAAACCACTTAATGCCTTTCTCTGAGGAACTAAAAAGAAGGCAGTGTGGTTAAAAAGTTGTGAACTTGCTTGAGATGAGGCTGGTAAAGCAGGCAGGGGCTTACTAATTGTGTACGGAAGGGTTCTGAGCCAGAGAAGCACCGGATCTGACCACTTTGCTTGGGGGTGGAGGTGGGGGCAAGAACAGAATTAGAGACCAGTTGGGAGGCTACTCCTGTGGTTCTGGTGACAGATGGCTGGCGGCTGTGGCGAAGGAGAAAAGGGGATGTATTGGAGACACAATTTGGAGGCGATATTGACAGGACTTGGGGACTGGGATGTGGGGAGAGGTTGAAAGGGAGGTGCAAGGCTGAGTCTTAGATTTCTGGTGTGAGCAGCTGTAGATGCAAGTGTATGCAGAAGCTACTTTTCAAAAGATTCTGTGAAAATACTCACATGAGATCCCTATCTTCCCCTCTTGGTGCAACCATCTTGTCTCCGAGTC
Source organism: Lutra lutra (assembly GCF_902655055.1). Classification (NCBI taxonomy): domain Eukaryota; kingdom Metazoa; phylum Chordata; class Mammalia; order Carnivora; family Mustelidae; genus Lutra; species Lutra lutra. Next base: position 42,816,515 of record NC_062285.1, read on the forward strand.
CATATAACCATCTGGATCATTGTTCTTTCTCGCTGGCTTCCGTACTTCCTGTGTCTGCTTCAAATCACCCCATGCTGATAATCACCCCATTATTTTCCCAATACAGCTCTGGTCATATTATTTCTCTTTCAAATACCTCCCATGGTTCCCTATCACTGACTTAATTAAGCACGAACCCCTTGCTTTGGCTCTCCAGGCTCTATGATCTACCTTTCCAGACTTCTTTATTATTTTTTTTATTGGGGGGGGAGGGGCCGAGGAAGAGGGAGGGAGAATCCCAAGCAGCCTCCATGACTGGCGCAGAGTCCAACGTGGGGCTCCACCCCAGGACCCCAAGATCATGACCCGAGGAGAAATCAAAAGTCGGACCCTCAACTGACTGGACCACCCAGGTGCCCCTCTGGTCTGATTTCCACCTCTTCTCTATTTAAGTCCTGTTTTAGTGCCAGTGGACTACTTCCTGTTCCACCATATCCACTCCATGTCTACCACTCCAACGCCTTTGCTCACGGTATTCCCTTCCGTCTCACCATCTCAGTCTGCTGGAACCTTATTCAGCTTTCAAAGTTCATTAAAGGTCCAATCTCTCAATCTCATACAGCTTTGTAATTCTCTTATGGCACTTAGATTTCTGTCTTTTATTTATTTATTTATTTATTTATTTATTTATTTGACAGAGAGAGATCACAACTAGACGGAGAGGCAGGCAGAGAGAGAGAGAGAGAGAGAGGGAAGCAGGCTCCCTGCTGAGCAGAGAGCCCGACGCGGGACTTGATCCCAGGACCCTGAGATCATGACCTGAGCCGAAGGCAGCGGCTTAACCCACTGAGCCACCCAGGCGCCCCAGATTTCTGTCTTTTATTGTGGCTGTTAGAGTACTTATCTCCAGCTCATTCCCTACCCCCGAACTGTAGACAATACTTTGGAGTGCCTGGCTCTGATTACTCATACTGCAGGGTCCATTGTAGGGTTTAACTCCCAGTAGGTACCTTTGCTTGAATTTACTTGGAACAACTTGTGTTATGGATGAGGGAGCAGAAGGCTAGCTGAGGACAAAGCACAAGCAGACACCCCTCAAGCTCTCCCCTCCCTCCACTCCTGGATGGGATAGGTGTAACATTCCTCCAGGAAACTTCCAGCTATCTTATTGTTAATGCTTGGCTAGAGGGAAAAATAGCCTTAGCTTGATAATAGCAATGCAACCAGTGTCCAGAGGGTCTTCTTTAGCATATCAAAGTCCTTTTGGACACCTCCCATTTTCTCTACCTCTCCCAACTCCGGAGTATATAAATGGCCACTCTTCACAACCCAGGTGCCGAAGTTTTTTTGGCCCACAGGTCCTGTCCCTGTGCTTTCATAAAATCACCTTTTTGCGCAAAGATGTCCCAAGAATTCTTTCTTGGCCCTCAGCTCCAGACCTCACCAACATTCCAGAACTATATCATTAAGTATCCTAAAGAGTAATAAGACCCCAGGTGTTGAAGGGGAGGTTATTTTCAACACCATAGCAAAACACCATAGCAAAATTGACCTTCCATCAAATTCCTTGTGATCTTACAAAAGACAAACATACATGCATCCCTTTAATGGAGTTTTCTGGCTGTTAAAATAATCCAAGGCAGCGGTACTCAGAAACTTATCCTTTCCTTGAAGTACTGAATATAAAAAATTACGGCGTCTAACTCAGGATTTTTCAAACTACTTGTAACCGACTAATAGGTCCTGAAACTAATTTAGTGAGACAAAGCAGTGCTGAAAAACAAAACAGAAACTAGCTACATACACAGCTTATATAAGGATAAAGAATGTTCCCTGAAACTTTTGTTTCATATATATATATGAAATCAAAAGTCGGACCCTCAACTGACTGGGCCACCCAGGTGCCCCTCTGGTCTGTAGAAATTTTATATATATATATATATATATATATATATATATATTTGGGTCATGATTAAATATTTCTTACCATGGGTTGCAGTCACAAAGGTTTGAAAGCTACTGCATAATGATTTACTGCCTACCCCAAGATCAGTACATAGAACTTGAGCAGGAAAAGTAAGATGTTAAGAAAATAGCAATGAGACTGTCTAATTAAAAGTTATTCACACTTTAGGGGCACCTGGGTGGTTCAGTCTGTTAAGCATCTGACTCTTGATTTTTAGCTCAGATCAGGATCTCAGGGTTGTGAGATCAAGCCCCTTTCTCGCTGGAGCATAGAGCCTGCTTAAGATTCTCTCTCTCCCTCTGCCCCTTCCGTCTCCTCACCCCAAACTCTCTCTCTCTAAAAAACAAAAACTCTTATTAAAAAAAAAAAAAAAGATTCATACTTTAAAATGTGAATGTCTGATATACCTAACTCTTCCCTTGGGGTATCTGTAAGTGCCTTTAACCCACATTAATTGTGAATTAATAGAAAGTGGGTCAGAATCATTTTGGACTATAAGCCTTCTTGGTACATCTGACAAGGATTTCCTCTAGTATCCCCATTACCCAAGACAGCGGGGGTTCTGGAACCAGGAACTCCATTGCTCTAGGTTACAATACGCAGAAATGGTAATACCTTTGTAAGGAAAACATTTACAACCAGAGTGCACTCTTTCTTCCATGCACGTGTCAAGCCTATCAGTTTCTGTCTGCATGTAGATATTTAATCCATACCTAGAAAACACAATCCTATATATCAATGTGGAATAGCTATGCCTGATACCAGGCAACAACAGCACATGGGAGATAGGAAGGGGGGATCTGGGAAACGGCAGAATGTCAAGGGGGGTTCAGGAGTACAGTAGATGTTTTACACCAAGTGTTTATCGCTTGATGACTGATGGTGATGGGAGGAGAGTAGAGGGAAAGGATATGGAGAAAACAATTTCCCAGTCAGCTGTATGCCCCATGATAGCACGGCAGTAGCTCCCCAGGAGTGCACAGGCAGTATTCGATCACATCAGCACAAAACAGACAAATTCCAAGCCCTAATTTCAGCCCTAGGTCCATTCAACAGGTTGCCCCAAATAATTTGTTGCTACTTATGTTACATTCTCAATTTATAGTGGAGAAATCAGTGAGCTTCCAAATGAATGAATGTAAACACTCTTAATTGCCAATTACAACACCAACAAATAACTGGGTGAGAAACAAGTCTCAAGGAGTAGAAGTTCAAAGCTGCTGTGGTGTGAAGAATTCTAGATTGGGGGTTTTGATAAATCTGGGTTAGATCTGAGAGATACTGAGGTGCCTTTTGCCTCCAAAGTTTTACACTTCTACAAGGGAGGGAAAAGGGGAACTTTAGTTGGAAGAAAGGAAGATCAGCTTGGTTTTATCTGAAAAAAGCAAGTAACAATTATATCAGCTGCTAAGATTATTTAAATATAAATTAATGCCTCTCACATTATCTAGATCTAGTTAACACCCTTAGGTGATATCATATTCAATGTCTCTACTGACTACTGGATACATTCCAAACTTCTTTCTGGCATTTAAGGAATCCCACATCTAACTTTTATCCCCAACTTCTCATGACTCTGATCTCTAATATGCTCTTGTCCCAGTCCTGTTTGCTTAATTCTTCCCTACCCCTACTCTCCCAGCTGGAAGTCCCATAACCTTCATAAAACCTTCCAACTACTCAAATGTTTATGCATCAGCTCTTGACCTTTGAATTCCTATAGGACTTTACAAGCTGTCCTTTTAGGTAGGCATTAGTGTCCTCATTTCATAGATAAGCAATTGAGGCCCAGAGGGGTTAAGGGACTCGCCCAGGGTCCCACGGTCCACCAGCAGCAGCAAGGTTGGGTCTGACTTGCTTGCCTTCCCAAGTCCACACTTTTTTTTTTTTTTTTTCTCATTGTGCCATGCTGCTTCCTTGTATTAAGAAACCAAGGAGGAAGGATGCAGCAAAAAAGCCTATAAAGCAGTTACAATACAGCTTGTTGTGACATAAAGTCAGACACATCACATCCTTTGAACCATATGGGTAATAAACGTTTGGAGTAGCATAGTTTTTATTTTTTTTTAAAGATTTTATTTATTTATTTGACAGAGAGAGATCACAAGTAGACGGAGAGGCAGGCAGAGAGAGAGAGAGAGAGGGAAGCAGGCTTCTTGCTGAGCAGAGAGCCCGATGTGGGACTCGATCCCAGGACCCTGAGATCATGACCTGAGCCGAGGGCAGCGGCTTAACCCACTGAGCCACCCAGGCGCCCCTGGAGTAGCATAGTTTTTAAAGGGGGTTGTCAGTCCTGTTTCCCAAGCCCAGTATTAAAATGATATCCCAGGATAAATAACAGGTGACTAAAGTTAAGAGGGGGGTTAAAGCAACAAGGTATAAGAAGAAAACATCAGAAACAAGACAGAAAAGAAAAGTAAGTGTAATATAAGCTGGCAATGCAGAAAAAGACTCCGAACATGCAAGGACAGAATTCGGGGCTTAGGGGCCCACAAAGCTAATACCTAAGTCAGGGAGCCTATCCCTACCGACAAGAAGCGCGCATGTGTGAGAGTTGGTATTAATAACAGACAGCAGTACACATGGACAAAGAGTGGAACTCAAGAGAGAGACAAATAAGGATAGGTCGTGGGGGCACAGGGGAGATCATGGCACGATGAGACGGTGGTGGCGCCAAATGAGGGGCCAGAATGGTACAGCAGGGGTCACAGAGAAAGGTAAAGAGGTTCAGAGGGCACGGCGCCCCCAGACTCGAGGAAAGACTTGTCTTCCTCTCGATAGCTGGTCGGCGTGATTGAAGATTCACATCCGCACCCCACAAAGCCTTCCTGGGTGGCTCGGGAAAGTGAGGGGAGGTCATGTCCCCATTCCCCGGGGACTCCGCGAGGGGGCGGAGCGAAGCAGGAGGGTCCTTACCCATAAAGATGGAGATGATGAGCCGCAGCGCCTGTTCCGACGCGCCCAGGGACGTCGCCAACTTGTTAAGGCTCAGCTCCTCGAAACCAAACCGCAGCACCTTCGCCAGCTCCGCCACCGTTCCCACGTCCCCCTCAGCTGCGGACGCCATCTTTGCTCCGGGCGTCCCCCAGGGACCCCCCAGCTCCGCGCGCCCCGAATGTGGGCACAAGGCTGTAGCTTCACCCCCAATTCCGGCCCGGAGCCCGCCCACGGCGTGCGCATTGGCTGCGGGCCCGCCCAGCGGCTCCAGACTCCCCCGGCTATTGGTCAGCCTGAGACGGGGGCGGGGCCTGGGGCGCAAGGTAGGCAGAGGGCGGGTCTGAACGTTTGTAAAGCAAAGGTGACTCCCGCCGAGAATGAGCGCGGGGCGGGCCGGGGGCGGGGCTTGGAATCGGGAACTGGAGTTGCGATTGGAAAAGTCTAAAGCCGGCGGCGAGGTGATTGTACAACTCGGTTCTAACTGCTTGGGGGAGGAGTCGGTGAGGGTGAGTGTCCTGCCGGCTCGTGCGCTGCCTTCCCATTGGCTGAGGCGGGAGCAGGCGAGAGTCGGGACGGGGGGGGGGGCGGCCGTCACCCCACCGCGAGGTTACTCTCGGTCGCCGGCGCGCCGGGGTTACTGGGGCATGTAACGGAGAGGGCGGGAATTCCTGGAGCGGCTTCGCGAGCGCCTCCTAACGGCAACTCCGGGCCGTTCTCAAACCGTTAGCACGCCGCCTTCACTGCGCATCGCTTTTCGCGCAATCTCCTGTGTTAAACCCTCACCTTTCCCGAGAGGCGAGGAAACCGACGTATGCAGTTTTAGTCTTTGTTGGTTTCATTGACAATAAACGAGTTTGTCACTATGTAAGTAGTGCAGGTTCATGGTAAAGGTTCAAACAGTTTAGAGACATAAAATAAGAGTTCTTTCCTCCCACCTTGCTTCCCAGTCTTACTTCTTACGGGTAACCACCGCTCGGAATGTATTAACGAAAATGTGCCGAGCGCTTCGCGTGTGCCTGGGACTGTGCTGGCCTCTGGGGAATGTAATGATGAACCCAAAGCAATGGAATGGGCATGCTGCACGGTCATAGTGTTAATGCATGTGTAATTGAAAGCAAAAGTAAGTGCTCTGAAGCAAAGGAGCAAGGTGCTATAAGAGTATGTAACAGAAAACTGAGTTTCTTGTAATAACTGGAATTTGCGGAACATTCTTGTACATTATAGCTTATACTTCTGTAGCACTTTGCTCCTCACAGAGCATTTATAACCATATTATTTCATTTAATTTGGCTGTGAAATAGGATGTTAATTATTATGATTCCGTCTCATGGGCAGAGGCTTGGAGAAATTAAGGAACTTGCTAAGTTCCTTTTCCAGTAAGTGGCAGAGACAGAATTTAAACTGAAATCTGTTAAATTTCACTTTCCTCTCCCGCGTTTTTAGGAAAAAAAATAAAAATATGAAATATTCAGAACAGCTGAGAATAAGATACACTCCCCCCCCCCCCCAGATTAGGAAACAAATATCTCATATACAATTGAGGAGCCTAGTATATATGCCTACTCCGTGGCAATTCCCTCCTTCTCAGAGGTCAAAACTTTGCTGACGTTGGTATTTATCAGTCCCAGGCCTATTTTTATACCTTACATAATGTGTACATCTAGAGAGAATATACAGTAAGTTTGCATGCTTTTAAACTTTATATCGCTGGGATTACAGTGAATGGATCATTTTGTAGGTTGTTTTTATGCTTAATATCTTTATTGAGATATAGTCGTGTTTTCATGTGTAGTTCGAATCCACTCATTTACAGTGATGTAATATTCCACATTTAGCTTTTCATGGTTGTGTTGAGGAATACTTGGGTCATTTCCTATTAATTTGTGTATTGTTTTATGACAAACATTGCTGCAGTGAGCATTCTTTAAGCAAGAGTGAGAGTTTCTCTAGGACTGTGACTCCAAACCTTTTTTTTTTTAATTAACTGAGATCTCCTGTATGAAACACATTGCTATCCAGTAAACACACATATTCATAAACTAGACAACATATATAATACTCACACAAACATACCCACAATACACACGGCCATACTGATACTTTCTACTCTATTTTAATTCATTAAAAAATTGCTGATCAGAATCCACTAACTTGATCAATACCTACTGATAGTTTGTGATCCTCACTGAGGAAAGACTTCCCTAGTGTTTATAATCAGGAAGGGAATAATGGGTTGTAGCTTATGCACACTTTTAACTTTATTAGATTTTGTTGAAGTGTCTGGGTAGATGTTATTTAAGACCCTTAAAATATCTGACTTACTGAATAAGTAAAATATATTTGTTAAAGCATCTAGTCAACTGGACCTTGTCTAAAAATGTAAGTTGTGGGATGCCAGGGTGGCTCAGTAGTTTAAGCAACCGACTTGATTTCAGCTCAGGTAATGATCTCAGGGTCCTGAGATTGAGCCACGCCCACAAGCCCACCCATAGGGCTCTGCAGGGGAGTCTGCTTTGGATTCTCTCTCCCTCTCCTTCTGCCCTCTCCTCCCTCTCCACTTGCGCATACATGCACACATTCTCTCTCTCAAATACATAAACAAGTCTAAAAAAATGTAGAAAGTTGTTTTTTGTTTGTGTCATACAACTGGATAACATGTCTGCCCCTTCTTGGGCTTCTGGTGTTCCAAGAGAAGGGTGGGCATGGGACAGAGGCTGTGTCTATGTTGACACAACAGGTGCCTATTTTCCTTTCTCCTCAAGTGTTTGGTTAGCCACATTCTCTTCATTCCTTCCCTTCTCTCTACTGCAATCTTGGTGGTTTGTCTTTCTATTTCTCCTTCCCACCTTCCCTTCCTTCTTTCCTTCCCATTGGCTCCTTGATCTCTATGATCATCAGTACGGTTTCTCATCTTAGAACACATTGGCTTTCTCTGAAGTTACTGCCCTCTTTTTCTTTTTCCTCCCTACTAATTTTGTGAAAACAATCTTGCATTCTCATCATGGCAGAGATGGTTGGTATTTACTCAGCTAACACATTAACCCACTTGTCTTTACTCTCATTAAAATGTGGTGTTCATTTTCACCATTTATGAAACTAATGACCCAAAGACCACCAACTACTCCTTAATAGTTATATTTACTTTCTCTACTCAGTCTCAGATTTTTAATTTCCAAGAGCTCTTTTTTTTTTTTTTTTCAAATGCTGGAATAACTTCTTTCTTTCCAGCATTCTTTTTTTTTTCTTTTAAAAAGATTTTGTTTTTAAGTAATCTCTACACCCAACGTGGGGCTTACACTTAGAACCCCAAGATCAAGAGTTGCACATTCCACTGACCGAACCAGCTGGGTCCCAGCATTCTTGTTTTATGTACACAATCTGCTATCTTAGCCTCCTGAGAACATAATTAGGGATTTTGGAGGAAGGTTTCTTTCTTTTCTTTCTTCCTTCCTCTCCTCCTCCCTCCCTTCCTCCCTCCTTCCCTCCCGCTCCACTTCTCTCTCTCCTTTTCTTTCTTCCTTCCTTCCTTTCTCTATTTGTCACTACCCTTCTATTTCTTGTATTTTTCCTTTTTCCTCTAGATTTTTGTTTTCTTTTTGTTTCTTTCATATATTTTATGGTGATGACTGTCCTTCCATATACAAACAAGGAATCAGTTGACTGGGTATAGGGATGACTGATATATATGTGGATTATATATATGTGATTGGGCTGGGAGCCCTCCTTTTGGTTGAGAAACTCCCAAATGTCAGCATGTGGAGGGTTTATTCTTTAGGATTCTACAGTTTCTTCAGAGGAACTGGCCAGTCTTTTGCCAGGAAGGCATGTACCTGTTTTTAGCTCCATATCTCTCCTTTGTTCTTTGGAATGCCTACTGTTCCACAGTCCAGAGTTTCTCATATCCATTTTCTCAGATTATAGCATCAGTTATCTGCCTGCTACTGGTGGGGTTGGGTATTTACCTAATGGTGATTGGTCGGGGAGGGGGTTTGAGTCTAGGCTTTCAGGCCTCCGACTTGGCTCCTGGTCAACTACTGCCCTCTGCTGTATCATCTAGCTCCCCTCCCCGACCATCTTTCCATTCTCCAAAAATGTATTTAAAAGATTCACCTGAAACTGGGGTGCAGGGGTGCAAGAGCCCCCGGTTCTGGGGGTTCCAAACAGACCAGGCTGAGCCACCTGCAGCTGACAAAATCCAAAGGCACAGAGATGAGTGGTGGTGAAACCGGAAAGGAATTTATTTCAGTGAGGCCAGGGCTAGTCAGACACAGGCTAATGTCTCAACGACAGTCTCCCAAGTGCTGAAGCTACTTCTAGGCTTATATAAGGCAAATGTGGGACAAGGGTCGGTCGGTACACACAGGTGAGCAGTGCAGGCGGGGTCAGTCATTACCTTGGGGTCAATCACTGTTGGTGTGCTCCGGGCTCAGGGGGTTTTGCTTGAGGGGGTAGTTTTTGTTCCCATCACAGGATGTATTGTTCACAGGGTCTTCTGTCTGAGTTAAGAGATAAGCTGGGAAGAAGAACTTAATCAGAAAGTTTGAGGTTAAAATGGAAGTAGCTGAAGTCCTCTTTCATCTTCACTTTGTTCTTATAGATTTATATCTTACCCCTCCTATCCTTCACTATTATTTTACAGGATCTTAGGTAAGTCAATCTGCCATCTTTATCAGCAGCCTCCTTCTTTGATTTAAAAATATTTTTTCTGGGGTGCGTGGGTGGCTCAGTTGGTTAAATGTCTGACTCTTGGTTTTGGCTCAGGTCCTGATAGATCTCATGGGTCATGGGATTGAGCCTCATGTTTCAGGTTCCATGCTCAGTGGGGAGTCTGCTTGAAGGTTCTTTCCTTCTGCCCCTCCCCCATTGCTCGCTTGCTCTCAAATAAATAACATCTTTAAAAAAATAAAAAAAAATATTTTTCTAGATGGTCTACTTTAAAAAAATACTTTTGAAGATTTTATTTATTTATTTAGAGAGCAGGTGGGGAGGGGCAAGGCGAGAGGGAGAGAGAGCATCTCAAGCAGGCTCCTCGCTAAGCACGGATGACCACACAGGGCTGATCCCACAACCTGGAGATCCTGGCCCCAGCCAAAACCAAGAGTCGGATGCTCAGCCAACCAAGCCACCCAGGTGCCCCTAAAATACACTTTTGGGTAACCTATTTTTCTAATAGTTTTAGATCTTTAAAGAACATGCTTAGGCAGCTATATTACTCTGTTCTATAGACAAAACCAGTAGGATCTATTGATCTATCTATCTTTCTATCTATCTGATTGGCTCATGTGAATATGGAGTCTGAGAAGTCCCAAGATGTGCAGTCAGCAAACTGGAGACCCAGGAGAGCCCATGGTAAATGATTCTGAAGGCCTGAGAACCAGGAGAGCGAATGGTGTGAGCTCCAGTTTCAGTGTGGGTAGGAAGGCAGGGGTAGGAAGGCAGCTTGAAGACAACCAGAGAGAGCAAATTTTCCCTTACTCAGCCTTTTGTTCCATTTAGACTTTGAAAAGTGTGGATGAGACCCACCTCCTTTGGGGAGGGCAATCTGCTTTACTCAGTCTACATATTCAATCTTTAATCTCATCCAGAAACACCTTTATGGACCCAGAATAACGTTTAATCAAATATCTGGGCACTTCTAGGCCCAGTCAAGTTGACATATAAAATTAACCATCACAAGTCTATCTCTTGTCAACTTGGCATCCATATTCATCTCCTTAAACCATACTTATTCTCCAAATAAAGACAACAGCAAGGTCATATTTCTACCTAACACAATAGAACAATCCTCTGTACTACTGAGAACATACCAACCTCTTCACCAGAAGAGGAGGTGAAGTTATTGAGTGATGTTTACTCTTCTCCTTGATATCTCATAATTTAAATACATGATGTAAAATTTAAAATACTTAAAAACTATGATATAAGAGAAGGAAGAAACCAAAGATACTTGATATGTATATATTTATAACGAAATAAGGAGGAATATTCATGACAATTACAGTCTTCGTTTCTGTAACTAGTCACATGGTTATAGCTGTTATTTGTAACTACCTTCTTTTATCTATTCTGTATTCTCTTTGCCTTCAGCAAGCACCTCAGTTGGTAGTGGTTCTTTATCTGGTGGAATTGATGTAGGAAAGATGATAGGGTTCGAAGCTGACCACCAAGAAAGAATTCTTGAGATGTCTTTGGTGAAAAAAGGTGGTTTTATTAAAGTACGGGTTTTGTTAAAGGCAAAACCCAGGGTACAGTGGCCTATCCAGCCTGGGGGAAGCCGTGGACACAAGTTAGAGCCACATAGTCATTGGGTCCCATTAGGAGACAGTCATCCAATTCTGGGCCTCCTTTAACTGCAGCCAAGGTAACAAGGGCTATTCTGTTTTGGAGGGCCATCTTTTGAATTAGTGTAATAAAAGACAGGTCCATGGTCACTTTGTAGGGACCAAGGGAATCCAAATCTAGGGACAATTTCACTTAGCAAAGTTTTTGTCACCTCTGTGGCCTTTTTACCCAAATAAGTCTCCTGGTGTAAACTCTGTATTACCATCTACTGCTTATTTTTAGGTATAAAGATCTTTCCTTCATTATTAACAAGTCAGTCCTGTGCTTTTTTGAATATCCTTGTTCCTGGGCTAGGTGAATTTCTTGATCTGAACAGACTGGACTTATGGACCTTACTGGAATTAAGACTGATAAAAGACTTACTATTTGTTGATTTTGTTTTGCCTTCTTGGCTGCACAGTCTACTGAATTGTTTCCTTTAGAGTCTAAGGTCATATCCTTTGGATGTCCTTTGCGGTGAATTATGGCTACCTCCTTAGGTAAGTATACAGCCTCAAGAAGAGTCATAATTTCAGGCCCATATTTGATTGGGGAGTTATGGGTTGATAAAAATCCCCTTTTCTTCCAAATTGCTTATGAGCATATAGGACCAGGAAGCCATATTTGGAGTCAGTATAAATATTGATTTTTAAGGCTTTGGCAATTGCAAAGTACAAGTGAGCGCTATAGCATACCCAGTGTTTCTTATTCCCTTTTCCATGGAACTATAGCCATCAGTAAACCGTCTGCATTTTCAATGGGGGTATCTTTTAAATCTGGTTGAGTAGAATAAACAAGATCAATAACCTCTGAATAGTTATGCTCTATAGACATATGGTAGTCAGGTCCAGGCATAAGGTAGCTAGGTTTAAAGTTTGACAGGTTTTGGGGTGCTTGGGTGGCTTAGTCATTAAGCATCTGCCTTGGGTTCAGGTCATGATCCCAGGGTCCTGGGATCTAGCCCAGCCTCAGGCTCCCTGCTGGGCAGGAAGCCTGCTTCTCCCTCTCCTACTCTCCCTGCTTGTGTTCTCTCTCTCACTGTCTCTCTCTCTCTGTCAAGTAAATAGATACAATCTTTAAAAAAAAAGTTTGACAGGTTTTAAGTATTATTTCAAGCATATCTTTTAAAAAATATATTTATTTATTTGACAGACGGAGATCACAAATAGGCAGAGAGGCAGGCAGAGAGAGAGGGGGGAAGCAGGCTCCCCGCTGAGCAGGGAGCCCGATGGGGGGCTCGATCCCAGGACCCTGAGATCATGACCCGAGCTGAAGGCAGAGGCTTTAATCCACTGAGCCACCCAGGCACCCCTATTTCAAGCATATCTATAAGTACAGCCTGGTATTTAATAAGTCACCCTCCCATCATTCATTGGTGGCCTTTGGTCTGTAAGACACTTTGGCCTTATGTGAAGTCGTTATAGTCAGGGACTGTCCCATAGTGAGTTTTGAGGCTCTTTCTACTAGGAGGGCTCCTCTACGCTTAGCTAAAGCCTTTACTTGCAATTTTATATCAATGGAGGTGACTTCCAGGATAAATATGACTAGGGATAAAACCATTGAGAAGCCTTCTTTGTTTGAGGCCCAGCCTTAACAATGCCCTAATTACGAGGAATCACTGGCAAGTGGGAGAAGACTCATCTCGAGAGACAAGGGCATTCTCAAGGGCATAATCTAATCCAATCATAAAGAAAGTGGGGTCATCCATTACCTCCACAAGTCCATAGTTAATCCCATAGAGGGGGCATGCTCTGGCTTAAGGAGCAATTTTGTCATCCCTCAGCCACACAGAATTGGTCAAGGTGATAGCTGAGTTTTATAGTTACAATGTTGGGAAGGTTTATAGAACACGTCTGTAGTACTCCTTGATTTATTTTGTAACAGGAGTACTTTTCATCATAAGACTACTGTTATGTGGTATAATATGGCTTTGCAACTCAAACAGAATTACCTGATGCTAGCAAAAATTATACTGATATGATATTGACGACCAAGTGTTTTGGGAGAGAGAATTACAACCACCACAAGATGTAATATCTATGGAAATTAACTGGCTGGAGAAATCGTTACAGGTAACAGAAAATTTAATTACCATTTTAAGCCAATCAACTCAAACATATCATAACCATAGATAAAGAAGATACTCAAATTAATTCAAGATTATCGGAGCACCCGGTGGTTCAGTGGGTTAAAGCCTCTGCCTTCAGCTTAGGTCATGATCCTAGGGTCCTGGGATGGAGCCCCACTTTGGGCTCTCTGCTTGGCGGGGAGCCTACTTCCTCCTCTCGCTCTGCCTGCATCTCTGCCTACTTGTGATCTCTCTGTCAAATAAATAAACAAAATCTTTAAAAAAAATTATCGAGGGGCGCCTGGGTGGCTCAGCGGGTTGAGCCGCTGCCTTCGGCTCGGGTCGTGGTCTCAGGGTCCTGGGATCGAGCCCCGCATCGGGCTCTCTGCTCAGCGGAGAGCCTGCTTCCTCCTCTCTCTCTGCCTGCCTCTCTGCCTGCTTGTGATCTCTCTCTGTCAAATAAATAAATAAATAATCTTTAAAAAAAAAATTATCGAAATTCCTGGAAGGGATTTTTTTTTTTGATTCATCTTTTGTCTTTCTAATCCTGTACCTATTCCCTATTGGTTACTTCAAATATTATTAACTGGATTTTTATTACTATTTCTATAGCTATGTTATAAATGTTACAAAAAGGCAAAGGGAAGAACTCACCACAAAGCACATGTACAATGTTTGCATGACAGATCTCACTGGAAAAAAAAAAATCAACTGTAATAATTCCTATTAAAAGCCATATTGTTAACCCTGTCCCTACCCCCACATAGACTCCTAGGCCACCTCAATCAGGCCTAGCATCGAGGGACATGATGGACCCATGGCATATAAGGAATCACCCTGACATTAAGGGACAAAACAATGATCATCAATGCTTTCTGCCAGAAAATTATTGATCAAAGTGGGAGGGACACTACGGGGAAGCAATGAGAAAAAAACTGTCTAAAGGCCCTGACATAAGGGAGGCCATTTTTTAATTTCTTTCTAAGTCAACACGACTACATAAATTTTGTTTAAACCAGAAGCCTGATTTAAGGCCTCAAGCGTCTGCTTTACAAATGAGCAGCCTGAAGGAAAGCCTCCTGTCCTTACGAATTCGATCAATGCTTATTCCTATATTCTATGCCTACATAGTAATCTATAACTTTTTTGAGAGATGGTACCTCTGACATATTGATTTATGGCTCTTTATGTAAAAAAAGTATATAATCCTGTGAAAACTGTTCACTCCCTAGAGCGCTTTCTCCCCTGTGAAGACTGTTTTCCAGGCAGCTGTCCTAATTTGGGCTCCAATAAAACTCTCTTCTTTCTTCTCATATTAGAGTTCTTTCGGATCAATTTATGTTGACAGAACGAATATAGCATGTTGTGCTTTATAAAGCCATAAGTATGTGTACCTTTAATGTGGCAGTTTAGGTGGCATAGAGGGACCCCCCCCCCCCCCAATTGGCTTTGTTTCTGTCTTTGTCCATTTGGACTGCTGTACCAAAATACCACAGACTGGGTGTCTTACAAACAACAGAAATTTATTTCTCACAGTTCGGGATGCTGGAAGTCCAAGATCAGGGTGCCAGCATGGTTGGATGGGGGACGACTTTGGTGTTGCAGAATTTTTCGTGTTCTCACATAGGGCTGGGGAGCCATCTGGGGTTTCTCCCCAGCCCTGGGGCTCTTTTAAAAGAGAACTAAGCCCACCCTTAGAAGGCCCCTCTTCTTAGGGTTTTTCTATGTCAGGACTTTTCACTGTTTGGTTTTACTGAACAATAAGTGAATTGGTATTTTGCCAAGCATTGTTTATATTAGAGTTTAAAAATTTTTTTTTTCTTTTTAATTTATTGGACAGACAGAGATCACAAGTAGGCAGAGAGGCAGGCAGAGAGAGAGGAGGAAGCAGGCTCCCTGCGGAGCAGAGAGCCCGATATGGGGCTTGATCCCAGGGCTCGATCCCAGGATCCTGGGATCATGACCTGAGCCGAAAGCAGAGGCTTAACCCACTTAGCCACCCAGGCACCCCAAGAGTTTTTGACAATAATGCTGATACCCTGTATGTTGTAGTGATGGAATTCTCTTCCTGACTCCTGATGTTTCCTTATAGGAATCCTCCTCTAAGAAAGCTGAAATCTACCTGTGTGCTACAGAGCCCTGGGGAGATTGTAGCTTTGAGTTGAGTGCTTGGCTAAGGGAGGCTGTGCTAATTTGGCCAATGGCATTCCACATTCAGGACCAAGGAGGAAATTGTTAAGACTGACTGATCTGGAGTTCAAACGGCTTGTTCACAGGCTGGGGAGTGGCAGAGTCTCAAAAATTTGCTGGGTGGGTTTCAAGGTCATACACATATTGCAGGTGGGCTTGGTGGCATTGCCTGTGCCCTAATTCGTGAAGTCACTGTAATCTGTTAGTGAAACTAAAAAGGGGAAGAAAAACTGGCATCAGGGCCTCTGGCAGAGGTACTGGTCCTTAAACTAAGGGCACAGGCTTCTGAAACTTCAGTAGGAACTGCAGTTTCAAGAATCTACTGGAGGTCTTCTCTAGCTGAAACAAACACGGGGATCAGGTCTTTAGAGATTCCATAAAAGGGGCAAAAGCCACTGAAGGGAAACCATCTGTCCTCTACATTGTGGAGTCTGGATTGTAGGCAGAGCTCACCTATCAATGCAACACTGGGCACCAGAAGTTTGGAACCAAGGGGGAAACTGGAAATGAAATGTTCCATTCAGGGAGACCCGCATATGGTAAGCATAGAATGTCCAAATTAACCTTTTTCGAAATGATTCCTTTCACTTGTGCTTAAGTTCACCAGCTATGGATTCTGAACGGCTAGCATAAACCTAAGGGCATTAAGGTGAGGTCAAAAAATATTTTCTCCTTCCCTCAGATACACATAAATTTCTTCGTCAGTCCTTGGCAACATTAAGTATGGATTTGGAAATATAATTGTAATTTTTTCTGGGATGTTTGCTTTGGGGTCTGGGGTTGGCTGTTTTTAGACATTTTGTGGTTGTGGGGCTGGTGGTGTGATATTCTTGCGCCTCATGAACTCTTTGGATTTTTCAAAACTGGACTCGGGAAAGGTTGGCTTGGGAGCTAGCACAGTCTCCGAAATCTTGCAGGACCTAACTCACGCAGATTTCACACCCTCGCTGTTGAAATCGCCAGAGGTTAACGCTGTGACCGCCGAGCAGCGGGGATAGGTACGGTGCCCTAAGCACGGCTGGGGCTCGATGTCAGTCTCACTGTCCTTGGTTAGAAAGCGGGAGGCTGTACCTGCGCCCAGGCACACCCTCTGGGCCCACCAGGAACTTCTCCAAGTTCCAGGCGCCGTCGTTGGGGCACACGGGAGATCAGGTGATGAACTTGGGGTCGGTCCTGAGCGCAGTGGTGTGATCACTGGGGGCGGGCAGAGTCCCCGCAGGAAGGCGGAGACACGGTGAGCGCGGTGAGCCGTTCCCCTCTACGTCTCGAAAAGGTGGGCTCGAACCTGCTGCCGGGTGGGACGTACTCAAGGGGATTCAGGGGATTCAGGATCTCTTCGTTCCTGGCGTTTACTCCTGATGCATGAACTGGTTGCACCGGAAGCCAGGAAGCTGAGCACCACCAGTCCCCCGAGCCGGAGGCCCCGCTGCAGCTCGTGTATCTGGGCGGAGTCCCGGACTGTTGTGCCTCAGAGAGAGGCCACATTCTCAGCACCTTGTCCCGCGGGGAGCCCGGCAGCCTGGGCGCGCAGAGAAGCCTGCACCGAGCTAGGGGCCACAGCCAAGAGCTGAGCTGCGCACTGGGGTGGGGGTGTGTGTGTGTGTGGCTGTAGGACCGGAGTGCCTATTGTTGGCATTTTTTTTTTCTTTTTAAGACTGTATTTATTTATTTGACAGAGAGATTACAAGTAAGCAGAGAAGCAGGCAGAGAAAGAGGAGGAAGCAGGCTCCCCACTGAGCAGAGAGCCCCATGCGGGGCTCGATCCTAGGACTTTGAGATCATGACCTGAGCCAAAGGCAGAGGCTTAACCCACTGAGCCACCCAGGCACCCCATTGTTGGCATTTCTTAATACTGTCATTTAATCTCATTGCTGAGCTCTGAGGGCTATCTTGGTTAACAAGAATGTAATGCAGATGGGAATGGAAGAGGTGAATTTTCGATCTTGGGTGCAGAATGTATTTAACATTAATGCTTTGCTCAGAATCATTCTGGGGACTGCGTGCTGGAGGGCGCAAAAGAGGAACAGCAATTGGCCCTGGGTGAATGGAGCCCTAATTAGATTCCTGTTCTTTTTTCTCCTGGGTAGACTGCCACATCCTTAGTTGATGATATGTTTAATTGTCAAATCTACCAGGTTAAAGAGGAAATGCCGTGGAAGTGTTGGGGTGAGGGGAAATGTTTGTACCACCTCTGATAGAGCTTTCCTGATGGACAGAGCTCCACCATAGGACTGTTGTGGCCACTCCATTCCATCTCTCACTTATCCCCTGGGAGGAAGAGTGACTTATTTAACTGGTAAAGATGGGAAGAATAAATGGGGGGGCGGCCCTTACCTTGGCCTTTCTTCCTTTTGAGAGTTAGCTGCCCACAGGGAACATATGTTCTCTGCTTGAGAAAGTCTTCCCTGGCCTAGTACTGTCTGTGTCTAGAAGGGTAATTCTAATTCTGGGGTTTAATTAGCCACCATTTGTCTTTTACGCTAGGCTACTTACTCTATCTTGGCTTTTATTGCCATTAAAGATAATATTTTGAGCTCCATTTGCTGCTTTTGTTTGATTTCTCACTTTCTGTAAAACTTGGAACAGAAAGAAGGCTGGTAACTGACATTGTGAATACGATATTTATGATTCTGAGTAACACTAGTGATTATTTTCTAAAATAGCCTTAGGACTGGGTGTTACACGTAAACAATTGAATCTTGGAACACTACACAAAAAACTAATGACGTACTGTATGGTGACTAACACAACATAAAAAAAAATATTAATAAAAAAATAAAATTTCCTTAGGGCACCTGGGTGGCTCAGTGGGTTAAGCATTCTATTCTTGATCTCAGCTCAGATCTTGATCCTAGGGTTGTGAGCTCAAGCCTTACACTGGGGTCCACGCTGGGTGTGGAGCCTACTTAAAAAAGAAAGAAAGAAAGAAAGAAAGAAAGAAAGAAAGAAAGAAAGAAAGAAAATCTGGGGTGCCTGAGTGGTTCAGTTGGTTAAGTATCCAACTCTTGATTTTGGCTCAGGTCATTGATCACCTCAGGGTTGTGGAATCTAGCCTGAGTGCTGAGTCTGCTTGTCCCCCTCTCTCTACTCCTTCCCCTGCTCTCTCTCTTTCTCTAAAATAAATAAATAAAAAAAATAAAATCTTAAAAAAAAAGTCCTTTTCATGTTTATACACATTTAATACTAACATGTAAATTTCTAACTTTTGTTTGTATATTCGCATTATCACATCAGCTGGGGTTCAGATGACCCTGAGGGTGACAATGAGCAGCACCATTTTTATGACTCCCAATGATACTGAGCAGATTATGTAACGGTTTCAAGGCTGTCACTGTGAGAGGTCTTGGCTTGTGCTCTTGCTGAACGGGAGAAGGTGGCCAGGCCCAGAGATGCCATCTCATGTGTGATTTGTTGTCTTCTTGAGATTTATTTATTTATTTAAAAGATTATTTGTTTATTTATTTGACAGAGAGAGAGAGGCAGAAAGAGAGAGAGGGAACACAAGCAGGGGGAGTGGGAGGAGGAGAAGCAGGCTTCCCACGGAGCGGGTTGCCTGATGTGGGACTCAATCCCAGGACACTGGGATCATGACCGGAGCCAAAGGCAGACACTTAACCGACTGAGCCACCCAAGTGCCCCTCTTCTTGAGATTTAGAGAGAAAAACAAAATATTGTCGTTGGACGGCAAAATTGAAGAGTTGAAGTCAAAACACATGTGAGGGTAGGAGGGAGTCACTGACTTTTACAATGAGTGTTGAATTCAGAAGGCAAAGGAGAAGCAAGCTTGGACAATTTGGTAAGATGTTCTCCACCCCCTGCCCCCTGCTGTGTACTGAGGCATGCTGGGAAGCTCTTGAGGAGACCGCCTTTGCTGCTGCTCTGGTGGTACTTGGAGATGACGTTGTTGTTGTGTAAGGGCCTATTCAGCCAGAGTGGCCCCACCCCAGTTGAACTGCCATTTTGTTGTAAAACTTAAATTGACTCTGCACCCCGCGCCCCCGCCCCCTCGTCCCCCCGCCCCCAGGGGAACTTACTTTAAAACAAGTCCCGGAAACCAGTACCAGGTAACAAAGCCCAAATACAAGGGTGGGTCAGGCCAGGTGGAGGTATTCAATCAGTGGGGGCGCATACTGTTTCCTAGCTACCAAGGAGTATGGGCCCCACCCTTTGGGCACCTTTTGGGCACCAATTCTAACCAAGGTGATAGGCTGGTTCAGATTCTACTAGGGTAAATTGTAATTCATTTGGTCACTTAGCATGACTGTGCAGCTTTCTCTGTGTGTTACAATTTCATTGGCCTCCTGTGTGTGGCCAGGTCCAACCACATGGCCTTTGCTCTATAAAAGTTAGTCTGTGAAACAGAGAGGCGTCGTCCTCTCTGTAAGGGGCGGCCCCAACTGGTCTGCTTGATGGTCGGTTTGATTCTTGATGCTTGGTGCGAAATAAAGCTTTGCTTGATCTTTGCTTTGTATCAGTCTTGCTCCTTTAATCACGGACCCATTATTGGGGGACCCAACAGTTGTTTATTGAGGAAGAGCTTACTTAGCACTAGATACATGCTGATATAGGTCTATATGCTAGATATCAGGTTTCTCATCTAGTCATGGCTACCGTAGGTCCTGATGTTACAGAATTGCAGGGTTCTTGTCTCATGGAGTCAAAGAATGAATCTCACGGACATGAAAGGGGCAAGTGAAGTGATGGTTTGTTAAGTGAAGGTGAGAGCAGAAAGGAAAGAGAAAAGCTCTCTAGAGTGAGAGGGGTCCTGAATGGGTGGCCACTGTGGGCTCTCGCTGGAGTCTTTTATGGAGAGCTGACTGGGAAGATTGTGGCCTTGAAATTCTTGGTGCTGTCTTGGTTTGAGCAAGGACTGCTGACAACATCCTTAATGGCTCACTTCTCTGAGGTCTGGTCATTTTCTGCGATTACAAGGAAGCTGGCAACCGCCCCCCCCCCCCCCCCCAAAAAAACCCACCCTCCCTAACGTCCAGGACCAGGTGGGCTGGTTTGTTCCCTTACCTCTGGTTTTGTACACCTCAGCATTTCTCCACATTTGGGATTTCTGTGAGCCTAGTCAGGAGTCAGGGGCCTCCTGTGTCTCCCTGCCTAGACCTTAACCCTTTCCTTACTCACTGACAATGATAGCTGTGTCTGAGGGAAGTGATACATACGTACATATATATTTTAAAGATTTTATTTATTTACTTGTCAGAGAATGAAAAAAAGCACAAGTAGGGGGAGCAGCAGGTCAGAGGACAAGCAGGCTCCCAGCTGAGGAGGGACCCCCCTGATGCAGGACTCGATCCCAGGACCCTGGGATCATGACCTGAACAGAGGGCAGACACTCAACCGACTGAGCCACAGGTGTCCCTGAGAAAGATAGTATTATCCCCATTTTACACATAATAAAGCTGGAGCTTGGAGGGATTAAGTAACTTTTCCAAGGTCACACTCCCCAAAGCAGCGGTAAATGGTCAGAACTCATTGACTCATTCCGTCAGTCATTTCTCAGGTACTCACTGAGTGTGTTGTATCAGCCATTGTTCGTAGTTGCAGGCATTGGAGACCAACTCTGATAGATTTGAGCAGAAGAGGAATTTATTAGAGGGATCCTGGATTGATTGTTCACAGAAATGCTGGGAGCACTGGAGCACCAAGCGTGGAAGCTTCACAGCAGGAGCAATGGTCAGAATATGGCTGCCTTGGGGCGCCTGGGTGGCTCAGTTGGTTAAACTCCCGGCTTCGGCTCAGGTCATGATCCCAGGGTCCTGGGATGTGGTGAAGACAGATGAATCAGACCCTTCGGAGACCTTACAGATTCATATTCTCTTCCTTCTAATGTGCACATTTATTTGGCACCATAGTTTGCAAAACTCTTTCATTCTTGTTATTTTCCTGACAGCCATGTAAAGCAGGCAGAATGGATGTTATCTCTATTTTATACTCGAAGAAGCTAAAAAGTTAGGTAAGGAGCCAGTGCTCTGATTCCAGGCCCAGTGCTGGTGAGTCAACCAGCAAATAATTCCAAGGCATCTGGTTTCCCCACTCTTTTTTTTTTTTTAAAGATTCTATTTATTTATTTGAGAGAGAGAGAGAGATCCGGGGAAGGCTCAGAGGGAGCCCAACTCAGGGGCTGGATCTAGGACCCCAGGATCATGACCTGAGCAAAGGCTGACCCCTAACCCACTGAACCACCCAGGCGCCCTTCCCTCCCGACATTTTAATGCTCCCCAAATTGGGAGGCATCTTATAATCAATGGTATATCATAGTTTATTTGGCAGCTCCTTATTCCTAGTGGTATGTAAACTAAGAGATCTTCTTCCATTGATAAGGTGTAGAGTCCTTGGAATGCAGTCATTAGATAGGAGTAGGAAGTAAAGTAATAAGGGCCCTAAGGTGATCCAAGAGATCAGGTAAGACTGTGGGGGAATTGTGCAGCCCCCATCCCTTGGTCCCCTTTACAAGTCTGAATTCCAAAAGGCTTTTTATCTCCCCCAAGTGTGGCACCAAAACTCATTTGTCAGCAAAACCTGATCCAAACTGATATGAAGTAATTTATAAGGGATACATAAATATAATATATAATTATAACCAAATTATAATTTTAATTATTCTGCTTACCATGAAGATCAATATGTGTAGCTGCAGACATACTTTTAATTTTAATTTAATTTATTTATTTGACAGATGGCGAGAGAGGAACACAAGCAGGGGGAGTGGGAGAGGGAGAAATGGGCTCCCCGCTGAGCAGGGAGCCAGATGTGGGACTCGATCCTAGGACCCTGGGACCATGACCCAAGCCGAAGTCAGAGGCTTAATGACTGAGCCACCCAGGCGCCGTAGCTGCAGAAATATTAATGTTTGATAATGGAGCATTATTCCAGCCCCTTGAGGGGAGGGAGGGGGGAGGTGTTACCAAATATTGGGGCCATGTACTGCACTGTCTTTTTAAAATCTGCAAAATTCTGGATTTTGAAACCCATTTGGACCCAAGGGTTATGGGTAAGGGATTCTGGATTGTATCTGAACCAGGGCTTGACTGGTAGATAGAATTCAGATGTTTGGAGATGTGGGTCTAGGTCTCAGTCATTATCCAACTGTTAAGTGTGCTTTAGGAGCAGAGATAACTCGCATTTTTTATAAGTACTCTCCCTTAAGTCATGATTCATACACTGTTGGAAGGTTGGACTTTCTGGGTTTGGTTCCCCCCGCCACAGTACTAATCCCCTCCTTTTCCCACAAATCACCTGACTTCCCTGAAAACTCTAACACACCCTTTGGCTAGAAAAGAACATTGAGTAATTGGTGGAATTCCCCTCTTTTTTCCGTCCCTGGAGCCCTGGATGGAGGGACCTCGGGTACGACCGAAGTATGCAGTTCTAGTTTCAAAAGCAGAGGGAGCTCCAAGATCAAGGCTGAGTTACCATTTCCCTTATCATGGTCTCCCAGCCCCCTCTTTGTTTAGATCAGGGAATTTCAGACATGCACACTGGGATAGAGAATCATAGGAACAGAACCAGGACTGAGAGGCCGGCGGTGGTTCCTGCAGAGGGAGCGTCCAGGCCCGGTGCTGCTCTCCCTGGGAGCTGGCAGGATTGCCCAGCATGCCCACTGGCATGAGAGAAGGGACCTACCCACTTGTTCCCGCCTGTTTCTGAAGGTAAAAACCTTAAAAATTGAAGAGCAGGACTTTGATGGAAGGAAAAAGAAAGGCAGAGAACTTCACACGGGAAGGTTTTGGGCAAAGATGGAGGGCTGGAAGGAACAAAATAAAAGGGGGCAGAATATAGGCAACCTCTTTCTCTTAGGTTGCCCCTCCCTTCCGTTGCTGTTACCCCACTACTTACCATGGTTTTCAGGCTTAGAAACATTTTTGGCAAGACTCTTTGAGGAACTGTGGAAAGATATCTCATATTTTTTAGTAAAGGAAAACACCCCAAACCCTGGAAAATTAATGTAGGAAATTGAGGGAATACCTTTCCTTTCCTTTTGTGTTTCTTGTCATTCAGCTGCCCTTTGTCTCATTCCCTACCCAACCCTGTCTCAGACCACTTCTCCCAAGGTCACTGCCTTCCCCTAGTAAAAGCAGCTCATCCCTCCATCTGTGGTCATTGGGAGCGCCCACAGAAATGCACCATCATAAATGTAGTAAAGAGAGCTGGTGCGAAGTGATGAAGGGGATCTATGCCAAAAGAGGAGGGAGAAATGTGCTAGATTGATAGTCATGATGGGAAAAGACTCCTGAAAACCTGAGTGGAAATGGCGATACTGTTTTGTGAGGGCGGGAGAGAGACTGGTAGAGAGGGGACGGGGGTCCCCGGTGGGGGTGAGGGAGGATGAGGAGAAAATTGAGAGAATGCGCTCATTTTTTTTTGGAGAAAAACTGGGAGAAGATCCAGAGAAGCAATGGGAGAAGGAGAAGATTGAGTTTTAGTCTAGAAAATGAATTGAGGTAGAACCAGGGACGGTGTGAGAGGACAGGCATCATGTGGTGATTGGTGTGTGGCTTTGTTTAACTTGTGTGTTACTGTTATAAGGTGACACTGAACCCCAGGTGACCCCCACCACCAAAGCAAGTGCCTGTGTTTGTTTGACAAATACGGCTAGCCCTACCGCCCCTGTGCTCCAAAGTCCATTGGCGCAGAGAGCCAGGACCTAGAGGCGTGCTGTTCACCAGGGATGAACAAATTTCCAGAGATGTGGTAAGTGATCACGAGTCTACAGAGATGTCTGTGGTCTCTACTCCCTTTATCTTCTCGAGCAAACGGCTCATATCTGAAGCCCAGGTTTTGGTTTGACTTAGGTCTTTTTGCTTTACCCCAGCCTAAGATTCTCCCATGTGCTGCTGCCATCTTCCCTTCTACCTAGTTTCCTCCCTCCCCCAACCCCTTCTACCCATGACAAATGCTAGGGCAGCGCACTAGTCTGCCAGTAGTACCTGGGTCACCCCTCTCTCCACATGTGTTTTTTTTTTTTCCAGGTCCTTTTTCATATTTTCCCTTTTAGCATCAGTTTATGCTGAGCCTACTATGTATGGGGAGATCCTGTCCCCTAACTATCCTCAGGCGTACCCCAATGAGATAGAGAAATCTTGGGATATAGAAGTTCCTGAAGGGTATGGGATCCATCTCTACTTCACCCATCTGGACATAGAGCTGTCAGAGAACTGCGCATATGACTCAGTGCAGGTATTTATGATAAGCACATAAAGGACAGGGCTGGGGTGGTGTCGGTGAAATGTTCCATTCTCTCTGTCCCCTTCTCCGACCTCCATGCCGAAATATTACCCTTTCTTAGCTTCCTTTGGACTCTTCTCTTAGATAATGTCAGGAGACTTTGAAGAAGGGAAACTCTGTGGGCAGAGGACCAGCAAGAATCCTGGCTCCCCAATTGTGGAAGAGTTCCAAGTCCCCTACAACAAACTCCAGGTGGTCTTTAAGTCAGACTTCTCCAATGAAGAGCGTTTCACTGGGTTTGCTGCCTACTATGTTGCTGTAGGTAAGGCTCAGCCTTCTCTATGTGCCTTAGTGATCCAGCCAAAAGATTAGAAGGAGAACGAACACTGAGTGATTGATTCTATGAATAAGGATTCTGTTCATGAGTGTAACTCTTAGAAGGTGTTGGCTGGACTTGGGTCTATGAATTGCCTTTGTGAAATTCCAACACAAGATTATATCTCAGTGGTGATGATGATAATGTAAAAATAGGTAAATAAATAGTAATTTATGGAGAACCACTATACATTGGGCACTGTATTAGGAATTTTACCTATATTCACTTAATCTTCACCTCAGCCCTTCAAAGTAAGTGTAATGATCTCCACTTAAAGATAAGGAAAGTGAGGACCAGGGAGGTTAAGTAACTTGCCAAGAATCACACGGGGAATGCACCATATTCAAACCCACCCAATGGCAAACAAACCTTCAAATTTGGTGTGCTTCTACCCCTAACTCTAGGTTAAAGTGAAGTTAGAGGGGCGCCTGGGTGGCTCAGGGGGTTAAGCCTCTGCCTTCGGCTTAGGTCATGATCTCAGGGTCCTGGGATGGAGTCCCACATCGGGCTCTCTGCTCGGAAGGGAGCCTGCTTCCTCCTCTCTCTTTCTCTGCCTACTTGTGATCTCTGTCAAATGAATAAACAAAATCTTAAAAAAAAATTAAAGTGAAGTTAGATCATCTCATAAGGCCTAACTATTGTTTAGATTTGGCAGAAATGCCCAAATCCTCTAGAGTGGTGAGCGTACTGATTGCTCTTCCCCTCAGAAGGCATCTCATCATGTTCAGCCTTTGGAGTGTTGTTTCTGGAGCTGAAATGCTCCATTTGTGAGAAAGGCCAAGGGCCTCTCCCATTGAGAGTTCCCTTACAGACATGTGACGGTGGGGCACAGCTCCACAATTGTATTTCAGAAGCGTAACGTAGAATATAATACCATCCTGAGATGTGATTCATCCATTCATGTTAGCAACAGGCCTTTCCTACTTCTTCTTACCCTTGTAGTTTTGGGTTGAAACTCATTTTTCCTTCTAGGTCTTTGTTCCTGACCTCAATATTTCTCTACTTTTTTTAGATATAAATGAGTGCACTGACTTCGCAGATGCCCCTTGTAGCCACTTCTGCAACAACTTCATTGGTGGTTACTTCTGCTCCTGCCCCCCAGAATACTTCCTCCATGATGATATGAAGAATTGCGGAGGTGACCTTGGCATCAAGTGGAGTGCATGTCCCTGGGATCTGGAGTGGCTTGAGGCTTCGGTTACAGCTTTGTTGACCCTTCCAATTTTGACTAGCCTCAGCCTTGCTTTGGCACCTATCTTTAGTTACCCATAAGCTGGGGAGGAGCCACAAGAGTGGAGGAAGACAAGCCCACAGGGCCAAGTTAAATGATTGGAGAGGAGAGATAGATGACTGTGGAGAGTCTGCCTGGGGCTGTTCTTAAGCCTGAGGGGCTCTATCACGAGCAATGTGATGGAAGCCCCATAGGCATTGGGTATCTCTATTGATTCATATTGGATATGTAACTGTGGCATGTGGGCTCCAGTCTGGGATGGTCAGTTCATGAGAAGAGTCATAGAATGGGGCAGGATCTCCTTTGCTTGACTCTGTATTTGATTTGTCTTTTTTTCTTTTTCTCTCTCAGTCAATTGCAGTGGGGATGTGTTCACTACACTCATTGGGGAGATTGCAAGTCCCAATTATCCCAATCCATACCCAGAGAACTCAAGGTGTGAATATCAGATCCTGTTGGAGGAGGGATACCAAGTGGTGGTGACTATGCGGAGGGAAGATTTTGATGTGGAAGCAGCTGATTCGGAGGGCCACTGCCCTGACAGTTTACTTGTGCGTGATGAGTGATTAGTTTTCCTCCCATCTCATGCAGAGATTTCTCCTCAAAGACAAATTCTCTTTCTTTCTGTCCCCTCTTTTCTTCCCTTCTCCTTCTTATTTGATGCTTCTTTTATTACCTCCTTTACTTTTATCCCCTCCATCATATCTTTCTTTTGGTCCCTTCTCTCTTCTGATTTCATCATTTCGTTTCTTTTTAGTTTGTTGCAAGAGACAAGCAATTTGGTCCCTACTGTGGTAATGGATTCCCTGAGCCACTAAATATTGAAACCAAGAGTAACACTCTTAATGTCATCTTCCAAACTGACCAAACAGGGCAAAAAAAGGGCTGGAAACTTCGCTACCGCGGAGATCGTGAGTAACCTAGAATTTGCTCTTTGGTGCTATCAAAGTCCTCGGATGATGTAAAAATCCAAACAGGTAGATTGTTATATGGCTAAGTATCCTGAGAGACTTAACTTCTTCAGCAAGATCTAAACCTGTCAGTAGTTGTAAAAATGCCCAAAACTCTAGGAACCCTTCAACTGGCTTGCAGGTGAGGACAACTTGGGGTGGCTAATTAGAGTGTACTAACATGGCTGGGAGGATGGAAATGGCTCAGTGACTCTTCCTGGAGGATGTCATGCCATATTATTTTAGACATCTCCTTTGGAATCTTAGGCACCAGGATTAAGGACTATTGAATGATTTCAGAAAGTATGAGGATGATATAAATAGAATTGAGATTCTCCAACTCTTTAGTAATTTTTTTTCCCCCTGTCCTTTCCAAGCAATCCCTTGTCCCAAAAAAGTTACTGCCAATTCTGTCTGGGAGCCTGAGAAACCCAAATATGTGTTCAAAGATGTGGTAAAGATAACCTGTCTGGAAGGATTTGAAGTTGTACAGGTAAAGTACCATTAGGGTCTTCTCCCTAATCCCTACATCAGGATGAGCATACTGGAATTGTCTAATGGTTTAATGAATGTCTTTGTTTGAGCAATTTAATACCTTTTCTGTAAACAGAACCCCTCAGGTCTTTAGTCCTTCCTTGTGAGTCATGGCCAGATTGACACTCTCCTTCTGCCTTAATCTTCCTAAGGAAAGGGCTCTGATATGTGGGGCAGAGTTGTCTTTTAGCCTCAACTCCTGGGTGTTTTGGGTCATTCTGCTAAGATGTCCCCAAGCTTCTTGTGGTCAGGACTCCTCATTGATCCAAGGCCAGAGATCAATTTCATTTTTGATTTTGATTTCCCATTTCTCTCCTTATAAATTAATGGTGATGTGTATTATTCTCCAGGGAAGTGTTGGCTCGACATCTTTCTATTCTACTTGTCAAAGTAACGGAAAGTGGAGTAATTCCAAACTGAAATGTCAACGTATGTATTTTTTTTTATCTTTTTAAAAAGATTTTATTTATTTATTTGACACTCAGAGATCACAAGTAGGCAGAGAGGCAGGCAGAGAGAGAGAGGAGGAAGCAGGCTCCCCGCCGAGCAGAGAGCGCGATGTGGGGCTCGATCCCAGGACCCTGGGATCATGACCTGAGCCGAAGGCAGCGGCTTAACCCACTGAGCCACCCAGGCGCCCCTCCTTGTCACTTTCAAGGGGCTACCTGAACTGGCAGGACTCAGTGGTCTGGGGAGATTCCTCGAAGGTGGGCTCGCAGATGTGGGGTGTGGGAAGGAGTGAGGGACGCAGCTGGGAGGATGGAGCTGGCTCAGTGACTCTTCCAAGAAGGAAGTGGCTCTCCTGACCATCACTTGCCTGCCTTCTTCTTCTAGCTGTGGACTGTGGCTCTCCTGAACCCATTCGGAACGGTAAAGTCGAAGATCCAGAACATACTTTATTTGGCTCTGTCATTCATTACACTTGTGAGGAGCCGTATTACTACCTAGAAGATGAAGAAAGCGGTAGGTTTCTTTGATTAGAGAAAAGGGGAGAAAGAATAAGAGTGCTGGAGAGGAAATAGAACAATCTTTCTGGGTTGGAAGAGAGTTTGGAGGGAAATGGAGGCCATGGGATGGACTTTGTTTATCCTCTTGGCTTCGTCTAAAGATACAGTTTGCCTATGGGGATGGATATAGGATCCTCCG
This sequence comes from Lutra lutra, assembly GCF_902655055.1. Classification (NCBI taxonomy): domain Eukaryota; kingdom Metazoa; phylum Chordata; class Mammalia; order Carnivora; family Mustelidae; genus Lutra; species Lutra lutra. Next base: position 42,845,390 of record NC_062285.1, read on the forward strand.
TAGGGAATCCACAGAGGTCACTGAGCTCAGCTTCCCAACTGTGGTGGGAATTCCCCCTCCAATAGCCATTTTCATGTGGTTACCCAGCTTTTCACCAATTATTTAATGTAGAACTTACAGGAACAATGCTTCCAGTGTTAAGTTACCATACTGTGGGACTGGCCTTCTTGAGGGAGAGGCCTTGGTAGGATTAGATGAAGGCCCGGATGAGACAAGATATGTACCACCTCATTGCTTGTAATTTATTATTATTTTTTAAAGATTTACTTATTTATTTTAGACAGAGAGAAAGAGCATGAGTGGGAGGGGCAGAGGGAGAGAGAACATCAAGCTGAGCATAGAGCCTGTCATGGGGCTTGATCTCACGACCCTGAGATCATGACCTGAGCTGAAAACCAAAGAGTCAGACACTTAACCAATTGCACCACCCAGGTGCCTCCCTTTTGATTTAATTCATTTTCCCACTTGAAGTATTTTTCTAATTTTTCTCTGATTTGGAGACTGTTCCTTCCCCTCCCTTGGCAGGATGAAGGCCAGAGGGATGGGGCAGAGGGTGTTCTTAAGATTCTCTTCTAGCTGATTTGATTGGGTCCCCTCCTCAAATCCCAGAGGAACTGGGGCTCTGCATGGAAGGGGGAATGGAAAAGAGGAGATGTGGTGGTGACTGTGTGTCCCGTGTCTCTCACGCTTTTCCAGGAGAGTATCACTGCGCTGGCAACGGGAGCTGGGTCAACAAATTGCTGGGCGCGGAGCTGCCGAAATGTGTCCCAGGTAATCAGGGCTCTGTCTCAGGGAGGGAGTGTGGGCACAGGGGCTGGTGTGTGGGGCCACTCTCTAAAAGTCGCTGCAATCTTCTTGGGAAGGGACTTAACAGTCTGGACCTAACAGAGTCTATCTAGCTCAGTGAGGTGGAGGCAGCACTGGACGGTGGGCCTGCCAGGAGCTGGGGATCCATCGCAATGAGTCAGGCCAACTGACGGGAAATAGGAAATCAGCCAGAGACAGTTGGTATGAGATTCGGCACTGGTTAGGTTCGTTAATCCCTAAGAACAGGACCTGAAAATTGAGAGTGAGGAATCCACACGCAGAAATGAGACCAGCTGACTCGCCCAGTTATTTATTATTTTTTAAAAAACATTTTATTTATTTATTTGACAGAGAGGGAGAGAGATCATAAGTAGGCAGAGAGGCAGGCGGTGGGAGGGCAGGCTCCCCAAGAGCCTGATGCAGGGCTCTATCCCAGGACCCCGGGATCATGACCTGAGCTGAAGGCAGAGGCTTAACCCACTGAGCCACCCAGGCACCCGACTTGCCCAGTTATTATGTGCATGTCTATCTGGCACCCAGATATGGAGCAATGAAAGAAACAAGGAGTTGCAGACAGATCAGAATTGGATAGAAGGCTTTCAGGCAAAGCCGGAATAATAATAATGATCCTGGTAGTAACCACAGTGTTCTTGAGACCCAGGGGCTGAGCTAGTTAGTTGCATTTATTAGCTCATTCCAGTCCTTGCAACAACCCTTTGAGAAATAAGTAGCCCCATTTCACAGAGGAGTGAACTGAGTACAAGGTCACAGGGTTAGCAGGAGGCAGGAATGGGCTTTGAACCCAGGTCTGTCTGGGTCCAAAGCCTTTTATGCTGACTTCAGAGTCTATCCAGGCTGACTACAGAGAGATTTTAGGTAAGCTGACTTCCTCTGGAATAAAATTCAATTTTAGTGCTATTTGGTGATGGCAAGGTGATCAAACCTGGAATCAGTGGGGGCATGAGATGAAAGAGGAGAGAAGAGAACGCTCTCTTTGTCCTCCTTCCTTTGGATCGCTGGGAGGCACTCAGCTGCAGTTAGGACTTCAGCAAAGAAGGTGATAAACTCTCCATCCGGGCATCAGAAGACGGTGGCATGCTTGCCTCCTCCACCATCTGTGCAAGCAAAGAGTTTCCCAGCACTGTTTCCAGCTGGGCCCCTGTCCCCATGGGCCGAAGCTGGGACGAAGTGTGCCTCTAGAGGGGCCATTCATAGCAATTGAGGCCCTAGCTCGTTTGGACTCAGGAAGTCATACGCTGCTTCATTTAAACACGTCTCTCCCACAGGCCTGCCTGTGGCTTTGGAAAAGTGAGTTGTTTGGTGATTACGTTCGGGATGAATCTGGTACTGAGATAGCTGACCGAGTACAAGGTTGGCTGTATGGCACTAGAGAATTCGGAAGCCTGGCAGGTTTTTGAGTGTTTGGAGGATTTGCAGGAGGCCAACAATTTATTTCTTGCTCTCTCTCTGCCTTGTTCTTCTTCCTTCCTAGTCTGTGGTGTTCCCAGTAAGCCCTTTGAAGGAACACAGAGGATATTTGGAGGAATCTTTGCAGACATTCAAAACTTCCCCTGGCAAGTCTTCTTTGAGAACCCATGGGCTGGGGGGGTTCTTATCAATGAGTACTGGGTACTGACAGCTGCCCACGTCGTGGAGGGGAACCGTGACCCGGTCATGTACGTTGGGTCCACCTCAGTGGTCACCTCAGAACTGAGAAAAGCCCAGATGCTCACAGCCGAGCGTGTGATCATTCATCCAGGTTGGATATTCCTGGATGCCCCCGAAACGCGGAAGAACTTCGACAATGACATTGCTCTTGTGCAGCTTAGAGAGCCGGTGAAAATGGGACCCACTGTCTCCCCCATCTGCCTACCAGGCACCTCTTCAGAGTACAACCCCTCAGTGGGAGACCTGGGACTGATCTCAGGGTGGGGCCGAACAAAGGTAAGAGATCACGTAATCCTGCTCCGAGGGGCAATGTTACCTATCGCTCCCTTAGAAAAGTGCCGCGAGGTGAAAGGTAAAAATGTCAAAGTGGATATAAATTCCTATGTGTTCACGAATAACATGATCTGTGCTGGAGGGGAGAAGGGTGTTGATAGCTGTGAAGGGGACAGTGGCGGAGCCTTTGCTGTACGGGTTCCCAATGAAGAGACCCTCAAATTCTATGTAGCTGGTCTGGTGTCCTGGGGCCCCCAGTGTGGAACGTATGGAATCTATACCCGAGTGCAGAACTACATTGACTGGATAACGAAGACAATACAGGAAAATAGTACCCCCAGAATGGACTAATGCATAGATGTGCTACATGGCCCTCCAAGGGCTATGACCAGTCTGTTGGTGTCCGTTCTTTTCAATATTCCCATTATTTCACCGTGAATGAATGAAGACTTGGGAGTATGATTTAAATAGACCTTGATTATTGGGGTATCTAGCTGGAAGTAGTGTTTGGTCATTACACTGTGTCGGTCATTTGGTGTGGTTGAATCTGTGGGGTCTTCTCTCCTGAGTACCAGCTATGGATAACAACATGAGAAGAGTTCTCCTATCTTACACTGTTCTGTAAGGACTCCCCTTTCCTGATGGTTGTCTGGTATTACAGTTCTGACTCTGAAATTTATGGTTGGGCATACCCTTGATTTTTTGTTTCCCCTTTATCTGTTTGAAGTTCCATTTACTTTATCATACTCAGTGTCTACTATCTCCTTGTAATAAATCATGGTTATAACCCAGTTCTGGCTGACTTGTCTTATTCCACATCAAGACCTGAGCCGCAGAGAAGGGTGATGAAAGGCTGTTGTGTCGTGGCGGTTCAGGCATCTAGCAGCTCGTACTGCATTGTCATGAAAACAGGGAGTTCAGATTTCCTCCCCTCTTCCAGCTGAGATTTATCGTGGATCAGCAGGGACACCACCAACACAAGTGCCATAGTTTGCTTTTGAAGCTCATGAAAAAAACCTGAGCTTCATTCAGAAGTCCACATACAGAATGGGCTGTTTAAAATCTTTAAGCATAACTATGCAGCCATCGAAAACCCCCGAAATCTTGCCATTTGCAGTGACGTGGATGGAACTAGAGGGTATTATGCTGAGCGAAATAAGTCAACCAGAGAAAGACAATTATCATATGATCTCCCTGATATGAGGAATTTGAGAAACAAGGCAGAGGATCATAGGGAAAGGGAGGGAAAAATGAAACAAGACAAAACCAGAGAGGGAGACAAACCATAAGAGACTCTTAATCTCAGGAAACAAACTGAGGGTTGCTGGGTGGGAGGAGGGTGGGGGGAAATGGGCTGGTGGGTAATGGGTAGTGGGGAGGGTATGTGCTATGGGGAGTGCTGTGAATTGTATAAGACTGATGATTCACAGACCTCTCCCCCTGGACCAAATAATACATTATATGTTAACAAAAAAAAGTGTATATAAAAAAAGATCTTTAAGTGTAAAATTTTGAGGTATAAGTTGTTTTGAAGTCTCTTGAAAATTAATTTTCTTTTAATACATTTGTATAATATAATATTTTTTGTATAACACAGTATTACAACTTAGTAAAATGAAAAAAAAAAAGAAATTGAACATGCTCTCATCTGCTTTCCTCGTGGTTTTGATCAATTTGTCAGTCAGACAACAATGTGTTCTTTGAGTTAAACTCTGTGCCAAGATGTTACAGGTGAAAATTCTGGTGAGGATGCACCCAAAGGCTCTCCCTTCTATTTTTTCCCAAGGGAATGGAAATTAAAAAAAAAAAAACTTATTCTTCACCACAAATTGATTAGTAATGAAAAATGATGACATAATTGAGGCTAATTAGTTCTTGAACTGTGGACAGGAAGCCTCTCGAGGGTGGCAGCTGTCCCAACAGGGTGTCTTATGGAAGCGATGGACTGGGAGTGAGAGGAGGACTCTCTCTGGTCTGTTGAATGGGACATGAGGCTTTCAGAGATCAGTTTTCACCAGAAGCCAAGAGGTCTGTATTTGGGGCCCATCAGGAAAGGACTTTGATTTTTAGTAAACCAAAAGGGCTACATTCAATGATTGACCTTAGACTGGCGGTTAACACATGATGAAGTCAACAGAACTGTCATTGAAAGGTCTGAAGAATCAACGGAGAATTGTAATAAGGAATCTTGGAAGGACAGTGTCAAGTGAACCAAACAGCCTAAAGCCATTATTCCTTGACTGTGTACCTCATAACCACCTTTGTCTACCTGCCTGTCATTACATATGCAATGGAATTGACAGAATAACCTGGACTACCATGTTTTGGGTGGGAGAAGGGTGATTCCTCTAGAGAAAAGAAGAATTGGAAAAATATTAAGAAACTTCCTCATGTTGTAGAAACTGTCCTTCTTTTTAAATAATTGAGATAATATGAAAAAATAACCTGGAATCAGACAAGCAACAGATAAAGGAAATCCGTCTATGCCAGGATCTTCAGTCTGTTTGGGTTACTCCTTTGCGGATGACCTGGGCATTAGTGACAGAATCCGCTCATTGTTACCTTGTGCAGCAGGATGGTTATGGTTAACTTCACTACAGGATCATTTCCCTGAGTGAATGGTGGAGAGGGGTTCTTGATGAATCAGCCTCAGAGACTTCAGAGCCAGGAAGAACTCAACACCAAGGCCTGGAAGGGCTAGAGAATCATTCATTGTGACTTGAAGGATATCAATCATGTGGCCTCACGCCTCACTTGGGAAAGCAATGTGTGTCTGCTTCACCTGAAACTCAGGAAAAGACAACTTTTAAAAGCAGGTGAATTGTCATCTTTCTTTGGTCAGAAGAAAATGGACTGGTGGATCAATTTCTCATGCCAGGGAGAAAAGATGGTACCCAGGGGCTGAAGGACTTAATGGAAGGAATTGAATGGACCAGCACAAAAGGCGCTGGCAGGATTTTGGGACCCTCTAAAGTCGCTTTTAGTGTGACAATATATTCTATAGAAATGTGATGTTACACTTTTTGCATACCTGTTTGTTTTTTAACTAAAAATATGAGAAAACTGTTTTTTTTTTCTTCAGCTCTATTGAGGTATAATTGACAAAATTATAAAATATTTTAAGTATTCAATGTGATGATATCCTATACATATATATTGTGAAAGGGTACCCCCCATCACATTAATTCATCACCTCACATATTTACCCTTAAAAGTATTTTTTTGGGTGAGAACACTGTAAGTTCTAGTCCCTTAGCAAATTTCAATTATACAATGTAGTGTTATCAACTGTAGTCACCTTGTTATGCATGAGTCCTCAGACTTTATTCATCTTATACCTGAAAGCTTTTACCTTTTTACCGACCTCTCCCTGTTTCCCCTACACCTCACCTCCTGGCAACCACTGTTCTACTCTCTGATTCTATGACTTTGACTTGAAAAAAAAGTTTTTTGAAATTTCACATATAAGCAATACTGTGCAGTATTTGTCTTTGTCTGGCTTATTTCATTTAGCATAATGTGCTCCAGATTTGTCCATGTTGTCGCAAATGATAGGATTTCTTTTTTTAAAAAGCTGAATAAGTATGCTGGGTGGCTCAGTCAGTTAAGTACCTGCTTTCAGTGCAGGTCATGATCTCAGGGTCTTGGGATTGAGCCCCTGCATCGGGCTCTCCTTTTAGTGGTGAGTCTGCTTCTCCCCCTCCCTCTGTGCTCTCTCTGGCTTTCACTCTCTCTTAAATAAATACTATCTTTTTAAAAAAACGAAAAGCTGAGTAATATTCCATTATATGTAATATACACTGTATTTTCTTGATCCATTCACCTCTTGACAGACGCTTAGGTTCTTTCCATACCTTGGCTATTGTGAATAATGATGCAAAGAACATTGGAGTACAGATACCTCTTTGAGATAATGGTTTAGTTTCCTTTGAGTACATACCCCGAGGGGGTACTGCTGGATCATAAGTATTTTTATTTTATTTATTTATTTGAAAGATTTTATTTATTTATTTGACAGAAGACAGAGATCACAAGTAGGCACAGAGGCAGGCAGGAGAGAGGAGGAAGCAGGCTCCCTACTCAGCAGAGAGCCCGATTCGGGGCTCCATCCCAGGATCCTGGGATCATGACCAGAGCCGAAGGCAGAGGATTTAACCCACTGAGCCACCCAGGCGCCCTGTATTTTTATTTTTAATTACTTGAAAAAAACTCCATACTGTTGTTCATAGTGGTTGTACCAGTTTACATTCCCAACAAGAGTGTATAAGCATTCCCTTTTCTCCACATCCTTGCCAGTGTTTGTTATCTTTTATCTTTTTTTTCATAGCCATCCTAACATATGTGAGGTGATTTTTAATTGTGGTTTTGATTTGCATTTCCCTGATTAGTGATGCTGCGCACTTTTTAATGTACCCAAGGGTCATTTGTATGTCTTCTCTGGAAAAATGTCTATTCAGGTCCTTTGCCCATTTCAAAATTAGGTTACTTCCCTTTTTGCTTTTGAGTTGTATGAGTTCCCTATATATTTTGGATACTAATCCCTTATTGGATATGTGGCTTGCAAATATTTTCTTTCATTCTGTAGTTTACCTTTTCGTTTTGTTGATGCTTGCTTTTGCTGAGCAGAAGATTTTTAGTTTGAGGTAGTACCCCTTGCTTGTATTCACTTTTGTTGTCTTGGCTTTTGGTGTCAAATGAAAAAAGTCATTGCCACAACCAATGTCAAGGAGCTTACTCCCTATATTTTCTTCTAGGTGGTTTATGGTTTTAGTCTTATGTTCATCTTTAGGATTAAAGACCTTTTTTGTGCGATTGATTTTTGTGTATGGTGTAAGATAATGGTCTAGTTTTATTGTTTTGCATGTGGCAATCCAGTTTTCCCAAAGTCATCTATGGAAGAGACCACCCTGTTCCCATTGTATGTTTGGCTCCTTTTTAAAAGTTTAATTGGCCGTATGTGTGGGTTTATTTCTGGGTTCTCTATTTTGTGTCATTGTGTCTGTGTTTATGCCAATACCATACTGTTTTAATTACTATAGCTTTGTAATATAGTTTGAAATCAGGAAGTGTGGTTTTGCAACTTTGTTCTCCTTTCTCAAGATTGCTTTGGATATTCGAGATCTTTTGTGGTTTCATATAAATTTTAGGAATTTTTTTTCTATTCTGTAAAAAATGCCATTGGAATTTTTATATGGAGTACACTGAATCTATAGATGGCTTTAGGCAATAAGAACATTTTAACAATACTAATTCTTCTAGTCCATGAGCCTGGAATAGCTTTCTGTTTATTTGTATCTTCTTTATTTTCTTTCATCAATGTTTTATAGTTTTTGGTGTATGTTAGATTTATTCCTGTTTTTTATTCTTTTTGATGATATTGTAAATAAGATTTTCTTAATTTATTTTTTTGAATTAAATTTTATTTTTTTTTAAGATTTTATTCATTTATTTGACAGAGGGAGAGAGAGAGACAGCAAGAGTGGGAATACAAGCAGGGGAAATGGGAGAGGGAGAAGCAGGCTTCCAGCTCAGCAGGGAGCTCGATCCCAGGACCCTGGGATCATTCCTGAGCCAAAGGCAGATGCTTAACACCTGAGCCACCCAGGCACCCCTGTTTTCTTAATTTCTCATAGTTTGTTGTTAGTGTATAGAAACACAACTGATTTTTGCATATTGATTTTACATCCTGCAATGTTACTGAATTTACTGATTAGTTCTAACAAGTTTATTTTGGTGGGGTTTTGGGGGTTTTTAAGTATAATTTCATGTCATCTGCAAATAGAGACAGTTTTACTTCTTCCTTTCCAATATGAATTCCTTTTATTTCTTTATCTTGCCTAATTGCCTTGTCTAGGATTTTCAGTACTACGTTGAATAAAAGTGATGAGTGTGGGCATCTTTGTCTTTTTCCTGATTTTAGAGGAAAAGCATCCAGATTTTCACTGTTCAGTATGATGTTAGCTATGGACTTGTCATATATGCCTTTGTTATTTGAGGTACATTCTCTCTATACCCAGTTTGAGAATTTTTATCATGAAATGTTAAATTTTATCAATGCTTTTTCTGCATCTACTGAGATTATTATATGATTTTTATCCTTCATTTTGTTAATGTGGTATATTCCACTGGTTTGTGGATGTTGACCTATCCTTCCATCCCTGGAATAAATCCCACTTGATCATGGTGTATCATCCTTTTAATGTACTGCTGAATTTGGTTTGTCGATATTCTGTTGAGATTTTTGGATCTCTCTTCATCAGGGATATTGGTCTGAATTTTTCTTACACTGTCTTCTCTGGCTTTGATACCAGGGTAAAGCTGGCTTCATAAAATAAGTTTGGAACTGTTCCGTCTTCTATTTTTGGAAGAGTTTGAGAAGGACTGGTGTTAATTTTCTTTAAATGTTTGGTAGAATTCATCAATGAAGACTTCTGGTCCTGGGGCTTTTTTTGTTAGAAGGTTTTTTTTTTTCTTTTAATTACCAATTCAATCTCTTCGCTAGTAATTGGTATATTCATATTTTCTATTTCTTCATGAATCAGCCTAGGTAGATTGCATGTTTATAGGAATGTATCCATTTCTTCTTAGGCTGTCCAGTTTGTTGCAAGACATTGTTCACAGTAGTCTGTTACGATCTTTTGTTCTTGTTATCATCTGTAATGTCTCCTCTTTCATTTATAATTTTATTTATTTGAGTCCTCTCTCTTTTTCTCTTGGTAAAGCTAGCTAAAGGCTTGTCTGTTTTGTTTATCTTTTCAAAAAACCAGCTCCTAGTTTCATTTTCTTTTGCCCTTTTTAGTCTCCATTTTGTTTATCTCTGCTGCGACCTTTGTTATTTTCTCCCTTCAACTAGCTTCAGGCTTAGTTTATTCTTTTTCCAGTGCCTCGAGGCATATGGTTAGGTTGTTTATTTGAGCCCTTTCTTGCTTCTTAATGTAGGCCTTTATCGCTATGAACTTTCCTCCTAGAAGTGCTTTTGTTGCATCCCATAAGTTTTGCCATGGTGTATTTCCATTGTCATTTGTCTCAGGGTATTTTTTGATTTCTCTTTTGACTTATACTTTGGCCCATTGGTTATTCAGAAGCATGTTGTTTAATCTCCACATATTTGTGAATTTTCCAATTTTCTTCTTGTCATTGATTTGTAGTTTCCTGCCATTGTGGTCGGGAAAGATGCTTGATATGATTTTAATCTTTTTTTTAAAGATTTTATTTATTTACTTGAGACACACACACACACACACACACACACACACACACAGTGAGAGAGGGAACACAAGCAGGGGGAGTGGAAGAGGGAGAAGCAGGCTTCCCGGGGATCAGGGAGCCTGATGCGGGCCTCGATCCCAGGGATCCCTGGGTCATGACCTGAGCCAAAGGCAGGCGCTTAATGACTGAGCCACCCAGGTGCCCCTGATTTTAATCTTCTTAAACGTATTAAGACCTCTTTTGTGACTTAACACGTGATCAATGCCAGAAAATGTTCCATGTATGCTTGAGAAGAATGTGTACCCTGTTGCTGTTGTGTGGGTTGTTCTGTCAATGTCTTTTGATGCATCTGACCTAATGTTTCCTATTGATTTTCTTTAGGGATGATCTGTTATTGAAAATGGGCACAGAAACTTATTTATCTTGGTCAAATTCATGAACTCTGCTATTATATTTTAATGATGGTTTAAAAAATAATTTTCTTTTGAAATATAGATTGATAGGAAGTTGCAAAGATAACATAGAGAGGTCCTGTGTAGCCTCCATCAGTTTCCTCTAATGGCTACATTCTATGTAACTATAGCACAATATCAAACCTGGGAAACTTATTCGCACAAAGTGTGTGTGTAGTCTTGTGTGAGATTGCAAAATTATAAAATTGTCACTTGAGGAGATTCATAATCACCAGTGCCATCAAGATACAGAACTGTTCCATTACCACAAAGAATTCCTTTAGGCTGCCCCTTTAAAGTCCCACTCTTTTATTTTTAATTTTGTTCTTCAATTAAAAAGACAATTTTGAAAGATTCAGACTTTCTCAGTTGTGCTAAGAAGCCAAAGGAATAGGATTTCTGGTGTGCCAACCCTTCAGCCAGAGAAAGAGGGCAACGAGATAAATGATGGAAGGCAATGAAATTGTGGCAACAGGAACCACAGTGGGGGGAATTCCAAAGGGGAGAGCAGAAACTAGAGTGAGAGTTCCCTAATGGGTCTTGTTTCCTGGAGTGCAGGGCCTGTTTTACTACAAGGGAATATAAAGGACATAGGATACCAACAATGCCAGTAAGGCACTAGTTCTAATTTTAGTCACTTTATTCAGTCTGAACTCTAAACAGACGGTTTGCAATCTCTGTCTCCATTTATGTTTAGCGTGTAAGCAAATTATTATTATTTTTTGTCCTCGCTCCTTGGTACTGACTGTGAAATATTTTTTGGTATAATATGCTCAGGTTTTTCTGAGTATCCATCTATTCATGAGTAAAATAAAAAAGTTTCTTGATCTCTTTTAGATAAAAAACAAGAGGAATCTAAGCTTTCCAACGGGAAGAGAGAGTGGGGGAGAGAGAGAGAGAGAGGACGTCTAGAATAAAAATTTATAGAAGCCAGGAAAAAAAAAAGCAAATAGTCCTTGAGTACATGGTTGAAAGACCCAGGACAAAAGAAACAAAAAATCCTGCAATCCCTAGAGGCCAATGTCCCAAAGAACTCCCAAAGGAGAGACTCTAATCTTCTCATGGAACCAAGCACAGGTATGAGTGTGGGGAAGAGTGAACCTTAGAGACTGGCCAGAGGAACTCTGAGAGAGATTTCAGAAAACAATAATCATGTCAGTTGGGCCTAGGGAACTCTACTTCCACTTTGGGAGTGTGTGATGGGGAGTCATTCTACTTGTGAATGAAAAACATTCCCTCCTCCCCCAGCAATTTATGAAGTTGTGTTAGTTTGTCTTAGGTGACCCTAACCTCCTTTGCTGGTCCTTGGCAGCTGGATCCCCTTTGGGCATCCTGTACTGTCCTCACTACCATCTTTTATCCTTCAGTGCAAATAGATAGAAATCAACTCATCAGGTTGACCTCTATCGAAAGGTTTGAAGGACTTCTGCTCCTTATTAATGACATTTCAACTGCCAGCCAGAAATGGGAAGGATTTCTTGAGTGTGGGGGGCTCAAAATTTTCTTGAGACCCTGGAAATCATACTACTTCCCTCTTCCTACATGTTTAATGATAGTAGTAATTTTTATTGCATTACATCAGACTGAGTAAAAGGTGTGTTGAGAGGGTAAAGGGGTAAAAAGCGTGATTCTCAGATCACAGTCACAGAGAAAGACTTTGCCCTCTGGTTATGGAGGTTAAAGCAGCAAGGTACCAGAAGGACATCTTCCAGCATAGCTTACAATAATGCCTGGCACTTTGCGAAGTCTGTTTCATGTACTTATTCATTTAACTCTTCAATATTTGTATGAGATAATATCGAATGAAACTGGTGTGAGATACTATTAGAGACAAACAGGCTCAGAGAGGTTAAGCAGCTTGCTAAGTGATCACGGGTAGAAAGACACTGGGTCCCTTGACACAAGAGTGAATTCCCTGAGCTACCATACCCTGTAGCAACTTACTCAGTTGGTGACTGTCTTTCCCCCAAAGCCTCCTTTCTATAGGGCCTGGCAGTGTGACCCCTTCAGCCTCATTATAGACCATTCTCGTCTTTTCCCAGCCTCTGAGTGCTGAAGCTCATGGCACTAGACTGTATCATTTTTTTTTTTTTTTAAAGATTTTATTTATTTATTTTGAGAGAGAGACAGTGAGAGAGAGCATGATCGAGGAGAAGGTCAGAGAGAGAAGCAGACTCCCCACAGAGCCGGGAGCCGATGCGGGACTCGATCCCGGGACTCCAGGATCATGACCTGAGCCGAAGGCAGTCGTCCAACCAACTGAGCCACCCAGGCGTCCCTAGACTGTATCATTTTTAAAAAATTTTTTTTTAAAATTTATTTTCAGCGTAACAGTATTCATTGCGTTTGCACCACACCCAGTGCTCCATGCAATCCGAACCCTCTCCAATACCCACCACCTGGTTCCCCCAACCTCCCACCCCCCGCCCCTTCAAAACCCTCAGATTGTTTTTCAGAGTCCATAGTCTCTCATGGTTCACCTCCCCTTCCAATTTCCCTCAACTCCCTTCTCCTCTCCATCTCCCCTTGTCCTCCATGCTATTTGTAATGCTCCACAAATAAGTGAAACCATATGATAATTGAGTCTCTCTGCTTGACTTATTTCACTCAGCATAATCTCTTCCAGTCCCATCCACGTTGCTACAAAAGTTGGGTATTCATCCTTTCTGATGGAGGCATAATACTCCATAGTGTATATGGACCACATCTTCCTTATCCATTCGTCCGTTGAAGGGCATCTTGTTTCTTTCCACAGTTTGGTGACCGTAGGCCATTGCTGCTCTGAACATTGGGGTACAGATGGCCCTTCTTTTCACTACATCTGTATCTTTGGGGTAAATACCCAGTAGTGCAATGGCAGGGTCCTAGGGAAGCTCTATTTTTAATTTCTTGAGGACTCTCCACACTGTTCTCCAAAGTGGCTGCACCAACTTGCATTCCCACCAACAGTGGAAGAGGGTTCCCCTTTCTCCACATCCCCTCCAACACATGTTGTTTCCTGTCTTGCTAATTTTGGCCATTCTAAGTGGTGTAAGGTGGTATCTCAATGTGGTTTTCATTTGAATCTCCCTGATGGCTAGTGATGATGAACATTTTTTCATGTATCTGATAGCCATTTGTATGTCTTCATTGGAGAAGTGTCTGTTCATATCTTTTGCCCATTTTTTGATATGACTGTCTGTTTTGTGTATGTTGAGTTTGAGGAGTTCTTTATAGATCCTGGATATCAACCTTTTGTCTGTACTGTCATTTGCAAATATCTTCTCCCATTCCGTGGGTTGCCTCTTTGTTTTCTCGACTGTTTCCTTTGCTGTGCAGGAGCTTTTGATCTTGATGAAGTCCCAAAAGTTCATTTTCGCTTTTGTTTCCTTTGCCTTTGGAGACGTATCTTGAAAGAAGTTGCTGTGGCTGATGTCGAAGAGGTTACTGCCTATATTCTCCTCTAGGATTCTGATGGATTCCTGTCTCACATTGAGGTCTTTTATCCATTTTGAGTTTATCTTTGTGTATGGTGTAAGAGAATGGTCGAATTTCATTCTTCTACATATAGCTGTCCAGTTTTCCCAGCACCATTTATTGAAGAGACTGTCTTTTTTCCACTGTATATTTTTTCCTGTTTTGTCAAAGATTATTTGCCCATAGAGTTGAGGGTCCATATCTGGGCTCTCTACTCTGTTCCACTGGTCTGTGTGTCTGTTTTTATGCCGGTACATGCTCAGACTGTATCATTTACATCTACTCATGGCTGTAGTCCTCTCCTGGAATCTGGCTTATTCCCTTCATTTCTCAGTGATCTTGGTTCCCGACTCACTGTCTTTCTAGCACTATCCCTGTCACAGTTTTTGGCAATTTCAAAATACAGAGGGGTGAGCCTTCTAAAGCTTTGGCTTTATAGTTCCACAAATCTTCTTCTCCAACGCTTTCATCTTCCACTTTACCCCAGCCACAACCCCCATGGTCATGCCTCGATAGACTTTTTCGTTACCAGTAACTGCAACCTCTTCTATTACCCCAACTTTGCATACCCCATTCTTTTGCCACCACCTCTTATTTTTCCAAGTCAATTCCTATAGGTCTACACTTCCTATATCCTACAATACCAGAACCCTCAATACATCAATCCTACTGCATATTTACTGTCCATTACCTTCTCTGTACTTGATCTCCTCTTTACCCAGCTTAAATTCAATAGAATAGCTCTCTTGCATACAACCTCGTCTCCTGTGCCCTTCTATGGCTTCAATATATTCTCATGGCAAAATGAAACCTGCATCCTCTATGCCTTTATTGGTGCGTCTGATAGGGCACAAACACACAGCCCACCTCCTACAACTGTCTCACAAGGGTGAGAAGAACCCTCTCATTTTATTCATGACCATGAGTCTCAAGTGGATCCTTAATGCTCCCAGGAACCAAAATTCCCTAATCTGTTCTCTCTCCCACTCCCCTTAGTGATTATTTCATTCCTTCTTCTCTCTCCTCAAACCCCCAAATCCTTCATGCACACTCTCAGCCGATAACCTTATTTTCTACTTCACCAGGACAAACGAAGAATTAGAGAAGAACCCCTGGTGTAATGCCAACTTCTTAGACTCTGCTTGCCTGTCTGTTGGCGTAGGTAACACACCCATGCTTCCAACTGGATTCTGTCTCTCCCCCACTTCCACCCACCACCGTCATTTCCCCTCCCTATTACATAATTCCCACCAGCCTATAGGCACGTTCTTACTTCTCTAACTAATTAAAAAAAAAAAAAAACATTCTTTCGACTCCCATTCTTCTAATAGCTTCCCCTGTTTCTTTGTTCCCTCCTGCAACAAATTCCTTAAAATAACTGATTATACTTTCTGTCTCTAGTTCTTCTTCTTCCACTCTCTCTCCAACTCCAGTCTGGCTTTCGTCCCCATCATTCCATCAAACTGTGCTTTTCTAGCTCTCCGGTGACCTTGGCATTGCTCTTTCCCAGGATCAATCCTCAGTCTTTATCTTGACCCATCAGTGCCATTTGCTCACTCAATCAATTGATCAGTCCTTTGCCTTGATGCAGTTTCTTTTCTTGGGTTCAAAATTCTGAACTCGGGGCACCTGGGTGGCTTAGTGGGTTAAAGCCTCTGCCTTCGGCTCATGTCATGATCCCAGGGTCCTGGGATAGAGCCCCCATCGGGCTCTCTGCTCTGCTGGGAGCCTGCTTCCTGCTCTCTCTCTCTCTGCCTGCCTCTCTGCCTACTTGAGATCTCTGTCTGTCAAATAAATAAAATAAAGAATCTTAAAAAAAAAACCCAAAATTCTGAACTCTACAGGTTTTCCTCCTACTTCAGTGGTCACTGTCTTAGTTCAGGCTGCTATGATGGAAGACTGGGTGGTAGTATCTTACAGTTCTCAAATCTGGGAAGTCCAAGAAGGAGGTGCTGGCAGATTCTGTTTTGGTGAGGTCCCTCCTCCTGACTTGAAGACAGCGGCTGCGCTGCACACTCACTTAGCCTTTTCTTGGTGCCTGTGTGAGGTGAGAGATTTTTCTTTTCTTCTCCCACCCTCATGACCTCACCTAAACCTAATTATCTTCTAGAACCCCAACTCTGAATACCTTCATGTTTGGAGTCAGGGCTTTACCGTATGAATTTTGAGATTCATATTTATTCTGTAATAGTCACACTTTCTGAGCCTCCTTAGGCTGATTTTTCCTGTTCTCTCAGACTTTTATAATGGTATGCCTCAGGGAATAGGCCTTGGTTCTTTTCTCTATCTATCTTCACTCCCTTGGTGCCTTTATTGGACCCCTGTGGCTTTAAACACCCGTCCATATACCTACCAATGACACCAAACTTTGCATTTTTTAGCTTAGACTTGTCCCCTTAACTCCAAATTTATACATCAAATAATGTTTTCAGCATCTCTTTTTGGGTGTCTAGTGGACATTTATTTTCTGAGCACACACGGTGAAGTTAGAGCAATTGTTTTAATGTCCAGTCAGTCTTCTAATTCTTACATCTGTCGGGTTTTGCTTGGTTTTGATGGATTTTTCTTCTCATTACGGATCATATTTTCCTGCCTCTTTGTATGCTTCATATTCTTTGATTGGTTGCCAGACTTTGTGAATTTTATCTTGTTGGGTGCTGGATATTTTTGTAATTCTATAAATATTCTAGAGCGTTGTTCTGGGATTCCGTTAAGTTACTTGGAAACAGTTTGGTCCTTTTGGGTCTTGCTTTTAACATTTGTTAGATAGGACCAGAGCAGCATTTAATCTAGGGGCTAATTGTCTCCTACCCCTGAGGCAATACCCTTCTGTATCCAATACCTAAATGCCCATGAATTCAGTCTGGCTGGTGGGATCAGGCACTCCCCCCTCCTCCCTCCCCCCGCCTTGCTGATTGCCTGCTACCCTTCCATATAATCGTGTCATACAGCTTTTTTCCTCTATCCTTGAATAGTTTTCTCACATATGGGTGAGAAAATCGTAGGGCTCTCCTGCAGATCTCTGGAGTTCTCTCTTTGTGGCCTTCTTGTCTCTGATCCTCAGTTCTGTGAACTTCAGGAGCCTTGGTCTCCCTGCATGCTTGGCTCAGCTTAGGGAGTCAGCTAAGTGCTACCTGGGTTTCTCCTTCCAGTACCTCCGCTTGGAAACTCTCTCGAGGCAGTAACCTGGGGCAATCATAGGGCAATCACTGTCCTTTGTTACTTGAAATTTAATATCTCGAGAACTATTGTTTCGTATATTTGACGTTTTTGTTGTTGTTGCTGTTGTTTGTTTCAAGAAGGCAGATAAATCTAATCCCTGTTACTCCATCCTGGCCCTAATATAATAGCGTCTAAAATTCAACATGTGCAAAAGGGACCTCCTTAGGTTTTTCATCAGATCTGCTCCTCTTGTAATCTTGACTTCTCTCTTTTTTCTTATTCAGCTATCTTCAATATTTATTCCATCAGGAAACCTACTGGCTCCACCTGCAAATTTTATCCATAACATGACTACTTTACATCCCTTCCCCTGCTACCACTTGGTCTGAGCTTCCATCAGTTCTTGCCTGGATTGCCATAATTGCTTCCTAACTGGTCCTCTTAATGCCCTTTCCCACTTGCAATCTAATCTCAATTCAGCAGCCAGAGTGAGCCTTTGAAAATAGAAGCTCACATTTTTCTGTGTTGGCTGCCTCTGCAATTTCCTAATGAATCAAGCATCTTCTTGCCTCAGGACCTTTGCACTGGCTGTTTCCTCTTCCAGGGACACCTTTTCCCTGAATATCTAACTTCCTTCCGTCTTTGCCAAATGTCCACCTACTCAATGAAGTTACCCCTTTGAAATTTTTTTTGAAATTAAAGAATATTTTAATAGAGCTTCATCTCTCTATTTTTTGACTAGATAAATCATCTACATGTCTCAAAATTTGAAAGATCAAAAGAGCATAGAGTGATAACTTTTCTTCTTTCTCCTGCCCTCTCCTAGAAACCATCATTGTTTCTTGTATATCTTTCCAGGAATATTTTATGCCTATAAGAGCAATGAATACCCTCTCCTCCTTTTTATACAAATTGTAGTATTTTATACACAGTGTCCTGCTTTTTATGTTTTTCAATTAAAGATTGAATGGCTACATTGTATTCCATAATATACTTGCAACTTTGGTACTAGACCTTTCAGAATTTAGGATTCTAATACTTCGCTATCATAAGCAATGCTTCGGTAACTAACCTTGTACCTGTGTCATTTATCTCATAGGTGCGACTGTGAGAAAAATTTCTAGAAGTGGAATTGCTGGGTCAGAGGCATGTGTATTTGTGGTTTTGATTTTCATGTTGCCAAATTGGTCCTTAAAGAGTTTGTACCATTCACTTTCCAACAGGTAACTCATGACTGTCTTCTCTACATCTTCACCAACAGAGTATATTGTCATTGTCAATCTAACAGCTAAAAAGTTGGTGTCTTTTTTTTTTAAGATTTTATTTATTTATTTGACAGAGAGAGATCACAAGTAGGCAGAGAGGGGGGGCGGAACCAGGCTCCCCGCTGAGCAGAGAGCCCGATGCGGGGCTCGATCCCAGGACCCTGAGATCATGACCTGAGCCCAAGGCAGAGGCTTAATCCATTGAGCCACCCAGGCACCGCGAGATGGTGTCTTAATTTAAGTTTTTTTTTTCCTATGCGTTAGCTTAAGCCCCAGAGCTTAACCTTAATTTGTATTTTCTTTTCTGATGTCTATTCACAAGACATTGGTTTCAGCCTTATTATTACTATTATTTAAGATTTTATTGATTTATTTGAGAAAGAGACACAACGAGAGAGGGGACACAAGCAGGGGGAGTAGGAGAGGGAGAAACAGGCTTCCTGCTGAAAGTGGGTCTCAATCCCAAGACACTGGGATCATGACCTGAGCTGAAGGCAGATGCTTAATGACTGAGCCACCCAGGCTCCCCTCAGCCTTACTATTATTATTTTTTTTTTTATTCTGGCACACTTGAAGGATAAGCCGCACAGGAATTTGGAGGAGGGGAGCCGGAACCAGGAGGATCAGAGCAGTCCCTTTAATGACTACAATAAGGGACAAAGAACTTAGACTCTTAACTTTGCCAGGAACCTTAGAAATAGTTCAGTATTTTCATTTTCGTTTCAGGTTTTATTCTCACCACTTCTGGCTCCTCCACCCACTCCATTCCAGTCTCCACTGGAATCCTGGAGGGGCTTCCCTTCTGAAAAATACTGAATTCCTGAAATCAGTGTGTGCTCCTCAAACACACTGCATACCACTAGTGGATACTTTTGTGTAGATTATACCAGAAGTCGTTTCCCGGTCATTTCTGCCACGGCCGCAATCCTGAAGTCCGCAATCCTGACATCTCAAGTGCTCTTAAAAGCTGAGAGTGTTCTAATCAGGCACCAAAAGTTGCTTCGTGGCAAAACCTGACCCAACGGCTAGCTATTTAGAATCTTATCTATCTCATACACTGTGAATATTCAAATGTTTTGCAGAAGAATTTTCCCTCTGCTTTGTTGCCCTAGAGTGCTGCCCTAGACCCCGCCAGTGGACAGTAGGTAATAGACCGTATGTTACATTTCTGAAACCTGTAAGATCTTGATTCTGAAAGGCACTTGGCCCGGAGGGTATCAGATAAGGGATTGTGGACCTGCATTTGGACTTAAAAATTCTCAGTACTTGGGAAGGCTTTAACTCTGCACAGTCTTTTGATTTTTTTCTTTGTTTTTATTTTTTAATTTTAATTTTTTAGTAGATTTTATTTATTTATTTGACAGAGAGAGAGGGAGATCACAAGTAGGCAGAGAGGCAGGCAGAGAGAGAGGGGAAAGCAGGCTTCCCACTGAGCAGAGAGCCCAATGTGGGGTTCCATCCCAGGACCCTGAGATCATGACCTGAGCTGAAGGCAGAGGCTTAAACCACTGAGCCACCCAGGTGCCCCTGTTTTTTATTATTTTAAAAAGATTTTATTTATTTATTTATTTGTTCATTTAGAGAAAGAGCATGAGCAGGGGGAGGGGCAGAGGGAGAGACAGAGTCCCTAGCAGACTCTAGGCTGAGCGCAAAGCTGATGTGGGACTCAATCTCAAGACCCTGAGATTATGACCTGAGCTGAAACCAAGAGTCTGGTGGTCAACCGACTGAGTCACCAGATGCCCCTGCATTGGTCTTTTTAAATTCAGGCCTGTGTATGTCAGCTCAGGTGAAGTTGTTCAAATAAGTCTAGAAGAGAAGAGTCAGTTGTGCAATAACATCATGGTAATATTCTATTATAAACACTTGCAATGCTTATCCCAAGTTTCGGGTCCTTCTCTGACCTTTAAATGTGTCTTAAGTAATACAACTTATTTGAAAATATTGTTAATCTTTCAACTGAGAAACAAAAATTTCATACCACTCCTCTCTTCTGAAATATTTAGGGGGCCCCTGACTGGTTCAGTCAGTGGAATGTGTGGCTCTTGATCTCAGGGTTGTGAGTTCGAGCCCCACCCTTTGGGAGAGATTACTTAAATAAAGTCCTTAAAAAAGAGAGAGAAATATTTAGAGATTGGAAAGTGAGCTTTTAAAAAAACCTGTTATATTTGGAACTACTTTCATGGGAAAATCAGGATTTTCTTCATATCATACAATCAAAACAAAATTAGAAATAAATTGTTATTGGGGCACCTGGGTGGCTCAGTCAGTTGGGCATCTGCCTTTGGCTCAGGTCATGATCCCTCTGACCCTTACCCCACTCTCGTGGTCTCTCTCAAATAAATAAATAAAATCTTTTAAAAAAATCTTAATTGTAAATGTGTGCATAAACTTTTTTGTTCTCATTTCCTTTCTAAGCATTTTCTTTTTTTTAGGTAGGCTCCACACCCAATGTGGAGCCCAATGCAGGGCTTGAACTCACAACCCTGAGGTCAAGACCAGAGCTGAAATCAACAATCAGATGCTTAACTGACTGGGCCACCCAGGCTCCCCTGCCTTCCTAAGTATTTTGAATATAATCTTATTAAATATTTTTATATTGATTAAATACTACTTTTAACTCATTTCGCACACTGGAACTTCTCATAAAATTTTATTTGGAAAGAGTTTCAATTATCCAATGGTACAAAAATGGAAGAGAATGATGATAAGTAGAGATTGTGGAATATATCTTCTATAAATCTTGTAGGAAAGAAAGGTGACTTTTGGGTCGTTTTGGGTGAAGAACAGGGACGGGGTTATAGAAAAGAGCATTTATTTCACATGGTGTCTTTCTGCATCAGTGATTTTAATATGGATTCTTAGTGGTTATCAATGATGGGTCAGATGATTTTTTATTTTTATTTTTTTATGCACTGCTCTTTGGATTCTGACCCAGTGAATTCTGGGATCAGCCCTCCCCCTCCATCTCCTTCTTGATCCAGTCCACATAGTTGAGTAACTTGGTGTAGAAGCCATAGCCCCTGCTACAGCCAATGCCCCAGGAGATGATGCCCGTGGCTACCCAGCGATCACTGTTCTCATCCTTCACTGCAAAGACCCCTCCACTATCCCCCTGACAGGCGTCCTGCTTTAGAGACGGGTCTCCAGCACAGAACATGTTCTGAGAAAACACATCCTTCCTCTTATTTTTCCGGAGCCAGTTCTCACATGACTCCCGCTTAGCTACGGGCAGACGGATAAACTTGAGGTCATAGGAAAGCCTCTCCTCCATTATCCCAAAGCCACTGACGTAGCCCATGAGGCCCCTGTCATAGAAGGTCTCGTTGTCGGGAAGGCAGATGGGGAGGAGGTTGGGGCCCAGGGTGACACTATTTTCCAGCTCTAAGAGGGCAATGTCCCCCTCAAAATTGTTAGACTCATCCTGGCGGTAGTCTGGATGGATACTGACTCTGCGGACAGGGTGGTTTCCTAGCTTTGTGATCTCTTCCACGTCTACGTGGCCCAGGAACACGTCCACAGTGGCATTGCCTTCCTTGTCTTGGTCCTTGGGGTAGAGGGTATGGGCAGCTGTGAGGATCCAGCGGTCGCCCAGCAGGGCTCCACCCCCTCGCCCGTAGATGTTGGTAAAGGCCTGCCAGGGGAAGTTCCCCAGCTTGGCTTTTTGCCCTCCAATGATGCGCTGCTTCTGTTCCACAGGGTGGACGGGTTTCCCACACACTGGAGAGAGAGATAGGGAAGGCAAGGATGAGTCAGGCCAGGCCCACCTTCTTCCCTTCTGAGGTCAATTAGTTCCCCCTATAGCCTGTCTTTTGGCTCTGGGCTCTTTCCTCTTTCTCCTCCCATTCCCACAAATCCCTGCCTTTGGCCTCTAGTCAACCTCTTCTTGTTCTTGTTTATTTCTTCCTGGGGGTTTTCTTGCTCTTTTAATTCCCTGACTTCCCATCTGCTCAGTGGGAAAGCAGGAATATCAGGACCCAGTCTGATTCTCTGGGTTCCTTTCTCTCTTTCTCCTGGAATATCTCCTTCCCTCTTCCGTTGTCTTTTTTTGACCTCAGGCTGGAGTGCCTCTCCATTCACTTTGTCTCCATTCTCTGTGCGTGCTTTTCCTGAGGTCCTGCAGGGCTGCAAAAGGCACTGGGGATGGCCCCAGAGGGCTTCCACTCACCTGGCAAACACCGAGGAATCTTCGATCCTTCCCATTCGTTCTTCCAAATGCCCTCCGCGGTGCAGGTATAGGCCCCTGAGGGAGGAGGGGTCTACGATCAGGCTGGGAGGTGGCAGACAGGATAACCAGGTCTCAGAGGCCAATGAGCACTGAATGAGCAGGATGGGGAGACGGGAGATTCGGAACCAACACGGACGAGGATCAAACGGAAAGGTTCAAATAATGTAAGGATGGAATATGGGAAGTGTTGAGAGGCTCCCTACATATATTTTTGTTTTAATGTTCAGTGTAAAAAATCAGAACACTTAACTCCATGTTTGATGTCATTCCTGTTTGTGAAAATAGACATAAGAACTAGAAGGAAGTTATGAAGATCTTATCAGTGATTGTATCTTGGTAGTGGGATGGTAGGGGATAATGGCTGCTACCTGTTCTGATTGCTGACAGTCCGCCATGCTTGTCGCTAAGCCCTTTATCTACATTATCTCATTGAAGTACCACGGTGACACTTTCAGGGATTTTTTTGGATGAGGAAACTGAGCTTAAATAATTTGCACAGGGTCACGTAATTCTAAGTTCCAGAACCAAGATGCAAACTGAAGATGGTCTGTCTTCAAAGCCATAAAGAATACCATATAATCTATATGTATGATTTTTTTCTTTTTTCTTCTGGATGTTTCAAACCTACAAAGCATGTGATTTATCTCATTTTAAAGAAAAATTTTGAAGATGCATTTGAGAGTCATTTAGTAAACCTAAAGGCAAAAAATCACAACATAGTAGCTTAGGGATTCTGTGGGGAGAGTGTTGGGGGGAGTCCCACTGACATAGCAGTAGTGTGGTTGTGGCAGTTGTGGTAGTAATGATGGTGGTGACAGCAGGGGTTGGGGGGTGGTAATGGTAGTGGCGCTGTTGGGAGCAGGTGGAGGTGGGGATAATGATGGTGCTTGCAGGCGTGGCAGTAGTAATGGCCATGGCCGTGGTGAGGGGGAGCTGACTGTGAGATTTAAGACTTTCTTTGAATCAGCTCAGGTACCTCCTTCACCCTACTAGATGCCTCCTGGCCCTGTACTCCCTGTACTTCAGGCTCCTGAAGCCACTGTCCTGGGCAGATACCTCAATATACATCCCCCGGCATTATGTTGGGAAAATCTCAGATGCCCTGAGAAGACGGAAGGGAGAAGGCTGCCATATGTGTGGGCCCCTACCTCGCGCAGTCTCGCTGATTCCACCTCTGGTATGCATCTTGTAATATGGCTCCTGGCAGGAGTACTGGATACGGGCCTGGTAGGTGTTCACCCCCTTTGTGGTGGTATAACTGAAGGCCCCGTTAGTCAGGCTTTGGGGTGGTCCACAGTCCTTGACTTGAAGAGAACACAGGGCCGTATGAGATCTGAGAGTGACGGTATGGGAACATCAGTGGGAAGAACTTGAGTTTTCTGCCCACAGAACAGGCTGAGAACCTTAGGGAAATGTGGTCAGTTGGCAGGGGGTGGTGCAGTGCTTGTGAAGAATTGGAATAGATGGAGTGAGATTCAGTTCTGGGTAGAGCCCACCAACACTGCAGAGATGAGGGCTGACTGGTTCCCGAGGTGAGCCATAGGCTTCAAGGGACAAGTGAGGGGAAGGGTGTTTTGGGAGGCTCTCCCTTTCACAGCCTAGGTCTTCATGGCTGGGGGTGGGGTGGGGGCTCCCGAGGGGCAGACCCTTGCTGAGTTGTGACTTACTCTTGCACCTGGGCATGGCACGATGCCAGGTGCCATCATCCTGACAGACAGCTGTGAAGGAGAGCAGCACTTGGTCTCCCTGTTCGAGAAGAGGTAGACAGAGACAGAGGTGCCATTAGTGCAAGGAGGCCCTGTGGTTCCCTTCCTGCCTTTCGCACCCTGGAGCAGCCGAGAATGCAAGGCTGTCTCTCAGGCTCTCAGACCTCAGCACCCCTGTGGACATGGCTCCTTTGTTCTTCTCAGACCACAGTTGCAGATGGGAGCACTGAGTCATGCAGCGGAAATTCAGAGCAAGGGCTGATTGTCAGACCTGATCGTCCACTCTCTAGACTCTTGGCTGCTTCCACTATTGTTCAGGGGATGCCCACAATTTTATTTTGTTTTACTTTATTTTACATAGGCTCCACACCCTACGTAGGGTTCGAACTCATGACTCTAAAATGTAGACTCGCATGCTCTACAGACTGAGACAGTCAGGTGCCCCTGAACTCCACAGTTTTAAATTAAACAAAACAAAACAAAACAAAACAAGCTTGGTAGCCCCAGGGGTCACTCCAATTGTATGTCTTTTTTTTTTTAGTTTACCAGCTTTTGTGAGATTAACCAATGAAACCATGGTGCTTCCTGAGCCTGCAAAGCTGAGGACAGGGCGGTGGGCCCAAGGTGACAACACCATGGTGCCTGAAGAAGTCCTCAGGGCACGAGGTAGGAGATGTGGTTCTAGTCCCTTCTGTACAAAAGCACCATGATGTTGAGGGAGTCACTCTTTGTACTCCACCCTGCCTTTCATTTCCCACATCTGACTGTTACTAGGTTAGGCCAGTAGTTTATAAACTTGGCTGCACATCAGAATCACCTGGGTAGGGGCACCTGGGTGGCTCAGTGGGTTAAGCCTCTGCCTTCGGCTCAGGTCATGATCTCAGGGTCCTGGGATCAAGCACCGCATCGGGCTCTCTGCTCAGTGGGGAGCCTGGTTCCCCCCCCCCCCCGCCGCCTGCTGCTCTCCCTACTTGTGATCTCTCTCTCTCTGTCAAATAAATAAATAAAATCTTAAAAAAAAAAAAAAAGAATCACCTGGGTAGCTGTAAGTAATCCTAGGGGCACTCCAGACCAACCGAATCAGTCTCTTGGAGAGGACCCAGGTATCAGGGTTTTTTAAACAATTCGAAGTGTTTTCAATGTGCGGTCAAGTTTGAGAGCAGGTAGACCAGGTGACCGGTCCTCCAGCTCAAACACGTGTGAAGCCAGCTGGGATGGAGCCTAAGTCTGATGATGGACCTACCCACCTGAAATGCTCCTAGAGGGCTGGGTTCACTCTCCCCCATCAGCCTTGGGCTCTTACCTCCACGAGCTGGTAGCCTTGCTGGCAGGTGGCAATGAAGTAGTCCCGGAACTGGTATTGAGGCTGTAGGTCCTGGATGATGGTAAACTCGTCTAGGGTCTGGGGTTGGGGGCACTTGATGACTGTTGGGGAGACCAGAGCACATGTTTATTTCAGAGCTTCTTTCCTCCTTTCAACCCTCCTGATTCGGCCCCGTGGCTGGCCGGTGAGAGAGGCCACCAGGCAACCTTACTCTCGGTGGTGTAATGCAGCTTCCAGCCTCGGCTGTCCCCCGAGTCATCGGTGAAGAACAGCAGGTCCACCGCATTGCTGTTGCTGTCAAAGTCAGCGGGTCTTTGGTTCCCACAGAACTCGCCAATGTTCCTCCCGTTGGCATAGATCTGGTGGGGAAAGGGGAAGGGGTGGGGGACATCTCTCCAACTGAGACATTTCCCCACTGGGCCGGGATGGTGGTGGTGGTGGTAATTCTGCTTTGTGTGCATATTCTCAGCTGGAGGAGAAGAGGAATCCCCAGGACTCCCTTGCCGCGCCTGCCCATGAGGGAGCTCGGCCATTCCTGTCCCAGTTGGCCAGAGGATCTAGTGGGAAGTGAGGATGAGGGGAGGGGGAAGGGGAGGCAGGGAGGCTCTCGGGATGGCTGTACCTGCAGCTGGTCGTAGGGGCAGTGTACTTGCTGGTGGTCATCTATTTCGAAAGGCTCCAGGAACTTGAGGTGGAGGGTGAGGCCGCGCTCCACGCGGATGCTGTAGTTACAGCGCAGGTCGTGGGGGTAGGGCTGGGGGTACTCCAGGCTGGCCACGTAGCCCGATGGCTCTGTGTACAGCTCGCTGCTGCACTCAGCTGGGGGAACAGAGCCAGGCGGGGGTCACAGGGTCTCTCTGGCTGGCCCCGCACACCCTTGCTTGCTCCCTGCCTCACTCCCGTGGTGCCCCAAGCTCACCCCGGCAGGAATGCCTGTCCTCCTGAAGCTCATAGCCCGGGTGGCAGGAACAGAAGTAGCCACCGACATAGTTGTGACACAGGTGCTGGCACTGGGGCTGGAGAGTCTCCTCAGCTGAGTTGCTCTGGGAAGCACATTCATCCAGGTCTGGAAGACATTCCAGAAGGAAGGGCTCAATTCCTGCCTGCAGGGACTTCTGTCAGGGCTCTGCTCTCAGAGAGGTTAATCCCAGCGGCCTAAAGACCAAATCATCTCCTGGCCACCTGGAACTCCAGGCCTCTCTCTCTCTCTTTTTTTTTTTTGGGGGGGGGGGAGGGCCTTGGAAGGAAGAGAGGTAGAGGGAGAGAGAGAGAGAGAGAGAATCTTAAGCGGGCTCCAGTGCAGAGCCTGACACGGGGGTCAATCTCATGACCCTGAGATCATGACCTGAAGTGAAACCAAGAGTCAGACATTTAGCTGACTGAGCCATGCAGGCGCTCCACTTTCTGGCCACTCTAAGGCTTTCTGGGAACTGCCCCATGATGACAGAACCGAGGTTGGCAGGCCTTTCCTGGAAAAAGCTCTCTTGAGGGGAAGAATAAGGAAGGATGGGCTTCCTGCTTCAATGGATTCAAGATTCCCCTTTTCTGGTCCCTACACAACATGCCTAAGGCCAGAAAAAAAGGGACCCAGGGGCCACTCACCCACAGCTTGGTAGTAGGCCAGGAAGCCCTTATAGAACATAATGGTGCCATTCTCCTCATTGGAGAAGTCCGTGTGGAAGGTCAGCAGCATCTTGTTCCCTTGAGACATAAATTCCTTTCCTTCTGGGAGGTTGCCCAGTGGAGAACCCAGCTGGCCACAGAACCTCCCCAGAGTTTTCTTGTCAGCAGAGATCTGGTGGAGAAAGGACAAGAGGTGGGAAGAAGAGTGGTTGAGGAGACACATCCTGTGTGGAAGGTCAGTCAAAGTCCTCCTTTGGTCCCAAAGAGTGAGTGGTGCCCCCCACTGCTGGACCGGCCGCCATCAGGTCTCCACCCATGCGGCTCTGGCTGTTGTAAACTTTCCCTCCATGACTCGTTTTCTTTTTGTTCCCCTGGTGACTTTCATCTGCTCCTCTGAGTCTTCAGTGGCTAATTCCTGGCATGTTATCCTGTGCCCGGTACATTGCCCCTTCCCTGTTCTCTGTCCCCTGGCACGTTTTAGACCTTTCTTCGTCTCCGCCAGCTCCTGGGCTCATCTTCCGCTGGAATCCTGGCTGTCTCCACAGGCCTTTAGCCTCCCTTTATCCCTGGAGCCCGGAGCGGTCTGCTTTATTTTCTGTCCACTTATCGCCCCTCACCTTATGCAAACCATTCACGTCCTGCCGTGCCTCCTGATACAGCTGAGCGGGAGCCTCTCCAGCCTCCACACAGGGCAGCATCACCGAGCTTCTCTTACCTCTTTCTTCACAGGTTCTTTAACCCCTCAGAAGTGGCAGACATCCTGTCCCCACCCCATCCCTCACCATCCCCGCCACCAAGACAGGCTGATACAGAAAGTTGAGACAGGGAAGGCATACTTGACTGTTACACAGCAGGGGACTGAGCCCATGACCTTGCTGAGGCTTATGCTTGAGCTAACACCCCTCACGGTTCTCTTCGCTGTGTTCCTGTTTAGGAAGGCAGCCATGGTGACATTCTACACGGAAACAGGGAAACTGAGGCACAATAGTTTTCCAAAGACTCCCAGCAAGTCAGCCGTTGGGGAAGGTTTTTCTGACTCCTATAGATAGTAAATTTCCTGGAAGGGGGGCCTGTGCATTCCCCACTCTGTGCTTCTCCCTTCAGTGCTCCCTGAGGGCCTATAAATCCAGGGGACGCACCATCTGCAGTGTCATCAGACTGTCCGAACTCCACTTGGCCATTAGCCCTTGTGGGGCTGCGGCTGTGGCTGTGTCCGTGGGTGAGGAATACTATTCGGGGTGATTAGAGCACAAGTCCTCGGTTTCCAGAGACACCCAGATCTCCCTCTGCCCTCCCAACCTGATCCCCTACCTTGACATAGTCATACAAACAGCCTTCAGAAGGTTCCAGGTCAAACTGCCAGAAGACGAGCTTCACCCTGAATCCTGTGGGCACTGTGATCACAGTGGTTCTCTCAAAGTTGCTGGGGTAAGGCTTGGGGTACAGAGGAGAAGTCACCTCCCCAAAGAGCTTCTGTGAAATGGGGATGGAGCCTCCCACACAGCAGAACAGGACGGGCCCCAGGAGATATAAGAGCCACCTGCCAACAAGAAAGTGGGTGTCCAGTGGGGGTGTGTGGCACTCCTGCCATTTGGGCAGTGACTGGGCTGGGGGTTGGGATGGTCATACTGCTTGGCATTTTCCTCTCTGGTCATTCCAGGCCTCGTAGCGATGTTCTAGGTGGGGGTGGGGAAGAGGAGAGGCTGGTCTCCCGCAGCCACTGCATTGGGTGGTTCCTCCCCCTGGGGCAATGTCCAGTCTAGAGGTCATCATCCTCCCTGTACCTCCCTCCCCATCCTCCTTCCCTGCCCTTTCCCCCCACTCCCCTCCTCTTCTCGGAATAGGGCTGGCTTGGGACCAGTTAATGGAGGGCGAGGGTTTCCAGTCATGGCTCTCTGATGGGGCTCCCAAAGGCTCAGCAAAGGCCTCTGGGAGAAACGGCTTATGGAATATGGGGTCATGCACAGAGCACACCCCTCCGGGGCACAGTGGATCCCTTCATCTTGCTGCTCCCCTGCCATGAGCTGGGAGGAGGAAGGGAACATGGCCATTGCCTCGCAGGTCTAAGTTCTCCTCCTCAGGAGGAGGGATGGGGGGGGTTTGTGTTTGCGTGTGCAAGTGTGTGGCTGCGGGAATAGGTAAGGTATGCGGGGAGGGAAGGGTGTTTCCATCTCCCTGAATGAATTTGGGAGCAGGGTTGCCTCTCTTGCCCAGGATTCTCTCCTCTGGCTTCTCCCTCCCTCCCGGGGCCCCATCAGCCTTACTCACATTTCTCAAGGCCTGTTTTTGGATCCTGGACTCTCCTGGCCACGTCTTCATCCACTCTGTGTTGAGGAGAGAGCGGTCATGCAGGGGAGGCAAGGGGGAGGGAATGATTGTGGAGGGGAAGGAGGGGACCATTCCGGGAGGAATGTTGTAGGGAATGAATTATTTGCATAAACAAAACAGAAAAAAAAAAAAAAAAGAGAACCGTCTGTTTCAAGTTTATTGTAGTTTTGGTTTTGAAATCCCCGATGGTGGGGCCACCTGCTGGCCTGTCTGGGGAAGGGCTAAGGAGACAGCCCGAATTTTCAGAATGGAGGAGACTTTGGTAGGAAGCCCAGACTTACTGGCTTCTAAATCTGATCTGTATTCTCCCTTTCTTCCGGGACTGCTGCTGTCTTTATGGGGTTCTGATGCCAAAGACAATGGAAATCGCAGTTGAGGAGGGGACTCTCTTTTCTGCAGTGCCCTGTTCCACTAACCTGGTTCTTCCTGCCCTTGGTCACCCAGGAATGGGTTTTAATGCCCAGGGTAGTGTGACAGGAACCAAGGGCAGAGAGTGCATGGCAGGAGCAGACAGAAGAGAACGGAGTCTGGTTGCACTGGGGGCCCAGCCTACTTTCCCCATGAATGACCCTAAACATGGAACATGGATTCCTATGTCAGGGTGAAAGCTACAGCAGGACTTGGGTCTGTGTTAAGA
Source organism: Lutra lutra (assembly GCF_902655055.1). Lineage (NCBI taxonomy): Eukaryota > Metazoa > Chordata > Mammalia > Carnivora > Mustelidae > Lutra > Lutra lutra. Next base: position 42,875,528 of record NC_062285.1, read on the forward strand.
CCCTTCCTCCTCACTTCAGTGAACTCAGACCTGCCAGTGAACTTGGCTCTTAGAGAGGCAAGGGAAGCTGAATGAGGGTAGAGACATCCTCTTCTTCTCCGCATCTGGTCAAGTGTTTGAAACCTTTAGTGTCATGGCTGGCCAGGGCTAGGCAGACAATATGGCTGTGGACCCACAGTGACTTGGTCTTTTCTGAGAGAAAGCCAGGGCTCTGGGAGGGTGCCTCCTGTGCCCCAAGCCAGAGTCTCCCAATTCATAAAGTCTGCTCTCTCTGGAAGCCTTTCTTCCTTAATTCCTCATGGCTCAATTACCGTGTGGCGATGGATTCCAGAGGGAGGCTCAGGCAGAGCTGGCCTCCGCGTTGTAGGCCTTTGTAGTCTGTCCTGCTTGTTCCTCCAAATAGATTAATTCCTCCTTCCCTCCACCCACCCACCCATTCATCCCTCCATGTATGGCCTACCTGTTTAATAGGCCAGGCACTACCCAAGCAATGGATTGCAAGGACTCACAAAGGTGGGGCGTTCACCATGAGGCAGTGACCAAGTCTGCTCTGAATGTGGGGAGAGAGCAGGTGCAGTAAGATACCAAGTCAACCAAGGTGTGGGGGGTCCCTCCAGCAGGCCTGTATGTCCGAGCTGAGGAAGGAATCTGATGGCAGGGCTGATCCAGGACATAATTCCTGACATGACCCATGACCTTGGCAGGTCAGAAAAGAAAAAAAGATGGAGAAGGATAAGGACTTGATGAGGAGATGAGAAAAAAAGGATTTTTTTTTTTTTAAAGATTCTGTTTATTTGTCAGAGAGAGAGAGAGAGCGAGAGCGAGCTCACAAGCCTGGGGGGTTGGACGCAGAGGGAGAATCAGGCTCCCCACTGAGCAAGGAGCCTGATGTGGGACTTGATCCCAGGACCCCAGGGTCATGACTTGAGCTGAAGGCAGACAATTAACCGACTGAGTCACCCAGGCATCCCAAGAAGGGGAATCTTGTCTAGAAAATTGTATATTAGCATTTTGACAGCACTGGGTGTGTGCATGCGTGTCTCGGGCTCATAGTGGGGGCAGAATGGCAGAGATCACAGGTAAGGAGCAAGTGGTCCAACAAGGTAATTCTTAGCTGGAGTTCTCCTGTCCATTGCAGGGATTCTGAGTTCTGTCCTCGTACGATACGACACGGCTGCAAGTGACAAACCTGGGCTTCGTCAGCTCGGTCCCAGTCCTGCCTCCCCTCTGCCTGGCCACTCAAAGGAACCTTTACTTGCACATTTGTTGTATATACCCTTGACTTACACCAAGGACAGAAAGAAGAAAGAGCCATATGAAGATTACTCCTGCACTGGTTTAAAGACCAGTATCAAAGACATTGTCTATTTTACTGTTTATTCCTCTCAGGTTTTGGTTCTGGGGAAAAAAAGTTTCTCTCTTAAAGTAATGGTAGGTAGGTAACCTTATGTGGATAGATCTAGACATCTAGATCCATACAGCGCCATATAGGTATACACTTTTTGCCTTGGCAGGGAGAAACATCATTTTTTCGATAAGAAAAACAAAATAAAATGAATACATGCTCATTAAATAAAATTTAGCAAACTTTAGCAACTACAGAAGAATAGGGGAAAAAACAGCCAAAATTATACCACCTAAAACAACTTCTCATCAGTATTTTAAGGTGTTCTTAATTATTTATTTAAAAGATTTTATTTATTTATTATTTATTTATTTGACACAGAGAGAGAGAGAGAGAGAGAGTACAAGCAGGGAGAGCAGCAGGCAGAGGGAGAAGGAGAAGCAGGTTCCCCCACAAGGAGGGAGCTCGACTCAGGATACCAGAATCATGGTATCCCAGGATACCAGAATCATGACCAGAGCCGAAGGCAGATGCTTAACCTACCAAAACATCCATGTCCCCCAAGATTTATTTATTTTATTTTAGAGAGAGAGAAAAAGAGAGAACAATCACAAGTGGGAGGAGCAGAGGGAGAGAATCCCAGGCTGACTCCACACTGATCGCAGAGCCCTAGAGGGGGCTCAATCCCACATCCCTGAGATCACGACCTGAGCCTAAACCAAAAGTCAGAAACTTAACTGACTGAGCCACCCAGGCGCCCCTTTGGGTGTTTTTAATACTCTTTTATACTTAGGTTTAAAAATGGTTTAGAAAAATCAAAGTAAAATGCATGTATGTATAACTTTAAATCCTGCTGTTTTTCAAAGATCAACTTAACCGTTAAACAGGTAGCTGACTTGACCTTCAATGCTACCAAATTTGCTCTCTTCTGTTTTATGGTATTAATTTTCTATTTCCATTTGAACAATCGTATTGGACTTGTGTCTTTCACGGTAAATCACCTCAAGACCTTATTAAGTATTATAGAGCTGGTCTTCTCAGGTGGAGCCCAGACCTGGGTGTCCAGCAGTGCTGGGGGGCATCAGCCCCACCATCCAGCCCAGTGCTGGGCTCAGCTTGGGGTCTAGCGGATGGGGCCAGCAGGAAAGTGTGAGCCAGTTGTTGTCATCTTCACTGAAGCAGGAATTCCCAGGGAGGACCTTTGAGGATGTGGGGATTGGGAAGGGGAAGCACAGTAGGTCTTGAGGACAATTGCAAGGTAGTGCAGTGTCCTGGAAAGCACATGGCCTTGGCAGTTCTGTCCCAGCTGTGGGTTTTGGGAAAGACACTTTATGTCCCTGGGCTTCAGTTTCCTCATTTGTGAAATGTGGGTAATAACACCTCCATGGCAAACTTGCTGTGAGGAGTCAATGAAATAACCTGGGAAGCGTCTGGTACACAGAACATGGAAGCCTAAATGGGCTATTTACTAGAATTGCAGCTAGGAGATTTGGTGGTGGTGAAACCAATAGCTTGAAAGTGTGAAGGCCAACTAGAGGGGCTTGGAACTGTCTCAGAAATGAAAGCAATTAAAACCACTTCCCCCATACCCCATTTGAACTGGGGGATGAGAAGGTGACAGTCTCCCAGGAGAGCACAGAAGAAGCCATATCTGCAGGAGATGAGGTTTAAAGGGAAACTGGCTGAGGGTCCAGTGCTTCCCTGGAAGGAAGGTAGAGGAGGAGAAGGAGGAGGCACTGGGAAGGAGGAGGAGTTCTCTCCCAGCCGGGACAGGGCAACAGTCACTAGAATAGGGATTCCCTGCTCCCATCCCCATCCCTGAGCTGGGTCCTCCCTCCTCACCCTCTCCTGGGGGACAGGGGCGGTTCCCAGCTGAGTGTCCCTGCTCAAGCGCCCCCTGGCTCAGTCCTTCCCATCCATCACTGCCTTGATCCAGTCCAGGTAGTTGAGCACTTTGGTGTAGAAGCCATAGCCCTTGCCACAGCCCACGCCCCAGGAGACGATGCCCGTGGCCACCCAGCGATGGGCATGCTCATCCCACACCACAAAGACGCCACCGCTGTCCCCCTGGCAGACACTCTGCTGCCTCGTCTCGTCCCCTGCACAGAACATGTTGGCTGAAAACAGCTCAGACCTCCGCCTCTCTTGGAGCCAGGCCCTGCAGGCAGCCCGCGGGGCCACGGGCAGGCTTGTGTATTTCAGCTCGGTGGTTAACCAGCCCCTGTCCACGCCGAACCCGCTGACCAAGCCCCACACCCCACTGCGGTAGAGGGCCTTGCGCTTGGGCAGGCAGACCGGGAGCAGGCCGGGGCCCAGTGGCACGCTCCGCTGCAGCTCCAGGAGTGCGATGTCGCCGTTGAAGTTGTGGGACTCCCGCGGCCGGTAGTCCGGATGTACCACCACGCGGCGCACGGGGTGGCTCCCCAGCCGCAGCATCTCGTCAATGCTCGTGTGGCCCAGGAACACGTCCACGCTCCGGTTCCTCCCGATGAAGACGCCGTCCTTGGGATAGATGGTGTGGGCCGCCGTGAGGATCCACCTGTCGCCCAGCAGGGCCCCGCCCCCGCGGCCGTAGATGTTGGTGAAAGCTTGCCAGGGGAAGTTGCCGGGCTTGGCCTTGGAGGAACCCAGGGCTTCCTGGTTCTGGGCGATGGGGGTGACTGGCCGGCCACAGACTGGGAGAGAAGAGACACGTACAGGTGACATCAGCAGCTGCATCAAGGAGCATTTGTTACAGACCTGCTTCCGAGAAGCGCTCTCCTCCCCGCTTCCTGGACACTTTCTTTTTAAAAAAGAACTCTCTTATTTTACCTTAGTAATAGGATTTAAAAATATTAATTCCAGCATCATGAACACACAGCTTATGTTAGTTTTAAGTACACAATACAGTGATCAGACAGGCCGACACATCACTGAGAAGTGTGCTCTTGGTCCCCTTGCCCTGTGTCCCCCATCCCTCAGACATTTGAGGGCCACTTCTTCAGACTCTGGTGGGGCCATCCCCAGCAAAATCATGCAGCAAGCAGTTTGTCTGTGTCCTTCCTCCATCGTGGACATCTCCCAGCATCACCTACTCTCCAGCCCACTCCCCGAACACTGCACCAGCCTGGCCCGAGAGCTTTCTGACGGTCAGGAGCGAGATCTGAGAAGTTCATTCAGATCGAGTTAGAAAGGTGATCTTTGACTCAAAAAGAAAAAAAATGGATTTCAAAAACAGTCAACTTGAACACTTGTATCTTGCTGGTGGGAATGTAAAAGGATGCAGCACCAGCAGAAAACAGCCTGGCAAGTCCCCCAAAAGTTAAACCAGCAGGTGGAAGGTGACCTAGCAATTCCACTTGCGGGGACACACCCAAGAGAACAGAAAACATGTCCACATGGAAACTCGTAACGAATGGTCATAGCGGCCTTATCCCTAAAAGGCAAAAAGTAGAAACAACCCAAATGTCCTTCAATGGATGAATGGATGAACAAGAGGATGGATTAAGGTACATCCGTGGAAAGGAATGGAATCCTTACATGTGCTACAACATGGGTGAGCCTTGAAAACAGGCTGAACAAAAGAAGCCAGACACAAAAGGCCACGTGCTGCCTGATTCCCTTTATAGAAAATGATCAGAAGAGGCAAATCCGCAGAGACAGAAAGTAGGTTAGTGGTTGCCAGGGGGTGGGGGAGGGGAGAGTCCGAGGTACTGGGCTTCTTTTTGGGGTGATGGGACTGTTCTGGAATTAGCGGTAATTTGGCTCAACCTTGTGAATATACTAAAAATCACCGCATGGTACACTTCAAGGCGGTTAAGATGGTGAATTTTACATTACATAACTTCTATCTTAATAAAAAGTCTTAAGAGCATGGCAAATTTCCTGGCACTGTGGCATGTAGGTAGGGAGGTATTTTGGGGACAGAGAGCTTGTCTGCGTATCCTTAAAGCAGACTATCCCAAGAGACCGGTTTCTCTTCTTTCTACTGTTCTATCCCTCTTCTCCTTTACTGTCCCCTGTGATGGACTTCATCTATGCTTGTACTTTCTCAGTTATCTCTTGATTCTGAATAAGGGACAAGACTTTTCCCTCTCCTTTTCTGGGCCTTCTTGGTCCCTTCTTCTTCTCCACCTTCTGCCTTCATCTCTCCCTCTCTACCCTAAGGCTTTCCTTTAACCCTCTGTGTCCCACTCCCACGGGCCCCAGGTACAGCTGAGGTTTCTGCAGGAAGGGGCCAGAGGGTTGGCTCTGGAGGTCATTACTCACCAGGTACACAGTGAGGAAGCTCCTCTCTATCTTGTGTCTTCTTCCAGGGGAACTGGGGTGGGCAGGTGAGTGTCCCTGAGGAGTGAAATGAGGGGAGGCAGAGAAATAGGTTCAGAATTGGGAGGTGGGGGTGCTAGGTGCCCAGAGCACCTCTGGCTTCTTGGTGGGAGTGAGGCAACTAGGAGCCAGTTTCCCAAGCCGGCAGGGACTCACCTGCTGGCACTGCCTGATAATAGGGCTCCCGGCAGTGGTTCTGGATCTGGGAGGGGTTGTCCTCCGGTGCACTGATGGGCAGACTGTGGTTCACTCCTGTAGGAAACCAGTGGTCAGGAGGACCCCGAACTGGCAGCCCAGGGACTGATTCTGGCCGGGGACCATATTTAGTGACTTGCACAGTTTTTCATTTAGAACACTTGAACTAGTTTCCACTGATCAGATCATCAATGATAAAAAAAAAAAAAAAGAGAACAACTGTGATAAATAGGGTATGGGGAAAATGGGGAAATGGGCATTTTCATACATGGCTAGCCAGTACATGTTAGTGAAACCTCTTTGGGAGGAAATGTAGCCATGCCAAAACTTAAATTGCAAATGATTTTTCACCTAACATTTCCATTTCTAAGAATTTATTTATTCATTTTTTAAAGATTTTTATTTATTTGACAGAGAGAGGGACAGCAAGAGAGGGAACACAAGCAGGGGGAGTGGAGGGGGAGAAGCAGGCTTCCCACCTAGCAGGGAGCCTGATTCGGGGCTTGATCCCAGGACCCTGGGATCATGACCTGAGCGAAGGCAGAAGCTTAACGACTGAGCCACCCAGGCACCCCCATTTCTAAGAATTTAGCCTCATACACAGGCTCAAAGACATATATGCAGGGATACCCATGGCAGGACTGTCTTGTGGCAGCCCAGTATCAATGGAGGACTGGTTAAATACAGTATACACATCAATCAAAGGAATACTATAGGGTCCTTAAAAAGAATTGGGCACTTCTAATCACATGAATATGGGATGCTCATTAAGACATATTACTGAGGGACGCCTGAGTGGTTCAGTCAGTTAAGTGCTGCCTTTGGCTCAGGTCATGATCCCACAATCCCGGGATCGAGTCCTGAGTTGGACTCCCTGCTCAGCCCGGAATTTGCTTCTCCCTCTCCCTCTCTCTCTGTCCCCTCACCCTGCTTGTGCTCTCTCTCTCTTTCACTTGCTCTCACTTTCTCTCAAATAAATATATAAAATCTTTAAAAGAAAGACATATTATTGAGTGAAAAATGCCAGATTTAAGACATCGTGAATATTATGCATGCCCCTCCCTCCCTGCCGCACAACAATAAGTATATTTGAATGGCACAGAGTGTCTTTGGAAACGTACCCAGGAAATGGGCAACAGAGTTGTTTCTGGACAGGGTAGCCAGGGACTAAGGGCCAGAGATGAGAGGAAGACTTACTTCTTACTCTATTACCATATGATATTATTATTTTTTAAAATTTGTCATGTACATGCATTATTTTGTAAAAAAAAAAAAAAAATCTGAGTTCCCATTTGAAAATCCAGAACTTCACTTAAAAATCTGGACTTTTGGCTCCTCTTGAAAGAGGAGATGATCTGCAAGCATTTGGCCTAGAATCCGCATGGAAACAACTGCTGAGCCACGGTTACCCTTTTAATTGGGCTGCTCAGCAGCGGGGGCACAGCTGGGTGGGGAGGGGCCACTCAAGCTTCCATGTGTCCCTTCAGGACCCCAGGGGCCATGGCCCCCAGCAGAGGCTGCACACCCACAAGGGACACTCACTCACAGCTTGGTAGAGGGCTAGGAAGCCCTTGTGGAGGTCAGTGGTCCTGTCCTGAGAGGAGGCAGGGGCCCGGAAAGTCAGCTGCAATCGGTTTCCTGGGGATACAAACTCCCTCTGACCAGGAGGGCTGCCCAGCATGGAGCCCTGCTGCCCACAGAACCGGCTTGGATCCATCCCGCTGGCTGTGATCTGAAAAGGGAGGGTGGGCAGGTGGGTGTGGGGGTGAACGTGTACCACAGGGTCACATGTTCTAGAAGGTCTGCACACCTCTGGGGTTCAGAAGCTGTTCCTTGGGGAGCTTTCCTCAAGTTGCATCTTGTCCCCTTACTGGTCCCCAGATTTCTTTTATCCATGACCAGATACCTAGCCTATTTCTTTAGCCTACCATAAGTATCTCATAAAGCTCACCCTGGTTACCTACTTTCAAGAAGCTCCTTGGGAATTCTAGGGTTTCTCCAAACAGTCTGCTGGATTATAGATTCTAAGAAGGCACGAACCACATCTATTTTGCTTACTGCTGACCCTTTGATGCTCCTAGAGTATATAGTACCTAGAGGACCACAGCCTTGAACTGACAAATACGCAACCTAAGTCCTTCTCTTCTCACCTCCTCCACCCTCATTGCCTTCCACTTGTCCGAATAATGTCCTGTGGCCAACATCCGTGAAGCAATAAGACTATGCCAAGACTGAGCCCCCTTGGGTTCCTAGCCTTTCCAGTTCTCCTTCTTTTGGAATGTTCCTCCTCTTACCCCAGAAACTGTAAGGGAAACCCCCCAAGCTGTGAAATCTACAGACAAAATGTACACAGTGTGTGTTCCCTGGCTATGTTGCTTCAGTATATCCTTGAAGCTGGTTTTCTCCACTTCTGTTCCTTCTGACTGCCTGACCCCTGCTCAAATCCTTTTATGTGGATTCCCCAACCCGAGCAAGAGCCCCTTGGAAGGAGTTCCATAGCCCATGCTTCACACCGCATCTCTTCTCCGGGCACACAGCTCACTGGTCAGTGCACCTGATTTCTGACCTTCATATTAACCTACATACCCTATTTGTTCTCTTGTTCTCCCCAGATCTCAAATTCCTTTAAGGCTCCCTCCAGCTCATGTCTGTCTCTGTGACCATAGTAACTGGGGGGAAGTTGGCACAAAGAAAAGTTTTCCATCACCTGGAATGTCTGGCTCAGGCACGTCCCAATACTTTTCTTTCCTGAGGACATCCCCGCATCTAATGTCCCTATTTAAGAGACCTACCTCTTGGGGGAGAAGCATGTTCCCCCGGGAAACTGTCCTTCACGGACAGACTTGGTTGTTAAATGCTCCAGTTTTCTTCATACCTTTCCCTGTGAGTTGTTGACTAAAACAACTTGGGAGTCTAACTAGCAAAGTAGTACAGAAGCTTGGATTTCATTTGTTCGTTCATTCGTTCGTTCATTCACCGGGTATTGATTATGTTCTATGTGTGAGACACTGTGCTCGGTGCTGGTGGTACAGACATGAAGAACACACAGATCTGCTACTGAGCGGCCCGCAGGCCGGCGGAGCACACGGACAAGCAAGAACCGAACTGGGCTCCAGGTTCTTAAGTTCTGCATTCGTAGAGTCTGTGCGATTTGCTCTGGAAGCGTAGAGGAGGGAAGAATCCTCTTCCTGAGCTTGAACTCCCTCTGTGACCGGGGAGCATCGGGCCAAGATGGAAACTGTCCACGACTGAGAAGAGCAGGGGTCATGGCAGGTGCTCAACAGACACAGGCTGAATTAAATACAGTCCCGACTTCCAGTAAAATCTGAAGCAGTAAACACATGCATTTATCTCCTTTCCCACCTCAAATCCCACCAACACGACAGCAAAGGGACGTGACTCAGGGCAAGAAAGTGAGAGGGCGTGACAGCAGAGGAGGGATGTCAAGGTTTTGGAAGACGGGACAGAGATGCACAAACAGCAACAGGTCTTTGAAGGTGGAAGCCAACATAAAGCAAGCAGTCTCTCACCACAGAACTTGGGAAAGTTTCAGAAGCTGGGGTAATGAGGCAGCCCCGAGGATGAGGATGAAAGAAGGACTGATGGAATGAATGCCGACGTGGGGAGACCTCAGAACTCTAGGTCCCTTTGCCCACCCTGTGCATCCCACTCACCCCGGCATAAGACCCGAGTGTGAGCTAGACACATGGGACTTGGGGTCCCCCAGCACACTCGACAGGGGAGATGAAGACCAGTGTGGAAAACAGAGGGCTTCAGTAAAAGTCTACGTATCAGATAATGGGGTTCCTTCCTCTGCTTGCTGGCCAGAACATTGGCCACCCTGAGCAGGAGCCCAGAGGATTCTGATTGGAGATGGGCTGTTGCTAAAGAAAATACTTCAGCAAGCTAGTGTTTGGGAGGTCCCCCTACAGCACAAATAATAGGTCACCTTGTTGAGAACTCTGTTGTCAAACCGGTCTCTTCACAAATTTTAGATATTCACACACAGCATCCAGGGCCAGCTGAGTGTTCCACTTTTTTTTTTTTTAAGATTTTATTTATTTGACAGACAGAGATCACAAGTAGGCAGAGAGGCAGGCAGAGAGAGGAGGAAGCAGGCTCCCCGCTGAGCAGAGAGCCCCATGTGGGGCTTGATCCCAGTACCCTGGGATCATGACCTGAACGGAAGGCAGAGGCTTTAACCCACTGAGCCACCCAGGCGCCCTGAGTGTTTCACTCTTAAATATGACAATGGACAGCCAAGGATTCTCAGACATTGTAGGGAAGTTTCTAACGCGATAAGCAGAGATCGAAACAAATGAACAATAAAAGGGAACCTGGATGAAGAAGAGATAATACAAGGAACAGAAGAAACATTTAAAAATAATCCCTGTAGAGGGAAGGCTATTGGCTTCATGAAACAAGAACTCTATTCTATATGAAGGTACCTTGAGAAGATAAGAATGAGCTTTTAGACATGAAAAAATACATTGGCAGAAAAAATTTAATAAAAAGTTCATATTTAAGGGGTGCATGGGTGGCTCAGTTAAGAGGCTGCCTCCGGCTTAGGTCATGATCCTGGGATCCTGGGATGGAGCCCCATGATGGGCTCCCTGCTCAGTGGGGAGCCTGCTTCTCCCTCTGCCTCTGTCCCTCCCCCTGTTTGTGCTCTCTCTCAAATAAATGAATAAAATCTTTTAAAAAGTTGGTATTTAGGGGTGCCTCTGTGGCTCAGTGGATTAAAGCCTCTGCCTTCGGCTCGGGTCATGATCTTAGGGTCCTGGGATTGAGCCCCGCATCAGGCTCTCTGCTCAGCGGGGAGACTGCTTTCCCCCCTCTCTCTGCCTGCTTCTCTGCCTACTTGTGATTTCTCTCTGTCAAATAAATAAATAAAATCTTAAAAAAAAAGTTGGTATTTAAAATGAGGAAACCTCCCAGAAAGTGGAACAAAAAGAGATGGAAAACAGAACAGAATGGAGTAACAAAACTGGAGAATCAGTCCGGAATTTACAACAGCTAAATTTACTTTCTCTTTCTATAGAAAGAGAAAATAAAGCAGACATCTGGAACTTACTTAGAAAATAATACAAGAGCGGTGGGTGGGGGAAATGCGTGAAATAGGGGTTGTATGGAAGTGCTGAATCACACCTGAAACTAATGTGACACTGTCTGTTAGCTAACCTGAATTTATTTATTTATTTATTTATTTATTTTAAAGATTTTATTTATTTATTTGACAGAGATCACAAGTAGGCAGAGAGGCAGGCAGAGAGAGAGCGGGGAAGCAGGCTCCCTACTGAGCAGAGAGCCCGATGTGGGGCTCGATCCCAGGATCTGGGATCATGACCTGAGCTGAAGGCAGAGGCTTTAACCCACTGAGCCACCCAGGCGCCCCTAACCTGAATTTAAATAAAAACTTAAAAAAATGAGTAAGTGAGGGGAAGAAAAGTACAGCATAAGTAATATAATCAATAATATTATAATAACATTGTATGGTGGCAGATGGTGACTACACTCATCTGGATAAGCACTGAGCAATGTATAGAATTGTGTTTTCAATATGTTGCACAATTGAAACTAAGAGAACATAGTATGTCAACTACACTTCAGTAAAATAAAATAAAAAATAAAGATAAAAATAAATAGACATAGGCTCAGAAGCCTAAAAAAAAAAATACAAGTACATTCCCAGAGTTGAGGACTAGATTTAAAAAGTCTCTAGGCTGGGGATGCCTGGGTAGCTCAGTGGGTGAATCATCTGCCTTCAGTTCAGGTCATGATCCTGGAGTCCCAGGATCGAGTCCCTCATGGGTCTCCCTGCTCAGCAAGGAGTCTACCTCTCCCTCTGATTCCACCCCCGCCCCCATGCTTACTCTTTCTCTCTCTCAAATAAATAAATAAAATCTTGAAAAAAGTCTCTAGATTAAAAAAAAACCTGTATACAACGAGGACAAAAAGACTCGCGTCAAGGCACATCACAATGGAAACTTAGAATACTGACAATAAGGAAAACGTTCCAAAAATTCTAAAGAGAAAAAACAAAGGACCAGGAATCATACTTGTACCAGGTTTAACAACACTAGAGCAAGCAGATCGTATCATCAAAATTCTGAGAGAAAATGGCTTATAACCCAGACTGTGTCCCAAATTCACTATCTACCAACTGTGACAGTCGAACCAAGGCACTCAGGGATATGTGAGATCCTTTACAATTTACTCCCTCACGCTCTTTCTGGAGGGCAATGTATTCCTCCAAAATGAGGGCCTAAACCGGGAAAGAGAATGGTACGGGCTTCGGTTCCAGCACAAGACAGGTACAGGAAATGCCCAGAAGGAGGGAGAAGGGGATTTCCAGAACGCATGAGGCTCTGGAGAGCAAGGAACTCAGACTGAGGAGATAAATCATCACAAGATCTTCAGGTGGGATGTCACCAATACAAAGCAGGACCAAGCGACTGAGATTTGTAGTTGATTCCGTCAAGAGGAGATTTACTGTCCTGGCTAAGAGTCTGGGGAGCTTAGTTACAGACAGAACTAAGCAAACTAAAAATCAAAACAAAAACAGAAAATCCAAAAAACTCCATGTGATTACTGATTCCCGGGAGACCCAAAAGCCAGAGAAAGAAGGACATATAATTACTGTACACCATGTGCTCAGAAGGGAGTATTTTAGGGGCGCTTGGGTGGCTCAATGAGTTAAGCCTCTGCCTTCAGCTCGGGTAATGATCTCAGGGTTGTGGGATCGAGCCCCGCATTGCGGGTCTCTGCTCAGCAGGGATCCTGCTTCCCCTCTCTCTCAGCCTGCCTCTCTGTCTACTTGTCATCTCTGTCTGTCAAATAAATAATTTTAAAAAATCTTAAAAAAAAGGGAGTATTTTAAAGTCATGATAATATAAATAACTAAAAATGCTAATAATGCTAGCTTGGGGGGATGGGGTGGGGAAGAGCACTGAAGATCTAAGAGAGGTAGAGAGTCCTCATCTTCTAGAGTTGGAAATTAAGTGATCAGATGCAAAAAAGTAACACAATAAGCAGTTATTTATATACATAGAAGCAAATGCCAGATGGAGCAGCTCCGGGCTTCGCAGGCGCTGCCACTGGGAGAGGCACTGGGGCTGGGAAGAAGGCTGGAGACTGCTGTTTTCATCATAAGTCTTGTCGTATACTCATTTTTTCCAAGAACTCTGTGCATGGGTTATTTTGCTATGAAGGAAATTTAACCCAAAAGATAATGCAAAGTGCTGTTTTTAAAGGGTCCCTATCCTGCAACTTGAACAGTCACCTAAGCTTTCGCTATTACTTAGGCCCAGCTTCCCGATCAGACAGAGCCTGCACTCCACAGACACTTGGTGGGTCTTTACTGACTGATGTGTGAGTCCTTGCTCTTTGACACCAGGGTTTTGCAGTATGTGTGTGTGTCCCTCCGAATGACTTCCAAAGGCAGAGACTGCCCCGCTGCCCTCTGCCTTGCTCTGTGGAACCCAGACGGTAGCCTGGGTGCAGCCAGTGCTGCTGGTGTAAGTCAGCGGCTGGGGTGAGACCCCAGCCTCCCAGCTAAGCCGCCTGTGGCCCTGACTTAGGCTCTTCATCCATCCTTTGCCATTCAGGGCACAGCCACGTTCCCCTGCCTCCGGGCTCCAGGCCAGGAGCCTCCCTCCCCAGAGTCCCTTCAGGATCCCCACTGCAGCTCACTGTGACAGAGTCCTGCTCACAGTCCTGGGATGGCTCCAGGTCGAAGTCCTGGAACACAAGCCTCACGGCAAAGCCCTCTGGAGCCTTGATGTCAGTGGTGCTCTCTTGGCCTCTGAGATAGGGCTCTGGATACCCGGGCGATGTCAGCTGCTGGGGTAGCTGCTGGGCCAAGAGCACGGAGCCCTGCGTGGAGCAAGCCTGGAGGACTCCCCAGAGGAGTAGCCACCACCTGTGAGGGGGTGAGAGTGAGCTATGGCCACACGCATATGACCTGAGGCCTGTGGAAATATGAGGGGCAGGGGCAGGTGAAGCTGGGAAATAGAGAGGCCCTGCAAAGGCTCTGCCCTTGAGGCCTGGGCACCTGCTGGCTCCTCCCTTAGGGTCCCTCACCCCAATTCCTGCAGCCTCCCAGCCAGCTGGAGGGTGGACTGTGAGTTTCCCATCATTGCTCATGTCCCTGGACAGTCTCAATCAAAGCAGGGGGCTGCTTTCTGCTTTGGCAAGTCCCAGTCCCACCCTGGGACCTGGGGAAGCCGTGGTGGTGGGAGGGAGGGGAATTTAAATACGGTCGTTCTCCTGGCTTGGACCAGGGAGTCTGACCAACTCCAGGGAAGGCTGCTGGTGGCTACAGGCAACTTTCCAGTTCCTCTGGCAGGGACTGGTTCTGTGTGTGTGTGTGTATGTGTGTACGCGTGCAGTGCGGGTGTGTGTGTGGGTACGCAGGTTCCTGGGTCCCACCTTCCCCTCTCCCGCCATTGTCCTCTCCTCCAGGGCGTTCCGTGGGCACACTCACAGCTTGCCCGGGCAGCTTGTGGAGTGGGGCCTTCTCCAGTGGTCATTTCCCCACTCCGAGACCAGGCATCTGGAACTGGACATCTGGGACCAGCAGCAGGACGTGGCCCATGCCAGGGAACGGGAGGTGGGGCTGGGGAAGGCCCTGCTGGGGGAGGAGGGAGAAGTTACTGGAAATGAGTTAAGTAATTGTCCACAGTTCCCTTTTCCTAATTCTCTGGGTTGAGCGCCACCTGCTGTCTGTTTCAGGAATAGTTTGCTCGCCACAATTTAGAGGAAAAACACCTCCCCAATCCCATTTGCCTTCAGAAAGTACCAGGGGACAGGGAAGGCACCAAGTCATGACTGTATTGTACTGTTCACAGCTGATTTTTCCCTCATGCATGTATCACACGGTAGGGGTGGGTCCTTCTGCGTAAAGGCTGTCACCTTAATGGGCCATACCTTTCCCTCCATGACCTTACCATTCATTGATGTTAGCAGACTGCCTCCTGTAGAAATTGAAGTTTGTGATCCGTGACCTTGAGCTGCTTCTTCCTCTTCTCTCATCAAGCATGGGCGAGGGCACTTGCTTAGGTAGTCTTCTGAATCCTGCCCACAGTCCCTGTCAGTCCCAGACTCAAACTTCTTTAGACAAATACCAGAAACCATGGCAGGGGACAGAGCCCGCTCTCCCTGTTCCCCGGGAGAGATAGTCACCTGTAGCTTGCTAAGGGCTGCGAAGCCCTTGTGGCGGCACAGGGTTCTGTCCTCAAAGGAGGCAGGTATGTGGAAAGTGAGCAACAGCCTGCTCCCTGAGGACACGCACTCCCTCTGGCCTGGGACACCAGCTCTGAGCAGCATCCCCACCCCTGGGCTGTGATGTGAAATGGGAGGGGGTGGAGGAAAGCAGGCAGGTGCTGGCGAATCCTTGTTAGTTGGCCCAGGGTCACGTCCTGTCGTGGACTCCAGCTCCATCTAGAAGTTTTGCATACGTCTGGGGCTCAGAGTTGTAGCACGTGATGTCTTTGTGGAATGGCTGTCTCCCGGTTCTGCTCACCACAAAGGCTGCCATGTGCTGAGAAGGGCTCCTCAGTCACTCCAGAGCTCTTGGTCTACTCTTCGTTTAAGAGGCTCTCCGGAAACCCTTAGAGACACTCCGAGACAGCACGCCAGGCCAGCTAGCAGGCTCCATTAAGACCGGGACTATGGCTCCTTGGCTCACCACCATGGGTGGCTAACACGGTGCTTAGTCCATGGAAGTGACCTCGAAACACGCATGGTTGAGTCTTGACCATATGGGTAGAAAGTCTCTTAGTGGGCTTCTTCCCTTGCCCTCTCACACTGACCCTCAAACACCCCTTCTTCTGGTGCCTCTATCACTTTGCTAAGTACTCCTCTGCTACCCTTCTCTGGGACCCAACTTTTCCTGCTTCCCCTTCTTCTGCAGGATACCTCCTCTACCCCACACAGGCAACAAAACACGTAGGCTTGTTGCACAGCTATCTAGTAACAGAGCGAGAAAAATCTAAAGATACAAACTACTAAAAATGGTATACTCCCATAATATTGTGTAATCCTGTAATGGCAATAAACAGCTCCTTCCACACTCTCCCTGGGTCATCCAAGTGACCAGGCTCCTTCTGAAGCATCCCTCTGGGTTCCATTCAGTCCCAGAGCATCCTGCCTCCATCCTTAGTCGTAGGGAGAGCTTGGTGGGCAATCCCTCTCACCCACATTCCAGAAGTAACCTCTCCTCTGGGCCCCCACACTGCTCAGGTCCCTGGTCGTATGTTCTCCTCCTTCTGTTACTTCTTCCTTTATTTGTCCCTCACCCCCGCCGCTTTCCTCCCTTTCTCCAGGCCTTTGTGTTCTCACTTTCTTCCTCCTCCTGGATTGAAGCTTTAGCTCCGACAGCTTCCTCTCCTCTGAGCCTCGTGTCACCCCATCTTCCTGGAGACCCTCTGGTTGAGAAGGCAGCTTCCTACTGAACTTGAGAATTAAAAAAAAAAGATTTTATTTATTTATTTGACAGAGAGAGAGAGAAGGAGTGAGAGAGCACAAGCGGGGGAGCCGCAGAGGGAGAGGGAGAAGCAAGCTCTCCTCTGAGCAGGGAGCCTGATGCAAGACTGGATTCCAGGACTCTGAGATCATGACTTGAGCCCAAGACACATGCTAAACTGACTGAGCCACTCAGGTGCCCCTAAAATTGAGAATTTTTATCACCTCTCAAGTAATAGGGGTACAGTAGAAATGGTGACCCCAAATATCATGATCAGGACATCTGTCCTCCATCACCATTAGGGTAGGGCTGCTATGGGCCACACATTCCAAGTCCCCTCAAGTTCACTGAACTTGGAGTTATGCTGCTTCCCCTCTTCCTTTTCTAGCTCTTCCCACTGGGCTGATTCCCAGCTTTCCTGGTAGATCACAGGGAAGGACTCCCCCTGTTCATTCAAATTACCACACTCTTAAACTCTTTGAAAAAGACAAACAGAAGAATGAGATTTTACTTTTATGCCTGAAAGGACAAGGCAGTCCCAAAGGAATTCTTCTGGTCTAACAAACAAACAAGAGTCTCCTAAGTCTCTATGCCTCTTTGAAATCAAAGAGGTTAATTTAAATATAGTTTTCAGGGGTGCCTGGGTGGCTCAGTCAGTTCAGTATCCGGCTCTTGGTTTCAGCTCAGATCATGATCTCAGGGTCGTAAAATGGAGCCCCGTCTCCACCTCCATGCTGGGCATGGAGCTTGCTTGGGAGTCTCTCTCTCCCTCTCTCCCTCTGCCCCTCCCCCTGCTTTTGTGCTCTCTCTATAGAAAAAATAAATAAATGAAATATTGTTTTCAGACAAATAAGTTATCAACCGCCAGCTGGAGTTGCAGACTTTCAAGGTTTATAAATTACATTGTATCGGTCATATAGCCACCTTCTCGGATGTCTGCGTGTCTTAGAAGATTCCTTTGTGCAAATTACACTTCCAAAGATGATATAAATATAACATGGGACAGGATTACATATTTTCACACCAGTGGGACTGAATGTTCTTGATTTACCACTTTATCAGCATCAACTCTATGAAGCAGAATCGTGTCTGATTTTCTGCAACTCTAGGAGAAGAGGGAATATGTTCTCGTCTTGCTGAGATTTATCTGGTGAGCATTTAGGGGACTTGCTTTTTAAAACCGAGCACCAGAATTTCATTTTAGGTCATTTAGAGGGGGAAAAAAAGGCAGGACTGAGAAGCTTAAAATGTGCAAAAGAGAAAGTTAACAAATGGAAAATGAGACACATTCTGGTTTTCACCTATAATTGGGAGACAGGTGCATTTATTCCAGGGCAAGGGCCAGGCAACGGGGCTGTGGCTGGGGAAGGCTCCAGAAGGAGGCAGAAGAACATAGTAATTCCCAGCATGACCTTTACAAAGTCTCTAGGGTAGACAGCCCTGCCATTTGGCTCAGGAATAGCTAAAATATTGGAGACAGTTTTTTACCCCAGTTGAGGGTGGATATCTTTGAGATCAAGAAGACCTCAGGGGTGCCTGGGTGGATCAGTTGGTTAAGCAGCTGCTTTCAGCTCAGGTTGTGATCTCAGGGTCCTGGGATTGAGTCCCGCATCAGGCTTCTGCTCAGCGGGGAGCCTGCTTCTCCTATCCTTCTGCCTGCCACTCTGCCTACTTGTGGTATCTCTCTGTCAAATAAATAAATAAAATCTTAAAAAAAAAAAAAAAAAAGAAAGAAGCCCTCTTACCCACCAACACCCAGACTCAACTTGAAGAAGCTGAAGGAAAGTTCAGTGGGGGGTCCTGCCAATTGCTCATTTTTTTAAACTTCTCTATTTCAAAGACTCTATTTCTTTATACTCCCAGTTCTCTATTAATCACTCTCCAGACTGTGGTTGTCTCTATCCCCGCCTTTCCTTTCCAGACTGGGTGCTCTGGGGTGAGGAGCGATGGCACATGGAAGCCCCAGGACACCCACTGCCTCATAAAGGAGAGAGGACGGCTCTGGTGAGAGGGAGTAGAATTCACCTCCGTGGACCCCTCCTTGGTTTCTGGCCTGCCCTCCTCCACTCTGCCTTGACTTGGCGATCTTGAGATACAGCCGCTGTCTCAGGTCCTGCCTGCTCATTGGATGTCAGAGCTTGTGAGAGGCTGACTGCGGTCTGCCTGGCATGTGAAGAGAAGCACGAGGGCCCCTAGGAGTCCAGGTTGGGCCACTTGGTGCCGTTGGCCGCAGAGGGAGGAGCAAAAGCAGCCCCAGAAGAGGAAGCCTTCTACTGCCCCCTGTCGGCAAAAAGCTAGGACCTACAAGACCTGCCCAGGAACAAGAGGGACCCTGACAGGAGCCCCCAGGGATCTGCCCTCGGAGGAAGGGGCACTGAACCAGCCACTGGATCACAAGGCTTAGGGACCGAGTATTGTGTTCTTTGTCTCTGATGTTCTTTGTCATATTCTTTTGATCATGCTTCACTATGGCCTCTCCATCACACGCCCACCTAACCACCCATCAGCCCTGAAAACACTGGCGACTTTTGCATTTATTTTCACCCACCCCGATTCACTCTATTCGAAGAAATTCTCCCTGAGGAGGTCTGATGACCCTAATAAGGTTGCTAGTGCTTTACCCACGAGGGCACTAACCCTCCCTCTCTTTGTAGCTTTGGTGGACTAAACCTCCAGAACACTCTATAGGGTCATCTATTGGGAGAGCATATGTCTCAGTTTGGTTGGAAGAGTCCCAGTTCACGCTGGTTGTCTAGGTGTAATTATTACTAATGTCCTCCTTCCCTTTCACAAGAGTCCTGGTTTAGACAATAAGCTGTGTCTGGTCATCAGTGGGCAAGATGCTTTGCAACTTTTTCAATATGGTGACCCTGCTGCATGAGACCTCCCTGTCCCCAGCCCCACTCACTGTCACTTGTTGTCACTGTGACCACTATCCCAGTCTGAGCCCTGAGTGCCCAGAGCCCTTTCTGGCAGCTCTGTGCCCACTACATCAGTTAGCATGCTTTTATGGGCAACACGATACCCCTCTGAAATCACACGGAGGATACGTGCTCACCAACATACCTCTGCTCCCCACCTCTCCACCGAAATCAGAGCCTCCCTTTGCTTTAATACTTAAAAAAATATCATCTTCAGGTATTCAGGTCTGATAGATGGGAGGGGATGGCTTTGTCCCAAAGTTCTGAGGTCTGACTACTAAACCCTCTCTCCTTATTTTTAAAGATTTTATTTACTTGTTTGAGAGAGAGAACGAGAGGGAGGAGGTCAGAGTGAGAAGCAGATTCCCCACTGAGCAGGGAGCCGATGCGGGACTTGATTTCGGGACTCCAGGATCATGACCTAAGCCAAAGGCAGTCGCTTAACCAACTGAGCCACCCAAGCACCCGTCTGTCTACCAACCCCTAAGAACTCATCACGAGAAAGAGACTGGGAATATCCTCCAAAGAACCCTCCTGCTTTTACCCTGCCAGAGAGGCTGGAAGGGAGGGCAGGAGAAGTCTCAAAACAGAAAAAAAAAATAATAATAAGATTGTGCAAGAGATTTTCAGTATGTTTGGTGTGAGGAAAGCCACTGTGGTGGAGTAGTGTTGCGCCTCACTCTGCCTCTCCGCAGCAGTGTAGACCGTCTTGTCGAAAACAGTCATCATCAGAGAGTGGGGGTTTTGAAGCTGAGAACTTTCCCCCACAGGTTGCTCAACGAAAGCATTCGTTTGGCAGTTGGATTGTTCTAGAGGGAATTCCTCATATGGGTTGGAAACTGTCTCAACTCCTTTTTCTCCCAGGCCTAAGAAGAACTTACCATTCAGACCCCGAAACATGCCCATGTAGACACATTCATTTATTCAACCAATAGTTCTTGAATGTTACTATGTACCAGGTGTTCCAGGTATGTGGGCTGTATGGAAATTCTTATATTGCATTTGGTCCTACATTCTAGACACACACACACACGCACGCACACACGTGCGCACGCACACATACACACGCGCGCGCACACACACACAGACACCTTTCATAGAAGAATCCATTGTTTCTTCCATTTTGCGTCTTGTACTATGACTCCTCACAAATGTGCCAAGTACAGACCCAAACAAGGTATGTTCTGGAACTTTGTTTTTTCCAGGCTGAAAGGGTTCGGGAGAGCCATGCTTCATGGCTGTCAGGGGATGGCAAGAGAGAGAGGGTCAAGACAGACACAATTTCCCAGGTGCAGCCCTGGTACCAAGTCTGCCTGCCTTCATACACCTACACCTACCACACCGGGGAATGATCTGCCTCATCCATCTTTTGAGGACCGCCCCCCCCCACCCCGGCCAGGGTTTCTCCCCTTTCCTGGGAGCACTGAAACCTGCCCTCTTATGTAATAACTCTTAGGGTCACGTGGAGCATCTGGGAAACCGGAGACACATCCACAGGGGTGAACAATGGTCCCTGTCTGTGAGCCATCTGGTGGGAAGAAACCAGGTAAGGCTCCAGTCAGAGCTGGGGCTTCATCCGTCGCTTCCCTTCAGAGCATCCTTCCCTCCTTCATGAGAGTCTGTAATGGGCAGCATCAGACTCTGCTCTTCAGCTTGTTCTCCCTTCTAAGAGGGGCCCATTCTGGAGGTTAGCACTTCTGAGAAGACTTTCTTAGAGATGCTCTGGAGGACAAGAGGAGAAAGGTCTTAAAAGAGAACTCCAAGGCAGACCGGGTGACCAACTGTTCTGACTTGCCCGGGACTGAGGGCTTGCCTGGGATGTGGACCCTTCAGTTTTAAAACTGGGCAAGTTCTGGGGGCACCTGGATAATCTCTCCTAGTGGAGTTCAAGAGCTGGGTGGAGGCTGGGTGGGAAGAGGCATGGCCATACAGCTTCTGGTGTCTTGAGCAGCCTGGAGCCTGGACATGGACCCTGTTCAGAAGAATCTAACACTTCGAATATGAAGGCCTGCCCTCGTCCCACATAGGTGATGTGGCTGCAGTGAGTGTTGGGGGTCAGGGGACAAAGCCTCCAGGGACTTGGGGTAGAGCAGGAGGCTGGTGGCTCTCTGTGCAGCTGGTTGCCACAGGCCTGTGTGGGGCTGGGGCTGAGTAGCTGGGTGGCCTCTGTAGTCTGTAGCCTGGCAGGAAAAGCAGAAGTGGCTACCCAAGCAATTATGACATCAACACAGATACAGGGTTCCTCAGGGCTGGCACTGTGTTGGATGGTACCCTTGTCCACATCTGGGAGTGGGGACATGGGACGAATGCCAGGAGTTGATGACCTGGGCTTTGGAGCCTTGGGGAGAGGAGCGTGTCTGAGGAAGAGCTAACACTCCTCTTAATATTATTATCACTAGGTCTGCCTGGGTGGCTCAGTTGTTAAGCATCTGCCTTCAGCTCAGGTCATGATCTCAGGGTCCTGGGATGGAGCCCCCATCCTGGTCTGGGCTCCCTGCTCAGCAGGAGGTCTACTTCTCCCTCTTCTTCTGCTCCTCCCCTCAGCTTGTGCAGTCTCTCTTTTCCAAATAATAAATAAATAAAATCTTAAAAAAGTTTTTGAACTACTGCTCTGCAGTTTGATTTAAGCCAAGCTAACTACCTACTTGAAAAAAAAAAAATCAATACTCTTTGGAGGAAGAACACAGAGTCCATAGTCTTTATAATGTACCTCCAGTTGTGTCCAGGATACAGTCCAAAATTACTCCAGATATGAAGAAACAGGAAATGCAAACCACACTCAAGAGAAAAGACAACAGAGATGTCCCCTGAGATGACCCGGATGTTGGAATCTGTGCACAAGGATTTGGCATGCAAAGACACAAGGAAGAATATGCCCATGTTAAAGGAAAAAGGAAACATAAGCAGAGAAATAAAAACGTTTAAAAAGAACCAAATGTAAATTTTAGAATTCAAAGATGCACTACATGAAATTTAAAAAGATCTCTGGAGGTGCTTAATAGAAGCATGGAGATGGCAGAAGAAAGAATCCATGAACTTGCAGATAGATAAATAGAAATTACCGAATCTGAAGATCAGAAGGAAAAAAATTATTTTATTTTATTATTCCTAGTTTTTTTTTAAAAAAAATTTATTTACTTATTTGTCAGAATGAGAGAGAGAGAGAGTGAGAGCGAGCACAGGCAGAGAGAGAGTAGCAGGCAGAGGCAGATGAGAAGCAGGCTCCTTGCTGAGCAAGGAGGCGGATGTGGGACTCGATCCTAGGACGCTGGGATCATGACCTGAGCTGAAGGCAGCTGCTTAACCAACTGAGCCACCCAGGCTCATAAAAAGTCCCTGTTTTATTTTATTATTATTATTTTTTAAAGATTATTTATTTATTTGATAGACAGCGATCACAAGTAGGCAGAGAGGCAGGCAGAGAGAGGAAGGGAAGTAGGCTCCCCGCTGAGCAGAGAGCCCTATTCGGGGCTCAATCCCAGGACCCTGGGATCATGACCTAAGCTGAAGGCAGAGGCTTTAACCCACTGAGCCACCCAGGTACCCCCAGAAGGAAAAAATTTTAAAGATGAGCAGAAACTCAGGGATCCGTGGGACAACACACACACACACACACACACACACACACACAAATAAACCCAAACCCTCTAAGACATGTGTTCTTGGTTTTCAGAAGGAGAGGAGAGAGAGAATGAGGCAGAAAAATTATTCAAAGAAATATGCTGGAAATTTCCCACCTTTGGTGAAAAGCAAACATTTTTAGGTTCAGGAAGCTCGGTAAACTCAAAGCAGAATGGAAAAACAACCACAATCACAACTACAACAACCACAATCACAACAACAAAAGCACATCTAGGCCAATCACAGTCAAAGTGCTACAAACCAAAAGTAAAGAGAAAATCTTGAAAGCACCCAGAGGAAAAGGGCACACTGCACACAGAGAAAACATTCTCAATGTCACTGTTTTCTAATCCCAAACAGGGCAGACTGGAAGACAATGCAACGTCTTTAAAAATTCCGGAAGAAACAAAATCGTCAACTCAGAATTGTTTTTCCAGTGAAAATATTCTTCCAGAATGAAGATGAAATAAAACTATTCTTAGATCAGAGAAAACTGGGAGACTTTGCTGACCTGCACGATGAGAAATGCTAAAGGGAGTGTCCGGGCTGGGAGGCAAGGAGTCCGGGGTGGACGACAGAGCTTCAGGGAGCAGTGAAGCGACTTATATGGTAAGTTTGTAGCTAAATAGAAAATCTGACTTTTCATCTTACATAAAAAAGGCATACCTGTTCAAAGCAAACATTGTAACAGGTATCGTGGGGCTTATAACATAGGTAGACGTACATACATGAAAACCACAGCATGGTGGAGAGTGGTGGACCCCTACAGTTCTGGGGTTCTTCAGTATTTCCTCTGAGGAGATGGGAAAGCTAAGGATGGGGAGAAGCAATTCTCTCCAGGGTGGTGGCTCGAAGCATGTGGTCTGGCAAGCCCTGGGGGTCCCTGAGATCCTTTCAGTGGGGGGTTGGGGAGGGGTTGTGAGGTCAAAATTATTTTTACAATAATACCCAGATATTATTTGCTTTTTTCTCTTTCTCTCATGAGAGAACCACAGAGTTAGCAGAGGCCACATGTGGTGTGGTGAGATCATCCCCTGACGTGTATTTGTGATTCTTGTATTTTAAGATGTTCACTGTTTTAATTTTTAATATGGTGACTATGAATAGATATATCCAGATAAACAAAAGCTCTTTGAGGGTCTCGGTTTGTAAGGGGAATAAGTTTGAGAAAAGCTGCCTTAAAGCAACCACTAGAAATACTACACAATAAATATAATACACTGAATACAATATGATAAAACACAATATAGTAATTAAAAAAAAAAGAAAAGAAGTAGAACTACAAAGCCAATCTATCAATTAAATTGAAATGGAATTCTGAACTGGCTTAATTTGCAGGACCATTTCGAACAGGGTGACCTATAGAAATCGTCCTGGTTGGTCTGGGACTGAGCCGTTTCCCGGGACACAGGACTTTCACGACTAAAACTGGTTCAGCCCCACGCCAACTGGGACAATTAGTCATTTCTAGTCCTTCAATCAACTACTTTGTCCCCCTTTCCCTTGGCCAAACATGAGCCCCTGAAGAGCAAAACCCTCATCTGTGCTGTGTGTGGGCCCCTGACAGATGAGAGGACCGGATGAAGGAGGGAAAGGAAGCAAGCTGTGAATTATAAGTACACCACGTTCACTGAAATAGAAAACATCCATGAGAACAATTGGAAACGAACGTGACCGTCTTAGAACAGAGGGATGTGGGTGATTTAAAAATGGTTTCTCTGGGGGCGCCTGGGTGGCTCAGTCATTTAAGCATCTGCCTTCAGCTCAGGTTATGATCCCAGGGTCCTGGAATCAAGCCCCACATCAGACTGCTTGCTCAGCGGGGAGCCTGCTTCTCCCTCTCTCACTCCCCTTGCTTGTGTTCCCTCTCTCACTGTGCCTCTCTCTCTGACAAATAAATAAATAAACTCTTAAAAAAAAACTAAAATGGTTTCTCTGTTTAGTGAAATTTGTTTAATGTTATTAAATCACTTTAATAATTATGAAATAAATGTGTTTACAGTCATAAGTGTTGTCCAGGTGGCTCTTTCTAAGCCAGACAAGATCAGAAGGGTGAGGCCATGGATCCTGAAGATGGTGCTGGACCCTGGCTCTGGGGGCATGTTTAATCTGCATGATTAATGAAGAAGGACTTTGTGTCCTTCAATAGAAACTCAGGCCAGGCATAGATCCTTTAAGCCTTGAGGGGCTTCTACCTAAAGACAAGCTGAGAGCCTGCTGTCCTGTCTCCCTGCTGTGTCTCTGATTCTCACATTTTCTGCACCTGCTTCTGGGTCCATTGTATTTTGTTTCTCACTAACCAAGGAGAGGCAGAGGGCAGAAGCAGAGAGGGGCATAGTCTCTGAAGTTGTGAAAGGGCTGAAAGGAAGCAGAGAGAGTACATGTTATGAATGCAGGAGTGTAGAACATTTTCAGTTTGGATTTTTAGTTCTAGTTTTAAATTTTGAAATTCCTGTTGGTGCTGCCACCTGCTGTTCTGCATTGGGATGGGCCTAGGAGGAACAGGGCGGGCTTTTGCAGACCAAGGAAGTTTTCCTGCAGCCTCCGTTCGACCCCAGCATTTGGAGAGGAGTTTGCTCTTTGTTGAAATCCAAACAGCCATGGGAGACCCTGGGTTGGCGGGGGGAGGGGGATGCAGTTTCCTGTCTTTAGACACCTTGCCCTGGGCCAGGACACATTGGGGCTTTCATGCCCCCCATCAGGTAAGGAGAGAGGTACAGGAAATGTGTGGAGAGCAGAGGGGGCTGAGGAGGCCAGGGTCAGCTGGACTGAGATCCTGGGCTTCCATTCCTAATGGACACTAGAGCTGTGGGCAAGGACTCCTGGGGGCTCAGCTGGTTAAACGTCTGCCTTCAGCTCAGGTCATCATCCTGGGGTCGTGGGATCGAGTCCCACATCGGGCTCCCTGCTTAGCGGGGGAGTCTGCTTCTCCCTCTGCCTGATATTCCCCCTGTTTGTGCTCTTTCTCTCTGACAAATAAGTAAATAATATCTTAAACAAAAACAACAACAGGGGCGCCTGGGTGGCTCAGTGGGTTAAGCTGCTGCCTTCGGCTCAGGTCATGATCTCAGGGTCCTGGGATCAAGCCCCGCATCGGGCTCTCTGCTCAGCGGGGAGCCTGCTTCCTCCTCTCTCTACCTGCCTCTCTGCCTGCTTGTGATCTCTCTCTGTCAAATAAATAAATAAAATCTTTAAAAAAAAAAACAACAAATGGTGCTGTGGACGATATTTAGGGGATGGGAGTGACTCTAATAAGAGTTGAGTCTGTCCTGCAAGCTCCACTCTCCCCAAGTCTTCTCAAGTATGCAAGTTAGGGCCTCGATGCCCATAGGTTAGGGATCTTTGGGCAGAGGATAAATCAGTCCCGAAGGAGTGTCAGCCACTTGTGCTGGCCCTCCAGTCTACCTTCCCTCCTCTGTCAGCCGTCTGTCTACAGCATCAAGGGATCATGCTCTTCCCCAGCTTAAAACCTTTCAACGAATGCACCCTCTGATCCACAAGGTGAAGCCCAAGCTACTTGACCGTCGTGGCCCATTCTTCATTCGTAATTGGGCTCTGCTTGCCTTATGTCTTGTGGTTCCCTCCTGTCATATGTGTTCTAGCCTCACTGGTGATCTTTCTCTTGCTAAACATTGCCTTATATTTGCACCCATGACTCCTTGGCCAGTTCTCAGAGTTTTCCAGGTCTCAGAGACCAAAAGATAGCATAACACAGAGGCTAAAGGAGTCGGCTTCTAAGTCAGATTTACTGGTTCAAATCCAGGCCCTGCCTCTTAGAAGCTTTGTGACCATGTCCAGCTTATGCAGTTTCTCTGTGCCTTGAAAAGCCCTCACCTGTAGGGCTGTAGAAGAAAGATGAAGACAATTGTACCCATTGGGGTGCTGTGAGGATTACATGAGCTAATAACCAAAATGTCTTTGGACAGTGTCTGGTATTTGGTAAACACTCGAAAAATATCTTACTTAGAAAGGCAGGATAGTAGCAAAATCACTGGGTCAGTGGTTTTCAACCAGGAACAATTTTGCTCCCCAGGGAACACTTGAAAATATCTAGAAGTTTTTGGCTTTCACAGCTGTGGGGGTGCTCCTGGCAGCTAGTGGACAGAGGCCAAAGACGCTGCTGAGCACTCTACAATGCGCAAGACAGCACCTTCATGGCAAAGAACTATCTGGCCCCAAATTTCATAGTGCTGAGGTTGAGAAGTTGTGGGTTAAGTGGTCAGGCTCCTCTAGAACCAATCTTTTTGGGTTCGAAACCTGACTCTGCCTTTGATAGGCGACCTTTGGCAAATTAGCAAGGGATTCTGTGTTCCTTAATTTTTGTGATGGTTAATTTTGTGGGTCAACTTGCCCAGGTCAAAGGATGCCCGGAAAGCTAATTAAACATTGTTTCTTGGTGTATACGTGAGGGTGTTTCCAGAAGAGGTTAGCATTTCGGTTGGGAGACTGAGTAAGGCAGGTGGGTCTCCCACTATGGGAAAGCATCATTCAACCCGTGGAGAACCTGCCTGGAGAGAACAAAAAGCAGAAGAAGGGAGGATTAGCTGGGATGTTGGTCTTGTGCCCTTGGACTGGGATTTACGCCATCAGCTTCCCTTGACCTCAGGCTTTCAGACTCAGAGTACAATTACACTGTCCACGTTCCTGGGTTTCTATCTTGCAGCCAGCAGATCCTGAGACCTGCCTCGGCCTCCATAATTGTTTGAGCCAATACCTTATCCTAAATCTCTGGAGAATCCTGACAATACAGTTTCCTTACCAGTAAAGTAAGGATAACATTATGTCATAGGATTCTTGAGAGAAGTAAATGAGTTGAAAGGCCATCCGTTATTATCACTTCCCCCTCGTGGGTTCCTTCCTCTGGGAAGCCCTCCTGGAGTCAGGGTTAGATGACTTCCCTGTGCTTATCACACATTAGCACTCATCTTGGTGTACCATAACTTCCTGTGCACGTGGCTATCTTTCTTACAAGACCGTGAGCTCCTTGAGGGAGGGACTGCTCTATTGGTTTCAATATTCCCAGGACTGAGCATGATGCCTGGAGCCTGTGTCTGTAGGATAAGCTCATGGATGAGGTAGAGAGGAAGAAGATGGGCCAGGCATTGGAGTTTCCAAGGAAGATGCCCAGGGAGGAAGAGAGCAGGGGGTAGATAGGCAGGTCCAGGAGCTGAGGTTGACGGTGGGGGCAGATGCTCCAAGAGAGAATGTCTGAGCCCCTTTCCTGTTTTCCTGATCTAGAGGGAGAGGGAGTGAAGTTTACCCCGAGGATAGCCCTGCCCCATTTACTGTTCTGTGGCGAGAGTTCTGGCCATTGTTAGGTGACTCTGCTCCCCACTGTTGGGTAGAGAAAGCAGGCCTATGAATACAAGGAGTCCTTGAGAGGGCTCAGCTGGTCCTCCCTGGGGGCCCACAACCCTTCTGGTCTTCATTAAGTAATAGGGCTTTGGGCCCTGGTAGTAGATCTGGACCTGAGGTGCATTCTGTTGCTCTTCGGTGGCAGCAGAGATTACTGTACGGCAGGCTCAGTGGCTGCCCATAAGCCAAGGTTGTTGGGGAGAGCATGGCAGAACAGAGAGCCATTAAAACACCTTCCCTGGTGTCCCCCTCTTTCCAGCCATCAGATTTGGCTAAACCTGCTGGCCTCTGCAATAGCCCTTTCTCATCTGTGTTTCTCCGTTTCACCCTCCCTCTTTTCAACAAAGAAATCTTTGGCTCCGGTATCACCAGGCTGGCCTTGGAGGGCTAGGGAGGACCCCAAAGATTCCTTACTCTGGAAGGGATGGCTGGCCACCCAGGTGTGGCTCTCCACCTTGTATGTCTGGACACCACCTTCTGCTCATTGCTGCTGGTCCTCAGGACCCTGATGCTCTGTCATTGCAGAATTTGTCAATTAGCTTCCCACCAGCAACGATCTGATGCTATCTGAGATATTCTCCCTGACCCTGGATGTACAGTCTCTCTAATGCTGTGAGGCTTATTGAGTTGTATTCTGCTGCATTTGTCCTATTAAAGCCACAAGGTAAGTTTACACATATGTGAAAATGGGGGGTATTATCTAAAGATGTTGGACATTCTTTTTAACAATTACCTAGGGAAAAGGTGGATTCTCAGAAAGTATTCTGGCAGGTGGACCTAAGAGAGGAAAGAAAGGAGGCACCTGCCTACCTCTGAACTTCATTTTCTTTAGACTTCTAGGGGGTCGGACACTGAAATGTGGATTCCTGGCACTGGAGACTCAGGTGGTGTGTGGGCCTAGGGCTGGGATGGAAGAGCCTAGGACACTGAGTGTAGAGCCAGACCTTTTTGTGGCTGGACAGGTTTTTAATGCCCTAAGTTACTTGCCCATGTCCTTTAGCCAACCTGGCAAATATTGAGGCTATGGTGCTGGAAAGAGGGTCATTTGTGATGAAATTCAAAGCTGAAGAGATGTGTTAGTTACCTGTTGCTATATAATCAATCACTCATACATTTAGCAGTTTAGAACAGCAAACATGTATTATTTTACATAGTTTCTGAAGGTCAGAAATCCAGAAGCAGCTTCGATGAGTAACGTTGGCCGAGTCTCTCACAAGGCTTTAGTCGAGGTGCTGGCCAGGGCTGCACTCATCTGAAGGCGTGACTGGGGCTGGAGGTTCTGCTTCCACAATGGTTCCCTCCCATGATCGTGGGCAGGTCACTCCCATGCCCCGATGCAGTGTAGGAGGAGAATCCACAAGAATGGGAATGCCAGGAAGCAGGGATCATTGGGGGCCATCTTGGAGATTGGTCGGGTATCATATAAATAGACATATTATATTAGTACAATAAATGCCGAAGACCAATTAGTAGGAAGTTATTTTTGCTACGTATGGTTGTTTTCAGATGAATTAACCTGAAGCCAGAGTGCCGTTGGGGGCTCTGACTCTCTCCTTCACCTTAAGACCTGAAGGGCTCCTTCACTCATCCCCACCAAGTAGCAGGACCATACAGATCAAAGTATGACCTACAGGAGACCAAACACCAAAGAGGTGAGGCTTTGGGAAGAAAGCAAGGAGTTAAAAAGGACCAAGAAGCTGTCGAGAAGGAGAAAGGAAGAGAAGCAAGGAGAAGCCCTGAATAGAATGCTTTTTCCAACCTAAGGGACAGTAACCGTAGCATGAGTCTTAAGAATCTAGGACAATTGTCCCACATCAACAGATTGTCTAAAGGGACAAGTTCAGAGGCTGGAGATTCCAGTTCCAAATCTCCCATGTCCCATGGGCTTTGTGTGGACTTTCAAGCCTGAAATAAAGTCCTTTAGTAAAGAACTCTTTAAGCATACTGTGTGTGTGCTTTGCTTGTTAATAGCAAGGCTGTTCTGCTGTCTTCTGCACCATCCCTTCCATCCACAATGAGTTGATGGGTGAGGCTGCATTTGTACCTCAGATAATTAACTCCTATATTACTCTCTGTTCTATTTCATTTTTGTTTTCTCCAAGATTTTCCTAAACTCTTATTTTACATGGTTCACCTTTGTCCGATCTGTGCTACTCAGCAAGAACTGAGTGGTGGGGAAGCAGAACAGGGCGGTGAGTGGCAGCCAAGGTGGGGGGGGGGCAACTTGAAGAGAGAGTGCTCTGTGATCTAGCTGTTCCTTCCCAGGTTGGGATTCTTTCTCCCGCCGGGGCCTTGCAGGATAGACTTCAGTTACATGAAGGATGACAATTTTCTGACTGCTGGGTCAAGAGCAGGGAGCAAAGCTTTTCTAAAAACAGTGGGGGAAAGAGAAAGGAAGCCAAGGGGAGGCTGTGGGTGTGGAAGTCAAGATAGTAGATCAGTCATAGAACATCGAGGCTGAACAGAACGAGTTCTGTGGCACAGAGAAATGAAATAATTTGCCGGAGATCACACAGCGAGGTGGCAATAAATGACTCCTCAAGTAGGGCTTTTAGCTCTGCCTCGCCTGTCTACTTAGGTCAATGAATACCCACGGCTATTGTTCTGTGCATGAAGGAAAGAGAAGAGCAGGGGCTGGCTCTCAGCAGTCTTGTAGAACAGGGGATGAAAAGGCCCACATGGGCAATACACACACCTCTACCCACACACTGTCCTCCGCGGAAGAGACATTGTGAGACAGACTCAGGAGGGATGTGCACGTTTGCGTGGAAGGATCACTTCCATTAATGCTGCCACGACCCTCCTCCTCCTGGCTCATCTGACGGTCAGCAGAGCTGTGGAAGCCCTACTGAGGCTTGAATGGAGTGGTTGCTGGGGCTTCACCAGTGCTCCAGGAGGGTCTGAGATATTCTGCAGGGGACCTGGGGCAGGTGGATGGTGGCCTCTCAGGCAAAGGGGAAGCGTGAGAAAAAGCCCCAGGGCAGGGGTGAAGGTGCTGGCTGGTTTTGGCATCCATAGGCAAGAAGAGTGAGGACCGGGGTGTGGGGGGCGCTCAAGGGAAAGTGGCCACACCTGCAGCTGGCCACCGGAGGCTTCTGGAAGCCTAGAGGGCAGAAGGAGAAGTAGCCGTCCAGATTCCAGCACTGGAATGGCCCAGTCTGGGATGGCCCATTTGTCCTCATGGGGAGGAGGGGGACAGAGGACAGAGGGGGAGGTTCTGGTTCTGGAACTCTGGAGTAGACCGATGTTTTATCTGCCTGAATAGCCAAGGGGAAGGTGATACTATCTCTAAATCTTTGGTATCACTGAACACTTTGGTATAAATATAAGCCACTCCGTGACCTCAGAGGCACTGGCGGAGACGCCTTTTCCTTTGCTTCCAGTTAAAGAGAATTTCAATCAGCAAGTGAAGAGGTAAGAGATAACAAAACTAATAATAGCCAAGATTCATCAGTTCTTTCTCTATTCCAGGCATTATGCTGAGTGATTTCACATGGAATCGTCACAAAATTCCTCGGAGGAAGGAAATGCTCTTGGAATTGCTTTGTGTGACCAGCAAAGGTGTCTTTTTTACTGCAGTGGCTTAATTGGTGCTTGGATACACTCATACAGCTAGTAAGACGGGGCAGTTTGACACCAGAGCCTACTCCCCTGACCACTGCATAATACTCCTCCCCAGTTTTTGGGTGTGGTTTGAGGCTGACCTAGAACTTCTGAGTCAAGTGATTTATCCACAAACTCAGTGGCCTGGCTAGGCTGCTGACCCTCTCTGCTTAGGCACTGGCCATAGGGGACAGAAAGGAGGCTCCCAGGGCTGCCCCTCTCTTCAGGGGCCAGAACAAAAGGGAGGGCAGAGGGAAGTGAAATGTGGGACTGGGTAGGTGGAGGAAGGCAGGAGGTCTATCCCCAGTTAGGTGGTGGGCTGGGAAGTCCTGGAGAGAACAGTGGTCTCCTTGTTCTTTCTGGAAGGTCAGCTCCATCTCATGCAGAGGCCAATTAGAATTCAGATGCCTCTGGAATCTAAATGGCCTCTGGTGAGGGTGGGTGTATAGTGTGGAGCGTAGGTACCCACAGAGCTGGCCCAGAGTCATCCTGTTGGCAGAGATCTAGAGGAGGAGGGGGAGGGCCTGATGGGTACTGTTTCTGGCCCCTGGTCCGGCAGGGTCACTGCTTGCACTTTTGGTCTCAGTGGCTTTGGCTTGCTCCTTCCTTCCTTCCTTTCTTCCTTCATCCCTTTCTTCCTCTCTCATCCCTCCACCTCTCTCTCTTTCCTTCTTTCCTTCCTCTCCTCCTCTCTCCTTCCTCTCCTCCTCCCTTCTTCCCTCCCTCGCTCCCTTCTCCCTCTTTCCCTCCCTCCCTCCCTTCCTTCCTTCCCTTGATGCAAACCCAGGTCAGCCTTTCAGAGTCCTTCACAGAGCTCCCTGATTTGGCCATCGAGTCCCTTTCACACCCTGCTATACCTACAAGGTCTTCCCATCCTCACCTGTCCATAATCATGGGTCTAACACTAGGATGACTCCAGATCAGTCCTTAGGGGCCCTGATGGCATGGGTCCTGCTGTGGTTGAGGGGCTTATAGCCCAGGAAAGTCAGGGGAGACATCCCAGAGAGCTGAGTGGCGGTGCTAGAGGTGGTTCCCAGGCTGGGTAGGAGCAGCACTCTCCAGAAGAGGAAGAGCCCATGGCACGGAGAGGCAGGAGGGAAGGAGCAGACCATCCTTAGCTATATTGGGAACTTCTGGCCTCATAGTAGCCTTTGGGTATGTGAACCTAGGCCAGACGTTGTTCCTGCCTTGTAGGGGATAACATTTGTGTTGGGGAAAGGGGTAAACATGGCCAGGCCTCTGCTCTTTTTTGGGATCCCAGGATTTGCAGTGGCTTCTGAGGGTCCCCTGCTGCCAGTAAGGGGTCCAACCGTGTTATAGGTTGGAGCTCCTGGCTGGGATGGCCTTTGTGCTTTAGAGTTGAGGAATGTCCTCTTTTGCCTGAGTTTTCTTTTCAACATGCAGGTCTGAGCATGTGGGGTGGGGGGTCACATGGGAGATCGTGGCTCAAGGGGGGAGGCGCAGTGGGGAGGGGTACTTGGCTAGACTTTGCTGCTCCTGCCTACTTCCTGGTCTCCTACCAGAATGTGGAGCCCGAGGCCTTGGGCAGCGTGCGGCTCTCTGCTTCAGCAGGCGTGCACCTGCTCTTGGTGCTTCCACCGTTGCTCACTTTCTTCTGGGAAGAGAGATCTGTAGTGACGTAAGGAATCGAGACCAAAGGATCATCTGAAGTTCAGGCTAAAAGTTTGTGAGCATATGGTGCTATCTGGGCTTGAGGAAGAGGGAGTGGGGTAGGTGCCTGGTGTGGGGCTGGCTTAGAAGGGTGCCATTATTCCCTCTCACGTGGAAATATACATTTTGGATCGCTGACCACCTCCCTGGGGGCTAGGACACTGGTCAAAAAAGTAGTCAAAGTTGGTCCTGGATCCGCAGTGTGGGGTGCTCCAGGACAGGCTGGGGCCGGGGAGGGCTATTTCCTTCCCTTCTTTCCTGGCTGATGCCCTAGTAATCATCTCTTCCACCTGAGGACAGATGGAGAAGGCTGATTGGAATGAGAGGTTGGGGTTTTGTCAGGGTGAGTACGCGGGTTGGGAACTGGTGGTGGTGGTACGGGGTGTGTGTGTGTGTGTGTGTGTGTGTGTGTATTGGTGGAAATGGAATATTCAAGAAGGTGGCTGGAAGGAGGATTAAACTTGGTGTTTCTTTGACTCCCACTGCGGTGATCAGCGCCCCTCTGCGGTCCACAGGGGAAACAGCAGCGTGGGCTTACAGGTAGGTCCTTGCTCCCACCCACCCTCTTGGTGATGTTTCTGAAGCTGCTCAGTTCTCCTCTAATTGCTTGTGCTCCTTTGGGGGATCTCCAGACTTCTTGTGGGACCCCGGCTCCTGAGGAGGTAAGGTCAAGTGAAGGATGTGGATTTGCAGTGTGGATGGCTTGATGCTCATGTCACGGGAGATTTGAAGGGGTTTAGATTGGACCTGGCAGTCACCATGGGGGCCTCCAAGCTTCCAGGTCAGGTCCTCTGGCAAGACTGCATCAAGGAGCGCTGGGCCAACATGAAGGGCACAGAGCACAGTCCTGTGGGGAGAGGCTTGAACCTGCCCTGTGAACTCAGAGGGGCGAGGACAAAGCATTGCCCTCGTGACTTAGGCAATGGGTAACTACACGTGGAGCATCTTCCTTTGGCTTCACTGTGCCTTGGAAAGGGTCAAGGTAGGATCCAGCAGTCCCCAGAGCTCCTGCTGGGTGGCTCTGTCCAGAGGAGGGCTCTCTACTCCCCACTCCACTGGGAACATCTGCCGAGAGGCTGGCGGGGAATGAGCTATTCAGTTCCATTCTGAGTTCTTTTCTTTTCCTTTTCCAAACTCATTTCAGGGCGTCTAGTAAGATCAGTGTTTCCAAATTAGTGATTGTCTAGAACGTGTAGGGGTTTAGCCATTGCAGGAAGAGGAGCAGGGGTGATCATGTAATAAGCACAGGCCAGGGACTTTCCAGCAATCCCTACCTCCCACACAGTCAGGCTCTGACCCCATCCCGCACTGAGCCCTCTTCTCCCTGACTCTTGCCTCACAGGACTTGTATTCTGAAAGGACCAATGCCCCTGGAGGTGGGAGGTGTCCAAAGGCCCTGACCCAGAACAGGCCCTGCCGTTTGGGCTCTTTTCCAGTGTATTCTGGGACCCTTAGGGAGGGGCTTTCCTCTTCTCCCTTCTCCCTCTTATCCTCTGTTCCAGCCTTGCTGGCCTTCAAGCAGAGGGTCGCTATAACCAGGCATGTCCTTCTTCTCCCTGCTTTTGCCTTTACACCCCCATGTCCCTCACCTTCCTAGCCTTGGCCTTGTGTTTTCCATCTGTCTCTCCTTTCAATCTTTTCTAGCCTTCTTGCTGCCTACCCTTCCCAAGGCAGACACGGAAGCCAGGTCACTGTTCCGAAGCTTCATAACCTCCTCCAGCACTAGACAAAGGTCTCGCCCTGTCCCATCCCACTTCCTCAAAATGTAGCATGGAAATACAAGATAGCCAGGTCTGTTGAACTCTGTGTGGGTGAGGGCTTGCCTTGGGCCTGGTTCTGCTGAGCACATGCGGCTTTCTTGAGAATAAGGACAGGAAACACACAAAAGATTCTACCAGTAGTTCCTGTTTAAATTCTTGAACCCCGGTCAGTTTTCCAAAAGGTCTACCAGGACTGAATTCTCACTTGTCCCCAAATGCTCAAAGCTCAGTAAGGGACCACATAAACTAAAGACAGTTGAGATCCTTGTTCTCGAGGGGTCTTTCCCCTTTGCCTGGTTCTTTCATCCAGGAGGCCACACCAGGAATTGGATCTGAGGCCATAGTTGGGCAATGGAGTGTGAGGAAAAGGACTTTGGCCAGGGGGCTGCAAGTTATAGATTAACTTGGGGAGGGGGGAGGAGGGACCCAAGGAAGGGACTGCTGACCTGGGATACTTTGGGCTTCAAGGGGTATGAGCAAGAGGAGTCTGGGGACCAGTGCAGTCTGGAGGGGCCCTCAGTGCCTCTCTGGCTACTTGACTTTCCTGAAGACCTGTTCGCACACTGCATCCCTTGCAGTCAGCTCCTGGGGACAGAGTGGGAATAATGAGAGAGAGAAAGAAGTTTTTTCCCAGCTGGAGTTCCTTTCTCAAGGTCCTTGAGCTCTGTTTAGTCCTTCAGGATACAACAGCTAGAGCATTTGATATATGGGGAATTGTATCATTGTCCCACACCTTCAACTTTTCACCCCAGAGGAAGGAAGGGAGCTGGGTCACGGAATGTGAAATGGCTAGTCTCCATCTCTAGTCACAATTTATGGACATTCATCTGACTTGTAGCCAAGGCCCACCTGGCCCCTGGATTTCCTCCTCTCTCTACTCTTCCCAGGGCTTTGTTTTTCCTTTCTTGGTTGCCCTCCTTGGAGGGGGGCAGGGAGTAGAGTGAGGGACTGATTTGATTTGGACAAGGGGATGAGTCCTAGGTGGAGGCCCCCTTCCTGGCCCTCACCCAGCTTACCAGATACAACTTCTCTCCCTCCAGCCAGTGTCTCCAGCCTCGGTTGGGGACCTCCCCTTTCTGCACACATACCAACTGCTCTTCTTCCCAGGTTACAATGGTCTATAGGGAAAGCAGGAATAAGGGAAGATTTGGGGGCTGAACGCCCCAAATGCATCCAACTCACTCTGGCTGCGCTGCCCTCTTCACACCACAGCTGATACTGTCTAGCTCCAGCCCCTTCATTCTGAATAAGATGGCTGCTCTGATTCAGCAGGACTCCCCTCCCCAACCCCCAAAGGGCACAGAAGGGGGCCCACAGTTTGTCTACAGTGACTGCTAGGGCAGATACTGCTAAGTATCCTGGAGCAGGATAACCAGGGGTAAAACTTGGGGGCGGGGGCATGGAAGGTGATGAAGAACAAAGACCTTGTCCTTTGGATACTTCCAGCTGGACTAGAGGGTCTTTCAGGAAAGAAGAGGATTGGTTGGGAGTCCCACCAGGGAATCTCTCCTCTTTCTCAATTTCTTTTTTTTTTTTTTTAAGATTTTATTTATTTATTTGACAGACAGAGATCACAAGTAGGCAGAGAGAGAGAAGGAAGCAGGGTCCCCGCTGAGCAGAGAGCCTGATGTGGGGCTCGATCCCAGGACCCTGAGATCATGACCTGAGCCGAAGGCAGAGGCTTAACCCACTGAGCCACCCAGGTGCTCCTTCTTTCTCAATTTCAAGGACAGCCGAAGTGTCCCTGAGAGTAAAAGATCATCACCCACCCACCCCCGAATCAAAGTGGGGTGAGCCTGGGCATTCCAACCAGCATTTATCAAACCCTCCCATAGGATAGGCCCTGCTAACCAAGGAGCTCCGAATCTTGGTCAGACAGAGCAGGAAACGGGTGCCGGTGATGCCAGGCAAGGGTTGGGGATGGGAGTGGGAGGCAAGAGCTGAGTCTTCACAGAAGTGAGGATTAGTTAGATTGGAGATACTGGGCAATTTCTAGCAAGGGAAGGAGTAGCATAGAGGTAAGAAAGAAGGGCACATGGTTGTAAGTGGCTCTGAACTAGAGTGTTTGTAGGAAAGACCCTTGTATGCCATGGACCTCATCTGGAATGTAAAGGATTATCTCTGAGAGGGTTTCCATTCATGATCACTTTTACATCTTCGGTAAATCCTTGTGGCTACAGTATGCAGAGTGGGTTAGAGAAAGATTAAGTCTGAGGGGCCAGATTTGGGCACCTGATGAGAAATGAGGGCTTGACTGAAGGTGGCACTAGAGAAAGGCTAGGAAGAATCAACAATGTTCAGTGGAAATACAATGGGCCATGAACACAAGGTCCATTAGAAAATGCAAGATCCCTAGTAGCTGTGTTAGAAAAGGAAGAAGAAACAAGTGAAATTAATTTTAATAATACATTTTATTTAATGTGGAATAGCTAAAATATTATCTTTTCAGCATGTGATTAAAATAAAAATTACTGAGATGTTGTACATTTTTTGGTATTGTCTCAAAAGCCCATTATATCTTTTACGCTTATAACACACTTTATAAGTTTGGGTTAGTTGCATTTCAAGTGTTCAAAGGCCGTATATGGCTATACTGGGAGAAGTTATAAAGACTTCCTGACCAATTAGATGGTGTGTGTGTATGTGTGTGTATGTGTGTGTGTGTGTGTGTGGTTGTTGGGGTGGAGGGGTAAGGGGACAGACCTGTGACTCCCAGGTCTGTGGTCTGGCTGGTTATTGCCATTCATGAAGACAGTAAATATACAAGCAGGAACAGTGTGGGGTAGGAAGATAATAAATTTGGCTTTGAGCTTGGGGCATGCAGATGGAAACATATAGGCAGATGAAAACTTCATCGTGGAGCTCAGGAGGCAGCTCTGGCTGGAGAATCCATGTCAAGGACAGTTTATAGATGGTGGCAGGAATCATGGGTATAGATGATTTAGCCCATGCTTTGGTGCACAGACAAAAGAGAGAAAGTCAAGAACAAAACACTGGGGAAACCCCAGTGAAAGGGATTCATAGGAGAGCTAGGGTCTGCAAAGGAGACCAAAAGGAAGGCATAAGAAGCAGAAAGAAATAGAGGAAAGGGGACTCATAGAAGCTAAGAGAATAGAGACTCTACAGTGACCAACAGGGTCACAGGCTAGAGGGTGAGCCATTTCTTCTTTGGGTTGGGGTGACCTGCCTTCTTCATCCTTTTGGCTGGCAATGAGCGGTTGGGGGACTGTAACCTTGGGGACTTCGCAGCCTGCTGTAGCAGTCCCTCTCTCTGGTTCAGGTGGGGGGAAAGGGCATTTCGTTTTGCCCTGGATTGTTAAGAGCCCCCTGCCTGCTCGCCCACGTGCCCTCCCCCAAGCCTGGGGAGAAGTACCTGGCATTTTCGTCCATCCACGATCCTTAGATCCTCCTCAAACTCAACTCCCACCTCGAATTCCAGAATGTAGTTGCGGAACGTGCTGAGGGTCTTCACTATCATGTGGTTGCCCTGGTGGTCAATCTCCTTGTCTGGCTTGAGCAGCAGGGCTATCTTCCGCAGAGCTACGCTGATGTCTGTGGGGGCTGTCTTTTAGTGGGGCTCCCCCACCGGCAGCAGCACTGTGGGGCTGTGGGCCACCCCTGAGCTGGATCTGGGACTGTAGACTAACTCTTACCAATGCCCTGGCTACAAATGGATCCCAAGTCCAGTGCTATCACCCGAATCCTTCCATAGCATCCAACCCCAGCACCCCCTCTTCTCCATGGGACAGAGAGGCAGGGAGGAAAGGGGAAAAGGGGAGGGAAAGGGGTCTGGGAGAATGAGGCCATTACTTAGGGCTTGGAGGTAATCCTCCATGTTCTTCTGGGAGACAAAGCGGTAGTAGCCGGTGAGGTTGGGAGGCATTGTCTGGGCTTCCCAAGTTGGAGACAGAGCTTTCTGGAGACTAGAGTGGGCAGGGTGCGGAGGGAGTGGTGTTGTCTGGCAGGTGAGGCTGAGAGAGTCCAGGGTAGCCTAAACACACACACACACACACACAGAGAGAGAAAGAGAGAGAGAGAGAGAGACTGTGTGAAGGTCTATGCTTACCAGGGTTTTTATAGGGCTGGATCCTGCTGCAATAAGAGTTCCTACCAGACTTCCTCCCTTCTCCCATATTGAGTTTGGGTGGGGCTGGTGCCTGGAGCCTGAGGGAGGGGTAGGAACTTGGCCACTTGGTGCCAACCTCGACTTTTCCTGAAGAAGGAACCTGGAGCAGAATCTGTCATTATCCAAGACCTGACCCTTTTCGAAGGTCGGTTTTGGCTTCCAGCTCATTTTCAGCAGGCTTGGGAAATGTCTCTGAGCTCTGAGGTCTGGTCTTGCTGTGTGGAGCGGGGGCTTCCGGGCTCCTCCAGGGATGAGTTCTAACAATATCCTGAGATCCCAAGACTGAGTCAGGATCCTGAAAGGTATCAGGGGGAAGAAGTGGAAAAAGATGGGGGATAGTCAGCTGGCCAGGAGCCACGGTGAAGGAAATGCTAGAGGGCTGCCTCACACAACTCCCTCAGGCAGCTTCCCTGAGCTGGGGCTGCAGCTCTGGCATTCAACTCCTTGTCCTGTAGGGCCGTTAGGAAGGAGGCAGAGCAACTGCTCTTCCCAAGCACAGAAGGGCTTGCCAGCATGACAAGGTGTTGAGTTCAAAGTCTGGAGTAGAAAGTGAGAGAGTTTTGTTGGCTATTCTGGAAAATTTTGGCTTGGACCCAGGGATTTCCCTCTCCCTCTGAAGTCAACAATGGTACCATCACCTCCAGTCCCCAGTCTTTGGACAGCCCATGCTTACCAGATGCATTACCACAGTGGGGGCTGCCTAAATTATTGTGTACCTTCCCTTCACCCCCCCCCCCCCCCCCACCAGCCCTTTCTCTCTCTCTCTCTCAAACATACCAACTTCCCTGGCTTCAGAATCAGCTGGGTTGGTTCATCATAGTTTAAGATGGGAAATTCGGGGAGAGGGAGGCAGGGACCCTAGGCAGTGGAAAAAATCCCATCTAGGAGTGAATCGTCTGGACAGGTGTGTGTGTGTGTGTGTGTGTGTGTGTGTGTACACAAATCTCTCACTCTTCCTCCAGTCCCAGAACACTTTCCACCTCTCTGCTGACCATCCCATGGCTTTCTCAGACACCTGGGGCTGGGAACGGAAACTCTAGGATCTCTTGGGTTCAGGCTGTGGGTGTTGCTTCTAGGAGGCACGCAGCAGGGACCTGCTGATGGGCTGAGCTGTGAAAAGAGGTTAATGCAGAGTTGGTTGTGGTGGTGGTGGTGGGGGTGTGACGTGATACTGCCCCTCCTTGCCTCCCTCAGGTCTCCGTTGACGTCTCCATTTCCCTCCCCCGGGGCTTATAGAGCTTCTCTATTTTCCTGATGCCCCTCTTATTTCCCACCCCCTCTACGGTTTTCCAGCTTCCGCCCCAGCCCCCGCAGTTTCCTTGCTCCCCCAAATTGCAGTCTAGGGAAAAAGCCCTACCACAGTCTCCCGCCCCTGCTCCCCAGTCCCATTGGTTGCCTCCCCCACTGCAGCACCTGGCCCCTCCCAGCCATCCGATTGGCCAGCGGCCCCATCAGTCCTCGCCTGGCCGTGCTGACGTCATCCTGCAGTAGCCGGGATGGGGTGGGAAAGAGGGAGAGAGTGAGGACGCCCGGCTGGAGAGCGAACGGGAAGCCTCTGCAAGTCCCCCCACCTCAGCCACACAGGTTGGGGTCTGTCTAGGTCTGCTCTATGGACTAGTGTGGGCGGCAGGCTCTTTTCTGTCCCTGCCCTGCGGCCCGCTGTCTTCCCTCCTCTCCTTGGAGAGCCTCTGCATCCCTCCCCCAAGGTGGAATCAGCCGGCTGCAGGCTCCTGGGGGCGAGCGATCGCCTGGCCCTGCCCAGCCCTGCCCACACCACACCATGACCCTCTTGCTGTTGCCCCTCTTGCTGGCCTCCCTGCTCCCCTCCAGCTCCTGTAACAAAGGTGAGTGAGGTGGGGGAAGGGGGGCACTGAAAGAGGGGTATCCGGCAGAGCCATGTGGGGGTAGGGGTGAGCAGGGGCTGTTGAGCTCTCTGGCAAATGACAGGTGTGTGTTCTTCGGACCATTCCCCTTCCCATCCGTTTTCTGAGAGCTGCCCCTTCTCTCCCTCACATCCGCTTCTCCACATCGTCCTCTCTGGGCTGTTTCTACCCATGTGCTTCTCTGGCTCCCATTTGGTCCTCATTTCCATCCTGGGGTCTCCATCTCCCCCTCCAATTTCTGCCTGCGGGAGATATCTCAGGTCAGAAGGACTTGCCCCGAAGGGTGAGACACATCTCTGGATGGTTCTCCGTGTTCACTGGGGTGTGCCCGCACTCAGGGTGTGTGACAGATCCATCTGGTTCATCTCCATCCCATCCTGGAGAGAAACAGTTCCTTGCAGCTCAGCGATTCGGAGCACGTATGTTTTGGCGTGTTGCTCCGGATCCGTACCCTGCATACAGCTGGGCTGAGGGTTACCAGAGCTGCCCTCTCTGGCAGACAGCAGAGAAATTCAGCTGGGTGAGGCCATTCAGATGGACGAAGGCGGAGGAGGGCAGGGAGAGAGGGGTTGGGGGAAGAGGGCTCAGGTAGGTGGAGAAAGGCAAGTAAGGGCAGAAGTGGGTGTGTGGGGGGGACGCTTAATGAGTGGTGAGAGGGAAAGCTGAGAAGGACGAGGGAGATGGGGCGTGGGAGGTGGTGAGACAGAGGGTGAAGAGAGTAAATGTGGAGGCAAAAAAAAGAGAGAAGACTGAAAGGGGAGGCAAGAAGAACAGGTGAGGAGAGGGGGAAGGGAAAGTCAAAGAAGGAAGGGCAGGGAGCCAGGAGTGAGTGAAGGAAATGAAAACCAGGAGAGTCTGTGGCCCAGACAAGAGGAGCAGGGAGACCTGGGGGCGAGCTGTGGAGAGGGTGCCCAGTCTGGGGGCGAGCTGTGGAGAGGGTGCCCAACAAGGGCCTTGCTGCTCTGCAGGCCTTTCATCTTGAGGCTCCTCGCCTCAGTCTCCGACCTCAGCCCAGCTTCTTAGCCTCCTGCCACTTCCTGTGCTTGCTTTCTGAGCACCATCTTGTGGCTTTCTCCTCTGCCATTAGACAAGGGGGTTTTGGTGGTCATCTGTAAGAAAGGGGCAGGCATTCCGGTACCAGAAGGCTTTTCTGTGGTGTGGTTGGAGGAAAGAGTGGAAATCAGGCTTTTTTATTCACCGTCACACACTGGGCATGTTTCCTTTTCATGACTCAGTTTCCCTCTGATGATATGTCTTCCTCCACCCATGTTCCACGGATAGGCCATCATGAATGTGCTTTGGGAGCCTGGTGGTTGGCATGGTGGGATTAGATAGAGCAAGCAGTGGCAGTTGGGTTGGTGGGGATTAGAGGGGAAGGGAACACACTGTGCCTTCCCCGTAGCCCCTCACCAGGCTAGTGGGAATTGGGTCCTGGGGAGGAGACACAATTGTGCAAGCTGAGTGTGGCAGGAGATGGGGAAATCTAGAGGCTGAGTGGGTCCCGCATCCCTCCTGGTTGGCTGGTGGTTGAAGGGAAGAGGGGTGGGGTAGGCAAGAAGTAAAATGAAGTCATGAGTCTGTATAGGAAGTGGGGTTTAGGGAGTGTGGGGTTGGGGGGGACACAGAGTTGTGCTGGCTGTGAGTGTGCTCTCTCGGGTATAGGGATGAGAAGGGGGGAGGGGATCTGTCCTGTTTCTAGGCCAGCTCAATAATCCCTTAGGATGTCGGCTGTGCTGGGTCTAGTCATTTGGCATTGATTCCCCTGCTCCATCCCTGCCCCTCTCTGTCCCCCTCCTTCTGTCCTATATTTTCCCTTCTCTTAGGTTGAATGGACTTAGGTTGGGGCTTGGCTGGGAGAAGTGCAGAGTGGAGGGATCAGGACTGAAATGGGATGATGGTGGCCATGGAGACCATAAACACTCATGATCTCAGGAAACATCTAGATCTTTTTGTAATCACAACTCTGCCCTTAATCTATGCCTTCCCTTTCCCGGGGCCTTCCGATGGCTCACCACTGCTCCCTGAATCTCCAGTCTCCACTCTCTAGCACTTGAAATCCCTAAAGAAAATTCTCCACCCTCTGACCACATTTCCCAGGGGAGATAGTGGTCCCCCACCTCCCCCAGGGCAGGCCGTTGCCACGGAAACTACCTATTCTGCCACAGAAGGTGGCTGTGACCTCTCACAGACTCTGACTCCTTTAATGCTGATTTCTTGTCCTCAGCCCTTCCTTCTGCAGGTGCTTCTGCAGCGGGTAGAAAGGGTGATAATGCTGGAGTGTGTCTGAGTTGCTTGGGAGTGGAGGGTCAGCTCACAGGTGTAAGTGTGTCTGGCTTGCGTGGGAGTGGAGGGTCAGCTCACAGGTGCTTTCTGTCCTCATCCTGGGTGGGGGTCAGCCAACAAGCACAAGCCATGGATCGAGGCAGAATACCAAGGCATCGTCATGGAGAATGACAACACCGTCCTGCTGAACCCACCACTCTTTGCCTTGGACAAGGATGCCCCCTTGCGCTATGCAGGTGATTGGGGTTGGGGGATGGCAAGGCGGGTAGGGCAGAGAAAAATGGTTGGGAAGGCAGAGGGCAAAGTAGGAGAGGGGAGGAAGTCCCTGGAGGGAGAGCAGTGGAAGCGGGGAAGAGGCCTTGGCAAAGTGGTAGCAGTAGGCTTAAGGGTGGTGGCTGAGTAAAGGGAGCCAGAGAGAAGGAGGTGGGAAGGCAGGGGTTAAGCACACTAAGATTTTGTCAGATCTCAGACTGGGTAGCTCTGAGAGGTTGCAGCTCGGGGGAAGCTGGTGTTGGAGCTGTACGTCTGATGGTTAACACTTTCACATGTACAAGAGAAGGGCTGGGTTTGGAGGGAGAGGTGAAGCCGAACCCAAGGCAGGGAGGTTGAGGCTGGGAAGAAGATGCTGGAAGTGGCAAAGGAGAAAGAGCCTCATCCTCCCTCCCCACCCTGGGCCAGGTGAGATCTGTGGCTTCCGGCTCCATGGGTCCGGGGTGCCTTTTGAGGCCGTGATTCTGGACAAAGCAACTGGAGAAGGGCTGATCCGGGCCAAGGAGCCAGTGGACTGTGAGGCCCAGAAGGAGCACACCTTCACCATCCAGGCATACGACTGCGGCGAGGGCCCAGACGGGGCCAACACCAAGAAGTCCCACAAGTGAGGAAGCCCTTGTCTCCTCCTCCCTGCTGCTGGGCCCCTTCTCTTGTCCCAAGCCCCTCACTGTCCTCTGCCCATGCTCTCATTGATACCTACCCCCTCCCTTGTCTGTTCATCGGGTCAGGGACAGGGGCCATGTCCTCCAGGAGCCCTCACTCAAGGTGACAGAAACATGTAGTAGGCTCATGGGATCTAATTCTGGTTCTGCCTCTTATGACCTTGGGCGACTTACTTAGCCCTTCTGGATCTGCTT
This sequence comes from Lutra lutra, assembly GCF_902655055.1. Lineage (NCBI taxonomy): Eukaryota > Metazoa > Chordata > Mammalia > Carnivora > Mustelidae > Lutra > Lutra lutra. Next base: position 42,920,188 of record NC_062285.1, read on the forward strand.
TTACTTCTCTGTAAAATGGGGAACGTGATGATCCCTATTTCCCTAGGTTGCTGTGAAGGGTAAAGGAGATGGTTTATGTAAAAAGCGTGTAACAGCACTGATACATGAGAAAGGCTCAGCACATGGGAGGTATGATGATGAGGAGGGTAAGGAGAAGGACGATAAGCACCTCGGTCCACATCCTGATTCCTTCCACCTGCCTCACCATATACTCACACGCATGGGAAACTCATGCATAGTGCTAGGCGAGGGTGGGCAGGAGAGGGCTCCGGCATGAATGAAGCCGGGGCCTGAGAATCCTATGACTGTGCCCGGCTAACTTCTCATCTGAGAATGGGAAAAAGATTGGTAGTCAGGGTTCCTGGGCTGCTAAGAGGCATTGGTGATAAAGGGCTCCTTGGGATTCAGTTTCCCATTTGGAGATAGGACCCTGCCTCTGAGACCTGAGCACCTAGATCTCGGCAAGAGGCAGGGCTCAGCATGAAGGGCAGAAGGCTGCTCGCCCCATGGGGCCCAGGTTGCGGGGAGGCACACTGGATATGCACCTTGCACACGGATACACAGAAGGCAGCACTCCTCTTGTGCTCATGTCAGATGATTTATGGCTTTTATATAAATACCACTTCCCTTTTCCTGGTTGGTCTTAAAGATTTTATTTTATTTTAATTAATTAATTTTTATAAGGATTTATTTATTTAGAGAGAGAGAGCGAGCATGGGTGCGCACAGCATGCGGCTGGGAGGGGCAGAGGGGGAGGGAGAGAGAAACTCAGGCAGACTCCGTGCTAAGTGGGGCACCCAGTGTGGGGCTCGATCTCAGGACCTGAGATCAGGACCTGAGCCAAAACCAAGAGTCAGCCACTCAACTGATGGCGCCATCCTGGTGCCGCAGAAGGATTTTTATTTTTAAGGAATTTCTACACCCAATGGGGGCTTGAACTCACAACTCTGAGACCAAGAGTGGGTACTCCCCTGACTGAGCCAGCCAGGCACCCCATACCCTGGTTGGTTTTAACTTGGCTTTTATTCTGTGTCTTCCTTGATCATCCCATTGGATTTGATTATTGTGGAGGAAAAACCAACTGGATGTAAAATTCTGTTTTACCCTGTGTCTTAGCATCCAACCTATAGCATTCTGTACAGGAGTCCTCCAAGTCAGCTGCTGGTGTTCCCTGGTGTCCCCTTCCTTACCCCTTACATCAGTCACCCCTTCCCTCGTGGGGCCTGGAGTCCTGGGGGGTGGGATGGGCACGCCCGTGGCCCTAGGCTCAGGGCACACTGGTTCCTGCCAGCTCTGACTCCAGTCTGCATTCCTACTTGTGCCTCTCTTTGCATTTCGGGGCTGGCTGACTCTTCCCTGTCCCTCCGCCGGCTCTGGTACACGCAGGGCGACGGTGCATGTGCGGGTCAACGACGTCAATGAGTTTGCCCCCGTGTTTGTGGAGAGGCTGTACCGGGCTGCCATAACTGAGGGGAAGCTGTATGACCGCATCCTGAGGGTGGAAGCCATCGATGGCGACTGCTCCCCCCAGTACAGCCAGATCTGCTACTATGAGATCCTCACCCCCAACACCCCCTTCCTCATCGACAATGATGGTGAGTCCATCCCCTGCCGCCCCAGCTGCCCTGTCCGGTACACCCCACATCCATCAGAACGCCCTGGCGCTGAGCTCTCCACTTGTGCCCCTCAGATCCTCATTCCAGAACCTCCTTCCCAGTATAGAGTCCTCTTCCCCCCAGACACCCCCTTCCCAACTTCCTGCTGCCTAATTCACCTGCTGCCCAATTGACTCGTAAACCCTCACCTTGCCTCCCTAGGCTTTCCTCTAGTGTTCCTTACCCTCTTTGTCTTCCCCCCACACCCATCCCAGGAAACATTGAGAACACGGAGAAGCTGCAGTACAGTGGCGAGAGGCTCTACAAGTTCACGGTGACGGCTTATGACTGCGGGAAGAAGCGGGCAGCGGATGACGCCGAGGTGGAGATCCAGGTGAAGCCTACCTGTAAACCAAGCTGGCAAGGTGAGGACCTCCACTCTGTGGCTCTCCTTGTGAATCCTCTTCCCCTGGGTTTCCCTTCTTGTCCCTTCTGATAGTCAGAGGGCTAGCTTAGGAGCCAGGGCAGAGGTATTTAGGGGCAGGCTTGCAGCTGTCTATCCAAGAGCGTCAGGGGACACGACAAGGGCAGAATGGATAAGAGGGGCTGCCTTCCTTGCCTCTCTCTCCACTTCCCTCTCCCTTTCCCCTATGCAGGCTGGAACAAAAGGATTGAATATGCACCAGGTGCAGGGAGCTTGGCTTTGTTCCCTGGCATCCGCCTGGAGACCTGTGATGAACCTCTCTGGAATATTCAGGCGACCATAGAGCTACAGACCAGCCACGTGGCCAAGGGCTGTGACCGTGACAACTACTCAGAGCGGGCCCTGCGGAAACTCTGTGGTGGGTGTGCCCTCCCCCTTTCCAGACCTCTCCCTGACCCTCCTCTGCCTCCTTCCTAAGACTCTTGCCTTACTCCTTCCCTTGCCCACCCGCAGGGGTAGCTATCTGCAGAGGTTATAGCATATGGTTAACTCTGTGGCCTCCAAAGCAAATCAATATGTCATTTGCAAAGACGTGTGATTCTAGCACAGGACCATCACCAGGTCCCTTGTGGAGCAATGGTAGGGAGAGAGGAAGAGGTGCAGAATGAATTGGAGAGCCATTCCTAGAAGAGGGGTCCACCCTCTGGGGTCTTTGAAAGGCCAGAAGAGGCCATGGAACTAACTGGGGGCTATCTCTCTCCTTCAGTCCCTGTTGCCCTGGCTGCTTTCTGTCTTCCCATTTGCTGCCTCTCAGCTCTGACATTTGTGCCTTCTGGGGCTTTTGCAGGTGCTGCCCCTGGGGAGGTAGATCTGTTGCCCATGCCTGGCCCCAATGCCAACTGGACGGCGGGACTCTCGGTACACTACAGCCAGGACAGCAGTCTTATCTACTGGTTCAATGGCACCCAAGCTGTGCAGGTGCCCCTGGGTGGCACGGCTGGGCTAGGCTCTGGACCCCAGGACAGCCTCAGTGACCATTTTACTCTGTCCTTTTGGATGAAACATGGTGTCACTCCCAACAAGGGCAAGAAGGAAGAGGAAACCATCGTGTGTAACACCGTCCAGAATGGTGAGCCTTCCCCAGGGCACTGGTCTGAGAGTGAGGAAACTGGCTTCTTATCCTGCCTCTGTCACTGCCCAGTTTGTGACTGTGGACAGGTCACTTCCTCTCTCTTCCTCTGCAACTTGGCAGTGCTAGGTTTGACGATCCCTAATATTGGGTGGCTTACTGCCTGCGTAACTGGTTGAGACCCTACTGCTCTCCAAGTACAATGGAACTACTCGCTGACCTTCTCACCTGCAATCACTGAGTCTCCCTGCATCCCACCATGTGGTAGGCTGTCCCCTAGTCTACTCTCATTAAGCCTGTCCACTGCAATGGAAAAGCTTGGATAGTGGTGTACCCCATTCTTTCGCTCCCACCACCATCCCGTCCTCCTCTTAGAGGGGCTAGTTGGCTCCATCTCAAAGTTCCCCTCTTCCCTCAACTGCAGTGGCACAGTCAGTCCCTCTCGGCTCCATCTTGTCCTGACCTTTTATTTCTGCTACTTCTCTAAGCTTACTTCTCTTGACCTGAAAAGGGTTGTCACACATGGAGTTTGCATCAACCAAAGGACCTATAGACATCTGGGTGGGAGCAGGCTGGCCAGTGTTCCACCTTGGCCAATAAGAATGCTTGAGAAGCCCTAGTGATCCATTGGATTGGACTCTGTATGTGTGTGTCAGAGGGGGAGAAAGAGAGAAGACTTCAGGGAATACAGGAGGGAGAGCACCTGAGAGAGTGATGAGAATCCTGGGTCCTCTCCCTCTGGGGCTTGGAACCTGTTCTTGCCTCAGGCCCTGTTTTTGACCCCGTCTCCATCCTCTCCCCTCAGAGGATGGCTTCTCTCACTACTCACTGACCGTCCATGGCTGTAGAATTGCCTTCCTCTATTGGCCTCTGCTTGAGAGTGCCCGCCCAGTCAAGTTCCTCTGGAAGCTGGAGCAGGTGAGGCCAGTGCCAGGTTCCTGGGAGAGCTGGGTAGGTGTATCTTACTTCCAGGGAAGGAGGGTCATGGGGCAGGGGTTGACATTTTCTGGGTTGCCCTGTGCCCCCTTCATGCTGCATTTTCAGTTCCTGACCATTCTACCCCCAGGTTCTCTTGTTCTCCTTTTCCAAGGCTTGTCTCCTGCAGAAAGCACTCCGGGTTAAAAGGAAATTGGGAACACATTACTACTAACATCATACCCAACCAAACATCTTTTCTCCCTTGTTTTGTTTCATCCCTTTCTTACCTAGAAACTTCACAATACATATCCCTGACTCTCAAGCAGTTAGCATGTTGTAAACCAGAAAGTAAGTAATTCTGGCGTATGCAGATTGGGTTTGAGTCTGGCCAGGGCAACTAACTAGCCACGAAATCTTCCTTGGTATGTCTACATCTCAGTTTCTTGGCCTATGAAATGGGAATAATAGGAATTGTTGTTGCAGGATTGTTGTAGGATTAAAGGATGTGATAGGCCTTATAAGTCAGAAGGGATGTTAATCTTCATTACTATTCTCTGCGATTATGAAGGATAAATAAAAACAGGCAAAAAATATGTAAAATCCTCTCTTCAGCTGACAGTTGCCGTCTGTGCTTTATTCATTCTCTAAGCTGACCACGAGAAACAGTGGAACTAATTTGAGTTCCCATCTCCTTTTTTTCTTGTAAGCCCCAGTGGAGCACCAAGTAAGCAAATAGCTGAGAGAAGGCAGGAAGTGGGAGAAAGAGAAGAGGAAAGGAAGGGTCTAGAAAATCCACAAATTGGATAATTGAGGGCTGTCTACAAAGGCTTTCGCTTTCTGTGGCACTCTTTGAAAGAGAGTCCGCCATTTGCTGCTCCTTGATCTTTCCCCCTTGTTGCTAATATTAGTAACATGACTCTGCTTTTCTTTTCTCTTCCCTTATTTATTCAACAAATATTTGTTAAATATCGATTAAGGCTCTATCATTCTGCTTCATTCTGGGGATACAATGGAGTATAAGATAGAACAAAATCTTTGCCTTCTTTGAGCTTACATTTTAGCTGGAGAGGTAGATTTTTGAAAAGTAAGAAGTCATATACAAATGGTAAATTGTAATACATTTTCTGAAAGAAAGGGACTTTCTGAAAGCAGGGGACTGAAGTAGAGAATGAGGGAAAGGCAAAGAGAGGGGAATTCACCTTAGATCAGATGTTCAGGGAAGACCTGATAGAGATGAAATTTAAGTTTTGCTCTAAAGGATGAGAAATGGGTGAGAAGAAAGTGCTTTAGGCAGGGAGAAGAACTGATGCAAAGGTCCTGAGGCAGGAAAGCACTCAGCATGTTCCAAGCATGGCAAGAAGGCCACTGGGGTTAGAATACAGTGAACAAGGGGGAAAGACTGGATATGAGGTTGGAGAGATAAGCAGTGATCAGGTTGTACAGTGGACTTTGACAGCTGGAGTTTGTTTAGATATTGCCCTATGAGAGGCAGGAAGCCTTTTGAAGGATCTGAAGCAGGGAGGTGATCTGATCAGATTTACATTTTAAGATGGTACCCTTGACAACTATGGGAGGAATATATTGAAGAGACAAAAGTGGAAGGACCCAGATAAGGCTGTGGCCACAGTAAAGGTTGAGGACTTGACTGATGCGTGGCAGTGTAGAGAACTGCACAGAAACCTAGAGCTTTTAGCTCTGTTTGCACCTAGGATCAACAGCGCCACTGATGGATTGGGTGTGGGAGGCAAGGGAAAGAGAAGGATCAAAGCTATCCTGCAGGTCATCCATTTGAGAAACTAGATGGACTATGGAGCGTTTATGCTGCCTCAGGGAGAAGTGAGGGGACTGGGAAGGGGTGTGGACTTCCATCTTGCATGTGTTAAATCTGAGAGACCTGTGAGACATCAAGTGGAAAGCCCGGCATTCATAGGAGAGCTCTGGGCTCGGGATGTAGATTCTGGAGTGATTGGCATAACTATGGTATCTGAGCCCATGGGAAACAGTTACTTCCTAGTAACTCCTAGGAAGAGCATGTAGAAAGAAAAGGGAGAAGAGTCTAGGTTGAATCATAAGACATTCCAGCACTTAGAGGCTGATAAGGCAGAGAACTCTCTACGCCTGATTCCTCTATCCCCCACCTTCATCTTGACTGACCTTAGGAGAAACTTCCAAGGGGAGCCTCTTTGTTTTACTGTTGGGTTACAAGCTTCTCTAGACCTTCCAGTGCATGCATACATACATACATACATTTTTGGGGAAAAATTTATTCACAAAATAGTGTGGTCCTCCTCTTAGGAATGTTTATAGCATTAGAGATTTGCCTGAAGAATGGAATTTTAGATACTTACTTGGTTGGTGCTGATAGATTTTGGGTAGGGATGTTATTTCTGGAACTGGGTAGGCAGCAATTCACTAGTAAGCCTTGCTGATAGAGCGGGGAATGTGAGGGACTGTACCTTGTCTCCCAGGAGAAGGGGCAATACCTTGTATTGGCTCCCTGAAGATAAAGTAACTGAGGGTTCTTGCCCTTATGCTGCCCTTCCCCCAGGTCTGTGATGATGAGTGGCACCACTATGCTTTGAACCTGGAGTTCCCCACAGTCACACTTTATGCCGATGGCATCTCATTTGACCCTGCCCTCATCCATGACAATGGTCTCATCCACCCACCCCGAAGAGAACCTGCTCTCATGATTGGGGCCTGCTGGACTGGTAAGTCCCCTCGAGCTTCTCAGTGAAGACACTGAAGGTTGGAGCCTCTAATGGCTTAGAATTATCGGTGAAGGAGCAAGGGCAGCTTGACTTGCAGTTGGTCAGGATGATTCAGAGAGATCTCCAGGGGAGGAGACCACAGACTCCCCTGAACCCCCTCTCCCCAATCTGTAACCTATTCAACTAGTCATCACCTCAGGCAGCACTGGAATCTCTCTTTGTGTAACTTTGGGCAGTGCCCATGTTGTTTCATCAAAGGGATGACTTCCGCAGTACATTCCCTTGCTGGAGGTCAGTAATAATTAAGAGAGTCACCAGTTTTCCTTAAATTATTTCTTTCATTCTTTTTTTCCTTATGGGAGCATGTGTGCATATATGTGTGTGTGTGTGTGTGTGTGTATGTGTGTGTGTCTTACCAGAGACCTCGTGTTTTCTCAGCAACATACTTGGGGGTTGGTCTCTAGCGGAGGTGGGAGAGATTAGATGTAACATCAGTGGACAGGTTGCCAGTCCTATGCAGACGGGGACAGAGCAGGGAAGACCTCTTCTTCCTCACTGCCAATCTGTCCCCGCAACCCTAAACTCATTGCCACTTTGTTTTTCCTCCAGAGGAAAAGAACAAAGAGAAGGAAAAGGGAGGAGACAACAGTACAGACACCACACAAGGTACTTTGTGATTAAGAACTGGAGACCAGAGAGTTCTCACCTTAACTTTCTGTGCTGTGCTTCTAATTCCATCCCAACCCTAAATCCCAGTCAGTCTCATAGTTATTACTGCCCAGGCCTCCAGGGGGCAGAGCCTGCACGAACTACTGCAAGGCAGGGCTCCCTTGGCGAGGTAAGGCCAGATGGAGCTTGGTGGCATCCTGGGTGTCCGTTCCTGCCCACAGAAGGAAGTGGAGGAGTTCTCTTGCTGGCTTTCCACATAGTGTATCAGACTGTGGGAGGCAGGAGGAGGTCCCAGGCAGGGAGATCTGGGCAACTGTGAAGCTCCACACGTCCCCCTGGGTCCCCTTGCATGCCCTATGACCACGCCCTCTCACCTTCTCTGCCTTTTCCTCCACTGGCTCCTCTTTCCTCCTTTTGGTTCCACTCCTGTCCTTCCCTTTCTGCCTCTTCTGGGAGATTTTCTCATTTCTGTGGCTTCTTGTTTTTCACCCTTCTCCTCTCCTCTCGGTCTTCCTTTCTCCTTTCTCCGGTTTCCCAGCCTCACTTCCTGGTCACTTCTTTTCATTTCCATATTTCTTCTTCTCATGCTCTTCCTCCAGCCTTCTGCCCTTTCTCTCTGTCCCCTTTCCTGCTCCAGCCACCTCTCCCCTCACCCACTCTCACCTCCCGTCCGCCCCTGTGTTCCTGCCCTAGGAGACCCCTTGCCGATCCACCACTACTTCCACGGCTACCTGGCTGGTTTCAGCGTGCGCTCAGGCCGCCTGGAGAGCCGCGAGGTCATCGAGTGCCTCTATGCATGCCGGGAGGGGCTGGACTATAGGGATTTCGAGAGCCTGGGCAAAGGCATGAAGGTATAGCCCCTTCCTCTAGCCCTGCCCTTCCAGGCATGCCCCCAGCCCCCGAGCCCTGCCCACCTCTCCTCCTCTGCACCCTTCCTCTCCCACGGCCCGCCGGGTCCTGCTCTCAGCTGTCTGTGTCTGGGGCCCAGGTCCACGTGAACCCCTCGCAGTCCCTGCTCACCCTGGAGGGGGATGATGTGGAGACCTTCAACCATGCCCTGCAGCACGTGGCTTACATGAACACTCTGCGCTTTGCCACGCCCGGCGTCAGGCCCCTGCGCCTCACCACTGCCGTCAAGTGAGTGTTGGGTGGGGAGGGTAAATCTCAGAGCAGAGTCAGATAGTGTCCGAACTCCTTGGCCTTCGAGGTCCCCCAGGGCTAGACACCCCTCCCTCACTGTATGGATGGGGAGAAATTGGGGCCCCCAGGTTCAACGGACCTACCTGCTCAGTTGACATAGCAATATTTGTGGAAGAGCCTGGACTACACTCAGAGTTAAACAACGGATTCATTACTCCTTCTGCCAACCACCCTTCCGGGACTTTGGGGTTTTAATTTTCCCTATGCCTCTGTGCTGATATATAAAGTGGGACAGACAGGGTTCTGGATTGGGAGCTGGGAGATCTGACATTAATTCTGACTCAATACTAATTGCCTGGATGAACTTGATCAAATAGCTAGGGCTGTTTCACCTAGTTTAGTCTTGATTCATCGAGTTTTTGCAAGGTCAAATAAGATGATCTAAATCTGGGTGTTGGCAACCTATGGCCCTGGGGCCAAATCTGGCCTATGGCCTGATTTTGTAAATAAAGTTTTATTAGAATACAGCCATCTTCATTCATTTGCATATTATTTCACACCAACATGGCCAAGCTGAGTAATTGGGACAAAGTCTGTACAGGCCCAAATGCCAAAAATATTTACTGTCTGGCCCTTCACAGAAAGTTTGCCGACCTTTGAAATCTAAGTAAATAATTTTAATTCTTTAAAATAAAAATTGTACATTATTTCCAGTTTAAGTATAGTAGGTGTTTAAAATACAGATTGAGAGATAATGAAGGCATAATAGTTATGGACATAGAGTCTATTCACATTGAGCAAATGCTGTAAAGCAGCGATGACAATAGAATCTAAGTCACAAAATTGTTACCAGAGCTAAATGATATAATCCAGATCCAGCGCCTGGCAGAGCGTCTATTCCACCAATGGGGGTGATTATATGCAAGCATTCTCACCCCCCCACAACACCGAATGTTTGTGGGGCAGTTTTTTTTTTTTTTTTAAGATATTATTTATTTATTCGACAGAGATCACAAGTAGGCAAAGAGGCAGGCGGGGCGGGGGGCGGAGGGGGGGCGAACAGGCTCCCCGCTGAGCAGAGAGCCCTGATGGTGGGTTGATCCCAGGAGGCTGGGATCATGACCTGAGCCCAAGGCAGAGGCTTTAACCCGCTGAGCCACCCACGCGCCCCTGTGGGGCAGTTTTTAGGACATACTGCCATCTAGTGGGTGGATTACACAGTGCAGGAGTCAGGATTCCTGAACAAGCAGTCCCTTCTCCCCAGCTCTGCCTCAGTTTCTCCATAAGCGATACAAAGATAAACATCTCTGACTTGTCCCTGTGCTGGGAAGGGTGGGTTGAGAGAGGAGAGAGGAGAGAACTCTGAGCCCTGCAGAGTGACTGGGCATGCTTATCAGGTCTCACAATTAGAGCTCTTGGAAGGCAGGGGCAGCAGCTTTTGGGAATTGTGCTGTGGGCCTGTGGTGTGGTCACGGTGTGAAGTTGAAGGCAGCAGGTAGTTGGAGTCACGAGGGCATAGGCCAGAGCTGAGTGTTCTCTCCCCACCGCTCCCCCTCCCCATGTTCTAGCTGGAACTCTAGCTGTTCAAGGGCAGTCACGTGGTTATATAAGGTTTAACGCACCAGAGATCAAGCAATTCGCTCATGCTCTTTGCTAGACTCAGGAACCCTGTCGGAAGGGAGGGCACTGTCCTCTGGCTCAGGGTGGGGCTCTGCAAGGGGAGGGTCCCATCGCGGGAGGGGTTGACATCCTCCTGTGTTCACGGACTCATCTGAATTCCTCCTACCTCTTTCGTTCGTGCCTTAGGGAGAGGCTTATCCAAGGGCTGGGAACCTGACTTTGGTCTTTTAGTAGAGGGAAGAGGCCTTGTTTTCTGTAGGAGGTTGAGAAAGAGAGCTCACATTTTTGCATTTATGAGGCTACCATGGGGTTAGTGCTAGCCTAATACTTCTTTGAGGTCAATGGAGAAAATAGAGGGATGTGTGTGTGTGTGTCTGTGTGTCTCTGTGTGTGTGTGTTCATGCTCCTGTGAAAGAGGGAGAGGCAGGGGCCTAACACTACCTCCCTTTCTCTGATACATCACCTCGCCCTAGTCTGTGTGGCTTCCCTGGGTTCTAGAGTTCAGTTCTTGGATCTCTGTCCATTTAGAGCTGGATATTTGCAACTGTTTGGTCAATGCAGATTTTCCCTAAGGTTTTTTAACCTCTTTTTCTTGGAAAACCCATCTAGTTTGTGACATTAACCACTGAATAAATGGTTATCACATTTTTTGGTCTAACTTTGTCCTTTTCTCTTAGCCCTTGACTCTGCCTATATCTTGCTATAACCTCTATCTAGAAGTTCTGCCAGCCCCTCCAACAGATGGAAGGTGGAATAATGACCTCTGATACCCAAACTAGGCCCTCTCCCTGAATTCTCTATTTCTGTGATGGTGTCTCCGCCTTTGCAATCACTCAGGCTGGAGACCTCTGAGTCATCTTGGACTTCTCCCTGTCTGTCCTCCACGCCCCATCAGTTGGCCAGGTCACCCTGATCCTGCCTGTGCTGGGTGTCAGGGAATCTTTCTCCTTTTTTCCCCATTCCTGCTGTTAAGACTCCAGCCCCGACTCTGATTGTCTCTCACCTGCCCTATTGCCATAACCTCCTCACAAGTTGACCCATCTCTAGTATTCTAACTTCAGGTCACCCTCCCCTGGAGGCTGGGTTAGTAGTGGTCACGCATGAGAATTTTCATCCTTCTATTTCCCTGACATAGAAGATATCTATGGCCTCTTGTCGGCCAGTGCTCAGAAACTGCACTCAAAGCCCTCAACCATCTGACCCCAGCTTTCCTGCCACATGTTCCTCTATTCCCCTTGGTACACTCCTCACCATCCACTCGAGGGTCTACCTTCTTTCTGGTGAAGTCCTACCCTCCCTCCAAGGCAGCTCAGCCGCTACTTCTTTTGACTCTTCACCGCTCCCTTGCCAAATGCCCCAGTGCCGTCCTAGCCAGAAATCACGTCTGCTTCTCTAAACTCTCAGGGGTTTTTGTTTGTTCCACTTCCCTGATGATGACGATATTTGCCATTGCTTTGAGGTTGTGTGCCATAGCTGAGCTCTTGACCAGATCATTAGTGCCTTCGGGTCAGGGCCGGCCCCCTGTTGCCCTTTGGGTCTCCTTTGGATTGCTCATTACGAGGTGGACATGTCTGTTGGAGTCCGAGCTTTCAGGGTCAGCTGATGTTTTCCAAGAGGCTCTGATCTGGGCCCCTTGGGATGACCATGTAGATTCTTAGGCCCCACTCCTTGTGGCGCAGGAACTCAGCAGGCTGTGGACACTGGTGACATCATGGGCTCTGAGTTCATCTATCTGCTGGGGTTGCCCTTTTCCCTTCCCCTTTTGGCTCCCGCCGTTGAGCCAGGCACGCTCAGTAGCACTCCCTCAGTTCGCACAAGCATACGGACCATTGGTCCTACTTCGAATTACCAGCTCCCTTGTGAAGGCTGCTTGTTCAAGGGGTGCTTCTTTATAAACAAATTTGGTGCAAACGCAGACCCCAAATAGTGGGCTGTGGTTCAGTGAAAGGAGTGTGACCTTGGAATAAGAAGAGTAGGTTTAAGCCTTGGCTCTGACACGTATTTCTCGTGTGGCCAAGATGCTCAATCTTCTCTGGTTTCTTACCCTGAGTCCACCATGTTGCAATAAGGTGAATGAAATAATGTGTAAAAATGCTTCAGAAACCAGTGAGTGTGATGAGAATGTGTGGTGTCATTCTTACTGATTGGCAAAGCATGGGGCTAGAGGTGACCCTGGGAACACCTTCCCGAGGAGCTGTCCTGTGGGTTGGTTGTCCTGGCCGAGTGCTTTAGGAAGTCTCTCCTGACACCAAGGTCAGTGAGGCTTCATGGGACCATGGACGCTGGTCCAAGATAGTCACATTAGCTCACCTACCAGAGTAGGTTTCTCTGATATTGAAGGGAATGGATGGAAGGCGCACCAAGGGAGGAGGACATCCTTGGAGATGCTCCCCCACCATATCCCTGCCCTCCACTTTTGTTATTGAGTATTTCTTTAAAAAATTTTATTTATTTTATTTGAGAGAGAGAGCGAGAGCACGCATGATCACGAGCGGGGTGAGGGGCAGAGGGAGAAGCAGACTCCCCGCCAAGCAGGGAGCCCAACGTGGGGCTCGATCCCAGGACTCTGGGACCATGACTTGAGCTGAAAGCAAATGCTTAAACAACTGAGCCACCAAGGTGCCCCTGTTGAATATTTTTGGACATGTATCTGCCACATATTTTACTGAACACAGGTTTTAATTTAAATCTCCTGAGTAAAGCACTGTGTATGTGTAAACATTTTTGTAGGTTCAGCTTGTAGAATGAAGTTTGATAGATGTTCCATAATCTTGGGTGAGGGCATTGACGATGGGCTCATCCTTGCAGGTCGGGGTTGCCTGATCTGTCCCTGACCCTTTCCCGCAGTGGCATCCTCCCAGGAAGGCTGTCCTCCCTCCAGCTCTGCTATGGAGGGCTAGTGATGCTGCTGCATAGACATTGTCTCTCTCTCTTCCCTCGCTCTCCCTGACGTGGGGGACTCTGTTGTAGGATGGAGGCCCAGAAGGATGAAACAGAATCTGGATCATAGGGGATGAGATATTGGGGTCACAAGCTGCCTCTCTTCCCTCTTGTCATACAGGTGCTTCAGTGAGGAATCCTGTGTCTCCATCCCCGAAGTGGAGGGCTATGTGGTGGTTCTTCAGCCTGATGCCCCCCAGATCTTGCTAAGTGGCACTACTCATTTTGCCCACCCAGCTGTGGACTTTGAGGGACCTGAGGGGATCCCTCTGTTCCCCGATCTTCAAATCACTTGCTCCATTTCTCACCAGGTGGAGGCCAAAAAGGATGAGAGTTGGCAGGGCACAGGTAAGGATGACTCAAGGGAATGATGTCATCCCGAGAAGTGGCCCATGTCTGGAACCAGAGGGAGGGAGAAAATCTGGGGCTAGAAAATGTGAATGACTTCATCCTGCATTTTGCTTGCCGAGAACCATTTACACGAGGACAGAGAGCCAGGAAGAGACCTGTGGGTGTGAGGAAGAGGGGGTAATGGCATTTTTGAACATGATGCTGACTGCTCTCGGGGCTGAGCCTGGAAGGGGAGGAAGAATGGCCACGAGGTGGGCCCTTTGGCTGTGACTTATATGCTGACTCTCTCCCATCCAGTGACAGACACACGCATGTCAGATGAGATCGTGCACAACCTGGATGGCTGTGAGATTTCCCTGGTGGGGGATGACCTAGACCCCGAGCGGGAAAGCCTGCTCCTGGACATGGCATCCTTGCAGCAGCGAGGGCTGGAGCTCACCAACACGTCCGCCTACCTCACCATTGCTGGTCAGTGGGGACTGAGAGTTTGTCTTCTTTTTCTGTGGGTGCCCCTCCCCATGATCAAGTCCAGGGGGTCCTCCTTCCAGGCCTAGGGACATGGCCAAGTGCTATCTTGCACCTTTCCAGCTTGGAAGCTCCTCTGGCTTCCAGACTGCCTCTGGAGGTACCCTGGAACCACCCTGGAGGTGGTTCTCTCTCCCTGCTTCTCCCCACACCTTGGCTCCCCTCTCTTCCTGGTTTCCCTCTCCTGTGGCTCAGTCTTCCCTGATGAGCTTCCAATCCTCCAGCTGTTCAGTCCTAGCTACTTTCTCTATGTCTTCCACCTCTCTATCTCTTGCGCACACCAGAGCTTTAACTTACGTGCTCACATCTTTGTGAATAGTAGCAATGACTTGGTAGCTTTGAAAGGAAGCCTGTTCCTCTCTGCAGGACTTCCCCTAAGAGGGAGGATGCGAGAAGATTGTCATAACTGGTTCCCTCCCATTTCCATCCCCTTCCAGAGCCTTGCGGAGGACTTCTGTATTTTCTACTCTCTCCATTTCCCTCCTGCTTGCCTCCTCCCTCTGTCTTGCAGGGTGTCCTTATTGCCGTCTCTTCTGCCCTACCCAGAAGCCTCAGAGCTTTTGGAGAAGAGCAGGGCAGGAAATGGACCCCAGTCACTCTATCCTAGTCAGGCAGAGCCGGGGTGGGGGCAGAGGGGGACATCTCTTGGGAGAACTCAAGTCATACCGTTGTGGAGGAGATGGGACAGACCCATGCTGTGGCTGTGTGTGCTGTCAGCTGGTCTGAGGGAATGGGTCCTGCCCTGAGCTGCTTCCTCCTCCCTCAGGGGTGGAGAGCATCACTGTGTACGAAGAGATCCTGAGGCAGGCTCATTACCGGCTAAGACACGGAGCTGCCCTCTACGCCAGGAAATTCCGGCTGTCTTGCTCAGAAATGAACGGTCGTTACTCCAGCAACGAATTCATCGTGGAGGTATTGAGAGAGTCTCCTTCCCTCCACAGCTCCCTGCCCTGCTGTTGAGGAGCAGCCTGGGTGTAGTGGACCGAGACCCAGAGGTGGTGGGATGGGAGTGGGCTTCGAAGCATGGAGGAGCCCCCCGGCAGTGGCGGAGAAGAAGATGCTGTGGGGCAGGCTTAGCGATGGGCTCTAGAAAGTGGAGTGGGGTGAGCAGAGAAGCAGGTGCCCACTGAGCTCTCCCTCCCCAGGTCAACGTCCTGCACAGCATGAACCGAGTGGCACACCCCAGCCACATGCTCAGCTCCCAGCAGTTACTGCACCGTGGTCACCAGCCTCCCCCTGAGATGGCCGGACATAGCTTGGCCAGCTCCCATCGAAACTCCAGTACGTAAGCCCGAGCCTGGCCAGGCAGGGTGGGGTGGTGGTGGGGAATGGGCTGGGCTCGGGCATCTTCACCACTGGGAGGGGAGGAGGCTAGCGGAGCTATGGTTCTGTTCCCTGTGCTGCCTGACTTTACTGACCACTCTGTGGTCCGCTAACTTTCCACCAGGGAGACTATGAGCCTGCGTCATTCATGGCAGGGTTCGGAAGGGGGCCTCTCATGCCCAGAATCATAAAGTTGGTGTGAGGTTTAGGTGCCTTTGTTGTTCCTGCTGCCTCCCCCCAGCAATGTCAAAGTAGCCTTGCACCTAGGGACCTTCTGCAGTGAAGCTATCAAGTATTTATGAAGCACCTACCGTGTACTAGCATGGTCTTAAAGTGCTATTAGGAACATAAAAGAATTATATGCTGGATACAGTTTCTATCCTCAAGGAGAAGGTTGGTGCTATTACATGTATTATTATGTGCTATCTGGAAAGTCACAAGTCTTTCTAAACCAAAGTGCGGCTCAGCAAAGTACTAAATCTAGATGGACAACTGCCCTTCCAAACAATCTTGTTTCCTGGCTCTCGTCCTTTACCAGTGAGGCAAAGTTTAATTACAAATTTAAGAGTTGCTTAATTGTAGATAAACTGGAAACTACAAGTATAAAGATGAAAAATCAGCCATAATTCCATCGCAGAGAAGAAGTCATTGTTAATGTTCCAGTTTTTTTCCATGCCTATTTTTTTTTTTTTCTGTTTACAAAGGTGAGATCAAACTATTTTATAACCTGGTACTTACACCTAATATAAAATGATTTTCTTCCACATTATTAAAAGCTGCAAAATGATTCTGACGATGCTGAAAATGATTTTTGGAATCCCTTTTAGAATTGCTTTCAAAGCCAATTTATGTGATGCATTTATTTTATTTGTTTATTTTTTAAAGATTTTATTTATTTATTTGACACAGAGAGAGAGATCACAAGTAGGCAGAGAGGTAGATGGAGAGAGAGGAGGAAGCAGGCTCCCCACTGAGCAGAGAGCCCGATGCAGGGCTCGATCCCAGGACCCTGAGATCATGACCTGAGCTGAAGGCAGAGGCTTAACCCACTGAGCCACCCAGTGCCGCTGCATTTATTTTTATTCCCTCTTAGATACACTTTGCTTTTGACCCATTTCCGTTTTGCCCAGTTTCATCAAACACTTTTGTCAGAGTTGCTCTGGATGTCATTTGAAGTTTTTAAGCATACAACCTACTCTCAGAGGGCCCAGATTTGTCACTTCTGAAGAAAGTCAAAAGGTGTATCATGGACTCTGAAGGCAATTCCCTAAGGAATTCTGAAAATATTTCCTTGGAAGAAGTCCATGGTCACCAAACATGACTTTGAAAGTTACAGAGCTCCTAGCAATACGTTTTTTTTTTTTTTTTTAAAGATTTTTTTTTTTTTCTTTTTTTGACAGAGAGAGATCACAAGTAGACGGAGAGGAAGGCAGAGAGAGAGAGAGAGAGAGAGGGAAGCAGGCTTCCTGCTGAGCAGAGAGCCCGATGTGGGACTCGATCCCAGGACCCTGAGATCATGACCTGAGCCGAAGGCAGCGGCTTAACCCACTGAGCCACCCAGGCGCCCCTAGCAATACGTTTAATAAGAATAGTGAACACATCGATGTGTACCAGGTACCATGATCACGGACTTTTACACACATTAACTTTATCCTCACAAACAACAAATGAAATAAGTACTAGAGATATCCCTTTTAAAAAAGGCAAGGGAGGGGCACCTGGATGGCTCAATGGGTTAAGTCCTCTGCTTTTGGCTCAGGTCATGATCTCTGGGTCCTGGGATCAAGCCCTGCATCTGGCTCTCTGAGCAGCAGGGAGCCTGCTTCCCCCTCTTCCTCTCTTGTGTTTCTGCTTATTTGTGATCTCCCTCTCTATCAAATAAATAAATAATAATAATAAAAAGGCAAGGAAATGGAAGCCCAGAGAGATTAAGCACTTTATCCAAGATCACACAGCTAGAGAGTAGTAAGAGCCAGGATTCAGATCCAGGTAGGAGGAATCCTGAGCCTGTGTACCAACCATTGACTTCCATATTTTTTCCAGTTATGTTTGATGCTTACTTGCTTTTCCTTTTCCTTTTTTCTTTTTTTCTCTTCTCTTCTCTTTTCTTTTTCCTTGCCTTCTCCTTTCCCCTCCCTCTCTCCCTCCCTTCCTCTTTCTTCCTTCTTTCCCTTCCCTTTCCTTCCCTTCCCTCCTTCCTCCTTTTTTCCTTCCTTCCTTCCTTTCTTCCCTTCTTTTCTCATTACTTTATAGTTTAATCTAATTTGGAGGAGCTCCAAGGGCTTCCTAGGGCTTTTTTGACTAACTCCCTCGTACCCCCAGGGATTCTGTCTTGTTTCTCCCTTAAGTGGTGGCCACCACTAGAGTCTCTTGTGTTCCCTTCCCTGGGACTGGCTCCCTTCTTCCTTGCTCTTTCTGAAAACAACTGCAGGGGCCTCTCTAAGTGTTCTTAATCACTATAACAAAACAATTGGAGGTAGGGGTGGAGGGAGAAGGGAAGCAGGGGTGAAGAGGGAGCTTGATGCATAACCAAGTTGCAAAGGTTCCTAGAAACTTCACAAAATCTTTAGAGACCTGTGAGCAAGTTAAACCCATTTTTGTTAAAAAGACACTTGGTGGGGGCACCTGGGTGGCTCAGTGGGTTAAGGCCTCTGCTTTCGGCTCAGGTCATGATCCCAGGGTCCTGGGATCGAGCCCCGTATTGGGCTCTCTGCTCAGCAGGGAGCCTGCTTCCTCCTCTCTCTCTGCCTGCCTCTCTGCCTACTTGTGATCTCTGTCTGTCAAATAAATAAATACAATCTTTAAAAAAAAAAAAAAAAAGACCCTTGGGGTCAGCTTCTCCACTCCTCTCCCCCATTATGATCCCCTAGCTCTTTCTCCAGTTCTTTCCTTGGGAATTGTCCCACTCAACCTCATCTGGGTTGGATACTGGGTCCTGCTACTCAGTTTAGGCTCAGAGTAGATAAGGATTGGCATGGCTGCTGGCTGGCTGAGATTCTCAATCCTCATTTTCTTCGAGGAGGGAATCCTTTCGTAACCACCACAGAACTTTGTGCCCTGAGCAGCCAGCTGCCCCACACTGGCTGGCCTGGCAGGCCGTGTTTCTTACCCCTTATCCCCTGAAGCTGCCTGGGGGTGCTCCAGGGTGTGAGTGAAATCCAGCTTCCCTCTCCGCTCTTCTGAGCTGATGTCTAGGCCAACCACACTTCCTTATGAGATTTCAATTGAGAGAGGCAGCTTGCTTTTGCTTTTCCCTTTATTTTGGTCTGAGTAGGATGCCGAGTTCATAGCTCACCTAAAGCCACTGGTGACAGACATCTCCTGAGTGTACCCGTTCCACACGCCTTCTCTGACTCTTCACGGTGTTCCTTCCCCTCACCTCCTGACTGTCCCCGAACCCTCCCAGCTGCAAGTGTGGGGTTACGGAGTCGTAGCTTTGCCATTTCCAGTTGCACTAGCCAGGGGGAAAGTGAAGGAGACATAGTAGTGCCTTCCCATGGGATGGGGGTTCATTTCTCTGAAGCTCCTAAGATCGGCGTGAATTGGGCCAGTCTGGGAAGGTTTTGGGGCACAGGTAGAGTTTAAGCTTGGACCCTGAAGTGTAGAAGGGATTTTGGCTGGGCAGGAGAGAGAATGAGAATTTGAGAACTGGGGGCGGGCAGCTGGTTTGGGGTGTTCATGGTTAGGGAGAATAAGGTTGTCTCTGAAGGGTGAGGCAAGATGATGAAGACAGTATTTATCTAGTTATCCTGGATTTGATACACATCAGATTGGCTGGGGAGCTGTAAAAGTGCTTGGTGCCTAGGTTACTTTACGCCCCATACTATTTAAATCAGAATGGAGGTGGGAGCCAGGCATCAGTGGGTTTTAAAAATCCCCAGGGGATTCCAATGTGCAGCAAGTTTGGGAACTGTTTCCCTGCTTTGTTTCCTACAAGTATCTGAAGCTTTGCAGGAAGACACGCAATGAAGTAGGGTAAGTGTAGGGACACCTGGGTGGCTCAGTCAGTTAAGTGCCCGACTCTTGATCTCAGTTCAGGTCTTGATCTCAGGGTTGTGAGTTCAAACCCCATGTCGGGCTCTGTGCTGGACATGGGGCCTACATTAAAAAAAAAGGAAATAAGGGAAGCATAGAAAATGAACTAGGGAGTGAACTAAGGACAGTTCTGAAAGAAGAATAAGGTGCCGGGGGGAGTGCAGTCCGTTCACAAAAATACATACCCTGAGATGTATGTGGTTGCTAGAGTGGGCTAGAATTTGGTCTCTGAGCTTAAGCAAAAGGAAGCCTGAGCAGTTATGAAAGTCATATGATATAAGCCGACCAGTATCTCAAGGGAAGTTCTGGGACTGAGAGCAGAGAGAAGTTTCTACCAAGGATCTTCAGAAAGAGGGCACCAAGCGGGGCTGTGGACAGGGCTTTCAACAGTGTCCTCACAACCAACTGAAACCAGAAATTTCACAAGGGCTGTTTGATAAAACAGCTCTTCCTGCTGGCTGTGCGGGTCATTCAAGGCCAGAATTAACTGCTTGGATCTAAGGCAGCAAGGAAGGTTGATTGCACTTTTTATAAACTCTTGATTTTTGTCTGTTGCTAATTTAAAAATCCTGCCATCCCGCTGGCTTCCAGGCTCATTTTAAATTAATTAACTCTACTTGTTTGCCCGCAGACACAGGGTCTGCGTTTTGTCTTTCATGGGGCCATTTTTTATTCCTGGCAATCAACTTGTCGTTTTCTTAACCGGGCTTTGGGCTCAGAAGAACAAATGCATTTGATTAAGGCACAAACCAGAATCTTTGGCTTGTCATCATTGGGCGCCTAGAGCAACTTTGCCTGCGATGGCCTCCTCTCTGAGTCAGGGGAGCATTCTCTGCTTCTTCTGGAGCCTGGGCTTAGCCACAGGGGCCATCTCTTGGCAGGATTACTGCTCCTGGGTCTTGCCCACTGATGTGGAGACCTGGCCTCCCAGGTCTCCCATTTCCTGCAGATGGCCAGAAAAAGCACCTCTGTCCCCTTCTTCCCTCCTACCCCACCCCTAGGCAGTTGAGAAATGCTGAGCTGGCCATCTCTGCCCTAGAGCCAGTACCCAGGGAGCCTGCCTGCCCTGTTTAGCAGGATCGGCTCTCATTGGCAAGTGGCCCCAAGTGAGTTATGGGTCGGGTCAGAATGGGGACCAGCTTGGCAGAGGGCCATCAGGGTGGCCTCCCGGAGGTGTGAGGCTGGCGTGTCTGCTCAGGCGGGACATTCTCCACACTCCTGGCTGGCCCTGGAGCTCGTGGCAGTCTGCAGGTGCTGGTGGCTGGGAAGGAGGGGTTTTGCAACAGTCGGTGTGCGCGGCCCCTCTGCCCTGTGCTTTGTGTTCTGCTTTGTCTCTCAACATGTGAGTCTTAAAGGCTGTGGGTAAATTTGGGACTGGGAGATCTACCTGCTGGCTGTATGTGTGTATGGGACGCTTACATGTAATCATCCCTGTAGCCACGGGACAGTCCAGATTCTGGGCCTCACGGAGCCCTCTGCGGTGGGCTGGGCTTCTGGGCGCATGAACCGTGAGCAGGGGGTGTGTGCCATGTGGGGTGCAGTGACTCAGCAGCCCATGCGGGCCCTCCGCCTGGGGACACGTGTGGGGGCTCGCCACCTTCACGTGCTGTCTGAGGGGCTGTGGGCTCTCCTGCCGCTCCGGGTGTGTGTGTGGGAGGGGGCTAGGGCTGTGCTCTCGGCTGCTAGCACTGTGGCGGTCACAGCCCGTGTCTGTGCTGTTTACACCTGCCTTCAGGGGGTGGCGTGGATTGCCCAGCTGGTGGGGGGCTGGGTGGCGCTGCACCTATGGCTCTGCTCTGCCCTGCTGGAGACCCTCAGATGCATCCCTTTGCTCCCACTGTGCGCGCAGGCTGCCAGGTGGCTGGTGCACATGGGGGTATGGGCCGGCGGAGTCCTGGCTCAGGTGCAGGGTGTGGCGGCTCTGGTCCAGCTGTGTGCCCACACGCTCTTCCTGGGTGTGTGCTTGTGCCTCCACATCTGCTTTGCCGCCATCAGCTCTAAGGTCCGCGTGTGGGTGCACGCGCCTCTCCCCATCTCACTGCCTTTCAGGGTTCATGCTCCCCTGAGCCTAGGCGTCAAAGTGAGGCTGCCTGGCCAGAGGCGTGACAGGGCCCAGGGGGAGGTGGGTATCCCTCGGGGGGAGATTTGGGAAGAGCAGGAGCCCCAGATGCCCAGGAGCCCTGAGCCCACAAGAAGAAGAGAGGTGTCACAGAGCAGGAATGAGCTCAGTCCAGGTGGGTAAGTGAAGGGTCTGCTCTTTGCCCCTGGGACCTGTCCCCCAGCCTAGGGTTCTGCTTCTCCTCTTATGATGCAGGAGGACTTTCGCTCCTCTTGCACCACTGGGCGTGTGTGGCTGCCTCTCTCCTTTCCCCACTGGGCACCAGGTACCTCTTCTCTAAGCTGAGTGTCTGTGTGACCCCTGGGGAAGGCAGAGGCAGAATGACCTGGGTAGGTGCCAATCCTTGCTCCCTGTCTGTGGAGAATAGGGCTGCTCATGAGAGCATTGGGCCTGGAGCTCTCCTCCCTTGGCCTGTGTCCCGCTTTAGACACCTCCCTCCCTCTGTCTCTGTCCCTCTGGCCTCAGCAGCTCTTCGACCCCCTCTCCTCCCTATCTCCTGCTCTTCTCAGTAGGGCTCTATTTCTCCTCCAGCTTGCACAGGGGATTCCCCCCTTCTGGGCCATCAGGTTTCCTGTCTTCTCTTACTCTAGGACTCCCTCTTCCCCCGGGTGCCCCCCCCCACCATCGCCCACTCCCTGCTGTGCCAAGTTCCTGCAGGTGTGCCTGGCCTGTGCCCTCACCGAATGTTTTCCCTGCAGTGGTCCCTAGTGCGGCGACTCTCATCATCGTGGTATGTGTGGGCTTCCTGGTGCTCATGGTCATCTTGGGCCTCGTGCGCATCCACTCCCTCCACCGCCGTGTCTCCGGGGCTGGCGGGCCTCCAGAGGCCTCCAGCGACCCCAAGGACCCTGACCTCTTCTGGGATGACTCAGCGCTCACCATTATTGTGAACCCCATGGAGGTGAGTGGCACTGGGAAGTGGGCAAGTCCACAGTCAGGACGTGGCTAGAGCATCTGCATGGCCAGGCCCTGGGCAGAAAGCTCTAGGCTGAGCTGCCCTGGGTGAGAAGGAGGAAGGTGTAGAGGGGGCGGAGTAGAGGGCCCGAGGGAGTGCGATCCTCGCAGGAGAGGCTCTGGGCTATGTGCAGATCCCCGAGCTCCGTGCTCTCTGCTCCCACCTTGTCCAGTCCTACCAGAATCGGCAGGCCTGTGTGGCGGGGGCTGCCGGTGGCCAGCAGGAAGATGAGGACAGCAGTGACTCAGAGGTGGCGGACACCCCCAGCAGCAACGAGAGACGCATCATTGAGACCCCTCCACACCGCTACTAAGGCTGCACCTATCCCAGAATAGAGAATTCTGCCCCGGTGAGACAGAGACACCCCCAGAAAAGAAACAAGGACATTCTGAGAGAAGAGACCAAGAGGGAGAGAGCTCTTCAGAATGAGTCGTCCTTTAATCCCCAAATCCCAGTGGCCCCGCTGGGATCTGCCTCCCCTTGTGCCCCCAGTCCACCTCCCTCCTGCACCTCTGGGCTCCTGTTCCCCGGAAGACTCTGGGTGCCTTCTCTGCCCCCAAGACAGTGACGCCCTAGCTTGCCCAGGTCTCTGTCTCTCCCCTACCAACCATGCTCTGTATGGGGGCTGGGGACGTCACTAGTGGCCAGGGGTGGGATCGAAGGGAACCCTTCCCTACTCTCCTGTCCATGGAGGCCTTCCTTCCCTGGGGCTCCCTCAGTGGGGCCTTTATGGCTTCTCTTCTGTTCCCTCCTCTCTCTGTCTTTCCACGTCACTCTGGGGACCCCTTCTTCTTCATCTCGCCCACTCTCCTCCCTTCTCTGTCCTCTTTCCTCTATTCCCCTTGCCTGAGGTCCTATAGCCCCTGCCCCTTCCTGAGTGACCCGGCCATGGCCAGGTTGTGGGGATGGCAGAGGGAGAGTGGTGGGGGGGCCCAGGTATTATATATAATGTATATTTTTTCATGTTGCTGTGAGCGCAGCCCCTGTGTTCCGTGTGCAGCTCACAGCCTTGTGTGTGTGTGCGTGGCATCGTCATGTCCTGGGGTGGGGGTAGGGAGATGGGTGTGGTGAGGGAGGGGATACACCCTAGGGTTTTCAAATAAAACAACCAGAAAAAACTCTTCGAGCTGCCTCCTGCCTCATCCTGTGTGGGCGCTGCTTGGTGGCAGGCTCTCTGGTCCCAGGGCCTGCTCGGGTTTCTGAGCAGGGCCAAAGTGAGGGGACAGGGTATCAGAGCACCCCCCAGGTAAATCTCCAGAATCCAGGACACTGGGATGTGACATGATTGGCCCTACTGCCTTCTTCCTCCAGCACCCCCTAGAAAAGCATAGACAAGTCAGGGAATGCCCCAGAAGCCTGGGCTTCAGGGGAGATATTGTCAGCCCCTCCCCATCGTTTGGAGGTTCTGCCTGTAGCTTGTAGCCCAGGAGCCCAGGGCGAGAGGGCGGGCGACCCCACTATCTGTATAAGAGAACAGGCTCTGGTTCATGTTCCCAGGTAGTGGGGAACAGGAACAAGATGGGCTTGTTTCAGAAGAGGGAACTGTATTGGGAGCATCCTTCTGGTCCCCTCCCTGTCCCAGGAAATACCAGGGATCCACATCTTAATTCCTTCCTGTCCCATGAGGAACTTTAAGCAACAGCGATTCTCTATGGTTCTCAGGAACATAGTTTGGGTGGAGATGGAGCTCACTGTCCCAGCTCAGGCTCCATCCAGGCCTGGTCTGCCCCCTGCCGGGTGCCCTGATCTTATCTATGGCTTCCTCCACCAGCTGTGTTGATGCCTCCAACCTGTGTGTCTCCCTCCCAAACCCTTTCCCCACCCCTGTGTGCAACTACACATTGTTGTCTCCCTGCCCCCCCCCCACACCAGGCAGCTGGGGCCTCAAAGCCACCCTTTCCTGATTTCTGCTCTCCTTACTTCCTGTGGCCTATCCCTTTCCCCTTTTGCGGAGTACCGGGGAAGTGGGAAGCCTAGGAGTCCATCTCTATTCCTCCCTCTCCCTTAACCTCCTGTCCAAATGTGACTAGACCCTGTCAATTTTACCCCTTAAAATCTCTCAGATGTGTCTTTCTTTCTCTTTCCTCTATTGCTGCTGCTGTCTCAAATCCTACTTCTTCAAGATATACATGTTGCCTCTCTGTTGAAAGAGCCTCCCTCCTACCTGTTCTCCTGGTCCCGGGGTGTCTTGATCTAGTCCAGCCCAACTCTGGGTCTGAGTGACCTTTCTAGAGTGCAACTCTGGTTACACCGCTCTCCTGTTGAGTGACCCTGTCACTGCTAGGGTCAAGTCCTGAAACCTTGGGAGGTCCTCTAATGCTGGGGCTCCAGCCCTGCCTTGTAGGGCCTCCCCCACCCCCTACCCCTGGGCTCTGGTCGCAGGAACCACTGGCGCTTCTCCCAGCTCGCCCTGCTCTGCCGGTGCCATCTTGTCTTTGCATGTTCTGTTCCTGGTGCCCAGTGTGCCCTTTCCCCTTTACGCGCCTCACAGTCTTCCACCTATCCCTGGAGACTCCATTCAGATGTCGACTCTTCCAGGACATCTGTGCTCCCTTCCAGGACATCTGTGCTCTGGTGCCCCTTGATCACGACTTCATCATGGCACTCTCTTCTGCACTGTGGCACCCATCTGCCTCCCCTGCCAGCTTCTGCTGTATCCTCAGCACCTTGCGCAGTGCCCGGCGCAGGGGCAGGAGCTCCATGAATATGGAGCAAGGGATAATGTGTGGCTCTCAGACTGAGAGAGGACTTTATTAGCAGGAGGAGGGGCTCTGGTGGCCTCTGGCCTCGGGGGGTCCGTGCATAGAGCACCCAGCAGATGCTCCCCAGCAGCCTCCTGGATGCCAAGCTGATGGTTCGAGGTCTGTGGGAATACCAAGTGGGAGGCAGCTGGACCTGGTCAGCCGAGAGGCCCTCAGAAGCTCAGGTGGTGGTTCCATAGGTAGAGCCTTCAGACATCTGAGAACCTTCGCTCTCAAAGGGGTAGGAGAGAGAGTTTTAGTGAGTTACCTCCCTCTCCTCCTTGTTGCCTCCTTCCAGTCCTCCCCTGGCCCTGGTCTTGGGGACTACTGCTTCCCACGCAGTGGGTCCCCTTTTTCTTGTGTTGGTCCTTGGAGTCCCCCCCAGTGGCTGAGGCTTGGGATCTTTATTCACCGCTGGCTCAAGCCATGGCGCTAGGGAGCAGGTGGAGGAGAGGGTAACCTTGTTGTGAACTCCGCCCCCCCACCATCCCCGCCCTTGACGTACAGACTCCTACAGCCTGCAGAGCAAGTGGTGACATAGAGTCTTTCTCTTAACATCTGCCCAACCTTGGCCTGACTCTCGGTCTTCCCGGATCATGTCTCGGGGACTGAACAGGGGTTTCTCCTGAAATGTATCATTCTGCATTTGTTTCTTGGAGACTCGCTCCGTAATTAGAACTATGGATCACCGATTAGTTCTTATAGGTGTGAGCTTTCCTGTCTCTCCTCTTCACCCTCCCTCGTTGTCTGACACCACAGATCTCAGGCCTTGGTGACCACTATCTCCCTCTATGACAACTGGACAGGTAGATGTGTCATGTAGTCTGAGGGTAGAAATAGGAGCCTGGAGGCCTACAGAAGACCTTGAACTCCCTGGACCGCCACCTGCCCCAAACTGTTGCTCTTGCTTGCCAGCCCGCCCTACCTCTCGCAATCTCTCTGTCCCTGTCTCTTTGTATCTCTCTCCTCTCCACCTGCCCCACCCACTTCACACACACACACACACACACACACACGCACACACACACAAATAGGAATCAGGAGTGAGGCAGGATGCCAACTACAATCATGCAGAGAAAGGGCACCAGGCAGGAGTTCAAATGGGTTTTTATTTTGTTGCTCAAGATCTCCTAGAAGTTTGCTCTCTAACCTCTCTCCCAGCAGCTGGTAAAGCCTTGGGATGCCAGGCCTTGGACAGGGTTTCCAATTTGCCTGTTCTCAAGTTCATTAGAAACAGTGAACACATATCCCTTGGCCTAACTCAGATCTTTCCTTCTGCATTGGGAGGCTGTTTTCCCGTTAGGTCCATTCTCCGCAGTGTAAATTGATTAGCTTGCTGAAGGGTGTGTGATGAAAAAGCTATGCCCTTGGGAAAAGCCATGCTGTCACCACCAGTTCAAGAACAGAGTGTGTCCTTCTTCCTGTTACCAGACTGGAGACCTGAAAACTTACCTGTGCCTTCTGGGCAGGTGGACACAGACACACTGGTGGTGTGTAAACACAGCACGCACCCTGACCCTTCAGGAGTCTCTGATTCCACTCTGCACCCTTGGGGCTGATGCACTAATCAGCAACAATAAGGAAGCCTCCATTTCCCCACCTATTAGCCCCCACCCCTGGGGCTTTGTTGGGAGAGGTCAAGAATGACGAAATTGCTCCCGGTCTTCTAGGAGCTATGGAAGATCTCATATTCCCTTTAGATTTTGATCTCCACTCCTGAGAGCGTGTCCCCTGGATCCCCCAAACTTAGGACACCTCAGGGCTCCTCTGGACTGTGTGTTGATCCATCCGGTGAGTCCCTTAGACACTGGGGTGTTTCATGGCAGTGTCTGTAAGTGTGGACCAAGGAGGAGTTTGTGTGCATTAGGTCCCTCTGTGGTACTGCTGGGACCTCTGTGGTACTGTGGGTCCTGTTTTCCCAGACTTCACCTCCTGGGGATCCTCTCCTCTCCCAGTGTCCTGCTGAGGGCTCCCAGTGAGGTCCCTCCTGGGAAAGAGTCAGAGAAGGGGTCAGGGGGATAGATGGGAGGTGGATGGTGGAGTCCCTGGTGGGCGGGTTCGTCTGACAGACAGAGGGGAGGAGCTGGCATGCTTATTTTCACAGCGCTGGTGTCACTGTCTCTCCTGCGGCACCACGCTGTCACTCCCTTAAAATACTCGCATCCTACAGGAAAAGGACAGATGAGGGTTTAAATATAGCAACAGTGGGTGGGAGGAGGGGGGATAGAGGCGCTGGGATGTGGTGGAACTGGCTGTGTCAGAAAAGGAGTAGGAACCCCATGGGGCCTGGTGAAGATTCTAACCCACAAGGATAAGGGAACCAGTCTCAAAGACCTGACCCCAAATTTTGAAGTTCTCACCCCAACTCTATATCCCTCTCCCACCTCCCCAATCACATGCAGTCTTTTCTCCTCAAGTGTGTGTGTGTTGGGATTATGCTGCCCTTTTTCCATGGGCTGCAGTGTGGCTGGCTCTAGGGGGTTGTTAACTGGCCAAAGCAACATTTGGGAAGACCACTGGTTTTTACTCAGGCCAGTGGAGGGGGACTAGTCTTCCTTCATTCCATGTCATTACAGAGAGAGTAGAATCCAAAAGGCAATGAAGAGAGGGTAATGCAACTTCCACCCAACAATTGGTCAAGGCACCAGGGTACCAGTCCCAAGGTGGACTTGGGCTGTTCACACTACCTTGTCCCTGGAAATCCAGCTGGCCCCTCACAGACCACTGGTAGTCCTGAGACTACCTCAGGACTCTACTCTTGAACTGCCATCTTGTTGTTTTGAGAAAGTCCTATAGCCCAGAGGGGCACCTCTTGCCAGGGGAGGCAGTGGGTGAGAAGGAGGGGTTGAGATGGGCTTTGCTGTCAGGCTTCTGTGTTGAGATCCCAGCAACTTAGGGTCCAGTCTTGGTCTTTAATTTCTCTGAGCTTTGGTTCATCACTTAACAATGGGGAATTGCTTACTCAAAGGATTGAATGAGGCTTAAATAAGGTGACTTTTTCTGTAGTGATTCAGAATCAGGATATTACATTAGTTATCATTATCATTGATTATCGGGAGATGGGCAAAGCCATCCCAGGCCCCAGTGGCAATGGGGTCTTCAGAAACACAAGGTCTTGGGGATGGCAGGATCCCTGAAGTTCCTTTCACCCAAAGCCCAGGCTTGTGGTTTTGAACACATACTTTGGAGTCAGGCACACTTGGGTTTTCTCTCACCTTGGCAGCTCACAGAAGCTTATTGTGGCTCATGCCCATAGGAGAGTGACTCTCTTTATAGCTGCCAGGCTGTTTTAAATGGGCACAGGGTAATTTTTTAATAGGTGGGAGCTTCAGCAACAGGAGTTGCCAGGGTCTTAGTAGTCAAGAGCTCACGGGGGCTGACTCCTGCAGTTGACCTTGGGCTAGATAGGCAAAGGTGACCTGGAGCTTCCGTTAAAGCAAATATAGAGATTAGTTCACATAGAGATGGTCTTTTGATCTCACTTCAAAATAGGCAGAATTTTAGCTATGCAGTCTTTCCACAGTCAGATGTTGGTGGATGGAATAACTTTTTGTTCTGCTATGTTTTTCAGTCTGGTTTTCAGGCTGGGCCTCAAATGTCAAAGGAGCCAAGTGTCACTCCCCAGCGTACTTGTGTGTGAACTTTGTGCAGGCCTAGGTGGACCAAGTGTCACTTCCTAGCATGTTTGTGTGTGAACTTTGTGCAGGCCTAGGTGGGCTGTGCCTGGTCAGCCTCTCACTGTCACTGGGGACTGTGTTATGCAACAAGGGAATGGGGTGTGGGGAGGCCTGGAGTTTCTTCCAGTCATCTCAAGGTGGCTCTGGAATTGTATCCTTTATACTCCTTTGGTTAAGTAGATGGTCCTTGGTCATGAATTTGAATCTTGTAGACCCAGACTGCAGCTTCACCTACCAAGGTTGGCATACTTTTTCTTTCCAATAAAGAGATCAAAAGAAGGGGGGTTCCTTTATTATATATAGGGGATATACCACTTTCCTGTTAAGATAAATAATTGAACTTACAGCAAACCCAAAGGCTCAGGAAGGTGATTAAAAAGGTCTGTGTCTGGAACTGTCTGGCTCTAAGAATCATGTTTGCTCAAGAAGTTGGGAAGAACTGCTTCAGAACAACAACAACAATCACTTCTTGGCCTTTTGGCTAAGATCATTACTCCTGGAACAGGAGAGGTGGGAAATTGAAAGAAAAATAGAAGGCTGATTAAGCTAGAGGAAGGGATAGATTTCACTGGAAGGAAGATTTACGGTCTTTGAAGACAGGCTAGCCACATAGGAAAGGAACATGGGGTCTCAGAGGTCAGGCCAGGTGGTGCGAATGGGAAAAGATTAATGTGAATTTGATGCCCCTTAATTAGAGGATTAGAAAAGAGGCCAGTGACAGGGCTAGAGAATTGGGTAAGACAAGCAAAACAGAGAAGGAATGGAAGACCTAATAAGTGAAGGGAAATTTGCTGAGAGATTGATGGGGTGCAGGAGGCATTCATCTATCCAAGATGGGAAAAGGTAGCATGTAAGAGATGCTCTGATTTGAACTCTACATGAATTGTGAGCTGGTCTAACTGAAAGCCCAGCCCTACGGTCCACACAGGAGGCTCTGCCAGGAGGACATGCAGTGAGTTCACTGGGGAGAATTATCCTGACTACATGCAGCCCCCGTCCTACTACATGGTGTCCCCGTCCTGCTATTCAATCTGATAACTAATGGTTTCATTGGCATTAAATTTTTGAACTAATAACCTCAGCCTTCCTGATGTAGTCCAACCGACCTTCTAAGAAGGTATAAAATTTGGTATAGAGATAGTGAAGTAAATCATAATATTTTGATGTTAAGTTTACGGTAAGTTTACAAATCTGAATTTAAGTTAAGCTTTGCATTTTCAACTTGGAATATCTGTTGATTTTAGAGTTATGACTTTTAGTTGAAAGTTATAAGATAGTGCTCAAGCCTATAGACAGTATTAGAACACTTAAGACAAATCTAACATCTGAACAGGGTAAATTAAGTAATGCAATTTGTAAGAGTCACTTATAAGAAAGATTTTTTTTTTTTTTTTTGTAAGGAAGATTTTGCACGTAAGGATTTTAACCCTACCTTGCCAGGCCATTACAATGAATGAGGGGAAAAAATAAAAAATCAAATGTATTAAGCATATGAATGCAGTCTAAAATGGAAATTTTAGTAAGTTTGTGGATGGGACTAATTGTTAAGGAAATTTGCATCTGTTCAAGTTGAGTTAAACACCAATCAAACAACAAGTGGAAGTGATTAAAATGTACCATTCGTCACATTTATAAATAGAATTTCAGGACTTGTAAGTTGAATTTAAAGATTAAAGCAAAACCAGATTTTATACTTACAATTTTAATAAATTAGCTATTAAAACCCAGGTACCCGGAAGTAGTCACTTCCACACACACAGGACATTATAGCTCTTCACAACAATGTGGCATATGTCAGTTGTTGAATCAGAAACAGTGGTGGGACCTAAAGAAATCCAAGATGGAGGAGACATGTCCCAGAGAAGACCAGAGATCTCACGAGAGAGCTCCTGGCCAGGGCACAGCTGAGAGGTGGCTCCTCAAAGTGCAGTAGAGACCATGATGGGACCACTGAAAATCAGAAGATTGAAAGATTGAAGACTGGCAGATTAAAACAGTGACACCAACCTGTTGACTGGCAAATCCTTTCAATGGAGTTTAATTTCATAGTCATTGGCATAGCCTGATACTGGTGAGCAAAAGGGTAAGTGGTTCACATACTATATTTGCCTTATTAAAATCCCCAAAGTTTTGAACATGGAGACACATCGAGCTCCAAGAGTTTAAGATGAGGGACTGTGGACCTGAGAAAATGTGGGTCTGGGTTGTATATGTATTGTCCTAGATTCTAGGATATATCTTGCTTGGGCTAATCAGTTTTGAATTAGAATCTCAGGCTAATACCTTCTGGTGCCTCTGCCGTTTTCGACACATGATTTCCAAGGTCACTAGGCATGGATGGCTGCACCACGCTAGAAAGAGCAAGAGTCCGAGACTGGCACATGGCGGGATTTCAGGCCAGACCTGGAAGTAGTGCCTATCATCCTGCTCAGGTTCTGTGAGCTCATGTTTAGTCCCCAGGCCATCTTTTTTTTTTTTTTTAAGATTTTATTTATTTATTTGACAGAGAGGGATCACAAGCAGGCAGAGAGACAGGAGGAAGCAGGCTCCCTGCTGAGCAGAGAGCCCGATGCGGGACTCGATCCCAGGACTCCGAGATCATGACCTGAGCCGAAGGCAGAGGCTTAACCCACTGAGCCACCCAGGCGCCCCAGTCCCCAGGCCATCTTAACAGCTGAGGAAGCTGGGAAATGTAGTTTGGCTGCATGCCCATTCCTCCCATGAGGAGGAATGAGGCTTTGTAATTAGCTGGCAGTCTTTCTACGACAGTCCATTCTTCTGGTATTTTTGGCAAAATATCCATCTTATCCTTCTTCCCATATAGGGAAAACACTCAGCCCTTTCCCAAGGGACACACCCAAGTCCCAACCAGGCATTTCTGGATGGTATGTGGTATTCTCTAGGTCACTCCTATGGGTTTGGTGACTTGGGAGCTAAAAGACAAGTTATCTGAACACTGCTAGGACTGCACGGGAGTTCAGCTTCTTTCTTCGCTCACCCTGCTTTCTTTGCTCCACCACACATATTGATCCTAGAGGCATTCCCCAATAAACCTTGAGCATGCAAATTTCCACATTCAAGTCAGCTTGCAAAGGAGTCCAACCTGTGACAAAAGAGATATGCAGAGTAGTCTCATAATTTAAAAAAAATTTCCTGTTTTTTTAAAATTATTTTTTCCTTGTCATTTCTTGTTTTGTGCATTTAAATTTCCCCTTCTGCCTCCTTGACTAGGTTTGCTAGTAGTTTATATATTTTCTTAACTTTTCGAAGAACCATATATATATACATATTTTTTAAATATATACTTATTTGACAGAGAGAGACATAGTGAGAGAGAGAACACAAGCAGGGAGAGTGGGAGAGGGAGAAGCAGGCTTCCTGCTGAGCAGGGAGCCTGATGCGGGGCTCGATCCTAGGACCCTGGGATCATGACCCGAGCTGAAGGCAGAGGCTTATCGACTGACCGACCCAGGTACCCAGAACCTATATATTTTTTAAAGATTTTATTTATTTGAGAGAGAGAGAGAATGAGAGGGGAGAAGGTCAGAGGGAGAAGGTCAGAGGGAGAAGGTCAGAGGGAGAAGCAGACTCCCCATGGAGCTGGAAGCCCAATGTGGGACTTGATCCCAGGACTCTGGGATCATGACCTGAGCCGAAGGCAGTTCCTTAACCAACTGAGCCACCCAGGCGCCCCCAGAACCATATTTTTTAATATATTTGTTTTGCTATTTATTAATTTAAGAAAACTAATAGACTTTAATTTTTAGTGAAGTTTTAAGTTTATAGAAACACAATTTCAGGTTTTACAGAAAAATGAGCAAGAAATACAGAGTTTACATATACCTTCTCATACCCTCTTCCCCCTATTATGCCTTAGTGCGATTATGTTCGGTATAGTTGATGAATCAATACTGATATATTATTATCAATTGAAGTCCATGGTTTACATTGGAGTTCACTCTTTGTGTTGTACATTTTGTTTTTTTCCCCTAAAGATTTTATTTATTTATTTGACAGAGAGAGACACAGCGAGAGAGGGAACACAAGCAGGGATGTGGGAGAAGGAGAAACAGGCCTTCCCACCGAGCGGGGAGCCCAATGCGGGGCTTGATCCCGGGACCATGGTATCATGACCCCAGCCAAAGGCAGACACCCAACAACTGAGCCACCCAGGCGCCCCCATATTACTTTTTTTTTTTTTAAAGATTTTATTTATTTATTTGTCAGAGAGAGAGAGAGAGAGAGAGAGAGAGAGATCACAAGTAGGCAGAGAGGCAGGCAGAGACAGAGGGAGAGGCAGGTTCCCTGCCGAGCAAGGAGCCTGATGTGGGACTCAATCCCAGGATGCTGGGATCATGACCTGAGCCGAAGGCAGCCGCTTAACCAACTGAGCCACCCAGGCGTCCCCATATTATGGGTTTTGACAAATGCGCAATGTCACGTACTTGCCATTATAGTATCATATAGAATAGTTTCACCTTGTTCTCCATCTAGTCTTCTCTTCCTCTTCCTGTCCCTGCTGGAAAGCACTGATCTTTTGATCTTTTTACCCTCTCTGTAGTTTTGTCTTTTTCAGAATGTTACATAGTTGGAATCATAGAATACATAGCCTTTTCAGTTGACTTCTTTCACTTAGGGTTCCTCCATTTCTTTTTTATGGCTTGATAGCTTTTTTTTTTTTTTTTTGAGAGAGAGAGAGAGAGAAAGGAAGTGCGGGTGTGCATGAAAGCTAGGGGGAGGGGCAGAGGGAGAGGGAGAGAGAGAATCCCAAGTAGGTTCCACACTCAGCAACAGAGCCCAGTGTGGGGCTCGATCCATCTCACAATCCTGAGATCATGGCCTGAGCCCAAATCAAGAGTCAGATGCTTAACTGACTGAGCCACCCAAGCACCCCTCATTTCTTTTTCTTTTTAAGTTTTAGCACATTTCTTTTTGTCACTGAATAATACTCCATTGTATGAATGCATCACAGTTTATCTATTCACCGACAGAAGGAATCTTGGTTGCTTCCAAGTTTTGGCAATTATGCATAAAGCCATTATAAACATTCACGTACACGGTTTTGTGTGGACAAAAGTTTTCAGTTCATTTGGTTAAATACCAAGGATCACTATTGCTGGATTGTAAGGGAAGAGTATGTTTAGTTTTGTAAGGAACTTCTAAACTGTCTTCCAAATGGCTGTACCATTTTGCATTCCCACCAGCAATAAATGAGAGTTCCTGTTGCCCCACATCCTTGCCAGCATTTGGTGGTGTCAGAGTTTTGGATTTGGGCTATTCCAGTAGGTGTGTAGTGGTATCTCTTTGTTATTTTAATTTGCATTTCCCTAAGGACAAAATGTTGACCATCTTTTCATGTGCTTACTTGCCATCTGTACATCTTCTTTGGTAATATGTCTCTTCAGATCTTTTGCCCATTCTTTAATTGGGGCTGTTTATCTTCTTATTGAGTTTTAAGAGCTCTTGGTAAAATTTTGCTACCACTTTTTTTTTTTTTATATCAGGCATGTGTTTTGCAAAATTTTTCTCCTAGTCTGTGGCTGGTCTTCTAACTTCCGTGAATTAATACTTTTTAAAATCAATAAATGTAGAAGAGGTCTCAGTGGAAGTCGGGTTGGGAAGATGGGTGGGATGGAATGTTCCTAAGGGCAGGAAGTGTTTGTGTGTGGTGGTGAAAGAGGGATAGTTAAGTTTGAACCCTGGGAGGGGATTTAAAGGTAATGTAAGTATCATGGTAAATGCCCAGTACCAGTGTCAATAATAAGGAATTAAGGAATTAGCATAGGGATTTGAGCTCAGTACATACTTGCTGACTTAGTGAATTAACTGTCTGTCTCTTATCCTGGACATTTGATACTACTCACTGCATGATAGTCACAGATTTTAGAGATGGAAGCCTTTTAGAGATCTTATGAATCCTATCCCGTCCCTGGTCATAAATGAGAAAATGAGGTTACGGGCCAAAGTTACTGCAACTCATAGATGGTGAATATAACTAACTAGTGGGAGAGACTAGTGATTCAAATCCCAGGTTTCATGCCTTTACCTAATGCTTATTCCAAAAAACAAACAGTGGTATAACATTGCTTCAACTATCAAACATATTTTAGAAAACTCAAGCACACTATATTTGTCCATATTTTTGCTTAATGTATTATTTTTTTTCACGATGTTGCAGTTTTGTTTTTTTTTTTTAATTTTATTGTTTCCCTTCTGCTCAAAGAACTTCCTTTAGCCATTCATTTAGGGTAAGTCTGCTGATGACAAATTCTCTTCATTTTCTTCCATTGAGAATGTCTTAATTTTTCCATTCCTGAAGGATATTTTCATTGGATATGGTACAGAACAATGTCCCTCAGAAGATGTCCATGTTATAATGCCCAGAACCTGTGATTGTTTTAGGAAAAATGGTTGTAGAGGAATTAAGAGTGTAGTCAGCTGAATTTAAGATAATCTGAGGAAGCTCAATATAATCACAAAGGTCCTTATGAGAACCTTTAGAAGAGGGAGGCAGAAGTGAGAGAACCAAAGGAACGGCAGGCAGGGTGACAAGAACTTGGCCCGACCTTGCTGGCTAAAGATGGAGGAAGGAGGCCATGAGCCAAGGAACATGAGTAGACTCTAGAATCTGGAAAGACAAGGAAACAGATTTTTCCCTAAAGCCTCCAGAAGGAATATAGTTCTGTTGACACCTCAATTTTAGCCTGATGAGACCAACTTCAGACTTCTGATCTTCAAAATTGTAAAATAATAAATCTGTGTTGTTTTAAGCCACCAAGTGTGTGATGATTTGTTATAGCAACAATAGAAAACTAAGGTTAATATATTCTAATAATATAGGATTCTGGGTTGATAGCTCTTTTCTTTGAACACTTGAAAAACATTGTGCTGCTTCTTCCTGGACTTCTTGGTTTCTGAGGAGGAATCTGCCCAGGTTTTCCATTTGGCCTCCACTGACATGGAGAGGCTGAGACCGCTCTTAACTGAAGGGCTGGGTAGGGGTATTAATTCCAACTCCCCACTTTGTGTCCACTGACACTGCAGAGATGGAGGAGAGCCTCATTACTGGCCTATGGGAATGGGTTCCCTACCTGGCCTTCTTTGATTTCATCCCACGGTTGGTATTAGGGTATCCTGTAGGTATCTTGATATAGCCTCACAAGGGTGGAGATCTTGGCTCCATCTCTTTGCCTTTGCTGGTGTGAGTGTGAGTAGGGACACAGTTTTTTATTTAGTGTTTTGCTGGAGCAGAATTGTTGTCTAGAAGATTCTGTCTTTGCAGGCTAACCCTTTCCTGTCTTTTGGCTAGAGAGAGCAGGGCTTTTACTGGAGCTCTTTTTTTGTCTGTTAATGTTGGTGTTAATAGGTTGCTGACCTTTCCAGTGCCCAGTCTGGGATATAAGAGGCAAAAAGAAAACCCATAAAACTAACTACCATGTTGTTTCTTGGTTATCGAGGTCCCTAGCTAGTCTGCTTTCTTTTTTCCACCTTTTGGAATCTCCTTATATTTATTTTACATACAATGTCCAGGATTTTTAGCTGTACTTAAGGGGGAGGGATAGAGAAAACATGTCTACTCCATTATTCCAAGAGCAGAAGTTTTCCTGAAAACAAATACATTGCTTATCTATGTAAGCTATGGATATTTGGTGAAAAATCCTGAAGAAGGAGCAAAACTCATTTCGGGAAAGACTCCCAAATCAAAAACCTTGACTTCTTTTTTTTCTTCCTTCCATTCTTTGAGGGAGAGAGGATCAAAACTTTCCCAATTTGATTTGGTAAGAGTGACATATTCTGAAACTTCTCTGGATTTCTAAAGGTGGTAAAATTCCGCTATAAGCAGGGGTAGAGGGAATGTGTACCATAGTCCTTATTGCTATCTGGGGTAATTCCCTGCTCTGCGTCCAGGAAATGGAGTACTTTGCACCTAAAGCTAGGTTGGTAGTGTGGGCTACACCTACATATCTATATCTAGATATACCTACACTTAGGTATATCTAGATCTCACTATTCTTTTTATTTTTTTTTTTTAGTTTAAATTCAATTAGTTAACATATAATGAATTATTAGTTTCAGATGTAGAGTTCAGTGATTCATCAGTCTTTTAACATACCCAGTGCTCGTTACATCACATGCCCTCCTTAATGTCCATCACCCAGTTACCTAATCCCCCAACCCCTTCCCTCCTGCAACTCTCAGTTTGTTTCCAATGATGAGAGTCTCTTAAGGTTTGTCTCCCTCTCTGATTTTGTCTTGTTTTATTTCTCCTTCTCTTCCCCTATGATCCTCTGTTTTGTTTCTTAAATTCCACCTATGGGTGAGTAGATCTCATGATTCTGAACACTTAAAGCAAACTGAGATTTTTGTCCAGGTATATTTAGACGGGGCAGCTTTGGGATTTGCTGCATTTCACTACACATACAGCTTTCTTTCTCTACTGAGTTATCCCTGCCAGTGATGGTACTGAGGCTGAAAGGCTGGGGAAATCATAACCCACATGTCTTGCCAAATGTACGGGTATAAAGACAGTACCTTG
This sequence comes from Lutra lutra, assembly GCF_902655055.1. NCBI lineage: Eukaryota > Metazoa > Chordata > Mammalia > Carnivora > Mustelidae > Lutra > Lutra lutra. The sequence continues at coordinate 42,957,596 of NC_062285.1, forward strand.
ATATGCAATTTCCAGAGCATAGACAGTTCCATAATGCTACATCTCATGTCATTAAAAATTAAAGAATCAAACCAGATAAGATGGTTCCCTATTTCAACTCTGTCCCCCCCCAAAAGAAATATAGAAGTCAACACTTCTACAATAATTTGTTTGCTCCAGTGAAGTTGAGTAAAGAAATTAGTTGCACCTAAATGGGACAATTAAAAACTGGGTAAAATTGAAACCTATGAGTCAGGTATCATATTAGTTGAAGGACATGGCCTTAGGGACTATGATACAGCAGAAAGAACTCATCTTTAAAATTGGGCTTAGAGTGTTTGCTTGTTATTCAGACAGCACTGTCTTGGGAATATGTAGCTCCTAAGTCTTGTGACTTGGTCTCAAATCTCTGACTTTTAAGGACCTTTTACTACGGTTCCAAATTTAGCCTAGTAACCTTGACTTACCTGAGCCAGTAAATTTACTTTCCAGAGGTATAAGTAAGTGACTTTATGAATTAAAATATTTGATGTTTAAGAGAATCTGATGTATTAGCCTTCAATTTGGGAAGTAAAATTTTAGGCTTGAGAATTTAAGAGGACTAAGGGAATTGGACAAATATTTATAAGTTTGATTTTTTTAGATGTACAGGGTTGGGTTAATTTAGAAAGGTTTTGCCTGATAGGGTTGTTGCCCTTGGCATTCAAAATACTTAAAAAATATATATATTAAATGCCACGTAGTTAAAAATATTTAAAGAAATGTAATTTTTATTTTTAAAAAGGGGAAGTCTAGTGTCATGTTTAAGAGCATGGCCCCTGGAACCAGATTATGTAGGTCAAGGGTCATTAAACTATGGCCTGTTGCCTGTTTCTATACAGTCTGCCAGCTAAGGATAGTTTTGACATTTTTAAATGGTTAAAAAAGATCAAAAGAATACTTTTGTGATGTGTGAAAATTATATAAAATTCAAATTTCAGTGTCCATAAAAAATGTTATCAGAATATGACCATGCTTGTTCGTTTGTATATTATCTTTGGCTGCTTTATGCTACAAGAGCAGAGCTGAGTGGTTGTGACAGTATTTACTGTTTGGCTCTTTACAGATAAAGCTGGGTGATCCTGGTGTAGGTTCCAAACACACCCTAGCTACTTATTAGTATGAGGTTGGGCCAATCATTTAACCTCTCTGTGCCTTGATTTTCTCTTCTGCAAAATGGGTAGAATTATAGTTGCTATTATGAAGTTATTTTGAGGGACACCTGGATGGCTCAGTTGGTTAAGAGTCTGCTTTCAGCTCAGGTCATGGTCCCAGGATCCTGGGATCAAGTCCCCCATCAGGCTCCTTGCTCAGTAGGGAGCCTGCTTCTCCCTCTGCCTGCTCTTCCTGCCTCTCCCCATGCTTGTGCGCACGCTCTCTCTCTCTCTCTCTCTCTCTGACAAATAAATAAATAAAATATTTATGGAGTTTTTGTGAGGATGAAATAAATTGATAATTGAAAAATGCTTAGAACAATGCCTGGCACACAGTAAATATAGTCTATATCTAAAAATTGGAGAACTTTAACCCATTAAACTTGAGTTAATCAATCATTAGTTAAAACAATAAGAAGAATTTGGGGCACCTGGGTGGCTCAGTTGGTTAAGCATCTGCCTTCTGCTCAGGTCATGATCTCAGAGTCCTTGGATGGAGCCCCATGTCTGGCTCCCTGCTCAGCGGGGAGTCTGCTTCTCCCTCTCCCCCTGCTCCTCTCTTCTCTTATGCTCCCTCTCTCTCAAATAAATAAATAAAATCTTTAAAGAAAGGAATAAGTAGAATTAAAGTATGAAATGAAATTTTCATTTTATAAAACTTATTAGGGGGTGCCTGGGTGACTCCGTGGGTTGAGTCTCTGCCTTCGGCTCAGGTCATGATCTCAGGGTCTTGGGATTGAGCCCCAGGTCTGGCTCTCTGCTCAGCAGGGAGTCTGCTTCCCCCCCACCCCCATGCCTGCCTCTCTGCTTGCTTGTGGTCTCTCTCTCTCTGTCAAATAAATGGATAAAATCTTAAAAAAACATTACTTTTATGAATAGAATAAAAATTTGAAGTTGAACTTAGTATTTTAAATCTAGAACTTCAATAAATTGAATGTTAAACACCCAACTAGGTTTATTAGTCCTTTCTTAGCCTTGAGTCCCTGTTGGACTTGTAAGCCAGGTTCTGCGCAGAATGATATGGCCTGGGAGACAAAGCTCTTTGGGACTTATAAATAGGGCTTCCTTAAGACTGGGAGGCAGTGTTTCATAATAGGTAGGTATTTGGAGTTATGTCTGGATTGAATTTTGACTTCCTAGCTGTGTGATTTTGGGTGTCATCTGCAAAGTGGGGTCGGAAATACCTATTTTATAGGGGAATTATGAAGATTAAAAGCACCACAGCCCATAAAGTATTCAGTGCAATGCCTGGGTTTTAGTAAGCATCAAATAAACACCAGTTATTATCATTATTATCATCTCCTAGGAGGTGAGCACCTAATGAATTATTGATAATCAGTTACTCAACTCCTAGCAGAGCAGGTGCCTATGTGTGTGGTATGGTTTGAGTGGTACCGGGAAGTCATTTCTGGTTGCCCTGATTTTCTAAAATTCTATATCATGTGCTTTCAGTTAAATATTCCCCTCTGCAGGGATCCTTTACATGCTACAGAGTGTCCCTTCCTCCTCAGCATGGTTTAGTTTACTTGGTACTAGTTATTTTCTTTACAGTGGCAGCCTGAGAAGTGTGAACATGCCAGGGCTGGGATTTGTGTTCTCCAGGGAAAAGGGGCGGAGTGGGGTGGGGGTTCTGAAGGATGGTGAAAAGGTAAGGAAAAGGAGAAATTCTGCACAATCTCCAGGTTTGCCCTGCCATTCTGTTCCCCTGAGGTGTCAGAGCAGCTTCTTTATTTTCCCAGGGAGGAGTTTACAGAGCCAAGCCCCTCTGGTCCCAGGGGGCCTGAACCTTTGAAATCTGCGGGACAACCAGGAAACAAGTGTGGCCCAGGGCGCCACCTGCTGTCTACCTGTTTCCTCTCCTGCACCCTGGGATGGGATGGTGCTTCTTTTCCCTCCGGTACTAACCTGTCCTTGCTCAATGATCAGCAGCCCCAAGCCCCTTCTGCCCTTCTTTGTGGCACCAGGACTCCCTTGGTCTTGGGAGGTGAGATATAAGGAGCTAGGTGAGATATAAGGGTTTCTTTCCTGGTGACCTTGAAGTTTGACATCAGAGCCAATGCTGTGGCAGATGGTGGGGCCTGAGGCTTATCCCGTGATTAAAAATCATTTCTTGGATCATGTCTGGCTTTCCCAGTCTGGAGAATAGGGCCACCATGGTGACCTTGACCATGGGTGAAGGAGGAACGAGGGGAAAGGAGTGATTCACTGTGCACCTTCCCTGTATGTTACCAGTTTGAGAACTGTGGATGCGTTGGACCTTATTTTAGTCTCCGGAATTTGTCATCATCTAGTGCTATTTTCCCCACTACGCAGTGGCAGAGGGATTGGGGGCAGGCCTCTGTCTCCAAGGAGACTGTGACGATGTCCCACTAGGGGCAATTTGGAAGTGGACAACCTTAAGGAGAGCGCTGAAGAACGCCTCGGATTTGACCCTTGCAATTCCCGTGTGAGGGCCTTTCTCCTACCTGCTTTGGGGCTTAGGAAGACTAGCCAGCCCCTTTTTAGAAGGGGAAACTGAGGCCAGAAAGGGCAGGGAATCCCCATGGGTCACAATGTGCCACCAGGGAACTCAGAGTGGGCTGAAACCAGGATTACGTTCCCTTAGCTCTCCCTCAAAGCTCAGGAAGCCCCTCCTAGCTCCATTCTTCTTTGAGCTTCCCATCAAACCTGTCCTAGTGCCAAGGATCCTTTTGAATGCTCTCAGCGTCGTCGCTTCAAGACTTCCCCTTTAAGGCGTTCTTCCCCTTTAAGATTCACGGCTCCCTCCGTCACGCTGCGTCGCAGCCTTAAGGCCCCGCCCCTACAAACAGCTTAACGCAGGGCAGTGACGGCTGCGCGGCCTCCACGGGCCCCTTTAAGCTCGAGCCCCGCCCCTTGCTTCCTGCCCCCTCCCCTCCCCACCCCCTTTAGCCAGCACCAGGTGCCCAGGCGGGTCGTGCGGCGCGGCGCGGCGCGCGAAGGTGAGCGCAGGGCCCCGAGGGGGCGCGGGGACGTGTTCCCGGTCTTCCCCCGTCCGGGCCTGTTTCTCGCGGGTCCCGGGGGCGGAGCTGGAGTTGCGACTGGGGCGGGGGTAATGGGTGGTCCAGAGCGCTGGAGGGGTGGGCCGGCACCCACCGAATGGGGGGAGGGGCTCAGGTGACTTAGGGGGAAGGAATGGGTCCCCGCGGAGCTCGCCGGACACGAGAGGTTTGGGGGACCGGGCTTACGCTCTGGCGGCGTTCTCCCTCTTCATTGCCCGTCCAATCCCCGGGTACAGCCCAATTGCGGAATTGTCCCCCTTCGACCCCTGGGGTTCCGGCCGCTCTGTGGGGGGCGACCGCCGGCCGGTGTCGCTGCCTGGGACCGCAGTCGTGGAGGCCGCTGGAGAGGCCGAGGCTGAAAGCGGTGGCCTTTGAGGGGGGCCGCAGGAGGGCACCGGCCCCCTCTCGGATTCCTGGCAGAGGTGGGGGCCATAGCAAAGGGCACAGGGGTGGAGGGTGGCGAGCGGCTAACAACCTGGGACGGACGTTCTCCCGCCTCCGCCCAGACATGGGCTGAGTGTGGGTTGAGGAATCTGGCAGCCGGACCTCAGTTCCAAACCTTCTCTGCCCAGCAGTGGGCTGGCGGTCACCATGGCAATGCGGGAGCTGGTGGAGGCCGAATGCGGGGGTGCCAACCCACTCATGAAGCTGGCTGGGCACTTCACCCAGGACAAGGCCCTTCGGCAGGAAGGGTTGAGGCCTGGCCCTTGGCCCCCAGGAGCCCCGGCCACAGAGGCGGTGAGTGTACTTGAGGTAGAAAACTCAAAGGGTGACCTGGGATAGAGGGGCCAAATGAACACGTTGGGATAACTGCTTTCTCTGTTGTGTTGCAGATAATAGTAGTTATCACTTAATGAGTGTTTACTTAACACTGTACTAAGCATTGTACATCCTTATACAGATGAAGGCAGTCATTTTGTAGATGAAGAAACTGGGGCTCAGAGAAGTTTTGTGACTTGCCCAAGGTCACTCTAAATGCTAGAGCTGGAATCTTAACTCCTGTTAACTGAGTTGGGTATGTGGACTTCATTACTGTATCATATTGCTTCCCTTTTTTTTCTGTCTTAGGTCTCTAAGCCTTTGGGAGTAGCCTCTGAAGATGAGGTAAACATACCAGTCTCTTCTGCTCCATTTTTCTTTTGCCCATTGTGTTTTTACTTTAAACATGGCTCATTTATATTTCATTTTTTGGAGCTTCCTGACTAAAAGAGATTTGCCTTATTTCTTCTCCTGCTTGGTATTAAAAGTGTACTGAGTATTTTGACATCTGTAGTTTCTGTGTTTCCCTTTCCTTGTATTTGATGTAACTGTCTCCCATTCATGGGGCCCTATCTCTTGCTGAGTTCATGTTATCATCTTTCTCCTGGCAGCTGGTGGCTGAATTTCTCCAGGACCAGAATGCACCACTTGTGTCCCGTGCCCCTCAGACCTTCAAGATGGATGACCTCCTGGCAGAGATGCAGGAGATTGAACAGTCAAACTTCCGCCAGGCACCCCAGAGAGGTGGGTCCAGAGTCTGGTGGGAGGGCACATCATCATTTTCTGTGCAGATGGGACCAAGGGGATTCCATATTTGCATGCCGCTGGCATTAGGGAACTGAGATGCAGAAGAAGATAAAAGGGAAAGTGCTTTCATGTCCCTCAGGGTTCCTGAGGCATGATAGAATGATATGCATTTCTTTTTTTTTCTTAATTTTCTCTCTTTCTTTTAAGCTCCTGGTGTGGCAGACTTGGCCTTGTCTGAGAACTGGGCCCAGGAGTTTCTTGCAGCTGGAGATGCTGTGGATGTAACTCAGGATTATAATGAGACAGACTGGTCCCAAGAATTCATCTCTGAAGTTACAGGTGAGGCTTATTGTGGGTAAGTGGCTCATATGGGACAAAGTTTGATTCTGTGCCCCCAGTTCTTAGGGTATAGAGCGATTTCAGCTTCTATGACTTTTCGGACTCTTGACTCATTTCTCTAGGGCACTGAACCTGATTTCCCCTTAGGTGGTAGTAGGGAGTTATTGAAACTTACATGAAAGAAGGGATTGGGTTTGAACTGGGTAAGAGATTTTGGAAATTATATCTATGTATCTCTTTATTTGCCTCTATATAAAGAGAATGGGAGAGAGGACGAGGAGAGAGAACATGTGGAGTTAGGTACTTCTTTGTTATCTGGGACATTATTACTATAGTTTGGTGGTGTGGATCCACAGATTGGATGGATGGCAGTGTGGCCCAGGAAGAAGTGCTAGGCATAGCCAGTGGGATTCTGGCATTAAATCATCTTGAACAGGGACGCCTGGGTGGCTCAGTTGGTTAAGCATATGCCTTAGGCTCAGGTCATGATCCCAGGGTCCCAGGATCAAGTCCCGCATGGCTCCTTGCCAGCAAAGAGCCTGCTTCTCCCTCTGCCTGCTGCTCCCCCTGCTTGTGTGTGTGCACTCTCTCTCTGACAAATACATAAAATCTTAAAAAATAAAAAGTCCTCTTGAACAGAGTTGGAGCCTTAGAAAATGGAATTGTGTTCAAGGGCTTGAAGTATGAGGTCTTAGAGGGCAAAGACCATATCCTGATGATAATAATAAATACTCATAATAATCACCAGTGTGTATTTACCGTCTTCTAGGTTTTGTATTAAGTGCTTGCAGTGTATTATCTGTTTAATCCCTATGAGAATTCTTGAGGTAGCTACTGTTTCTATTCTCAGCATATAGATAAGAAAACAGGCTTTGAGATTAAGTGATTTGCCCAAGGTGATACAGTTTTGTAAGTGATGGAGTTGGGCTTTGACTCTGGGTTTGAATGATTCCAGATCCGGTTGGCTGAACCACGGTGCTCTACTGCCAGACCTGCACCTGGAGCTCTCCAGATTCCCAGCCTCGTTTCCGTTCTCTGTCTTTGAGAGTGTCCATGCTCATCCTATCCTTTGGAATTGATTCTTCTTCCCCAAGCCTGTCTGATTAGGGGCATGGGGAAAAGGCACTCTCTCTCTTCAGCTTTCCTCTTCCTCATTGCTTTCAAAGAGAAGCACTTGCTAGCTTTTTTCCAAGTTAAGAAATTAAGAATAACAAGACATACAAATGGAAAAAGTTACGAAGATTCTAGACTCTCAGGGCACTCATCGTCATAGTTCTTGAACATTCTTGAGATCATTAATGGCAGCTCTTTGTTTTTTCCCACCATCGTTTTTATTCTCTAAAAATAGGGCTTTCTCTCTCTAGGAAGAAAATGCCACATCTAACAACTAAAGCTCATCTTTAGTAAAAGCTATTGATCTCTTTTATAGTGACTCCCTTTCCCACCCTTAAGTGGGAAGTTTAAGGTAGAATGATAGATATTCTTGGTTTCATTAGTGGTACTTTGCACTTGATAATCTTCATTTGGTCGTCATGGTTACACTTAGCTGGTAGGTATTCCTTCCCCATTTTATAGATAAGGAAGCTGAGATTCGTAAAGGTTAACTACTTGGTTCAGAGTCACTGAGGAACATTCTCTGCGCTCCATACTTAAAACCATTACTCTATCATTGAGACTCCTCTTCAGGGAACTGCCTCAAGTGAAAATCTGAGTTGTAACAAACACCTTCCACCAAACAAACTCAGTTTTTCATACAAACCTTAGACTTAAATGCGACCTCTTTATCGTAGAGGGACTTCTTTTGTAATGTGTGGGCATCTGTCATTTTGGTAACTCAGAAAAAAAAAGTCAGTGCTACTATGAGCATTGAAATTGATGAGATTTTTGTTATAATGATCAAAATTGCTTGCAATCAGTGAAAGCTTCCTTAACCTGTAGGTGAAAAACAACTTTAGAAAAATGAGTTGGACCTCTCTTAACTTGTTAAGTCCTCTTTGGGAGATTTCTTCTGTTTTACACATTCTTTTGGGACTGTGCCTGCTTCATGGAGACAAGAAGATGGAGAGCTGGAAAGGGAAATTGAGCTTTTGGTGGTCTGTCTTCATAAAAATGCCAGTTGCAGCAGTATATTGCTTTGTAGGTACTGGACCTTCAGTATTTATTGAGCAAATGAATTGAGATCTGGGAGAAAGCTAAAGGAAATTAATTTTCTGGTAATTCATTTTTTATTATCGTAACGTTTGTGGCTGATATTATATTGATGATATAGCTTACCAATTGCTTTATGGATAAGTAGACTTCAAGATGTAAGGAGGTTATATTTAAATCCTTTTTATCTTCAGATCCCTGTTAAGATTCTAGACTCAAGTTTAAAAGGAGCCTTGACAGTTCATTTTTTCCCTTGTATTAGTGTTTTATTTGGAAATAATTATAATTTCACTGGAAGTTGCCAAAAAAATGTAGAGGAGAGTTCTGTGTATCTTTCACTCTGTTTTCCCCAGTGGTAATATTTTGCATAACTGTTAGTTATATACAGTATCAAAGTCAGACAGTTGCCATTGGTACAATCCATAGAGTTTATTAAATCACACCAGTTTTATAGGCCTTTGTGTGTGTTTATGGTTTTGTGCCATTTGATCATGTGTGCAGATTTGTGTAACTGCCACCACAATCGAGTTACAGAATTAACCACGTGAAGCTCATTTTTGAGTCTGCCATATTTCTTGATGCAATCCAGCCCCCACCCATGCCCTTAAATCTCCTGGGCCAAATAATGCTCCATATTGTGACTATAGGGATGAAATACGTCTTTAAGGGATTTTGAAATTAGACAGCCTCAGCTAACATGGTGTGTGAGGTTCCTGCGGTAATCATGAGAGAGAAACCCGAACTTTCCTAGGAAGGGCTGTAGACAGCAGTAGCAGGTGGTGAGTGTCAATCCGTCTCCCCCAACGGCAGCCGAAGAGACTGTGGATGAAAAGGAGTAACAATCTCACTGTGATGTTTTCTACTTTCGGTATGGGTTAGCTGTGAGCAGACAGTAATGATAATAATAACTAACATTTGTTACTCTGAGCTTGATGTGTGCATTAGCTCACTTGGTCTTTACAACAATTCCTATGTAGTAGCTATTATTATCTCTATTTTATAGATAAGGAAAGGGAAACTTAAGGGTTAAGTACCTTGCACAGTGAATAAGTGGTGGTGTTGGGATTTGAGTGTCCAGTAGGCTGATCTGGAACCTACATTCTTTACCATTGATTGGGCTCTTTAGTAAACTCAGAAACCTTTACAGATAAGGGTGGGAAGTTTGGAGTTTTTGACTTTGGAGCTTGGGCTGGATGTGCCAAGGAACACACAATGAGAAACTAAGACAACTAAGACAACTAAGACAACATTCTGAGTTGGATATTTGGTATCTAGGTTGTTGGTTCTAACTCTACTAATTTATGTGACCTGGGATAGTCCCTTCCTGGACGTAGGTCTTAATTGTTTCAATCTCAGGTATCCAAGAGGATCTCATTTTCTGTAAGAATTTATTGAATAATAGTGTGAAAGCCAAATAGAATTCTTTTGGTCATTTCATTTTGACTCCTCTTTTGGAGCAGGTTTCCAGTGCCAGGAAATTCTGAGGCTTGTGGCTAATATGGTAAAATACCAGATGATGGCTGTTTGAAGATGACTTTTCTCACCTCTGGGATTTTTTTCTAATCTGCCTCATGTCCCTTTTAAAGTCCAGGTGGTTTGTATTTTTTCCATTGCCTCTTGTCCTTGAAAGGAGCATTTCACAGAAACAGTATTCTCTTTAATTTGAGGAGTACTTGTGGCCAGAGTAGGGTTCGCAAAATCCCCTAGTTGAGAGAAAGGAGTGACTGGAGAGTAAGGAGGAGGAGTGGCTAGTTTTCAACAGAATGGGACAAAGGGACCAGGAGTCGTTGTAGTATCTACTTAAGTGTTAAGGTATCTCCTTACTAAGTCTCCGCTCTTGAGCCAACAGTCTAGTTGGGGCAAAGGAAAGAGAATGGTGAGGGAATCTGGATAAAAATGTTGAAAGTCCTTGAAGTTAAGAGGTTGATAAAAAAAAAAAAATCATCAACCACATCTTTTGTTATATTAGTAATATTTATTATTTATAATTAAGTGTATTTTGAGAGTCTGGGTCCCCCCCGCTTTTTTTTCAGATTTTGACATTACTTTCTCAGATGTTGGGTTTACTTTGTTGAAATTGTTCAGGCAAAGTCTTGGTAAATAGAATAGACTGTTCTGTTAACATATTTAATACTGAGGGGATGAATCTGCCTTCTCAGTGTTAAAAGCAATGGCAAATCTTTAAATTGGGGACAAAAATAGGACGAGCACTTCAGTGTTGATGTGGAAAGGTATGGATGCGGAGCAGAAGGAAAGGATACCGAGGCTCCTGACTTCTGTGTGTTTACTTGTTCTTTAGGGCACCTTTGAACCATGTCTTAATGCTTTCGTTTTGTTTTAGTTTGGGTTTTTTTTTCTGGCCCTGGAATAGTTCAGGACAAAGTCCTGGAGGTTGAGAAAGAGTTTAGCGCCCTCGTTTGATCTGTGACCTTGGTGTGTTTATTATGATGTTGTAGTGGCGCCCTTTGTCACTAGAGCTTCTGAGACAGTTTCCGGAATTACACTTAAAACATAGCCCTCAGAATGAATCAAAAGTCAGACTAGTGTTTTTTCCTGGGGGAGGGGCGGTCTGCGGGAGCCAGTGAGAGAGCAGTAAACCTCCTGCCTGCGTCTTGATCTGGGTGGCGGTGATCCGAGTCACTCATGTCGGAGTTCATCAGGCAGCACGCTTACGTTTGGTGCACTGTATGTACTTTCATGCTTGCATGTTCCATCTCAGCTAAAAAAATGGAACAGACATCCAATGGGAAGAGTGGACCAATAATGTATCTTTAAATTCTAGCCCTGCATTCTGCTTCTCAGAGTCTCTAGGTAGTTGTATTAAGATGAAACATGAGGCTTGTTTTCTTGGGAGAGGGTGAACTCTATTGATTGGAACGCAGCATAGCTTTGGTTAAGGAGCAGGGGCTCTTCTGTTCTCCCGTAGCTCCTTACCAGCTGGCCGCAGTACCTTTGAGGAAGGTGGAGGCCCTCAGCACCCGCTATTTCTTATTGAAGTCTCTGACACTTCAAGCAAAAAGGTTTGGTCTGTCTTCTTTTCCTGAGTCTCCTCATTTGTTCTCTTGTTTCCAGCTCCATAAACTTCTACCCCAGGCCCCTTGGAAGTAGGTTGTGTATTGAGAATTCAGTAGTGTTGTCTTTTGACCAGGAATCTCTGAGTTATTCAGTAGGATCTCATCTGCTTTGGCTTGGGTAAGAGGGTCATTTGAGTATGTGTCGTACTCTCCCTTTCCCTGATCCCTCCCTGAGCCCTGTTTGATTTCTCCATGTCTGTTCCTTGCAGATCCTTTGTCTGTTTCCCCTGCCCGCTGGGCCGAGGAGTATCTGGAACAGTCAGAGGAGAAGCTGTGGCTGGGAGAGCCGGAGGGAACAGCTGCCACAGATCGCTGGTGAGTCTAGCTACTTCTTTCTGGATGGATCCCTGTGAAAGGAGTACTAAATGGTTTTCCCAGCCTCCCTCATCTCCTCCATCCACATTCTCAAACTGACTTGCAGTCCCCTCATTTTCTGTGTTAAGGTTCCCACTTGTATTATTACCCTAGAAGTTTGTCTCACATCCAGTTGAGTCAAGAATCCGTCTTAACCAGAATTTCATAACTTTAGCTTATGCACCCTGTTCCCTCTTTACTTTAGAGGCTACTGCTGTATTCTTTCTCTCTATAAATGGGTATTTGGGAAAGGGAAGGATAAAAGAATGTAGCTAGTGCTTTGCCACTTCTGGCCAGGTGTCCTTTTTTAATGTAACTTGGAATTTGTAGGTCCTTAATGAGAGAGTAGGACCACCCCCCACCCCCCACCCCCGCCTTGGGACCCAGGAACTGTGATTGGCATGGGCTGGGAGTAGGCAGTAGTGTGGGGAAGGTGGTGTCAGACTAGTGCGTGGAACTGGTTTGTCCTTACCTGTTCTAGGTATGATGAATATCATCCCGAGGAGGACCTGCAGCACACAGCCAATGACTTTGTGGCCAAGGTGGATGACCCGAAATTGGCTAACTCTGAGGTGAGCCACATCTCACTGCTGCTTTGCCCAGCAGAGCTGGTCTTGGAAGTCAAGAGTCTAGCTTCTCTAACCCCAGTTTAAAGAGAAGGAAATAAGATTCAAAGTCCATTCCTTCTGTCTGGTGAACAGAGACTTAGAATCCTTCTTCTTCCTTCCAACATCCTTTCTCTCATTTCCTTGCATACTAACCCTTTTGCTTTTCTGTGTCTTCTCAAATATTTAAGGCCAGAAATCCCTTTCTTTTTGCTCTCGACGTTTTTCAGGGTCTTTAGCAAGTCTTGTCTGCAGCTAGAGATGGTCAGGGGGAGGGGGAAGTGCAGGTGTCTCTTGGGCATGGTTGAGAGTGCACACCTGGAAGTCCTCTCCCAAGTGGCCTCTGTGTGTCTCTGTGCCCCAGTTCCTGAAATTCGTGCGGCAGATTGGCGAGGGGCAGGTGTCCCTGGAGTCCGGTGCAGGGTCGGGCCGAGCTCAGGCAGAACAGTGGGCAGCAGAGTTTATACAGCAGCAGGTAGGACATTGTCACTTCCCAGTCCCACTTTCAGAGCCGGCTGGTGCCCCAGGCCTCGGGTTCAGTGTTCAGGGGTTCCAGACGGGAAAGCGATTTTACTGCCAACGTGTCTTGTTAGCGTCCAGGTCCTGAGCGGGTGGGAAAGAGTCTGAGAATGTCCTCAGAAGTGTCCAGGTTGCTGGTGTTCAGTGGGTAGAAAGTTGGTGGTGGTATGACCATCCTTCTTTGTCACAGGGTACATCAGAGGCCTGGGTTGACCAGTTCACAAGACCAGTAAACACAGCTGCCCTTGATATGGAGTTTGAACGAGCCAAGTCAGCTATAGAGGTGAGAGCAGGTAGCACAGGACCAGACGCCTAAGGGAACACACTCCATTGGACAGTGGCGTGTGAGCATCACCGATGATGAATGTTGTATGCTGTAGTGGTCCTGGACGCTCTGTGTCAGAACTACCGGGGCTAGGGTGGGTGACTGTCATAAATGCCAGTCCCAGGCCATCACCTTCCACTGCAGGATCGGAATCTGGGGGTAGGATCCAGAGGTGTTTGGACGCTTTGACATTTAGGATTTACTGTTGTAGGGAAGCCATCCTAGAGGCGCTGAGGGTGGAGTGGGGTGGTCATGATGGATCTCCTTTTTCTACCTGCCTTCCCTTCCTTACAGTCTGATGTCGATTTCTGGGACAAGTTGCAGGCAGAGTTGGAGGAGATGGCGAAACGGGATGCTGAGGCTCACCCCTGGCTTTCTGACTATGATGACCTCACGTCTGCTTCCTACGATAAGGTAGGAATTCTGTTCTCAGATCACAGGGTTTCTTTGTTATGTTGTTTCTCCTCTCATCCTGAATGAAGGGTACTTCCTTGCAAGTAATTACTTCCTTGAGCCCCTTTCTGTGAAAGGAAATCTGAATCATTCCCTTGTCCCACTCCTCTTTAGAAATTGAAGGTATGCTTTATTCTTAGAACATACAGATTAATAATAATAGACTGTCCTTGTCAAATCATGATAAGACGGTGATGTAATACCTGTGACAGAGATTTGCATGTGATGCATTCAGAACACAGATGAAGGAGCTCTGCTTTGGAGGTTGATTGGGAGATCGGTGTAATTCCTTTGGTAGAGAGTAGTAATTGGTAGACTATGTCTCTGTTGCTACATCTTAGTATCTATTTATTTTTTTTAACTCACAAATTTATTTTAAAATTAAAAATTATTATAAAAAATGGATCTTTTTCTCTAAGCACTGACCATGTGTACCAATTTAGGGTGTTTGCAAAGAATTATATTAAATAAAATGTTAGGAAAATTTCCCAGCCAGTCGTTGCTCAAAGATAATCTAGTTTCGTACATAGCATAGTCTTAGACTTAGAAGCATATGCTATTTCAGAGGTATTATGTAGAAAAAAATGTACTTTGAGGTTGTAGGATATTTAGGGATGTGGTTAATAATTGAACTGCTAAGTTGAAGCATGAGAGGGAAGGGAGAGAATTATTGGGTTTTGAGAGAAGCAAAACAGGAACTGAGGAGGTGAGTAGCGATGCCTCTTCCCAGCTCAGATCTGGTTGGGAAGGGATTCTGATGCTAAAACCAGGGCCTGAGATGTGGAGCTGGATGCTGGAGGTAGATCTTGACGTCAGGGAGCTGTGTGTGCAAAGGTAAAGAAGAGTGAAGTTCAAGATAACTTTAAAAAGGTTAGCATTTGAAAGCCAATGAAAAACTTAGTACTGGGAAAAATAGGGTTTTGTGTACTATTGCAGTCTGATTTTTTATGAGCTGTCCTGTTGGTAGAAAACAGCTTACTTCTTGGAACCTGCTTTGTGTTTTGCCATAATGAGTTTCTCCTATAGAATTCTGAGGAGGAAGAACTCAAGGTAATGCCTGGTATAATACCTGGTAATACCTGGAGATAATACATTTATTAATTTGTATTAGCAATTTGGTAAGTTGCATAGGTTCTCTTAGCTTACAAATGGCAAATTATAAATTCTAGGTGAAAATTTCTGTGCTTTGATAAATATAGATATAGCACTGATTTTGTATGAATAGCATTTTTTACTCTCATGTTAATGACATGCTAGGTGGAATATAATTTTTTTTAATAAAGTTTTAAATTCAGAACTTATGTTTTTAGATTTTTGAACCCTATTTGATATCATTGGTACCTTGAGATAGTGCAGATGTAGGACTAGAAATATTTGCATTAATGTTCCACAGAAATGTGCTCTACTTTGTTACTAATAATGAACGATTCGGATTTTATCTGGCTTTATTCTAACTATTACTGAATTATATGTCAGTAGTGCTTTTTTTGCTTTTAAATGTGACTCTGACCCTGATTGTTCTATAAATTCACGGGTCTCTGAAAAATACTATTTTTTACTGGATGGTCCTTAAATTTTCAAGACAACTTAACATGTGTACCTCAAGCAGATAGTGTATTCTTTTAGCATAAAGAGAAGTTTCTGCAATGGGACAGACTCTTAGTAGAAGAGGAGAAGCTGTGTGATCCTTTGAGATTTCAGAGTAGACCAGACAATGGATCAGACCTAATGACTAGCTCAGGTTAGACATTTTACGTTGCAGCAGTAATCATAAGCTCATGCTGCATTCTTTGGCGGGCTGTTGAAGCTTCCTCCAGCATATTCTTGTTCCAATTGTGCACGTATTCTAATTATGAACAATTCCTCTCTGATCAGCAGTTGATAAAATGGCAAGGAGGCTAGACAGCACAGACGAGGGAGCACTTAGGGAACCCTGTAGTTGTAGTCTGATGGCCTTGATGTGTTACATTGTCTTTTCAGGATAATGCCTATTTTATGAATAGTATTTTATGCCTTTTTTTTTTTAAAAGATTTTATTTATTTATTGGACAGAGAGAGTTCACAAGTAGGCAGAGAGGCAGGCAGAGAGAGAGGAGGAAGCAGGCTCCCCACCAAGGAAAGAGCCCGATGGGGGGCTTGATCCCAGGACTCTGGGATCATGACCTGAGCCGAAGGCAGAGGCTTTAACCCTCTGAGCCACCCAGGTGCCCCTGCCTTTTTTTTTTTTTTTTGAAGATTTTATTTATTTATTTGACACACACAGAGAGATCACAAGTAGGCAGAGAGGCAGGCAGAGAGAGGGGTGGGGAAGCAGGCTCTCTGCTGAGCAGAGAGCTGGATGCGGGACTTGATCCCAGGGCCCTGGGATCGTGACCTGAGCTGAAGGCAGAGTCTTAACCCACTGAGCCACCCAGGCACCCTATTTTATGCTTTTTGATAATATGACTTGGGTGAATATTCTTATTTGATGCTCTCAATAGCTCTGAGAGGCAGGAATTAATTTCATTATGAAATTGTGTTATAGATGATGGTGATCTCTGTTTCCTACAGGGTGGCTTAAGGCGTGGATTGATGATAGATAGGAATTGAGGTTGAATGTGGTAAACTGGAGTAGGGGTTAGCAAACTATGGCCTGCAGTAAGTCTGGCCTGTCACCTGTTTTTGCCTGGCCTGTGAGCTGATAGTGGCTTTAAATGGTTGAAAAAAATTGAAAAGTACTATTTTGTGACGTGTGCAAATTATACAAAATTCAAGTTTTGCTGTCTATAAATAAGGTTTTATTGGAACACCGTCATACTTATTTGCTTACCTATCTGTGGCTCCTTTCTCTCTCCAAAGGTGGAGTTGAGTAGTTGCAACAAAATATTTATTTACTTATTATGTGGCATTTTACAGAAAAGACTTGCTGATTCCTGGTCTAGGGTCATTTTCTACCTTCTAAGTTTTCATATTGTACAGAGATTTCCCAGGCACATTACCTATTCTCAACATGAATAGACTTTAAATATGTTTATTTTTAATCCATCTCCTATAATATGTCTTGTTTTTTAGACTTCAATCATAATTATGTAATTTCGGTTCATCACAAATCTTTATGTTTGATCGCTTATCATGGTTTAGAACTTGGCTGATAAGGTTTAAGTGTTGCCAGTTTTTTTAGCAGTTTCATGGTAATAGTGAAAAGGGGCCTCGCTCTTGTCTGTATTATGTATGGTTTCATTCTGATGTGTCCTTAGCTGCATTTAGAAGGGCTCTGCCTGGTAGTTTGCATCTTCTTTTCATTCTGGTGTGGTGTTTGTGTTGGTAACTCCTCAAAAGAACTCCCCACAAAGAACATTTTATCTGCTTGTCCCAAGTCATGGGGCTTACTAATGACTCCCATTTTATCTTATTATTACTACTCTTTGCCTGACATGAAATACCAGTAGACAGAGCTTTGCACGTAGCATCATAATTCTTTCCTCAAATGAGAAATCCTCAGTGAGAAAATGTTGTTTTTCTGAAGCATTTTCTGCCATCAGGATTTTGGTTCATCTAGCTTTCATTTACTATCAGATAGAGATTAATATTAGTAGCTTCTAAGAGTGAAATTAGTGAACAACTAAAATTTTTAGAGTGCTTGAACACATGTTATCCAGTCATGCTCACAGTGTTTCTGTGAGCTGGGTAAGAGTGGCATCTGCGTGGGATCTGAGTGGTACAGCCTCTCATTCCAAATTGCATTTCCATTATTCATTTTCATGCTGTTGCAGGAAAATAGGAAGTGCCCTTCCCTTTGAATAGCTAAGGAGAGCTTATCTCTTAAGGTAAGATCTCATAAGATCTGCTTATCTTAAGCAGTTCCTGTAAGAAATGTGTTCTGTCCAGTGGTGAGAATCAAGGATGTGGAAATACAGGCCTATAAGGACTTCCTAAAATTGGCTTATTCCCAGTGTGGGTCAGAGTTTGTAGACTATTAGCTTTTCAGGAGATAGCAGCATGAGCATGATACTGAATGGATTTACTGCGGTTGTAGATGATCTCCTTTCTAATATGGAAAATTTGCCCGTATTTAATTCATATACCTTTTTGGAGGCCTTTAACTTCTCCACCTCTGTCCCGGTTGTCATCTGCCATCCCGGTGCTTTGACTGTGATGACTCTTTCTGAGGTTTTCACTTGCTTCCTTTCCCTTTAGGGGTACCAGTTTGAGGAGGAGAATCCCCTGCGTGATCACCCCCAACCTTTTGAGGAGGGGCTCCGGCGACTTCAGGAGGGGGACCTGCCAAACGCTGTGCTGCTTTTTGAGGCAGCTGTGCAGCAGGATCCTAAGCACATGGAAGTGAGTGACGCATTACTCTGACTTCATATGAGAGCCCGTTTCCGTCAGTTTTGAGGGAAACCCCACAGAGTAGTGCAGATGGATTAGGGCCTGGGTGATGGCCTGGGATGGGGTAGTAGGAGTGAGAGGGTGAGTAGGGGGAGCCAGAGGAAGAGAGGTTGGAAAGGTGAATGCAGTGATAGAATCTGACACCTTCTCTCTAGGCTTGGCAGTATCTGGGTACCACCCAGGCAGAGAATGAACAGGAACTCTTAGCCATCAGTGCGTTGCGGAAGTGAGTACATGAACGGTGGGGTGAGTTGGTTCCTGGGCTCTGTAAATAGCCTTTGGAATGATAGGATTCCAGACCCAGATCCTTGTCTTTTTTTTTTGGTCACTAGCAAGAGTGTTTTCTTGTGGTGAGACTCTTAAGGTTTGGAGTGAATTGGAGATATCTTGTTCCATTCCTTCATCAGCTTTAATTTGTGTGTAGGACCCTCACTGGTTCCTTGGCTGCTAAAACCTTCTCCTTCTTGTATCTGTAATTTTTTTCACTAACACCCCTGTAGAGGAGTCCTCTGTGTCTTTAATCTGAGGGAGTTGTCAGGTGAGGCCATTGTGACTCTGCATTCTAGGACTATATTCCAGCATCACTGCGGATACCAGCTCTGCCCACTCTGTCTGAACAGGTGTCTGGAGCTAAAGCCCGATAACCGGACAGCACTGATGGCGCTGGCCGTGAGCTTCACCAACGAGTCCCTGCAGCGACAGGCCTGTGAAACCCTGCGAGACTGGCTGCGCTACACACCGGCCTATGCCCATCTGGTCGTGCGTGGTGAAGAAGGGGCTGGGGGGTCAGGACAGGGCCCCAGCAAGCGCATCCTCGGGTCTCTGTTGTCCGAGTGAGTGAAGGATTCCTGGGATGACAAATGGTAACCTGAGCCCCAGTAGAAGGAGGGCCTTGGCTTTGGAAGCCTGGCTGGATTGATACTCAAGGACCTCAGAGTGGGATGGGAAGCCTGGGATGCACTTGAAGGGGGTCTGCATTCTATGGTGCAGTGCTGGGATGAAACAGAAAAACCTGTTTCTAAAATGAAATTTGAGAGTAGGCGGATGACTGATAGATTGATGAATCTTGGGGATATGAGTGACGAATTAAGGAATTATTTTGGAAGGGTAAGAATATAGACACATCCATCCACCTACTTTGCATTTTTTTTTCTTTTTCTTTCCTATTTATCTAGCTCCCTCTTTCTTGAAGTGAAAGAGCTCTTCTTGGCTGCTGTGCGCCTGGACCCTACATCCATTGACCCGGATGTGCAGTGTGGCTTAGGAGTCCTTTTCAACCTGAGTGGGGAGTATGACAAGGCGGTGGACTGCTTCACGGCTGCCCTCAGTGTTCGTCCCAATGTGAGCCTCAGGGGAGGAATGGAAATAGCACATGATTGCATCTTATTGAAGGATCATTTGTTGGGACCTTCGAAGTCACAGGAGCTTCCGTTCCATATACTGATTGCCTTGGGAGAATTGGGCAGAGAAGGCTGGAAACATTTGAGAAGAAAGGAAGGGAGAGTAACATGTATTAGCTAAACAGAATGGTGACCTGGGGAGGATGGGCAGAGTTGGATCTGAGCCTAGCTGTTGTCACTACTCCTTCCCCATCTCTATTCCAGGACTATTTGCTGTGGAATAAGCTAGGGGCCACCCTGGCCAATGGAAACCAGAGTGAGGAAGCGGTAGCTGCGTACCGTCGGGCCCTCGAGCTACAGCCTGGCTATATACGGTCCCGCTATAACTTGGGCATCAGCTGCATCAACCTCGGAGCTCACCGGTGAGAGCATCTGTGGAGTAATTAGTGAATGAACTCTTTCTCCCTGCCTTTGGCCCTAGCTCCTCATTCTCTAATCCTCTGTTTGACTAAACAGCCCCAGCTTTCTCCCCATGCCAGCTGATCTGCCTCCTTCCAGTAATGTTCTGCTCACCAGCTCTCCTTCTTCTTTCCCAGGGAGGCTGTGGAACACTTTTTGGAGGCCCTGAACATGCAGAGGAAAAGCCGGGGCCCTCGGGGTGAAGGGGGTGCCATGTCGGAGAATATCTGGAGCACCCTGCGTTTGGCATTGTCCATGTTAGGCCAGAGCGATGCCTATGGGGCAGCCGATGCCCGGGATCTGCCCACCCTCCTAGCTATGTTTGGCCTGCCCCAGTGACAGTGGGATGGGCTGCCCTGTGAGTGTCTGCTTGGAGGGGTCCCTGCTCTGGATGTGACTCCCTCTCCCCAAGTGGGCCTACTAAGGGGGTGGGCTGATGACCACAAGCGGTGTGGCCCCTCAGGAGCTGCCTCAACGTAGTGGGTGGGGGGTAGTCCATGTTCTTCCTACATCACTGTGGGAAATGAGCTGTGTTATCTCTGAGTCCCTTGGTAATTCAGGGGATGTACATTGAGCTCCAGATCTCTCTGCTCATCATGCCCTTTCTTGGTGCTGCTTTTTGGGTAGGACCCAAAGATCTAGGGTAACTGTTGTCATCAGCTGCCATTTCTGATAGGGTCTACCACATTTGTAATGTCTGTCCTTTCCCCCACTTACTGGGAACTGATAATAGTGCAGCTTTCTTGGTCAGGTGTGTGCAGCAGGTTCTTTTACCGTCCACCTTTGAGATGACTCCACCTAGGACAGGATGTTAGGAGATGGCCTGTTGGGTTGAAATGTTGCTTTTGCTCAGCAGAGCTGAGTTTGATAGGGCTGCTCATAGTTCTCTTGCTCCTGGACCTCTCCTGGCTGTAGTTCAGGTTCTCTGGGTACAGTGCTGCATGCGGTGCTGCTGGCATCATTATTGAGGGGTCCATAGGAGTTGCTGGGGTCAGTTGTACAGAGAGTGTTTGTATGTAGGGTAGGAGGATGGCGTATTTGTGGAATGAGCCTAGGAGGGACCAGATGGGGTCAGATCAAGGGCGCTGGTGGGAGGAAGAGCTGGTGGTGAGTGCAGCCAGCCCTCCTCTCAGAAAGGCCTGCGAGTAGGACTTGAGCTAACTCTTCTAGAAAGTTGGTTTAGAAATAACAGTCTTGCCAAATTCCAAGCAAAGAGGCAGTTCAGTGTTACCATAAGCCTTTTGTTGTACTTCTTGAAATGTTTCTAGGGGAAAGCATTGAAAAACCCCTCCCCTCATATTACCTCCACAAGGTGAAGAGAGGGAGCAGCTCGGACTCTTCTCAACTGTCCCCTGCATGGGGAGATACACTAACCCCCAGAAATGACTGCTGAGCCTCTTGCCTTTTCTTCAGTAGCTAAGATCAGAGAGATTTTTTTTTTTAAACTACCATGGTCCCAAGGTTCCATCCTGAAATTTATTTTTCTTTGTATGAATATGTGTAAATGATTTAAAAATAAAATTGTATGAATAAAATTTGTATGAAGAATAAATGGAGCTGATCTGGGTGTGAGTTCTGCCAGGTGTGGGTGTGGGAGGTGGGTTGGTGTTTGAAGGACAGGTATTTAACAGTTTTCTTCCTCTTTCTTTGTCTCTCAAATTCTCCTTGGTGTATTGATTACCCATCCACCTGTTCAATAATATTGAGCACCTAATATTTGCCTGGTATTGTGAATAACATGGACAAGGTCCCTGTGTTCATGGAACTTAAAGTTTAGCAAGAGAGACCACTGGTTAACAATCATGCATTTTTCATACTTGTGATAATACTATAAAGGGAAATATGGGGTGTCGTGATTGGTATTGTTTTCATTCTGAATTACATGGGAGGATTATGGTAGTTTTGCCAATGCTTATGCTTTCTAAAGGTTTTCATCTGGCTCTCCCTGGTTTTATTAGAAACTGTATCAAGAGCCATATAAAGATGGGTATTGATCCTGGGGAAATTTTTTTTTTTTTTAAGAGAGAATGCAAGCAAGAGGGAGGGACAGAGGGAGAGAGAATCAAGCAGACTTAGGGCTCAGCATGGGGCCTGATGTGGGGCTCGATCTCACAATCCTGAGATCATGACCTGAGCCAAAATCAAGAGTCAGATGCTTAGCCCACTGAGCCACTGGGTGTCTACATCTACCCAATCCAGCGGCAAATCCTATAGTTGTACCTACAAAATATATGCTGAATTTGTGCAACTTCCTCCATCTGTGTGCTATCCATCCATTCATAGCTCAGTGGGGAAAATTTTTAAAACAAAGAATATTTATATTTGGAAGTAAACGTCCATGGCCATATTAGAATTGAATTAAAAAATGTCTAGGGGCACCTGGGTGGCTCAGTGGGTTAAAGCCTCTGCCTTCAGCTCAGGTCATGATCCCAGAGTCCTGGGATTGAACCCCGAATTGGGCTCTCTGCTCAGCGGGAAGCCTGCTTCCCTTTCTCTCCCTCTGCCTACCTCTCTGCCTACTTGTGATCTCTGTCTGTCAAATAAATAAATAAAAATCTTAAAAAAAATTAAAAAAAAATGTCCAAAAGAGAATTGGTTCAGTAAATTATCCAGATAGTGAAATATTTAGTTATTTCCAATGACAATAAATGCTAACATAAAACACATGACGAGAAAGAAAAGGTTGGCAAACTATAGGTTATCTCAAGAAAAGCACGCATTGAAAAGAGACTAGAGAAATATTCCATTATGCTAAAAGTGTGATTATGAGTGATTTTTCTCCTGTTTTGTCATACTTCTCTGTAACTTTAATTTTTCTTAGTGCATGGGTAATACTTCCATAGAAAAACCCAACAATACACCTTCGGGGGGGAAGGAAGGGGCATTTGTTGTTGCTACCTGGGTGATCTTGGGACAGCTGTGTCCTGGGCTCTGAATGGCAGGCAGGCAAAGCAACAAACTGATGCAGCAATTTCTACAATGTGTGGATAAAAGAAACTCCTGGTGTGAGAGTCGAGCTAATGCCTGGTTTCACTGAAGTCTCCAGGTTTACCTACTTTGCCTGCCTGTGGTGGCATGAAGGTGTCCAAGAGGATGCTTTTCTTGCATGGCCAGGGCGAGGCAGCTCTTGAACCCAAGTCAGATCCATCTGGTGGTAATTGAGCCGCTATCACGTGCCAGGTGCTCTTCGGGCACCAGGGCTACCATTCCCAAGGGCTCTGTTCTCATGGCTTACATATGAGTTGACTGAGAGATAAAATATACAAGTTAAAAAGAAAATGCCTGTTTTACATACTATGAAGAAATCACAATGGCACATTGCGCTAGAGAGTAAAGGGGATGGCTTGCGGGCAACACTGTGGTCAGGAAAGACCTTTCTCATGAGGTGAGCTGAGTGTCTGGGAGGGCCCAGGTCCCAGGGGGCAAATATGAAGGCTGGGATCTGAAGGTAAAAGGGCTCTCTGTGCACGCTAACAGGAGGGAGCCTGCGCTGTAGAGGAGAGGAGCAGTGGCAGGACAGAGGGTAGAAAGGAGTGGTCAGGAGCCATGATTATGGTGAAGAGTCTGAATTTTATTCCAAGTTCCAGGATATCACTGGAGAATTTAAACAGAAATGTGATGTGATGTGATTACATGTTAAAAGACCATTCTGGCCACAGGGTAAAGAATGGATGTAATGGATGTAAGAGGCTGGGGTGGGTTGCAGCTGAAGCAGGTGGACCAGTTAGGCAGTCAGCCCACTGAGAGATACTGGTGGCTTAGTCTAGGGTGGAGATGGAGGGCAGGGGAGGAATGGATGGATAGCACACAGATGGAGGAAGTTGCACAAATTCAGCATATATTTTGTAGGTCAACTGTAGGATTTACCGCTGGATTGGGTAGATGTAGAGGGCTAGGGTAAGAGATGAAGGACGACTCCTAGATTTTTGGCCTGAGCAATTGCAAGAATGGTGATGCCTTTAACCAAGAAGGGGAAATGGTGGACAGAGCAGGTTTGGGAAGGCAAATATAAAACTCTATACTGAACACATTGGATTGAAGGTCGAGATCTCTCCAAAAATAGATGTCAAGTAGATAAAGTGGGTATATAAGTCTCGGGGAGAAGTCAGGGCTAGATGCTTAAATTTGAGAGTCCTGTTTATAGAGACCGCATTTAAAGCCCTGGGACTGGGAAGGTTTGGGAGAATGTAAATAAG
This sequence comes from Lutra lutra, assembly GCF_902655055.1. Taxonomy (NCBI): domain Eukaryota; kingdom Metazoa; phylum Chordata; class Mammalia; order Carnivora; family Mustelidae; genus Lutra; species Lutra lutra. The sequence goes on from NC_062285.1 coordinate 42,981,474, forward strand.
AGGGGGGATTGGTGGTTGGCTACCAAGAAGCACTGATTGACAGGCAGGCAGAATGGCTTAAAGCAGCTGTTTGTTCTGCAGGATACAAATCTGTTAAGGGTGAGCTTGTCAAAACACAAAAACAAAAAAATGACTTGGAGGGGGCACCTGGGTGGCTCAGTGGGTTAAGCCTCTGCCTTTGTTTCAGGTCATGATCTCAGGATCCTGGGATCAAGCCCCGCATCGGGCTCTCTGCTCCACAAGCAAGGAGCCTGCTTCTCTATCTCTCTCTGCCAGCCCTCTGCCTACTGATCTCTCTCTATCAAATAGATAAATAAAATCCTTATAAAAAATGACTTGGAGGTCTACAACTTTAAAGAAACAATTTAACTTTTAATCCAAGTTTTTCTTTTTCCAGGAAGAAGTGTAACCAGCAGATGATCTGTGTGTTCATTTCAGTAAGACCAGGGCATTCTCCCTCTGTAGGTAAACTGATGGGAGTTGAAGGACAGAAGGCCTTCTTGGCAAGTGTGGGAATTTGGGTTAATGGCCTCAGCGCCTTGTTGCCGATGGGCTGACCCCACTCTCCTGTAACCAAGGGGGGTGGGAAGGAGGCAGGGAAGCACGCCAGACACCCTCTTCTCTAACTGGAGCTTGCACAAGGCCCTGAGGGCCTCCTTAAGGCTCCTCTTTATTTTCTTTTTTTAATTTAAAATATTACTTCTAATTTTTACTTTAAATTAAAAAAAAATTTAGAGCAGTTTTAGGTTTACAACAACATTGACAGAAAGGTGCAGAGATTTCCCTCATGCTCTCTGCTCCCCCACAGGCATGGCCTGTCCCATTAACAATGTCACCCACCAGAGTGAGACTTTTTTTTTTTTTAACCAAGTATGAACCTCTGTTGATACATCGTAATCATCCAAAGTCCATAGTTTACTTTAGGGTTTACTCTTGGTGTTATGCATTGCATAGGTTTAGATAAACACATAATGACTATATCCATCATTGTTGTATCACACAGAGTATTTTTGCTGCCCTCAAAATCCTCTGTGCTCTGCTCATCTGTGTCTCCCTCACCCCCAAGTCTGACCCTTTAGTGGTCTCCGTGATCTTAAACCTTTTCCAGAATGTCATAGAGTTGGAATCTTGCCATATGCAGCTTATTTCATTTAGCAATATGCATTTAAGGTTCCTCCATGTCTTTTCATGGCTTGATAGAGCTTTTTTTTTTTTTTTAATAAGCGCTGAATAATATTCCATTGTCTGGATGTATCTCAGTTTGTTTATCCATTCACTACTGAAGGGCATCTTGGTTTTCCCCAGGTTTTGGCAATTACAAATAAAGCTGCTATAAACATTTGTTTAGACAGAAGTTTTCATATCCTTTGCGTAAAAACCAAGTAGCATGCTTGCTGAATTGTATGAGAAGAGTATGTTTCTTTTCTTCCTTCCTTCCTTCTAAAGATTTTATTTATTTATTTGACACAGAGAGAGAGAGAGACAGGGAGAGAGGGAACACAAGCAGGGGGAGCGGGAGAGGGAGAAGCAGGCTTCCCGCTGAACAGGGAGCCTGATGTGGGGCTCAATCCCAGGACTCTGGGATCATGACCTGAGCAGAAGGTAGACACTTAATGACTGAGCTACCCAGGCACCCCTCTTTTTTCGAGATTTTATTTATTTGATGGAAAGACAGAGAGCTGGTGAGCACAAACAGGGGGAGGGGCAGAGGGAGAGGGAGAAGGAGAAGCAGGCTCCCTGATGAATAGGGAACCTGATGTAGGGCTTCATCCCAGGACCCTGGAATCATGACCTGAGCCCACTGAGCCCCCCAGGCTCCTTTTTGTAAGGAACTTCCAGACTGGCTGTACCATTTGTCATTCCCACCAGCAGTGAGTGAGAGTTCCTGTGGCTCCACACCCTCTCTGCATTTGGTGTTGTCAGTGTCTTGAACTTCGGCTGTTGTAATAGGTGTGTGGTGGTATGTCATCATTTTCACTGGCATTTCCTCAATGACAGATGATGTGTAACAACTTTTTGTAGGCTTATTTGCCACCTGTGTATCTTCTTGGATGAGGTGTACTCTCTGCTTTCTTGACTACAGTCTCTCTTCCTAATGATTGTATCTTTAGACACTTTTCTTTTTAGACTTTTTTATTTCTAAGTGATCGCTATACCCAGTGTGGCACTCGAACTCACAACCCCAAAATCAAGAGTTGCATGCTCTACTGACTGAGCCAGCCGTGTTCTCCTGCATAATTTCTTTAAAACCTTGAACTGAGTTTTAGGTTATTTTTTCTGTGTAGGATCTGTTAAATTCCTTCTCTGTACTCAGAGGCCTTCCTGGGCAGCTTTCTACTTGGCAACTCCCTTTTTTCTCTCAGCAGAGATCCTGCAAGATCATCAGGAAAACACTGTATAAATGTTCTCATCTGCCCCCTACAAGTTTATCTCCACTTACGTCTGTTGGGTCATTCCTCCTTTCCTGCTGCATTTCAGGGGAACAACTACCATCTTCCTCTTCAAGGATAATCCCTTACTCAGGCTTTCAAGTTTCAGTCTTGGCAGAATTGCTCATCTAGCCTTTATCTTTAATTCCTCCATCCCTACTGGCCCTTTCTCTTCATTAAGTAATCATGCTCAACTATTTCCCATCCTTAACCAAATAAAAATCTAACTGATCCACCGATAGAACAACCAAGCAAAATAATCCTTTCTTTTTTTTCCAAAGATTTTATTTACTTATTTGACAGACAGAGATCACAAGTAGGCAGAGAGGCAGGCAGAGAGAGAGAGGGAAGCAGGTTCCCTGCTGAGTAGAGAGCCTGATGCGGGGCTCAATCCCAGGACCCTGGGATCATGACCTGAGCCAAAGGCAGAGGCTTTAACCCACTGAGCCACCCAGGCACCCCCCCAAATAATCCTTTCTTAGCCACCAATCCACCCCCACTAGTGTCTTCCTTCTTCCTCACAGCCAAGCTTCTTTAGGGAGTTGTTCTCTGTACTCTTTGCTGCCCTCATTACACCACCGAAACTGCTTTGCTCAGGTTACCAATGACTTCCATTCATTGTCAAAGCCAATGGACATTTCTGATCTTGCTTGACCTAACTCTGACATTTGATCCTAAGCAGCTCTACCATACCTGTTTGGGCAGATGGTACACTGCATATCTTGGGGGCGCCATTAACGTGGTCCATGTGAATGATGCTAGCCAGGCTTGTGCAGTGCGCAATCTATATGGCTGTACTCACTGGCCTGCATTGATGATGACTTTCTTTTAAACCCTCTCCCGTGTTTCTCTTCCTTTTTTCTCTTCTTTTTAGTCTCCTCTTTGTGTCTCTGTGTCTATCTGTTCCTTAAGTTCTCTTTACCTGCTTTCCTTGCTTGATTCTTTTTGGCTTCATCTACCCTGTGGCTGTACCTACTATTGAAATGTTGATGATAATTTACCATAGATCTCACCCTGGGACTTACACATGTTGCACACTTACATTCTGTCTCCTCCATTTGGATGTCCCCCAGCTACCTTAAACTCAACACATTCAGAACAGGAATTCCCTTCTAAAAATTGCTCCTCGTGTTGTATACTCTTGGCAACATCCCAGGAGAAAACAATGAATGGATCTGGATAACTCCTTATGGTCCTGTGATACTTCTTCAGTCACCCAGTCCCACAGGGTCTCCCTCCTCAATCTAGCTCCCAAGGGTCCTCTGGTCTTTTTATTGTTGCTGTTACTTTTGTTTAGGGCCATATCGTGTCTCTTGGATTGCTGTGATAGCTTCATGTTTGTGTGTGTGTCTTCTTTTCATTTGTTGGCAACCCTTCATCACTGAAACAAATTTTCATTTTTTTTCATTCATTTTCATTTACTTTCTATTCATTCATTCATTCAGTCAGTCAGTGATAGTGGGGATGGGAAGGGCAGAGGGAGAGAGGGAGAGAGGGAGAGAGAGAGAGAGGGAGAGAGAGAGAGAGGGAGAGAGGGAGAGAGGGAGAGAGGGAGAGAGAGAGAGGGAGAGAGAGAGAATCCCAAGCAGGCTCCATGCCCAGCACAGAACCCAATGGAGAGCCCAATGTGGAGTTTGATCTCACGACCCTGACTGAGATCGTGACCTGAGTTGAAATCAAGAGTTGGACACTCAGCTGACTGAGACACCCAGATGCCCTTTAAGGAGAGGTTCTTAAGGGTATACTGTTTTTCAGAACAAAACCGTGGAGTGAGGGAGCCAGAGACCTTGTCCAGCTCATTTTGTTATGGAAGGGAGAACACAGCTTGTGGAGAGGGACCTGTGCAGGGATGGGGTCTGTGTCCTGCACAGAGGCCCTTCAGTGCCAGGGCTCGGTGTCCGCAGTCGTGCGGTGTGTGAAAGAGCTTGTTGCAAGCTGCAGCTTGGCAGCAGAGCTTCTGAGTAAGCTTTGTGTCAGCGGAGTGCAGCCCCAGCGCGACAGTGGCTCTGGCAGGGAACCGCACTATGACTGAGCAGTGGTTGCCTTGACCAGCAGTGGCATGGCAAAGGCCACTGGCTGTGGATGAACTGCTTTCTGGTGCCTGGGGTGCTGCACTTGTGACAGTCCTGCTTTCATTTACTCAGGGTGGGGGCGAGGAAAGTATTGGGGTAGAACTCAACCACAGCCCGTGGCTGAACGAATGATAAGAGAATCAGAAGAGAATCTCAGCAAACAACACACACACACACACACACACAACACACACACGGAAATTCTTAAGAAAATGCCAATAGAGCACAAAAGGACTTCCTAGGACCATTAGACGTGATTTTCTAAGTAAAAATGCAATAGGGAAACAGAAACAGAAGATGATCACCACTGAAAACTAAATATAAAAATCATAGCTACCTATAGAAACATAGAAATAAAAATAAAAAAAATTTAAAAAACCCCATAGGAATAAAAATGAGGGAAAGACAGGATTAGGACAGATCAAGGAAATCTAATATATGGACCTTAGACAATTTCCAAAAGAAGAATAAGTTCAATCAAATAAATGAATAATAGAAAATATCCCTGGGCTCGAGGCTTGATTGAAAAGCTATGCCGAGTCCCATATGAGACTCGGTTCCCTTGAGTCAGTAGAACGATAGGATTCTAGAACAGCAGAAGCTGTAGGGAAGCACTTAAGCATGAGAGAGGAAGGTGGGCATAATTACCATATAGATGGTAAGGTTGGGTGGGAATCAGGGGACTCTAACCCCTAGGAAACTATGGTGAAAGTTAATGGCATATGGTGTTCCTAAGAGTAAGAGGTGGGTAGCCAATGAAAGTATTGCAGAGGACTCCTGTTAGCCTCTACAGTGGAAAATCACGATCCTTTACCCAGGTTCCAGATCTGTGTCAGTTATCAATTGAAAGAGAGGATAGTTCCCTTTAAAAAGGAAGGAAACTTGCAGTGCCACCACAAGTATATTCAATAAATATTCTCCAAATCTTCTCTAAAGGGACCGATGGCCCTATACCAGAGCAATTGTATACAAGGGAAGGGAGAATACCCAGATTTTCAGGGGATTTAAGTGCTGTTATGACCTCGGTTGGTATACTGGGATGTGAAGTCCTGACCCAAGTCCTTCTCGTAAATGGTCTAATGGGATTTTTTTTTAAACGGTTAGCTTTTCCTGACCAACACAATTATTTGTTATGAAAACTTTCACCTCTGTTCAGTTCCCTGGACTGGAAACCTTAGTTCCCAACTCCTTCTCACTCCCACATCCCATCAGTTACTAAGTTGTAACTGAACCTTTCTTGTTCATTGTTTAAAATAATTTATTATATAACATTTGATAGAAAGAACACATTTAACATGTAATTTACAAAGCACAGTAATGAAATTCATTCCCTTCAAGGGTCACAGCCAGAATGTTATTAGTAACGTTGAAACTCTGTGCTTCTCCTCTGTTTTCTCTCCTTGACTTTTCTTCAGAAGTAACTACTATCCCTTTTACAAAAATACTTCTTATCACACATGCGTGCTTCCCTAAACAATAGTGCATTTATTTTTGAGTTTTCTAAAAATGGTATCATTCTGTTGTAGTTTCCTGGGTTCTGCTTCTATTCATTTAACATTGTATATCAGACTCATTTGTATTTCAATATACAGCTGCAGTTTACAAATATACCACAAATTATTTCATTCTTTTGTTGATTAACACTTCGGTTGTTTCTACTTCTGGCTAAAATGAACAAATCATTGCTTAAGTATTCTTGTAGCTGTCTCCTCGGGCACATATGCCAGCGATTTTGGGTATATACCAAGGAGCAGAATTGTGAATGTTTAATTTATAAGGTAATGCTGAATTGTTTCAAGAGTGAGTGTGCCAATTTCCATTCCATATATACACCTGTCAGTATGTATAAGAATTCCTGTTGATCTATATCATTCCCATACCTTGGAATGTTGGATACCTTGTTCTCTAACTTGGTCTTGTTAGACATTAATTTTTACATTACAGTGATTTCAAAGTGGTCTTGCATTGTGACTTTAATTTGTATTTCTCTGATTAATAGAGAGATCGAGTATGCTTCCATGTTTATTGGCCATTCGTATTTCCCATTCTGTGAATTGCACAATTTATGTTTATTGCACATTTTCCCATGGGGCTATCTTTTTATTTCTGATTTTAAGGAAGATCTTTATATATTCTGGAGGCTAATCCATATGTATTACAAAAAACTTCTCATGGTCTGTGGCTTGTCTTTTCACTCACATTCTAGTATTTTTTGATTAACAGAAGTTCTTAACTTTAATGTCGTTGAATTTCTCACTCTTTTAGAAAAATGAGTAGAGTTTTCTGTGTGTAAATAACAAGATTTAGAAATACCCTATATATTATTCTGTAAATGCTAATGCTTTGATTTTCACATTTGAAACTTTAACCCATCTCGAGTTGATTTTTTCACATATTGTGTGAGGTAAAGACCCAATTAATTTTTTCCTATTTGGATAATTAATTACCCCAGCACCCCACAACCATGCATTGAAGAACTCCTTTTTTCTAGTGATTTACAATGCTTCCTCTAGTCATCTCTTCAGAGCTATATACATGTGGATCTTTATCTGCCTTTCTATTCGGTTTCATTTATTTTTTATTTATCCCTATGCCAAGACTGCTTGCCTTCATCATCCAACTTTGTCATAGTCTTTGTTTATTTCAGAGAAAGTCCCTTCTCTCAGTTTATTCATTTTAAGTTTTTAAACACAAATTCTTGAGACCTTGCTTATATATATTGTATATATTTATTACATATTTATTTATATATAATATATGTTATGTGTATCTCTATTATATAATGTATATATGAAGAGTTCATAAAGTTCCACAAAAGCCTATTGAGATTTTAATCAGGATTTCATGTAAGTTGTAGATCAATTTTAGGAAAGCTGACATCTTTACAATGATTTTTTTTAATGAAACTTACAGAACTAAAGCTTTCAGTTTTACTTAGATCTTTGTTTTTTTTTTTAAAGGATTTTATTTATTTACTAATTTGACACAGAAAGATCACAAATAGGCAGAGAGGCAGGCAGAGAGGGAGGGAGAAGCAGGTTCCCCGCTGAGCAGAGAGCCGGATGCAGGCCTTGAGCCCAGGACCCTGAGACCATGACCAGAGCTGAAGGCAGAGGCTTAACCCTGAGTCACCCAGGCGCCCCTGTCATTGTTTTTTGTTTCTTTCTTTTTTTTTTAAATTTATTTTCAGCATAACAGTATTCATTGTTTTTGCACCACACCCAGTGCTCCATGCAATCCGTGCCCTCTCTAATACCCACCACCTGGTTCCCCCAACCTCCCACTCCCCGCCCCTTCAAAACCCTCAGATTGTTTTTCAGAGTCCATAGTCTCTCATGGTTCACCTCCCCTTCCAATTTCCCCCAACTCCCTTCTCCTCTCTAACTCCCCTTGTCCTCCATGTTACTTGTTATGCTCCACAAATAAGTGAAACCATATGATAATTGACTCTCTCTGCTTGACTTATTTCACTCAGCATAATCTTTTCCAGTCCTGTCCATGTTGCTACAAAAGTTGGGTATTCATCCTTTCTGATGGAGGCATAATACTCCATAGTGTATATGGACCACATCTTCCTTATCCATTCGTCCGTTGAAGGGCATCTTGGTTCTTTCCACAGTTTGGTGACCGTGGCCATTGCTGCTCTAAACATTGGGGTACAGATGGCCCTTCTTTTCACTACATCTGTATCTTGTGGGGTAAATACCCAGTAGTGCAATTGCAGGGTCATAGGGAAGCTCTATTTTTAAGTTCTTGAGGAATCTCCACACTGTTCTCGAAAGTGGCTGCACCAACTTGCATTCCCACCAACAGTGGAAGAGGGTTCCCCTTTCTCCACATCCCCTCCAACACATGTTGTTTCCTGTCTTGCTTATTTTGGCCATTCTAAGTGGTGTAAGGTGATATCTCAATGTGGTTTTAATTTGAATCTCCCTGATGGCTAGTGATGATGAACATTTTTTCATGTGTCTGATAGCCATTTGTATGTCTTCATTGGAGAAGTGTCTGTTCATATCTTCTGCCCATTTTTTGGTATGATTGTCTGTTTTGTGTGTGTTGAGTTTGAGGAGTTCTTTATAGATCCTGGGTATCAACCTATTGTCTGTACTGTCATTTGCAAATATCTTCTCCCATTCCATGGGTTGGCTCTTTGTTTTCTTGACTGTTTCCTTTGCTGTGCAGAAGCTTTTGATTTTGGTGAAATCCCAAAAGTTTATTTTTGCTTTTATTCCCTTTGCCTTTGGAGACATATCTTGAAAGAAGTTGCTGTGGCTGATATTGAAGAGATTACTGCCTATGTTCTCTTCTAGGATTCTGATGGACTCTTGTCTCACGTTGAGGTCTTTTATCCATTTTGAGTTTATCTTTGTGTATGGTGTAAGAGAATGGTCGAGTTTCATTCTTCTACATATAGCTGTCCAGTTTTCCCAGCACCATTTGTTGAAGAGACTGTCTTTTTTCCACTGTATATTTTTTCCAGTTTGTCAAGTTTATTTGCCCATAGAGTTGAGGATCCATATCTGGGCTCTCTACTCTGTTCCACTGGTCTATGTGTCTGTTTTTATGCCAGTACCATGCTGTCTTGGTGATCACAGCTTTGTAGTAAAGCTTGAAATCAGGTAACGTGATGCCCCCAGTTTTATTTTTGTTTTTCAACATTTCCTTAGCGATTCGGGGTCTCTTCTGATTCCATACAAATTTTTGGGTTATTTGCTCCAGCTCTTTGAAAAATACCGGTGGAATTTTGATCAGAATGGCATTAAAGGTATAGATTGCTCTAGGCAGTATAGACATTTTAACAATGTTTATTCTTCCGATCCAAGAGCATGGAATGATCTTCCATCTTTTTGTGTCTTCTTCAATTTCTTTCATGAGTGTTCTGTAGTGCCTTGAGTACAGATCCTTTACCTCTTTGGTTAGGTTTATTCCCAGGTATCTTATGGTTCTTGGTGCACCCCAAAACTACTAGAACTCATACAGCAATTCAGTAACGTGGCAGGATACAAAGTCAATCTACAGAAATCAGTGGCTTTCTCATACACCAACAATGAAAATACAGAAAGGGAAATTAGAGAATCGATTCCTGTCATTGTTTTTAAAAAATTTTTTTTATTTTTAATTTTTTTGATCTTTGTTATTGTGTTAATGTAACATTTTAGAATTGTTAGATTTGTTACTAGGTACTTGCGATTTTTATGGTTATTGTTATTATTGTCTTTATTAAATTGTGTGTTAAAATTGTTTATTTCTGGTGTATGAAAATGCAGTTTATTTTTTTTTAAGATTTTATTTATTTGACAGAGAGAGCGCGAGAGAGGTATCACAAGCAGGGGGACTGGGAGAGGGAGAAGCAGGCCTCCTGCTGAGCAAGGAGCCTGATGTGGGGCTTGATGTGGGGCTCGATCCCAGGACCCTGGAATCAAAACTGAAGCCAAAGGCAGACGCTTAATGACTGAGCCACATGGGCACCCCAATTTTTTTGGTATAATTAACTTATATCTAGTTGCCAAATTCTCTTGTGAATTCAGTAGGTTTAATTAATCTGACATTATATTCTTTTAGATCATAGACAATCATATAAAATCAATGACCTTTTTATTTCTTCCTCTTCGATCCTTTTAATTATTTTCTTATCATACTGTACTAACTAGAACCTCCAGTAGAACTTTATTTTTTATTAATTTTATTTTTTAAGATTATTTATTTATTTATTTGGCAGAGAGAGAGAGATCACAGGCAGGGAGGGAGGCAGAGAGAGAGGGGGAAGCAGTCTCCCTGCTGAGCAGAGAGCCCCATGTGGGGCTTGATCCCAGGACCCTGAGATCATGACCTGAGCCGAAGGCAGAGGCTTAACCCACTGAGCCACCCAGGCGCCCCTCCAGTAGAATTTTAAATAAGAGTTTGTTCTTGGAGCACCTGGCTGGCTCAGTCAGTAGACCATGTGACTCTTAATTTTGGGGTTGTAAGTTCGAGCCCCACATTGGGTTAGCAATTACTTAGAAATAAAATCTTAAAGAGGTGCCTGGGTGGTTCAGTTAGTTAAGTATCTGCCTTCAGCTCGGGTCATGATCCCAGGGTCCTGGGACTGAGACCTGAGTCTACCTGGCTTCCTGCTCATCAGGGAGTCTGCTTCTCCTTCTCTCTCTGCCCCGCTCCACCGCCCCTTCTCCACTGCTTATGCACCCTCGCTCAAATAAACATATAAAATCTTTAAAAAATAAAATCTTAAAAAAAGTCTTGGGAGGAGACTTAGACAGTCTGGTGGGACAATGCTTCATTCCCCGTCAGGTGAAGGATCACCTGTTCCTGCTGTAGTCAGCAGGGGTCCCAACGACCTGCTTGAACTCTCCCCAGAAATAGGCATGGCACCTGGTGGATATGCGGGCTCCTAAGGCTGTCTGGCTGCCTGCAGTAAAAGCTAAAGGCTTGGAGATTTCCAGAACATTTACTCACTGCCAAGGGCACATGTTGATGGAAATGAACTTCAGAAAACAAACTACATGGACTTCACAAAACAAAACAAACTCCACCCACAAAGCTCTACAGCACAGGACAGGCTCTGTAGTCCAGTTTAACAAGAATAGCTTTGGTGTCACGCTCAGCTCTCCTCCGACCATCCGTCCACGGCTGATGCCAAGCCACAGCACTGATGTCTCCCTGCCTTTCAACACCTTGAGCCCAGTCATGAAGATGGAACCTCTGAATAACCTGCGGCTGGCTGTGAAAATAACACCGAGGTCTTCTACTTAGGCTGCCTCATCCCATTCAAGGTGCTTTTTGTAGAAGATGGCAAAATGGATTGCGGGGTCTTCCTTGCCACATGGAAGGATATTCCCGATGAAAATGAACTTCAGTTTCAGATTAAGAAATGTCATTTAAATAATGGCACTGTTTCCAGCAAATTGCAAAACAACAGTGCTTATACTATTGCCAAGAGGAATGTGGAAGGGCAGGACATGCCGGACAAATCCCTGAAGCTCACTAATGGTGTTTGGTTTTTGGCTGAGCTACTTAGTATCCAGCCAGGAAACCCAAATTATATGCTGTCGCGGAAGTCGAGCTCCTGGGGTCCCTCAGTACATCTTCCAGGTCTAGGACAGCATTTTGAAAAATCAGTAGACTGGTCTAGGGCCCTCTGCCCGCTCTGTGATTGGCGCAAACCAAGGATTCTTAACTGACAGAAATTGTATTGCTGTATAGAATCTGAACACAAAAGCGCTGAGGCCGGCCACCAAGGTAGTGACGAGTCTAACCTGTGCTAACATTAGGGAACAACTTGTTGGATAGTTCAGCTTTGTGTCAATATTTGTAACCACTGCTTGGATCACCTCCCACATCCTGCTACCTGTTGCTGTGATCTGTCCTTACTTGTGAGCTTCTCCATAGCGTGCCAGTGGCTAGCATTTTTTAAGTGTGCTTTGATATTTTGTCATGGAGCGCTCATTTCAAAAACAGAAGAAGACAAAAAATATTGAAGCGAGGAAAGTGTCATTGAAAAAAAAGTGTTTGTTCTTGCTTGTACATTCAATGCTTCCTATTTTTCACAAGTAAGCATGATTGGCTATAATTTTTTTGGTAAAAAATTTATAAGTTTACAGAAGCTTCCTCATTTGCTAAGAGATTTTTAAAAAATTTGTGAATGTTACATTTAAAAGACATGAATAGGTATTGAATTCAATGACTTGAGAAATCTTTACATAAATATAGACTCAATGAATTATTACCATATTGTATTATTCCAAAGTTCTATAGTCATTTTGGGATTTTAGGAATTATAGAGAAGCTAGCTTCAATGAACAATATAATTACTGTCAATAATCTTAATTTATCAGAGAAATGTGGCAGCCTAAAATTTTACCAGATTGTGGATGTAAGGTAACTTTGCAGTCTACATAATTTGTGCTAGTGACTAAGATTAAGAAAACCCTTTTATAAAGACACTAATTATTAAATTAAATTATTAAATTTAAATATTATTAAATTTAAATATTAAATTATTAAATTTAAATATTATTAAATTTAAATATTAAATTTATTAAATTTAAATATTATTAAATTTAAATTTATTTAAATTATTATTATTAAATTTAAATATTAAATTATTAAATTTAAATTTAAATATTATTATTAAATTTATTATTAAATTTAAATTTAAATTTAAATTATTAAATTTAAATATTAATTACATAAAATTATTTAAACACCCATTTGCGCATATATATATACATTTACATGCTGTTAAATAATGGCAAAGGTAGCAACTATGTCTCTAAAGCAAGTGTATGTAATTTAGTAGGTTTCATTTAATCTAGCCTTTTAGAAAGAAAAATCTAAAGTCTTACCTAAGCTATAATGCTACATTTGCTGTTTTATTTTATACTGTGGGAAAACCTGGAGAAATATTAGAGAAATCTTGTATATCTGAAATTCACACACCATTTCTTTAATCCAAGGGAACTTGTATTAAAATTTAATTCTTACATTTATTTTGCCCTCATAACTTCTATTTTTGGGTTTTCAGATGTTAGGATCCCAACAAGAAGGTTTTCAATAAAATATCTTTCAGTTTTTAATAATACATTTGAAAGGAGTTTAGACCTAGAATCTCCAAAGTTTCTTCTTGCTGGTTTTATTCAATTTACTTATTTCTTTTCTGTAAAAATAGATAGCAGATGCTACTTCTGAATGAAAAGGCTGGGGTTTCCTTGGGATCCTGAAGTCATCTTGAGTTCTTTACTCACCATCTTTTAGCTTTCTTGGGCACTCATATGGGAAAGGAAACCTTTACTTGTTGTCTGGTCACTCTAGATATTCATGATAGCCTTCTATTTCAAAGAAAGGAAAAGAAAAGAAGTAATTGAATTGGGGGAAAACGCCATCCCCAATCTCAGAATAAAACACATAAAACAGAGGTGCCTGGGTGGCTCAGTGGGTTAAGTCCTCTGCCTTCGGCTCAGGTCATGATCCCAGGGTCCTGGGATCGAGCCCCGCATCAGGCTCTCTGCTCAGTAGGGAGCCTGCTTCCCCATGTCTCTCTGCCTGCCTCTCTGCCTACTTGTGATCTCTGTCTGTCAAATAAACAAAATCTTTAAAAAAAGAAACCACATAAAACAGCTTGTTCTAGGATTTCCAGCACACCATACATTTATTCCATCCTCTACAGCAGCTGGTCCCTTGTCTTGATGAAGGGCTGCCACTGGGGCCCTATCTTTCTGTTCTCCTCTAATCTCTACTCTAGCAAAAGTTTTCTGGTACCCTGGGAATTCTTATCGCCTGATTCCTGCTGAGTGGCTTAATCTCAAATGTCACAAAGAAAGAACCCATTTGTCTCCAGGTAGGTTAATATCTATCTAAATCGATAAAATTTTCAAATAATTGCTAACATTTTCAAGAGGACAGAGTTTTAAAGGTTTATTTATTTATGAGAGAAGGGGGGGAGCCGGCAGAGATAGAAAGGGAGAAAGACTCTCCAGCAGACTCCCCACTGAGCATGGAGCCTGTTGTAGGACTTGATCTCATGACCCTGAAACCATGACCTGAAGGAAACCAAGACTCAGATGCTTAACCAGCTGAGCCACCCATGTGCTCCCAAGAGGGCAGAGTTTAAATAACTTTTCCTTTGAGTTGGATTACATAGGCTTTACCAGTTAAAAAAGTTCCTGTCCTGACTCCACTAACAGCATCTGGCAACCATTACTATGCAGCAAAAACTCCTGCTACCGCTCTTACATATTGGAAATTCTCTTGCATTCTGTTGGTTCTCAGCTCAAGTAACCCTAAGTTGTCTGGATCACATTAGCAGAAAGCACAAGTCATACCCAAGATTCAAAGGGAGGTGAACTCACCCTGGAGTCCTCAGTCTCTGCCCTTTGCTGCTTCTCACTTTAAGCTAGTTCAAGGCACTTTTGTTTGTTTGTTTGTCTAAAAAGGAACCAAATACTCTCAATCTCTTTGTTTGAATAAATGACCTAACAGAAGAAGAAACGTCATATGCAGATGTTTCAGTAAGAAGAAAAAACAGCTGATAGAAGGAATCCAAACCATTTGGTATTGCCAACCCTGGACCAACAGCAGGGGGCGCCAAAGGATCTTAACCATATCATACAGGGATCTTCTTTCTCCTTTGAGGAATACAACTTTCTTTAAAAAATATATGTTGTTTGTTGTGAGCATTTTTGTGGGCTTCTCTTCTACTATTTCGAGTGGGGAAAATTCTGCAGGAATCATTCCAGTAAATTCGTATAATAAATGGTTCTGGATTTCTAGCTGGATTCTAGAAACTACTCTTTTCTGTGTTCCAGTATCTTGATCTTTTCTTCACCCAAGCAATTGCTTTTTCTCTGAGAATTTATTTGTAGCACCATAATTGTTCGGAATCTCGTTGACACTCCTCTATCCCCACCAAGTACCATTTTGCTAACAGTTTGGGTGGCACAAAGGTGTACCCTTTGGTATTTTCTTTTGAGAGCTTTGACTGGGTAAGCAGGTTTCCTGTTGCTATAACAGTGTTTACCCATCTTTAAAAGCCAACGTGGAAAAGCCTGTTGGGGTCCGTTATTAAAGGAATGAGACTGAGACAAAGTGAAAGTTATGTAAAGCTTTATTCTATGCCAAGCATTAGAAGTCAGACTGACTGGCCAGGGGAACGAGACTGAGACAACGTGAAAGTTATGCAAAACTTTGTTCTATGCCAAGCATTAGAAGTCAGACTGACCGGCCAGGGCGGCCTCCGAAGAGAGTGACCACCCCCAGCATACAGGCTCAAGAATCCACTGACTGGTCAGGGCCGCCTCTAAAGAGAGCGACCACGCCCAATCTCACAGGCTACCTTTTATTGGGTAAAACTGCAACCCACATCTTGTCATTTTAACCCGCTGGGTTCGTGTGTCTTTTGCTGATTGGCTAGTTCCATCTGGTCTGGTGACTTGCTATTCAAGATTACCGCATACCAGGAAGTGTTACAAGTAGTACTTTCCAGGAAGGCTTAGTCTGTTAACATATTCAGTGTGAATAATAAGATGGTCGTCCTTCCCAGGATGGAGTCATTTTGGTTTGGGCAAGACCTTCTCACTGTTACAAACAGTGCTTCGTACTGATTAGGTGTCTCCATCTGGCCTGACTTGTCCTTGTATTCTGGGCTCTGTTATCAGGAACTAGCCAACTACATTTTACTGGTTTCCTGGACTTGCTTCTAAGTAAGTTTCTCGGGGGTGGGGGGGTTAATTTAAGTTTACTGCACAAACAACAAAATGGCTATTTAACCAAGATGGAGTTGCTCTGGCTAAATAGGCCCTTACAAGCCACCACGACTTCTAACAATTGGAAAGCCATGCAACCCTTCATTTTCAGAACCCAAACCCTTTGGGGCACCTGGGTGGCTCAGTGGGTTAAGGCCTCTTTCTTTGGCTCAGGTCCTGATCCCAGAGTCCTGATCCCAGAGTCCTGGGATCGAGCCCTACATAGGGCTCTCTGCTCAGCAGGGGGCCTGCTTCTTCCTCTTTCTCGGCCTGCCTCTCTGCCTACTTGTGATCTCTGTCAAATAAATAAATAAAATCTTAAAAAAAAAAAAACAAGACCCCAAACTTCATGAGCATCTGTGACATCCAGAGGATGGAAGAGATCATCTATTAACTTTTCTATACTGTTGCCCCTTTCTCTACAGAGTCTTACATGGGTACAGATAAGTCCCTATTTCTTGGTTTTCTTCCATACGTTCTTTTGATTCCTTTTTGTCCCTTCTTACTGTTCAGGTGACTTCCTGCCACATTACTGGAGCTGATGGGGTATTATGTAGTAACAGGTTTGCGGATAATAATTCCATTTCATTTTTGAATGACTAGCTTCTTTCTACTTCAGGAGAGCAGCCGTAAGTTTCAGGTCAGGGAGGATCAGACTTGTTGAGCCACTGAGTCTCCTGGGAAAATCCTCATAGTAATCTGTGAGGCGCACACATCTCTTACTCCTGCAGTCTGACCTTCTGGCTCCTCTTCTCTGTCTGTTGTTACTCCTATTGGTAGTTTACTTTATCGTACAGAACAATTTAGTTGTCTTGTTCTTTACAGTATTCTTCAAGATCAGCTCAAGAGGACTCTCCTTTGAAGATGTGAAAGACTAATTAAGCTATTTGCATAAGCAAAAGGATTCTCTCTCTACCTCAGAACTTTTTTAGTAATATTCTTTTCTTCCTGTTGTATTCCTGTGTGGTTTTACTTGAAAAGCAGCCAAATGATAAATACATATGTAAATACCCTGTCTCTTCCGTTGTATCTGATTAAGATGTAATAAGTTTCCACCTGTTAGGATGTTGTGGTTTGTCCTGGGTATCTTTGCAGGCAGAGAGATTGGCAGCATTTTCTGCTAATGATACATTCGTGGATGATAAGTTTCTTCTGTTCTTAAATTTGGCATTTGTTAATTGCTGAAATCATATGCCCTTAAAGCTAAAATATCAATTACCTAAGCAATATTCTCAAAAAGAGCTCTTTTTATACAAGATCATTTCTCTTAAGTGTCCAGTACAGTGTTACTCATTCAATAAAACATGAGTTGAGCAACTAGTATGTTATAGACATTGGAAATACAGAGCCCCTCCCCTCCACATCTAGTTTAGGAGATTAAGTGGCGCATAAAAAATGAGTTAAAAATTTTAGGCACTCTGGTAGCAGTACATGGAGGTAAAATAGGGAATATAGGCTTTACTCCAACCTTTGGCCCTATGGGACCTCAGCAGATGTCTGCAGCCTGCAGGGGCCTTAGTTAACATCCCCAGGTGGGGAAGGATTCAAAGATAAAGAAAAGAGAGCCTGTTGACAGACTTTTTAGACATTGAAAGGAGGAAGAAATTTTGCTGTATTTTCAGTGTTTTCAAGCAGGTCCGCAGGCAGGACTTTAAGCTGCATCAAAACTCCATGTGCAATGCAGCACCCCTGTGGGAGCACCCAGCTTTGAGGTCTGAGTGCCAACCACAGATGGTTCAGATGCCCAGATTCTGTTCTTCTTTTATTTGATTTTGAAATGCCTTCTGGTTGGAGAGCAAACTATCCTAGCAGTAACCTTGGGTTTAAGTGGCTTAAGAATCACTGCCCACGAGAACTCAAATTGCTCTGGACTGGCTAATTACCTAAGCTCTGAGCAGAGGAGGATTAATCATGAAGCTAATAAAGCCTAACTTCCTGGCCTTGTACTGTATGGGCCCTTCCAAAGCCCTGGGAGGGGCCCCAACCCTGTGTTCACAAGGGCATATGGTTTGAGTGTGCCATTTTTAGGAATGAGGAAAAAAACCCATCAATTTGGGGAAGTTCTTTCTTACCCAAAGGCCATGAAAGTAATTAAAGCCTGAGCATGGAGCCCTAAATCCAGGAATCAGGTTTGCTCAGGAAACCAAGAAGCAATGGAAGAGGTTTAAAGCACACAATGTCTTTTCATTAATATGGGAATGTGGAAGGATAAAAATAAAGTCAAAGGTGATAAATTGAGTAACCAGGCAGAAAGGAGAGATGGTTAAGGATAAAGATCAAGATGTTGAGAGATGAAAGCAGAGAAATGGGGGCATGGCTATTAGCACAGACTGGGGTAAAAGGAAAAAGGAGGTGCAGCCAAGTCCAGTTACTCTTAAAAGGGGGTTTTCCATCTAGTTGTCAGTAAGTCAGAAACCAAGAAACCAAGTCAGTAAGTCTGGGAACCAACAGAGTCCAACAGAGGAAGCACACTGAGATCTGAGAGAGCAGCTTGGAATGAATACAGAAGAAGAAACCTGGATGCAGAAAACTATGAAGAAGCACCTTCTTCACATGGCAGACTCCATCTTCTTTCCAAGTCTTCTTTCTCCTTGACATCAATCAGAATAGACTACATTATGCTGCTGGAACAAATTAACACAAAAGTCTCAGTAGTTCACGCACATGAACACACACACACACACACACACACACACACACACACACACACTTATTTATCACCATGCTAAAATCTGCTGTGGTCAGTGGAGGGCTCTGTGCTTCTTAGGAACTCAGGGACCCAGGCTGACTGAAGGCTCTGCCATCTTGTTAATGTCCCTTCTGGAACATGCAGATTCCAGGGCAAGAAATTGAGAGACTAGAGAGGCATACCTGGACTTCTCACTACCTCCACTGGGAAGGGGCACACGTGATACCTACCTGCATTTCATTGGCCAGAACTAGTCATTAGTGCCTAGTACAGGGAATATTAGATGGTTATTTCCTGTCTATGCCATACCCTTCAAACTTTTGATAGCACTGCTGTCAGTTTTTTTCTTGGAGAAGCTTGTGAGGTATAGAAATTGAACACATTTGAACTTCCCCAGAGTGGGTGTTGAAGACATTTTTATCTGATTCCTCTAATTGGTGGGATCTTTGATGTCTCACCTCCAATTTAGTCTGTGCTGAATGTGATTAGTCAGATTTGTGTCTTCCCTGTTTCCTAGCTTCCACGAAACCCAATAGTTATGAACTGCAGGTTTTTTTCATCTTTGTTCATGTATCCAATTCTTTTCTTTCTTTCTTTCTTTTTTTTAAAAGATTTTATTATTTATTTATTTGAGAGAGAGCATAAGCAGAGTGAGTAGCAAAGGGAGAGGGAGAAGCAGACTTCCTTCTGAGCAGGGAACCGGATGTGAGGCTTGATCTCTGGAGCCTGGGATCATGACCCGAGCCAAAGGCAGACACTTAACTGACTGAGTATGCAGGCACCCCTCCATTTCTTTACCCAATATTTATTAAGCTTTTACTATGCAGCTTTACTTGGTCTTAAAGAGACATTGAAGAATAAGACACAGTCCCTGCTCTCAAGAAGTTTCCAATTTGGAGACAGTAAACACATTTGTACAGATTAATTAGACACAGCAGTGATTTCCTTTTTTTTTTTTTAATTTATTTTCAGTGTAACAGTATTCATTGTTTTTGTACCACACCCAGTGCTCCATGCAATCCGTGCCCTCTCCAATACCCACCACTTGGTTCCCCCAACCTCCTACTCCCACCCCTTCAAACCCTCAGATTGTTTTTCAGAGTCCATAGTCTCTCATGGTTCACCTCCCCTTCCAATTTCCCTCAATTCCCTTCTCCTCTACATCTCCCCTTGTCCTCCATGCTATTTGTTATGCTCCACAAGTAAGTGAAACCATATGATAATTGTGTCTCTCTGCTTGACTTACTTCACTCAGCATAATCTCTTCCAGTCCCGTCCATGTTGCTACAAAAGTTGGGTATTCATCCTTTCTGATGGAGGCATACTACTCCATAGTGTATATGGACCACATCTTCCTTATTCATTCGTCCGTTGAAGGGTATCTTGGTTCTTTCCACAGTTTGGTGACTGTGAGCATTGCTGCTCTAAACATTGGGGTACAGATGGCCCTTCTTTTCACTACATCTGTATCTTTGGGGTAAATACCCAGTAGTGCAATGGCAGGGTCCTAGGGAAGCTCTATTTTTAAGTTCTTGAGGAATCTCCACACTGTTCTCGAAAGTGGCTGCACCAACTTGCATTCCCACCAACAGTGGAAGAGGGTTCCCCTTTCTCCACATCCCCTCCAACACATGTTGTTTCCTGTCTTGCTAATTTTGGCCATTCTAACTTGTGTGTTCAGGGAACAAAAGCTCCTGAGAGCGAACCTGAGCAGATTACTTAGCCTAGCCCCTGGCAACGGCAGTGCAGTTCTGCCTCAGGCAAAAACACTTAATAATCACTGCAATAGGTCTCTCCCCAAGAAGATCAGCAAGAACATCCAGCCAAGACCAAATTCCTTGATCAATAAGAATCGTGGAACTCCAGCACTAGAGGAATGCAGCACATGGAATCCTTGGCCTTTCTCCTATGATTCTTTAGTTTTTCAAAGTTAAATTTTTAAAATTTTCATTATTTTTTCTTTTTCTATTTTTTGAATTTTTCCTCTTTCCTATTTTAACCTGTTTTACTATTTTATCTTATCAATACCTTTTTAAAATAATTTTTTAAATTTATTTTCAACATAACAGTATTCATTGTTTTTGTGTCACACCCAGTGCTCCATGCAATCTGTGCCCTCTCTAATACCCACCACCTGATTCCCCAACCTCCCACCCCCCCACCTCTTCAAACCCTTCAGATTGTTTTTCAGAGTCCATATCTCTCATTGTTCACCTCCCCTTCCAATTTCCCCCAACTCCCTTCTCCTAACTCCCCATGTCCTCCATGCTATTTGTTATGTTCCACAAATAAATGAAACCATATGATAATTGACTCTCTATGCTTGACTTATTTCACTCAGCATAATCTCTTCCAGTCCCGTCCATGTTGCTACAAAAGTTGGGTATTCATCCTTTCTGATGGAGGCATAATACTCCATAGTGTATATGGACCACATCTTCCTTATCCATCCGTCCGTTGAAGGGCATCTTGGTTCTTTCCACAGTGTGGCAACCGTGGCCATTGTTCCTATAAAATTTGGGGTACAGATGGCCCTTCTTTTCACTACATCTGTATCTTTGGGGTAAATACCCAGTAGTGCAATTGCAGGGTCATAGGGAAGCTCTACTTTTAATTTCTTGAGGAATCTCCACACTGTTCTCGAAAGTGGCTGCACCAACTTGCATTCCCACCAACAGTGGAAGAGGGTTCCCCTTTCTCCACATCCCCTCCAACACATGTTGTTTCCTGTCTTGCTAATTTTGACCATTCTAAGTGGTGTAAGGTGGTATCTCAATGTGGTTTTAATTTGAATCTCCCTGATGGCTAGTGATGATGAACATTTTTTCATGTGTCTGATAGCTCTTTGTATGTCTTCATTGGAGAAGTGTCTGTTCATATCTTCTGCCCATTTTTTTTTCTGCCCATTTTTTGATATGATTTCTGTTTTGTGTGTGTTGAGTTTGAGGAGTTCTTTATAGATCCTGGATATGAATCTTTTGTCTGTACTGTCATTTGCAAATATCTTCTCCTATTCCGTGGGTTGCCTCTTTGTTTTCTTGACTATTTCCTTTGCTGTGCAGAAGCTTTTGATTTTGATGAAGTCCCAAAAGTTTGTTTTGGCTTTTGATTCCTTTGCCTTTGGAGACATATCTTGAAAGAAGTTGCTGTGGCTGATATCGAAGAGATTACTGCCTATGTTCTCCTCTAGAATTTTGATGGATTCCTGTCTCACGTTGAGGTCTTTTATCCATTTTGAGTTTATCTTTGTGTACTGTTATCAATAGTACAGATCAATAGTACAGATAGATTTTTAAAAATCTTTCTTAATTTTCATTTTTATAGTCACATTCTAACCCTTTATTGTATTTTACTTTATTTTTTGTATACATATAAATTTTTTTTTCTTTAAAATTTTGGGATACAGTTTCTTCTAATAGACTAAAATGTACGTTAAGTCTAGCATATGGCTTTTTTTAGTCTTCAGCCTGATCACATTCTCTCCCCTTTTTTTCATTTTTCAACCAACTTCTTATCAATTCCTTTTAATCTTTTTTTAAAAAATATTTTATTTATTTATTTGACAGAAAGAGATCACAAGCCGGCAGAGAGGCAGGCAGAGAGAGAGGAGGAAGTAGGCTCCCTGCCAAGCAGAGAGCCTGATGTAGGACTCGATCCCAGGACCCTGAGATATGACCTGAGCTGAAGGTAGAGGCTTAACCCACAGAGCCACTCAGGCGCCCTTATCAATTCCTTTTTAAAAATCTTTTTAAATTTTCATTTTTACAGTCATACTTCATCCCTTCATCATGTTTACCCTTATTTGTGTGTGTGTGTGTGTGTGTGTGTGTGTGTGTGCATGTATTTTTTCTTTCTTTAAAATTTTGGGAGGCAGTTTCTCCTAACAGACCAAAATACGCTCAAATAAAATATGTGGCTCTGTTTTAGTAACCAGCCTAATCATACTATTTTTTTCTTTCTTCTTCTCCTCCCCCCCACCCCAGTTTCAGGCCTCCTCTGATTTGGTTAGTGTATATTTTTATGGGGTCATTGTCACCCTTTTAGCGTTCTGTTCTCTCACTCATCTATTCTTCTCTGGACAATATGACAAGGCAGAAAAACTCACCTCAAAAAAGAACAAGAGGGGGGAGGAGTCAAGATGGCAGAGAAGTAGCAGGCTGAGACTACTTCGGGTAGCGGGAGATCAGCTAAATAGCTTATCTAAAGATTGCAAACACCTACAAATCCAACGGGAGATTGAAGAGAAGAAGAACAGCAATTCCAGAAACAGAAAATCAACCACTTTCTGCAAGGATCTCTTCTGATTTGGCTAAAGCATATTTTCCTGGGGTTGTTGCCACCCTTTTAGTATTTTACTTGCTCCTTCATAAACTCTTATCTGGACAAAATGACAAGGCGGAAAAATTCACAACAAAAAAAAGAACAAGAGGCAATACCAAAGGCTAGGGACCTAATCAATACAGACATTGGTAATATGTCAGATATAGAGTTCAGAATGATGATTCTCAAGGTTCTAGCCGGGCTTGAAAAAGGCATGGAAGATATTAAAGCAACCCTCTCGGGAGATATAAAAGCCCTTTCTGGAGAAATAAAAGAACTAAAATCTAACCAAGTTGAAATCAAAAAAGCTATTAATGAGGTGCAATAAAAAATGGAGGCTCTCACTGCTAAGATAAATGAGGCAGAAGAAAGAATTAGCGATATAGAAGACCAAATGACAGAGAATAAAGAAGCTGAGCAAAAGAGGGACAAACAGCTACTGGACCACGAGGGGAGAATTCGAGAGATAAGTGACACCATAAGACGAAACAACATTAGAATAATTGGGATTCCAGAAGAAGAGGAAACAGAGAGGGGAGCAGAAGGTATATTGGAGAGAATTATTGGAGAGAATTTCCCCAATATGGCAAAGGGAACAAGCATCAAAATCCAGGAGGTTCAGAGAACCCCCCTCAAAATCAATAAGAATAGGTCTACACCCCGTCACCTAATAGTAAAATTGACAAGTCTTAGTGACAAAGAAAAGATCCTGAAAGCAGCCCGGGAAAAGAAGTCTGTAACGTACAATGGTAAAAATATTAGATTGGCAGCAGACTTATCCACAGAGACCTGGCAGGCCAGAAAGAGCTGGCATGATATATTCAGAGTACTAAATGAGAAAAACATGCAGCCAAGAATACTATATCCAGCTAGGCTATCATTGAAAATAGAAGGAGAGATTAAAAGCTTCCAGGACAAACAAAAACTGAAAGAATTTGCAAATACCAAACCAGCTCTACAGGAAATATTGAAAGGGGTCCTCTAAGCAAAGAGAGACCCTCAAAGTAGTAGATCAGAAAGAAACAGAGACAATATACAATAACAGTCACCTTACAGGCAATACAATGGCATTAAATTCATATTTCTCAATACTTACCCTGAATGTTAATGGGCTAAATGCCCCAATCAAAAGACACCGGGTATCAGAATGGATAAAAAAACAAAACCCATCTATATGTTGCCTACAAGAAACTCATCTTACACCCGAAGACACCTCCAGGTTTAAAGTGAGGGGGTGGAAAAGAATTTACCATGCTAATGGACATCAGAAGAAAGCAGGAGTGGCAATCCTTATATCAGATCAATTAGATTTTAAGCCAAAGACTATAATAAGAGATGAGGAAGGACACTATATCATACTCAAAGGAACTGTCCAACAAGAAGATCTAACAATTTTAAATATCTATGCCCCTAACGTGGGAGCAGCCAACTATATAAACCAATTAATAACAAAATCAAAGAAACACATCGACAAGAATACAATAATAGTAGGGGATTTTAACACTCCCCTCACTGAAATGGACAGATCATCCAAGCAAAAGATCAACAAGGAAATCAAGGCCTTAAATGACACACTGGACCAGATGGACATCACAGATATATTCAGGAACATTTCATCCCAAAGCAACAGAATACACATTCTTCTCTAGTGCACATGGAACATTCTCCAGAATAGATCACATTCTTGGTCCTAAATCAAGTCTCAACCGGTATCAAAAGATTGGGATCATTCCCTGCATATTTTCAGACCACAATGCTCTAAAGCTAGAACTCAATCACAAGAGGAAATTTGGAGAGAACCCAAATACATGGAGACTAAACAGCATCCTTCTAAAGAATGAATGGGTCAACCAGGAAATCAAAGAAGAATTGAAAAAATTTATGGAAACAAATGATAATGAAAACACAACAGTTCAGAATCTGTGGGACACAACAAAGGCAGTCCTGAGAGGAAAATATATAGCGGTACAAGCCTTTCTCAAGAAACAAGAAAGGTCTCAGGTACACAACCTAACCCTACACCTAAAGGAGCTGGAGAAAGAACAAGAAAGAAACCCTAAACCCAGCAGGAGAAGAGAAATCATAAAGATCAGAGCAGAAATCAATGAAATAGAAACAACAACAACAAAAAAAAACAATAGAACAAATCAACGAAACTAGGAGCTGGTTCTTTAAAAGAATTAATAAGATTGATAAACCCCTGGCCAGACTTATCAAAAAGAAAAGAGAGAGGACCCAAATAAATAAAATCATGAATGAAAGAGGAGAGATCACAACGAACACCAAAGAAATACAGACAATTATAAGAACATACTATGAGCAACTCTACGCCAACAAATTTGACAATCTGGAAGAAATGGATGCATTCCTAGAGACATATAAACTACCACAACTGAACCAGGAAGAAATAGAAAGCCTGAACAGACCCATAACCAGTAAGGAGATTGAAACAGTCATCAAAAATCTCCAAACAAACAAAAGCCCAGGGCCAGACGGCTTCCCAGGGGAATTCTACCAAACATTTAAAGAAGAACTAATTCCTATTCTCCTGAAACTGTTCCAAAAAATAGCAATAGAAGGAAAACTTCCAAACTCATTTTATGAGGCCAGCATCACCTTGATCCCAAAACCAGACAAGGATCCCAACAAAAAAGAGAACTACAGACCAATATCCTTGATGAACACAGATGCAAAAATTCTCGCCAAAATACTAGCCAATAGGATTCAACAGTACGTTAAAAGGATTATTCACCACGACCAAGTGGGATTTATTCCAGGGCTGCAAGGCTGGTTCAACATCCGCAAATCAATCAATGTGATACAACACATTAATAAAAGAAAGAACAAGAACCATATGATACTCTCCATAGATGCTGAAAAAGCATTTGACAAAGTACAGCATCCCTTCCTGATCAAAACTCTTCAAAGTGTAGGGATAGACGGCATATACCTCAATATTATCAAAGCCATCTATGAAAAACCCATCGCAAATATCATTCTCAATGGAGAAAAACTGAAAGCTTTTCCGCTAAGGTCAGGAACATGGCAGGGATGTCCGTTATCACCACTGCTATTCAACATAGTACTAGAAGTCCTAGCCTCAGCAATCAGACAACAAAAGGAAATTAAAGGCATCCAAATCGGCAAAGAAGAAGTCAAACTATCACTCTTCGCAGATGATATGATTCTCTATGTGGAAAACCCAAAAGACTCCACTCCAAAACTGCTAGAACTTGTACAGGAATTCAGTCAAGTGTCAGGATATAAAATCAATGCACAGAAATCAGTTGCATTTCTCTACACCAACAACAAGACAGAAGAAAGAGAAATTAAGGAGTCCATCCCATTTACAATTGCACCCAAAACTATAAGATACCTAGGAATAAACCTAACCAAAGAGACTAAGAATCTATACTCAGAAAACTATAAAGTACTCATGAAAGAAAGTGAGGAAGACACAAAGAAATGGAAAAATGTTCCATGCTCCTGGATTGGAAGAATAAATATTGTGAAAATGTCTATGCTACCTAAAGCAATCTACACATTTAATGCAATTCCTATCAAAGTACCATCCATTTTTTTCAAAGAAATGGAACAAATAATCCTACAATTTATATGGAACCAGAAAAGACCTCGAATAGCCAAAGGAATATTGAAAAAGAAAGCCAAAGTTGGTGGCATCACACTTCCGGACTTCAAGCTCTATTACAAAGCTGTCATCATCAAGACAGCATGGTACCGGCACAAAAACAGACACATAGATCAATGGAACAGAATAGAGAGCCCAGAAATGGACCCTCAACTCTATGGTCAACTCATCTTCGACAAAGCAGGAAAGAATGTCCAATGGAACAAAGACAGCCTCTTCAATAAATGGTGTTGGGAAAATTGGACAGCCACATGCAGAAAAATGAAATTGGATCATTTCCTTACACCACACACGAAAATAGACTCAAAATGGATGAAGGATCTCAATGTGAGAAAGGAATCCATCAAAATCCTCGAGGAGAACACAGGCAGCAACCTCTTCGACGTCAGCCGCAGCAACATCTTCCTAGGAACATCACCAAAGGCAAGGGAAGCAAGGGCAAAAATGAACTTTTGGGATTTTATCAAGATCAAAAGCTTTTGCACAGCAAAGGAAACAGTGAACAAAACCAAAAGACAACTGACAGAATGGGAGAAGATATTTGCAAACGACATATCAGATAAAGGGCTAGTGTCCAAAATCTATAAAGAACTTTGCAAACTCAACACCCAAAGAACAAATAATCCAATCAAGAAATGGGCAGAGGACATGAACAGACATTTCTGCAAAGAAGACATCCAGATGGCCAACAGACACATGAAAAAGTGCTCCATATCACTCGGCATCAGGGAAATACAAATCAAAACCACCATGAGATATCACCTCACACCAGTCAGAATGGCTAAAATTAACAAGTCAGGAAATGACAGATGCTGGCGAGGATGCGGAGAAAGGGGAACCCTCCTACACTGTTGGTGGGAATGCAAGCTGGTGCAACCACTCTGGAAAACAGCATGGAGGTTCCTCAAAATGTTGAAAATAGAACTACCCTATGACCCTGCAATTGCACTGCTGGGTATTTACCCTAAAGATACAAACATAGTGATCCGAAGGGGCACATGCACCCGAATGTTTATAGCAGCAATGTCTACAATAGCCAAACTATGGAAAGAACCTAGATGTCCATCTACAGACGAATGGATAAAGAAGATGTGGTATATATACACAATGGAATACTATGCAGCCATCAAAAGAAATGAAATCTTGCCATTTGCGATGACGAGGATGGAACTAGAGGGTATCATGCTTAGCGAAATAAGTCAATCGGAGAAAGACAACTATCATATGATCTCCCTGATATGAGGGAGAGGAGATGCAACATGGGGGGTTGAGGGGGTAGGAGAAGAATAAATGAAACAAGATGGGATTGGGAGGGAGACAAACCATAAGTGACTCTTAATCTCACAAAACAAACTGAGGGTTGATGGGGGGAGGGGGTTGGGCGAGGGGGTGGGGTTATGGATATCGGGGAGGGTATGTGCTATGGTGAGTGTTGTGAAGTGTGTAAACCTGGCGATTCGCAGACCTGTACCCCTGGGGATAAAAATATATGTTTATAAAGCTGTAAAAAAAAAAAAAAAGAAAGAAAGGATGAATCCCCAAGTTTTGTAGCAACATGGACGGGCCTGGAAGAGATTATGCTGAGTGAAATAAGTCAAGCAGAGAGAGCAATTATCATATGGTTTCACTTATTTGTGGAGCATAACAAATAGCATGGAGGACAAGGGGAGATGGAGAGGAGAAGGGAGTTGAGGGAAATTGGAAGGGGAGGTGAACCATGAGAGACTATGGACTCTGAAAAACGATCTGAGAATTTTGAAGGGGTGGGGGGGTGGGAGGTTGGGGGCACCAGGTGGTGGGTATTGTAGAGGGCACGGATTGCATGGAGCACTGGGTTTGGTGCAAAAATAATGAATAATGTTATGCTGAAAAAAATTAAAAAAATTAAAAAAAAAAAAGAACAAGAGATAGTATCAACTGCTAGGGACGTAATCAATACAGACATTAATAAGATGGAAGAAACCGGAGTTCAGAATTATGAGTATAAAGATGCTAGCTGGGCTTGAAGAAATCATAGAATCCCTTTCTGGAGAAATAAAATCCCTTTCTGGAGAATAAAAGAACCAAAATCTAACCAAGGTGAAATTTAAAAAGCTATTAATGAGGTGCAATAAAAAATGGAGTCTCTTACTGCGAGGATAAGTGAGGCAGAAGAGAGAATTAGTGATGTGGAAGACCAAAAGACAGAGAATAAAGAAGCTGAGCAAAAGAGAAACAAGCAACTACTGGACCATAAGGGGAGAATTTGAAAGATAAGTGATACCATAAGATGAAACAATATTAGAGTAATTGGGATCCCAGAAGAAGAAGAAAGAGAGAGGGGCAGAAGGTTTATTGGAGCAAAATTATAGTAGAGAATTTCCCTAATATGGCAAAGGGAACAAGCATCAAAATCTAGGAGGCACAGAGAACCCCCCTCAAAATCAATAAAAATAGGTCCACACCCTGTCACCTAATAGTAAAACTTACAGGTCTTTGTGACAAAGAGAAAATCCTGAAAGCAGCTCAGGATGAGAGGTCTGTAATATACAATGGTAGAGATATTAGATTGGCAGCAGACTTATCCACAGAGTCCTGGCAGACCAGAAAGGACTGGCACAATATATTCTGAGCACTAAATGAGAAAAACTGCAGCCGAGAATACTATATCCAGCTAGGCTATCATTGAAAATAGAAGGAGAGAAAAAAGCTTCCAGGACAAACCAAAACTAAAAGAATTTGTAAACACCAAACCAGCCCTACAGGAAATATTGAAACGGGTCCTCTAAGCAAAGAGAGAGCCTAAAAGTAACAGACCAGAAAGGAATAGAGACAATATACAGTAACGGTTACCTTACAGGCATTACAACGGCACTAAATTCATATTTTTCAATAGTTATCCTGAATGTAAATGGGCTAAATGCCCTAGTCAAGAGACACGGGTATCAGAATTGATTAAAAAAACAAGACCCATCGACATGCTGTCTGCAAGAAACTCATTTTAGACCCAAAGACTCCTCCAGATTAAAAGTGAAGGGGCAGAAAACAATTTACCATGCTAATAGACATCAAAAGAAAGCTGGTGTGGCAATCCTTATATTATGCAAATTAGATTTTAAACCAAAGACTATAATAAGAGATGAGGAAGGACACTTTATCATACTTAAAGGGTCTGTCTGACAAGAAGATCTAACAATTTTAAATATTTATGCCCCTAACATAGGAGGAGACAATTATATAAACCAATTAATAACAAAATCAAAGAAATACATTGACAGTCATACAATAAGAGCAGAGGACTTTTACACCTCCCTCACTGAAATAGACCAATCATCTAAGTTAAAGATCAACAAGGAAATAAGCGCTTTAAATGACACACTGGACCAGATGGACATCACAGATATATTCAGAACATTCCTCTCCAAAGCAACAAGAATACACATTCTTCTCTAGTGCACATGGCACATTCTCCAGAATAGATCACATCCTGGGTCACAAATCAGGTCTCAACCAGTACCAAAATATTAGGATCATTCCCTGCCTATTTTCAGACCACAGTACTTTGTAACTAGAACTCAACCACTAGAGGAAAGTTGGAAAGAACTCAAATACATGGATGCTAAAGAGCATCCTACTAAAGAATGAATCATCCAACCAGAAAATTAAGGAAGAATTAAAAAAATTCGTGGAAACAAATAAAAATGAAAACACAACTATCCAAAATCTTTGGGATGCAGCAAAGGCAGTCCTGAGAGGAAAGTATATAGCAATACAAGCCTTTCTCAAGAAACAAGAAAGGTCTCAAGTATACATCCTAACCCTACACCTAAAGGAGCTGGAGAAAGAACAACAAAGAAGCCTAACATAGAAGAAGAAGAGAAACAATAAAAATCAGAGCAAAAATCAATGAAGTAGAAACCAAGAGGGCAGTAGAACATATCAAGGAGCTGGTTCTTGGAAAGGATTAATAAGATTAATAAATCCCTGGGGATACTTATCAAAAAGCAAAGAGAAAGGACCCAAATGAATAAAATCATGAATGAAAGAGGAGAGATCATAACCAACAACAAAGAAATAAGAACAGTTATAGAAACATATTATGAGCAACTATATGCCAGCAAATTTGGAAGAAATGGATGCATTCCTTGAGACGTATAAACTATCAACTGAACCGGTAAGAAACAGAAAACCTGAACAGACCCATAACCAGTAAGGAGATTGGAGCAGTAATAAGAAATCTCCCAACAAACAAGAGCCCAGGGCCAGACAGCTTTCTGGGGAATTTGTACCAAACACTTAAAGAAGAATTAATACCTATTCTCCTGAAACTGTTCCAAAAAACAAAATGGAAGGAAACTTCCAAACTCATTTTATGAGGCCAGCAACACCTTGATACCCAAACCAGACAAAGAACCCATCAAAAAGGAAAATTACAGACCAATATCCCAGATGAATATGGATGCAAAAATTCTCACCAAAATACTAGCCAATAGGATCCAACTGTACACTAAAGGATTATTCACCACACCAAGTGGGATTTATTCCTGGGCTGCAAGATTGGTTCAAAGTATGCAAATTGATGTGATACAGTACATGAATAAAAGAAAGAACAAGAACTATATGATACTTTCAATAGATACTGAAAAATATTTGACAAAGTACAGCATCCTTTCTTGATCAAAACTCTTCACAGGGTAGGGATAAAGAGTATGTACCCCAATATCATAAAAAGCATCTATGAAAAACCTGCAGCGAATATCATTCTCACTGGGGAAAAACTGAGAGCTTCTCCTCTAAGGTCAGGACCACGACAGGGCTGTCCACTATCACCACTGTTATTCAACATAGTATGAGAAGTCCTAGCCTCGGCAATCAGACAATGGAAAGAAAAGGCATCTGAATCAGCAAAGAAGTCAAAGACTCACTCTTTGCAGACGATATGATACTTTAAGTGGAAAACCCAAAAGACTCCACTCCAAAACTGCTAGAACTTATACAGGAATTCAGCACAGTGTCAGGGTTTAAAATCAATGCACAGAAGTCAGTTGCATTTCTATACACCAACAGCAAGACAGAAAAAAGAGAAATTAAGGAGTCGATCCCATTTACAATTGCACCCAAAACCATAAGATACCCAGGAATAAATCTAACCAAAGAGGCAAAGAATCTGTACTCAGAAAACTATAAAGTTCTCATGAAAGAAATTGAGGAAGACACAACAAAATGGAAGAATGTTCCATACTTATGGATTGGAAGAACAAATATTGTGAAAATACCTATGCTACCTAGAGCAATCTACACATTTAATGCAATCCCTATCAAAATACCATCAACTTTTTTTCAAAGAAATGGAATAAATAATCCTAAAATTTATATGGAACCAGAAAAGCCCCCAAATAGCCAGAGGAATGTTGAAAAAGAAAACCAAAGTTGGCAGCCTCACAATTCCAGACTTCAAGCTCTATTGCAAAGCTGTAATCATCAAGACAGTATGTACTGGCACAAAACAGACTGATCAATGGAATAGAACAGAGAACTGAGAAGTGGACCCTTAACTCTATGGTCAACTGATCTTTGACAAAACAGGAAAGAATGTCTAATGGAAAAAAGACAGTCTCCTCAACAAGTGGTGTTGGGAAAATTGGACAGCCACATGCAGAAGAATGAAAATGGACCATTTCCTTACACCACACACAAAAATAGACCGAAAATGGATGAAAGACCTCAATGTGAGAAAGGAACCCATCAAAATCCTTGAGGGGAACCCAAGCAGCAACCTCTTTGACCTCAGCCACAGCAACTTCCTCTTTGAAACATCACCAAAGGCAAGGCAAGCAAGAGCGAAAATGAACTACTGGGACTTCATCAAGGTAAAAAGCTTTTTGCAGAGCAAAGGAAACATTCAATAAAACCAGAAGACAATCCACAGAATGGGAGAAGATATTTGCAAATGACATAGCAGATAAAGGGCTTGTATCCAAAATCTATAAAGAACTTACCAAACTCAACACCGAAAGCATGAAGAATCCAATCAGGAAGCGGGCAGAAGACATGAACAGATATTTGTGCAAAGAAGACATCCAAACGGCCAACAGATACATGAAGAAGTTCTCAACATCACTTGGCATCAGGGAAATACATATCAAAACCACAGTGAGATACCACCTCACACCAGTCAGAATGGCTAAAATTAAAGAGTCAGGAAGTGACAAGTGTTGGCAAGGATGTGGAGAAAGGGGAACCCTCCTATGCTATTGTGGGAATGCAAGCTGGTGCAGCCACTCTGGAAAACAGTATGGAGTTTCCTCAAAAATTTGAAACGAGAACTAGCCTATAATCCAGGAATGACAATAGTGGGTATTTATCCCCCAAATACAAAAATACTACTGCAAAGGGATAAGTGCACCCTTATGTTGATAACAGCATTATTTCGGATAGCCAAATTATGGAGCTGAAGTGTCCATGGGTTGATGAATGGATAAAGAAGGTGTGGTATATCTACATAATGGAATATTACTTAGCCATAAAAATAATGTAACCTTGCCATTTGCAACAATCTGGATAGAAGTAGAGAGTATATTGCTACATGAAATATGTCAGTCAGAGAACACCAGGTGAATACCAAAGGATCTCATTCATATGTGGAATTTCAGGAACAAAACAAGTGCACAAAGGGAAAAGAAAAAGAGAGAGAGAGAGAAAGAGAGAAGGAGAGACAAACCAAGAAACAGACTCTTAACTATTGAGAACACAGGCTGGTTACCAGAGGGGAGGTGTGTGTAGGGAAATGGGAGAAATAGGGGATGGGGATTAAAGAGTACAGTTATCATGATGAAAACACATAAAATGAAAAAAAATCTTGGGAAGGTTTGGGAATTATCTATCTTTAGTGGACCTGAGAATGTCCTCTAGAGCGTAAATATGCACAAATGTAGTGTTTTCTATTTTTGTAACAGATTTCATCTTGCTCACTGGCAAGGGTTTTTGTATGGATTAAAAATTTCCAACTTCCAGTCCCGTCCATGTTGCTACAAAAGTTGGGTATTCATCCTTTCTGTGGAGGCATACCCAACTTTTGTA
The DNA here is from genome assembly GCF_902655055.1 of Lutra lutra. NCBI lineage: Eukaryota > Metazoa > Chordata > Mammalia > Carnivora > Mustelidae > Lutra > Lutra lutra. The sequence continues at coordinate 43,014,929 of NC_062285.1, forward strand.
GCAACATGGACGGGCCTGGAAGAGATTATGCTGAGTGAAATAAGTCAAGCAGAGAGAGTCAATTATCATATGGTTTCACTTATTTGTGGAGCATAACAAATAGCATGGAGGACAAGGGGAGATGGAGAGGATAAGGGACTTGAGGGAAATTGGAAAGGGAGGTGAACCATGAGAGACTATGGACTCTGAAAAACAATCTGAGGGTTTTGAAGGGGCAGGGTGTGGGAGGTTGGGGGAACCAGGTGGTGGGTATTGGAGAGGGCATGGATTGCATGGAGCACTGGGTGTGGTGCAAAAACAATGAATACTGTTACGCTGAAAAGAAATAAAAAAGTGTTTAAAAAATAAAAAGAATTTCCAACTTCCAATTTTCAATTAAAAGTTAACTCATGCTCTCCCACTGAAAACGTGTTCTTTAACTTTGCTCAGGTTCAGTGCAATAAACACTTGGTCAATTCCAGATGGAGACTCTCAGTTGGAGTTGGTTTTCTTTTTTTCAGGAAGAATTTCCCTGTTTTTCCTTCCAAAGCCAGGGGGACTTATTTTAATGGCAGTGGAGAAAGAATCTTGCTCTCCACTTAGTTTCTGCTTGTCTTCAATTTAATAGGTTTGATCTGGTCTAGTTTCTGGGCATCATTCACTGGATTTGTGGAGAAATGAATGAGACTAATTGAGAGCTGAGCTCTTTGCTAGATGGTGCTAACCATGCTGCAACAGGCTGCATAAGCCTGGGCTGCATCAGAGCCCACTTATGCCTCTGGTCCCTTGAAATGGGCTTTGCTAAAGGAGCCTTACCTAACCCTGAAACCATCCACATAAGGAATACAGATGAGTGAGTTGGATCTCCAATGCTTGGGTCAAACTACTCAATTAATAATTTCTTCTTAATGTTGTATAGATCTCTTTTAATTCAGAAGGACTTATTTTTTTGGTAAGGAATATTTTATATCATAGTGGGAATATTTTGTATCTTGGTCACTCTGTTTCTGGTAGCTCTTGACAACTATCGCTCATGCAAGAATGTTTAATTATTAAATTTCCAGAAAAGAGATTACTTAACCTCTTACGCCCGTTTCTCACAGACCAATTGGAAATCATAACACGGTGTCGCAGTACTGTTGTAACATACCACATTGTTTTACAATCCATAAGGCCAATCAAACAGGTATCCTAAGTCAAAACCCAAAATTCTTTCTGCTCTTTACTTCTATATTTTGTATTCAATATAAAAGATGCTGAATTAATTTTTTTTATAATTAAATAAATAACTTTATTTATGATACTTCAGATTTTATAAATGCCAACCATATAGCAATGAAAGTCCTAATAAATTTTAGCTGAGGCACAATCACCAATCAAGGCCCTTTGAAAAATCAAAGATAATAATAAAGTGTCAGGGGAGAGAAGTTTTGTTCTCCCAACAGAGAATTTAATAAATGAACTTCTCTGATCCTTTAAGGTTCATGTTGGGAAAACTCAGACTTTCTTTTAAGGTCATCCCCAATCAAGTAACTGATCGATCAACCCATATTTAGAAAAATAAACCCCGTAGTTTAAAAAAAAAAAGTATCAAATGCCTTTCATACCCAGGACATAATAAAACTTTGACACCAGAAGGAAAAACCTTTGTTTCTGTACCAGACCAGGGGTTAGCATAACCATCAGCCTGTGACTGAGTTCACCTGAATGTCCTCACCCACGCACTGTGATGCAGTTAAGAACTACACACTAATATCCTTTTATTCCCTGTGGCACAGGGAAGCCAATACTATCAATACCAGAGTCAATTGCAATGGTGAGGAGCAACTTTCTTGGTGAGGAGTGCAGATGCTGAAGTCTTCAAGCTGTCTGTGGTAGTTCAGTTAGACAAGTCACACATTTACAGAAATGGAGAAATGGTTAAACCTGAAAAGAATTCTGGTGGGTAGTTTAAAAATTTTGTCACTGTCCAGGGATGGTAGTAGAAGACAGGTGCAGATGGAGACAGATTCTGTTACGTGCACCTTTAACAGTAAAACAGTTCTCTGGATGTTTGGGAAATCTTAACAGATTTGGAATGAACAGATTTTCATAAAACCCAGAATTCCTAGTACATCAGGCAGCAGTTCTCAAACTTTTGCTCCTAGACCACGGAGCATTTACAAATGGAATCATCTGGATGGTGACCCCTCAGTCAATGTCTTTTTACATGAGGCTTGTTGAATAATCAGTTGAAAACTGAGCAGTCCGCTCACTCTGAGGAACTGGTGAGGGCAATGACAGACACTGGCTACTAGTTACTTTTATCATGGTAGTACTGGAATTTCATTGACTTGTAGTAGAAAATATTAATCCAATGAAAGAAATAAACAAAAAATCAAAACAACGACTGACAAAAAAGCCTGTTATTCTTGATGCTTTTCCAGTAATATAGTCAACCCCAGTGTGCATACAATTTACAAAAAGAAGGAAAAAAAAAAGTTTTTTTGCAGTGTTTGTCTTCTGTTTCAGACAACCGCAACTGTGTTGAAGTTGACCTGTTGGCATCTCAAAGAATCTGTGAAAAATGTAATTTTCCTTGAATACCAAAACAGGGACACAGAATAGAAATTTATAGTACAGCTTATTAGGAAATGACTTGTGGTTTCTCATCATGAGTGTCAAATAAAAGCACAAGAACTATTTTTATTCACAACCCAGTCTGGGGGCTAAAAGGAATGCAGTCTTTGGATACAGAGAAACCTGGTTTTCTGGAGTCCAGCTGTAAGACCTGGCTTGTCATCAGCCTTCCATACTATTACTGAAGCACAGAAACTCTGTTTCTGATTGGTTTACTTACCTCCTGGGAAGACAAAAGCAACTGACACTTTTTTTTTTTTAACTCATAACAGAAGGAAATGTGTGTTAGAAAAGACAGCATAGAGAAACTGTGGCTTCAGCTCACCCTGACCACGACACAGAGTCCACCGCTGTCAGTCCTGAATTACTCCTGCTGGTCAGGCTAATCATCAGGACAATCAACTTCTCCTTCCTACATTTCCTTATTCCAGATCAGGGTGTGAAAGTGGAGGCCGCCAAGAGTCCCCCAAGGCGTTCCATCAATGGAAAGCATACAGCAGCAACAGGATGGTACAGACGCCAATGACTCCGCCCAGGATGAGGGAGTCTCGCCGCTTCCTAAGATTGATCCGCTGGATCAGGCTGTTCACAGCAGGAAAACGATTGGCCAAAGTATTCATTTTGCTCTGAATCGACTTCAACATTCCTCTCTGGGAAGTCATATTTTCTTTTGTTGCCATAGCAATGCTTATTGTCTCTTCTATCAGACGATCTGAGTTTCGAAGGTGGTCATGTTCTTTCAAAAATAGTTCAGTTCTTCTGTTGTTTACTCCAGACCCACTTTTATATGACTCAATATCCTTTCGTACTGATCCCATGAGATTCTCCCTTTCCCGTATTGCCATAAAGTTTGCTTTGGTTTTATGGAATTCATGTGTATAATCCTGCAAAATATCTCTATGCCTCTGTAATGTATGCATCAGTGCAGCATTCAAAGATGGGACACCTGCACTGTTGGTATATTCTGCCATTTTATCATTTACTCCTGTAAGCCTTGCCAAAAGCTGTTCAATCTCAATTGCCATTGTTTCAAACATTCTGTCTTGGCTTGATCCATTTAAAAGGGGTGTTGTGTCAGAGCTATACCTGTCGCGTCTTCCATCTCGGGCACTGCTGTGACTGTAACTTGTACATAGTTTACTGAAGGAAACTAGTTTCAGGTCAAGTTCATTTTCCAGCTGTCGAGCCTGTTTCCTGAGATCTTCCCAATAATTGCTGGTTCCTGCAGCCATCTTTGTTGTCCAACGTCAGTCGGGATAGAAGAGTAGAGGCGATTGAATTAATATTTTTATAACAACATTTTCTTACTGTTACAGTTTTATGTGGTTTTAATTGGAAATGTGTCAAACGATAAATATGTAACATCCTGTCACCTTAGCCCTATCTGATTAAGGCTAGAGTAAGAGGCTTCATGGTCTTCAGCTGTCGATGTTGAGGTTTGTCTTCTGTATCTCGGGGTACACAGAGAAACCTGCAGCATCTGTATATTTTTGAAACTGGCTGTCTCATCACTGCTGTGGCAACAGGGCTGCATTGGTTTCTGGAATTTGGAATCGACTGTATTCATTGTGTTGTTTGACCCCTTGCTCACACCATGTAATGGTATTGTACGAAATATATTAATAGAATAGCGTCTCAAATTTTCCTCCCTTTCAGCTTTGAAGAGATTGTACACTGATATTTCCTCATGTGTCAAAGAAGATCTTATCTTTATTGGAGGGCAAGTAGGCTTACGTTGACCCTGTACCCTAGCTCTGTAGTACAGGGCAGTACGTGGAGACTGCACGCCAGCCCTGAGTTGAGCTCCTCCTTTCCAGCCCATCATTCCTTTGAACAGGGTCTGGAGCCCAGAACAGTGCATTCCCTCTGAGATTTCAGTGCTGAGGAAAGTGAGACCCTATGAAACTGGTTACACTAAATGCATGCCTTTGTTATCTTGTGGGAAGGGATGGTTGGACTCCAGCAAACCCTGTGTTCTAGGAGTCCAGGTAAAGGGTTTCTGGTGAGGATGTAGAGACTCAAACTGGGGAGGGAATGGTAATTCTGGGTTCCAGATGGAGGATAGCATCGACTCTGAGTGACCAGATCCTCATCCTAACTGTGGCACCTGAGATCAAATCCCGTTTCTCGGATTTATAATCAGCTATTTTCATTACAATGATAAGATGACAGACATAGGAGAAGACAGGGCTTACGTACAGTCATGGGACTTAGGAGTGGGAGAAACAGATGACAAGTGTGTGATGCTTGGGAAATTAAGAAGTAGCTACTAGAATATTTAGGGGAGATGTACATGTGTTCAATTGTTTTTTCTCCCTTTTAATTTACCTAAGTCTCAAGGACAAAGAATGGGCTTGGTAGGGACAGAGAACCTATATTTACTGAACTGGATGAGATGGATCCTTCTAGCGGAGAATGTGACAAGGCTGTGAACTGACTCACAGGGTTTGTCCCACTGAGAACTTCCTGTGTAGGATGGGGCAGGGCATGAGGCTGTCTCTGATGTTGTGTGCGGGGGTACTCTGGGGATGAGGAGGTCATAAAATGCTTCCTTCCGTATCTATGTGCTTAAATGCTGAGGGCCAGGGTGAGGGGGTCACAGGGTGGGTTTGTGTGTACTGAAGGGGTGCATTATGGGAACTCTGAGCTTGAGAGGGCATGAAGAATGGGGTGGTAGTGGTGTTACCAAGGTTGAGTTTTGAAATAGGAGGCTATATCTTGCATTTCCTTACTGCCTCTCTCACTATATCTACCCTGGGGTAACATGTGGGAACATCTCTGCTCCATGGGAACCAGAGTAAGGCAGCAATGGCTAAATGGGGTGCAAGTTGCTTTTGGCTTTCCCCTCAACTCATCTGGGCGTTCATTTTTGCCCCCACCTTTCCTCTTGGCCTTAGGTCTAAGGAGGTGAAGTGGGGGCTCACTGGTGCTTTCAGGCAGCATTTGCCCCCTTCTCTTTTCTGTTTCACATGCTTCTCCCTTGACCTTTACCCTTTGCAGCCACCCTCTAGCAAAAGACTTTCTCTCTTCCCTTTCTGTCTGGGGTGGTTCCCTTAAATTATATTTTATGTCTTTCTTAGCTGTGGTTTATAATACAACTGTGTTCTGATAGGAACCAAACCAAACTCTTAATATACAAAGGGGAAACATCTGAAGTTTAGAGAACCATAGTCTTTCGAAACTATTTTCTTTTTGAGACCTAAACATCTTATTTTGGTAGGCTAGAGTTGAACATTGTCTCCTTCATTCTCTATCTGTTGTTATAACAGCCTCTTTCTCACCTGAAGATCATTTGGTGACTAGCTGAAAAGGATAGTTCACATAAAATGAAATGCAATAAAAGAAAAGGGTAGCATAATTAAAAAGCCTCTTATGTCTAGACATTGAATCCATCTGGCTGTCTATCATCTGTCTATGTATGTATGTATGTATCTATCTATGTATCATCTATCTATCACCATCACCACCATCATCAATCATACCATATCTCTAGTCCATCCGTTTAATGTTTATGTTTCTATCTTCATTAATATCTTTCAGAGTTCAAACAACGGAGCTTTGAGATCTTAGTTAAAAGACCATTCTAGGACATTTGAACATGAAATAGATATTGTGACCTTGTTGAGAAACAAGTGATGACGTTTGACTTGGCTCAGGCAGCTTGCAATACCTGTCATTCCCAGTTCTGTCATCTTGTGGCGATCCTGTAACTGGCACACTTGCAACCAGGAACCTGGGCGCCGGCACAGAAGCTGATGTTCTCACACATTGGACAATTACACTGATACAGAAGTGGATTACAGTTTGACTTGAACATTTTTTTTTGTAAAAATTAATCATTTAAGTATTTGCAACTCAGAAGTCCAGAACCCAGTGAAGGCTATGTAAAGATTCCATATCTAGGTGAATGGAGGGTGGGCAGTGAACCTTGGGGGTTGGAGGGAATTTGTCAACACATGTCCTGTGCCTGAAATACTCCCCATTCCAGCCACTCTTAGAAAACATAGTGACTTAGACGTGGAGTGGGATGAAGGAGATAAATTTATTATTTTCTTTCTCCTCCTTCAAGAAAGTTTGGGTGATTTAGAGGAGAATGGAAGGATTTCCAGATACTTCAATGACAATATGATAAGAAACAATATTTTTGTCATTTAACTAATGATAAATTGCTCTTCTGCAAATATAAAATAATACCCTTTCTGGGCATTATTAAATGTAAGTAATCTGAAATGTGGACAAATTTATGTGAAAAGATTTTTAAGATAATGTTAATTAGATGAAAATGAATATGTGGAACTTTCTTTTTTTAAAATAATTAATTAATTTATTTATTTTAGATTTTATTTATTTGACAGAGATCACAGGTAGGAAGAGAGGCAAGCAGAGAGAGAGGAGGAAGCAGGCTCCCCGCTGAGCAGAGAGCCCAACGCGGGGCTCAATCCCAGGACCCTGGGATCATGACCAGAGCCGAAGGCAGAGGCTTTAACCCACTGTGCCACCCAGGTGCCCCTATGTGGAACTTCTTTTCCACCATCCTCCTTGTCCTCATTCTTTTCTTTCTTTTCCTTGCTGATGATTAGTGATAAATTATTACCATTAAGAGAGCTGTTAATGTGTTATTATTTTCAAGAAGAGGTTTACTGACTGTGACTTCTCAGGAAACGATTTAAAATTTAAGTCAGAGTAACATTTTTATTCATTTACACTGGGAAATGTAACTGTCAGATTAGCTGGGTGTTACCTAGATATGACCAAACATTTCTGCCTGTAACCTCTGGGTGGGGGAGGGGTTGGCATGAGATGATTGAAAACCTAGTTAATGAACAGAGGAAGCTAGATATTTAGTTGGAAGTTTTAATGGCCTCAAGCTCTACAAACTGACAAACCCACCTTTCCAACAAAGATGGATGGCACTTCCATTCCAACAAGACAATGTCGGATGGCTTTCAGGAGACCAGACCATAATATTGGTGAGTAAGGGGATCCTCTGGCTTCAATAAGCCCTGCAAAGGCATAGCCCCTGTTTGTTTTCGACAGCTCTCTTATGTTTCTGGAGTAGGATGTTAAAGCTGAAATTGCCACCGAGACATCAAAATGTAATAGATGGAAATTCTGAAGCCAGACAGCTAAATGCAGATTTACAAAGGTAATATATTAGATATGGTTCCATGGCAGTTGGCCCTGTTAAGGAGATTATGGATAGGAAAGAGATCATAGTGTCAAGAAAGGAGGAGTTTTTGAAGGAGGATTTGGACACTTTTGGTGCCTCAGTGCTGAAGCCAAATATTTTTCCTCAGTCCAGGGCAGTATGTTCAGTCCAACCTATGTGTCCTTGCTCCACATAACCTGGGGCTTCTCAAATCTTGATGTGCATAAGAATAACCTGGAAAGTTTGTGATAGCCAGATTCTAATTTAGTAGGTACTGGTGTGGTCTGAGAATTTTCAGTCTAACCACCTCCCAGGTGATGCTGATACAGCCTGTGTGTGGATGCACCTACTTTGAGGAGCCATGGTCTAAATTGCATCCCTACTTCCACAGCAAACACCAGGACTTCTCAGGGCCAGGGTTGCTTACTCTGTGTCCAATCTTAGGAGGATGTGTTGGGAAGTGGTCGATGCAGGTCTAGGAGCAGGCTGGGCTCCATTTGGGCAGGGAATTCCTGGTTCTGAGAACCCAGAGGTGGTCTAGTAGGGGACGGCGTGGACTCTGTCTTGGTAGGGTATTCACCTACCCCATGGGCTCTCCTACCTGCAGAAAGGGGCTGGCTAGGGGACAGCCATAGCACTGTCCTACAAAGTGCAGGATCCTCTGGACTGAGTCTAAGGGAGTTCTGCCTGGATATGGTCTAATTATTGCACTGAGCTTGTGTTTTCTGACTTAGAGTGACCTTGGACTGTGCCTTATTTAGTAGTGAGAAGTCCTGGGATCTGCCACGGGGGCAGAGAAAACTTTCCCTCTGAATTAATTTTAAGAAATGAGTCAAGTAAAAAAGTTTTCATTTCTTCATCAGCTGTGTTTGCTCAATATTCCATTTATGTTCCATGGCTGACTAATCTTTCTTAATGACATGGTCTTTACCAGGATTCATTCTACTTTTCCCTTAGGAAACCATGACATTCTGATTTATAATAAATACGTATTTGGTCATTCGGATGACCAAATACATATTTTTTCATATAGGTTTGTTTTTAATCTGCATTTTTGGGCTCACAGCTCCCAAAACCTTTGGGATAAGTGATACAAAGTGATAAAGGCATCTTTGTCATGTGAATGAGGTGGCTTTGGGAAAGCATCTAAGGAGGGAAACTGGTTTCCAGTGGAGACAACCATTGTGTTTAGAGTGTTGGAAGTTTTTGTTCCATCCCCTGACATCTGGGGGGAGGAGAGGAGCTGGAGGTTGAATCAATCACCAATGGCCAATGATATAATCAATCATGACTATGTAATGAAGTCTCCATAAAACCTGTTAACCTTAAAGAAACAAAACTGCCAGTTATTTTACTAGCAAAAGATGGTTTATTCAGGAGTAACAGGGAAATCATAATCTGGGACAAGGAACTTATGGCAAAACAATAAGCAAGTCTGCCAAAGGAGAGGAATGCTTTTTTACAGAAGAGAGTGGGAAGTTAGGAGGCAGTTATTAACAGAAAGTCCATTGGAGTAAACTGGGGGCTCTAAGTATGGTGGCTTTTCATTGGCTGAATGGTGACTGTCTCTTATTGGCTGGGCTGTTGCTGGGGAAGGAAGAAGCCTTCTTCCTTCCTGCTGGGATAGTAAAGTAATATCCAAGTGCAAGGTCTGTTCTTCCTGTTGGGTCTGCTGTTGATTACCAGTGGTTAGGCATGAAAGCACCCTCTGCTGAACCTTCCAACTCCATTTTAGTGAGTTTTCCCTATATTAGCTTTACAAACCCAAAAGAACTGGGTTCAAAGAGCTTCTGGGCTAGTGAACACATGGAGATGCAGGGAGAGGGGCCCATCTGGAGAAGACCACGGAGGCTCTGCATCCCTTCTCCCGTCCCTTGCCCCATGCATCTCTTCCACCTGGCTGTTCCTGAGTTGTATCTTTTTGTAATAAACTGGTGATCTAGGAAGCAAAATGTTTCTCTGAGTTGTGTGAGATGCTCTAGCAAATTAAAGGGCCCCAGGGAGGAGGTCCAGTAAAACTTCATCTGTAGCTGTTCTGTCAGGAGCACAGGTAACAACCTGGACTTGGGACCATGTGTGTGTGTGGGGAAGAGGGGTAGTGGGGGCAGTTTTGTAGGATTGAACCCTTAAGCTTTGGAATCTGATATGCTCTCTGGGTAGATTGTGTCAGAATTGAATTGAATTCTTAGACACCCTGCTAGTGTTGGATAATTGTTTGGTATTATGTGAGAAGCCCTCCCCTCCACAACCCCTCTGTTAGAATTGAGGCCAAGAACCCAAAAGAGGAACTTTGGCATTTACTGTGCACAGCATACCCCTATCCATCCCCTTGTCTTTTCTTACTCTTCTTCACAATTGGAAATGCCCTCCAAACCCTGAGCACTTAGATGCAAGCTGAGCCAGAAGAGAGTAGCTCATCCTTCTGAGCACAGCTCCTGGTCCAGGGATGGGCATAAGACTTAAGCCAGGCCATCCAGTGTCCTCTTCTGGGTTTGTCAAACCACAGCTAGAAGGAGAGACAGCTTTGCTTCTTGGGGTGAGAATGGGTTAGAGTTGGTCTACAGTAGCAAAGAATGGAACCAGGCAAGAACAGGACAGCTGAGAGGTCAGTGCAGAGACTCCTGGCAGTGGCTGGTCCCAGCTTCCATACCCAGAGGCTCTTCCTTAGGTTCAATGGCTCAATGAACTGCTTCATGCCTATTCAATAAATTTTGTAGTTGTTTTGTCAACAGGATTTCTAGGTTTCTAACTCTGGAGGCTCAGTGTTCTAACAGATAAATGAAATAATGTAACTTGAATAATAATGCAGTTCTCATCAGGTGTAATTGCAAACTTGCTTCTCTCTCTAAACCTTTTACAAACCACTTCCTTCCTTCTAGTACTTTTGTCTTCTATTTTACTGAGAGAAATAATCAGACAATGATTTAATACATTATCTTCTCTCTTCACTATAAGTGTTAGCATCACAATGCTTATTCATCCCCTTTTCCCCCCAAGACCAGAGTCATTTCCTCTCAGCTTAAAGCCTGTCTCTCTGCTCCTGTTCTAGATCTCAAGAACAAGAACCAGATGAGGAAATGGGCCTAACCCAGTGCCATCTACTCCACAGAGGTAGGTAAGGAGCAGAATGTTCTGAGGGCCGTGTGGACCATCTCTATCCCATCTAGGTGTGAACTGACCCTGAACAGGAATATGTACAAAGTCCTGAGAATTTTCACATTTACCACTAAACCTGATGTTGTGGCTTTACTATATTCCTCTCCTGACTGAATGTAGAGAAAATGGCTGCCAAGAAAAAATGGTTGACCATGGAAGTGAGTAATTGGGACTTTGTATGCTCGATGGAAGTGAAGGTGTTAGGGCCCACCCTAACTCTGTGGGCCAGCAGGAGAGGAAGTCTAGGCCTACTGTCTGACTACCCATGGGTCTTTCTGCCTTTGATCCAGGCTTGACCACGAGCCCCTGCAGGCCTGGCTCAATGGCCTCAGAAACTTCTGGATTAATAGTGGTTTACACTGGTGAGTAAAGAATGAGAGGCAGCTGTGGGGAGCAGTGGAGTGTTGAGGAGGGATCCAGCTAGAACCGGTGTTACAGGAAGTAATTGTTTAATCTCAGAGGATGTAGGCTGACCCCTGAGTTCACCACCAGATACTGCCACATGAGAGAACCAGCAATGGACCTGAGGCTCAGAGCTACTTATGTAGGGGGGTACTGAGCTGGTACTCAGAGGGTGTTTAGAGGCCCCTTTCAACAGACTGGGTCCAGTATTGGGATGCAACTCATACTCTGTGGGTGACAGGGAGGATAAAATAATCAATGGAGTGTGAGCTGGAGCAAGAGAGTGGAGTTGTCAACCTGTTGGCTAGGGTGCAAAGATTCTGTGTGATTTTGAAATAACATCAAATAATGCTGAAGGGAAGAGAAGCAGTGAATTTGAACCCTTGTTGATAGGAAGCTTCCTTTTCTTTTGTTTTGATGCCTGCCAGGTAGATGAAACATAACTTCTCTTAATAGTGGTACCTGTTGGGGCGCCTGGTGGCTCAGTGGATTAAGGCCTCTGCCTTCAGCTCAGGCCATGATCCCAGGGTCCTGGGATCCAGCTCCACATTGGGCTCTCTGCTCAGCGGCGAGCCTGCTTCCCCCCTCTCACTCTGCCTGCCTCTCTGCCTACTTGTGATCTCTCTCTGTCAAATAAATAAATAAAATCTTAAAAAAAATAGTGGTACCTGTTGACAATAAGTAATGTCAGCGGATCAGCTTGACTGAGTTCATTCTGCTGTGACTCTGCAAGTTGTAGAGAGTAGTTTGCCATTCTTCTTCCATCACACTAATTCCCACTGGTTATCTATTTTTTTTATTTAGGCTTACTGTACAAATTTTACAACTATCTTTGTCCTCTGTAGTAGTTTCTGACTCAACCTGAGAGTTTCATGTGTTTTCTCCCAAATTTAGGCTCCTACTGGTTAGAGGTTAAATCTCCATTCCCGCGACTGCACCAAAGCATTGCTCTATGGGAAGTCATGTTTCACAATAAAACATGAACATAGTAGGACCCGTTAAGTAGCATCGCTCTATGTGGCATTTCACACATTTGAGGAAAATGGTAACGTTGTTGTCCTTCTTGTTCTGGTTCACCATTCCCCACAAATTCAATAATATCAGCTTAGTTCTTGCAAATTCTGAGCCTCCTGGGGCCTGGCTCTACATCTTTAAGCCCTAGTCAACTCACATATGCCTCTTGGTGGTCTAATCTTTAGTCCTTTCTCCAAGTCTTAGTGCATTCTATCTCAAGTAGAACAAGAGATTCAAGGGAAGAGAGAGGTCGAGGTGAAGGACAGGTGGTTGAAATAAGACCAAGAACTAGAAGAAGAGAATTTCAGTATATAAACATTCTGGGATGTGGTTACCAGCAATGGCAGAGTCGAGAGAGAGGCCATGAGGTTTGAGTTGAGGGACTTGAGTTTTCTGGCACGCTACACCTTCTTCATTTGTACCGGCTGAAATATCCCTTCCAAAGAGAAACTTCCCCTGGTGAGAGCTGATTTCCCCACAGCCTCCATGTTTTAACCTCTTATTACTCACACAATTTTTTCATTATAGATTTTTCACATCTTTGTGAAACAATTTCATATACACTTAAGTCTGTTTAAGATATTTCACTACCAGCTAGACTGTGAACCCCGTGAGCTCAGGGATAGTGTCTGTCCTGTTCATTGTTTTATTCTGAGCCTGTGGTGCAGTGTTTTTATGTAATGGTGTAGAGAGGATGTAAGTAAATGTTAGCTGATGGTGTGTTCTGCGTGATGCCCAGTAACTCACTAATTTTACCTCAGTGAGCACTCATACCTTCTGAGTGCTGCTCAGTTCTGTCTCCCCTTGTTTCTTTTTCTGGTGTGACTAAGAGTAAAACCATTAAAAATGAAGAGAGTGAATATGTGTATTAGGGATACTAGAGATAGGGAATTTAGAGAGATTCCAAAAGGGTGGTGGTGGGGAGGGTGGGGAGTGCGGGAAGAAAAATGGTGCAAGTGGGTCAGTCATTTGGCTGGAGTGGATGGGAAAGCGAGGGATGCCCAGGGATTGGTTTGGAATGAAGAAAGGGTTGTGGGGGACAGAGAGGCCATGGGCTGTGAACCCTGAGCACCAACCCGGCTCTCTAGAAGATCGGGTCTGTAAATACCCTGTGGGATAGAGCTCCTCCTCATCCCATAAAGGAGAATTTATCTCCGGGTGACAGGTGTAGGCAGGACAGAGTGGTTTTAAAGGCTCAGAAAGATCCCTAAAGAGGAAAAGTTAGATTCTGTCAAAGCCCCTTTTTGTTATGAGCCCCTCTTGCTCTAGGTCCTCGGTGTCCGGATCGTTCCGAGCAGAACGAAGAAAGACCAATAATCACACGTCCACCTAACTCCCACCTCAGCCCTCCACATTCATCTGTGAATTCCTGTGCTGCCAATCCTCATTTTCTGCTGGCTTATCTGATAATTATTCTTGTATTTCAAACCTCCTTGTGGTTCCCTGTTCCAGCCATAAGCTAAGACACAGGGAAGAACAATGCTCGATTGCACCAAAAACTTCCTCTCCTGGGCCAAAGGGTCCAGATCGCGGCACCCTGACCCTCCAAGATTTCAGTCTACCACCAGCGGCCAGGACCCTTAGGGGAGAAAAAGCCACTTATGCTTTTTGATGTAGCTTTTCTACTCAGCCCCCATGACGTGGGCCTGGTTCTCAGAGACCTAAGGAAACATGATGTTAAAAGGCTATGTTGTTCATATAAGGAGATTTTGGAGGTTCAGAATCTAATTGGTGTTTGAGCTTCAGAAAGTGGCAGATGAGGTCTCCGATCACATCTTAAATGGCAAAGTGCATCTCTATTGGCTCTCAGTAGGGAGGATGTCAGAGGATGTGTTTATATTACCCCCTCCCATTACTGTAGACTTTTGTTGGTGTCCTGGTACCTCCTCGCAGGGTTATTTTGCAGCTGGGACTGTGACTTTGAGGACATGGGAGTCAGGATGGCTTTGAATCTCTCTCTTCAGGGACTCTGTGTCCTCCTCAGCACCATGGTGGCTGCTCAAAGTGAGTTTCCCAGGATCAACAGTAAGGGGTGAAGGGAAAGGTTTCTGGAGTCAGGGAGCTGAAGCCTCAGTGGAAACCATGTGTTTTTGACCAAAAAGGAACCGCACTGACTGTGAATACCGGTTCTTCTCCTAGGGGGTGTCAACTGATCATGGTGGGAGCTTTGGTAAGAAATGATATTGACCCCAGACTGAGATGAGTCAGTGAGTCCGAGTTAATATCTCCCTTGTTTTCAGGGAGTGTTTTGTTGGTCCCTGCGTGTGGGAAGGACCAGCGATTGACCTCAGCTGTGTCCCTGGGGTCCTTGCACACTGTATTTGTCCACTTTGCAGAGGACTACCTCATCAGGATTTCCATGTTTGATATGTTTATGTGACTGTAGGCTATGTGCTTGTGTGTGGGTATGAGGGGGTATGAGGGCTGTCTGTGGGGGAGGAACAGGGCTGCTGAGAAGCGGCTGAGTCGGTTGCTCTGTGAAGCCCACACCGTTGGCAGTGCCATGTCCCATATATAACCAGATCATAGATAATCTCACACCTGCTCTCCTCTTTAGCACCTTTCCTTCAGTCCCCCTGTCTTCTCTCTGCTTGACTTTGGTGTTTGCCCCACACTGGATTCTGGGAGAGGCTTTGCCCCCTGGCCTCGTTTGTTCCTACCAAGTGTCTGTTGTAGAGCAGAGGAACCTGCAGCCATGTCAGGAGGCCTCTTGTTAACAGAGATTAACAGATGCACAGCTTAGTTATATTAAGCCTTCTGAGTCCCTGCCTCTGTCCTTGTGAATCATTTCCTGACTTACTGGGATCCTGGACTGGTCCTTTCTGAATTCTGGAGGGTACATTTTCTCTCTCCTGCGTTCTTCTGTCCCTCTCTGCAAGCTGGTTTCTACTGAGCCTTGGACTCCGAGGACTGCGGGCGTCAGAGATAGGGCTGCAAAAAGCCTAGGCTTCAGTCCGGAGGAGGCAGCTCTTTCAGATTTGGGTGCGGGTCCAGGCCGAGACTGCTTACAGCTTTGACTGCTTTCAGTGCTGATTGTCTTCCTTCTAGAGCTCAGTCTCTGTCCCTCCCTGACTCTCCTTGGGAAACCCCATCCCTCCAAGTTTCTGCTGCATGAGTGTTGGCCAGATGCTAGTGAAGATTCTTCTCTTGATGATTCTGAGGTGCAGGTGGGGGTTTGGGTCCATGAGGACGAGAGACAATGAGTGTTCTCATATAAGGCCCCCTCTTCTGACTAGGAAAACTATAGGAAATTTCTTCAGTAGTAACTTAACTTGCAAGAACATTTCACCAAAGCAAGCATTCTTTTTATTTTTCCAGAACCAACACCACTCAGTGTAGCCTACTAAAAATTTATTCTCTTTCATACAACATTGACCCTGCTCTTTGTAAAACAATAGTCCTGGCCTTTCGGAGCATTTGATGATTTCTGTGTTGGGCACACACTACAGGAGTCTCCACTGTGAAATCCATGATGGGCATTGGCAAAAGATTATCCTTTGAAACACAGTTTATGTCGTTATACACAGAAACATAGACTCTCAAAGACTGGATAACTCAGTATTTAGTCTGTAAACTCTATTTAAAAAATTAGCAATATATTTTCGACATTTTGTTATTCTTGTTTTACACACTAAAAATGTTTTATGGTAGTATGACAAAAATATGGACATTTCAGGAGTATTATGGAAAATTTTATTTGCTTCCAATTATTTCATTTTATGACCAAAATGCAATATACACACTTAATCAGCTGCTTTGGTCATTTAGTTGTTTTCAGTGTTTCGGTTTTTATGAAACATGTTGTTCTGAATTTCTTTGCATTTAAGTGTAAAATCACCTCATGATTATTTTTCTTAATGACATTCTAAAGGTGAAATTGCTGTTTTATAGGCTGTAAGTACCTTCAGAGCTTTTGATACATGAAGAGCCATGGTCTGCCAGAAATGTTTGCACTAAATTTTTATGCCCACCAACGTTATATGAGAGTGTTAGTTTCCATAGCTCCTCACCAACATTGGCTTTTTATCGAGTTTTAAAAACTGGGCCAGTTTCATAAGCAATAACTGGTATATATTAGCTAATTTAATCCTTCATTTGTGAATTACTTACTAATGACGTCTGTGCTTTTAAACTTGGGATGTTTGACATTTTGTCGTGATTTATTTATATTGGAGCTTTTTATACTATTTCTACCACAATGATTGTGACTATGATTATCAGCAGATAATCGGACACTGCGTTCACTTCTGTGAATTCCTGTGAGTGCCCAACAACCCTACAAGGCAAGCGATGTTTTTATCTCAAAAATTAGATCAGAATACTGAAAGAAAACAAAGTTCAATCAGTTGGCTAAGGTGAGACAGATGTAAGTAGTTAGAGGCAGGACTTGAACCCAGGCAACCAGGGTCCACAATCATTGTCCCTATTGAATTTTTCCCTTTACAGGCTGCAAATATTTTCCCCAGTTAGTTTTCATTTTATTGTTCCTATGTTTTGAGATGCAAGTAAAGGTCTAATGTTAATAGTCAAATCTATAAAAATTCCTCCACCCACTTTCAGAGCCTTGTTACAAAAGCTCTTCTCTGTTTCAACTTTAAATTATTTCATCATTATTCTAATAATTTTGTGAATATATTTAAATATGTGTCAATGCTAGCAAGTGTTTGGGTAGCTCAGTCAGTCGAGCATCTGACTCTTCATTTTGGCTCAGGTCATGATTTTGGAGTCCTGGGACTGAGCCCTGAATCAAGTTCTACGCTCAGTGTAACATCTACTTGAGATTCTCTCTCTTCCTCTCTCCCTGCTTGCCTGCTCTCTCTCAATAAATAATCTTTAAAAAATCTGAAAAAAAATGTCAATACTAGTTAACTGCATAAATTAGTTTACTGAAGGATATGAAGTGATATCTAACATTATTTTATTTTTTCCAATATTATTTCCTGAATTCTGTTTTTATCTTTTGTCACTGATTTGAATGCCACTTAAAAAACATGCTAGGGTGGCACCTGGGTGGCTCAGTGGGTTAAGCCTCTGCCTTCAGCTCAGGTCATGATCCCAGGGTCCTGGAATCGAGCCCCGCATCGGGCTCTCTGCTCCGCAGGGAGCCTGCCTCCACCTCTCTCTCTGCCTGCCTCTCTGCCTACTTGTGATCTCTGTCTGTCAAATAAATAAATAAAATCTTAAAAAAAAAAACATGCTAGGAATGGCTGGGTGGCTCAGTCAGTTAAGCCTCTGCCTTTGGGTCAGGTCATGATCCCAGGATCCTGGGATCAAGCCCCACATTGGGTTCTCTGCTCCATGGGGAACCAGCTTTTCCCTCTCTCTCTCTGCCTGCCTCTCTGCCTACTTGTGATCTCCATCTGTCAAATAAATGAATAAGATCTTAAAAAAAAATTTTGTTTTTTCGGGATGCCTGGGTGGCTCAGATGGTTAAGTGTCTGCCTTTGGTTCGGGTCGTGATCCGGAGGTCCTGGGTTGGGGGGCGGTCCCTGCACAATGGGGAGCCTGCTTCTCCCTGTGCCTCTGCTATTCTCCCTGCTTGTGCTCTCTCACTCTCTCTGTCAAATAAAGAAATAAAATTAAAAAAATTTTCCAGGTTAAATTCTAATTAGCTTATCATACAGTGTAATACTGGTTTCAGCAGTAGAACTTAGTGATTCATCACTTATGTACAACAGCCAGCACTCATCACAAGTGTCCTCCTTAATGTCCCTTTAGCTCATCCCCCACCCACCTCCCTCCAGAAACCTTCAGTTTGTTCTCTATAGTTAAGAGTCTCTTATGGTTTCGTTACATTAGATTATTTTTTCTTTCTTTCTTTCTTCTTTCTGTTTGTCTGTCTCTCTCTATTTTGCTATTGATTTGTATGAGTTCCTTATATATTTTGGATTTTTTTTAAAAACAGTCTTTTTAAAAAAAGATTTTATTTATTTATTTGACAGAGAGAGATCACAAGTAGACAGAGATGCAGACAGAGAGAGAGAAGGAAGCAGGCTCCCTGCCAAGCAGAGAGTCTGATGTAGGACTCGATCCCAGGACCCTGAGATCATGACCTGGGCTGAAGGCAGAGGCTTAACCCACGAGCCACCCAGGCACCCTTGGATATTTATTTTAAAGGTTTTATTTATTTATTTGACAAAGAGAGAGAGAGACAGCGAGAGAGGGAACATGAGCAGGAGGAGTGGGAGAGGAAGAAGAAGGCTTCCCACTGAGTAGGGAGCCTGATGTGGGACTCGATCCCAGGACCATGACCCTAATTGAAGGCAGATGCTTAATGACTGAACCAGCCGGGCACCCCTGTATTTTTGATCCCCTTATCAGATAGATGGCTTGCAAATAGTTCCTCCCATTTCGTATGTTCTTTTTCCATTTTGGTGGTTGTTACTTTTCTCTACGGAAGATTTTTAGTTGAGCATATTCTTACTTGTTTCTTTTTATGTTTTCCGCTTGTGTTTTTGGTGTCATATCTATAAAATCATTGTCAAGTAAATGTCAAGATTTCCCGTATATGTTCCTCTGGGAGTTTTATAGTTTCTGTTATTACATTTAACTCTTTAATCCCTTTTGAGCTAATTTTTGTGAGTGGTTTAAGGTAGTGGTCCAATTTCATTCTATGCATGTAAACATTCAGTTTTCCTAACACTGTTTATTGAAAAGACTGTCCTTTCCCCTTGGAGTATTCTTGACTTTCTTGTCAAATATTAGTTGACCATATTGCATTTTTTTTTTCCCTAGGCTTTTGATTCTTTTCCAAGGTTCATGTGTCTATTTTCATGCCAGTATCATACTAGAGCTCTGTAGTATAGTTTGAAAGTGATGCCTTCAGCTTTATTTTTCTCAAGATTGCTTTGGCTGCTTAGAGTCTCTTATGGTTCCATACAAATTTTAAGATTTTTTTCCCTTTCTGTGAAAAACATAATTGGAATTGATAGAAATTGCATTGAATCTATAGATGACTGTGGTAGCATGGATATCTTAGCAATATTAATTCTTCCAAACATGAGCAAGTTATATCTTTCTATTTATTTGGGTCTTCTTCAATGTTTAAAAATCAAAGTCTTATAGTTTTCAGTGTCCAGAACTTTCCCTCCTTGGTTAAGTTTATTCCTAAGCATTTATTCTTTTGATGATATTGTAAATGAGGTGGGTTTTTAAAATTTATTTTTCAGGGGCGCCTGGGTGGCTCAGTGGGTTAAGCCGCTGCCTTCGGCTCAGGTCATGATCTCAGGGTCCTGGGATCGAGCCCCGTGTCGGGCTCTCTGCTCAGCAGGGAGCCTGCTTCCTCCTCTCTCTCTGCCTGCCTCTCTGCCTGCTTGTGATCTCTCTCTGTCAAATAAATAAATAAAATCTTAAAAAAAAATAAAATTTATTTTTTCAGATATTTCATTTTTTGTGTATGGACACACAACTGATTTCTGTATGTTGGTTTTATATCTGGCAACTTTACTGAACTCATTGATTAGATAGGCTTTTTGGTTGAGTCTTTAGGATTTTTTTTATGTAAAGACATCTGCGAGTGGAGACAATATTACTTCTTCCTTTGTGTTTTGGATCAAGTCTTCTACTTCTTTTTCTTGTCTGATCACCCTGGTTGGGACTTACTGTACTATACGGAATTAAAGTGGTGAGAGTGGGCATCCTTACTTGTTCCTGATCTTAGAGGAAAAACTTTCAACTTTTCACCATTGAGTATGGAACTAAGTGGGCTCCTTACATATGGCTTATATTATGCTGAGTTATGTTTATACCCAATTTTTGGAGAGATTTGATCATTTAAGCATGTTGAATTTTGCCACCTTTTCTAATCTATTGAGATGATCATATGATTTTTAGTTTTCATCTATATATTTGAGGTGTTATATTTGTTGATTTGATGCATTGAACCATTCTTGCATCTCAGTGATAAATCCTGCTTCATCATGGCATATGATCTTTTTAATGTTCTGTTCAGTTCAGTTTATTAATATTTTGTTGAGAATTTTTATATCTATGTTCACTGGGGACATTGGCCTATAGATTTCTTTTTTTGTAGTGTCCTTATGTAGCTTCAGTGTCATGTTTATGTTGATAATGTAAAATGATTTTGGGAGTGTTCTTTGCCTTCAATTTTTAAAAAAGATTTTATTTGTTTATTTGAGAGAGAGAGAGAGAGAGAGAGTGGAGTAGGGCAGAGGGGAAGGGAGAAGGAGAAAGAATCTGAAGCAGACTCCACATTGAGCCTGGAGCCTGATTCAGGGCTTAATCTCCCAAATGTGAGATCCTGACCTGATCCGAAACTGAGAGTCAGATGCTCAACTGACTGAGCCACCCTTTCCTCTTCAATTTTATGGAAGAGTTTAGGAAGGATTAATGTTAATTTTTCTTTAAAAGTTTTGTCAGTTTTTTTTTAATCTTTTCAAAAAACCAACTCTTTTGTTAATCTTTTCTATTGGTTGTCTGGTCTGTATTTCATTTTTTCCTGCTCTGATCTTTGTTATTTCCTTCCTTCTGATGCTAACTTTGGCTTGGTTTCTTAGTTATTTGAGGTATAGGGTTAGGTTTTCAATTTCAGATCTTTATTTTTTTGTAATGTAAGCATTTCTTGCTACTATAAACTTCTCTCTTAGAACTGTTCTAGTATTCCATAGGTTTTAATATGTTGTCTTTCCTTTTTTATTTGTTTCAAGGTATTTTTTTGAATTCCCTTTTGAGTTTTTCTTTGTTTTTTTTTCCACTGGTTGTTTTTCTTTGGTTTGTATTTCACTGGTTGTTTAAGTATGTTGTTTAATGTCTACTTTATTGCAAAGTAATAATACTGGTTTTTCTTTTTTTTTTTAAAGATTTTATTTATTTATTTGACAGAGAGAAATCACAAGTAGGCAGAGAGGCAGGCAGAGAGAGAGGAGGAAGCAGGCTCCCCGCTGAGGAGAAAGCCCGATGTGGGGCTTGAACCCAGGACCTGGGATCATGACCTGAGCCGAAGGCAGCGGCTTAACCCACTGAGCCACCCAGGCGCCCCAATACTGGTTTTTCTTTGGTTGTTTTTTACTGGTTTTTTAAGTATGTTGTTTATTTATATTAATTTCCAGCTTTCTTCCTTTTATTGATTTTTAGTTTCATACCATTGTGATTGGAAGAGATAGTTGTTATGGTTTTAGTCTTCTTAAATTTGTTGAGCTGTTTGGTTGCCTATCATATGATTTATTCTGGAGAATTTTCCTTCTGTGCTTGGTAAGAATATTCTGCTTCCGTTGGATGGAATTTTCTGTTCATGTCTCTTAGGTTCATTTGTTTTAAAGTATGGTTCAAGTCCAATGTTTCCTCATTGATTTTCTGCATGGATGGTCCACCCACTGTTGGAATGGTATATTGAAGAACTCTACTTATTATTTTATTGTTTTCTAGTTCTCCCTCTGGATCTGTTCGTGTTTACTTAATGTATTTAGTGCTCCAGTGTTGGAAGCATATATTTACAATTGTTACATCCTCTGGACGTATTGACCACTTTATCATTATATAATGGCCTAATTTGTCCCTTTTATAGCTTTTGACTGGTTTGTCTTTTTACAAGTATGGCTTTCCCTACTTTCTTTTGGTTCCCATTTCCATGGACTATCTTTTTTAATCCTTTCACTTTCATTCTGTGTTGGTACTTAAAGCGGAGGTGAGTATCTTGAAGGCAGCATATATCTGGTCTTTTTGTTTTTATCCTTTCAGCTACTCTAAGTCTTTTGACTGGAGAGTCCATTTACATTTAGAGAAATTATTAATCTGTAGGACTCAACTAATGCCAGCTTATTGTTTTCTGGCTGTTGTATAGTTTTCTTATTCTTTTCTTCCTCTTGCTGCCTTCCTTTGTAAACTGATGATTTTCATAGTGGTATGATTTGACTCTTACCTTTATCTTTCGTGAATCTACTATAGGTTCTCTCTCTGTGGTACCATGAGCTTACATAAAACACCTTAATATAAAACAGTTTACTTTAGGGGCACCTGCGTGGCTCAGTGGGTTAAGCCTCTGCCTTCGGCTCAGGTCAGGATCCTGGGCTCCTGGGATTGAGCCCTGCATTAGGCTCTCTGCTTGGCAGGGAGACTCACCCCCCCCCCCCCCGCCTACCTCTCTGCCTACTTGTGATCTCTGTCAAATAAATAAATAAAATATATATATATATATATTTTTAGAAAAAGGCTACTTTACACTGGTAATAATTTAACTTTAATCTCATATAGAAACTCTACCCTTTTACACTTCCTCTTTTATGTTTTCGATGTTACAACTTACATCATTTTATATTGTATATCCATTAACAAATTGTTTTAGCTAAAGATTTTAGTTTTTGTTTTTTAAGAGAGAGAGAGAGAGAGGGCGATCATGAGTGGGGAAGGGGCTGAGGGAGAGGGAGAGAGAGAATCTTACACAGGCTCCACACTCAGCCCGGAGCCTGATGTTAGGCTTGATGTCACAACCCTGAGATTATGACCTGAACCGAAATCAGGAGTCAGACATTTAACTGACTGAGCCACCCAAGCATCCTTTAGCTATAGTTACTTTTAATACTGGTATCCTTTAACCTTTATACTGGAGTTAAGTAGTTAATACATCACCATATTATAGTATTTGAGTATTCTGAATCTGACTATATACTTTACCAGTGTGTTACGTATTTTCATATGTTCTCATGTTACTAACTAAAGGTTTTTCATTTCAGCGTGAATAATGCATTTCAGTATTTTTTGTAATACAGTTCTAGGGGTGATGAATTTTCTTAGCTTCTATTTGTTAACAAAAGTCTTTATCTTTTCATCATTTTTGAAGGACAGTATACTGGGTAAAGCTTTCTTGGCTGGAAGTTTTTTTATTTTTAGCACTTTGAACATATATTATTTTCTTCTGGCTTGCAAGATCTCTGTTAAGAAATCTACTGATTGTCTTTTGTGCATTTCCTTGTATTGAAATTTTTTTCTCTCGATGCTTTTAAAAATCTCTCCTTATGTTTGATTTTAGGCAGTTTTATTATAGTTTGGCTTGGATGAGATGATTTTGGATTGAAATTTTGCGATGACCTATTAGCTTTATGAACTTGGATGTCTAAGTCTCTTCCCCACTTTAGGAACTTCTTAGGCATTCTTTTTTTTTTTTTAAGATTTTATCCATTTATTTGACAGAGAGAGACCACAAATAGGCAGAGAGGCAGGCAGAGAGAGAGGAAGGGAAGCAGGCTCCCTGCTGAGCAGAGAGCCCGACCCGGGACTCGATCCCAGGACCCTGAGATCATGACCTGAGCCGAAGGCAGTGGCTTAACCCACTGAGCCACCCAGGCGCCCAGCATTATTTCTTTAAATAAGCTCTCTACCCAATTCTCTCTCCCTTCTTCTTCTGTGGCTCTGCTGATTCTTTTGATGGTGTCCTATAAATCTGATAGGCTTTCTTCATTCCTTTTTACTCTTTTTCATTTGCTCATCTGACTGGATAATTTCAAATGATTTGCCTTTTCACTCACTGATTCTTTCTTCTGTTTTGTTAAAACTGCTGTTGGAGGTCTTTATTGAATTCTTCATTTCAGTCATTGTATTCTTCAGCTCCAAAATTTCCATTTGGTTCTATGTTTTCTAGTTCTTTGTTGATATTCTCATTTTGTTTGTATATTGTTTTCCTAATATTACTATATTATTTATATATGTTTTCTTGTAGTTCTCTGAGCATCTTTAGAACATTTATTTTGAATCCTTTGTTGGGGAATTTCTGTGTCTCCATTTCTTTGGGACCATGTGGTGGAGGTTTAGTGTATTCCTTTGGTGGAATCATTTTGCCTTGATTCTTCTTGAGTCCTATAGCTCTGCACAGGTGTCTGTGGATTTATAGGAGCAGTAACCTCTTCCAGATTTTATAGACTGACTTTGGTAATGGAAGATCTTCACCTGCGAGTGAGGGCACACTGTAGCATGCTGTGACCTGAGCCCAGTGAGGCAGGGTGCCAAGTGCTGTGGTGTGTGATTGCACTGGATCTGGGAAGCACGGCATCTCTTCAGCTCAGATTGCTGAGGTCCAGAGTTTTGACAACTGTAGGGACCTTGACAAGCACTGTAGGGGGTCTGTGCTGGCTGCAAAGGCTGTTGGGGTCCTCAGTAGTGACTCTAGGGCTTGTGGCTAGGGATCAGTGTAGGCAGAGGTAGGACTGGAAGGGCATTCTTTCTAGCTAGGAAGTTCCTTCTTTGTATTGAGCAATACTGCCTTGAGGGATGGAATGATGCTGGCAAAATGCATAGTTTTCATGTTGCTAAAATTTCTCAAGTGGACTCCCAAGCTTTCCCAGAGTGCCTTTGTTCATGGAAAGCTATCCAATCTTTATTATTTTGTTTTGGTGGGGGATGGAGTATGGTGTTTCCTACTTTGCCATTTTGGTGATGTTACTTAAATAAAGTGTACTTGAGTATAGAAATTTAAATTGGTAATTTATTTCTCTTTTGGATCATCTAAGACTTCTCTACTCTGTACTGGCATCTCTTGTTGTTTTGGGGACTCATATGTTAATACAGATGTTGCTCAATTGGAGGTAATGTGTACCAATTCTGTCTTTTTTAAATTAATTTTTTATTATGTTCAGTTGGCCAACATTAGTTTTTGATGTAGTAGCCAAAGATTCATTAGTTGTGTATAACACCCAGTGCTCATCACAACACTTTTTTTCGGTAATAAAGAAGATAAATTTTTAAAAAGGAATGTACAGAATTAAAGCATTTTTAGAAAAAGTTGTGGAGGAAAAATGTATTTTCCTTTTTAAAATTTAAATCATTTTTATTACTAAAATATTTCAGACATCCAGAAAAGTACAACAAAAACATAGACTACTCTGTCTTAAATTTTTTTGTCAGTTTTATGCTGTTTTCATCATTTTAACAAGAATAATTAGGTTATATTATAGTAACAAATAACCCAAATTTCAGAAGATTAAATAAACAAAATTTATTTATTCTTACACTACACATTCTCTTCAGTTAGGCAGGGCCTCTGCTTATGATTATTCAACTTGTTAAGTTGTTGGATGCCTCCCTCTCTTATGCCACTACTTTAAGATGAGGCTGTAGGGCTTACTGTGGTTAGATGCATATAGTGGCTTTTATATATTTCTATCTGGAAGTGCCACACGTAATTTATTCTCATACTTCATTCAATAAAGCAGATCACAGACTCATACTTAACTTCAAACAGGCAAGGAAGAATTGATATTTCTATGTGCCCAGAGAAAACTTGAAATATGGCTGATCACTAGACATATCAACCACACTCATGATGTGTCTACATATAAATTTCTTTTTATATGACTTTCTTGAGTTTTGTTGGGCTTCATCACTTTAAGGATTAGTGTCTTTCATGAGTTCTGGAAAATTCTTTACCAATATTTTTCAAATATTGCTTCTGTTCAAATATTTGCTTCAAACACAAATATTGCTTAAGTGTCTCTGTCTCCCTTTCTTCCTTCCCATATTTCAGTTTAACTTAAGGTAAACCTTCTTGCTCAACTTTATGTCTCTGATCCTCTTTTCTGTATTATTTATACTTTTGTTTCTCTGTGCAGCATTCTTTTTTTTTTAAATTTTATTTTTTATAAACATATAATATATTTTTATCCCTAGGGGTACAGGTCTGTGAATCGCCAGGTTTACACACTTCACAGCACTCACCATAGCACATACCCTCCCCAATGTCCATAACCCCACCCCCCCTCCCAACCACCCTCCCCCCTTCAACCCTCAGTTTGTTTTGGGAGATTAAGAGTCACTTATGGTTTGTCTCCCTCCCAATCCCATCTTGTTTCATTTACTCTTCTCCTACCCCCTCAACCCCCCATGTTGCATCTCCTCTCCCTCATATCAGGGAGATCATATGATAGTTGTCTTTCTCCAATTGACTTATTTCGCTAAGCATGATACCCTCTAGTTCCATCCACGTCATCGCAAATGGCAAGATTTCATTTCTTTTGATGGCTGCATAGTATTCCATTGTGTATATATACCACATCTTCTTTATCCATTCGTCTGTAGATGGACATCTAGGTTCTTTCCATAGTTTGGCTATTGTAGACATTGCTGCTATAAACATTTGGGTGCACGTGCCCCTTCGGATCACTACGTTTGTATCTTTAGGGTAAATAATCAGCAGTGCAATTGCAGGGTCATAGGGTAGTTCTATTTTCAACATTTTGAGGAACCTCCATGCTGTTTTCCAGAGTGGTTGCACCAGCTTGCATTCCCACCAACAGTGTAGGAGGGTTCCCCTTTCTCCGCATCCTTGCCAGCATCTGTCATTTCCTGACTTGTTAATTTTAGCCATTCTGACTGGTGTGAGGTGATATCTCATGGTGGTTTTGATTTGTATTTCCCTGATGCCGAGTGATATGGAGTACTTTTTCATGTGTCTGTTGGCCATCTGGATGTCTTCTATGCAGAAATGTCTGTTCATGTCTTCTGCCCATATCTTGATTGGATTATTTGTTCTTTGGGTGTTGAGTTTGCTAAGTTCTTTATAGATTTTGGACACTAGCCCTTTATCTGATATGTCATTTGCAAATATCTTCTCCCATTCTGTCAGTTGTCTTTTGGTTTTCTTTTCTTTTTTTTTTTTTTTTTTTTTTTTTTTTTTAAAGATTTTATTTATTTGTCAGAGAGAGAGGAGAGCAAACGAGCACAGGCAGACAGAATGGCAGGCAGAGGCAGAGGGAGAAGCAGGCTCCCCGCCAAGCAAGGAGCCCGATGTGGGACTCGATCCCAGGACCCTAGGATCATGACCTGAGCCGAAGGCAGCTGCTCAACCAACTGAGCCACCCAGGCGTCCCTTTTTTTTTTTTTTTTTTTTTTTTTTTTTTTAAAGATTTTATTTATTTGTCAGAGAGAGAGGAGAGCAAACGAGCACAGGCAGACAGAATGGCAGGCAGAGGCAGAGGGAGAAGTCTTTTGGTTTTCTTAACTGTTTCCTTTGCTGTGCAAAAGCTTTTGATCTTGAAGAAATCCCAATAGTTCATTTTTACCCTTGCTTCCCTTGCCTTTGGCGATGTTCCTAGGAAGATGTTGCTGCGGCTGAGGTCGAAGAGGTTGCTGCCTGTGTTCTCCTCAAGGATTTTGAAGGATTCCTTTCTCACATTGAGGTCCTTCATCCATTTTGAGTCTATTTTCGTGTGTGGTGTAAGGAAATGATCCAGTTTCATTTTTCTGCATGTGGCTGTCCAATTTCCCAACACCATTTATTGAAGAGGCTGTCTTTTTTCCATTGGACATTCTTCCCTGCTTTGTCGAAGATAAGTTGACCGTAGAGTTGAGGGTCTATTTCTGGGCTCGCTATTCTGTTCCATTGATCTATGTGTCTGTTTTTGTGCCAGTACCATGCTGTCTTGATGATGACAGCTTTGTAATAGAGCTTGAAGTCCAGAATTGTGATGCCACCAACTTTGGCTTTCTTTTTCAATATTCCTTTGGCTATTCGAGGTCTTTTCTGGTTCCATATAAATTTTAGGATTATTTGTTCTATTTCTTTGAAAAAATGGGTGGTACTTTGATAGGAATTGCATTAAATGTGTAGATTGCTTTAGGTAGTATAGACATTTTCACAATATTTATTCTTTCAATCCAGGAGCATGGAACATTTTTCCATTTCTTTGTGTCTTCCTCAATTTCTTTCATGAGTACTTTATAGTTTTCTGTGTATAGATTCTTAGTCTCTTTGGTTAGGTTTATTCCTAGGTATCTTATAGTTTTGGGTGCAATTGTAAATGGGATGGACTCCTTAATTTCTCTTTCTTCTGTTTTGTTGTTGGTGTATAGAAATGCAACTGATTTCTGTGCATTGATTTTATATCCTGACACTTTACTGAATTCCTGTACAAGTTCTAGCAGTTTTGGAGTGGAGTCTTTTGGGTTTTCCACATAGAGTATCATATCATCTGCGAAGAGTGATAGTTTGACTTCTTCTTTGCCGATTTGGATGCCTTTAATTTCCTTTTGTTGTCTGATTGCTGAGGCTAGGACTTCTAGTACTATGTTGAATAGCAGTGGTGATAACGGACATCCCTGCCGTGTTCCTGACCTTAGCGGAAAAGCTTTCCATTTTTCTCCATTGAGAATGATATTTGTGGTGGGTTTTTTCATAGATGGCTTTGAAAATATTGAGGTATGTGCCATCTATCCCTACACTTTGAAGAGTTTTGATCAGGAAGGGATGCTGTACTTTGTCAAATGCTTTTTCAGCATCTATGGAGAGTATCATATGGTTCTTGTTCTTTCTTTTATTAATGTGTTGTATCACATTGATTGATTTGCGGATGTTGAACCAACCTTGCAGCCCTGGAATAAATCCCACTTGGTCGTGGTGAATAATCCTTTTAATGTACTGTTGAATCCTATTGGCTGGTATTTTGGTGAGAATTTTTGCATCTGTGTTCATCAAGGATATTGGTCTGTAGTTCTCTTTTTTTTGGGGATCCTTGTCTGGTTTTGGGATCAAGGTGATGCTGGCCTCATAAAATGAGTTTGGAAGTTTTCCTCCCATTTCTATTTTTTGGAACAGTTTCAGGAGAATAGGAATTAGTTCTTCTTTAAAGGTTTGTTAGAATTCCCCCGGGAAGCCGTTTGGCCCTGGGATTTTGTTTGTTTGGAGATTTTTGATGACTGTCTCAATCTCCTTACTGGTTATGGGTCTGTTCAGGCTTTGTATTTCTTCCTGGTTCAGTTGTGGTAGTTTATATGTCTCTAGGAATGCATCCATTTCTTCCAGATTGTCAAATTTGTTGGCGTAGAGTTGCTCATAGTATGTTCTTATAATTGTCTGTATTTCTTTGGTGTTCGTTGTGATCTCTCCTCTTTCATTCATGATTTTATTTATTTGGGTCCTTTCTCTTTTCTTTTTGATAAGTCTGGCCAGGGATTTATCAACCTTATTAATTCTTTCAAAGAACCAGCTCCTAGTTTCGTTGATTTGTTCTATTGTTTTTTTTTGTTTCTATTTCATTGATTTCTGCTCTGATCTTTATGATTTCTCTTCTCCTGCTGGGTTTAGGGTTTCTTTCTTGTTCTTTCTCCAGCTCCTTTAGGTGCAGGGTTAGGTTGTGTACCTGAGACCTTTCTTGTTTCTTGAGAAAGACTTGTACCGCTATATATTTTCCTCTCAGGACTGCCTTTGTTGTGTCCCACAGATTTTGAACCGTTGTGTTTTCATTATCATCTGTTTCCATGAATTTTTTCAATTCTTCTTTAATTTCCTGGTTGACCCATTCATTCTTTAGAAGGATGCTGTTTAATGTCCATGTATTTGGGTTCTTTCCATATTTCCTCTTGTGATTGAGTTCTAGCTTCAGAGAATTGTGGTCTGAAAATATGCAGGGAATGATCCCAATCTTTTGATACCAGTTGAGACCTGATTTAGGACCAAGGATGTGATCTATTCTGGAGAATGTTCCATGTGCACTAGAAAAGAATGTGTATTCTGTTGCTTTGGGATGAAATGTTCTGAATATATCTGTGATGTCCATCTGGTCCAATGTCATTTAAGTCCTTTATTTCCTTCTTGATCTTTTGCTTGGATGATGTGTCCATTTCAGTGAGAGGAGTGTTAAAGTCCCCTACTATTATTTTATTATTGTTGATGTGTTTCTTTGATTTTGCTATTAATCGGTTTATATAGTTGGCTGCTCCCACGTTAAGGGCATAGATATTTAAAATTGTTAGATCTTCTTGTTGGACAGATCCTTTGAGTATGATATAGTGTCCTTCCTCATCTCTTATTATAGTCTTCGGCTTAAAATCTAATTGATCTGATATAAGGATTGCCACTCCTGCTTTCTTCTGATGTCCATTAGCATGGTAAATTCTTTTCCACCCCCTCACTTTAAACCTGGAGGTGTCTTCGGGTGTAAGATGAGTTTCTTGTAGGCAACATATAGATGGGTTTTGTTTTTTTATCCATTCTGATACCCGGTGTCTTTTGATTGGGGCATTTAGCCCATTAACATTCAGGGTAAGTATTGAGAGATATGATTTAGTGCCATTGTATTGCCTGTAAGGTGACTGTTATTGTATATTGTCTCTGTTTCTTTCTGATCTACTACTTTGAGGGTCTCTCTTTGCTTAGAGGACACCTTTCAATATTTCCTGTAGAGCTGGTTTGGTATTTGCAAATTCTTTCAGTTTTTGTTTGTCCTGCAAGCTTTTAATCTCTCCTTCTATTTTCAATGATAGCCTAGCTGGATATAGTATTCTTGGCTGCATGTTTTTCTCATTTAGTGCTCTGAATATATCATGCCAGCTCTTTCTGGCCTGCCAGGTCTCTGTGGATAAGTCTGCTGCCAATCTAATATTTTTACCATTGTATGTTACAGACTTCTTTTCCCGGGCTGCTTTCAGGATCTTTTCTTTGTCACTAAGACTTGTAAATTTGACTATTCGGTGACGGGGTGTGGATCTATTCTTATTAATTTTGAGGGGGGTTCTCTGCACCTCTTGGATTTTGATGCTTGTTCCCTTTGCCATATTGGGGAAATTCTCTCCAATAATTCTCTCCAATATACCTTTTGCTCCCCTCTCTCTTTCTTCTTCTTCTGGAATCCCAATTATTCTAATGTTGTTTCATCTTATGGTGTCACTTATCTCTCGAATTCTCCCCTTGTGGTCCAGTAGCTGTTTGTCCCTCTTTTGCTCAGCTTCTCTGTCATTTACTCTTTAATCTCTGTCATTTGGTCTTCTATATCGCTAATTCTTTCTTCTGCCTCATTTATCCTAGCAGTGAGAGCCTCTATTTTTGATTGCGCCTCATTAATAGCTTTTTTGGTTTCAACTTGGTTAGATTTTAGTTCTTTTATTTCTCCAGAAAGGGCTTTTATCTCCCCAGAGATGGTTTCTCTAATATCTTCCATGCCTTTTTTGAGCCCGGCTAGAACCTTGAGAATCATCATTCTTAACTCTAGATCTGACATATTACCAATGTCTGTATTGATTAGGTCCCTAATCTTTGGTACTGCCTCTTGTTTTTTTTTTTTTTTTTTTTTTTGTGGTGAATTTTTCTGCCTTGTCATTTTGTCCAGATAAGAGTATATGAAGGAGCAAGTAAAATACTAAAAGGGTGGCAACAACCCCAGGAAAATATGCTTTAGCCAAATCAGAAGAGATCCCAAATCGTGAGGAGGGAGAAAGGGGATAAAAAGAGGTTCAGAAAAAAAAAAAAGAAAAGAAACAATTAAAAAAAGAAAACCAGGGGCGCCTGGGTGGCTCAATGGGTTAAAGCCTCTGCCTTCGGCTCAGGTCATGATCTCAGGTTCCTGAGATCGAGCCCTGCATTGGGCTTTCTGCATGGCAGAGAGCCTGCTTCCCTCTCTCTCTCTCTGCCTGCCTCTCTCCCTACTTGTGATCTCTGTCTGTCAAATAAATAAATAAAATCTTTAAAAAAAAAGAAAGAAAGAAAACCAATAAAGAAAAAATATAAAAAGGAAAAAATATATATATTAGATAAACTAGTTAAAAAACTTTAAAAAAGAAAAGGGTAAAAGTTAAAAAAATTTAACAGAAGAAGAGAAAAAAAAATTGAAAAAGAAAAAAAATTTAAATTAACTGGAAGGCTAAAGAATCATGGGGAGAAAGCCATGAGTTCCGTGCTTTGCTTTCTCCTCCTCTGGAATTCTGCTGCTCTCCTTGGTATTGAAACTGCACTCCTTGGCAGGTGAACTTGGTCCTGGCTGGGTTTCTCGTTGATCTTCTGGGGGAGGGGCCTGTTGTAGTGATTCTCAAGTGTCTTTGCCCCAGGCGGAGTTGCAGTGCCCTTACCAGGGGCCGGGCTGAGTAATCCGCTCGGGTTTGCTTTCGGAAGCTTTTGTTCCCTGAGCTCTTTCCGTAGAGTTCCAGAGGACAGGAATGAAGATGGTGGCCTCCCTGTCTCCGGCCCGGAGGAGCCGAGAGCTCGGGGCCCTACTCCTCAGTGCACCCTCAGAGAACAGCGCCCAATTACTCCCGTCACCCTGGCCTCCGGCCACGCTCCGAGCTGACCGAGCCTGAGACCGGTTCAAGGTAACCCCGAGTTTAGAGCTCACTCCTTGGCTCTGTCTCTGTAGCCGGCTTCCCCGTTCTAATACCTGTAAGCTCTGCGACACTCAGACACCCCCGATCCTTCTGTGACCCTGTGGGATCTGAGGCCACACTGACCCCACGTGGGCTTCACCCCGGTTAAGCCTCTGGAGTGATGTCCCTCAGCGGAACAGACTTTTAAAAGTCCTGATTTTGTGCTCCGTTGCTCCGCCGCTCGCCGGGAGCCGGCCCCTCCCCCCGCGGTCTATCTTCCCGTTGCTTTGGATTCACTTCTCCGCCAGTCCTACCTTTCAGAAAGTGGTTGATTTTCTGTTTCTAGAATTGCTGTTCTTCTTCTCTTCGATCTCCCGTTGGATTTGTAGGTGTTTGCAATCTTTAGATAAGCTATCTAGCTGATCTCCCGCTACCTGAAGTAGTCTCAGCCTGCTACTTCTCCGCCATCTTGACTCCTCCCTCTGTGGAGCATTCTTGATAATTTCTAACTTACTGCTCACTTCAATAATTCTCTTGGGGCGCCTGGGTGGCTCAGGGGTTAAGCCGCTGCCTTCGGCTCAGGTCATGATCTCAGGGTCCTGGGATTGAGTCCCGCATCGGGCTCTCTGCTCAGCGGGGAGACTGCTTCTCTCTCTCTGCCTGCCTCTCTGTCTACTTGTGATCTCTGTCTGTCAAATAAATAAATAAAATCTTAAAAAAAAAATTCTCTTTTCCTGAATTTAATATGATGAAAAATTTTTAATTTCTACAAATATATTTTTCGTTCATAGAAGTTCTTTTGGGTTTTACAGTTTTTTTCTATGCTTTTTTTTGGTTCCTTGAAGAATCCTTAAGACTGTATTTTTATTTTACTATAGTTTGTATGGTTTTTATATAGCCAACATTTAATATATGTAATATCAGAAGTGACTCTCTGTTTCTGTAGCTTTCCTTGGTTATTGTTAATGGACCTCCGTTTCTTTGTGTATTTGTCTATTTTGGACAATGTACTGGCCATTTTATTTATGAAATTTCTTTATAGACGTAAGTTGAGGCCTAGCATGAAGGCAGTTTCTTCTGTGAGGATCTTATTTTAGTTTATGATGATATGGCACTTTTAATAGTGGGCTACCTTAATACAAGTGCAACATTGATATTATCTAGATAATCTAGAGATTCAAGCTTTCAATGTAATTTTATACAAGGCATGGCTATTTCAACTGGTATTCCAGCTTATTGTGGAGATTGTCTTCTGTCAGATGTCTCATCTGAGTATGGGTTTGGGATTTGATTTGTGCCTCCTCGCCATCAAAGGCCATTAAAAACATATTTTCTTGAATAGGCTAATATTCTCAGGCAAAAGCACAATTCACTTTCCTGTCTCTCAATGAATTCCCATTTTCCCTTCAGAGTTAACCTGATTTTCCTTCTTATCTTATCAGATCTTTAATCCTTTAAGATCATTTTATTATTTTAATATGTTTTATTCCACTTTTTATTTCTTTTTAGCACAAGAGATAAATTCAAATAACCTAGCTTACTATTACTAAGGAAGTCTCCTGGAACTTTTCAGAGTAATAAAATAACCTGCTTACTTGTGTCACCAACTAGATAGATACAAGCTACCTGAAGGCAAGAACATTGTCTAATTATTTTCTGTGTTTATAGCATTTAGCACAGGACCTGCCTCTGAATCCATTATTTTATTACTGTTATTTTAAAAGATTTATTTATTTATTTATTTGAGTAGGGGAGGGGGAAAAGACAGAGGGAGAGAGAGACTCTTTAGCAGGCTCCACACCCAGCACAGAGCCTGTGTGGGGCTTGATCTCATGACACTGAGATCATGACATGAGCTGACCAGACACTCCACTGACTGAGCTACCCAGGTGTCCCTTGATGATTTTATGTTGTTATTATTTTGATGATTTTGCTATAAATAATCGTAGTTTCTTATACACTTTTAGGATGCTATATCAATCTTTTACTTTTCCCTCAATGTTAGACTTTAAAACAAAACTGAGTAAGCTTCACAGGATATCTCCCTTCTTCTACTATCTCCTTTACCTCCTTTCCATTTATCTTCATTTCCTTCCTAGAATGGACCTACCCAGGTGCTACAGATTGAATTCAAAATTCAATCAGTGGGAAGCCCTAGCTCCCACTGTGACTGTCTTCAGAGATAGGATATTTAGGAGGTAACTAAGGATAAATGAGGTCATAAGGGTGGAGCCCTAATCCAATAGGATTGGTGGCTTATAAGAGGAGGGAGAGGGTGATCTCTCTCCATCTTTCCCTGTGTACTCATACGGAGAAAAAGCCACGTGGGCACACAGTGAGACAGCAGTGGCTTATAAGCCAAGAGAAGAGGTCTTAGAATGAAAACTCACTTGCTAGCGCCTCAATCTTGGACTTTCTAGACTCCAGAACTGTGAGAAAATGAATTTTCCATATTCCATATTTATCTGTGAGAAAATAAATTTACCATATCCCATTGCTAGATAAATGTTATTAGGTTTAGGCCACGTTCAAGTACAAGGAGGATTATGTAGGAGTGTGAATATCAGGAAGTAGGAATAATCAGGACATTTTTGAGACTGCTTACCACAGTTCTCTCTTCTAAATCTGGATAAGAGGGTTCCCTATGGGACAGAGAAGGAATGTGAATATTCCTCCACTGACTTCCTGGGCCATGAACTGTAACTGAGATGGGGGAGTTTGGACCCCTACCAGCCTTATGCATACCTACTTGGGAAGGCAGCATCTAGAGTCATCTGAAGACCTGTCCTTAATGCTTTGCATGGAGCTGAGTCTTACCTGCTTGTGAGAAGTAATAGCATGCATCTCTTCCTAGCTCCGTGTTCAGTGATGTCACAGCAGTAGCTTAAAATTGACCACCATGGGAATATTTATACCACAGAAATCAACAAATGCTATACATGAAAGATTTTTTTCTCCCCCAGAGAGCTCATTTTTAAATACTTACCAACATACCACTAAAAGCCTAAAATCTCTCCTGTGTCCTGTGTTCTGTGTCTGTGTCTCTCTTACAGTTACGGAGCTGAGGCTGGTGAATGGGAGCCACCGCTGTGAGGGGAGAGTGGAAGTGAAATATGAAGGAGAATGGGGCACAGTGTATGGTTACGATTGGTACTTGAAGGCTGCAGATGTCGTGTGCAGACAGCTGGGATGTGGACATGCTGTTGATGCTCGCAGAGAGGCTTATTTTGGATCAGGGAATGGGCCTATTTGTCTTGCATA
This sequence comes from Lutra lutra, assembly GCF_902655055.1. NCBI lineage: Eukaryota > Metazoa > Chordata > Mammalia > Carnivora > Mustelidae > Lutra > Lutra lutra. The sequence continues at coordinate 43,050,522 of NC_062285.1, forward strand.
TGTTTTTTGTGAAGGGACAGAATCAACTCTCAATGCCTGTTCTCATTATTCTACTGAAGACTATAGTGAACAAGACTTCTCCCATAGTTGGGATGCTGGAGTAGTGTGCTCAGGTAAAGCCTGTTTGATTTGTCAAAGAGATACCCTGTAGGAATAGTTCCGGTTTCATTCCCAGAATAACTAACAGGATCACATACTTGGGTGAAAACCTCAGTCACACAATGACTCCTAGAGTTTTAGGTGCTCAAGGTAGCCTAAGGACTTGCTTCGTCCTGGACAGTGAAGGATCTAAACCTCTGGATCACTGGGCCCTTCAGGTGTGGCCACAAGAGGAGACATGGGAGAGGTGCAGGGAAAAAAAGTTTATTATACTTACAAGTCCTAGAGAGATGGAGTCACTTAATGTTGCAAGGAGGCCACATGAGAGAAGAACCAAGGGAGCCAGCTCAACCAAGCAGTTAGAGAGCCAAGAAAGAAAATCAAGACCTACTGGGTAAATGACAATATTGGGGCTCAAGGGGGAGTACACAAGCAAAAGGCATAAGGAGATTTCACTGATACATTTGAATGTTACTAGGTCATAGTCAGGAGAGGGAAAGAAGGGGGACTGGTGGCAGATGTCAGCCTCATCTCATTGGTCCACCTGGTCACCTGGGTGGTGTGCTCACAGTCTGTTCATGAAGACATTGAAGCATCAGGAAGATATGAGAAAAATTTAAATTTATTTATTTAAAAAAGATTTTACTTATCAGAGAGAGAGAGCATGAGCAGGGGGGAGGGGCAGAGGAGAGGAAGAAGTCAACTCCCTGGTGAGCAGGAAGCCCCATGCGGGGTTTGTTTCCAGGACCCTGGGATCATGACCTGAGCTGAAGGTAAACGCTTAACTGACTGAGCCACCCAGGTGCCCCGGAAAATATGAAATTTTAAAATGTACAGTACAGTAGCTGGAGCAAAGGAAATACTAAGGGCACTGATGCCATGAGAACCTGAGGTGGCACCTAAGAAGTGCTCAATACTGTCTAAGTGTATTTGGCATGTGCCGAAGTGGAGGCAGTAAAGACAACAATGAAACTAGAGTGTGAATGGATGGTATCAGTATTTGCCAGAGATGTTGTCAGTAGTTATCACAATGACTGATGAAAAGATCCATCAATGATGTCATCAGAACAGCTTGACTTGAGGAAGACATTATTAGATATCACAGTGAATTCCCTAAGGTAGGTAGTTGGATAGTTGGGTCCCTCTGATGAAGTGGAGGGACAGGTGAAGACTTGGGTACACTTGACTAGGTCTATAGCAACCTAACAATTGATCCTATAGCCAGCCAGCATTTTTGTGATCTGCATGAGGAAGATCACTGGAAAAGTGATTTTTTTCAAATTGTAGCTTCAGTGTATCTTTGATGATACTAACTCAGGTAAATTAAACACAATTTTTTTTAAAGATTTTATTTATTTATTTGACAGACAGAGATCACAAGCAGGCAGAGAGGCAGGCAGAGAGAGAGAAAAGGATGCAGGCTCTCTGCTGAGCAGAGATCCTGATGTGGGGCTGGATCCCAGGACCCTGAGATCATGACCTGAGCCGAAGGCAGAGGCTTTAACCCACTGAGCCACCCAGGCACCCCCCCCCTTTTTTTTAAAGATTTTATTTAGTTATTTGACAGACAGAGATCACAAGCAGGCAGAGAGGCAGGCAGAGAGAGAGAGGAACACAGTTTTCCTTTTTGAGAGCTACTCTATTGAGGTATGATTGACATGTAAAAACCGTATGTATTTAATATATTCAACTCAATGAGTTTGGAAGTAAGTATACATCTGTGAAAACAACATGATCTATGCCATAGAACTATCTATCATCTCAAAAGTTTCCTCCCATCCTCTTTATTATTATTTAAAAAATAATTATTTTCAAGGGGGCATTTGAGTTTACTACCTTCAGTTAAGATTTTTTTTTTAAAGAAAACTTGTTTTCTGACATTTCAGGTAATATTCCTTGTTGTCATGATGTCTTAGTCATGGGTATCAACTGCAGATAAATTGTGGAAACACTACAGGGGACCTGCCTTATTTTGATAAATCAGTATCTGAGTAATGTGTTATTGGCACTTCTATTATTATCTTTTATTATTATTATTATTATTACTTCTATTATTATCTTAAGAAAATTGATGCTTTTTTTTTAGATTTTTTTAAATTTATTTGACAGATAGAGATCACAAGTAGACAGAGAGACAGGCAGAGAGAGGAGGAAGCAGGCTCCCCGCTGAGCAGAGAGCCCAATGCGGGGCTCAATCCCAGGACCCCTGGGATCATGACCTGAGCCAAAGGCAGAGGCTTTAACCCACTGAGCCATTTTTTATTTTTTGATAAATTGTGTTTTTCAATTAATTAGTTTTCAAGAACTCATCCTATTATAAATAAAATTTTCAAATTAGGACAAAATTTGTTCATACCCTATTATCTTTTACATATTGATAGGATCCATAATGATAACCCCCTTTTCATCCCTGATATTGTTAATTTGTTCATTTCCTCATTTTTTTCTTGATCAGGTCTACTAGAAGAAGATCAATTTTACTATTCTTTTAAAAAGAATCACCAATGTACTCTGTTGATTTTCTTTATTGTATTTGTTTTCTACCTCGCTGATTTGTTTCTTAGTTTACATTCTTCTCTTTTGGTTATGATTTGCTGTTATTTTTGTAGATTCTTGAGTTGGATCTTAGACCATTTATATTTAATTTTTCTTTTGTATTCTAATGTATGTATCAAGGAAGGGTCAAGGCTCTAGATTTTCTTCTAAGCACTGCTTTAGCGGTGTCCCACTAATTTTGATATTACATGTGTTCTTTTGTATTTTATCATCATGGGATATTCCTTCTTTATTTTTGAACATATTCCTTGTCTTACAGTCTTAGTTTGTCTGATATTAACATAGATAATGACAGCTTTCTTAGATTAGTGCTTGCATGGTTTATCTTTTCTGACACTTTTAATAGGTTTCTGTGTTAACTTTTTAAAATTTTAATTTTATTTTAGAGAGAGGGAGGGGGAGGGACAGAGGGAGAGGGAGAGGGAGAATCTCAAGCAGGCTCCACCCTCAGCATGGAGCTGGATACGGGGCTTGATCTCACAACCCTGAGATCATGACCTGAGCTGAAATCAAGAGTCAGATGCTTCACTGACTGAGCCACCCAGACACCCCCGTTTCTGTGTTTATATTTAATGTATATATGTTTTTGTGGACAACATGTGGTGTGTCTTACTCTTTTTCCCCAGTTTTATTGAGATATAATTGAAGTGGTGTCTTATTTCTATCCAGTATGGTTATCTTGTTTTTATTTGAAGTATTTAAATTATTTCAATTTAATGTAATTGTCGATATGCTTGGATTTAAGTCTACTGACTTGCAGTTGTCTTATATATTCTTTATTCCTATTTTAATCTTTGAATATTTTTAGTATTCTATTTTATTTACTCTATTGGTTTTTAGATATATTGCTTTGTTTAGAGTTTACCATAATGTTGAAATTATTACTCTGTAATCACATTTTGCCTTCAAATGATATTATATCACAACATATAAGACCTTACACAGTATGCTTCCATTCTCTCATCATTTCTGCTATTGTTGTCATGTTTTACTTATAAATATATCATAAATCTTATAACACATTGCTGTTATATTTGCCTTAAATATTCTATTATTTTAAAAATGAGACAAAGTTTTTTTTATATTTACCCACAGATTAATCATTTACAGAGGTCTTTATAGCTTTGAAAACATAGATTCATGTTTTCATCTCTTACTGTTTTCCTTTAGCTTGAACTTTAACATTTTTGTGTAATGCAGTTCTGGTGGCCTCAAATTCTATCATTTTTTATTTGTATGAAAATGTTTTTATTTTCATTCAGTTTTGAGATGCATTTTCATAGGTGATTTTTCTGTCTTTTCTCTCTCTGGGCTTCAGAGAGAAAGCTTCTATTGTTCTGTGTTTAATTTCATAATTCTTTTATTCTACAATATCTAATCTTTTAAGTTAATTAGATATTTTTTTCATTCCAGCTATTATATTTTTTAGTTTTAGAAGTTCCATTTGTTTTTTTTTTAGTTTTTAAAAAGCTGCTTTATGTTTCAGTAAGTACATTTAATAAATGGTTTAAAGACTTTGTCAGCTAATTCAGTCATCTGTCTAATTTCTGCATATTTTTAATGCTTAATCTTTAATTTTTTTGAAGATTTTATTTATTTATTTGACAGAGAGAGACATAGCGAGAGAGAACACAAGCAGGAACAGTGGGAGAGGGAGAAGCAGGTTTCTTGCTGGGCAGAGAGCCCGAATGCGGGGCTTGATCCCAGGACCCTGGGATCATGACCTGAGGAGAAGGCAGATGCTTGATGACTGAGCCACCCAGGCACCCCTAAATGCTCACTCTTTTAATATATTTTTTAAAGATTATTTATTTATTTATTTGACAGGCAGAGATCACAAGTAGGCAGAGAGGCAGGCAGAGAGAGAGGGGGAAACAGGCTCCCTGCTGAGTAGAGAGCCCGATGCAGGGCTTGATCCCAGGACCCCGGGATCATGACCTGAGCTGAAGGCAGAGGCTTTAACCCACTGAGCCACCCAGGCGCCCCTCTTTTAAAAATTAAAAAATTTATTTTTTTATAATATACAAATAGAATACAAATAGAATATACAAATAAATGGAAAAGTTATCTTGTGTTCATGGATTGGAAGGGGGCTATTCTTATATCCTAGGGTTTCAAGAGAGATGGCTGGAACCATGCCCTTCCTCTCCTGACTTTGAGCTTTCTTAACATCTAGACTCATGTTCTTTCCCACTTAGGTCACCTAAGTTGTTCATGGAATATTTTGGCATAAAAAATTATCAGATAGATAAGATTTGGAATCACAACTATGGATTAGTTATAATGTCTATATTTCTAATATCAAGGCATCAGTCTGTCTGCAGGCTGTCATGCATTCATGGATACAGATCTCATGGTTTTTCTTATCCTCAGTCATTTGAGGGTTGGCTCCTAGGAAAGAAAGTTGACCAGAATTTGAGCCCCAGAAGTCTCAGGATGGCTTTCTAACCTTGTCTGGCTGATAGTTTTCTACCCCCTCATAGCCCATGTCCCTCTGTTGGTTCTGATCTTTATACCTCTGTAGTCAGGTTTGAATGCCTACATATTATGCAGTTTAACTGGGCTCAGATGAGGAATTTGCTTCTCTAACCAACCCCAAAATATATTTTCCTAGCGTTCAGCTACTTCAAATAATCTTGTCTTCAGAAACTGACTCAGGGAGGTCCCATTCTGATACCAACTGTTAAGTCCTCCTCTCCTTCCCACTGCCTGGGAAAATGAAAACTTTTAATTATGACATGTAATGGTCATATACTATCACGCATGACTTGCCACTTCTAATTGCCAAACCAGAATCATGAACACTTACTTGGTTTGGTTTTCTTTTTTCTTTTAGGATTTGTGCGTCTAGCTGGAGGGGATGGACCCTGCTTAGGGCGGGTAGAAGTTCTTTCTGGAAAAGACTGGGTTCCGCTGTCTGATGGGAACTTTACGCTACTCACTGCCCAGGTCATCTGTGCAGAGCTGGGATGTGGCAAAGCTGTGTATTTCCTGGAGGACATGTCTATCAGAGAGTCAGATAGAGTCTGGCCTAATGAATTCCAGTGTAAGGGGCATGAACCTAGGCTCCGGTTTTGCCACAGCGAGTCCTGTCCAGGAGATGCATGCCACCGTGGGGCTGTTCAAGTTTTCTGTTCAGGTGAGATGCAGAGTGGGACTTCAACCTTGCCACATACTCTCCTGGGGTAAAAAAGACATGAGATTTGTCTGAAATATTGTCTTCTCCCATTAGTGTACACAGAAGTCCGGCTCATGAAAAATGGCATCTCTCAGTGTGAGGGACAAGTGGAGATGCATATTTCTGGACAGTGGAAAACGCTCTGTGCCTCACATTGGAATATGGCCAATGCCAATGTTGTTTGTCAACAGCTTGGCTGTGGAGTTGCCGTCTCTACTCCAAAGGGAGCATACTCTGTGGAAGGAGGTGATAAAATTTGGGAAGCTCGATTTCACTGCTCGGGGACTGAGTCTTTTTTGTGGAATTGCCCTGTGACTGCCCTGGGCATTCCTAGTTGTACCCGTGGAAACACAGCCTCAGTGATCTGCTCAGGTAAGAGAGAGGAAAGGGCTAACTGGTAATCAGGATGCTTCTTGAGTGAAATGTCCTTAAGAGCAGAGATTGTGGAAAAATTATTTTAAAAATGAGATAATCCATGATAAAACATGGTTCTTTTTGTTGTTCATTTGCCTTTCAGTTCAAGGCAAGGAATGTTAAGAGGGATATCTTTAAAAATTAACCCTATTGTTTAAATATATATGTCAGAGAGAGTCAATTATCATATGGTTTCACTTATTTGTGGAGCATAACAAATAGCATGGAGGACAAGGGGAGATGGAGTGGAGAAGGATGTTGAGGGAAATTGGAAGGGAAGGTGAACCATGAGAGACTATGGACTCTGAAAAACAAATTGCGGGTTTTGAAGGGGCAGGGGGTGGGGTGTTGGGGGAACCAGGTGGTGGGTATTAGAGAGGGCACGGATTGCATTGAGCACTGGTTGTGGTGCAAAAACAATGAATACTGTTATGCTGAAAAGAATTAAAAAAAAGCATTAGAAAGAATTGAAAAAAAATATATCTGAGTATTATTTGCAGAGAAAGTCTGTAAGTAGTAAGCATGTACTTTAATGAATCATAACAACATGCATACTGTGTAACCCCAACCCAGATCAGCAAAGAGATCATTAGCAGCACCCCGGAAGCCACGTTCATACCCTACCGGTCCCTAGGCCCACCCTTCTGTCTGAAGAAAACCAGTCTCCTCATTTCTATGCTATAGAATAGTTTTTTCCTATTTTGAAGTTTATATAAAATCATATAGTATGTTTCATTTTTCATCTAACTTCTTTGATTCCATACTGTGTGTGCGATTCATGCAGGTAGTTGTTTATAACTGTGTTTCACTCATTTTTATTATTGTGACATATCCCATTGAATGACCCATGTGACCAGTTATTGATCCATCAACTGACGGTGGAGTTTTTATTTATTTCCACTTCTCAGTGATTACAAATAGGGATGTTGCAGATAACTGTGACAATGACTTGTGGTATAAATATGTATGTATTTATTTTGGGTGTTTAACTCTTGCCCTTTCATTTTTACTCTCTTAATGGTGTTTGTTGATAAGCCAAGTTCTTGAATTTAATAAGGCTCCATTTATCAACTTTTTTTCCCCCACATACTGCTTCTTATGTCCTTTGAAGAGAACTTTGTCTGCCCTAAGATCCTGAAGATATTCCTCTATGGTTTAGTTATCTTTATTTCACATTTTGTTATACAGTCCTGGAATTGGTTTTCATATGTGATAGGGATCAAATTTCATATTTTTACATGAATATCCAATAGGCTCAGAATCCTTCCTTTTTTAATTTATAATTTTTTATTTTTTTATTAACATATAATGTATTATTAGCCCCAGGGGTACAGGTCTGTGAATTGCCAGGTTTACACACTTCACAGCACTCACCCACTCACCATAGCACATACCTTCCCCAGTGTCCATAACCCAACCACCCTTTCCCTACCCCCCTACCCCTGGCAACCCTCAGTATGTTTTGTAAGATTAAGAGTTTCTTATGGTTTGTCTCCCTCTCCATCCCATCTTGTTTCATTTATTCCTTTCCTACCCCCCCAAACCCTCCACTTTGCCTCTCAAACTCCTCATATCAGGGAGATCATATGATAATTGTCTTTCTCTGATTGACTTATTTCACTCAGCTTAATACCCTCTAGTTCCATCCACGTTGTGGCAAATGGCAAAATTTAATTTCTCTTGATGGCTGCATAGTAATCCATTGTATATCTATACCTCATCTTCTTTATCTATTCATCTGTTGATGGACATCTAGGTTCTTTCCATAGTTTGGCTATTGTGGACATTGCTGCTATAAACATTCAGGTGCACATGCCCCTTTGGATCACTACATTTGTATCTTTAGGATAAATACCCAGTAGTGCAATTCCTGGGTTGTAGGGCAGCTCTATTTTCAACTTTTTGGGAACCTCCATGCTGTTTTCCAGAGTGGTTGCACCAGCTTGCATTCCCACCAACAGTGTAGGAGGGTTCCCCTTTCTCTGCATCCTTGCCAGCATCTGTCATTCCTTGACTTGTTAATTTTAGCCATTCAGAATCCTTCCTTAAAAAGACACTTTCCCCACTACAGCGCCACCTTGGTCATAATGAGTCTACAGTATATCTGGGTCATCTTCTGGATTCCAATCTCTTCTATTGTATCATTGTCTATTCTGGCATGAACACCCCAGTTCAGTAATTATTATAACTTTGTAGTATGTCTTTTTAAAAAATTTTTATTAATATCTAATGTATTATTAACCCCAGGGATACAGGTCTGTGAATCGTCAGGCTTACACACTTCACCATAGCACCCACCATAGCACATACCCTCCTCAATGTCCATGTAGTATGTCTTGATAAGTGGTAAAATTATACCTTTAACTTCATTGTTTTTCTTCTCAAGATCGTTGTTGATCAGTGTTGATCATCATTCTTGTTTTTTTCCATACGAATTTTATAATTAGCTTGTTATTTTTCACCAAAAAGAGCTTGATGATCTTGTCCAAGATGGTGACATAAGAGACTCATGAGCTTACCACCTCTTACAGACACACTTTTCCAACTCTTATAAGTGAGGCAGGAATTATTCTCTCTCTCTTTTTTAATTTTTTGGAAGACTGGGTATTAATTCTTTTTTTCCTTTGCATTAAGGAAACACAAACACAACCTTTTTTTTTATTTTTTTATTTTTTTTAAACAAACACAACCTTACAGAAAAGTTGCAAAAATCTTGTAAATATCAGAAGGGACCCATAAATATAAAAATCTGGCTGGGATATTAGAAGAAAGGTGAATTACAGACCACTTTTTCTTTATGGATTCAAAATTCATGAAGTAAATGTAAGCGAATTAAATCTGGAGATGTAAAAAAATGAATACCACAACCAGATAGTTTGTCCCAGAAATGCAGTTAGTATAAGATGTACCAATTAACAAAACTAAACAAGAAAAGAATCACACAATCTTTTCATCAGATGTGGAAAGGCATTTCGAAAGATTCAAGAATGATACATGATAACATCTCTTAACGTATTGAAAATAGAAGGAGTTTTCTTCAGTCTGTTAAAGACCATATAACAAAAATCCAGAGCAAATATCACACTAATGGTGAAATATTGAAATATTTTTCCCTGGGATGAGGGAGATGATATTAATATCTATTACCATTTTAATCCAACAATTTACTGGGGGGCAAAAATATTTAAATGTATAAGAACTAAAATGGAAGAAATAAAATTTACAACATGATTGCAAAAAATGCACAAATGCATAAAACTCAAAGGAATCTGTAGTTAGATTACTAGCAGTTACAGTCTATAACATTGCTGGATACAATATCATGTACAAAATATATACAAAATTTTTAAAATTAATATTAGCAAATAGTATCAATAAAAAGATGAAAAAGATGATAAAATGAAAAGATGTACTAGTCCTGATAAGATAAAAAACATAAACCACCAAGAGAGCTTAAAGATGTTTAAAATGAACCATATAACTGAATTGAAAATATTAAATATAGTCAGCTACCTCAAAGTTCATCTGTAAATTAACCCCAATCTCAATCAAAATGGACAATTTCTTAGCAAAAATTTTTTAAAATTTCAGCTTGATTGAGGTATAACTGACAAAACCGTAGCACCATCCAAGTGTACTATGAGGTGACTGGATATACATATACTTTGTGACAGGATTCCCCCCATTCTAGTTAATTAACACAGCCATGGCCTCACAAATTTACCTTTCTGTGTATGTGTGAAACATTTAAGTTAGACTCTTACAGCAAATTTCAATTATACAATACGGTGTTATCAACTATGGTCACTACGTTATGCATAAGGCCCTCAGAACTGATTTATTTTATAATTGGAAGTCTGTACATTTTTACACAACTCTCCCTACTTCCTCATCCCCCAGCCGCTGGCAACAGTTATGCTACTCCACATTTCTATGATTTTGATTTTGGTTCTCTTTCAAATTTTTATTTAAATTCTAGTTCATAGAATTTAGTGATTCATCACTTACAACACCCAGTGCTCATCACAGGTGCCCTCCTTAATGCCCATCATGTATTTAGCCCTTCTCCCTGCCCACCTTCCTCCATCAACCCTGTTTATTCTCTGTAGTTAAGAGTCTTACGGTTTGCTTCTCTCTCTTTTTCTCCTTCCCTTTTGTTCATCTGTTTTGTTTCTTAAATTCTACATATGAGTGAAATCATACGGTATTTGTCTTTCTCTGACTGACTTATTTTGCTTATTAGCATCATACTGATTTTGATTTTTTTTTTTTTTGGATTCTACATAAAAATGATATCATGTAGTACCTGTCTTTCTTCTTCTGGCTTATCCTATTTAGTCTAATGCCTGCATTATCCATCCCTATTGCCCCAAGTGGCAGGGTTTCCTTCTTTCTCATGGCTGAATAATATTACATTATATAGGGCACATCTTTATCCATTCATCTTCTGACAGATTACCATTGTTGTAATTCTATTTTCCAGTCTGATTCAGAATCTCCCAACTGTCCCTAATATGTACTTAACAACAAAAAAAGAGTTGAGGAAATATGCAGCCTTCAGTTGTCTTCCTTTCAATGTTCTCTAATCAGGGACACTTCCTGAATCTCGCTTTGTATTTCATGACATCAACTTTTTTTTTTTTTTTTAAAGGGATCAGGTTTTTTTTTTTTTTTTAAAGATTTTATTTATTTATTTGACAGAGAGATCACAAGTAGGCAGAGAGGCAGGCAGAGAGAGAGGAGGAAGCAGGCTCCCTGCCGAGCAGAGAGCCCGATGCGGGGCTCGATCCCAGGACTCTGAGATCATGACCTGAGCCGAAGGCAGCGGCTTAACCCACTGAGCCACCCAGGAGCCCCATGACATCAACTTTTTAAAGAATACAGGCCGATTATTATGTAGACTCTCCTTTCAATTTGAGTTGTGGCCATAGTCAGGAGAATTAAATATAGTGGAAGCATGGTAAATTGGTGTTACATACCATCCTGCCTGAATGCAAATTGGGATTTGGCTGATTTCAAAGTAGAAATTGAAAGTATTAGCAAAGTCAACCACTGAACACTGATCTTCCTTACTTTGTTGCACAGTATAAATCCTGTGTTTCCAGCTTAATCCTATTTTGGTCAATATATATATATATATTTTTCTTTCAAAAAACACATTTTAATGATTTTTCAAAATTGTTTTCAAAAAACAAATTTAATGATTTTTAAAATGTCACTTTGTGTGTGTATGTAGGGGGGAGTATAAAATGTGGTCAGCCTTGCTAAATGAGCTGTATCCCTGGGAATAATGTGTATTCTGTGGGTTCGAGGTAAATAAATATTTACTGACTGATTTTGCTGGTTGCTCTGAGTTACTGAGACTGATGGAAGGTATATTCTGGTTACTATTGCATAATAAATTTCTTCCCAATCTAGTCACTTAAAGCAACTGTATGTTAATTTACATAACACAGATCACTGCTCATTTTCCCTCCAGCTTCCAGTCACATTTTCCTTACCTCCTCTAAGTCCTCATTGACAGCATGGACCCAGCCCATGCAGCTTCTGCCTGTTACTTTGTTTCAAGAATGTCACATGTTTTAGGTGGCATCACAGTTTGGGGCTATTACGGATAAAGATACTATGAACATGCCTTTTCAAGTCCTTTTGAAGACAAACATTTCGTTTGTCTTCAGTAAATGCTCAGTATTATGGCATGTATAAGTTTCCTGGTTCCTAATGCTGCATAACAAAAATTTGGCATTGTCAGAAGCAGAACTTCCCGTAAAGAGGTGAAATCTACAATTCTAGTAGACTTGCTGTTATGTTTCAGCTTTCATCTTAGACCCCAGCACAAGGTTACTCTTGAGTTTAATTCAGTTTCCTGTTCCTCAACCCTCCTAGCCCTCTGACCGTGCTGTTTCTGCAGGAAACCAGACCCAGGTGCTGCCCCAGTGCAACGACTCTGTGTCTGAACCCGAGGGCTCTGCAGCCTCACAGGAGAGTGCAGCCACCTGCTCAGGTAAAGGGTCCCAGGGGCAAGAAAGTCCTTCTCCTTTCCTGTGAAATGCTCCAGTGGCTTGATTCTCTCCTCAGATCGCAGACAGCTCCGCCTGGTGGACGGAGGCGGTCCCTGTGCCGGCAGAGTGGAGATCCTTCACCAGGGCTCCTGGGGCACCATCTGTGATGACAGCTGGGACCTGAGTGATGCCCACGTGGTGTGCAGACAGCTGGGCTGCGGAGAAGCCCTCAATGCCACGGTGTCTGCTCACTTCGGGGAGGGATTGGGCCCTATGTGGCTGGACAACGTGGAGTGCACAGGAAAGGAGTCCCACATTTGGAAGTGTCCTTCCCGGGGCTGGGGACAAAATGACTGCAGACACAACGAGGATGCAGGGGTCATCTGCTCAGGTCTGCCTGTGTGCTGTCTACAGCCTGGGAGAGGAGGTGTGGGCTCTGGAAGATGGGAGTCTGAGCCCTGAGGGGTGTTGCTGAGAGGGCCAGAAGAGAAGACGTCCTTCCACACTGCTTGTCTTTTTAGCTATAAAGATTAGGTGCTTTCTTTTCCTCCTGTGGCATCTGAGGTTCAGGTCCTTCCTTCACAGCAAGAGCTCCTGACAGAGCCATTTCTTACAGTTTCCATTTGAAAGCAGGGCTGGAACTTCAGCTCTCTTTGGTGGTCTCAATAGTCTTGGGATCCTATTGCTGTCGAAAGGCATTACCATATAATGAGTGGTAGAAACAACACAAATTATCAATGTATAGTTTTCTACATTAAAAGTCCAACAAGGGTCTCACTGGACTAAAATCAAGGTGTCAACAGGGCTACATTCTTTCTGGAGACTCTGGGGGAGATTCCTTTTCCCTGTCTTCTCTAGTTTCCTAAGGCCATGTGCATTCACTGGCTGAGGGGTAGATCCTGTTCTTTCTCTTCAGGCTGAAAACGTTGCCTTCCTCTGACCATTCTTCCTCAGTCACGTTTCCCTCTGACTGAAGTTGGGAAAGATTTCCCATTTTTAAGGATAGTAGATCTAAAGAGGTGATTGGAATTGGGCTTAGCTGGTCAACCCACACTACTCCAGGTTAATCTCACCATCCTAAGGTCCTTATCTTAATCATGTCTGAAAAGTCTCTTTTGGCATGTAAAGTAACATATTTACGCAACACCTTTGGGGGGCCATTATTCAGCTTATCACCCCACTTTCCACACTCCCTTTCACATACTCTGTCAGATGTTTAGTCAGGAAGCAGGATTCAGCTTTTCCTCTGGGTAGAGTGCCCAGGTGGTTATTCTTCTCTGTTCATATTCTACTACATCGCTGTGGGGGAAATAGAAACCCAGACACAAACACACAAAATCAGGTAAAAAGGAGGTCAGTTTCAGTCTTGCCACTTAGTGGGTCCTTCCTCAGCAGAGTCAGGGATGAATGTTAATAGTCTCTGGCATGGAGAAAAAAAAATCAAGGGCACTGAATGGAATGCTTACTGTGGACTCTTTCCCCCTCTCTCGCCTTCCAATTTAGACTTCCTGAAGCTCAGGATGGTGAGCGAGGACCAGGAGTGTGCTGGGTGGCTGGAAGTTTTCTACAATGGGACCTGGGGCAGTGTCTGCCACAGCCCCATGGCAGACATTACCTTGTCCATCATCTGTAGACATCTTGGCTGTGGAGACAGTGGGACGGTCAGCGATTCCATAGTTCCCAGGGAAGGCTCTAGACTTCGGTGGGTGGATCAAATCCAGTGTCGGAAAACCGATTCCTCTCTCTGGCAATGTCCTTCTGACCCCTGGAGACGCAACTCATGTTCTTCACAAGAGGAAGCTTATATCTCCTGTGCAGGTAATTTACTGTTTCCATGGGTCTGTACCAGTCCTGTAGGATGTTGTTAGTGAGATTTTATCTTCAAATCAAAGGGTAAGTTTAAGGTAAGAGTACAACATGAAGTTTGGATGATTATTTATCTTATATGTTCCAATCTCGTTTCACAGGAAAAAATAAAGAAACTGGTGTCAATAGCAGTTTATATGAAAAATACCAGAAGGATTGCATTGAAAACAAGCAATACCCTGATAAACTTTCTAAGCAATTGCCAATTAGTTAGGAATAGTTAAGTGATATCCCAACACGTTAAAGTGAATAAGGGGCCAAGTAAGGAATCAGCCCTGATTGTTTTGCCTCTTAAGCTAATGGTAACTTTACACTGGAATGTAACCACACCAATCAGACTAGCCCCCCAGTCAGCCTTTTGATAGATAGTAACTGAGTGCCTTGTACGCACAAGTTTATGCTGCAGGTGAGAGGATGGAGAAGAGAAGAAAATATAGTCTCTGCCATCATGAAGCTTACAGTCCAGTTTTGAAAACTCTCATTAGGCAGAAATTTCATGAAGAGTTAGAAAGTGCTGTGGAATTGTGGAATTGGTGTAAAAGAGGAAATCATACTTAGAGTGAAAGGTGAAGGGTGGGTAAGAGTTTCTCAGAGGAAGAAAGTGGAGAGATCGCTTGGGTCAGTGTACATACTGAGGTAGGAGAAAACATGGCATCTTTGAGGCACGAGAAAAACCCATCATGGCCAGAGCAGAAAATGGTGAGGGAGAGGGGAGCAGGGTTCCCCGGAATGATGAGCAGAGCCAGAGACCTCTCTGAGGCAGAGCCCAGGAAGACATTCTTGTTAAAGAGGAATTTGTTTATTCTTGGTTGTCTCATCATGGAGAACTGCTGAGAAGTCAGTAGCCTCATGACCCCATGACTTTCTGATTGAATTTCTGTCTTCTAAGAGGCCCTCAAGATCTCAGTTTTCGGGGATGATCCTGTATCCTCTGAGCCTTTCATTAACTACCAAGTGCTTAATCTGTCCCCCTCATCTCACTCTTCCAAAATGTTCTACAGAGCCTGCTGTAGTTGGAGCCCATCATCTTCAAACACTCTTATGTCCTCCAAGTTCCCTTCACTTTGGTGTTTGGATCAAAACCTGCTTTTCCCCTGAAAACACTGATTTCTCCCTCACCTGGAGGCTCTTTTTTCCCCCTCTCAACACTCTTTTCTCTGAGACGTGGAATATACTTCTTGCTCTCAGTTGCCATTTTCAATGATTCCTCCTCTGTGTCTCTTTTAACATATGGCTACTTGAAATTCACGCCATGAGGCAATAAATACCCCCTAGTACTTCTGCTTGTTGCTGTCATCACCGTAATTTTCTGGTCACTTCCCCTTGTCCACTGAAGACTGCAACACCAGACTCACCAAGTTCCTCGTCTCTGTCTTACTCCTGGAACCATTGGTACTTCCTCCAATATCTTTAAACACAACTGAGACAGCAGCCTCACCTCGCAGCTCATAGACTTCCTCCTATCTCTGCCTATGCATATACCACTGACCTCCAACAACAGTACAGCTTGAAATCTTGATTTCTTTATTCCATTCTCTGACCAGTGTTTCCTATCCTTATGGTTCCTAACCCATATGCTCCATTTCAAATAATTCCTTGTGCTCATGGAGATGACCAAACTTTCCCCTATCAATTTTTTTCTTACTTTTGTACTCTCCATCCATCTGCACATTTTTTTCTTAGTCAGATTAGATAATATGATCCAACATTAAAATCCTTCTCCTTTAATTTATACAATTCCCTTGCCTCCTCTTTGTCAGCTTCACCTGACAAACTCCAGACCTGGTTAAAGTCAACTACCTGAGTACTCCTTGTCTGCACTGGACTAAGGCAAAGGTGGGGGAAAGAACACATAGTCAAGTGGCTACTCTACTTTCGAATTCATGGACCCAATCTCTACTGGGGGTTCCATAGTGTCTCTGAGGACTACTATACTTCTTCAATATGTATGCTTGCCCTAAATTTAAAATTGTGTTTCATATATTTTCTGCTTTCCTCACATTGTCAACACCTGATCCCCACCATCTAGTCTCAAATCATGATCTTGCCTCTTACCTCACTGAGAAATTAGAACAGTTGGCTGCAAACTCCTCCTCTGCCTTTCACCAAATCTTCTTACTTGTGGTCTCTGCGCCCACTCTGTACTTGCTTGGCCTCCTGGATCAGTGGCCTCAGGCCTCATATTAGGCCAGCTCTTCTGCTCAGGCTATGGATCCTAAGTGCACTTGTCAAAGTCTTCACTTTTATTCCCTCTTATAGTGCCATCGACTTCCCCATCTCCTGGTTTATTCTCATCTATATATAGATGAGAATATATCTATCTATCTAACTATCTATCTATCTATATGGGTTTGTGTGACTCATATGTTGAAAAAGACCTGAATAGTTTTCCTTGACTTCCTTGCTACTGTCCCTTTCTCTTCTCCCTCGTCCACAGCCAAGCTTCTGAAAGTATGGTCAGTAACCACTCAGGGTCCTCAATGATTTCCCCTCTTCTACTATTCTAAACTCATCCAGTTAAGCATTAGGGTCCACCATTCCTCTGAATTGGTAATGAAATGTAGCAGACTTTCCTCTCCAGTATTCATGAATTTTCAGCAGTGTTCAGCAGGTTTGCTTCTCATTCCTTCTCATTTTTTTTTCTCTTGGCAGTCCCTCCATCTCCCTGATTGTTAGATAGGAGTTGAGATCACTGGGAATATAAATGCTCCTTAAACAGACTCCAGGAAACACTAACTTTTTAAATATAGTACAGTCTATGAACAGACATGGAGTCTGATGCAGAGCAGACAGAGAAACAAGAACCCAAACAATACTGTGTTTGGAACTCGGGCTCCTTTCAAGGAAAGGGGGATGTTTATATATATTAAATTCTACTGAGGTTTCAAGAACACTTGAGCTGAAAAATACCCAACAGATTTGGGGCATTGTGTGTTATTGACTGTTTAATGAGAACATTTTTGAGGCAGGGTAGAAACCAGAAGTAAAAGTATCAATAAGGTGATGGTTAGAAAAGTATACAACGCGTTTGAGAAACTGTGAAGGGCAAAGAGTGAGACGTAAGGTGCTGAAGTATAGTATTCAGTGTGGGAAATAGATTTATTTTAATTACCAAGTGGATTGATTTGTTGTGTAATGGGGTGATCTACTTTTAGAAGTGACACTGGCACATTTCATTGTCTGGGTTATGTGTCTCCAGTGGTAAAACAACTGGAAACCATGTCATAGGAAGTCTGTAACTAGGCTAATTAGCAGAAATGCCAGTATAGATGTAACTTGACTGTTGACGTTTGAAGGACTTTACCATGAAAGGAGAAGAATCACCATGAACTAGCTGATGCAGGGGACAGGACACCAGGCTGATGGATGGCGCTTACAAGGAGGCAGATTTGAGTTCATTCTAAGTAAAAGTAGCATAAAGGTATCTCACCTTGTGATGGTCCCTCAGGGAATGAACAATACTGTGAGGTAAAAGAACACTGGAGTCACGATGGGATGGCCTCTTCCTCTTCCTCCTTACCTCCCTCTCTTCCTTACTTTTTTTTTGCATTTTCATAGTGTTTTCCTTTCCCTTAACATTCTTTTCCAGTTCCTTCTTTCCCTCTCCCCCTTCCCTGCCAGCTCAGGTATATCTTGGGAGATAGGCTAGGAGTTACCTGAAGTCCACAGCCAGGGGACAGCATGGTGATAGATATTTCAAAGGCAGAGCTCACTCCCTTCCTTGCTTCTCTTTCCTTACCTCCTTTTCTTGTTTCTGTGTCCCTAAAAGCTGAAGGGATATTAAACTCTAAGACCTTATATTGATGATAATTTTCTATTTTTTTATTTTTTCAGCATAACAGTATTCATTATTTTTGCACCACACCCAGTGCTCCATGCAATCTGTGCCCTCCACAATACCCACCACCTGGTGCCCCCAACCTCCCATCCCCCACCCCTTCAAAATTCCCAGATCGTTTTTCAGAGTCCATAGTCTCTCATGGTTCACCTCCCCTTCCAATTTCCCTCAACTCCCCTCTCCTCTCCATCTCCCCTTGTCCTCCATGCTATTTGTTATGCTCCACAAATAAGTGAAACCATATGATAATTGACTCTCTCTGCTTGACTTATTTCACTCAGCATAATCTCTTCCAGTCCCATCCATGTTGCTACAAAACTTGGGTATTCATCCTTTCTTTCTTTCTTTCTTTTTTTTTTTTTTTTTTACAGCTTTATAAACATATATTTTTATCCCCAGGGGTACAGGTCTGCGAATCACCAGGTTTACACACTTCACAGCACTCACCATAGCACATACCCTCCCCAATATCCATAAACCCACCCCCTCTCCCAACCCCCTCCCCCCATCAACCCTCAGTTTGTGAGATTAAGAGTCACTTATGGTTTGTCTCCCTCCCAATCCCATCTTGTTTCATTTATTCTTCTCCTACCCCCTCAACCCCCCATGTTGCATCTCCTCTCCCTCATATCAGGGAGATCATATGATAGTTGTCTTTCTCTGATTGACTTATTTCGCTAAGCATGATACCCTCTAGTTCCATCCACGTCGTCGCAAATGGCAAGATTTCATTTCTTTTGATGGCTGCATAGTATTCCATTGTGTATATATACCACATCTTCTTTATCCATTCGTCTGTAGATGGACATCTAGGTTCTTTCCATAGTTTGGCTATTGTAGACATTGCTGCTATAAACATTCGGGTGCACGTGCCCCTTCAGATCACTACGTTTGTATCTTTAGGGTAAATACCCAGCAGTGCAATTGCAGGGTCATAGGGTAGTTCTATTTTCAACATTTTGAGGAATCTCCATGCTGTTTTCCAGAGTGGTTGCACCAGCTTGCATTCCCACCAACAGTGTAGGAGGGTTCCCCTTTCTCCGCATCCTCGCCAGCATCTGTCATTTCCTGACTTGTTAATTTTAGCCATTCTGACTGGTGTGAGGTGATATCTCATGGTGGTTTTGATTTGTATTTCCCTGATGCCGAGTGATATGGAGCACTTTTTCATGTGTCTGTTGGCCATCTGGATGTCTTCTTTGCAGAAATGTCTGTTCATGTCCTCTGCCCATTTCTTGATTGGATTATTTGTTCTTTGGGTGTTGAGTTTGCTAAGTTCTTTATAGATTTTGGACACTAGCCCTTTATCTGATATGTCATTTGCAAATATCTTCTCCCATTCTGTCAGTTGTCTTTTGGTTTTGTTCACTGTTTCCTTTGCTGTGCAAAAGCTTTTGATCTTGATAAAATCCCAAAAGTTCATTTTTGCCCTAGCTTCCCTTGCCTTTGGTGATGTTCCTAGGAAGATGTTGCTGCGGCTGACGTCGAAGAGGTTGCTGCCTGTGTTCTCCTCGAGGATTTTGATGGATTCCTTTCTCACATTGAGATCCTTCATCCATTTTGAGTCTATTTTCGTGTGTGGTGTAAGGAAATGATCCACTTTCATTTTTCTGCATGTGGCTGTCCAATTTTCCCAACACCATTTATTGAAGAGGCTGTCTTTGTTCCATTGGACATTCTTTCCTGCTTTGTCGAAGATGAGTTGACCATAGAGTTGAGGGTCCATTTCTGGGCTCTCTATTCTGTTCCATTGATCTATGTGTCTGTTTTTGTGCCGGTACCATGCTGTCTTGATGATGACAGCTTTGTAATAGAGCTTGAAGTCCGGAATTGTGATGCCACCAACTTTGGCTTTCTTTTTCAATATTCCTTTGGCTATTCGAGGTCTTTTCTGGTTCCATATAAATTGTAGGATTATTTGTTCCATTTCTTTGAAAAAAATGGATGGTACTTTGATAGGAATTGCATTAAATGTGTAGATTGCTTTAGGTAGCATAGACATTTTCACAATATTTATTCTTCCAATCCAGGAGCATGGAACATTTTTCCATTTCTTTGTGTCTTCCTCAATTTCTTTCATGAGTACTTTATAGTTTTCTGAGTATAGATTCTTAGTCTCTTTGGTTAGGTTTATTCCTAGGTATCTTATAGTTTTGGGTGCAATTGTAAATGGGATGGACTCCTTAATTTCTCTTTCTTCTGTCTTGTTGTTGGTGTAGAGAAATGCAACTGATTTCTGTGCATTGATTTTATATCCTGACACTTGACTGAATTCCTGTACAAGTTCTAGCAGTTTTGGAGTGGAGTCTTTTGGGTTTTCCACATAGAGTATCATATCATCTGCGAAGAGTGATAGTTTGACTTCTTCTTTGCCGATTTGGATGCCTTTAATTTCCTTTTGTTGTCTGATTGCTGAGGCTAGGACTTCTAGTACTATGTTGAATAGCAGTGGTGATAACGGACATCCCTGCCGTGTTCCTGACCTTAGCGGAAAAGCTTTCAGTTTTTCTCCATTGAGAATGATATTTGCGGTGGGTTTTTCATAGATGGCTTTGATAATATTGAGGTATGTGCCGTCTATCCCTACACTTTGAAGAGTTTTGATCAGGAAGGGATGCTGTACTTTGTCAAATGCTTTTTCAGCATCTATGGAGAGTATCATATGGTTCTTGTTCTTTCTTTTATTAATGTGTTGTATCACATTGATTGATTTGCGGATGTTGAACCAGCCTTGCAGCCCTGGAATAAATCCCACTTGGTCGTGGTGAATAATCCTTTTAACGTACTGTTGAATCCTATTGGCTAGTATTTTGGCAAGAATTTTTGCATCTGTGTTCATCAAGGATATTGGTCTGTAGTTCTCTTTTTTGTTGGGATCCTTGCCTGGTTTTGGGATCAAGGTGATGCTGGCCTCATAAAATGAGTTTGGAAGTTTTCCTTCTATTGCTATTTTTTGGAACAGTTTCAGGAGAATAGGAATTAGTTCTTCTTTAAATGTTTGGTAGAATTCCCCTGGGAAGCCATCTGGCCCTGGGCTTTTGTTTGTTTGGAGATTTTTGATGACTGTTTCAATCTCCTTACTGCTTATGGGTCTGTTCAGGCTTTCTATTTCTTCCTGGTTCAGTTGTGGTAGTTTATATGTCTCTAGGAATGCATCCATTTCTTCCAGATTGTCAAATTTGTTGGCGTAGAGTTGCTCATAGTATGTTCTTATAATTGTCTGTATTTCTTTGGTGTTCGTTGTGATCTCTCCTCTTTCATTCATGATTTTATTTATTTGGGTCCTTTCTCTTTTCTTTTTGATAAGTCTGGCCAGGGGTTTATCAATCTTATTAATTCTTTCAAAGAACCAGCACCTAGTTTCGTTGACTTGTTCTATTGGTTTTTTTTGTTTCTATTTCATTGATTTCTGCTCTGATCTTTATGATTTCTCTTCTCCTGCTGGGTTTAGGGTTTCTTTCTTGTTCTTTCTCCAGCTCCTTTAGGTGTAGGGTTAGGTTGTGTACCTGGGACCTTTCTTGTTTCTTGAGAAAGGCTTGTACCGCTATATATTTTCCTCTCAGGACTGCCTTTGTTGTGTCCCACAGATTCTGAACCGTTGTGTTTTCATTATCATCTGTTTCCATGAATTTTTTCAATTCTTCTTTAATTTCCTGGTTGACCCATTCATTCTTTAGAAGGATGCTGTTTAGTCTCCATGTATTTGGGTTCTCTCCAAATTTCCTCTTGTTATTGAGTTCTAGCTTTAGAGCATTGTGGTCTGAAAATATGCAGGGAATGATCCCAATCTTTTGATACCAGTTGAGACTTGATTTAGGACCAAGAATGTGATCTATTCTGGAGAATGTTCCATGTGCACTAGAGAAGAATGTGTATTTTGTTGCTTTGGGATGAAATGTTCTGAATATATCTGTGATGTCCATCTGGTCCAGTGTGTCATTTAAGGCCTTGATTTCCTTGTTGATCTTTTGCTTGAATGATCTGTCCATTTCAGTGAGGGGAGTGTTAAAATCCCCTACTATTATTGTATTCTTGTCGATGTGTTTCTTTGATTTTGTTATTAATTGGTTTATATAGTTGGCTGCTCCCACGTTAGGGGCATAGATATTTAAAATTGTTAGATCTTCTTGTTGGACAGTTCCTTTGAGTATGATATAGTGTCCTTCCTCATCTCTTATTATAGTCTTTGGCTTAAAATCTAATTGATCTGATATAAGGATTGCCACTCCTGCTTTCTTCTGATGTCCATTAGCATGGTAAATTCTTTTCCACCCCCTCACTTTAAACCTGGAGGTGTCTTCGGGTGTAAGATGAGTTTCTTGTAGGCAACATATAGATGGGTTTTGTTTTTTTATCCATTCTGATACCCGGTGTCTTTTGATTGGGGCATTTAGCCCATTAACATTCAGGGTAAGTATTGAGAGATATGAATTTAGTGCCATTGTATTGCCTGTAAGGTGACTGTTATTGTATATTGTCTCTGTTTCTTTCTGATCTGCTACTTTTAGGGTCTCTCTTTGCTTAGAGGACCCCTTTCAATATTTCCTGTAGAGCTGGTTTGGTATTTGCAAATTCTTTCAGTTTTTGTTTGTCCTGGAAGCTTTTAATCTCTCCGTCTATTTTCAATGATAGCCTAGCTGGATATAGTATTCTTGGCTGCATGTTTTTCTCATTTAGTACTCTGAATATATCATGCCAGCTCTTTTTGGCCTGCCAGGTCTCTGTGGATAAGTCTGCTGCCAATCTAATATTTTTACCATTGTACGTTACAGACTTCTTTTCCCGGGCTGCTTTCAGAATCTTTTCTTTGTCACTAAGACTTGTCAATTTTACTATTAGGTGACGGGGTGTGGACCTATTCTTATTGATTTTGAGGGGGGTTCTCTGAACCTCCTGAATTTTGATGCTTGTTCCCTTTGCCATATTGGGGAAATTCTTTCCAATAATTCTCTCCAATATACCTTCTGCTCCCCTCTCTGTTTCCTCTTCTTCTGGAATCCCAATTATTCTAATGTTGTTTCGTCTTATGGTGTCACTTATCTCTCGAATTCTCCCCTCGTGGTCCAGTAGCTGTTTGTCCCTCTTTTTCTCAGCTTCTTTATTCTCTGTCATTTGGTCTTCTATATCGCTAATTCTTTCTTCTGCCTCATTTATCC
This sequence comes from Lutra lutra, assembly GCF_902655055.1. NCBI lineage: Eukaryota > Metazoa > Chordata > Mammalia > Carnivora > Mustelidae > Lutra > Lutra lutra. The sequence continues at coordinate 43,073,631 of NC_062285.1, forward strand.
TAGCAGTGATAGCCTCCATTTTTGATTGCACCTCATTAATAGCTTTTTTGATTTCAACTTGGTTAGATTTTAGTTCTTTTATTTCTCCAGAAAGGGCTTTTATATCTCCTGAGAGGGTTGCTTTAATATCTTCCATGCCTTTTTCAAGCCCGGCTAGAACCTTGAGAATCATCATTCTGAACTCTATATCTGACATATTACCAATGTCTGTATTGATTAGGTCCCTAGCCTTTGGTACTGCCGTCTTGTTCTATTTTTTGTTTGGAATTTTTCCGCCTTGTCATTTTGTCCAGATAAGAGTTTATGAAGGAGCAAGTAAAATACTAAAATGGTGGCAACAACCCCAGGAAAATATGCTTTAGCCAAATCAGAAGAGATCCCGAATTGTGAGGGGGAAGAAAGGGGATAAAAAGGGGTTCAGAAAGAAAGAAAAAAAAAAAGAAACTATTAAAAAAAAGAAAGCCGATAAAGAAAAAATATAAAAGAGGAAAAAAGTATATATATTAGATAAACTATTTCAAAAACGTTAAAAAAAGAAAACGGTAAAAGTTAAAAAAAATTTAGCAGAAGAAGAGAAAAAGAAAAAAAAAATTGAAAAAGAAAAAAAAATTAAATTAACTGCAAGGCTAAAAAATCATGGGGAGAAAGCCATGAGTTCCGTGCTTTGCTTTCTTCTCCTCTGGAATTCCGCCGCTCTCCTTGGTAGGTGAACTTGGTCCTGGCTGGGTTTCCCATTGATCTTCTGGGGGAGGGGCCAGTTGTAGTGATTCTCAAGCGTCTTTGCCCCAGGCGGAGTTGCACCGTCCTTACCCGGGGCCGCTCTGTGTAATCCGCTCGGGTTTGCTTTCGGGAGCTTTTGTTCCCTGAGCGCTTTCCGTAGAGTTCCGGAGGACGGGAATGAAGATGGCGGCCTCCCGGTCTCCGGCCCGGAGGAGCCGAGAGCCCGGGGCCCCACTCCTCAGTGCGCCCTCAGAAAACAGCGCCCAATGACTCCCGCCACCCTGGCCTCCGGCCACGCTCCGAGCTGACCGAGCCTGCGACCGGTTCAAGGCAACCCCGAGCTGAGAGTCACTCCTCGGCTCTGTCTCTGCAGCCGGCTTCCCCGTTCTAATACCGGTAAGCTCTGCGACACTCAGACACCCCCGATCCTTCTGCGACCCTGCGGGACCTGAGGCCGCGCTGACCCCGCCTGGGCTTCCAGTTAAGCCTCTGGAGCGATGTCCCTCAGCGGAACAGACTTTTAAAAGTCCTGATTTTGCTCCGTTGCTCCGCCGCTCGCCGGGAGCCGGCCCCTCCCCCTGTGGTCTATCTTCCCGTCGCTTTGGATTCACTTCTCCGCCAGTCCTACCTTGCAGAAAGTGGTTGATTTTCTGTTTCTGGAATTGCTGTTCTTCTTCTCTTCAATCTCCCGTTGGATTTGTAGGTGTTTGCAATCTTTAGATAAGCTATTTAGCTGATCTCCCGCTACCCGAAGTAGTCTCAGCCTGCTACTTCTCCGCCATCTTGACTCCTCCTATTGATGATAATTTTCTATCATCAAACATGATGAGTTGAGTGATAGTGAAGACTCCAGTGCTGAAAGTGAGCGACCACCCAAAGAGGTCCTGCCATCATTTTCTGAGATGTTCACAGGGTAGGAAGTTGGATAGGATCACATGGAAAGAATATGCCAATTCTGGTATTTTATGACAAGTACCATGTATACTTCTGTTTTCTTATAATTTTTCAAATTTCTGTTTTTCCTTTGGTTACCATTTTTTGTCTTTTTTCATCTCATGTTTGTTATCTGTGTCCTCTCTCCATGTAGTTTTTTGTCAGTATATTTGAGTATCATGTAAACATTTCTGTCTCACTCCTTAGCCATTTGTCTACCTAACCGTTTTTCTCTGAATCCTCTTTATTCCAATTCTTTACCAAAAGTATCCTCTTAACATAGTAATCTTTGCTTGTCACATGTCATATTGAAAAATAGATAAGAAAAGTTTATAATCTGTTATATAATTTTCCATTAAAAATATAAATGGATGGAGGAGTCAAGATGGCGGAGAAGTAGCAGGCTGAGACTACTTCGGGTAGCGGGAGATCAGCTAAATAGCTTATCTAAAGATTGCAAACACCTACAAATCCAACGGGAGATTGAAGAGAAGAAGAACAGCAATTCTAGAAACAGAAAATCAACCACTATCTGAAAGGTAGGACTGGCGGAAAAGTGAATCCAAAGCGACGGGAAGATAGACCGCGGGGGGAGGGGCCGGCTCCCGGCAAGCGGCGGAGCAACGGAGCAAAATCAGGACTTTTAAAAGTCTGTTCCGCTGAGGGACATCGCTCCAGAGGCTTAACTGGGGTGAAGCCCAGGCGGGGTCAGCGCAGCCTCAGGTCCCGCAGGGTCGCAGAAGGATAGGGGGTGTCTGAGTGTCGCAGAGCTTACCGGTATTAGAACGGGGAAGCCGGCTACAGAGACAGAGCCGAGGAGTGACTCTCAGCTCGGGGTTGCCTTGAACCGGTCGCAGGCTCGGTCAGCTCGGAGAGCGGCCGGAGGCCAGGGTGACGGGACTCATTGGGCGCTGTTCTCTGAGGCGCACTGAGGAGTGGGGCCCAGGCTCTCGGCTCCTCCGGGCCGGAGACCGGGAGGCCACCATCTTCACTCCCGTCCTCCGGAACTCTACGGAAAGCGCTCAGGGAACAAAAGCTCCCGAAAGCAAACCCGAGCAGATTACTCAAAGCGGCCCCGGGTAAGGGCGGTGCAACTCCGCCTGGGGCAAAGACGCTTGAGAATCACTACAACAGGCCCCTCCCCCAGAAGATCAACCAGAAACCCAGCCAGGACCAAGTTCACCTACCAAGGAGTGCAGTTTCAATACCAAGGAGAGCAGCGGAATTACAGAGGAGGAGAAAGCAAAGCACGGAACTCATGGCTTTCTCCCCATGATTTTTTAGCCTTGCAGTTAATTAATTTTTTTTCTTTTTCAATTTTCTTTTCTTTTTCTCTTCTTCTGCTAAATTTTTTTTAACTTTTACCGTTTTCTTTTTAAGTTTTTTTAAATAGTTTATCTAATATATATATATTTTTCCTCTTTTTATATTTTTTCTTTATCGGCTTTCTTTTTTTTAATAGTTTCTTTTTTTTTTTTCTTTCTGAACCCCTTTTTATCCCCTTTCTCCCCCCCCTCACAATTCGGGATCTCTTCTGATTTGGCTAAAGCATATTTTCCTGGGATTGTTGCCACCCTTTTAGTATTTTACTTGCTCCTTCATAAACTCTTATCTGGACAAAATGACAAGGCAGAAAAATTCACAACAAAAGAAAGAACAAGAGGCAGTACCAAAGGCTAGGGACCTAATCAATACAGACATTGGTAATATGTCAGATATAGAGTTCAGAATGATGATTCTCAAGGTTCTAGCCGGGCTTGAAAAAGGCAAGGAAGATATTAAAGCAACCCTCTCGGGAGATATAAAAGCCCTTTCTGGAGAAATAAAGAACTAAAATCTAACCAAGTTGAAATAAAAAAAGCTATTAATGAGGTGCAATCAAAAATGGAGGCTCTCACTGCTAGGATAAATGAGGCAGAAGAAAGAATTAGCGACATAGAAGACCAAATGACAGTGAATAAAGAAGCTGAGCAAAAGAGGGACAAACAGCTACTGGACCACGAGGGGAGAATTCGAGAGATAAGTGACACCATAAGACGAAACAACATTAGAATAATTGGGATTCCAGAAGAAGAGGAAACAGAGAGGGGAGCAGAAGGTATGTTGGAGAGAATTATTGGAGAGAATTTCCCCAATATGGCAAAGGGAACAAGCATCAAAATTCAGGAGGTTCAGAGAACCCCCCTCAAAATCAATAAGAATAGGTCCACACCCCGCCACCTAATAGTAAAATTGACAAGTCTTAGTGACAAAGAAAAGATCCTGAAAGCAGCCCGGGAAAAAACTCTGTAACGTACAATGGTAAAAATATTAGATTGGCAGCAGACTTATCCACAGAGACCTGGCAGGCCAGAAAGAGCTGGCATGATATATTCAGAGTACTAAATGAGAAAAACATGCAGCCAAGAATACTATATCCAGCTAGGCTATCATTGAAAATAGACGGAGAGATTAAAAGCTTCCAGGACAAACAAAAACTGAAAGAATTTGCAAATACCAAACCAGCTCTACAGGAAATATTGAAAGGGGTCCTCTAAGCAAAGAGAGACCCTAAAAGTAGCAGATCAGAAAGAAACAGAGACAATATACAATAACAGTCACCTTACAGGCAATACAATGGCCCTAAATTCATATCTCTCAATACTTACCCTGAATGTTAATGGGCTAGATGCCCCAATCAAAGACACCGGGTATCAGAATGGATAAAAAAACAAAAACCCATCTATATGTTGCCTACAAGAAACTCATCTTACACCCGAAGACACCTCCAGGTTTAAAGTGAGGGGGTGGAAAAGAATTTACCATGCTAATGGACATCAGAAGAAAGCAGGAGTGGCAATCCTTATATCAGATCAATTAGATTTTAAGCCAAAGACTATAATAAGAGATGAGGAAGGACACTATATCATACTCAAAGGAACTGTCCAACAAGAAGATCTAACAATTCTAAACATCTATGCCCCTAACGTGGGAGCAGCCAACTATATAAAGTAATAACAAAATCAAAGAAACACATCGACAAGAATACAATAATAGTAGGGGATTTTAACACTCCCCTCACTGAAATGGACAGATCATCCAAGCAAAAGATCAACAAGGAAATCAAGGCCTTAAATGACACACTGGACCAGATGGACATCACAGATATATTCAGAACATTTCATCCCAAAGCAACAAAATACACATTCTTCTCTAGTGCACATGGAACATTCTCCAGAATAGATCACATTCTTGGTCCTAAATCAAGTCTCAACCGGTATCAAAAGATTGGGATCATTCCCTGCATATTTTCAGACCACAATGCTCTAAAGCTAGAACTCAATAACAAGAGGAAATTTGGAGAGAACCCAAATACATGGAGACTAAACAGCATCCTTCTAAAGAATGAATGGGTCAACCAGGAAATTAAAGAAGAATTGAAAAAATTCATGGAAACAGATGATAATGAAAACACAACGGTTCAGAATCTGTGGGACACAACAAAGGCAGTCCTGAGAGGAAAATATATAGCGGTACAAGCCTTTCTCAAGAAACAAGAAAGGTCCCAGGTACACAACCTAACCCTACACCTAAAGGAGCTGGAGAAAGAACAAGAAAGAAACCCTAAACCCAGCAGGAGAAGAGAAATCATAAAGATCAGAGTAGAAATCAATGAAATAGAAACAAAAAAAACCAATAGAACAAGTCAACGAAACTAGGTGCTGGTTCTTTGAAAGAATTAATAAGATTGATAACCCCTGGCCAGACTTATCAAAAAGAAAAGAGAAAGGACCCAAATAAATAAAATCATGAATGAAAGAGGAGAGATCACAACGAACACCAAAGAAATACAGACAATTATAAGAACATACTATGAGCAACTCTACGCCAACAAATTTGACAATCTGGAAGAAATGGATGCATTCCTAGAGACATATAAACTACCACAACTGAACCAGGAAGAAATAGAAAGCCTGAACAGACCCATAACCAGTAAGGAGATTGAAACAGTCATCAAAAATCTCCAAACAAACAAAAGCTCAGGGCCAGACGGTTTCCCGGGGAATTCTACCAAACATTTAAAGAAGAACTAATTCCTATTCTCCTGAAACTGTTCCAAAAAATAGAAATGGAAGGAAAACTTCCAAACTCATTTTATGAGGCCAGCATCACCTTGATCCCAAAACCAGACAAGGATCCCAACAAAAAAGAGAACTACCGACCAATATCCTTGATGAACACAGATGCAAAAATTCTCGCCAAAATACTAGCCAATAGGATTCAACAGTACGTTAAAAGGATTATTCACCACGACCAAGTGGGATTTATTCCAGTGCTGCAAGGCTGGTTCAACATCTGCAAATCAATCAATGTGATACAACACATTAATAAAAGAAAGAACAAGAACCATATGATACTCTCCATAGATGCTGAAAAAGCATTTGACAAAGTACAGCATCCCTTCCTGATCAAAACTCTTCAAAGTGTAGGGATAGACGGCACATACCTCAATATTATCAAAGCCATCTATGAAAAACCCATCGCAAATATCATTCTCAATGGAGAAAAACTGAAAGCTTTTCCGCTAAGGTCAGGAACACGGCAGGGATGTCCGTTATCACCACTGCTATTCAACATAGTACTAGAAGTCCTAGCCTCAGCAATCAGACAACAAAAGGAAATTAAAGGCATCCAAATCGGCAAAGAAGAAGTCAAACTATCACTCTTCGCAGATGATATGATTCTCTATGTGGAAAACCCAAAAGACTCCACTCCAAAACTGCTAGAACTTGTACAGGAATTCAGTCAAGTGTCAGGATATAAAATCAATGCACAGAAATCAGTTGCATTTCTCTACACCACAAACAAGACAGAAGAAAGAGAAATTAAGGAGTCCATCCCATTTACAATTGCACCCAAAACTATAAGATACCTAGGAATAAACCTAACCAAAGAGACTAAGAATCTATACTCAGAAAACTATAAAGTACTCATGAAAGAAATTGAGGAAGACACAAAGAAATGGAAAAATGTTCCATGCTCCTGGATTGGAAGAATAAATATGTGAAAATGTCTATGCTACTAAAGCAATCTACACATTTAATGCAATTCCTATCAAAGTACCATCCATTTTTTTCAAAGAAATGGAACAAATAATCCTACAATTTATATGGAACCAGAAAAGACCTCGAATAGCCAAAGGAATATTGAAAAAGAAAGCCAAAGTTGGTGGCATCACAATTCCGGACTTCAAGCTCTATTACAAAGCTGTCATCATCAAGACAGCATGGTCCCAGCACAAAAACAGACACATAGATCAATGGAACAGAATAGAGAGCCCAGAAATGGACCCTCAACTCTATGGTCAACTCATCTTCGACAAGCAGGAAAGAATGTCCAATGGAACAAAGACAGCCTCTTCAATAAATGGTGTTGGGAAAATTGGACAGCCACATGCAGAAAAATGAAATTGGATCATTTCCTTACACCACACATGAAAATAGACTCAAATGGATGAAGGATCTCAATGTGAGAAAGGAATCCATCAAAATCCTCGAGGAGAACACAGGCAGCAACCTCTTCGACGTCAGCCGCAGCAACATCTTCCTAGGAACATCACCAAAGGCAAGGGAAGCAAGGGTAAAAATGAACTTTTGGGATTTTATCAAGATCAAAAGCTTTTGCACAGCAAAGGAAACAGTGAACAAAACCAAAAGACAACTGACAGAATGGGAGAAGATATTTGCAAACGACATATCAGATAAAGGGCTAGTGTCCAAAATCTATAAAGAACTTTGCAAACTCAACACCCAAAGAACAAATAATCCAATCAAGAAATGGGCAGAGGACATGAACAGACATTTCTGCAAAGAAGACATCCAGATGGCCAACAGACACATGAAAAAGTGCTCCATATCACTCGGCATCAGGGAAATACAAATCAAAACCACCATGAGATATCACCTCACACCAGTCAGAATGGCTAAAATTAACTAGTCAGGAAATACAGATGCTAGCGAGGATGTGGAGAAAGGGAACCCTCCTACACTGTTGGTGGGAATGCAAGCTGGTGCAACCACTCTGGAAAACAGCATGGAGGTTCCTCAAAATGTTGAAAATAGAACTACCCTATAACCCTGCAATTGCACTGCTGGGTATTTACCCTAAAGATACAAACGTAGTGATCCGAAGGGGCACGTGCACCCAAATGTTTATAGCAGCAATGTCTACAATAGCCAAACTATGGAAAGAACCTAGATGTCCATCTACAGACGAATGGATAAAGAAGATGTGGTATATATACACAATGGAATACTATGCAGCCATCAAAAGAAATGAAATCTTGCCATTTGCGATGACGTGGATGGAACTAGAGGGTATCATGCTTAGCGAAATAAGTCAATCGGAGAAAGACAACTATCATATGATCTCCCTGATATGAGGGAGAGGAGATGCAACATGGGGGGTTGAGGGGTAGGAGAAGTGTAAATGAAACAAGATGGGATTGGGAGGGAGACAAACCATAAGTGACTCTTAATCTCACAAAACAAACTGAGGGTTGATGAGGGGAGGGGGGTTGGTAGAGGGAGGGTGGGGTTATGGATATTGGGGAGGGTATGTGCTATGGTGAGTGCTGTGAAGTGTGTAAACCTGGCAATTCGCAGACCTGTACCCCTGGGGATAAAAATATATGTTTATAAAGCTGTAAAAAAAAAAAAAAAAGAAAAAAGAAAGGATGAATACCCAAGTTTTGTAGCAACATGGACGGGACTGGAAGAGATTATGCTGAGTGAAATAAGTCAAGCAGAGAGAGTCAATTATCATATGGCTTCACTTATGTGTGGAGCATAAAAAATAGCATGGAGGACAAGGGGAGATGGAGAGGAGAAGGGAGTTGAGGGAAATTGGAAGGGGAGGTGAACCATGAGAGACTATGGACTCTGAAAAACGATCTGAGAATTTTGAAGGGGTCAGGGGTGGGAGGTTGGGGGCACCAGGTGGTGGGTATTGTAGAGGGCACGGATTGCATGGAGCACTGGGTGTGGTGCAAAAATAATGAATACTGTTATGCTGAAAAAAATAAAAAATTAAAAAAATATATAAATGGAATAGTGAATGCAAATTATGTCTGTCTGTGATTCAGGATTTAAAAAAAAACACTATTATTACCACAAACCATTAATATCAATTTGTATTCTTTATTAACTTACTTATTAGCAAGAATTTAAAGGAATTATGTTTTACTGGATTTTATTATCCAATTTATTCAATAAATATTTATCAAGCCCCTATACATAGTATTTATAAAAGGTTCTCAATGCACGCTTGTTGAATGAATGCATACAATATACCACGTATATATAGCAGAAACATAGAGATGAATAAAACATGCAAAGTGTTTCCTCTCATGGAGTTTGTGTGCGTGTGTGTGTGTGTGTGTATGCACACACGTCTGTGTTTTATTTATTGTGGAATGTGGAAACTGAAAAACAAGTAAACAGATAAATAAACAGATAATGGCTATGATTTTTAGCGAGTGTCTCAGTAATTCAGCCCATTAGTCTAATTAGGAAGGCTGTTATTTTCACTTGTCCTTTGGGCTGAAGCCAAGCACTTCAGATAATCTTGTTTGGGGAAGAGCACCCCCAGCTGTCCCGGATCTAGCAGTGCCCCCTTGTCTGCTTCTACAGGAGTGAGACCCAGGAGCTGTCCAACTGTTGCCCTCTGCACAGGTACATAAAGCCCCTCCCCTCTCCCCTGTTGGCTCCCAAGGGCTCCTTACTTCACACCAGGGGCAGTAACAGAAGATGCTGCTGCCTTTTCAGACAAAGAGAAGCTCCGACTGAGGGGAGGAGACACGGAGTGCTCAGGGCGAGTGGAGGTTTGGCACGAGGGCTCCTGGGGCACGGTGTGTGATGACTCCTGGAGCCTGACAGAGGCCGAAGTGGTGTGTCAGCAGCTGGGCTGTGGCTCAGCCCTCGAGGCACTGCAGAAGGCGGCGTTTGGGCCGGGAAATGGGAACATCTGGCTGGATGAGGTGAAATGCAGGGGCAGGGAGCCCTCCCTGTGGGATTGTGCTGCGGACCCCTGGGGCCAGAACAACTGCAAGCACGAGGAGGACGCTGGGGTGCGGTGCTCTGGTGAGTGGCTATGGCTGAGCTGGAGCGAGGGTGGGCCAGTGGGGTGGGCTCAGGTAAAATGGGAAGTTTGCGTTTGCATCTAGATGCTGTCAGCCCTGGATCTGGGAGAGGAGGAGGTCTCAATACTGAGGTTGTGGTAATTGAGGAGTGATTTCAGGGCTCAGGTAGGGAAAATGGGCTGCCCTGCACTCTGATCCAATCCCAGACCGCAAACTCCTGTTTTTCTCTCTAGGTGGAAAAAGAAGCTTGCAGTCTCCTACAGGAGGTACAGTGCCACAATCTGGAGGCAGGGGAGAATATTCAGATTTGGGGGACCTGTTCTGTGGAATCTGACAGAATTAGCCAACTCAGGAAAGGAAAGACCCCAAAGAGCCATCTGCTGGTGGGGAGGTCTTAGAGCATTTTCCTTGGGGAACTTCCCTTCACTCCCTTCAAATTTCCCTTGGGCCAAGGGAGGCTGGTTCCTGTGCTTCAGAATCTAAGGTTTTCCCACTTGCCCATGAGTGTCACTCCCCTGCAGCAAGATGCCTATCCCAGGAGTTGCTTGATGCTCTGGTCTGGAGAAGCCTGAAGAAAGGGGGCTACAGTTGTGTAAGTTGGCCCAGCCCTCCATAGAACCTCAGTGGAGTAGAATTCAGTTTATCTCAGAATAAAGCCTGGGGGAGTGTCCACCAGAGTCACTGTCAATCCTGTTATGTCTGAGGCTGGGACTTGCCCAGGCTGGAAATGTTAAAAGGAAATGCCCTTGCCCTTCTCCAAATCCTATTGGTTTTATTCTCCTTAGGGATCAGACGAGGCCCAAATATTGTCCGTGGCATCTTCTCCCTGTCTGAGATGCTCTGCTTCATCCTGGGGGCCCTTCTCTTACTGGTCCTCATCATCCTGGTGATTCAGATGTACAGATGGAGAGCAAAGTGCAGAGGTGGGCTACAGGGGTACAGGGTAACATAGAAAGTGTATGGAGGCCAGAGACAGGGCCAGGTGGGAGGGGGGAACTGTGTTTGAAAACCTCCATCTGCCCCACATGAAACTCTAAGGGCTGTCTTAGGATTGAACACTCGTCAGTCATGGGTTCTCTGTGAGACAAGAAAGAATAGGGGCTGAGCTGTGGATGCAGGGCCAGACAAGGCAGAGAGGCGCAGACATGGCACACGGGGTGTGAGGAGACTCTACCGGAGTCCTGGCAGCCCTGAGGCTTTTTTCATGTTGACTGCTGGGGAGAATGATTTGCTTGTTGGTTCAGGGATGAACTCAGGGACATTTCTCACTTGCTGGTGGTTTGCTCAGCCTTAGCCAGCTTCGAAGATGTTCCCAACAAGGCTGTGTACGAGGAGATTGACTATCTTGTGGCAACGAAGGAAGATCTGCTGGGCAGCACTGGTGTGTATCCCTTCCTTGCCCTCCTGGGCCCTCTAGATGTCAGCCCCTCCCCCAGCCCCACTGTCTGTGAGCCAAGGCTTCTCTGCAGACCCCATACTCCCTCATGCTCACAGAAGCAGCCCCTCCAAAGGCAATGGATGGGTTTCCGCTGAGCTACTGTGAGCTCTGAGCCTTCTCTTTATACCACAGGAGCCACACGTGCTCGAGCATTTCTTCTCAGCCTTACCACAGGTCCCATGGGTGTGTGCTGTCTGCTTTATGATTTTTTTCGTTTTGTGTTTTTCTCCACATTAGGGACCCTGTCAGATGACTCCATGACTAAACTGCCTTATTACACTGGGGATGGTGAGGACAACACTGACTTTCAACCTGCTCCAGGTAGTAGAGGTGAACTGTCTCGGCTGGATATTGGGGGCGGGGGACTTCCTTTCATAGAGATGAGATTCAAGAGGGACAGTCTTCCTTTGACCAGGATTAATGGGATCTCTTCTCTCCTTCTCTGCTTGCTCTGATGTGCCTCATGGTGAGGCTGGGTTGTCTGTGTCCAGAACGATCCTCATTCAGTTGCAACATACACATTGTTTTGAAAAATAGCATCTGGAAAATGTAACTGAACAAATATTTTATTAAGGCATACTGGTGCAAGGGTTTCTCTGAAATATGTAGTTTTAATCAGGAAATATTGAGAGGTTTGGATTATTTTTCTGGTTTATGGACTCATCAAAATGAAATACATGATCTTGGAAAAGACCTTTTAAAACACAGAGTGAATAGTGCCTCTGGTTAGCAGCTATCAGATTCTCTGCGGCAGAAGGGATTTTAGATATTTTCCAGGTCAACCCATTTACTGTGATTCCATCTAAACCCCCAGCTCAGAAGACTGATGCTCCTAGTGAGGGCTATGATAATGCTGAAGAGGTCCCCGTACCTGAGGCTCCTTTTGCCTCCTGTATGAACGAGGGGGAAGTGCCCCCAGGGGAGGAGAATGTGGTGAGGGCCTCTCCAACAGGTGAGTGGGGTTAGTTGATCTCTTGTAATCTTTTGTCTCTGTCCTAGAAAGGGTTAATTTGAACTCCTCATTGCTGATCCTTCTTATAGATTCAAAATTCAGATGATCGCATATCCTTTGACCATCTTCCTTTCTTTCATGCTGTCACATTCCTTGGGGGCAATGTGGGGGGTAGAGAATCACTGTATATTCTCGGTATCTGCATCTGCATAACTTCATCTTTGAGGTGCTTGCCTTGAGACATAGGTTAGTTTACCAAGTCCAAAAACAGAATGACTGTTCTTTTTTTTTTTTTAAAGATTTTTTTTACTTATTTGACAGATCACAAGTAGGCAGAGAGGCAGGCAGAGAGATATAGGAGGAGGAGGCAGGCTCCCTGCTGAGCAGAGAGCCCGATGCAGGACTCAATCCCAGGACCCTGAGATCATGACCTGAGCCAAAGGCAGAGGCTTTAACCACTGAGCCACCCAGGCGCCCCCAGAATGACTGTTCTTATAACACTTTTGCACTGTCCCATCTCTGAAAGGCATTCAGAGACTTAAGAAATATTGCAATATTGGAATTTGTGAGGCATTTGGTCATTTGAGTGGCACTGCAATCATGTTAGCACAATTTGTACAAAGTCTATCATATATCATAGCCTTGAATATTAAAACCGTGGTGGTGGATTATAGAGTCTCAATTTGTAGGCAGTTCAGGGCCAATCTGTTCCAGACATTTCAGTGGTCAAAGGAAGACACTCATTCTCCAGAGAAGAGTATTTCTCCCTCTGAGGGCCAATGTGACCCTGGGGACATGGCAACTATGGAAGGATGCTGTGATTGTTTTGGGGGGCATTTAGGAACACAAGTCAAGGCCATCAAGAGCAGAGTGAGATTGTCAGTGAGGACCTGAGATTTTTCCAGGTCTCCTGTACCCTTCTGTTTCTGAATTCGGACCTGTCAATTGTGAAAAGAGAAATTTGCATGTCCCTTCTTTTTTTTTTTTTTTTTAAGATTTTATTTATTATTTATTTGACAGAGAGAGATCACAAGTAGGCAGAGAGGCAGGCAGAGAGAGAGGAAGGGAAGCAGGCTCACTGCTGAGCAGAGAGCCTGATGTGGGGCTCGATCCCAGGACCCCAGGTAAGCGGAAGGCAGAGATTTTAACCCACTGAGCCACCCAGGCACACCTGCATGTCCCTTCTTATGATTCTTACCATTCTTGAGCCATTCTTTGCTGAGAAACATGTCTTTATAGAGCACCTGTGTTGACCATAGATCTCCTGTGATAATAGTGTTTCTGGAGACCCACATGGACTGGATCCCAATGGGATAACCTTGATATACCTTTGCTGTAACTATATTAAATTGTCTGAACTTTCTTGAACATTACCTGATACTTTGTCATCATGACTTGACTTGCTTCCACCATGGGGCACTGTCCTGTCTCTTTGTCCCAATTCTAATCAAGCTTCTCTTTAATGTTTCAGGCTCTTCTCTACAGTTCTCCAGAGGGGTAGCTGGTCCTGGGAAAGAAGAAGCTAGTCCCTGGCTGCTTCAGGGGGAAAAGGGGAACCCTGGATATGATGATATTGAACTAAATGCCCCTCAAACATCCACTATGGTTTTCTCATGATGTTGAATTGAAAATGAGATAAGGCCTCAGATATTCTAATTGCCTGTATTTCAGTAGAATAGTGCTGACTTATAATTGTATTATATGAAATTACTTAAAATGAAATATTCTGAATAAATTACTTTTTGCTTTGTTGATTACTTAGCAAGTTTTATCTCAATTCAGTTTCCCTCCAAAGAAATACGAGGTGAATATACTAACCTGTTTTCTTACCACCCCTATGGGCTACTCAAGGCCTTAGTTTGCCTGGGTCATGAATATTCCAGTCTCTCTTTCTTAGACAAAGGACTCTAAACTTGGTCCATATTCATACCCTCTTTCTTACCAAGATGAACTCATGGGAAAAGAAACAGTCCTGAACATACATGTATGCTCTTCCTTGAGATGTGGTATCATCTGTTTTTTTTTAAATTTTTTAATTTTTTCAGCATAACAGTATTCATTATTTTTGCACCACACCCAGTGCTCCATGCAATCCGTGCCCTCTACAATACCCACCACCTGGTGCCCCCAACCTCCCACCCCTGACCCCTTCAAAATTCTCAGATCGTTTTTCAGAGTCCATAGTCTCTCATGGTTCACCTCCCCTTCCAATTTCCCTCAACTCCCTTCTCCTCTCCATCTCCCCTTGTCCTCCATGCTATTTGTTATGCTCCACAAATAAGTGAAACCATATGATAATTGACTCTCTCTGCTTGACTTATTTCACTCAGCATAATCTCTTCCAGTCCCGTCCATGTTGCTACAAAACTTGGGTATTCATCCTTTCTTTTTTCTTTTTTTTTCTTTTTTTTTTTTTACAGCTTTATAAACATATATTTTTATCCCCAGGGGTACAGGTCTGCGAATCGCCAGGTTTACACACTTCACAACACTCACCATAGCACATACCCTCCCCAATATCCATAACCCCACCCCCCTCTCCCAACCCCCTCCCCCATCAACCCTCAGTTTGTTTTGTGAGATTAGAGTCACTTATGGTTTGTCTCCCTCCCAATCCCATCTTGTTTCATTTACTCTTCTCCTACCCCCTCAACCCCCCATGTTGCATCTCCTCTCCCTCATATCAGGGAGATCATATGATAGTTGTCTTTCTCTGATTGACTTATTTTGCTTATTTTGTATCATCTGTTTTTAAGCAATTCCTAGGCACCAGATGTGCCTAGGAATTTAAAAGTTGAGGATGCGAGATTGGCTAGGGGAAAGAGTGGATACAGCTTTCTTTACCTTGCTGAAATTTTCATGGATCAATTAAAAATACAATTTGGGGCACCTGGATGGCTCAGTTGGTTAAGTGTCTGGCTCTTGGTTTTGGCTCCGGTCATGATATCACAGTTAGGAGATCCAGCCCTGTCTTGGGCTTAGCGCTGAGCTTGGTGTGGAGTCTGATTAGGATTCTCTCTCTCCTCTCCCTCTCCCATCCCGCCAACCATGCTCATGTGCTTGCTCACTCTCTGAAAAAAAAAAAAAAAAACCTTTTTAAAATCCAATTCTCCATAACTATCTCTTCCTATTTCATCTCTTATTCCCTAGGTTATTTTTCCTATTTATTACTCAAGCCCATACAGATTCCTTCTCACTCTTCTCTCATATTTAGTGAGTTATCATCTCCTTTTAAATTCTGTCTTTCCTCTCTATCACTTCTTATTTCTTCAGGACATTGTCATTTCCTGTCTATCCAATTATAAAGCCTTCTAAATGAATTATATCAACTGATATATTTCTTTACTGCAAGTTGATAAAGGACAAATTGTCACTGACCCACAGACCTGTATCCAAGTAGAACAAGATGGCAAAGAAGAGACCCAGGCAGAGGAGACCCAGAAGGAATATAGATAGATAAATCAGGAACTATCGGGTTTTATAGATGTGGGTGTAGGGACTTGTCATGATTGAAGTATTTTGATGCTCTATTAGGCAGTTTATATCAAATACCTTCAGAATGGTCATGTTGAGGGCCGAGAGGAGTCAAGATGGCAGAGAAGTAGCAGGCTGAGACTACTTCAGGTAGCGGGAGATCAGCTAGATAGCTTATCTAAAGATTGCAAACACCTACAAATCCAACGGGAGATCGAAGAGAAGAACAGCAATTCTAGAAACAGAAAATCAACCACTTTCTAAAAGGTAGGACTGGCGGAGAAGTGAATCCAAAGCAACGGGAAGATAGACTGCGGGGGGAGGGGCCGGCTCCCGGCAAGCAGCGGAGCAACGGAGCACAAAATCAGGACTTTTAAAAGTCTGTTCCGCTGAGGGACATCGCTCCAGAGGCTTAACTGGGGTGAAGCCCAGGCGGGGTCAGTGTGGCCTCAGGTCCCACAGGGTCACAGAAGGATCGGGGGTGTCTGAGTGTCGCAGAGCTCACAGGTATTAGAATGGGGAAGCCGGCTACAGAGACAGAGCCGAGGAGTGACTCTCAGCTCGGGGTTGCCTTGAACCGGTCGCAGGCTCGGTCAGCTCGGAGAGCGGCCAGAGGCCAGGGTGATGGGACTCATTGGGCGCTGTTCTCTGAGGGCGCACTGAGGAGTGGGGCCCCGGGCTCTCGGCTCCTCCGGGCCGGAGACCGGGAGGCCACCATCTTCACTCCCGTCCTCCGGAACTCTACGGAAAGCGCTCAGGGAACAAAAGCTCCCGAAAGCAAACCCGAGCAGATTACTCAGAGCGGCCCCGGGTAAGGGCGGTGCAACTCCGCCTGGGGCAAAGACGCTTGAGAATCACTACAACAGGCCCCTCCCCCAGAAGATCAACCAGAAACCCAGCCAGGACCAAGTTCACCTACCAAGGAGTGCGGTTTCAATACCAAGGAGAGCAGCGGAATTACAGAGGAGGAGAAAGCAAAGCACGGAACTCATGGCTTTCTCCCCATGATTCTTTAGCCTTGCAGTTAATTTAATTTTTTTTTCTTTTTCAATTTTTTTTCTCTTCCTCTGCTAAATTTTTTAAACTTTTACCCTTTTCTTTTTTAACGTTTTTTAATTAGTTTATCTAATATATATATATTTTTTCCTTTTTATATTTTTTTCTTTATTCATTTTCTTTTTTTAATTGTTCCTTTTTCTTTTTCTTTCTGAACCTCTTTTTATCCCCTTTCTCCCCCCTCACGATTTGGGATCTCTTCTGATTTGGTTAAAGCATATTTTCCTGGGGTTGTTGCCAACCTTTTAGTAGTTTACTTGCTTCTTCATATACTCTTATCTGGACAAAATGACAAGGCATAAAATCCACCACAAAAAAAAAGAACAAGAGGCAGTACCAAAGGTTAGGGACCTAATCAATACAGACATTGATAATATGTCAGATCTAGAGTTCAGAATGATGATTCTCAAGGTTCTAGCTGGGCTCGAAAAAGGCATGGAAGATATTAGAGAAACCCTCTCGGGAGATATAAAAGCCCTTTCTGGAGAAATAAAAGAACTAAAATCTAACCAAGTTGAAATCAAAAAAGCTATTAATGAGGTGCAATCAAAAATGGAGGCTCTCACTGCTAGGATAAATGAGGCAGAAGAAAGAATTAGTGATATAGAAGACCAAATGACAGAGAATAAAAAAGCTGAGCAAAAGAGGGACAAACAGCTACTGGACCACGAGGACAGAATTCCAGAATGGTCATGTTGAGAAAATAATAATGACTTCTCTATTAGGGCAACGTAGAACAAATGTATTAGGTTCATAAAACCTTTTCATAGCATTGTAATTGAAAACATAAATATACAACACATGGAATTAGATAAATAAGTTATGACTCAGTAATACAGGGAAGTACTGGCAACCATATAAATAACATAGATATTCTAATAGGACAGAAAGGATTTTAAAATATATTGTTAATTTTGAAAGTGCACATAAAATGTCATACGGGAATTTTACAATCCAAATATGAGGGTGTGTGTGTGTGTGTGTGTGTGTATGTGTGCACATAAATGTGTGTAGAGACTGAGATGTGCCCTGTGTTAAAGCAGAGATGTATGTTCAGAAAGAATCTAAAAGGAGCTGGCAGATCCTGACTTGTACTATAGGGACTCTGTAATGTATGGCAAGGCTTGGGAAATAGTTGATACTCTTTGACACCATGATAATGAGGTTGAAATTCCACAAGTAGATGGGGAAAACTGAAGTGAACTGAATGTTTTAATATGTGAACATACTCTTTAAAAATATGATTCTAAAAAAGTTCTCTCTGAGAAAAAAATACACTTGGTTGATGAAATGTGATTTCTTTTTAGCCTAATGAGAAATGTATTCATTGTTGTCAGAGCTGGAGAGACCAACCTGGAATCAGAGCATCAATTTTATATTTCATTTTGATTCTACTTCTACTCTTAAGAGCCTGCAAAGTCTAAAAAAGGACAACGGTCATAAGCATATGGCCCAAAGTCAAGCAACTGGAAGTTCCAAGAAATAAAACAAGGAAATGAAGAGCGGAACCTCTTACTCCTGTTGGAGGCATAGAATTTCCCATTCAAGAGAGACAGAGGCTCATGGTTGGAGGGGTTTGAAACAGGAGGAACTGTAGGTCAGAGAGATCAACAACCAAGGTCCACACCTGGGCCTGGTTCGCCAGCCATGTGACTAGATTGTTCTCCTTTCAGGAGCTTAAGCCCTGATACCTTGCATTCTCCTGAGTCAGGGGCCCAACAAAGACAAGATTTCTTATAAGATCTGAGGAAGCTACAAGGGAGAAAATTTGCTAAAGTACATTAATAAGCACAGGGTTCTTCCTAAATAGCAGATCCATTAGGATGTCACAAAACTAGCTTGTAGACCTCACTAGGGCAAGGGAAAATTGACCAAAGAGGCACATCCTGAAGTCTCCAAGGCTAGATCCCTCTTCTGCCTTCTATGCTAATATCAGTCCATCTAAAAACACCTGCATTCAGCATCACTTTTCTCTGGTGCACTATGAGGTTGGGGGATGATTGGTACAAGAGGTCAGAAGGGAAACATCACAGGCAGGAAGAGAAGAGTTCTGGAAAGAATCCAGTGCTGGGGAAAGATCACAGTAAATCAGAAAAACATCTGAACTATAGGTTTGTGGGGAAGAAAAAGAAAGTAAAAATCAGGCTTATATTACAAATGCAGGGTTATCTGGGAGTTTAGTTATAGTTCCTATTGGAAGGACTTTCTTTATAGACAGAAAAGTTTCCATATCTGTCATACCATATACACATACACACATATCATCACCACTCCTACCTCCATCACCAAATCCAGCAATCTGGCTTAGAGAATGTGAGTTCTATGGACTTGTATCTAAGAAAATTGACTTTCACCAGGCAGACATATTCCTGCTTACCACATTTAGCCTTCACATACTCTTAAGACTCCATTTCACCTGATTCCTCCACTCTACCCCCCAACCCCCCTCTCATGCACATGCCCATAGTCTAAAGGGTAACATAGAGTATAGAAAGGACAGATCAGAGGTCCAGCCTGATGTAGTCTTTCAGCCATAATCCAGTATGAGAAGCCCTTGGAAATGATCTGAGGTTTTAGGTGATTGAGGCTGATTTAGAAAACAAACTTTATATGTCTGCAACATCTCACTGCTGAACTTGAAAAACAGAGTCCCTCCTCACAAAAGAAAAATCAACATTCATCGTCACTAAAGATCACATTTGGTCAGAACCAAATGGTCAATAAAAAGGCATTGAATTTACAATCTCAGGGATCATCTCCCCAGAGTCTTCAAGCTAATCCAATATCTCTGCTGATATTTAAGAAGTGAGGCTATCCTTACCTTGAGCTTTGTGAGCTCAGTGAGGACACTGAAGAGAAGAAAAGCAAGTCCTTGGAGAAAGCAGACTCCATTCCTGGTTGTTCAGAGCTTCATGCCTTCAGGTAACAGCCTCAGCTTCGTCAAACCATACTAGGGACTCTCCTGCCCTCCTGTTCCTCAGTGGGGCTTCTACAGCAGGAAGGGAATTATATAGTCGCACCCTGGTATCACTATTTTCTGGAAACCAAGAGAAACCCTGTTTACTATCTTTTCTTCCATCAGAGACAACATAAAAAGAAAGCTTACTGAAATACAAGCACCAATGGCATGCTGAATCTTTTAAATATCTCTTTATATGAGATACAAGGTTTCCCAACATTACGTGTCATTTTGTCTCCAAAGCTGCTCAGAAAAGCTCTATCAAAAAATATATATTTCTTTCTTTTCTCCATCCCAGGGGTATGGCTCAATTGCTGGTTCAGCTCAGCTGGTGAACTTGACAGTCAGATGCATTGTTTTGGGTTCAGTTCTACCACATATAACCCAAGAAAAGATGTTTTTGTTGTTATTGTTGTTGTTGTTTAATTAAGCCTAGGTCTCCAATGTCAAGTGACCAACATATTGTGGCTCCAAAGAAATGAGAAGTATCCAACAGAACAAAAAGTCAGATGAGTAAAAAATTGAGATTAGAAGGAAACAAAAATTCATGGTCATCAAAGAAACGTGATTATTTGGTCTGAGCATGGGCTTTCCTCTCATTTCTGTTTGGTAAGCGAAAGCCTTGTAAAGATCCAGGGCACCTAAGCAGAACAAATATGAAGTATGTCTTTCCTTTCCATCAATCACAGAGAACTTTTTGCCCCCAAGACTACCATGACCCATGTAGACATGTCACCTAGGAATTAGGTGTGTTCCCCAGGACATGGTGGGCCTACAGTTAAAATCTGTTACAGAATGAATCTCTATTTTACACTCTGGCACTCTGTTCCTAACAACCTAGTCTTCAGTGGTTAGAAAGCACTTGCCCTCCTACTCGCAGGTCCTCTTTTCAACATTTCTGTCCCTATGCCTCCTCTCCCCTTCTTCTGTTCATTTCATATAAACCAGTTAGTCTACTTTCACATTCTTTCCAGGTCTCTGAGCATATAAATCAGAGGGCTGTCCATTATGGTGTTTGGAAATGAAGTCAGTTTTATACAACTTGCTTATTACACCCTTGCTATCAAGAAAACAAGAACTCACCATGCTTTCATTTTTTTAAAAGTTATTTTTTGAGATATAATTGAAATATAATATTGTGTACATTTAACATGCAATGTGTTGATTTGATACATTTATATATGGCAATAGGATCACTATCTTAACATTAGGTGACATCTCTATCACATCACATAATTTTCATTCCTTTTTTACGGTGGAAACAATTAAGATCTAATCCTTAGCAATTTTGAAGTTTATAACACAGTATTGTTATCTATAACCACTATGCTGTGCATGAGTTCTCCAAGATTTACCTGCTGGTTGCAAGTTTATGCCTTTAAATTACATCTTCCCAATTCTCCCAACTCACAGCCTCTGGTAGACATCACTGTATTCTCTGCTTAAAGGAATTTGCTGTTTGTTTTTTTTTTAAAACTCCACATAAAGTGATATCATACAATATTTGTCTTTCTCTCTGACTTATCTCATTTAGGATTATGCCTTCTTACCATGTAGTTTCACCTGTTGATTTTTGCTTTTGATGTCATATTTTTAAAAAATTGTTCATTGCCAAGATCAATGTCAAGGAACTTCTTTCCCATTCGCCCCCTCCCAGGAGTTTCACTCAACCATTCTCTTACACGGTACACAAAGATAAACTCAAGATGGATAAAAGACCTCAATGTGAGACAGGAATCCATCAGAATCCTAGAAGAGAACATAGGCAGTAACCTCTTTGATATCAGCCACAGCAACTTCTTTTAAGATATGTCTCCAAAGGCAAAGGAAACAAAAGCAAAAATGAACCTTTGGGACTTCATCAAGATCAAAAGCTTCTGCACAGCAAAGGAAACTTCAGTCAACAAAACAAAGAGGCAACCCACGGAATGGGCGAAGATATTTACAAATGACAGTACAAACAAAAGGTTGATATCCAGGATCTATAAAGAACTCCTCAAACTCAACATACACAAAACAGACAATCATATAAAAATGGGCAGAAGATATGAACAGACACTTCTCCAATGAAGACATACAAATGGCTATCAGACACATGAAAAAATGTTCTTCATCACTAGCCATCAGGGAGATTCAACTGAAAACCACATTGAGATA
This sequence comes from Lutra lutra, assembly GCF_902655055.1. Taxonomy (NCBI): domain Eukaryota; kingdom Metazoa; phylum Chordata; class Mammalia; order Carnivora; family Mustelidae; genus Lutra; species Lutra lutra. The sequence continues at coordinate 43,095,439 of NC_062285.1, forward strand.
CCACCTTACACAAGTTAGAATGGCCAAAATTAGCAAGACAGGAAGTAACATGTGTTGGAGAGGATGTGGAGAAAGGGGAACCCTCTTCCACTGTGGGTGGGAATGCAAGTTTGTGCAGCCTCTTTGGAGAACAGTGTGGAGATTCCTCAAGAAATTAAGAATAGAGTTTCCCTATAACCCTGCCATTGCACTACTGGGTATTTACCCCAAAGATACAGATGTAGTGAAAAGAAGGGCCATCTGTACCCCAATGTTCATAGCAGCAATGGCTACGGTCGCCAAACTGTGGAAAGAACCAAGATGCCCTTCAATGGACGAATGGATAAGGAAGATGTGGTCCATATACACTATGGAGTATTATGCCTCCATCAGAAAGGATGAATACCCAACTTTTGTAGCAATGTGGACAGGACTGGGAGAGATTATGCTGAGTGAAATAAGTCAAGCAGAGAGACTCAATTATCATATGGTTTCACTTATTTGTGGAGCATAACAAATAACATGGCAGACAAGGGGAGATGGAGAGGAGAAGGGAGTTGAGGGAAATTGAATGGGAGGTGAACCATGAGAGACTATGGACTCTGAAAAACAATCTTAGGGTTTTGAAGGGGCGGAGTGTGGGAGGTTGGGGGAACTAGGTGGTGGGCATTAGTGAGGGCACGGATTGCATGGAGCACCGGGTGTGATGCGAAAACAATGAATACTGTTACGCTGAAAAGAAATAAAAAATTTTTAAAACTTTAATTTATTTTGAGTTAATTTTTGATTGATATAAGACAGAGGTCCAAATTCACTTTTCTGCATGTATCCAGTATTCCCAGAACCACTGTGGAAGAGACGATCCTTTCCCCATTGAGTGTTCTTAGATCTCTTGTCAAATATTAGTTGCCCAAGTATGTAGAAATATATTTCTGGGCTCTATATTCTGTTCCATTGGTCTGTGTGTCTACTTTTTTCAAAGGTTTTCTTTATTTATATGAGAGAGAGGAGAGAACTTGAGCCAGAGAGATAGAGAGAGAGAGAGAGTGCACAAGGGGGGGGGGCAGCAGAGGGAGAAGGAAAAGCAGACTCCATGCGGAGCAGGACCCTGGAATCATGACCTGAGCTGAAGGCAGATGCTTAACTTACTGAATCACCTAGGTACCCCTTGTGTCTATTTTTATAATAGTACCCTACTGTTTAAATTACTATAGCATTGTAACATAGTTTGAAAGAAGGAACTGTAATGTGTTTTGTTATTTCTCATAATTGTTTTGTCTATTGGGGTCTTTTGTGGTTTCACATAAGATTTATGTGAAACTTAGGATTGTTTTTTCTATTTCTGTGAATATGCCATTGGGATTTTTATAAGGATTGTGTTTAATTGAAAGACGGCTCTGAGTAGTACGAATATTTTAACATTAATTCTTCCAATCCACGATCACGGATCTTTTCACTTGTTTGTGTTTTCTTCATTTCTTTTATCAATGTCCTGTAGTTTTCAGAGTAGAGAAGAGAAAAATAGAATAGAATAGAAACAGAAAATAAATAGGACCCATTTCTTTCTTTATTATTTTAAGAAACTTACTGTTAGTGTATAGGGATTATGAGTTTTTGCATGTTAATTTTGGATATTACAACTTTGCTGAACTCATTGATTAGATGTAACCATTTTTCAGTTGAGTCTTTAGGATTTTCTTTATAAAACTCATGTCATCTGCAAAAAGATTTTTTTTTCAATTTTTTAATTTTTCCTTTCAGATTTGGATATCTTTTATATCCTTTCCTTGCTTGGATTGCTCCAGCCAGGACTTCCAATATTCTGTTGAACTGGAGTGTTGAGAGTGGGCACCCATGTCTTGTTCCTGATCTTAGAGATTCACCATTGAGTATGATATTAGCTGTGGGCTTGTCATATATGGTTTTTATTATGTTGAGCTATGTTCTTTCTATGCCTCATAGATTTAAAGATTTTTATTATGAATGCGAGTTAAATTTTGTCAAATGCCTTTTCTGCATCTATTGAAACAATCATGATTCATTTCTCTCATTCAATTAATGTGATGCTTCATATTGGCTGAATTGAGGGTGTTGACCCCTTGCATCCCAAGGATAAATCCCCCTTGTTCATGGTGAATGATCCTTTTTAATGTGCTGCTGAATTTGGTTTGCCAATATTTTGTTGAGAATTTTGCTATATTCATCAGGCACATTGACCTATAGTTCTTTCCTAGTAATTTCCTTTTCTATTTAGGGTATCAAGAAATCCTGCAGGATTTGGGGTCTTATAAAGTGTTTAACTCATTAATGTCAGATCTTGCACCACAATGCTTCAGATCAAGGGCTTCATTTTATGGCAAAAGAGACTTGGCAGGGGTTATGTGACTGTGGGATCCAAAGGCCCTATCACCTATCCACTGACAGAGAGATGGAATGCCTATTGAAGGTATAGCTGAAACCAGCTTGAAGTTGATACCCTCCAAAAATGGGCCCACCATCCACACTACAATACATATTCTCAAAATCAGTTTCATTATATGGTTATCCATGATATAACCAACAGGTAAGGATACATGGATCCCAGAATTAGTGGAAACAAGAGTGACAATGTTTACCTTCATTCCCAGTGGTCCCCTTGAGGTATTTGGGAATTCTATCTTCCAAGTCTTGGCTTTGTGGATTTAGAAGCTCTGGTTCCTAGAAGGAAAAATGGTTTCACCGGGGTCACAGTAAGCATCACATTAAACTTTAAGCTATGACTGCTTTCCAATCACATCAGGATATTCAGGACAAATTACCATTAAGTAAGAAAAAATAATAACCTCATTACTGGGGTAAGTGATCCCAATCATCAGGGAGAGGAGAACTGCTGCACAACAGGTGGAGACAAGAATATACTTGGCACCTATATTTGGGTATCTCTTGGTATTCTCTTGGCTCATTTTAATAACAAATGTACCAGTGCAGCAGCCACAGTCTGAGAAGTATATGGTGGCCAGGGTTTTAGATCCCTCAGGATGAGTGTCAAGATCATCCCACCAGCTAAGCTACCTAGACCAGCAGAGGTGCTAACAAAGGATGAAGAAAATCTAGAATGTGGTAGAGAAGGGAGATGATGATTTATAGTTGTGGACTCAAGACCCAGTTGTGGGTCTGTGGCTTGTCCTAACTAATCTTCCTCTTGCAAATTATCCCAGGAAAGGAAGCATACAAGAATACAAGAATAAGCTCTCATAACTTAATGTAAAATGCATACTTAAGGCTTAAATCAAATGAACTGGAGAGGTTCCAAGGTTGCTGTGGTGTGGCCCTCTTTCTGACTAAGGTCCTCATTTCCTAGTTGCTATAGTTGTTGGTAGCTTTCCCATCCTTGGTGACAGTCCTTATCCAGAGGCTCTTCAGTGCATGGGTCCCTTTGTCTCTACTTGGGATCACAATGAAGGGCATCTCCCTGTGGTATCAACTGAGCCTCTGCGAGACTACATTATAGTTCTGCCTCTCTCGGTCTCCCAAGAGAGTATTCCTCAATAAATTTCCTATTCTCAAATCTTCATCCCAAGCCTATTTTCTGGGGCTTCTCAACTTGTAATGTAGTGACTATTTGAAGTATTAGTTCTTGGTTCTTATTTTGGGACCAAGTATGAAGCATTGGAAGACTTGGCTCAGGGTTTACTAATGTGTACATTTCTGTAAGCTCTAAAGTATATTGATACCCTGACATGTGGGTCACTGCAGATCACAGGCCCCTGGTTTTGATTCTGTTGGGAATTCAAAAAGGATTGGACAGTTTGATTTTATTATACAACTCATGATGCTATCTAGGATGTGTTCATGCAAATCAGTGGATTCATGAAGATGTGGTTTCTCTTCTCTGTACTTTCTACCATGGTGTGCATATACCTGCTCTGGTTATTTAGGGAGGCTGTGTTTGGTCTGGGGAATGGAAATGTCTGGCAGGTTGAGGTGCAGTGCAAGGCTAGCCAATCCTTCCTCACAAGCCAGTGTTTGCCATCACTGTAAGACAAAACATAAGGGCAAAGAGAATCTTAGGGTGAGGTTGTCTGATGAGTGAAGATGTCTGCACTGTAGACTGAAACTCTGTAAAGAAAAATTGGTTTTGACAATTTTTGGGATGAGCTCCACAGTGGATTGAATAGTATTCTCCCAAAATTCATGCCAAAACTTCAGAACGTGACCTCATTTATAAATAGCATCTTTGTAGATGTAATCAAGTTAAGATGAGGTCATGTCGGGATTAGGGTGGTCTGTAATCCAATGACTGGTGACCTATAAGAAAAGTGGCATGTAGTCACAGCACTGTGTAAAGATCAGAGGCACATGAGGAAAATGCCATGTGACAAAGGAGGCTGGGATTGGAGTGATGAATTTACAAGCCAAAAAATGTCAAAAATTGCCAAAAAACACAAGAAACTAGGCAAGGCAGGATCCTCTCCTAATACCTCCTGAGAGAGCATAGCCCTGCTGACATCTTCATTTTGGGCTCCTAGTCTCCAGAACTGGGAGAGAGTGAGTTTCTGTTGTTACACAGGTTGCGGCAATTTGTCATGGCGGCCTTAGGAAACATGGTGGGGAGGTAAAAATGTTCTTTCAGAAAGTGCCTCAGTGGGACTATAAGGGTTCTTATACCAGGTGAGGCTCTGTGCCTAAATCTCTAGGTACTTTTGGAAGAGGGGAATCGTAGGGCATCCCAGAAACAGGGTGAAGGAGTGAGGTGGTCTTCCTGGTGATAACTGGACAACCTTAAGCTCTTTCTTTGCTGTCCAGACAATAGGGGAATCTGCCTCATTCACATAGGCAGAGTATTCCCTCTTTTTGTCCCATGCGACAGAGCTATTCTAAGATTCTCTTTGGTGCACACATTTTTGAGAAGATTAGATGTGCCCTGAGGAAATTTGACCCTTCAGAAAAGGATCAGGAGTCTCTTTTCGGGAAAATTTTTCCTTCCTTGGGTTGAGTTAGGACAGAAAATTTGGGAAAACAAACCACTTGCCATGCATGTGGGTCTTATTTGCTTTGGGAATATTCTCATCCTAAGCAAGAGTGCTCTGAGATTTCTCCCCCCTGCTCTGATGTGGGTGAGCTCTATCCCTGGTAAGGGGGTTAGATATAGTGTCTGAGCCTATGAATCTGTGGTAATGTGTGAGGCTTCCTGAGATTCCTTAGTATTCTCTCATGTAACTTCACAGGGGAGTATTGGATGGGGTTGAGCTTCCTGAAGGACAAAGCCTGAGCCAGTACCTGCCAGGCTCTCACAATCTCCCATTGTGCCTCAGCTATGACTTCACCCTCCTGAAAACTCAACAGGTGACAGTAGGGACAGGATTTCCCCATGTCTTTTCCCATCCCGAGGATATGTTTTTTTCAGAGTCCAATTCAGGCTCAGATCCTGGCCCTGGAATCTTCTTTGTGACAGGTATCCTCAGTTTCATCTTTGGACCCTGCATCTTCCTTTTTCTCATTTTCCTGGTGATTCAGCAATGCAGAAAGAAAATGAAGTGCCGAGGTAAGCTTTAAAAAGGAGATAGGGTTGAGAAGAGCTTGTGGGCAGTGGAAAAGAAGGGACCCATTGTGATGTGAGATACTGAAGCTGCCTCTTGTCCTTATTACATTTCTCCGGAAAATGATATCTGTACTGCTCTGGACTCTAAGCTTCAGTGACCTTGGACTAGGACTAGGGCCAAGGAAATACAGTATCATATATGACAGCAATGAGTTCAGCACGAGGGATAGGGACACAAGTTATGACTGGACTAGGATGTGCCCATAAAGCAAGAAAAGGGAAGGGACTCTGATGAGCTGAGAGCAGACTCAGAGACTTCAAAGATGGTTTTATATGAGTTTCTGACTCAAACCTCTGTATCAATCTTGCCTGCTTGTGAATATTATCTATGTGAGGCTGCACGTGAGGACATCAATGACCATGAAACTAAGGAGGAGAAACAGCTGGATTTAGGCAGATGTCCCTGCCCTCTCTAACATGTTATGACCATAAACCACCATCTGGGGGGATTCACAGGATCTTTGGGTGCAGCTTCTACACATGGCATTCCTATATCCCTCCTCAGAACCATACCTTTCTCCATGCTCTAAGGCTATCAACAAAAATCTCTGGTCCTCAGTGAATACTAAATCTTCTCTCTGGAAAGAAATTATTTCAAGCCTGAAGTTTGGTTCTGGGCCCTTACTTAGTTTTCACAGGTGCAAATTTATCTTTTCATGTTTATTCTTGGGAAGTTTCTTACCTGGCAGATAATCCTGTGACCAAGCTGCCACCATGTGCCTAAGAGTATGAAGACAAAGTTAGTTTGTGACATACTGCAGGCAAGGCAGGCCAATCTGGTCTTGGGATTGGGGTGAGGGTAGGAAGGCCTGTTTGGAAGAGACACTGAAGAGGGAATAGAGCTTTGGGAGATTGTAACCCCAGTCCTCTGAGAGGGGAAGTCTGGTTTCCTGGGGAACATTCTCTGAAGAATTGAATGACTATTTCTCCAGCTGGTTTAAAGTGCTTTTTCCTCAACACCTCAGTAACTGCCTCATGATCTTAGAGAGCTATGTGTACATAGCTGCTGTAAGAGTTTTAGGCATATGTTCATGTATTGGTAATGTGACTATATTTCCCAAACCAAGATATCTGGTTCAAAAAAACATTGTAATACCTCAGGGTGGGAGACAACTGAGAAATATCATTTTAATGAAATATATTGGGATTTGGTGAACATTTTGGTGTTTTATGGGAATAATGCTGCCAAATTTTTAAGATGGTAGATCCACTAATTATCCAGAATGCCTTTAATTATAGATTCTGGATTATTGGTACTTGAAAGGATCATAGGAATTGTATAGTCAAATACTGCTGTATAAATAAAGTAACTGAAAGTAGGTAAGATGTGACTGTCTCAAAGTCATGCATAAGTCACTCTTAGATCCAGAATGACTCTATCCTGATTCCTGGGGGTAGGTCCACTCCACCTATATGCTCCACCAGAAGCCCTAGCCTGCTCTTAGATGATAAGAGACAGATGGTCTAGAATACAATCACAAAAATGAAAGGTTTTCTGTGCCTGAAATTCTTCCCGAGACTTATTTATGTGGAATGGATGAGATGTACCTGCTCAGGGTCACCTTTATGGGTAACTGTCCAGCTTCCTGCACTAAAAAGGACCTCACACTTGGTTTGTTGCCCTCCTGTTGCCATCTTGAACTTCTTGATAGTGTTTGAACAAGAGGATCGGTATTTTGTTTTGCACCTGGCCCCACAAATTACATAACCCAAAGAATAGTCCCTCATAGACAAGTAAAAAAGTAGTCCCTTATAGACAAGTAAAAGATTTCTTATTTAGAGCCAGAATTAGCTTTTCAAGTAATTGGCATCTTTAGGGAGGATAGGAATAGATAGGATTCCATGAAAGAGACTTCCTGCAGTTCCAAACACGCATGTATTTTTTGATGCTGTGATCCTATTTTCCCAATCACAACAACCATATAGATGACCAAAATATTTGGAGGGGGGAGTAATTCAAAATGTGACAAAGTGAAGTTATCTTTAAAAGGTCAAAACATTGATGTGAGACTCTCTTTTGATAGTCTAAGGTTACTAATAAGATTACTCTAAAAAGTTATGTGTTTTCATGGAGGCAGGTTTTGGATAAAGGGCAGGAATTACTCCATATTTCCTCAAGACCCATGGCAGGACTGGTTTCATAATTTTCAGGCCCAATGGGAAATGAAAATGTGGGATTCCTTGTTCAAAAATTATTAAGACTTTGAAGATGGTGAGAGCAGGCCAAACATAGGGCTTTCCTGAGTACGAAGTTACATGCCCATGAAGCTGGATCCACACAATTTCAGAGTTGGTAGTCCCAATGGGATCATCTTTTACCACAGCCTACGTGAAGGTGGTGGGGTTCCTTGGGAGGAGAAAAACAGTGGAAGCTGAAACAGCTATACCCATCTGAGGACTTTCAGAAAAGATTGGGATTATCCTTATGGACATTTGGGAAATCAGGATCTGGTGCCTAAGTGAACTCCGGGGGTAGGTGGTAATAGAGTTGTACCTTGCTGTCACCAAATTCCTGTGATTCAGCCCAATCTAATTGGGAAATGTAGGATACTTACCATTCCTTTCTTCAGTTTCCTGTCTCTGTGGTTAATATTGACTGAGTTTATATTGACTGACTCTTCAGACAGAAGAGTCTACTGACAGACTCTACTGACAGAGTTCTTTAGTCTCTATTACAGATATTTCCTAGACACTGATCTGAAATCAGTATGTATCTGATGATTTCCCTGATGTGTTTTATATTGTGCAGAAATTGCCTCAATCTGTGTCCCCAGTTGCTGTTTTCTTCTTGCCCATCATTCTGATGCCCTCTGGGGGACTCTGTTTAGTCTCTAAGTTAAAATAATTATAACCAGGCCCTAAATTTGCTTTTGCAGGTTGGTTTTCACAATCTTCATTGGGTGACTCTCTGGGAAAGGAGAAACTCCTGAATGGAGATGAGCTTCAATGTGAAAATGCTGAGCTTAGAGCCACTGCGATGACATTTGAAGAACAAATATGCCTGTATTGAAACTCCTGTTACATTTTGGTCCAGACTAGAAGTCCAGAAAATATCACTATCTCTATCCAGATAGGATAGTGCCAACTTGTGTTCCATTTCCACATAAATTGTCCTTTCAGACCAGTTCTGTGTTATCAAGAAATCTTTGTGAATATCTAGAGACTTTAAGACAAACTGCTTTTATAGAATTCATACCCTAGCTGCTTTAATCCAAATACATTTTCTCCTGAGTGAAATCCCAGGTGATTGATCTAGGATCAGACTGAGGGAGATGCTGAATCCAGCTCCAGATCTGAGGTATTGTTCCTCAAGATGACACCATAGTAAAAACATGTGAATATTCCAGAAAGTTTCCATCCTACTTACATCATCTTTTCTTACATAATTTCAGTCTCTCCCCCGTGGACTCTGGAATTTGATTTCATGTAGGTGTTTCAGAAATTTCTTAGTAAAAATAAATAAATCTAAAAACTTCTCAGAAGCATAATTGGAATAGTAGAGTACAAAAGTCACTCTGAAGCTGAATATTTTTACGTTAATTTTGTGACTTTGACCGTGAAGACACTTAAACTTCAACTTGCTTCCAAACACAATATACCTTTTCATGGTTGAATTACTGGGTATAGCACATACACATTTAGTTAAAATAGATATTATTTCTTGTGTTCTCAAGTACCATGATCTTTGAAAACATAAATTGGTTCTAGTTACCCCACAGGTGGGGTATCTTCTAGGATATGAATTGAGAAGACTATCCACATTCACCATGGCTGTAACATGCTGAGGCAATCGGACTGGCCCAACACCTAATCAACCATCACAAAACCTGACCCTAATCCAGCTCCTGGCATTCCCAATATTCACCAAGAAATATGTAATTTCTGATCTTTTTCAATAGCTTGGGGATGTGAGAACAGGTGCATGACATCTTGGAAAATAGTTGTTGTAGGTAGTATACTCTTTATACCACTATCTCTGAATTACTTGTTTTGAAGAAATGAAATAACCCCTTAGAGTCAACTAGGAGTACTGGAAAGTCTAACAATAAACGTTTACAAGGAAAAATTTGCTGAGGTTTATCCCCAAATTCCATCTGAATGTGTGTGCCCGTCCATCAAGGGGAAAAGAATGAAGTCCTTTATTTCTGACCTGCCGTGTTAAGTCAATAGGATCACATGCGATATACAGAGTAGGGTCAGACTTGCTCATCTCCCAAGGTTCCTGAGAAAATCATTAGAGCTCACACATCTGCTGGGGAAAGATAGACCATCTACATATAACATCCCCAAGTTCTCTAGGCCTTTGGAAAATAAGAGATGAAGTGATTTGAATCATTAGTTCTGCATAATGTCCCTAGTATTTCTAATGATTCGAATGTGTTTGGGCTATCATCCTTCCAGCTGCTCCTTCCTCAAAGTGTCCTTTTGTTGAATTTGCCATCTTTGTTTTCTTCCTTTCTTCCCTATGCCTCTTCTCTCTTGTCGAGTTTGGCCAGCAAACCCTGAGGTGGCAAATGAAAAGATTACTCCAGACACCTAAGTGGGAGAGGACCTGGGGACTAGATGTTCTAGTGGCAAAGGGTCTGGAGCCACACTCTGCCTCTACCTTTATTGTGTGAATGCTCTTAATACAACACAGGAATAAGAAAAACAAGAAGGAATGTGAAGTTGTAACAATCAGGACAGTGGTATAGGGAGTATGGTGTGAGTACAACAAGCCGTGCCCGTGACAGGTGTGCAGGCAGGGAGTGTGTGGAGTGTGTAACCTTTACAGATAATGTCTCTCTAAGTCAAGCATTTACTCCCTGAATGAGTACATTGAGCCTCAGTGAGGATCTGGCTGTTTTCAGTCCAGAAACATTACAGAGGCCCCGTTTCCCAGACTCTCCCTCTTTGCTTTTCAACTAGTCTCATCCAGAGAGGCATGTGTTCATTAAATCTTCTCCAGTCAGGCACTATGAATTCCCGCACTCTCTGTCCCATTTCACCAAATGAGGACATTTTGCTGCTGCTTCCTCCTCCAAAACATTATTATCAAAAGCTTATGTAATCAGCATTTGCTGAAATTTAGTGTTAAGGGGGGCAGTGAGGAGGGAGGATAGCCTGGTGAAAGATGTAAATAATTGCCAAATTTGACCTCATTTTTTTCTTTTTTTAAGAGACAGAGAATGTGTGTGAGTGGTGGTAGGGGAGAGGCAGCAAGGGGTGGGTGAGAATCTTAAGCAGGCTCCACGCTGGGTACAGAACTCGATCTCACAACCATGAGATCATGACCTGAGCAGAAATCCAGTCAGATGCTTAAGTGACTCAGCCACCCAGGTGCCCCAACTTGATTGATTAATTAACAATATTTTGTGTAGTTTGGCTCAAAAATGACAAATATTTGTATTACTTTCTCAGAATATTTCTTCTTCAATGGGACAATATGTTTTATATACCATGGATCCTTTTACTGTCCAAATGATAAAACAAACAGGAGCTGCCAATTCCCAAAATCAACTCAGGAGAAACAATAAATAAAAGGGAAATAAGCATCCAAAGAATGAATCACATTAGAATGAGACCATTCCCTGAGCAAATTGAAACCTAGATTAAACTGATGACCTGAGAACAGTAGACTGGGCAGAGGGCAGTCCATGCCTGCAACCCCAGAGGAGAGCTGCCCAGGGAGGGGATGAGAGTGTAGACAGGAGGCATTTCCCACAATTCATTTTATGACTTGTTTTAATTTCACAAACACAGACATCTGTGGCACTGATCTAAGCTGCTCACTGTGCCCATGACTACTACTAGGTAACGTACAAAAGTGTTCCTAAGCTAGAAAGTTAAAGAAAACAATAAAGAAATAAATAGTAGGGTAAATATAGAGGAAGAATAAATTATTGAGTTAAAACATCAATTTCAGTAAATTTCCAGGAAGGCATGAGAAATGAATAAGGCATAGAAAATATAAAATGCTAAAGGATATAGGGGATAGAGGAAAAGCCCCAGCATATACTTAACAGAGGTCCTAGAAGAAAGAAACATAAAACTAGAGGGGAGGAAAGAGCTGAAGTACTCTATCAGTAGAAATTTCACAGAATACAAAGAATATGTAAGGTCTCATTTTGGAAGCACTTATAGATTGCCACTGAAGTAAGATAAGGAAAAACATTCACACCCAAACTGTAGAGAAATTTTAAAAAATACCAAAGTAAAATTTCCAGAAGAAAGAGCACATTATCTGCCAAGGAAAAAGAATCAGATTGACTCTGAACTTCTCAATAGCAACGTTACTTATAAGACAAAATACTATCTTTTTATTTTTGACATTTTATTTATTTAAGAAATCTCTACACCCCCGTGGGGCTCAAACTCACAACCCAGAGATCAAGAGACACATACTCAGACTGAGCCAGTCAGGTGCCCCCAGACAAAGTTGTACCTTAAAAGAAGCAAGAAGGATCCGGAGTCAAGATGGCGGAGAAGTAGCAGGCTGAGACTACTTCGGGTAGCGGGAGATCAGCTAAATAGCTTATCTAAAGATTGCAAACACCTACAAATCTAATGGGAGATTGAAGAGAAGAACAGCAATTCTAGAAACAGAAAATCAACCACTATCTGAAAGGTAGGACTGGCGGAGAAGTGAATCCAAAGCGACGGGAAGATAGACCACGGGGGGAGGGGCCGGCTCCCGGCGAGCGGCAGAGCAATGGAGCAAAATCAGGACTTTTAAAAGTCTGTTCCACTGAGGGACATCGCTCCAGAGGCTTAACTGGAAGCCCAGGCGGGGTCAGTGCGGCCTCAGGTCCCGCAGGGTCGCAGAAGGATCGGGGGTGTCTGAGTGTCGCAGAGCTTACCGGTATTAGAACGGGGAAGCCGGCTGCAGAGACAGAGCCGAGGAGTGACTCTCAGCTCGGGGTTGCCTTGAACCGGTCGCAGGCTCGGTCAGCTCAGAGCGCGGCCGAGGCCAGGGTGACGGGAGTCATTGGGCGCTGTTCTCTGAGGGCGCACTGAGGAGTGGGGCCCCGGGCTCTCGGCTCCTCCGGGCCGGAGACCGGGAGGCCGCCATCTTCACTCCCGTCCTCCGGACTCTACGGAAAGCGCTCAGGGAACAAAAGCTCCCGAAAGCAAACCCGAGCGGATTACTCAGAGCGGCCCCGGGTAAGGGCTGTGCAACTCCGCCTGCGGCAAAGACGCTTGAGAATCACTACAACAGGCCCCTCCCCCAGAAGATCAACGGGAAACCCAGCCAGGACCAAGTTCACCTACGCAGGAGTGCTGTTTCAATACCAAGGAGAACGGCAGAATTCCAGAGGAGAAGAAAGCAAAGCACGGAACTCATGGCTTTCTCCCCATGATTTTTTAGCCTTGCAGTTAATTTAATTTTTTTTTCTTTTTCAATTTTTTTTTCTTTTTCTCTTCTTCTGCTAAATTTTTTTTAACTTTTACCGTTTTCTTTTTTAACGTTTTTTAAATAGTTTATCTAATATATATATATTTTTTCCTCTTTTAATATTTTTTCTTTATCGGCTTTCTTTTTTAAAATAGTTTCTTTTTTTTTTTCTTTTTTGAACCCCTTTTTATCCCCTTTCTCCCCCCCTCACGATTTGATATCTCTTCTGATTTGGCTAAAGCATATTTTCTGGGGTTGTTGCCACCCTTTTAGTATTTTACTTGCTCCTTCATAAACTCTTATCTGGACAAAATGACAAGGCGGAAAAATTCACAACAAAAAAAAGAACAAGAGGCAGTACCAAAGGCTAGGGACCTAATCAATACAGACATTGGTAATATGTCAGATATAGAGTTCAGAATGACAATTCTCAAGGTTCTAGCCGGGCTTGAAAAAGGCATGGAAGATATTAAAGCAACCCTCTCGGGAGATATAAAAGCCCTTTCTGGAGAAATAAAAGAACTAAAATCTAACCAAGTTGAAATAAAAAAAGCTATTAATGAGGTGCAATCAAAAATGGAGGCTCTCACTGCTAGGATAAATGAGGCAGAAGAAAGAATTAGCGACATAGAAGACCAAATGACAGAGAATAAAAAAGCTGAGCAAAAGAGGGACAAACAGCTACTGGACCACGAGGGGAGAATTCGAGAGATAAGTGACACCATAAGACGAAACAACATTAGAATAATTGGGATTCCAGAAGAAGAGGAAACAGAGAGGGGAGCAGAAGGTATATTGGAGAGAATTATTGGAGAGAATTTCCCCAATATGGCAAAGGGAACAAGCATCAAAATCCAGGAGGTTCAGAGAACCCCCCTCAAAATCAATAAGAATAGGTCCACACCCCGTCACCTAATAGTAAAATTGACAAGTCTTAGTGACAAAGAAAAGATCCTGAAAGCAGCCCGGGAAAAGAAGTCTGTAACGTACAATGGTAAAAATATTAGATTGGCAGCAGACTTATCCACAGAGACCTGGCAGGCCAGAAAGAGCTGGCATGATATATTCAGAGTACTAAATGAAAAAAACATGCAGCCAAGAATACTATATCCAGCTAGGCTATCATTGAAAATAGAAGGAGAGATTAAAAGCTTCCAGGACAAACAAAAACTGAAAGAATTTGCAAATACCAAACCAGCTCTACAGGAAATATTGAAAGGGGTCCTCTAAGCAAAGAGAGACCCTAAAAGTAGCAGATCAGAAAGAAACAGAGACAATATACAATAACAGTCACCTTACAGGCAATACAATGGCCCTAAATTCATATCTCTCAATACTTACCCTGAATGTTAATGGGCTAAATGCCCCAATCAAAAGACACCGGGTATCAGAATGGATAAAAAAACAAAACCCATCTATATGTTGCCTACAAGAAACTCATCTTACACCCGAAGACACCTCCAGGTTTAAAGTGAGGGGGTGGAAAAGAATTTACCATGCTAATGGACATCAGAAGAAAGCAGGAGTGGCAATCCTTATATCAGATCAATTAGATTTTAAGCCAAAGACTATAATAAGAGATGAGGAAGGACACTATATCATACTCAAAGGAACTGTCCAACAAGAAGATCTAACAATTTTAAATATCTATGCCCCTAACGTGGGAGCAGCCAACTATATAAACCAATTAATAACAAAATCAAAGAAACACATCGACAAGAATACAATAATAGTAGGGGATTTTAACACTCCCCTCACTGAAATGGACAGATCATCCAAGCAAAAGATCAACAAGGAAATCAAGGCCTTAAATGACACACTGGACCAGATGGACATCACAGATATATTCAGAACATTTCATCCCAAAGCAACAGAATACACATTCTTCTCTAGTGCACATGGAACATTCTCCAGAATAGATCACATTCTTGGTCCTAAATCAAGTCTCAACCGGTATCAAAAGATTGGGATCATTCCCTGCATATTTTCAGACCACAATGCTCTAAAGCTAGAACTCAATCACAAGAGGAAATTTGGAAAGAACCCAAATACATGGAGACTAAACAGCATCCTTCTAAAGAATGAATGGGTCAACCAGGAAATTAAAGAAGAATTGAAAAAATTCATGGAAACAGATGATAATGAAAACACAACGGTTCAGAATCTGTGGGACACAACAAAGGCAGTCCTGAGAGGAAAATATATAGCGGTACAAGCCTTTCTCAAGAAACAAGAAAGGTCCCAGGTACACAACCTAACCCTACACCTAAAGGAGCTGGAGAAAGAACAAGAAAGAAACCCTAAACCCAGCAGGAGAAGAGAAATCATAAAGATCAGAGTAGAAATCAATGAAATAGAAACAAAAAAAACCAATAGAACAAGTCAACGAAACTAGGTGCTGGTTCTTTGAAAGAATTAATAAGATTGATAAACCCCTGGCCAGACTTATCAAAAAGAAAAGAGAAAGGACCCAAATAAATAAAATCATGAATGAAAGAGGAGAGATCACAACGAACACCAAAGAAATACAGACAATTATAAGAACATACTATGAGCAACTCTACGCCAACAAATTTGACAATCTGGAAGAAATGGATGCATTCCTAGAGACATATAAACTACCACAACTGAACCAGGAAGAAATAGAAAGCCTGAACAGACCCATAACCAGTAAGGAGATTGAAACAGTCATCAAAAATCTCCAAACAAACAAAAGCTCAGGGCCAGACGGTTTCCCGGGGGAATTCTACCAAACATTTAAAGAAGAACTAATTCCTATTCTCCTGAAACTGTTCCAAAAAAATAGAAATGGAAGGAAAACTTCCAAACTCATTTTATGAGGCCAGCATCACCTTGATCCCAAAACCAGACAAGGATCCCAACAAAAAAGAGAACTACCGACCAATATCCTTGATGAACACAGATGCAAAAATTCTCGCCAAAATACTAGCCAATAGGATTCAACAGTACGTTAAAAGGATTATTCACCACGACCAAGTGGGATTTATTCCAGTGCTGCAAGGCTGGTTCAACATCTGCAAATCAATCAATGTGATACAACACATTAATAAAAGAAAGAACAAGAACCATATGATACTCTCCATAGATGCTGAAAAAGCATTTGACAAAGTACAGCATCCCTTCCTGATCAAAACTCTTCAAAGTGTAGGGATAGACGGCACATACCTCAATATTATCAAAGCCATCTATGAAAAACCCATCGCAAATATCATTCTCAATGGAGAAAAACTGAAAGCTTTTCCGCTAAGGTCAGGAACACGGCAGGGATGTCCGTTATCACCACTGCTATTCAACATAGTACTAGAAGTCCTAGCCTCAGCAATCAGACAACAAAAGGAAATTAAAGGCATCCAAATCGGCAAAGAAGAAGTCAAACTATCACTCTTCGCAGATGATATGATACTCTATGTGGAAAACCCAAAAGACTCCACTCCAAAACTGCTAGAACTTGTACAGGAATTCAGTAAAGTGTCAGGATATAAAATCAATGCACAGAAATCAGTTGCATTTCTCTACACCAACAACAAGACAGAAGAAAGAGAAATTAAGGAGTCCATCCCATTTACAATTGCACCCAAAACTATAAGATACCTAGGAATAAACCTAACCAAAGAGACTAAGAATCTATACTCAGAAAACTATAAAGTACTCATGAAAGAAATTGAGGAAGACACAAAGAAATGGAAAAATGTTCCATGCTCCTGGATTGGAAGAATAAATATTGTGAAAATGTCTATGCTACCTAAAGCAATCTACACATTTAATGCAATTCCTATCAAAGTACCATCCATTTTTTTCAAAGAAATGGAACAAATAATCCTACAATTTATATGGAACCAGAAAAGACCTCGTATAGCCAAAGGAATATTGAAAAAGAAAGCCAAAGTTGGTGGCATCACACTTCCGGACTTCAAGCTCTATTACAAAGGTGTCATCATCAAGACAGCATGGTACCGGCACAAAAACAGACACATAGATCAATGGAACAGAATAGAGAGCCCAGAAATGGACCCTCAACTCTATGGTCAACTCATCTTCGACAAAGCAGGAAAGAATGTCCAATGGAACAAAGACAGCCTCTTCAATAAATGGTGTTGGGAAAATTGGACAGCCACATGCAGAAAAATGAAATTGGATCATTTCCTTACACCACACATGAAAATAGACTCAAAATGGATGAAGGATCTCAATGTGAGAAAGGAATCCATCAAAATCCTCGAGGAGAACACAGGCAGCAACCTCTTCGACGTCAGCCACAGCAACATCTTCCTAGGAACATCACCAAAGGCAAGGGAAGCAAGGGTAAAAATGAACTTTTGGGATTTTATCAAGATCAAAAGCTTTTGCACAGCAAAGGAAACAGTGAACAAAACCAAAAGACAACTGACAGAATGGGAGAAGATATTTGCAAACGACATATCAGATAAAGGGCTAGTGTCCAAAATCTATAAAGAACTTTGCAAACTCAACACCCAAAGAACAAATAATCCAATCAAGAAATGGGCAGAGGACATGAACAGACATTTCTGCAAAGAAGACATCCAGATGGCCAACAGACACATGAAAAAGTGCTCCATATCACTCGGCATCAGGGAAATACAAATCAAAACCACCATGAGATATCACCTCACACCAGTCAGAATGGCTAAAATTAACAAGTCAGGAAATGACAGATGCTGGCGAGGATGCGGAGAAAGGGGAACCCTCCTACACTGTTGGTGGGAATGCAAGCTGGTGCAACCACTCTGGAAAACAGCATGGAGGTTCCTCAAAATGTTGAAAATAGAACTACCCTATGACCCTGCAATTGCACTGCTGGGTATTTACCCTAAAGATACAAACGTAGTGATCCGAAGGGGCACGTGCACCCGAATGTTTATAGCAGCAATGTCTACAATAGCCAAACTATGGAAAGAACCTAGATGTCCATCTACAGACGAATGGATAAAGAAGATGTGGTATATATACACAATGGAATACTATGCAGCCATCAAAAGAAATGAAATCTTGCCATTTGCGATGACGTGGATGGAACTAGAGGGTATCATGCTTAGAGAAATAAGTCAATCGGAGAAAGACAACTATCATATGATCTCCCTGATATGAGGGAGAGGAGATGCAACATGGGGGGTTGAGGGGGTAGGAGAAGAGTAAATGAAACAAGATGGGATTGGGAGGGAGACAAACCATAAGTGACTCTTAATCTCACAAAACAAACTGAGGGTTGATGGGGGGAGGGGGTTGGGAGAGGGGAGTGGGGTTATGGATATTGGGGAGGGTATGTGCTATGGTGAGTGCTGTGAAGTGTGTAAACCTGGCGATTCGCAGACCTGTACCCCTGGGAATAAAAATATATGTTTATAAAGCTGTAAAAAAAAAAAAAAGAAAAAGGAAAAAGAAAGGATGAATACCCAAGTTTTGTAGCAACATGGACGGGACTGGAAGAGATTATGCTGAGTGAAATAAGTCAAGCAGAGAGAGTCAATTATCATATGGTTTCACTTATTTGTGGAGCATAACAAATAGCATGGAGGACAAGGGGAGATGGAGAGGAGAAGGGAGTTGAGGGAAATTGGAAGGGGAGGTGAACCATGAGAGACTATGGACTCTGAAAAACAATCTGAGAATTTTGAAGGGGTGGGGGGTGGGAGGTTGGGGGCACTAGGTGGTGGGTATTGTAGAGGGCACGGATTGCATGGAGCACTGGGTGTGGTGCAAAAACAATGAATACTGTTATGCTGAAAAAATAAAAATTAATTAAAAGAAGCAAGAAAATTGAATTTGAGATTGTATGTGGAGCAAAAGTATCATTCCTAAGTGAGAAAGAAATCTGCTATATAAGCCACAACTTTATGAAATATACAAATAAAGCTGCTATTAATGTAAGAAAAAACAAGGAAATTGAATTTAACAGTAAAGGCCTAGATAGTTTTACTGGTAAATTTCATAAAGTTCTTAAGTAATAATTTCTATTTTATACCAAAAATTAGAAGCAGCAAAAAACAGAGGGGGAAAAGTCCCAGCTCATTTAAAAAGCCTACTGTATTTTACTAGTTAATTTTATTTTTTTTTACTAGTTAATTTACTAGTTAATTCTTACTTTTTTATAGAATGATAAATTTATATAAATAACACAAATATTAAGTATACAACACAAGAATTGTTACATACCTATATGCCCATATAGGAATGACAGATAAGAATATTTTCTGTGCCAGAAAAGGTTCTCTCATGCCTGCCTCCCCTGCTTATCACTATATTGACCTCTTATCGTCCTAGATTAGTTTTGCCTTGTTTGAATAGTCAGAATTCTTTTTTGCTTCCCTTCTTTTACAAAATAGTGTATTGTGAGATTCAGGTATGGTGTTACATGAAGCAGTATTTCTTTGAAAGACACATGGGTGACTTAGTTGGTTAAGCATCTGACTCTTGATCTTAGCTCAGGTCTTGAGTTTGGGGTCATGAGTTTAAGCCCCATGTTGGGCTCCATGCTGGGTGTGGAGCCTACTTTAAAAAAACATTGCTGTCTGGGGCGCCTGGGTGGCTCAGTGGGTTAAAGCCTCTGCCTTCAGCTCAGGTCATGATCCCAGGGTCCTGGGATCGAGCCCTGCATCGGGCTCTCTGCTCAGCAAGGAGCCAGCTTCCCTTCCCCTCTCTCTGCTGCCTCTGCCTACTTGTGATCTCTGTCTGTCAAATAAATAAATAAAATTAAAAAAATTGCTATCTAATATTCTAATGCAGCACTATATCACTATTTATTTATTCTACTGTGTTTTGGACACTGAATTATTTTTAGTGTTTGACTATTATAAATAGAGCTGATACGAGACATAACGCAAAAACAATAAGGAGTTCATCTATCTACAAAAACATTTATTATTATGAAGATATTCATATCAACAAGCATTACCCAAAGTTGATGAAACTATTTTTTTAGGAATTCTCACAAGAGAAACTGCTGCCTTATAGGGTATAAATAAAGCTCGAACAACCAGAACTAAAGATATAGGGATCTATAAACTGTATTACAAAGAAATCAGAGAATTAATTAATTTATATTTTTTCCAAGTTTTTATTTAAATTCCAGCTAGTTAAAATAATTCAGAGAAAGCTTCTTAAAGAAATTCATGAACCGCAAGAAAACACAGATAAATGGGTAAACTAAATTAGAAAAATAATGCATGAACAAAAGTCCAAGAAAAAAAATAGAAAACATTAAAAACAAACAGAAATAGTAAAGTTACAGAACACAATGACTACGCTGAAGAATTCAGTAAAAAGTTTCAGTAGCACACTCAACCCAGCAGAGTGCCTGGATGGATTAAAAAACAAGGCCCAATCATCAAAACAGTATGGTACTGGAACAAAAACAGACACACAGATCAATGGAATGGAATAGAGAGCCCAGAAATAAGCCCTCAACTCTATGGTCAACTAATCTTTGACAAAGCAGGAAAGAATGTCCAATGGAAAAAAAGACAGTCTCTTCAACAAATGGTGTTGGGAAAATTGGACAGCCACATGCAGAAGAATGAAACTGGACCATTTCCTTACACCACACTTGAAAATAGACTCAAAATGGATGAAGGATCTCAATGTGAGAAAGGAATCCATCAAAATCCTTGAGGAGAACACAGGCAACAACCTCTTCGACCTCAGCAGCAGCAACTTCTTCCTAGGAACATCGCCAAAGGCAAGGAAAGCAAGGGCAAAAATGAACTATTGGGACTTCATCAAAATCAAAAGCCTTTGCACATTGAAGGAAACATTTAACAAAACCAAAAGACAACTGACAGAATGGGAGAAGATATTTGCAAACGACATATCAGATAAAGGGCTAGTACCCAAAATCTATAAAGAACTTACCAAAGTCAACACCAAAGAACAAATAATCCAATCAAGAAATGGGCAGAGGACATGAACAGACATTTCTGCAAAGAAGACATCCAGATGGCCAACAGACATGTGAAAATGTGCTCCACATCACTCGGCATCAGGGAATACAAATCAAAACCACAATGAGATACCACCTCACACCAGTCAGAATGGCTAAAATTAACAAGTCAGGAAATGACAGATGCTGGCGAGGATGCGGAGAAAGGGGAACCCTCCTACACTGTTGGTGGGAATGCAAGCTGGTGCAACCACTCTGGAAAACAGCATGGAGGTTCCTCAAAATGTTGAAAATAGAGCTACCCTACGACCCAGCAATAGCACTACTGGGTATTTACCCTAAAGATACAAATGTAGTGACCTGAAGGGGCACGTGCACCTGAATATTTATAGCAGCAATGTCCACAATAGCCAAATTATGGAAAGAACCTAGATGTCCATCAACAGATGAATGGATAAAGAAGAGGTGGTATGTATGTATACACACACACACACACACACACACACACACACACACACACACTGGAATACTATGCAGCCATCAAAAGAAATGAAATCTTGCCATTTGCCACGACGTGGATGGAAGTAGTGGTTATTATGCTTAGTGAAATAAGTCAATCAGAGAAAGACAATTATCATATGATCTCCCTGGTATGAGGAAGTTGAGAAGCAACGTGGGAGGCTTGCGGGGGAGGAAAGGAATAAATGAAACAAGATGGGATCGGGAGGGAGACAAACCATAAGAGACTCTTAATCTCACAAAACATACTGAGGGTTGCTGGGGCGGGAGGGGGTTATGGACATTGGGGAAGGTATGTGCTATGGTGAGTAGGTGAGTGCTGCGAAGTGTGTAAACCTGGCAATTCACAGACCTGTACCCCTGGGGCTAATAATACATTATATATTAATAAAAAAAATACAAATTAAAAAATACAAGGCCCAACTGTATTCTGCCTACAAGAAACTCACTTCAGTTTTGAGGATATAAATATAGGCTGAATGTGAAGGGATGGAAAAAGGTATTCCATGCACATGGGAACCAAAAAAAAAAAGCAGGATAGCTACACTTATACCAGACAAAATAGACTACTAGCAAAAACTGTAATAGGAAACAGAGAAGGTCATCATAAATGAGAAGGGGTCAATTCATCAAGAGGCAATAACAATTAGAAATATATATGCACCCAACATCAGAACACCTAAATATTTAAGCACATATGGATCTAAAGGGACAACAATACAATCATAGTAGGGATTCGAACAATGGATAAATTACCCAGACAAAAAAAGTCAATAAGGGAACAATGGATTTGAACTGTACTTTAGACAAAATGGGCCTAAAAATAGACGCAGAACATTCCATCCAACGGCAACATAGACACATTCTTCTCAATAGTACATGCGACACTTTTCAGAGTAGTTCACACATCACAAATAAGTGTTGGTAAATTTAAGATGATTGAAATCACACCAAATATCTTTCCCAGTAAAATTTTACAAAAGGAGAAGAGTTCCCAGCCAGTGAAAGACTTGTAAATTGATTCTCTTTGCCTCCTCCCACTGAATGAGGGTTCTAAACAACTTTGGTTTGTGCAGACACTGTGTCTGCTCTAACAGGAACTTTCCCTGCTGCCATGCACACCAAGATGTCATCATCAGGGGCTTAGAAAAACTGGGTACCATGCATGGATACCCTCATGGAAGAGATAGAGATTGGGGGTCACATTTCAACAGTTAGGTATTGAATGGAGGTTTCGTATTCCCTATAACTCAAAAAGCAGCAGAGATGCTACAAAGGAAAAGGGCATATTAAGGCACCAAATTGTTAACAGGTGAAACCACATTGGCTGGGTGGACTAAAGTACTGTCCCAGTCTTTAGTACATTTAAATGACCAACCTGTAGGGCTTCTTGTCCCATATACCAGACTAGGGACCCAGGCTGGGGCACTTAAATATTGTGAAGGTATGGAATTCACGAGAGACAGCAGCTGCCCTGCCTCACTGAGGATCGATGTGCTATGCTGCTGGGAACACCATACTCCAACACACCTGGAAAAGGACTTATCTACTGGAATTTGCACTTGGGATGTCCTACCAGGGTGGGTGAGTTATTTTGTATCCCTAGGTGAAGGGGAACTACTCAGTCTGCTGGGATCCCTGCTGCAAGGGGAATCTGTTAAAATGCATTATACCTGGGATGCCTGGGAGGCTCAGTCAGTCAAGCCACTGCCTTAGGCTTGGGTCATGATCCCAGGGTTCTGGGATCTAGCCCCACATCAGGCTGCTTGCTCAGCAGGGAGCCTGCTTCTCTCTCTGTCTCTGCCTGTCACTCTGCCTGCTTGTGCTCTCCCTCTCTCTCTGACAAATAAATAAACAAATAAAATCTTTAAAAGAAAATGCATATCTTCTGCCCATTTTTTGATATGATTGTCTGTTTTGTGTGTGTTGAGTTTGAGGAGTTCTTTATAGATCCTGGATATCAACCTCTTGTCTGTACTGTCATTTGCAAATATCTTCTCCCATTCCGTGGGTTGCCTCTTTGTTTTGTTTTCCTTTGCCTTTGGAGACATATCTTGAAAGAAGTTGCTGTGGCTGATATTGAAGAGGTTACTGCCTGTATTCTCCTCTAGGATTCTGATGGATTCTTGTCTCACGTTGAGGTCTTTTATCCATTTTGAGTTTATTTTTTTGTACGGTGTAAGAGAATGGTCGAGTTTCATTCTTCTACATTTAGCTGTCCAATTTTCCCAGCACCATTTATTGAAGAGACTGTCTTTTTTCCACTGTATATTTTTTCCTGTTTTGTCGAAGATTATTTGACCATAGAGTTGAGGGTCCATATCTAGGCTCTCTATTCTGTTCCACTGGTCTATGTGTCTGTTTTTATGCCAGTACCATGCTGTCTTGGTGATCACAGCTTTGTAGTAAAGCTTGAAATCAGGTAACGTGGTGCGGCCAGTTTTATTTTTGTTTTTCAACATTTCCTTAGCGATTCGGGGTCTCTTCTGATTCCATAGAAATTTTTGGATTATTTGCTCCAGCTCTTTGAAAAATACCGGTGGAATTTTGATCAGAATGGCATTAAAAGTATAGATTGCTTTAGGCAGTATAGACATATGAACAGACACTTCTCCAATGAAGACATACAAATGGCTATCAGACACATGAAAAAATGTTCATCACCACTAGCCATCAGGGAGATTCAAATTAAAACCACATTGAGATACCACCTTACACCACTTAGAATGGCCAAAATTAGCAAGACAGGAAACAACATGTGTTGAAGGGGATGTGGAGAAAGGGGAACCCTCCTACACTGTTGGTGGGAATGCAAGTTGGTGCAGCTACTTTGGAGAACAGTGTGGAGAGTCCTCAAGAAATTAAAAATAGAGCTTCCCTAGGACCCTGCCATTGCACTACTGGGTATTTACCCCACAAGATACAGATGTAGTGAAAAGAAGGGCCATCTGTACCCCAATGTTTAGAGCAGCAACGGCCACGGTCGCCAAACTGTGGAAAGAACCAAGATGCCCTTCAATGGACGAATGGATAAGGAAGATGTGGTCCATATACACTATGGAGTATTATGCCTCCATCAGAAAGGATGAATACCCAACTTTTGTAGCAACACGGACGGGACTGGAAGAGATTATGTTGAATGAAATAAGTCAAGCAGAGAGAGTCAATTATCATATGGTTTCACTTATTTGTGGAGCATAACAAATAGCATGGAGGACAAGGGGAGATGGAGAAGAGAAGGGAGTTGAGGGAAATTGGAATGGGAGGTGAACCATGAGAGACTATGGACTCTGAAAAACAATCTGAGGGTTTTGAAGGGGCAGGGGATGGGAGGTTGGGGGAACCAGGTGGTGGGTATTGGAGAGGGCACGGATTGCATGGAGCACTGGGTGTGGTGCAAAAACAATGAATACTGTTACGCTGAAAATAAATTTAAAAAATTAAAAAAAAAGAAAATGCACTATACTTGGAAATGAATGAACACCACTGAAAGAGGGGAGTAGGTGGGGTCCTGGTCTGGCCTATCTCACCCCAGTTCAACCCCTCATACCTCCCAGTGCTATCTACTCCAGCCAACATGAATGGTTTGTACAACCAAGTCATGTTTCTCTTCTTTTTTTTTTTTAAGATTTTTATTTATTTATTTGACAGAGATCACAAGTAGGCAGAGAGACTGGCAGAGAGAGGAGGAAGCAGGCTCCCTGCAGAGCAGAGAGCTCGATGCGGGGCTCAATCCCAGGACCCTGAGATCATGACCTGAGCCGAAGGCAGAGGCTTTAACCCACTGAGCCACCCAGGTGCCCCCCAAGTCATGTTTCTAAAGCTGCTAACCTCCCTCTTCTCAGGGCAAGGGGGGAACATTTTGTTATCCCACTGGTGTGATCATTTCGCTGTGTCTTTGTTCCTTCCATTGGCCTATAGAATGTTATAATGCACATAGAAGCCCTTATTAAATTCACCTAGCCCCTTGACTGAGAACCAACAAAGCCTGTCCTTACTGAACACTGAAATGTCTCTGACGAGAAAAGCTATCCGAAGGCTCATGAGGCTTTCTGTGTGAGAGCATCAACACAAACAAAGTAACATAATCATGTAGATATTAGTGTGGTTAACAGTAAAATGGGACCAAGGCTGTTTTTGATTTCCGTTTCTAGACATTCATTTTTACCCTGATAAGTTCTAATAAAGCTTGGGTTGAAGGATTTTAGTTTCTGAGACCCAACCAGAAACAAAGCCAATAAAGACCACAGGTATTTTTCATTCCCTGTTGATGTTCCTTGAAACCAGGAAGTCATTTTGACTCTCAGGAGATCATCTCCTGTTGGTTCCATTTGTTTAATAGATATTTTTTCTTCTCTCATGTGCTATAAAGAATGCCCCAATTTCCCCAGCCCCTAATGACACTTGCCTTTTTGGCCTGAGGTTTTATTTCCTCAGCTGAGTGAGAAGCCCCCTAGAGGGCAGTATTAAGACCTCGTATTCCTTGTCCAAGCCAGCACGGGCCACTGTTTCTATTCTTAGGCAGTGTTATTGTGTCAATAACTTCTCTTTGTTGTTCTGGGTGAGCAAGAGGGAGTTTGTGGACCTTAAGAGGAAGTACATACAGATGGCAGGTAGAAATTAGGCATGCTCCTGGAGATGGTCCAGAACAGGTCTTGGGAGCTGTGAAGACTGTGGAGACACACCAGCATCTCGTGACTGGATGTGCACTGGTCACGTTAGAGATAGAGAAGGGAAGTTCAGACAAGGATCTGAGATCCTTGTGTTCAGGGGGAGTTGTGCCGGGATGGGGTGTTGCCTGGGCAGGGGGCTGGGAATCTTTGGAGAGAGTGACTTGAAGCATGAGACAACTTCTGCTTTTATGTGCTCTTTTGAATGGGGGAGAATTGATTGATCTAAGTTCTTTGAAGCATGTTTGATGGGTTTATGTAGTAGCTTAGGAATTAGCAGATATTTAAAGGACAGTGATAATCAGAGAAACCCTGCTGCCTGATATTCTATTTAGAAGAACATAACCCCCGTCTTAAAAGATAAACTCTTCCCTCCCCGTTGACACAACTGGAGAGAGGTTTCCATGATCCGTGTGACACACAATCCTGTCATGATGAGCACACAAAGACAGGGATTTCAGAGCTTCTAGGGAAGGATCTGAAATCTCTCCTTAGGAAAATGTGGTCTTTCAACTGGACATCATTCTTCTGACAAAGACTAACTCTAGGGCTATGAAGTCTAGGGAAGCAAAGCAGTTCCTTCATTTTGTGAATGGATGTGGTTCCCATGTGGCGAACCACACATTCTGAGTATCTGTGTAGCAATCTACCTTCCTATTGATCTGGCTGGATAGTTTAGTAGTTTTGGTTCAACAGAGCTGCGGTAGAAGTGAAACTCCCCGAGAGTCCTTGTTTCTATACAGTATGTATAGAATGAGGCTTGGCCAATCCCCATCCAGATCCTCAACCCTCCTATTGTTCCCCAAGCTGTGACTTCATCACTCTGATCACCTGAGAGGTGAGAGAGCTGGGGCAGGGAATTCTGTGTACACTCTCAGATCTCAAATGGCGGAGGTTGAACCAGGGGCCAGTTTATTCCCAAATGGTGTTCCTTGGCTCTATGCCCTGTTTGCTATGCTTTTTGTATTTTTTCTCTTTGTCATGTTCTCTCCCTTTTTACTTGAGATAGACCAACATATAAAGAAATGTAAGTACCATGGAGGGCCTTGGTGCACGGGGGAATGAGAAGTATGAGTGTGTATGGCGGGAGGAAAAGTTATACATTATAAAGCGGGGAACAAGGAAACAATGTCTGCTCTTCTCTGATCTTCAAGGTCTTAATGAACCAGGGCTAGAGGATTTAGAAATAATAATCTTGGGGCACCTGGGTGGCTCAGTGCGTTGAGTCTCTGCCTTCAGGTCAGGTCATGATCTCAGGGTCCTAGCATCGAGCCCCGGGTCCGGCTCTCTCCTCAGCGGGGAGCCTGCTTCCCCCTCTCTCTACCTGCCTCTCTGCCTACCTGTGATCTCTATCTTTCTGTCAAATAAATAAAATCTTTAAAAAAAAAGAAATAATAATCTTATATATGATGGAAGTACCCAAGGGACATAGGTCAGGACTGGTCTGGACAGCCTGTTTGTGATACATCTGTGGAGTGTGGGGAGGTATCTAGGGCCCTGCCTGAGTTGAAGTAAGGCCCAGGCATAAGGATATAGGAAAGCCTGGGGGAATCTGGGGATATGTGAGGAATTTCCAGATGACGCTCTCTGACTCACCGTGCTTCATCTTAGTCTTGCTCAGATGCAGGTATTCTCTGCATAATGCTCTGCGTAAGAATAAAGAAAATGAGATAAAGATGGACCATCTGGGAAGCCCAGGTGAGTATTGTTTGCCTTTCACCTCTGGGCTTATTATGTCCATAAACTGGGCGGTTCTAGTTACTTCAATGTCCACGTGTTAGATGGCTGGGAACTCTCCAACCTAGTCTCCATGAGGCAGCTCCCTCACATTCTGTTTAGCTCAAGAATTCTGTCTTCTCTCCAGGGAGAACATTTTTCAAGTGGCAGTTTCGTTTTGAGCCCTCACTAACATCGTAATCTAAGGTCTCCTTAGATTGAAAAGGAGGTAGAAAATTCCTCCTTAGGTGGAAAAGTTTCTCTTTTCTCATCTATACTTAATGATGTTTCTCCTTTTATCAGGGCTCTCTCTCAAATGATTCAGGGACAAAGCTACCATTTTCTCATGCCCATGAAAAAAATTAGGTGACTCTTCTCCAGGCACTTGTTATAAAGCTGTTTTTGTGATAGGGATAAGTGCAGAAGGACTTTGTAGGGATAGAATCTTACCAACAGTCTGAAGAGACTGAAAGCCCATTGTTCTGGGGAACATTCTGACCACCAGGTGACCATAATCCCTGCAAATTGTGTACTTGCTTCTTCAGGCAAGGTTAGTTCTTTCCACCTTTGTGCTGTTCTGTGACTCCTTCTTGAAATTACAGAGAGATAACGCACCAGATTCTTGGTTTTTTGGTCCTTCAACTTAGACATCATTGAGTTCTTTGTGTCCGCCACATCACTCCCTCAATATGAATGTTTCATGTTAAACTTTTGTTTTCTTTCTGTTATGTAAGGTGAAAGCTGTGGGCTATTTGATGAGGATTGACTTTTATAGCTCATGTAACATATCCCATTATATAGTTATTATAACAATTATTACATAATAATACAACTATTATATAATATTATATATTATATATATATACTTCATATATAATATTATATATTATATGATTATATTATATAGCTTTCTGCACAGATATTTTGAGAATCAGGCCAAAGCACAAGAAAAGGTTGGTCACTGAGGAACAAACTTTTTGAGCTTAAAACATTTCTTATATACTTAAGAAACGGTAATCTCTTGTGACAAGTATTTCCCGGATAATAAGTCAAGAATCATATATATAGTCCTGTCCTGCCAGGATTTTTCTGAGTGTTTACTGATGTAGAGAAAATTTTATAATCTGCATCTCTTTCATTGTTCTGCTGTCCAAAATGGCAGTTACAATCTGCTGGGTCACAGGTATAATCAAATAATTTTCCTCTTGTTCCAGGCTGTCCTCTGGAGTCACCAAGGAGAGAAGTTCTGGGAAGGAAGGAAGATGGGATGGGAAGAGATCCCTCGCTACTTGTGAGGGTAGCAAGAGAGCCCAGGGGTTCTGAGGTTGAGATCTGTACCCCTGGACCATCCGTTTGAGAGTGGCTGAGGCTCTAAGGAATCACCTGTGACATCATATCCCAGACATGAGAGGGCTTCTTAGACCTCATTATGTATGTTTATATGAAAAAAAAGATAATAAATATTTTGAGACTCTCAGAAAAATCCTACATTACCAGGAATTTTTTTGTTGAATTTACAGCTTCATTCAGTTGCTTAAATTCAGTCCAAATCCCAAACAAATTTCCCACTTCCAGGTGAAATGCTAGGTGAATGACTTATGCTATCTTATTCTTCTAAAGCAACAGGTAGAGTCATTCTTTCAGGGGAAGAAAAGCTCATAGTGCCTATTAGACTAAGAAACATTTAATCCAGAACCATGACTGAATCCTTCCTCTAAATTCATCTGAATACTGTCAACATGTTCTGTCCAGATTGTTTTCTTATATAAGTGCCATGCTCCTTTCATATCTTATAGTACAATATAGATGCATAGGAAGGGATTGGTGTAGATTTTCTCTTTCTACCTAAAGCATCATGGCAGCCCCAAATTGCTTTATTATCAAATGAAACTATTTTTGTCTAAGTTCCCCCATATAATTTTTTCATTCTTACCTACTTATCTGCTCTTCCTCTCTGTTCTCTCTTTTTTTAAAGATTATATTTATTTATTTGACAGACAGAGATCACAAGTAGTCAGAGAGGCAGGCACAGAAAGAGGGAAGCAGGCTCCCCGCTGAACAGAGAGCCCGATGTAGGGCTCGATCCCAGGACTCTGGGATCATGACCTGAGCCGAAGGCAGAGGCCTTAACCCACTAAGCCACCAGGCGCCCCAGTCTCCTCTTTTAATAATGTTGGTCATAATGGGTCATTAAAGCATCCATGTGGAACCCTCTAGTTAGAGAGGTGTATAAGGGACTGTGGAGAGAGAGAGAAGGAGAAGGAGGAGGGAGGAGGAGGTGGAGGAAGGAGAGAGGGAGGGAGGAGTAGGGAGAAGGGAGGGAGAAGAGAGGGGAGGCAAAAGGAGGGGAGTGATATCCAAGTTGGAGACACTGGATAGGTTGTTTTGAGTTGAAAGGAATTCCTGTCGGTGGAAATGCGAAAGAATAGTCTGGCAGTGTCAGAACAGTTATGTGAGGGATTTCTACACTGGATAGGAAGTTAAAACTGTCTGGAAAAGTCCCTTCATTGTCTAATACTTATGATAACTTTTGATATAGAACTGTTAAATACCAATTCACTTGTCGATAAAATCGTATGGGTATCTATTAAGCAGCGATTCAGTTTGGTTTTTGGGTCTGCATCTGTTTCTTAGGAGGGGGAGTCTCTTGGTATGTTCTTTTTTTCTTCACAAATGCTCCTGCGGTTTCTAGGGGCACATTCTTTTTTCCCATTTTCCACTTTATTCTCTTTTTATATATTATTTATTAACATATTGATTTTTTTTTTTAAATATCCTGATTAAAAAAGTTTTAAATCATCTTTCTTGCCTTCATTTCTGGGCTTATGCATGTCTTTCCTATTTCTGATTATCTCCTACTGAGTGTAATTTCTTTCACTTTCTCTTTTTTTCTATCTGCCCAACAAATTTCTTGCAGATGTTTCCTCCTTCATGTTTCACTACCTTAGAGTAAGAGAATAAAACTCCAAGGCCCTATCGCTCTGCTCCCCCAAATGTAATCCTTCCCAGGGTTAAATGAGTTTAAGGAGACCCAGGGCTCTAAAATTAGACATCAAACAGAAAACCCTCTAGGTATTCAAAGCAGGAAGTGGCTTACTACAGGAAATTGTGTGCTTACAAAATCGTCAACATGAAGTTTCAAAAACCCCAGGAAACCACTGCTAAAGGTCACCCTGCTGCAAATACCAAGACTAGCAACTTTCAGGGCAAGTGGAAAGGCCCCTACAAAAGGAAATCTCCCATACGTGGGAGAACCTAGCCTGGTGGAACCCAGCCCAGATTCCACCTGTCCATTCTTGTGGGAAATGTAGTACTCAGTCTTCCAGCTCCTGCTGTTCAGAGAGAGTATAACCAGACGGTAGGAATGGGGAGGAATTGGTAGGAGGTCATGCAGCTGGGTTCCCTATCCAGGGCAAAAGAAGCTCTCTGCTTTATCTTCAGCAGAAAATGTAGTGCTTACATGACAATACTCTTCCTGGTCTTTTTCTGTTCTCCACGGGGATTCTTCAGGCTGCTGGGTCAGGAGGGCTTAACAATTGCCCAAGATGACATACCACCCTTTTGATATTAGTCCCAAGGAGCAAAACCATTGTCTTTCTCACCTTTCTAGAAGCACACCACGATTACAATAGCTTTCCATTTATTTTCCCCAATTCTTGGTTATTTAAACCTATATATCTTCATGTGCACTGCACCAAGTTCTAGTCTTAATATCCTTCCCAGGAAACTATTGCTCTTCCAAAATGTTCCCTATGTGGTGATAGGCCTTAAGTATTAACAGATATCCATTATCACTCAACCTCTGGGACTTAAATTGAGATTTAAGCTAGCCCAAGAGTTTTCTTCCTAAACAAAGGTTTTTACTTGCCTTGTATTTGTATAAACAAAGAGTTTATCATGGTTCATTTCCAAAGCCATAAGGAGTAATCTCTTCTGCTAAAGATACACTGGAATGATGCTTCCAGAATGTTGTTCACTCCTCAATTACCACTCCATTGAAAAAATAATCCTAAATATCAAATTAAAAAGAGGTTCCACTGAACTATTATTACTGTCTTTCTACATAATCTTTATATACATTTAAATGTCAACAACCCCACATTTTTCTCCTTTAGTATCTTAGATCATTATGCAACATTGTATTTATTTATTTTTAGAGAAGGAGAGAGATGGGGAGGGGCAGAGGGAAAGGGAGAGAGAGAATCTTAAGCCAGCTCCCCGCCAGGCTCAATCTCACAACCCTGAAATCAGGACTGAGCCAAAATCAAGAGTCGGACACCCAACCGACAGAGCCACCCAGGCTCCCCCCAAACATTGTTTTTAAATAGAAAGGCAAATATTTGTTTTTTAAATATCTAACTCATGATTATAAATGGTGATTTTCCCCCAAAATTTGTCTATAGGAGGGAACACAGACTTTATATGAAAAAGAATAAAAATATTGAAGAATTCTGCATCAGGATAAAAGGCCTTTTTGGAGGAGAAAGGGGTGCTGGAGTCACTGACTATCTTTAGGCCCAAGACACTTCTCCACC
Source organism: Lutra lutra (assembly GCF_902655055.1). Classification (NCBI taxonomy): domain Eukaryota; kingdom Metazoa; phylum Chordata; class Mammalia; order Carnivora; family Mustelidae; genus Lutra; species Lutra lutra. The sequence continues at coordinate 43,127,729 of NC_062285.1, forward strand.
AACAGTGGTGGCCTTTTTGTCGAAAGCATTTAAAACAAAACAAAACACAGTAGATAACAATTTTTCTACTGGTTATTAGTTATAATAAGTAAAGTACAATCACTAATAGGTTGTTTTATTTCAGTTTCTAAACATGTATTTTTATGTCAATATATCTTTTAAAAATCTAGGTGAAGAAATCTTCAGTTTCTGAGAGTATTCTCAAAATAAAGCCAATGAAGCACGCAGGCATCTTATTTCTGTTTCCATCCCCTGTAATCAGGGAGCCACTCCGGCTCTCAGGAGAGCATCTCCTGTTAGTTCCATTTGTTTAATAGCTATTTTTCTTCTCTAATGTTCTATGAAGAATTCCTCAATTTTCTCAACCCATAATGATCCTTGCCTTCTCAGCCTGGGGTTTTAGTTCCTCAGCAGGGTGCGAAGCCCCCAGAGGGCAGTAATTAAGGCCCCATATTTCTTGTCCAAACCATCACTGGACACTGTTTCTGTGTAATAAGTTAAAACTTAGAGGAGGTAGGGCTTCAGAGAAATTCCATCTGTGAGCAAGGCCGCGTTCATGAAGCAGGTCCCTTGGTGCGATCCTTTGACTCTCTCCCCAGCGTTTCCAGAGCTGCTACCAAGCAGCAAGAGAACATATTCTGGTGATATTCAGAGCAACACCTCTGCCTAATATTCTGTTCAGTTCGGAAGAAAACATAATTCTCTCAGAAAATAAACAGTTCCCTCCCCTGATGTCTGTGACTGGGGAGATAACCTACAGTTGATGGGACACCCAGTCCTGACGGGAGTTAAGTACACTGAGACAGGGAATTCTGGAGCTTCTAGGGAAAGATACGGATTTTCTGTTCAGGAACAGTTGATCTTTCTTCCCCCTCCAACTTAGATATCTTATTCTCTAGATAGAGCTGGTCCTAAAGCTGAAGGGTCTGAGGCCACTCCCTTAATCTACAGACATGATTCCAATGCAGGAGCACATCCATTCTGAGAGTTTGTGTATGAGTCCCCTCTCCTCCTTGCTGTGTTTAAAGAGACGAGTCTTAGAGGGGCCACTGAGGCTTTGGCAGAGTGAAGCTATCTGATTTTCCTCAGTGTTCGGTTTTTGGAAGGCTTGGCCAATCCCCACTGAGACATTCATGACTCCATTGTTTCTGAAATTGTGACTTCATCACCCTGTCACTTAGGAGGTGACAGGGCTGGGACAGAGAATCCTATATCCTTATATGTGTCTTCATGGGTGGGTTTGAATCAGGCAGCAGCTTACACGTCAACGTGGCCTTCTGGCTATACATCCTCTTTACCAGACCATTCTTTCTATCATCTTTTTCTCATTTTTCCCCTTCTTCAGCGAGGTTGATGAACCCATAAGGAAATGTAAGTCTTACGTGGGGCCTAGGAGAGGAGGGGGCATCCATTAAAATGTGAGGTGTTTGAAAATATGTTCCTTACTACTTGTTCTGGGAAAACACTTCCTCATCTCTAAGCTTTAAAATCTTTCCATGACCCTGGGCTAAGAGTTCTTAGACATTGTACTTGCGTTTATGATGGAAATACCTGGCGGACAGAGGTCAGGACTGGCTAGGAAGCCCGTTCCTGGTACATGTATGGAGCCTAAGGAAGTATTTGGGGCCCTGACTGAACTGAGGTTAATGCCCAGGTTTAGGAATAGGAAAAACCTTATAGACTCTGGGGATTTATGACAGAGTTTCCAGGTATTTGTCTCTGATCCAGGGAATTTTTTTCTTAGTCTTGCTCAGATTCAGATTGTTCCTGTGTAATGCTGTGTGTAAGAATAAAGAGGACAACATTATAAAAATGGACAGTCTAGGGAGGCCAGGTGAGTATTCTTTGCCTTTAACCTCTAAGTTTTTCTACACAAAAAGCTGGAAGCTCTGGAGAGTTCCAAAGCCCACATGCTAGATAGTTTAGACATGTATAGATCTGGTCTGAGATAGTCCCCTCATGTTCTGCAAATGACCTCCCCTTCCTCTCAGAGACATCTTTCTTGTGAGAACATTTAGCAACCTGAGTTTTCATTCTGAGCTGTCATTAATTCTTGTGAGTGGAAGCATTTCGCCTTTTTGTTTATTTCCTTTTTTTTTTAAAGATTTTTTTATTTATTCATTTGACAGAGATCACAAGCAGGCAGAGAGGCAGGCAGAGAGAGAGGAAGGGAAGCAGGCCCCCTGCCAAGCAGAGAGCCCGACATGGAGCTCGATCCCAGGACCCTGGGACCATGACCCAAGCCAAAGGCAGAGGCTTCAACCCACTGAGCCACCCAGGCGCCCCACCTTTTTGTTTGTTTCTGTGGATGTTTCTCTTTCTATTAAAGGTCTCTTTTAATTGACTCAGAGATGAAATTTCCATATTATGTGCTAGCCAGTGAAAGGAAATAAAAGATTTATAACCAGACAGTGGTTATAAATTTGATTTTTTTTTCATATATATATATATATTTTTTTTTTATTTGACAGATCACAAGTAGGCAGAGAGGCAGGCAGAGAGAGACAGGATAAGGCAGGCTCCCTGCTGGGCAGAGAGCCTGATGCGGGACTCGATCCCAGGACCCTGAGATCATGACCTGAGCCGAAGGCAGAGGCTTTAACCACTGAGCCACCCAGGCGCCCATAAATTTGATTTTTGAAATAGAAATAAGGACAGAAGGATCCTGGCATCTGTGGAGATGAGACCTTTAGAGAAAAATAGAAAATCATTCTAATCTTCTGTTGACCACGGTTCCCATAGACCACACATAGGCATATGTGTATGTGAGGTGGCCTGCCTCCCCAGGTGGGGTCAGTTCTTCTCCTCTTTGTGCTGTTCTATGACTCTTCATGGCATCACAGGGAGAGAACACACCAGATTCTTGGCTTCTCAGGATCCACCACATCGTACCCTCCATATGAATGTTACATGTTCTACGATGCCCTTACCAAGTTTCCCTCACACAAAATTGAAATGTCTGATATGTAAAAGGCTATTGTGTTGCTTTAAGGTAAGTAAAACAAGAGGGAGATAAATTTTTGCCTGGATGAATGATAAAACTTGAGAACTTTTTTTTTAATCAACTCAAGGGAAGAATGGTAGACCATCACATCCCCAACATAACCAAAGTATATAGTGGCTTGAATTGTAAACAACCACAATATCTATCCCAACGTTGCCATTGTATAGATGAGAATACACAATTTATTATTGTAGTTGGAGAAGTTAAGTGAATGGCCCCAAATTTCACATGAAGTCACTGTAGCTCTCAGTCATTTGTATAAATACCTCCACGTTCCCAATTTGTGTTCCACTTCATCACTCTGTTACTGTTCTGGAGACCGCTGCTTGCCTGGAGAGCCCAAAGTAGAACGATAATATCCCAAGTGATAATTTCAAAAGAGTCAAATGAGTGGCTTTGTCTAGAACTTTTCCTATTACAACAATGGGGTTATTGCCTTCATGCCGGGATGAACAGACAAAGCTTTATCACCCAGGACTTCTTGTAAGTGATCATGGAAAGTGTAAGTTAGTACAGCTATCCCATCTGGGGGTTCAGAATCCGAGTGGGCTCCTATCTCTCTTAAACATCAGCTTTGCCCTTTGCAAAGTGTTACTGTCATTCCCCTTTATCCTCAGAGAGGCTGGGTAAAGGTTAGGTTAGATGGTTATCCTTCTCTCCTTGCCCACATTTTTGCTCACTTATGCACACATTCCTAAATTCAAATGTTAGTTCCTTGGACTGTCATGATTTTTTGTGCTAACTCTAGGTATGATTAAGTGTGGGTAATCAGTGTAGACTTTAAATTATTGGCACATTTGTGATATGTTTGACCCTTGTAATTTTGATTAAGACTTTCTTGATAGTTTCAATAGTTAGACATCAGATTTTAGGAGAACATTATCACAAATTTTCATATTCATATCTAGAAAATTAGAGCTAGGGGGAACCACAGAAAATATAAGCTCCAATCTTTCCAATTACAGATTAGAAAATTATCTTCCTTCTAGCTGTATGGACAAAAATGAAAGTTGCATGGTTTTTGGTGACTTTTGTTTATGAGGGTCAAGTAATCATTCCTATCTGGGGATAAACAAGGTTGGGGTGGAAATTTTTGTAAATCAGGACAGGAATGAGGGATCTGGAGCTATGTTTTCCTACCTTCCATTTCTTGTGAATTTATTCATACTTTGCAAACTGAACTGTTTGCATCTTCACGCTCATGTTCTTACTGATTATGTAGATGGAGAGAGTTTTATAGCTGTTGTCTGGCTATAATCTCTTATGGGAATTATTTACCATCCTATGGTCCATGAGCCACATAATTCCATCCTAATATAAATGCTGTGAAATATTTGTTGATGTCTTGAAATATTTGCAACCTGAGTCTCTTGAAATTGTGTCTGCCTAAATAGGTTTCTGTCATTTTGCTGCATTTAGCCTTAGCTAAGGAGTGTTTCTTCTGTTTCAGGCCATCCTCTTCAGAATCCTGGGAGAGAACCTCGGAGAGAGGAGGAAGCTGGGATGAGACAACATCACTCACTCACTGTGAAAGTGGTAGGAGACCGAACCCAGGAAATCTGCCCCATAACATCAGTTTAACCATGGCTGAACCTGTAAGGAATCCACTGTGACCTCACATCTCAGACAGGAGAGGACATCTCACACTCTCATTATCTGTTCTGAAATGAAATTGATAATAAATACTTTGATACTCTCAGAAAGTGCTATGTTATAAGAAATTCCTTACTGAACATCTGTCCTCTTTTATCTCATTTCTTTTAAATCAAAATCCCAAGCACACTTCTGTTGTCCTACGTGAGTGACCTGTGTTATTTGTTTTCTCAATGCAGCATGTGGTTTCACTCTCATCGGTTAAACAACGCTCATTGCTAGTAAGAATAGACAGACTTGGGTTATAGACATTGGGGAGGGTATGTGCTATGGTGAGTGCTGTGAAGTGTGTAAACCTGGCGATTCACAGACCTGTACCCCTGGGGCTAATAATACACTATATGTTTATAAACAAATAAAAAAATTATATATATAAAAAAAAGAATAAACAGACACTGAATCCAGGACCAGAGCTGAGCTCTTCCTCCCTCCACCCAAAATGATTTCACAGCCAAATTTCATATTCTAAAGCGTTCCGCCCAGTTTACATCACTTTCTTGCACAAGTGCCCTTCTCCTCCCTTGTCCTACGGTGGAACATGTCCATGGATGGACATGTGGGGGAGGAATTGCTGCATCTCCTCTCATTCTTTCCTAAGCTCTCTGGCTCCCCAGATGATACTCTTCTACTACGAAATTAGACTAGTTTTATCTGTCTTCCATACAAGCACACAAGTCTCCTTCATCCTCACCTACCACATACATCTGTCTACCAGGTCCTGCTGCTGCTTTGCTCTTCCTCTCTGTCCACCTCTCCTCACCACAGGCGATAGATATCTCTGTCATAGTCCTGAGGCATATAACGTGTGCCTGTGCCATTCTAACCGCCCCACAGTTCAGATTATGGAACTAATCTGTCCCCTTTTCATGCTATGTCCCGCATTTCATCACATGTAGCCTAACAGTTATGTTCCAACATGTCCTTTCTTTGCATAAAGGTCTCCGGAGGCTCTTCATCAACTATATTAGTGCCTTTATACTGTGGCATTCATTGGGTCAACCTCCAAACTGAAAAAGAATAGTGATTCCCTGGTGTAATCTCTGTGATTTTGAAGAAGCACATTTTAAGAAGCATATAAGACAGAGACTCTTGGCTTACTCCCCAAATCTGTGCTTTTCTTCTTCCTGGGCACATGGCTTTTCAGCAAGAGGCTATGTTTCTTAACTTCCCCTGCAGCAAGGAGTAGCTATGTGACTAAGTGTTAACCAACAGAATGCTAACAAACGATCCATGCTAAAAATCCATGTCATTGGCTAAAAGGAAAATGTTTTCTCTGTTCTTGAGTTGGAAATGGAGCCAACTGAGGTCACCTCAGAAGCCCTGTTTAAAGTAAGGAGCAGCTTTTCTAGCCGGGATTCTTGGGGGTAATTTGCAGAGTAGAGGCCAACTCTTGCTGCTGTATATTTCCCTTAGAGAAAATAAACTTAATTTTTCATTAATCACCATATTTTTGGGCCTCTTTGGTAGAGTTGCCTGGCCTTTACTATAACTCTACATTCTTCTGTTCATGGTGTTTAGTGTATCACAAGAACCGTTGATCCAGTATTTAAAACACCACAGTTTTTAACATAATAGACAAGAACCACCACAATCAGACTCAATGTACCTAACAGGTAGCTTTTTTTTTTTTTTTTTTTTTTACCATTATCTGGGCACTGGAATCCTTTACTCAATTTCTCTCACCCCCCTCAATTCATACCAGTGTTCACTATTCCTTTCCCTGAATAATCTTCCCCTATAAATGTCCTGTACCTCTCCTCTTCCTCAGATACTCCTTTTTCACTTAACAGTTTACCTCAAAACTGTTGCGTCAAAGAGAATAAAAAATGCATAAGGTCTAAAAACAAAATTAATTTATTTTTCACTCACATAGCAGGCTTATTTGGTGTTGCTGATAATGGGACTTCTTCCCACCCTGTGACTCCTCCACTCATTGGATGGTCAGTTATCTGTCTCCACTCTGTGGAAAGGGGAAAGAGCATGGGCAATGCGTGGAAGTGGCCCACATTCTGTTGGTGAGACTCAGTCACGTAATCACACCTAGTTGTAAGAAATGCTGAGAAATATAGCTGATGCATATACTAAAAATCCTAGTACTTTTAAGAAGGGGATGGAGTATGGTGTGTCACTAAGGATCCTGTTAAGGAGAAAGAGGGAATTGCATAAAGAACTCCTCACCTTGACATATCACAATCAAACTGCTAAAAAGTAAAGAGAAACATCTCAAAAACAGCAGAGAAATATGACTTACCATGCACAAGAACACCATATGATTTATGCTAGAATTAATGGACATTCAAAGAAAAATTGTGTGGTAAGAGTAAAGAAACTTTATCTTATATAGATGAATGATATACTATTCACTTATATTCCAGACACAGATAAAAAAATTCTAAAACATTAACAGTAATTTGCTCAGAATAGTAAAACTATTAGTAATTTTTATTGTCCTTTTAATATTTTCCATATTTTTAATGTATTCATTTTCTTTTTTTTTTTTAAAGATTTTATTTATTTATTTGACAGAGATCACAAGTAGACGGAGAGGAAGGCAGAGAGAGAGAGGGAAGCAGGTTTCCTGCCGAGCAGAGAGCCCGATGCGGGACTCGATCCCAGGACCCTGAGATCACGACCGGAGCCGAAGGCAGCGGCTTAACCCACTGAGCCACCCAGGCGCCCTATGTATTCATTTTCTAATAAAAGAACTGAAGTTTCCATAAATAGAAATAGGGATATCTCAGCAATTTTATATGGGAAACATTTTAGTGAAGAACAAAATATTAACTAAACATATCTTAATAGGTCAGGGGTAAATTTTAATATTTAAACTATTACATTTCTGCATAATTTTTACTGCAAACATAATGCATGGTTAGGCCCTGGGATTTATATCAAGTCTAAGGGACTAGGATCTTGCTCTCTCTTGATAAGAAGCTTTCAAAACAAGATTTTCTTACAACTGGGTTATTCTTTCTGATCAGATTCATGGACCAAAGTGTCCTGATTTATAATATCCCCATCCTCTTATATTGGGGAGGGTATGTGCTATGGTGAGTGTTGTGAAGTGTGTAAACCTGGCGATTCGCAGACCTGTACCCCTGGGGATAAAAATATATGTTTATAAAACTGTAAAAAAAAAAAAAGAAAAAAGAAAGGATGAATACCCAAGTTTTGTAGCAACATGGACGGGACTGGAAGAGATTATGCTGAGTGAAATAAGTCAAGCAGAGAGAGTCAATTATCATATGGTTTCACTTATTTGTGGAGCATAACAAATAGCATGGAGGACAAGGGGAGATGGAGAGGAGAAGGGAGTTGAGGGAAATTGGAAGGGGAGGTGAACCATGAGAGACTATGGACTCTGAAAAATGATCTGAGAATTTTGAAGGGGTGGGGGGTGGGAGGTTGGGGGCACCAGGTGGTGGGTATTGTAGAGGGCACGGATTGCATGGAGCACTGGGTGTGGTGCAAAAATAATGAATACTGTTATGCTGAAAAAAAATAAAAAAAATTTAAAAATAAAAAATAAAATAAAAATTAAAAGGCAAAAAAAAAATAATAATATCCCCATCCTCTTGACAGCAGAGACCCTAAATGAACAAAGCTGTTTGGGGGCTTAAAGATTTAAAATTTTCCTTATCAGGGCACATGGCTCTCTCAGTTGGACGAGCAAAGGACTCCTGATCTCCAGGTCGTGAGTTCGGGATTGTGAGTTCAAACCCCATATTGGGCATATATAGATTCCTAAAAATAAATAAACTTAAAAAAAGAAAGAAATAAAAATTTCCCTTATCATATCCTACTCTTCCTTTTCTCTATTACATCCCTTATTAGAGTTCCATGAAGCCTATTGCTTTTTCCAAAATTATTTTAGTCTTGAGGTTGTAATTTACTACAGTTCCTGTGGGAAGAACAATATGCTCACAATCCAAAGAAGCTAAACTAGAAGCAAGAGAAATTGACCAAAGCCATCATGAATAAACCCAATAGGGATAAAAATAAAAATGACAATTCTGATACTCAGTTTTGAAAATGGTGCTTTCTATAGTCAAGTCTCTATGGAACTAAACACACTTGAACCATAAGAACAGCCATTAGTTGGCCTCAAATTCAGTCCTCATTGTTCAGTTTATTGTAGTAGAAGTTTTAGTTCAGGCTACTATCTCAGAATACCATAGACTGGGTGGCTTATAAAAAGAGAAATTTATTTCTCAAGTTCTGGAAGCTGCAAGTCTGAGATCTGGGTGCCAGTGTGGTGGGGTTTTGGTGAAGGCCTTATTTCAGGTCGTTGACTGCTAATCTCTCACTGCATCCTCACGTGGTGAAGAATGAGAGAGCGCTCTCACTCTCTCTGTGGTCTCTTTTAGAAGAACACTAATTCCTGGTCACCTGGGTGGCTAAAGTCATTAAGTGTCTGCCTTCGGCTAGGGTCATGATCCCAGGATCCTGGGATCGAGCACCGCATTGGGCTCCCTGTTCAGCGGAAAGCCTGCCTCTCCCTCTCCCACTCCGCCTTCTTATGTTCCCCCTCTCGCTATCTCTCCCTCTCTGTCAAATAAATAAATAAAGTTTTTAAAAAAGAGCACTGGGGCACCTGGGTGGCTCAGTGGGTTAAAGCCTCTGCCTTTGGCTCAGGTCATGATCCCAGGGTCCTGGGATTGAGCCCCACATCTGGCTCTCTGCTAGGCGGGGAGCCTGCTTCCCTTCCTCTCTCTCTGCCTCTTTCTCTGCCTACTTGTGATCTCTCTCTCTCTCTGTCAAATAAATAAACAAAATCTTTAAAAAAAAAAACTTAAAAAAAAGAGCACTAATTCCTTGCCAAAGGCCCTACTTCCTAATGCTACCATGTTGGGAGTTAAGATTTCAATATATTAATATAGTGGGGTGGGGGGAAGTGTAACAAATATTTAGTTCATAACAGTGATACATGTAACTTAGCTTTTATTATCACCTGTCTTTATCAATTTAGCTGTTCTTTTTTTTTTTCTCTGTAAATATTGTTGGGGCCAGGTTTCTATAGGGTAAGTTGACTTCTTCTTCCACAAAAGTTACAATCTCTTTCAAAGACACTTGGAGGTTGACGTGAAATTATAAAAGAAGAAACAGTAAGTTCCTATTCTAAAAGATTTTGTTTATTTATTTATAAGAGAGAGAGCAAGAGCTGGGGGAGGAGCAGGGGGAAAGGGAGAAGCAGACTCCCCGCTGAGCACAGGGACCATGAGGTACTTGATCTCAGGACCCTGAGATCATGACCTAAGCTGAAGTCAGATGCTTAACTGACTGAGGCACCCAGGAGCCCCGGTAAGTTCTTATTCTAAGTAAAGCTGCTAAATATATGAAGATAAACACACAAACACACACCTACACACACCTCACAAAGAACCTACCACTGGACACATTTAGCTTGTGTTGTATCCTAAAGTTACCTTCTATGCTCAGACCTTAAACAATTTTCTTCTTGCCTCAAAAGTTAATCTAGAATTTGGAGTCTCAGAATGTGAAAATAACTTATTTGACAAGGAAACAGTTGGATAATATCAGGGTGAAAGAGGAAGGTAAAACTGAGTACGGTTTTGTTTTTGAAATGCTTCTGGAAATTAATCTTCAAAAAGTCTTTAGTTTGTATCTTTAGGGTAAATACCCAGCAGTGCAATTGCTGGGTCATAGGGTAGTTCTATTTTCAACATTTTGAGGAACCTCCATGCTGTTTTCCAGAGTGGTTGCACCAGCTTGCATTCCCACCAACAGTGTAGGAGGGTTCCCCTTTCTCCGCATCCTTGCCAGCATCTGTCATTTCCTGACTTGTTAATTTTAGCCATTCTGACTGGTGTGAGGTGGTATCTCATGGTGGTTTTGATTTGTATTTCCCTGATGCCGAGTGATATGGAGCACTTTTTCATGTGTCTGTTGGCCATCTGGATGTCTTCTTTGCAGAAATGTCTGTTCATGTCCCCTGCCCATTTCTTGATTGGATTATCAACAGACGAATGGATAAAGAAGATGTGGTATATATACACAATGGAATACTATGCAGCCATCAAAAGAAATGAAATCTTGCCATTTGCGACGACATGGATGGAACTAGAGGGTATCATGCTTAGTGAAATAAGTCAGTTGGAGAAAGACAATAAGTAAGTCAGACAAAGATCATATGATCTCCCTGATATGAGGGAGAGGAGATGCAACATGGGGGGTTAAGCGGGTAGAAGAAGAGTAAATGAAACAAGATGGGATTGGGAGGGAGACAAACCATAAGTGACTCTTAATCTCACAAAACAAACTGAGGGTTGATGGGGGGAGGGGGGTTGGAAGGGGGGGTGGGATTATGGATATTGGGGAGGGTATGTGCTATGGTGAGTGCTGTGAAGTGTGTAAACCTGGTGATTCGCAGACCTGTACCCCTGGGGATAAAAATATATGTTTATAAAAATAAAAAAAAAAAAACGAAAAAAAAGTCTTTAGTTTGGGCCCTAATAATTCTGAATTTATGATTTACTGAGGTTTAGACAGGGCGAAGATGTTCCTTTGCTTCATACAGTAACTAATGTGCCAAGTGTTATAGGCTGAAAGGTGTCCCCCAAAACTCATATGTTGAAGTCTTAACCCCCAGTACTTCAGAATATGCTTGTATTTGGAGGTAGGGACTTTAAAGAGGTAATTGGGGAAAATGAGGTCATTTGGGTGAGTCCTAATGCAATATGACTTATATCTTTACAAGAAGGAAAGATTAAGGCATAAACACACACAGTTCAAGGGGTGAACATGTGAGGACACAGAGAGCTGGTGGTCATCTGCGAGCCAACGAGAGGCTTCAAAATGAACTAAATGTGCTGATGCCTTTATCTTGGAATTCCAGCCTACAAAATGGTGAGAAAATACATTCCTGGTGTTTAAACCGCTGGGTCTGTGGTATATTTTAATGGCAGCCTTAGCACATTGATAGACTGAAGCACAACGCTAAACTAAACAGAACTGCTGAGGGAAAATGTTTTCTAACATAGAAACTTAATTTTAAGTGTGTTAACAGTTATACTTGTAGTATCTATTTGCAAAAGATAATTGTTCTAATTCAAATTGCTTGTTATTAAAATTGGTTTAGAATAATCTAGACTTAATCCTTTGTCCTTCACATCATATGGATGGAAACATAAGGCACACATTTAAAGAATACATTTTTAGGGGCACCTGGGTGGCTCAGTGGGTTAAGGCTCTGCCTTAGGCTCAGGTCATGATCTTGGGTCCTGGGATCGAGCCCCGAATCAGGTTCTCTGCTCAGCAAGGAGCCTGCTTCCCCCCCTCTCTCTGCCTGTCTCTCTGCCTACTTGTGATCTCTGTTTGTCAAATAAATAAATAAAATCTTTAAAAAAAAAAGAAAGAGTATATTTTAGTCTAAGCTTTTCACTGATCTTTTCCAGATAGAGAAATTAATATCATCAATAACTAAGGAATGGTGTATGAGTAGGAAGGAGGTGCAATCATACATACTGTTAAGTCTTGGGATGACTTACAATGGTAACTACTACATCCTGTCTGAGCTAGTTACCATCTAAATGGTCTTCATGTACTTATCCGCTAATTTTTCTTTTTTTCAAAGATTTATTCATTTATTTTAGGAGGGGTTGGGGAGGGGCAAAAGGAGAGGGAGAGAGAAACCTGAGCAGACCACAGGCTCAGTGTGGAGCCTGATGCTGGGCTCAATCCCAAGACCCTGGGATCACGACCTGAGCCAAAACCAAGAGTCAGATGCCCAACCAACTGAGCCACTCAGACGCCCCTTGCCTCTGATCTTTTTTTTTCTTACATTTTTCCCTTAGTTTGGTAATTTTAATATATTTTGGGGAGGAAAAAAAAGAGAAACTCCAGCTCAGTCACTGGAATGCTTGGTCAAATCTGGAGTAATTTTGTGCTGACACTGCCTGAATGTCCTATAATAAAAATCAGGAGGTGTGATATATGCTTGCCCCCAGGTATTTATTTACTCCCATAAACACTTTCAGAATTGACTCTGGATGACATAGGAATGGCATTTTCCATATTGCTAGTTTACCCATGTTGGGAATTAGAAAGTCTCCTCCATGCTATTTATAAAGCATTGTGCTTTCCAGTGTGCACCTTCCACAAGTTCAAATCCTTTCTCCATCATGCCTGGACCGTACACTCTATCCTGGGTACAGGCCATGAGTGATCATCTTGTTAAACTTTCTGATTCCTTGACACTTAAACAAAAATCATCAGCAAGCTGAATTCTAGTAAGTGATGATCTTGGAACTTGAGAGAAAACACTGCTCTTTTCATGCTAGAACTCCAAGTTGACTTCGACTTTTTTTCTCATCTCAGTACTGGTAGGTGTTTTAGAATTGCCCTTTGAATATATATATGTATATATTTATTTTAAAATATATATGATTATAAATATAATACATGACATCATTGTATAATGAGTGCTTGTTTTTCTAAATCTTTAGAGCTTGTTTATTATCTAATGTTTTCCTACCAGAAAAAGCCACCTACATTCAACAAATATTGAGCATGTATCTTGTGTTAGGCAATGGAGATTAAAAAAATAAAGGGTAATTTTGATGCACTGCATCTGGGTCATACTTAAGAGAATGAAGTGTGAATATCCTACTCTGTGTAATAAAAATAAACAGAAATCCTAGGAATGGAAGTTATTAATGAGCAGTGTTCAAAGCTGAGATCTAATTATCCTCTACCTTACTGATACACTCTCCACAACTTCAGCCAATGCTCAGTCCTGATAAATTCTGTAAGCTTTCTATAAGAACAACTTCCTCGGGGCGCCTGGGTGGTTCAGTCATTTAGCATCTGTCTTTGGCTAAGGTCATGATCCCAGGGTTCTGGGATCGAGCCCCGCATCGGGCTCTGTGCTTCATGGGAAGCCTGCTTCTCCCTCTCCCACTCTCCCTGCTTGTGTTCCTCTTTTGCTGTGTCTATCTCTGTCAAATAAAAAAATAAAATCTTAAAAAAAAAAGAAGATATGTCTTGAAAGAAGTTGCTGTGGCTGATATGGAAGAGGTTACTGCCTATGTTCTCCTCTAGGATTCTGATGGATTTCCATCTCACGTTGAGGTCTTTTATACATTTCGTGTTTATCTTTGTGTACGGTGTAAGAGAATGGTAGAGTTTCATTCTTCTACATATAGCTGTCCCAATTTTCCCAGCAGTATTTATTGAAGAGACTGTCTTTTTCCACTGTATATTTTTTCCTGCTTTGTCGAAGAATATTTGACCATAAGGTTGAGGGTCCATATCTGGGCTCTCTACTCTGTTCCACTGGTCTATTGTGTATGTTTTTATGTACCAGTACCATGCTGTCTTGGTGATCTCCAAAGTCAAAGGAAACAAAAGCGAAAATAAACTTTTGGGACTTCATCAAGATCAAAAGCTTCTGCACAGCAAAGGAAACAGTCAACAAAACAAACAGGCAACCCATGGAATGGGAGAAGATATTTGCAAATGACAGTACAGACAAAAGGTTGATATCCAGATCTATAAAGAACTCCTCAAACTCAACACACACAAAACAGATAATCATATCAAAAAAGGGGCAGAAGATATGAACGGACACTTCTCCAATGAAGACATACAAATGGCTATCAGACACATGAAAAAATGTTCATCATCACTAGCCATCAAGGAGATTCAAATGAAAACCACATTGAGATACCACCTTACACCACTTAGAATGGCCAAAATTAGCAAGACAGGAAACATGTGTTGGAGAGGATGTGGAGAAAGGGGAACCCTCTTCTACTACTGGTGGGAATGCAAGTTGGTGCAGCCACTTTGGAGAACAGTGTGGAGATTCCTCAAGAAATTAAAAATAGAGCTTCCCTAGGACCCTGCCATTGCACTACTGGGTATTTACCCCAAAGATACAGATGTAGTGAAAAGAAGGGCCATCTGTACCCCAATGTTTATAGCAGCAACGGCCACGGTCGCCAAACTGTGGAAAGAACCAAGATGCCCTTCAACGGACGAATGGATAAGGAAGATGTGGTCCATATACACTATGGAGTATTATGCCTCCATCAGAAAGGATGAATACCCAACTTTTGTAGCAACACGGACGGGCCTGGAAGAGATTATGCTGAGTGAAATAAGTCAAGCAGGGAGAGTCAATTATCATATGGTTTCACTTATTTGTGGAGCATAACAAATAGCATGGAGGGCAAGGGGAGATGGAGAAGAGAAGGGAGTTGAGGGAAATTGGAATGGGAGGTGAACCATGAGAGACTATGGACTCTGAAAAACAATCTGAGGGTTTTGACGGGGCGGGGGGTGGGAGGTTGGGGGCACCAGGTGGTGGGTATTGGAGAGGGCACGTATTGCATGGAGCACTGGGTGTGGTGCAAACACAATGAATACTGTTACGCTGAAAAGAAATAAAAAATTAAAAAAAAAAAAAGAAAAGAACAACTTCTTCATCACCCATACTCTTTTCCAGAAGGAAACTGAATGTTTAACAGACTGAGGAAGCCAGTCCTATAATATACATGGTAACGTAAATTAGGGAAAAAAACAGATGCTGTACTCTGTGACTGTAGGAGATCTGTGTGTTGAGTTTCAGTGATTGAGTAATGCTTCTCAAATTACCTAGTGGGCTTTGGAAGCCCCAAGTCATCTGGCAGCTTCCAAGGGAAAGCGGGAACTTCCAGCCAGCAGAGCTATGTGGCCGGCATCTTCACAATCCTGGGTGTGAGTGTCATCTAAAATAAAGACAAAGCCATCCATATTACCTAGTAAGAAAATGCCTCCCTACAGAGGGAGGAGCTGTGAGGTGCAGTCTTTGAGCAGCTGGGAAAATACAATAGAGCAAGGAATGCTTATCACATAACTGAAGGGCATGCTCAGATACTGTTTTGAAGTAAAACACTGAATTATCAAATTTAAAAGGGTAAACTGTTAAGCCAGTATCGTCCATAAAAAAGTGCAGTGAAAATTAGATGATCAGATTTACTCCCAATGTCTTGAAGACCTAGGACTGTAATCTACATTTATATAAATATCACAGTCCCATTCAGAGCAGAATCAAGAGTGATGGAGAATTGTCCATGGATGGAGAAATTTAGGTACCTGAAAATTAATAACATTGACTAGGACTGGATCTATTAAGGGTGACTGTCTGAACTTCTTCTTTCCCATCTGCTATGTAAGAAGCTTGGAGTTCATCCTTCCTAGCCATACAGGAAAAAAGCTGAACAAATTGAAAACCACCACCATTTCCTGGATTTGCCTTGAGGCAAATTGAGCATTGAGGTCGCAGGGCAAACTCTGTCCCCCCACCCCCCACATTAGAGACTGGCAGGTAGAGACAGAGCACAAGAACACTGGAACAGAAGCCCACGAGCAGAAAGCTCTGTGGGAACTGGTCACGATGGAGGAACACCTACACTGCTCCTGACAAATGGCCAGAGGCTCAGTGTGGACGAACTCAGGGGTCCCACATTTCTGCAATGTTTACCTCTAGGAGCCATACCAGCTTCTCACAGTGAAGATGAGAGAAAAATCCCCTTGTGATTCCAGCAGGAAAAAAAAAAGTAACCATTTGGAAACATACTGGAACATTCAGGTTTTATTTTGTTTTGTTCTTTTTTAATTAAGAAAAAAAATTTTTTTAACAAGATCTGCCCTTAAAGGAAACTATTTAATCAGAACTTAACAGACTGGAATTTTCCTGGAGCCTAAAAGACCTGTGGGCGGGGGGACGATTCAACTTCAGCCCCTTCCGGCCTTCCTCTCTCACCTAAGGGTGGGAAGGATACCTGAGGGGCACACCTGAAGGTCTCAGCCCTGGGGCCCAGGATCACTAGGCAGTTGAGACCAGATAACAGACGTGCAGAAGGCTTCCCCTCCCCCGCCCCACATTACCACTGCAACACTGTGCAGCCGGATTGTAACAGGGGATTACGACAGAAAGAACTGCACATCTGAGACACTACTGATGAAGTCTGAAGGAACCCAAAGACACAAGACACAGAAGACACCACCACCAGTGGAAATTTTAGCCTCTGACACCTATAGTCCATAGTTAACACTAAACACAGTTCCAGCCCTAGCCAGATAAACATAAAACTTAAACATAAAACTTAACCAAAGTCTTATTTACCTCAATTCCTTTTACCCAGCACATCATGTCTGGCTTTCAAGAAAAGATCACAAGGCACAATGAAAGATAAAAATACAGTTTGAAAAGACAGAGCAAGCGTCAGAATGAGACTCAAATTATGTCAAAGGGATTACAATGATCAGACCAGGAATTTAAAATAACTATGATTGGGGTGCTTGGGTGACTTGGGGTAAGCATCCAACTCTTGACTTCTGCTCGGGTCATGATCTCAGGGTCCTGTGGTCGCCCCGGAGGTCAACAGGGAGTCTGCTTGAGGATTCTCTCCCTCTGCCCCTCCCCCCCTCACGCTCGCTCTGGGTCTCTCTAAAAATAAATAAATAAATCTTTCCCCCCTATTATTATTTTTTACTGTGTTGCATTAGTCACTGTACGGTACATCATTAGTTTTTGATGTAGTATTCCATGATTCATTGTTTGCATATAAATGAATCTTTAAAAAAATAAAACAACTATGATTAATATGTTAATGTCTCAAATGGAAAAATGTCTCAAATGGACAACCTACAAGAGCATATGGATAATGTAAGCAGAATGGAATTCTAAGAAAAAGTAAAAAGGAAACACTAGAAATTAACAACACTGTCACAGATTTGCCTTTGAAGCTGGCCTAGAGGCAGAGCCAGGAGAGCAAAAAATTAAAATAACCAAAGGAGTCTCCCATGCTCCCTGATTTTCCTTCCTGTTCATCTGGCCAGAAAGATGGGTTAGAAGTAGGAAGAAAAGAAACAAAAACAAACAAAAAAATTCACCACCACGACCATTATAGTCTGTCTTTGGTTTTGAAAATCCTTCCCAATCTATGATTTATAGAGACCCAAAGGGTTTTTCTTTTTCCCTCCCTCCCTTTCTTCCTCCCTCCCTCCCTCCTTTCTCTCTCTTTTTCTTTCTTTCTCTTTCTTTTGACATCTTTACCATTTTTATTTATTTTTTAATTTAATATTTTTTTAATTTCTTTTCAGTGTTCCAGAATTCATTGTTTATGCATCACACCCAAGTGCTCCATGCAATACGTTCCCTCCTTAATACCCACCACCAGGCTCACCAACCCCCCACCCCACCTTCCCTCCAAACCCTCAGTTTGCTTCTCAGAGTCCACAGTCTCTTATGGTTCATCTCCCTCTCTGATTTCCCCCAACTCCCGTCTCCTTTCCATCTCCCATGTCCTCCGTGTTATTCCTTATGCTCCACAAGTAAGTGAAACCATATGATACTTAACTCTCTCTGCTTGACTTTAAATGTACAGTTTGGTGACAGTAAGTGATGAGGAAGGAGAAAGCAAGCTGAGGGCACAGCACCCCCATCCCCCCAAGGTGGGATATATGTGACATTCCTCAGCCACTCCTGGTGCCCAAGAATAAAGGAAAGGCAAGAACAAATAGTTAACTGATAGAAATCATGGTCTTGCGGGACAGGAGTCTCCATCAGTTTGCAACTGTCTTAATGATTTACGAGACAAAAGCAATCTCCCGAAACCTAGAGACTCAATTTCCTGAAGCCATAACATCAACACCCTCCTCTCCATACAACAGAAAATCTTATATAATTCCTCACTCCTCACAACCCCAAAGCAGCTCTTTCTGCCCATGGGACCTGTCCTTGTGCTTTAATAAAACAACTTTTTTTGCACCAAAGATGTCTCAAGAATTTTTTCTTGGCCATTGACTCTGAACCCCACCACTCCAAACCACATGATTTATGGAGAGAACCTGCTACATGATAGGTAAAAAGGAAATTCATCAGCTCCATGAAGGCTGTTTATGAAAAATCCACAGCTAACATCATAATCTGTTGGGGTGAGGGGGAGAAGGGGAAGCTTTGCCTCTAAGATCCAGAAGAAGGCAGGGTATTCATTCTCCCCACTTCTGGTCAACACAGTCCTGAAAGTACAGCAAGATAAATAAAAGATATTCAACTTGGAAAAGATATAAACAAAAGATATTCAGCTTGGAAAAGAGGAATTAAAATAATCTCTGTGCAGATGACATGATCTTTTATGTAGAAATCCCTATAGACTCTACAAAAAAACCCTTCTGTCCTGAGTCCCTTCTCCCTTACTTATTTGTGTTTTATTCTTTCAAAACAAAAATTAAAAACTACATTAAAATTTAGCATACTAAATTCAGCAAAATATTTAAAAAGTCAATAAACCTTAGGTTTACCCACAGTTAAGTTTGGTTTGAAATAGAAAAATCTATAATTATCATGAACCACATAATAGATTCATGGCCAAAAAATCCATATAATCGGGGTGCCTGGGTGGCTCAGTCATTAACTGGCTGCCTTCCACTCAGGTGGGTCCTGGGATCAAGCCCTGCATCAGGCTCCCTGCACAGCGGGGAGTCTGCCTCTCCCTCTACCACTCCCCCTGCTTGTGTTCACTTTCTCACTGTGTCTCTCTCTGTCAAATAAATAAATCTTAAAAAAATTCCATATAATAATTTCAATGACATAGTAAAATATTTGATAAAAACTTTTCATAAGCTGGGAATAGAAATAAACTCTCTCCTTCTAAGTGATATTTGACAAAAGCACATAGCAATAATAATCCTAAAAAGGCAATGTTGGAAGCCTTCCCTTTAAATCAAACAGGAGGAGTGCCTGGGTGGTTCAGTCTGTTATGTATCTGCCTTTGGCTCAGGTCACAATCTCAGGGTCTTGGGATCGAGCCCCACATCAGGATTTCTTGCTCAGCAGGGATCCTTCTCCCTTTCCCTGTGCCTGCCACTCTCATGCTTGTGCTCTCTCTGTCAAATAATAAAGAAAATCTTTTAAAAAAAATCACAAACAGGAAAAAAATGTTTGTTTTCATTGTTTCTATATAACAGTATAATGGAAATTCTGGCCAGAGAAATAAACCAAGAAAAATAAATTAAAAGCTTAAAAATTGTAGAGAAAGATACTGTTGGTGGGAATGCAAGCTAGTGCAACCACTCTGGAAAACAGCATGGAGGTTCCTCAAAAAGTTGAAAACAGAGCTACCCTATGGCCCAGCAATTGCACTACTGGGTATTTACCCTAAAGATACAAACGTGATGATCCGAAGGGTCATGTGCACCTGAATGTTTATAGCAGCAATGTCCACAATAGACAAACTACGGAAAGAACCTAGATGTCCATCAACAGATGAATGGATAAAGAAGATGTGGTATATATATACAATGGAATACTATGCAGCCATCAAAAGAAATGAAATCTTGCCATTTGCGATGACGTGGATGGCACTAGAGGGTATTATGTTTAGCGAAATAAGTCAATCGGAGAAAGACAACTATCATATGATCTCCCTGATATGAGGAAGTGGAGATGCAACATATGGGGTTTGGGGGGGTAGGAAAAGAATAAATGAAACAAGATGGGATTGGGAGGGAGACAAACCATAAGTGACTCTTAATTCACAAAACAAACTGAGGGCTGCTGGGGGGAGGGGGGTGGGGGAGAGGGGGGTGGGGTTATGGACATTGAGGAGGGTATGTGCTATGGTGAGTGCTGTGAAGTGTGTAAACCTGGCGATTCACAGACTTGTACCCCTGGGGCTAATAATGCATTGTTTATAAAAAAATAAAAAATTTTAAAAAATTGTAGAGAAATTGAATTATCTTATTTCAGTTACAATTTTTTACTTGCAAATATATGTCCAATACATTTTTAAATATAAGAAAGGCTGTGTGTGCGGTTGGCTAGAATCAATATGCCAAAATAATAACAACAACAATTGCATTTCTCTGACATATCAACCAGTGAATATAACTGAAAATAAATACCATTTATAATAGCAATGCAATTATTTTTTTTCTTTTTTTTTAAATTTTCACATACCCTCCCCAATGTCCATAACCCCACCCCTCCCTCCCAACCCCCTCCCCCCATCAACCCTCAGTTTGTTTTGTGAGATTAAGAGTCACTTACGGTTTGTCTCCCTCCCAATCCCATCTTGTTTCATTTAGTCTTCTCCTACCCCCTTAACCCCCCATGTTGCATCTCCTCTCCCGCATATCAGGGAGATCATATGATAGTTGTCTTTCTCTGATTGACTTATTTCACTAAGCATGATACCTTCTAGTTCCATCCACGTCATCGCAAATGGCAAGATTTCATTTCTTTTGATGGCTGCATAGTATTCCATTGTGTATATATACCACATCTTCTTTATCCATTCATCTGTTGATGGACATCTAGGTTCTTTCCATAGTTTGGCTATTGTAGACATTGCTGCTATAAACATTCAGGTGCACATGCCCCTTCGGATCACTACGTTTGTATCTTTAGGGTAAATACCCAGTAGTAGCAATGCAATTATTAATACCAAAGAATTAATCTAACAAAAGTAAGGAAGATCCATATCCAAAGAATTACATATTATTCAGAGACAAAAACAGTTGAATGGGCCATACATGACATATTCAGTGGCAAAAAATATCCATATTGTAAAAATTGTAATTCTTCCCCAACTAGCCTATAAATTCATTATCAATGAAAATACCAACATGTGATTTTGGAATTTGTCAAGCAGATTTCAACACTTCTGTGGAAAAGTGAAAGAGTAAGTATTGGCAAGACATTTCTAAATAAAAAGAATTAGTTTGATGTACCTATCCTAGTATATATGAAAACTTATTAAAAAGCAAGAGTAATTAAAACAATGGAGTATTGGTGTAGGGATAGACAACTGGCTAATTGGAAGAAAATGGACTGCCTCTAATAGTCTCATGCTATATGAAACTACAATATACAATATGGATAGCATTCCAAATTAACATGAAAAGGATTCTATACAATAAATTATGTGGAAGAAAATTGATTACTTACTTGAAAAAAATGAAATTAAATCAGTATCTTATTTCATAAGTTAAAAAATATAATTTGGGGGCATCTGGATGGCAGAGTCAAATGTCAGACTTGGTTTTGGCTCAGGTTGTGATCTCAGAGTCATGTACTCTGTACATGCAAGTACAAACAACCCAAACTTAGTAGTTCACTCTAAATGAAAACTGCTGATGGACATCATGATCATTCACCAAAGCTAGCCACTTCACTTGCATCTCACTATTTCTTTTTTAATTTAATAGCTGCTGTTTCTTTCTTCCATTCTTCCTTCCTTCCTTTCCCTCCCTCCTTCCTTTCTTCTCCTTCTTCCTTCCTTCCTTTTTTCCTTCCTTCCTCTTTTTCCTTCCTTCCTTCCCTCTCTCCCTCCTTTTGTCCCACTCTCCCTTTCCCCCTCTTTCTCTCTCTCTCCCTTCCTCCCTCCTTTCTTTCTTTCTTTCCCTTAGGTTTTTTCTAGATGAATAAATTCAGATCTAACTAGTTAATACTATACTATGTATTTGAAATTGGGAAGAGAGTACATCTTAAATGTTCTCACCCCAAAAAAGAAATGGTAACTATGTGACGTGAGGGAGGTGTTAGGTAATGTTATGGTGATAATCATTTTGCCATAAAAAATTGTATCAAATCAGCATTTGTAAACCTTGAAGTTACAGGATATGTCAATTGTATCTCAAAGGAGCATCTCACTATTTCATCTACAGAATCTGTCACCTTCCTCACTTCTCTCTCCCTTTCCAGTTTGTTCTCACCTCTGCAACTAGTAAAGTTTGCATCAGTGTGTGGGAAAAGAATAAGTTGAAATAGGCAGAAACAACATATAACTAAGGGGGTCAAGACCTTATTCCGCACATCATTTGGAGACTTCAAATAATTTAATCAGAGTATGCTCTATAAAATTAGCATTTTTAGAAAGATTATTTTAAATGCAGATGGGAGGGGCACTGGGTGGCTCAGTCAGTTAAACATCTGCCTTTGGCTCAGATCATGATCCCAGGGTCCTGGAATAGAGCTTGGTGTTGGGTTCCCTGCCCAACAGGGAGTCTGCTTCTCCCTCTCACTTGGCTGCTCACTGCCTCCTCTCACTCACTGTTGCCCTCTCATAAATAAATAAATAAATTCTTAAAAAAAATAAAATCCAGATGGTAGAATTAATCGTAGAAATTTATAGGAATATGTATAAATTTATCAGGGTAATGCACAGCATTGGAGAAGGGGGCTCCTTAGTAAGCTGATACCGACACGCAAGAACCGAGGAGAGGTGAACAAAGAGCATGGTAATGAAGACTGGACAGAAGGGACAATTTGTAAAGTATTGTAAACAGAACTCATGAACCTCCCTAGACCTAATGCCATCCTACCAAATTCAACATTTTCAGCTTCCTTGTTCGTTTTCTAATTAAATGCATGTCATGCAATATGTAAAAGGTTAAATAAAATAATCTTTTAAGTAATACACATGAATTGTGAAGAACCGTAATTCATTAGGTCCAACTTTGCTAGATGGGAGCTGGCCATGGCTCTTGACCTATAGTAAGTCTTTTCCAAAAAGATGTCTTTTTCTTTCTTTCTTTTTTTTTTAAAGATTTTATTGACACAGAGAGACACAGCGAGAGAGGGAACACAAGCAGGAGCAGACGGAGAGGGAGAATCAGGCTTCCCGCCAAGCAGGGAGCCCGATGCGGGGCTGGAACCCAGGACCCTGGGATCACGATCCGAGCTGAAGGCAGATGCCCAACTGACTGAGCCACCAAGGCACCCCAAGATGTCTTTTTTAAAAAGTCAGACATTCTGCTGATTCTGGTCTTCAGTCATAAGCAAAATAGTAATAAAATTAAAATGTAATATTTACAATTTGACTTGTAGCAACAGCACACTGAGGTGTGGTGTGGACACAGCACCAATAGAAATAGCATTGCATTTTCAAAAGCCTTACACTTAAAGCTCAAGTCTCAGATACAACAAAAAAACTCACTCCAGCCCCGTGATCCTTTGCCATTCCTTCTTTCCACTAAATGTCGATGTCATGTAAGTTTAAAGGTTATCTTTAAGTTCATATGTGCTCTGAACTACTTCCTAGCCATATGTTCCTTGGTCCATTCTTAGTCTTCAGAGTCCATTAAAGACTTGGTCTTTGTTTTCCACCTTAAAATGTCTTTTTATTTTTCCTTACTAAAATTTATAGCAGAAAGATCAAGAGTTCAGACTTAGCTGGTCCTAGGTTTAAATTACGTTTTGGAATTTACTATATGACCTTACATCAACTAGATAGTCTTTATAAACATTCATTTTCTATTTAACAATGGGAATGATAATACCTACATCTTATCAGTTATTTATGAGAATTACTTATGAGAATTAAACTGAAATGATGTAAAGCATTTACTATAGCACTTAGCATTTGGTAACAATAAATATGCGTTTCTCATTCAAACCTTATTTTCCTTTTTACAACTTCATATCCTTGTATGACTTCTAATCCATGGCTTCTATCATTTATTTTTCTTGACTTTATTAGTGATTTTCTCTTTTCTTGGATTCAAATTCTGCCTCCAATATTGCTGCTGCACAGCACCATAAAGCTTCCAATATTTTCTATATTTCTCATTTCCTCTCTATTTTTATCCTTACTGCATAATATTTATAGCTGTCTGATGATGTATGCACTTGTACCATACCCACTCTCTTCCAAATGGCAGAGAAAATAAAAGCAAACCCTTACCAATATGCCAAGAGTTCTGAGGTTGCATCATTATGAGGTTATCTGTTCCTGAGTCTTAAGTAATAATTCCTGGGGCACCTGGTTGGCTTAGTCAGTTAAACCTCCAACTCTTGATTTGGGCTTAGGTCATGAACTCAGGGTCATGGGAGCAGACCCTTCATCAGGCTCTGTGCTCAGTGCGGAGTATGCTTCCCCATCCCCTGCACCACCACTCCTGCCCCTGTCTATCTCCCAAATAAATACACAAATCTATAAAAATTTAAATATATATATATATATATATATATATTATATATATATATATAGAGAGAGAGAGAGAGAGAGAGAGAGAGACAAAATTCCTGGATCCTCTTATATACGACTCCGGGGTGTACTAATGGTGTAAAAACAGATCTGTTCATCGGAAATAAGAAGATTGTAAGATTAAGTTACTGGTACTTGAAAGAAGAAGTCATTATAAAAGCTTAGGTTGTGTTTCCCTTGTTACTTCCTTGTCACGTTAGGATATGGGATGGCAAAGAAAGTTAAAGAATCTGCCTGGAAACTCTCACAGAGTAAGGGGAACTATAAACTGCCATCCTAAACTTCCAAAAAGATTCATGTTTTGCATGAAGAGTTTTATGTGGATTTTACTTAAAAGGGAAACTATGTCCCCAAATTTGTTTACTTAGCATACATACTACAACTGCCTATGATAAAAGGTTCAGATAGAAATTACAAGATCAATTCTTCCTTCCTTCCTTCCTTCCTTCCTTCCTTCCTTCCTTCCTTCCTTCCTTCCTTCCTTCCTTCCTTTCCTTCTTTCTTTCTTCTCCTTCCTTCCTTCCTTCCTTTCTTTTTTAAGATTTTGTTTATTTGAAAGAGTGGTGTGTGTGAGCACAACTTGGAGGGGTGTGCAGAGGGACAGTGAGAAGCAGGCTCCCTGCTGACCAAGAAGCTTGATTCAGAGCTCAATCCTAGTACCCTGGGATCATGACCTGAGCTGAAGGAAGACACTTAACCAACTGGGCCACCCAGGGGTCCACAGCCAGATTTTCTATGAAAGTTTTGCTGATGTCAACATGAGCATGGAAAAACACATTTGAAAATATTCTATAATCGGGAACCCTGGGTGGCTCAGTGAGTCAAGTAACTGCCTTAGGCAGAGGTCATGATCCTGGAGTCCAAGGATCGAGTCCTGCATCAGGCTCCCTGCTCATCAGGGAGTCTCTTTCTCCCTCTGATCCTCCCCCCCTCACACTCTCTCTCTTTCACTCTCTCTCCCAAATAAATAAATAAAATCTTTTTTTTATTTTTTAATTTTATTTTTTATAAACATATATTTTTATCCCCAGGAGTACAGGTCTGTGAATCACCAGGTTTACACACTTCACAGCACTCACCATAGCACGTACCCTCCCCAGTGTCCATAACCCCATCCCCCCTCCCAAAACCCCTCCCCCCATCAACCCTCAGTTTGTTTTGTGAGAATTAGAGTCACTTACGGTTTGTCTCCCTCCCAATCCCACCTTGTTTCATTTAGTCTTCTCCTACCCCCTTAACCACCCCATGCTGCATCTCCTCTCCCTCAAATCAGGGAGATCTATGATAGTTGTCTTTCTCCAATTGACTTATTTCGCTAAGCATGATACCCTCTAGTTCCATCCACGTCGTCGCAAATGGCAAGATTTCATTTCTTTTGATGGCTGCATAGTATTCCATTGTGTATATATACCACATCTTCTTTATCCATTCGTCTGTAGATGGACATCTAGGTTCTTTCCATAGTTTGGCTATTGTAGACATTGCTGCTATAAACATTCGGGTGCACGTGCCCCTTCGGATCACTACGTTTGTATCTTTAGGGTAAATACCCAGCAGTGCAATTGCAGGGTCATAGGGTAGTTCTATTTTCAACATTTTGAGGAACCTCCATGCTGTTTTCCAGAGTGGTTGCACCAGCTTGCATTCCCACCAACAGTGTAGGAGGGTTCCCCTTTTTCCGCATCCTCGCCAGCATCTGTCATTTCCTGACTTGTTAATTTTAGCCATTCTGACTGGTGTGAGGTGATATCTCATGGTGGTTTTGATTTGTATTTCCCTGATGCCGAGTGATATGGAGCACTTTTTCATGTGTCTGTTGGCCATCTGGATGTCTTCTTTGCAGAAATGTCTGTTCATGTCCTCTGCCCATTTCTTGATTGGATTATTTGTTCTTTGGGTGTTGAGTTTGCTAACTTCTTTATAGATTTTGGACACTAGCCCTTTATCTGATATGTCGTTTACAAATATCTTCTCCCATTCTGTCAGTTGTCTTTTGGTTTTGTTCACTGTTTCCTTTGCTGTGCAAAAGCTTTTGATCTTGATAAAATCCCAATAGTTCATTTTTGCCCTTGCTTCCCTTGCCTTTGGCGATGTTCCTAGGAAGATGTTGCTGCGGCTGACGTCGAAGAGGTTGCTGCCTGTGTTCTCCTCGAGGATTTTGATGGATTCCTTTCTCACATTGAGGTCCTTCATCCATTTTGAGTCTATTTTCGTGTGTGGTGTGAGGAAATGATCCAGTTTCATTTTTCTGCATGTGGCTGTCCAATTTTCCCAACACCATTTATTGAAGAGGCGGTCTTTTTTCCATTGGACATTCTTCCCTGCTTTGTCGAAGATGAGTTGACCATAGAGTTGAGGGTCCATTTCTGGGCTCTCTATTCTGTTCCATTGATCTATGTGTCTGTTTTTGTGCCAGTACCATGCTGTCTTGATGATGACAGCTTTGTAATAGAGCTTGAAGTCCGGAATTGTGATGCCACCAACTTTGGCTTTCTTTTTCAATATTCCTTTGGCTATTCGAGGTCTTTTCTGGTTCCATATAAATTGTAGGATTATTTGTTCCATTTCTTTGAAAAAAATGGATGGTACTTTGATAGGAATTGCATTAAATGTGTAGATTGCTTTAGGTAGCATAGACATTTTCACAATATTTATTCTTCCAAACCAGGAGCATGGAACATTTTTCCATTTCTTTGTGTCTTCCTCAATTTCTTTCATGAGTACTTTATAGTTTTCAGAGTATAGATTCTTAGCCTCTTTGGTTAGGTTTATTCCTAGGTATCTTATAGTTTTGGGTGCAATTGTAAATGGGATGGACTCCTTAATTTCTCTTTCTTCTGTCTTGTTGTTGGTGTAGAGAAATGCAACTGATTTCTGTGCATTGATTTTATATCCTGACACTTGACTGAATTCCTGTACAAGTTCTAGCAGTTTTGGAGTGGAGTCTTTTGGGTTTTCCACATAGAGTATCATATCATCTGCGAAGAGTGATAGTTTGACTTCTTCTTTGCCGATTTGGATGCCTTTAATTTCCTTTTGTTGTCTGATTGCTGAGGCTAGGACTTCTAGTACTATGTTGAATAGCAGTGGTGATAACGGACATCCCTGCCGTGTTCCTGACCTTAGCGGAAAAGCTAAGATGAGAATGATATTTGCGGTGGGTTTTTCATAGATGGCTTTGATAATATTGAGGTATGTGCCGTCTATCCCTACACTTTGAAGAGTTTTGATCAGGAAGGGATGCTGTACTTTGTCAAATGCTTTTTCAGCATCTATGGAGAGTATCATATGGTTCTTGTTCTTTCTTTTATTAATGTGTTGTATCACATTGATTGATTTGCGGATGTTGAACCAGCCTTGCAGCCCTGGAATAAATCCCACTTGGTCGTGGTGAATAATCCTTTTAACGTACTGTTGAATCCTATTGGCTAGTATTTTGGCGAGAATTTTTGCATCTGTGTTCATCAAGGATATTGGTCTGTAGTTCTCTTTTTTGTTGGGATCCTTGTCTGGTTTTGGGATCAAGGTGATGCTGGCCTCATAAAATGAGTTTGGAAGTTTTCCTCCCATTTCTATTTTTTGGAACAGTTTCAGGAGAATAGGAATTAGTTCTTCTTTAAATGTTTGGTAGAATTCCCCAGGGAAGCCGTCTGGCCCTGGGCTTTGTTTGTTTGGAGATTTTTGATGACTGTTTCAATCTCCTTACTGGTTATGGGTCTGTTCAGGCTTTCTATTTCTTCCTGGTTCAGTTGTGGTAGTTTATATGTCTCTAGGAATGCATCCATTTCTTCCAGATTGTCAAATTTGTTGGCGTAGAGTTGCTCATAGTATGTTCTTATAATTGTCTGTATTTCTTTGGTGTTCGTTGTGATCTCTCCTCTTTCATTCATGATTTTATTTATTTGGGTCCTTTCTCTTTTCTTTTTGATAAGTCTGGCCAGGGGTTTATCAATCTTGTTAATTCTTTCAAAGAACCAGCTCCTAGTTTCGTTGATTTGTTCTATTGTTTTTTCGGTTTCTATTTCATTGATTTCTGCTCTAATCTTTATGATTTCTCTTCTCCTGCTGGGTTTAGGGTTTCTTTCTTGTTCTTTCTCCAGCTCCTTTAGGTGTAGGGTTAGGTTGTGTACCTGAGACCTTTCTATTTCTTGAGAAAGTCTTGTACCGCTCTATATTATCCTCTCAGGACTGCCTTTCTTGTGTTCCACAGATTTTGAACTGTTGTGTTTTCATTATCATTTGTTTCCATGAATTTTTCAATTCTTCTTTAATTTCCTGGTTGACCCATTCATTCTTTAGAAGGATGCTATTTAGTCTCCATGTATTTAGATTCTTTCCAAATTTCCTTATTCGGATTGAATCTAGCTTCAGAGCATTGTGGTCTGAAAATATGCAGGGAATGATCCCAATCTTTTGATACCAGTTGAGACCTGATTTAGGACCGAGGATGTGATCTATTCTGGAGAATGTTCCATGTGCACTAGAGAAGAATGTGTATTCTGTTGCTTTGGGATGAAATGTCCTGAATATATCTGTGATGTCCATCTGGTCCAGTGTGTCATTTAAGGCCTTTATTTCCTTGTTGATCTTTTGCTTGGATGATCTGTCCATTTCAGTGAGAGGAGTGTTAAAGTCCCCTAGTATTATTGTATTATTGTCGATGTGTTTCTTTGATTTTTTTTATTAATTGGTTTATATAGTTGGCTGCTCCCACGTTAGGGGCATAGATATTTAAAATTGTTAGATCTTCTTGTTGGACAGTTCCTTTGAGTATGATATAGTGTCCTTCCTCATCTCTTATTAGTCCTTGGCTTAAAATTTAATTGATCTGATATAAGGATTGCCACTCCTGCTTTCTTCTGATGTCCATTAGCATGGTAAATTCTTTTCCACCCCCTCACTTTAAACCTGGAGGTGTCTTCGGGTTTAAGATGAGTTTTTTGTAGGCAACATATAGATGGGTTTTGTTTTTTTATCCATCCTGCTACCCTGTGTCTTTTGATTGGGGCATTTAGCCCATTAACATTCAGGGTAACTATTGAGAGATATGAATTTAGTGCCCTTGTATTGCCTGTAAGGTGACTGTTATTGTATAATGTCTCTGTTCCTTTCTGATCTACTACTTTTAGGCTCTCTCTTTGCTTGGAGGACCCCTTTCAATATTTCCTGTAGAGCTGGTTTGGTATTTGCAAATTCTTTCAGTTTTTGTTTGTCCTGGAAGCTTTTAATCTCTCCTTCTATTTTCAATGATAGCCTAGCTGGATATAGTGTTCTTGGCTGCATGTTTTTCTCATTTAGTGCTCTGAATTTATCATGCCAGCTCTTTCTGGCCTGCCAGGTCTCTGTGGATAAGTCTGCTGCCAATCTAATATTTTTACCATTGTACGTTACAGACTTCTTTTCCCGGGCTGCTTTCAGGATCTTCTCTTTGTCACTAAGACTTGTAAATTTTACTATTAGGTGACGGGGTGTGGACCTATTCTTATTGATTTTGAGGGGGGTTCTCTGAACCTCCTGGATTTTGATGCTTGTTCCCTTTGCCATATTGGGGAAATTCTCTCCAATAATTCTCTCCAACATACCTTCTGCTCCCCTCTCTGTTTCCTCTTCTTCTGGAATCCCAATTATTCTAATGTTGTTTCGTCTTATGGTGTCACTTATCTCTCGAATTGTCCCCTCATGGTCCAGTAGCTGTTTGTCCCTCTTTTGCTCAGCTTCTTTATTCTCTGTCATTTGGTCTTCTATATCGCTAATTCTTTCTTCTGCCTCATTTATCCTAGCAGTGAGAGCCTCCATTTTTGATTGCACCTCATTAATAGCTTTTTTGATTTCAACTTGGTTAGATTTTAGTTCTTTTATTTCTCCAGAAAGGGCTTTTATATCTCCAGAGAGGGTTGCTTTAATATCTTCCATGCCTTTTTTGAGCCCGGCTAGAACCTTGAGAATCGTCATTCTGAACTCTATATCTGACATATTACCAATGTCTGTATTGATTAGGTCCCTAGCCTTTGGTACTGCCTCTTGTTCTTTTTTTTGTTGTGAATTTTTCTGCCTTGTCATTTTGTCCAGATAAGAGTATATGAAGGAGCAAGTAATATACTA
Organism: Lutra lutra; assembly: GCF_902655055.1. Taxonomy (NCBI): domain Eukaryota; kingdom Metazoa; phylum Chordata; class Mammalia; order Carnivora; family Mustelidae; genus Lutra; species Lutra lutra. Next base: position 43,158,485 of record NC_062285.1, read on the forward strand.
AAAGGGTGGCAACAACCCCAGGAAAATATGCTTTATCCAAATCAGAAGAGATCCCAAATCATGAGGGGGGAGAAAGGGGATAAAAAGAGGTTCAGAAAGAAAAAAGAGAAAATGAAACAATTAAAGAAGAAACGTGGGGCGCCTGGGTGGCTCAGTGGATTAAGCCTCTGTCATTGGCCCAGGTCATGATCTCAGGGTCCTGGGATTGAGCCCCACATCGGGATCTCTGCTCAGCAGGGGGCCTGCTTCCTCCTCTCTCTCTGCCTGCCTCTCTGCCTACTTGTGATCTCTGTCTGTCAATAAATAAAATCTTTTAAAAAAAAAGAAGAAAACGATTAAAGTAAAAATATAAAAAGGAAAAAAATATACATATATTGGATAAACTAGTTAAAAAAATTTAAAAAAGAAAAGGGTAAAAGTTAAAAAATTTAGCAGAAGAGGAGAAAAAATTGAAAAAGAAAAAAAAAATTAAATTAACTGCAAGGCTAAAGAATCATGGGGAGAAAGCCATGAGCTCCGTGCTTTGCTTTCTCCTCCTCTGGAATTCCGCTGCTCTCCTTGGTATTGAAACTGCACTCCTTGGTAGGTGAACTTGGTCCTGGCTGGATTTCTTGTTGATCTTCTGGGGGAGGGGCCTGTTGTAGTGATTCTCAAGTGTCTTTGCTCCTGGCGGAGTTGCAGTGCCCTTACCAGGGGTTGGGCTGAGTAATCACCTTGGGTTTGCTTTCGGGAGCTTTTGTTCCCTGAGCGCTTTCCGTAGAGTTCCAGAGGACGGGAATGAAGATGGCGGCCTCCCAGTCTCTGGCCCAGAGGAGCCGAGAGCCCGGGGCCCCACTCCTCAGTGCGCCCTCAGAGAACAGCGCCCAATTACTCCCGTCACCCTGGCCTCCTGCTGCGCTCCGAGCTGACCGAGCCTGCGACCAGTTCAAGGTAACCCCGAGTTTAGAGCTCACTCCTCGGCTCTGTCTCTGTAGCCGGCTTCCCCGTTCTAATACCTGTAAGCTCTGCGACACTCAGACACCCCCGATCCTTCTGTGACCCTGCGGGATCTGAGGCCACGCTGACCATTCATGGGCTTCACCCCAGTTAAGCCTCTGGAGCGATGTCCCTCAGCGGAACAGACTTTTAAAAGTCCTGATTTTGTGCTCCGTTGCTCCACCGCTCGCCGGGAGCCGGCCCCTCCCCCCGCGGTGTATCTTCCCGTCGCTATGGATTCACTTCTCCGCCAGTCCTACCTTTCAGATAGTGGTTGATTTTCTGTTTCTAGAATTGCTGTTCTTCTTCTCTTCCATCTCCCGTTGGATTTGTAGGTGTTTGCAATCTTTAGATAAGCTATTTAGCTGATCTCCCGCTACCCGAAATAGTCTCAGCCTGCTACTTCTCCGCCATCTTGACTCCTCCTCCTAAGGTTGTCACTTTTGTTGTACCTGTTTGTTGTAAAGGTGAGAAAGAGACTCAAACCTTTAGATCGGGAACTGCTACCAAGCATCTCAGGGGGATAACTCTGGGAGACAGGAAATGGAGGAAACCCAAAACAGAAGCAGGTTTGTTGTGAAGGCAAGTATCAGTACATATGTACTGTCAAAGAATAGTAATAACCAGGTTTTCATTGTTCTATGTTTTTAGTTCTCACTTCTGTAAGATCAAAGTTCACTCATTTACCAGCAATAGTTTACTCTAGAGTGTGTCAGCATGAAAATGTAAAATAAGGGAAAACGTTTCCAGCTACCCTGTATTTTGAAAATTTCAGGAAGTTGTGGCTGAGAAACAAGGTACCAGACCAAGTTTCAGTACCCTTCCTTGTATCCTCCATTCTCCTAATCATATGACCTTGGGCTGGATCATAATTTATATTTCTCCAATACTTGTTTCATTTCCAGCTTTTCTAGAAAAGAGTCTCTCTGTTTTTCTTCTGATTGTTTCTGGCTTGGGCATTTACCTCCGCTCTTCTGAGAACAGAAAAAGAGACAATGTCAGAGGCATAGCTCTCTTCTACCTAGCAACCACTGAGATTTAGTTAGACTTCCTCTTTTCTTCTTCTTCTTCTTCTTCTTCTTCTTCTTCTTCTTCTTCTTCTTCTTCTTCTTCTTCTTCTTTTTTTAAAGTACGTGCCATGCCCAGCCTGGAGCCCAATGGAAGACTTGAATTCACAGCCCTGAGGCCAAGACCTGAGCTGAGACAAAGAGTCAGAGGCTGGGGCACCTAGATGGCTCAGTGGATTAAAGCCACTGCCTTTGGCTCATGTCATGATCCCAGAGTCCTAGGATTGAGCCCCGCATCAGGCTCTCTGCTCAGCAGGGAGCCTGCTTCCCCACCCCCACTGCTTCCCTCTCTGCCTACTTGTGATCTCTCTCTGTCAAATAAATAAACAAAATCTTTAAAAAAAAAGAGTCAGATGCTTGGGGGAGGGGAGAGGGTGCTGGGTGGCTCATTCAGTCAAGCATCTGCCTCCTGCTCAGGTCATGATCCCAGAATCCTGGCATCTAACCCTTCAGGGGGCTCCCTGCTCAGTGGGGAGTCAGCTTCTCCCTTTGCCCCTCACCCTGCTCATGCTTTCTCTCCCTCACTCTCTTTCTCAAATAAATAAATAAAATCTTTAAAAAAAGAATCAGATGCCTAACTGACTAAACCACCCAGGCAACCCATTGTAGCATAATTTTATTTAACCTTTGTTATATGGTCTGCTGTGTATCAAAGTTGACAAGGAAGGACAAAGCTTTTGAATTTAGCAATGGAAATGTATAAGGGCTAAGTTATTTAAAATCTTTATTTCCTTATGTCTCATTTTAATTTATGTTAGCTCCTCTTTTTAAAAAGGTTTATTTGTTTAATTTTAGAGAGAGTGAGAGAGCATGATTGGGAGGGGCAGAGGAAGAAAGAGAGAGAATCTCAAGCAGACTCTGTGCTGAGTGTGGAGCCTAATGCAAAGCTCGATCCCAGGACTTGGAGATCATGACCTGAGCTGAAACCAAGAGTCATATGATTAACCAACTGTGCCACTCAGGTACCCATAGCTTCGTTTTTCTTAATCACCCTACTCTGCATAGAAGTATAGTATGAAAAATCCTAACAAGTACACTGATGGTCTTGTTGGTTTTTCCTTGGACCTGTCACTATAATCAGGGAGACATGAGCTTATAAGAAGATGTGAACTCTAACTATTAACATATTGATCATGAGGGAGAAAAAGAAATTTTCCCCAAGAAGTAGGGTAGGATGTATAAGCCCATTAGAACAATAATCACTATGAGCTGAGACACGACTTCTGCTTGTTTCCACCAAATGTTTTAAATTATTTAAATCAATGTTTTCCAAACTCATTTGATGATTAAACTTTATTTTCTTTCACATGATCATTAACATTAAAAATCCAATTTCCCAAGGACTCCATTTTAAACATGTTCATAGATTATAGAATATTTTCTTTTTTTTAAGATTTTATTTATTTAGCCCATTAACAGTCAGGGTAACTATACACAGAAAACTATAAAGTACTCATGAAAGAGAGGGGAGGAGTCAAGATGGTGGAGAAGTAGGCTGAGACTATGTCAGGTAGCGGGATATCAGCTAGATAGCTTATCTAAAGATTGCAAACACCTACAAATCCAACGGGAGATCGAAGAGAAGAAGAACAGCAATTCTAGAAACAGAAAATCAACCACTTTCTGAAAGGTAGGACTGGCGGAGAAGTGAATCCAAAGCGACAGGAAGATAGACCGCGGGGGGAGGGGCCGGCTCCCGGCGAGCGGCGGAGCAACGGAGCACAAAATCAGGACTTTTAAAAGTCTGTTCCGCTGAGGGACATCGCTCCAGAGGCTTAACTGGGGTGAAGCCCGGGCGGGGTCAGCGCGGCCTCAGGTCCCGCAGGGTCGCAGAAGGATCGGGGGTATCTGAGTGTCGCAGGACTTACCGGTATTAGAATGGGGAAGCCGGCTACAGAGACAGAGCCGAGGAGTGACTCTCAGCTCGGGGTTGCCTTGAACCGGTCGCAGGCTCGGTCAGCTCGGAGCGCGGCCGGAGGCCAGGGTGACGGGAGTCATTGGGTGCTATTCTCTGAGGGCACACTGAGGAGTGGGGCCCCTTGCTCTCGGCTCCTCCGGGCCGGAGACCGGGAGGCTGCCATCTTCATTCCCGTCTTCCGGAACTCTACGGAAAGCGCTCAGGGAACAAAAGCTCCCGAAAGCAAACCCAGCAAACCCGAGCGGATTACTCAGCCGGCCCCGGGTAAGGGCGGTGCAACTCCGCCTGGGGCAAAGACGCTTGAGAATCACTACAACAGGCCCCTCCCCCAGAAGATCAATGGGAAACCCAGCCAGGACCAAGTTCACCTACCAAGGAGTGCAGTTTCAATACCAAGTTGAGCGGCAGAATTCCAGAGGAGAAGAAAGCAAAGCACGGAACTCATGGCTTTCTCCCCGGGATTTTTAGCCTTGCAGTTAATTTAATTTTTTTTTCTTTTTCAATTTTTTTTCTTTTTCTCTTCTTCTGCTAATTTTTTTTAACTTTTACCGTTTTCTTTTTTAACGTTTTTTAAATAGTTTATCTAATATATATATATATATTTTTCCTCTTTTTATAATTTTTCTTTATCGGCTTTCTTTTGTTAATAGTTTCTTTTTTTATTCTTTTTTCTTTCTGAACCCCTTTTTATCCCCTTTCTCCCCCCTCATGATTTGGGATCTCTTCTGATTTGATAAAGCATATTTTCCTGGGGTTGTTGCCACCCTTTTAGTATATTACTTGCTCCTTCATATACTCTTATCTGGACAAAATGACAAGGCGGAAAAATTCACAACAAAAAAAAGAACAAGAAGCAGTACCAAAGGCTAGGGACCTAATCAATACAGACATTGGTAATATGTCAGATATAGAGTTCAGAATGACGATTCTCAAGATTCTAGCCGGGCTCAAAAAAGGCATGGAAGATATTAAAGCAACCCTCTCTGGAGATATAAAAGCCCTTTCTGGAGAAATAAAAGAACTAAAATCTAACCAAGTTGAAATCAAAAAAGCTATTAATGAGGTGCAATCAAAAATGGAGGCTCTCACTGCTAGGATAAATGAGGCAGAAGAAAGAATTAGCGATATAGAAGACCAAATGACAGAGAATAAAGAAGCTGAGCAAAAGAGGGGACAAACAGCTACTGGACCATGAGGGGACAATTCGAGAGATAAGTGACACCATAAGACGAAACAACATTAGAATAATTGGGATTCCAGAAGAAGAGGAAACAGAGAGGGGAGCAGAAGGTATGTTGGAGAGAATTATTGGAGAGAATTTCCCCAATATGGCAAAGGGAACAAGCATCAAAATCCAGGAGGTTCAGAGAACCCCCCTCAAAATCAATAAGAATAGGTCCACACCCCGTCACCTAATAGTAAAATTTACAAGTCTTAGTGACAAAGAGAAGATCCTGAAAGCAGCCCGGGAAAAGAAGTCTGTAACGTACAATGGTAAAAATATTAGATTGGCAGCAGACTTATCCACAGAGACCTGGCAGGCCAGAAAGAGCTGGCATGATAAATTCAGAGCACTAAATGAGAAAAACATGCAGCCAAGAACACTATATCCAGCTAGGCTATCATTGAAAATAGAAGGAGAGATTAAAAGCTTCCAGGACAAACAAAAACTGAAAGAATTTGCAAATACCAAACCAGTTCTACAGGAAATATTGAAAGGGGTCCTCCAAGCAAAGAGAGAGCCTAAAAGTAGTAGATCAGAAAGGAACAGAGACATTATACAATAACAGTCACCTTACAGGCAATACAAGGGCACTAAATTCATATCTCTCAATAGTTACCCTGAATGTTAATGGGCTAAATGCCCCAATCAAAAGACACAGGGTAGCAGGATGGATAAAAAAACAAAACCCATCTATATGTTGCCTACAAAAAACTCATCTTAAACCCGAAGACACCTCCAGGTTTAAAGTGAGGGGGTGGAAAAGAATTTACCATGCTAATGGACATCAGAAGAAAGCAGGAGTGGCAATCCTTATATCAGATCAATTAGGTTTTAAGCCAAAGACTATAATAAGAGATGAGGAAGGACACTATATCATACTCAAAGGAACTGTCCAACAAGAAGATCTAACAATTTTATTTTATTTATTTATTTTTAAAGATTTTATTTATTTGTCAGAAAGAGAGGGAGAGAGAACAAGCACAGGCAGACAGAATGGCAGGCAGAGGCAGAGAGAAGCAGGCTCCTGCTGAGCAAGGAGCCCGATGCGGGACTCGATCCCAGGACGCTGGAATCATGACCTGAGCCGAAGGCAGCTGCTTAACCAACTGAGCCACCCAGGCGTCCCAGATCTAACAATTTTAAACATCTATGCCCCTAACGTGGGAGCAGCCAACTACATAAACCAATTAATAACAAAATCAAAGAAACACTTCGAGAATAATACAATAATAGTAGGGGATTTTAACACTCCCCTCACTGAAATGGACAGATCATCCAAGCAAAAGATCAACAAGGAAATCAAGGCCTTAAATGACACACTGGACCAGATGGACATCACAGATATATTCAGAACATTTCATCCCAAAGCAACAGAATACACATTCTTCTCTAGTGCACATGGAACATTCTCCAGAATAGATCACATTCTTGGTCCTAAATCAAGTCTCAACCGGTATCAAAAGATTGGGATCATTCCCTGCATATTTTCAGACCACAATGTTCTGAAGCTAGAACTCAATAACAAGAGGAAATTTGGAGAGAACCCAAATACATGGAGACTAAACAGCATCCTTCTAAAGAATGAATGGGTCAACCAGGAAATTAAAGAAGAATTGAAAAAATTCATGGAAACAAATGATAATGAAAACACAACGGTTCAGAATCTGTGGGACACAACAAAGGCAGTCCTGAGAGGAAAATATATAGCGGTACAAGCCTTTCTCAAGAAACAAGAAAGGTCTCAGGTACACAACCTAACCCTACACCTAAAGGAGCTGGAGAAAGAACAAGAAAGAAACCCTAAACCCAGCAGGAGAAGAGAAATCATAAAGATCAGAGCAGAAATCAATGAAATAGAAACCAAAAAAACAATAGAACAAATCAATGAAACTAGGAGCTGGTTCTTTGAAAGAATTAACAAGATTGATAAACCCCTGGCCAGACTTATCAAAAAGAAAAGAGAAAGGACCCAAATAAATAAAATCATGAATGAAAGAGGAGAGATCACAACGAACACCAAAGAAATACAGACAATTATAAGAACATACTATGAGCAACTCTACGCCAACAAATTTGACAATCTGGAAGAAATGGATGCATTCCTAGAGACATATAAACTACCACAACTGAACCAGGAAGAAATAGAAAGCCTGAACAGACCCATAAGCAGTAAGGAGATTGAAACAGTCATCAAAAATCTCCAAACAAACAAAGCCCAGGGCCAGACGGCTTCCCTGGGGAATTCTACCAAACATTTAAAGAAGAACTAATTCCTATTCTCCTGAAACTGTTCCAAAAAATAGAAATGGGAGGAAAACTTCCAAACTCATTTTATGAGGCCAGCATCACCTTGATCCCAAAACCAGACAAGGATCCCATCAAAAAAGAGAACTACAGACCAATATCCTTGATGAACACAGATGCAAAAATTCTCGCCAAAATACTAGCCAATAGGATTCAACAGTACATTAAAAGGATTATTCACCACGACCAAGTGGGATTTATTCCAGGGCTGCAAGGCTGGTTCAACATCCGCAAATCAATCAATGTGATACAACACATTAATAAAAGAAAGAACAAGAACCATATGATACTCTCCATAGATGCTGAAAAAGCATTTGACAAAGTACAGCATCCCTTCCTGATCAAAACTCTTCAAAGTGTAGGGATAGACGGCACATACCTCAATATTATCAAAGCCATCTATGAAAAACCCACCGCAAATATCATTCTCAATGGAGAAAAATGGAAAGCTTTTCCGCTAAGGTCAGGAACACGGCAGGGATGTCCGTTATCACCACTGCTATTCAACATAGTACGAGAAGTCCTAGCCTCAGCAATCAGACAACAAAAGGAAATTAAAGGCATCCAAATTGGCAAAGAAGAAGTCAAACTATCACTCTTTGCAGATGATATGATACTCTATGTGGAAAACCCAAAAGACTCCACTCCAAAACTGCTAGAACTTGTACAGGAATTCAGTAAAGTGTCAGGATATAAAATCAATGCACAGAAATCAGTTGCATTTCTCTACACCAACAACAAGACAGAAGAAAGAGAAATTAAGGAGTCCATCCCATTTACAATTGCACCCAAAACTATAAGATACCTAGGAATAAACCTAACCAAAGAGACTAAGAATCTATACTCAGAAAACTATAAAGTACTCATGAAAGAAATTGAGGAAGACACAAAGAAATGGAAAAATGTTCCATGCTCCTGGTTTGGAAGAATAATATTGTGAAAATGTCTATGCTACCTAAAGCAATCTACACATTTAATGCAATTCCTATCAAAGTACCATCCATTTTTTTCAAAGAAATGGAACAAATAATCCTACAATTTATATGGAACCAGAAAAGACCTCGAATAGCCAAAGGAATATTGAAAAAGAAAGCCAAAGTTGGTGGCATCACAATTCCGGACTTCAAGCTCTATTACAAAGCTGTCATCATCAAGACAGCATGGTACTGGCACAAAAACAGACACATAGATCAATGGAACAGAATAGAGAGCCCAGAAATGGACCCTCAACTCTATGGTCAACTCATCTTCGACAAAGCAGGGAAGAATGTCCAATGGAAAAAAGACCGCCTCTTCAATAAATGGTGTTGGGAAAATTGGACATCCCCATGCAGAAAAATGAAACTGGATCATTTCCTTACACCACACACGAAAATAGACTCAAAATGGATGAAGGACCTCAATGTGAGAAAGGAATCCATCAAAATCCTTGAGGAGAACACAGGCAGCAACCTCTTCGACGTCAGCCGCAGCAACATCTTCCTAGGAACATCGCCAAAGGCAAGGGAAGCAAGGGTAAAAATGAACTTTTGGGATTTTATCAAGATCAAAAGCTTTTGCACAGCAAAGGAAACAGTGAACAAAACCAAAAGACAACTGACAGAATGGGAGAAGATATTTGTAAACGACATATCAGATAAAGGGCTAGTGTCCAAAATCTATAAAGAAGTTAGCAAACTCAACACCCAAAGAACAAATAATCCAATCAAGAAATGGGCAGAGGACATGAACAGACATTTCTGCAAAGAAGACATCCAGATGGCCAACAGACACATGAAAAAGTGCTCCATATCACTCGGCATCAGGGAAATACAAATCAAAACCACCATGAGATATCACCTCACACCAGTCAGAATGGCTAAAATGAACAAGTCAGGAAATGACAGATGCTGGCGAGGATGCGGAGAAAGGGGAACCCTCCTACACTGTTGGTGGGAATGCAAGCTGGTGCAACCACTCTGGAAAACAGCATGGAGGTTCCTCAAAATGTTGAAAATAGAACTACCCTATGACCCTGCAATTGCACTGCTGGGTATTTAACCTAAAGATACAAACGTGGTGATCCGAAGGGGCACGTGCACCCGAATGTTTATAGCAGCAATGTCTACAATAGCCAAACTATGGAAAGAACCTAGATGTCCATCAACAGACGAATGGATAAAGAAGATGTGGTATATATACACAATGGAATACTATGCAGCCATCAAAAGAAATGAAATCTTGCCATTTGCGACGACGTGGATGGAACTAGAGGGTATCATGCTTAGCGAAATAAGTCAATCGGAGAAAGACAACTATCATATGATCTCCCTGATATGAGGGAGAGGAGATGCAACATGGGGGTTTGAGGGGGTAGGGGAAGAATAAATGAAACAAGATGGGATTGGGAGGGAGAGAAACCATAAGTGACTCTTAATCTCACAAAACAAACTGAGGGTTGATGGGTGGAGGGGGGTTGGGAGAGGGGGTGTGGGGTTATGGATATTGGGGAGGGTATGTGCTATGGTGAGTGCTGTGAAGTGTGTAAACCTGGTGATTTGCAGACCTGTACCCCTGGGGATAAAAATATATGTTTATAAAAAAAAAAGTGACCACCTTCTCCTTTGGCAATAGCTGCTTTAAGGTTTCTCATAAGTTGTCAAATGGGGCTGTGGTTTCACTTAAAGATTCGACAGAGGAAAGATCTGCTTCCATGGTCACTGTTATGGACTAAATTGTGTCCCCCCAAAATTTATAGGTGAAGCTCTAACCCTCAACATGACTACATTTGGAGGGCCTTTAGGGAGATATAGGGTTAAATGAGTTTATAAGGGTGGGGTCCCAAACCAGTAGGTTAGTGTGCCTATATGAAAAGGAGGAGACACCAGAGAGCTCTCTCTTCTGGGTGCACACAGAGAAAAGACTCTATGAGAACTTGTTGAGAAGGTAGCGATCTGCAAGGAAGGAAGAGCTCTCACTATACACTGAATTTGCCTACACCTTCATCATGGAATTCATTCTTCCAAAATGTGAGAAAATAAATTATATTTTTAAGGCACTCAATTTATGGTATTTTGTTACACAGCCCAAGCAGACTAACATGGAACAAATAAGGTTGTCAGCAGGATTCAGTGTGTTATGGGATGTTGTATTTGAGGCACACTGTTTCTTGCTCCGACAGAGGCTGCATTTAGTTCCTTGCCATATTGACATCTCCATAGAGAGAGTCTGAACTCACAATGAGAAAGAGAATACTAAAAAGATGGAATCATGGTTATTTATAACCTAATCTTCAAAATGACATCTAAGCATTTTTGCCATATTTTATTCATTAAAACAAGTCATTAAGTCCAGCCCACCCACAAGGGGAGGGGATTACATAGGGCACCTGAAGACTTAACTGGGGAACATTTTGGGAAGAATCTACAACAAAGACTGAATAAAGATAAACAGGACAACCAAAAACTGTGGGACGATATGTAACAGTGGAATAATGGTGATGGAATGGGGCAGAAGAAATGATGGTCAAGAATTAATGATTAATGACTGGGTGGCTCAATCATCAAGCATCTGCCTTAGGCTTGGGTCATGATCCCAGGGTCCTGTGATCAAGCCCTGTGTCAGGCTCCCTGCTCCATGGGAGGCCTGCTTCTCCATCTCTCATTCCCCCTGCTTGTGGTCTCCCTCTCTTGCTGTCTCTCCCTCTCTGTTAAATAAATGAATAAAATCTTAAAAAAAAAAAACAACAACAACACCAAACCACAGGTCCAATATTCTTAAAGAACACCAAGCAAGATGAGAACACACACACACACACACACACACTTTCACACACTTCTGTACTTTATATACTGTGTTTGATTGAGAAAGGAGAGAGAGGGTGAGAAAGCTGAAGTCAACTATTGTAATTCAAACAGTATGGTTCTGGCACAAAAATAGACCTGTAGAGCAATGAAACAAAGTAGAGAGCCAAGAAATAAGCCCACAATTATGTACAATTATATAGTCAATTAATGTCTGACAAAGGAGGCAAGAATATGCAATGGGGAAAAGACAGTGTCTTCAACAAACAGTGTTAGGAAAACTGGAAAGCTATGTGCAAAAGAATGAAACTGGACCATTTTCTTATACCACACACAAAAATAAATTCAAACTGGATTAAAGAACACTTAATGTGAGGCCTGAAATCATAAAAATCCTAGAAAAGAAAATAGGCAGTAATTCCTCTTACATCAACTAAAACAACATTTCCCAGGTATGTCTCTTGAGGCAAGGGAAACAAAAGCAAAAACAGATTATTGAGACTACATCAAAATAAAAACTTCTGCACAATAAAGGAAATAATCAAGAAAACTAAAAGACAACCTACTGGATGAGAGAATATATTTGAAAATGACATATCTGATAAGGATTAGTGTCCAAAATATTTAAAGAATTTATACAACTCAATAGACACACAAAATGGATAATCCAATTAAAAATGGGCAGAAGACATGAGCAGAGATTTCTCCAAAGAAGACATACAAATGACCAACAGACACTTGAACAGATGCTCAACATCACTCATCATCTGGGAAATGAAAGTCGAAACCACAATGAGATATCACCTCCCACCTCTCAGAATGGCTAAACTCAAAATGCAAGAAACAAGTGTTGGCGAGGATGTGGAGAAAAAGGAACCCTCCTGCACTGTTGGTGGGAATGCAAGTTGGTGCAGCCACTGTGGAAAACAATATGGAGATTCAAAAAAAAATTAAAAATAGAACTACCATATGATCCAGTAATTCCTCTAATGGGTATTTACCCAAAGAATAAGTAACCAGTTATTCATGTGACTTTTTCTCCAGTTGACTTCAACTTTTATTATTTATTTATTATGTTGATATATGTTCCCTCTAAACTTACTTTGTTGAGGGCTTTTATCATCAATGGAAGTTTTACTTTGTCCCATAATTTTTCTGTATCTATTGAGATGATCACATGATTTTTATCCTTTCTCTTGTCGATGTGATGTATTATGTCGATTGATTTTGCAAATATTGAACCACACTTTCGTCATGAAAATAAATCCCACTTGATCATGGGAAATGATTTTTTAAATGTATTCTTGGATTTGGTTTGCTAATATTTTGTCGAGGATATCTGCATCTATGTTCATCAGAGATATTAGCCTGTAGTTCTCTTTTTTTTTGGTGGTTTCTTTAGATGGCTTTAGTGTCAAGATAATACTGGCCTGAAGAATGAATTTGGAAATTTTCACTTATCTTCTATTTTTGGAAAAATTCTTAAAAGGATAGGAATTTACTCTTCTTTTAATGTTTGGTAGAATTTGCCTGTGAAGCTGTTTGTTGGGAGTTTTTTGATTACTGATTCAACTTCATTGTTGGTTATTGGTCTGTTCAAATTTTCTATTTCTTCTTGATTTAGTTTTGGAAGGTTATATGCTTCTAGGAATTGATACATTTCTTCTAAGTTGTGCAGTTTGTTGGCATATAATTTTTCATAATATTCTCTTAAAATCTTTTGTATTTCTGTGACATCAGTTGTTATTTCTCCCCTTTCAGTCCTGATTTTGTTTATTGAGTCCTCTCTCTGTTTTTTTTTAATGATGAATCTAGCCAAAGTTTTATTGATTTTGTTGATATTTTCAAAGAACCAGATTTCATTGATCTGTTGGTATAAAGTTAGATTTTTTATTTGAGATTTTTCTTGATTTTTGAGGTAGTCTCATATTGCTACAAATTTTCCTCTTAGAACAGCTTTTGTGGCATTCTAAAGATTTTGAACTGTTGTGTTTCATTTTTATTTGTCTTCATGTATTTTTAAAATTTCCTCTATGATTTCTTGGCTTATCTACTCATTGTTTAGTACCATGTAGCATTTAACCTCCATGCATTTGTGTTCTTTCCAGATTTATTTCTTGTGGTTGATTTGTAGTTTCATGGCATTGTGGTCAGAAAAGATGCATAGTATTACTTCAACCTTTTTGAGACTTGTTTGTGGCCTAATATGTGACCTATTCTGGAGAACGTTTCACATGCACTTGTAAAGAATATGTGTTCAGCTGTTTTGGGGATGTATTTTTCTGAAGATATCTGTTAGATCCATTTGGTCTGATGCATTATTAAAAACTATTATTTCCTTGTTGATTTTCTGTTTGGATGATCTACCCATTAATGTAAGTGGAGTGTTAAAATCTCCTTCTATTAATGTATTATTTTCAATTACTTCCTTTATGCTTATTATTAGCTGCTTTATGTATTTCAGTGCTCCCATGTCCAGTGCAAAATATTTATAATTGTTATATCTTCCTGTTGGATTGCCCTTTTATGATTATGTAGTGTCCCTTTTATCTCTTGTTACAGTCTGTTTTAAAGTCTATTTTGTCCAATATACGTATTGCCACCCCAGCTTTCTTTTCACTTCCATTTGAAAGATAAATGCTTTTCCATTCTTTCACTTTCAATCTGCATGTATCTTTAGGTCTGAAATGAGTCTCTTGTAGGCAGGATATAGATATGTCTTTTTTTCTTTTATCCATTTCATCACCCTATGTCTTTTAATTGGAACATTTAGTCCATTTATGTTTAAACTAATTATTGATAGGTATGTTCTTATTGTCATTTGTTACTTGTTTTGTGGTTGTTTTTGTAGTCCTCTGTTTCTTTGTTCTCTTGCTCTCTTCTCTCATGGTTTGCTAGTTTTCTTCAATGATAGACTTGGATTCCTTTCTCTTTGTTTTTGCATACCTATTACTGGTTTTTGATTTGTGGTTACTGTTCAGTTTGCATATAACATCTTATGTATATAGCAGTCTATATTAAGTTGATGGTCACTTAAGTTTGAACCCATTCTTTACTGCTCTACCCACCATGTTTTACTTGTAAGATGTCATACTTTACATCACTTTATTTTGAGAATCCCTTGACTGATTTTTTTTTTTTTGGTGCAAAATGGTGGTTTATTAAAGCACTGGGAAGCAGCAGCAGGAAGAGCTGCCCCAGGTTGTGAGGGATGGGAGGTTATGTACAATGCGGTTGGAGGAAGGTAAGGGAAAGGGAGGTTTCAATAGAACTTTCATATGCTAAAGAGGATCTACAAGGTACTTGATACCGAGGTCTTGCCTGTGCCTTGACTGATTTTTATAGGTATACTTAATTTTACTACTTTTTTACTTCCTGCTTTTCTTACTCGTACTCGTGGTCTTTCTTTTCCACTTAAAGAGTCCCCTTTAACGTTTCTCATAGGGCTAGATTAGTGGTGATGAATTCCTTTAGCTTTTGTTTGGGAAACTCTTGATCTCTCCTTCTATTCTGAATGATACCCTTACTGGATAGAGTACTTTGTGCTGTAGATTTTTTCCTTTCAGCACTTTGGATCTATCATGCCACTCTCTTCTGGCCTGCAAAGTTTGTGCTGAAAAATCAGCTGATAGATTTATGGGGTTTCCCTTGTATATAACTGCTTCCTATTCTCTTGCTGCTTTTAAAATTAGGGTGTTATTATTTTTAAAGATTTTACTTATTTATTTGACAGAGAGAGAGAGACGGTGAGAAAGGGAACACAAGAAGGAGGAGTGGGAAAGGGAGAAGCAGGCTGCCTGCTGAGCAGGGAGCCTGATGCCGGGTTCAATCCCAGGACCCTGGGATTATGACCTGAGCCAAAGGCAGATGGCTAACGACTGAGCCACCCAGGTGTCCCTAAAATTCAAAGAATATTATTTTATAACTAGGTGATTTCAGTGGCCAAGTAATACAGACATGAAAAATGAGAGCATTTGAGCATCTCGAGAAAGCTAGATTTGGAGCAGAGAGACATAGGCAAAAGTTGAGAGGACAATTTGCTAATAAAGATTTGGTTCTTTTCTCTGTTGAGGTGGCTAATACTCTATTCTTGCCCTGTTTCATCAAAGCAAACAGTTTCTCTACAAACAGTATCAGTATCCCAAATTGCACTTAAGTGGGTATTATAAGACAATGAAAGTTGGAAATGTCTTCACTCCATATAAACTGAATTTCACTTTGAAAGTTGGTATATATCATATGATAGGTAGGAGCATGGCCTCTAGAACCAGATTATCTGGCTCAAATTTCAGCTCTCTCACTCACTAGTTGCATGCTTTTAAGGCAAGTTACTTGATTTGTCCTTCAGTTTTCCCAAATCTAAAATGGGTATTACAACCTCTTTCAAATTATTGTGAGGATTTACTTGTTAACTCATATAAAACATTTAAAGTAGTCTCTGGCACATAGTAAGCACCATATGTTAACTATTATTACATGGATTAGAATTTCACCATCCAAGGGACATGATGAGCAACAGAAGGGGGAGGGGGCATTACTATTAATACTCTCTCAAAAAATTGTGAAAATTCTGAAAATACCATCATAATTTTCATTTACCTCCTACTAGTTTATTAATAAGTGTTTTAACAGTTGATGTCTCAAACATTATTTTGGTAAAATAAATCTAAATATAGGTAGAGATTCTATTCATATTACATATTATCTTAAGACATGTACATAAATATTTATGTTAATTATTATATAGGTGGGGTTCCTACAAGTCTATCCTATAATTTGATACATATTTTATATATATTATCTGATATTATATATATATATATATATATATGACCTGACTTGTAATTAGGGGACTAGGGCATGGCATATAATTGGGTATTTAATGCACAATGCCTGACAAATAGTAGGTGCTTAGTAAATATTGTTGAATAAAAGAGTAAATAACTAAATGATTAAATTAATTTATGTCAAGGATATGTCTAAAATTGACAAGAGGAAAGAAAGAAATGGGAAGTGAGCTAAATGTCATGGTTCTACAAGATAGTGGCTTTGAAGCTCTAAATGCCAGAAAAGAGTGTAGGCAATACCAGAAAACTGAGACAGGGCTAAAATTCAATTTGCATCTAACATGGGGATATTTAACAACAGACTCTAAGCTTAGTGTTGAACTGTTGTTAAGTCTTTCTTTAAATGTCATCATCTCTGGCACCTGGGTAGCTTAGTCAGTTAAGTATCCAGCTTCCTCTCAGGTCATGATCCTGGGATTAGTCCCAAGTCAGGTTCCCTACTAGATGGCGAGTCTGTTTCTCACTCTCCTTTTGCCCCTCTCCCTACTCCTTCTCTCTCAAATAAATAAATAAAATCTTTAAAAAAAATGTTATTTTCTAGGGGTGGGGGATGGGTTAGCCTGGTGATAGGTACTAAGGAGAGCATGGATTGCATGGAGCACTGTTATAAGCAAACAATGAATCATGGAACGTTACATCAAAAACTAATGATGTACTGTATAGTGACTAACATAACACAATAAAAAATACATAAAATATGGATACATGATTTTAATAAAATATGAAATTTCATTATGATAACTTAACATTTATATAGAAAAGATGTAATTTACACATTCATTTCAGTTTTAGTTACACTGTCCTAAGGAACAAGGAAGTGAGCCTTTACCAGGCGTTGCTGTGCATATTTTGTCAGTGACGAGAATTACAATAACAAAAAGCAATTAAGAACTGATGATATTCATGCCTTGTAGAGGTAACAATATATTATTAACCTTTCAATAATCATTAACTTTCCCTTTCTTAAAAAAACTGAAAAATAAAACAAATTTGTTTTGATTTTGTAATAAGAAGAAAATTATTATTTAAACCAAAGTAGAAAACATATATATTATATGCAAATGGAAACACAAACAAAAAGACATCATGTTATATTTATGAAACCCTTAAAAAGTCAGAAAGCCTACTCAGAAATTCATAAAATCAAGAGCAGGAAGTTAAGACAAATTCAAATCAGCAATATTCCTTTTTATTTAATCCCCTTGAAATTCTTATAAACAGTTTCTAGTCACATTCACCAATTTAATTTTTATAAATTCAGCAGCAGTCTTTGGGACACTAGGAGACAAAGAATGTATTGGAATCCTCAGTGAACCAGGTGGATTCTTGCTCCATTCCATTGTTCAGGTCTTCATCATGGGGTCTTCAAGGCTGAACTGAAACCATAAATAGAAAAACTGTTATTTTCCTCTTTATGCACACTTACATAGAACTATGTTGTAGTATGATGTGTTATAGCACACACACATTCCCACACCAAACACACACACAGACTCACATGTATTAAAAAGCTTACTACTTCCCTGAACAGAAAACTTGAAAGCAATGATTTGCAGATTTCACCATGCATGAGAATTATTTCTAGCTCATAGAATGAAGAAGGCACCCCAAAATGCCATTTTTAAAAGTACCCCCACCTGATTCTGAATCAGTGACTCAGCCATGATTCCTCTTCAAGGAAAAAATAGTTTAATCCTTATTCATTACATCAGAATAATATTCATATGTTCAAGATTATAAATCATAAGTCTATTATAGTCCTAATCTAGCAAAGTTTGATATTTAATGTTTCCATATAC
This sequence comes from Lutra lutra, assembly GCF_902655055.1. Taxonomy (NCBI): domain Eukaryota; kingdom Metazoa; phylum Chordata; class Mammalia; order Carnivora; family Mustelidae; genus Lutra; species Lutra lutra. The sequence continues at coordinate 43,176,402 of NC_062285.1, forward strand.
ATATATACACATATACTCTTATAGGTATAAACATTTAATTATATCTGATAACATGAGCCCATAAATGGAATGATGCTGCATTTTTGAGGATGATTCTTCCTTTTTCAGTTGGCCCTACCATAATTTTCTAGCCATCAGCTCACTGATACTCATTCTGTTTCCAGTTTTTTGCCACTACTAACAATGACGTAAATAGGAATCCTTACATACAAGTTCTTACACACTAGTGGCTTCATCTGTATGGAAGAAATTCTCAGGGGTAGAATTTTGCATGAAAGGATTTGTGGAACATTTAAAAAAATGTTTTCTAGACATTTCCAGATTGCTTTCTGCAAAGGCTACCACACCTCCCATTTCCAATAACAATGTTTTGAAATTATGATTTTCCCTGTATTCCCACCAGCAATAAATAGTGGTGCTGTTTTAAATGTTTGGCAGTCTGATTTACTCAAAGTGACACCTCAGTGTTAATGGTAACTTGAATTGCCCGGATATAGTGGTGAATTTGAGAATTTATAAAGGTCTATTTGTCACTTGAAATTACTTCTGTGTGAGTTGTCTTTTCATAGCTTTACCCAGTGATGATCCATCATCAGATGTTATCCTTTAATAATTGTTAAGATATATATTAAGATGGATGTATATGTATATTTATCCCTTTCATGCTATATACCATTTATTACCTTCTATGTGTGTATGTGTATATGTATAATTTAACACTTTGCATTTATAGTTTTAAGAATTCCAACTTTAATCCTGTATCTCAATTCATACTTATTATATCTACCAAAAAATGCAAAAAAAAACCCCATACCTCGGTATATATCATTTGTAAATATATAGTCCTCCAAATTGTTTTTTTTTTAAAGGAAAATATATCCACTACCTCATTTCACCATCTTTTCTTTTTGACATATAACTTAACAAATTCCTCGTCTATTCACTATTTTCTTCTGTTATACTTTCCACATGAAAGCAAATTATAAAATGCAAATCTGAATTTGTCTTGCCCCAGCTTAATCGTTCAAAGCCCACTGCCTCCCTAACAGTCCCTTAAATAAAACATGAATGTGAACTACAAAACAAGGCCATTCATGATGGAGCTCTATGCGGCCTTTTCAAGCTTAGATTCTCACCATTTCCTCTCTCTTGGGATTTACTTTAAACAATCATGTCTTTGTCAGTAGTATCTTTTATTTATGTGTCTTCAGTGCTCAGAACACCACTTGTTACTGTAAATATGATCAATACATATCTTTTAAGATCTTTATTTTTAAGTAATCTCTACACCCCATGTGGGGCTCAAACGTACAGACCTGAGAGCAAGAAATGCCTGCTCTGCTGACCAAGCCAGCCAGGCACCCCAATTCAATACATGTTTTTGAAAGAAAAACTTCTTACTGTTCCCCAAAGATGTGGTTCTTTTCTATGCCTCCATAGTTTGTACATGCTATGTCCTTGCCCTGAAATTGTCTTTCAATCATTTGATGCTTGTCTTGAATATCACATCTTCAGAATCTCCCCCAATTTCTTAGGAAAACTTTCTGTGTTCTTATGGCATCTTGTACTACCTTTACCATAACATGCATTATACAAGTGTTGACATAAGTCTTTTCTCTTTCACAAAATGACCATTACAATATCTTGAAAAGATTTAATCCTATAAATGTACCCAGTTTCTCCTCAACTCCATGATGTACCATTGTTATTGCTCAAAATATATAACTAAGAGTTGGGGCACCTGGGTGCCTCAGTCGATTGAGCATCTGACTCTTTTTTTTTTTAAAGATTTTATCTATTTATTTGACAGAGAGATCACAAGTAGATGGAGAGGCAGGCAGAGAGAGAGAGAGAGAGAGGGAAGCAGGCTCCCCGCTGAGCAGAGAGCCCGATGCGGGACTCGATCCCAGGACCCTGAGATCATGACCTGAGCCGAAGGCAGCGGCTTAACCCACTGAGCCACCCAGGCGCCCCTGAGCATCTGACTCTTGATTTCAACTCAGATCATGATCTCAGGGTCGTGGGATCAAACCCCAAGTCGGGATCCCTGCTCAGTCAGGAGTCTGCTTGGAATTCTCTCCCTCTCCCTACCCCTTCTGCCTCTCCCCACTCTCTCTCTCAAATAAGTAAATAAATCTTTAAAAATAATAATGTATAACAAAGAGTTGGATGAGAGCCACATTTATAAAGAGCTGTTATATATTCTAAATATAGATATACATACATAAATATATACACATATGTATGGAAATATGTGTATATACATTCTTTTTTAAAAATACCAGAGGAGTTCTCAATTTTCAAAAACATGTACCTGTTTTGAACAACATTGAATAATTTCTCCTCACTCACCTTCCTGGGTTTAAGTCCCATTTTTCTTTTCAGTGTACCTCAGAATGGTCTTCTTTTTCATCCGGAAACAGGAAGAGATTTAGACACAGAAATTAGCTCAGCATCATTAAAATCATCTGAATCATTGGGATTTTCTGAAAAGAAGAAAATAATTACTGGGAAATAAATCAGACCTCCCCCCAAGTGTCATAACACCTCTTTGAACATTTAAGCCCATTGCTCACAATTAGGAAGACAAATGTGTGATTTACAGAGCACAGGAAGTCTTTTCCATGCCGTAAATATGTTTTCCTAACATAGTTGCAGCAAATACCAAGTCCCTTGGATTGAAGAAGGGAGGCAGGGCCTTCCCAGAAGGTAAGGAATACGGAGAAGGTGTTGAGCCTTCGTGGAGTAAGTGGGTGTTGGGCTATTTCTTCCAACCCAGAAGAATTAGGCTGCCCAGAGGCAGAAGTAGTCCATTGGTGCTAAACAGAAGTTGGAGGACAAAGAAACCTGTATAATGTAATGGGAAAGAGTGCTGGCTTCTATGGGAAAAAGATATAGGAACTTTAAGCTTTTAGATTTTTAGGGGAAAATATCATAAATATCAAGTTAGAGAATGGAAAGGAGCAGGAAGTGAGAATGGAAGGAAGTGTGAAAGAGAAGTGAAAAGTGAAACCTTTTAGATTAATTTGTTCAGTAAGATGAAGTCTGAGTCATAATATTCTACTTGCATTGTTCTTTGTACCTCCACCAGAAAAAATCATAGACCTCTAAGCCATATTGCATGATTGCAGCTTTTATGTTCTCTAATAATCACTTGTAGTTCGTTCCTGCTTTTATTCCTTATATGCATCATAAGCTTCAATGACATGTTTGAGATTTCATCCATTGCTATGCAAAGTACAATGCCTCAGCTGCGATTGTAGCTACTGGTCTGAACCCCAGGGCTGTAGACCCTCAAAGAACCCACAGACCTGAGGAAGTCAGCACATCCAGATCATCTGCTTTCAGGCAAGAATTCATCTCCCGGTATTGAACTTGGTGAACCAAATTCTCTCCTCTCAAGGAAACTGACAACAGAGGTCCTAGGTTAGGGATCAACAGATCATAATAAAACTTGCCCTCCCTACCACGGCTTTTTCCCAACAGTGCACACATACTCAATCTTTATCCATGCCCTTGTCTTTTTCCATCCCTTCTAAGGCCAAACTTTTCTCTTATAATGTTACAAACTCAAAGGCAGCCGGGTGAGGCCAAACCACCCCTACTGTCATCATATGCCACCCCAGTTTCTTCCCTCAACCAGGTGGCAGTCTTCTCTAACTCGGAGCTTTAAAAAAAAAAAAAATCTCTAGGAAACCTATCCATCCTCTCTTCTCCGTGCTATCAAGTCCTTTTCATCTTCATGCCAACTATTTCAAAATGCTACTCCTATAGCCCCTCACACATCCTGTCATCAAACAGAACGTTCTAAAAAGCAGCTGGACTATTTCACCCCTCTACCACATAATACTCTTTGACTAGTCATCTTCTTACCATAAAGTACATGATTCATCCTTTGTTCCCCATCCTTCTACAGTCTTATTGTAGCTTCTTTCCTTGAACTCAACTTTTACTTCCCCTCAAAATGGCAGGTGGCTTCTCTGCATTTGTATGTATTTTTCTCTTTCCCTATAATGCACTTTACCCAGTTCTTTGAACTTGATTATCAAAATGTCTCGAAGCCTCCAATTCTCTCCATGCCCTGGTTAATTACTGTCTTCTCTGCGCCACTTTTGTTCCTTATTCCCATGAACAGGTAATACTACAAGGTGCCTTATTGTTTGCATATGTATCTCTTCTGCTAGACTTGAAATCCCATGACTACTCAAACACTTGACTATTGATGCCTATACCTCAGAGCCTGGTACACTGCTTAAACAAACAGTAAAATGAGTACTAAGTATATAGTAAGAGCAAATAAATATTTGGGAAATAAAGGATTCCTCCTAAACCATATAAGCATATTCATCTGAAACTACCAATTCTATAGTGGCCTACTTAAACATACAGCTAGAGTTCAGGAATCATCAACCAACCCAAACCCCTTTCTCCTCTGAAATCTTGTTTCCTTTTTTGGAGAAACTACTTGAACCTCTTCTAGGTTTCATCCTTTTGGCTATTGATGCTTGAGTCTAATATGTGTACACTTGCTTTTAATAGGTGTATCTATTGCCGATAATATGTATTTTATCCCAAGAATCTTCTCATCCCATTGAGACATTAGAAAGACCATAGCTTGGGTCAGACCTGTAAGCAGCTGTTGCTGTCTTCGCCTCTGAATCCACAAGAGGAGAGCAACGAGAAAGGCCAACACAATGACGCCAAGGATCCCCAACGCAACAAGGGATGAGCGACCTAAGTGCAAGAAAGCACCACGAGAAATAACGTCTTAGCTGAGAGACTGAGGTCCCTGGTACAGGATGGCTGAAGTAAGCTTCCCAATCCTCAGAATGACTTCTGATCCAAAGTCTCTTAACAAAAAAGATTCTAAATAATGCAGACAATTGGACCCATGCTCATAAACCCCACGATTATACCTCCAGCATTTGATGATCTTTGGGCCATGGCAATTTCTGTAGGAGAAAAGAGAAGGAGACTCAGTCTGGGGAGTAATGCGTAGAACAAATATTTCTATTTTTTGGTGTGAGTCTTTGGTGCCTCTCAACCAAGTAACCTACTCCTTCCCACCTAAAACTAGGGTCCCCTTATCCTTTACTCCTTCTGTGCAGAGAGACATGTAAGTCATATGCTTTTCCTTGGTGAAAGCCAATGAGTAAGAACAAATATTCTCATGGTTCCTTGGATTGAAACATCATCCCTCTTTCCCCACCAGAACCCTGTGTTGAGGTGTCTAGTCTTGACACAAGGCACTTAATGCCCACTCCCTTGTTGCTGCCCGAGATTCCAAGCTTACTCCAGACTCCTGGCACTCACCTGAGCATCTCACAGCAGCATCTTCCTTGTGCCCACAGTCACTGTGTCCCCAGGGTCTAGCAGGACAATCCCACAAGGAAGACTCATTTCCTTTGCATGCCACTTCATTGAGCCAGATGGGCCCAGTCCCCTGACCGAACGCTGCCTCTTTTAGTGCCTCTAAGGCTGGGCCACAGCCCAGCTGTCGACACACCACCTGCGCATCTTCAAGGTCCCAGGAGTCGTCACACACTGTTCCCCAGGAACCTCCGTGCCAGAGCTCCACACGTCCAGAACAATTAGAGTTTCCTTCTTGAAGTCTTATCTTGTCTGAAAAATCACAGACACCTAGATCAGTTCTGAGAATATAAAAACTTCTAAGAGGTTACAGAAGAAAAGACAGATTTGAAAAAATCTTTTTAAATCTTTTTTATTTTAAGGGGCACCTGGGTGGCTCAGTCTTTAAGTGTCTGCCCTCTGCTCAGGTCATGATCCCAGGATTCTGGGATCATGACCCCCATCGGGCTCCCTGCTCAGTGGGAAGCCGGCTTCTCCCTCTCCCACTCCCCCTGCTTGTGTTCCCTCTCTTGCTGTGACTCTTTCTGTCAAATAAATAAATAAATAAAATCTTTTTTAAAAAATTGCTTTTAAAAATAATATACTTTTAACAAAATTTGTCCTTTATGAAAGCCTATGTTCTTTCAGCAAACTGGGTGTATTTCATCCTGGACATAAGAACATTAGTTTGGGGGCACCTGGGTGGCTCCATCGTTGGTTAGGTGTCTGCTTTCAGCTCAGGTCATGATCCCAGAGTCTTGTGACCGAACCCTGAGTTGGGCTCCTTAACCAGTAGGGAAACTGCTTCTCCCTCTTCCTCTGCCTCTCCCTGCCTGGTGCGTGCTCTCTCTCCTTTTCCCTCTTTTTCTCTCCTGCTTGCTCTCCCCCTTTCTCTCAAATAAATAAATAATTTTTTTAAAGAAAAGAACATTAGTGTGACTCAGGAAATGTGAAATAAATGAAGTTAACACAGTATAATGTTAATTTTCTCAAAAAGAAAATGATTTAGGAGACTGCCAGGTATGTGAAAAACCTCTTCCAGTGTAAGAAGATGGAGAACGGCAAAATACTTCAGGACTGATCTTTTTGACTGCTTCTCTTCTTCCGTTAGTAAAGCAAGATAATATTTGAAAGAAAAGTGAGAATGGTAAGGTAGACCGTTCAATAGTCAACTACTGAATTATTTATTTTCTTCTCCTCATGTGTTCTCTGAGAAAGCAATTAAATAAAAACTTTCAAGAAGACCATGGGAAGTGTAATGCTTTTTGGACAACTAATCCGTGATCCTGAATACCTATAAGCCAAATTAAATGAAACCAATTATGCCAACTGGGTAGAATAGGTAGCAGATGTTATTCATTCCTACTAAATGAGATCAGAAGATGATCGTGGAATTACAAAATGGAATTCTCATATCAGCCAGAGGCTACTCACCGGCACATGTGATCCAGGTCTCCTCTGAAGGTCTGGCCACTCTCTGTTTCCATGGAGCAGATGGGCACTGCCATAGCGTGTCTGGTCCTTTCGGACATTGGACATTGTCCACCCACATGTGCCTGGATGTTGGCTTGTCTAAAGATGCGGGAATGATGTCTCCTCTGTCCGCGCAGCCCAGCTGCCTGCATACCACCTCCACGGTGGTTGCAGACATCCCACTCTTGCCAACGCTGCCCCAAGCTCCATTGTAAAAAACTTCCAGACGCCCTGCACAGCTGTGTCTGGTGGTTTCATCGATCAGTCTCAGAGACATGAACTCTGGGGTGAAATACAGAGTTAGTGGTTTCACATCTTCTCTGAAGATTCACAGGGCTCCCTCCCTTTAAGGTGAGAATGGCTTTAAAAATAGGTACAACATGTCAATTATTAGTAATTCTTTAGTAACTTCTAGATGATTTAGTAGAATTTGGTAAAACGTAGTATGTTTTACACTAAATATAGTATGGTTCTATAAATAGCTTATGGTGTTCTGGTATTGGGTTTTGTGCTTAGGGACCTCTTTAGAAGGCCACCAATGATTCTAAATTGATTTCTAAATCTTAATCAAGGGCTCAGAGCCTTTTATATCAATCGCATATCCTGGATTTTTCTCCCCAAATTACTGCAATTTTAGCCTCAAGAAACTTATTTCATTAATTTTTTTGCAGGTCTCTTGATAGTTAAAATTTAGTGAGATACTCAGACACTAAAACCAATGTTGTGCACATCACCTTAAAATGAAACATTTCCTTTTCTGACTCTTTGTAGTTGGCTGCGTATGTCCTCTACCAGTTCATGTCATTAAATGCAAATGATATCAAATCACTTCCGGCATATAAAATTTTTCACTTCCTTAAGTAACAAAGTCATATTTCTGTTTGTCCCAATATATCACCACTGAGTACAGTTTTCAACTTCACAATAGTTTTTAAGGCTTGCCATGTATACAGAATAAAAGCAGTGGGCTCTTATGATAATTTTTGCTCCTATGACAAGTAAGTTTCATTTGCCTATCATGGAAAATTACTTGGGAATGGTGATTATCTTTTGCCCTATGGAAGTAGTGCTGGATTTATTTCTTCTTGTCCCTTCTAATCTACATTATACAGTGATACAAGTGGTGTGCTGAATATAGTTCTATATATATTCATAAAAGTTCTTGATTTTGGTTTTGTTGTCATGTTCATGATAGGCAAGCCTAGTTCTGTATTTTTCTCTTTCTGATGTTATACTACCTTGCACTTGGGGTAGCATTAACTAATTAATCAAATCGACACTTTGGGACCCTGACTCAAGCAATAGTTCCCTCTAAACCTGCTTTTTAGGGAATTCTCTCAGTCCAGTATCCCTTACTCCCCTTGGCTCCTCCTCAGTCCTTCTTGAGTAATTGTGACCAGAACTTCAGCACAGAACTCACCCGAGCAGATGACTCCTGCATCCTCCTTATGCCTGCAGTTGTGCCGTCCCCAGCCATGTGATCGGCATTGCCAAATGTGAGATTCTTTTCCGTTGCAGTTCATCTCATCCAGCCAGATGGGCCCTGCTCCTTCCCCAAAATGGGCAGAGCCAGTGGCATTAATGGCCATTCCACAGCCCAGCTGTCTGCACACCACGTGGGCATCACTCAGGTCCCAGCTGTCATCACAGATGGTGCCCCAGGAGCCCTCGTGGTAGACCTCTATTCTCCCCGCACAGCGACCGCCTCCGTTTACCAGGCGAAGTTGACCACTCCCTGGAAAGAGAAAATAAAATGTTAATGAAACACCTTCATAAGGATGGAGATCATTTTTATAGATTGGTCACTGATTCTCACCTATGCAAGTGACACCACTTTCTTCTGGAGTGGTAGATCTCGTTGTGTCCGGAGATGAGGAGTTGCACGGGGATAGGGTCTGACTCTGATTTCCTGAAAACACCAAACTGCTCAGTCACACAAGATACAAAGAAGTTAGGGTGTGGAAGGGAGACCCGATAGAGTGTAAGACAGACGAGCTGAGAACAAAGAGCTCTAGAGAGAGGAGATAGTGGTGGGTCAACCAGGTTGGGAATGCTTTGAGAAGGGCAGGTACATGGTAAGCACCAGATAGGTAATTATGAGTTTTGTGAAAACTAAGTGTACTTTTCCTCTAAAAAGACACATGAGGTTACCGTTCTGGCACACTTCTCATGATCTCTTAAAATAGATCATGCTCTTTCTCTTTTGTTCTTTGTCCCTATAAGTATACTGGCTCTGACGGCTCACCACCATGAGAAAGGTTCATCACCGGGGGTCCGTCATCCTCTTACCTGAGCAGATTACAGAGGCCACTTGCCCAACGGAGCACAGTGATGCACCCAGAGCAGTGACAGGACAATCTCCCATGTGCCACTCAGTCCCCGTGCAGTGAAACATGTGCCTCCAGATCTGACCACTTCCTTTCCCAAAATGCACTCCTCCTGGGGTAGAAAGGGCAACTCCACATTTGAGCTGCTGGCACAAAACATGGGCATCTTCCATGTCCCAGTGAGAGTTGCAGAGGGATCCCCAGTTTCCAAGTATCTTGAGTTCCACTCTTCCCTCACATTGGGACTTGCCATTCACCAAGCGGACTTCTGTGTATCCTGGAAGGGGAATAGGGCTTTTAAAAAGATGTCTGCAATTACCTAATCCCGCCCTCCTCACAGTACAGGAACAACTGCAACATGTTCTCTGGGTCTCACTTGAGCAGACGACTCCAACATCCCTGCTGTGGCTACAAGTCCCATCGGGCCGGGAGGCTACTGAGCAGAGCGAAAGGTGGGACTCCTGGCCCTCACACTGGAATTCTTCAGCCCAGATCTGTCCATTTCCTTCTCCAAAATGAGCTCCCCCTAGGATGGAGATGACTGTGCCGCACTGTAACTCTCTGCACAGCACACTGGCAGCTTCCAGAGAGAAGTCAGAGTCACAGATGGTGCCCCACCTGTCACCATGTTTCACTTCCACACGCCCAGAGCAGGGAACTTCTCCTCCAACCAGTCTGGGTTCCCTGTGGGCTGAAGAATGAGAAATGACAGTGAGAAATGACATGATTCTTCGATTTTCCTTCATGATGGAAATGGAAAGGGGAGGCTGGGGTGTTTAATGATTTTCCATACTTGTTCACCTTGGCTTTTCTGCCTGGAATTGGCCTAGCATATTCTAGATGTCTTCATTCCTCACTGGACCAATTCATCTGAGAGAATTTTAGAACTTTGGTTCTTGGCATCAATCATTCCTAGAAACGTGATAACTCTTTCTTTTTAATATTTTGTGTACATTATTCATAACACTGGAGACCATAGATTTTATATATATATATATACACATATGTATATATATATATATATCTTCTTTTTTTATTTTTTAGCCTATATTCATTTCTCTACCCGCTGCTGTCTGGTGTTGGCCCCAACCTTTTTGAATGGTTTTAAATATAGTGTTGCAATATACTTCCTGTTTTCAAACTGAACATGGGATTTTTTCTTCTCTTTGATATGTGTTAACTTGATACATGAGATACTCCTTTCTCCCATTTTCTCCTCCTTCCCCTCTGACAATACTTTACCAGAACCTTTCATGAATTCCCTGACCAAAATGTTGTACTCAACTCCCTCACCTTCTCTTAACTGCCAATAAATATTTTTCATTTATATGTTTCTCTTTAAATTTATATTCATAAGCATATCTACTTGGACATTTGGCACATAAGGTGTTCAAAATTGAATGAATTATTTTACTGACCGGACCACAATATTCTTTACTCAACTAATGACATCCAGACCAAATTAGAATCACTTAAAAATCGAACCACTTCTTTATCTCACTTCTTTATCTCAGAAATGATAATGATAATGACAATAAGAACATTAAATGAGCACCTAATTTATTTTTGGCACTTTACTAAATATTGAACAAACATTATTTCACCTAATCTTTACAATCTCCTCAGGGGAGAATTTTTTAGTATCATTCCAATTTTACAAACAGGGAAATGAAAACAGAGAGGTATAGTAACTTGCTGTGGTCACACAGGGAGTTCCTGAAGGGCCAGGATTTGAAGGCAGACAGGATGTTCCAGAGCCTAGAATCCTGACCCTCTCAATACACAGCTCATGTGGAATATCACCAAGGTCTGGCAGTCCTCCAGTATATTTCTCCTCCTTATTTGTGGCTACTGCTTTTTCTTTTAAGATTCATTTATTTATTTTAGAGAGAGGGAGGGAGAGAAAGCACGAGCCGGGGGCGGGACAGAAGGAGGAGAGAGAGAATCTCAAGCTGACCTCCCGCTGAGCACAGCTCACATCATAGGGCTCCTTCTCGTGACCCTGAGATCATGACCCGAGCCAAAAGTTGGACCATTAACTGACTGAGCCACCCAGGTAGGTGCCCCTGTTGCTACTACTTTCATGTAATTTGTCTTTTTTTTTTTGTCTTCATATATCATGTAGACCCTTGTAATGGTGTCCTAAGCAATCCTGTTATCTTGTTTCTAAGCCATCTTTCTAATGAATCTATGTCATGCCCACACATGTTATTATGCTCAAGTATTTCACATGATTTCTTTGTCTTCAAGGCAATTCAACATTTCTTTACTATTTATGTAATAATTCATCCTTTCACCAAATAGTATTAAGGACCTACAATGTTTTAGGCATTTGGGTGGGCTAAAAATTCTATCACAGTTTAGTCCATCAGTAAAAATAGATACTACTACTACTAATAATAATAATAGTAATCAAAATCATAGCAATGAACATGTATTGATCACTTGCTGTGTGATTCCTGTGGAGCAGGAATTATAATCACCACTTTTCTTTTGAGGAAATTGAAGCAGAGAGAGCTTTGGAAGATTCTCCAATGTCACCTGTGTATTAAAATTAGAGATGATAAACACTAATTTCTTAGCATGCTTTAAAATACTTTATGCTGTCACTTTTAAAGCTCTCATGTCTATTACTTTATCAATCATACCTGATGCTCCAACCTTAAAGAGGCCTGGTCATGCCATGTTTGCGTGGCTCTACACTTACAGTGTATTTCCTAACCTATGTACCTGGGAAAAAGCTACTTCTTTCCAGGGCTGCTCAATTTCTCAATGATCATCCTCTCCCTCAAAAACACACAGGTGAGCAGAAGATATATATGTTCAAATAATGATGAGTCCAGGGGTGCCTGGGTGGCTCCTTCGATAAAACGTCTGCCTGTGGCTCAGGTCATGATCTCAGGGTTCTGGGTTCGAGCCCCACATCAGGTTCTGCCTGGAAGTCTGCATCTCCCTCTTCCCTTCCCCCCACCCTCATGCTATCATCCCCCCCACCTCATGCTATCATCCCCCCCACCTCATGCTATCTCTCTTTTTCTCTCTCAAATAAAATATTAAAAAAAAAATGATGAGTCCCAAACTAAAAAAATATGTTAGATATGAAACTAGTAAATGAAGGAGTCATCAGCTCTGTTTGAGGCTTTGCAGGAAAACTATAGAGAATGCTATAAATTTGAGCTGAGTTTGGAAATAAAAAGATCAGGAGTTTGCCAAGTAAGCAATTGTAGATCCACATTTAAAGGACATAGTCATAGGGGCACCCAGGTGGCTCAGTTGGTTAAGTGTCCTACTCTTGACTTTAGCTCAGGTTATGATCTCAGGGTCGTGAAATTGAGCCCTGCGTGGGGTTCTGTGCTCAGTGGGGAATCTGCTTGAGATTCTCTCTCTCTCTCTCCCTCTGCCCCTCCCCTGCTCTCCCTCTCTCAAATAAATAAATAAATAAAATATTTTAAAAATAAAGGCTATAGTCCTGAAATATGGCATAATTGAGGAATTATGAATAATTTGGTATGGATGGGATTTAAAATGTAAAGAAAAGGCACACCAGAAATAAAGCTAGGGGCACCTGGGTGCTCAGTGGGTCAAGCCTCTGCCTTCAGCTCAGGTCATGATCTCAGGTCAAGCCCTGCATCGGGCTCTCTGCTCAGCAGGGAGCCTGCTTTTCCCTCTCCCTCTGCCTGCCTCTCTGCCTACCTGTGATCTCTCTCTCTCTGTCAAATAAGTAAATAAAATCTTAAAAAAGAAAAGAAATAAAGCTAAAGATATGGGGCTCAGGTTTTAAGAACACTCTTTGCCAAATACAATTCTCAAGATAAATAGGAGTTTCTTTTGACATTCTCAGAGATGATTCAAATTATTTGGAAGATATAAACTATTTCCTTTAATTAATTTTTAAAGAAAGGAAGTGCATTTGAAGGACCATCTGAAGGGCATACGTCTTTTAGAAATGCCTGCTGTCAAACAGCACTAATTCCCTTGATGTTAGTCTCAGCATGACACAGATTTCCTATCAGCACGTGCAAGTTTCTGAAACGTTTCAGATCTGACTATATGCTGTATTGCCGCAGTATAAAATACCCCAGCTTGTGAAGATTTCACCACTTATCCATTAAATCTGAACAAAGCAAGTTTCTACTCAAATGTAGGTCGAAGAACACATCGCTTTCTAAACACAGCTCCAAGTTTAAAACAGATATGATTCCTCTACCCCACAAATAATGAAAGACTCTTGAGTTGAGTCCTTAATTTCTTCTTGTTAAACCATTATCTGGGCATGAAATTCCTCTAAGATCTCATTAGCTAGCACACATATGATCCCCTTCCACTTTGGAAGAGATATAAACCTTTAAATAAAGGGAGTTTTCTTTCTTTTTTTAAAAGATTTTATTTATTTATTTGGCAGATAGAGAGACAGTGAGAGAGGAAACACAAGGGGGAGTACAAGAGGGAGAAGCAGCCTTCCCGCCAAGCAGGGAGACTGATGAGGGGCTCGATCTCAGGACCTTGGGATCATGACCTGAGCTGAAGGCAGATGCTTAAGAATTGAGCCACCCAGGCGCCCCCATAAAGGCAGTTTCTTAGGCTGAGCCAAAGTCATCTTTCTTGTGAACTCTTGCTCTCATCTGGCTTCATCTCGAACAAAATAAAACATAGCTGGTGCCAAAACAAACCAAAAAATGAAACCAAACCGATAATCTCTTTCATCGTGAAAACTTATTAAGCACTTGAAAAGAGATCCCTTCTATAAATATCCTCTTCTTTCATTTTTCCTAAAGTGTTTGAACCCTGGGCAAAGGGAAATTCTTCCATGCAGAAATGACTTCGAGATTCCATTCTAGTTTTTCTTTTTTCATGAATCTGTTAGTAACACATTAATCTACACCATAAGTTGGTTTCCTCATATTGTTTACTCTGTGTACATGGTTAGACTATTCAAAATTTACTCCTTTAAGAGATTTCTTTCCAGCTAAACCTGTGACTGCATTTTAACATAGAAGCCATTCATTTTATTTTTGTACCTGGATTAAGCTCCTTTGATCAATAATTTAAACTTTTCCCTGGCATAAGTAACTGAATTTGTCTTTCTTTCTTTCTGTAGAAGTAAATAAATGAAGACATGAAGAACAAATGTGAGAAATAATTCCTTAGAATTACTTCCTTTTGGGGATGGCTGGGTGGCTCAGTTGGTTAAGCAGCTGCCTTCGGCTCAGGTCATGATCCCAGTGTCCTGGGATCGAGTCCCACATCGGGCTCCTTGTTCTGTGGGGAGCCTGCTTCTCCCTCTGCCTCTGCCTGCCACTCTGTCTGCTTGTGCTCTCTCTCTCTCTCTGACAAATAAATAAATAAAATCTTTAAAAAAAAAGAATTACTTCCTTTTGTTTAGTAATAGATAAACTACACAATATGATTTAAAGAAACATTAACATATTATCATTTATTTCTTTCCAGACTCTGAAGAAGTATAAAGCATTCTAGTATCAAAACTATTTCTCAGGGCACCTGGGTGGCTCAGTGGGTTAAGCCTCTGCCTTTGGCTCAGGTCATGATCCCAGAGTCCTGGGACCGAGCCCTGCATCGGGCTCTCTGCTCAGCAGGGAGCCTGCTTCCCTTCCTCTCTCTGCCTGCCTCTCTGCCTACTTGTGATCTCTGTCTGTCAAAGAAATAAATAAAATCTTAAAAAATAAACTATTTCTCAAACCTTAGTAAATACAATGGTGGCACAGTTGGTTAAGCAACCAACCCCTGGTTTCGGCTGAGGTCGTGATCTCAGGGTCTTGGAATGAAGCCCCACATCAGGCTCTGTGTTCAGTGCTTAGTCTGCTTGGGATTCTCTCCCCCTCCCCTTCTGCCCCTCCCCCACCCTTTGCTCTCTTTCTCTAAAAATTAAAAATGGATTTAAAAAAACCTGATTCTTAAGTTCAGATATTCTCTGTGGTCCATACTCAGACATCACAAATAAAATGTCCAGGAGTCAAAGTAATTTTGTAGCAAATTTTCTTAAACCAGTTTGTGACTGGTTGATTGAAACTGCACATCAGAGATAAATTTTTGCTTTATCTTTCTAGTCTTCCTGCTTTTTTTAGTTCTTTGGCCCGTCTTAGCCTTAAAGCCCTGTGCTCTACAAAACTAAGAACTCTAATTATTTAAACAGATAATGGAATTTGTAGTTTGCATTTGGCAGGCACAGAGATAGTATCTATGATTTTTCCCCCTGGAAACCTTCTAAAGTACCAAGAAATCAAGGCATAAAATTACAGGGGCGACTAGGTGGCTCCGTCAATTAAGTGACCAACCCTTGGTTTTGGCTCAGGTCATGATCTCATGGGTCATGGGATTAAGCTCTGTTTCCACTTCCAGCTTTCAGCTCAGTGGGAAGTCTGCTTGGGATCCTCTCCGTATGCCCCTCCCCCTAATTGTGGGCACTCCCATACTCTCTCTCATAAATACATAAATCCTTCAAAAAAGAAACAATATTATAAATTTTATTTCTAGCAAAACAAGAAGAGTGCTAAAACCTATGTACCCACATAAGTAGAAGAGCGTCTAAAAACTACACAAATATAACAAAAGAGTTTACAAAAGAAGGCAAAGAACACGCATGACATACTTAGCAAACAAAAATATAGCTCTGTAAACAGAGGGGCCCACTTTCCGCTGCAAATTTATGATATTTGGGATTTCTATTCGATGCAGTTGAATAGAATCCTAAATAATTCAGAATGTTACCAAAACTGAAGTACTCTAGTAATAAAACCTAAATTCTGGATGCAGTTGAACAGAATGGGTGGAAAAAATACATAATAACTCAGATATTGTAGGTTGGAATGCTGATGCCTTGTTATCCCTGATAAGATATTTGAATAAATGTCACCTTGAAAAGAAAACCATGTGCTCTCTGAAGCTGAAAAATCAGAGAATGTACTTGAAGTACAAAAAGACTGGAAAAAAAAATTGGAATGCTGACACGGCATAAATCCTCCATGCCTCTTCCAGTACTTACAAGAGAGAGCTGAACTCAGACTTGAAGTAGCCAGGCTACAAGAGAAAAATGGAAGGAAAGGGGCGTCCGGGTGGCTCAGTGGCTGACTGTCTGCCTTCGGCTCAGGTCATGATCCCAGAGTCCTAGGACTAAACCTCATATCGGGCTCCCTGCTTGGCGGGAAGCCTACTTCTCCCTCTCCCACTCCCCCTGTTTGTATTCCCTCTCTCGCTGTGTCTCTCTCTGTCAAAATAAACAAAACATCTTTTTAAAAATGGAAGGAAAAATACCAATTTTGTAAGGGAGACATGTTCTGCCTACAGCTACTACATAATGTAATGAGAGATCTATAATTTGGAACTTTCAGGACTGAAAAAACAACAACAACAACAACCAAAACCCTAAGTATCCTATACCCCAAACTGAGGTGGTGATAAAACTGTAGGCTTAGCAGAACATAGAATTGACACTCCACATACAAAGTGCATAGCCTACCAGCAAGACCAGCACTGTGGTCTTGTTTTTCCTCCCAAACCCTAGGTTTTAAATGGCCTTAGGGGACCGGCCAATAAATTAAGAGGAAGGGGCTGATCACAGCAAAGATCAGAGTCTGTAAATATATTCCTTGACTCTGGTTAATTTCATGTGGCATTAGATGAAAGAAAATTGACTAGAAGGGCAATAAGTTTGGGGAGAATTGTTTTGCTGACTTTGAGGACAGTGGACATCGGCCAACAATAAGTCAACCTGTAAAGCAATCCAAGGGTCCCTGAACCAATGTCAGCATAAAGTGGGTTATGAGAGGTGTGCAGCCTCCAAACCACACTCAGATATGACTGTGGAGAGCATGCACTAGAAGGAACTGCCCCGAGAATAGCACTTGGGCCCGTGAAGGACATGGACAGAGGACTGCTCCTCAGAGGGCAGAACCTGGCCTATCAGACTGGTTTACCGGGGAGCTCCCTTGGTTGCCCCTCAACTTATCATCCTTGACCAACAGGATTTGATAATTACTGCAGAAAAACAACTCCAGATACTTCTTGGTGACCATAGAACCACTCAAACAGCTTTAAACTGCTTATCTATTTGGCTTATTTTAGTAAGAAAAATAAACTTTTTCTTTATCCATTTTTATTTGGCTTTCTTTTGGATGCTGCTAAACTTCATGCTAACTAATATAAATACAATTCATAGGAAAACATTTAGATGAAAATGATCAGTCAGACATACAATAATGCTTACACATGCCCAAACACAGGCAAAGTTCCCCCAAAAAAGTTATGTAGAGAAATATAGTCCATAGTTAGTTGTAGCCTGATACATGATGACAAATATTATGGAGACATAATATGACAACATAAAGTTGCATAATATGACTAAGTTAAGGTCAAATATGTCTCTCATCTCTAAAAAGTAATCCAATCAGAGTTCTTTTTAAAATAAATCTGAATTCTAGGATGAATACAAGTGATGTGCCTAGAACAAAATGATTCAGAAAGATTGAAAATAAGAGAATAGAAAATAAATAAAGCAATTGTGATATTAATATCAGACAAGTTTGATTCAGAACAAGAATCATTAAACCATAAAAAATGGGAAAGTCTGTAATACTAAAAAGCACAATTCATAATGACCACATAAAGGTCATAGGAAGATCTATGTCTGAGATGCACAGAGCATCAATTCATCAATTACATGATACAGTCACTGGTATACTCAGTGGAAAACCTATCAGGTTTTCCTTATGAATTTATGAACTAGGAAAGAATCAACATTAATTAGGCACTGAACTCAAGAAGTTAAATCAGTCAGAAATCAGAAAGGAATTAATAGAAAGAAAAATTATAATGAATTAGAAAATGAAAATAGTATTAATCTTCAAAAATCCAAATGCTGATTCATTAAAAAAAGCAAAACCAAACAAATTTTATCTAATAAAAGAAATTAAAAGTATAAATAAAGTCACACATAATAAAAGATAAGAGAAATGTTATTGATAGAGAAGTAATTTCAGAAAGGTCTTTAAATATTGATATGAAATTATGTTCAAGATATTGTACTAAGTGAATATAAGGTACAGAACAATTTACAAAATATGCCATCACTTGAACAACAAAATGACATGAAACTTATATATAGATTTGTTTGTATTTACATTTATACATATAAATGTAAATACAATATATATTATATATATGTTATATGTATATAAAATAATATATATTTTTTTCTTTTGGAGATATATTGTGTAAATACAAACAAATATATATATATATATATATATCCCAGCCATGGAAGTTGCCTGTGAAAAGCAGAACTAGACAGTTGGGGATATCTTTCAGAAAGAGCTTACACTTTCATTTCAAAGTATGAACCATTAAACACACACACACACACACACACACAGATGAAAACACACATACACACACACACACACACAAAGTGTGAACCATGTGATTATATTGTCTAATCAATAAATCTCTTTTAAAAAGTAAAGAGGAATGGTTGAAAAGCAGATATGTATATTCAGATTTGTACCTTAGAAAACTGTCGTTTTCCAATCAGAGGATAATTTCTATGTAACTAGAGGTAGACACCATTTACAACATCAGGTAATGCACATAGGAGCACGTGCAGATCAGGATGTATCTGAGGTAAAGCCTTCGGTTAGTGGACACAGAGCACCACATGACCACAACTCTACATGGTGAATGGTTTTGCTCTTAGGTGGCTTTCCCTAGAGTCTTTCTTTTACCATACCAGTAATCATTACGTCAATATGTTACCTGACAGTTGTTAAAGAAGGCGTCACTTTTCAACAACGTTAGCATTTGTGTAAATGTGATTAGCATAAAATATTAGAGATTTTCCTTAAACCTGGCCAACTCACAGCTCACTTTGGAACTGCTAACAGAGGTTGCAGTGAAATACACAAAAGCCTTCAGAAAAAAGAAGTTCTTACATAGAAAGATGGAGCCCAAGGGTTAGTCATGCATGTTTATCCAACATATTTTTAAAATCATTTGGAGACATTCCCATGAAACACATATTTAAGTTCTACCTTCAAAATTTTAATCCTTAATCTTTCAATACTTCCATGGATTTAAAAATGACTCAATTGTTTTGTTTCTTAATGAACAAGCATAGGGAAAAGAAGAGAGAGAAGCAAACCAAGAAACAGACTCTTAACTACGGAGAACAAACTGATGGTTACCAGAGGGAAGGTGGGGCCGATGAGATGGACAGGGGCACTTGTGAAGAGCACTGGGTGTTCTTTGTAAGTGTCCAATCACTTATTTGTACATCAGAAACTAATATTACACTGTATGTTAACTAATATATTTTTAAGATTTTATTTACTCATTTAGAGAGAGAGAGAAAGAGAAGTGAGGGAGGGGCTGAGGGAGAGAGACAATCCCAAGCCAGCGCAATGCAGGGCTGACATGAACGTGAGATCATGACCTGAGCCAAAATCAAGCAGTGGCCAATCAACCAGCTAAGCCATCCAGGTGCCCCTTAACTAACTGTTATTTAAATAAAAACAAAAACGAGGCACCTGGGTGGTGCAGTTGGTTAAGCATCCAACTCTTGGTTTCAGCTCAGGTCATGACCTCAGGGTCGTGAGAATGAACTCCCCACTCAGTGGGGAGTCTGCTTGGGATTCTCTCTCTCTCTCCCACTGTCCCTCCCTCTGCTCAGTCTCTCTCTTTCTCCCAAATAAATAATTAAATCTTTTTAAAAAATTACTGAAAAGCTAAAGTGAACAAACACAAAATAAAACAAGTCATACCTGTGACCAAGTCACGAAATGAATTATAAATTCATCTGAAACACATGATGAAATAGACATTTTCTGGTTTCTTGACTGAGAGCTAGTCATAGGGACCAATGTTTCTCATCAGTTTCAAGGATCTTACTGGAAATTTACACTCCTGGAATTCGACTTCTTCACACGTTGACTGAAAGTCTTACCTGAGCAGGTAACTTTAGCTTCTTCATAGTGATCACAGCTAAGGCCGCCCCACTGCCAGTTCTGGCAGTCCCAAAGAGAAGATTCATTTCCAACACAGCTGCTTAAAAATAGCCATGTATCTGTTGCCTTAACTTTGGAATAACTCTGATAGGACGTTTTGAGAGCAGATCCACATCCCAAATGCCTGCAAACCACATCGGCTTCTTTCAGTCCCCAGCCTCTGTCACATACTTTCCCTAGCAGCTTCTGAATTTCCACCTCCACTGTCCCGGCACAGCGGCTGCCTCCACCAACAAGTCTCAGCTCCAGATCGGATCCATCTGCAAAAGAAACAAAAACTTAGTCCATAGAGACATATGGAGGTTAGCAACCAAAGGATAGAGTTTTTGTTTGTTGGTTTTTATCTTGCTCCTTCCCAGATACGGAGGCATTGGAAATGATGACTTATCCATCTCCTGACTTTTTTTAACAGCCAGTATAGGCCATGAGTTCGGTTAGAAACAGGATTATAGTTGCAAGGGTTAATAAAAACTGTTGATGGCAGAAAAATATGAGCAAGTCAGAGATTTGTTAAAAAGACATAACATTCTGTGTCTCGGTCTTAGAATCTGAAATGTGGTCCCTAAGAGCAGCCTGAATAATTACTACAGAAACTAATCAGACCCTCCAAACTAGTCAAATAAAGAATGGGGACATCTGGGTGGCTCAGTAGGTTGAGTATCCAACTCTTGGTTTCAGCTCAGGTTGTGATCTCAGATCTGTGATCTTGGGATCCTGATCTTTGGGGTTGTGGGATCAAGCCCCAGTGTGGAGTATGCTTGTGGATTCTCTCTCTCCCTCTCCCTCTGCACATATTCTCCAAATGATGATAGATAGATAGATACATAAACTCTTTTTAAAAAGAAAGAAAAAAAAAGAATGTGTTTAAGATTCCTTACAACAAGGAAATGATTAATTATCTCTATCTCTCCCATCTTGCCCATTCCTACTACTAAAGAACACAGGTCTTTCCTTCTCTGTTTTTCTTTTTATTTTAACTTACCAGAACATGTCACACCAGCATCTTCATTATGATTGCAATAATGTTTTCCCCATTCATGGTGTCTACACTGCCAGAGAGCAGATTCGTGCCCATGGCAGGAAACACTGTCAAGCCAAATGTGTCCCGTTCCCTCACTGGTGTTAACTCGACCAGTGGCAGTGATGGCAGTTGGGCATCCCAGTTGCTTACACACGACAGCGGCATCATGACTATCCCAGCCATCATCACACACTGTCCCCCATTCCCCTTGGAATTTTACTTCTAATCTTCCTGAGCATTCAGTGACTCCATCTACTAGTCTCAGGCTGAGATCTGCTCCATCTGTAAGAGAAGCACAAAACAAATCATGATAAAGAAACAAAAATAAGGGAGGACTCTAAGTAGGGACAGAGAAAACATATAATAACACTGGAAATCATTAAAGGTGGAGAAATAGTAGCTTGGGCAAGAAGACAGGACTTTTCAGAATGGCTAGTATCAAAAAGATAAGAAATAACAAGTCTAGCAAGGATGCGGAAAAAGGAGAACCTTCTTGTACTGTTGGTGGGAAAGAAAACTAGAGCAGCCACCATGGAAAACAGTATGGAGGTTCCTCAAAAAATTACAAATAGAACTACCTTATGATCCAGGAATTGCACTACTGGTTATTTTCCAAAAAAATACAAAAACACTAATTTGAATGGATCTATGAACTTCTATATTTATAGCAACATTATTTATGATAGGCAAATTATGGAAGCAGCCCTTGTCCATTGATAGATAAACAGATAAAGAAGGTATGGTGTGTGTGTGTGTGTGTGTGTGTGTGTGTGTGTGTATAGTAGAATATTATATTATATATTATGTTATAATATATAATATACTATATATTTAATATATAATATATTATAATGGAATATTATTCAGCCATAAAAAGAATAAAATCTTGCCATTTGCAATAACATGGATGGAGCTAGACAGTACAATGCTAAGTAAAATAAGTTAGTCAGAGAAAGACAAATATCATATGATTTCATTTACATATGGAATTTAAGAAACAAAACAAATGAGCAAAGGGGAAAAAAGAGAGAGAGAGGCAAACCGAGAAGCAGACTCTTAACTATAAAGAAATGATGGTCGCCAGAGGGGAGGTGGAGGAGAGGATGGGTGAAACAGGTGAAGTACACTTATCATCATGAGCACTGAGTAATGCATAGGATTGTTGAATCACCAATTTGTACACTTAAAACTAATATAACACTGTATGTTAACTATACTGGAATTTAAATAAAACACTTAATTAAAAAATTAAAAATATAAATACCATATAATCCCATAATTTCACTAATGGCTATTTACCCAAAGAAAATGCAAATGCTAATTTGAAAAAATACATGTACTTCTATGTTTACTGAAGCACTATTTACAATAGTCAGGATTTGGAAGCAGCCCAAATGTCCATCTATAGATGAATGGATAAAGAAGATGTGGTGTATATACACGATAGAATATTACTCAGCCATCAAAAAGAATGAGATCTTGCCATTTGTAACAGCATGGATGGACCTATAGGGTATAATGCTAAGTGAAATAGCACAAACAAAGAAAGACAAATATCATATGATTTCATTTATATGTGGAATCTAAAAAACAAAACAAATGAATACTCTTAACTATAAAAAACAAACTGGTGGTTGCCAGAAGAGAGGTGGGGGGATCAAGAGGTACAAACTTCCGGTTATAAAATAAATAAGTCAGAGAGATAAAACATAAAACATAGGGAATACAGTCAATGACACTGTAATAACTCTGTATGGTGACAGATGGTGACCACACTTATTGTGTGAACAGCGAGTAATTTTTTTTTAAAGATTTTTATTTTATTTATTTGACAGAGAGATCACAAGTAGATGGAGAGGCAGGCAGAGAGAGAGAGAGAGAGAGGGAAGCAGGCTCCCTGCTGAGCAGAGAGCCTGATGCGGGACTCGATCCCAGGACCCTGAGATCATGACCTGAGCCGAAGGCAGCGGCTTAACCCACTGAGCCACGCAGGCGCCCCAACAGCGAGTAATTTATAGAGTCATTGAACCAATGTGCTGTACGCCTGAAACTAATATAGCATTCATGTCAATGATGCTTCAATAATAACTTTTTTAGAAGAAGGAGACAGGACTTTTCAGTACAGAGAACACGTACTATAAAAAGAATTCCTGGGGCACCTGGGTGGCTCCATCAGTGAAGTGTCTGACTTTGGCTCAGGTCATGTCTTGGGGTCCTGGGATCAAGCCAGATGTAGGGTATTGCACCCAATGGAGAGTCCGCTTCTCCCCTCTCCCTTTGCCGCTCCCCCTACTCTCAATCTCTCTATCAAATAAATAAATGAAATCTTAAAAAAAAAAAGGAAAGGAAAAAATTTCCTAATGAGATCCAGGGGCTACATTTTATCTAGAGATTTGTTTGACTATCACAGAGTTTTTATTGGAATTATTTGTTTTTTCTTGCTAAATCCATATTTGCATGCATTCAGGGGTATGTACACACTCCTGGTTGCTCAGGACTCAACACTGACTTCTGCCCCTGACTCCTTAAGTATCTGTAACTACCCAGTTTGCATTAAACACCTGGTCCCTTTGTGACCACTTCCTTAGTCTAAAAGCAAGCAAAGAGAAAAGGGGACCTCAGCATTACCCTTTCACCTCCCCCAGTCAATATTCCTCAGAGAACAGAGCTTGATCTTGAGCAATGTCTTATAATAAATAACTTGCCCCTTCCTTCTGGCAGTTTTCGCATTTGCTGCCCCAGTACTGTTTACTGTGAGTGCTAAGCATTGAGAAGAAATGTGCTGACTGGGGACCTGGAAAGATTTTGGTGGGGAAAGGAGAATGGAAGGTAAGTTCTGTGCTCTTTTAGATCCCCAGTCCCTCTTGCTTTCTTCAGCTAACAAATTCCATCTCTTCTGTCGGAATTTCATTCTTTGTAGTTCAAATAATAGATGGTCATGTTGTCCAACAACAACAAAGGCCAATGTAAGAAACAGAAAAAGAGCCAGAACCCCCATGATACTGTGTAAGTGTTTGAGTGCCCCCGTGCTTGCGGCCAAGCATACCCTCTCAATTTGCCAGTTTTCTGAGTCAGTATCCTCTTTCCTTAAAGTCAGTTAGTTAGTTAAAGTTTGAATCAAGTTTTCTTGATTGGAAAAAAAAGATATCTGGTGAATATGGAGACATTTTTACTCTATTATATTTTTCTGAACGTTCTCTGGGGTTCAGGACCTACTAGGTCAGCTTCAGACTAAGAACTCGGGTGAAAAAGGGGTGTCATCCCTGCACACACAAATTCAATGTCCCTGTCCCCTGAGCAAGCATGAAACATGGAAGTCTCTAGACACAGAGTCTGTTACTATCATAACACTAGCTTAAATGAGATTTTAACGGAAAACCAAACTATTTTTTATCATTTGATTCTGTGAATTTGAACTAATATTTTTGGGAAGGTGTGGATTAAGCTCTTTGCAGGGAGAGGATGATAAGGAGTGTGATTCATTTTTAAAACTCATCCCAAAAGTACAATTTGCTAGGTAGGCTGTTTTTCCCCCCCCTCTTTTTCTTTCTTCTCTTTTTTGGGGGGGTTGGGGTGAAGAAGGAGGACTGGGGTATTCTCCAAACACCTCCTTCTATCCTCATGACTGGAATCTCAGTTTCACTGTTCATCCTTCCTCCCTAACCTAGTTATTCTCCTTTCAGTTAAGGTAAAATCTCCACAGGTATCAGGTGGGGAACCTGAAATTAGGTCATAATAAGATGATGAAGGAAGCAGGTCTCAATCTGTTTTTAAGAGTTCAGGCTTTTCAGACTCTCATCCCCTTTCTTTTGTCCTCTCAGGAAGAACAGAACAAACCCGGACCAGTCCTTACCCATGCAAATCACTCCAACATCCTCAGAGTGATCACAGTTATGCTTTCCCCATCCTTCGTGTTTGCAGTTCCAGAGAGCTGACTCATTTCCACTGCATATAAGATCATCAAACCAGATTGGTCCAGAACCTTCTCCAAAATTAGCTGAACCAGAGAAACTGACAGCACTTCCACATTCGAGCTGTTTACAAACCACAGACGCATGATCTATGTTGAAGTTATCATCACACACTGTTCCCCACTGTCCTTCGAACTTGACCTCTATTCTTCCAGAACACTGGTTTCCTCCATTCACCAGCCTCATCTTCAAATTGGATCCATCTAGAGCAGAGAAAAGACAAGAGTTCAGAAGTCATACTCATTAAGAAGTGACTTTAGGAAAGAAGATTGCTCTGGGTGTTTGAGATTTGATGCTGTCCTTAAAAATGGTGCCTCATTTTGGATGTTACGCATCTTTACATATTGGGAAATTTTAATTATTTAAAGACCAGCTAACAACTAGCACTTTCATCTATACCTACTCACCAAGGAAAATGTTGTACAGATTAAAATTTTCTTTCTGCTTTATTTCCTTCCATTATTAAGACAAAGTAAGCACCCTTTTATATATTCTATATTTTATTTTATATTTTATATATTTTATATATAAAATATATATTTTATATTTATATATATATTTTTTATTTTATATATTCTATAAAATATATTCTATATTTTATATAGAAATTGGTCAATTTGACTTAAAGCACTTATTTTAAAAAACTAGAGAAAATAAAATTAGCTCATCCAACAAAGTAGCAAAAATGGCAAACTGAGGTCAAGTATAAAATTAGAAAACAGGAAAAAGGGAAAAATAAAAATGCCTAAGCATGCACAATAGTTTGCAAATCATCCTATGGTATACCAAATTAATAAAAATTAAGGAAAGATAAATCAAAATAATCCATTTCTTATCCATCTCCTGTTTGAATCAAAGCTTCCCCTCCCCCAATGCGTCTGGTACCATTTTTAGCAAAGAACAGCTTTTTCATAAAGGAAAATCTCTCTATACACTCTTCCCTAGATTTTCTATGAGGACTTAAAATACCTAAGAAAAGGAGATGTGGGATGAAATCTGGGGACACTTGAAAAACAAAAACTATTTGGGCTTGAACAAAATTTTAGAGGCTCTCTTTTTTAGAAAGGGAGTCACTTTTAAAAGCTCTAAATACCAGACAAAGACCTCTTACTTAACAGGATTTTTTTTTTTTACTCTGTACAATTAATAATCATAAAAGCAATAGTTCACAATTAAAATATGCATCTGGCGCTCCAATGTATCACCTATGCTATCAATCTTCACAGCACTGAGCATTTTGTATTATTCCCACTAGCCCTACTTCAGAGATAAGTATTCTCGGTATGCCTAATCATCACAGGGTCACCCATCCAGAAAAGAGCAGAGCTAGGAGGTGAAAAGAAAAAGCAGTCTAACACCAGCGTTTATTGTCCTGACTGCTATACTATATTGTCCCTGTGTGTGTGATAATAGCAAAACCTCCCAAGAGATAGAGGCTCTGAGCATTAAGCATTAGATACAGCCTCTGAAATCTCATGAAACTAGGGAGTCCTTGGGTGGCTAGGCATACACCAGTTGGTGCATTCACTGTATAAACTTCAAAAAGCAAATTTGATTAAATCTATCCTGAAGTATGAAAAAACAGAAAACAAGAGTTTAAAGTGCTACACTGATGTCTTAGCTTAAACTGTTGGCTCTGTAGGCTGCAATAATTCTAGTAAGAGCCTGGAAAGAGTTGTTTGTTTGTTTGTTTGTTTGTTTTTAAGATTTTATGTATTCATTTATTTGAGAGAGAGAGTGTGGAGAGGAGGAGCAGATGGAGAAGAACAAGCAGACTCTGTGCTGAGTGTGAAGCCAGACCCCGGGCTCCATCCCACCACCCCAAGATCATGACCTGAGCCAAAACCAAGAGTCTGATGCTCAACCAACTGAGCCACCCAGGTTCCCTGAGCCTGGCAAGACTTATTATGATTTTTAAATTTGCTGTAGATGTTACTATTGTTATTCCCTATCTTTCTGGTGTAATGATTAAAAATAAAAAATTAGAAGAGGGAGGAGGGGGAAGAGGAGGAGTGGGGAGTGCAGGGATGGAAGGAAGGAAGAAGAAAAAGGTAGAGCTCTACATGTATTAAGGCACCGAGTTTTCAGAAACTGAAGTTTAAAAAAATTTAAGAACTTTGCTCAAAATAACATTCATGAGTGGCTGAGCTGGAATTTAGTTCCACATTTTTCTAGATACAAACCTGTGTTGTTCCCAATACACCCTAATGCCTGGGGAGAGATGAGTCCTTTCTAAAAATCAATCCCATAGAGGAGACGGTTTCTGAGAAGGGGGCGAGTAGAAAGAGGCCAGTGAAATGAACAAGGAGAAATGGGAAGCCCAAGAATCTGAATTGGGTCATAAATATGACCTTGGGATTTATAGCAGAAAGGTCTGACACAGAACTTTCTGAGTTATTGTAAGGTCAACTGAGATGAAATTGTTGAAATGTTTTATAAATCAAAACCACCATGGGGCACCTGGGTGGCTCAGTCGGTTAAGCATCTGACTCTTGATTTTGGCTTAGGTCGTGATCTCAGGGTCCTGGGATCAAGCCCTGTGTTGAGCTCTGCCCTCAGGGAGGGGGGCTATTTGAGAATTCTCTCTATATTCTCTCTCCTTCTCCCTCTGCGCTCCCCCAGCTCTCTCTCTCTCTTTCTCACAAATAAAATAATCTTAAACCTCCCCCCACACACACAACAATTCACCATTAAATGAAATGAACAGCATTATTTACTGAAAAAAGCAATTATACTTGGCCAAACATCCTTCCTTCAACAAAGGATTAGTGCTAGGAATATTTATTTCTCAATTCAGTAAGTTGATTATCAGGGAATGGACAAAAAGGTCTAAGCCCAAAAGCAGTACATTACTGAGAAAGAGGACAAAGAATTCACTTAGATATGATATTTTTAAGTAGGAGTAGAGACTTACAGTAAGATTACTGACTGTAAAATGAGGCTGGTCACTTCCTCATTGATTGTGGTATTCATAATCTCTTTTGATTTCTTTTCAATGGGGTTTGTCATGCATCTTCCAGTCTTTTGGCAACGGTTTGGGTGATTTTATATAGGAAACAGATGACTTACAGAAAACTGGCTCCTTTTCATTTTTAACCCATCTACATATTTCTCCCCCACAAAGCATTTCATGTCAAGGCTTTGACTTTCACAAGTCCTACCTGAGCAGGTTATTACAACATCCTGCTGATGAGTGCAGTTATGCTTTCCCCATCCATCATGTTTGCAATCCCAGAGAGCAGACTCATTCCCTCGACAAGAGACATGATCCATCCAGATGTGTCCAGAGCCCGCCCAGGAATTAGTCCATCCGGTGGCTTTGACAGCAGTGGGACATCCCAGCTGCCTGCAAATCACAGAGACCTCATCCATGCCCCAGCCATTATTGCACACTGTTCCCCATTCCTCCTGGACTTTCACCTCCACTCTCCCAGTGCACTTGTCTTCACCATCCTTGAGCCTCAGCTCCTTCTCTTCTCCCCCTGCAACAATGCGTAAAGACAGCCATCGGTTGGGATCCAAAGAGCACGTGGAGAATTATCATTCTTAGATTATTTATTTATTTTTCAAAGCCAGATTTTGAGAAACATTCCCAGACTTATCCATGGTATAATAGGAGAATGCTATTTCATGGGTACCCAAGTACAAATATCAGCATCACAGGCTTCAGATGAAGCAAGGACATAAAACCAGTTAAGCTAAGTAATGCAATAATGCCGATTTATATAATCTCCATAGAGAGCTTACTATGTAAATAATATATTACAAAATTTTATAGGTACCAGCCATGTAAGTTTCTCCAAATTCCTAAGATGGATAGAAAGAAGGCTCCTGATGAGGATGAAAAAGCCAGTCTTAATTTAATGCCCATTATACACATATAGGGAAAACATCAAGAATTTTTAAAAATACTAGTTGAAATCTGGCTGAAACTTTTCTACTTAAATGGAAGTCGAGATGGAGGTATTTTCCTATTACCTCCTATCTTGAAAAAAATCCTTCAACCTCCCCCAAACTACCCCCCTCAAATGTCTCAGCTACCATCCTACAATTACTTTAACATAGGAACCTGTGGTCTCACTGATGTCTATCTGGCCTCCCTCAATACATTTTAAGGTAAATTTTGACACTGAATTTATTAAAGTGTTCCTCAAATTCCATTTCATCTGAATAATTCTGAGTTTTTTCCTCCTCTATATTGCTCCCTATTTTTTAGGTAGACATATTTTAAATCCTTAAGCAAAGTGAACATTTTTTTCCTGTGAAAGTTTATTTTGGGGGAAACCATGCTATTTTGTTCATATTTTGGTGTCACATGGTTAGGACCTATTTTCTGCTTTTAATATCTGATCCTTTGAAATCACGAAGCATGTTTTCATGAAGCATTATTTGCATTTGACAAAGCACTCACCGAGAGAACTGGTGATCAAACAGGCACCAAGGACTGAGACCACAGCCACAGTGGAGGGACTCAAGAGGGTGAAACATCTTCTACAGTCTGTGAAAAAAAAAAAGGAAGAAAAGGACAAAAGTATTGCCTTCCCAAAAAGAGGCTTTGGAGAAGACAGATGGTTTCAGAGATTCAAGGTTAGCAAGAAAAGTCAAAATGGCAAGGTGGACAGGAAATATTCATACCCAGGATCACATAGTCTCAGTGAAATAGCTTTGGAAATGTTCATGTTTACAGGCAACCTAGCGGTGAGGAATTAGGAGCAAGTTGCATATGGAAAAGAATTTCAAGAGCAGACCTTAAAACCTGGAAAATCGAAAAAGCACCGATGAAGATTAGCAGGGGCACAGAATGATAGTCAACTACTGAGATCTCCAAGCCCACTGGATCCAGATGGTTAAGTTCCAGGAGGGAACAGATTCTTTGTATCAAGGTCAGCTCTGCTTCACCAGTACTGACACGGTGTCTGTTAAACAGTAGCTGAACACTGATGGACTAAAGTGACAATGTTTATATGTGAAAAACTAAGTTACTGGATCTTATCCCTAGATAGAGCATAAAGCTCTAAAGCTTTTAATACTCTCACTTGTTATTCTTACTCTAACCTGACATAAAAGCTAGCACGTGTTGGTGGCCACACAAGAGCACACACTTTGGGATAAGTCACTGAAGTGTGCCCTTAGGACACACTTTCATGTGGTATGCTATACTGCGATTAAAAAGCTTAGAAAAAAGGGCCTCTCGGTGGTTCAGTTGGTTAAGCATTGGCCTTCGGCTCAGGTTGCAATCCTGGGGTCCTGGGATTGAGTCCCCAGTCAGCCGGCTCCCTGCTCAGCAGACAGTCTGCTTCTCCCTCTCCCTCTCCCACTGCTCATGCTCTCTCTCTCTCTCAAATAAAGAAAGAAAATCTTTTTTCAAAAGAAAAGCTCTGAAAAAAATTTTAAATGCTAAACGAGTCTAACACATCCATACAAATCACAAAGCAGATTTTAACACTCAGGGATGCTATTCTAAATTTCCCTAAGTGATCAACTTGTAATCAATATTCATTCTTGTATGATCTGTCTATGTTTTCTAACAATTGTTGCTTTCCTACTCAATCTGGTTCAGTTCATTTTAACTCCTTTCTTAATTTCACCTCAGCAATTTTACAAAACTGATGCCAAATAATCTTTTTTGGTGCCAAATCTAATCTTTATCCCCCATATTCAATTCTGAATCTATGGCAGATACAAGTTACTGCCATAAAAGCTTAATGACCACTTCCCATTCCTTACTTTCCCAATGCCAATCACTATTAAATAAGATTCACTGACTGTTAACTTCATACTACATTTAAAGGTAAATGTAGAATAAATGAGAAGAGTTTACCAGCAGATCCAGAGTTTCCATGTGGGACCATTCTGAGTTTGTCCAGTCCAAAGTTCTAATGATTTCTAAATCTTCTTGTATTTTTCTTTAGAAATGTTATGCTAAAGAGGAGGACCACTAAGGCTTCTAAAAATCATCTCACTTCCACAAAACAAAACAAAACAAACCAGAAAGGCTACATAATGGAGGTGGAGTCAGTCAATAAAAAAAAGGGAAGTCATTCATAAACTGAGGTTCCCTTTCACACTCATGTTTTCTTCAATATGGGATATGAAACAACCAAAAGAAAGTGAGAAACATTTACTACAGATTTATAGAAATTGAGGGGAAATATTAACTCATGTCCTATTGTTATTGAAATGAATATTTAGATTTCAGTACTGTGTTTTGGACTAATAGAAACAAAAATGACAATCATTATGTAGTTATGTCAAAAAAAACTAAAGTGAAATAAGCAAAGCATAATTAAATAATGTTTTATTATAAATCACTTGTAATACTATTACTATAATCAAATGTGCCAAATGAATAATTTTCTATAGACTATGTATAGAACTTGCTTTTTCTTTTCTAATGAAATGAAGAGCAGCAATAAAATTAGCCATGACCATTATGGAGTCTGCAAATGGTGCAATACAAATTTACAAGACATAATTTAAGCTCTAAATATCTCAAATTTAAGTGACAGAAATACATACATTAGCAATAATAAGCAGAAGTTCAAAGCAAAAGGTGAAAAATAGGGAAAAATATGGTTATATCAACTGGGAAACAGGAATGAACAGTCAGAAAACTCTTTTCTGTGAGAAGATGCTTAAATTATGTCCTGAAATATGAGAAGGGATTTGCCTCAAAGAAAAAAGATAAAGGGATTTAAGACATAAGAAAAAACACATATAAAACAACATAGCCATGTGAAAACATGGAAATTTGATGGTCCATGGTGGCATAAATATTCTCAGGTATTAGTGGTGGGCCAGAAGAGGGGAGGATAAGAAGCATCACCAGTTTTACAAGGAGATACTCCCTACAATCTGCAACAAGGGCATGCTGGCATCTTTCCATTTCTTGGACATAACTAACCTCTTACACATATTGTTCCTTCTGTGTGTATTGCTTCCCACCACTGTCTCTTGCATGAGCTAACCCTTACTCATCCAGCTTTTATTTCTTAGTTAAACACCACTTCGCTAGGAAAAAGAACCTTAACCTTGAATTATTCAGGAAAATGTGTGCTCCATGGTAACCTGTACTTTGGAGATCATAACTTATACTTTTTATAATTATTTATTGTTGATATTACTTGTTGGTCTTAAAACACCAAGGAGAGGAAGTGTGTCTTCTTTTTCAGCAAGACATCCATCAGCCCTTGCCAAAGGATAGGCACTTGATAATACCTATTTTTTTGTTATTGTGAAAAACATTGTTGATAATGCTGCTACTGTTGCAGAGATAAACTGCTACATGAAGTTTACATGAAGAAAGTCATCCTGTACCTTATGTTATAAAGTCCTATGCCTTGGCATGGGAACTCTCTCGAGGCAGTAAACTAGAGCAACCATGGGACTTGTTAGTTTCTCATCTCTCATGGATCACTGTCTCTTGTTGCCTATTTTGTCTGTTTTTCAGTTATTTCTGGTGGGAGAATAAATGCACTTCCTTTTTCTTCCTTAATGGAAGCAGAAATTTTTTGCACACTAAGATTTTTATCTTTTGAATTTTGCACTGGTCTAGTCCTTCCACTCTGCTACTTTTTTTTTCAATTAGACTTTTCTTATAATTTTAACAGATTTAAAAAATAACATTCTACTTTCACTGCATTTTACTCTTGCCCTCATTTCTATTACCACCCCTGCCTCCAATCATCTTCAATATTGCTACCAATAGTAGTATTTACAATAGTAAAATGTAAAACAGGAAACATCTTAGGATGCTTGGGTGGTGTCGTTGGGTAAGCATCCAACTCTTGGTTTCAGCTCAGGTCATGATCTCAGGGTGGTAAGACTGAGTCCCACATTGGGCTCTGTGATCAGTGGGGAGTCTGCTTGAAGATCTCCACCTTCTGCCCCTCCCCTCACTCGCTCTCTTTCTCTAAAGTAAATAAATAAAACTTTAAAAACACACCCAAAAAACATCTTTTTGATACTCTAATTTTGAAAAACATTTACTGTCATTATTTATCTATATATAACCTGTACTTTGAAAATGGTAACTCATACTTTATATAATTATTGCTCATCTTACTTTAGTCAATATACCAAGGATAAGAAGAGTGTCTTCTTTTTCAACATGTTGAATATATGACTCCTCCATTTGTTATTTCTTGTCACTTTTATTTTTTCCCTTTGCCCTTCAATCCTGCTGCCTGCACCTTTTTCTCTCCCCAGCCCTTGTCATGGACCAACACTCCAGTACTTGATGCAGATCCTCAAATACGCATACACACAGCCTTGTAAAATGAGTTTTGCCTGCTTGTGTTTTTAAATTACATAAATGATATGTTATAATTAAAAAGTAAAAGGGGAACCTGGATAGCTCAGTCAGTTAAGTATCTGACTCGATGTTGGCTCAGGTCATGATCTCAAAGTCATGAGACTGAGTCCCATGTTCAAGCATGGAGCCTGGTTGAGATTCTCTCTTTCTCCCTCTGCTCCCCCTCCCTCCCTCTCTAAAAAAAATAAATAAGAAGAGATAATAGTAACAATAATAACACAAAGAATAAGTAGATAAATGGAAGAATATTATTATAAAATTTAGGTACTATACTTATAAAGTGGCAAAATATCTTTCGAAGGTAGACTATGATGAGCTACATTGTATACTATAAACCTAAAAGAGCCACTAGAATAACAAAACAAAGAGTAGTAGCTAATAAGCCAACAAAGTAGATTAAGTGGAATCAAAGAAAGGTATTTAATCCAAAAGAAGCCATAAATAGAGAAAAAAAAAGAATAAGAATTGATTGGACAAATAGAAAACAGAAAGCAAGATAATAGATTTGGACTCAAATATATTTATAATTACATTAAATATAAATGATTTAGGCACACCAAATTAAAAGGCAGAAATTAGCAGCTTGAATTAAAAAGCACAATTCAACTATACAATGCCTAAGTAATATAAAAAATAAAATAGGCTAAAAGTAAAATTATGAAAAAAGATATGCCATGCTAACATCAATGAAAAGAAAGGCAGAATAGCTATATTAGAATCAGTGAATGTGCATTTCAGAGCAAAAAATATTTCCAGGGACAAAGAAAAACATTTCATAATAGTAAATGAGTCCATTTATCAAGAGTGCATATCAATCCTAAATGTTTATGAAATAAACATGAAAGCTTCAAAACCCACGAAGCAAAAACTTATAGAACTGCAAGGAGAAATAGCAGATCCATAATTATAGTAGGAGATTTCCATCTCTCTCTGTCAATAATTGATAGAACAACAGGCAGAAAATCAGTAAGAAGACAGTAGAATTAAACAAAATTATCAGTCAACTTAATCATGTAGAGGACAGTTTATTCAATAACTAGAGAATATAGGTTCTTTTCAAGTGCATGCAAAACATTTGCCTAGAAGATATTTCTGGACATATAAAATTTCTCAACACATTTAAAGTAATTCAAAACATACAAAATATCTTCTCTGATCACAATGGAATGAAATTAGGGGCTCCTGGGTGGTTCAGTCAGTTAAGTGACCAATTCTTGATTTTGGCCCAAGTCATAATCTCAGGGTCCTGGGATCCAGCCCTAAGACAGGCTCCCCTCTCAGTAGTGAGTCTGCCTGTCTCCCTCTCACTACACCACCTTCCCTAACTCCACCCTCTGCTCTCACTCTTTCTCTAAAATAAATAAATAAATCTTTAAAAAACCCAACAGACTGAAATTAAAACTCAATAACAAAAATATTTTGGAAAACTTTATTTATTTATTTATTTTTAATTTCTTTTCAGCATAACAGTATTCATTGTTTTTGCACCACACCCAGTGCTCCATGCAATACGTGCCCTCTCCAATACCCACCACCTGGTTCCCCTAACCTCCCACACCCCGCCCCTTCAAAACGCTCAGGTTGTTTTTCAGAGTCCATAGTCTCTCATGGTTCAACTCCCCTTCCAATTTCCCTCAACTCCCTTCTCCTCTCCATCTCCCCTTGTCCTCCATGCTATTTGTTATGCTCCACAAATAAGTGAAACCATATGATAATTGACTCTCTCTGCTTGACTTATTTCACTCAGCATAATCTCTTCCAGTCCTGTCCATGTTGCTACAAAAGTTACAAAAAGTTACAAAAGTTACCCAACTTTTGTATTCATCCATTTTATTCATCCTTTCTGATGGAGGCACAATACTCCATAGTGTATATGGACCACATCTTCCTTATCCATTCGTCCATTGAAGGGCATCTTGGTTCTTTCCACAGTTTGGCGACCGTGGCCATTG
The DNA here is from genome assembly GCF_902655055.1 of Lutra lutra. Taxonomy (NCBI): domain Eukaryota; kingdom Metazoa; phylum Chordata; class Mammalia; order Carnivora; family Mustelidae; genus Lutra; species Lutra lutra. The sequence continues at coordinate 43,211,821 of NC_062285.1, forward strand.
CTGCTATAAACAACGGATGGCCCTTCTTTTCACTACATCTGTATCTTTGGGGTAAATACCCAGTAGTGCAATTGCAGGGTCATAGGGAAGCCTTATTTTTAATTTCTTGAGGAATCTCCACACTGCTCTCCCAAGTGGCTGTACCAACTTGCATTCCCACCAGTAGTAGAAGAGGGTTCCCCTTTCTCCACATCCCCTCCAACACATGTTTCCTGTCTTGCTAATTTTGGCCATTCTAAGTGGTGTAAGGTAGTATCTCAATGTGGTTTTCATTTGAATCTCCCTGATGGCTAGTGATGATGAACATTTTTTCATGTTTTTCATGTGTCTGATAGCCATTTGTATGTCTTCATTGGAGAAGTGTCTGTTCATATCTTCTGCCCATTTTTTGGCATAATTATCTGTTTTGTGTGTGTTGAGTTTGAGGAATTCTTTATAGCTCCTGGATATCAACCTTTTGTCTGTACTATCATTTGCAAATATCTTCTCCCATTCCGTGGGTTGCCTCTTTGTTTTCTTAACTGTTTCCTTTGCTGTGCAGAAGCTTTTGATCTTGATGAAGTCCCAAAAGTTCATTTTCGCTTTGTTTCCTTTGCCTTTGGAGACATATCTTGTTGAAGTTGCTGTGGCTGATATCGAAGAGGTTACTGCCTATGTTCTCCTCTAGGATTCTGATGGATTTCTGTCTCATGTTGAGGTCTTTTATCCATTTCGAGTTTATCTTTGTGTACTGTGTAAGAGAATGGTCGAGTTTCATTCTTCTACCTATAGCTGTCCAGTTTTCCCAGCACCATTTATTGAAGAGACTGTCTTTTTTCCACTGTATATTTTTTCCTGTTTTGTCAAAGATTATTTGCCCATGGAGTTGAGGGTCCATATCTGGGCTCTCTACTCTGTTCCACTGGTCTATGTGTCTGTTTTTATGCCAGTACCATGCTGTCTTGGTGGAAAACTTTAAATATCTGGAAACTAAATAATAATCCGATGGTCAAAGAAAATATCAAAAGGTAATTAAAACATGTTTAAGAATAAATAAAAATAAAACATCAGGCTTTGTGGGATGTCACTAAAACACCATGTAGAAGGAAATTTATAGCACTAAACTCTTATACTAAAAAAGACATGACAAATAAATGACACCAATTGTCACCTTAGAAAGAGAAGAGAACCAACAGATTCCTCTCCAACCTGTAACTCTGATGTGTTTTGGGCCAGCTTTTAGTTCTTGATATTATATTACTATCCTCTAAACACTTTCTTCACTGTTACCCTATGGTTCTGGCTTCTTCCCGCTGCAGCACACTCACCCCTTGTTCTAATCTCTGGATGCCACCAGCAGCTTAACTTGACAATTTAGACCCTTAACAGTGTGAGCTGTTAAAACTGCATGCCTACCTTTCTCACTCACTGCCATATCTTCCATTCCTGACTGAGTTTTGGAAAGGAAGGATTCATGAGGACCACCTCCTTCCTCTATGACCCTGGCTCTTATAGTCCCCTCCCAACACCTCTATCTAGTTAGGTCTCAGTGGTGCTCACTTGCTTGGAAGCAGGCTCCCAACAGGGAGAACAGCTCTCTACACGGTTTCTCTGAACATGACAGGACAGGGCTCTGTATCAGTGAGAAAAGTCACAGAAATTTGCAGTTCGCATATGTGGGTTGTGATGTGGAAACTGAGATTCCTTATTTATTAATGGAAATTCTGATTGATTGATTGATTGGTTATGGTTTTTGTTGCTCTATTTTGTGGATCTGGGAGAGATTCCATTATTCTGCATGGCATCCTTTATGTAAGAGGTACTTCTGCAGGTGAGATATGGGGTTGAAGAAGCCCAACCAAACTCTAAAATCATAGTGGCCTTTAAAGAAAGCTGGTCCTCAACACTAACAAAATGGCTATAATAGGCTACTGCTTTTTCAGAAGACTTTTTAGGGAAAGATGTTAGGTTTTCAGTAATTGTGATTCTTTGAGTTTTTAGAGCATTGAGATTTAGGAATTTCAAGGAGATGAGAAGGGTTGTTCAGGGTCTGACTTACAGATAAAAGATTTTCTCTTGTGAATTTATTTTTTTTTCTTGACCCCATCATTTCTTTCCATGTACCTTCTTACTAGCCCAACGTGGGCACCTTGCTTTGTTTCTGGTTTTGCTTTGCTTCATCATTGGTTGATTCCAGCTCCCAATTAGTCATGTAAGATGAATTTCAATCCTTACCTCATATGATACAAAAATTAACTCAAAATGTATCAGAAACATAAACTGAAGACCTAAAACTGGAAACCTTTTAAAAGAAATGAGAGGAGAAAAATCTCTGTGACCTTAAGTTCTATAAAGATGTTCTAATACCAAAAGCCTGAGTCATAAAATGGTAATTTGATAAATTGGATAGCATCAAAATTTTAAAATTCTGCTCTTCAAAGTCACAAAAGAATGAAAGGCAAGCCACAGACTAAGAGAAAAAATACTTATAAATCATGTATTTGATAAAGGACTTATATTTAAAATTTATAAAGAATTCTCAAAACTCAATACTATGAAAACAACCAGCCTTATTAAAAAAATAATACAAGAGGGGTGCCTGGGTGGCTCAGCGGGTTAAGCCACTGCCTTCGGCTCAGGTCATGATCTCAGGGTCCTGGGATCGAGTCCCGCATCGGGCTCTCTGCTCAGCAGGGATCCTGCTTCCCTCTCTCTCTCTGCCTGCCTCTCTGTCTACTTGTGGTCTCTGTATGTCAAATAAATAAATAAAATCTTTAAAAAAAATAATACAAGAATTTTGTATAGACCCTTCACCCTTCACCAAGGAATGTATAGGATGGCAAATAAGCACATGGAGTGATTCTCAACATCATTAGTCCTTAAGGAAATGCAAGTGAGGAATCACAATGAAATACAACTTATATACCTATTAGAACATCTAAAACTACAAAGATTGACTACACCACGTGTCGAGAATGCTGAGGAACTGGAACTGTCATATAGTCTTAAAGAGCATTTAAATGATGCAACCACTTTTAAAAAGTTTGACAGTTTTAAAAAAAAGTTTAAGCAAATTCTTCAGTTTTTACTTAAGGCAAATGGTAACATATGTCCCTTTAATGACTTGTGCATGAATATTTATGCCAGTTTTATTTGTAATAGACAAAAACTAAAAACAAACCAAAGGTCTTTCAACCGGTGAATGGGTGAGCAAGAGGTGGAATGAACTATTGACACAGGTTACAACAGGAATGAATCCTACTTTTGTGATTCTATTTCTATAGAATTATGGAAAATGCAAAGCAATCTCTTGTGATTGGAAGCAGTGGTCACTTAGAGATGGATTGGGAAGGGTGGGGAGGAGGGATTACAATAGGAGGTAATTATGATGAAACTTTTTGGAGAAAATTATATGCTCATTGTCTTCATTGTGTTGATGGCTTCAGGTGTACACCTGTACCAAAAGTAAAAAATTGAATCCTACAAGCATGTACAGCTTAGTGTCTATCAATTATACCCCTATACAGCTGTTTGGAAATTTTTAGTGAGCAATTATTAGTGGAAGGTAAAGGAAAGGGAGAAGTCAGTCCCATCTTTACAACATATTATGGGGCAGGGCAAACCCTGCAGTGAGAGTCATGTTTGGGGAAACTAGATATGTACAAAAATGTAGGAGGATCTGGAAATTAGAACATAATTTGGTAGGAAATCTGTGACATATTTATATCGGTGTGTGCATGGCATATGGAAGAAGGAAGAGAAATAGAGAAGGAGGGTGGTACCAGATTTTGGAACTTCTTTTGAATTTTTATTTTTTAGTTTTTAATTTTTTAAGATTTTATTTATTTATTTGACAGAGAGATCACAAGTAGGCAGAGAGGCAGGCAAAGAGAGAGGGGGAAGCAGGCTCCTTGCTGAGCAGAGATCCTGATGGTGGGACTCGATCCCAGGACCCTGAGATCATGACCAAGGCTGAAGGCAGAGGCTTAACTCACTGAGCCACTCAGACACCCTCTACTTTTGAATTTTCAAACAGATTTGGGGCTTATTAGTAAAGCCACTGTGCCCATATTCTCATTGTGTCCCTTCTATAAATAAAGTCATTAGCTTCACCTAATGGTTTATAATGAAATAAACTTTATTATTTTGCTTAAAATCTCTACATATAAACTGCAGATTGATAGCATGATTATACAAATCAGGAACAAATTCATGCTTTTTCCTTTGTCTTCCACCACCCACCCATAGAGAATATCTGGGTTCTCTTCCTAATGTGTCTAAGATACAGTCTCCATAGAGCTGAGCAAGCTCAAGTTCAACTTTTCTTTTCTTTAGGTTCTGCCAATCACTGAATAAGCAGTCACATTAATTGTCTAGTCTTTGTTGCAGTTTATGGAGAATAGTCACTTATACCTGATTATCCTTTGTGACAGAATGCCAAAACTCCTTTGGTCCCAGGTTCTTCAATTACCATTATTATTTTTTTTTTTTAGCCTTTCCGGAAAGTTCTTCACCCCTTGTATCTGATTTTATTTTTCCCCCTCAAAACCCCAGAGTGCAATATCTTCTGACTCCTCTGTGCTCTTGGCCCTCAGTCAATATTGCCCTTGTTCTCAGATTATTTTTGTTTAACACTCTACCACACTGAGCACAAATTTAAACTACACAAACTCTTCATTTACATTGAACATACAAAATGTGCATGTTGCATATGAGTAATACATCACAGGCTGCTTATTGCCTAATAGCTGGCTGTGATTCCATCATACTCTGGTATTTTTTCCCCAATTCTAGTAATTGGACTTCTGCTTTGCTCCAGCCTTGCAACAGCCTTTGTCATGTACCAAAGTAATTCCAGTAATTTGTTTCAGATGTCTATTTATGCTTCACTTACTATCTTGATTACCTCTCCAGATCAAGTGCCTCAAGCAATATGTAGGAAACAGAAGCAAGATATTGTCTTCATGCTGTTTTACTACCAGCCAGAGGCTGGATATCTTTCTCTTTACTCCAGCAGTTGCCATCGCTAAGCTACCTAATATCACAGTTTTATGGTTTATAACTAGAATGTATTACTCCCTTCTTGAGTCTAAATTGTTTTTCTCTACAAAGTAACATTATAAATGCTGCCATGCATTTATGGCTTCCTGAAAATTATTATTTTCTTAGCCTTTATTTTGTTCTTTAAGCTAGTCAAACACAACTACACCCTATGTATGGAACAGCTTTTGAATTACATGTGACGGATAATCCCATACTGACCTTTCTCCTTGTTCACAATCTTTTCTTGCTCTTTCTCCACATCTCCTGTAATAGAAACTTTTTGCCCTCCATCTGGTCTCTGATTTTATCCCTGAGAGCTTAGATTTCATGTTGTACCCAATACTTTCAGAATTTGATATTTGAATTTCCCAGTGTTCCTCAGCATAGACTTGCAACTCAAGCTTTCCCCTTTTATAATTTATTTGTAAATAAGCAATTCATACTCATAATTTGCTTTCTTTTCATCCAACTGAACTCAGTTCAATATGTTTTCTACTCCCTATTTTATATTTTTGCATTTAATAAATAAATACATTTAAGTGATATTTGTGTCAAGTACTCTGTTAGTTTCTTGGAATGCATTAGAAATTAATTCCTTCAAGACTTCTGATCTCATTGAGCATATAGTCTAGGAGGAATGGTGGACAGAAACATAATACTAATAAAGTATTCTATGTAAGATAGAGGGCAGGAGCATAACAAGGGGACTTATAATCCTGCAAACAATTTTTTTAAAGATTTTATTTATTTATTTGACAGAGAGAGATCACAAGCAGGCAGAGAGGCAGGCAGAGAGAGAGGAGGAAGCAGGCTCCCTGCTGAGCAGAGAGCCCGATGCGGGGCTCGATCCCAGGACCCTGAGATCATGACCTGAGCCGAAGGCAGCGGCCCAACCCACTGAGCCACCCAGGCGCCCCTCCTGCAAACAATTTTAAAGGATTTGTATGACACCCAAGAACAGCATCCTTTAAGTTGAGCAGCCTGCTTCTCACTCTCCCTTTGCTTACTGCTCTGCCTACTTGTGCTCTCTCTCTGTCAAATAAATAAATAAAATCTTTTTTTAAAAAATGACTGAATAAATAAGATGTGTATGGGCACCAATAATGACAATGTGCCATAGTTCAAGGATTATCGCTGATTTGACTGTATCTACCTGAGATCCAAGAACAGAGGAAGAAGAAAACAAGTGGATGTGGGCAAAATGCACATTGGTAGTCTAAAAGATAAACTTTGATGGTTGATGATGAGGGGTGAGAGGATTTAAGGTTTGAAGGATTGAACAACAGATCAGTTTGTCATTAACTATGGTAAGGAATCCTGGAGGAAGACTGGAACAAAAGGCAGTGGGTTAGAAGTGGGCATGCGACAGTTGAAGTTTCTTTCAAACATCCAGGAGGAAACAATGAGAAAGTAATATACATGCAATTAAGAATTGCAAAGGATTGGGGTGCCTGGGTGGCTCAGTGGGTTAAGCCTCTGCCTTCGGCTCAGGTCATGATCTCAGGGTCCTGGGATTGAGCCCCACATTGGTCCCTCCACTCAGCAGAGAGTCTGCTTTCCTCTCTCTGCCTACTTGTGATCTCTATCAAATAAATAATAAAATGAAATTCCAAAAAAAAATTAAAAAATAGAATCGTAAAGGATTACCTTGAGCGAAATAAGTCAAGCAGAGAGTCAATTATATGGTTTCACTTACTTGTGGAGCATAAGAAATAACACAAAAGACATCGGGAGATGGAGAGAAGTAAGTTTGGGGAAATTGGAGGGGGAGACAAACCATGAGAGACTGTGGACTCTGAGAAACAAATTGAGGGTTTTGGAGGGGAGGGAGGTGGGGGGATGGGTGAGCCTGGTGGTGGGTATTAAGGAGGGTACATATTGCATGGAGCACTGGGTGTGGTGGATAAACAATGAATTTTGGAACACTGAAAAGAAATAAAACTAAATTAAATTTTTAAAAAATTGCAAAGGAGCAGATGAGACTGGAGATGTAAGTTTTAAAGTGTTTAGCTCGCAATTAAAGATGTAAAAATTAATGAGATCACTTGCCCTGAGAGCATGGGTAGTGATGAACACCCAAGAATCTCCAACATGGAATGATGGGACAGAGAAGAAACAGTTTTTCCAGAGAAACAGAGAAGGAACGCTCAGATGCCTTGAGAAAATCTTGGAGAGTGAGGCTCTATAGTCAAGAAAAGAAAATATTAGGAACAAAAAGAAAACAATCCATGTGTCAAATGATTTGACATATCGAATGAGATGAGGACTCAAAAGAATTTTTTGGATTTGTGATGTAGAGGTCAATAATGAATTGATGTAGAATATCAGCGAAGAAATTTCATTTTATTTTATTTTAAAGATTTTATTTGTTTATTTGACAGAGATCACAAGTAGGCAGAGAGGCAGGTGGGGGGGGGGTGGGGGGGTGAGAACAGGCTCCCTGCTGAGTAGAGAGCCCGATGTGGGACTTGATCCCTGAGATCATGACCTGAGCCGAAGGCAGAGGTTTAACCCACTGAGCCACCCAGGTGCCCAGTAATTTTATTTTTGCCTGTGAAGTATGAACACGTGACATAGCACAGATTGTGGGATAGTGAGGGCATAACCAAACAGAAGGCCCAGAGGAGGATTGATATTATTATTTAAAGTGATTCTACCTGCTCATTTTTTTTTCCAGCAGTGATCACAGCCAGGGGAGGTAAACAAGATGAGCAATGGGAGCAGAACAAAATCTAGACTCAGTATCTCTCTGGGTCATTTCCCCATCATTGTGTAACAATTCATCATTACTAATTCCAGAAGCAGTAACACTGCAATATTACCAAGAAAAGGCTACTTCCCATTCTTTCCATCCCACTATTTTTTTTTAAACAGCCTATTGCATAAATAATTTCTAGCTCCTGTGAGACATTCTAAAGAAACGCTAGGGATGACAAGTTCTCATCTCAATCTCAACTGGCCACTGCAATTTCCAGCAACATGCACAGTGTGGCTGAAAGGAAACTCAAGGGTTAGTGGTTTCAGAAATGGGAATACTGTGTGTCTCGAAGGAATGTCCAAGAGTTCAACTTGTGTGGTCTCAGTTACAGGAAGATAATTTTTAACTTCTCATCAGTTGAGTGAGGAGAAAAACCACCACCTGGAGCAGATGAAAGGCCCCACGTAGTTGTGCTGATTTGAGTCCTAACACTATAGCATGTGTGGAACTCCAATGGGATCTTGCAGAAAGGAGAAAGTGTTTACAGATGTAACCAGTGCTGAGATATAAATGGAATCACCATGAACAAGAGCTTGAATTCTTGGTCTGCTAGGTTGAACTGGTAAGAGGAGGAGGGAGAAGCTTGAGTTCTATTATTTGCCAGAGTTCTGGAAGATCATTCAAGCCACTTGCTTCCTAAAAAGACACCTTTAAAATCTGCATGCATATCTGAGGTTTATACTTAGTGCTATGACATTCTATAGCTTATAGAACATTATATTTGTACAGAAACATTATATTTTAGAATCTTTTGCCTGTCTACTATTTTTAATTTGGAAAAATAGTTCCACAGATTTTTAAATTTTCTTTTTCTCTTCTTTGAACCCCTTTCAAAAGTTGTCCAATCAAACATGACTTTTACCTTCTAGTTACTTTTTGGCCAAAAGTTTCCTACAACTTACTTAATGTTTATATTTTTAAAAAAGTTGGATGGAACTAGAGGGTATTATGCTAAGCAAAATAAGTCAATCAGAGAAAGACAATTATCATATGATCTCACTCATATGTGGAATTTAAGAAACAAAACAGAGAAGCATAGGGAAAGGGAGGGAAAAATAAAACAACATGAAATCAGAGATGGAGACAAACCATAAGAAACTCTCAATCAGGGACACCTGAGTGCTTCAGATGGTTAAGCATCTGTCTTCGGCTCAGGTCATGATCTCAGGGTTCTGGGATGGAGTCTGGCATCAGGTTTCCTGCTCAGCATGGAGCCTGTTTCCCCCATCTCTCTGCCAGCCTCTCTGCCTACTTGTGATCTCTCTCTCTGTCCAATAAATAGATAAAAATCTTAAAGAGAGAGAGAGACACAATAATAGGAAACAAACTATAGGGTTGCTGGAGGGGAGGTGGGTAGAGGGAAGGTGTAACTGGGTGATGGGTATTAGGGAGGGCACTTGATGTAATGAGGACTGGGTGTTATATGCAACTGATAAATCACTGAATTTACCTCTGAAACTATAGTGTAATAATACAATATAATGTTAATTAATTGAATTTAAATTTTTTAAAAAGTCCTTGGGGGCTTGTTTTGTTAAGGAAAAAATAAAATAATATAAAATTTTTTTAAAAAATCAATAGTTTTTACGAGGATACTTTCAGATAAGTAAAAACTTCACCTTTGGGTGAGAGAATATTTATAACATTTAACTATCTAGATAAAACAATTTTTGAAATACATGTCAAATTTTACCTTTTCATACATAAGGCTAAGATGTGTACAAAGAAATTTTACCTGGGGAAAAACTATCTGAATCAGGAAATATTCTGGGGAGAAATATAATGAGCTGATTCTGAGGTAAAAATGTAAATATTATGTCACAGAGTAATGACATATAAACTCATTGGTATCTACTACTAATCTAACAGAAATTTCTTTACCAAATAAGTAGCTAATAGCAAGTGAAACTCAGGGGAGGTAAAGAAAAGCTCAGTTCTAAAAAAGTTAAGATCTTGGAATAAAATATAGAGGAAGGTAGAACTGTGTCATCAAGAGCTGTAAGGAAAATTGCAAGAGATATAAAATATCAATAGACATGTAGAATGTAAACCCCAGAACAAAATTATCAAAAACAAAATTTAGGGGCACCCGGGTGGCTCAGTCAGTTAAACTCTGGGTTTCAGCCCAGGTCATGATCTAAATTATGAGATCCAGCACTAAATCTGGCTCCATGCTCAGAAGTGAGTCTGCTTGAGATTCTCTCTCTCCCTCCCCGCTGAGCCGAAGGCAAATACTTAACACCTGCACCACCGAGGCACCCAAGATTAATTTTTCTTTTTTAAAGATTTACTTATTTTAGAAAGAGGGAGAGAGAGGGAGTGCATTGTTGGGGGACGAGGGGGAGAATCTCAAGCAGACCCCCTGCAGAGTGTGGAGGCCAACTCAGGCCTCAGTTGACACCCCTGACCTCACAACCCGAGCCAAAATCAAAAGTTGGCTGCTCACTGACCAAGTCACTCAGACACTCCACAACGTCATTAGATTTATATACAAATCATATGAGAGCATGTTTTTTTAAAAGGAGAGTCTATTAACTCTGTTCTTGGTACTTAAGTCTTCAAAACAAATTCTGGTTCAATAATGTGAGATGACCCCATCTTAAATAATGATATGAGTAAATAAGTAATAAAATGAAAGAAAACTAAAAAATACTTAAGCTGAGCATATTATTACATTAGAAGTTGCCCCTGGAGACCGTCCCAAATGGTGGAGTTTCACTGCATTTCCAAATGTGTCTTTGGAGCTAGATGCTTTGGCTTTTCAGCCTCATTATTTCATGGCCAACCTTGCACACAATAATAAGTTAATTCTCAATGCGGGCACCTATGATTTAAAGTTAAAAGAAAAAAAAGCAGGATCTAAAGTAAGTCATTTCAAAATTAGGTCCAGTAAATAGTGAAAGAGCAGGAATAAGTAAGTGGGGGAAAAGGGCAGTCTGACCAAGTAAGAGAGACCGCCTTGGATGTAGGGCCGAGCAAGCGTTCCTTTGAGTGCTAACACCTGAAACAGAATCTGAGGCGGGGCGGAAACCAGTTGTAGCTGTCCATCAGGCAAGACTGCAGGAATGAGGGCACTTTTCTTGGTTCATTAGAATACGCTGATGTTATACACATGTGAGAAAGCAGGAGTGCCAGTGAGTGGGTTACAGAATAGGATATACAGAAGAGAAAACAGACATTGCAGGAGTCTTTATACTTCCTGCAAAATGATAAGGTCTGGAAAATAGATATTAAAATTGGAAAGAATGAGACCTTTTCTTTTAAAATTAAGAAAAAGTCACTTTAAAAATCAGATATTGAGGGTCTCCTGGGTGCTGTGGTTGGTTAAGCCACCAACTCTTGGTTTCTGCTCAGGTCGTGATCTCAGGGTTATGAGATACATCTCCATGTGGGGCTTCATGCTCAGTTGGGAGTCTGCTCCAGATTCTCTCCCCCTCTCCTTTTGCCCCTCCTGCTTGTGCTCTCTCTCTCTCTCTAAAATAAGCAAGTAAATCTTTTAAAAAATCAGATATTGAACACGAAGAAGCAAAACATTCCCAGGGACAAATGGGAATAGTAAATACTGAATTCTGACATGTAACGAACAAAGAGAAGGAAGCTAAGGTTTAGTGAAAATCAAGCCAATCTTGTCTGCTAACAATTGAAGATGACCCATTCTTACTCAGGTGATCTGTTGTTCAGTTGCAGGCAGGTTGCCTCATTTAATCTTGCCAACTACCTTGTGAAATAGTAATTTCTTCATCTTGCAGGTAAGAATACCAAGGTTTATAAATTAAATGGCTTACCCAACTTGCTTATTATGTAGAAGAATAAGGACTGAAACTGACATTTTGACTTCAAGCCCACTTTCCTTTCCATTTAAATATATCCTCCTCAGAGTTAAAATACCTTTGAAACTCTATAATAAAGATCCCCAGGGGCACCTGGGTGGCTCAGTTGGTTAAGTGTCTGCCCTCAGCTCAGGTCATGATCCCAGGGTCCTGAAATGGAGCCCCAAGTCGGGCTCCCTGACCTCTTCTCCCTCTCCCTCTGCCTGCCACTCTGCTACTTGTGTTCTCTCTAAATCTCTCTGTCAAATAAATAGTTAAAAATCTTTTTAGGGGCACCTGGGTGACTCAGTCATTAAGCGTCTGCCCCGGCTCAGGTCATGATCCCAGGGTCCTGGGATCGAGTCCCGCATCGGGCTCCCTGCTCAGCGGGAAGCCTGCTTCTCCCTCTCCCACTCCCCCTGCCTGTGTTCCCTCTCTCACTGTCTCTCTCTGCGTATCAAATAAATAAATAAATAAAATATTTTTTAAAAATATTTTTAAAAAATTAAAGTTAAAAATATTTTAAAAATTTAAAAGATTCCCAATCCTTAGAGCAAGGAGAAAGAAAATTGCACAATGGCTTTCCATTGTGAAGACCACAGTTCCAAAAACTGGAAACTCATTTAGGCTGAAAGAGTTGGAAAGAAGGGAATATCTACATCCCTAGCAAAACTTAAATCCTTAGAAAAGTGCCAGTACAAATGGGCAAATTATAACTTCATGGGTTTCTGAGGTATTTGTGTTTTTTTCTTATTGTAAATGATCTTGGTATAAAGGTGTTGTTACTTATTTTTGGTAAAATGAATCTTTTCTCTAATTCTCTCTAGAAAAAAAAAGCAATAAATTAGGTGAGAACCACACTTAGTCTTCCTATTGAGTTCCAACAGTGGTATGTGGGCTCTAGCTTCATCCTTGTACAATTAATTGCCTTATATTTTGTCAGCATAGAGTTGAATGTTTTCACTACACTGATTTTTTTAGGAGTGTAATGTTCTTCCCTTTTTGAAAGCAGCTGTTTGCGAAAACCAGGAACATCACACCCAGTTATTTGCTGAAAACCTCAGTCTTTTATTCCATAATAAGAATTGAGTACAAAATGTACACAACACAGATTCCCCCCCCATGTGTTTACTATTAAATCCTTACATCCAAGAAATTTAAGATTTTACCCACAGACTTAGATTTTAGGGAAGCAAGTGGACAAGTATACCAATATAAATACTCAGAATTATTTAGCATAGTGTGATTTTGAAACAAGCATGTTTCCAGTAAGAGAAGAAAGTTGTCAGCAAAATTTAGGACATCTAAGGATGCCTGGATGGCTTAGTCAGTTAAGCATCCGACTTGATTTTGGCTCAGGTCATGATTTCAGGGTTGTGGGATTGAGCCCTGTGTTAGGCTCTGTGCTGAGTATCGAGCCTGCTTGAGATTCTCTCTCCTCTCTCTGCCTGTCCCCACTCACACTCTCTTAAAAAAAAAAATCCATTCAGTGGAATACTATGCAGTTGTTAAGAATAATATGGCATTTTGGGGGGGCACCTAGGTGACTCAGTCATTAGGCGGCTGCCTTCGGCTCAGGTCATGATCCCAGGGTCCAGGGATCGAGCCCCATATTGGGCTCCCCGTTTGGCAGGAAGCCTGCTTCTCCCTCTCCCACTCACCTTGCTTGTGCTCCTTCTCTGTCAAATAAATAAAATCTTAAAAAAATATATGGCACATTTTTATGTATGGACTTGTAAAAACCATGCCATTTTATGAGTGAGACAATCAGGATGCAGAACATTATAGTATGATTACATTTTACGAATGTCTGAAAATATTTGCACAGACACATCCATGCACATACTAAAAGTTCTAAAGTAATCAAACAAAAATTGAACTGTACTTTATTTGTAACTGGTATATATTTTATTTGTATATTAAAAGTAAAAGAGTATCTTTTTAAAATAGTATGTGGCTCCCTAATTTATTTATCTCTTCAGTCACTTACTTAGGAAATATTTACTGATCATCCTGTAGAGGCTAGTCTCTGAGATAAATGGTATGAATTCATAGATGAAAAAAGTGCCATAAAAAGAAAATCAACAATTAGAACAGAGGGTGGCTTAGATTTGGATGGCCAGTGTAGAAGGGTACTTAAAGAGCACTGTTAAGCATCCCTTAACATCAACGGGGTCAAGAAAACTCTGTCCTCTGCTAAATCTGAAACTGCTTCAATAGTAGTCATGAAGATAAAGGACCCTGCTTGGGATTCTCTCTCTCTTCCTCTCCCTCTCCCCCTCCCCCACCTCACATGCTCATTCTCTCTCTCTCTTAGGGAAAAATGTTGATAAAAAGCAAAAATGTGATTGATATGTCATTAGAAGATAGGTCAATACCATATGATTTCATTCATATGTGGCATTTAAGAAACAAAGCAAATAAGCAAAGGAAAAAAGAGAGTGAGAGAGCAGCAAACCAAGAAACAGACTCTTACCTACAGAGAACAAACTGGTGGTTACCAGAGGGCAGGTGGTTGGGAGGATGGGTGAAACAGGTGATGGGGATGAAGGAGGGCACTCATTGTCAAGAGCACTGGATGCCCTATGGAAGTGTGGAATGACTATATTATACACTTGAAACTAATATTACAATGTATGTGAACTAACTGGAATTTAAATAAAAACTTTTTAAAAAGGAAAAAAAAAGTAATAGAAAGCTTAAAAAGACTTTATGTTGAACAAAAGTAAATCATTGTAATTATTCGTGACAGCTTTTTTGATCAAGATAAATGACATCATTATGTTCACTACCAAATAAAGAATTTGACTTAGATGTTAGAAAAGACTTGTTAGAGAACCAGGATGAATGGCCATTTAGGAAATGTGCCAATGAACTGCTGTGTAAGTCTGAATGGAGTATTTCTTGGAGCTGGTTCTGATTCAGATTCAAACTCAGTTCTAATTCTTTGTGCATAGCTAACTCCATAAATGAAATTAAAAGAACAATCTGAAATAGGCATTATGATCTTTCAGTGGAGCTCTTCTAATCTATTACAGCATGTAAATAGGGGAAAGCCATGGATTATGCATATGGACCCTAAGTTTTCACTGTCACATGAAAGCAGGCATGTTGATGGCAACACCACACTTTTTCAGTTCTTTTGGTCAAAATTCTTGGGGTCATAATTGATTCCTCCCTTTCTTTCATATTGCATATTGAATTCTTTGGGAAACCCTATTTGTATTATTTTATTTTTCTAAGACTTATTTATTTATTTTAGAAAGAGAGAAAGAGAGAGAGAGAGAGAGCATGAACAGGGGAGGGATAGAGGGAGAGAATCTTCAAGAAGACTCCCAGCTGAGCACAGAGCCCATCATGGAGCTTGATCCCACAAACCATGAGATCACAACCTGAGCCAAAACCAAGAGTTGGATGTCTAACTGAGTGAGATATCCAGGAGCCCCTATTTTAAAGTATCACTTTAAAAATAGGTATACATCTGTTACAATCATCCTGGTCAGAGTCCCCATCATCTCATGACTATCCTGCCTTAGCCTCCTAACTCCCTTCACCTGTCTCAAGTATCTATTCTCAACTAGGTGACCAGGGTAAATCTTTTAATTCTAAGTCATATGATGACATTCATTTATTCAAAATTCTCCAAGGGTCCCCATCTCACTCAGAGTAAGACCCAAAGCATTTACAGTAGTCTATAGAAGGCTAACCATCTCCCACCACTGCCACCACTCTCCTTACCTCTCTGAATTGACTTTGACCCTTTCCCTACTTTTTAATCTCCTCCCATATTGACTATGCTGCTGTCCCTCAAGTACACCAAGTGTAGTCCTGTCTTGGGACAGTTGCACCTAGTGGTTTCCTTTGTTTACATTAAATTCCTTCACCTTCTTCAAATCTCAGCTGACCTTCTTAGTAAGTCTTTCCCATAATAATTCAAAAAAAATAATTCCTTCTCATATCTCCACTGTTGTATTTATTTTTCTTTTTGTCTATAAAATTTTTACTTTCTTACAATACAATATTATTTATTTATTTGGCCTATTTTTTTCCTGGGTATCAGTCTTTCCCCTTTCCAACAAGCCACATCTGGATATATGCTCTATATGAATAGGGAATTCATTCTCTGATATATTCCAAGTACTTAGTAAACCACTTATTACAATTTTTGAGTGGACTAATATGATCAAGTATGACTTTTTCTTAATCAGTTAGTGCCAGATATTGTAATTAGTATAATTCATTACAGTCTGCCCACTTCATTGAACAACTAATGCTATTTATTGATACTAACATTTGGTTGGGAGTGACAGGAAAAGCCATGTAGCACTGCACCTTAAACCACTTTTTATAACGGTTGAGACCTGATTTAGGACCAAGAATGTGATCTATCCTGGAGAATGTTCCATGTGCACTAGAGAAGAATGTGTATTCTGTTGCTTTGGGATGAAATGTTCTGAATATATCTGTGATGTCCATCTGGTCCAGTGTGTCATTTAAGGCCTTGATTTCCTTGTTGATCTTTTGCTTGGATGATCTGTCCATTTCAGTGAGGGGAGTGTTAAAGTCCCCTACTATTATTGTATTATTGTCGATGTGTTTCTTTGATTTTGTTATTAATTGGTTTATATAGTTGGCTGCTCCCACGTTAGGGGCAGAGATGTTTAAAATTGTTAGATCTTCTTGTTGGACAGTTCCTTTGAGTATGATATAATGTCCTTCCTCATCTCTTATTATAGTCTTTGGCTTAAAATCTAATTGATCTGATATAAGGATTGCCACTCCTGCTTTCTTCTGATGTCCATTAGCATGGTAAATTCTTTTCCACCCCCTCACTTTAAATCTGGAGGTGTCTTTGGGTTTAAGATGAGTTTCTTGTAGGCAACATATAGATGGGTTTTGTTTTTTTTATCCATTCTGATACCCTGTGTCTTTTGATTGGGGCATTTAGCCCATTAACATTCAGGGTAAGTATTGAGAGATATGAATTTAGTGCCATTGTATTGCCTGTAAGGTGACTGTTATTGTATATTGTCTCTGTTTCTGATCTACTACTTTGAGGGTCTCTCTTTGCTTAGAGGACGCCTTTCAATATTTCCTGTAGAGCTGGTTTGGTATTTGCAAATTCTTTCAGTTTTTGTTTGTCCTGGAAGCTTTTAATCTCTCCTTCTATTTTCAATGATAGCCTAGCTGGATATAGTATTCTTGGCTGCATGTTTTTCTCGTTTAGTACTCTGAATATATCATGCCAGCTCTTTCTGGCCTGCCAGGTCTCTGTGGATAGGTCTGCTGCCAAACTAATATTTTTACCATTGTACGTTACAGACTTCTTTTCCCGGGCTGCTTTCAGGATCTTCTCTTTGTCACTAAGACTTGTAAATTTTACTATTAGGTGACGGGGTGTGGACCTATTCTTATTTGTTTTGAGGGGGGTTCTCTGAACCTCCTGAATTTTGATGCTTGTTCCCTTTGCCATATTGGGGAAATTCTCTCCAATAATTCTCTCCAATATACCTTCTGCTCCCCTCTCTGTTTCCTCTTCTTCTGGAATCCCAATTATTCTAATGTTGTTTCTTTTTATGGTGTCACTTATCTCTCGAATTCTCCCCTCATGGTCCAGTAGCTGTTTGTCCCTCTTTTGCTCAGCTTCTTTATTCTCTGTCATTTGGTCTTCTATATCGCTAATTCTTTCTTCTGCCTCATTTATCCTAGCAGTGAGAGCCTCCATTTTTTATTGCACCTCATTAATAGCTTTTTTTATTTCAACTTGGTTAGATTTTAGTTCTTTTATTTCTCCAGAAAGGGCTTTTATATCTCCAGAGAGGGTTTCTCTAATATCTTCCATGCCTTTTTCGAGCCCGGCTAGAACCTTGAGAATCATCATTCTGAACTCTAGATCTGACATATTACCAATGTCTGTATTGATTAGGTCCCTAGCCTTTGGTACTGTCTCTTGTTCTTTTTTTTTTTTTTTGTGGTGAATTTTTTCCGCCTTGTCATTTTGTCCAGATAAGAGTATATGAAGGAGCAAGTTAAGTACTAAAAGGGTGGCAACAACCCCAGGAAAATATGCTTTATCCAAATCAGAAGAGATCCCAAATCATGAGGGGGGAGAAAGGGGATAAAAAGAGGTTCAGAAAGAAAATTTAAAAAAAGGAAACAATTAAAAAAAGAAAACCAATAAAGAAAAAATGTAAAAAGGAAAAAAATATATATATATTAGATAAACTAGTTAAAAAACTTAAAAAAGAAAAGGGTAAAAGTTAGAAAAATTTAGCAGAAGAAGAAAAAAAAAATTGAAAAAGAAAAAAAAATTAAATTAACTGGAAGGCTAAAGAATCATGGGGAGAAAGCCATGAGCTCCGTGCTTTGCTTTCTCCTCTTCTGGAATTCCGATGCTCTCCTTGGTATTGAAACTGCACTCCTTGGTAGGTGAACTTGGTCCTGGCTGGGTTTCTTGTTGATCTTCTGGGGGAGGGGCCTGTTGTAGTGATTCTCAAGTGTCTTTGCCCCAGGCGGAGTTGCAGCGCCCTTACCAGGGGCCGGGCTGAGTTCCTCAATAATATCTTCTACAACACAAAAAAGCCCAGATCATGTGTTGCTTTGGTCATCTGGTTAAGTAATGTCTACAGGTTTCTCCATTGTATAAATTTATGATTTTTCCTTTTGTGCTTAAGTAATTTATGGAAAAATACTTCAAGAATATGTAAATATTCTCTTCTCTCCACCACGCCCCTGACTACCGCCTGGTCTACTATCCAGTATTATTTTATATAGTTACCCTGTCTTTTTGGTCTTCTTTAATCTGAAAGAGTCCAGCAAGACTTCTTTGTCTTTGAATTTATTAACAGTTTTGAAAAGTGCATGGCAGTTATTTTAGAAAAGACCTCACAGTTCAGGTTTTTCTGATATTTAATAATTAACACCCAATTATGAATACATGCTATAATTTTTAAAGTCCAATCCATTTAATGGAGAAGCTCTTTCCAATAAAATTGTACTGTTTGTGTTTAACAATTATTTACCAGGATTTTATTATGATTATTTTGTCTTGTTTGTGCACTAATAAAAATTCTAATAACAATGAATTTGGAAGAATCAAAGTTAGACATTTAAAAAGTTCTCCTCGGTGCATTATATCTTGGATGAGGAATGTCAATTTTCCCCTATTGATGAGTCAACACTGATCTTGTGGTTAAGGCTTCTGTGTATTCTGGAATCAAGCAAATGTACTGGGAGACAGATTTTCCACTATAAGAGTAGAGAATTATAACTATGGAATGAGAGAAGTTAGAATGAATCCTGGACTGTTGGATTAGAAATGGAGAGATCCTGCATTGCATGGAGCACTGTGTGTTATATGTAAACAATGAATCTTGGAACACTACATCAAAAACTAGTGATGTTTTCCAAAGTGGCTCCACCAACTTGCATTCCCACCAACAGTGGAAGAGGGTTCCGCTTTCTCCACATCTTCTCCAACACACGTTGTTTCCTGTCTTGCTAATTTTGGCCATTCTAAGTGGTGTAACGTGGTATCTCAATGTGGTTTTGATTTGAATCTCCCTGATGGCTAGTGATGATGAACATTTTTTCATGTGTCTGATAGCCATTTGTATGTCTTCATTGGAGAAGTGTCTGTTCATATCTTCTGCCCATTTTTTGATATGATTGTCTGTTTTTTGTGTGTTGAGTTTGAGGAGTTCTCTATAGATCCTGGATATCAACCTTTTGTCTGTACCGTCATTTGCAAATATCTTCGCCCATTCTGTGGGTTGCCTCTTTGTTTTGTTGACTGTTTCCCTTGCTGTGCAGAAGGTTTTGATTTTGATGAAGTCCCAAAAGTTCATTTTTGCTTTTGTTTCCTTTGCCTTTGGAGATATATCTTGAAAGAAGTTGCTGTGGCTGATATCAAAGAGGTTACTGCCTATGTTCTCCTCTAGGATTCTGATGGATTCCTGTCTCACGTTGAGGTCTTTTATCCATTTCGAGTTTATCTTTGTGTATGGTGTAAGAGAATGGTCGAGTTTCATTCTTCTACCTATAGCTGTCCAGTTTTCCCAGCACCATTTATTGAAGAGACTGTCTTTTTTCCACTGTATCTTTTTTCCTGTTTTGTCAAAGATTATTTGCCCATAGAGTTGAGGGTCCATATCTGGGCTCTCTACTCTGTTCCACTGGTCTATGTGTCTGTTTTTATGCCAGTACCATGCTGTCTTGGTGATCACAGCTTTGTAGTAAAGCTTGAAATCAGGTAACATGATGCTGCCAGTTTTATTTTGTTTTTCAACATTTCCTTAGCAATTCGGGGTCTCTTCTGATTCCATACAAATTTTATGATTATTTGCTCCAGCTCTTTGAAAAATACTGGTGGAATTTAAGAAATTAAAAATAGAGCTTCCCTAGGACCCTGCCATTGCACTACTGGGTATTTACCCCAAAGACACAGATGTAGTGAAAAGAAGGGCCATCTGTACCCCAATGTTTATAGCAGCAACAGCCATGGTCGCCAAACTGTGGAAAGAACCAAGATGCCCTTCAACGGACGAATGGATAAGGAAGATGTGGTCCATATACACTATGGAGTATTATGCCTCCATCAGAAAGGATGAATACCCAACTTTTGTAGCAACATGGATGGGACTGGAAGAGATTATGCTGAGTGAAATAAGTCAAGCAGAGATAGTCAATTATCATATGGTTTCACTTATTTGTGGAGCATAACGAATAACATGGAGGACAAGGGGAGATGGAGAGGAGAAGGGAGTTGGGGGAAATTGGAAGGGGAGGTGAACCATGAGAGATTATGGACTCTGAAAAACAATCTGAGGGTCTTGAAGGGGTGGGGGTGGGAGGTTGGGGGAACAAGGTCGTAGGTATTAGGGAGGGCACGTATTGCATGGAGCACTGGGTGTGGTGCAAAAATAATGAATACTGTTATGCAGAAAAGAAATTTAAAAATACTAATGATGTACTGTATGGTGATTAACATAACAATAAAAATTTCATAAAAAAAGAAATTGAAAGATCAGTATAAATTCATAGTTTTTAAGAGAAAAATAAGACATGAGTATAGGGGAGCATGTCTGTGTATGTGTGTTTGTATGCATGTAAGTAGCTCTGAGTGCTTAGACAGCTTAAAAGCAGGGACATCCTAGAAGCAATAAGCTCACTGAGGGTTGAGATCTTGGTCTCTAAATACCATTCTCCACAAAAAGAACCTGGGCACTTTAGGTAAATTGTTGATTCCAGCCTAGAGGAGAAAAGTCTGTAATTTTTATAAACTTCCACTTACTATTTCATCTTAATTTTTTATCTAGATGACAAAAATTCCTGTGAATTTAGTTTTCATTACAATTTTTATTAGTGTAGAAATAACCAAAACAATGTAATTACATTGAATGGTTGGTGTATAATTATTAAACAAAAAATGCAATTTTATTAAAAATCTTCTCTTAATGAACAGAATTAGACTTTAAAAAATTATAGCATGTATTCATAATTAACATTATAAGTTACTGCAATCTACAGGATTCAGCATAAATTCTTTCATAATTTTTTACAGATTGAAGTACCGAGAAATCTTGTTCAGATAAATATGGAAATAAGAATGGAGAAAGTTTTGTTAATGCAATGCTATCTGATTTGTTGAATTTTTTGAGTTATGTACCCAAAATTATACAAGGAACTAGCATCAGTTATTATTAACAAGACTCAGCTAACCTCTCTTATTAATATCTCTTCAATTTTATTGAAATTGCGGCACCTGGGTGGCTTGGTCATTAAGCGTCTGCCTTTGGCTCAGGTCATGATCCCAGAGTCCTGGGATTGAACCCCACATTGGGCTTCCTGTTTGGTGGGAAACCTGCTTCTTCCTCTCCCATTCCTTCTGCTTGTGTTTCCTCTCTTGCTGTGTCTCTCTCTGTCAAATAAATGAATAAAATCTTCTAAAACAATTTTATTGAAAGCAAAGAAATGGAAATATTCTAACTTTCAAATGTATTTGTCATCTATAAGTAGAGTAATTTTCTTTTTGAACATATATCAGTATGTCATTTTGTGTTAGTTGACACACTGGGGTTTATAACACCCCAGGCAAGTGCCTTCAATAAAAAGAAAAAAAGATATATATCTTTCTTTTACAGAGAAAAGCAATTATGATGGGGGAGTTTGGAAAAGGGAAATTTTAGCCAGTTACATGTGAAAGTGGATCTAGACAATGATTCCCTTTATGCTATCTTTGTCAGCACAACCTTTGGAAATATCACAAAAGATACAGGTACTCAAGTCTGAAAACTACTGTATTTAATCTTATATAAGGTCCTTTTTTATTTCTAACATTTTATGAAATATAAACTTCAGGAAATTTGGCATAGCACAATATTTGCCAACCCCTGGTTAACAAGTCACTCGGGTTTGTTACAGTAGCAAAAAAGCTCACATGAGTAAATGCAGTAGCAGGATATTTCAATTCTGTTATTGAAAAAGTAAATTTTCTTAAACTATTTTACACTTTAAAAGGAATGGTTTGGAAGCCTTCAAGATTGGAGCAAAGGGCCTCTAATGGATTTGACCTGGCACATAGTTAACAATGATGAATTATGAATTCTTTGGAGATGGTCAAAATCATTCTAGGTACCAAAAATTTTAAATTATAACCGTTAGTGATTGGAAAATTTTAGCTATGGATTTGTGTAAGGATGACATAATCAGTCTCCTCTTTTTTTCTCTTAATGTTTCCATTTTTGTCCTGGTGATGGGAGGTGAAATTGGGAGCATGCATCACATGGAGCACTGGGTGTTATGCACAAATAATGAATCATGGAACACTATATCAAAAACTAATGATGTATTGTATGATGACTAACATAACATAATAAAATAAAATAAATAGCAAAGTAAGATAAATAAATAAATATTCTTTATGCATTAACAAAAGAAATTTTTAAAAATGTAGATACTGGGGTACCTGGGTGACTCAATGTGTTAAGCCTCTGCCTTCAGCTCAGGTCATGATCTCAGGGTCCTGGGACTGAGTCCTGCATTGGGCTCTCTGCTCAGCAGGGAGCCTGACTCCCCCCCCCCCCCCGCCGCCGCCTGCCTCTCTGCCTACTTGTGATCTCTCTCTCCATCAAATAAATAAAAAAAAATCTTTTAAAAAAAAGTAGATACTGGCCAAAGGATTTTATTTGTATAAATGTTTGTCAAGATCCAAAGCTCAAGAGGCATTCATATTGGAAAGGAAGAAGTAAAACTTCTATGTCACTATTTGCAGATGACATACTACTGTATATAGAGAACACCCTCAATCACCAAAAAGCCAGTAGAACTAAAAAATGATCTCAGTAAAGTCACGGGATATGAATTAACATACAGATATGCAGAAGTAAACAAGAGTGACATATATTTGTATCTTTTATATTGAATGAACAAAAAAAATCAGCCTTATGTTATGAAGGATTATTGGGTAAGACAAGGAGTATCAACGTGAAGGAACAGTATCCTGAGAAGTTAGATATTTTGTCATCCTCAGTACGTTTCCACATGTTGTGGCCTTTATGAGCTATGAACAAACAAACATGGAAGAGAGCATGATGGCATCAAATTATAATAGGAAGAGATGAAATGATGCTTGGTGAGAGTAGTGAGGCTTGTAGAACATTAAAAATTTTACATTGTAATTAAAATCTATATGGCAGGAAGTAAATAATGTAATTGATAGCATAGAAAAATAAATTTATAAGAGGAAGCTAAATCTGAGAAACTCTAGTAGATGAATGAGGAGAAGGACAAAAATGGTCTATAGAGGATGGAGAGTAGAAATACAACCTAGGAAATAGAGGTCTTTCTAAGTATCAACCACAATAGATGAGATAAAGAAAATATGTATCAAATATATAATTGGAGTAACAAATGTTTTTAAAGAGAGAAAGATAATGAAATATGTAGATTAAAATGGATCACTGTATTTTAGGAAATAAATAATAAAAAGAGAATCATACATACTATTTCAGCAACACGTTTTAACTATGAGGGGAAGGATAGGTAACCTATACACTAAAGGAACAGAACAACACTGACCCCAGACTTATTTTCTGCAACAGGTGACAATGGATATAGAATAATATACTGTTAAAATATTTATGACCCAATAATTCTACTCAACTCATCTGTCATGTGCAATGACAGCAGAATGTTTTAGTTATTTAATGCATTAAGAAATGTATACTCACACACAATGCCCAAAATTATTTCAGAAATAAACAACAAAAGTGACTAATTAAGAAAGATATGGGAAAGCAGAACAGGAGGAAAGCAAGGGGAGACAGAATAATATGTGTGTCAGCAGGACTACTGGGTAAGTCCTTCTGGAATCAGCAAAACTAAGCGTGAGAGGAAATGCTGAGTTTATTACTTAGGAGAATTTGTGGTTGAATTTTTCACCTCATGCCATGCTCTTCTTCCTTCCACAGTCCTCCTTCCCTGGCTACTGTCTCTAGGGTTAGCAAGGGAAGGAGAAAGTAAGCCTGAAGAGGAAGTAAATTTGGAAGGAATGAGGAAATGTAGTCAATGTGAGGACTATGACCTCTTCCTAAAGAGGGAAAGGAAGTAAAAGTGGGCAACTCTGAATGACAGCAACCAAAATGAGGGTTACAATGTGTTCACAAAGGCTCATATGATTTGGAAAGCTATGACTTTGGGTTAAAGGACTGTTAATTTTCCATGTCAGTTTTCACTCTTAAGACTATGTTGTGGAACACTATTCATCTGACCCAGACTTGAACATACTGGTCCTTACCCAGACATGGTGGGCAGAAAAGGGATTGTAGCAAGAGTTGTGCAGGACATAGAGCCAAGAGTAAGACCTTCAGGCTGTTCTAAGTTCTGAAGACATTATGGTGCTATTTCATATACATACTTCAAAATAAAATTTCAAACTAGAGTAAGGAAGCCCGACAAGATCCTAGATTATTCCCCAATTACTACTTCAATGATTTGTTCTATATTTAGAAAAATTTCCTCTGATTGCATTAGTTTGAGGGTACCCTAAGCACATGCTTAGTCTTTCTGTTAGGTAAGATTTTACTGGGATTGTAGTCTAAATACTTTGTGTGTGTCTCTGTGTGCGTGCGTGTGTGTGTGTGTGTGTGTGTACCTTTATCTCTCTTGATTCCTATCAATGAAATTCACACATCCTTATCCAGCAAATCCCTGTGGCTTCTTACCTTTCTCCTCTGTAGGATTTCCTTGTTATTCTTCTAGGGTCTTTTTATTCTTTTATGTTCTCATTTGATGCATCCTTTCCTCTTATGTACTTCCCACAATCTCTTTCTTTCAAATAGACCAGATTCCTGTTAGTTCATAACACATCTTCAATTAGTTTATTCAGCTTGCTTACCTCTTTCTTTACTCTTCTAGACCTACAAAAACTTGATTTACCAGAAAGGGTAACTCCTTTCCTTCCTCCTCTCTCTCTAGCCTTAGACTGTCTCTAGCCTTAGACTGTTCCATATCCATGTCTCAATGAGAGAGATGACAGTGAGTTGACCTTATCCCATATTGATGCCCCTCCATATTATTTCTGCCTTGTATAAATGCTGTTAAGGTTAAATGAGGCAATTATTATAAAGTGCTTACCACACTGACTGAGACAAATTAGATGAACATCAAAGTGTAGCTTTGGTTTGAAACACCTGAATGGCTTAGTTGATTAAGCCTCTGCCTTTGGCTCAGGTCATGATCCTAGGGTCCTGAGATCAAGTGCCACATAGGGTTCCTTGCTTGGTGAGGAGTCTGCTTCTCCCCCTGCCTGTCTCTCCCCCTGCTTGTGCTCTCTTTCTCTCTCTTACAAATAAGTAAATAAAGTCTTTTCTGAAAAAAATAAAAGTGTAGCTTTGGTTGTGTGCCACAGAATGAGTTGGGATAGACTGGGCTGAATATGAGCATTTCAGGCCACTGATTCTCATCCCAATTTTGTCTTATTCCCACTGTATACATTGGGTTTAAGGCTCTATGGTAAAATTATAAAAAAAGAAAAATGTTACTTCTCTAGGGGAAGGGCTTAAAACTCACTTTTGCAACATCGATTATGAAAAAAATAGTCCAACCATTTAAAAAATTTGAATGTTTTCTTCCTCACTTTCTTCTTTACCTTGTTGCATATTTGGTGTCTAAAATAAAAATTTGAGGATCATATTGTTATTGCTGTTATGATCACTAATTTTTCTTTAGGTTTTCCATTTCTATTTCAAGGATTATTTATTACATTCACATAGTGTCATAACCCTAGTTAAAGCAATTCTTCAGACTTAATTCCCATGTTTAGTTGGTTTTATTGCTTCTAATAACCCCTTTAATATTTTTCCTAAATTCTTTCAACTTTTTTCTTTTTTATTGTGGCAAAATATATATAACATGAGATGTCCCATTTTAATGACTTTTTAAGGGTATAAAATTCAGTGCACAATTCAGTTAAGTGTCTCACAGTGTTATGTAAGCATCATCTTTATTTCAAAAAACTTTTCTTCATTCCAAACAGAAACTCTGCCCTATTTGAGCCATGGCTCCCAGCACCCTGCTGCCCAAGTCACTTGTAACTTCCATTCTGCTTTCTATCTCTGCGAATTTGTGTAGTCCAGGTACCTCATATAAGTGAAATCATGCAATATTGTTCATTTATTTTTGGCCTATTTCACTTAGCATGATGATTTCAAGGCTCATCCATATCACAACTTCCTTTTTGTGACTGAATAATATTCCACTGTATCTATATACCACAGTATTTTGACATACATGTTTTTTAATTTGGCATTTGGATTGACAATGTATATCACTTGGTTTAACTTTACCTATACTTAACTTAAAGACATCATATTCTCTTACTTCTATGTCAAATTTGGATTTTCATGTGCCAATCAAAGAGTTTGAGGTATTCCATTATTTTGTTCCCCACTAAGTTTACATTTCATCTTGTTTCCACCATCTTTGGCTATAGCTTTGTTTGTACACTTATTTGAACATTTTAAAACAGATTCCTTTTTTTGCATTTAAATGTGTAGAAACTGGAACATATACTATTGTTAAGACATGTAGGTTTCATGAAATTATAAGGAAATACACACACTGATTATACTGAAATAATGACTCTTAAGCCTCAGTTGGATATTTATTGCAATTAAACCACTTGATTCTGTGTGTGAAAGAAAATAGATGATTTAAAGGGATTATTCCCCCTCTCCCCATTTTCCCTGTTCCTTCCTTGAGAATTCTCTTTAAATAAGATATGAGCCTTGGTGAAGTAATCTTCTTGCAACCATGAGGGCAAGGTCAAGAAAATAGCAGGAATTCAATTTAAATGTCCTAATGGTACTGAACCATTTCATAATTCTGGATTTGTCCATTTCTAGAGTTCCTATTATGTGTGAAAATTAAATGTCGTTATTAATTAAATAAAGTGAGACAGTAGGGTATAATGAAGATAAAGCCCACATTATTCCATTTCCCCATCACTGTATGTGCAGTATCTAGCAATGGTAGATAGCAAACAAATATTTCTTGATAGAATAAATAGGCACAAAATGCTTAACATGTATTATAAAAGAGTCTGTCAAACAGGTAAAAGGTAATTATGAATTTATGAACCTATAACATGTAAACTTCACATTGAAGTTTCATAATTATTTTTTAAAAGTACATTGTGTAGGGCACATCCCAGTTTATGGTCTGATATATAAGAAGCTTAGAAGATATCACCCTTGTCCTTACAATAAGAAAAAAATCAACAAATCAACAACTCTTCTTAAAAGTCATCAGAGAATTGAAGTCACAGGGCAAATTTCTGTCCCCCAAACGAGAGAGTCTGACAGACAGTTACAGAGAATCACAGCTTACCAGAAGCAGAAGTCCAGAATCAAAAGCCAACAGTTGAAGCTGATATTAGCAGAAACACTTTAAACTGTTATCGATGAAATGCTCAAAGCTCAGTATGGACTAGTTTGAGAGTTAAAAAAAAATCTGAGAATCACGTTTTAAAGGAGCTTTCTTGAACTTAAACTTAAGGACCCCTGTAGGAATCTTACTTTAAAGATCAAAGAAAAATCGTCTTGTGATCATGACAAGGGGAGGGGAAAAGTAACCATTTTGAAATATGCACAGAACTCTCTATTGTCATTCACAAAGCCTGCTCTTTGAGAAGAACTATTTTAACTCAAGCCTATCTACTAGAGTTTTATTGAAGACCAAGTTGGTGGGGTGCCTGAGTGGCTCAGTGGGTTAAGCCTCTGCATTCGGCTCAGGTTATGATCTTAGGGTCCTGGGATGGAGCCCTGCATGGGACTCTCTGCTCAGCGGGGAGCCTGCTTTCCCCCCACTGCCTGCTGCCCTGCCTGCTTGTGATCTCTCTCTCTCTGTGTCAAATTAAAAAAAAAAAAAAAAAGAAAAAGAAAAAGAAAAAAAAAATACCAAGTGGACTAAGTAAAAAGAAATATTCAACTCTAGCTCCCTTTGTCTTCGATGCTGGGAAAGGGAAATACCAACTCAAGCTAACTAAAACACTAAGACCTAGTCATAGGACTGTAGAATGCTTCCCTTCTCCCCACACCTCACCAGCACATCAGTAGGGCTCCTGTAGAATAATTGGGGATTACAGCTAAAATAATTGTAACCCTCAGAAGCCTGGATGGCAAAAGCAGTTAAGAGTCCAACTCTCAGTTTCAGCTCAGGTCATGATCTCAGGGTCATGAGATGGAGCCCCACATCAGGCTACATGCTCAGCACAGAATCTTCTTAAGACTCCCCCTTTCCCTTTGCCCCTCCCTACCACTATTTCACTAGAAACAAAGAAATATATCTTTGAAAAAAGCAAACAACTGCAAGTCTCACAACTTAGTTTAGAAGTTTCTAAGAAAATCCAAAAGCAACAGGGAAGACAATGATAAGGACACTAGGGGAAATCTTAGCCTCCAATACTATAGCAAACAGTAAACACGGCATAACACCTAGCCAGATAAACTTAAAGCTTCACCCTAAAGGTCTATCTACTTCAGTTTCTTTTTAGGGATACATCTTGTCAAGCTTTCAACAACAACAAAAATTACAAGTCAAATTAAAAAAGCAAAAAGTACAGTCTGAGAGACAAAGCCAGGCCTCAAGCCAGAGTCAGCTATGGCAGAAATTTCAGAATCATTAGACTGAGAATTAAAATAACTAGGAAAAAATGCAAAGGCTGTAATGAAAAAGTGGACAACATTAAGAATGGATGTGTAATATAAGACAAAAAGAATAATATAAGACACAAGATGGAAATTCTAAGAAAAACTCAGAAGGGACTGTTAGAAATAAAAAACACTGTAACAGAAATGAAAAATGCCTTTGGCGGGTTCATCAGCACCAGATATGGCCAAGGAAATAATCATTGAGCTTGAAAATATGTCAGTAAGAACTTCCAAAACTGAAAAAAAAGAAAAAATGGAACAAAAATTTTAAAATATCTAAATAAATGGAGATATATTTCATGTTCATGGATAGGTAAACTCAATATTATTAAGATATTGGTTCTTCAAAAATTGATCTATAAATTCAATGCAGTCCCAAATATCATCCCAGCAAGTAACTTTGTGAATATTAACTAACTGATTCTACAGTGTATATGAAAAAACCAAAAGATCCAGAATGGTCAGCACATAGTGAAGAAGAACAAAGTCAGAAATGTGCAACCTACCAAGACTGAGTTAAGAAGAAATAGACAATTTGAAAGACTGATAACAAATATAAAGGTTGACTCAGTAATCAAAAACCTCCCAATAACAACAAAAGCCAAGGACAAAAAGCAAAAACTCCACAGGTGAATTTGACCACATATTTAAAGAATTAATACAACTATGTCATAAACCATTCAAACTTCCAAACTCATTTTATAAGGCCAGAATCACCCTAATACAAAGACACTATAACAAAAAAAGACCACAGGGCAATATTTATAATGAACATATGTAAAAGCTCTCAACAAAATACGAACAAACAAATTCAACAGCACTTTGAAGGAATCATGACCTTGTAGAATTTATCCTTAGGCTACTAGGTTGTTTCAATATACGCAGATCAGTGTGTTACACCATAATAACAGAATAAAGGATAAGTATCACACAATCATCCTGCCAGATGCCAAAAATGCTTTTGACAAAATTTAACACCCTTTTGTGATAAAAACTCCCAGCAAATTTGATACAAAAAGTACTTACCTAAAACAATAAAGGCCATATAGAAAAAACCTATATCTAACATCATAGTCAATGATGAAAAGCTAAAAGCTATTAAGATCTGGAGTAAAACAAGGATAACCATTCTCACCACTTCAAATCAACACACAAAAATCAGTAGTTTTTTATTCACTGACAATGAACTGTCTGAAAAGAAATTTAAAAATTCAATTTACATTAATATCAAAAAGAACAAAATGCTTAGGAATAAACTTAACAAAGTTGGTGAAAGACATGTACACCCAGAGCCATAAAACTTTGATGAAAACAATTTAATCAGGTACAAATAGACTGCGGCTCACGTCTCTTGGAGCAATGGATCCCGGCTGGACAGGTCTCCTCTGCTGGTTGAAATGTGTATAATTTTATCTGCGTCAGTCATTCGTGATGGGCTGCCACTTTCTGCTTCCACTGACTATGAACAAGGCCCAGGCATGCAGGACTGCAGAAAACATTTTAAAACACTTTCAAAGAAACTTGCTCAGCTTCCTGATGGATGTACCCTGAAAACTGGACATTATAATATTCATTTTATTAGCTCTCTGGGAATGAGTTACATGATGTTGTGCCCTGAAAATTACCCAAATGCTCTGGTCTTCTCTTTCCTGGATGAGCTTCAGCAGGAGTTCACTACTACTTATAACATGATGAAGAGAAACCCTGCTGTCAGACCATACTGTTTCATTGAGCTTGATAACTTCATTCAGAGGACCAAGCAGCGCTATAATTATCCTGGTTCTCTTTCAACAGAGATAAATCTATCAGACATGCAGATGGAAATCAAACTGAGGCCTCTTTATCAAATTCTGTGTGTGAACTGGGGTCGGCCCATGGAGTTGCATCTGCATTTTCTATTGACTCTAAAGGTGCTGGTAAGATTTCTTCTGCTCACCTGCGACTGGAACCAGTGGCTCTGTCAGAGATTGTGGCATTTATCCTCAGTCTTATATGTAGCTCTGAATTTAATTCAAGGTTTTCATGCCATAGAAAAGTCTTTTGCAGAGTGATGGTGAAGATTTTAATTACATCATTGCATTTTTTCCTTGGAACAGCAGCCTGTCTTTCCCAGTGTTATTTACTTGCCTATTACCCTGGCTGGCCAAATGTCAAATCTTTTTTGACTTTTGGTTTAATCTGTCTGTGCAACATGTATCTCTATGAATGGCTCAACCTGTGGCAGCTTTTCTTTCACGTGACTGTGGGAGCGTTTGTCCCACACTGCAGATCTGACTAAGGCAAGCCCAGAGCAAGGCTCCTAATTATGTCTGACCCCATCCTTCAGACACACTGCCCTGGCATCTGGGGGAAAAGGAGGGAGCATATCCTAACTGCCACTGTGATGAAGAAACCATTCACTACAATCGAGAAGCTCTGCTTTCTTTCTCTCCAACTATCCTGTTTGTTTTAAATCAGCATATCATGCCTGGGAGCTTGCAGTTCCTGCTAGGCAAGCTCCTCACATTAGTCATGAGATTATTATTCAGAGGAGGAAGAGATGTCTCTCTCCTGGGCCATGACCATGGAAGAACAGTCAGAAGCCATTTGGAGACTTGGCCAGCGGTCCTGAATCCTTCTGAAGAGTTCAATCAAAAAATGTGTGTGGTACATGCTCTGAGGACCAAGTGGGGACTCTATAGCCTGGGTTCGACTTTGTGAGGCATAAGTATAGCCCAGACAAAAAGATGCCATGGAGTTTATGTTTAAAATAGCTTGCTAAATATCAGATTACTTGCACTCTTATAGTATCTTGGGTTTATGAAGTCTAGGATGGTGTAGAATTGGTTCTTTTTCCTGTTATATTTTTGCTTGAATCTTAACTCTGGAAATCACTTGATCTAGGAGAAGGCTTTTTTGAGCTTATCTCTAGAACATCACAGAACAAAGTAATGTGTTTCCTTTCTAGACCATATTTGTAGTTTCTTTCGAAATCACTTTTTAAAAAAGATTTTATTTATTTTATTTGACAGAAATCACAAGTAAGCAGAGAGGCAGGTAGAGAGAGAGAGGAGGAAGCCGACTCCCCGAGGAGCAGAGAGCCCAATGCAGGGCTCGATCCCAGGACCCTGAGATCATGACCTGAGCTTAAGGCAGAGGCTTTAACCCACTGAGCCTCCCAGGCACCCCTCAAAATCACTTTTTAGACATGTGATTTGTTAGATTATAGCCATTGTTCCCCAGACTTCAATCACTTGAGTATTAAATATACTATTATTTCTTAGTATTTACCTTTTAAATCTTAAAGTAGTTTAAAAACAAACTTATCTCTACTCCAAGAAGAAAACCAGCATCAATTTACCATGAATAACTACAAAATGAAACAAAAAATGTTATTAAATTCTAACTAGATACTAATGCCCCCTGAGGCTCTGAACCCAAGAAGTCTGCTCTTTGTTGCAGTGAGAGAGATCTTAGCCAACAACAAAATGGGGCTCTCTCTGTGGAA
Source organism: Lutra lutra (assembly GCF_902655055.1). NCBI lineage: Eukaryota > Metazoa > Chordata > Mammalia > Carnivora > Mustelidae > Lutra > Lutra lutra. Next base: position 43,244,107 of record NC_062285.1, read on the forward strand.
GTATCAGAAGGATAAAATTGTAAAGGGAATGGCATTTTCCCTGTGACTCTATATTATTTACTTCTGTGTTGTATACCACCCAAAGTCCCCTTGTGGGCCACCAGTGGTGTGAGTCCTCTCCTATGGAAACACTGACCTATACTAAGAGAACCGGGAGGTAACTTCTCCTGGCAGCTCATTCTATTTTGTGGCTTTGAAGAGTTCAGCACTTAGTATCTTAGAGACTTGTTTGCTTTTTGATAACATTATAAGGTTGTTCAAGCAGTTATGAATTAACAATATAGGAAGAACAGTGTGATACCACTAGCAAAGTCTGCAACTCTCCTGGTTTGAAAGTTACCTTCATTAATGATTTTCTTTTGTGTTTATTTTCTAATTTTTTAAAAGGTTTTATTTATTTATTTGACACACAGAGAGAGAGATCACAAGCAGGCAAAGAGACAGACAGAGAGATAGGGGGAAGCAGGCTCCCCACCCAGCAGAGAGCCCAATGTGGGGCTTGATCCCAGGACCCTGGATCATGACCTGAGCCAAAGGCAGAGGCTTAACCCACTGAGCCACCCAGGCACCCCTTCTTTTGTTTTTAAAGATAAGATTCCAAGCAAAGTATATATAAGGAACTAAAATTTTATATCCAGAAAATAGTGGGCCCATTACATATAATTCATCTTACTGGGTGTATTTACTAAGCATAATGGTCCAGAGGGGTAAAGTCATTGAACTACCATGTTTACCAGAACCCATATATGTAGGTATGTCTGCAACTGTAAAATCTTGCTTAACTAGGGGTGGGGGAATCAAGATGGCAGAGTAGCAGAATGAGATGACATCAGGTCGTAAGAGTTCAGCTAGATAGCTATCAAACCTTTCTGAACACCCACAAACCCAACAGGAGATTGAAGAGAAGAAGAGCAGAAATTCTAGAAACAAAATCCACCACTTTCTGAAAGGTAGGACATTTGGAGAAATGAATCCGAAGTGACAGGAAGATAGACCTTGGGGGGAGTGGCCGGCTCCCAGCAAGCTGTGGAGCAATGGAGCACAAAATTCAGACTTTTAAAAGTCTGCTCCACTGAGGGACATTGCTCCAAAGGCTAAGCGGAGGTCGAGACCTCACAGGGACAGTGTGGTCTCAGGTCCTGTAGGGCCACAGAAAGATCAGGGGTGTCTGAGTGTAACAGAGCTTCTGGGTATCAGAACTGAGAAGCCGGTGGCAGAAATGAACCAAGGAGTGAGCTCTCAGCTCAGGGTTACCTTAAACTGTGATCCGTGGCACAGTTGGACCACTGTTCTTTGAGCAGGGCCCCCACAAGTGGTAGATCCAGGGAGACTCACCTCCATTCACCAGAAGAGCAGAGCAGGAGGATCTGCCAGGTTTGGAGACTCCAAGCAGGGCTGTGTGCCAGAGACAGAAATGCTCGGTCACAGGCCGGGTGAGCTTGGAGCACGGCCGGAGACCAGGGAGACGGGACTGATTGAGTGCTTTTCTCTAAGGGCACACTGAGAAGTGGGGCAACAAGCTCTTGGCTCCTCTGTGTGGGAGATTGGGAGGCCGCCATTTTCATTCCCATCCTCCAGAGCTCTACGGAAAGCATTCAGGGAACAAAAGCTCCAGAGAGTGAACCTGAGCCGATTACTTAGCCCGGCCCCTGGCAGGGGTGGCACAATTCCGTCTCGGGCAAAAACATTTGAGAATCACTACACCACCCCCCTCCCGCAGAAGATCAGCAAGGACATCCAACCAAGACCAAGCTCACTGATCAAGGAGAACAGTGGAATTCCAGAGGAGGGGAAAGGAAAGCATGGAATTCGTGGCTTTCTCCCCATGATTCTTTAGTCTTGCAAAGTTAAATAATTTTTTAAAATTTTTTTCTTATTCTAATTTTTTTAACCTTTCTTCTTCTTTTAACATTTTTTTTAACTACTTTAACTTAACAATCCTCTCTAAAAAAATTTTTTTAAAGATTTTATTTATTTGGGCGCCTGGGTGGCTCAGTGGGTTAAGCCGCTGCCTTCGGCTCAGGTCATGATCTCAGAGTCCTGGGATCGAGCCCTGCATTGGGCTCTCTGCTCAGCAGGGAGCCTGCTTCCTCCTCTCTCTCTGCCTGCCTCTCTGCTGCTTGTGATCTCTCTGTCAAATAAATAAATAAAATCTTAAAAAAAAGATTTTATTTATTTGACAGACAGAGATCACAAGTAGGCAGAGAGGCAGGCAGAGAGAGAGAGAAGGGGAATCAGGCTCCCTGCTGAGCAGAGAGCCTGACGCAGGGCTCGATCCCAGGACCCTGAGACTATGACAGGAGCCAAAGGCAGAGGCTCAGCACACTGAGCCACCAGGTGTCCCTAAAATCTTTTTAAACCATTATTATAGTTATATTTTATCCTTCATTGTATTTATTTTTTGTATACATATAGGGTTTTTTCTTCTAAAAAATTTTGAGATACAATTTCGTCTAATAGATCAAAATATAAGCTAAATCTAGCACAGGGCTTTGTTCTAGTCTCCAGGCTGAGCAAATTCTCTCCACTTTCTTTTTCCAACCAACTTATTTTATCAATTCCTTTTTTAGAATTTTTGTTTGTTATTTAATTATTTATTATTTCTTTTCAGCGTAACAGTATTCATTGTTTTTGCACCACACCCAGTGCTCCATGCCATATGTGCCCTCCCAACACCCACCACCTGGTTCCCCCAACCTCCCATGCCCCACCCCTTCAAAACCCTCAGGTTGTTTTTCAGAGTCCATAGTCTCTCATGGTTCATCTCCCCTTCCAATTTCCCTCAACTCCCTTCTCCTCTCCATCTCCCCTTGTCCTCCATGTTATTTGTTATGCTCCACAAATAAGTGAAACCATATGATAATTGACTCTCTGCTTGACTGATTTCACTCAGCATAATCTCTCCCAGGCCCGTCCATGTTGCTACAAAAGTTGGGTATTCATCCTTTCTGATGAAGGCATAATACTCCATAGTGTATATGGGCCACATCTTCCTTATCCATTCGTCCGTTGAAGGGCATCTTGGTTCTTCCCACAGTTTGGTGACCGTGGCCATTGCTGCTATAAACATTGGGGTACAGATGGCCCTTCTTTTCACTACATCTGTATCTTTGGGGTAAATACCCAGTAGTGCAATGGCAGGGTCATAGGGAAGCTCTATTTTTAATTTCTTGAGGAATCTCCACAGTGTTCTCCAAAGTGGCTGCACCAACTTGCATTCCCACCAACAGTGGAAGAGGGTTCCCCTTTCTCCACATCCCCTCCAACACACGTTGTTTCCTGTCTTGCTAATTTTGGCCATTCTAACTGGTGTAAGGTGGTATCTCAATGTGGCTTTGATTTGAATCTCCCTGATGGCAAGTGATGATGAACATTTTTTATGTGTCTTAGATATTTAAAATTTTCTTCATTACAGTCATACTCCATCTCTTCATCATGTTTACTCTTATTTTTGTATATATATAAGTTTTTCTTTCTTTAAAATTTTGGGAGGTAGTTTCCTCTAAAAGACCAAAATGCACCCAAAATCAAGTGGGTGGCTCTGTTCTATTCACCAGTCATATATATATATATTTTTTTTTAATTTTTTTAAACTTCTTTTTACCCCTTTTCTTCTCCCCCCAATTTGGGGTCTCTTCTGATTTGGTTAGTGTACATTTTTCTGGGGTCTTTTCCACACTTTTAGTATTTTATTCTCTCATTCAGATACTCTTATCTGGATAAAATGACAAGGTGGAAAAACTCACCACAAAAAAAAAAAAAAAAAAAAAAAAAACCAGCAGGCAGTACCAAAGGCTAGAGACCTAATCAATACAGACATTGGTAATATGTCAGATCTAGAGTTCAGAATGATGATTCTCAAGGTGCTAGCTGGACTCAAAAAAGGCATGGAAGATATTAGAGAAATGCTATCTGGAGAAATAAAAGCACTTTTTGGAGAAATAAAAGAAATAAAATCTAACCAAGCTGGAATCAAAAAAGCTATTAATGAGGTGCAATCAAAAATGGAGGCTCTTACTGCTAAGATAAATGAGACAGAAGAGAGAATTACTGATATGGGGGGGGCCAAATGATGGAGAATAAAGAAGCTGAGCAAAAGAGAGACAAACAACTACTGGACCATAAAGGGAGAATTCGAGAGATAAGTGATACCATAAGATGAAACAATATTAGAATAATTAAGATTCCAGAAGAAGAATAAAGAGAGAGGGGAGGCAGAAGGTATATTGGAGAGAATTATTATAGAGAATTTCCCTAATATGGCAAAGGGAATAAGCATCAAAATCCAGAAGGCACAGAGAACCCCCCCTCCCCCCAAATCAGTAAAAATAGGTCCACACCCTGTCATCTAAGAGTAAAACTTACAAGTCTTAGTGACAAAAAGAAAATCCTGAAAGCAGCCTGGGACAAGAAGTCTGTAACATACAATGGTAAAAATATTAAATTAAAAAATATAAATATTTTTAAAAATAAAAAAAATCAGACTTATCCACAGAGACTTAGCATGCCAGAAAGAACTGGCATGATATATTCAGAGCACTAAATGAGAAAAACATGCCGCCAAGAATACTATATCCAGCTAGGCTATCATTGAAAATAGAAGGAGAGAAAAAGCTTCTAGGACAAATAAAAGCTAAAAGATTTTGTAAACACCAAATCAGCCCTACAGGAAATACTGAAAATGGTCCTCTAAGCAGAAAGAGAGCCTAAAAGAAGTCAACCAGAGAGGAACAGAGACAATATACAGTAACAGTCACCTTACAGGCAATACAGTGGCACTAAATTCATATCTGTCAATAGTTACCATGAGTGTAAAAGGGCTAAATGCCCCTGATACAGGGTATCAGAATGGATAAAAAAACAAAACCCATCAGTATGCTGTCTACAAGAAACTCATTTTAGACCCAAAGACACCTCCAGATTTAAAGTGAGGGGGTGGAAAACAATTTACCATGCTAATGGACATCAAAAGAAAGCTGAGGTGGCAACCCTTATATCAGATAAACTAGATTTTAAGCCAGACTATAATAAGAGATGAGGAAGGACACTATATCATACTCGAAGGGTCTGTCCAACAAGAAGATCTAACAATTTTAAATATCGATGCCCCTAACGTGGGAGCAGCCAACTATATAAACCAATTAATAACAAAATCAAAGAAACACATCAACAATAATACAATAATAGTAGGGGATTTTAACACTCCCCTCACTGAAATGGACAGATCATCCAAGCAAAAGATCAACAAGGAAATAAAGGCCTTAAATGACACACTGGACCAGATGGGCATCACAGATATTTTCAGAACATTCCATCCCAAAACAAAAAAATACACATTCTACTCTAGTGTACATGGAACATTCTCCAGGATAGATTACACCCTGGGTCACAAATTAGGTCTCAACCAGTATCAAAAGATTGGGATCATTCCCTGCATATTGTCAGACCACAATGCTCTGAAGCTAGAACTCAGTCACAAGAGGAAAGTTGGAAAGAACCCAAATACATGGACACTAAACAGCATCCTTCTAAAGAATGAATGGGTCAACCAGGAAATTAAAGGAGAATTAAAAAAAATTATGGAAACAAATGATAATGAAAACACAAATGTTCAAAAATCTGTGGGACACAGCAAAGGCAGTCCTGAGAGGAAAGTATATAATGATACAAGCCTTTCTCAAGAAACAAGAAAGATCTTAAGTACACGACCTCACCCTACACCTAAAGGAACTGGAGAAAGAACAGCAAAGAAAGCCTAAACCCAGCAGAAGAAGAGAAATCATAAAGATCAGAGCAGAAATCAATGAAATAGAAACCAAAAAACAATAGAACAAATCAACGAAACTAGGAGCTGGTCCTTGGAAAGGATTAACAAGATTGATAAACCCCTGGCCAGACTTATCAAAAAGAAAAGAGAAAGGACCCAAATAAATAAAATCATGAATGAAAGAGGAGAGATCACAACCAACACCAAAGAAATACAAACAATTATAAGAACATATTATGAGCAACTATACGCCAGCAAATTTAACAATCTGGAAGAAATGGATGCATTCCTAGAGACATATAAACTACCAAAACTGAACCAGGAAGAAAGAGAATACCTGAACAGACCCATAACCAGTAAGGAGATTGAAGCAGTTATCAAAAATCTACCAGCAAACAAGAGCCCAGGGCCAGAGGGCTTCCCAGGGGAATTCTACCAAATATTTAAAGAAGAATTAGAATAGAATAGAATTTGGTAGAAGAATTCTACCAAACATTTAAAGAAGAATATTCTCCTGAAACTGTTCCAAAAAATAAAAGTGGAAGGAAAACTTCCAAACTCATTTTATGAGGCCAGCATTACCCCATCAAAGACCCCATATAAAAGGAGAATTACAGACCAATATCCTTGATGAACACAGGTGCAAAAATTCTCACCAAAATACTAGCCAGTAGGATCCAACAGTACATTAAAAGGATTATCCACCACGACCAAGTGAGATTTATTCCTGGGCTCCAAGGTTGGTTCAACATCCGCATCAATCAATGTGATACAATACATTAATAAAAGAAAGGACAAGAACCATATGATACTCTCAATAGATGCTGAAAAAGCATTGGACATAGTACAGCATCCTTTCTTGATCAAAATTCTTCAAAGTGTAGGGATAGAGGATACATACCTCAATATCATTAAAGCCATTTATGAAAAACCCACAGCGAATATAATTCTCAACGGAGAGAAACAGAGCTTTTCTGATAAGGTCAGGAGCACAACAGGGCTGTCCACTATCACCATTGCTATTCAGCATGGTACTAAAAGTTATAGCCTCAGCAATCAGACAACAAAAAGAAATTAAAGGCATCCAAATCTGCAATGAAGAAGTTAAACTATCACTCTTTGCAGATGATATGATACTTTATGTGGAAAACCCAAAAGACTCCACTCCAAATCTGCCAGAACTTGTAAAGGAATTCATTAAAGTGTCAGGATATAAAATCAATGCACAGAAATCAGTTGCATTTTTATACACCAACAAGACAAAAGAAAGAAAAATTAAGGAGTCAATCCCATTTACAACTGCACCCAAAGCCATAAGATACCTAGAAATAAACCTAACCAAAGAGGCAAAGAATCTGCACTCAGAAAACTATAAAGTACTCATGAAAGAAATTGAGGAAGACAAAATGAAATGGAAAAACATTCCATGCTCATGGATTGGAAGAACAAATATTGTGAAAATGTCTATGCTTAAGCAATCTACACATTTAATGCAATCCGTAGTAAATTACCATCAACTTTTTTCAAAGAAATGGAACAAATAATCCTAAAATTTATATGGAACCAGAAAAGAACTCGAATAGCCAGAGGAATGTTGAAAAAGAAAGCCAGGGGCACCTGGGTGGCTCAGCGGGTTAAGCCTCTGCCTTCAGCTCAGGTCATGATCTTAGGGTCCTGGGATCGAGCCCCGCATCGGGCTCTCTGCTCAGCAGGGAGCCTGCTTCCTCCTCCCTCTCTGTCTGCCTCTCTGCCTACTTGTGATCTCTGTCTGTCAAATAAATAAATAAAATCTAAAGAAAAAGAAAGCCAAAGTTGGTGGCATCACAATACCAGACTTCAAGCTCTATTACAAACCTGTCATCTTCAAGACAGTTTGGTACTGGCTCAAAAAAAGACAGTCCTTTCAATAAATGGTGCTGGGAAAACTGGACAGCTATATGTAGAAGAATGAAACTCGACCATTCTCTTACACCATACACAAAGATAAACTTGAAATGGATAAAAGACCTCAACGTGAGACAGAAATCCATCAGAATCCTAGAGGAGAACATAGGTAGTAACCTTTTCGATATCAGCCACAGCAACTTCTTTCAAGATATGTCTCCAAAGGCAAAGGAAACAAAGCGAAAATGAACTTTTGGGACTTCATCAAAATCAAAAGCTTCTGCACAGCAAAGGAAATAGTCAAGAAAACAAAGAGGCAACCCACGGAATGGGAGAAGATATTTGCAAATGACAGTGCAGACAAAAGGCTGATATCCAGGATCTATAAAGAACTTCTCAAACTCAACACACACAAAACAGATAATCATGCCAAAAAATGGGCAGAAGACATGAACAGACACATCTCCAATGAAGACATACAAATGGCTATCAGACACATGAAAAAATGTTCATCATCACTAGCCATCAGGGAGATTCAAATCAAAACCACATTGAGATACCACGTTACACCACTTAGAATGGCCAAAATTAGCAAGACAGGAAACAACGTGTGTTGGAGAGGATGTGGAGAAAGGGGAACCCTCTTCCACTGTTGGTGGGAATGCAAGTTGGTGCAGCCACTTTGGAGAACACTGTGGAGATTCCTCAAGAAATTAAAAATAGAGCTTTCCCAGGGACGCCTGGGTGGCTCAGTGGGTTAAGCCGCTGCCTTCGGCTCAGGTCATGATCCCAGGTCCTGGGTTCGAGCCCCACATCGGGCTTTCTGCTCAGCAGGGAGCCTGCTTCCTCCTCTCTCTATGCCTGCCTCTCTGCCTACTTGTGATTTCTCTCTGTCAAATAAATAAATAAAATCTTTTAAAAAAATAGAGCTTCCCTAGGACCCTACCATTGCACTACTGGGTATTTACCCCAAAGATACAGATGTAGTAAAAAGAAGGGCCATCTGTACCCCAAGGTTATAGCAGCAATGGCCATGGTCACCAAACTGTGGAAAGAACCAAGATGCCCTTCAACGGACGAATGGATAAGGAAGATGTGGTCCATATACACTATGGAGTATTATGCCTTCATCAGAAAGGATGAATACCCAACTTTTGTAGCAACATGGACGGGCCTGGGAGAGATTATGCTGAGTGAAATCAGTCAAGCAGAGAGAGTCAATTATCATATGCTTTCACTTATTTGTGGAGCATAACAAATAACATGGAGGACAAGGGGAGATGGAGAGGAGAAGGGAGCTGAGGGAAATTGGAAGAGGAGGTGAACCATGAGAGATTATGGACTCTGAAAAACAACCTGAGGGTTTTGAAGGGGCAGGGGGTGGGAGGTTGGGGGAACCAGGTGGTGGGTATTGGGGAGGGCACATATGGCATGGAGCACTGGGTGTGGTGCATAAACAATGAATTCTCTTATTCTGAAAGAAATTAATTTAAAAAAAAACAAAGACACATAATCAATGGAACAGAATAGAGAGCCCAGAAATAGACCCTCAACTCTATGGTCAACTAATCTTTGACAAAGCAGGAAAGAATGTCCAACGGAAAAAAAGACAGTCTCTTCAACAAATGATGTTGGGAAAATTGGACAGCCACATGCAGAAAAATGAAACTGGATCATTTCCTTACACCACACTCAGAAATATACTCAAAATGGATGAAAGACCTCAATGTGAGACAGGAAAATCCTTGAGGAGAACACAGGCAGCAAATTCTTTGACCTCAGCCACAGCAACTTCTTCCTAGAAACATTGCCAAAGTCAAGGGAAACAAGGGCAAAAATGAGCTATTGGGACTTCATCAAGATCAAAAACTTTTGCACAGCAAAGGAAACAGTCAACAAAACCAAAAGACAACTGACAGAATGGAAGAAGATATTTGCAAACAACATATCACATAAAGAGCTAGTACCCAAAATCTATAAAGAACTTATCAAACTCAACACCCGAAGAACAAATAATCCAATCAAGAAATGGGGAGAGGACATGAACAGACATTTCTGCAAAGAAGATATCCAGATGGCCAACAGACACATGAAAAAGTGCTCCACATCACTGGAATCACGGAAATACAAATCAAAACCACAATGAGATACCACCTCACACCAGTCAGAATGGCTAAAATTAACAAGTCAGGAAACAAGACAGATGCTGGCGAGGATGCGGAGAAAGGGGAACCCTCCTACACTGTTGGTGGGAATGCAAGCTGGTACAGCCACTCTGTAAAACAGCATGGAGGTTCCTCAAAAGTTGAAATAGAACTTCCCTATGACCCAGCAATCACACTACTGGGTATTTACCCTAAAGTTACAAATGTAGTGATCCAAAGGGGCACGTGCACCCGAATGTGTATAGCAGCAATGCCCACAATAGCCAAACTATGGAAAGAACCCAGATGTCCATCAACAGATGAATGGATAAAGAAGAGGTGGTATATATATATACATTGGAATACTATGCAGCCATCAAAAGAAATGAAGTCTTGCAATTTGCAACGTCCTGGATGGAACTAGAGGGTTAAACTGAGTGAAATAAGTCAATCAGAGAAAGACAATTATCATATGATCTCCCTGATATGAGGAATTTGAGAGGCAAAGTGGGGGGTTTGGGTTTAGGGAAGGAAAAAATGAAACAAGTTGGGATCAGGAGGGAGACAAACCATAAGAGACTCTTAATCTCACAAAACAAACTGAGGGTTGCGGGGGGTGGAGGGTAATGGAGAGGGAGGTTGGGTTATGGACATTGGGGAGGGTATTGCTATGGTGAGTGCCATGAAGTGTGTAAGCCTGATGATTCACAGACCTGTACCCCTGGGGCTAATAATGCATTATGTGTTAATTTAAAAAATAAACAAACTTTAAAAAATGAAAAACTATATTACTTATTAAAAAAAATCTTGCTTAACTAGAAACTTTTTGCTGCATTCTCCTTTTAGGAGAGGCAAAAGGAAGACAATAAGCTTGTAATATTAGAGACTTATTTAAAACAGGATATTCTATTTCATTTTTCTGCCTCTAACAAAACTGCATAGAAATTATGTGTATTCTGAGAGCTACCCCAGGATATACCACATGATCCTAAATCAGCAAAATAAATTTGATTTATGTTTGGCATTTTGTAATTTTTTACTGAGCCAAGAAATTGAAGTGGTTCAGTTTAGAAAGATTTTTCTGAACTGATGGTTAAAACAAGAAGAGTTCTCTTATAAATAGATAGTTAACACATAAAATGGAGCATTCTGTGAATTTGTTATATATTGATATTTTATGGCTCTTTTAACCAGTTTGGTTCAGTACGGTTCTTCTTACTATCGAATTATTGAATTATAGTGTTTGGTGTTTGGATCATGCAGGAAGGACACTTTAAAACTCACCAGCTGTCTTTAAAGGCTTAATTTGTTTTTTGCTTTGTTTTGTTTTTTCACCGCTATTTTGGATAATGGGATGTTTACATCTTAATGTAAAAAATGAAAATAGGCAGGAACAATGTTTCATGTAAAAAAAAAAGGTACAAATATATGGAAAGATATTCTGTGTTCATGAATTAGAACTAGCACCATTAAAACGTCCATACTACCTAAAGTTATCTACAGAGTCAAAGTAACTGCTATTTGAACAACAAAATGTCAACAAAATCCTAAAGTTCATTTGGAACCAAAAATACTCCAAATAGCCGACCAATCTTGAAAAAGAAGAACAAAGCTGAAGGCATCATTCTTCCTGGTTTCAAAATATGTTAAATATACAATAATCAAAATGGTATGACACTGGCATAAAAATAGAGCAGTAGAACAGAATAAAGAGCACAGAAATAAATCAACACATTTACAGTCAACTGATCTTTGACAAGGATGCCAAGAATACATATGGAAAAAGGATAGTCTCTTCAACTAATGGTGTTGGGAAAACTAGACAACCACATGCAAAAGAATGAGATTGGACCTTTATATTACACCACTCTCAAAAATTTACTCAAAATGGGGGCACCTGAGTGGCTCAGTCAGTTAAGTGTCTGCCTTGGTTCAGGTCATGAGTTCAAGGTCCTGGGATGGAGCCCCATATTGGGCTCCCTACTCAGTGGGGAACCTACCTCTCCATCTCCCTCTGCCCCTCCTCTCCTGCCCAAGCTCTGTCAAATAAATAAATAAATAAAATCTTTTTTGAAAAATTAACTCAAAATGAATTAAAGATTTTAAACATAAGGCCAAACCATAAAAACTCCTGGAAGAAAGTAGAGGAAAAACTCTTCTTGACTTTGGCCTTGGCAATATGACCAAAAACAAACAAAAGCAAAAATGGACAAGTGGAATTATATCAAACTAAAAAGTTTCTGCACAAAATGAAAAAGCAACCTACAGAGTGGGAGAAAACATTTGCAAGGCATATATCTGATAAAAAGTTATATCCAAAATATATAAGGAAGTCCTACAACTCAAGAGATTTAAAATAGACAAAAGAACTGAATAGACATTTTTCCAAAGAAGACATAAAAGTGGCTGAGAGATAAATGAAAAGTTTCTCAACATTACTTATCATCAGAAAAATGCAAATGAGAAAACCACAATGATCAATTCACACCTGTTAGAATGGCTATTACCAAAAAACAAAAGATAAAAAGTGTTGATATGGAGGAAAGGGAACACTTGTGCACTGTTGGTGGGAATATAAATTGGTGCAGCCACTGTGGAAAACAATATAAAGTTTTCTCAAAAAACTGAGAATAGAATTACCATATGATCCATTATCTCACTTCTAGAAATCCACCCAAAAGAAATGAAGCAACCTAAATATCCATTGACAGATGAATGGATAAAGAAAATGTGGTATATTCATAGAGTGGAATATTATTCAGTCTAAATAAAGGAAATTCTATAGTAAATGATATTATGTTATATACTTAAAAGTTTGCTGAGGGTAAATGTTAAGTGTTCTTATCACAAGAAAATAAGAACAATAATAAATAAAGAGGACCAAGTAAAACTTTTGGAGGGAATGGTTATATTTACAGCATAAATTATAGTGATTTTATGGGTATATGGTGCAGTGCTTTTATGGATATGGACTTATTCCAAAATCATTAAGTTGTATATAGTAAATGTACAACTTTTTGTATGTCAGTTATACCTCAATAAAATGGCTTTTAAAAAGAAAAACAATAGATAAAGTTAATAGAACAAAAACTTGGTTCCTTGACCCTCCTACACTGTTGGTGGGAATGCAAGCTGGTGCAACCACTCTGGAAAACAGCATGGAGGTTCCTCAAAATGTTGAAAATAGAACTACCCTATGACCCTGCAATTGCACTGCTGGGTATTTACCCTAAAGATACAAACGTGGTGATCCGAAGGGGCACGTGCACCCGAATGTTTATAGCAGCAATGTCTACAATAGCCAAACTATGGAAAGAACCTAGATGTCCATCTACAGACGAATGGATAAAGAAGATGTGGTATATATACACAATGGAATACTATGCAGCCATCAAAAGAAATGAATCTTGCCATTTGCGACGACGTGGATGGAACTAGAGGGTATCATGCTTAGCGAAATAAGTCAATTGGAGAAAGACAACTATCATATGATCTCCCTGATATGAGGGAGAGGAGATGCAACATGGGGGGTTGAGGGGGTAGGAGAAGAGTAAATGAAACAAGATGGGATTGGGAGGGAGACAAACCATAAGTGACTCTTAATCTCACAAAACAAACTGAGGGTTGATGGGGGGAGGGGGTTGGGAGAGGGGAGTGGGGTTATGGATATTGGGGAGGGTATGTGCTATGGTGAGTGCTGTGAAGTGTGTAAACCTGGCGATTCGCAGACCTGTACCCCTGGGGACAAAAATATATGTTTATAAAGCTGTAAAAAAAAAAAAGAAAGAAAAAGAAAGGATGAATACCCAAGTTTTGTAGCAACATGGACGGGACTGGAAGAGATTATGCTGAGTGAAATAAGTCAAGCAGAGAGAGTCAATTATCATATGGTTTCACTTATTTGTGGAGCATAACAAATAGCATGGAGGACAAGGGGAGATGGAGAGGAGAAGGGAGTTGAGGGAAATTGGAAGGGGAGGTGAACCATGAGAGACTATGGACTCTGAAAAACGATCTGAGAATTTTGAAGGGGTGGGGGATGGGAAGTTGGGGGCACCAGGTGGTGGGTATTGTAGAGGGCACGGATTGCATGGAGCACTGGGTGTGGTGCAAAAATAATGAATACTGTTATGCTGAAAAAAAAATTTAAAAAAAAAGTATGCATTTAATTATAAAAAAAAAATTTGGTTCCTTGAGAATATCAACAAAATTAACAAAGGTTTAGCTAGACTAAAGAAAGAAGACTCAAATTACTAAAATTAGAAATGAAAGTAGGAATATTATCACTAAGACCTAAAAGGAATAAAACTAATTAAAATAGAATGCTATGAACAACTGTACTGTACCAAATTATATAGCCCAAATGAAAATAGACAAAATTCTAGAAACACATAAACTAACAAAACTGACTAAAAAATAAATAGAAAATCTGAATAGATTTATAAAAAATAAGAGATTTAATCAATAACCAAAACTTTCAGTAAATAAACAGCCAAGACCAGATGACATCACTGGTGAAGCCTATCAAACACTTAAAGAAGAATTAACACGATCTGCAGACTAACTTATAAGACTTTTATGAATATAAATGCAAAAAAACTTTTGTAAAATACTAGCAGATTGAATCTAATAGCATATTAAAAGTATTATACATTATGGCCAAGTGGTATTTATTCCAGGAATATAAGTGTGGTTCAAAACAAGAAAGTAAATTAATGTAATACATCACAACACTATATGATGTATTCCATTGATAGATTACATCTATGATTGTGTCAACAAATGCAGAAAAAGAATTTAATAAGATTTGCCACACTTTCATGATAAAAACAATCAAATATGAATAGAAGATAATGTCCTCACCTGACAGTGTGTATTTATAAAAATGCCACAGCTAACATTATACTCAGTGGTGAAAGAATGAAAGATTTCCCCATAAAATCAGAAACAAGCCAAAGATGTCTGCATTCACAACTTCTAGTCAACATTTTGCTGGAATTTCTAGCCAGAGCAATTATTCAATAAAAAAAGAAATGAAGGCATCTAATTCAGAAATGAAAAAGTAAAACTATCTCTATTTTCAGATAACATGATTTTATATATAGAAAATCATAATACACAGGGGAAAAAAACACCTCAATTTGAGCTAAGAAACAAATTTACAATGTTGCTGGATACAAAATCAGCACACTAAAATTAGACATACAGATGGCCAACAGATACCTGAACAGATACTTAACATTACTGATTATCAGGGAAACCCAAATCAAAATTACAATGAGATACCTCACACTTGTCAGAATGGCTAAAATAAGGAACACAAGAAACAACAGGTGTTGGCAAGGACGTGGAGAAAGAGGAACCCTCTTGCAGTGTTGGTAAGAATGCAAACTGGTGCAGTCACTTTGGAAAACAGTATGGAGTTTCCTCAAAAAAGTTGAAAATAGAGCTACCCTATGATCCAGCAATTGCACTACTATGTATTTACTCAAAGGATATAAAAATATTGATTTGAAGGGATACATGCATCCCAATGTTTATAGCAGCATTATCTACACTAACAGCCTAAATGTCCACTGACTGATGAATGGATAAAGAACTTGTGGTATATATAGAATAGAATATTACTCAGCCATAAAAAAATAAAATCCTGCCATTTGCAATAACATGGGTGGAGCTAGAGAATATTATGCTGAGATAGTTAAGTCAGTCAGAGAGAGACAAATACCATATGATTCTAGCGACATGTGGAATTTAAGAAACAAAACAAATGAGAAAAGGGGAGAAAAAGAGAGAGAGAGGCAAACCAAGAAACAGATTCTTAACTATAGAGAACAAACTGATGGTTACCAGAGGGGAGGGGAGGATCGGTAATAGGTGATGGAAATTAAGGGAGGGCACTTGCTGTGAATGGACACCAGTGGTGTCGGATGCGTTGAGTCACTATATTGTTTTTTTGTTTTGTTTTGTTTTTTAAGATTTTATTTATTTATTTGATAGACAGAGATCACAAGTAGGCAGAGAGGCAGGCAGAGAGAGAGAGGAAGGGAAGAAGGCTCCCTGCTGAGCAGAGAGCCCAATGCGGGGCTCAATCCCAGGACCCTGGGATCATGACCTGAGCTGAAGGCAGAGGCTTAACCCACTGAGCCACCCAGGCGCCCCGAGTCACTATATTGTACACCCAAAACTAATATTACACTGTATGTTAACTAGTTAGAATTTAAATAAAAATGTTTTTAAAAATCTGTTGAGTTTCTATACATTAATATTGAAAAAGTCTAAAAACAAAATTAAGAAAACAATCCCATTGACATAACATTGAAAGAATATTTCCTGGAGTCAGCCTACTATAGAAAGAGATCTATTAAGTTTGTCACTTAGCCCTATATTTAATAATTTTCTATACATTTTCTCTATCTCCTGAGAAAAATGAAAAAAAAAGCCATAAATAGGGTTCTTGTTTCTTCTTCTTAGTCTATTGAGGAACTTCACCAAACATCTATAATTGAAACAGTCTTCAAGGTCTTTGAAACTTACAATTGTAAAGAAATAAATATACCAGAGACTATCTTAAAATATATGGTAAGATAAAGGGATAAGTGGTTTGAGATGAGAACACAAAGAAACAATAGCTTACCATTATTGTTATTGACACAAATCCCCAGAATAAGGCAGTGATTGACCATGAGGGAATTAGGATATAAAATATTCATGCCAAAATGCAAGGATTATCTCCTTGTTTTTCACTGGGAAGTTTCTGTATTATTTTTAATAGCAGAAAAATGCTGCTGACCTCTATTTGAAGATGGGGAACTAAATAGACACTGTAGAACCTTCCCTTTTGCATCAAGACTTTCAGAATGACAAGGAAATTATTTTTTAAAAATCTATAATGGTGCTCAAATTAAGTGGAAACTCAATAGACCTAGATTGATATACAATTCTTGGGGCGAGATAACCTAAGAATAAATTAAATAAGGAAATCAATACCCAAAATGTATACTTAATAGCATATATATTACTACTGCAACATATGAGTGGTAGTTCCAAGAATGCTTCAAATTTAGCACAAGGAGAAATCCAAGGGCAAGTGGCAGGATAATCACATTCATATCCTAAAGTCAGGTTCACAGATAGTAACTCTAGGGTATCTAAAAGACTTAACATGAAAAATTATTGCAGCATCATGAAAGACAAAACTTCTGAAGAAAATAAATATTATGAGAAAGAGACAATAAACACAGCAAATTAAACACTTTATACCAAGGAAATACTTCAAGAAGGTATACAAGATATATAAAATAACTAAAAGTAAGATATTCAAAGAGACATTAAAGGATATTTAATTAATTTAAAAAACCATAGACCAAATAAAAATTTTCCTTGTTGAAACGGAAAACCCCTCAAAATAGTACTTGAAGGGCAAAACGAACACCTTAGAAAAAATATTCCTGACCTGGGAGACATAAATAGATAATTCTCCCCAAGTACAGTAGATAGGGAGATAACAATGATGAAGAATATAAAAATAAACATGAGAGATATCCATCTAATAGAATTTATAAAAATATTAAATGAGAGAACAGAAGATAAGCAGTTACAGTCATAAGGACAACAGATGAGAAATGTCCAGAATTTAGCAAAAACATAAATCCTCACTTAGCCTTCATAGCAGGAAGATAGATGACACTCAAAGGAAATAGAATCATATTGACAGCAGACTTTTCACCACTAACATTGGCAAGAAGGAAATTAGACAAAAATCATTGTTACCTTGACCATACAAGGAGTTCTTCGACATGACAACAAAACAGTCTGCTGGGATGCCTGGGTGGCTCTGTCAGTTAAGCATCTGCCTTTGGATCAGGTAATAATCTCGGGGTCCTGCTGGAGTCCCTCATTGGGCTCCCTGCTCAGCAGGGAGTCTGCTTGTCTCTCTCCCTCTGCCCCTCCACCCTGCTCATGCTCTCTCTCTCTCCCTTTCTCAAATAAATAAAGTCTTTTTAAAAAATAGTACAAAGTGCTAAGTTGGATCTCATAAAAATTAAAAACTTTAGTTCTTCAGAAGACACTGTTAAAGATTGAAAAACAATGATTTCTAGAAAATAATTGCACATCATATATCCAATAATAAACTTGTATCCAAGATACATAAAGAACTCTGATAACTCAATTAAAAAAAATTTAAAAGGGACAAAAAGATTTGGATAGCCACTTCCCCAAAGAAGATACAAATTTACAGATGGAAAATGAACACATGAAGACAGATTTGACATCATTAGTCAGAGAAATGCAAACCATGGTGAGGTATTAATACACACTGATAAGAGTGGCTAAAATTAAAAAAAAAAAAACTTGACAATGTCACATGTTGACAAGAATGAAGAGCAACTAGAAATCAGAGGCAAAATGGCACCACCATTTGAAAAATAATTTGACAGTTTCTTATAAACATAAACCATATGACCTAAAGATCTTACTTCTAGATATTTACTCAAATGAAAAGAAAATTTACTATTCACACAAAAGCCTGTGCATGACTGTTTATAGTGGCTTTACATGTAACTATCCCCAATGGAAAGAACCCAAATATCTTTCAAATGACTAATGAATAAACAAGCCATAGTACAACCATACAATGAAATACTATGCAGCAACAAAAAGGAACAACTAATTACACATGCTAATATATATGGATGAATCACAAATGTATCATGCCACATGAAAAGAAGTAAGACTCACAAGGTTGTATTTTGTATGAATCTACTTCCATGACATTCTGGGAAAGATAAAACCATAGAGACAGGAAACAGAAGGCATGGCAGAAGAGAAGTTAATTACCAAGGGCCATTTTTGTTGTGGTGAAACAGTTCTGTATCTTGATTTTGGTGGGGGTTATACAACTATAAGCTTTTATAAACACTTGCAGAACTATCCACTAGAAATGGAAGAATTTTACTGTATTTTGCCTTAGTACAGGTACTTTTTTAAAAAGTAAAACAAAGTTTTCAGTAAAAAAAGCATTTTCATGATATTGGAGTAAGTTGTTTCTTAAATAGGACATGCCCACCACTAACTTGAAAAGAAATAAACATAAATTTCCACAATCTGTCCATTGAATGATTCTATTAAGAGAATGGAAAGGCATCCCTCAGAGTGGGAAAAGATACTTATAATTCACATATCTATAAAGGACTCGTATCCAGAACACAAAAAGGACTCCTCTAATTCAAGAAAGAAAAGACACATAACTTACAAGAGAACAATGGACAAAAGACTTGGACAAGCACTTCACAAAAGACTACTCAAATAGCCAATGAGCATCATTGAGGGAAATGCAAATTAAATCCATATGCAATACAACTATGGACCTAAACATAGCAGCTAAAATGAAAAACACCTGACACTGCCAAGTGTTGGGGCATATACAAAGGAAACAGATCTCTCATGTTGGGGGAGTATGACTAATATATCAAAATATATGTACAAAATCATCATAATGGCACCACTTATAAAAGCCCCAACTTGAAAATCACCAACACTAAAATAAATCAATAAAACATGACATATTCAGATAGAGGAATACTCTACAGCAAAGAGAAGGAAAGAACCACAACTACAATCAATGATACTATAGGTGGATCTCACAAAACAATATATAAAACAAAAAATCCAGGTATCAAAGATTACATACTTCATGATTCATTTACATGCATTTCTAGAGCAAGCAAAATATATTGTTAGATATTCAGATGTTGGTTCCCAATGGAGAATGGTTCCTGAATGAATGTACAAATGGGGCTTCTGGGATGTTTGTACTGGCCTCTTCTTGATCTGAATGATAATTACTTGAGTGTATACATTCTGTGAAATTCATAGAATTGAACAATGGGAATTGTGTACGTGTGTATTTGATGTTAACATTACATTGAAAGTTCTATCTACCATTTGATAATGGTGTGTGCTTTTTGTATACATTATGCTTTAAAAATTAATTCAAGGTATACTAAAAATCTACCCAAGAAATGAGAAAAATAATTTAAAGTAACCTAAGAAGTTAGGAGGGGGTGCTGGGAATATTTCAGTCTGAATGCATCCCATCCCCTCTCCACTTTTGTTGTTGCTGTTATTATGTTTAGTTAGCCAACATATAGTACACCATTAGTTTTGATGTAGTGTTCAACAGTTCACTAATTGTGTATGACACCCAGTGCTCATCACAACACATGATCTCTTTAATACCCATTACCCAGTTACTCATCCCTCTCCCTTCTGTAATCCTCAGTTTGTTTCCCAGAGTCTCCCTCTACTTTTAATTTCAGTACATTCCCTTCTCCTGACAACCCAGCAGGTCTTCACAGGACAGATCAGGCTCTGTAATAATCCCCATAAAGAAAATTGATGCAAGTCTGTCACTTCTCCATGATAGTTTTTTCAGAAAGTCCCAGGGTAAGGATTAAGTATTATGTTTTCTATAGAATGCTTGGCTTTCCAGTAACTGTGACCCCACGGATGAAGAAAAGCTCTACTATCTGGCTTGTCTCTTGGGCTCCCAGAATCTGAAAAGGAGCGTTGTTGATTGGCTTTTCCAGAAGCAGACATTGAGACAGAATTGAGGGTGCAAATATTTGTTAAGGATTAATGTCTCTGAGAAGAAGCCAAGTGTCAGGGGTGTGAAAAACAAGATGGACTAAAGGAAGAAATTGAGCAATGATGCAGTTCCCCCAAAATCTCAGTCATCTTGGTAGGGAAGGCTGGAGCAACTGTGGACTGTTTGAGTATCGTAATAATTTGTTCTGAAAATGTTTTCATAGGAGGGATAGAGAATTACAGAAACCACAGGTCCCAATAAACTTATTGGAAGAATGCACTCTTCACGCCATCAGATTTTTTTAATTTTTAGTATTGAGGTATATATTCAATATCATTAATCACCAATGAAATGCAAATCAGATCAGTAATTAAAGGCAAGAATTACCTCATTCATTTTTCTATACTCAGAATTGTGTTTGATGCTCCAAATATCTGTGAAGCAATAAAAAGTTCAAATGAGCAGCAGAATATAATGCAAGTAAGAATTTTAAGCTGCTCTCCCATAAACGGCAATCCATGCCTCTTGCCTGGTTCATCAGAAACATATTTTGAAATTAGTAATGGGCTTAGGAAAGTTGGCCTCAGGAAGAGCCTAAAATGATACTGGTGAGTTCAGGTAATCCAGCAGATAATTACATCTCACAGAGAAATGATGAAGACTTACCTTTAAGCACTTACATGCAGATAACTGTGGGAGTTCTATGACAGTTGAAACTGTACTGTTGACACAGGTTGGTACACAGATTATAAAAAGAAGTAAATGCCACAGAGTTTATGATGAGAGCAAACAGGATAACTATACAGAGGATTTAATAAACTGTGGGAAGAGGTTGGGAAATGCAATGGGGTTGGGAAGAGAGATTGGTAAGGAAAAATGAGAAGTTAGCAAATGAAAGAACAGGAAATATTATTAAGTGGGTATATTTATTTATTTTGAATACTCTTTCTTTGGAGTTGTCCTCCCACCTAAGACCACTGAGTACCTTCACAGAGAGTACCTAATAAGAGAACAGCAGAGATTGTACAAAATACCTAAAACACAGCCTTTCCTTTCCCCTGATGCGACTTTGCTTTTGTCTTCTTAGATTCCAAGATGGCCAAGAGTACTAAATTTTGGGGTATGGCACCTATCATACTGAAGATGAGCAAAGACCCCACCAACTTCTACATAGGTCGAGCACTGTGGTTCAGCATTACTTTTTTTTATATTTCAGTTGTATATGTAGTGCAAAACACCTGGCTTCACCTGGATGTAGACTTCCAGTGCCATGGAAATATCTCCAAAACCTGTCTGGCAGAATGCTACGAGAATCACTTCACGAGGCCTGTATTAGGAGTTTGGTATGTGGTTGGCTTTGCCTTTTCCTCCATTTTTTTTGTGATGGAGTTTTTTGTCTCTCAGACTGTGCATAAGCAAACCAAGATATTTAAGAAGGCATCTTTGGAAAAGGAATCCCATGGCTCTGAGAGAAACGCAGACCACGTAGACACAAAGGAAGATGAGATTTTTGACTTATCCCGGGAGAAGCCCCTCCTGATAATGTATCTTGTCTACTTTCTCATTCAGTGGTCTGTACAGGTGATCTTCTTGGTCATTCTCATTCACTATCACCTACCACTGATTAAAAAACCCATTCAGTGCAGTACCCACATGTGTCATGGACCTTATGCATGCGTGCTGTTGGGGACACAGGAAAAGATGATGTCCATCATACTTCTGGCTACACTCTCAGTGGTTATCATGATGTTTTGTATTATGTTTTTCCTGTATACCATTAACACATACATAGTCATGGGACATAAATCGACCTGAGACATACAGAGGCTCTGTAAAATCCTGACAGTAGCCTTGATGATCAGCACTGATGACAAAACATGGAATGATGGCAGAGGAGGCCTGCAGCAGTCTGATACCAAAAAACAGACATTCTGGATCCTACTTTCACATTCCCAGAACATTCTTATCTTAGAAAAATAAACTCGGAGATGGGACAAGCCTGCTTTCTTCTCATCTGGGTAATCAACTCATTTCCCAAAGGAAAAATTGGAATAGGTTTCAGGGTATTTCAAAGGCAGGAATGTGAGGGCATTTTACTCTAGCAGTTTGATATCCTGTCTATGGTGAAATTTTAAGAACTATTCTTTTTTTTTTAATTTTTCATTTTCATGTGTTTATTAGTTGTTATGTTTTCTTTGGTAAAATGTCTACGTTTTTTCCCTGCTTTTATTTTTTGTATTAACATAGAATGTATTATTTGCTTCAGGGGTATAGGTCTGTGAATCATCAGTTGTACACAATTCACAACCCTCACTATAGCACATACCCTCCCCAATGTCCATCACCCAGCCACACCAGCCCTCCCCTTTCTCTCCCTTTATGCCATGGTTCTCAACTTATTGGAGAGGGAAATATCTTGAGCAGAATAGAGTGGGAAAAGAATTTCTCCCTCCTTCTGTTCCAATTCATTTTTATCCCTTCCTGTCTCAACAAAAGATTTATGGAATCAACACTACCATATTCTGGGAAAAAAAGAAAAATTTTTTGCTCCCTTAGCTTTACTGGAAGCTGGAGGGTGCTAGGCCTCTGAGTAGTAGTACACAGAATTTTAGTTTTTTTGTTCCTCCTTCCTCTGTATTGGCCTCAGAGATTATACTGTGTCTCTATGTGAATATGGACAGTTAACATTTACCAACATGTACCTACCTACTTTCTCTTATTTTAAAAAAAGAAGAAAAGATTTATTTTATTTTTTTAAAGATTTTATTTATTTATTTGACAGAAAGAGATCACAAGCAGGAAGAGAGGCAGGCAGAGAGAGAGGAAGGGAAGCAGGCTCCCTGCAGAGCAGAGAGCCCTATGTGGGACTCGACCCCAGGACCCTGAGGTCATGACCTGAGCCGAAGGAAGAGGCTTTAACCCACTGAGCCACCCAGGCGCCCCCCAAAAAAACTTTTAAAAGTGGGGTTATAGTAGGTCAGCAAAGAGTGATTTTGACATGTTTGGGTGGGTTAAGTAGCGATTTTGACAACATGGTTTTTCCTTTGGCATGTTTAATTGGGATGTTTAACAGACATCCTTACAGTTTAAGGTGACACTTTTAAACTCTGTCCTAATGATGACTTGAGCCCTGCCCCTTAATGGAAGAATCAGCAGAACCTATAGAATCATATTTGGAATTTACATTCTCTATTGTAATTTTGTTCCTGTTTATTTTTAAATTTTCTTTTTGTTTCACTGGAAAGGAAAGATGATGTTCAGTTTTAAACATTTGTATAAGTTGCTTTGTTATAGTAGAACTAAATGTGTAAAAAAAAACAGTGAATTAAGAAGATGTGGTGTGTATATATATATATATATATATATCCAGATATATATCTTGCCATTAGCAATGACGTGGATGAAACTAGAGGTATTATGCTAAGCAAGATAAGTCAATCAGAAAGACAATTATCATATGATCTCTCTGATGTGTGGAATTTAAGAAACAAGGCAGTGGATCATAGGGGAAGGGAGGGAAAAATGAAACAAGATGAAACCAGAGAGGGAGACAAACCATAAAAGACTCTTAATCTTAGGAAATAAACTGAGGGCTGCTGGGGAGTGGGGTGGGATGGGGTAACTGATTGATGGACACTGGGGAGGGTATGTGTTGTGAGTGCTGGGTGTTATAGAAGACTGATGATTCACTGTTATATAAGGTGATGAATCACCCAGAATCACCCAAAATATAACATATAACAAATAATACATTATATGCTATATGTATTATTTGTTATATGTTATATTTTAAACATTGTATGTTTAAAAAGCACATACATTTATACAAATAAAAGGTACTTTAAAAAAAGGTACTATTCTATAGAACTACAATGTGCTCCTACAATCTCACTTTCAACTCAGAAGAATTGAAATCAGGATCTAAGATTTTATTTATTTGAGAGAGAGAGAGAGTGAGAGCACAAGTAGAGAGGAGAGGGAGAAGTAGGGAGCCGGATGTGTGGCTCCATCCCAGGACCCTAGGATCATGACTTGAGCTGAAGGTAGACACTTAATTGACTGATCCACCCAGTCACCTGTCATTGAAAGATTTTAAGCAATAGAGTGACATTTTCTGAATTTATGTTTTCAAACTTTGCCTTTTGGAACATAAGGAGGCCAGAATGTAAATGTAAATGTAAATGTAAATGTAAATGTAAATTGAAGGACCTTTTAGAAGACAATTGGAATTTTTCAGGGAAGGTATGTTGATAGGTTGGACTAGGGTAGAAATAAGATATCTTTTCAGGTCTGAGTCAACTAGTCAGTGCTAGATTGGGCTGGGAGGCCCAGGAAAGGGGGAATCAAAAATGACTCCAAGGTTTTGGCTTGAATAGCTGAGTATGTAATGGTATCATTTGCTGAGATGATGATGAATAGAAAGGAACATATTGAAATGGGAAAGAGAGAGAGAAAGGGAATGTTCCATTAGGGATATAGGAATTTTGAAATGCTCGATAGACAGCCAGTTGGGGGTGTTGAGTAGACAGTTTGGTCCATGAGACTGGAACTTGAATGAAAGTCTGACCTGGAAATATAAGTTGGTGTCTGTATATGGCCTCCCAACTATGCAACTAGATGAAGTCCCTTGCAGAGAGTTTGTATAGGGAAGAGGACCAGAACTGAGCCCTGAAGCCCTGAAGCCCTGAAGCGTTCATTGTTTCAGCAGTGGGGAAGCCAGCCAAGGAGCCAGGGAGAAATTGTCCAAAAGGGAGGAGGAAACTAGGACTATGTGGTGGCAGAAAGACAGTGGGGTCAATATTGAATACAGCTGAGGGCAAGAAAGTCCCCATTGAATCGTAACCAGGAGGGCAAAAGCAGTTTCTGTGGCTTGGTGGGGAAAGCTGAGGAGGGACAGGGAGATGAGGAAGAAGAGACAATACGGTTGGAAGCAGGCCCGTGCAAGACCCTTGCAGAAGAGGGAGGGCTGGTTTACCCATACAGTGGAGGGAAGGGAATTTCAAATTATTACCTCAACTGCTTTTCTTACTAAGTGATGGCGAGATGACTCACTTTTTTTTTTTAATCCATACATTGATTAACATTGGATTGGGCTGTGTACGTGCATATACGGCACGTTGTTCATCATGCTGAGTTCGATTTAGTTTGATCAGTTATTCTTTTAACTTTAAAATCTATCTTTATAGACTTCACCATGACAGTAAACATCTGTTTAGTGCCTGCTGAGATTTCTAGTTCAGCTAATGTTCTAAATTGAAAATGACCAGAGCCCCATCTTGTGGACTTGTTTAGTGGGTGAAGGTACAACTGTGTCCTGTTCTCTATTCTCTACGACTCTCTCTGGAAGACAGTCAAGGCTTTTGTGAACTTACTGGCTATCTGGTAAATGAAAACAAATCCAAACATTTGGCCACTTTGCTTTATTTTTGTTTTGCTTATAATTTCAGAGATTCTATGTTAAACCCCATAACTTCATGGGAGAAATAGAGGCTCCCGGGCTAGCGGTGATACAACTGTGAAATCCAGACTCATTCCAATGTCAGGAGGCTGCAGCAGTTTCTAGAAGGTGTCAGAATTCTAATCATCCCTTGGCTTCTGGAGGTGAAAGCAGGACCTTCCATGACACAGAGGCAGTTAGGGAATTTTCTGATTGTGTAAATAATTGAAACTTTTATAGAAAAATTTTGGAGATTAAAGTTAGAAAATGGAAATCATTCATCATCCAATCACTTGAAAACAGTTATTACCATTTTTGTATATTCCATTTTGGAGCATAGGATTTTGACGCTTATTTTTAAAGCCATTGAGATCATTATATAGAGAGAGCTTTGTGTTTGGTTAAGGTTTGAGGGCTTTGGGATTATGTAGGAAGTTACAGATAATCTATCCATTTCTGTTTGTGAATCAGGAACACAATGATATTCAGACTGGTTTCTCTAGAGCCAGGTAATGAGAATTTATGTCCTTAGGAGTTTGCAGTGGCCTATTTTGTGCAGTGAGATTGTAATAATTTTTTTCTTTCTAACTTCTCATGGCCCCTGGCAAACACTTAAAGTCTTAGGCAATGTGAGATTTCGACTTTGGTGAGTCACTGTAATTTATGGCCACTCTGACCACAGGGAAGTGGTTGTTTTAGATGTTGGTCTTGAACTAATGGTGGATGGTCATCGTGCCTAGCAGGGGCTGGCTTTAGAATTTGAATTACGACAGTTTTATTTTGAATGACACTTGTATTTAATAGCTTTACAGGGTCTCACTGCCTGCAGACAAGGGGCCATTAGAACCTCAGCAACAAGTGCATCTGAAGCAAGGATTCACTCAAAAGGACTAGAACATCTTGATTGGGGATAATTAATTGCTGATTTTACAATTTGATTTTTCAACCAGGTCTGCAGGTCAAGAATTTAATGCAGCTAATTCATGTGTGTGAGCTTGATAACTAGCGTGCAAGTAAAGGGCTTGTGCGGTGTGGGTTGGCTGCTCTCTTTTTGTGCTTTTTTTTTTTTTAGACTTTATTTGCTAAGATTTTATTTATTTGACAGAAGGAGAGCACAAGCAGGTAGAGTAGCAGGCAGAGGGGAAGGGAAGCTGCCTCTCAGCTGAGCAGGGACTCAATCCCAGGACCCTGGGATCCTGACCTGAGCCAAAGGCAAATGCATAACCGACTTACCCACCCGGGGAACCCCTTTTAATACTGTTTGAACTGAATTCAGGAGCCAAGGGAGGAAACTATGGAGGGACTAAGCCATGGATATGCATGGTTTATAAACAGCCTTTAAGATTCATTCCCCACTTTCACATCCAGAGCCTGTAACATCTCAAACCCTAGGATGCACGATCTCCAGTAGAAATGACACAGGGATTTGTCCCACAAGGCCTCTAGAGGCGCACTTCATCAAAAGCCCCTTTATTTCAGGAACTTGCTGAAAGTGGTTCTCCTGCTGAAATAGTTCTGGGGATGAACATTTCCTGGGAAGCTGGGTTCACAGACCTAAGATGTTCCACAGCAAGGAGCAGTCTCCATTGTGGCTCGGGACCAAAAACACCAGTTCCTGGGAGAGAATGCAGGCCCTGTCACCACGTGGGAGCCCACACCGACACAGAAAGATGGCCCTCAAGGGGTCGTGGAAACTGAATGGGAAGAGCTGCCTCTCAGGGTCTGATGCCGACTGCTTCCCTTGCCAGTTTAAAGGAAAAGAGAGAGAGAGAGAGAGGAATATCTCAAATGACAATCCCTGAGAAAAGAAATGAGTGACTCCCAGTCCCTACCACATCCTTGTCCCACAAAAGTGGTAAACTTCATATTATCAAATTCAACCTCTTTTGAGATGTTCTCCCAAGGGTTTTAAAAATTGAGCTATAAAAGGACTCATTTACAGAAACCAGGCTCTGAACTATAGAGAGCAATCAGATGGTTACCAGAGGAGAGATGGTTGGGGGGATGGGTGAAATAGGTGAAGGGGATTAAAAATACTCTTATAAAATTTTTAAAAAAAAGGAAAGAAATAGTGCACTTATGATGAGCACTGAGTAATATATAGAAGTGTTGACTCACTACCTTATACACCTGAAACTAATTTAACTCTATGTTAATTACACTGGAATTAAAATTTAAAAAATAAAATGATTGAAATTAAAAATGACTGAGCCACCCAGGCGCCTGATTAAGAATGAATGAATGAATGAATGAATGAATATATATATATATATATATATATATATATATATATAAAATTCATGGTTTAAAAATGTACATATCAGTAATTTTCAGTATATTAACTATCACTTTTGCCTGTTTACCATTAACTAAAACCAGTAACAAATTCCAGAATATTTCCATCACACCAAAAAGAAACCCCACATCTATTAGTAGTCAGTCACATTTCTCTCCACCCTCGCCACATGGTAATCACTAATCTACTTTTTATCTCTACAGATTTGCCAATTCTAGATAGTTCATATAAATGGAATCATACAGTGTGTAGCCTTTGTGACTGACTTCTTTCACTTCAGGATAATATTTTCAAGGTTCATCCATATCGTAACATGTAGCAACTCCCATTAGTTTTTAGCAGAATAATTTTTCATTGCATAGATGTGCCACATTTGTTTATCCACTCATCAGTTGATGGCATTGGATTGTTTACATTTCTTTTTAGACATTTATTTATTTATTTATTTATTTATTTGAGAAAGAGAGAGACAGCAGTGGGGAGGGGCAGTGGGCGAGGGGGAAGGAGAGAAGCAGACTCCCTGCTGAGTGCATAGCCTAGCAGAGCTCAGTGTAGTGACCCTGAGACCAGGACCTTAGCCGAAAGCAAGAGTTGGGTACTCAGCTGAGCCCCCCAGGCACCCCTGGATTTTTTGCATTTTTTTTGGCTGTTATGCATAACGCTATGAACATTTTTTTTCAAATATTTCATTTATTTATTAGAGAGAGAGAGAGCATGAGAGAAAAGAGGTCAGCGGGAGAAGCAGACTCCCCACCAAGCAGTGAGCCCGATGCGGGACTCAATCCTGGGGTTCCAGGATCATGACATGAGCCGAACGCAGTCGCCCAACAAACTGAGCTACACAGGTGCCCTACTATGGACATTCTTGTGCAATTCTAATTGGTTTTTGGGATCATGATCATGGGCCCCAGACAAGCAACATAGGTTGACTAGCAAAGTTGAAAGAAATATTTTTCAGATACTTTTGAGTTTCTATTATGACTTTTGATGACACTAAGTGCTGAGATTTGGAACATAATTATGCTTGGATTAACTATCCTAAGATTTGGGGATTGTTTTATTTTTGTTAATGTGTAGGTGTGAAAAACGATTGCTGTGTAATTTTATATGCTTTAGATCCTTCATAGTGAGGCTGCTGAGCTGTGTAGTAAGGAAACAGACATAAAATCTGAGGTCCTGAACTGCAGCCACTCTAGAGAAAGACAGTACAGGATGCAGCTGCTTAAAGAATGAAGACATGGAAAATTCATCTAACTGAAATTGAGCAGAATGAGCAGTTGATGAGAATGATTATTTAGACTTTAAACTGAAATTTGGGACTTTAATTTCTTGGATTCGCAATGCACAGGAACAGCAGAATTTTAGCCCTTTCCACTTTAGCCGTTTGGGACTTCAACTAAAAGATTTTGGATTTTAATTTTTTAAGATTTATATCTTTTAATTATATCACCAGGAAATTAACAATGGGAGGGTTTTCTTATTGAATTTAGAAGTATCACGGTATGTTGATATATGATTTTTTGAATATTTTAATTTAATTTGGAATATTTGATTTCATTTTAATGTTTTAATGTTGTTATTTAACCTCATTGCGGAAACTCTGAGAGGCTATGTTGGGCAATATAGCTGGGCAAAATGTGGAATAGGAAATAGAACAGAAGTGAACGTTCATCTTTAAATTCAGAACAGCCACTGAGATCATTCAATTAATATACCATTCTGTCCCATTTCAGAGCCCAGAGCAAAATCTAATTCTATTAGCAGTAGGAAAGGTCCTGGAAAGTCCCAGAGAGATCCACAAATGAGTATGGAAGGGCAGTTATTTTCTTCTAACAAATATTTTCTTCACTATGGTAAATGTATATTAGTTCTATGCTAATAATGCCTCATGGACTAATTTTTAGAAGATATCTTAAAAAAAAATCAGAGACCTACATTTAGAATAAAATTTTTTAAAAATGCAGCACAAAATAAGTCTTCTATTCAAAGGCAAAGGAAAAATACAAGGAATGATGGTTGTATTATCACTTACTTTTCCATCTGGGAGATGGAAATTTTCTTTTGCTGTAGATTTTTTAAGCAGTTAGATTACAGAGACATTCAAATGTGAAAAAAAAATAGTTCTGGATTTTCCTCTCTTAGCTGAATCACTGCTACTTCCACTGCCAGGAGTGTAAAAATGATGATTGGGCTTTGGCCCTTCAGTTTTTTCTCCTTGGGCCAAAGTGGAAGATAAATTTGGCCATTCTTCCAAGTGTGGGCCTTGAGCCCTTTCCTATCAGCATGGGAAAGAGGCTGGAAACCAGCTATGCTCTTTCTGCCCCTGACCTGTCAGCACTGAGGGTTTTCCAGAATTTTCCCACTGGCTGCTACTATGCATACTCTTCTCTGGAAAGGGAGTCACTTTTCCATTCCTGGCATTATATCTTAATTTGGTGCAAGGTTGTGGTATAAAATTGGACCTTTTGTTTGTTTGTTTCATCATGGAAGACCTGTTCTTTACTGTTTTTATTTTTTAAATTCATGTCATTCACTTTTTTTAAAGATTATTATTTATTTATTTGACAGAAAGAGATCACAAGTAGGCAGAGAGGCAGGCAGAGAGAAAGGAAGGGAAGCAGGCTCCCTGCTGAGCAGAGAGCCCGATGTGGGGCTTGATCCCAGGACCCTGAGATCATGACCTGAGCTGAAAGCAGAGGCTTAACCCACTGAGCCACCCAGGCACCCCCATGTCATTCACTTTTAAGAGTGATTTCAAAAGGGATTTCAAGAAGGGCGCTGGGGTGGCTCAGTTGGTTAAGCATCTGACTCTTGATTTCCGCTCAGGTGGTCATCGCATAGGTCGTGATCTCATGAGTTGTGGAATTGGGCCCCATGTCAGGCTCCATGCTCAGTGGGAAGTATGCTTGAGATTCTCTCTCTCCTTCCCTCTCCTTTTGCCCCTCCTCCTGCTTGCACGCACACACTCTCTCTCTCTAAAATAAATAAATAATCTTTAAAGAAAGAGAGAGATTTCAAAAATTTGTGCGTATATGGCCATTTTATCCTGTCTTTAGAACATTTAAAAATGTTTCAGTGTCTCCTTTTTAAAAAGTCTGGCATATTTGTTTTGTTTAGTTAATGTACAGACACCATGCAAGGTTCTGAAGCAGAATGTCATATACATTAAAAGCCATCTCTGGAATTTTGAAGTTAGAGAAAAATTCTGCAAAAAATCCCATTTAGCCATCTAATTCTAGTAGTGTTAGGAAGCTCACGTACTTTTTTTTTTCTTTTTCAAAGATGATTAAATATTTCACAGTCAGAATTTCACATTCTACCTGGCATATGGTGAGTATTCAACAAATGTTGGCTTTTATTGTTACTACTCTTTAATTTGCTCAGCCACATGTGATCATCACACAACGATTTTACCCTATGCTTATGTAATACCTTTTTGCTCTCCTTCTCTCTGCCCTCCCTGACTCTTTCATTCTTCACTTTTTTTCTTTTCTTCCTGCTGTGGTCAGCTCCACAATCATCCTCTAAGTCTGCTACTATTTCTATTCTCATTGTTCCTATCAATAACTCCATCAGGCAGATAGTGCAAATTTGTATGTCTACTTTAAAAAAAGATTTTATTTATTTATTTGAGAGAGAGAAAGAGAGCACATGAATGGTGGGGGTTGGGCTGAGTGAGAGAAAGAAGCAGGCTCCTGGTTGAGAAGGGAGTCTGATGTGGGGCTAGATCCTAGGACCCTGAGATCATGACCTGAGCTAAAAAGGCAGATGCTTAACCAACTGAGTGACCCAGGCACCCCTGCATATTTACTTTCTAGTCTTATCAAGTACAAATGTGTTTCTTCTTCTTCTTCTTCTTTTTAAGATTTTATTTATTTATTTATTTGACTGAGAGAGACAGCAAGAGCAGGAACACAAAGCAGCAAAGTGGGGGAGGGAGAAGCAGACTTCTTATTTTCTTATTGAGGTATATTATTAAATTTAAACATAAACTATTTAAATTACTATATCAACTTACACTAGGTGGTCCTATATGTTAGTATAAATGCAGACCACCCAAATATTATTGCTATGGACTATGCCTTTAGTCTTTCATGGACTGATGTGAAGTACCAGATTGCATTTATAATGCAGGAGAAGGCCTGCTTCTGCTTTCCATGGCACCATTTTGTATTTAAAGTAAGGATGCTTGTTAGTCAGCTCATGGCATTTTCCTTTGGTCTAGTCTATAAGATATGGGGCATTTGGGATAACATTTTGGCTCATGCTCATTTTATTTCTTTGGTCACTCCAGACATTTCTGGGAAGAAGGATTTTAACACTTCTTATAGCATCATGTTTTCTGGAAGTCAACCTATACTATCATGGACTCTTCAAAAATCAAGTCATATGTTGTTTCTAATGCTTGGAATCATCTCTCAAAGACATTTGCTGATTACCATGTTAATGCCTAAAAAAATGTTTTGAAGCTCTTTTCCATGAATGCATTACCTTAGTATTCAGAATTAAGATGTGTCTCTGATTCAAAAATCAAAGTATAATCATGGAAACTATTTTTTCAGGAAATTAGATTTTCCTGGCTGAGATAGCAATAACTCTGATTGTCAAGGAAAACTCTCCACATGAACAATATTCTAAAGGAGGAATAAAGAGGTTTTATCTGGGAATTTCAGAACACTGAGGGAAACGATTGTTTAAGGGAGGCCTGATTTTTGGCAATGATTCTTTAATATATTGAAAAAGTGAGATAAAATTTTTATTTTTACTTCTTCATAACCACAAGATGGCACCAGTTTCCTATTTTTAAAAGTTTGACACTGCTGTTTTTCATTTTTTATGTTTTTTTTAAAGATTGGAAGCTGTTTGGGGACATTTGGTTATAACTTTCCCTCAAATACGGGCTCGTAGACAATAAGGCTAGAGTTACGGCATTAAATAAGAATTTGTAGGTGGAGGGTGCCTGGGTGGCTCAGTGGGTTAAGCCGCTGCCTTCAGCTCAGGTCATGATCTCAGGGTCCTGGGATCGAGTCCCGCATCGGGCTCTCTGCTCAGCAGGGAGCCTGCTTCCCTCTCTCTCTCTCTCTGCCTGCCTCTCCATCTACTTGTGATCTCTCTCTGTCAAATAAATAAAATAAAAAAAAAAGAATTTGTAGGTGGAATAAGATTTATGATATACATCATTTATAACAAAGCTTTAATGTGGAGAGAATAACTCATGAATAAGGTGGGGTACTGCAGTAATTTTGTCCACAAATGTTAAATTATGGAGTAAGTTTCAAACTCAAAACCTCATACTGGCAATTTTATGAGCATTTTCTCATACAAAGTCACATAAATGAGTATAGACCAGCAACTAAAATGCAATAAATACCAGAAATCTATTTACATGCTTTGAGATCTGGCTATGTATAGGTCTTGTCTTCATTACCAGAATTATAATGCATTTGTGAGTTTGAATGGCCAAGACCAAGAATCAAAGCAGATTGTATCTGATTGCTCCCTGCTAGTTTTTTCTAGATTACCCTATAAATAGAATTTAGATTTTTCAAAATGACTACAGAATAAATTTTGGCTAAACATTCCATGGTCACACATTTTTTGTGATGTTGCCTTGAAATAACTTGAAGTTGAACTTGTGAGACTCTAAGCCCTAGAGAGTTTGGGATAGGTCCCAGGAATGATGAGATGGCATTGATGATGCATGTCTGTTATAATCGCTTTCCACATTAGTTTACAAGTGTTAGAACTGTTCCAAAGGACTTAAGGCTAAGTTTATTTTATAAAGGGTCAACCCATTATATTAACATGATGACTGTGCTTTTCTTGTGGAAAATTTGGAAACAGACTAATAATAAAATGTCCCCCTGCCCCCCACTATGAAAACTAGATTGCTTTAACTTGAGAGAATTGATCATAGTCTTACAATAACAATTTCTACACTATTTTACACAGCATTCTCAGTGTATTTAACATTTACTTTGACAGCAATGCTGTGGAAAGAAATGACTGAGTGGTTATGAACCAAAAACCAGGTAAGAAGCCCGACTTTAAGGAATAATTTCTACCCTGTTAATTGTCCTATGGGTCTTAAGGAAATGAGATAGACAATAATCCATTCTTAGTGGGCTAATGAGGCACAATGTCTGAAAAGTTAGCACATATATTGGAACTTCCTTGATGATGAATGATGTCCAACATCTTTTGTGTCCAACCTGTTGGCCATCTGTATGTCTTCTTTGGAAAATTGTCTATTCAGAGCCTCTACTCATTGTAAAATCAGACTGTGTTTTGTTTTGTTTGGCTATTGAGTTGTATGAGATCTTCATGTATTTTGGATATCCGCTCTACTCCAAGTCCTATTTCTATGTTCCCTGTTCCTTGACTGGCACCACCATTCATTTGGACAGGCTAGTTTATCTCTCATCCTATCAACCACTGAATTCTGAAATTTTTACCTTTGAAACATCTTCTTCTGTCAGTTTCTGCCATAGTCTGAACAACATTTTTTTTAAATGTGGAATACAGCATTATTAGCCTTAAAAATGGCTTTCTTGTATGCAATCTGACCTTCACTCTGGCAGAATAACCCTTTCAAATAAGAATCTGTTGACACCACTGATTGGACAAGAAATTCCCCTTTATGTTGAGGATAAAGACTCTATTTCTAAACATAAGTCACCAGTGCCTGTATGATCTGGCCCCTCCCTCAGACTCTGGCTTTCTCCTGCACCACCTCCCTAACTCCTCTATGCTCCAACCTCTCTTGACACAGAATCTTCTCACATGAGGCTCCTTCTGTCTGGATCACTCTTCTACCTCTCTACTACTTACCAAGTTGTCTCCTATCTTCCCGCAATATGAGCTCAAGCTTTAGCTCCTCAAGCCTGCCTTCGTGAACCTGCCTTGCAGCTCTTTCTTGGCGCTTATCACTGGAAATTTAACTTTGCTTCTATTATTATTCTTAGCCAATAATGCCTGTCTTCCCTACTGGGCTCAAGCTCTACAAGGTCATGACTTATGTCTGCCAATCATTAATTCCATAGTCCCAGGCAAGAGAATGTAATAGGAGCTCAATAAATAGTTGTTAGATGAAAGATTGCTTATACTGCTTTACAACTTACTTTTCTATCTAAAAGAAAGCGGTGTGTGATTACTGTTAGGTTTGGACTGTCTTGAGCATTGTTGTGAAGTGGCCAGCAGAACCTTCAATGGCATACATGAAAGGGATGTAGCAGGCTACTGTGTATGCTCTATCAGAGGGGGTTGTGGATAGAATAGCCCAATTTCTCAGAAGAAATAGATATTGCTCCCACCTTATTTCCTCTCTAGCCACATAAAAAGCAGACTAAATGGAGCAAGTTAATTTAGCACAGTTTCAGATGAAGTCTCACTGTGGATGGGATAGCATTATAGGATAGTCAAGGTGGTCTGAGATTGGCTTTGGACAATTGCAGTTGGTGTTCTTCCATATACTTTGGGAAGCATGTCAAGGTTTCCAGAAGTGTTACCCAAAATAAAAATCTTGTTTGCTTACCTAAAAGCTGTTCCCACCTTTTCTTGGGATGTAGAGCCTTTATTGCATTCCAGTGTGTAACCCTAACTCATGCACCTTGAGAAAGATACAGTATCCAGACCCCAGCAAGAAATTCTAATGGATCTAAGCCAGTCATTGTGACCCAGTTCCCTTGTCAGTTATTGAATCTGATGCGGGCATGCCACTACATGTGAGAGGCCTTGGAGTGTTCTTGGAGAAAAGGCTCTTCTCTTGTTATCAGAGGCATGTGGATAAGCATATTCTGCTCAATGCTGTTGTGTCTGAATGGGGTCCTGAGAAGGCTGCAGCCAGATGATAACATGGGAACTAGTCTGCAGATGAGAGACACGCTGAGCATGGCAGAGAGGCAAGGTAGAAAGCTCTGAGCAGTAGGCTAGTTCTCTAGACTCCAGCCTCCAGACTGCAACCAACCCACCATCTGTCTAAAATGTTTTAATGTAATAATTGTATTCCCCTGCTTTCTTGTCAGTTTCCTGCTGTAGTATCCATTTGGCCTCTGCCAACCATTTTTCTGTTCTCATCTTTAAATATGGCACCCCCTCTGAACCTCTACTCCGCTTGTTTCTTGGCATTTAAAGTCCTGTCATACAAGATCGCTTACAGTTCCTGAGTGCTAAAGCCTGTTATTTCATGACTCTGTCAGATTGTTTATGCTTTGTTTTCCCTGTGGTTTAGAAATCCTATTCTCTGTGATACCTCTCTTGACTTCTGAGGTAGCATTTATTTTACTACCAGACCTAGAACCTTTTTTTTTTTTAAGATCTTCTTTATTTAAGAGAGGGAATGCATGCGACCAGAGGAGGAGCAGGGTGGGGGAGGGAAAGAGAGGGGAAAGAATCTTCAGCAGACTCCTTGCTGAGCTCAGAGCCTGATGTTGGGCTTGATCCCATGACTCTGAGATGATGACCTGACCTAAAACCAAAAGTAGGATGCTTAACCCAGACCTAGAACTTCTAACATAATATCAAAATGATTTCAAAAAATTAGTTATTTGTTTATCTCTCCCCAGTAGACTGAGAACATTCTGATCATTGGTTATTTATCTTTACATTTTCACAACCTATACAAGTCCAAGTTTGTAAAAGGTACTCAGTAAACATTTAATAAGTTAATGAGGTTTTTCCTCTGTTAGAGATAAAGGGTGTGAACATCAAACCATTGGAACCCTAAGTCCACATGCGACCTACTGTTTCCAGTATAATGTTCTTACAGAGAGTTTCTTTACTAATTGATGGATGGAAGCGTAAGTTCCAGAGTTAGTTTCCTTGCCGTTGATTAAGTAATTTATTTTCGAGTCTTAGTGTAATTCTTCTGATGGTCAACAAAACTAGAAATTCTAGAATTTTTGAAAGGATTTTTTTGTAAGTGATCATTATATTATTGGGCAGTGTTATCTATATAATAAGTCAGTACTGATGCCTTGTTTGTGTATTTAGGGGTTCCTGTTGTGGGACAGGGGATCAGATGTTGAGAGTTTGGACAAACTCATGAAAACCATAAATATACCTGAAGCTCACCAAGATGCATTTAAAACTGGTTTTGCAGAGGGTTTTCTGAAAGCTCAAGCCCTAACACAAAAGCCAATGGTAAGTTGATTAGACAGCATCCATAATTGGAAAGAATATCTAAAAGGAAGTCATAGACCTACCTTTAAGTGGTTACACATACTTTTTCTAACACATATGCACCTTTTCATTGGTCATATTCCATTATATTTATAAGTTAAGCTGTGTCAAAATGGAAATACCTGTTGGCACTCCCTTTTCTCAAATGAGAACCAAAGTCAAGGACAGAAGCATGAGTGCCTTCATGAGGTTTTTGATAATAGGGTGCTGAAAGGAAATCATGGCAATTATACAAAAGAATGCCAGGTTCCAAAATTGCATTCGATGGAATATGATTACCATCAATAACCTAATTCTTGCTTTTCATCAAAATGTCATTTGTCATTGTCATTATTTGACTTAAGTTTTTTTTTTTTTTTCCTCCTCCAGATTCTCTGAGATGAACTCATCTGATTCTCTTCATTCTGCTGCTGTTTGGCATTTATGGACTCTTAAAAAATCCATTTTTATCTGGTAAAGGCTCTTTTTATTTATCTTTTTAATCTTTTAAATACTCGACTTTTTTTCATAGTCTGCCTTAGACAGGAGAGAAGAAGTTTTTGTTTTTTAAAGATTTTATTTATTTATTTGACAGAGAGAGAGAGATCACAAGTAGGCAGAGAGGCTGGCACAGATAGAGGGGAAAGCAGGATCTCTGCTTAGCAGAGAGCCTGATGTGGGGCTCGATCCCAGGACCCTGAGACCATGACACCTCTTTTGGAATGAGCCCAATTCTGATTATGAAGCTAAAGAAGACATATTGATAATACTAGAAAGGGATCATCACAAAGTTTGTAGATTATCACAAAGTTTTCTGTGCTAATCTAAACAAATATTATAATTGCTATTACAATTTTATATTGCCATCATCGTTATAGAATCTAAATTTACATAGACCAATGTAATTTATAACATTTACCAAAATAGGTGGGTCAATAGGTGGTACCTGTGATCAGTTTTACCAACTCTTAAAGAGCTATTATAGGAATTTCATTTCCTTGCCTAGAATTTCTGGTTCTGTAGGAATAATTTTACATATAGTTGCCATAAAAATACTAATAAGGGCTTTTATAACTTCATTCATTGTCTTGATCCCTCAGCTCTATTCTATATAGATTTTATATACCTCAGTTGGGAATTTTTTTGACACAAAGTTTGGGCAGAGGAAATGTAGCTTTAGTAGTAGATGACATCTAATCCGTTTCCCTTTTTCCTACAATTTAAAGTTATTGATTACCTTGGCCAAATATCTTTTGGCCTTTTTTTAGCATATTTAAAAAATGTATTTTAATAGATAAAGGGCTAGATCTCTTTTTATATACATTTTTTTTATTTTGGGGGGATGCTATTTTTTTTAAAGATTTTATTTATTTATTCAAGAGAGAGAGCATGCGAGAGAGCACAAGCAGAGGGAGTGGCAGAGGGAGAGGGAGGATCAGGCTCCTTGCTGAGCAGAGAACCTGATGTAGGGCTTGATCCCAGGATCCTGATATCATGACCTGAGCTGAAGGTAGCCGCTTTACTGACTGAGCCCCCAGATGCTCCCCAGATCTCTTAATAAACATAAATTTTGAAGTTTAGCATTCACACAAAACTGTACAAATCACAAATCTGTACCTTTAGTAAGTTTTCACACAGTGAACTCAGTATATTATTGGCCCCCAGCTCAAGAAATGAAATATTACCAGAAACTTCCTAGTGTCCCTTTTTTCCCACTGCAAGCATATTGTTGTTCTGACTCATAACATACATTAATTGGCCTGAGTTTGAATTCTACATAAACATAGTACATGTAGTGTATATGGCTTCTTTCATTCAAGGTGATGTTTATGAGATCCATCCATATTTTTACATGAAGTTCTACTTCATTCATCCCCATTGCATAGCATTTTGTGAATCACAATATTGTGTATTCTCCATTAGGTAGACATTGGGTTGTGTCTAGTGTTGGCCTAAAGAGTGCTCTTGTGAATATCTCTTATGTTTCTTGGTGAACATATGTATGCATTTCTCCTTAGGGGTCGACAGAGCTTTACTTATAACTGTTAACTTTACAAACATTTTATTAAGTTTTAATAATTTAATCAGTAACTTTCAAAGACCATTCTAAGCCTAATCAAAAAAACTCATTTACTCTTTAACGATTATATACATCCTAGAGAAAATCTTAGAAAATGATTTAGGAATCTAAGAGAGTCATGAGTTTAATTCTAGATTTTCATGATGCCCTTCAGCCCAGAGATGTTTCATGTTTTAGTACACTTCTTGTCAGGTAGTTTCTTTTTAACCCTGACCAATGTACTTGAGTTATTTTTTTCCCCACTGAGAACTATTTAAAGTTGTCTAATACAGGGTTGCAAATTGGCTGCAAACGTATTATTAGACCAGTGTAATTTAAAATAAATACATAAAAGTACACACATAAGTGCACTTTTAATTTAAATTGATAGCTAATATTTTTAATGATGTCTGTTGGATTCTTGACAAATCCACAAAAATTTACTGTGCTTGGAGGTAAACTTCCAAAAGGCAAGGTACCTTCCCTTTACCATGACGATATTAAAAACAAAATACAAGGGTGCCTGGGTGGCTCAGTGGGTTAAACCTCTGCCTTCGGCTCAGGTCATGATCTCAGGGACCTGGGATCAAGCCCTGCATCGGGCTCTCTGCTCAGCGGAGAGCCTGCTTCCTCCTCTCTCTCTCTGCCTGCCTCTCTGCCTACTCTGCGATCTCTGTCTGTCAAATAAATAAATAAAATCTTTAAAAAAAATACAATAATCCATTGCTAATTTAATTTTTACCAATTTAAAAGCTTAAAGTTTAGTTCTTAATGGCTATTTTACAAATAAGTCTTCATTCTGAACATACCATTGTATAACCTTTTTTTGAGAGGAAGAGGATTTTGAATTTTATTACAATTTCAGATTTTAAATTGTGAGAATAGTGCAGAGAACTCTCTGTACTCTTAACCAAACTCAGTAGTTTTTTAGCACTTTGTCCCATTTGCTCACTTTCTTTACATAAATGTATTTTTAAACTGTTTAAGAGTAAATTGTAGATATCATGCTCCTTTAACCCCAAATACCTCATATGTATCTCCTAAAAAATAAGAATATTCTATTACATAACTCCAGTATAGTTATTAAAGTCAGGAAATTTCACACCGTTCCAGAACTAATTATGAAATTTAGTTATATTCAAATTTCTACATTTCTCTTATTAATACCTTTTGTAGTGAGGTCCTCCCATCCCCCACCCCAAATCCAGGTTTAGGACACAATCCAGGTTTACACATTTAGATTTTTCTTTAATCTTTTTTTAAAAATTATTTTAGAGAAAGAGAGAGAGAGAGGGAGAGCAGGCAGTGGGGAGGGGCAGAGGGAGAGAGAGAATGAAAATCTTCAAGCAGAGGGATCATGACCTGAACCAGAATCAAGAGTTGCTGCCTAACTGACTGAGCCACCCAGGCACCCCTAGATTTTTCTTCAATCTGAAAAAGTTCTTTAGCTTATTTATTTATTTATTTATTTGAGAGAGAGAGAGAGAGAGAGCACACATGCAAGTGCAAGAGCCGGTCAGGGGGAGAGCAGAGGGAGAGAATCTGAAGCAGACTCTGCACTGAGTGTAGAGTCCCATGCAGGGATCAATCTCATGACCCTATCATGAAGTAAACCGAAGTCTAATGTTTAACTGACTGAGCCACCCAGGCTCCCCTCCTCACTCTGTTAATATGAGAGTGGGTGTGGATCTTTCATGACCTTAAAATTTGTGCAGTATACATACTAATTTGTGGAATAGTCCTGTTTGTCTTTGACGTTTTCTCTTTTAATGACTGTTTGATTTATAATTAGAAATACATATTTAGGGGCGCCTGGGGGGCTCAGTGGGTTAAAGCCTCTGCCTTCGGCTCAGGCCATGATCCCAGAGTCCTGGGATCGAGCCCCGCATCGGGCTCTCTGCTCAGCGGGGAGCCTGTTTCCCTTCCTCTCTCTCTGCCTACTTGTGATCTCTGTCAAATAAATAAATAAAATCTTTAAAAAAAATACATATTTAGTCTTAGTCCCATTTCTTGTAGTTTTATAGTGATGACAGGAATAGATCTGTCTTCTGTTAATGTAGTCAACATTTAGGGCACACCTAAGGTTAGTAGCTGGTTGCCAGGAGAATCAACCATGTGATAAGAGGGTTGGAAATTTCCACAAATTAGTATGTATTCTGCAGTCTTTTGGGATGAAGTCCTTAACTTACGGTATTTGATGCTATCTCCAGCGGGGTAGCATCAGAATTGATTTGAATATTAGGGTGCCCGACTGGTGTTAGAGAATTGTTTGTTGGTGTGAGGGAGACAATATGCTAGAATTGGGTACAAAATTGTAATGACTTTGTGGTGTCCTTGGACTATATGATGATGCTATGCTGTAATCACTTACATTAAACTTTAATGGTTTCCAGGGTTTTGTGGTTAAAATTAGCAGTGTGAGGGCTGGGCAAAAATGTATGAAGAGGAAAGAGAGAAACATGCTTTCAGTTGTCGAAAGAGTAAGTCTGAGGAGTAAAAGGCATAGGAAATATAGTCAGTGATACTGTAATAGTGTTGTATGGTGACAGAGGGTAGTTACACTTGTGAGCACAGCGTAATGTTTAAACTTATCAAATACTATGCTGTACACCTGAAACTAATGTAACTGAGTGTCAACTATACTCAGACATTTTTAATTAAAATAATAAAATCAGCACTGTGGTGATCATCTTATTAACTCAAGGCTTTGCCTACATCCTTAATTATCTCTTTAGAATAAATTATAGATTTACTCATTTATTTATTCATTATTCTGGATTCTAATTCTAGAAATGGAATTGGTAAGTTAAAGGTGGCACTCATCTTTAAGGTTTGTTTCTATACTGCCCACTATCTGTACTGACAATGCTCAGCAGTATATAAAACTGTTTGCATGAATCTCTGCTAATTTGGATTCATTTATTAAAATCAGTACTATAACATCAGAAAGTTTAAAGTCATAGAATAGTTAAACACTTTTCTTTCTAATCACAAGAGATATTTTGTAAAATTGTGGGAATATTCTCAGTTACAAAAATACATTCTACCATTTAAACCAGTTAAGAATTACAATAACATGGCAATACAAGGGGTAGTCTTAAGGTTATTTTTCAACAACTTTCCTTTAACAATAGTTTTTTATGTTAAAATATAGCATTAGTACAGGGTTTTTTGCTTTTTTAAAATATTTTATTTATTTATTTGACAGACAGAGATCAGAAGTAGGCAGAGAGAGAGAGAGGAGGAAGCAGGCTCCCCGCTGAGCAGAGAGCCCGATGCGGGGCTCAATTCCAGGACCCTGAGATCATGACCTGAGACGAAGGCAGAGGCTTAACCCACTGAGCCACCCAGGCGCCCGGTTTTTTGCTTTTTTAAATGAAAAATGAAAAGTTGTGAAAACCAGAGAAATTTGTTATTCCAACTTATGAAAAACGCACTGCTGTTATGAAAATTTTCTAACATAGGAAAAGTTACAAAGCTTAGACATGAACTACTTTACCTCTACATACTTTGTTATGTGTCACCTAAGACTAAGGACATTATCCTAAAGAGAATAATTTATCCTACCAAATAAAATTAAATACTGTTTCCTTAATATCTTGTACTCTGGAATTTTTTCAAATTTTCATCAGATGTCCAAATCAAATTTTCATCG
This sequence comes from Lutra lutra, assembly GCF_902655055.1. NCBI lineage: Eukaryota > Metazoa > Chordata > Mammalia > Carnivora > Mustelidae > Lutra > Lutra lutra. Next base: position 43,287,099 of record NC_062285.1, read on the forward strand.
GAGTTTCTGAAATATGTTTTTTATGGGTCACATTTCGTTGCTTAATCTTTTAATCTGTGTTTATGTGAATTTTATCTTACTTGTTTAATGACAGATAAATTTATTATGTTCCATTCTCTCAAGATATAAATGGTAGAGGGAAATTAGTTTTAAAGAAGTTCCTGAAGTGAATCATTACTAGAGACATGTGTTTTGCTTTGTTTCAAAATAATAGTCATGTGCTTTCAACTGGAAAACAATGTATATATTAATTAATAACTACTTGTTTCATAGGTTCACATCAGGTTTTATTTTTATTTTTTAAGTTGAATCAGTGTATTTGTTTTCTCTTTTAGGAATACTTTTAGTTGGACCACGAGGGACAAGAAAGACGCTTCTTGCTTGAGCTGTGGCTGGAGAAGCTGATGTTCCTTTTTATTATGCTTCTGGATCAGAATTTGATGAAATGTTTGTGAGTGTGAGGGCCAGCTGAATCAGAAATCTATTTAGTATGTTTTAATGTATCTTTCATATAATACGAAATTTTGTTAATTTTAGGGGAAGAGGGATTCTTACCCTTGATTTGTTATTCAATTATGATTGAAAGCTGACCTCACCATTGTGGGGTTTTGGTTTTAGGTAACTTAATGTCTAACCTAAAACAGAACTGTACTTTCCCAGAGGAGCTAGAAGTGTTAGGTGAGGTTGGGGTCTGTTGAAAAGCTGGGTTTTCTGTTGTTGTTGTCCTTTTTATCTTATTCATTAATTCAGTAGTATATAATTAAGGAATAGTTAGCCTCAAATCTGACTGTGCCTTGTACAGTCAGAAGAATGAATACTTGGTTATTTTTATTATATATCATTTTGTATGGCACAGTTTTTTTCCTGAGGCTACTGTTCTTAAATCAGTTTTAAAAGAAAGAAAGAGATCTCATTTTATGTACTTTCTCCTTAATGAATGTCTTTTGTTGCCTTTGACAGTCTTACAGGTTTTTAATACCTACATGATTTTGTTAGAAAAAAAAACATTGATTTCATTAAACTTATTTGTATCTCTTCTCTCTTCCTAGGGGAAGCAAAAACAAATGCTCCTTGTATTATACTTATTGATGAATTAGATTCTGTTGGTGGGAAGCGAATTGAGTCTCCAATGCATCCATATTCAAGGCAAACTATAAATCAGCTTCTTGCTGAAACGGATGGGTAATAGAATCTTCATCTGTCTTTGGGATATGGTAATATATTTGGGAACATTCAAGAAATAGCGGGGCATCTGGCTAAGTCAGTGGAGCAAGCAGCTCTTCCTCTCTGAGTTGTGCATTTGAGCCCCACATGGAGTACAGAGATTACTTAAAAATAAAATCTTAAAAAAAAAAGAAAGAACGAGGAAAAAATTTAGGCAACTGAGTAGTCCCTGTGCATGAAGTCAAGACAAGCTGCATTCTCTGTATTGTGTTCTTTCCATTACTAATGGGGTGACTGAGGTATCAACTCTTCTTTTTTTTTTTTTTTTTTTTTTTTGCTTGCTTGATTTGTTTATTTAGTTTTGTGCAAGGGTGCTCTTTATTTTTATTTAAATTCAATTAATTAGCATGCAAATTATTATTAGTTTCAGAGGTAGAGGCCACGGATTCCTCAGTCCCATATAATACCCAGTGCTCATTACATCATGTGCCCTCCTTAATGTCCATCACCCAGTTACCCTATCCCCCCACCCACTTCCCCTCCAGAAACCCTCAGTTTGTTTCCTATGATTAAGAGTCTCTTATGGTTTGTCTACCTCTCTTTCATCTTCTTTCATTCTTCCTCTCTTCACCTATGATAAAACGACTGTTTTGTTTTATAAATTCCTAAGATGAGTGAGATCACATGATAACTGTCTTTCTCTGATTAACTTATTTTGTTTAGCATAATACCCTCCAGTTCCATCCACATCATTGCAAATGGAAAGATTTCATATTTCTTGATGGGTGAGTACTCACCCATCAACTCTTCTTAATTGGTGATCTCTATACCTTTTTTCATTGATTATATCATGACAGGAAAGTGATGATTCCCATTGAGAATACTAGTCTGTTTGGAGACGTAAAGAGTGTTTGCTGGTTCCTACACAATTTGTGATTCGCTTTTAGTGTTGTGGTAGATTAAAAGTTTGCATCAGTTTTTATAATATAAAGAGCAAGAAGTGGGGTTGCTTTGGAAGAAGGAAAGACTTCTTAAAACCAAACAGGAAGTCTAGGAGCAAATAATTTGAATTGGTAAGCTTGAGAATATTTTCTCACAAGTTAGGTTCCCTAGCCTTTTCCATCAGGTCATGTCTTCCTAAGTAGAACAAATACTGTGAAGGCATGTAATCATAGATGACTTTGTGATTTATTGTTAGCAGTTTTATTGAAGTGTACTGGCCTAGTAACATTTGTTCTTTTTAAAAAATAATAGAGATGTCTTATCACTTTGGGTATAAAAAGGATCAGTCCCTTTTCTTTACTGTTATGAAATTTATGATAGTTTTGTGTAGAGCATTTCTATATGTGTATTGTTTTAATTTTAAGTGAAATGTTACTTTCCTTCTTTTTTACTAGCTTTAAACCCAATGCAGGAGTTATAATAGGAGCCACAAACTTCCCAGAGGCATTAGATAAGTACGTATTAAAAGACTGTTTTTACAAGTACTGGTACATACTGAAATGTGGATGAACTTCAAAAGAGAAGGAAGCCCATCACCAAATATCACATATGATTCTGTTTATGTGAAATGTCCAGAATAAGCAAATCGGTGGCAACAGAAAGTAGATAAGTGGCTGCCAGAAGGAGGGAAGAATGGAGCGTGACTGTTGGTGGCTATAGGGTTTCTTTTGGAGCGGGGGAATAAAAATATTCTTAAATTAGATTGTTGGTAATTGCACAACTCTGACTATATTAAAAACTACTGGATTATCTAAATTCTGTGATGTATTAATTAAAATTCAGGAAAGTTGTTAAAAGAATCTTCTGACAACTTTATATCACAAAAGTTTGGGGGTGGTGGAGAGCATTTTTAAAATAAAATTTATTACAGTTTTAAATTTTTTATTTTATCATAGAAGTTATTCATATTTTAATTTGATCTAATAGTTTTTTTTAATCTTGTCTAAGTCTGTGGTTTAACATTTTATACTTATAGCAGTTGTGATAGGAAGCTAACACAGTGTCGCTCTCATAATAGACTGCTTCAGAATTATTGTTCCTTGAGTGACTAGCTTGCATGTTTTTGTTTATGAGGGTTGCATACTATCTATCTCTATCAACCTTTGTTCTGCCTTCTGGTTATTGAAACTGTTACTTGAGCCATGTTTTACAAGGAGTTATCTGAATATTTATATGCAGAATTCCAGTCTAGGGTGGAATAGGTGATGGGGGATTAAGGAGCACACTTGTGATGAGCAGTGGGTGACATGTGGAATTGTTGAATCACTATATTGTACACCTGAAACTAACATAGCACTGTATGTTAGCTGTCCTGGAATTAAAATAAGAAATAAAACTCCATCCAAGATAAGAATCCTTCACAAATATTTAATGTTAATGGATATGAGAGGCATTAACTTGCAACATTTAGTCATATTTACTCTTCCAAACATGAAAATGTCTATCAAATAATACTAGAATTTTTATTTTTTACTTTTTAAAATTTTTTATTTTTTTAATTACTTTTCAGTGTACTAGAGTTCATTGTTTTTGCACCACACCCAGTGCTCCATGCAATATGTGCCCTCCACAATACCCATCACTAGGCTGGCCCAACTTCCCACCCCCTATACCTTCAAAACCCTCAGGTTGTTTTTCAGAGTCCATAGTCTCTCATGGTTCATCTCCCCTTCCAATTTCCCTCAACTCCCTTCTCCTCTCCATCTCCTCATGTCCTCCGTGTTATTCCTTATGCTCCACAAATAAGTGAAACCATATGATAATTGACTCTCTCTGCTTGACTGATTTCACTCAGCATAATCTCTTCCAGTCCCATCCATGTTGCTAAAAAGTTGGGTATTCATCCTTTCTGATGGAGGCATAATACTCCATAGTGTATATGGACCACATCTTCCTTATCCATTCCTCCGCTGAAGGGCATCTTGGTTCTTTCCACAGTTTGGCAACCGTGGCCATTGCTGCTATGAACATTGGGGTACAGATGGCCCTTCTTTTCACTACATCTGTATCTTTGGGGTAAATACCCAGTAGTGCAATGGCAGGGTCCTAGGGAAACTCTATTTTTAATTTCTTAAGGAATCTCCATACTGTTCTCCAAAGTGGCTCCACCAACTTGCATTCCCACCAACAGTGTAAGAGGGTTCCCCCTTTCTCCAAACCCTCTCCAACACACATTGTTTCCTGTCTTGATAATTTTGGCCATTCTAAGTGGTGTAAGGTGGTATCTCAATGTGGTTTTAATTTGAATCTCCCTGATGGCTAGTGATGATGAACATTTTTTCATGTGTCTTAAAGCAAAAGTATTTTTATTCTAACAAACACATTTTTCAGCATTAGGCACTTATGATTTCATACTGTCTGTAGATAAAATAATACTAATTTAAAAACCATGAGAGACTTAACTATAGGAAACAAACCGAGGGTTTCTGGAAGGGAGGTGGTTGGGGGATGGGAATTAAGGCAGGCACTTGATGTGATGAGCACTGGGTGTTATACACAGCTGATGAATTATTGAACTCTACATCTGAAGCTAATGATATATTGGTATGTTGGCTAATTGAATTTAAATTAAAAAAACAAAATAGGTAGAAGTATTAAATACATGTATATACTGAACTAAAGGAAGATCTATAATCTTAGTAAAAATTTAAAAGCAAAGTTCAAATTAATGGATATAGTATGATCCAATTCTTACAAAAGTAACATAATCTATGTATATATTACATATCCTACTTTATGTATTATCTACAAATCCTTATAGCTATAGATGATATATGTTTGTACATATAGGAATCAAAGTCGTGGCTATCCAGGTGTGTGTTCGGAATCTTAACTTTTTTCATATGCCCCCCCTATGGTTATACTTGTCACTGAAAACATGTAATACCTTTGTAATTTAAAAAAGTAATAAAGAAAATATAATCAATTATAAAACAGAGAAGAAGTGAAAAAAAAACTCCATCCAACTTTTGGTTGTCATTATCTTTCCATCTTGTCTTCAGAGTGTCAGTCCTATTTAATTTGACCTTCAGTACTCAGATTATTAATTTATATTTTCTTCTCATATTCTCCCTTTAGTGCCTTAATACGTCCTGGTCATTTTGACACGCAAGTTACAGTTCCAAGACCAGATGTAAAAGGTTGAACAGAAATTTTGAAATGGTATCTCAATAAAATAAAGTTTGATCAGTGTAAGTCTAATTCTAGTAACAAACTTTATTATTATCTCTATGTAATGGTAATATTTCATTCCGCCCTATTTGTGGTCCTTACTTGATAAATGTCTCAGAAGACCAGTTTTTTCTATGTCCTTTTTTCTCTCCATTTGTATTTCCCTTTTTATTTTTTTATTTTTTTTAAGATTTTATTTATTTATTTGACAGACAGAGAGCACAAGTAAGCAGAGAGGCAGGCAGAGAGAGAGAGAGGAGGAAGCAGGCTCCCCGCGGAGCAGAGAGCCCGATGCAGGGCTCTATCCCAGGATCCTGGGATCACGACCTGAGCCGAAGGCCGAGGCTTTAACCCACTGAGCCACCCAGGCGCCCCTTATTTCCTTTTTTTTAAAAGTTTATTTCTTGATAATTACATATGTAGGACATTTGTCATTTGAATCCTCATTCTAAAGGATGTTTTCTTGGGGGTCCTGGGTGGCCTAGTTGGTTGGTTGCCTTTGGCTTAGGTTGTGAGAGTCCTGGGATCAAGCCCCACCATCAGGCTTCCTGCTCAGCAAGAGAGTCTGTTTCTCCTTCTCCCTCTCCTCCTGCTCATGTGCTCTTTCTTGCTCACTCTCTCAAAAATTTTAAAAATTTAAAAATAAATTTAATTAATAGATTAATAAGTTTAAAATGATTAAATATAAATAAATTATTATAAATATAATTATTATAATTATAAATGAATTAAATAATTTAATATAAAATAAATTAATTAAACATAATTAAAAATAATAAATTAAATTTAGTAAATTTAATTAATAAATTCAAATTTAAAATTTAAGGGGCGCCTGGGTGGCTCAGTGGGTTAAGCCGCTGCCTTCGGGTCAGGTCATGATCTCGGAGTCCTGGGATTGAGTCCCACATCGGGCTCTCTGCTCAGCAGGGAGCCTGCTTCCTCCTGTCTCTCTGCCTGTCTCTCTGCCTGCCTCTCTGCCTGCTTGTGATCTCTCTCTGTCAAATAAATAAATAAAATCTTTAAAAAAAAAAACAAATTTAAAATTTAAAAATTTTTTTTAAAATTTCTTTTTTAAAAAGGAATGTTTTCTTGAGAGTATTCAGATAATACTTGAAGATAAATATAAGTGGTTTTAGATGAATGTAAAATATGAGATAGTAGAAAAAGCACATAAAATATCATCACTTTGGACCCAAAAGAAGCAAACTGTAAAACAAAACGTATGAAAATATTATGGACCCACTTGAGTAATAAATGCAGCTATTAAATTAAGCTGTAGTATTTTCAAGGATAGGTGAACCAATTTATAAAACCTGATATGTTGGGGTGCCTGGGTGGCTCAGTTGGTTAAGCAACTGCCTTCAGCTAAGGTTACAATCCTGGAGTCCCAGGATCGGGTCCCATATTGGGCTCCCATCTCCATGAGGAGTCTGCTTCTCCCTCTGACCTTCTCCCCTCTCCTGCTCTCTCTCTCTCTCTCTCAAATAAAAATAAGTAAAATCTTTATAAAAAAAAAGCCTGATATGTTTCCTCTAATAAGGGGAGCTTTTATAAATGTACATATAATACTAAAGACTTAAGAGTAAAGTATCTCAAGATGAAATTCAGAAAACAAAATGTTGTCTATGAGTATACATTCTCAGTTGTGCTTAGGCTAGTAACATTTTAGGTCATAATTTGAAGGTTTATAAATCATGTCTGGCAACTCTGCATTTCTTTATTTTTCACAGTTATTTAAATTTAAGAACTTTTGGAATGTGTTCCAATGGGATTTTAATGATCTATTTAATGGCAATTTTGGTTTTCCTTTAGAAAAAGTAAGTTTATTTTGTATTTACAGTGATATAAATATTTTAAGTTCTAGTTCAGGATAGCTGTTTTCTTTTTTCTTTTGGAATATGAGTCATTTGTGAAGAGTTGTTTTGGAATTTTAATATTGTGTTTATCTATGTAGCTGTGGATCCAGAAATTATAGCTCGAGGTACTGTCGGCTTTTCTGGAGCAGAGTTGGAGAATCTTGTGAACCAGGCTGCATTAAAGGCAGCTCTTGATGGAGAAGAAATGGTTACCATGAAGGAACTAGAGTTTTCCAAAGATAAAATTCTAATGGGTAGGTTTTCTCTCTTTTTTATTTTCCCTGTCTTACACTGTTGATTATGTTAGGGAATAAATTCTTTTTGAGAAAAATGTTATAAGAAAGAAAGGTATAGGAGCAAGAAAATATTTACTCAAAAGTAGCCACACAACTGGGCCTCTTACAGAACAAATATAGTTTTTATGATTATATAGTTTGGGGGCAGGGGTTGCCCATGTCTTTACTCTTGTCTGGTATTGATGATAAAAGAATAATTGTACTGATAAAAGAAAAATTTGCTAATTTTCAGTATTTGATTTTAAATCTTGAATCGGCTTCAGAACAATTTCGTTGTGACATTTCTTGTTTAAATTTATATTCTGGAAATAGAACTAAACTTTCCCGGTTGATAGTAAGGAGTAAGAGGACAGCTCTTACAATTTTGGTTGTCAGTTGGCAACTTATTTTGGCTTAAAATAACTTATTAACGATATTAAGTCATGCCACTCTAAGAATTACTTAAAGGCAAGTGGGTTTCATTCATCTAAATATACCTTCTTAACATAATAATTTTATGCAATTAAATTTTTATCCTTAGGGCCTGAACGTAGAAGCATGGAAATTGACAATAAAACAAAACCATCACAGTATATCACGAATCCGGTCATGCTATTATTGCATATTACACTAAGGACGCAATTCCTATCAACAAAGCTACAATCATGCCAAGAGGGCCAGCACCTGGACATGTAAGTATCTTGTTTTTTTCTTTTCCTTCAAATAACACTCTCCAAAAGCTTTTGTAGGAAACTGTTGAGGAAAATAATTAAAAAGAAAATTCAACTAAGTTCTAAGTTTACCGATAAGTTTCTTCTTTAACCTTCTGAACCATTGTGAGATCAGAGATACTCGTGAAACTTATCTGCTAATAAAGAATACTAATAGTTCAAATGTTATATATTTACATAATGAAATTTAAGTCTGGAATGACAACAAAGTATCATTCTTAAATATGTCATTGCTTTTTTCCCTCCTCAAAGAAACTAGGTTAGTGGTTCCATAGTCTTTCTAAGATTTTTCTCACTGAGTACAAGTTTCATTTTCTTATCTTTCTAACGATAGACATTTTAAGCCCTTCTTGGCACCTGGGTACAAGTCCATCCTGTTGCAGCATGATCCTATAGCAGGATTATATAGCTATGACATGTAAAATGAACTTTTGCTTTATAAAGAATTTTTCTTCCTTTGTATAATGCCACTTTTGCCGTTAGTTGCCTGCAACCATCTCTACTAAATGTCTCTGAGCTGTCAGCATTATGATATTAAGTACTATAGCAAGAGCCAGATGATAATTCTGATCATTAATGTAAATACTTCCAACTGTGTCTGGAGTTTTTGTTTTCAATTGTCTAGGTGTCCCTCTTGCCTGAGAATGACAGATGGAATGAAACTAGAGCTCAGCTGCTTGCGCAGATGGATATTAGTATGGGAGGAAGAGTGGCTTGAGGAGCTTTTATTTGGAACTGACCATATCACAACAGGTTGGCTGTAAAGAATGGCTTTAGTTCAGATTGTGCTTGCTGATTTAAAAATATTTTTAAATATTGAGTCTATATATATTTTTAAATTTTAGCTGCTTCCAGTGATTTTGATAATGGAACTAAAATTGCAAAGTGGATGGTTACCAAATTTGGAATGAGTGAAAAGGTAATAGCTAATTTTACCCTTCCCTCATGTATCAAATGATGACTGCCAAGTGTCTCCTTATGAGACAGGGTTCTTTTTTTTAAGACTTTATTTTTTTATTTGAGAGAGCGAGCATGAGAGGGGGGATGGTCAGAGGGAGAAGCAGACTCCCAGATGAGCAGGGAGCCCAATGCAGGACTTGATCCTAGGACTCTGGGACCGTGACCGGAGCTGAAGTCAGTCTCTTAACCCACTGAGCTACCCCAGGCACCGTATGAGAGAGGGTTCTCGTTATAAATTGGTAACATTTACTTTTCCCCTGTCTCATTCCGAGTAGACTTGTCACAAATCTAGATTTGTCTAAACTAAACTTTTTTTTTTTTGAGTACTAAAATATAGTATTCACTTTCCATTCTGGCTTCTTGGACAATAATAGTGTCTCATGAGTTAAGCAAATGATAAGATATTCTGTTTCTGTTCATATGACCTAAAACTTCTGTTTGCGGAGCTTGCTTATTTTACCCTTCCCACGTATTTCACTCTCCTACGTTATCACTGTGACTTCATACAGCACTTCTAATACACTACATTGTGGATTTCTGGGTTTGGAATAGTGGCAAAGTTTTTCTAAGAAGGTACTCAGAACCATACTTAGGATTTTAAAGTTTCTCTCTTGTTCATACTTTTTAGTCTTACACTTTCAGAAGAATGAAATTTCTATACTGAATTTCTTCCTTGCCCTTGATGAGGTTTCCTTAAGTATAGGATAATACTTCCTCTGTTAACATTTATTAGTGGTTTGGGGTGTTTCTGTTCAATTTCTTTCTTTTCGTTTGTTTTAGTTTGGAGTTATGACCTACAGTGATACTGGGAAACTGAGTCCAGTAACTCAATCTGCTATTGAACAAGAAATTAGGATCCTTCTAAGGGTAATAATTCTGTTTTTCTGTGCTTATTCATCTGTCTAGTCATTAATGTGCCTAAATAGTTAGGTGCTACCAGAAGATAATAGTTGTCCCCTGTTTAGAACTGTCACTATATATAATCAATGAGTGCACCATTGAAGCCATATTTCAGTATGTAGTTGGGAGCCTCTGGTCATAGACTGAATCTTTATTTTATTCTGGCAAAAGGCTACGAACAGTTAATATCAGTAATTAAAAATATTCTACTTCAGCTGTAAAACCATAGTGTTGTTAGAATAGGGGGGTTATTTGATTATTTGAGTCTTTATTAGTTTTTCACTCTGACATATATTTTATTCAACAAATATTAGTTGCTTTGTGCCTCGCTGTGTACATATGCTGAGAATGAAGCATAAAGGGCTTTGAAAACAAAAGTCTTTGGATTGCAGGGCTCAGTAAAGAATATGTGAGTGTCGATTCAGTGAGATGAGTTACTAGGTACTGTGGAATCTCCTTAAGGTACAGCAGATGCTTGGATTAGGGCAGTGAGAGGGGAAATTGAGAAAAATGAATGCATTCAAGAGATACTGATCTAGTGGAATCAAATGCCTTTCTGATGTTTGGGTGAGAGAGCAGCTAAATTAAGTAACAAAGCTGTGTTCTCAATTTCTGCCTGGGGCAGCCATCTAGTTGTGTGTGCCATTGACTGAGAAAACACTGATGATGGCCTAAGGTGGGGAAGTGTGTAGATTATGAGCTGAGTTTTATACATATTGAATTTGAAGTGTTTTCTTTTTTTTAGGTTTTATTTGTTTACTTGAGAGAGAATGAGAGAGAGTGAGAGAGCATGAGCATAAAGTGGGGTGAGTGAGGGGCAGAGGGAGATGCAGACTCCCGGTTGAGCAGGGAGCCTGAGGTGGGGCTCGATCCCTGGACTCTAGGATCATGACCTGAGCCAAAGGCAGACACTTAACCAACTGAGCCACCCAGGCGCCTCTGAATTTAAGGTGTCTTAGTGAAGATTTCAAGTGGGGAGGGATACGTGGGTCTGGTGCTTAGTGCAGAGGTTGGATATGTGCATTCCATTTGGATGTACATGAAGGCAGGTCTTGGAATGGAAAAGACTGAGCTAAATGGCAGAAAGTCTAGTGAATGAGAACTGGAATTAGGGTTTTAGATGGCAGAATGAAGGATGTTGAAGTCAGATGGTGTAAACTTCAAAGGAATCATGCTTTATAGAAGAGGGTGGTAAAGTAGTTGTCAGCAGTGAGGGGAACAAAGAGCTCACCTCTTTACCCTGAAATATCTGGGATAGGAGTGAATCACCTGAGGGATTCAGAGTCTTCCCAGGAGGGCCAGGTTTGATTAACTCAAGGAGGAAAAATGACTTTTAAAATGACTTTAAAGTCATTAAGTTTATGAAAAGTTTATATGATGGAAAGGTTTAGAAGGTGTTTCAAAAGAGGAATTCTCTCTCCCTTGCTTGAATCTTCATTCTCTCTCTCTTTTTTTTTTTTTACTATTTATGTTATTTCGAGTAAATTATCTCTTCTAGTATTAGAGCATTGAAAATACTCTTTCTTTGCTCTTAATACTTTTCTGAAATGTTAAGCTTGCGAGGGTGGTAGGTACTCTTTCCACTAGATGGCATACTTACATTGTTATTAAGGAAAATGATGATTAGCTAGTGTACATTTTAAGTTCAAATTCATATGAAACTTAAAGATATAAAAACCTTATCATAGTCTTACATGTTACAGTGTAAGGGTTTCATTCCAATGGAGTTTTTTTGTTTTGTTTTTTTAGATTTTATTTATTTATTTGACAGACAGAGATCACAAGTAGGCAGAGAGGCAGGCAGAGAGAGAGAGAGGAGGAAGCAGGCTCCCTGCTGAGCAGAAGCCCCATGCGGGGCTCGATCCCAGGATCCTGGGATCATAACCTGAGCTGAAGGCAGAGGCTTTAACCCACTGAGCCACCCAGGCGCCCCTCCAATGGAATTTTTAAAGTCAATACTAATTCATCCTAGGTTATTAGTTTCAATATTCCATGACATATTTATAATACTTTATAAATATTATAAGTATAAATACTTATAAATATAAGTGTTATATTCATAAAAATATAAATTTATAAAATTATAAATATTTTATAATTTTATAAATTTATAAAAATATAAATATAATACTTTATGTTATCTTTAATTTTATATTTCACTTGTCCATAACAGTTTTGTTCAGAATGTCTAATGATGTTTATTTTTAATAATTGTGTTATTTTTATATGATGTATGCTTCTTGGTGTTGGTAAACTCATTTTACAGTGGTATAGTCACTGACTGACAGGTAAGTTGTTACCAAATAAGAATAGAAAAGTAGATCTTTTCTCACCCTTTAAAGTGAATAAATTGGTGAAATCTCACAAGGCAAAAGGAGCAAACCTGCCTTTCCTTTTTAACATGTATATTGAATAGAGAAATAGATTTCTTTGTTCTCAGACCTTATTTAAAAAGCAGATAAGTATATCTTATATACTTATATAGTATATACTTATACATCTTTAAGTAGCTGCCTAAGTAGTCCTCACTTATCCATGTGATACATTTTGAGGTTAAATATAGAACGTTTGCAAGTATGAAACTAATCTTTGAGAACTAAGCTTGCCTTATCTATCAGTCAATCAATCAAGTAGGTTCCATGCTGGGTGTTTAAAAGCTCCATGCCTTAAGAGACTCTTAACCTCACAAAACAAACTGAGGGTTTCTGGGGGATGAGGGGGGAGGGATGGGATGGTTGGGTTATGGACATTGGGGAGGGTATGTGCTATGGTGAGTGCTGTGAAATGTGTAAGCCTGATGATTCACAGACCTGTACCCCTGGGGCAAATAATACATTCTATGTTAATTTTTTAAAAAGAGCTTCATGCTTTTATCTTTTATAAATAGAAAAGAATATAGTTCATATTTTTTAAGGCATATACATTTTTTTTCTTATTGATGATTTTTGCTTCTACTAAGTTTTCTGCCTCTTTGATACCTCCTTTTTTTCATTTCAGGACTCATATGAACGAGCGAAACATATCTTGAAGACTCATGCAAAAGAGCGTAAGAATCTATCAGAACCTTTACTAACCTATGAGACTTCAGATGCCAAAGAGATTCAAATTGTTCTTGAGGGAAAAAAATTGGAAGAGAGATAATAACTCTTAAAATGGATGCATTGCTGGTTTTGCTGCAGGAATATATAAGTAGCATTTCAGTAGTTTCCTTTTGCAATGCTTTTCTCCCATTCTTGCCTTGGTATCACTCAAGAGTGTGAAACACTTTGTCTCTCTTTTGTCACATTTAATCTAATTCTGGTTATTCTCATGATGACACCTATGGCAAATTATCAGCCCATAGCAAATATGTTAAAGAAAATAAAGAACTATTAGGATTGGAAACAGCGTATTTGAGAAATGTGAATCAGTTATTCAGTTGAAAATAAGTAATGATTTTATGGTTGGCTCCACTACTAGATGTGAATAAAAATTGTGCCTTTAGCTCTTGGGATGTACTTTTACTTGGCAACGTAAAATTATTGAAGGATTATCTTTGTTTTTAGATAGTACCATTTATCTTTGATGAAGAAATGCTGCCATTTGGCTCAAGTGAAGCATATTTCTATATAGGTCAGTGGAAACTTCATTAAGATGCATTTAATTATTATGCTTCAGATTGTCCATATATAAAATAGTTCTGTTTTTGTCTATCTAAGAGAGAATTGTAAACATACAGATTTAATCAGAATTTAAATGATTACAACCTTTTAGAAATGCAGCTTTCATTTTCATGTTTTTTTTTATTTTATTTTTTATAAACATATAATATATTTTTATCCCCAGGGGTACAGGTCTGTGAATTGCCAGGTTCACACACTTCACAGCACTCACCATAGCACATACTCTCCCCAATGTCCATAACCCCACCCCCCTCCCAACTCCTCTTCCCCCATCAACCCTCAGTTTGTTTTGTGAGATTAAGAGTCACTATGGTTTGTCTCCCTCCCAATCCCATCTTGTTTCATTTACTCTTCTTCTACCCCCTTAACCCCCCATGTTGCATCTTCTCTCCCTCATATCAGGGAGATCATATGATAATTGTCTTTCTCCAATTGACTTATTTTTTTTATTTCATATTTTTATTTTATTTTATTTTTTTTTATTTATTTTTTTTAATTTTTTTATTTTTTCAGCATAACAATATTCATTATTTTTGCACCACACCCAGTGCTCCATGCAATCCATGCCCTCTACAATACCCACCACCTGGTGCCCCCAACCTCCCACCCCCCACCCCTTCAAAATTCTCAGATCGTTTTTCAGAGTCCATAGTCTCTCATGGTTCACCTCACCTTCCAATTTCCCTCAACTCCCTTCTCCTCTCCATCTCCCCTTGTCCTCCATGCTATTTGTTATGCAACACAAATAAGTGAAACCATATGATAATTGACTCTCTCTGCTTGACTTATTTCACTCAGCATAATCTCTTCCAGTCCCGTCCATGTTGCTACAAAACTTGGGTATTCATCCTTTCTTTTTTTTTTTTTTTACAGCTTTATAAACATATATCTTTATCCCCAGGGGTACAGGTCTGCGAATCACCAGGTTTACACACTTCACAACACTCACCATAGCACATACCCTCCCCAATATCCATAACCCCACCCTCTCTCCCAACCCCCTCCCCCCATCAACCCTCAGTTTGTTTTGTGAGATTAAGAGTCTTTTCGCTAAGCCTGATACCCTCTAGTTCCATCCACGTCATCGCAAATGGCAAGATTTCATTTCTTTTGATGGCTGCATAGTATTCCATTGTGTATATATACCACCTCTTCTTTATCCATTCATCTGTTGATGGACATCTAGGTTCTTTCCATAGTTTGGCTATTGTAGACATTGCTGCTATAAACATTAGGGTGCACGTGCCCCTTCAGATCACTACGCTTGTATCTTTAGGGTAAATACCCAGTAGTGCAATTGCTGTGTCATAGGGTAGTTCTATTTTCAACATTTTGAGGAACCTCCATGCTGTTTTCCAGAGTGGTTGCACCAGCTTGCATTCCTACCAACAGTGTAGGAGGGTTCCCCTTTCTTTGCATCCTTGCCAACACCTGATGTTTCCTCACTTGTTAATTTTAGCCATTCTGCCTAGTGTGAAATAGTATCTCAGTGTAGTTTTGATTTATATTTCCTTGATGCCAAGTGATGTTGAATACTTTTTCATCTGTCTGTTGACCATTTGGATGTCTTCTTTGCAGAAATGTCTGTTCATGTCTTCTGTCCATTTCCTGATTGGATTATTTGTTCTTTGGGTGTTGAGTATGATAAGTTCTTTATAGATTTTGGATACTAGCCCTTTATCTGATTTGTCATTTGCAAATATCTTCTCCCATTCTGTCAGTTGTCTTTTGGTTGTGTTGACTGTTTCCTTTGCTGTGCAAAAGCTTTTGCTCTTGATGAAGTCCCAATAGTTCATTTTTGCCCTTGCTCCCCTTGCTTTTGGGGATGTTTCTAGGAAGAAGTTGTTGTGTCTGAGGTCAAAGAGGTTGTTGCCTGTGTTCTCCTCAAGGATTTTGATGGATTCCTGTCTCACATTGAGGTATTTCATCCATTTGGAGTCTATTTTTGTTTGTGGTATAAGAAGATGGTCCAGTTTCATCCTTCTGCTTGTGGCTGTCCAATTTTCCCAACACCATTTGTTGAAGAGACTGTCTTTTTTTCCATTGGACATTCCTTCCTGCTTTGTGGAAGATTAGCTGACCATAGACTTGAGGGTCCATTTCTGGGCTCTCTATTCTATTTCATTGATCTATGTGTTTGTTTTTGTGCCAGTACTATACTGTCTTGATGATGACAGCTTTGTCATAGAGCTTGAAGTCTGGAATTGTGATGCCTCCAGCATCAAGCCCTGCATTAGGCTCCCTGCTCAGCAGAGGGCCTGCTTCTCCCTCTCCCTCTGCAGCTCCCCCTGCTTGTGTTCTCTCTGTCTGTCAAATAAACAAATAAAATGCTAAAAAAAAAAACACAAAAACTTAATTATGTTGAGCATCTCATCTTTTTATGTGTGTTATTATCCATTTCTATATCTTCCTTAAGGACTGAATCAATTACTTTGCCCATTTCTTTATTGGATTGTTTTTTCATTATTGTAAGAGTTATTTGCATATCGTAAATACAGATCCCTTATCAGATACAAGATTTTCAAATCTTTTCTCTTATTCAGTAGCTTGCCTTTTCACTTTATTGATGGTGACATTTGAAGCAAAGAAGTTTTTAATTTTGATGAAATATACTTAATCTTTTTTGTCTTTTAGTGTCATATCTAAGAAACTGTTGCCAAATCCAGTCACAAATGATATACCTATGTTTTTTTTCTAAGAGTTTTATAGTTTTAGCTCTTACGTTTTGAGTTAATGTTGTATATATGCTATAAGGTAGAGGTCTAATTTTATTACTTTGCATGTGGATATCCATTTGTCCCAGTACCATTTGTTAAAAAGACTATTCTTATTCCATTCAATTGTTTTATACCCTCGTTGAATGTCAGTTCACCATAATGAAGCAATTTCTTTTTAGACTGTCAATTCTAATACATTGATCTATATGTCTATCTTTATGTCACTGTCCAATCAAATTTTATGATCTTTCCTAGTTGTCTTGCAAATTACTCAATCACTTATGTAATAATAAAAATTCACTGTAGTAGAACTTAATTTTACTCCTGTAGACATTTTTTGCTTCTTAAAAATGAGACTTTCACCAATTAAGCCTTGCTGACTCCATGATATGATGAGAAGTTAGGCTCAAAAAGATAGAGTCCTGCTTCTTTTCTCCATTCATATCTTTAGTCTCTCACTCAGTGCCTAGCATATCCATTTTCATCAAATCTTGGTTGTAGGATCTACTGTCTACTATTTACTTCATTATGTTTTATGAACTTGTTATAAAGTGTAGACTCATCCATAAATTTCACCATCTAGGAAGGAAAAGATGAACTCTGGGCCTTCAGCTTTTCTGTTTTGAAATCTTGCTAATCCAAAATTGCAACTCACAGATACTCTTTTGACCTGGTTCTTGTGTATAACACTGGTTTTGATCCTGTCCTTGGCACAGATCCTACATTCTCAGAAAACACAGTTGTCTTTATCCGTCTTCTTTTAGTTTAAATAAAAAAAATATGTACTTTAATAGCTCAATACACAATTAATGGAATAAACATTTATTACATTATTTCAAGAAAACAGCTGTAAATTATCAGGTTTTATTTAATGGAGTTATCAGAGACAAATAGTAGATAATCAGTTTGAATTCCAAAAGAAATTTCAAAGCCTGTTTGTATGATATGGGAAAGCTTTGTGGCACAACATAAAGACGAGATGGTCTTAGTTACCTCCCCACATAAACAAACTTGGACTAAGATAAAGGAGAAGTTATATTTAATTTAAATAGTGCCAAAGGACAGTACATTTGGTTTGCTACTGAAAAGATTAAAAATGATTCCATAGAAAGACAACTATCATATGATCTCCCTGATATGAGGGAGAGGAGATGCAACATGGGGGGTTAAGGGGGTAGGAGAAGAGTAAATGAAACAAGATGGGATTGGGAGGGAGACAAACCATAAGTGACTCTTAATCTCACAAAACAAACTGAGGGTTGATGGGGGGAGGGGATTTGGGAAAGGGGGGGTGGGGTTATGGATATTGGGGAGGGTATGTGCTATGGTGAGTGCTGTGAAGTGTGTAAACCTGGCGATTCACAGACCTGTACCCCTGGGGATAAAAATATATGTTTATAAAAAATTTTAAAAAAATGATTCCATAATGTTCTCTTTATTTCCTCACTGATGAAAGCAGAATAAAGATTGAGTATTAGATTGATTTTAAAATACTCAAAGCTGCCTATTTCTTTTAGAATTTCAGTTAATGGAGATCAGGCAAAAGGTCAAATTTTGGTTATTAAACTATATCTAGTTCTTCAGCTATTATATTTCAAATCATATTTTTGCAACTGCCCCTCAGAACAATGTATTACTTAAACTATAACCCCTAGAGGATTTTACTGGTTACCAAGCACATTTAGATATGGCCTTAAGAAAAACACATACTGGCAATAGGTCTTTGGGGGAAAAGACGATATATGACCGTGCAGCTGAGCAGCTGGGGATGCCCGGCTCACTCAGGGCGGAACGCTGCCCGCTTCACAGAAGCCGAGCAGCTGGGAACGTCCGGCCCACTCAGGGTGGAACGAAATACCACCTGCTTCCCTTTTCCGTTGTCTCTCATTTCTCTTCCCAAAAGCACCCGTTGTTTGTTTGATGAGTCCTTTGAATGTGCTTGGTTAACTATAAACTTTACCCTCCTTCTTGTTTGTCCACAAGACAGGCGACTAATGTTTGACCTTCATCTGCTCTTCTGTGGGCTATTGTTTCTATCTTTAAAAGTGAGACTGAGGAGTTGCTTGGTGCAGCAGTCTTTTTGACTGTTGTCCCCTCCTCCCATTCTCTTGTGGATGACTTGTTTGTGCCTAATTCTTCTCCTGTTGGCAGACTGGAAGTGGCGTATTGTCTCTCTGCTTGCGAGTTTTTCTTTTCCCCTAACTTGAGGGGAAATCCTGTAAAGGTGTTCCTGCCAGTTGTAATAATTTGTAATTGAAGGGAATCTTAGAAAAATATCTTAAGAGAAAGGAAGATGGTAGCAGAGTAAGAGGAGCCTAGGTTCACCTAATACCTGAAGACTAATAGAACAAAGTTCACTATTAGAGAGAAGATGCCACATCAAAGAAGGTAGGAAGTACAGAGATGTGCTTTAGGAGAGAAACAGATCCTGACTGCTGCAGAGGAGAAGGAGTCATGGTCATGGAGAAGGGCAGGAGCGAGACATGGGACTGCACAAAGAGAATGTTTCCCAGTAGCCACTGGCTTGGAAAGTGAGAGGAGCTTAATTTCATGAGTTCTTACATAGGGGGGCTTAAAACCCGGAATTCTAAAGGTCATTGGGCATGGCTGGGATAGAGCCTGTAGGGCGCTGTGCTGCTCTTGGAGAGAAGGCAGGCAAACAACCTGGGAGCATACAGCATGGAAACAGTGATCTGAACAGTGTCTGGGGCATACAGTAGGGAAATTACTCACTCTTCTCAGAGCATTTCCCTGAGAGGCAGTGTTCACAGAGACCCCTCTCTAGGAACAAAGGAACCAGCTGGTACCATTTCCCTCCACTGCCCCTCAGCACAAGTTTACAGAGCCATCTGTGGGAAGCAGTGCAGCTCTGACACTGGCTGCCTAATCTGCTTACACCTTGCGCTCCAGTGGAACTGCCCTGCTCGACCATTCTTGCCTCAGTTCCACCACAGCAGGCCTTTCCCCCAGAAAATCAGCACAAGCCCCTGCCCACACCACATCTGACCAGATTTGGGAGGGCCTCAGTTCCAGTGGAGGTGGTGACAGGTCTCATTTCACAAGCACACCAGAGCACACCTAGTTAAAAGTTGCTACATTCAGGCCAACTACCAAACACTGCCCACAGCAGTTAGGGAGAGCCTCTGCAGATGTGTGGCCTGAAGGATAGAGCAGCCAGAACACAACAGCAGAGTGCATGCAGCACACACTAAAGATACTCCCCTAAGCACGAGACCCTGGGCACTACATGACATCTTTTTTCATAAGTCCATTACTTTTGGGAGCAGATGACATAACTGGCATTTCTAACACAGAGAAGCTGGTAGAGACTTAGATAAAATGAGAAAACAGAGGAATTTATCTCAAATGAAAGAACAGGATAAGGCCACGGGTCCAGAGATTGAAGTGAGACAGATGTAAATGTCATGCCTGTTGGAGGATTTAAAGCAGTGATCATAGGGATACTCACTGGACTTGAGAAAAGAATGGACAACATCAGTGAGACCCTTACAACAGAGATAAAAGAGTTAAAAATGAATCCGAGATGAAGAGTGGAATAAATGAGATAAGAAACACACCTAATGCAATGAACAGCAGGCTGGAAAAAAAAACAGAGGAACAAATTAACAACTTAGAAGACAAAGTAGTGGAAAGCAATGAAGCTGAAGAAGGGAGAGAAAGAAGAATTATGCAAAATGAGACCAGACCTGGGGAACTCAGTGACTCCATCAAATGTAATAACATTCATGTTATAGGAGTCCCAGTAGGAGAAGAGAGAAAAAAGGCGTAAGAAAATTTATCTCAAGAAATAATAGCAGAAAACTTCCCTAATCTAGGGAATACAACAGACATCAAGATCCTGGAGACACAGAAAACTATCAAAATCAACAAAAGCAGGCCAACACCAAGACATACTGTAACTGAATGTGCAAAATATACTGATAAAGAAAACATCTTAAAAGCAAGAAAGCAAGTCAGTAACTTCCAGGGGAAACCCCTTAAGGCTAGCAGGAACTTTTTCAGCAGAAACTTTGCAAGCCAGAAGGGAGTGGCATTATCTATTCAATGTGGTGAATGGGAAAAATCTGTAGCTGAGAATTCTCTATCTAGCAAGCCTATTACTCAGAATAGGAGAGATAGAGTTTCCCAGATAAAAACTAAAGGAGTTTGTGACTACTAAACTAGCCCCACAAGAAATATTAAAGGGGACTCCTTGAGTGGAAAGAAGAGACCAAAAGTGACAGTATAAAGGCAGGAAACACAAAAGTAGCAAAAATGAACATTTATATAAAAAATAAGTTAAGGAACTCAGAAAAAGAGGATATAAAATATAATACCTTATCTAAAGCATGGTGAGAAGAAGAGAAAAGAATGGGCTCAAACTTAAATGACCAGCAGCTTAATATAGACTACTATATGCAGAAGAGGTTATATACAAATTATATATCAAAAACCACTAATAGTGGTGCCTGGGTGGCTTAGTTGGTTAAGCATCTGACTTGATTTCAGCTCAGGTCATAATCTCAGGGTTGTGAGATTGAGCCCTGCACTGCACTCTATTCCAACCATGGAGTCTGCTTAAGATTCTCTTTCCCTCTCCCCACTCCACTCGTGCCCTCCCTAAAAAGAAAACAAAACCACTGATAAACACTCAAAGAGGAGAAAGAAGTCCAAATATATCACTAAAGAAAACCAGTAAAACATCGAAGACACAGAAAATGATCAGAGAAAATCTCCAGAAACAACTACAAAGCAAGTAGTAAAATGACAAATACATATCTATCAATAATTACTTTGGATATAAATGGGGTGAGTGCTCCAATCAAAAGACATAGGATGTCAGAGTGGATTAAAAAAAAGAAGAGGGGCTCCTGGGTGGCTCAGTGGGTTAAGCAGCTGCCTTCGGCTCAGGTCATGATCTCAGGGTCCTGGAATCAAGCCCCACATCGGGCTCTCTGCTCAGCAGGGAGCCTGCTTCCTCCTCTCTCTCTGCCTGCCTCTCTGCCTGCTTGTGATCTCTGTCAAATAAATAAATAAAATCCTTAAAAAAAAAAAGAAGAAGAAGAAGAAAAAACAAGACCCATCTATAAGCCGCTTGCAAGGATTTTATTTTTGTCATAAGGACACCTGCAGATTGAAAGTCAGGGGATGGAAAAAACGTATGTCATGCAAATGGATATCAAAAGAAAGCCAGGATAGTAAAACTTATATTGGACAAAATAGAGTCTAAAAGAAAGAGTGTAGTAAGAGACAAGGGCACTATATCATAATAAAGAGGACAGTCTAACAAAAAGAAGAGCTATCAATTGTAAATATTTATGCACCCAACACGGGATCACCCAAGTACATAAAACAATTAATGACTAACATAAAAGAACTAATTGATAATAATACAATAATACTAGGGTACTTTATTTTTATTATATATGTTTTAAATGAAATTCATTGCTTTTATTCCTAATTACAAAAGTATCCATGAAGACAATGTACAATTTGGATATTTTAGGAAGGAATAGAAATAATCAATAGTTGGTACTTTAACACACCACTTACATTAATGGACAGATCAGAAAGTCAACAAGGAAACAGTGGCTTTATATTGATGCACTAGACTAGATGGACTAAAGAGATATATTCAAAATATTCCATCCTTAAACAGCAGAATACACATTCTGGAACATTCTGTAGAATAGATCACATATTAGGCCACAAAACAAGCCTTTTTTTTCCTTTAATTTTATTTTTTTTTCAGTGTTCCAAAATTCATTGCTTATGCACCACACCCAGTGTTCCATGCAATACTCGACCTCCATAATACCCACAAAACTAATCTTAATAAATACAAGAAGACTGAAGTCATACCAGACACCTTTTCTAATCACAAAACTATTAAATTAGAAGTCAGCCACAAGGAACAATCTGAAAGACCACAAATACGTGTTGGTTAAGTAATATCCTACTAAACAATGGATGGACCAATGAGGAAATAAAAGAATAAATGTAAAAATACATGGAATCAAAT
Organism: Lutra lutra; assembly: GCF_902655055.1. Taxonomy (NCBI): domain Eukaryota; kingdom Metazoa; phylum Chordata; class Mammalia; order Carnivora; family Mustelidae; genus Lutra; species Lutra lutra. Next base: position 43,309,559 of record NC_062285.1, read on the forward strand.
GAAAATGAAAACACAATTGCCCAAACTTTTGAGATACAGTAAAAGTGGTTCTAAGAGGGAAGTATATAGCAATACAGGCCTACCTGAAGAAACAAGAAAAATCTACAACAACCTAACCTTCACCTAAATAAGCTAGAAAAAGAACAACAAATTAAGCCTAAAGTCAGCAGAAGGAAGGAGAATAAAAATTAGAGCAGAAGTAGGGGTGCCTGGGTAGCTCAGTTGGTTAAGCAGCAGACTCTATTTTTTTTTTTAAATTTCTTTTCAGCATAAGAGTATTCATTGTTTTTGCACCACACCCAGTGCTCCATGCAATCCATGCCCTCTCTAATACCCACCACCCGGTTCCCCCAACCTCCCACACCCCGCCCCTTCAAAACCCTCAGATCGTTTTTCAGAGTCCATAGTCTCTCATGGTTCACCTCCCCTTCCAATTTCCCTCAACTCCCTTCTCTTCTCCATCTCCCCTTGTCCTCCATGCTATTTGTTATGCTTCACAAATAAGTGAAACCATATGATAATTGACTCTCTCTGCTTGACTTATTTCACTCAGCATAATCTCTTCCAGGCCCGTCCATGTTGCTACAAAAGTTGGGTTTTCATCCTTTCTGATGGAGGCATAATACTCCATAGTGTATATGGACCACATCTTCCTTATCCATTCGTCCGTTGAAGGGCATCTTGGTTCTTTCCACAGTTTGGCGACCGTGGCCATTGCTGCTATAAACATTGGGGTACAGATGACCCTTCTTTTCACTACATCTGTATCTTTGGGGTAAATACCCAGTAGTGCAATGGCAGGGTCCTAGGGAAGCTCTATTTTTAATCTTGAGGAATCTCCACAGTGTTCTCCAAAGTGGCTGCACCAACTTGCATTCCCACCAACAGTGGAAGAGGGTTCCCCTTTCTCCACATCCCCTCCAACACACGTTGTTTCCTGTCTTGCTAATTTTGGCCATTCTAACTGGTGTAAGGTGGTACCTCAATGTGGTTTTCATTTGAATCTCCCTGATGGCTAATGATGATCAACATTTTTTCATGTGTCTGATAGCCATTTGAATGTCTTCCTTGGAGAGGTGTCTGTTCATATCTTCTGCCCATTTTTTATATGATTGTCTGTTTTATGTGTGTTGAGTTTGAGGAGTTCTTTATAGATCCTGGATATCAACCTTTTGTCTGTACTGCCATTTGCAAATATCTTCTCCAATCCTGTGGGTTGCCTGTTTGTTTTGTTGACTGTTTCCTTTGCTGTGCAGAAGCTTTTGATCTTGATGAAGTCCCAAAAGTTCATCTTTGCAGCAGACTCTTGATTTCAGCTCAGGTCATGATCTCAGAGTCCTGGGATTGAGCCCTGCTTCTGGCTCTGTACTCAGCGGGGAGTCTACTTGAGGATTCTCTCACTCCCTCTCCACTTGACCCTCTCCCCACTCTCTCTCTCAAATAAATCTTTTTAAAAATTAGAGCAGAAATAAACACTATAGAAACTTTAAAAAGACAAAAATAGGAGAGATCAATGAAACCAGGAGCTGGTTCTTTGAAAAAATTAATAAAATCGATAAGGCTTTAGCAAGAGTTATCAGAAAGAAGAGAAAAGGGACCCAAAAAAAAAAAATCACAGATGAGAGAGGAGAAATAACAATCAACACCACAGAAATGCAGACAATTATAAAAGAATATTATGAACAACTATATGCCAACAATTTGGACAATGTAGAAGAAATGGATAAATTCTAGAAACATATAAATTACCAAAACTGAAACAAGAATGGAAAACTTGAACAGACTGATAACCAGCAAAGAAATTGAATCATTATTCAAAAAACTATTAACAAACACAAGTCCAGGACCAGAGGCAAATTCTACCGAGCATTTAAAGGAAGAGTTAGTACCTTTTCTCAAACTATTCCAAAAAACAGAAAAGGAAAAACTCCAAATTCACTCTATGAGGCCAGTATTACCCTGATACCAAAACAAGACAAAGACACCACAAAAAGAACTATAAGCCAGTATCTTTGGTGAACATGGATGCAAAAATCCTCAACAAAATACTCACAAACTGAATCCAACAATACATTAAAAATATCATCACCATGATCAAATGGGATTTATTCTTAGGTTATGGCGGTGTTTTAATATCTGCAAATCAATCATTATGATACACCAAATTAATAAAAGGAGAAGAATCATCTGATCATTTCAAAAGATGTAGAAAAAGCATTTGAGGGACACCTGGGTGGCTCAGTGGGTTAAATCCTCTGCCTTCGGCTCAGGTCATGATTCCAGCGTCCTGGGATCTAGCTCTACATCGGGCTCCCTGCTCGGTGGAGAGCCTGCTTCCCCCTCTCTTTCTCTGCCTGCCTCTCTGCCTACTTGTGATCTCTGTCTGTCAAATAAATAAATAAAATCTTAAAAAAAAAAAATTTGACAAAGTGCAACATCCATTCATGATAAAAAAAAAAAAGTACAACATCCATTCATGATAAAAACCCTCAACAAAGTAGGTTTAGAAGGAACATACTTCAACATAATAAAGGTAATATTTTAAAAATGCACAGGTAATGACATCCTAAGTGGGGGAAAACGGAAAGAAAAACTTCTTAGATCTTGCTTCTAGTTATGTGCTGCTTCTCATTAGCACTGTTTGTCATCATTAAATTAATCTCAGGGGCACCTGGGTGGCTCAGATGGTTAAGTGTCTGCCTTCGGCTCAGGTCATGATCTCCAGGTCCTGGGATCGAGTCCCATGTCAGGCTCCCAGCTCAGCAGGGAGTCTGCTTCTCCCTCTCCCTCTGCCTTTCCCCCTGCTTGTGCTCTGTCTCTCTGTATCTCTCCCAAATGAATAAATTTTTAAAAAATTAAAAAAAATTAATCTTAACATTTATTACTTCCCACTTTAAGGAGACCAATTTCTGCTATGTAAATTATGTATCTTTTTAATGCTTTTTGTCATCCATTTTTCTGTTTCTCTTTTTGTTTTTTCTTAACAAACTCCCCAAAGTTTAGTGGCTTAAATAAATAACATTTATTTTGTTCACAAATCTAGTGTTAGGAAAAGTGTGGCTAGGACAGCTTGTTTCTCTTCCCCTAGCTTCAGGTGGGGCCGCTGAAAGGCTTGGGGTTGGAACTGTTTGAAAATTTGTTCACTCACATCTGGTGTTGTCGATGCTGGCTATTGCCTAGGACTATAGTTAGAGCAGGCAGCCGAAACACTTACACTGGAACAGCTAGACTCTTTGTGGCCTGAACTTTCTTACAAGATGGGGGGCTAAATTCCAAGAAAGCTGCCTGAGCTGCAGAGCAAGACAGAAGCTCTATTGTCTTTTGTAACCTAGCCTTGGAATACACAGAGCATCACATTCACCATATTCTGTTAGAAGAAAGTCACTAAGGTAGGCCCATGGTCTTTTTTTTTTTTTTAATGGATTGAATATTTAAAAACCTATGGACACATTTAAAAAGCAGCACTATTTACCCACCGGCCACAATTTTTTGTTTTCCTCCCACATGAAAAATACACTCACCTCCCCCCCACCATACCTCCCACAAATCTCAGTTTTCCTGGCATTGGGTTTAGGCTTGAGTCCAAGATCTTACCATCTTAATCAGGTACAGCAGGGATAAGGTGCCTGAAGTATAGTCCCTTGAGTGCAAGTCCTCTCAATCTGAACACTCGGGAATTAAGGAAGACAGTTCTCTACCACTCAAAATGGAACACTCTGGTAACCTGCTAAGGATTCTCCCATTGAAAGAAGGTGGGAGGCACACTAGTCCATAGCAATTTTGAAACACACCCTGAAGCATGCTGTCAGTTCTTCAGTTCCATGGGAATGCTTCTCCATGGCTGTTTGCTTTACTCTTTGAGCTCTTGGTTCTGTCCTTTTCATAATGAATGACCTGTGTTTGTAGCTGCTTTTTCAGCCTGCTTCCTCCTCATGGGACTTCTCAGACTCAAAGGCCTATTTCTAGTTTGTACTATCTTGGTCTCTTTTAGTCCAAGCTCGCAAACAGTGTTTTTGCTACTATAATTCTCTTAGTTTTTGAGTTTTCCGTGAATATGATTGGATTTCATGCCATTAGAAAAGCCATTCTCCTAGGTCTTTTTGAGATAAGTTTTCACCTCAGGTTTCCTGTGAAGCTCTCATGTGATAATGCCTTTAAAATTCTCATACTCTTAAGATCCTTGAAGAAACTTGAGGCACACCTTAAATCCTTCTGAAGTCTTAATAAAAGGTTTATAGTTTTGGCTTCACCCATAGGCCATGTCTTCCTGGATTTGCTTTTAACCCAGAAGCCATTTCTTTACTTTAGCGTTATTTGACAATACAGCAGGTGGAGAGGCTGTGAATGAGGAACAGATAGATGAACCCAGTAAGTCCTGGTTCCTTCATATTGAATAGTCTTTCTTTAAGCTTATCTCTCCTATCGATTTTACTTTCAAGTGGTTTGTGGCACGAGTTCCTTTTCCCTCTAGTGTCATTTTCTTCACTTATCTAGAAACCTTTACTGTAAGCCTCTTCAAGGGCCATCAGGTTTCCACTAACAGTCTCTTGGAAGCCCTTTTGGTTTTCATTCTTACTCTTCTCTACTTCTCACTCTTAATCTTCTTTCAGGTTCTGCCCACTTCCTGGTTCAAAGAAGGTTTAGTTTTAGTTTTTTGGGGTTTTTTTATGGAAGCACCCCATTTTTAATATCAGTATCTGTGCCAGTTATTTATTGCTGTATAATAAACCATCTCAAAACCTAGTGGCTCAAAACAGCATTTATCTTGTTCACAAATCTTTGGACAAGACTGAGTAAGGCCAACTCATTTCTTCTTCATTTGCCATCACGTGGGATGACTGGAAGCTGGGAACTAGAATCATCTAAAACCTTGTTCATGCACATGTTTGGCTGTTGAGGCTGGCTTTTGGCTAGGATGTTAACTAGGGCAGTCTCAGCTGGAATATTTCCATGAAGACTCACTAGATAGCCTGGGCTTTCCCACAACAGCTGGATTCTAAGGGTGAGGTTTCCTAGAAGAAGAAAGTCAGATGGAAGCTATATCACATTTTCTAACCTTGCCTTAAAAATCACACAGCAGGGGGCACCTGGGTGGCTCAGTGGGTTAAAGCCTCTGCCTTCGGCTCAGGTCATGATCTCAGGGTCCTGGGATCAAGCCCGCATCGGGCTCTCTGCTGAGCAGGGAGCCTGCTTCCCCCTCTCTCTCTGCCTGCCTCTCTACCTACTTGTGATCTCTCTCTCTCTGTCAAATAAATAAATAAAATATTTTTTTAAAAAATCACACAGCAGTTCTGCCATATTCTGTTCACTAGGAACCAGTTACTAAGGCCAGCACATATTAAGGGAAGGGATTGTCATGGGAGAAGTGTCAATTTATAAAACCACCACATCCACTCACCTTGTCTTACCAATCATATCTAAAGGAAAGGAGTTCTTCCCAACTCAGCATCACTGAAACTCCAGCAAGTTTTTTGGTTGTTTTCATTGCTTAATATATTCTCTTATTTTGCGGGAAGTTACAAAGGATTGCAACACTGTTGAGTTAAGGAATTTTTTTTTTTGGTCCAAAAATATATGGATCATCTCACTAAACTTTTTTTTCCCCACTAAATTTTTTTACTGAGAGATGTGATTTCTTAACCCTGTGAATCATTTCTCCTCAAAATGCAATTAAAATTAGCATAAAGCATTTGTAATTCAGAAAAAGGCTGATGGCATTAGAATCAGTATTTATAGATTCATTAATTAAAGTCTTATTTTCAAAGTCTTATTTTGGTAAGCATTTATTGGCTCAGACCTACATAAGCCAATATGGTATTCCTAAAACTTCTTTAAAAATTATGGAGTACGAGGGCACCTGGGTGGCTCAGTTAAGTGCCTTTGGCTTGGATCGTAATCCTGGGATGCTGGGATTGAGCCCCATGCTGGGCTTCCTGATCAGTGGGGAGTCTGCTTCTCCCTCTCCCTACTCTTGCGCTCTAGCTGTCTTGCTCTCTCTCCCTCTCAAATAAATAAATAAAATCTTTTTAAAAATTACGGAGTGTTAAGATGAGGGAAGGGTTAAGAGACTTTCTACTAAGAGGTGACTTATGGTTATTTTATGGAGGAAAAATATGAAACAATCATAGAAAAATAAAAGTATAAAAATCAAATACAAATGTGTGGCAAAGAGGATGACAGCAGAGATCGATTTTAGCAACTCCTAGTGGTTTTAATTTTGTTCTTGATTTTCTGAGTTATTTGAGGTTCCACATTCCAAGACTGTACTACAATATAGATACCATTTTGTTGAAAATGAATTTATTTTAAAATTTGAGCACCTGGCTGGAGCAGTCAGTAACGTATGTGACTCTTGTTCTTGGGGTTTGAGTTCAAGCCCCATGTTTGGTGCAGAGATTTAAAATCTTTAAAAAAAAATTTGGGTCTTAATTTTGCATTAGACTATTTTCAGTCCACTTCCAAACTGTATTATTTTATTCATGCAGGTTGATGATCTTACAGCAAAACTGGAAACTGTGTTTTCAAAAAACCAGGTTCTTACTCAGGAATTATCATCTATGAAAGAAATACTGACAAAATGTGAAAAGCTAGAGAAGAAAAAAAAGAAGTTGGAACAATAAGTAGTAAACCTCAGAAGTCGTGTAGAAGTCAACATGGTAGAATACTGTGAAATAGAACAATATAAATGGGAACTTGAAGAAAGAGCAAGATTGAATATAGCAGAAAAATTAAAAGAAGTCAATCTGTTTTTACATGTTAATTTATTAATCTATAATATGCTTTAATTCGTTTCACTGCAAATTACATTTTGGTTATATGCAGTGTAGAGTTTTCCTCTACTTCCTTTATAGCAATTTGGCAAATTTCTGGAAGCTTTGTTCCTTCCCTCTAAAAATTTCAGTTTTCATCATTATTCTCACTAAATTGATCTTTCAGAATGATTCACAGTGGAAAGTCATTTTATTTTTTAAGACCAGTTAGTATAAAACAAGGCTATTGAGAGGAAAAGAAAAAATTGTGCTTTAAAAATTTTTACCATGGGGTACGTGGGTGGCACCGTCAGTTGCTTGTTTGGGCTACATTCTGAACATGCCTACATAAAAAAAAAAAAATTGTACCATACTTGGATTATTCCTTTTTTATATATTAAATATCTTAATTCTTTATTTGGAAAGCACGAGTGGGGGATGGACAGGTAGAGAGAAAATTCCAGCCATACTTCATGCTGAGTACGACACAGGGCTTTATCCCAGGACCCTGAGATCACTATCTGAGCAGAAACCAAGAGTCAGGCACTCAAATGAGTGAGTCAGCCAGGTACCCCATGTACTTCAATTATTCTTAAGTTGTATTGTTCACTTTTTTAAAAATTTAAATGATTTTATTATTCTTTGAATTATCAGATTGTGTGAGTTCTAATGTAAGAATGAACATTATTCACATTTAATTCAGTTTCACATTAATGATAAATATTTTACATTTCAGCTTTTTTTCACTTTAAAAATTGCTCTCTGAATCATTGACACAAAACTAAAAGAAAGAAATATACTGTAGTTACCCAGGTTGTAACAATTTTAAAACTATGCTTTTAATTTGCTTTAGACACAAGTAGCATCTCAAGAAAGCTTAGCACAGTTAAGAGAAAATAATAATGCTTCACTAAGAAGTCAAATGGAACTCAGAATTAAAGAGCTGGAATTTGAATTATTCAAAATGGAGAGTTCTCAAGAAGATCTTATTAAAACAGAATTGGACAGATACAAGCACCTCTACCTAGAAGAAGTAACACATCGAATGTCATTGACAAACGAACTGAACAAGTTAAAACAATCATAGAAAGTAGAGTTAGCTTATTAATTTGCCCCTAAACCATAGTTTTTATGGAGCCACATTCATGAGATCAGTAGTACGTGAAAGCCAACTACATAGTATAATTTTGAAAAATGATATTTGTAAATGAACTTACTGTTGAAATGTTAGTCTAAGACAGTTTGCATCTCTCTTTTTTTGGTTTTAAATAATGATTTTATTTTTTTCCCTTGAATATTTTCAGTTAATCTGATCTCCTAGTCTTTAAGCTAATTGTTTGAAGGTTTATAATTTAGACAGCATATTATTATAAAATTGTCAGAATTACCCTGAATAGAAATGAGTTTATTAATATTTATTTATTAATGTTAGTTTATTTTTGGAAGAGTACATCTTTAACCCAAAAGGTCAAGACAGAAAGGGCAGATTCCACCTCCAGTACCCTGGTATCTGTGTTATAACCTAATTGCCTCTGGAGCTGTTTCAGTTCATTCTGATTGCAACTCTGCCATCTACTTCTCCCCGAGCAATTGTTCGTCTAAATTATTCCTCAGTGCAAAATGCTCAATTTCTCTGAGGTAATGTGTGAAATGTACGAGAGTGGTGAAAGCCAATGCTTGAAAAATGTCTTTGAGGGATCTTTTTTAATTTTTATTTTCTTTTAAAGATTTTATATATTTATTTGATAGAGAGAGCACGTGAGCACAAGCAGAGGGGAGCAGCAGGCAGAGGATGAGGGAGAAGCAGGCTTCCCGCTGAGCAGGGAACCCAGTGTGGGGCTCAATTCCAGGACTCTGGGGTCCTGACCTGAGCTGAAGGCAGATGGTTAACTGACTGAGCCACCCAGACCCCGCAGGATGGTTTATTTTTGCAGCTCTAAACTGGTTTACTAAATATAAGTATGTGTCATGGCATCCCCAAGAATCTTTTAAGTACAACCATTCCAGAAGGCAGTAGGTATTACCTGTTAAGCCATGGACATCACTGATAGCCATTTTTCTCCCTCCTTAATTTGAAGTTCTTATTAGTTAGGAACCCTAAAAATATATGTACATCTTTAGAACAGTTTTAAACCTATAATTATACATAGTAGATCTGCTCTGTCACATTTACCATGTTAAAACACTGTTTAATGGCACATTCTGTTTACTATTATGGAAACTTAAAAAAATGCAAGTAATTTAGAAATGATTTGGGGAGAAATGAAATATGAAGCATTGTGTTTTGTAACCTTAACAGGACTAGTGAGAGGCTGGCAGAGACCAGTACCAAACTTCTGGTGGAGAAGCAGCAGAAGCAAACTTTGCTTGACACTACTAATATGAGGCCAGCCCTAGAACCGCCTTATGGTAGAAATGTTAGTAATAATAGTTCACTATTCAATAGAAATGTTGCTCTAAGAGAAAATGTGGTGATTCATACCTCAAACTCATGGCGTTCAAGTAATGACATTGGGACTTTCTTGACCAAGGTTTGTTATATTATCTTACCTTTTTTTCCTTGGGTTTCAGATTTCTGATATAATTTTTGTTTTTAATTTGGTAAAATTCTGAGTTGTTTAGCTAGCTAATACACACTAAGTAAAAGTCATAATTATTTGTGCTAATAAAGAAATGAGACAGAAATTTTCATTTTTTTTTCTTAGTTCCTGGAGCTCTTACTTTCAAGAGATACATAACTATTATTACCTTTATTCAATAAATATAACTAAAATGACAAATTTTATTATTTTTTCAACATTCTATTTATTTTAGAGAGAGAGTGTACAAGAGGCGGAGAGAGTGTGAGACTCTCAAGCAGACTTCCTGCTAAGTGTGGAACCCTACATGGGGCCCAGTCTCACAACCCTAAGATCATAACCTGAGCCAAATACAGGAGTCAGACCCTAACTGAGTTACCCAGGCACCCCAAAACTGACACATTTTAAATTTCTTGAAAACCTACATCTAAATTCGATTTTAGAAGGTAAGTATTATTGCTCACTAATGAAATCTATACTTAGATGCTTTGACTAATTTCCTGGTTGACAATGGTTCATAACAATTTTAAAGTTCGCTGTTACCCATTTTTCCCACCCCTATGTATAAGTGAACAATAAGAATCCAAACACTTAATCACATATGGATATTTATTATTTTAAAGAATCCATGATAAGTCCTTTTTATGAATTTAATAAACTTGTAACGCTAAAAAGATTAATTTTTTTTGAGTTATAATTGTTGTCATTTTCTTCCCTGAGAGTACATCCTTAATTGTTTTCTTACTTGGAGCATTTTTTAAAACTTATAACACTTCTATTCCAATTTTTACAAAATGTCTTGCTGAGCAATTGTAGAGCATTTTCTAAATCGCTAAATCAAGCAAATACTGGATTCTTTTTTTTAGAGAGAGAGAGAGAGGGAGAGAGAGAGTGTGTGCAAGCTGGCGGTGGGGGGTGAGGTGCAGAGGGTAAACAGGCTCCATACTCAGTGCAGAGCCTAATGCAGGGCTCAGTCTCAATGATCCTGAGATCATGACCTGAACCAAAGTCAAGATCAGATCCTTAACTGACTGAGCCACCCAGGTGCCCCACAATTGGAATTTTTAAAATGAAGTTCACATGTATCTACCTTGCCATCACTTGAATGACTGATGACTAAGATGGGAATAATAGGGAGTCTTTAAGTAGCAGCTAGTTTCCATTGTGTATCATTGTTATTAAAATATCCATTTCAATCAATATACATAGGTTTATGGTTTTGAAGGTATATTCATGGTCTTATTAATGTAGACAAAAGTAGCATAGGCTCATGGTAAATGAGGCCTCAATCTTGTTCTTTCATTTGGTTTCCTTATTGTCTTGCTCTCTTCCCTTCTAATTTGAGGATTTTCTTTAGTGTAATGCTTGGTTGCCTTTCTTTTTCTTTTTTGTATATTATAGATTTTTGTGATCACAATGAAGTTCATATATAACATCCCATGTATATAGAAGTCTATTTTAAGTTGACGGTTACTTAAGTTCAAACACATTTTAAAAACACTACATTTTTCCACCCCACCTTGTTTTATGTATTTGATGTCTTAGTTTACATCTTTTTATTTTGTGTATCCCTTAACTAATTACTGTAGATATAATTGTTGTTATACTTTTGTCTTTTAACATTCATACTGGCTTTATAAAAGTGATTGATCTATTACTTTTATTGTATGTTTGCTTTTACCAATAAAACTCTTTCTTTCATAATTTTCTTATTTCTAGTTACGACCTTTTCTTTCTTTCTTTTTTTCTTCCTTCTTTCTTTCTTCCTTCCTTTCTTTCTTTTAATCTGTTTTTGAGAGCAAGAAAGAGAGAACACAGATGGGAGGGGAGGGCCACAGAGAGAGGGAGAAGCAGACTCCCTGAGCATGGGGCCTGGTGTGGGGCTCAATACTAGGAGGTCCCTTAACCTATCCTCATTTTTAAAATTCTTTTATCTTTTTATTTTTTGGCTTGGATGATTTCTGCTACCCTGTCTTGTAGATCACTGATCTGTTCGTCTGCAGCTTTTAATCTGCCGTTGATTCCCTCCGGAGTATTTTTCATTTCAGGTGTTGTATTTTTCAGCTCTGATTGGTTCTTCTTTATATTTTCTCTTTCTTGAAGTTCTCACTGAATCCATCCATTCTTCTCCCAAGTTTGCTGAGCGTTTTTATGACCATTACTTTGAACTCTTTATCAGGTAGATTACTTATCTCTGTTTCATTTAGTTATTTTTCTGAAGTGTTGTATTGTTCTTTCATTTGGAACATATTCCTCTATCTCCTCATTTTGTCTGACTTTCTGTGTTTATTTCTGATATTGTTCTTTTCAACTTTTTCCTTCTTTAAAGTATGTTGCTTTGAACAATGAATGTTAGTTATAAAGTCAAGGAAGAAGAAACCATTTCTAAGTATTGTCTGTTCATTTTTCTTGTCGGAACTGTGGTGGAGTAGGTGGCAGATGACACTGTTCTTTTTTTTTTTTTTTAATTTAATTTCTTTTCAGTGTAACAGAATTCATTGTTTATGCACCACACCCAATGCTCCATGCAATACGTGCCCTCCACAATACCCACCACCACGCTCCCCCGCCCTCCCACCCCCTGCTTCAAAACCCTCAGATTGTTTTTCAGAGTCCATAGTCTCTCATGGTTCATCTCCCCCTCCAATTTCCCTTAACTTCCTTCTCCTCACCATCTCCTCATGCCCTCCATGTTATTTGTTATGCTCTTCTTTTTCTGAATTGAGAACACAGGAGTCAGGCAGATGGAGATAAGCTTAGTAACTTTAATACATACTAACAAATTGGAGGACGTGGCTTAGGTATGTAGCCACAGCGAACTTCCTAATAGTTTATTCCAAATTAGGCACTTCCACACACATTTGTAAATGGAAGGAACAGATGTTTGATGCCCATCCCACAAAGATGAAAGCAGACCTCAATTCATGTTACTATGGCAGGCATAGCTTTTCAAAGAAGAGATTTGGAAGCATGTAGGCACTGCTTAGTGCCTTCTCCCAAATTCACCCATTAGGTAGATCTCCTTTCCTGTCTTGAAGAAGGTAGAGAAATGTTCTCACATGGAAATGAAAGTTTACCTATAATTTCTGAGTGGATTTAATTTATAATTAATGTTAATCGTGTCTTTTGTACATATGAACTAATGGAGAGGCTAGATGGCAAAGAGAAATCTGTTCTGTGTTTTAAATTTTGCGATAAATAACTCACAACATAGGTAACTCATTTGTTGATTGATTTTGATAAATCAAGTTTTATTTGAAGGAAATGAATAATTCTTTCAAGGAAGAATTTCCTCAGTTTCAGGTTCTTTGGTTCAACTAAAATTTTCTCCTTCAAGTTCCCTGTCCCTTCAAGTTAAAAAAATTTGTGCTTATAACTTGAGTATATTGACTTGATAGTGCAATTGCTGGGTCATTGGGTAGCTACTAATAGGAATTAAGATAAATTCTCTTCCTTTATTTTTGTTTGTGACTGTAAAAACTTATAGTTTAGTTAGAAAGCTGTTTTCTGCCTAATGCCTTAACTTTATTGAGCCACGTGACAAAGTTATATGTATTCATTTTCTCTGAGTTCTAGTTAAAAATGCATGTATTTTTCTTGAATATGAGGAAGTAACTGGCATAAAACTCTAGGCTCAGTAAGACCTAAAACACATTCCTGGCCTGCAACTAGGTGGTTTTTTGGCTTCAGGCAAACTACAATCTCTCTGAGGCTTTTGTCTCTTATGTAAAATTAGGACTTCGACTAAGTCAGTGACTTTTATACCTCTGGGGAAAAATTTTTTTTCCCAAAGAATAGAACTTAACTTTTTTTTTTTTTGCATTAAACTGTATTATATAAAACAGAGATAAGTAGAGCTGTTTAGCTAAAGGAGAGATGAGACTACACCTGTAGACTTCCTTGTCCCTCAATCCTGCTGTGTCCTGGTGGAACCTTAGATTTCTATGAGCCATAGTTTGAAAACTAACAGTTATGAGAAAATCCTTCTAGTTAATAATTCTTTGAATTAAAATTTGCTGATACATTGCACATTGTTTTTCTGTGTATAATTTTCTTACCCTCCTATTTTTTTGATAAATGGAAAAGTATAAATAAAATTGCAAATGCATTCTCCTTATTAGTGGACTTCAAGCTATTTCTACCATCTACACACAGTTCTCACCTGGAAATAAAGGTCACAGAAGTAAATATTTAGGAAAAGCTTTTGGGGAAAAGACAGTAACATTACATTGGTAATTCCTTAAGTCATGTCATATAAAAAAGTGTTTTATATTTTATATAGTATTTATTAGTGGTATTATAAAGTTACTTCAATAAAATTTTCTCCCATCAAGTGGTATTGAGTTATTAATTTTACAAGGCTGTCTAGAAATGTTGTCAGATTATTAATTTTATAAGGCCTGAATATAATGTTATTTTCAAAAAGTGTTATGATTCCTCAAAAAATTAAAAATAGAAATGCAGTACAATTCAGTAATTCCACTACTGGGATCATGACCTGAGCTGAAGGCAGAAGCTTAACCGACTGAGCCACCAGGTGCCCTCTGGAGATCTTCCGTGCAACAAATATAGTGTAAGTAACTATACAATATTGTCTACTTCAAAGTTTGTTAAGAGGGTAGATTATGTTAAATGTGCTTCACACACACACACACACACACACACACAGGAGCACAAGGAAACTTGGCAGGCATGAGATATGTCTTTTGATCATGGCAATGGTACTGTGGGTGTTTGCATATGTCCAACTCATCAAATTGTACACATCAAATATGTGTATTTCTTTGTATATCAATTATGCCTCAATAGAGATGTTAAAACTTTTTAAATAAAAAATAAGAAGCTATGGTAGAAAGAACATCTGGCCACCCGTAAGTTCTAGATTCTATTTATAGCTAAAACACAAACTATGTGATTAGGTAAATAACTTATTCTCTTTGTTTCTTTATGTGTAAAATGATTGGATTGAGCCAGATTAGCAAAAAATATGTATTGTTTATCTAAAATTCTAATTTTTTGAATAGTTTGCATTCAAATTGTAAGAGTCAGGAAAGGCAAGAAACTCTCAGCAGAATTCTATGTGTCTTCATTACTTACCAGACAATTTATTTTTTTTTTTAAGATTTATTTTAGGGGTGCCTGGGTGGCTCAGTGGGTTAAAGCCTCTGCCTTCGACTCAGGTCATGATCCCGGGGTCCTGGGATCGAGCCTCACATCAGGCTCTCTGCTCAGCGGGGAGCCTGCTTCCCCCTCTCTCTGCCTGCCTCTCTGCCTACTTGTGATCTCTGTCTGTCAAATAAATAAATTAATTAAATGTTTTTTAAAAATTAAATAAACACTTTAAAAAAAATTATTTTACAGGGGAGGGGAGCACACAGAGAGGAGGGAGAGAGAGTCTCAAGCAGACTCAGTGCAGGAGTGGGGCCGAATCTCATCACCCTGGATCACAACCTGAGCCAAAACCAAGAGTCTGATGCTCAAATGACTGTGCCACACAGACACACCCCAGATAATTTGTTTTAAAGTATCTGGACCTACCTTGTTTAAGCAGTGAAGAAATATAAATTAGAAATATCTGGGCTATGTTAACCATTAAAATTAAATCCTTGGATCTTGATAAATGATAAATTACATAAGGTCAGAATCTAAGTTCATATTCATTGGACAAAAACATTTTGGACAGTGCAATGTCCTCTCAGCATGTGGAATATCAAGCTCATCTTTAAGTGATCAATGACATAGACGAATGTTACAAATCTATGACATCCCAGCTCTTCCATTGCTAGGAAAGATCGCTTTTAAATATTCACAGAAGCAAAACTTCCTGCCTCAACCAATATGTCCAAGGGAATTACATCCGACCATTAAAACCACTTCTTTGGGCCTTCAGCATCTGTCTAAAATACAGTGACAGAAAATACAAAGAGAAGTCCTTGTTAATTTCTAACAAAGTCATGTGAAGTTACAGAGGCAGAATGAGACAGGGAGGACAGGTGGGATACAGCTACCAGAAACAGGTATGCCTTAAGGTGACGTAACCATGGTGATCAACCAGAGGTATTGGGGGTGTTTAGCAAAGAATGGGCATGGCATGTTTGAGGGGATGGGATGAGTATCAGGTAAAGATGAGCAGAAAAATGACAGGGGCAGGTGTTGCTATAACAAACTTCAGTAACTTCATAATTGTGCCAAGTACATTCCTGTTGCCATTCTGAGACCTGACACCAAAGATAGCATCTTCTAAAGGGGTTCCTGTTTTTATTGTTCTGATGAGAAGCTGGAGTCCATTCATTAGCACTGTTCTCACTTCTCTCCTCTTTCACTCTCAACCAGAAATTAGGGTCCATGAGAAGTTAATGGCCTCTGGTTCTGCACCTGCCCCCAATTAGTACTAAGGCAATAGGTGAAAAATATGTTTGGAATCATGCAAACCTCCAGAAACAGGTAGACGTCCTCATTAAGCCTGAGAATTCAGAAGGGTTCTGAGCTGTGCAGTTGCACTCTCTGTTGAATGATCCACAAAACCAAGGCCCCTGGCCATTCAGATTATTGCCTGGACCAAGAGGCTGAATAGATTGGGAAAGTTAAAAAGAAATAAGGAGTAACTCCAACGAGTGACTGCTAGCAAGAAATCTTCACAAGGTCAATAATGTAACAAACTGTCCTCAGTTAAGAGCAGTAAAAATAAAAACCAAACTACGGATTTCCCAGAATATATTATTCTAAAAGTCTTCATGAGAGGCTTTTTTAAAAAGTAACTCTAGACTTTTTAAGATAAATTGTGAAAACAGCATTCCTATATATACTTCTCTTTGTGTTACTATCTTACAGAAACATCAAATATTTATCCAAAAAATGATGGTACATCGTAATATTGCTATAATACTGTTAAGTAAATTCAAAACTTAATCAAATTTCATCAGTTTTTCCATTGCTTCTGTTTTAGGACCAATCCAGAATGGCATCTTGGGTTTAGTTTTGTCCTGTCTCCTTGGTTTCTTCCAGCCTCTAACGATTCCTAAGTTCCTTCTTGTCTCTACAATTCTGACTATTTGGAAGGGTGCCCATCCATTATTTTGTATAAGTACCTCAGGGTGGGCTTCTCTGGTGATTTCTCATTATGAGATGGAGGTTCAGCACTGTTGGAGGCATGCCGTAAAGACAATGTGCTTCCCAGTGTGCCATATCAAGGGACACTTGATGTCAGTATGTTTTACTGATGATATTAGCATTAATCACTCTGCTAAGATCAATGGTAGGCTTTTTATCACCTTTTTTTTTATAGATGAAGAAGGAGAAGCTTAAGGAGAAAAACAAGTTACACACCCTAAATATAGGGTCTGACTCCAAAGTTCATGGACTTTCCACAATTTACCACATTGTCCCACTTTAATTGGAACTATAGTGAAAATTCCAGCCCCCCTTTTTTACTTCTCCTCTAAGATCCCTAGGTGAGTAAAGTTGACTAAAACTGTTGCCCATTCTGTGTTTCTATGTGCTTTCAGAGTTCTAAAAAAAGGTGAGGGACACCTGGGTGGCTCGGTTGGTTAGGCGACTGCCTTTGGCTCAGGTCATGACTCCAGCGTCCTGGGATAGAGTCCCACATTGGGCTCCTTGCTCGGCGGGGAGCCTGCTTCTCCCTCTGCTTCTGCTGCCACTCTGCCTGCCTGTGCTTGCTCTCTCTCTCTCTTTCCCTCCCTCCCTGGCAAATAAATAAATAAAATCTTAAAAAAAATAAAAAATAAAAAATAAAAAAAGGTGAAAATATAATTCAAATAAAAACATTAGAAAATTAGCATTTGCAGTCTCTCAGTGAAAAAGGATATTAAACATCAGGGTCTTGTCTTTTCTCCTGAGCCAGATTTGTTTTCTGATGATCTGAGGCAAAAATAATTTTGCATATTGGGCAGCAAAAACCAACCAACCAACCAAAACAACATTGTCAAAAGAGAGTATTAATATTTTCATCACAGAGAGATTTGGACATAGGCTGAGAAAGAGAACTAAATAGTTTTGAAGGAAATTTTCTTCAGAGAATCACTAATAATAATCTCAATGACTATATTTGGCCTCCAAACTAGAAAAATAAGAATTTATTTTCCTTACTTTACCTCACTCCCCTGTCTTCCCACATCAATGATATATCTGAAATAATCATCATACCTGCTCTTAGAAATGTTTCACATAGAACAGACTTCATATTCTATTAGAAGGAAATCTAGTCAGTGAAATTAAAATGTTATACAAAAAACTAAGTGAACATATTATATGGTAAATGTAAAATTGTTTTCAATTAATTTGTATCTGTTTTTATATTTTCTCCTAGCCAGAATATATTTCTTACACTGGAATAAATTAATATATGAGTACACCATCTCATATGAAGCTTCAAACTGTTCCTAGGTGTTTCTCTCATTTGGACAAAGCTATCCATGAGTCACTGAGTTATGGGCTTCATAATGGGAAAAAAAGACTGGCCAATCTCTCCAGAGTATCCTGATAGAATTTGAAACTACAAAGGATATGAAAGAATGTGGCCAGTTCATTCATTAAGCCAAAAATATTTTTCAATATTTTTATTGAATTTTTTATTTATAATATTTTATTTATAATAATTTTATAATAATTTATGTATAATATTTTATTTATAATATTTTTATATTTTTAATATAACAGAGCGATCACACGCACTGAGGCCAAACTACCTGAGCTCAAACCCGGGCTTAATATATTAGTTGTGAGGTCTTGATTAAATTATTTAGTCTTTATGGGGCGCCTGGGTAGCTCAGTCAATTAAGCATCCAACTCTTGATTTCGGCTCAGGTCATGATCTCAGGGTCGTGAGATCAGGCTCCTCGCTTAGGAGGGGAGTCTGCTTGAGATTCTCTCCTTCTGCCCCCCCTCCCCTCTAAAAAATTATTTAGTCTTTCTACATCACAGTTTCCTCATTTGTAAAATGGAGATAGCAGTGTTCTATAGCTCATCTGTAGGATGGGGATAACAGTAATCTCTTCAAATGTTGTAATGAGGAGTAAATGAGGAAATATCCATAAAACACACACACAGGTTGTGTTACACAGTTATACGCAGAGTAACTGTGAAATCTACTATGTCTAGGACACGTTTGATCATTCTTGTTGTCCTAGCATAATTATTAATAGGTCCTCCCATTCAATCTAAAAAGAGTCCCAGTTTGGAAAATAAAGTACATAGCCATCCTTGTTACAAAGCATGAAGTAAATACTATATAACCATTGGTTTATTATCAAAACTTCGTTCTAAGCATTGGGGATGCTTAGTAGAGAGCAACAACAACAACAAGGACACCATAATCTCTGCCTTCCTGAAGTTTTTATTCTAGTTGGGAGACATAACTAACCATCAAAACCAATCAGTAAAATATATGTTAGATGGTGATAAATATAATGGCATTCAACAGCAACTCAGCTTCTGGAAACTGCCATTTAGCCTATCCTCTCAAATGTATCAGTGGAATTTTTTAAAAGATTTTATTTTTTATTTTTAGAGAGAGAGGAAAAGAGGGGAGGGCAGAGTGAGAGGAAGAGAATCTCAAGCAGACTCCCCACTGAGCACAGAGCCTGGCATGAGGCTTGATCCCATGACCCTGAGATCACGACTTGAGCAGAGACCAAGAGTTGTGTGTCTAACCAGCTGCACCATTCAGGTGCCCCTATCAGTAGGATTTTTAAACTTGTCTGAATAAAGAAATATTAACTCAAAATGGGTTAAAGACTTAAATGTAAGACCAGAAACCATAAAATTCCTCTAAGAAAAAAACAGGAGAAAAACTCTTTGACATGGGTCTTGGCTTTTTTTTTTTTTTTTTTTTTTTTTTTTGGAAATGACACCTAAAATGCAAACTACAAAATAAAAAATGAACAAGTGGGACTACATCAAACTAAAAGGCTTCTGCACAGCGAAAGAAACAAAGAAAAGGAAAAGACAACCTGAGGAATGAAGGGCAAATATTTGTAAGTAATATAGCTGATAAAGGGGTTAATATCCAAAATATATAAGGAACTCACACAACTCAAGTAAAAATAAGTGATCCAGTTTAAAATGGGCGAAGGACCTGAATAGACATAAAGATACACGACCTAAAAGATACACGAGTGGCCAACAGGTGCATGAAAAAGTGCTCAATGTAGCTAATCATTAGGGAAATGCAAATCCAAAGCACAGTAATACCTCACGATCTTATCAAAAAGATGAGATAACATTGTGTAAGACTGATGATTCACAGAACCTGAAACAAATAATACACTATATGTTAATTTTAAAAAGATAAGAGATAATAAATGCTGGCAAGGATGTGGAGAAAAAGGAATCTTTGTGCACTGTGGGTGGGATGTAAACTGGTGCAGCCACTATGGAAAGAGTATGGAGGTTCTTTGAAAAATTAACAGTAGAACTACCCTATGACCCAGCAATTCCACTTCTGTGCTTTTCTGTTGGTGAGTTCACTATCTAAAAGGCTCCCCATGGGGCGCCCGGGTGGCTCAGTCGTTAAGCGTCTTCCTTCGGCTCAGTTCATGATCCTGGGGTCCTGGGATGGAGTCTCACATGGAGCCCCAGCACCGCACTGGGCTCCTTGCTCAGCAGGGAGCCTGCTTCTCCCTCTGCATCTGTCTGTCGCTCCCCCTGCTTGTATGCTATCTCTCTCTCTCTCTGTCAAATAAATAAAATCTTTAAAAATAAAATAAAATGCTACCCACGTGCAATGCTGATGCTGACGTGCTCTCTGTTATTCATAAGTGCAGGAAGGCTGTGTATGATGTGCCTAATGGAGAAAGTACATGTTTTTGATAAACTTCCTGTTAGCTGTCAGTGAATCTTATAATGTTAATGAACCAACAACAATATACATTGAATATAGTATCTTTAAACAGGAAATACTATAAAACAGGTGTACTGATCAGTTGACCAAAAAAGTGTTACTTGAGGTTCACAGATATCTGACTCTATATTTTTTCTGAGAGTATCAGTTCAATATTCACTGATTTTGTGTTCTTAGTGACTTTACACTATATAAGTATCATAATAAACCACACACACACACACACCAAATTGATGTTATTTTCCCAATAGAAAAGAAAAAAGCTGGATTAAAGGTAAATTTCTTCTTGGAAATCTATATCCTAGAATAGAAAGTAAGTTGAAAGTTTACTTAATGTGAATTTCTATGTTATAATTTAATGTTAACGTAGAAACATGTCATGGCATTTTGTAATTAGCACCCTGAATTCCAGAAGAAATGGAGAAGGAATGATCCTTGTAGATCTAGAGTCTAGAGCCACAAGGGGGCATCACTACCTCAGGAATGAGACTTGATATTCCAACTAATTGATAAGAAAATATTTTCCCTGCATTTAGAATTTATCCTCTTTTCATTATTTACTTTCTCTTGTTCAATCACATAGTGTTCATAATTCTTAAAAAATTCGTTGGCACATGTTAGCCATGCACCATTATTGACTCAGTGAATAATTTACGGATTCAGAATGACATAGAGTTAAAAACATTGAGCCAAAGTTAAGAATTACTTTGGTCTATGAAACTTTGATTTCCTATTTCTTGTGTCTGTAAGCAGATAAGAAATGCAGCTCAACATCACACATGTGAAAGGAAAATGGAGCTATTTCAGGACAAATTGGGACCTTGGTGACCTTGTGAGAAAGGAGATCTCCACTGTGAGACACCCCGACCCTGTAGAACTGGGTTTCGTCGATCCCATCAGACAGGACCCTGTCCAGAAAAAAATCACAACAAAATTTACTCTGGCAGGAAAGCTCATGCAACCAACAAAATCTAGAAAATCGAGATGTTACTCTGTTGCCTTCATCAGTCAAATTCAAATTTTCACACCCATTTAACAAGACTGAGCAGAGGAGCATTTTATAGCCAGGGAGATCAATTTTCTAAATGTTGCCCTGCCAGGTTTTGATCTAGGCTGTTGGAGTTATCCTTAACTCCTCCTTTCCCTGATCATTCATACCAATCCACCAGCACTCCTCCTGGTTTATCCTTCAAAATATATCTGGTATTTTAAGACTTCTTATCATCTTTACCAGCTGGGCCAAAGACGGCATCATCTCTCATCGGGATTATAATTCTTAGGCATAGTATAAAAGATTTCCCTGATTTGTCTTTTTTCCCCACTCAGTGCAGTAGCTGAAGCAATCTTGTGAAAAGCTAACTTGCAATATAGCACTGTTCTCTGCAAAAGGTCCAGTGGCTTCTTACCTAAGTCAGAATAAGGCCAGAGAGAATCGTTAAAATGGAGGACAAGGCTCTCAGAGATCCTGTCCTCCGTGACCATGACCTCTTTGACCTCATTTGCTGCAGCTGTACCCCTCCCTCTATCACTTCCTGCCTTTTACTCTTAGCTGTTGCTCTAACCTGCTGTATATGCTTCTGATCTGATTGTTATTCCCTCTGCCTCTTTCCCAGACATCTTCATGGTTTGCTTCCCCACTTCTTTCAAGTGCTGGCTCATTATCTCCTTCTCAGTGAGGCTTTCCTTGATCACCCTCTTTAAAATCTCAACTCTCTTCCAGGAAGAATTTCCTGTTTCCTTTCCTGCTTTATTTTGCCCCACATTATTCATCATCTTCTAATAGACTACATAATGTACTTAAAATTTTCATGACGCTGTTGTTTTTCCAATTCCTAGAAAAGAGCTACCATAAAAGCAAGGATTTTTGTCTCCTTTGTCATGTCAGTATTCCTAGAACCTAGAATATTACCTGGATCAATAAATGCTTTGTTGAAAGAATTAATGGTAACTCTCAGCTGTGTGTGTGTGTGTGTGTGTGTGTGTGTGTGTGTGTACTAATGTGGGTAGGAACCCATTTCCCAATCCCTTGCATATCCCTAATGAAATCTTCTCTGGCAGAACGTGATTGACATTAAGTGTAGGCATTTTCCTTTGGTCACCCTTAAACTCTCTTAATTCAAGCAGAGTAACACAACATAAAAAGTCCAGATGGGTTTGGTTGTTTATGCAACTAAGCCAGGGCAGACAACTGTGGAGTGGCACATCCAGAAAAATACCAGGACCCAGGCACCCATGCACTTTCAGTGAGTAGATAAAAGCCAATAGTTAGCCCGTAAAACTCATACTGTGAGGTCTAGCTGAAGATAAACGACAACAGAGGTCCCACTTTCCTCTCTGTATGAATTTGGGAAACACAGGAAGGACTAGATCATTCTTAGAGGATGTTAACTTTTCATAATTATACTGAATAATTGACTTGAGTAGGAACCCTGGAACACCTCTCCCACCATGACACGTCTCAGGTTTTTCTCCTTTTATGAATCCAGCCAATGAACAAAATAAAAAACTATGCCTTTTTTTTTTTTTAACCCTGCAGAGTTTATTTTTTTGTATGTTACTCTTGAACAGGAACATGGAACTCTATGCCATTCTACAGTGTGAGTGCCAAGTAAAAATGATTTCAAAACTCTTAAGGAGGACAGTGTAAGATATTTGTATGACCAGGGTGCTGAAGACATAACCTGGGAGGAGCCTCCATAAAAATATAGTGATAAGAACTAAAGGAATTGCAAAGATGAAAAAGAGCTCAATGTTGACCCCACCCCCCCCAAGGTAGATAGGAAATAAGACTCATTTTCTAAGTCATCAGAGGAAAAATATTTTAACAGAACTAATTTGGAATTATTTATCTATATTATTATTTCCCATTCTAGAAGGGGATGGAGAGTGTAGATCTCTATGGTAATAATCTTGTTTCAGAAATACTTAAGGAAGACAATGTCCCTTCCTACAGCCTTGTCAAGTGAAAAGAAAGTGTGAGGGATAGATAATGTTTCTGTTGATATCTCAGCCATGATTTTGGTCCAGATGTTTTATTTCCTATGCTGGTCCTATTTAATTAGTAGCAGATTCAGGATCGTAACAGATGTGAGTCCGCCAAACCATCACGATGAAACCATTACACCGTATAGTTGTTTTAGCTGTTCCAGTTATTTTTTTCTTCTTCTCTAAGGGCATATCATGTGCTCTCCTCACAAATAAAATCTGTGCATCTGGGAGAAATAGCAGCATGCTGTGTTTGCTCATGTTTACCTTTGAAATTATTTTTCCTTAAGCGATGGTGGATTTTCTAGATGTTTTATGTAAACTTGAAATTGAGTAATAAAATGGTAAAATAAACCAACAACAACAAAAGCCCCAACACAATGGGTTGAACAATTGTTCCACATAAAATATCGAATTGTTGGGTGGAAGTTTGTCGAACCAAGACTAAAGTGTTCAGGTCTTGGCGTTACAGAAGAAAAGCAGACACATTTGGTTTGAGAATAGAACTCTAAGTAAGGACTCTAGCTAACCATTTCTCTATAATTTATTTTTTTTAAGATTTTATTTATTTATTTGACACACAGAGAGAGAAATCACAAGTAGTCAGAGAGGCAGGCAGAGAGAGAGGGGGAAGCAGGCTCTCCGATGAGCAGAGAGCCCGATACAGGACTCCACCCCAGGACCCTGAGATCATGACCTGAGCTGAAGGCAGAGGCTTAACCCACTGAGCCACCCAGGTGCCCACTCTATAATTTATTTTACTTTGCTGAAACAAGCTTTGATTTCTCCCCCACCCTACGCTGCTTCCTTTTTTTTTTTTTAATTAACAATCTTGCCCATCAAGGCTTCAAAGCCCATTTTAACTATTTCCAAGGGAGTATTGGATGTGCCAGAAATTTAAATCTATTACCAAAGTTGTAATTTGATTTCACTACTGATGAAATACAAAAACTAAAAATCAATAAAGTACATCCTCACTGTCCACAAAAAGAAAAAGATAATATTTCTTTTAAATTTCATAAAGTCATTGGCAGTAATGTCTGTAGCCTCTCACTAAAATTTCACCTTGCATGTTCTGATGGCTTGGGAACATCTAGGGAAAGTGGAAAGTGCTCTGTTACACTGATTTTTTTTTTCCTCGCTGTCGTCCTCTACAAAATGTCATGTTACATGTGTATCTTAGTTCCCATAAAACTTCATTTTTTCCTGAGATACATATAGTGTTGTAGCTTTTTAAATACAGTGAATATTATTAAGACTTCAGATTGTCATTGGTATAAAGCAAGTTCATTTACTTTTTAAATTCTATTCACACCTGAAGATTTAATTTCCACTCATTCTTAAAATGGTTAAAATAGTATATGATTTTCCAAAACTTATACTTTGCTTTTTATTCTCAGTGTGTGCACAATTCACAAATTGTATAAAGAAGAAGTGTTCTCTGCCATCAATTATTTGTCTGTGTATCAGACAGGGTCCTCTAAGGAACCCCGAGATTTATTACAAGGATTCGGTTCATGCGGTTGTGGAGGCTGAGAAGTCTCACAGTCTTTGATCTGCAAGTTGGAGACCCAGGAAAGCTGGTGGTGTCCACGTCCAAAGGTTTGAGAATCAGGGGAGCTGATGGTATAAGTCTCAGTCAAGGGCAGGAGAAGAAAAACAGCTCAGCGATCAGGCAGAAAAGGGCCACCTTCTCCTTTCCTCTGCCTTTTATTCTATTCAGGTCCTCAACAAATTGGACAACACCCACCCACATTGGTGAAGGCAATCTTGTTTGCTACAACCACTGATTCAAAGCCTAATGTCATTGGGAAAAACTCTCACAGACACACCTAAAAATAATGTTTCACTAAATATCTGGGTACTCCCTGATGTAATGAAATTGACACATAAAATGAACTATCACACCCTGTTTATACTCATATTACACAAAACCACTATTTGGATTCCTTGTGCCTTTGACAGTAATACTGTCCTGGCACGTATCTCTTCTTCTCTCCTTATCCCCTCCAGACTGTTCAGAGTGATATTTTTTTATTTTTTATTTTTAAAATATTTTATGTATTTATTTAACAAAAAGAGAGAGCGCAAGTAGGCAGAGGGAGAGGGAGAAGCGGGCTCCCCATTGAGCAGGGAGCCCGATGCAGGACTCGATCCCAGGACCCTGGGATCGTGACCTGAGCTGAAGACAGAGGCTTTAACCCACTGAGCTACCCAGGCACCCCTAAAGATTTTATCTATTTATTTGTCAGAGAGAGAGAGCCCAAGCAGGGGAGCAGCAGGCAGGGGAGAAGCAGGTTCCCTGCTAAGCAAGGAGCCTCATGCGGGACTCAATCCCAGGACCCTGGGATCATGACCTGAGCAGAAGGCCGAGGCTTAACCAAACGAGCCACCCAGGTGCCAGACTTTTTTTTTTTTTTTTAATTTAAATCAGATTATACTAGGGGTGCCTGGGTGGCTCAGTAGGTTAAATCAGATTATACCACTTTTTTGCTCAAAACCCTGTAACCATTCCCATTTCAGTGTGACAAAAGCCAGTTCTTAAAATTGCCTTCAAGTCTCCTCATGACCCGGCCACCTAGTTTCCTCCTCTCCTCCTCCCTGACCCCTTACTCTGCTCTTCCTCTGTGGCCCCTTGGTATGATTCATATCCCACTTACTCCTGCTTTACTGTGACCATTGCTGGTCCCTCTGCCTGTAATGCTGTTCCCAGTGTATTCAACGGCTAATTTCCCAGCAACATTCTCCCATTGATTTCAAACCTATTGATGATTCCTGACGGAAACAATTGTTAAAATTAGAGATTGGTGCAAAGCCATGGTCTGATAATTCTGTCACTTCTTGCATATTTATTACCAGACATCCTTCCATGAAGAAGAGCCCCCGTGCCTTCCCCACACCCATATTTTGAGGAATATTACAGACTCTAGATTCTGTTTTTAATTTGATTTTTATAATTCATCATTGGCTTCTTGGGGCTTAAATTTCCCCCAATCTGTCCAGTATGAATCTCTTCAAGTTGACTCACTTGTCCATTTGTTAAGTCTCCATCAGTTACTGAACACTGCTTTGCTTTCTGCACACACACACACACAAAAGATGGATGAGGCTTTGTCCTGTACCTTTCCTGTGTCAGACCTATACTCATCCATTTCTCCAAGAACTTCCAGTTCAATTAAGTGAGAAATAGTGGCGAAGAACCACTATCTAAGGATTAAGTGTTCTTGCCATAGGGGTATCACTGTGTTTTTTTTTTTCTTTATTCTTCCTTTTTAAAAAGATTTTATTTATTTATTTGACAGAAAGAGAGAAAGTGATCACAAGCCGGGGGAGCAGTTGGCAATGGGAGAGGGAGGGGAAGAAGTAAGGCTCCTTGCTGAGCAGAGAGCCTGATGTGGGACTTGATCCTAGGACCCTGGGATTATGACCTGAGCCAAAGGCAGACGCTTAGCCACTGAGCCACCCAGGTGCCCCTTTTTTCTTTATTCTTAAAAGCTCTTTATATTTGTTTATCTGTTATATGTTACAAATATTTCTCTTATTTTCTCATTTGTCTTTTGTCAATGCGTATAGTGTTTTTACAGGTTATGTAGTATCTGGATTTTGAGTTGTAATTAGTCACAGTTAAGTTCTCAGATTTGGGTTAAATAAAACTTCAGCTGTGTATTCTTGTATTTGTATGGGTTTTGTTTTTTTTTTTTAATGTTCAGATTTCTCTTCTATTTGGAACCTATTCTGGTATTTGACATAGGGACACAATTTCACTATTTTTCCAAATGCCTAGTTAGTTTTCCCATTGTATTGATTTAAAAGTCCATTTTGGGATGGTGCTTTTATATTTTTAAGTACTTGTATTAATTTCTGATTTTTTTTTATTCCATTCATCTGTGTGTCTCCTTTTGTGCCCATACCACAGTGTTTTAAATACAGAGGCTTTATAATGTGCTTTCATATCTGAAAGGACTATTTCCCTTTTAGGTTCTTTTCTTTTCTTTGTACGTTTTTAAAATATCATGTATACTCTAGTATATTTTTTGCAATATGAATTTCAGAGGTTTTTTTTTTTTTTTTGCTTAAAAAATTATGCTATTTATGTTAGGACTGTGCTAAATTTCTATGTTAATTTAAGAAAAGTTGACATCTGGGCACCTGGATGTCTCAGTCAGTTAAGAGTCTGCCTTCCACTCAGGTCATGATCTCAAGGTCCTGGGATCAAGCCCTGTGTAGGGCTCCCTGCTTAGTGGTGAGTCTGCTTCTCTCTCTTCCTCTGCTCTTCCCCCTCAGTCCTCTACCCTGCTTGTGCACTTTCTCTCAAATAAATAGATAAAATCTTTAAAAAAAAAAAAAAAAAACCCTGACATCCACAAACAAGGGATATCATTCCCTTTGTTCACGTCCACTTCCAGAAGTGTGCTAAAAAGTCTTTCTCATATGGTTTTTTCACATATCTCATTATGTTGATTTCCAGGAATTATTATCTTACCTGTTGTTATTGTAAATAGAGTTTTCTCTTCTGCCTGGTTGTGTTTGTATACACATTGATTTTGTACGCTTGTTTTCTCTTCTACTCTCTTCCTAAATTCATTTCATTGTTTGCATCCTTGATTGTCTTAGATGTTTCAAGTATGTTACCATATCATCTGCTATTAGAGATAGTTTTGATTCTTCTTTTCCATTTGCTAGGTTTCTAGTTATTTTCCTTTAAAAAGAAAATGCACTGGCCCATACCTCCAATATAGTACTAAGGAGTAATGGAAATAAGTGAGCCTCTTGCCTTGTTCTTGACCTTAGTGGGAATGTCATAGTGTCTCCCCACTAAGATAGAAGCTGGCTTTAGAGATAACCAGGCTGTACTTCCCCAAGTGTTTGTGTGAAGAATGGATATTAAATTTTGTCAAGATCCTTAAATAAAGAAAGGCAATTTATGAAGATAAATAATTTTTCTCTTTGATGAAAACCAGAAAATAGAGCTTAAGCTAAGGGATTGAAAGATATAGAAAGTATAGAAAAAATAGAGGTTAAGAGGCATAGAATAAGACTATTATATATCTCTAAGAAGAGGAGATAGAGACTAGGGGACACATAATACTTTCTTAAACGTCTGGGAATTTTCCTAAAATAGTAAAAGTCACTCTACATATTTAGAAAGACCAGAATATCCCAGACATGCTTAAAAAAAGAAATCCAACACTTAGTCATGTCATTGTGAGGTATTGTATTTCAAAGAAAAGCGGAAGTAAAATGACAATTCCATTATGAATCAGGGAATTATAAGACAAAATGAAATACCACTTCATAATCTCAAAGTGACAAAATTAAGAGTCTGACAATGACCAAAGTTTGGTAAAAGTGTGGAGCAGTGGGATTTTATATAACCAGCTGTTGAAAGCTCATATATAGAATTTAGAAATAGAATTTAGAAAGCAATTTGATACTTCCTAGCAAAGAAATCCCCTATGACACAGAAATCCCACTTCTAGAGAAATAGTACCCATATAAATAGATTTGTACAAAAATAGAGGAATAGAATAGAAGAGAAGAAACAGCACCATTTGCTGCTATTCTTACACAGCAATATACAATATGTAGTCAGGACAAAGAATGAACTAAAACTCTGTGACATATGACTATGCATATAAATCCTTAAAACAGGCTTTTGAAATATAGCAAATTACAGAAGAATATATACAATATGATACACTTATATAAAGTTGAAAAGCAGTAAAAATTCAACAAGGTATTACCTTGGGATGGAAAACTGTTTTCAAACAAAGCAAGGAAATGATGAACACAAAATTTAGAGTAGAGCTTCCCTCTAGAGAACGGCAGGGGGCAGAATGTGGTTGGGGAAAGGACATCCAGGGACCGACGTCCTTCATAGGTACTGATTATATATATATATATATATATATATATATATATATATATATATGCATATATATATATATTAGGATTGTATTTATGTATTTGAGACAGAGGGAGACAGAGTGAGCACAAGTTGGGGGGAGGGGCAGAGGGGGAGGGAGAAGCAGGGAGCCCATGAGGGTCTTGATTCTAGCACCCTGAGTTCGTGACCTCAGCCAAAGGCAGATGCTTAACCAATGGAGCCACCCAGGAGCCCTGGTACTAATACTTTTTTTAGCAACATGGTCATAAAAAGGCTTTTATGGAATGAAAATTTTTTAAACAGTACTTGGACATTTTCTATACGTTTAAGTCTACTGTGTTAACAAAATAATAAGTTTAGATATTTTGTAAAGAACCATTGGATGATGAGGTATTCTGCATTCACCACGACTCAATTGCTGCACAGGGCACCCCCTTACAGTCCATTTCAACTTGTGAACATTTGGTTTGAAATACATATCTGATAATGGGAGGCCCGGTTCTCTCAGTTGGTTAAGCGTCTTCCTTCATTTCAAGTCATGATCCTGGGGTTTTGAGATCAAGCCCCACATGGGGCTCCCTGCTCATTGGGGAGTCTGCTTCACTCTCTCCCACTCCCCCTGCTTGTGCTCTCTCTCTCTCTCTCTCTGTGTCAAATAAATAAGTAAAATCTAAAAAAAAAAAAAGAAATACATATTTGATATCCATTTAAATACTTGGTTAGGCTCCCTCAAGAGGGTTAAAAAATTTCTACCATTTATATGGGAATGTTTCTGAAGACATTTATTCCTTCTATCTATTCCTTACAATTCAGTGCTTGATATGCAACCCCAACACAGAAAAATTTGCTCTAGAAAATGTGACCTTACATTGTCATAATTGTGCTGATCTTCCATTTTTTTTTAAACTAAGCTTATCCCTTCTTAAGCTGTAAGTTCCAATGAATGGATGCGTAATATAGCTGTAGAAACTTTCCAACACAACTTCTACAACACCATCTTTTCCATTATCTTCAGGTAATAAACTGAGTATAATTTGCCTTATTCACATCAAAGCAGATTCTAATGGAATATTCTTTCCCTTTGCTACAAATTAATGACCAAATAGAAGCAACTCAGTTCAGTATAACCAAAGTGGTAAACCTATCTTAATTTTAGTTAGAAATCTATTTTGTGAGCACCTGGGTGGCTCAGTCAGTTGAACATCTGACTTGATTTCAGCTCTGGTCATGATCTCAGGGTTGTGAGATCAAGCCCTGTGTTGGGCTCCCTGTTCAGTGGGGCTTTTGCTTGAGATTCTCTCTCTCCCTCTGCCCCCCCTAAAATATAAACATAAATCTTTTTTAAAAAATAGGGGCGCCTGGGTGGCTCAGTGGGTTAAGCTGCTGCCTTCGGCTCCGGTCATGATCTCAGGGTCCTGGGATCGAGTCCCACATCGGGCTCCCTGCTCAGCAAGAAGCCTGCTTCCCTCTCTCTCTCTCTCTGCCTTCCTCTCCGTCTACTTGTGATCTCTCTCTGTCAAATAAATAAATAAAATCTTTAAAAAAAATCTTTTTAAAAAAATAAATCTATTTTATTACAGAAAGAAAAAAGATAGGTGTCAATTGAGAATGGAGTTAAGCTAAGAATACCTTTAAGTCAACGTTCCTTCATCTGACAGTTGTACTGTGTTCAATATTACGTGCAAGCACAATTCCTCTCAAGCTCCAGAACTTTGAATGACATATAACTCCTGCTCTAAAAAAACAAAAACAAAAACAAAAACAAAAACAAGACAAAACAAAAACTAAAAAACATTTACCTGATGCAGTAATCTACAAGAATCCATTATTTCCAATGCTTTTATTACTTGGCGGATGGCCGCCATGCCTCAGCAGAGACCCTGACTACCATAGCAAACTCTAGCTTAAGCTCCAGAAATCAAGAATGTGGCACTCGTCTGTATGTACATGCAGATGTTGACCTGGCAACTGAGGAGAGCTAACTGAGGAGGACAGATCTCTTACTGGACAATCAGAAATGGTCTGTGCAGAAGAATTCCCTTGCCAGAAAAAAATATCTGAAAACTCCATCTCTCAGAGAGAACTGTTCTATAGTTCATCCAGGTGCTTTTATTTACAGTTGTTAATCTTACATTCCTGGATCAAAACCTCATTTCTTAATTCACATCTAGTCCCTTACATATCTCACTATTGGAAAATATAGCTTAAGAAATTGTAAGGGAGGGGCGCCTGGGTGGCTCAGCGGGTTAAAGCCTCTGCCTTCGGCTCAGGTCATGATCCCAGGGTCCTGGGATCGAGCCCTTCATCGGGCTCTCTGCTCGGCAGGGAGCCTGCTTCTTCCTCTCTCTCTCTCTGCCTGCCTCTCTGCCTACTTGTGATCTCTGTCTGTCAAATACACAAATAAAATCTTTAGAAAAAAAAAAAGAAATTGTAAGGGATATAGGATATCAGTAGGGAGAAGAGGAAAGAAAAGATGTTTGAAAGTTCTGAGTATATTCAAAAACAACCTTTCCCATAAAGGACGGTCTTCTCTCTCTCAGTCGGTCAAGCTTCCCCACTTCCATGTTGGAGGGACCAGCAGTAAGCACTGTCTGTTTTCCTCACTTTTCTCCCTAGTCTTGGATCCATATGAACATATGAAAGCCCATTTAGACTGCCCAAAGCTCAAATTTCATCTTGTTTTGGGTTTATGAATAGTTTAATGAGGGACAACTAGACCACTAGCTTTCAACCCCCCGAACTTAAAATGCCTTAAAATTTAATTTTTATTGAAATAAGAAGAAAAAGATAGTTAACATAAAGGAAGCATATTTTTGAGTACCCATTATATTTTCACATGGATGATTTTACTTAATTGTCACCCTAACCCTTGTTCACCTGCCACATATTGCTTAAAGAGGAGAAAGATGCATGCAATTCAAAGGACTGTTAATTGGATACACCGAAAGTCAGAGTCAGCCAGTAGGGGTGTTGAAATTGAACGTTGCTCTATCTGACCCCAGAGCTTTTTTCACCATGGCCTACCCACAGGGATGATGGTGTCATTCGATTAAAAAACAACTGTCATGGGGCACCTGGGTGGCTCAGTGGTTAAAGCCTCTGCCTTCGGCTCAGGTCATGATCTCAGGGTCCTGGGATCGAGCCCCACATCAGGCTCTCCGCTCAGCAGGGAGCCTGCCTCCTTCTCCTGTCTCTCTCTGCCTGCCTCTCTGCCTACTTGTGATCTGTCTGTCAAATAAATTAATTAAAAAAAAAAAAACAACTGTCATTGTTTTGATGAAACGCATTTATTTCATGCCACACTTTGGAATCTTTATTTCCATATTACTGTTCATTTTGTGTCAATGGTGTCACTTAAACAAGTATTCCTTTTACTTTTGGGGAGGAAAATATACAAGTTCTTTTCCTTGAATTCCTACCCAATCTTAATAGGATCACATATCACTTGGGAAGAAATACACAACCCAGTAAACCAGCACTGGAAGCCAAGATTGAAAAGGTTTGCAAAGCTGCCACTGCTTTGTCTTTGGTGCTCAGATAGGTGGGTATGGAAGAAATCCACACACTACAGAAAATCAGCATGTTGAATGTGATCATTTGGGGCTTACTGAAACTGCCTGGTATCCATTTTGTTTTGTTTTGTTTTGAGAAGGAGACAGAGATAACGAGAGAGAGCACAAGTGGGGAGGAGAGGGAGAAGCAGGCTTCCCACTAAGCTGAAAACCTGACATGGGGTCCCATCCCAGGACCCTAGAATCATGACCTGAGCCCAAGGCAGATGCTTAACCAACTGAGCCACCCAGGTGCCCCAAAACTGTCTGGTAGCCTTATAGCCAGAAAAGCAATAGTCGAACTCAGAAGTGCTAGAGAGCCCCAGTTACCCAGAACACAAGAGAAGACAGTGGTGCATCCCTTGCTGCATTTTACTAAATTGATTGTGTGTCAATGGTAGGGAAAGAGGGAGCAGTTCCCAGCCAGATTATGCAGACAAGTACTTGAGCGAGGGAGCCACTGTGGACTACAGCCATTGAGAATTGGTTCACCAACCACATTTGGAGTGTTTCCTGGTTTTATGGCTTTGAAAGCCACAGCCACTATGAAGAGTTTTGCTAACACAGCAGAAATGACTATAGAAAATATAACTTCAAATAACGTTTATCTCAAGGCGAAGGTGAGCAGGAGAGGCCAACCAGTACAAGTCAAAGAGCAGAAGAAGCAAAACACTGAGGAAACAAAGAGGATATAACGGAGATTTCAGTTACTTCCTCCGACAATGGGTGTGTCTTCATATTGGAGAAACAGTCCTAAAATCAGAGTAGTGACGACATAAAAACTAATGGCCAAAAGACCAGAACAGCTCCTGGATCTTCATGGGACCAAAAAAAAAGTCATAATTTTGGGGAGGCACTGATTTCTCTGTTTATTTGGATGTGGGTCTTCAGGACACCTGATACTTCATGCACATTTGAAAGGGATACAGTCAGATTTATTATAGCTTTTCAGTCATTCCCCAAATATACGTGTAAAGCAAATATATCTTGAACAGAACCATATTTGAATTCTGAAGTAAATATACCCAATTATATTCATGAGATCATAACACTGAAAAAAAAAAAAAAAGACCTTCCTCAACAGGAAAGAAATCATCTGTTACAAGTTTGAATCCAAAATATCCAGAAAGAATGAGTTGGATTAAACAATGAGAGAGCAAAAATTTAAAAGTAAAGTGAAAGTGAGGGAAAAACACAGACCATATAAAAAATGTATTTGATAATGTATGAAAGGAAGAGGGAAGACATTCCAAGGATTCTGGGCTTTGATTAAAACCTAGGAAATAAAGAGTCCTGATATTTATTGAATATCTTTATTAAGGTAAGTGCTTTCTTGAAAGTTGTAATTTGGTTCTGATAGCAGTTTTACAACAGATTTAACATTGTTTAGGGCTTACAGTAAAAAATAACAATGAGAGGAAGAAACTTCGGAGATTTAAGTTTTCAAGAAATTGCAAAACAAGCATAATGAAGTGTGAAGTTTCATCCATTAAGGTTTGGCCTCATTCACTCTGAAGAACGATTATTTTTTGCACAATTTATATTAGAAAAACAATTACAAATTCAAATGTGGGTTTGCACTCCCCCCAAAATTTTATCAAAAATATTGAAAAATATTGATCATTTTTATGCTGTTAATCTCTCTTCCAAAGGATTGATATAAACTGGCTATTTTTAGGAACAAGGACTTCTTTGTGATCATTATAGAAACTTCCTGGGTATGGCATCCACCTCCACTCATTTTCCCTCTTGTTTCTGTTTTTTTTTTTTTAAAGATTTTATTTATTTATTTGACAGAGAGAGATCACAGGTAGGCAGAGAAGCAGGCAGAGGGAGAGGGGAAGCAGGCTCCCCACTGAGCAGAGAGCCTGATGTGGGGCTCGAGCCCAGGACCCTGAGATCATGACCTGAGCTGAAGACAGAGGCTTTAACCCACTGAGCACCCAGGTGCCCCTCCCTTTGTTTTATTATGTATTTTTTTAAACATGAATTCTAAGCACTTGAGATTCTGAGAGAAGGAACACAAGCAGTCTAATTTCCAGTTGGGGGCAGAAGGAGCAGGAGCGTTAATCATATTATTACAAGTGTGTGTGGAAATGTTTTGAGAAGCATACTGAAATGATAGCTGCTAATGAACAGCCTGTGGGCCATAGTATCAAGTCTGAACTTTATTTTAAAAGATGTGTGGAGAGCTCTTGTTGGATTTAAATTACAGAAATAATAGCAGATTTGCAGTTTTGTAAGATTTTTCCTACCACCCCCACTGCTCGTAGGTAATAAAGGAGATGGAATTTCCATTCAATGTCATTCTTTTGCCCAGTCTTACATATCATGACGTTTGAAATGTGACCCCCCAATCACTATTCGATGAGGGTATGGTACTCAATTTCTTCAGTCCCCCAATGGTGACGGCCTGGTTTGCATGGCCACAGGGGGAAGCCTGGGTTAGGCCAGGTGCCGTGTCCACACAAACCAGGGCATGGCTAGAACCCTCATTCAGTGGGAGGGGGCCAATATAATCAATTTGCCAGTCCCTCACTAGCTAGACACTCTGGTGAATGACCCCCAGCTTCTTCTGGCAGTTGCTGTGGGCTTGTTTAGATTACACAGGACACGCTATTACTGCATTAAGCAAGTCACTGTCCTTCAAAGGCAATCCAGCCTTCCCAGCAATATGCCATCCTGGGTGTGGCGCGTCCAATCTACCATATCTACTGGAGAGTCAGGAGCTAAGGTTCACTCCTGAGCTAAGGTCTCAGCTTCTGAATGTGGCGGGGCTTGAGTGGGGGGCGGTTGGTGCTGATGCTTTCTGAACTGGGACATGGAAAACAGTGAGGGCCACTCGGGCTTTTGCAGGTGGACCCAAATGTCTTTCCCATATCCTGACCCCATAAGGGCTTATTCATAATCATCCACCCCTTGGCTTCCCTTTGTTCATGTCATACGGTTAATCCCTTTAGAGCAGCATAGCTATCAGGGCAAAGGGTTAAGAGCCAGGCACACGGGGATCACCACTGAGACTGCTCTGAGCTCAGCCCACGGGCCGCTACAGTTTGTTCCTGTTTCTCCCTAGATGGTGTCCATCATCGGGTTGAATGGCAACAGCAGTCCACGTGGGTGGACTTCCCTGACTAGACCATCTGTGTACCAGGCAACGGCAGGAATTTCCCTTGCCCCTTCTTTGCAGGCTACAGGGTTGCCATAGACATGGGGGCAGGGGGATCTGGATGAACTACATACCCCACAAGACCTTGTAGCCCCCACCTTCCTAGAGACAGTAGGCTGGTGGAGAGGGGGCTCCTCTGCTACAAAGAGACCCGTCACTTATTCAAAGGAGGGGTGTAAGCCATGGCCGAGGTGGATCGATAGAACATGCTCTCAACCCACCCCTTCCTTCACAGGCAGAGTAGTTCTCACCACAGTCTGCTCTTCCTTCGTGAGAGGCTCTCTCTGAAGGAACACTGTGTACACTGTTAGGAGCTGCTGTTCCCTGGGAGTGTATTGGGTTTCTGGCCCCTTCCAGAGCTGGGACCAAAATCCAAAGGGCACTCTCCCTTTCTGTTGGCTCTGCCATGGTGCCTGACCCACAACTCCCAAAGTCACAGACACATCTAACTCAAATACTAGGCCTGCTTGGGAGACGCCCAGAGATTTGACATGTCCCACTAGCACTTGGGCTTTCTCAAAGGCAGCTTATATATTTCCGATTCCCCATTGTACGTGTACCCCTTCTTCACCAGGTGACATAAAGGATAAAGGGACTGTGACACATGGGAAATAAGTCTCCACAGCCCCAAAATCCCTACAAAGACTTGCACCTCTTTCCCATTTTTAGGGGTTGGATGGGCTTGCATCATATTGATCACAGCTTCTGGGACAACGTGCTGTCCCCAGCTGGACCCCAAGACCTGGCTTTTACTGCCCACCTGCTTGTACTCACTGACCATTGTCCCACATTTTACCTTAAGCTCTTCTTTCCAATTTATCTCTTCAGTCAGGCAAATGGAAACAGAAACCACCCCTCAGGCAAAGTGACTCTCCGGGCAAGACCTCCAGCCAGCCCAGACCACCCAGACCAGTTTGAAAGTGACCACCTACTCATGCCTCACAGATGAACCATGGAGTGACCTCTGGAAAGACTGATAGTTACCTTTACTTCATTATAATACTGAAATCTCCACCCAAGGAGGACCGCAAGCCTCACTTATATAATATACAATATCTGCATGTTTCCTTAAGGTGCATGCATGGCTTTATGCCCACCTCTACATACAGTGAGAAGGTTTCCCTATCTAAATATTCTTCCAAACCCTAAATAAAAGGCACCCATTCACCCTTGCATGGGGGACCATGGCTTTGGAAGTTATTCCCTGTGATCTCATTTGCTGCAAATAAAATTTCCATTGTGCAACAAACAACTCCGCCCTGGTGTATCCGACTCACTAGGAGTGAACTCACCATGGTTTAGTTATAATGGGTCTTACTTAACCAGGAGACCTGCAAAGGTTTACAGTGTTGCCTGAGCCTTGAATTTTCTGTGGGTTCCTGGCCCATCCTCTTCCTCAAAGATCCTCCAGCAAAATCTGCTGAGTGTCCTACAGCAGAAGCCAGTCTTCTCATGTTAACATTGTATCGTCAATGTCATTATTGGAATTCTTTGACTTGTGTGTGATCATTGTTCATAAACCGACACCGGTAGTCATCTTATTTAATCAATGTCAGTACAACCTTTGCGTCCATTTGGATTCATTGTTAATGTTCACATATTTATTTAAGTTTAATCAAGCAGCAGATATATAACAAATTGAGTTAAAAAATCTCTACCTGATCTACTTGTTGAAACTCCTTTCAGTGCTATGAAATACAAATCTATGTATATTATCAAGAATAAAATGCTACAATGATGGTTTTGAAAAAGATGTTAAATTTGTATACAAAGTCAAATACCAAGAATTTTATTTAAAAATAATTTCACATATGAATTAAACAATTTGCACATTTTTATTGAGCTGTAATTTACATATAGCATTGTATCAATTGAAGGTATACAACATGTTGACTTGATACATTTATGATTACCACTGTAGCATTAGCTAACACCTTTATCACATCATATAATTATTATTTCTTTTGTGTGGTGGGTAGAAGTAAGATCTGGTCTCTTAGCAGCTTGGAAGTTTATCTAATTAATTATCTACTATAATTATCTAATTGATTATTATCTAATCGAATATTAGATATTATCTAATTATCTAATGGATTATCTAATGAATTTATCTAATGAATATTATCTAATGAATAATAAATAGTTATTTAAAAGTTCTTTTTTAAAAAATGTTTATGGCTTTAAATTGTGACTTTCTTTCTTTCTTTTTTTTTTTTTGTGACTTTATTTCTTACCTCTTAATACATGGAGCTTGTCCTTCAACCTCTCCATCTTAGCTCAATCTACTCATCATTAAAATGAGATTAGTAGTAGGACCTCACTATTGATTGTTATGATCATTGAATGAAATTTGTGTAAACAGCTTAACCAAGTGAGTTACATATACTAAATAACAAATGACTGATACAGTTAGAGGGTGGTTGTAGAGGTATTTCTTACACCACTCTTCCTTTTTCCTACTTGAATTACTATGATGATGAACAGGTAATATCCATCCCATCCATATTGCTGACGTTCCATTAAATATTTAGGGAGATGTTATGTAAGCATACAAATTTGCAACTAATAGAGAAATAGCTCCTAAAAAAAGCAAAAAATAAAAAAAAAAATTACTCCTGAAGACTTAATGCCGAGCATGTGGAGATTTTAGTCAACAATATTATATTAAAAATAAACTTCCAAGCTGCTAAGAGACCAGATCTTTCTTTTACTCACCACACAAAAGAAATAATAATTATATGATGTGATAAAGGTGTTAGCTAATGCTACAGTGTTAATCATATTGTAATATATAAATGTATCAAGTCAACATGTTGTATACCTTCAATTGATACAATGCTATATGTAAGTCATAGCTCAAAAAAATTTATGAATTGTTTAATTCATATGTGAAATTATAGATATATAGAGAATATGCGTTTCCCATTGCTCTACTTTGTAAATTCAGAGAAAAGGCTGTCAGAATTCTATGACTGCTGTTTAAATCCAGGGTTTGTTGCCTTTTGATGACAGGCTATGTAAAGATCACTTTATTTTCTCAACTGCTGTTGGAGGAAAACATACTCCCTACTAAGGAGGCAGGAAATAGGAAAAAACAGCACTACCCACTGAAATGAGAGATATGGGTCTTAGACCTTGTTCTGCCACTCAATATTTACATGATCTCCAGCAAATAATCTCTTATTTGGAACACAGTACCTTGTTTGTGATGAATGTATTAAATTAGATCACTGCGTTGAACTCTAACATTCTTCCCCATTCCTGGTGTATCTACCTTTCTCTGGCAAATATCATAGAGCTCGCAGACCAAATTTTCTCAAACATTAAAGGCCACTGTTTTTTAGAAACAGATGGAAAAAAATGATAATTGAATTCGAGTTAAGAAATAACACTTTTCTTTATTGAGATGTATGAGAAGAAAGAGGACAACATTATCAACATATCAAAGATAGTTCGGTGGGGAGGCCAGAGGTAAGAGATTTGATTTTCAACTGCAAAATACAGTGAGAGCTGATTGAAGCTTAAAGCAGAATTTTTAGAACCAAAGGCAATAGCATCAAATTGGATGAGCCTGGGGGAAAAGCAGATGAATAACTTGTTCTTGTCCCACAAATAGATTTCACTAGGACTTCAATGAAAGATGCTTGCTTCCTTCGTGGGCTTTACATGCTATTCCTGTGACTTATATCATCTCTGACTGAGTCCTCAATAGACCGCATAGCTCCCTCTTCCCAGTCTGCTCCAAACAGATCCAAACTGGAAGGGAGGACAGGCTACAGCCAAACTTAACTGAGGGCTTAGAACCTGCATATAATATATAATAATATAAGTAATTCCCTAAGGAATGTGCATTCTGATCGAATCATCATCACAGCCACGATTTCAAATAGTTTTTTTTTCTTTTTTTATTTAATTTTTTTTCAGTGTTCCAAAATTCATTGTTTATGCACCACACCCAGTGCTCCATGCAATCCGTGCCCTCCTTAATACCCACCACCAGG
This sequence comes from Lutra lutra, assembly GCF_902655055.1. Classification (NCBI taxonomy): domain Eukaryota; kingdom Metazoa; phylum Chordata; class Mammalia; order Carnivora; family Mustelidae; genus Lutra; species Lutra lutra. Next base: position 43,349,335 of record NC_062285.1, read on the forward strand.
CTCACCCAACCCCCCACTCCCCTCCCCTCCAAAACCCTCAGTTTGTTTTTCAGAGTCCACAGTCTCTCATGGTTTGTCTCCCCCTCCGATTTCCCCCAACTCACTTCTCCTCTCCATCTCCCAGTGTCCTCTGTGTTATTCCTTATGCTCCACAAGTAAGTGAGACCATATGATAATTGACTCTTTCTGCTTGACTTATTTCACTCAGCATAATCTCTGAGAGAAATAAGTCAAGCAGAGAGATTATATCCTTACCGTTTCTGTTTTAAAGCTCTTTGTTTGTAAATTATAAAATAAATAGGGAAATTCATAGTGACTACAAGTATTTAAAAAGAGTGCAGGGCACCTGAGTGGCTCAGTTGGTTAAGCATCTGACTGAGTTATGACACAGGTCATGAACTCAGGTCCTGGGATGGAGCCCAGTGTTGGGCTCTGCATTCAAAGTGGAGTCTGCTTCAGATTCTCTCTCTCCCATTCCTTGTCCCTCCTGCTCATGCTCTCTCTTCCTCTAAAATAAATAAATAAATCTCAAAAAAAAAAAAAAAAGAGTACAATGTCTGGAGAACTTTAATAAAATTATTCACAAAAATTTAAGCAATATGCTTCATATACATTTATAAAATTTGAGATAATAATATAAATGTAACAGAAGTTAATTACAGCATAATTTAAAATAAGTATCTAAGCCCCATGCTTAGCCACTTTATTTATTTTTTTTAAAGTTTTTTATTTATTTATTTGACAGAGAGAAATCACAAGTAGGCAGAGAGGCAGGCAGAGAGAGAGGAGGAAGCAGGCTCCCTGCTGAGCAGAAAGCCCAATGCGGGGCTCGAACCCAGGACCTGGGATCATGACCTGAGCCGAAGGCAGCGGCTTAACCCACTGAGCCACCCAGGCGCCCCTAATTACAGCATAATTTAAATCTTTGCAGAATACCTCTGTTAGATGTAATGATGTTTAAAAATGAGCTAATTCATTTGTTTTGGTATTTAATTTCCGTTTAGGCTACCAGTGTTTGAGGTTAAATTCTACATGGAAATTTTTCACATCTTACATGGGTAAATTAACAGCAGAATGTCAGTTTTGCCACCTTGAAATTTCATGGGGAAGAAAAATTTCAGAATATTACTTAACAAAATTCATGGAAAATCATATTGGATACAGAAAGAAATTCTTTTTGTTTGTTTGTTTTAAAGATTTTATTTATTTATCTGACAGACAGAGATCACAAGTAGGCAGAGAGGCAGGCAGAGAGAGAGAGAAGGAAGCAGGCTCCCTGCTGAGCAGAGAGCCCGATGTGGGGCTCGATCCCAGGACCCTGAGATCATGACCTGAGCCGAAGGCAGAGGCCTCAACCCACTGAGCCACCCAGGCACCCCCAGAAAGAAATTCTTATTGTTGTTAAGGAGTAGGAATAAGAAGGGATTCGAGAAGAGTAAATATTCAAAAATATCCTGTTCTGTATTCTCCCATGGTGAAGAGAAAGTTTGTATGACAAAACAGCAGCATGCTGATCCCAAGAGCCATGTACCAGCTGCTCTGTGCAGACATTCATGCTCCCAAATGTAACGTCATTGTGTTACATTTATCTAAGCTTTTGATATTTAATTGCAATGAAAATTGCCTTCAGAGAAAATTTTATATTTATGGTTATAGCCTGGAAAGTTGTTCTATGATGAAAACTCAAGCCAAATAATGATTTTTAGCATTTGGCTTGTGTCTTTGAGCCAAAAAGTGTGCACCTGCTAATGTGTATAAAGGTAGCCATTACCTCGTGTGTTGAGGAAGGAAAAAATAGAAATTAGCTGTGCCTGTTTTATAAACTACAGAAAAGTTTAAACAATAGAGTTAAGAAGATAGATACCCAAATATGTTGATGAATATAAAAGTAATTTTTAAAAAACATAAAAGTGTTGCAGGTATGATCTTACTTAACTAAAAACGAATAAGCAATATGTTATATAATCACGACTTACATAAGCTTGGAGAATGTCTCAAGGTATATGCAAGAAATCATTAAACAGGGTTGACTTTAAATCTTTTTTTTTTTTTTTTAATTTTTCTGAGTGAGAGAGAGAGACAGTGCACACGAGCTTAAGCAGGCAGAGTGGCAGGCATAGGGAGAGGCAGAGAGAGAAGCAGGATCCCTGCTGAGCAAGGAGCCTAATGCGGGACTTGATCCTAGGACTCTAGGATCATTACCCGAGCAAAAGACAGATGCTTAACTGACTGAGCCACCCAAGCACCCCAAGTATGGTTGACTTTAGAAGAGTGTGCTTAAGATGGACGGGAGGTCTTTTACTTGCCACATTCTTCTTATATTGTTAACCATAAAAATACTAGTTTTAGGGGCGCCTAGGTGCCTCAGTGGGTTAAGCCTCTGCTTTCGGCTTGGGTCATGATCTCAGGGTCCTGGGATCGAGTCCCGCATCGGGCTCTCTGCTCAGCAGGGAGCCCGCTTCCTCCTCTCCCTCTGCCTGCTGCTCGGTCTACTTGTGATCTCTCTTTCTGTCAAATAAATAAACAAAATCTTAAAAAAATACTACTTTTATAATTTAGAAAAAGTAATAAAACAAAGGATAAAAACATATGTATTTTGACTGATTAACATATTAATTTGTTGATTATTAATATTAGTCAATTGAATATTCATAAAATTATTAACAGAATTGTTTATTGATATTAGTTATTACTGACTTATCATAATAAATAATTGACTGTAGTCATGATTCATCATTTAATAATTCATTTAACTCAGCCACTAGATAATTTCTTTTTGCTATTCAAAAACCATTTGCTGATAAGACCCATGTTAGATATGCATATATTTTATAATATATACATGTAGAATTTTAAAGTTTTCTTTATTAAATCCATAGAACTATAAAATGGAGGATGCAGAGGAAATTAAGCAATACATTGAAACGATAAAAAGTCCCTTTGAGAACAAGGATATTTTCTAAGATGTGAAGGCTGTGACTCATTGGCATGGGGATTACCAGGTGATTTTTTATACATACAAATAAGTTATTTACTTACTTACTTATTTTACTAATGCCTCCTGACACTTGTGAATTTTAATCAATAGAGACCAGTTTGATCTTAAGTATTTTTAAGGAAGGGAGTGGAACATTACTACATCTAACTAACTTTCCAGAGAAGCATTATATTTTCATGTCTAATTAAAATTACTTCTTCTGACATTCAAGTTTATTTCTCCTAATACAGGCCCTAATATAAAACAAAAATCCCAATAATTTGGAAAAATATAATGAAACTACCTGCTGAGTCTCAAGGGCTCCAGAGCTGTGTTTTGACATAGGGAATGGATCTGAATTTCAAAGTAGTCATACCACGTGAGGCAATTCAACTGGGGCGGACTTGTGACATCGCCTAGGGGTAAGCACTTTGATAGAAGAGATATAAACCCACAATGCAACATACACAGCATGAGAGAAATCCAGAAGGTTCAAGAGATGCAAGTGAAGGAAGTAGGAAAAAGAAAACATAAAATAGGAAAAGGAATTCACACGGCCAAGTTGTAAATGCATATACAACATGCCCAGCTCTGTGCCAAGTGTGAAGACTTGGAGTCTGTCCCCTTTCCAGTTAACAAATGTGCGGTGGCAAGGACCGAAGGGGAAACTGGAAGTGCAGAGGAGGGCCTCACAAATGTCAAGGGCAGACCAAAGGATGAGTGATGCCTGGAAGAAAGTAGAGAAATTTTACCCACCAAAATAAAACTGTATTTTTAAGCCCCTGATGTGTCCACATGCTCAGTCCAATCTGCTGATACTTAACCACCTCACCGTTTCCCCATTTAGTTGTTTCCTAAACTGAGGAGACAGATGTGTCGCCTGGTAAAGTCCCTTGTCGTCCTTATGCAAGAAAGGAAACCCTGACTAAAACACAAAGCCACAGAACACGTTGATATTATGATGTCTTAGGGTCACACTTCCTAAAAAACAGAAAAAGAATCATTTTTCTTGAATCTTACCAACAAAATACTCCTGGATTCAGAAACTGACGAGAGGAGAGAAAGAGAGAGGGAAAGAGAGAGAGAGAATGAATTCATCCCAACCATCTACATCACAAGGCACAGGTAAAATTTGCAACTCTCCCTTTCTCTCATAGATCTTTTTTTTGGGAAGAGGTGATAAATATTTTGAGGGAAGGGACAATAGAAAAGTCTCTACTAGAACAAAAGAAGGGAGACAGAGACAGAACGCAAGAGAGGAAGATGAGGGAGGCAGTGGTTAGGGACCGTATGTTGTACAGAGGATCGCTGGGCTGGATTCCAGGGAGAGCTGAATCAGACCGCTCTGCCCACCCTTTCCCTGTGTTGCGTTGGGCAAGTCACCTCACTTCTCTAGAACCCACTTTCCCTGTCTGTAAAATGTGTATCTGGAGGGAGGGGGAGAGGAGCTACTAGAGGTTGGCCCGCGTTTTATCTGATCTGATTGACAGAGAGCTTGGGAAATAAGACACCGAAAAGAGGAGAGCAGGTGAGAGACAAGAAAAACAGAGAGGGTAAGAGGGAGAAATGGGAAAGAGAAAAATAGGAAAAGAAGGGGAAAAATCTGGGAAACTTAGGAAGGAAAAATTGCCCATCTCAGTTCACGAATCTTAAGATTAGCGAATCTAGTGGTTCTGAGAGATGGTTCTGGGAACTTGCTGGCTCAATACCAGGTCTCATGAAACATTAACTCTAGAGGCGAAGTGCCTTCATCTGTGTTTCAACAGACCTTCCAGATGATTCTTTTTTTTTTTTTTAAAGATTTTATTTATTTATTTGACAGAGAGAGATCACAAGCAGGCAGAGAAGCAGGCAGAGAGAGAGGAGGAAGCACGCTCCCTGCTGAGCAGAGAGCCCGATGCGGGGCTCGATCCCAGGACCCTGAGATCATGACCTGAGCCGAAGGCAGCGGCTTAACCCACTGAGCCACCCAGGCGCCCCCTTCCAGATGATTCTTATGCATGCTGAAGTTTGAAACTTACTGCATATAGAACAGTGCGAGTGGAAGGAACTAAGTGGTTGGGTAAGAATCTCTTTTGTAACCTGCTAGGGAAGATTGACTATGTTTGCGTATTTCTTTCTACAGAGAAAAGATGCTTGTCTTCCCAAGTTCTCTTATGGACTGTTGCTGGGGTCTCCATGCTACTGCTCAGCGCCTGTTTTATCACCAGATGTGTTGGTGAGTTTGAAAGGTCAAGTTTAATCTCCCCGGTGAATATTAGGGGTAAAATCTTTCTTGTTGCCTTTGGGTTCTCCTCCCCCTCAAAAGGTATTTCTGTTCCACTTTCTTCCCTATTTATCTCCAGGTTATTGCTCAACTAGAACCCCAACTAGAACAGAATAGTTACCAAATTTCAGTGACCTCTGACACATTTTTCATGATAGACATTTTTCATCTCCTTGACGGCCTGTGTCCTTCCCTTTGCATTCATATCTTTAGGGTAAACTTCTCTATGGGATCCTAACCAGAAGCATGACAAAATCGCTTTTAGGAAGAAGGGTAGGGAGGGTTGGCATAGAGAGAGTAAAGATGCATTTGTTTTCTCTGGGCCTTTGGACCTGAGATAAAATACATTCACCTTCATAAATCAGGAAAATCATGAAATGTGAATTCCCTCTTCTTTCTTTGAGTAGGTAAATCTTGTTGTCTCTCTGTATAGAAGGACAAATAGGAAAAAAGAAAAGAGAAAGAAACCATGATGATTATTGGTACTTTCATTATAAATACAAAAATGATAATATTTATTTTTTTTCAAGATAATGAACATTAACTCTGCACCTTTCCTTACAGTGACATATCGTGTCCTTCAACTCTGTGATGAGAATAAGTTCCAGCTACATGAGGCATTCATGGACTTCTCCTGCTCCAGGGATGGATTGGGTATAATAGTCCTCAAACTTGAACATCAGCATTTATATATTGACACTTTTTTTTTAAGATTTTATTCATTTATTTCAGAGAGAGACAGAGAGTGCAAGCATGAACGTCAGGGAGGGGGAGAAGGAGAAATAGACTCACCACTGAGCAGAGAGCCTGATGCAGGGCTCAATCCGGGGACCTGGGCTCATGACCTGAGCCAAAGGCAGACGCTAATCGACTGAACCACCCAGGGGCCCCTATAACGACACTTTTTTTTTTTTTTTTTGGCTTCTAGATTGATTTGGGGACAAGTAAAGTGGTTGGATGATGTTCTGTTTTTCAAAAACAAAATGTAAAATCTTGCCTGTACTATATGAGAATGCTGAGGAATCGGTAAGAAGACAGTTCTAGAACTTCGGAAATGCAATTAGCATCGGGACAGGAAATCTTGGGGACGTTATAGAAAACTTTTAGAATAAATCTGAGGTATGTCTCAACAGAACCTAGAAGAGGAAGATTTTGTCTCCAGGAATGCATTTTCTTTTCCTCACTTGCTTCCAAATGGGGTGAAGGAGAAAAATATATATATAGATGAGGGAATTTGCAAATACTTCAGAAATTTACTCCCTATGCTATTACATATACAGTCTTATTCCAAGTCTTAACAAAATGCTATATGACGCTCCTCTGGGCTAGAGCACTCATGGAAACTTCTCTCCTCCTAGGTTCAGTAAAGAATTGCTGTCCATCAAACTGGGTACATTTTCAATCTAGCTGCTACTTCTTTTCTACTAACACCATGTCCTGGGCATCGAGTTTAAAAAACTGCTCCGACATGGGAGCTCATCTTGTTGTTATCAACACGCGGGAGGAACAGGTAGTTGGAGTGCAGCCTCCTCCAATGTCCGTGCGACCTTCTTCTCAGCATCTATCCCTTTCTCCATACGTGCATACAGTGTTTGGGCCACAGCTACTATTTGTTAAATGAATGTACTGAAATGCATGCCATTTCTACTATTTCTGTAAGTTGATACTTACTCGATTTTCATCTTGAGAAGAGCCTAAAACGAAGGGATTTCTATATTCTGTTTCTTTATTAGGAAGATGGGGGGAGAAAAGGGCTGGGAGTTCATTTTAGAATGGCCATTACATTGAGGAGCATATCATATGATTATGTCAGATATGTCAAAGGTATGGCCACTATCCTTACGCTGTGATTAATAATGTTTCATGCTGGATATATACAGTAGATTTTGCTACAAATAACAGTAGATAAACTTGGAATTCGTTATTGAGAACCTCCTTCTCTGTTAAAGATTTGATTCTTTGGTATGCATATTTTTACCACAATAAAAAGAATCAGGAGATAATTCTCCATGATCTTACAATTTCAGAGCCACTTATCATCTGCAGTCTTTGTCCTACTTTATTTCTCTTAAGAACAATTGCCTTCAACATTTGTTCAAAATTGAAATAATTGATCTATTTTTTTTATTGCGTTGCTTACATAGGAATTCCTTTTCTTTGCGAAACCTAAAAGGAGAGAGTTCTATATTGGACTGACAGACCAGGTGAACGAGGGTCAGTGGCAATGGGTAGATGGAACACCTTTCTCCAAATCTCTCAGGTAATTTCCTTCTTGCAGGAGAATTTTAACACTGTGTCAAATCAAAGTTAGACCATTGCTGCAGGGAATTCGCAGAACCTCCTCCTGTTCCACAAGATATCTTTGGGTCAATCCTTCATAATACAAATTGCAAGAAGACAGACAAAGGAAGCATGAGGATCTAGTGCCCCCATTTCCTGAGACTATCTGAATACAGGGGAAATAACAGATGAAAAAGAGAGGGTTAGAATTAAAGACTAATTCATTGGAAATGCAGCAGAGACAGAGTGAAATTCAGAGTCTTATGCCCCAAACTAGTAAATAAGACAAAATAATGATTTGAGGAAAGTGGAGTTATGGAGTAAGAGCATGGAACCCCCTTGTTAATGTCTCTTTTCTCCTTAATAATGACCTTACTTTGTTACTGCACAGCACTTCGGGGTTTTCAAAGTTTTTCTCTCATTCATTATTTCATTTTACCTAAATTACACCTTTCTGGTATACATGGGTATCATTAATCTTTACTTAGCATTTGAGGAAACTAAAGGTCAGGAAGGTTAAGGTCCATTCTAAGAGTACAGCCCAGATGCCCTGAGACTTGAGAAAGTCGCTTCACTACAGCACAATAACACCACTGAAGTATGTACCTACGTGAATACAGACTCAGTGTGGAATAAAGGGAACCAAAGGTAAGATGAAATATGAGTGTGAAGGAAACAAATCCATGAGAACATCAGAGCTTCGAAGGAAACACATCCACCAGAATATCAATAGCCACTCGTTATGGGTCGACAACCATGAGGGAGCATGACAGAATAGAAAATCAGGAATATGCAGTTCAGCTTCACTCCTCATAAACTCTATGACTTAGACAAATGGTTTAGTTTTCCTGGGATTCATTTTCCTTATCAACAAAATGGAGATTATAGGGATACCTGGGTTGGTTAAGTGTCTGCCTTCGGCTCTGGTCATGATCTTGGGGTCCTGGGGTCAGGTCTGCTTCTCCCTCCCCCTCTGCCTCTCCCCCGGCTTGTGCACTTTCTCTATCTCTGTCCAATAAATAAATAAAATATTTTTTAAATTAAAAAATAAAATGGAGATTACAATGCCTAGCAAAAGTGTTATGAAGTGATACAACACAAGTGTCATTTGCCTAGCATGTAGGTCACTTGGCTTCTTGTTGCTGGGATTTTAAATCTCCTGCATGATTATTCTCGTTCAGCTTCTGGGATGTCGGGGAGCCCAATAATTTAGTGACAGTGGAGGACTGTGCCACCATCCGAGACTCTTCAAATCCCAGGAAAAATTGGAATGATGTGCCCTGTTTCTTCAGTATTTTTTGGATTTGTGAAATGCCAGAAATAAATGTCTAAAGCAACAGAAAAATTCTCTAAGAGCAGAAAGCACAACTAAAATGCATAAATATGGAGGCACAAGAGCATGAACATAGCTCCAACTGGAGAGAAGTGTGTTCGGCATTAATGAGGACTCCTTAGGGACATCGGGAGGACTTCGTTGCTTTTGCTACCAATAAAAATGAGTCATTTTGAATGTTATAATTTGTGATGCTAATTGACATGCATGTTTCTCCATGTTAGTCTCGGGACTTCTCGAAACTTACCAAGAAATTCTAGAACAAATGTCAGGAAAAGAAAAGTATGCTCCTTTGGGCACATTTGCTTCCTTTGTGAAGACTCATGGAAAAATACAGGGACACAGAGCAAGAACAGAGCCCAGCAAGAAGAGGATTTTCAAAGTGACTTTGAAGCCCCTGCATTCAGGCTCTGGTCAATTCTTCTTTCTGGCTCCTGAAAAGTCTACATTCTCTTCTCAATTGCATACCATTTTTACCTCTGCCCGAGCAAGTATCTTCACTATGTTCTCCTGTACAATGAGTAAGAAACTCCCTCAAGTCATGAAGCTTATCCCTGCTTCAAAGACATGTGGACTTCCCAGGTAATGGCCTTGACTATGCCTCGCTAGGAAAAATCCATGCTGAGCTTCGGCTCCAAACAGACTATGATTCAGTCCGTTCATCCCAAGAACTCCCTTTTCTTTTTCTTCTCTTCCACCGAATAACTGATCTCACCTCAGTTTGTGGCTCTTGCTCAGCTAGGGTCCAACAGTCAAATTGTTTGAAGAGAACATTCAGCTTGACAATTTCCTATCTCAAGCCTATCCACTACTAGCATATTTTTTTCAGTACTGATAAGGTTATTCAAGAATATTTAAATAACACAGTACCTTTAATAACCATGTTTCTTGCACACAGCACCATAAAAAGACCCTCAAAATTCATACATTGGAATGAATGTGTAATCATGAAATGGGAAAATTCAACTATGTAAGTGAATATAATATATTATCTTTCCTCAAAAATGTTTATTCTTCTTAGGTATAAGAGACCACGTGTGGTTTTAAAACCAATATGCCTTTAAATCTAAAGTCATTTGACCCAAAAGTAATCCAGTACATATATTTTCTACTTTCTAGTTTCCTTTTTTCAAATTATAAACATCAATGAAAGACATATGGAAATACTTTTATTCACCATTGTTTCTTTGTGGTTGGCTATAATTTGTTATTTTAAATTTTATTTCAGGGACACCTGGGTGGCTTAGTGGGTTAGGCCTCTGTCTTTGGCTCGGGTCATGATCTCAGGGTCCTGGGATCGAGCCCCGCATTGGGCTCTCTGCTCAGCGGGGTGCTGGCTTCCCCCTCTCCCTCTGCCTGCCTCTCTGCCTACTTGTGATCTCTTTCTCTCTGTCAAATAAATAAATAAATAAATAAAATCTTTAAATTTTATTTCAATATTGAAAGATATATGAAAGTATTAGTATACTTTATTCACCATATATTTATAATTTGTTATGCAATTAACTTTTTCTTCAAAGTTTGGCAAGAAAAGAAACAATCACTCAGGGTTTACTGGTTAAAGATCAACAGAAACCAAGTTATTTATATGGAAAATTCTGAGGGGTACATCATCTGGTTGATTCTATCTTAAAATATATTTTTACAATAGGGCCTACAAAAATATTCAGGCACCAGAAAAGCCAGAAATTTCCAAAAAATAAAAGAGTAAGCAATCATCTGTAGTCCCAAGACCATATTCCCAAAGCAAATCACTGTTAAGATGTAAATATTACCATGTGGGCCTCTAAATATCTTAAAGAAAAATCATTCTAATACATTTGGTGAAAATAATACACACTCATTATCAAAAATTTTTACTCATATGTTATCATGAATATGTAAATGTTATCACAGCTAAATCTTGTACTGTATCATGATTATGTATTATATTACATACTTTCTTAAATACATTTTGCTTTTTGTATACCTAATATTGGCAGCATTTTTTATATATCAATAGTTTTCTATGTACTGATTAATAATGCATCCCTTAACTACGCAGAATTGTACATCACCTCTCAATGCATTCAAATACATTCTATCAGTCCCATATTTTTAAGAGGAAAAGAAATCCTCTTGGAACTGTCTTCCTTTTCTGATCTGAACTGGGATTGTTCTTATGGTTTCTTTCATAGCCATTATTTTGTTGATTTTTATTAGACAAAGGAAATATTTTATCACTTAAAGGTTATTTCAGATTATGATATACCAATATAATGAAACACTATTTAGTTATTTGGAACAAGGTATAAAACATTTCCCAAACCATATTTTTAAGTTAAAAAATGCAAGATGATTACCCAAAAACACAAATAATCCAATTAAAAAATAAGCAAAAGACATGAATAGACATTACTCCAAAGAAGACAAAATCTTTTCATGGGTCTATGAAAGATGCTCAACATCATTCATCATCAGGGGAAAACAAATCAAAACCACAATGAGATATCACCTCACACCAGTGAGAATGGCTAAAATCAAAAACACAACAAACAACAAGTGTTGGCAAGGATGTGAAGAAGATTGTTGGTGAGAATGCAAGTTGGTGCAGTCACTGTGGAAAACAGTATGGATGTTCCTCAAAAAAATAAAAATAGAACTGCCATACTATCACACTACTGGGTGTTTACCCAAAGAATATAAAAACATTAATTCAGAGGGATACATGCACCCCTATGTTTATTGCAGTATTATCTATAGTAGCCTAACTATGGAAGCAGCCCAAATGTCCATCAATTGATGAATAGATAAAGAAGAGTGATATACACATCACACACAACAGAATTATACACACACAACATTATAGTGTGTGTATATATATATATATATACACACAAACACACATATGTGTATGTGTATATATATACATATATATATATACACACACACACACACACAAATAAATACACACACACACACATACATACACACACACTCAACAGAATATTACTCGGGTGAAATCTTGCCATTTGCACAAGAGTGTTATTATGCTAAATGAAATAGAGAAAGACAAATACCACATGATTTCACATATGTGGAATTTAAGAAACAAAACAAATGAGCAAGGGAAAAAAAAGAGAGAGACAAACCAAGAAACAGACTTTTAATTATAGAGAACAAACTGGTGGTTACCAGAGGAGAGGTGGTAGGGAAAGAGGGAAAGAAGAGATGGGAATTAAAGAATACCCTGATCATGATGAAAAACAAAGAGACAAAACCCCTGAGATTCATGGGAGAAAAAAAATTGCAAGACATTTAAGATGCTATAGATAATGTTTCCACTAGTGTTAGAAAAAAATGGGTTGTATATGTATATACATTTATATAACATGTATTTAAACATATACAGAAATACGTATAAGAAACTGACGATCATAGTTTCTCTAAAGAGGCATTTAAGGGACTGGAGTTCAGGGTGGAAGATTTAACTCCTACTTTCATTTATAATTTTCTGGTTTGCCTTTTTGACATATACATATCATACTTTTTCAAAGACAAAACCAGTGTTTAAATTTTTTTTAATTTTTTTAAATTTCTTTTCAGCATAACAGAATTCATTGTTTTTGCACCACACCCAGTGCTCCATGCAATACGTGCCCTCCTTAATACCCACCCCCTGGCTCCCCAAACCTCCCACCCCCCGCAGTGTTTAATTTTTTAAGTGTTTCAAACTTCTAGGACTACCACAGTGTCCTAATAAATTTTGCAGTTATTTTTATGAAATTACTATCAGCTGTCTTAAAGAAATTTTGAAGAATAGGAGAATAAGAATAAGTGCCATGAGAGGTGGGGACAGACTGAAAGGGGCTGAGGGGAGAAACAGGGGGACCATTCAGAAGGCTATTGCAATAATCCAGGTAAGAAAGGTGGTCTGTGGTGGTCACCAAAAAGGTACTGAAAAATAATCAGACTGCAAGAAATAGATTAGGGAGCACCTGGGTGGCTCAGTCAGTTGAGTAACTGACTCTTGATTTCAGCTTAGGTCATGATCTCAGGGGTGTGAGATTGAACCCCATGTTGGGCCCCACATCAGGCTCTGTGCTTGGTGGGGAATCTGCTTGAGATTCTTTCTCTCTCTCTCAAATAAATACACAAATCTTAAAAAAAAATTAAAGAGTTTATCATAACTGGGGCCAAAATAATGGCATACCACTACCAGTTGGAATACCCCACATTGTAAAAATCTGAGCAGAGGAAAGCAATGACTAAGAGATGGCATCATCTGAGCCATTCTGGTTGATATGTCATCAATGCACACCAACTGAAAAGGAAATACTCTGATATACTATCAAGAAAGCAACATTAATGAAAATGGATTCTCACAGAAAAGATGACTCCTGCCACCATACCACACAAAAACATAGTATCTTGAATGAATAGAACAAAAATAAATAAGGCCATCATAACTAAAATTTTTCTATTTTCTCAGCAGGTTTTCTCTGTTCCAATGGTGCAGGTACATTCTTCCCTAGTCTAATTGGTTCTTCTTTTCTGTCCCCATCACAAGGACTTCTTTGGAGGTTTCTAGTTGAATGCTGTTCCAGGTAATTTACAAATACTTTTTGTCTCAAAGTTACAAGGAGAATCATTCCATGTCCATTTGTCTTGGACATTAACAAGGACAATACAATTTTCTTCCTGATTTTTGGGTTCACCCTCATGCCATAATCTGAAATGAAAGAAAAATATATATATTTATATTTATATTTATATTTATGTGTGTGTGAGTGTGTGTGTATGTGTAGGTCAGGAGACATGCAGGGAAAATGTCTTTGGTGAAAAATACGGAGTGCACTAATAGAAGTATCATAGTATATTAGTATAGGGGTTACTCAACACATAGTGCTCTATTCTGAGTAAGCATTCCTACATCAGTATACTGCAGCCCAAATGAATTCTGCTTGCTATCTTCCCAGCTTTGCCTATAATGCTCTTACACCCCAGTCAACATACTCACAAATTATGTGGGTTAAATGCTGTCTTATTCACCAAGGATCGGCCTCCATGATTCTCATCTATAAGTCCCAGGAAATATGAAAATCGTCTCTCCAAAAATTGAGTAATAAAGTTCTGCATAAAAATATAAATTTTGTATAATTACATAAAAATTTTATAAAAATTATAATTTTTATAAGTATATTTGCATTTATCATTTGATAGCTATTATGTTAGGTAACATAATAGCTAACATAATATTATGTTATGTTAGGAAAAGCTATTATGTTAGGGAAAGAGAGAAATGGTCAGATAGATTATTAGCTAAGCACAAAAGCAGTGTCATCAGACAGATGTGCTTTCAAATCCTGCCTCTGCCATTTATTGTGTAATGTAGTAAGCGCTCTAATCTCACCAAACCCAAGATTTCTGATCTCCAAAAGGACCACTCTACTACTGCACAGAGTTACTGTGATGAGCAAGTGCGATCACGCTTGCAAATCACTTAGCACAATGTTTAATAGGATCACATTTTTTAAAACTTTCATTTTTAAAATTGCCTTTTATGCACGTGTGTATTAAATTAAGTTCCATTTTATTCAAAAAGTTGGTGAACCTATAGATTGCAAAGCCATGGGGACAGAATCCTCTGGGAAACCTCCCTAAGAAAAGAGTAGAATATGAGTTACATATATACTATATATATGAATATAGTGTGTGTGTGTGTGTGTGTGTGTGTGTGTGTGTGTGTGTGTGTATGGAAGTATATTACAAGAAGAAATTGTGTTTTAAGAAGTGCTTTAAAAAGGGGCGCCTGGGTGGCTCAGTGGGTTAAAGCCTCTGCCTTCAGATCAGGTCATGATCCCTGGGTCCTGGGATCAAGCCCCACATCGGGCTCTCTGCTCAGCGGGAAGCCTGCTTCTCCCTCTCTCTGCCTACTTGTTATCCCTGTCTGTCAAATAAATAAATAAATAAAGTCTTTTTTTAAGTGCTTTAAAAAATTAAAAATTAAAAAAAAGAAGTGCTTTAAAGTACTTAAGAACTGAATTAAACTTAAGAATTTTTTTTACTTAGAGTTACAACCATGCTACTGAATTGTATTTCTTATGATTTCTCCTGAGAAGCTATTTCAGTCCTGCTTAACCATTCATTTATTCACTTACTCACCAAACATTTATCAAGACCTATCCAGTGTCCCTAGCACTGTGCAGAACTTTGGAGATGCAAAGATTAGGAGAGCACAGCCACAGACCTCTGCAAAGGAGAGTCATTGGCAGACAGGGAGCAGTGAACAGATAACCTCATTACAGTGTAAGTGCCATGACCACACAGTGCACAAAGTACCACAGGTGTCTCTCCAAATTAGAACAGGGAGGATGGCATAGGGAAGGTGGTCAGGGTAGTTTTCTGGAGGAAATAACATGTGAATCAAATCTGGAAAGACCAAAAGTTGGCCAGATGAAGAAAAATGAGCAAGGAAGATAAAACAGATGAAGCAAAGGCATAGAGGCAGAACAGAGAAATTCCTCTTTCTATGCAAAGAGATTCAAAGAGCAGAGAGATGGATTTGAGCCTTCCAACATACCAGCTCAGCTTCTGTGCTAATGGTGGCCAGATGAGCCCCCATCCTCATGCAGTTCCTTTCGCTCTTAACCCATGTCTTGTTGTCATTAAGAGGAAAATAGCAGTTGGACTGGAATGCTCTCCAGCCAAAAGGACAGCAATTCCAGGTGGTCCCTCATAAGAAAATTGAAATGAAAATCAGTTGCAAAGGAGCATTTTATCTCTAAGAGATTGCATAGTTATTCTGCTAACTATCCAGTTAATATTTTTTGGAAATAATACCAAGATTACCAATATCATTTTGTTCCCCTTTTTAAAAAATCCTGAAAATTACATTTCTAAATATTTCTGAGCAAAAGTATCTGAATCACATAGTGACTTATATGGAAATCATAAGATATTCTCTTAGAAGACAACATCATTTTTCAATGTCCATGTATTTACTTCTATTTTTGAAGTGCTTCTAGAACAAAGCTTTTTGCAGGTAATTTTATCTAAAGAGGGTAGAGAACCTACTAGAACTCTCAAGCATTTGCCCATCCTCCCAAAGGATGGGGGATTTTACAGATTCCAGCAAAATATAAGAGACAAAGTCACTTTGGAAAAGCTGTATATTCTAGGAGGGAAGTCCTTAAGATATGCCTGAATCAAAAGAAAATGGAATTAAACTAATGTTATGTTTTGGATGCCAAAAATGGATCCTAAATGTGTTGTTATATTCTCCAGTTATTCAACTAATTACAGTCATGAGAAATCTATTTCTATTTATTGATGTTTACTCTTGTACCAGATACTCCTATTGTTCTAATCTCTCCTCATTTACTACTGATTACTTCAAATTGGACTCTGAATCTGAATGGAAATGGAAGTAAGACAAAACAAAGAGGCAGGGCTGCCTGGGTGGCTCAGTGGTTTAAGCCTCTGCCTTCAGCTCAGGTCCTGATCTCGGGGTTCTGGGATCAAGTCCCACATCGTGCTCTCTGCTAGGCAGGGAGCCTGCCTCCTCCTCTCTCTCTCTCTCTCTCTGTCTCTCTCTCTCTCTACTTGTGATCTCTCTCTCTGTCAAATAAATAAAATCTTTAAAAAAAAAAAAAAAAGAGGCAACCCATGGAATGGGAGAAGATATTTGCAAATGACACTACAGACAAAGGGCTGATCCAAGGTCTATAAAGAACTCCTCAAACTCAACACTCAAAAAATAGATAATCACCTCAAAAAATGGGCAGAAGACATGAACAGACACTTCTCCAAAGACACATGAAAAAAATGTTCATCATCATTAGCCACCAGGGAAATTCAAATCAAGACCACATTGAAATACCACCTTACACAGTTAGAATGGCCAAAATTAACAAGACAGGAAACAACATGTGTTGGAGAGGATGTGGAGAAAGGGAAACCCTCTTACACTATTGGTGGGAATGCAAGCTGGTGCAGCCACTTTGGAAAACAGTGTGGAGATTCCTTAAGAAATTAAAAATAGCTACTTTATGACCCTGCAATTGCACTACGGGGTATTTACCCCAAAGATACAGATGTAGTGAAAAGAAGGGCCATCTGTACCCCCATGTTCATAGCAGTAATGGCCACAATCGCCAAACCATGGAAAGAGCCAAAATGCTCTTCAACAGATGAATGGATAAAGAAGATATGGTCCATATATACAATGGAATATTATGCCTGCATCGGAAAGGATGAATACCCAACTTTTGTATCAACATGGACGGGACTGGAAGAGATTATGCTGAGTGAAATAAGTCAAGCAGAGAGAGTCAATTATCATACGATTTTATTTACTTGTGGAGCATAAGGAATAACATGGAGGAGATTAGGAGAAGGAAAGGAAAAGTGAATTGGGGAAAATCAGAGGGGGAGATGAACCATGAGAAACTGTGGACTCTGAGAAACAAACTGAGGGTTTTAGAGGGGAAGGGGGTGGGGGGTTAGGTGAGCCCGTTTGTGGGTATTAAGGAGGGCCCATATTGCATGGAGCACTGGGTGTGGTGCATAAACAATGAATCTTGGAACACTGAAAAAATAAAATAAAATGAAATGTTAATTTTAAAAAAGGAAATGGAAGTAAGAAAGAAATTCTCCTATGCTCTTTTCTATCTACCTTTCAATTTTGATTTCTCTCTGGTGCATGTCAGCTTCATGTGGTACTCTGGTAACTTGAACACTCTTGCTTCTCTCCTGCAGCGTAGAATGTTGTGATGAGTTACTGTCAAAGGGGAAAAGAGTTAGTTTTATTTTCCTATATAATCACTTACTTAGGGAAATGGGAGCTGGTCACTCTGGTCCCTCTCTTCTCCTAAGAGTTAAGGTAACTAACCCTTATTCTTATTACCCAGTTCCTCTGTTCCAGCCCCAGGTGAATAGGTTGAAAAGAATTGTCAAAAATTAATATTTTATTATCATATTATCCATTTTGTGGTTTATGGGAGTAGTTCTGCAAACCTTTACATGTATATGCTTTTAAGCATATTTTTCTATCAGAATCTGTTTTAGAGTGGAGATTTTTAGAGAATACTGGGATAGTTCTGCCAAGTACTATCAGCCAGATACATTCTCTTATCTTTAAATATTTTTACTTTGAGGGAAACCTGGGTGGCTCAGTCGGTTGAGCATCTAACTCTTGATTTTGGCTCAGGTCATAGTCTCAGGGTTGTGAAATCAAACCCCACATTGGGCTCTGTGCTGTGCATGGAGCCTGTTTAAGATATTCTCTCTCTCTCTGTCTCTCTTTCTCTCTCTCCCACCACCCCTTGCCCATCCCATTCAGACACTCACTCTCCCTTTCTCTCTTCCCAAAATAAATAATAAATAAATAAATAAATAAATAAATATTTTTACTTTGAAACATAATCAAGTGCAAAGAAGTGAAAAACACAAATGTACAGTTTATCAAATTATTATAAAGTGAACACTCCAGGTAACAACAATCTGGCTTAAGAAACACAACATTGCCAATACCTCAGGTGGCCTTCACATCCCAAATACAATCCACTTCCTCTTTCTTAAGGGTAACTATACCATGGCTTTTAAACCAATCATTCTGTGCTTTGCTTCAAATTTTACTCCTTGATAACATATCCCTAAACCCTACAGATCAGATTTGCCTGCTTTTGAACGTCATATAAATAAAATGATAAAATATGCATTCTTTTGGTTCTGTCTTTTGCTCAGTGTTATTTCTGAAATTTATTTTTATTGTTACATACAACTATAATCCATTCATTTATATTACTATAATGTGATCTACTGTCTTAATGCACTAAAACGTATAGCCTTCTTCTGGTGGACATTTGCTTTGCTTCCAGTGTTTGACTATTATGAATGATACCATTCTGAGCATTTTTGACCATGCATCCTAGAGCACATGAGCATACATTTCTGTAGGCTATGTGCCTAGGAGTGGAATTGCTGGTAATAAAATATGCATATTGCCAATATGATAGTGGCAAAGTTTTCCAAAGTGGTTGTACTGCTCTATGCTCCCATAAGCAGCAGTTCATGGGAGTTTCAGTTGCTCCACATCATCATCAATACTTAATAGCACTAGAATTTTTAATTATTGCCATCCTGGTATGTTTGCAATGGTATCTCATTTTGTGAGTTGAATTTTCATTTCCCTGAAAACTAATGAGCTTGACATTTTTTATGTGTTCATTAAACATTTCAATTTTTCTTTTCTATAGTGCCTATTCAAAATTTTGCCTATTTTTCTGCTGTATTGTCAGGACTTTTTCCTATTGTCTTGAAAGAATTGTTTATATATACTGTACATTAATTTTTTATCAATTATATGCATTACAAACACCTTCTATGGCTGCTTTGTTTCTTGGTATTTTTGTTGTACATTAATTCTTACTTTAATGTAGTATAATTGGTCAATATTTTCTTCACTGGCTAGCATATTTTATGACTTAAGAAATCATTCCCTGACTTGAGGATATGAATATATTCTCCATTTATCTTCTAAAAAGCATTATTGATTTGCTTTTCACATTTGGCCAATAATTCATGTCAGGTTGGTTTTATACATGATATACAGGGAACAGATTTCATTTTTTGAATGAAGATAATCAATGGTCTTAATTGATTGAACAAAATTGTCCTTTCCCTATACCTGCAGTATCCCCTTCTGTTTTATATAAACAGTTCATATATGCAGGATCTATAACTAAGCTTTCTATTCCTTTCCTCTGGTCTATTTGTCTGTACTTGCACCTATACTATATTATTGTAATTATAATAATTTTATACAAGGTCTTGCTACTAGAAAGAACAAATCTTTCAACTGTTCTTTTCAAAGCCAGACTACAGTCTATCTGAAAGTTGGTTTTTTGCTGGTTATTCTTTACTGATAAGATACAGCCCCTTATAATCTCAGTCAAAACTGGGGAATGATTTACTTCAGCCACCAACCTTCATAGGTCTAGAAAAGGGTTTAACTTCCATCATTCATTCCCTGACATAAGACAGCACCATCAAAGGACAAAAGGTTAAAAATGTAGCTCTGAATTTTAAATTCAAGACCCTGAAAAGCAGTATGGATTGAAATGTTGGGACGGGGAATCAAAATAACAAACGACTTAGAGGAACTTCATGAATGTTGTTTGGGGAAATTCACAGAGTTCCATTTCTGCTAATAACTTACCCAAACAGTTTGCAATAAAACAAGCACTGAGAACTGAGATGTAAAAAACAGCAATGGCCCAAGAGATCATCTGGGAATGCTGGCCTCTGACTAGGGCAAAAGGAAAGATAAATACATTGTCTTCTCTGCCACAAGAACTGAGGAAGATATTCTACTGAGAAGTAAGCTAAATATGAGCTCATCCACAATATTTTAGATCTGGAGGAGAGCTTAAAGATTTCCTCCTGAATAAATCAGTTTTAGAATTTACTGGTAAAAACATACATACATACATACATAAAAATATAACATTTTTTTAATGGAAAGGCTTTTTATAAGACAGAAAACTCAAAGATCATTAAAAAATTGATAATTTGGCTCCATAAAGATTAAAACTTCTATATGACACAAATAATGTTAAAACACAAGGGACATATGAAAGAAAATTTTGTCACAATATTAATGTCTAGACTGTATAGAGATTTCAAAAAGCAACTTAAAAACTGAGCAAAAGTTTGACCAGGAAATTTGCTGAAAATTTAGTTTGCTGAAATTATGAATGATCATTAAACAGAAAAGTATGCTCAAAGAAATGCAAACTAAAATATTATGGTATAATTTTTCACATATGAGATTTTTAAAAGAAAATAGAAAATATATAGTATCAGCAAGACTGAGGAAAAATAAACTCTCTTGGTGTTAGCATATAGTTTATGCTAAACTATAAATTAGAAAGCTTTTAGACAGACCAAGTTAGCAACACTTATCAACTTCTATGTGCATCATATTTACCACAACAATATCAATTCTAGAGTTCTATCATGTAGAAAAATTGAACTTATTTCTATGAAAGGATATTCATTGCAGTACTTGTAGAAATATATAATTTTAAAATTAATAATTAAAATTAAAATAATTAAAATTAATGTTTTACTTCACCTCATCACTCTACCATGGCAAACTTCAATGGGACCACAGTGTACCCTGGTCCTGAAACACAGCTTTTTATGTAACAATATGTCTTGGAGACTTTTTCTGTCAACACCTACTAATATATAGGATTATTTGAATCACTGCAAAATTCCATCACAGAGATTCACCATCATTTGGAATCTGTACTATTGGTAATATACAAGCAAGTATTGGTTTCTGGTGTTTTTTCTGTTTCTAAAAGTACTGCAATGAATATCCTTTCATAGAAATAATAATATTTGTTCTATTTCTCAAAAATATTGTTTAATATTCTTGTAATACAAATACATTGTGACCCTTAAGTACAGCATAAAATGGGATAAAGTCAGAGCCTTAGGTAAACTGTGAACTTTAGTTGGTGCATTGTGTCTATCTTCCTTCCTCCTCTTACCTTTAAAAGAATCTTCCCAAATTGCTCTCTTTCTTTCCATCTTATTTTTCTTTTGCATAATTTATCTCATCTTGGCCCAATGTATGTTTCACAAAGAAGTTTCTCTTACCCAACATACTTGAGTTTATCTATGACCTTTATCCTCACCAAAGTCATTGTCATTTCCTCTAACTCCTCCTCCTCATCATCTTCAATCTTCAGAACTATAATTACCATTAATTTATATTTTTAAATCTTAGTCATAATTACATTTGTTTCTTTAAAACTGAGAGAAGAGAATGTACTCACGTTTATTTTGAGGTTCTTCTTGCTCCATTGTGGGTTAATTCTCTTCCTGTCCGGTGGTTGGGAGAATGAGAAGCCTCTTCTGATTTTGCCCCAAGTGTATATTTCTGTGGGTAAGGAGTATACCCTCAGAAATACTTGAGATTGAACATTAATCTTACTTATTCTGGTAAGATCAGAAAGTTCTCCACATAAAAGACAAGTCGAAAGAAGAAGTCTTTTCAAAGACAAGTTTCCTTTGATTCACTCTAAGAAACAGAGCAAAGACGAAAGGAAATTGGGAAAGCAACACCCAAAAACAGCCAGTAGAAATTTCCATGAAGTATGTTGAGATCACTAGATTAGTGTGTCATGTGAAATTTCTCAATTTGTTTTTATTCATTCAAACAAAAAGTTTAGCAATGGCTTAAAAGAATAATCATTATGCTTAATAAAAATTTAATACACATTCCTTCATCTTTCTTTCTTTCTTTCTTCTTCTTTTTTTTTTAGGGAGGGGTGTTATATTTTCAAATTACATGTTACATGCTTGAGGTAAATTATGCCTTAAAAATGTCTCTAAGCTGAGTAAGTTGTATGCAAGATGACAAAAGATAATGCCAGTAATGAGCTAAAGCTTTTTTAAAAAAAGATTTTATTAATTTATTTGAAAGAGCACAGAGGGAAAGTGAAAGGGAGAAGGTGGCTCCCTTCTGAGCACAGAGCCCAAGGTGAGGCTCAGTCCCAAGACCCTGGGATCATGACCTCAGCCAAAGGCAGACGACTGAGCCAGGCGCCCCTGAACTAAAGCTTTTAATGTACACAATGTATGTATACTGTATGTAAAGACACAGTAACTTCTGTTTTGGGGTTGAGAAAGGGATGGTGGAGCTGTTGATTAAATCCCCAAATCTTCCTAGATGAGAGAAAATAAGCTTATTAAGGCAATGGAAAAGGAAATGTAACATTCTGTGGTAAAGACATCATCAGGTTCCTGTCTTCTTTTATAGTGCCATCATGGACTGAATGTTGTGTCCTACAGCCATGCTGGCATTGTGATCTCTAGAGTCCCAGCCTCTAGAACTGTGAGATAAAAATTCCTGTTGTTTAAGCCACTAATCTATGGTATTTTGCTACAGCAGCCTGAGATCACAAAAACAAGTATCCAGCAGCTTAGAGATCCTTCTTAAATTCTAGCTTCCAAAATATGGCCCTTCACCTGCCTTCTTCCTTAAGCTACAATATTATTTTAAGTATATATACACACACATATGTACACACACATACATATTTGGTGATCTTGAATGAAATACTACTATGTTAAGTTGGAAGTGGGAGGAAGTAAAATTATAGATTTGACAACACATATATTTTTCAACACTGTCACAACCAAAGTATTTCCACAGCAACAATATTACTTACCCACAAACTCTCAAAGCGACCCTAGAAACTACATCTTTATCTAAAGTAATATGTATTCTTTATTAAAAGGATATAGGAATCTTAGAGGATATATAAATCCCACCTAGAACAGGAAAAAATAAACTACACCTGGCACATTCTGTGTTCCCAGAAAACAAACATGATTTCAAATACTTGAGAGAAACTCTGCTCTAGAAAGTTTACAGAGCCAAATGAAAAGATGCGTCTAAGGTGTCGTTAAGACGACAAAAAGACAGGGGTGCCCACCTGGTTCAGCTGGTAAAGTGTCTGACTCTTGATTTCAGCTTGGGTGATGACCTCAGGTTTATGGGACTGAGCCCTGCATTGGGCTCCATGCCCAGCAGTGAGTCTGCTGGAGATTCTCTCTCCCTCTACCTCCACATGCTCTCTCTCTCTCTCTCTAAAATAAATAAATACATATTTTTGTAAAAATAGCTATAGCTTCAACAACTTGTTAATGGATGGAGACACAATAAAAATGTAAATGTTGACATCAAAAATGTACAAAGAGAGAGAGTAAAAGATGGAGTTTTGGCATGCAAGCAAAGTTAAATTGTTATCAGCATAAAATAGACTTATTTTTACAAGATGTTTGATGTAAACCTCATGGGATCACAAAGTAAAAATCTAAAATAGATACACTTAGATAAAGAGAAAGGAAACAAAGCATACCACTACAGAAAATCATTGATTGCAAAGGAAGGCATAAAGGGGGAGAGGAGGCGGAATGGAACAACGAAACACTAGAAAATAATAAGATGGCATTAGCAAGTTCTTGCCTATCAATAATTACTCTTATTGGACAATAGATTAATGGATTGAATGCTCTAATCAAAGGCACAGAGTGGCTGGATGGTTAAAAAAACAAGACCCAACTATAAGACACTCACCTCAGCTCTAAACATATACAGAGATTCAAAGTGAAGGGATAGCAAAAGATACTTCATGCAAGCAAAAACAAAAAAAAAAATCTATTCTAAAATAAGACAATATAAAATTTAAGTCTAAAATGGTAACAAGAGACAAAGATAGTTATTATGTAATGGTAAAATGCCACTACATCAAGAAAATAAATCAAACAAATATATACACACACATCAGAGCATCTATAATATTTCAAGAAAATATAAACAGACCTAAAGAGAGAAATAGAAAATAATCCAATAATAAGGGAGCTCAATTCCTCACTTTCAACAACAAATAGATTGTTGAGACAGAACATCAATAAGGAAACAATGGACTTGAAACAAACTAGACTAAATGAACCCAACAGGCATATCCAAAACATTCCATCCAATAGCAGTAGAGTATATATTCTTCTCAAGTGCAAATAGAGTATTTTTCAGGATAAATCACATGATATTCACAAAACAAATTAAAGTTTAAGAAGACTGAAATTATACCAAGTACCTTTTCTAAACACAATGAAACTAGAAATCAATAACAAGAGGAAAGCTGGGGGAAAAAACATAAATATGGAGAGATTAAACAACATTCTCCTGAATGGGTCAACAAAGAAATCAAAAGGGAGAGGCGCCTAGGTGGCTCAGTTGGTTAAGTGACTCTTGATTTCTGCTTAGTCATGATCTCAAGCTTGTGAGATCAAGCCTGGTGTCAGGTCCAAGCTGGGAGTGGAACCTTCTTAAGATTCTTTCTCTTCCTCTCCCTCTGCCTACCTACCCAACAAGTTGCATGCACACATGTGTGCATGTGCTTTCTCGCTCTCTCTCTAAAAAAAAAGAAAAGAAAAAAAAAAGGAAAAATCTAATTTAAACAAATGAAAGTGAAAGCACAACATTTCAAAACTTATGGGAGACTGCAAAGGCAGTTTTTTTTTTAATATTTCATTTATTTATTCAAGAGAGAGGGAGAGAAAGAGAGCACAAGCAGGGAGAGCAGCAGAGGGAGAAGCAGAATCCCCACTGAGCAGGGAACCCAAAGAGGGGCTCAATCCCCGGATCTAGGGATCATGACCTGAGCCAAAAGTAGACACAACCGACCAGGTGCCCCTAAAGGCAGTTCTAGGAGGGAAGTTTATAGTGATTCCTGACTACCTCAAGAAACAAAAAGTAGCTTGAAGACCCCAATTTACACCTCATGGAACTAGTAAAAGAACAAACCAAGCCCAATTAGCAGAAAGGAATTAACAAAGACCAGACAAATACATGAAATAAAGACTGAGCAGGGGCACCTTGGGGGACCCAGTTGGTTAAGTTTGACTCTTGATCTCAGCTCAAGTCTTGATCTCAGGTTCATGAGTTTGAGCCCCACATTGGGCTCCATGACCAAAAATATAAAATATCATTAAAACTGAGAGCTGACATTTTTAGATTAAAAAAAAAAAATCAATGGGGTACCTGGGTGGCTCAGTCATTAAGCATCTGCCTTCGGCACAGGTCATGATCCTAGGGTCCAAGGATTCAGCCCCATGTGGGGCTTCCCCACTCTGTGGGAAGCATGCTTCTCCCTCTCCCACTCCTCCTGCTTATGTTTCCTCTTTCACTGTCTATCTCTCTCTCTGTCAAATAAATAAATAAAATCTTTTTTAAAAAATCAACAAACTTTTAGCTGGAGTAACACAGAAATTCAGAGAATACTAAAATAAATGAAACCAGAAACTAAAGAGGAGACCCTATAACTGATATCACAGAAATATAAAGGATCATGAGAGACTACTATGAAAAATTATACACCAACAAGCTGGATAACCTGGAAGAAATAAGTTCTTAGAAACATGGAATCCATGAAGACTGAAACGTGAAGAAATGGGGCACCTGCTTGACTCAGTTGGTTGGGCATCTGCCTTTGGCTCAGGTCATGATCCCAGGATCCTGGGATTGTAGCCTGCATCAGGCTGCTCAGCAGGGAGCCTGCTTCTCCCTCTCCTTTTGTCCCTCCCCTTTGCTTATGCTCTCTCTCTCAGACAAATAATATCTTTTAAAAAATGAATAGAAAATCTGAACAGATCACTTTTAAGTAAAGAGATTGAATCAGTAATAAAAAAGATCTCTCAACAAAGAAAAGCCAAGGACCAGAAGGTTTCACTAGTGAATTATTCCAAACACTTAAAGAATTAATGGCAATCCTGAAACCTTTTCAAAAAACTGAAAAGGAGGAAATACTCCCCAAATTCATTTTATGAGGATAGCATTACTCTGATACCACAGCCAGATAAGGATACTATGAGAAAAGAAAATTATAGCCCATTATTGTTAATGAATATAGATACAAAAATACTCAACAAAATATAGCAAACCAAACTAACAGCACATTTTAAAAAATCATTCACCATGATTAAATGGGAATAACACCTGAGATATAAGGATGGTTCAACATATGTAAATCAATAAATGTAATATACCATATTAATAGAATAAAAGATAAAAATCATATGATCATCTCAATAGATGCAGGAAAGGCATCGACAAAGTACAACAGACTCCATGGTGAATAGGTGAAAGTTCTTTCTCTAAGATCAGAACCAGACAAAAGTGCCCACTCTGACCACTTCTATTTGGCATAGCACTAGAAGCATTAGCCAGAGCAATCAGGGAAGAAAAAGAAATGAAAGTCATCCAAACAGCAAAGGAAGAAGTAAAATTGCTTTTGTTTGCATATATGATACCATATAAAAAAGAAAAATCCCAAGCACTCCATCAAAAAACTTTTGGAACTAATCAACATATTCAATAAAGTTGCAGGATACAATTATCATACAGAGAATCATTTTGTTTCTATAGGCCACCAACAAAACATCAGAAAAAGAAATAAAGAAAACAAATCCATTCACGATAGCATCAAAAACACTAAAATAATTAGGAATAAATCTAACAAAGAGGCAAAATAACTGCACTGAAAACTACAAGATTTTGATTAAAAAAAAATAAGAAGGATACAAACAAATGGAAAGATACCCTGTGTTCATGGATCAGGAACATTAACATTGTTAAAATGTCTATACTACCCAAAACCATCTATAAATTCAATGCAATCCTTATCAAAATCCCAATGACATTTTTCACAAAAATTTTAAAAAATAAATATTTTTAAGGGGCGCCTGGGTGGCTCAGCGGGTTAAGCCACTGCCTTCGGCTCAGGTCATGATCTCAGGGTCCTGGGATGGAGTCCCGCATCGGGCTCTCTGCTCAGCGGAGAACCTGCTTCCTCCTCTCTCTCTGCCTGCCTCTCTGCCTGCTTGTGATCTCTCTCTGTCAAATAAATAAATAAATAAATAAATAAAATCTTTAAAAATAAAATAAAATTTGTATGGCACAAGAAAAGACTCTAAACAGTGAAAGCAACCCTGGAAAAAAGAAAAAAACTGGAACACAACATTTCTTGATTTCAAATTATACTACAAAGCTATAGTAATGAAAACAGCATGCATAAAAATAGATACATAGATCAGTGGAGCACAATTGGAAACCCAGAAACTCTTGCATATATAGTCAACAAATATTTTTTTAAATATATTTTATTTATTTGACACAGAGCATGAGCAGGGGAGCGGGGAGGGCAGATTCCTGCTGAGCAGGGAGCCTGATGCGGGGCTCAACCCCAGGACCCTGGGATCATGACCTGAGCCGAAGGCAGAGGCTTTAACCCACTGAGCCACCCAGGTGCCCCGGTCAACAAATATTTGACAAGGGAGCCAACAATACTCAAAGGAGATTCAATAGTCCCTTCAAAATGGTGTTGGAAAGTGGATAACCACAAGTGGAAGAATGTGGTTCTTACCCTTATCTTACACCACTAATAAGAAAGAAAAAAACCTCAAAATAGATTAAAGACTTTAAGAAGACCTGAAACTATAAAACTCCAAGAAAAAAACATAGGGATAAAACTCCCTGACATTGGTGTCAGCAATAATTTCCTGGGTATGAGAGCAAAAGCACAGCAGCAAAAGCAAAAATAAACAAGCCCACTTACATCAAATTTAAAACCTTTCTAGTCAGGCACCTGGGGGCTCAGTTGATTAAGCAACTGCCTTCAGCTCAGGTCATGATCCCAGGGTCCTGGGATGAGTCCTGCATCTGGATCCCTGTAGGGAACCTGCTTCTCCCTCTCCCTCTGCTTGCTGCTCCCCCTGCTTGTGCTCTCTCTCTCTCTCTCTCTCTCTGTCAAAATAAATAAATAAAATCTTTTTTAAAAATAAAAATAAATAAATGAATGAATGAATAAGTAAATAAATAAATAAATAAAAGCTTTCTGCTTTCTAAGAAAGCACTTATAAAACACATATCTGGGTAAGGAATTAATACCTAAAAAATATAAAGAATTAATACAACTCAATACCAAAAAACCCCTAATAACCCAATTTAAAAATAGGCAGAGGAACTGAATAATCTCCAAAGACACACAGAGAGCCATGAAAAGGTGCTCGACATCACTAATTATCAGGGAAATGCAAATCAAAAGCACAGTGGGGAAAAAAAAGCACAATGAGATATCACCTCAAGCCTGTTATAATTAAGGTTATATCAAGAAGACGAGAGATAACAACTATTGACAAGGATATGAAGAAAAGGGAACCCTAGTGCACCGTTGGTAAGAATGCAATTTGTACAGCCCCTACGGAAAAGTGTGGAGGTTCCTCAAAGAACTATAAATAGACCCATGATATGATCCAGTAATACCACTTCTGGTTTCATATATATTAGAATATTGTAGGGATGTCTGCACTACCATATTCATTGCAGCATTATTCGCAATAGCCAAGATACAGAAACAACCTAAGTGTCCATCAACAGATGATGGATAAGGAAGATATGGCATAAATATACAATGGAATATTATTCAAACATGAGAAAGAAGTAAATCCTGCCATTTGCAACCATTTGGATGGACACTGAGGGCATTAGGCTAAGTGAAATAAGTCAGGTAGAGAAAGAAAAATACTGTATGACATCACTTATGTGTGGAATCAAAAAATGACAAATTAAGGAACAGAGAGTAGAGGCATGGTTACTAAGGGTTGGGAGTGGGGGAAATGGGGAGATATTGGTCAAATGGTACAAACTTCCAGTTGTGAGATTAATAGTCTAATATACAGCATGGTGATTATCACTAATAATATTGTATATACTTGAATGTTACTAAAAAATAGATTTTAAACATTTTTGCCACACAAAAGACAGGCAAATATGTGACAGGATGAAGGTGGTAGCTCATACTACAGTAGTAATCATTTTGCTATTTATAAATGCATCCAATCAATACACTGTATACCTTAAAATTATATAATGTTATATGCCAACTATATCTCAATGAAACTGAGGGGAAAATGTTGTATCCATACAACAGAATGCTATTTGGCAATAAAAAGGAATGAAATACTGCTATATGCTACAATATGGATGAATCTCAAAAACATTATGCTGGTCCTTGGCAAGATGGTGGAGGAGTGTGGTCTCTGTTTCAACTGGTCTCCTGAATTTAGCTAGACATCTACCAAGCCACTCTGAACACCCACAAAATCAGCCTGAGATGTAAGATTATATGTCTGGATCTCTACGGGGGCAGAGGGTCATCAGTCCTGAGGTATGAAGGATGGAGTTGGGATTGCATGGACAGATGTTGGAGGATAAACAGAGCGGGGAGTGGACCACCAGAAGCTAGCCACTGGAAAGTAATACCTCAGTGCAAAAGTGTCCTATGCTGGAGACCAGGGATAGCTTGCAGAGCAGTGGCAGTAGGAAAGGAAGGAACTGATAACAGGGTTCAAACAGAACACAGGGGCTTAAGGGGAAAATACTAGGATCAGGCGGCTACAGGCACAGATCTAAGCCTGCAGATTGGGTGGGGGGGAGCAGCCACCACCACCACTGGCCTGGGCCCACCCAGACTGGGATCACTTGTGGTTTTGGAGGCACAGGGGGCAGAGACAATTGGGGGCTGGGGTCTATTGCTGAGAGGATTGCTGGGGGCATACACCACCTGTGGGAAGCTGCAGTTTTCAGTGGCACTTACAGAGGGGGAGACTGTGTGTTCTGGAGGATTCAGAGAGGAGAGGACTATGGTTTCTCTCCTCTGTGGTGGAAGTCTAGGTATGGACATTTTCATATGCTCTGACCCTCCCAAAAGCTGCTAAAAGCCACCAGAGAACAAAAGCCCCCAAAAAATTTCCATGGAGTCCAGCCCCTTGAGAGGGAGCAGGGCAACTCCACCCAAGCAGGACTGACTGAAAAACAATGTGTCAGGCCCCTCCCCCAGAAGACAAGCTGGAAGAACAAGAGGACAACAACCACAGAGTCCCCATGAAACGGTAAAACCCCAAAACCAGGGGGAAATAGTATATTAAGTTTCTGGTGTTGCCTCACGGCCTGTGTATTTCTTAGATACAACGCTTCTTCTTTTTAGTTCTTTCTCATGTTTCCTCCTCCTCCTCCTCTCCCTCCTCCTCCTCCCCTTCTTCTTCTTCTTCTTCTTCTTCTTCTTCTTCTTCTTCTTCTTCTTCTTCTTCTTCTTCTTCTTTCTTCTCCTTCTTCTTCACCTATTTATCATTTCAACTAGATGTTTAATACAACATATTCCATGGTAACTTTTTAACGTGAACTTTTCCACACATGTACTTTTTTTATCTTATTCTTTTTTTATGTATATACAGATAAAATTTTCAATGTAGTCCTTTTTTTCCATATTCAATACTACCTTTATATATATATACACCAGTTTTAATTTCGCTGTATTGCTGTGAAGTAGTATTCTCTAACAAAGAGAACAAAATACACCCAGGAAGAACTAAACACCCTACCTCACCCACATCGAGGGATTAAAGGTCCCTTCCCTTCACCACCCCCCTTTTTTGTAGTTTTTTTGTTTATTTGTTTTTGTTTTTGTACTTTGTAAATCTTATTCTTGGGTTTCATTTTGGCTGGGGTTTTTTTGTTTGTTTGTTTTTGTTTTGTTTTGTTTTGGTGGTGGCTTCTGATTGCTCTGAACTTTCCCAGGGTGCTCCTTGCCTGGATTGTGGTTGATATTTTTGACTGCACATCCCCTCAACCATAACTGAAATGACTAGGAGGAGGAACTCCCAACAAATGAAAAAAACAGAGACAATGGCCTCTCCCACAGACCTAATAGATATAAGACATCAGAAATACACTTCAGGGTAATAGTTATGAAGAGAATAGTTAGGATGGAGAAAACCATAAACAAGAACATAGACTCTCTACAGGCAGAAATGAGAGCTAATCAGACTGAACTTAAAAATGCTATAAATGAGAAGCTGTGTAAACTAGATATTCTAACAGCTAGGGCAAACAAGGCAGAAGAGTGAATTAGTGATCTAGAAGACAAACTGATAAGAAGGAGCAGGAGGAACCCTGAACAAACACCTTAAAAACCATGAGAACAGAATTAGAGAAATAGATGATGCCATAAAATGTTCCAATGTCAGAATTATTGGGATCACTAAGTGGATGAAGAGAGGGAGGAGACTAAAAGATATACTTGAGTAAATCATAGCTGAGAACTTCCCCAATCTGGGGAATGAAACAAGCATTCCCATCACAGAGGCAGAGAGGACCCCTCCCAAGATCAAGGAGAACAGACCAATGCCCCGGCATGTAATAGTAAAACTTGCAAATATTAGAACCAAGGAAACCATCTTAAGAGCAGTTAGGGGGAAGATATTCCTTATATACAGAGGTAAGAACATCAAAATAACATAAGACCTGTCCACAGAGACCTGGCAAGACAGAAAGGGCTGGCAAGACTATTCATGGTACTAAATGAGAATAACATGTAACCAAGAATACTTTATCCGGCAAGGCTCTCATTCAGAATGGATGGAGAGATAAGAGCTTCCAGGACTGGCAGAAACTGAAAAGATACATTACCACTAAGCCG
Organism: Lutra lutra; assembly: GCF_902655055.1. Taxonomy (NCBI): domain Eukaryota; kingdom Metazoa; phylum Chordata; class Mammalia; order Carnivora; family Mustelidae; genus Lutra; species Lutra lutra. Next base: position 43,381,290 of record NC_062285.1, read on the forward strand.
GCACTGTAAGAAATATTAAGGGGAAGTTCTACAAAAGGAGAAAGACCCCAAGAGTGATATAGAACAGAAATTTACAGATACAATCTATAGAAACAAGGACTTCACAGGTAATATGATGACAATAAAATCATATCTTTCAATAATCACTTTCAACATGAATGGCCTAAATGCTCCCATGAAACAACACAGGGTTGCAGATTGGATAAAAAGACAGGACCCATCCATATGCTGTCTACAAGAGACTCATTTTGAACCTAAAGGTACATCCAGACTGAAAATGAAGAGATGGAGAACCATTTTTCATGCCAACGGACCTCAACAATTGCTGGAGTAGCAATTCTCATATCAGACAAATTAGACTGTAAGCTAAAGACTGTAGTTAAAAATACAGAAGGACACTATATAATTCTTAAAGGGTCTATCCAACAGGAGGATCTAACAACTGTAAATATCTATGCCCCCAACATGGGAGCAGCCAACTGCATAAGCCAACTGTTAACCAAAATAAAAAGACATATTGATAATAACCCATTAATAGTAGATCTCAACACTCCACTCTCAGTGATAGATCATCTAAGCAGAAAATCAACAAAGAAACAAGAGCTTTGAATGACACACTGGACGAGATGGACCTCATAGATATATACAGAACATTACACCCTAAAAAAGCAGAATACTCATTCTTCTCAAGCGCACATGGAACTTCCTCTAGAATAGACCACATATTGGGTCACAAATCAGGTCTCAACTGATACCAAAAGATTGAGATTCTACCCTGCATATTCTCAGACCACAATGCTTTGAAACTGGAACTCAATCACAAGAAAAAAAAACTGGAAGAAATTCAAACACTTGGAAGCTAAAGATCATCCTGGTTAAGAATCCTTGGGTCAACCAGGATATCAAAGAAGAACTTAAACAATTCATGGAAGCCAATGAAAATGAAAACACATCGGTCCAATACCTATGGGATACTGCAAAGGCAGTCCTAATGGGGACCACAAAGGTGGTCCTAAAGGGGAAATACATAGTTATCCAAGCCTCACTCAAAAATAACAGAAAAATCCTGAATTCACCAACTAACTTTTCACTTTAAAGAACTCAAAACAACAACAACAACAATAAAGGAAGCATAAGCCACGCATGAGAAGAGAAATAATTAAGATTAGAGCAGAGTTTAATTAATCAGAAACCAGAAATACAGTAGAGCAGATCAATGAAACTAGAAGCTGGTTCTTTTAAAGAATTAGTAAGATCGATAAACTCGCCAGACTTACCTGAAAGAAAAGAGAAAGGACCCAAATAATTAATAAAATTATGAATGAAAGGGGAGATATCATGACTAATACCAAGGAAATAGAAACAATTATCAGAAATTATCAACAACAACTATATGCTGATAAATTAAACAACCTGGAAGAAATAGATGCATTCCTGGAAACCTATAAACTACCAAGACTGAAACAGGATGACTAATAATCAGTAACTGTATTGAAGCAGTGATCAAAAACCTCCCAAAAAAACAAGAGTCCAGGACCTGATGTATTCCCTGGGTAATTCTACCAAACATTCAAAGAAGAAATAACACCTAGTCTTCTGAAGTTGTTTCAAAAAATAGAAATAGAAGGAAAACTTCCAGTCTCATTCTGTAAGACCAGAATTACCTTGATCCCCAAACCAGGCAAAGACCCCAACAAAAGGAGAATTTTGGACCAAGATCTCTGAAGAATAGGGGTGCCAAAATTCTCAACAATAGGATCCAACAGTACATTAAAAGGATTATCCATCACAACCAGGTTGGATTTATCCTTGGGATGCAAGGGTGGTTCAACATTCACAAATCAATCAATGTGATAGATCACATCAATAAGAGGAGAGAGAAGAACCATATGTTTCTCTCAATTGATGCAGAAAAAGCATTTGACAAAATACAGCATCCTTCCCTGATTAAAACTCTTCAAGGTGTAGGGATAAAAGGAACATTCCTCAATTTCATACAAACCATCTATGAAAAGCCCAGAGCAAATATCATTCTCAATGGGGAAAAGCTGAGAGCCTTTCCCTTAAGATCAGAAACATGACAAGGATGCCCACTCTCACCACTGTTGTTCAACATAGTACTAGAAGTCCTAGCAACAGCAATCAAACAACAAAAAGAAATAAAAGGTATTCAAATTGGCAAAGCAGAAGTCAAACTCTCTCTCTTCACAGATGACATGATACTTTATGTGGAAAACCCAAAAGACTCCACCCCCAAATTACTAGAACTCATACAGCAATTCAGTAATGTGGCAGGATATAAAAATCAATGTGCAGAAATCAGCTGCTATCCTATTATACTAACAATGTAATTGTAGAATGAGAAATTAGGGAATTGATTCTGTTTACAATAGCACCAAAAACCATAAGATACCTTGGAATAAACCTAACCAAAGAAGTAAAGGATCTGTACTCAAGGAACTACAGAACACTCATGAAAAAAACTGAGGAAGACACAAAAAGATGGAAAAGCATTCCATGTTCAAGGATCAGAAGAATAAACATTGTTAAAATGTCTATGCTGCCCAGAGCAATCTGTACATTCAACGCCATCCTGATCAAAATACCAATAGCATTTTTCAAAGAGCTGAAACAAACAATCCTAAAATTTGTGTGGAACCAGAAAAGACCCCAAATTACCAAGGAAATGTTGAATAAAAGAAACAAAACTGGGATCATCACGTTGCCTGATTTCAAGCTGTATTTTAAACCTATAATCACCAAGACAGCATCATGGTACTGGCATAAAAACAGACACATAGATCAAGGGAACAGAACAGAGAGCCCAGATATGGACCCTCAACTCTATGGTCAAATAATCTTCAGCAAAGCAGGAAAAAATATCCAACGGAAAAAAGACAGTCTCTTCAATAAATGGTGCTGGGAAAATTGGACAGCTATATACAGAAGAATGAAACTCAACCATTCCCTTACACCATACACAAAGATAAACTCTAAATGTATGAAAGACCTCAATGTGAGACAGGAATCCATTAAAATCCTAGGGGAAAACATAGGCGGTAACCTCTTCCACATCAGCCACAGCAACTTCTTTCAAGACACGTCTCCGAAGGCAAGGGAATCAAAAGCAAAAATGAACTTTTGGGACTTCATTGAGATAAAAAGCTTCTGCACAGCAAAGGGAACAGTCAGCAAAACAAAGAGGCAACCCAGGAAATGGGAGAAGATATTTGCAAATGACACTACAGATAAAGGGCTGACATCCAAGATCTGTAAAGAACTTCTCAAACTCAACATCCAAAAAACAAATAAAGTCAAAAAAATCAAGTAAAAAAATAGGCAGAAGACATGAACAAACATTTCTCCAAAGAAGAAATACAAATGGTTAACAGACACATGAAAAAAATATTCATCATCATCAGCCATCAGGAAAATTCAAATCAAGACCACATTGAGATACCACCTTACACCAGTTAGAATGACAAAAATTGGCAAGGCAAGAAACAATAAATGCTGGAGAGGATGTGGAGAAAGGGGAACCCTCTTACACTGTTGGTGGGAATGCAAGTTGGTGCAGCCACTTTGAAAAACAGGGTGGAGGTTCCCAAAAAATTAAAAATAGAGCTACCTTAGATCCAGCAATTGCACTACTGGGTATTTACCCCGAAGATACAGATGTAGTGAAAATAAGGACCACATGCACCCCAATATTCATAGTAGCAATGTCCATAATAGCCAAACTGTGGAAAGAGCAGAGGTGCCCTTCAACAGATGAAGGATAATGAAGATGTGGTCCATACATACAATGGAATACTACTCAGCCATGAGAAAGGATGAACACCCAACTTTTGCATCAACATGGATGGAACTGGAGGAGATTATGCTAAGTGAAATAAGTCAAGCAGAGAAATTCAATTATCCTATGGTTTCACTCATATGTGGACCATAAGGAGTAGCATAGAGGACACTAGAAGAAGGAAGAGGAAAATGAAGGGGAGGAAATCAGAGGGGGAGACAATCCATGAGATACTATGGACTCCAGGAAACAAACTGAGGGTTTTAGAGTGGAGGGGGATGGGGGGATGGGTTAGCCCGGTGATGGCTGTTAAGGAGGGCACATACTGCATGGAGCACTGGGTGTTACACACAAACAATGAATCATGGAACCCTACTTCAAAACCTAATAATGTGCTATATGATGACTAACATAACATAATAAAAAAAATTATGCTAAGTTAAAGGATTCAGTTATGACAGACCACATATTGTGTGATTCCATTTATACGAAGTGTCCAGGATAGGCAAATTCATAAATACAGAAAGTAAATTAGTGGTTGCCTAGGGCAGGGGGTGGTGGTATAGATTTTGGAGTAATGATTAAGTGGTGTCAGGTGTTTTTTGGGGTAATGATATGTTCTAAAATTGACTGTGAAGAAAGTTGAACAAATCTGTGAATATGCAAAAAAGACACTGATCGGTGTACTTTAAATGACTGAATTATATGGTATGTAAACTATACCTCAAGAAGGCTCTTAAGAAAAAAAAATTTACTCTACATCTGAATGTCTATCAACAAATAAATAAAATGTGCCAGATTTATAAATGAAATATTATTTATAAAAAAAAGGTAAAAAATACTGACATATACAAAAACCTCAATGAAACTCAGAAACATTATGCTAAGAGAAAGAAGTCAGACACAAAAGAACACATATTAATAATTTTTGAAATGAAATATTCACAAAAGACAAATCCATAGAGGTAGTGAGGAAATCAGTGGTTTCCTAGGACCAGGAGTGGGAATGGGGAGTGACTGTAAATAAGCACAAGGAATCTTTTTGGAGTGATGGAAAAGTTCTATATCTATATTGTGGAGATAGTTTTATAACTCCATAAATTTACTAAAAATCATTGAAATACATACTTTAAGCATGGTATACAAAGTGTACCACATTAAAGTTGTCTTAATATAACAACAATTACAACTTTAAATGGAATAGACTAAATTATCCAACCAAAAGACATAGAGCAGGTGAATGGATAAAACAAAATTACATGCTTCCTCTAGGAGACTCCATCTTTAAGGACACTCACAGTCTTAAAGTAAAGAGATGGAAAAAGGTATTTCATACAAATGGAAATGGAAAGAGAGCAGGTTGTAGCTATACTTGCACAAAATAGAATTTATGACAAAGACTATAATAAGAGACAACAAAAGTCAAAGTGATAAAAGGGTCAAATCAACAAGAGGATATATATTTGTAAATATTTATGCAACCAACATAGGATCACCTAAATATATAAGGTAAATATTAACAGACCTGGAGGGAGAAATAGGCAGCAGTACAATGTCCCTTCAATGTCCCACTTTTCACAGCAGATGGATCACACAGAGAGAAGATCACTAAGGAAACACTGGACTTAAATGGCACATGGACCTAACACACATGTACAGAACTCCATCCAAGAACAGCATGATACACATTCTTCCCAAGTGTACATGGAACATTCTCTGGGAGAGGTCACATGTCAGGCTACTACACAGTCTTACTAAATTTAAGTAGATTGAAATCATATTAAAAGTAGATTGAAATCATAATAAAATCATATTTTCTGGCCACAGTGGTATAAATCTAGAAATTAATTGCAATAAAAAACCTGGAAAATTCACAAACTATGAGGTTAAACAACATGCTCCTGTGTGCATACATACTATTCATTGAGTCACTCTGTATCTTTTGATTGGGGAGTATAGTCCATTTCATTTAAAGAAATCATTATTATTATTTGATTATGGTATACTTGACATACCATAAAATAATGTTTTAATCAATGGGTCAAAAAAGAAATTAAAAAAAAGAAATCAAACTGGAAATCAAAATATGTCTTGAAACAAATGAAAATGGAAATACAAAAAAAGAAATACAACATACAAAAACCCATGGGATGCAACAAAAGCAGTTTTAATAGGGAAGTTCATAGCAATAAACACCTACATGATCAAAAAATATTATTTCTTTAAAGTAAAAACAAGAACCAAAAAAAGGGCAAACATCCTTTAAAAAGTGATATGATGGGGCACCTCGGTGGCTCAGTCAGTTGTGTCCAACTCTTGGTTTCAACTGAGGTCATGATCTCAGGGTTCTGAGATTGAGCCCCATAACTGGCTCTGCACTTACTGGAGAGTCTACTTGGGATTTTCTCTCTTCCTTTCCCTCTGCCCCTCCTGCTGCTTGCACTCTAAATAAATAAATAAATAAATAAAATTACCTTTTTTAAAAAAGTGATATGAAAATCAAACTAGGCTACTAAAATCATTACGATGTTGGTTAGACAACTGTTCCAAATAAGCAAACCAACGTGTAGCAGCCAGGCTCAGAAATGGAGAGGAGTCTGTGGAAGGCAAGCCTGAAAGGTTTGTTAGAGTGAGGGATCCAGAATAATCTGCTATTCAAAACTTCACAGTGCATTATTGCAAAGCTTATTAGTTGAGAAAATTCTGAGTTGTGTATTCTTTTGGGTTGTACAATCCCCTCCACACTACAGGTTTTGGTGTTTGCCATTTTCACTTTTATGGCTTTTGTCACACTGTCCCACAGTATCTCACAGATGAATTATTGCTCTAGAGTGAAAGAGACATTTCAACCTCAAATCTTGCATCAAAACTTAGCAAAGAAGTAGGTCTTTGCCTTCAAAGTGTTTGGACTCATCCTGATGATGGAACCTGGAAAAGATATATAGGAAATAAACATAACAGGGCAATTCCTGATGAAGAAACCAAGGCCAGGAAGCTGATGGAAATAAAAACAAATCAATTAATTGGTCGCAAATATTTGGAAAGTATCTACTATGTGCTAAGCACTTTGTAGTTTGTGGGAATACAACAGGGAACATTGTCTTTCACTAATTCCACAGTGTACCTATTGTGTACCAGGGACTTTTCTAGGCATTGGGGAAAAGGCCATGGGCAAAATAGGTCCAAACTACCCATCTTCCTAATGCAGACACTGTATTAGGGAAAAAAATATTTTCAACAAATGCTTATATATTTAATGAATACTACCCAGAAAGAATTAGTGAATAATAATGAAGAAAAATGGGAGCACATAACCCAGTCTGGAGCTAGAGTAGGGTTTCTGAGGAAGGAAAGCAGGCTTCTGGAGGAAGGGATGACTTAGAAGATGAGTAGGAGCTGTTTGTCCTGCCACATCCCACAAGTACCAGGAGATTTAGAGAAAATACAAGGTTGCATGGTTAGTAAATGACTCACTAACTAGATGAAACAGGGTCCCTTTCAAATGTAACAGAGACTCAGTATTTTATAAGAAATTTCATTCATTCTTTGTTTTAAAATAATAATAATAATTAACTTGCTTACTCACCATCCAATCAAGTAAGTACTATTATTTCCCCCTTTATAAATAACATATCCAAGTCTCTGAAAAGTTAAAAATTTGTCTGAGCTCCTGCATAGAGTATGCTAGAATTGGAATTCATATCTAGGTAATATGGCACTCTAGCCCATATGGTTAACCACTAGGTTATAGTCCTCTAAGAAAAGAAAGACATCTTATCAGATAAAAAGCCACTAACAGAATAAATATAAGCTGCCACAATTTTTTTAAAAAGACTAACAAGAAAAAGGAACATGTTTAGTATGGAGGGAAGACTGGACTATGCTAAGGGAAAAAAAGGAGTTTGTGCAAGAGGCAGAGAAAGGAAAGATATACACCAACAACAATGTGAGGAAACCAACATAGACAAACAGGATGGAAAATAAAGCAACAATCCAATGACTCAATGGGAACCCACAGTTTCCTCTTTGGTTCAGCAAGTGAAGAGCCCTAAACTGGGACAATATGTTTCTCAGAGGTCAGACAGGCCAGAGTAAACCAGAAATGGTTATGAGTGAGTATGTCTAAACCAACATTAAAGCTCTGCTTCTCTTCCCACAAATGCTGTGGACACAGTCTTGAAGCGAGACTGTAGTCAAAGACATTAACCAAAGAACTTCGGTCAAGTAGTGTAGACAGCACCCATACTTCCAGACTATTGACTGGGTCTATGTACAGAAGATGAAATCTGTAGAAAACAGAGAATAGACACTTAGACCTGTATTTCTTTTACAGTCGAGGGTATACTTAACTTTCATTTTAAGGTTATAGCTGATCTCCCAAACCACCATATTATTAGATTCCATCCTAATCTTTCACAGATTGTCATTTTCCTACTTCTTATAATCTGCTATACCATGTTTATTATTTATGTTGTTTTTCATTTGCCAATAATAGAAAGAAACCTTCTAAAACCACTGAAAAAAAAAAAAATGTAGAAGATGCCTGCTCATGCATTTCACAGAATCCAAGAAGGAGATGAACAACCAGGCTTCCATAAGTGTCAACCAAGGTAGCTTGGGGAATCACAGACACAAACATTTTTGGATCTTAAACCTAGGACCCTGCCATCAACAAGGCTTGATTCCTAAAACCAGTCCCTATGTCTCTCAGCTCAAATTCAGAATCCCTGAGAAAGAGAACTGGATTTTATAGCCTAGACCAAGTACAGCCAAAGGAAGAGAGAGTCAGGTAATCACAGATGTGATTACTAAGGCTTTAGTGGACAAAGCCCAAATAAATGAGATAGTAGAGAACTGAGGATAGCCCTGAACTTCCTGTTTCATCCCAGTGTTTCCCCTTAAGCAAATATCTTCTTAGAAAATACACACAACTTACAATTAGCTCATTTATTTGGCTGTAGGATACACTGGTCTGATTTTTGAGATGGCATAAAGAGGAGTGGAAACACGGATCTTTCTGTGACCAGTCAGGTATCAAAATCTTGAAAGGTAGGATAGGTGGGCCAAAAGTAACAAGCAACTGAACATGAATGAATATTAAAAATATGTATTCACGTCCAGAGATGTTATGGTAAGTGATGCTTTGCGAAAACATCCTCAGTCCACAGGAGGCTCTGCCACCATGCCTGTCCACAAGTGGGTTGACTTCATCTCCACTTCACAAGTGCCATAGAGATAAAGATGATAAATAAAATCATCAAGCAGGAAATTGTATAAAAAGTATAAGGCGGGGGCACTTGGGTGGCTCGGTCATTGGGCATCTGCCTTGGGCTCAGGTCCTAATCCCAGGGTCCTGGGATCAAGCCCAGCATCAGGCTCCCTCCTCTGCGGGAAGCCTGCTTCTCCCTCTCCCACTCCCCCTGCTTATGTTCCCTCTCTTGCTGTATCTCTCTCTGTCAAATAAATAAATAAAGCCTTTCAGACCAATATTCCTGATGAATATGGATGCTAAGATTCTCAACAAGATCCTAGCTAATAAGATCCAACAGTCCATTAAAAAGATTATCCAGCATTACCAGGTGGGATTTATCCATGGGATGCAGGGGTGGTTCAACATGCGCGAACCAATCAATGTGATAGAACAAATGAATAAGAAAAGACAGAAAAACCACATGGTCCTCGTAATTGATGCAGAAAAAGCATTTGACAAGATACAGCATCCGTTCCTGATTAAAACAATTCAAAGTATAGGGATAGAGGGAACATTCCTCAACTTCATGAAATCTATCTATAAAAAACCCACAGCGAATATCATCCTCAATGGGGGAAAAGCCTTTCCTTTGAGATCAGGAACACGACAAGGATGCCCACTCTCGCCACTCTTGTTCAACATGGTATTAGAAGTCCTAGCAACAGGGGTGCCTGGGTGGTTCAGTGGGTTAAAGCCTCTGCCTTCGGCTCAGGTTGTGATCCCCCGGGTCCTGGGATGGAGCCCTGCATCAGGCTCTCTGCTCAGCAGGGAGCCTGCTTCCCCCGCCCCCTCTCTCTCCCTGCCTCTCTCTGCCTACCTGTGATATCTGTCTGCCAAATAAATAAACAAAATCTTAAAAACAAATCTTAAAAAAAAAAATCCTAACAACAGCAATCAGACAACTAGATAACTGGAAAGGCTCACCTTAACCCCTTGCACACCCATATTATTAGCCAACTGACCAGAGGACCACATAAAATCTTTTAGGGGGTAATTAAACACTGGATCATATGTCTCCTTAATTCATGGCAATTTTATCTTATTGAATTTTATTGCTGAGTAGTCCAATTTTAACTTTATAATTCAATTTAGGGAAAAACCTCTACCTTACAACTACAAACAACAAATTATACGAAAACAAAAAAAAATCTTAACAAAACACATCACTTCCTATATATATACTTAACCAGGCATTATGGCATAGGTACCTCCAAATCTTTAGATTGGATCATGTGCACCAAAGACAATTAAAATGTTTATATAATAAGGATTCTTGGTTTAATCAAGTAATGCCTTTCTCCGTATAAATTTTGTTTTATAATTCACAACAAAGAACAAAATCGGTGATTTGCACCCTAAATAGTCCCATTTTTTTAAAGATTTTATTTATTCATTTGACAGACAGAGATCACAAGTAGGCAGAGAGGCAGGCAGGTGGGGGGGGGGAAGCAGGCTCCCCGCTGAGCAGACAGCCTGATGTGGGGCTCAATCCCAGGACCCTGAGATCATGACCTGAGCCGAAGGCAGAGGCTTAACCCACTGAGCCACCCAGGCACCCCAATAGTCCCATTTTAAACCTCATAGTTACCAACTAAATTACAGAAATATCTCAATTTTAGAAAACAAAAAAACCAAAATTGGATTTTAAAAAATTGCTTCAGTCATGGAAAGCCAATAATATGGGGATTCTTTCTTTCTTTCTTTTTTTTAAAGATTTTATTTATTTATTTGACAGAGAGAAATCACAAGTAGGCAGAGAGGCAGGCAGAGAGAGAGGAGGAAGCAGGCTCCCTGCTGAGCAGAGAGCCCGATGTGGGGCTCGAACCCAGGACCTGGGATCATGACCTGAGCCGAAGGCAGCGGCTTAACCCACTGAGCCACCCAGGCGCCATGGGGATTCTTTCAAAGAACACTAAATGTTCCTCTACAAAATTCAAAAGCATAAGTTTGGGGAAATATTATTTCATTTACTTAGCTAAAAGTTTGAAGTCCCATCTATAAGACAGGCACTGGGAACATAGAGATTAATACTACATAGTCACTGCCATCAAGAGTCATCTGTTCAACATAAAAATTATTCTACTTGAAATCACCGCATTTCATAATCTCTGACCAGGAATAGGGCCAGGCTTTTTCATCCATTTCGAATTTATTTTTGTGTGTGGTGTACGGAAATGGTCCAGTTTCATTCTTCTGCGTGTTGCTGTCCAGTTTTCCCAACACCATTTGTTGAAGAGACTGTCTTTTTTCCATGGGGTATTCTTTCCCACTTTGTCAAAGATTATTGATCATATTGTTGAGGGTCCATTTCTGGGTTCTCTGTTTTGTGCCAGTACCATACTATCTCGATGATTACAACTTTGTAATACAGCCTGAAGTCTAGAATTGTGATGCTTTCCAACTTTTGTTTCCTTTTTCAACATTACTTTGGCTATCAGGGTCTTTCTGTTTCCATATAAATTTTAGGATTGTCTCAGCACTGAGAAAAATGCTGGTGGTATTTTGATAGGGATTGCATTGAATGCATAGATTGCTTTGGGCAGCATAGACATTTTAACAATATTTGTCCTTCCATTCCATGAGCATGGAATGTTTTTCCATTTCATTGTGTCTTCCTCAATTTCTTTCATAATTGTTCTATAGTTTTCAGATCTTTTACCTCTTTGGTTAGGCTTATTCCTTGGTATCTTATGGATTTTGGTGCAATCCTGTAAACAGGATCAATTCCTTGATTTCCCTTTCTTCTACTTCATTGTTAGTGTACAAAAATGCAACAGCCTTCTGCACATTGATTTTATATCCTGTGACCTTGCTAAATTCCTGTGTCAGTTCTAGCAATTTTGGGTGGAGTCTTTTGGGTTTGTTTTGGTTTGGTTTGGTTTTTTTGCTTTGTTTTGTTGGACAGCGAGATAGAGACAGCAAGAGCAGGAACATGAGCAGGGGGAGTGGGAGAGAGAAAGCAGGCTTCCCAATGTGGGGCTCCATCCCTGGATGCTGGGATCATGATCTGAGCCAAAGCTTAATGACTGAACTACCCAAGCGCCCCTCTTTTGGGTTCTCTATATAGAATATCAAGTCATCTGCAAAGAGTGAGTTTGTCTTCTACTTCACCAATTTGGATGCTTTTGTTTTTTCTTTCTTCTTGTTGTCTCACTGCTGAGGCTAGGACTTCTAGTACTATGTTGAACACCAGTGGTAAGAGTGGACATCCCTACTGTGTTCCTGACCTTAGGGGAAGAGCTCTCAGTTTTTCCCCATTGAGGATGATATTTTCTATGGGGTCTTTCATATACATCCTTTACAACATTGAGGTATGTTCCCTATTTTGTCAAGAAAGGGTGCTGTATTTTGTCAAATGCTTTTTCTCCATCTATTGAGAACATCGTGTGGTTCCTATCCTTTCTTTATTAATGTGGTATATCACGTTGATTGATTTGCTGATGTTGAACCACCCCTGCAGCCCAGGAATAAATCCCACTTGGTCATGGTGAATAATCTTTTAAGTGTACTGGTTGATCTTATTGGCTAGTATCTTGTTGAGAATCTTTGCATCTGTGTTCATCAGGGATAATGGTCTGTAATTCTCCTTTTTGGTGGGGTCATTGTCTGGTTTTGGGATCAAGGTAATGCTGGCCTCATAGAGTGAGTTTGGAAGTTTTCCTTCCATTTCTATTTTTTGGAACAATTTCAGAAGAATAAGTATTAATTCTTCTTTATTTCAAAGACATAAATCATACTCATCTATTTATTTATTCATTCTAGAAATATAGATTGAGTTCTTATTTTTGCAGGGCAAAAAATTGTCTTAGTTTTATACAATTAAGTCCTGATATCTCTATCTGAAAGCTTCATAGGAAACTCAAACTTAGAGTGTTCGAAAATGAGCTCTTAGTTTCCCATCTAAAATAGTCTCGTGCTGCTGGCTTCTTCATACCCAGAAAATTTAAAAAAAAAATTAAAGCTAAATTTAAATCTTGTCATTCCTCAAGTCAAAAACCTTCACTGGCTTTCTATCTTGCCCAGAATAACATTTAGAAGTCCTTACCATGGCCTACAAGGAATCACATGGGCGGATGTCTGGCCCATCTGCCTCACTGACCTTCTCCCTGCAAATGCACACCCATTCATACTGTCCTCTTGTATCACACAGTCTCAATATTCCCAGTCTTTATCTTCAAGATGACTTAGCCTGGATCCTCTCCTCAGATATCTGCCTGGCTCAGTTTTTCTCTTCTGTGAGGCTGTTGCCCAAATGTCACCTTCACAGGGAGCCTTCCCCAAGCACCTATGCTAAACAGAATCCCACCATCACTCTCTATTTCCTTATTCTGTTTTAATGTTTCTCCAAAGCACTTATCATATGATATATAATGTATTTGTTTATTTACTGCTCCTTCCCACTAGAATGTAATATATATGTGAAAAGGAACTTTGTTTTTTACTACTTTATCTCTACCTAGGAGAAAACTTGCACATAATAGGTTTGCAATATACATTTTCTGAATAAGTTTTAAATGAGGCATTGGGTTAGACATAATTTGTATCAACAGTGCTTGTTTGTTTTATGAATTATACATTTAATTCTGTATTGCCATACAAGCTTGAGTATCTAACCTCTGCAGCCTACATCAGTGTTTCCCTAACAGATATATCACAAAATACTATTGTGGCAGTTACTTATAAGTACCCCCAAAAATTTAGTTGGAAAAACCCTGCATATCCTACACTATCCCACTTGGAAGCTTCACAATGCATCTTGTTCCATGAAGAAAAGTCCTCAGATTCTTACATAAATTAATTTTAAATTGAATAAGACACCTTTCTGAAATTAATTTAAGTTGTGAACACTCTTTTCATGGTATACCCATGTGATAACCATCTTCAACAAACCACCAAAGCTTTAGTCCTAAGGCCTGGCTGAGGCCATCAGTTTCCCAAGCAGGGAGCACTCACAGCTACCCTGGTGAGTTCAGCTCTGAGCTGATGGTTACAGTGGTCCAAGAATCAATCCATCTCATTCTGATCCAATCAGGAAATTCATAAAGAAGAATCAACCAATCATCTTAGTAAAAAAACTAAAATTGTGAGGAAAAAATGACAACCACATCATTTATATCACAGATACGTAGGCACAAAGTTACCTTTTAAATTTGTCCACTTCCTCCTACCCACAGGTAATCTGATTTCTTTTCAATGAAAAGTACCCCTGTTCGTTATATTCCAGATCCACCATATGGGGAATTGAAGGCATATTCTACTTTTCGGCATCTACTTTATGCTTAGAAAACAAATGGCATTAACAGGAGACTCTGCACAATTCTGAATGTCACTTGTAGTCAGAGAATACATGACAGAATAACCACGCTGCCTTAAAAGAAGTTTCTAATCATCTGGATTTATTTAAAACCCTCAGCTCCCATACAAATAACAGGTTTAAGTCCTAGCCTAACGTTCCTTCCACTGGAATATTCCTGAAAACAACTTTCTAGATGTGACAGCTCAGCTTCCCCACAGTGAAAGAATGTTTCCAGGACTTCAATATGCTAACTCCATAGCTCACATCATTCCTGTTCTCTTGTGCGACAAAAGAGAACAGCAGGTAAGCACCTGGCTAAGAAAGCAGGCATCACAAAATTAGGACCGATGCCCATGGTAAGGCCTGAAGATAGACAGGACTCTGGAAATATCGGGCAAGTCACACACTTTGGCATTATTTTTTGTCTTAATAGTAAAATATGCTGACAATGATACACCTTTCATAAAGCTGTGACTTTGAATTGCAATAATACAAGGAAAGATCCTAGTATTTTAGAAAACGCTCATTAGGGGGGCGCCTGGGTGGCTCAGTGGGTTAAGCCGCTGCCTTCAGCTCAGGTCATGATCTCAGGGTCCTGGGATCGAGTCCCGCATCGGGCTCTCTGCTCAGCAAGAAGGCTGCTTCCCTCTCTCTCTCTCTCTGCCTGCCTCTCCATCTACTTGTGATCTCTCTCTCTGTCAAATAAATAATAAATAAAAAATCTTTGAAAAAAAAAAAAAAGAAAACGCTCATTAGGTCTCTTGGTATCTAATACCTATTAAATCGTCTCCGGAGGCAGGAAGGATCCCATTTTGACAGCTTTTCACAGAAATAAGGCACCAAAAACAAACAAACAAACAAACAAACCAAAAAATGCCTTAACACCAAACACACCACCATTTTCACCACAGCTGCCTGGAAACTGGGACTGTATCAACTCTCTGCAACTTGACACAGTCTCTGAATTTCAGGACAGAGATGGAGACAGGAATTGAAACCACCCATCCCTAGGGAACAGAGGAGAATTCACTAGGGACTGGTCACTTAGACATGGTGCCTTCAGTTTGGTTTTTACAGGCAAATTTTTTAGGCAAATAAAAATACCTTTGCGTCACAATTTTAACTACTGCAAAGTCAGTCCTAAATTTGAGTTAAAAGTATGCATCCAGGACCTGCGGACAGTGGTGCAAGAGGACCCTGGAATGGCACTCCCTCCCGGGGGTACAGCTCCAGGAATAACTTAAATGACTCCCCACATTGTAACATCTGGAACAGGAGCAGGCTCAGGTCATCCAAGAAAAGAGTTACAGCCTTGAGCTTCCTGGAAAAGGAAAAGGACTGGCAAAGTGAGGCCAGGTTCGTGCTGAAAGAGTTTGATGCTCTAGCAGGAAAGATAGAGCATCTCCTGCAGCCTGCTAATCCCTCGGGCAGGTGGCTGGAAAATGCAGAAGAGCTTACTGGTCCCCGCTACCACTGACCTGCAGATGCAGCTGCCTTGACTGACCCCTTTCAGCTCCATACATATGGCGGCGATGCCTGGAACTCCAACACACACCAGAATGCGAGACCGCCGTATCTCAAACACTGGGAACTGAGGGTTGCCCTGAAGAAGTGTAAGAGAGTGGAGAACGCCGCGCTAGAGAAGCAGGGCAGGGATGAAGTATGCCCGCAACGACGCTGTGGCCTACTGGGGTATTTACCCTTGCTCCTTTCCTTGTGCCACGTGCACGCAGCCACCTTGCAGCACAGCGTTCTTCCGCTCCCGCCACCCTCTGAGAGGGACACAGGGTTTCTTCCTTGACCCTCTTCAGCTGCTAGGCATGCAGTTTCTTGGGAAGATTTTTTTTTTTTTTCAGCGATAGTGTTCTAGTAGGCCGAACGGTATAACCTCCTACCTTAGCTGTACGGGAAGACTTGTTTTTAAGAAAGTCAGCTATAGTTGTCCTTTGCTGCAAGTAGTTTTTCTGTTTTTATCAATTCCTAAATTTCTGTTTTCTCCTCAAATTACTTTTCTCTCTCCTACAATTATTCTTAGAAGTTGACAGGTAATGGATAGAATTGCCTAGTGATAACAGAAAACAGTAATATTATTGGTGTCACTCTGGTTTGAGAGTCTCTCTCACCAAAGGGAAAGAACGTTTCTTGTATCCAGTTGATACTTTGGGATATGTTTGGGATTTGGCTTGTGTCTGTATTTAGTAAGCACATAGTATTTATTAGCAATGACACAATAAAAAAATACTTGCCATTTTAAAGGCAAAAAAAAAAAAAAAGGTATGTGTCCATAAAATATTTATTTTAAAAAACATCTTCCTGCTGAGCAATGACCATCCTTAGCACTGTGACTATGGTCTTGAAATGTTATTTTCCACTAAGAGAAAGCCAAGTTTCTCATAAAAATGGGTGATTTCATGTCTGGGGGAAGGAATGTAGAGGATGAAACTGGAACCATTCCAAATAGCAAGGAAATTATCAAATACTTCTAGAGTCATGTCAAAAATACTCAGAACTCAACTTACAGAGTCTTTTTCTGGTTAAAAGTGATATTATTTGAGCTTTAATATGAAGAATTTCAATGTGTTAACACTCACCAAATATCTTTTAATCCATGAATTTATAATGTTATTATAAGAACTATTGAACTACCTTCTGAGAGTTACAGAGAACAAATTCATAAATGTTGATAAGCAGTAAGTTGAAAGACTCAAGTATATATCTTGTATTTCTTAAATGAAATGTTATAGGTACAAAGAGGAAAAATCTCTTAATAAAAGTATCCCAGCTGATAAATGACAAGGAAATTATATAATTATAATATCACCATCTTGGAACCCAGTGAATTAATGGATCTAGTCATCAAATACCCACCAGTGGCCACTAGCATCACAAAAAAAGAAAAACTGTGTGACAGAGTTATACAGCTGCTAGGTAATGAAATTCTTACTAATGAAAGTAAGTCACAAGATTATTCATTTTGAATAGAATTATGGCTTTTGAAAGGGTTCATAGTATAAGAAAAGCTAGAGATAAAATTATGTATTAAGAAAAATTACCATAATTTAAAAATACCAAAGATAGAAAAAGTATTTTTTAAAATTCCAGAGAAAAAGAACAAATCTCCTACAATGGAGGAAAAATCTGATTTACCTCTTGTTTCTCAGTAGTAACTCTGGATACAAGAAGACAGTGGAATAGTATTTTTTATCTATTTTTTTAAAGTATTTGGTTTTTTTTTTAATTTTTTATTTTTTCAGCATAACAGTATTCATTATTTTTGCACCACACCCAGTGCTCCATGCAATCTGTGCCCTCTACAATACCCACCACCTGGTGCCCCCAACCTCCCACCCCCCACCCCTTCAAAATTCTCAGATCATTTTTCAGAGTCCATAGTCTCTCATGGTTCACCTCCCCTTCCAATTTCCCTCAACTCCCTTCTCCTCTCCATCTCCCCTTGTCCTCCATGCTAGTTGTTATGCTCCACAAATAAGTGAAACCATATGATAATTGACTCTCTCTGCTTGACTTATTTCACTCAGCATAATCTCTTCCAGTCCCGTCCATGTTGCTACAAAACTTGGGTATTCATCCTTTCTTTCTTTTTTTTTTTTACAGCTTTATAAAGTATTTGGAATCTAAAATTTATATCTAGCCAAATAGTCTTTTTTTTTTGAAGGTTTTATTTATTTATTTGAAAGAGAGAGATCACAAGTAGGCAGAGAGGCAGGCAGAGAGAGAGAGAGAGGAGGAAGCAGGCTCCCTGTCAAGCAGAGAGCCCAATGCGGGACTCAATCCCAGGACCCAGGAGATCATGACCTGAGCTGAAGGCAGAGGCTTAACCCACTGAGCCACCTAGGCACCCCCAAATAGTCTTTCCTATACAAGAACACTGTAAGAATATTCTACCCAAATAAATCTATCACTAAAAATACTCACAAAGAGGTCCTTAAACATATGAGTAAATGCAGCCAACTGTTGCCAGAGATATGAGAAGGGAGAATCAAACACTTTAATAAAATTTATTGTTTTATAAAATGACCTAAGACCTTAGTGAAGTTTATTGTTGTCTCAGAAAAACCTAAGACCAAAGAAATTTTCAAAGCAATGTATATCTGTAACAATCTAAAAGTTTAATTACAGACAACAGCAACGTGGAGCCAGGGCAGGGATGGGAGAGGGGACTAAGAATGTACTAACATTGCTTGTCTTTTTAAGAAGAAATATAAAGACATTGATAAGTGTCTTACTTATTACTTGTGTTTCTCAAATATTCTATTTTTACCATCTTCTGATCATATGGGATGATTTTACTTCTCAGTCCCTGCAGTTAAGTGGAGTCTTGTGACTCATTCTGGCCAATAATATGTGACATGTGTCACTTTCAGGTCAAAGTATTTAATACTAAAAAGAGAACCTCCAGAGCTGCCTTTCCCCAACAATCATTGCCATTATTCCACATGTGGCTGCTTCATCTGTTTTGGCTGCCAAGTGAGGAGAATTGTAATGTAGAACCTAGCCAACTAGAAATTGATAGATGGCATGAGAAGGAAACATTTTGGTTTGCTTTAGTATAATTGTTTTTCATTGTATAATACACACTATCTTGACTAAGACAATATCTAAGAAATTAGTAAGGCAATAATCACAAGCATGAATCTGAGGTTAAGAGTATCCACCCTTGGGATGCCTGGGTGGCTCAGTTGGTTAAGCGGCTGCCTTCGGCTCAGGTCATGATCCCAGCGTCCTGGGATCAAGTCCCACATCGGGCTCCTTGCTCGGCGGGGAGCCTGCTTCTCCCTCTGCCTCTGCCTACCACTCTGTCTGCCTGTGCTCATGCTTGCTCTCTCTCTCTCTCTAACAAATAAATAAATAAAATCTTTAAAAAAAAAAAAGAGTATCCACCCTTAAAGCCAAAAATAGAATGTAACTTTTTAAAATAAGAAAATATTTTTATTAACCTAATAAAAAGCAGGAAGCAATTTTTAAAAAGAAATAAAATTGAAAAAGGGTACAATGAAAATATGAAACATGATAACTCAGTATAAAATTATCACAATAAATAAAAATGGGTTGAACTTACTATTTAAAAAAACAGAGACCAAAGAAACTTTCAAGTTGGATCAAAGGCTATTGTCTACAAGAGACATGTAAAACAAGTAGAAACATCAAAAAATGTTGAAAGAGGGGTACCTCTTCTTATGAGTAATAAACCGATTTTTTCCCCCCTAAGTTTCCTGATGGTTATTGCTGGAGGCATCTTGCAATCATACAGACCACAAAGGCCGGTCCAGACAACATTGGTTCCAAAAGGGGAGATGTCTCTGGATTTGCTGCAGGCCCATGTGAAATCCCGAGGCATGTCTCGCTGATAGCATCACTATTGATAGGCTGAGATCAACACAAAACACAAATTTGAGCACCTGGGTATATACTGAATTCATTTACTTAAATGGGGAGCACTAGAATAGGCAGTTTTTTTTTGTAAAATCTAAGGCCTCATTTTAACATTTTAAATTCTTATTGAAGATCTCCAAGTGAAACAGCCACCTACTTATTTGGAACTCAGAACAGAGATCAGACTAAATGGAAATTTAAACATAAGAACAGGAAGTCTGATTATACATTGCAAATTAGTGTCTTTCAATAGGATTGCATTTCACAAGCAAGTCAGTAAAAAAATCCTCCTCAGGAGCATCTGGCTGGCTCAGTCGGTGGAGCATGCAACTCTTGAACTCAAGGTCATGAGTTTGAGCCCCACAGTGGAGAGAGCCTACTTTAAAAACAAAACAAAACAAAAAACCCTTGTCAAATTTCCATTATGTAAAGCTTTGGTGACTCACAGGAAAAGAGGAAGAAGATTCGTTCCCTTACACTTCATCATGTGTTTGTTAGTCTACAAACTTGTATGTTTTTACAAACCACCAGAACAGAAACCTCTCACAGATCACCTTACTCCTCTTCTCTCACATTTATTCTGTCTCATGTGTTTTAAGATTAAAATCTAACAGCATGGCTCTGACCCTTTAATGATAACTGTCTTCAAACCTCCTAAATATATTCACCCTTCTCTGTGCACAACGTTAAGAAGGAAAACTTTGCAATCTCAGAGTTTGCTAATGTTTGTTTATTTTATTTATTTATAGGTTTGTGTATTTTTTCAATGTTCATCCTGTTCAAATGTAAGAGTTACAGTTTATTTACATTTTTTTAAGGAGATCTACACCCAATGTAGGTCTTAAACTCATGACTCCAAGATCAAGAGTCCCATACCCTACAGACTGAACAATCCAGGCACCTCAGAGTTATAGTTTAAAGCAGGGACTGTTATGGGGCACCTGGGTGGTTCAGTTGGAGACCAGGAGGCAGAACATATACTTCAAGAACAGGAGAAGGAATGAGGACTTCCAATTGCTTGGGTCCAGTTCACAGGGCAACCAATGGCCACATCCTTTTGATGATCTCCTCTAATAAAGAAATAAAGACCTTTTCTCCAACAAAAAAATAAAAATCTTCACCAATGGGGATCCTGGAATATGGAGGAGCCCAGAGTCCCTGCTGCTTCATCTCTTTCCTAAGACTGGAGCTGTCCTCTGTGATGACACTTGCCCTCAGGGGCCAATCACTGCTGTGCCCCATTATCCAGGATCAGGATGCCACAGCACCTTGTTATATACAGACCAGAGCTACTGCTGCTCTACCCACTGGGTATCAAGTCATGCTTTCACTGCCACTATGAGTGTGAGCTGCAGGGTTCTGACCCCACCCTGGGGTTCCTGTTCTCAGCTCTAACCAGTCATTACCAGGACTGTACTGATACTTTTCTGCAATCCACCCTATGTTCTGACATGTCACCGATGGGCCACCACCAGGGATGTGCTGTTGCTCTCCTATTATTGCTCTGGGAAATAGAGTTGGACTTTGACCCACAATGCCCAGTCTGTACTGAACAAACCTGAAGTTCAACAGAGAAATAAAAATAATTTTTTAAAAAATTCTTGGACTGAAGCATACAATGAATAAAATCAGAAATACAATAGTGCACTTCAACAGCAGCCTCAATCAGGCAAAAGGAAGAATCAGAGAACCTGAAGACAGATCTCTTGATATTATCCAGAGGAGAAGAAGAAATCAGAATGAAAAAGAGAAAAGAAACCCATGTGAATGATTGAACTTATCATAAAGAAATCCTATCCACATTATGGAGTCCCAGAATGAAAAGATAAGGAGAAATGGATAGAAAATTTATTTGAAGAAATAAAGACTATAAACTACTCAAATCTGGGGACACATATGGACCTACAGGACAAAAAGCTCAAATGTATCCAAACAGATTGAGCCCAGAGATCTTCACTGAGACACATTATAATCAAAAATCAAAGAAAGAGAATTTCGAAAGCAGCAAGGGAAAAAATGTTCATCGCATACTTCCTAGTATCCCAATAAGGTTATCGGCAGATTTGTCTCCAGAAACCTTGCAGGCTAGGAAAGACTGAGATAATATATTCAAATGCTGGAGACAAAAAACAAAACCCTGTCAGCCCAGGATACTTTTCCTGGCAAAGTTGCCCTTCAGATGAAGAGGAGATATAGAATTTCCCAGACAAGCAAAAGCTGAGGGAATTTATCACCACTGGATATGCCTTATAATAAATACCAAAGAGAGTTTTCCAAGCTAAAATGACAGAATGTTAATTAGTATCATGAAAACATATGAAAATATAAAATTCACTGGTAAAGGTAAATATATGATCAAATTCAAATTATTCTAATACTACAATGGTGGTGGGTAAATCACTTTGAACTATAGCTATTAAAGACAAAAATGTTTATAGCTACAATATTTAGCCAATGGATATACATTATTTAAAGATAGAAATTGGCACATCAACAACATAAATTGCAAAGGGGCAAGTAAATGTATAGAACTTTTTTATACAATTGAAGCTAAATTATTATCAGATTAAAGCATATTGTTATAACTATAAGATGTCTTATGAAAGCCACATGGTAATCACAAAGCAAAAGCCTATAATAGGTACACAATTGATGAAGATGAAGAATCAAAGTATACCGTTACAAAAAATATTCCACTTACAAAGAAAAATAGCAAGAGAGGAAGAAACAAAAGAACTACAAAATAATCAATAAACAATTAACAAAATGGTAATAGTAAGTCCTTACTTATCAATAATTATTCTAAATGTAAGGGGTTATGGGTGCCTGGGTGGCTCAGTTGGTGAAGTGTCTGCCTTTGGCTCAGGTCATGATCCTAGGGTCCTGGGATCAGGCCTCACATTGGGCTCCAGAAAGCCTGCTTCTCCCTCTATCTCTGCTTCCCAGCTCCTGCTGTCTCTGTATCTTAAATAAATAAATAAAATCTTTTTAAAAATAAAATAAATGTAAGTAGTTGAATTCATCAGTTAAAAGACATAGAGTAGCTAGAGAGATTTTAAAAACACAAAACAAGACCCAACTATATGCTGCCTACAAGAGGCTAACAAATTTTAAGGACACCTATAGCTTGAAAGTAAAAGGATGGAAAAAAATCATTCCATGCAAATGGTAACCCCAAGAGAGCAAAGTAGCTATGCTTTTATATAAGACAAAATATGTGTTAAGTCAAAAATGTAACAAGAGACAAAGAAAGTTGTTATAGATGATTAAGGGATCAATTCATTAAGAGGATACCAATTATGAATTATATGAACACAATATTGGAGTGCTGAAGTAGATAACACAATTATAAATGTATCTGAAGTCAAAAATAGACAGCAATATGATAATTGTAGGAATTTTAATACTCAACTTTCAAAATTGAATAAGTCATCCAGATAAAAACTCAATAAGGAAATAAGTAATTTAAACTACTAAGATTCTGACTGATTTCACTTCTGTTCACCAATTTCAATTCTGCATGAAATTCTAAAATCGGGAGGTAAGTCCCACACCAAAAAGCAATTCTCCAACACCAGCAGAGAGTCCTAAAGTCAAATCTAATATGATCTAACTGGAGACAGTGTCAGATCTCACTGCCCTTCTCCCCAACCCAAACTTCAAATGCAAGTTTTAAGTCCAGGTTATCACCTGTGATTCTGACTGACTAGCTATAGATCTGAAGTTCCCATGATCCCCTCTTTGGACTTGGTTAATTTGCTAGAGGTGCTCACAGAACTCAGAGAAACATTTTGCTTACTGCATGGAAGTATAGCTCAAGAACAGCCAGATAGAAGAGATGCATGTATAGGGCAAGATATGAGGAAAGGACACAGAGTTCCATGTTCTTCTCCAAGCACACCACTCTCCCAAACCTCCATGTTTTCATCAAACCAAAAGCTCTCTGAGGCTAGTCCTTTTAGGTTTTTATGGAGATGTCATTGATTAAAGTGATTAAATCACTGGCTGTTGGTGATTAATTCAAACTCCAGGTCATCTCCACTCCTTCAAGGTCGGGGGGTGGTGGGCACCAAAAGTTTCAACCTTCTAATCACATGGCTGGTTTTTCTTGCATCCAGTCTCCATCCTTAGGTGCTTTCCAAAAATCACCTCTTTAATATACCAAAAGACACCTATCTCATTTTCATCACTTAGGAAATTTCAAGAATTTTAGGAGAAAGAGACCAAATATGTATTTCTTATTGTAAATCACATCACCATTACACTTTAGATGAAATGGACCTAAAGACAGATACAGAACATTTCATTCAAAATCATCAGAATACACATTTTTTGTCAAGTGCACATGGAATAATCTCCAGGATGGGTCATATGTTAGATCACAAAACAAGTTTTAACAAATTTGAGAAAACTGAAATCATATCAAGTATCTTTTCCAACCACAATGGTATGAAACTAGAAATAAATAACAGGAAGAAAGCAAGAATATTTATAAATATGTGGAAATTAAACAACACACTCTGGAACAACTGATGGGTCAAAGAAGAGATCAAAAGGGAAATAAAAAACTATCTGTGGACAAAGAAAAACGAAAACACAATAAACCAAAACTTATAGAATGCAGCAAAAGCAGTTTCAAGAGGAAAGTTAATAATGAAAAATGCTTACATTAAGAAAAAAAGAAAGATCTTGGGATGCTTGGATGGCTCATTCCATTGAGTGTCTGCCTTCAGCTCAGGTCATGATCACAGGGTCCTGGGATCGAGTGCCACATCAGGCTCCCTGCTCAGTGGGGGGCCTACTTCTCCCTCTGCCTTCCGCTCCCCCTGCTTATGCTGTCTCACTCATAAATAAACAAAAAAATAAAATATTAAAGAAAAAAATCTTAAATAAACAACCTAACCTTATACCTAAGGAACTAGAAATAAACTAAGCCAAAGTTAGCAGAAGTAAGAAAGATTATAGCAGAAATAAACTAAATAGAGACTAGAAAGACAACAGGAAAAATAAATAAAACTAAGAGCTGTTTTTTTGAGAAGATAAACAAAATTGACATTACCCACAAAAAAAGACAGATGGCTAAAATTATGATCAAAAGAAGATACATTACAACTGATACCACAGAAATACAAAGGATCATATGAAACTATTCAGAATAATTATACACCAGAAGTTAGATAACTTAGAAGAAATTGATAAATTCCTAAAACATATAACTCATAAGACTGAATCATGAAGTGATAGAAAATTTTAACAGACCAATTTTTTTTTTTTTTTTTTTTTTTTTTAGCTCTCAAAGTGCTATCCTCCTGTGGAGTTAGCACAGAACTGTTTATTCAGTGCATTAAGGGGCAGGGAGCTGGCATGTACATTAAGGAACTCACCTATGTTCTATCACTTAGGCACTTTGGCTCGTTATACAAGTTAACAGACCAATATTAAGCAAGGAGATTTGATCATTAATTTAAAATCTCCCAACAAATAAAAGCCTAGAACCAGATGGCTTCACAGGTAAAACCTACCAAATATTTGAAGAGTTAATACTAATCCTTCTTAACTCTTCCAAAAAATTAAAGCCAAAGGAACACTTCCAGACTCATGTTATGAGGGTAGCATTACCCTAATACCAAAGCTAGATAAGGACACTGAAAAAAAAAAAAAACAAACCAAAATTATAGGCTAATATCCTTGTTAAACATAGATGCAAAGATCATCAAAGTACTATCAAACCAAATTCAAGAGCACATTAAAAGGATCGTATGGGGGTGCCTGGGTGGCTCAGTGGGTTAAGGCCTCTGCCTTCAGCTCAGGTCATGATCCCAGGGTCCTGGGATCGAGCCCCTCATCGGGCTCTCTGCTCAGCGGGGAGCCTGCTTCCCCTTCTCTCTCTGCCTGCCTCTCTGCCTACTTGTGATCTCTGTCTGTCAAATAAATAAGTAAATAGATCTTAAAAAAAAAAAAAAAGATCATACACTATGATCAGGTGGGACTCATCCCTGAGGTGCAAATATATTTAAAAACACAAATCAATAAATGTAATTAGCATATTATAGAATAAAAGAAAAAATCATATGATTATTTCATTTATATAAGAAAAGACATTTTTTAAAGATTTTATTTATTTATTTGACAGGGAGCACAAGCAGGATGAGTGGGAGAGCGGAAGCAGGCTCCCTGTTGAGCAAGGAGCCCAATGTGGGATTCGATCCCAGGATCCTGGGCTCATGACCTGAGCTGAAGGCAGATGCTCAACCAACTGAGCCACCCAGGCACCCCCCAAAAAAATTTGACAAAATTCAACATGCTATCTAGATAAAAACTCTCAAGAAATTAGGTATCGAAGAAATTTTACTCCACACAATAAAGGCCACATATGACAAGCCAAAGCTAACATAACACGTAATGGTGAAAAGTTGAAAGCCTTTCCTCCAAGATCAGACAAGACAAGAATCCCCACTCCTACTACTTCTACTCAATGTAGTATTAAAACTCCCAGCTAGAGTAATAGGCAAGAACAATAATAAAAAAATTAAATTAAATAAAAGGCAACCCAGCCAGGAAGGAAGAAGTAAAATCATCTCTCTTTGCAAATGACATGATCCTATATGTAGAAAACCCTAAAGACTCCACCAAAAAACTGTTAGAACTAATAAATGAATTTTATAAAGTTCAGGATACAAAACTGACATACAAAAATCAGTTGCATTTGTATACACTAACAACAAACTATCTGAAAAAATTAAGAAAGAAATCTTATATACATAACATCAAAAACAATAAAACTTAGGAAGAAATTTAATGAAAGAGGTAAAAGAGCTACACTGCAAACTCCAAGACATTGATGATAGAAAATGAAAAAATAATAAATGGAAATATATACTGTGTTCTATTTGGATAGGAAGAATTAATATTATTAATGATCCCAAAATGATTACAGCCTATACTACCCCACATGATCTATGGATTCAATCCACTCTCTATTGAAATTCTAATGGCATTTTTTAAAAGATTTATTTATTTATTTATTTGAGAGAGAGAGCAGGGCAAGGGGCAGATGGAAAGGGTGAGAAATCCTCAAGCAGACTCCACATGGGGAGCCAACGTGGGGCTCGATCCCAGGACCTTGAGATCATGACCTGAGCTGAAACCAAGAGTTGGATACCTAACTGACTGAGCCACCAAGGTGCCCCTCCAATGGAATTTTTCAGAGAAACAGAATAAACTACCCTAAAACATGTATAAAGCTATAAAAAAAATATCGAAACTAATTCTGAGAAAGAAGAAAAAAGCTGGAGACACCACACTTCCTGATTCTAGTTATATTACAAACTATAGCTAAAAACAGTATGGTACTGGCAGGAAAACAGGAACATAAACCAGTGGAACAGAGTAGAGAGCCCAAATATAAACCCATGCATATATGGTTACCCAATATTTGTCAAGGGTGCCAAGAACGCACAATGGAGAAAAGATAGTCCCTTCAATAAATGGTCTTAGGAAAACTTAATATCCACATGCACAAAGGTGAAACTGGCCCCCTATGTTCCATACTCACAGAATTAACTTGAAGTGGATCAAAGACTTACCTGTAAGACCTGAAACCACATAACACCTAAAAGAAAACAGGGGAAAAAATCCTTGACATTGGTCTTGGCAATGATTTTTTTGGATAAGACAGCAAAACACAGGCTACAAAAGTCCAATACAGAAGTGGGACTACATCAAACTAAAGAGATTTGAACAGCAAAAGCAACCTACAGAATGAGAGAAAATATTTGCAAAACATCTATCTGAAAAGGGGATAATATCCAAAATACATAAAGAATGGATACAACTCTAAATCAAAAAAGCAAATTTTAAATGGGCAAAGGATCTGAATAGACACTTTTTCAAAGAGCACATACAAATGGCCAATAGGTAGGGAAAGGTGTTCAACATTATTAGTTATCAGGGAAATGCAAATCAAAACTACAGTGAGATATCACCTGATACCTGTGAGGATGGCTATTCTTGAAAAGACAAGGGATAACAAGAATTGGCAAGGGTGTGGAGGAAAGGGGATCCTTGTACACTCTTGGTGGGGATGTTAAGTTAGTATAATGTTTATGGAAAACAGTATGGCAAAAAATTAGATATTGAACTACTCTATGATCCACTAATCCCACTCCTAAGTATATATTTGTAAGAACTGAAATTAGTGTCTCAAGGAGATATCTGCACCCCCACATTTACTGCAGCATTACTCATAAATGCCAAGATATGAAAACAACCTAAATGTCCTTTATTGGATAAAAGGATAAAGAAAGCATAGTATATATACAATGAAATATTATTCAACCATGAAAAAGTAACACCTGTCAATTGCAACACATGGATAAATCTGGAAGACATTAGTGAACTAAGTGAAAGAGGACAGACAGAGAAAGATAGATACTGTATGGCATTACTATTATCACTTATATGTGGAATTCTTTTTAAAAGCAATTTTATAGAAACAGAGAATAGGTCACATGGGTGGCTCAGTCAGTTAAACATCTGCCTCAGCTCAGGTCATAATCTCAGGGTCCTAGGATCGAACCCCATGTTGGGCTATCTGCTTGGTGTGGAGCCTGCTCCTCCCTCTCCCTCTGCCACTCCCCCTGTTTGTGTGGTCTCTCTCTTCCTCCCTCTCTCTCTGTCAAATAAATAATAAAATCTTTTTAAAAAGAACAAAAAAGAAACAGAATAGATTGGTGAATGCAGAGGCTGGAGGGAAGGCAAATTGGGTGATATAGTTCAAAGATACAAATTCTCAGTTATAAGTTAATGTACAGTTGGTGACTATAGTTAATAATTCAGTATTTCTTACTAGAAGGTTGCTAAGAGTAGCTCTTAAACGTTCTTACCATGCACCCTTTAAAGGGTTTACTATGTGTGGTGATGGATGTATTAATTATCTTATCCTTGGTAATCATTCCACAATGTATATGTATATCAAAATATCACACTGTAGTCTTTAAATGTACAATTATGTTTGTCAGTCATTCCTCAATAATTTATTTAATTTCTTTTCAGTGTAACAGATTTCATTGTTTATGCACCACACCCAGTGCTCCATGCAATACGTGCCCTCCATAATACCCACCACCAGGCTCACCCAACATCCCACTCCCCTCCCCTTCAAAACCCTCAGATTGTTTTTCAGAGCCATAGTCTCTCATAGTTCATCTCCCCCTCCAATTTCCCTCAACTCTCTTCTCCTCTCCATCTCCCCATGTCCTCCCTGTTATTCCTTACGTTCCACAAATAAGTGAAACCATAGGATAATTGACTCTCTCTGCTTGACTTATTTCACTCAGTATAATCTCTCCCAGTCCCATCCATGTTGATACAAAAGTTAGGTATTCATCCTTTCTGATGGAGGCATAATACTCCAAAGTGTATATGGACCACATCTTCCTTATCCATTCACCCGATGAAGGGCATCTTGGTTCTTTCCACAGTTTGGCGACTGTGGGCTTTGCTGCTATGAATATTGGGTTATAGATGGCCCTTCTTTTCACTACATCTGTATCTTTGGGGTAAATACCCAGTAGTGCAATTGCAGGGTCATAGGGAAGCTCTATTTTTAATTTTTTAAGGAATCTCCACACTGTTCTCCAAATTGGCTGCACCAACTTGCATTCCCACCAACAGTGTAAGAGGGTTCCCCTTTATCCACATCCTCTCCAACACACATTGTTTCCTGTCTTGCTAATTTTGGCCATTCTCAGTGGTGTAAGGTGGTATCTCAATGTGGTTTTGATTTGAATCTCCCTAATGGCTAGTGATGATGAACATTTTTTCATGTGTCCTCAATAAGTTTTTTAAGAAAAGAATCCAAATTGGGAAAATAGAACCAGGCAAAGTTACTAAAAAATGGTAGCCAATTAATTTTTAAAAGGCTTGTTTTAGCATTTTAAGAGCCATCATAAGGTCAAGAAAGAAAATAAAACATGTAATCTATATTTTGAATTCTATTTGGTCAAAGAGGACAAAATTACAGTAGAAAATAGAAAAGCTATTTTGAAGGACATTTGTTTAAAAAGCTGCATTGGAAGTATTGCAGAGATGTCTCCATTTCTTTTTTTTATAGATTTTTTTTGAAAGACTTTTTTTATTAATATGACAGAAAAAGACACAGTGAGAGAGGGACCACAAGCAGGGGGAATGGGAGAGGGAGAAGCAGGCTTGCTGCTGAGCAGGGAGCCCTATGTAGGGCTTGATATCAGAACCCTGGGATCATGACCTAAGCTGAAGGCCTATGCTTAACAACTGAGGCACCCAGGAGCCCCACAGATTTTTTTTTAAAGATTTTATTTATTTGAGAGAGAGAGGAAAAGAGAAAACATGAATGGGGGGAATGGGAGAAAGGAGTAGCAGAGGGAGAGGGAGAAATAGATTCCCCACTGAGCAGGGAGCCCTACCTGGGACTCAATCCCACGATCCCAAGATCATTAACTGAGCCAAAGACAGATGCTTAATCAACTAAACTACCCAAGCACCCAAGATGTCTCCATTTCAAGCAAGAATTTACACAATAAACTACAATGAAACAGCCTGTGAAGGGTGGAATGGAAATGAGAGATACTCTGAGGCTTCTCCTAGGACTATCAGCTCTTCTTTCTATCAGGTCTGCAAAATAAAAACAGTCACAATCCCCTCCATCTAACCATTCAGGAAACCAGTTTCCTATGAGTCTGGAGCATGGAAAGTTTGCAAATTTGGAAGTACTGAGAAGTCCATACTGCCTATTTTCCCATTCTTTTTCTTCTTGAATGGCATTCTTCCTTTACTGCCATATCTTCCCCCAAACTTTATTACTTTCTCCAATTTTTTATCTCCCAGAATTATGTTTTTTTAATCTTCCTAATTTCTCACAAGCTCAGTTATTTCTCTAACTTCATCTTTTTCTAACCAATTATCATGCTCTGATATCTACTACAGTACTCAGATTATCTAATTATATAATTCTTTCACTTATTTGCTTACTTTATAGAACATCACTCTTGGAATCAACCTCATTTCCTAATCCTCCATTCTTGGTTTTACTTCTACCTTCTTACTGAAGTGAAAAAGAAAATAAGTTCTCACTTCCACTCTGAGGTTATTCTTCAAGAAACATTGTGTTGGTGAGGCATACCAGGAACCTCTTATGTCTGTTTCTCTGATGTTTTTATCCAGGAAACCTGGATTTATTCAGAAAGCCTAGGCCTGAGTCTTCATACTCTCAAATGCTGGAGAACTTCAGATATAAAATTCACCTCAAAAGAAGTAAGAGGGGTGCCTGGGTGGCTCTGTCGTTAAGCGTCTGCCTTCAGCTCAGGTCATGATCCCAGGGTCCTGGGATCAAGACCAACATCAGGCTTCCTGCTCAGCGGGAAGCCTGTTTCTCCCTCTCCTACTCCCCCTGCTTGTATCCCCTCTCTCACTGTGTCTCTCTCTGTCAAATAAACAAATAAATATTTTTTTGAAAAAGAAGAGCTAAAGTACCCCCAAATTTAAAAGCTTTTCATTTACAATCAGAAAAATGTAAACAAAAGAACATTCAAAAATAAAAAAAAAATGTTAAGGACTTCTCCAAATATGTTAAAATCATTTACTGGGTGTTTCCCATTAAGTTTCTCTACTTAATTACCATGTTAGATCTTTCAAAAGACAAGCATGTATATGACATGAAGGTAATTCATTCATATATCTTCAATGTATGAACAAACATTCACATCTATTGCTATTCTTATAACTTTCTTCATGGTAAATTTTCAGTGAGGTTGTACCCATGAAGTAAATGTCTTAGAAGGAAACATAAGTCATTTTAATATAGAAAGATAAGCAACAGCTCAATTTTACAGGTATGAGTTTAAAAGGAAAGAATAGCATGGGACCCATGGATATTTTATAGTGTGGGATATGCTTATAAGACTAGAATTCTTCAAGTTTCAAGAACCTGAGAAGATTGTTAATCAGTATTCATGAGTCACGGTTAAGATGAAGCACACGTTGGAAAAACATTCCATGATTTTCTTGGCTAAATAACAGTAGAATTTACAAAACAAGAAAGGGTGACACTTGAGTTTGGAATGTGAGAGGCAGGTTCCCTGTCTTCAATATTAGTAACTCAGTGAGGCTCTCTAAATTATCCTTATCCTAAATCATTGATCAAAGCATGTTCTTTTTTTAAAATTTTTTATTTAAATTCAATTAACATATAATGTATTATTGGTTTCAGAGGTACAGGCCTGTGATTCATTAGTCTTATATAACACCAGTGCTCATTACAACATATGCCCTCCTAAATGTCCATCACCCAGTTACCCCATCCCTCTACCCTCCTCCCCTCCAGCAACCCTCAACTTGTTTCCTATGATTAAGAGTCTCTTATGGTTTGTTTACCTGATTCCATCTTGTTTCATTTTTTTCCCTCTGTTCTCCTAGGATCCCCTGTTTTTTTTTTTTTCTTAAATTCCAAGTATCAGTGAGATCATATGATAATTGTCTTTCTCTGACTGACTCATTTCACTTAGCATAATACCCTTTAGTTCCATCCATGTCACTGCAAATGGCAAGATTTCAGGTTTTTATAGCTGCATAATATCTCATTGTATATATATACACCACATCTTCTTTACACATCCATCTGTCAATGGACATCTGGGCTCTTTTCATAGTTTGGCTATTGTGGACATTGTTCCTATAAACACCAGGGTGCAGGTGCCCCTTCAGATCACTACCTTTGATTCATTGGGGTAAATATCCAGTAGTGCAATTGCTGAGTCATAGGGTAGCTCTATTTTCAACTTTTTGAGGAACCTCTATGCTGTTTTCCATAGTGGCTGCACCAGTTTGCATGCCCATCAAAACATATTCTCAAGGAAGTAATATTAAATAAACAGAGACTTGAATAATATGAGATTTTGTTTTCTTGAAGGGACTTTTAAAATGGAAGAAGAGTGGGACGCCTGGGTGGCTCAGTTGGTTAAGCAGCTGCCTTCGGCTCAGGTCATGATTCCAGCGTCCTGGGATCGAGTCCCGCATCGGGCTCCTTGCTCAGCAGGAGCCTGCTTCTCCCTCTGCCTCTGCCTGCCATTCTGTCTGCCTGTGCTTGCTCTCTCTCCTTCTCTCTCTGACAAGTAAATTAAAAAAATAAAATAAAATAAAATAAAATGGAAGAAGAGTTACTGATAAAATGAAAACTCAGGAACAAGCTAGAAATAGTACAAATTCCTTCAGGGTTCAGTGAGAGCAATAGTTTACTCACGAAAGAGGAAGAGCAGATTCTGCAATGTCACTTTCAGTTTTCAGGTCCTCTTGGTAATGGAAGATACAATAAACCAAGGCTTGAGAATAATTTAAGGTCTGAACAAAAGAGCAAAGACATCTACTACATTAAGTCATGTAAGTAATAGACCAACTAATAGCCCCAATTTATAACTTGCTCACCTATTCTTCATGCTCTTTTATTTTCTATTTTCTTTTTTTCAAGTGCAGTTGACACAAAATGTTACATTAGTTTCAGGTATAGATTTGCCCTCTGGGTGCTGAGGGGAGGGGAAAAACTAAAAACAGGGGGGATGCTAAAAGATAAATAAGCGAAAATAAATAACAACATAAAAACATGGGCAAGGTGCCAAATTAATATAAAGCAAGAGCAGACCTAAATGTTGCCTTAGGTCACAAATGGAGACAGCAGAGAATCTTTTGACTCTGACCAGGTACAAGTACAAAAACAAAAGATCACAAGAGAAAATCCTAGATAGACTGGCAGATATGGAGGGAAAATGTTCAAACATTGAATTGTGTTCCTTGTGACCTCCTTTAAAAGGGTAAGTTCTTTCCTGGTGTATACCCCTGCTGCTCCTAAAGTGTAATCTATGAATCAATAAATTAAATTACCCAGAGTTTCTGTCCTCAGAAAACATCTCTGGATTCCTCAATAAAGATGTGTACCTGCTAATTAGAGGAAAGATTAAATTTTCTTGCTCAACAGTTTGAATTGACAATAGCAAGTGGAGTCTAAAACTGCATCTAGAAAATCTTCTTGTATCATAAATTAGACATTTAAGAAATACACAGAAAGTATGAATTTCTGTTCACTCAGTTGTACAATAAACATTAAATCTTTTTTTTTCTGAATCAATTTATTTTTACTGTTTAACCACATGCCATTGGACTAGATTTGAAGAAATGTGACCTTGGTTATGTTGAGATTCTTCTCGGCCACAAAAGACATATCAAGTCTCCTCTAGTGGGTCAGTGCCAAGATACTGAAAGAGTTCACACAAGTCTCCCTACATGTAGACTATTTTGAGCTTAAAGCAATCAAGACCCATCAGATTCAAGAAAAAATTTTACCTCTCCCTTAACTGCCCAGAAGATTTTAGAAAAAGGGCCTGTCCAGAAAGAGAAATATCACCAGTGATAGCTACAAAGAATATGGGTTATGTATGATAAACTGGGGTTGTGGGGGGAGCTTGGTGAGGCCTGGAGATCAAATTCTTCTCTGTGACCCATTGTCTCTGCATGGCATGGCAAACATTTCTTTACCACATATTTGCTCTTCCCATCCTGTGAGTTGTCTTCTTCCCTTTTGAGGTACCAGACCCTTACCGCCTTCCCCTTAGCTCAGAATGACATATAAGCCTCAATTGCCTGACCGCTGGTGGGTTTTATATTTTTATGGGGTTGCCATATGTACATAATTAAATATTTTCCTCCTGTTAAACTGCCCTATATTAATTCTACTATTAGACCACCCAAAGAACTAAGAAGGGTCAAAAAATTTTTTTCTCCCCAGCAATATTCAGAGGCAAAAAGCTAAGGGGAGCATGCTCTTCGTCCATTTCTCTACTAGTTACCACTGGGAGAGTCTACCCACATGACCCTCTGAGGCCCTTTGGTTCTCAACTCCTTTTGTTATATGATTTACACCTTTCGTTATGTCCTTTTAACACACTCCCTCTTTTCTCAGAACCTCTATTTTAATTTCTACTTTCCAAAATCCCTATAATTTTCTTAAAGGTTATGATTTGGAAAACAAATGCTAGGAAGTCTAGTAAGCTACTGCTTCTTCAGCTCTGGCACTTACTTCCCTTGCTGCAATGCATTATAAAATTAGCTTGCTGCCTGAATGAGAAGGAAGCAAAAATTCCCACAAATAGGAATGCATATTTTGACCTCTGATCAGGTATTTTTTGCTATTCTCCCATTATAAACATTCTTTTAATCAGCAATATTTGTCCATAATTAAGAGCTCACTATAACTCAAGATAACCACCATAATTTGGGTTCCTGGGTGGCGCAGCTGGTTGAGTGTCTGACTCTTGATTTCAGCTCAGGACATGGTGTCAGGGTCATGGGATCGAGCCCCATGTCAAGCTCTGTGCTGGGCATGGAGCCTCCTTGGGATTCTCTCTCTCCCTCTCCCTCTGCCCCTCCTCCTGATTGTGCACACCTGGACTCCCTCTTTCTCTCTTAAAAAAAATAAAAGGGGTAACCACCAGGAGTCTGGTCCCTGGCCAAAAAAATCTATGTGTAAGCTGGCAGCTTAGCTCTCTTGTCAGCTCTGCTGAGCCCTTGATAACACTCAAACTAAAATTCAAAAGAAGTATATTAGTTCCCTAATGCTGCTATAAAGAATTAACACAAACTCTGTGACTTAAAACAACATAAGCTTATTATCTTATAGCACTAAAAACCAGAAGTTTAGAATGAGTTGACAGGGCTGTATTCCTTTTGGAGCTCTAGAGGTAAATCCATTTCCTTGCCTCTTCCAGCTTCTAGGAACCATGTACATTCTTTGATTCATGGTCCATACCTCCGTCTTCAAAGCAAGTTGTGTAGTATTTTCAAATCTCTCTAACTCTGACCAGTGCTTTTGTCATCATATCTCCTTCCCTGACTCTGATCCCTCTACTTTTCTCCTGTAAGGTTCCTTTAAGCCATTAAGCCCACCCAGATAATCCAGGATAATCTATCTCAAAATCCTTAATTTATTAGTATCTGTAAAACCTCTTATCCTATTGAATGTAACATATTCACAGGTTTCTGGGCTTAGAGTGTGAACATCTTTGGGGGCCCATTATTCAGTCCACTACACGAAGGTTCAAAATATCTTCTTGTTCCAGTAAAATATTAGATGTCCAAACTTCCATATCCAGTCATTTGCAGGCTTGATAAATTAGACCAGCCCTTTTGAGGAAGACAACTATAAAAATGTTTTCTATGGCTATCCCATTGATCTATGTGTCTATTTTTGTGCCAGCACCATACTGTCTTGATCACTACAGCTTTGTAATATAACTTGAAGTCCAGAATTGTGATGCCTCCAGCTTTGCTTTTCTTTTTTCAAGGTTGCTTTGGCTAGTCAGCATCCTCTGTGATTTCATACAAATTTTAGGGTTGTTTGTTTTAGCTCTGTGAAAAATGCTGTTGGTATTTTAATAGGGATTGTATAAATCTATAGATTGCTTTGGGTAGTATGGGCATTTTAATAATATTTATTCTCCCAATCCATGAGCTTGGAATACCTTTGCATTTCTTTGTGTCATCCTCAATTTCTTTCATCAATGTGGGTTTTTGTTTTGTTTTGTTCTGTTTTTTTACGATTTATTTATTTGTTTTAGAGAGAGAGCATATACAAGCAGCAGGGAGGGGCAAAGAGGAAGGGAGAGAGAGAATCTCAAGCAGATTCCCTGCTGAGCACAGAGCCCAACATGGAGTTTGATCCCACAACCCTGAGATTATGACCTGAGCCAAAATTAAGAGTCAGATGCTTGACTGACTGAGCCACCCAGGTGCCCCTCATCAATGTTTTATAGTTTTCAGAGTATAGATCTTTCACCTCTTTAGTTAGATTTATTCCTAGATATCTTTTTGTTTTTGGTGCAATTGTAAATAGGATTAGTCCCTTAACTTCTCTTTCTGCTGCTTCATTTTTGGTGTTTAGAAATGCAATAGATTTCTGTATGTTGATTTTGTACCTGCGACTTTATTGCATTTGTGCATCAGTTCTAGCAATTTTCTGATGGAGTCTTTCAGGTTTTCCATATAGTGTCATGTCATCTGCAATAGTGAAAGTTTTATTTCTTCCTTGTCAATTTGCATGCCTTTTATTTCTTCTTTTTGTCCAATTGCTGTAGCTAGGTCTCCCAGTGCTATGGTTAAATAACAGTGGTGAAAGTGGATGTCCTTGTCTTTTCCTGATCTTAGGGAAAAAGCTTATTTTTTCCCCATTGAGTATGATATTTGCTGTGGGCTTTTCATATATGGCCTGTCTTAAGTTGAGGTATGTTCTCTCTAAACCTACTTTGTTGAGGGCTTTTATCATGAATGGATGTTGTACTTTGTCAAATGCTTTTTCTGCATCCTTTGAAAAGATCATATGGTTCTTCTCCTTTCTTTTATTAATGTGGCATATCACATTGATTGGTTTGTGAATATTGAGCCACCCTTGCAATCCAGGAATAAGTCCTACTTAATCATGGTGAGTTTTTTTTATTATATTGTTGAATTCAATTTGTTAGTATTTTTTTTTTTTGAGAATTTTTGCATCTGTATTCATCAGAGACATTGGCCTGTAGTTCTCTTTCTTAGTGGAGTCTTTAGCTAGTTTTGGTATCGGGGGTAATGCTGGCCTCTTAGGATGAGTTTGGAACTTTTCATTCCTTTTCTATTTTTTGGAATAGTTTGAGAGAAATAGGTATTAACTATTCTTTAAATGTTTGGTCGAATTCACCTGTGAAGCCATCTGGTCCTGGACTTTTGTTTTTTGAGAGCTTTGTGATTAGTGATTCAATTTCTTTGCAGACTATTGGACTGCTCAAATTTTCTATTTCTTCCTGTTTCAACTTTGGTAGTTTCTGTTTCTAGGAATTTATCCATTTCTTCCAGGTTGTCCAATTTGCTGGCATATGGTTTTTCATGTTTTCTTATAATTGTTTGTATTTCTGTGGTATTGATTGTTATTTCTCCTCTCTCATTTGTGATTTTATTTATTTCCGTCCTTTCTCTTTTCTTTTTAATATAATACAGGAAAGACTATGCAATGAGAAATAGCCTCTTCAACAAATGGTGTGGGGGAAACTGGACAGTAACATGCAAAAGAATTAAATTGGACCACTTTCTTATACCGTACACAGAAGTAAATTCAAAATGGATTAAAGACCTAAATGTGAGACAGGAAACCACAAAAATCCTAGAGAAGTGGAGTAACCTCCTTGATATCAGCCACAGCAATTTCTTTTTAGATATGTCTCCTGAGGCAAGGGAAACAAAAGCAAAAATAAGCTATTGGGACTTCAAGGTTAAAAGCTTCTGCACAATAATGGAAACAATCAACAAAACTAAAAGGCAAATTACAAAATGGGAGAAGATATTTGCAAATGACATATCTGATATTCAAAATGCATAAAGAACTTATAAAACTCAACACCCAAAAAATGAATAATCCAATTTCAAAATTGGTAGAAGATATGAATAGATACTTTTCCAAAGAAGACATACAGAGGCCAACAGACACATGAAACAATACTCAATATCACTCATCATCAGGGAAATACAAATCAAAACTACAGTGAGGTACTACCTTACACCTGTCAGGGAATGGCTAAAATAAAAAACACAAGAAGCAACAGGGGTTGGCAAGGATGTGGAGAAAGGGGAACCCTCTTACACTATTGGTGGGAATGCAAACTGGTGTAGCCACTCTGGAAAACAGTATGGAGGTTCCTCAGAAAGCTAAAAACAGTACTACCCTATTCTCCAGCTATTGCACTACTAAGTATTACCCAAAGAACACAAAAATACTAATTCAAAGGGAAACCTCTACCCCAATGATTATAGAAATTGGAAAAGACACCATTATCTATAATAGCCAAATCACAGAAACAGCCCAAATGTCCATCAACTGGTGAGTAAAGATACACACACACGCACACAGACACTACAATATTAGCCATAAAAAAATGAAATCTTGCCATTTGCAACAACATTAAGGAGCTAATATAATGCTAAGTAAAATAAGTCAGAAAAATCATACCATATGATTTCACTCACATGTGGAATTTAAGAAACAAAACAAATGAACAAAAGGAAAAAAGAGAGAGAGAGGCAAACCCAGAAACAGATTCTGAACTATAGAGAACAAAATGATGATTACCAGAGGGCAGGTGGATGGGGGATGGGTTAAACAGGTGATGGGGAGTAAAGAGTACACTTGTTATTATATGCAACAGGTGTTGCACAGAAGTGTTGAATCACTATATTGTACATCTGAAACTAATATTACACTGTATGTTAACTAACTAGAATTTAAATAGAAACTAAAAAAAAATCAATGGCTAACAAGCACATGAACAAATGCAATCATTAGGAAAATGGAAATAGAAAATAAATAAAGAAAGGAAGAAGGGAAGGAAGAAAGGAATGAATGAAGGAAAGAAAGATAAAAGACACCCAAATTAGAAAGAAAGAAGTGAAATTGTCCCTGTTTGCTGATGTTATAATCTTATATATAGAAAATCTTAAAGATTCCACCAAGACATTGTTAGAATTAATAAATTAAGTAAGTTGCAGAATACAAAAATAAGTTGTGTTTTTAATAATAAACTACTTGGAAAATAAATTTAAAAACAATTCCATTACAATGGCATAATAAATACTATATATAATAGCAATAATAAAAAACTTAGAAATAAATTTATCCAAGGAGATGAAAAATCTGTACATTGAAAACTATGTATGTTGATGAAAGAAATTGGAAAAGACACCAATAAGTGGAAACATATCCCATGTTCATAGATTGGAAGACTTAATAATGTTAATATGTCCATACTACCCAAAGCCATCTGCAGAGTCAATGTAATCTCTATCTATTAAATACCTATAGTATTTTTCACAGAAATAGAAAAAACAATCCTAAAATTTGTATGGAACTGTAAAATAGTCCAAATAGCTAAAGCAATCCTGAGAAAGAACAAAGCTGAATCATCACACATCTTGATTTCAAACTGTATTACA
Source organism: Lutra lutra (assembly GCF_902655055.1). NCBI lineage: Eukaryota > Metazoa > Chordata > Mammalia > Carnivora > Mustelidae > Lutra > Lutra lutra. The sequence goes on from NC_062285.1 coordinate 43,421,061, forward strand.
AATCTATAGTAATCAAAACAATATATTGGCATAAAAACAGAAATAATACAATAAGTATTTGGCAAGGGAGCCAAGAATACTAAACGGGTAGTCTCTTTAATAAATGGTGAAACTGGATAATCACATGCAAAAGAATAAAATGGACCACTATGCTATTCCACCTACAAAAAATTAACTCAAAATGGATTAAAAACTTTTATGTAAGTCTGCAACAAACTTCTAGGAAAAAACATAGAGGAAAATCTCCTTGACATTGGTCATGGCCATAATTTTTTTTTGGATATGACACCAAAGACATAGGCAACAAAAGCAAACATTTAAGTGAGACTACATCAAATTTATAAGTTCTGCACAGTATAAAAACAATCAACAAAATGAAAAGGCAACCTATGGAATGGGAAAAAATATTGACAAACCAGCTACATATAAGGAGTTAATATCCAAACTATATAAGGAACTTATATAACTCAATAACAAAATTAAATAATTTAAATGCAATTAAAAATGGGCAAAGGACCTGAACAGACATTTTTCCAAAGAAAACATAAAAATGGCCAATAGGTATGGGAAGATGCTCAATATCACTGATCATTAAGAAAATGCAAATCAAAACCACAATGAGATATCCCCTTACTTCTGTTAGGATTACTAATCTCAAAAGACATCAAAAGAAAATAAATGCTAATATCAAAAGATAATAAATGCTGTCAAGAATGTGGAGAGAAAGGGCTGTTGACAAGAATATAAATTTGCACAGCCACTATGGAAAACAATATGGAGATTCCTCAAAAAATTGAAAATAAAACCACACATGATCCAGCAATTCCCCTTTTGAGTATATATCTGAAGGAAATGAACACTATTTTGAAGAGATATCTGCAACCCCATGTTTATTGCAGCATTATTAACAATAACCAGGACATGACAATAACCTGTCTATAAATGGATGAATGAATAAAGTGTGGGATATAAACAATGTAATATTCAGCCATAAAAATGCAGGAAATGATGAGTTTGTGACAACATGAATGGACATTAAGGACACTAAGCTAACTGAAATAAGTTAGAGGAAAAATAATTACTGTATGATCTCACTCACACAGAGAATCTAAAAATGCCAAGCTTATAGAATGACTAAGTCACAGGAAAAAAGACGTAGCATAAGGAATACAGTCAATAGTATTACAATAGTACTGTATGGTGATAGATGGTAGCTACACTTATGCTGAGAATCACACAATATATAAACTTGTCAAATCACTATGCTGCATACCTGAAACTAATGTAATACTGTAGGTCAACTGTACTTAAAAATTAAATTAATTAAATTAAATTATTTAATTTAAATTAAAAAGCCACCATATAATAGACTATAATAGTGGTTCAGGTGCTGGTGTAGGGGGGAAATGGGAAAATGTTAATCAAAAAGTATCAACTTCTAGTTATAAGATGACTCTAAATCCTGGGATGTAATGTACAGCATGGTGACTATAGTTAAAAACACTGTACTGTTTATTTCAAGTTGGTAAGGAGTAGAACTTAAATATTTTGGCCACAAAAAAAAAAAAAAAGGTAACTATGAGAGTTGATGGATGTGTTAACTAACATTTTGAGGTAATCATTTTGCAATACATACATATATTAGGTTATCACATTGCACACCTCAAAGTCATGCAATATTATATGGAAATTATAAATCTTTAAAACTGGAAAAATACTGTTGGAACTAATACATAGAGTCAGGAAAGTAGGATATAAAATCAACCTCAACAGTCAGTTACATGTCTATACGCTAACAACAGTATAAAAAGAAAATTAAGAAAGCAATTTCATTTACAGCAGCACCAAAAGAATAAAACACTTAAGAATAAACTTAACCAGGGGAGGAGCAAGATGGCAGAGGAGTAAGAGACATAATTTCATCGGGTCCCAGGAGTTCAGCCAGATAGTCATCAAACCATTTTGAACACCTACAAACTCAACAGGAGATTGAGGAGGAGAGCAGCAATTCTAGGAACAGAAAAGCAACCACATTCTGAAAAGTAGGATATACGGAGAAGCGAGTCCGAGGTGATATATGGGAAGAGAGACCGTAGGGGGAGGGGCCAGCTCCCAGTAAACTATAGAGCAGTGGAGCACAAAATCAGAACTTTTAGAAGTCTCCACTGAAGGACATCACTCCAGAGGCTAAGCAGGGAATGGAGCCCTTGCTGGGACAGGGTGGTCTCAGGACCCACGCAGTCACAAAAAGACCAGGGATGTCTGAATGCAGTAGAGCTCCCAGGTATCAGAGCAGGGAAGCCGGATGCAGAGATGGAGCCGAGGAGGGGGCTCTCAGCTTGGAATTACCTGAAACCATGATCAGAGGCACAGTCGGGGCCACTGCTCTTCGTAAAGGGACCCCACAGATGGCAGATCTGGGGAACCCCCCTCCTTCCTCCTCCAGGAGCAGCGTGGGAACATGCTACAAGAATCTGCTGGGTTTGGAGACTCCAAACAGGGCCGTGCACCCGAGATATAAACACTCAGTCACAGGCTGCATGAGCTCCGAGTTCAGCTAGAGACCAGGGAGATTGGAGCAACTGACTGCTTTTCTCTCATAGCACACTGAGGAGTGGGGCCCAAGCTCTTGGCTCCTACGGGCCAGAGACTGACAGCCTGCCATGTTCATTCCCATCCTCCAAAGCTGTTTGGAAAGTGTTCAGGGAACAAAAGCTACCAAAAGCAAAACCGAGCAGATTATTTACCCTGGCCCCTGGCAAGTGTAGTGCAATTCCACCTTGGGCAAAGACATTTGAGAATCACTGCAAGAGGCCCCTCCCACAGAAGATCACCAAGAACATCCAGCCGAGACCAAGTTCACCAATCAGTGAGAACTACAAAACTCCAGAGCTAGGGAAATGGAACACATAGAATTCATGGCTCTTCTCCCATGATTTTTAGTCTTTCAAAGTTAATTTTTTTATTTTATCTTTTTCTTATTCTATTTTTTAAAGTTTTCCCCTTTCTTATTTTAACCTTTTAAACTATTTTCTCTTATAAATACCTTTCTAAAAATCTTTTTTAAAGATTTTAATTTATTTATTTGACAGAGAGGGAGCACAAGCAGGGGGAAGGACAGGCCGAACAACAGCGAGAAGCAAACTCCCCACAGAGCAAGAGCCCGACATGGGACTTGATCCTTGGACCCTGGGATCATGACCCAAACCAAAGGCCCACACTCAACCGAGCCACCCAGGCACGCTCTAAAAATCTTTTTTAGTTTTCATTGTTATAATCATATTCTATCCCTATAAGTTTTTCTTTCCTTAAAATTTTGGGGTACAGTTTCTTCTAACAGATCAAAATATACCCTAAATCTAGCCTAGGGTTTTGTTCTAGTCTCCAGTGTGATCACATTCTCTCCTTCTGTTTTTGTTTTTTTTTCTTTTTCCCACCAACTTTTTTTTTTAAGATTTTTATTTATTTATTTGACAGACAGAGATCACAAGTAGGCAGAGAGGCAGGCAGAGAGAGAGAGGAGGAAGCAGGCTCCCCACAGAGCAGAGACCCCAATGTGGGGCTCAATCCCAGGACCCTGGGAGCATGACCTAAGCCGAAGACAGGCTTTAACCCACTGAGCCACCCAAGCGCCCCTCAACCAAATTCTTATCAATTCCTTTTTTAAATTTTCATCTTTACAGTCATATTCCATCCCTTGTGATTATCCTTATTTGTCTGTACGTGTCTGTGTGTGTGTCTGTGTGTATATATGCTTTTCTTTCTTTAAAATTTTGGGAGGCAGTACTTCTAAAGGACCAAAATACACCCAAAATCAAGTGTGTGGCTCTGTTCTGTTCTACATTTATGCAAACATATTTCCCCCACCTTTCTTCTCTCTCTCCCAGTTTCTGGTCTCTTCTTATTTGGTTAGTGCATATTTTTTCTGGGGTCATTGCTACCCTTAGTATTTTGTTCTCTCATTCATCTATTCTTCTCTGAATAAAATGACAAGGCAGAAAAACTCACCTAAAAAAAAAAAAAAAGGCACAATACCTAAGTGGCTAGGGACCTAATCATTATGGATATAAGAAGTCAGAACTAAAATTTAGAATGATGATAATAAAGATGCTAGCTGGGTTTGAAAAAAAAGCATAGAAGATACTAGAGAATCACTTTCTGGAGAAATAATCCCTTTCTGGAGAACTAAAAGAACTAAACTCTAACCAAGTTGAAAGCAAAAAAAGCTATTAATGAGGTGCAATAAAAAATGGAGACTGTTGGGGCACCTGGGTGGCTCAGTGGGTTAAGCCTCAACCTTCAGCTCAGGTCACGATCGCAGGGTCCTGGGATCAAGCCCCACACTGGGCTCTCTGCTCAGCAGGGAGCCTGCTTCCCCCTCTCTCTCTGCTTGCCTCTCTGCCTACTTGTGATCTCTCTCTCTGTGTCAAATAAATAAATAAAATCTTTTTTAAAAAATGGAAGCTGTTAGGGGTGCCTGGGTGGCTCAGTTGATTAGGCGACTGCCTTCAGCTCAGGTCATGATCCCAAAGTCCTGGGATAGAGTCCCACATCAGGTTCTCTGCTCCACTGGGAGTTTGCTTCTCCCTCTGACCTTCTCCTCTCTCATGCTCTCTCTCACTGTCTCTCTGTCAAATAAATAAATAAAATCTTAAAAAAAAAAATGGAAGCTCTAACTGCTAGGATAAATGAGGCAGAAGAGAGAATTAGTGATATAGAGGACCAAACGATGGAGAATAAAGAAGCTGAGCAAAAGAGAAACAAACAGCTACTGGACCATAAGGGGAGAATTCAAAAGATAAGTGATACCATAAGATGAAACAATATTAGAACAATTGGGATCCAAGAAGAAGAAGAAAGGGGTGGGGTGGGGGACAGAAGGTATATTGGAGCAAATTATAGCAGAGGATTTCCCTAATCTGGGAAAGGGAACAAGCATCAAAATTCAGGAGGCACAGAGAATCCCCCTCAAAATCAATAAAAATAGGTAAATACCCCATCATCTAATAGTAAAACCTACAAGTCTCAGTGACAAAGAGAAAATCCTGAAAGCAGCTTGGGACAAGAGGTCTGTAACATACAATGGTAGAAATATTAGATTGGCAGCATACCTATCCACAGAGACCTGACAGGACAGAAAGAACTGGCATGATATATTTAGAGCACTAAATGAGAAAAATATGCAGCCAAGAATACTGTATCCAGCTAGGCTGTCATTGAAAATAGAAGGAAAGAAAAAAGCTTCCAAGACATACAAAAACTAAAAGAATTTGCAAACACCAAACCAGCCCTACAGGAAATATTAAAAGGGGTCCTCTAAGCAAAAAGAGAGCCTATCAGTAACAAACCAGAGAGGAACAGAGACAATATACAGTAAAGTCACATTGCAGGCAATATAATGGCACTAAATTCATATCTTTCAATAGTTACCTTGAATGTAAATGGGCTAAATGCCCCAATCAAAAGACACAGAGTATCAGAATGGATAAAAAACAAAAAACAAAACAAAACAAAACAAATCAAAACAAAAGAACAAGACCCATTGATATGCTATCTGCAAGAGACTCATTTTAGACCCAAAGACACCTCCAGATTTAAAGTGAGGAGGTGGAAAGCAATTTACCATGCTAATGAACATCAAAAGAAAGCTGGGGTGGCAATCCTTAGATCAGATAAATTAGATTTTAAGCCAAAGACTATAAGAAGAGATGAGGAAAGACACTGTATCATACTTAAAGGGTCTGTCCCACAAGAAGATCTAACAATTTTAAATATCTATGCCCCTAACATGGGAGCACCCAATTATATAAACCAATTAATAACAAAATCAAAGAAACACATCAACAGTAATACAATAACAGTAGCGGACTTTAACATCCCCCTCACTGAAATGGACAGATCATCTAAGCAAAAGATCAACAAAGAAGTAAAGGCTTTAAATGACACACTGGACCAGATATATTCAGAACATTCCATCCCAATGCAACAGAATATACATTCTTCTCTAGTGCACATGGAACATTCTCCAGAATAGATCACACCCTGGGCCACAAATCACGTTTCAACTGGTACCAAAAGATTGGGATCATTCCCTGCATATTTCCAGAAAACAATGCTTTGAAACTGAACTCAACCACAAGAAGAAAGTTGGAAGGAACTCAAATACAGGCTAAGGAGGCTAAAGAGTATCCTACTAAAGAATGAATGGGTCAACCAGGAAATTAAAGAAGAATTTTTTTTAAAGATTTTATTTATTTATTTGACAGAGAGAGAGATCACAAGCAGGCAGAGCGGCAGTCAGAGAGAGAGGGGAAAGCAGGCTCCCCGCCAAGCAGAGAGCCAGATGCGGGACTCGATCCCAGGACCCCGAGATCATGACCTGAGCCAAAGGCAGAGGCCCAACCCACTGAGCCACCCAGGCGCCCCTTAAAGAACAATTTTTTAAAAAATGGAAACAAATGAAAATGAAAACAACTATTCAAAATCTTTGGGATACAGCAAAGGTGGTCCTGAGAGAAAAGTATATAGCAATAAAAGTCTTTCTCAAGAAACAAAGAAGGTCTCGGGGCACCTGGGTGGCTCAGTGGGTTAAGCCTCTGCCTTCGGCTCAGGTCATGATCTCAGGGTCCTGGGATCAAGCCCCGTATCCGTCTCCCTGCTCGGCAGGGAGCCTGCTTCCCCCTCTCTTTCTGCTTGCCTCTCTGCCTACTTGTGATCGATCTCTCTCTCTCTCTCTCTCTCTCTCTGTTAAATAAATAAATAAAATCTTAAAAAAAAAAAAGAAGGAAGTTCTCAAATATACAATCTAACCCTACACCAAGAGAGAGAAAGAACAAGAAATAAAGCTTAAACCCAGTAGGAGAAAAAAAGTAATAAGGATCAGAACAGAAATCAATGAAGGAAACCAAAAGAACAGTAGAACAAAGCAATGAAACTAGGAGCTGGTTCTTTGAAAGAATTAATAAGATTGATAAACCCCTGGCCAGACTTACCAAAAGGAAAAGAGAAAGGACACAAATAAATAAAATCATGAATGAAAGAGGAGAGATCACAACTAACACCAAAGAAATGCAAACAATTATAAGAACATATTATGAAGAACTATATGCCAGCAAATATGACAATCTGGAAGAGATTAATGCATTCCTAGAAACATATAAAATACCAAAAATGAACCAGGAAGAAATAGAAAACCTGAAGAGACCCATAACCAGTAAGGAGACTGAAGCGGTCATCAAAAATCTCCCAATAAACAAGAGCCCTGGGCCAGATGGCTTCCCAGAGGAATTGTACCAAACATTTAAAAAAGAATCAATACCTCGTCTCCTGAAACTGTTCCAAAGAATAGAAGTGGAAGGAAAACATCCAAATGCATTTTATGATGACAGCATTACCTTGATCCCGAAACCAGACAAAGTTAAAGACCCTATCAGAAAGGAGAATTACAGACCAATATCCCTGATGAACATGGATGCAAAAATTCTCACCAAAAGAGTAGCCAATAGGATCCAACAGTACATTAAAAGGATTATTCACCATCACCAAGTAGGATTTATTCCTGGACTCCAAGGTTGGTTCAACATCCGCAAATCAATCAATGTGATACAACACATTAATAAAAAAAGAACAAGAACCATATGACACTCTCAACAGATGCTGAAAAAGCATTTGACAAAGTAGAGCACCCTTTCTTGACCGAAACTCTTCACAGTGTAGGGATAAAGGTACATACCTCAATATCATAAAAGCCATCTGTGAAAAACCCACAGCGAATATCATTCTCAATGGGGAAAACTGAAAGCTTTTCCCCTAAGGTTAGGAACACGGCAGGGATGTCCACTATCACCACTGCTATTCGACATAGTACTAGAAGTCCTAGCCTCAGGAATCAGACAAAAGAAGAAATAAAAAACATCCAAATCAGCAAGGAAGAAGTCAAACTCTCACTCCTGCAGATGATACTTTATGTGGAAAACCCAAAAGACTCCACTCCAAAACTGCTAGAACTCATACAGAGAATTCAGTCAAGTGTCAGGATATAAAATCAATGCACAGAAATCAGTTGCATTTCTATACACCAACAGCAAGACAGAATAAAGAGAAATTAAGGAGTCAATCCCATTTACAATTGCACCCAAAACCATAAGATACTTAGGAATAAACGTAACCAAAGAGGCAAAGAATCTGTACTCAGAAAACTATAAAGTACTCATGAAAGAAATTGAGGAAGACAAACGAAATGGAAGAACATTCCATGCTCATGGATTGGAAGAACAAATATTGTGAAAATGTCTATGCTACCTAGAGCAATCTACACATTTAATGCAATCCCTATCAAAATACCATCAACTTTTTTCAAAGAAATGGAACAAATAATCCTAAAATTTATATGGAACCAGAAAAGACCCCAAATAGCCAGAAGAATATTGAAAAAGAAAACCAAAGGTGGCAACATCACAATTCCAGACTTCAAGCTCTATTACAAAGCTGTAATCATCAAGACAATACAGTACTGGCACAAAAACAGACACATAGATCAATGGAACAGAATAGAGAGCCCAGAAATGGACCCTCCACTCTATGGTCAACTAATCTTTGACAAAGCAGGAAAGAATGTCCGGTGGAAAAAAGACAGTCTCTTCAACAAATGGTGTTGGGAAAATTGGGACAGCCACATGCAGAAGAATGAAACTGGACCATTTCCTTACACCACACACAAAAATAGACTCAAAATGGATAAAAGACCTCAATGTGAGACAGAAATCCATCAAAATCCTTGAGGAGAACACAGGCAGGAACCTCTTCAACCTCAGCCTCAGCAACTTCTTCCTAGAAACATCGCCAAAGGCAAGGGTAACAAGGGCAAAAATGAATTATTGGTACTTCATCAAGATCAAAAGCTTTTGCACAGCAAAGGAAACAGTCAACAAAACCAAAAGACAAGCGACAGAATGGAAGAAGATATTTGCAAATGACATGTCAGATAAAGGGCTAGTATCCAAAATCTATAAAGAACTTATCAAATTCAGGGGCACCTGGGTGGCTCAGTGGGTTAAGCTGCTGCCTTCGGCTCAGGTCATGATCTCAGGGTCCTGGGATCGAGCCCCGCATTGGGCTCTCTGCTCAGCGGGGAGCCTGCTTCCTCCTCTCTCTCTGCCTGCTTGTGATCTCTCTGTCAAATAAATAAATAAAATCTTTAAAAAAAAAAAAAAAAAAGAACTTATCAAATTCAACACCCAAAGAACAAACAATCCAATCAAGAAATGGGCAGAGGACATGAACAGACATTTCTCCCAAGAAGACATCCAGAGGGCCAACAGACACATGAAAAAGTGCTGAACATCACTCGGCATCAGGGAAATACAAATCAAAACCACAGTGAGATACCACCTCACACCAGTCAGAATGGCTAAAATTAACAAGTCAGGAAACAAGAGATGTTGGCAAGGATGTGGAGAAAGGGGAACCCTCCTACACTGTTGGTGAGAATGCAAGGTGGTATGGACCCTCTGGAAAACAGCATGGAGGTTCCTCAAAAAGTTGAAAATAGAACTAGCCTATAATCCAGGAATCACAATGGGTATTTACCCCCAAAATACAAAAACACTAATCCAAAGGGATGCATGCACCCTTTCCCTTGGCTCCCACTCCTCAGGAACTAACTTCTTTAGATTCCACATATAATTGAGATCATACAGCATTTGTCATTTTTTCCAGTTTTATTGAGACATCAACATATAAAATACATAAGTTTAAGGTGTATAAAGTGATGATTTGATACACATACAGACTATAAAATGAGTACTACAGTAGGATTAGTAACACATCCATCCCTTCACATGACTAATCTACATTCTCAACAAGGTTTAAGTATATAATATAGTATTGTTATTTGACACAAAAGCAAAGGCAACAAAAGCAAAAAAAACAAGTGTGGCTATATCAAATTAAAAAGCTTTGTCACAGCAAAGCACAGACCACCCATCAGTAATAACTCTCCCTGGGTTTTAGATTAAAAAGAAAAACCAGTAGGAAAATACAAGGTGAATCTGAAATATCTTGTTCCATCAGATATAAGGGAACTGGATAATTATTTTTCAATATCACCAAAATGGTGACATAGGAGAACCCAGCCTCTGTCTCCCCTCAAAGATCAACAGACTGCGATCCATGAACAAAAACAGCTCTGGAGAGCTCTGGAGTCTATTTCAGAAACTTTAGCAATGCAATAGAACAAAAAAACAGAGAATAAAAACACAGAAAGAGAAGAGGCAACACTGCTCAGCACCAAGGTTCTTCCCAGCTAGAAAGAGCTCCCTTTACCAGAAAAGGAAAAAAGGGATTAGTGATCAGCTTCCCTACCCTTTCAGAGCACTTCATCGTCTCACTTCAATTTCATCCCACCCAGACTGGCAGAGTTGAGATACACAGAGACAGCTAGGAACAAGGAAAAACAGCAGAGGCAACCAAAAGCAGCTACATGAGTCACAGGCCACATGTCATAGTTCAGTGACATGCTCTACAGACAAACCCCACAGATTCTGCCACTTCAGAAAGTAATGATCACAGCAGAGTCCCTGACAATTTCACCAGCTTTTGCCTCACAGGTATTCACATTTGCTCACATTAGCCCCCTCTCCGCACACACTCCCTGCCACCTTTCCAAAGCCCTTGAATCACACCAGCAGCCAACCAAGGTTCCTGTTCAAATACAAGATGCTAGCATAGACCCCAAAAGATTACCCTAAACATCATGTGCACATGAGTCTAGCTTCTCCAGCTATGCACTTGCATACTACCAACCTGATGCCCATCAGTAACTACCACTATGGTGCACACAGCCAGAAGGGGAGACCATGCAACCAGAGAATACACCAACAGCGAGAGCACCTGTAGCTGCCAGTGAGCCCAAAGCTGGCTCCAGCCCTTACTCCCTGCCCTGCCCCAACTACTACATGTGTCTGCAGCTGGCCTCCATCACTTAACAGCACTTACGATTGGTCCCCACAGCCAAGTATGTGCATACCAAAAGCTCCAGTCACCACCTCTGTCTGTCCTGTTCCCTAGCTGGGCCCCACCTGGTGGGGTGCTGGAGGCACCACTGAGGACTCCAAGAGCCCTCACAGCCTCTGTAGACCCTGCAGTGCTTGCCAAAAACAACTGTCAGTGCTGTAGACCCCAATGGTCTGAGCCAAAGGCCCATCATGCCCCACCCGATAGATAGTGCAACTACACATCCCAGCAGTTAGCACCCTGCACCACTAGAACTGGGGTTACAGCATGCTCCAATATGTGCCCACCCACAGATAACAGTCTTCCCTCATCGAAGTTAGGCCAAAAGAAGGACTGTTTCTTCAAATATTCAGGAAACCATACTAGGCTAAAGGAATAATGAAGAATCAGGGAAACATGCAGAGAAATACAGTAAACCTCTAGTAACCCCAAAGAATGAGAGATCCAGGAATTACCTGACAAAGAAACTCAAAATAATTGTTCTAAAGATGCTCGGAGAGCTATAAGAAAACAGAAAAAACAATTTAATGATCGTGAAAAACAATACAAGAAAAAATGAGAAGTTCAACAGATAGCATAAGGAAAAAAAAAATCAAATTCCCTGCTCAGTAGGGAGCCTGTCTCTCCTACTGTCCCTCACCCTGCTCATGCTCTCTCTAAGTAAAATCTTAAAAAAACAAAACAAAAACAGAAATTGTATAGCTGAAGAATATAATGATTGGAGAATTCAACAGAAAGCTTCAACAGCAGACTTAACCAAGAAGAATAATCAGTGATCTAGAAGACATATCAATTGAAATTATCCAGTTAGAGAGCAAAAAGAAAAAAAGAATGAAAAGAGAAGACAAAAGTCTACAAAAGACAAACAATCCACATATCATTAGGGTTCCAGAAGGATAAAAGATGGAGAAAGATTCCCCCTCTCTCTCTCTCTCTGCCTGCCTCTCTGCCTACTAGTGCTCTCTGTCTTGTCAAATAAATTTTTTAAAAATCTTTAAAAAGGTGGGGGGAGGGGGCACCTGGGTGGCTCAGTGGGTTAAGCCAATGCCTTCAGCTCAGGTCGTGATCCCAGGGTCCTGGGACCAAGTCCCACATCAGGCTCTCTGCTTCGGCAGGGAGCCTGCTTCCCCCTCTCTCTCTCTGCCTGCCTCTCTGTCTACTAGTGCTGTCTGCCAAATAAATTAAAAAAATCTTTAAAAAAAAAAAAAAGATGGAGAAAGGGACAGAAAGCTATTTAAAGAAATAACAGCTAAAAATAGTCCAAACCTGGGGAGAGACTTGGACAGTCAAATTCACGAGGGTAGAGATCACCACAAAATCTTAATCCAAAATGATCTTCTCCAAAGAAAAACAAAGCTGGAGGTAACACAATTCCAAATTTTATGATTTACTACAAAACTGAAATAATCAAAACAGTACAGTACTGGCACAAAAGACACATAGGTCAATGGGACAGAACAGAGAACCCAGAAATAAACTCACACCTGAATGGTCAATTACTTACATGAAAGGAAGGAATAACAAACAATGGGGATAAGACCATCTCTTCAACAAGTGGTACTGAGAAAACTGAACAACTACATGCAAAAGAATGAAACTAGACCACTTTCTTACACCATACACAAAAATAAACTCAAAATGTTAAAGACCTAATTGTGACACCTAAAACCATAAAATTCCCAGAAAAGGGCACCTGGATGGCTCAGTTGGCTAAGCAACTGCCTTCGGCTCAGGTCACGATCCTGCGGTCCCAGGATCAAGTCCCACATCGGGCTCCCTGCTCGGCAGGTAGTCTGCTTCTTCTGCTGACCTTTCTCCTCTCATGCTCTCTCTCTTTCTCTCTCACTATCTCAAGTAAATAAATAAAATCTTAAAAAAAAAAATTCCCAGAAAAAAAACATAGGCAACTCCTCTAACAAGGAAAACAAAAGCAAAAATAAATTACCGCAACTACATCAAAATGAAAAACTTTTACACAGTGAAAGAAACAATCAACAAAACAAAAAGGCAACTGACTCAACAGGGAAATATATCTGCAAATGATATATCCAATAAGGGGTGAATATCCAAAATATTTAGGGAATTTATACAATGCAACACTCCAAAAAAAACAAATAATCCTACTAAAAATGGGCAGAGGAACTGAACATTTTCTAAAGACATACAGATGGCCAAAGCACATGAAAAGATGCTCAAGATCATTAATCATCAGGGAAATGCAAATCAAAACCACAAGGAGTGATCAACTCACACTTGTCAGAATGGTTAAAATCAAAAAGACAAGAAATAAGTGTTGGCAAGAATATGAAGAAAAACCCTCATGCACCATTGGTGGGGATGCAAATTGGTGCAGCTACTGTGGAAAACAGTATGAAGATTCCTCAAAAAATTAAAAATAGAAATACAATCCAGTAATTCCACCACTGAATACTTACCTTAAAAAAAAAGAACACTAGTTCAAAAAGATACAGGTACCTCTTATGTTTATTGCAGCATTATTTAAAATAGCCAAGAAATGGAAGCAACCCAAGTGTCCATCAATAGATAAATGGATAAAGAAGATGTGGTGCTATATACAAGGGATATTACACAGACATAAAAAAGAATGAGATCTTGCCATTTGCGACGTGAATGGCCCTAGAGGGTATAATGCTAAGTGAAATAAGTCAGATAGAGAAAAACAAACACCATATGATTTCATTCACATGTGGAATTTAAGAAAGAAAAGAAAGAAAACAAGAGACAAAAAAACAGACTCTTAAATACAGAGAACAAACTGGTGGCTGCCAGAGGGGAGGTGGGTGGGAAGATGAGTGAAATAGATGAAGGGGATTAAAAGGTACAAACTTCAGGATGCCTAGATGGCTCAGTAAGTTAAGCAACCAACCCTTGATCCAGCTCAGGTTATGATCTGGGTTGTGGGTCAAGCCCCAAATCGGGCTCTGTGCTGAGTGTGGAGCTGCTTAAGATTTCCTCTCTCTCTTCCCCTCCCTCTGCCCTACCCCACCTCATGCTCTCTAAAAAATAAAAATAGGGGCGGCTGGGTGGCTCAGTCCGTGAAGTGGCTACCTTGGGCTCAGGTCATGATCCCAGCATCCTGGGATCAGGCCCTGCATCAGGCTCCCTGCTCAGCAGGGAGCCTGCATCTCCCTCTCCCTCTGCTCCTCCCCACTGCTTATGCTCTCTCTAATAAATAAATATTAAAAATAAATATAAAAATAAAAGGTACAAACTCCCAGTTACAAAGAAATAAGTCACAGAACATTTCATCCAACAAAAGCAGAATACACATTCTTCTCATGTGCAAATGTAACATTTTTCAGAATAGATCATGTTAGATCAAAAACCAAATCTTAGGGGCGCCTGGGTGGCTCAGAGGGTTAAGCCTCTGCCTTCAGCTCAGGTCATAATCTCAGGGTCCTGGATCGAGCCCCACATCGGGCTCTCTGCTCAGCAGGGAGCCTGCTTCCTCCTCTCTCTCTACCTGCCTGCTTGTGATCTCTCTCTCTCTCTGTCAAATAAATAAATAAACTCTTAAAAAAAAAAATCTTAGGAAATTTAAGACTGAAATCATACCAAGTATCTTCTTCAGCCACAATGGTATGAAACTAGAAATCAGTAATAGGAGAAAAGCTAGAAAATTCACAAATATGTGAAGATTAACACATTCCTGAGCAACTAATATGTCAAAGAAATCAAACAGGAAATAAAAAAAAAATTTAAACAAACAAAAACACAACATACCAAAACTTATGCAAGGCTACAAAAGTAATTCTAAAAGGTAAGTTTATAGTGATACAAGCTTACACGAAGAAAAAAGAAAGATCTCAAACAAATAACCTCACTTTACACCTTAAGGAACTAGAGAAAGAAACACAAAGCCCAAATTTAGTGCAAGGAATGAAATAACAAAGGTCAGAGTGAAAATAAATAAAACAGAAACCAGAAAAATGATAGAAAAGATCAACAAAACTAAGAGCTGGTGTTTTTTGAAAAGATAAAATCAACAAGGCTTTAGCGAGACTAAGAAAAAAAGACTACTCAAATTTTAAGTAAAATAAAAAATGAAAGAGACATTATATCTGGTACTACAGAAATACAGAGTATAATAAGAGATTACTATGAACATTATATGCCAATAAACTGGATAACCTAGAAAAATGAATATTCCTGAGGAACATAAAGCCTACGAACACTGAATCAGTAAGTAACAAAAAATGTGAACAGATCAATAACAAGTATGGATTTTTAATCAGAAATCCAAAACCTACCAACAAAGTCCAAAGCCAGATGATTTTATGGAGAATTCCACCAAATGTGTAAAAAAAAATTAACACCAATCCTTCTCAAACTCTTTCAAAAAATTCAAGAGGAGGGCGCCTAGGTGGCTCAGTGGGTTAAGCCGCTGCCTTCGCTCAGGTCATGATCTCAGGGTCCTGGGATCGAGTCCTGCATCGGGCTCTCTGCTCAGCAGGGAGCCTGCTTCCCTTCCTCTCTGTCTGCCTGCCTCTCTGCCTACTTATGATCTCTGTCTGTCAAATAAATAAATAAAATCTTTAAAAAAAAAAATTCAAGAGGAGAAAATACTCCCAAACTCACTTTATAAGGCTAACATTACCTTGATACCAATGCCAGATAAAGATACAATAAGAAAATTACAGGCCAATATTCCTGATGAATACAGATACAAAAATTCTCAACAGAATATTACCGAACTAAATTCAACAGCACGTTAAAATCATCTTACACCATGATCAGGTGGGATTCAGCCCTGGGATGCAACAAAAGTTCAATGTATGCAAATCATGAACCATCATATACCATATTAATAAAATGAAAGACAAAAAAATTACAGATCATCTCAATATAGAAAAAAACATTTGACAAAATACAACATCCTTTCATTATAAAAACTCTCAATAAATTGGTTACAGAAGAACTATACCTCAGCATGATATAGGCCATATATGGTAAGCCCACAGATAACATTCACAATAGTGCAAAGTTGAAACCTTTTCCTCTAAGACCAGGAACAAGAAAAGAAATCCCACTCACCATTCCTATTAAACATAGTCCTGGAAGTCCAAACTAAAGCAATCAGGCAAGAAAAAGAAATAAAAGTCATCCAAATCAAAGAAATAGTAAAATTGTCTCTGCAGATGATATGATTTTAAAAATCCTAGACTGCACCAAAAAAACTGTTAGAATTAATAAACCGATTCTGTATAGTGGCAAGTTACAAAATAAACATACAAAAATCAGTTGTATTTCTATATTAACAATGAAACAATTGAAAAAGTTATAAAGAAAACAATCCCATTCACAATAGCATCAAAAACAACAAAATGCTTTAGGAATAAATTCAACGAAGAAGGTGAATTTCTACACACCAAACACTGCAACTTTTACAAAAGAAACTGAAAAGAAAAAAATGGGAAGATACACCCGGTGTTCATCAATTGAAAGAATAAATATTGTTAAAATGTCCACATTACCCAACCATCTAAGGATTCAATGCAATCTCTATCAAAATTCCAATAGCATCTTTCACAGAAATAGAAAAAACAATCCTAAAATTTGTATGGAACCACAAAAGTACACTCCAAAGTAATGGCCGAAGCAATCTGGAGGAAAAGGACAAAGCCAACGGCATTATAGTTCCTGATTTTAAAGTACTCTACAAAGCTATAGTATTTAAAACAGTATAGTAATGGCATAAAAATAGACATAAAAACCAATGGAACATAACAGAGAGCCCAGAAATAAACCCCTGCATTTATCTGACCAGGGCGCCAAGAACACTCATGGAGAAAAGGACAGTGACTTTAACAAATGCTGTTCAGAAAACTAGATTACCACACGCAGAAAAATGAAATTGGACCCCGGATCTTACAGCACTCTTAAAAATTAACTCAAAATAGGTTAAAGACTTAAATGTAAGATCTGATACAGTAAAACTCCTGTAAGAAAACAGGGAGGAAACTCCCTGGCATTGGTCTTGGCAATGATTTTTTAGATACGACCTCAGGTGTAGAAGCAACAACAGTAAAAATCATTCAGTGGAACTTCGTTAAACTAAAAAGCTTCTGCACAACAAGAGAAACATTTTAAAAAATGACGATGGGGCACCTGGGTGGCTCAATTGGTCACACATCTGCCTTTGGCTCAGATCATGATCTTGGAATCCTGGGATGGAGCCCCACATCAGGATCCCTGCTCAGCAGGAAGTCTGCTTCTCCCTCACCCTCTGCCCCTCACCCCCCTCCAACTCCTGTTCTCTCTCTCTCTCTCAATAAAGAAAATCTTTTTTAAAAAATGAAGACAACCTATGGAATGGGAAAAAATATTTACAAACTATATTTGAGAAACTATATTACCCAAAATATATAAAAACTCCTACAACTCAGTAACAAAAAAACAATGAAATTAAAATTGGGCAGAGAAAGTACATGTATTTTTCCAAGAAAGACATAAAATGGCTGGCAGCTCTTTTTTCTTTCATTTACAAAAGGTAGGTTATGTTTATTTAGAACCATAAGCAGTCAACTGTTTCAGTGTGACTCAAGACCACAAAGATACCATTTCTACTTTAATCCATTCCAAGCCCTATGGTGGACCCAGACTGGCAGGAGTGATGCTTGGGGCCCATTCACATGAAAATATACTCAGCATCAGTCATCATCAGGGAAATGCAAACAAAAACCACAATGAAATATCAACTCACACCTTTTAGAATGGCTGTTGTGAAGACAACAAGAGATAACAAGTGTTGGCAAGGATGTGGAGAAAAGGGAATCCTTCTACACTATTGACAGAAAGACGAATTAGTACAGCACTATCGAAAACAGTACAGAGGTCCCTCAAAACACTAAAACTGCCAAATGATCCACTTCTAGGTATTCATCCGAAAGTAATGAAAATAGGGAATCAAAGACCTATAAGCACTCCCATGTTTATTGCAGCATTGCTCACAAAGGTCAAAATATCAAAACAACCTGTGTTCATTTATGATTAAAAAAGATAGGCGTGTTTATATGTATGTATGCAACAATGTAGAATGACCTTGAAGGGCAATGCTAAATGAGATAAGTCAGACAGAGGAAGACAAATATTATATGTTATTACTTATATATGAAATTCAAAAAAGCCGAACTCATGAAACAAAGAGTAGATTGGTGGTTACCAGGCATTAGGTGGTGGGGGGTTGGTGAGATGAGGTTTAAGGGCACAAACCTGAAACCAGTAGATAAATCAGTCCTGGAGGCCTAACCCACAGCATGGTGATTATAGACAATACTGCATTATAAACTTCAAAGAGGTAAGAGACTAGATCTTAATTGTTCTCACCAGAAAAAAAATTAAGTATCAAATAAATGTGATATATTTGTGATGTCAACTAGAAGTTTAGCTTCTAGGGGCACCTGGGTGCCTCAGTTTATTAAGCAACTGACTCTTCGTTTCAGCTCAAGTCATGATCTCAGGGTCCTGAGGTCAAGCCCTGCACCAGGCTCCACGCTCAGCAGAGTCTGCTCAAAATGCCACCTCCCCTGGAGGCCGTAAGCTATCTCTTTCTAAAATAAATAAAACCTTAAAAAAAAAAAAAAGGTGTTAGCAACACAACAGTGGTACTCTTATTAAAATATATAAATGTTCAAATGAATATGTTGTATTCCCAAATTTTCTTTTAAATAAGAAAGGAAGTCACATCACTTTACCCTTATACTTACCATTTCATTGCATGCCCTGATACTGAGAATTAGAAAAGCCACCAAGCAGCAGTAGTTTTAGTACCATGTGCCAGACCCTGTCTGAGCACTTTAAAATTTTAATTTTGTTGTCACAATAACCCAATAAGGTAGGAACTATTATCCTCATACTGCACATGAGGAAACTAAGGCAAACAAAAGTTAAGTAACTTGTCCAAAGTTAAAAAGCCAGTAAGTGGCAAAGCAAAATTTTGTACCAAGGCAATTTGTTCCCTCCCAAATCCATGCTATAACCATTACTATACTTTACTACCTATTAAACATCTATTTTGATGGGGGGGTATTAAAATTAAGTATATTCCCCATTCAAATATTTATTTAAGTATTAAAGTCTAAAGAAATTCTAATTCTCTACTTCATTTTCTGCCTACCTAAACAGCAATTTTTCTACATTCCCAACAAACTTTACATCTAAATGCATGTTTAGACTCCACAAATATGTCTCTTGAGTCTTTCTTTTATGTCTTTCTTTTTAAACACTTTCCCAGTCACCAGGACATTTGTGCAGTATTTCCTACAGTTGGGTTAGAGTTGCTAGAGGGAGCTCGCCCTCTAGTGGTCCCATGCTGATATGCAGTCAGATTAAGCATTTCACAGAAAGTGCTCCAATGCCTTTTTTCCTATTACAGGTTCTGTGGCAGAGCACACATAAGAAAAAAGAAAGTATTAAAAAGCAAGTAATCCACAATGGGTCTTAATGCATTATTGTATTTAATTGAGGGGATGACACTATCCTCAGACTGGTAAGGCAGAACGAGGTCACCATGGACAATTATTTAACTCCCGGCTCCAAAATAGGCAATTCAAACACAGCAGAGCTTTTTTTTTTTTTTTTTAAGATTTTTTTTTTTTTTAATTTGACAGAAAGAGACACAGCAAGAGAGGGAACACAAGCTGGTGGAGTGGGAGAGTGAGAAGCAGGCTCCCCACTGATCAAGGAGCTCCACATGGGGCTCGATCTCACATGAGATCATGACCTGAACCAAAGGCAGACACTTAATGACTGAGCCACCCAGGCATCCCTATAGCAGAGCTTTTTAAAAAACCTACTACCCCTGTACCTTATCTTTCAAAAGGGGGCTGAAAATGACTATTGCAAAATCTGAAATAAATGTCAAGCCATAAAATTTCTGTGAAAACAATCATAAGGCTACATATATCCTCCAGGCTTAAGGGACCTGGAAGTAAAGATAAAGCTCTTCATTTGCCCTTTCCTTCTCTAGAGAATATGTGATTGATGGGGAGCTCCTGAATAGGAGTCCCCTAGTCACAAACCATATGTATTCCCTTCATGTACAGTTAAGAGGCAATAACAGAAATGGATTTTTTAGAAGCTAGAAAATAAACATAGCCAAAGTGCAATGTAATCTTAGACGGTTATAATAATCAAAATGAGACAGTAAGCTACCAAACCTACCCACAGCTGTGCTTTACAGTATTGTTTTTCTTCTCTCAGGTCATAGGCAAAGTACCAAAGTAAAATTTTTCTTCATCACTGTTTTCCAATTCCTAATACTGGCGGACTCTGGAGCACACAAATGAGATTTTCTCCAACTATGACAAAGCGGTAAGGAATACTTATGTAGCAAGGAACAACCCTGAGAATAAATAAAAGAAGTAAAACACCCAATTTTCTGATTTCTAGTCCTTCTTCACTGAAATCACTGTTAATTCAACAAGTATTTAATGAGTATCGACTACATAAAAAGGTATACGGGAAGTATGGTAAAGCATATAAAAATGAAGACATGGTCATTGTATTCAAAGAGTTTACAAACCAGTAAGAATTTAAACAGCAACCCAAACAAAGCAAGGGAGATCATTTTTCAGACTGGGAGGATAGGTGACATTTCATGAAGTAGCATTTACATGAGCTTTATGAAATGCAAAGGATTTCAACAGACAGGAAGGTATTCTAGGCAGAGGGAATTTTAGCAAGTGTTCAGTGCTCATGGTGCTAATGGCATCTGAAGAATGACCAGTCCCCTAGTTCCAGGAGCATACTGGGGGTGGAAGGGAAAACAGAGTTGAGGATGAAATGGTACTATGGACTTTATTCCATACACAAAGGAAAATCATTAAAGACAATGAGCTGGGGAAGAAAGGGCATCAGCAAGGCTCAGGGAGGAAGATGATTCTGGTGGTAACAGGTAAGCTGAACTGGAGCTGGAGGAAAAGAAAGCTAGAGGCAAGCCAACAGCCTAGAAGGTCATCAGAATGGAGGAAGTGGAGTAATAAAAGTTCACACAACTGTGAAGGTAGATACAAATGTATAACTGAAGGGATTGAGCTAAAACAAAACAAAACAAAACAAAACAGAACTGATTGTCCACATTTTTCCCCAAATAAAAACTCGAGGTTTAGGATACACTTCTATCAATGACAGTGCCTCACCATCTCAGTAATGATAAGAAAGGCCATGGTTAGGAGAGCCATCCAGGCCCTACTCTAGGAAAGCAAATGGAGGAGCTGCAGCAGAACCTCTGGAGGGAGAAGCATGTTACTTTATTAAAAAAAAAAAAAAAAAGGCAAACACATATGTCATTTTGATTCACCTTCTGTGAAAATCACTGAATGAGAACTCCAAGATCCTCCTGACTTCCAAAGTCTATGGCCTTGACTTTGGTTCCATCTCATACACTGATTCCCCTCATTTATGCTGCTTATGGTTCTGGGATGTGAGAGGTGGCCTACACCATGAAGATAATCTGAAGCAAAGGAAATGAACTATTCCAGCAAATAATTCATATGATCTCTACAAGGAGTGCTCTGTGGGTTTTGAACCATGAGGGCAGAAGTCTAACCTGAATTTAAAAAGGCAGAACTTAACCTGAATCTACCTCTTGAAAAAGAGTAATAGATATAAAATATCTGTTTATTGTCTACTGGTCCATTTATACAGGGTCAGTTAAACTAAAAAGGCACTGAAATAGACAAATTAAAAGATAAAGGAGACACTACCTTTTTCCACACTTTTAATTACCATTATTGCACCAATACAGCATATGCTTTATATACATATATTTTAAATTTCATTTTTCAATTTTTCAGCGATTCAAATACATAATATATTATCATCTTGAGAATACAAAGAACACAACATGGAGCAAGATTGAGAAAATAGGTTCCCAGTAGTTAGTCACTAGTGATTCTACAGAACTTCCCATTTAGTGTTTTCTATTGGAATTTTAAAATGTCCTGCCATGGCTCTGTAAGAATAGAGCTGCCTGGAACAGGAGGCAATGAAAAAAAATGGACCCAAAGCTAAAAAGAGTCAGGAAGGAAATGCAGGAGAGAGAATGTATTTTGAAACTAAATATAAGACTCCCTTCAGCCAGAGTGTACACATCCAAAGAAATGCTAAGGGAAGAAAGGACATCCTCCCATTTCATCCTCAAAACTGCCGATTAACAAAATAGATAGTGCCCATTCATCCAAGAAAGGGAACTCTCTTCACAGCATCGTAAAAGGAATGGTGGGGTAGAGGGAAGGGAAAGTGGAGGAAGAGTAACTTGCTTTTGAGATACCCCAGGTGACGGTTTATCAAGGCCATCACTCGGGCAAACCTATCACAGCCTGCACCATGGACTCTCTGACTTCCTTCTAGATGACGATGTAGGTAATAGCAGCTTTCTACGGAAAAGCTAGATAGACTGAAAAATAAATGTTTATGGGAAGGAACCAGATACCCAGGCAGCAAGGCAATATGGGTCCTGAAAGAGAGCTACGTGCTTTCAACCCCTCTGCTCTACATATCCGGTTAAAATCTCTAAACCCTTCAACTTCAGGTCAAATAATGGGGCAAATACAAAGTAATGCCACACTTCAAATGCAGCAACTAGATGGAGCTGCAAGAAAAGTAAACGCTTCTCTACAACGTAACTTGGGAAACATGGCCCCTTGAACCTCCTTCATCCAAGAGACACCCACTGATCAAAGATGTTGCACTATTCAGCAAACAAAGAACAGTGAAAGTGCCACCAGCAAGACCCTCTGAGCATAGGAAGAAACATGTAAACACATGAGAGGGTGATGGAGCTGCACCTGGCACTGGGTGTTCACTGAACAGGATAAGCCTGAAGGAACATATATAACACTAACCCAGGAAACACATCTTTCTTCACACCTATCCCTATCAAAACTCAATTTGTAAACACTGAGGTCAGTCAGTCCATTGTTAGGGTCTTAGGTTAATGGAAAAGGAAATTTCAAGGTTTCTGTCTCCCCTGAAATTGCTAAATAGGGCACACAGGGTCATGAGATGATTTGGAAAGAAGGAAGAATTGAAAAGATGGGAGAAAAATTTTACAGATGGCAGATTTTGCACCCCCCCCCCGCAAAGAGATCTGGCCTTCTGAGCCCTGCATAGTCAGCCACAAGTATGGTGAGACCCATTATTCCCCTGCCTTAATAGTGAACAGGAGATAAGGGATACTTTCTTGGCTGTACAGCAAGTATCAACATAGGGGAGTGACATAAACCAGCTTGAATGCAATGGAGAAGCTATGAAAAAGATTGTCCAGTAATTTTGATTCTGGGGACAGTAGGAGTTCCTAGCTTCCCTCATAGATTGGTGCCCTCAAGTTCATTTTTTTTCTTCAAGTCTGTCCTTAATGTCCTGCCAGTGCTATTCAGAACTGGACCCAGTTGGATGGCTGTGGTGCCTGGTTTGGAACAGAGCTGTAAGACAGGAGAAGAGAGAGAAAGTCAAAGGAATTAGGATAGCTACTCCATTCTTCATGTAATAGCTTCCAAGAAATTGCTGCCCAGATTTTCTGAAACTATACCTCGCAGAAATTCTACTTATCAAGTCTTGAGATATCCCACTCAAACATCATCCTACAACTCTCTTGCCCCACCAATCCCCACACTCCCCTACTACTTTACCTAGAATTCCTGCCGAAGACTCTATGACCTGCAAATGCCCTGCTTTCCCAGATCAAGACTTCATTTAACTGTAACATTTCCTCTGACTGAGAGTATGGTGGTTTCATGAGGTTCATACCTGGATGCAGTGCTAAAGTCTCCCCACAGGTCACTGCTTGCAGAAACTGGAGCTGATGCTGGTGTCGTGACAGGAGCAGGAGAATCCAAATCTAAAAGGATGTCTGAATACACAGTAAAGAGAAGAGAAAGAAAAGGGAAAACATAATAAAAATCTTAGTAATAAAAACTTATGCTCACACAAATCTACACACAAATGTTCACTGCAGCTTAATCTGTAATAGTCAAAAACGGAAGACGACCCAGATGTCTTTCCATGGGCGAAGGTTAAACATACTGTAGTACTTCCATACCATGAACTACTATCCAACAACAGAGAAACTACTGACAGACACAACTTGGATGAATCTCAAGGGAAGTATGCGGAGTGGAAAAAGCCAATCCCCCAAAGTTATGTCCTCTATGACTCCACTTAATAACATTCACAGAAGTGACAAAATTATAGAGAGAGAAAAGAAATTAGTGATTGCCTAGGGTTAGTGAGGGGGTGTGAGGCAGGACACAGGAGGTAGGTGCGGTTATAAACGGATGACATGAGGGATCCTTGTACTGCTGGAGCTGTTCTGTATCCTGACCATGGTGATGGATCCAGGAACCTACCCACAATAAAAGTGCATAGAACTAAAAACACACATATACACACAAATGAGAATATGTAAATCTGATGAAATCTAAATAAGATCAGTAGATGGTATCGATGTCAACTTCCTGGTGGTATCTGACTTTGGTTTTGCAAAATGTTACCATTTAGGGGAACTGAGTAAAGGGTACACAGGATTTCTTTGTGTTATTTTTTATAACTGCATGGGAACCTATGATTATCTTAAAATAAATAACTTAATTCAAAAAACTTTAAAGTAAACCTTAGACATTACACCCAGTGCCTTCTGGAGACACTTAAGAAAAGATGTAGGTTATAACCATTTTTATGTCAAAATTTCAAAAGAAGTTTACTCTTAGCAATCAATGATATGAATGCTCTACATCCTGTAATACAGTAAGTTAAAACTACAGATTCTAATACCTGCTTCTCTAATCTTTGGAAAATTCCTTCCCAAGTTCTAATGTTCCTATTCTTTTTTTTGGAGAAGAGTTGACATTTACTTATTTATTTATTTTTAAAGATTTTATTTATTTATTTGATAGAGAGAGATCACAAGTAGGCAGAGAGGTAGGCAGAGAGAGAGGGGGAAGCAGGGCCCCCCGCTGAGCAGAGAGCCTGATGTAGTAGGGCTCGATCCCAGGACCCTGAGATCATGACCTGAGCTGAAGGCAGAGGCTTAACCCACTGAGCTACCCAGGCGCCCCTAATGTTCCCATTCTTGAAATGGAAAAACTCCATCTATTCTTTTTCCCCTCAGATAATACGGAAGAGTGAAAATGTATTCATAAACCCAGATGCTGTCTAATTTTCTCCCAAATGCCTTTGGGAAGAAACAAAAGATAAAAAAAAAATAACATTTACTGCATGGCTGCAATGTTCAAAGGACTATGCTAGGTGGTGTCACATCATTTCTCCTTTATAATCCTGGGGTAATTCTAAGTCTCCATTTTGCAGTTAAGGATATTGAGATGGGATGCCTGGGTAGCTCAGTCAGTTAAGCATCTAGCTTCAGCTCATGTCATGATCCCGGGGTGCTGGGATCGAGCCCTACGTTGGGCTCCCTGCTCAACAGAGAGTCTGCTTCTTCCTCTCACTCTGCCCCTTCCCCCCGTGTACACTTTCTCTCTCAAATAAAATCTTTTTTTTTTAAGATTATATTTATTTATTTGGCACAGAGAGAGAAGAGAGCACACAAGCACCAAGTAGGGGGAGCGGGAGGCAAAGGGAGAGGGAGACACAGGCTCCCCGCTGAGCAGGGAGCCAGATGCAGGGCTCGATCCCAGTACCCTGGGATCATGACCCAAGCTGAAGGCAGATGCTTAACCAACTGAGCCACCCAAGCACCCCTCAAATAAAATCTTTAAAAAGCAAAAAAGGATATTGAGACTCAAAAATGTAAATGTTACTAAATACATTCAGATATAAAATAGCAGAGCTATAACCAAAATCTTACT
Source organism: Lutra lutra (assembly GCF_902655055.1). Lineage (NCBI taxonomy): Eukaryota > Metazoa > Chordata > Mammalia > Carnivora > Mustelidae > Lutra > Lutra lutra. Next base: position 43,446,902 of record NC_062285.1, read on the forward strand.
CCATCTGACTCTCAGCCCTAGCTAGAGTCTCACCAAGGTATAATGAAGAAAATAGTTATTAAATCTACTCATTTTCCAACAAAGAACCTGCCAAATATCATGACTCTCGGTTCACTGTAAAAGCTTTAATTCCTTATTAGAGGCTGCCAGAATCACTGTGTCAGTACCAAGTGCCATTTAACAGTAAAAACATCAAGATACTCCTTGACAAACAGATGCTACCCAATCAAAACCTAAGATATGATGATTTCTCAAAGTTATGAAGAGATTTACCTGCATCACTATCTCCATGGTTAGATTTTGGAATGGGTGGTGGAGTGACATGATTGCTGATGGCAACGGAAGACGGTGGGGGAATAGTGACTTTGCCTCCAGGTGGGGGTGGGAGCAAGCTTAGGCCCCCAGCCCCTGTAGTCTTGGGCTTAGAAGCACCCCCTTTCTTAGTTGTAATGTTCTACATAGAGAAAACAGAGAAGAGAAAGAAAAAGTCACAAGCTTATTACAGAAATACAGGGAGTGGGGGAAAGAAAGCATACTCACCCCAATACTCAATTTGATAGTCTGTCCTTCCTTGAAGCCCAGATCCAACTTGGGACGATTATCCATGTCCTGAGATTCTTTGGAAATCTCAGATTCCTGCTTTACCCACCTAAAAGAGTAAATTATGTTAATCTGAGATTACCTGAGAGTCCGGCACACAAACCTGAGTGTAACTAACTTATGGGAAACAGGATTCCAGAAAGCAGAGTGAGGGAATATGAAGAATGAAGAAGGAAAGGAAGAAAAGCCATGAAAGAGGGCAACAGCATTCAGTGGCACTGAGGAGCCACACAGAATACATATTTAACTTGTCCCTCCAAGGACAGCATTTAGCTGCCAATTCCCATCCTCCATGGCTGAGCGCTGCCCCTGAGGGAGTGTTAATTCCTCAGTCCTTCCAGGCTGCATTCCTGTGCCAAGTGAGTGGACTTCCACAGTTTCAAGAGTTCTGAGGCAGAAAAGCAGAGTTGTGCCTATGCCTGCCCTTGAAGTAGGGAGTAGACCGTGTGCATGATGCTACCCACCACAGCTGTGCCAAAACCAGGCAGGTGGAAGAAATGTTGAAACAGACATAGAACATGTCAGCTACACAAAGTAACAAAACTGCCCCACAACTCCCCACTACCTCCCATACAGTCCTGCTATTATTATATGCCTCCCTCAGCCACTTAAAAGCACAAGTCCCCAGAGACATAACAAAAGCATATCAAAATACTGTACAAGGGACCAAAAACATGTTCCAGGTTTTAAGGAAAGGATAGAGCAAATACAAAGATAATGTAAGCAAATGGAAAGATTCAAATTCATAATGCACTAGTTTACCAAATACAGAAACCAGAAGGTAAAAGAGTGTCCATTCAACTGAAAAGGAGCACATCCAAAACCTTTTAACCAGGTAACTAAAGGTCAAATTTCACTCACTTGAAGTGATCTTGTAAGGAGACATTAAAGTCAAAGGCATCACCCCGATCTGTGAAGCCAATGCCAATGAAAGCACTACGCCCTGTGAAAAAGACAGGAATATTCTCAATAGGAAGTACCCCTTGGGGAAAATTCTACCCAGTGAAAAGTCCAGAACTTGAAACATTTTCTCACAGCCCAGGGGTCCACAATCTACATATAGCCCAAAGGCCAAATGCTACCATCACTTGTCTTTATAAGTAACATTTTACTTGAACACAGCTACACCAATTTGTTTACACATTATACGGCTGCTTTCACACTACATCAGCAGAATTAAGTAGCTACAGTTGAGAACAAAATCTAAAATATTTACTAACTGCATCCTAACAAAAAGTTAGGACAACCTCTGATAGAGACTATAGAGAAAAGATAAAGAATGACTGCCCTAACATAGATGATTTAAGACAGTCCCACCAAAACCCACCACAAACAATGAGTGAATGGGCAATATGTGTTAATTCTTTGGTTAGTTAGACACTTTGATTTATTTACGTCTACCTATTAATCACCGTGTCTTGAACTTGTGTTCATATCTATTACTAATAACATGTTAATCCTTGTCCTTGCTTTTAGCAACTACAGTTAACTATGGAGAAAGGAGAGGAAAAATTTAGTAAACTAAAGAAAGATAAATGCAATCAGGACACACTTTCATTGAAGTGCATTTACCTATTTTCCTACTATCATCCCATTCAAAATCCCAGATTCCTTACCAGTACCATCCTGGATCCGGATTACAAAGTAGCGGCTGGAATCTGTCACTGTCTCCACAGCAATACCAGGATATTGTTCTACTGGTGCCTGAGCAAAGAGCTCCCCTGACAGGTAAGAAAAAGACTTCTTTGGGCAAAGGAAGCAAAAATCTAAAACTCCAGTTAGCAAATATTTCCATTCCAGTCCCCAACTTAAATGTACTTATAAATGCACCAAACTAATACTCTTAATACGTCAGAGAGTCACCAGCACAGATTACCTGAAACTTTATCCTCAAGTTTGATGTAAGCAATCTTCCCTTTTGAAGTGATTCGGAGGCGACCAGTCCAATCAGGCTGGTCTAATTTCCAGTCAGATGCCCTAGAATCGGAAAATAGGAAGTCTCAGGTCCATGTCTTTAATTACTAAAAACCTACACAAATCATTTGTCACAGTTCTATTTTGCTGTCCTGGGCTTATTCTTTCTAACTATTAAATAATCAATAAGAATAACTTATGACCCCTCTACATAGATGTCTCATTAGTACATATAGCCCACAGCAAACAAGCCCTTACTATGTAAGGATTATCCAATAAGCATCAATAAAAACATGTAAAGTACAAATACAAGCAATTTTTTAAAATTCTCATAATAATACCATTTTCCTACTGCATATAATAATTTATATAACAGTATTTTACCGATCAGGTAACAACAAAGTCTACTAAATAAATCATATTGGTAATAGAACCCTTCCCAAATCCCTAAATGTATCATCATCTTTCACTGAATTCAACCAATATTTACAGAGTGTGTATTAAGTCACAGGCACTATTCTGAGCGCTTGGGATACAACAGTGAATGAACAAAACAAAGACTTCTACCCTCATGAGATTTACAATATAATAGAAAACAAGTAATAAAAGAAAACATAAATAAGCAATATAAATAGTATCTCAGAAGGTAAGTACTACAGTAAAAAAGAAAATGCAGAGGCAGAAAAGGGAAACTGGAAGGGTAGTGGGAGAATAAACAGGTTGTAACATTCAAGAAGGTGGTTGGGGAGACCTTATTAACAAAGTGAAAAGTGAGCAAAAATGTGAAGGAAGCAAGAAAGTTACCCATGCAGATAAAGGAGGAAGGGGGCAATTTCTGGACTAGAACAATTAGTCAACAGGTGCTAAGATGGGAGTGTGTCCGGAATGTCTGCCCTCAAAAAAAAAAGGAAGCTGCTACAGTGAGAATAAAATAAATTAAGAGATGAAGTGGGAGAGGTAACAGAGGGTCAAATTTTATAGGCCTTGTAAGAACTTTGGCTTTCACTCTGAGTGAAGAAGCCATTACAGGTTTTAAGCAGAGGTGAAACATGATCAGGATCTTCCTTTTATTTTATTTAAGAGAGTAGCTGTTTTTTTTAAAGACTTATTTGAGAGAGAGGTGAAGGGAGGAAGAAAAATCTCAAGCAGAACTTCCCGCTGAATGTGGAGCCAGACACAGGGCGCAATCTCATGACCCTGAGATGATCACAACCTGAGCCAAAATCAAGAGTTAGATGCTTAACCTACTGAGCCACCCAGGCACCCCAATCTTCCTTTTATTTTAAAAGGATTACTTTGTCTGTTGTGTGTAGAAGCTATGTAAGTGACGAAGCATGAGGATTAGTTAAGAGATGACTGCAGTAATCTAGGAGTCATAATGGTGACTAGGAAGAAGAGGCAGCGGAAGTGGCTACATTTTGGATATATTTAAAGCCAAGAAGAAGGATTTTCTAATGGATTTAATGTGAGGTAGAAGGAAAGAGAAAAGTCAAGGATGACTCTCAAGATTTTAGCCTGAGCAACAGAGCTGCCAATAACAGAGATAGACTATAGGTAGAGCAACGTCTGGGAAGGAAGATTAGGAGTTCAGTTTTGAATATGTAGAGTTTAAGGTAGCAAACAGATTTTCAAGCGAAGATACAGAGAAGGCATTTGAATACGAGTCTGGAGTTTAGGAAAGACAGGTGGGCTAAACATACCGATGTCCATGGAAACATTACAAATACTGAATACTTACAATCTGTATGATGATAAATAAATTTGAATGAAATCTAAGACATTTAAATATGACCAATTTTACAAAGCAGTGCCTTGTGATTTTGTCAGAGTGTGGAAAAGAGAGAGCAAAGTAAAAGTTATTAATAACTTATCCTGGGGCAGCTGGCTGGCTCAGTCAGTAGAGCACGTGACTCTCGATCTTGAGGCTGTGAGTTCAAGGCCCACGTTGGTGCAGAGATTACTTAAAAATATTATCTTAAAAACAAAACAAACAAGCTCATCCCTTAGGAACCCAAAGACAAACACTCACAAGATAGAAAGGTAACAATAAGTATATCTAAACAATAATAAGTTTAACAAGATGGCAAGCAAAAGATGGAAAAGAGAAAGCACAGGTTTTGAACAGAATTTATAAGACAAATCTTTGTCATGTCCACCTCTCTTGATGCCCTGCCTCAAAGACGCTCAAGTACTTGAATCTGATCCAGAATACAATGCTCTAAAGGTCCCTGTATTTTAATTTTTTTTAATATGGTCATTACTTCTTCTATTATGCCTCTATGAGCTAAACACAGTATACTGAATATATCAGAACAAGCCTACCAGATGTGTTTCCTGGGACAAGTTCCTTGTCTTATTTATCTTGCATGTCTAGTGGTCAATATTTAACAAATTCTCAATAAGTGAATGGATATCCCCAGCAGCAGTCTCCTTCAGCCTTAGTTTCTTTCCCACTCCCAAGACCTAGCCTGAGGAACTCTTGGTTTCACTGGTCTTCTGAACTGACTTCAAAAATTTTCATTCGCCTCAGTAATAAATTCTTACAGCAATCATACCGAACAGGCATGAAAAGCCTATTATCTCTGTCTCTCTAGGTGAAGAACAGTAACACAGTAAGTATATAATGCCTAACTTCAAAGTCCAGCGTTCTTCTCATTACCTTAAAACAGACTATTGAGCTTACTATTGATTTAGCTGAGGAGGAGGGTAGTGATGAATATAAAAGTTTTTATAGGTTGGGATACTAGTTCTTCATCATTTATAACTTTCTCATAGACCTAAACTATCAGTGAAAGCCTGAGAAGCAACAGCTCACGCTAGGTGATCTTAGCCACTCAAACCAAGTGACTCCTGCTTCCTAAAAAGCCCAGTTTTTCCTTTAATAGCAGCCTAAAGAAGTCATGCTTATAATGGAAAATGTGTTCTGTAAACAAGATTAGGCAGAGAAAAAGACATAAAAGTAATGTTTATCAAGCATCTATTACATGCCAGGCATTATGCTCACTCTTAAGAAAATTAAGTGAGAGGATACTGCAAGGTATAAGTAGTATATCCATTTTTACAAATGAGGAAACCACAGTTCAAAAGAGTTAAGTGTCGGGCACCTGGGTTGGCTCAGTTAAGCGTCTGCCTTTGGCTCAGGTCATGATCCCAGAATTCTAGGATCAAGCCCCACGTCAGGCTCCCTGCTCAGTGGGGAGTCTTCCTCTGCCTCTCCCTCTGCTGCTCCCCATGCTTGTGCATTCTTTTTTTTTTTTAAAGATTTTATTTATTTATTCAACAGAAAGAGAGACAGCTACAGAGGGAACACAAGCCAGAGGAGAGGAAGAGGGAGAGGGAGAAGCAGGCCTCCCACTGAGCAGGGAGCCCGATGTATTGCAATGCGGGGCTCAATTCTAGGACCCTGGGATCATGACCTGAGCGGAAGGCAGATACTCAACGACTGAGCCAACCAGGCACTCCTTGTGTGCTCTCTTGTTCTCTCTCTCTCTCTCTCTAAAACAAATAAAATAAAATAAAATTTAAAAAAGAGAGTTAAGTGTCTTACCAAAAGCAAATAAATGGGAATCTCGATGCAAACTTAGTGCAGCTCTCTTCATTCATTATAGTAAGAGTGGATAATGATAAAATACCTTTTGGAGGATTACAAATGTCAATAATAAGCTGGAAAACATAGATAACAAGAAAAAGAGGAAAATTAAGAAACTGTTTTGATGCCTCACTGCTGTTAACGGACATAAGGATAAAAGGCTCTGGATAAAGTAGGAAGTGAAGGTAGAGAATGCAGATAGGTGAGAGAAGGTCTTTAAAAAATCTTAAAGCAGAAGAAAAAGAAGAGAACCCCACTTTATAGTATATCCTATCCTCCAGGAAGTCTTAACTATTAAGTTGGGCTATTCCACTTTATTTAGCAGTTCAATCAATGCTAACTTATGTGATTAAGTATAACCTACTAATTTCTTCCACATTTAGAGTGCTCACTATGTGCCAGACACTATAGTAGAGCCTGGTGCTATAAAATTAGAAAAGATACAAGTTGTTCATAGCTAGTCTGGGAAAACAGATCGAGCAATCAATTACAATACAGAAGGAAGAGCACTCACTATGACAGAGATAAGCATAGGTGTTGTGGAAGCATGCAGAAAACATACTAAAGCCACAATGAAAAAGTAAAGGGGAGCTTCCCAAGGAAGAGATCTCAGCTGAGTCACACATATTACTACCTGTAACTACCATCAGAAAGCATGTAGATTCCTATCATGGTCAATTTGGAGTCTGACTGAAAGACTGGAATTAGGACTACCTCTTTACCAAAAGGTACAACACACAGGGTCTAGTGCACAGGTCAGCAAGCACAAAGATACTGAGTGATGATGAACTGATGATGAATGCCTCTCCGGTAAAGAGGCAAAATAAAGGACACAGGAGGAGCACAACAGTCCAAGTAATAATAAATGCCAAGAGGAAAATCATGATGGTGATGTGGATCAGAGAACAATAAGAACAGTATCCTATATATTTACATGCTGCTTTACTGTTTCCTAAATTCTTTCACATTATATTATTTCATTTAACCCTCCAAAAACTTCTGTGAGGTACATAACCAGAGCAGATTTTATTATCATTAACTTTTTTTCCCTATTTCACAGATGAGAAAACTAAAGCTTGGAAAAGCTAAGAGATTTGTCTCAAATCATACAGCTGTTAAGTTGTCAGAGGTCATACTCATATTTCTTAGCATGTAATCCAGTTAACATGTTAACTCTTTCCACTACATGACCTCATGACTTCCTACAGCATCCTCAGAACCTCACTGTTATCGGATTACAAGGTGGTTAGTTAGCACTATAGAGAAAATGCTCCATTAACTCTGGAGAGAAAAAGCTATGGCAGAGGTTAAGGGGGGGGGGGGGGGGGAGTGTAGGAAAATAGAAAATACTATGTAATCATCAAGAAAACGAACTGAAAAGAAACAGAATGGACAACCAATGGAAAACCTATAATCCTAACCTTTGCCCACTAGCCACAGAACTGAAAGGAAACCAAATAATGGATGGTATTTGGTAGCAAGACTGACAACAGCACAGAAGATAAACTGTATCACCTACAGAATGGCCAACAATGACTATCCACAAAAGCGTACGGGGTACTGGTAATGGGTATGAGGGAGGACGGGAGGGGGGTTTCGACAAGGGTGACACACTGAAGGACGCAGGAAAGAACGAAAGGTGACTGGCAATGGAGCAGGGACGATTGGATGTGGACGATGGGGAGCAGATGGGTAACCCAGAGGGGTCCAAGGGAGGAGGGGTGTGAGGATGCAGACGGTAATTTTTCTAAAATCGGAGGAAACCAGAATGGCATTCCACAGTGGGGAAAGAACTGGAGGGCCGGGCCCTAACAACCCAGGTGGGCAGGCTAACAAGGTGACAACCCAGAGGTGGCAGTGGCAAGGGACGTGCAGCGTGCTACCTGAGGAGGAAACTGTCATCCCCGACCCGGTATGCGTGTGCTGCAGTGCCTCGGGGTTAGTACCTGTAACCGCGGTTGGAGGCCCGGGGAGGAATCCGGTAGACGCTAACATCGGGCTTCACACACAGAACAGACTCGTACTCCAACTCGGCCGCCATCTTGGCTCTGCACTCCGCGCCACCGGAGGCGGGGCGTATGGAATGGGGGCGGACTGTTGGGGGCGGGGGAGGTGGGCTGTGCGCAACTTCCGCTTATGCTACTTCCGCGCGATTTTAATTGGGTTCCTGAGATTAACCTCCGGAGGTACCGGCTGGGGAAGCCATATTGAAACCTGGAAACCGTAAAGCTGTGCAGTTCGCCATCTTGGGTAATGGCAAAACGGCCTTTCCAGTGCGTGACCCACGTTATGGAAATCTCGATTCCCAAAGGTGATTAGGGAAAGCGCCATCTTGGTGCTGGCAGGTTCCTGCAGTGCTTGAGGAGGAAGAGGACCATCTTGAAAACTGGGAGAATTTTTTTCTGACAAGAACCACTTTTTTTTTTTAAGATTTTATTTATTTATTTGACAGATCACAAGTAGGCAGAGAGGCAGGCAGAGAGAGAGTGAGGAGGAAGCAGGCTCCCCACTGAGCAGAGAGCCCCACACGGGGCTCGATCCCACGACCCTGGGATCATGACCTGAGCGGAAGGCAGAGGCCTTAACCCACTGAGCCACCCAGGTGCCCCTGACAAGAACCACCTTTTAACCAGTTTCCCAGCAGAAAAAGGGTAATTACCTGTTGGTAATCCCAAACCGGGTACCTACAATAAATACATGACTCAGTCATAGTCATGGTGGATTTTAATCCTCAGGCATGTAAATGTTAAAAATGCCCAGCCTGATTAGTTGCCTAACAGCACCGTTTAATCTCGGATTTCACAGAACAACACCTGTTGAAATAGTTTGCCACACTTTCAGTGTACATTCTGGTTATCTTTTTGGAAAATAACCTCAAACTCTTAAATGGGACCAACTCAATTACTGATAAATTAGTGAAAACTAATAAGCTATTACTTAATGCCCACTATTTGCTCCAAATCCTATTGTAATGATAAATCCTATTGAACTCTTTCCATAAATATGTTCTTTGTACACTTCACATGTAAACTTGCCACAACACTATCACTTTGAACCGAGTTAATTAGCAGGGATAGCAGGTGTCAAAACCAAGTTAAGAACTGAAGTCTGTCTAAAATAGCAGTGGTCTTTGCCACTTCATTATACTGACTGGTTGAAAACCTGTCATTAATAATAGCCTACCTGACAAAGTGATGATCTTAAAATTCAAAAAGACTTACTTATTTTTTAAAGATTGTATTATCCATTGAGTGAGAGAGAGCATGAGAGGGGAGACGGTCAGAGGGAGAAGCAGACTCTCGTGGAGCCAGGAGCCCAATGTGGGACTCCATCCTAGAACCGGGATCATGACCCAAGCTGAAGACAGTCGCTTAACCGACTGAGCCACCCAGGCACCCTCAAAAGGACTTATGATATATATCCCTGGCAAGGATGTGGGAAACCAGCTACTCTCATACACTAGTACCATGAATGTACGTTGATAGAACATTTTGAAGGGAAATTTAGCAGAGTTGATCAAAATATCATATATAACTTTAAATTTAGTAAAACCACTAATAGGTATGAGACTTTTTTTTTTTTAGATTTTATTTATTTATTTTGAGAGAGAAAGAAGGAGAGAGAGCGCAGGCAAGCATGGAAGAGGAGGGACAGAGGAAGAAGGAAAGAGAATCTCAAGCAAATTTCACCCTGAGAAGGGAGCCAGACACCTGGCTCCAGCTCACCATCTGAGATCCTGACCTGAGCAGAAATCAAGAGTCAAACTCTAAACCAACTAAACCACCTAGGTGCCCCTGAGATATTCTTATATGCACAGTAAAGTAAGTACAGTATTTATTACAGCATTGTTTGTAATAGTGAGTAATGCAAAACAACATGAACACCTATCAGTAGAAAATATATATTAATATATATATAACATGGGATGCCTGGGTGGCTCAGTGGGTTAAGTGTCTGCCTTTAGCTCAGGTCGTGATCCCATTGTCCTGGGATCCAGTGGCATGGGGCGCCCCACTTAGGGGGAAGCTTGCTTCTCCCTCTCCCTCTCCTACTGTTCCTGCTACTGTCCCTGCTTGTGGTTTGTTCCCTCTCTCTCTGTCTCTCTCTCTGTCAAATAAATAAATAAATAAAATCTTTAAAATAGATAATATTTATAATACATATTATGTTATACATAATATAATAATATATAATATAATACATATATAATATATAACACATTATTTATATAATACTTATTATATATCTATTATTTATGTAATTTATTTTTATATCTAATTTATTATATATTATTTACATAAAATCTAAAATATATAATAAAATTATATATAAATATATATTTATAGTATGTATTCTATATATTATATGTAATTTATATTTAAATTTACATATGATATAGTAATATGTATCATATTATTTATATTGATATATTATATATTATCTATAATATAAATGTTATATAAGATTTATATATTTTATATAAATATATATAAATATATGTTGGTACCTAAATATATATTTATATATTATATATTTACATATAAAATATAAAAAATAAAATATATGTTTTTAAAAATTTTAAAAAATAAAATAAAATATAAAAAATATATGGCCATAGGAAGGCCATAGGAAAAGATCCATGATAAAAAACAAAAAAAAGAAAGTTTATTAATTTTCACTTAAAATTTCAGTAATCCTAAACTACTTCTGGTTCCAGAATTGTCCGTGTTCATCATATTCTTCACACCTTTACATGCATTAAACCTTCTATCTTAAACATTTTCCTCTAGCTTGTCAATTTGATACATTCACATATCTGCTCAAATAATACCTCCTCTTTGACTTCACCGGGTACTTTTTTCTAATTCCAGTGTAGTTAACATACTGTGTAATATTAGTTTCAGGTACGATATAGTGATTCAACACCTCCATACCTCACCTGGTGCTCATCACAGCAGGTGTACTCCTTACTCCCCATCACCTACTTCACCCATGCACACACACACACACACACACACACACCCCTTAGTAACCATCAGTTTGTTCTCTATGGTTCAGATTCTGTTTCTGGGTTTGCCTCTCTCTCTCTTTTTTCCCCTTGTTCATTTGTTTTGTTTCTTAAATTTCACATGTGAGTGAAATTTACCCACAGTAGAAACACATTTTATATTAGAACCCAATGCACACATATGTACTTGAAACAAAGTTTTCCCAAAATGATAATTCTATTAAACATGATGGCAGTTTATAATTTTTATTGTGTTCTATTCTATTCTATTTTATATTATTGTTCTCAATCCACAAAACTGATTTCAATACTAGTAGTACATCTTGACCCACTTGACCCACAGGTTAAAGAAAAAGTAATGAAGAAAGACCAAGAATGTTTCCAATAATTAGATCATATACTAAGATTATTGTGTATATTTTACTCTGCTTTTTCAAAGAGTCATCTTACTACCACCTCACACCAGTCAGAATGGCTAAAATGAAGAAGTCAGGAAATGACCGGTGTTGGCAATGATGCAGAGAAAGGGGAACCCTCCTACATTGTTGGTGGGAATGTAAGCTAGTGCAGCCACTCTGGAAAATAGTATGAAGGTTCCTCAAAAAGTTGAAAATAGAGCTACCCTACAGCCCAGCAATTGCACTACTGGGTATTTACCCTAAAGATACAAATGTAGTGATCTGAAAGGACATGTGCACCTGAATGCTTATAGCAGCAATGTCCACAACAGCCAAACTATGGAAAGAACCTAGATGCCCATCAACAGATGAATGGATAAAGAAGAATTTTCAGTGTATTCCAGTGTGTGTGCATATATGTGTGTGTGTAGTGGAATATATGGAATACTATGCAGCCATCAAAAAACAAAATCTTGCCATTTGCAATGACGTGGATGGAACTAGAGGGTATTATGCTAAGCGAAATAAGTCAATCAGAGAAAGACAATTATCATTTGATCTCTCTGATAATGAGAAATGTGAGAGACAGGGCAGGGGGTCGTGGGGGGGGGAATGAAGCAATCTAAGATCGGGAGGGAGACAAACCAGAAGAAACTCTTAAACTCAGGAAACAAACTGAGGGTTGCTGGGTGGGTATGGAGGGAGAGGGTGGCTGGGTTATGGACATTGGGGAGGGTATGTGCTCTGGTAAGTGCTGTGAATTATGTAAGACTGATGATTTATAGACCTGTACCCCTGAAGCAAATAATACATTATATGTTAATAGAAAAAAAGAAAAAAGAAAAATATAATAAATTCAATTAGCCAACAACAAAAGAAAGAAAGAAAGTCATCTTACAAACTTTCCACCGGCTGTATGATAAAGTCTAATTTTCTTAGCTAGACGATTCTTAATAATCTTGCCCCAACCTTCTTTTCAGGCTCACATAGAGCCACTTTTCTCACACCATCTTCTTGCTCCCAGTGTCTTCTCTAACTTAACCACATTGCTGTAATTTTCCAAACGCACCATCTTTGTTCATGTTGAACATATTTGCACAGATTGAAATGCCCTTCCCATTCATTCCTTGGTAAAGTGCCTTCAGATGTAATTTATATATCAGCTTATCTGAGAAGTCTTTCTCAACTTCCCCAAACTCAGCTCTACACCTCCACAGCATTATTTATACTTAGTTTTTAATTCTTATCACATTGCATTCAACTGTTAATAGGTACAAAGGCAAGAAACATGTTTGTATTTACACAGTATCCATCACAGTTTTTGGAATGCAGTAAGAACACCATACTTTTTTTTTCTATTAAATGAATGATCGTTTCTGTCCATCTTTACTGCTATAATTTTGTTCTTTCTGAATCCAAAAAATGCTAAATATCTTGGCTGGAATTCACCTCTGCCCACCAGCAGGGGGTAGCAGCTACACAATTAAAAAGTTCTGGACTGGAGATTAGATTAACTGTCCCAGAAATCAAGCTAATTTTCTCCTATGTGTGATTCTCCAAGTATATGTGATTTAACCGAGTTCAACAAAAGCACTTTTGTTAGAAATGTCAGGGGCCTCATACAACTCAAATTTTGATTTTTTTTTTTAGATATATTTTAAACATGAAAATAAAGATCAAGTTTTCTTGACTTTTTCCACTAGTAACGTATTTTTCAGCTTTTTATTCTTTGCACACATACAAAAAGCTATTTATCACAGGGTTTTCAATTCTGATTTACCTTTGTTCAGGGTACTATTATCTATCACGAAATTGTACTTGTCAAAGTATAACTGTCCTAAGTCTTAGGGTTGCTACAAACGCAGTGATAAAAATTGTAATGAGATTTCAATCATAGTTTATAACTATTCCTTACTTAGAATGGACCTAGTGACCTTGTGGGTGAAATTTTGCACTTTTCATATGACAGACTTGAATCCGAGACTTATTAAATCATTTGTCCAAAGACACAGTTGGTGATGAAGTCAGGATTGGAAACTCATGTTTCATGATTTACAAATTAACATTTTCTTCACCCCACCACACTATTTAAATACAAGAAGCACCCAAGATACTGGTACAAAAATAGAACACTTGTGTAGTCTTGCATCCATATCATTTTTTTTTCATTTAATATAAGCCATAAAGATAACCTCACAAGTACACAGAAATATATGGGATATTTACTGCAGAATTTTTGTAATTAGAAAATGGAAATAATCTAAATGTCCATCAATCTGGAATTGATCCATTCCATAAATAAATAAGTTATAGTACATCTATCAGTGAAGTACTATGCACCTATTAAACATTGAAATTTGTCTATATGCTCAGATATGAAAAGGTAAGTTAATAAATGAAAAACTGTAAGGTACAAAAGTATAATATTAGGTCATCTATAAAAAATATAAGGGCTGTCTAGCTGTTTCAGTCAGTAGAGCATGTAACTCTTGATCTTGAGATCATGAGTTCAAGACCCATGTTGGGTCTAGAGCTTACTTTTAAAAATAACAAATAAATAAATAAAATCTAGACTTGATAGGCATAAAATAATTATGAAACTATAGCAAAGATGCTTAACAGGGGCTGTTATTTCTAGTAAATGGAAAGGGTAAAGAAAGGGAAACTTTTTCATTTTATATTCTTCTTTATGCTACTGTGGTGATAACTAACTTGTAGCAGTAAATCAAGAACTATGCATATAAAATTTCAATACATGAAAATGAAACTACGTGTTATTTATGAAGTCATACACATGTAATAAAAATATAAAAGCCATTGGGGGAAAAGTGGTTATCTCTGGAGAAAGAGAGAGCTAAAAGATTTGGGGAAGAAGGAGTATTTATCTTTTAAAAGTATCTGAAGTAAACAGCATAATATTAAAACCTTAGTAAAGGTGAGTGGTCACAGGTTGATAGAGCTGATGCAAATTCTATTTTTTATATACTTATTCGCCTATCTTAAATATGTCATCATAATAAAATAGAGAATGGGAGTCCAAGAGGTAAAAATTGTGAAGTAAATAATGAAGAAACGACCTGGTAAATTACTGAGTGATGTAAGTGAGCTGCAGAATTATATGTATAATTTAAAATGAGCGTGCCCAATGCGCACTCTCTCTCTCTCACTCACACACACACACACACACACATTCTTCACATATACTTACATGTACATAGAAAAACTCTGAAAAGAATGTATTTAATAGCAATCACCTCTTGGGAAATGCACTTTGGAAAAGGAGAGGTAGAGAAAGAATTTTCACTTTTGCTTTAAACATGTCTGCATTTCGTTAATAGAATTACTGTTAAAAAAATGTCTGCCTTTGATTTTTGCAATGAGCACATATTTAGTTGTATAATTCAAAAATGAACATTTTTAAAAGTTAGAAACACTGTACTGGTTTTACAATGATTCCATGATGTTTTAGTTACATAGTAAATAAAGTCAGTCATTTCCCTAATTCTGTCTCTTCCTGCTCCTTGCTTCCCATTGTGGTCCTGCAGCTACTGGGTCAGGTTAAACTGGTCCAGTATGTGAATTTGACAATCTCTAATTCTGAGAGGTCAGGAATTCTAACTTTGTCCAATTGATTTACTTTGTATCCCCAACACATAAGACATGCCTGGCACATGGTATGTTCAATCAAGAGCTACAGTTAGAATGATGGTGACCTAGAAGCCTAAGCAGGGGAAAAACCAAGCAAGTCCTAGAATTACAGAATTTAAGATCAAAGCCACCTTAGCATTTGCGGAGAAAACTACCAGGTCCTGCAACCCTGAGAAACAAAAGATATATCTCACTTGACGATGCTGACCTGAAGTTCCAGATGAGAACTCTTGATAGGATTCTTTTTTCTGATTAAGAAAAAATACCTGCTTCCTCCTAGGTGTTCAAGCTTTAAGAGCTACAAAACATGGGTAATAATTTGATCCCAGAGAGGTTTGCAGCAATAACTCATCCTTTGAGAATCTCCACTCCATCTCAAGGACATGAGGCATGTGGCAGGTGTGGGATGTAATTAGGAAAAGGATCAGACACTACAGCTAAATATATCTGATTTTCCTTCCAACTCTGTCCTCTCATACTGCACCAATTACATTTACCAAATGTAAATCCAACAGAAGCAATTTCTAGTCCCTACTATAGTTACTCTGTAGATAATTTTCTAAGGAAATACTTGATTTCCAGAGTAATCTCCTTATTGAGTGAAGAGTTTTGGAAGACATTCCTCATGACACAACTAGTCACAAAATTTTTTTAAATTGGTCCATATCCAAGGATGCGGGGCAATGGAACTGGTGGGAGTTTGGCTGTTTCTAGTAAAGTTGAACGTGGTCATACCAGGAGTACTCCACCAAAGTAAGCAACTTCTGCATATGTTCACTAGGTACAAACATACAATCGGGCTGGATGTTATTAGGGAAAATGCAGAAGAATATTATTGCAACATTGTTTACCATTTATTACCATTTATGAAATAAATGTCCACCATTAGAACAAATCAACTTGGGTATTTTGGTATTATAAGAGTGTAAACAGTGAACATGAATGAACTACTCGCGATGTGCAGCAAAAGGGATAGATCACAAAAACAGAATGTTAGCTGGGGAAAAAAGAAAAAAATAAGTTAATGAAAGAAATAACTAGATTGTCCATTTGGGCAATATTCAAAAATGAACAAATCTAAAGTTGTATGGTTTTGGGAAATATATTTCAGTGGCAAAGCCATTTTCAAAATGAAGGGAAATGATAAATACAAAATTCCCATTTGTGGATACTGGGGGTTGGTGGGGGGGAGGAAGTTTAAGGTGGGCACGGAGTGTGCTTGAATGATAGTGATGGCATTCTACTTTTAAAACAGGATGAAGGGGCTCAGTGGGTTAAAGCCTCTGCCTTCAGCTCAGGTCATGATCCCAGGGTCCTGGGATCGAGCCCTGCATCGGGCTCTGTGCTCGGCGGGGAGCCTGCTTTCCCCTCTCTCTCCGTCTACCTCTCTGCCTACTTGTGATCTCTGTCAAATAAATAAATAAAATCTTTAAAAACAACAACAACAACAAAAAAAACCAGGATGAAAAATTTGGATGATAAACTCATGATAGCATTTCATTATTATTTAAAATGTACATATTCGGGGCACCTAGGTGGCTCAGTCATTAATTGGCTGCCTTTGGCTTAGGTCATGATCCCAGGGTCCTGGGCTCAAGCCCCCCATCAGGCCCCCTGCTGGCTGGGAAGCCTGCTTCCCCGCTCCCACTCCCTCTGCTTGTGTTCCCTCTCTCACTGTGTCTCTCTCTGTCAAATAAATAAATAAAAATATTTTTTAAAATGTACATATTCAAAAAAATAAATAAATAAAAATTAAAAAAATAAAAATGTACATATTCATTGCAGAATTTTCCAAATGTATTATATACCTCACAATACATTTAAAATGTGATACATGAAGCAGCTAAGTTGTTAGTTATTGATTCCAACAATGAACATTCTGTATGGCAACAATAATGGTATTAACTGATATATAGCACCTTGAAAATTTTAAAATGCGGGGTACCTCAGTGGGTGAGTTATTTAAGCCTCTGATTCTTAATTTCAAAGTCATGGGATGGAGTCCTAGGTTGGGGGGGTGGTTCCTTGCTCAGCAGGGAGTCTGCTTGAAGAGTCTCTCCCTCTCCCTCTACTCCTCCCCACTGCTCACATGCTCTCTTCCTCTCTAAAATACATCTTTTTTAAAAACTACAAAATGTGGGGCACCTGAGTGGATCAGTCAGTTGAGTATCTACCTTTGGCTCAGGTCATGATCCCAGGTGGGCTCCCTGCTCAGTGGGGAGTCTGCTTCTCCCTTTCCCTCTGCCTGCTGTTCCCCCTGCTTGTGCTCTCTGTCAAATAAATACATACAGTCTTAAAAATTAAATAAATAAATAAATACAAACTACAAAATGCTTTCACATACACGATCTCATTTATTTCTCACAAAAGTCTTGACAGGTCAGTAGTATTATCCCCATTTTCATCAAAATATGCTGAGATACAGAAAGATCTATTGATTTGGTCATTCAGTATTTAATATATTTAACATTTAATGTTTAATATTTAATATTTAATGTCAGGAAAAGAACACCTTATATTTCTGGTACTAACGCAATAGCTGCTCATAATTTACATTTATGTTAGCATGTATTATTAGTAATACTGTGTATATGGTTGAATTATAGTAATGACTAACGATTACTGAATACTGAATACTATTCTACATGCTTATGTGCATTATATCATTAATCTTCACAACAGATAGGTACTATCATTATCCTGCTAGTTTTACAGGTGAAGAAACTGACACACTGTGATTAACTAACTTGTCTACTGTCACAACTGGCAAACAGATCTAAATGTTTCCAAGACCAAGTCCTTTTTTTTTTAAAGATTTTATTTATTTATTTGACAGAGAGAGATCACAAGTAGACGGAGAGGCAGGCAGAGAGAGAGAGAGGGAAGCAGGCACCCTGCTGAGCAGAGAGCCCGATGCGGGACTCGATCCCAGGACCCTGAGATCACGACCTGAGCCGAAGGCAAGCGGCTTAATCCACTGAGCCACCCAGGTGCCCCTCCAAGACCAAGTCCTTAACCAGCATGCCACTCTGCCTCTGTAATCCTTTTTTTTTTTTAAGAGGGAATAGAGAGATGGGAGAGGGAGGGGCAGAGAAGGAGGGAGAAAGAGATTCTTTTTTTTTATAATTTTTTTATTTTTTATAAACATATAATATATTTTTATCCCCAGGGGTACAGGTCTGTGAATCGCCAGGTTCACACACTTCACAGCACTCACCTTAGCACATACCCTCCCCAATGTCCATAACCCCACCCTCCTCTCCCAACCCCCCTCCCCCCAGCAACCTTCAGTTTGTTTTGTGAGATTATGAGTCACTTATGGTTTGTCTCCCTCCCAATCCCATCTTGTTTCATTTATTCTTCTCCTACCCCCTTAACCCCCCATGTTGCATCTCCACTTCCTCATATCAGGGAGATCATATGATAGTTGTGGGAGAAAGAGATTCTTAAGCAGGCTCCATGCTCAGTGTGAGCCCAACACAGGCCTTGATCTCACAACCCTGAGATCACAGAGAAATCAAGAGTCAAATTCTTAACCAGCTGAGCCACCCAAGCGCCCCTGCCTCCGTAATTTTTTCTTCTCCCTCCAACCTCTCCATCCAGTTAATGGGCAGAATATGCAAGACTTTTAACAATTCCAGAAGATCCTCATTATTATGAATTTTATATCTGTGAATTTGCCTATTTGCTTAAATTTATTTGTAACCCTGAGATCGATATTCCCCAAAACTTTCACAGTTATTCATGGACACACAAAGTGACAGAAAATTTGACTCACTGAAATGCACATATTCAGCTGAGATTGAACAAGGTAGTGCTGTACCTTCTTGTTTCATCTCTTGTATTTTTTGTTAAGGTTTTATTTTTATTTGCAAGAAGGAGAGTGTGGGGTGGGGGCGGCAGGGAGAGGGCAGAAGGAGATAGAGAAGCGGACACCCCATGGAGCAGGGAGCTTAATGCTGGGGCTCTTATCCCAGGACCCTGAGATCATGACCTGAGCCAAAAGCAGACACATAACTGACTGAGCCACCCAGGCGCCCCTCACCTCTCATATTTTAAAGAAGTGCCCTCAGCAGTCTATGTAGTGCCAAGGTTTTTGCATATTTATGGTTTTTCTTGGTGTTTTCTATTTAAAACAGCCCCCCAAGCAGGGCGCCTGAGTAGCAGCAGAGAGAGAAGGAGAAGCAGACTTCTGCTGAGCAGGGACCCTGATGACGGAGAGCTCAATCCCGGGACTCCAGGATCATGACCTGAGCCAAAGACAGATGCTTAACTGACTGAGCCACCCAGATGCCCCATCTTTATGATTTTCTTAATAACATTTTCTTTTTGCTAGCTCACTTTATTGTAAGAATACAGCATATAATACATATACAAAATGTGTGCCAATCACTATTATTGGTAAGGTTTCTAGTCAATGGTAGACTGTTCACAGTTATGTTAGGGGGAATCAAATATGACATGTGAATTTTCGGCTGTGTGGAGGGTCAGCTCTCCTAACTCCCATGACGTTCAAGGATCAATGTATAGCAATCAGTTGACTAGAATGCTATGAAATCTGGATTTCCTCTAGCAGCAGTGGTTCAGAACTTGCCAATTCAGTGTTCTTGGTGACTTTGCAGAGCATAAACTACCATGAATACTGAGAGAATAGAGCATTCATGCAGGAGCAAGGTGTCTAAGAGGATAGGCTCTGGAGGCCAGCCGTCTGGTTCGAATTCTGCCATTTACATGGTGGCATGCACATGGATAACTCATTAGCCTCTTTGCAACTCAGTGTTGTTTTTGACAACGAGATACTAATATTAGTACCTATCTCATCACCGGGTGGTTGGGAGAGCTATATACATGAAACCAATGAAGAGCTTAGCACAGTGTCTGATAGATAAACTCTCAGGGTGTAAGTTATTACTACTATTGATACTACTTTACATTTGAAACAAGAGTTACCATGTTCATTTAGGTTAAGATAAGCACTGACACATTGATTTTCAGTATTTCAGAAGCTACACAACAGAGAACATAGTAACTAAAATGGAGTTACCAGGGCTCCTGGGTGGCTCAGACATTAAGCCTCTGCCTTTGGCTCAGCAGGAAGCCTGCCTCTCTCTCTCTCTCTCTCTGTCCCCCTGCTTGTGTTCCCTCTCTTGCTGTCTCTCTCTCTCTCTCAAATAAATAAATAAAATCTTTCTTAAAAATTAAAAAATAAAATGGAGTTACCATTCTAACACGATTTTCCCCTCAATGGCTGGCAAATGTGGCAAATATATAAGGAATATCTCATCTGAAATGGCCATGTGTGATATTGTGATTTATAATAAGAAATATGTATCTAGATCTCTTCCCCCAGTTCTCTACGCGGAGCTCCTAAAACCCTTGTAACTTCCTAAGTGATAAGAGCAATAGGAGCTATATATTGGGTCTTTGAAATGGATTCCTGACACAGGGGTCCTAAAACTCTTGTAACCCATGGGTGACAGGAGTGACTTTTGTTTATGAGGCAGCTCTGGGTAGGCTTCCAGATGGCTCCCAGATGAGGGTTCTGGAGAGACAAAGCCATGATTCGAAGCTTGAAATTTTCTGCTCTATCCCCCATCCTCCTTGAGAAGCTAGAAGAGTGGGAAAAGGAGTTAATAATTGATCGATCACACCTGTGTGAGGAAAATGCCATAAAAATCCCAAAAGTATGAGATTCAAAGAACTTCCAGGTTGGTGAGCACAGCCACACTGGGAAGGTGACATGTCCCACCTCGTCACGGGCAGAAGTTCATACGGTTATCACCTATGTATCTCTTCATCTAGCTGTACACATGTATTATTTAATAAACTGATAAACATAAGTATGAGTTTCCCTGAGTTCTGTGAACCACTATAGCAAATAAAGCAACCCGAGGGGGAGGAGGTCGTGGGAATGTCCAGTTTGTAGCCATGGGGCACAGAAGTCATGAGTAATCGTGGGACCTGCCCCTTCCCATTAGCACCTGAATTGAAGAGCAGTCCTGTGGGACTTGGTCCTCAGTCTGTGGGATGAAACACTATGTCCAGGTAGATGATGTGGAATTGAGTTAAATTGACACCAGCTAGTCTCATAGAATTGTTTGATGTGGCAAGAAAAAAAAAAAAAAGTCCACAGGTGTGGTGACCAGAAGTGTCAGAAATGAAATGTTGGCTGTATGACGGAGATACACAGAAAAGGTAGAAGTGGTTTTTTCTTTTTCCTACCAGAGGGGAACACTGGGTAGTTTCCCAACACAGTATCACCACCTGCTGTTGCCTTTTACTGAAGATGACATGGGGAAGAAAAGAGGAAGAAGAAAAGAAATGAAGACATTTTCTTTTTCTTTTTTTTATTTTTATGTTCAGCTAGCCAACATGCAGTGCATCATTAGTTTTTGATGTAGTGTTCAACAATTCGTCAGTTGTGTATTGTTAGGGTCCATAATCAAAGGAGTGAGACTGATACAAAGCGAAGGTCAAGCAAAGCTTTATTTCACGCCAAGCACTGAGAATCAAACTGACCGGTCAGGGCCGTCTCTTGAGAGGCGACCCTGACCGGTCAGTTTGATTCTCGATGCTTGGTGCGAAATAAAGCTTTGCTTGACCTTCTCTTTGTATCAGTCTCACTCCTTTGATTACAGTCCCTAACATTGGAGGGGGCACCCGGATTCAAACGATGAGAACTGAGCCAGCATCGGAATTTTTGGGAAAAGCCTCTGGAGGTAAGATCACGGGATCCTATCTGTCTGTCTGGTTGGAGCTCCAGGGTATGGCCCACCGGGGAGAAGCTGCACGCAGCCATGCTCCCCAGGGCTGGAGTGGATGTGGGGACGCCCCATCCCTCTGCTGGTAGATCGATGGGGGGTTCGAGTCCCCCTGGGCGGTTGGGGGGTTCGAGTCCCCCTAGGCGGTCGCCGGGGGGTTCGAGTCCCCCTGGGCAGTCAGGGGCCTGCTGGGGGGTTTGAGTCCCCCTGGGCAGTCAGGGCCCTGCCGGGGGGTTCGAGTCCCCCTGGGCAGTCGGGGGGTTCGAGGTCCCCTGGGCGGTCAGGGGATAAAGAAAGCCCCCACCAGTGGCAGGTTCTGGGTAAGAATCATTGGGCCTGCGGTTATCTTTGCCTGGTCCTTTTGTTGTCTGTTGTGTTGTTTGTTATGATTGAAGGAATGGGGCAAGCAGAGGGTAAGGGGACTCTGACTTTGATCTTTCCGTTCTTCATAATAGATGTGAGGCTTCTCGCTCACTCATTTTGTGTGTTAAGGGCTATGACTGGAGCCAACTGGGGTTAGTCTAATGCTGGGTTAAGGTGCCCAATTCTGATGCTCATTGGAGCCGGGTGTGGAATATGAGTGCCTAGTGGGCCACTTTTGGTAAGCAGAACTGGCACTGCGGGATGAACCAACCTCAAGACAGAGACTTTAAGGAATATTCCCAAGCAGCTGCTGAAACTCCCTTTGTTTCGGGGAATTCCTTGCCTTCTCTGGCCCGACTTGGACTGCCTAGCCCCTCCCCCTTGCTGGCGGGAGAGCATGGCATCTGAACCTTGTCTGTCTCAAGGTTTTAATGGGTAATTTTTAAAGTGGCTTCCGAAGTCTTTGGTAACCTGAAACTGTGAAGGGTTGCTTGAATGACAAATGGAATTAAATTTGTTGGACATGTAGGTCTTAACCAAATGGGATAAAATGCTAGAGCGTTGGCTGCTGGAACTAGGTTTGTGCTTTTGAAATCTGCTGGTGAACACGTTCTGTGCTCAACTGATTGATAAATTTGCCATCTAAAGAATTCTGTTGTAACAACTCACAATTGGTTTATTTTTTTTTTTTTTAGTTTGATAGACAGAGATCACAAGTAGTCAGAGAGGCAGGCAGGAGGGAGAGGAGGAAGCAGGCTCCCTGCTGAGCAGAGAGCCCGATTCGGGGCGATCCCAGGACCCTGGGATCTTGACCGGAGCCAAAGGCAGAGGCTCTAACCCTCTGAGCCACTCAGGCGCCCCACAATTGGTTTATATTTAGTCTTCAGTAGAGGTTAAGGTATTTCTAAGACTACAAAATTCTGTTAAGTGTATTTAAGACTGATGGAAATGAGAAAAGCAACTCTGTATGTAAAAAGTAGGAGATATGTAAAAAGAGAGAAAAACAGCCCTGAGGCCACTGTCGGAGCTAGATCCATTCATAAAAGAATGGAAGGGGAGACTGATCACCTCCCATTAGCCAGGGATACCCAAAAAGGGGAGGGTGTCCAACCTGTTCGAATCTGAAGAGTGCCCGACTGTGTGAATGTGTCTGTATGGCTCCACCGCTTCAGCTACGGAGTCTGAGTGGGCTGCACGCTGAGTCTCGCGGGGCGTCATATAGCATAACGGTCATCTACTCCACGGAGTAGCCTGGTCCGGGGTTTATATGGACAGACCTTAGCTAAGACGCTCCTAAGTTCCCATGAGGGACGCGAGCAGGACAGCATCTGAAAGATCCCCCTCCCTTTGTCTGCGACATGATTCACGATGGGAGGGAAACCTAGTAAACTCATTATCTGCATACTTAAAAAAAAAAAAAGACACTGTTATAGAAAAGCTGGTTTTCTCTCTGTTTAAAAAGACAAAGTTTTCTTAAGTTAATTGATCTGTTATGGTTTTCTCTTTGCCTGCCCAGAAAATTCAGTTTCTATGTTTTGTTTTATCAGGTGTTTAACATCCCTAATTATATTAGGCATGTGTTTTAAAACTTTCTAAGGTTTTAGCAATTGTTTACAAGATTTAAACCAATGATAAACCTTGGGTTACATTTGGGAATTTCCTAAAGTTTTAATATGTTGATAGATCATCACTTGATGTTATGATTATGGAAATGTTACGTGTCACAGAAGTAACCTGATTTCCTTGCCAGTTACATTGTAAATTCTCATCTCACCAGCTCTTTACCATATCTATTCTGAGTTTTTGTCATTTGTAATTGTTTTAATTCTCTTGTAAGATAAATTCCATCTCAAAGAAAATTCATATGGGAGACTTTCAGGATAAATACAGGTCTTTGATATGTTAAAATCCTAGAACTGAAATGGGTAAGAATTTACAGAAGTAAAAGCTGCATTTGGACTAAACCAGAATTAACAACACGGGACTAGGTGAACTGAAAGATTGTAACGTTGTATCTCTTGATGTTTTGTCTTATTTTAAATATTAATGGTTCTTTAATGTTTGCTCTTCCAAACTAGGGAAACTTTTTCTTAAGTTATCTGTAACTTACAGAGATAAAAATGTAGTCATTTGTAAACAAATCAAGGTATTCAACTCTTTCTCTCTATCTGAACCCTCTGAAACCAGAAGGTCTCAGCAAGTATTCTTTCTTCCATGGCAATCAGTCCTTTGCATAAGTTCAATAAGAATCTGTTCTCCTAGGGGCGCCTGAGTGGCTCAGTGGGTTAAGCCGCTGCCTTCGGCTCAGGTCATGATCCCAGGTCCTGGGTTCGAGCCCCGCACCGGGCTTTCTGCTCAGCAGGGAGCCTGCTTCCTCCTCTCTCTCTGCCTGCCTCTCTGCTTACTTGTGATTTCTCTCTGTCAAATAAATAAATAAAATCTTTAAAAAAAAAAAAAAAAAAAAGAATCTGTTCTCCTTGTAACAGGACACCATTGGAAACACTGTTTATTTTACCAAGGCTTTGACTGGAATGTCATATTTGAAAAGACTCAGATATGACTAGACAGCTTAAAGGAACTAAGGTTGACTTTATAAAACCTGGAACCGTAAAGCCCTTTGGAACTGTTGGCCTGATACCTTGCTTACAGAGTTCCCAGCAGCCTCACCAGGTGAGTAAAGGATGTTACTTCCTGGCAGGTGCAGGAACCTCAGGATTCTTTGGGGGCCTCAGGAAGAGGAATTCACCCAAATCGACAGGTATTGCAGGCATGTCTGATGGCGAGTATGTAGCTTGGCTTCTGGCCTGGAGAGGCTATCATAAGTTCAACCTAGAGATTCCTTACGAAAAGTTCCAGCAGAGCAGATTCTAAAAGATTTATATGATCCCTCACTGTTCTTGCCGAACTTATGTAAATAATTAGGCCAAGCTTGTTAAAACTGGACTTGTTTTTCAAATAAATTAGTCCTGATTTGGCTATCTCTGAAAACAAGGGTTATTTTAGAGAGAAAAATTATGTTTTAATAACACACCTTTATGGCTGTTAAATTCTAGATTTGATTGTCTTTAAATGTTTGTTTACTTAAGCTAGACAACTTGAGGTAAACTTCAGGGAAGTTGCACGATAGCTCACTTAGACGATCTTGCTTTGTCAGTCAGTCAGCCCCAGATATAGGAAACTTCAGAAAATTGAAGGATTTGAAGGGAAGAATCTGACCAAATTAGTGGAATAGCAGAAAAAGTGTTTAACAACAGGGATGCACAAGAGGATGAAAAACAGACAAAATAAACTGGTTAAGGTTTTGGCATTACATGAGGGAGGGAGGAGTAGGAGAGCCGTCGGAGGAGTAGGAGAGTTGTCAGATCCGTCAGAGCTATCAGAGCTGTCAGAGCCGCCAGCGGCCCCGCCGCCGGCAGCCCCACCACACCGAGCCGCAGCCTCACCGCCCAGAACCGCGGCCCACCACGAGGGGCCTCACCTGAGTGGCGTCATTCCGGGGAGCAGCCTCGTTGACATGCGGCCTCGTCGTTGAGCGGCCACGTCCAGAGCGGTGGCCTCCTCTGGGGAGCAGCCTTGTCAGAGTGGCGTCATGGGGAGCAGAGTCTGTGTCATCGGGTTGTTGTCCTCCTTGTCATCGTTGCTGTCCTCATTGCCTCTTCATTGTCGGGAGCAGCCTCATCCTGGTAGCGGCCTCGTCCAGAGTGGCCTCTTCTTGGGAGCGGCTCCGACCTGGGAGTGGCCTCATCTGCAGAGCAGCCTCATCCAGAGCAGCCTCCTCCGGAGCGGCCTTTTTGGGAGTGACCTTGTTGGGGCCATCGTCGTCGTCTCTTCGTAAGAGATGGTCCCTACCAGTCAGTTTGATTTTTGATGCTTGGCACGAAATAAAGCTTTGTTTGATTTTCGCTTTGTGTCAATCTCGATCCTTTGATCACAGACCCTAACACGTATAACACCCAGTGCTCATCGCAACACATGCCCTCCTTAATGCCCATCGCCACTTTCTGAATAATGCACAAGTAGGAGAGCTAACATACAAAATCCACCAAAATTTACTCAACAAGTTATGTAGACTTACACTTAGGAGAGCTATGTGTTCCTCAACAGTCCTGAATCCTGTCCCCATCAAAAAACAGGGGCCATAGGGACTATGGCTTCTCATCAGATTAGATAAAGCACAAACTGAAAGCTTTTCCCCTTGCCCCCTTTCAGTTTCACCGAATGAAAGCCCCAAAGGGTGTTTGTGAAAAATGTGGTGGACTCAGTTTCCTTCCCCTTCAATCTCCCTCCCTTGTCTATCCTAGGTACATACTATAATGGAAAAATAATAACCAATAAATCAATAGAGGAAACATTTACTTTTCTTTAAAGCACTCAGATCTGAATGATTTATCATGCCGAACTTGACTGACTTCTTTCAAGATCTAGGCATACATGCATCAGATACTTTGATGGGATGAACAGGTTTTTTTGCTTTGTTTTATTTACTTTTCAACTGAATTGCTTTCCTTTCTGGGTGACTCTCTTCTTCAATTTTTTTCCCTTCTTGGTTCTACTATAGCTATGTGCTAGAGGAAGAAGGGAGTACGTCTAAACCACATTCCTGAAGGGCCACGGGCTAGGATTTGATTTGACAGAAAGGACATGACTTAACAATGGGAAAAGAACATTCCGTAAGTTATTTGTTACATGTCCAAGCTGGGAGAATAGTTGTGATGTAATAGGCAAAACTGGAAGCCACGTAATTTTTTTGGCATAATTACTAACATTTATTGAGTCCTATGTGCCGACTCTCTTTCAAGGGCTTGGCATGCATTTATTAACTCCTAACAATCCTACAGAGTACAGTGAATATTCCCCTAAATCAGTCGTTACCCAGCCAGGAAAAGAGAAACCATTGTAGGTACATCAAACAGGGTATTTAATATAAGGACCTGGTTATGAAAGCGTTATGAAAGCATTGGGAGCACTAGAAGGATAAAAGGGGAGGAGATGATAGAATTGCAGGTGACTGCTCCCCTAGAATTGGAAAAGCGTGTCACCTAGAATGGGCAAGTATGCCTTTGGCTTTGAGGCTGAGGGCTCTTGCTGCTGTCCCAGGCATCTAAGAATGCATAGGTCTGAGGAACCAGTAATCCCACTAGAGCCCACAGGAGCTAGCAGGTGCCTCAGCCACGTGTCCCATCCCCTTTGCAGGAGTTACCACAGTTGTATTCTGCTACAGAGCCAGAAGCTA
The DNA here is from genome assembly GCF_902655055.1 of Lutra lutra. Classification (NCBI taxonomy): domain Eukaryota; kingdom Metazoa; phylum Chordata; class Mammalia; order Carnivora; family Mustelidae; genus Lutra; species Lutra lutra. The sequence goes on from NC_062285.1 coordinate 43,474,416, forward strand.
AAGGATTCCCTGTTCAATCAATCTCTTCCTGTATGTGTGTGTGTGTATGTGTGTGTGTGTGTATAATATAGTTATACATATAGTTTTTTTTTTAAGATTTTATTTATTTGACAGAGAGAGAGAGATCACAAGTAGGCAGAGAGGCAGGCAGAGAGAGAGGGAAGCAGGCTCCCTGCCGAGCAGAGAGCCCGATATGGGGCTCCATCCCAGGACCTTGAGATCGTGACCCGAGCCGAAGGCAGAGGCTTTAACCCACTGAGCCACCCAGGCGCCCCTACATATAGTTTTAATGTTTAGTCTGTTTTATGGTTTTTGTTCTTTTTTACTTTTAAAACAGATTTGCAGGGCACCTGGTAGCTGTCCGTTAAGTAGCCAACTTGATTTCAGCTCAGGTCATGATCTCAGTGTGTGAGATCAAACCCATGACAGGCTCCCTGCTGGGTGTGGAGTCTGCTTAAAATTCTCTCTTCCTCTCCCTATACCCCACCCCCACCCCACTCACATGTGTACACACACTCACTGTCTCTAACATAAATAAACAAGTAAGTAAATAAATAAATAATAAGCTAAAATAAAGTAAAATAGATTTGCAATCCTGGGCACCTGGCTGCCTCAGTCAGTGGAGCATGTGGCTCTTTTTTTTTTTTTAAGATTTTATTTTTATTTATTTGACAGACAGAGATCACAAGTAGGCAGAGAAGCAGAGAGAGAGAGAGGAGGAAGCAGGCTCCCCGCTGAGCAGAGAGCCCGATGCAGGGCTCGATCCCAGGACCCTGGGATCATGACCTGAGCCGAAAGCAGAGGCTTTAACCCACTGAGCCACCCAGGCGCCCCGAGCATGTGGCTCTTGATCTCTTGTTTGTGAGTTTGAGCCCCACATTGGGCTTAGAGATTAGTTAATACATCAATTAAATTTAAAAAAAAAGATTTGCAGTCATTGTGAACAAACTAAGTTCCAGAATCAAATGCAATGCTTCACTTTACCTTTCACCTTCTGATAGCACATGAGCATAGACCTTCTGGTAAAGCCTATTCAGAATTCCACTGGAGAGGTGGTCTAGGAAATGTGGTGCCCAGGCTTCAATAGAGAGATAGTAAGGAAAGATGGGAATGGGCTTCAGTTCAATAGATAAAATCTGACACAATCCCCATTTTACAGGTGAGGAAATGAAAACGGAGTTTAAATAATTTCTGTACAGTCACACAATGAACAGTCACACAATGAACTGGCAAAGCTGGGATTCAAACTCAGTTTTCATCAAAATCCTTAAGGGCAGAAACTCTGTTGTATGTTTATTTTTTAATTATCTTTAATTAATTATATATTATATATAATTATTATAATAATAATCTTTAATTATTTTTTAATTATCTCAGGCAAAACAGGCTAGAGGTTCTATGATTCCAAAGTTTTTAATTTGGCCAAGCAAATACAAATTGCCATCACTGAAAATGTAGAATTAATCAGTAGCTCATAAAAGGTTTTAATATGACTGACTTTGTAATATATATTCAAGATTTCATTCTTTCTAGAGCATCTAATCTCTGCTTAGATGTTTATAATTTAGATATTCAAAAGGAGCAAAACATGGGGCTGACTGATGGTTCAGTCGGTTAAGCCTCCAAATCTTGATTTTGGCTCAAGTCATGATCCCAAGGTCCTGAAATCAAACTCCACGTCAAGCCCTGTGTTGGGCTCCGTGCTCACCGGGGAGTCTGCTTGTCCCTCCCTCTCTCTCTGCCCTTTCTCCTGCTCGTGCTCTCTCTCTCAATCTCTCAAACAAACAAAATGTTAAAGAAAAAAAAAAGGAAACAAAAGATAACCACATAAGTTTCCCTAATTTTTCAACATTACACCACAAAACAGCTAGTACTTTATAAGAAAGGACAGATATAATTGCTTTATAATCTTTAGAAAGACTGAATCCACTTGAGAAACAACCTTAAAGACTCTTAAATCTTTGAATTATATTCAAAAGTCAACATCCTTTTCAACCACATATTCATTCTTTCATTCATTCATACCCATATGTTATACCAAGAATGTAACAGGCACTGGATATAGAAACAAAGTCATGACCTCATAGGGCAGAGAAACAGATAAAATGTTATTTTTTCTGCACTACAAGGGCCTGTAAAATTTCTACCCATCTTTAAAGTCTAGCTCAAGTGCTACCTCTTCTGTTTGTTTGCTTCAGTGCTCTGTTTGCTTCAGTAAGAATTAGCGTTTCTCTCATGTTTCTGGGCACATTGGGAACCTCCCAGCAGCCCCCCCCTTTTTTTACTGGATAAAATATTTTATTTTTCTATAGAAAGATTTTTTTAATATTTTTATTAACAGTTAATGTATTATTTGTTTCAGGGACACAAGTCTGTGATTCATCAGTCTTACACAATTCACAGCACTCACCATAGCACATACCCTCCCCAATGTCCATCACCCAGCCACTCCATCCCTCCAGTCCCCTCCACTCCAGCAACCCTCAGCTTGTTTCCTAAGATTAAAAGTCTCTCATGGTTTGTCCCCCTCTCTGGTTTTGTCTTGTTTCATTTTTTTCCTCTCTTTCCTTATGATCCTTTGCCTTGTTTATCAAATTCCACATATGAGTGAGATTGTATGATACTGTCTTTCTCTGATTGACTTATTTCATTTAGCATAATATCTTCTAGTTCCATCCACATCTTTGCAAATGACAAGATTTTGTTTTTGATGGCTGCATAATATTTCTCTCTCCGTGTGTGTGTGTGTGTGTGTCTGTGTCTGTGTGTGTCTGTGTGTGTACACATATATACACATCTTCTTTATCCATTCATCTGTTGATGGACATCTAGGCTCTTTCCAAAGTTTGGCTATTGTGGACATTGCTGCTGTAAACATTAGGGTGCACATGCCCCTTCAGATCAATACATTTGTATCTTTGGGGTAAATACCCAGTAGTGCAATTGCTGGGTTGTAGCTCCATTTTCAACTTTTTGAGGAACCTCCATACTGCTTTCCAGAGTGACCCAGCAGCCCTTATTAAGTTATAATGATACATATCTCTCATTGCATCTGTATCTCCTACAGCACAAAGCATAGCGTCTGTGGTAGGAGCAGAGTATATGTTTATGATACTGAACTTAATGATAAAGACCTTACCTTTTGCAAGTGGAAAAGATGCTCTCAAAAAAAAAAAAAAAAAGATATTCTCACCACTACTGGTGAAAGTATAAATTGATGGAATCTCTGTAGTAGGAAATTATATATCTTTCAAAAATATAAATGCACATACTCTTAGACTTAGCAGTTATAACTCTCGGAACTTATTCTACAAAAGTGTTCATGGATGTGTAAAATACAAAAGTACTCATTGGAGCATTGTTTGTAACTGCTTTAAAAGTTGATTTTAAAAAATAGGGCACCTTGTGACTCAGTCATTGAGCATCTGATTCTTTGTTTCAACTCAGGTCATGATGTCAGGGTGGTAAGATCAAGAGCCCTGGGTAGGACTCTGATCTCAACAGGGAGTCTGCTTGAGATTCTCTTTCCAACTCTACCTTCCCCTTTGCCCCTCCCCCTGCTCATGTTTGAACTCTCTCTCTCTTTCTCTCTCTCTCTCTCTAAAATAAATAAATAAATCTTTGAAAAAAAGAGTTGATAAAGACAGACTATTCATCAACAGAGAACTAATTGATTAAAGGGATAATATGGACCAATTTAAAAAATATTATGTGGGGGCGCCTGGGTGGCTCAGTGGGTTAGGCCTCTGCCTTCAGCTCAGGTCATGATCCCGGGGTCCTGGGATGGAGCCCTACATCAGGCTCTCTGCTCAGCAGGGAGCCTTTTTCCCCCACTCCCGCCACCTGCTGCTCTGCCTACTTATGATCTCTGTCAAAATTAATAAATAAAATCTTAAAAAAAAATGATGTGGACTACTATGTCCAGATATGTAAAGGTAAATAGAAAAAGCATAAGACAATATATGTAATGTAATTGCATTTATATTTATGAAAGAGTTTCCTCCAGGGAGTAACAATAGGATAGCTAGGTATTCTGGAAATTTCAGTTTTCATTTCATTTTAGTCCTTCTATATTTAAAGTTTTTTTTAACATGAGAATGAATTATTTTATGTATATATGTGTATATATAGAAAATGTGTATATATGCACACTTATGATAATACTATCTTTTGTATGCTCACTATTTGTGCTTTCTGAATACCTTCATTATTCCGTGTTTCCAAATACTAGATTAAAATAAAAAAACAGAATTTGGGGCGCCTGGGTGGCTCAGTCACAACCGTCTGCCTTTGGCTCAGGGCATGATCCCAGGGTCCTGGGATTGAGCCCCACATCAGGATCCCTGCATGGTGGGGAGTGTGCTTCTCCCACTCTCAGTCTCCCTGCTTATGTTCCCTCTCTCGCTGTATCTCTCTCTGTCAAATAAATAAATAAAATATTTCTTTAAAAAAAAACAGAATATAATTAATAGAACTATATGCACCAACATGGAAATATGTTCTGACATATTGTTAAGCAAAAAAGCAGATCATAAAATCACATGTAAATTATAATCCTATTTTTGTTTGAAACTACCTTTTATGTATATGTATATGTGTTCTACTTAGAACAAATTTACAAAGAATGAATGTGAAGCTATTAAAAATAGTTACTTCTAGGCAGTGGAATTGGAAATAAAAACTTTCATTCTTTTACCCTTTAACTTTTGTACTATTTCAATTAATCTTCTTTATATGTACTACCTCTATCATTAGATAACAATGGACATTAATCAATCAGTCAATCAATCACTCTCTTGGCATTTTTCTTGGGTCTTTCTGTCTTAAAAAAATTTCATGGTGATTTCTCTGCAAACAAGAGGAGGAGCAGATATTGTTTGAACAGTAAGTTGATTAATATGGACTGAAGCCTTTACCTCAGGCAACGGTCTTCAAATACACTTGACCCAAGTGAATTTTATTTCATATGCATACATGTAAAAGAACAATGTGAGAATTTTTAAGATGTATACTTTAAGCTTGAATCATTGCTTCAATCTTCTGTATGCCTTCTTGATGAAACAATCTAATTGATTGACTATTCTGTTCATCCCCAATACCCGAAACATTCTCCCACCCACCTGCCTCTCATTTTTCTCCACTTGAACATTCTAAATAGCATGTCAACTTCTCCTGTCTATAGAGATCTTTAAGTACCTGCCCAGGGATGCCTGGGTGGCTCGACCGGTTAAGCATCCTACTCTCGGTGTCTTCTCAGGTCAAGATCTCAGAGTCATGAGATCAAAACCCCTGTTGGGCTCTGTGCTGAGCATGGCATCTGCTTGATATCCTCTCTCTCCCTTTGCCCCTCCCCCTGCCCAAGCTTGTGCTTTCTCTCAAATAAAGTGAAATTTTTTAAAAAAAAGTCTTTAACAGGGGCGCCTGGGTGGCTCAGTGGGTTGAGCCTCTGCCTTCAGCTCAGGTCATGATCTCAGGGTCCTGGGATCGAACCCCTCATCGGGCTCTCTGCTCAGTGGAGAGTCTGCTTCCCTCTCTCTCTGTCTGCCTCTCTGCCTACTTGTGATCTCTGTCTGTCAAATTAATAAATAAAATCTTAAAAAAAAAAGTCTTTAACAGTACAGACAAAGGGCTGATATCCAAGGTCTATAAAGAACTCCTCAAACTCAACACACACAAAACAGATAATCATGTCAAAAAATGGGCAGAAGTCATGAACATGTATGTCTCCAATGAAAACATACAAATGGCTAACAGACACATGAAAAAATTGTTATCATCACTTGCCATCAGGGAGATTCAAATCAAAACCACATTGAGATACCACCTTACACCACTGAGAATGGCCAAAATTAGCAAGACGGTAAACGACGTGTTTTGGAGAGGATGTGGAGAAAGGGGAACCCTCTTACACTGTTGGTGAGAATACAAGTTGGTGCAGCCACTTTGGAAAACAGTGTGGAGATTCCTTAAGAAATTAAAAATAGAGCTACCCTATGACCTTGCAATTGCACTACTGGGTATTTACCTCAAAAATACAGATGTAGTGAAAAGAAGGGCCATCTGTACCCCAATGTTCATAGCAGCAATGGCCATAATTGCCAAACTGTGGAAAGAACCAAGGTGCCCTTCAATGGACGAATGGATAAAGAAGATGTGGTCCATATATACTATGGAGTATTATGCTTCCATCAGAAAGGATGAATATCCAGCTTTTTTATCAACATGGATGGGACTGGAAGAGATTATGCTGAGTGAAATCAGTCAAGCAGAGAAAGTCAATTATCATATGGTTTTGCTTATTTGTGGATCATAAGGAATAACATGGAGGACATGGGGAGATGGAGAGGAGAAGGGAGTTGGGGGAAATTAGAGGAGGAGACGAACCATGAGAGACTGGACTCTGAGGAACTAACTGAGGGTTTGGGAGGAGAGGGTGGGTGGGCGGTTGGGTAAGCCTGGTGGTGGGTATTAAGGAGGGCACATATTGCATGGAGCACTGAGTGTGGTGCATAAACAATGAATTCTGGAACACTGAAAAGAAATTTAAAAAATAATTTTTTTTTAAAGTCTTTAAGGATCTACCCAGATCTTATTTCTACCTTGAGACTTTCCTAGATTGTCCCAGGCTAAATGGAGCCATCCTGTTATGTTGTACCATTTTACTTCTACTGGCACTTCTGCCATCATAGTCTGGGTGTATTGAAGGGGGATTTGGGGTGTGTATAGGTGCTTACTCCTACTAGATCATGGACCTCTCAATATTAGAACATAGTTTAATTAATCCGATTTTGGAATGGCATGTTTCTTTACACATAGTAAGCATTCAGGAGATGCTATTTGAGATTCTTATATCAGGGTTGCGCTGGTCATGCCTTCCAGCCACTCAGGACCCCCACACTCACATAGCATAGGTCATGTGTATGTGTTTCTAAAACACAAGCAAAAATCTACCAAGTGAGAAGCTTATGTACAGAAATACTCTCTCTTTAGCCATATTCTGTGTTCTGCAGAAAACAATTATGCTCTCCCACTTCTGCTTTTTTTTACTTTTCTTATCTGAAACACTGAGGAGTGACTCACTTCAAAACTCATCCTGTGAAGTCAGATAGTAGTCAAAAGTGTGGAGTTTTCCTCTATCACCAGAAGCAAAGAGAGGGAAGAGGAAGTGCTCAGCAGATTTCCTAAACATACTTCATAGCTTGATTGTGGGTAAGTGTGAGACCCAGACGGGATTTGTGGCGACCTCCAGACCTGTGCTGAGGCTGTCAGCTACTGTCTCAGGGTTTTGGTAAGAAAACCTACATTCACCAGACAACTTGTGCTGTTTCTGCTTATTATTGATAATGATTTGAGGGCCATTATCTCCTCTTCCCCCCATTCTTTCCCCAACTTTTCTTTCTTTGGTTTTATCTCCATATTCACCTTTCTTTTACTAAATATCCCATGTTCTAAATTATCTTCATTCTTCATATTTTCATTCTAGAACAAATAGTGAATTTTATGCCATTTTTTCCTCTTAAATCGGCTATGTGTCTCTTTCTGAATTTTGAGTCCAGCTTTTCACAATAGCTAATTCTTCAAGTCAGTTGCCTTTTTATATATATTTTTTTCTCACTCCTATTTCCTCTTTTTTTTTATTCTTTTGCTTATTCTTCTTTTTTAAGATTTTATTTATTTATTTGACAGACAGAGATCACAAGTAGGCAGAGAGGCAGGCGGGGGGTGGGGGGTGGAAGCAGGCTCCCTGCTGAGCAGAGAGCCTGATGCGGGGCTTGATCCCAGGACCCTGAGATCATGACCTGAGCCAAAAGCAAAGGCTTAACCCACTGAGCCACCCAGGCGCCCCTACTTATTCTTTATTGTTACCAACTCTGTCTCCCTATCATTAGTATTTGATTCTGGAATCTACTTTCTTGTCCTGTTATAACTGAGTTTTAGTTTCAGGAATGTCTTTATCCTTTTAACTACTTTTGGCCAATGTAGTTTTGAAAACTAAAAAAGAAAGAAAGAAGGAAAGAGAAAGAAAGGGTTCTCACCAGTCGCAAATGTAGAGGTATCTTTCAGCCAAAACACTTGGAGAAATGTAAAAAGTGATCTTGTTCATTCTGAAAGATTTTTAAGATTGATTTATACATACTTTCAAGGCAGATGATATATATTTAAAATATAGTTCATACCTATGGCTCTATTTATATTGGAATCTTGCTCTTTTTTAATCTTTTTTTGAAATATTTATTTATTTTAGGGGGGAGAGAGAGCACAAGGGGGAGTGGGCAGGGGCACAGGGAGAGAATCTCCAGCAGACCCTGCCCAATGCGGGGCTCGATCATGATCTGATCATGATCTGAGCCAAAATCAAGAGTCAGATCATGAGGGGCTCGATCATGATCTGATCATGATCTGAGCCAAAATCAAGAGTCAGTTGCTTAACAGAATGACCCACCCAGATGACTTTCTTTTCAGTCTTTATTACTTCAGTTTGTGCAGCTCTCGGTAACTTTCCCATGTTATTGTTAATAATAATAATACTGAAGCCTTTTTAGTTCTGTGGTTCTTTGTAGTAGAAAGATTATTGGACTTAAGATCTTATAACCCTCCTAGTTGTAAATATGTGACAGTCCCCTAATTTGCTGAGTTTCTGTGTCAAAAACTGCAAAATAAAACTAGAGACAAGGAAAAATAATTGCTATGTTTCTTTTCAGTCCTAGCTTCTCTGATTCTATCCTTCTCTCAGTACTTCACAGATGTTGGCATGACTATGTATACTGGAGCAGGACAGTGGACCAGGGTAGCTGCTATGCCCAGCAAGGAAAGAAGGGGTCCTGATAAGACTTGAGTATCTGAGTGCATAAGGCTACAGAGAGGGAGAATGAGAATCACTTCTTCTTTTCTATTATTTTGTTGACTCAGTTATTTTAACTTCTGCTAATCACGTAAGACCCTATGACAGCATTGGTTAGCTCAGCAGAATTCCAAGTCACAAAAATATTTTGGGACTCTATGAAAGGAAACATAAAATGCTATTATAGCCAGTAAGAACTGGAAACTGGAAACCAAAAGGGAAGTTAGAAGAGACAGCGTATTTAGTGGATTAAGTGGACAATAATGAAAATTTTAAATTTAGTTGAAAAAGAAAATAAAGTAAACCCTAAACATGAACATCCATGCACTGAAGTCATCTTTGATCTTTATGTCATAGAATCCATTGTGCTAACTTCGGTAGAACAAGCACTTAGGTAGAAGATTCATTTTTACCATTATGAAATTTAAGGCCAGAATAATAGATAAGACAGCCATGACAATAATTATAATACAGGAGCGCCTGGGTGGCTCAGTCGCTAAGCGTCTGCCTTCGGGTCAGGTCATGATCCCAGAGTGCTGGGATCAAGCCCCGCATCGGGCTCCCTGCTCAGTGGTAAGTCTGCTTCTCCCTCTACCACTCCCCCGCTTGTGTTCCCTCTCTCGCTGTGTCTCTCTCTGTCAAATAAATAAATAAAACCTTTTTAAAATAATAATTATTATAATACAAGGCAAAATGCTTTGCTGCACAGAGAATATGAAATGGAGATTCAACACATATACACACACACAAATTTAAGAGGTTGAAGAACTAATTTCTTATTGAGACTTTAAGAGGAGGTTTCGAAGAAGAATAACATTTGAGCTTATTTTGAGGAATGGCTAGAATTTCAACAGGTAGAGATTAAGGATGCAGGACAAAGGAGGTTAAGGTGAAGGACATAATTCCCGACAGAAGTAAACAGCATTAGCCAAAATAGTGAGTTGTTCAAGAAAGCTATAAAGTAGGATGCATTTATGGGGGTCTTCGGAATTAGGGGACGGTAATGTCAAGAGGCCAAGAGAATAGAGTTGTGGATAAAGACAGAGAAAACGATGTTTGGATTTGTTATTTAGAAATAATTTTAGAGGTAACTTTAGCCCAGTGATGGGTCAGAAGACAAATTACAAAGGTTAAAAAGTGAGTGGTGAGAACGACAGACCCTGAGACAAGCCAGCATCCCTGACAAACTATGTTAAAAAAGGAGAGACAGAGAGAGACTTAAACATAACATTTGGATGCAAAGTGTGATCCTAGATTGGCTATAACTGTGGATCAATCAGCTACAGAAGATGTTTCGGGGCGGTGAGAAAAAAACTACGTCTAGAAAAAACTAGTCAAAGACTGAGTATTCCTTAAGGTAAAATATTACTGCATAATGTGGAGACTAGCTGAAAAAAGGAAATCAGTTTATACAACAATATGCATGCCAGTTCATAGCAGCACTGTTCACAAGAGCTAAAAGATGAAAGCAATTCAGATGTCCATCAAGAGATGAGTGGCGGGACGCCTGGGTGGCTCAGTTGGTTAAGCAGCTGTCTTCGGCTCAGGTCATGATCCCAGCATCCTGGGATCGAGTCCCACATCAGGCTCCTTGCTCGGCGGGGAGCCTGCTTCTCCCTCTGCCTCTGCCTGCCATTCTGTCTGCCTGTGCTCGCTCTCTCTCCCTCTCTCTCTGACAAATAAATAAAATCTTTAAAAAAAAAGAAAGAGAGATGAGTGGGTAAGCAAAATGTGAGGTTTACATCAAATGGAATATTATTTAGCCTTAAAAAGAAAGAAATTCTGACATATGCTACAACATGGATGAGCCTTGAGAACATTATGCCAAGGGAAATAAACCAGACACCAGAAGACAAATGCTGTACAATTCCATTTATATGAGATGTCTAGAGTAGTCAAATACAAATAGTAACAGAAAGTAGCCTGGTGGTTTGCCAGTGGCTGGGGGAAGAGGGAAGTGGGGAACCATTGTCTAATAGAATTAGAGTTTCAGTTTTACAAGGTGAAAAAATTGTGGAGGTTAATTGTACAGTAATGTGAATATACTTGATACTGCTGAACTTTATACTTAAAAAAATGATTAGAATGATAAATTTTGTGTTATGTGTATTTTCCCATAATTAAAGAATTTTTAAATATGCACAGACTAATCAAGTTTTGTTAAATTTTAATTAAGAAAAATATGGATGCACATATACATATATGTATATATGCAAATATATGTGTATATATTCATGAATAACATTTTTTTAAGATTTTTTTTTTATTTGACAGACAGAGATCTACAAATAGGCAGAGAGGCAGGGAGAGAGAGAGAGGAGGAAGCAGGCTCCCCGCTGAGCAGAGAGCCCGATGCGGGGCTCGATTCCAGGACCCTGGGATCATGACCCAAGCCGAAGGCAGAGGCTTTAACTCACTGAGCCACCCAGGCGCCCCATGAATAACATTGGAAGGGGAGGTGAACCATGAGAGACTATGGACTCTGAAAAATGATCTGAGAATTTTGAAGGGGTGGGGGGTGGGAGGTTGGGGGCACCAGGTGGTGGGTATTGTAGAGGGCACGGATTGCATGGAGCACTGGGTGTGGTGCAAAAATAATGAATACTGTTATGCTGAAAAAATTAAAAAAAAAAACAAGAAAGAAATGACGGGTATTGAGGGAATCGATGCTGAGAGGGTAAACAACTCTTGAGAAATTTGAAAGCAAGAGGAAAAGATAAGGTTATATCTAAAGACGTAACTGGGGGCAGCACTTGGGTGGCTCAGTCGGTGAAGCAGCTGCCTTCAGCTCAGGTCACGATTAGAGAGTCCTGGGATTGAGCCCCACATCGGCTCCCTGGTCAGCAGGGAGCCTGCTTCTCCCTCTTCTCCTTGCTCATGGTCTCTCTCTCTCTCTTTCAAATAAATAAATAATCTTTTTTATCTTTTTATTAAAAAGTAAAGATACAACTGAGTCTACATTACCTTTTTTTGTGGTAGTGAGTCATTGAAAATCTGGTGGAGGGATTGGATGGCCCTTCTGCCCTCACAGAAATGGGAATATGCAACCTTAAAATCTTACATACTGTTCGAGGTGGTGATGGAGCTCCATAAAGCCTTTTTGTGGATTGAAAGCTGGGAACCTCTGGTCTAAAGTTATCGTTCATCCATTTAGCTTATTTGGTTTGTTTTTTTTTTTTTGTCTTGTTTTGTTTTCTAAGATTATTTATTTATGTGACAGAGAGAGAGAGAGCAAGCACAAGCAGGGGGAGTGGCAGGCAGAGGGAAGAGCACAATGTGGGGCTTGATCCCAGGACCCAGAGATCATGACCTGAGCCAAGGGAAGACACTTAACTGGCTGAGCCACCCAGGAGCCCTGCTTGTTTTTAGTAGGGAACACTGGGTAAGGAAAGGAACAAGTGCAGAATGTCATATTGTAATTGCAAGAAAGAGGAGAAATGTACATTGACAGGGACTTCCAAATGAAATTATGATTTCGGTACACATTTAAATTGATATGGTAGATTTTAACGATCATAGAATGTTTTCATGTGGTCCAGGGCAAAGTTAAGGAATACAGACTAAAACAGGGGCCTCTGTAGTCTACAGCATTATGTGGGAGGGTTGTAATTCTAAGGATATGCTTTTTAAGAAAAAGATAGTTTTTAATATTATTACTTATATTTTTAGAGAAGTTCAGCAATGGAGACTTCCTCCGCTGATAACAATTCAACTGACCTACCCTCACAGCCCTGGTACGAACCCCAAGTCATTCTCTCCATGGGCATTCTCAGCCTCACTTTCTTACTGGGTTTGCCAGGCAACGGGCTAGTGCTGTGGGTGGCTGGCCTAAAGATGCAGCGGACAGTGAACACCGTTTGGTTTCTCCATCTCACGCTGGCTGACTTCCTCTGCTGCCTCTCGTTGCCCTTCTCCCTGGCTCACTTGGCGCTGCAAGGACACTGGCCCTATGGCTGGTTTCTGTGCAAGCTCATCCCCTCCATCATCATCCTCAACATGTTTGCCAGCGTCTTCCTGCTGACTGCCATTAGCCTGGATCGTTGTCTTTTGGTCCTCAGGCCAATCTGGTGCCAGAATCACCGCAAGGTGGGGACAGCCTTCGCTATCTGTGGATGTATATGGGTGGTGGCTTTTGTAATGTGTATGCCCGTGTTCATGTACCGGAAAACATTCGCTGTAAATGACCATTACATATGTGGCTACAATTTTAGTCCCTACAGCTCCTTTGGTTATTCAGACTTCACCAGTGATGTACTGGAAAATGGGTCTCTTGACAACTCCACTGTGCACCTGCCTGGAGAAATGGATGAGGGATTAGAGTCTTTCTCTTTACAAACAAATGATCTTCCTTGGACAGCCACCACTATCCTCTATTCTCAAACATTTCAAAGACCTTCTGGAGAGTCACTCCCTGTGGATTCAGCTAAATTATCTAGTCAATATCCATATTATAATTTTCTTGCTAGTAAGGTCTCATCTATAAGCCCCAGTGGGTTTCCTATTGAAGATCGCAGAACTAACCCACCAGATAACTCTGATAGTTTTCTCTCTACCGATTTAGAGCTTTACTCTGGTACTTCCAGCAACTCCTTATACACATATGAGCTATTCCGAAATCTCCAGGATTATGATCAAGGCCAGTTTTCATACAACAATCAAGTACTAACACCCCTGATGGCAATAACCATCACTAGACTAGTGATGGGTTTCATTCTGCCCTTTATGGTCATGATGACCTGTTATAGCCTCATTATCTTCCGAATGCGACACAGCCACTTCACCAAGTCTCAGACCAAAACCTTGCGAGTGGCCATGGCTGTGGTGGTTGTCTTCTGTGTCTGCTGGGCTCCATACCACATTATTGGAGTCCTATCATTGTTTTTTGACTCAGAAACTCCCTTTGGGAAAGCTCTGCTGTCTTGGGACTACGTGTCCGTTGCTCTAGCATCTGCCAATAGTTGCTTTAATCCCTTCCTCTATGCCCTCCTGGGAAAAGATTTCAGGAAGAAAGCCAAACAGTCCATGAAGGGCATTCTGGAGGTGGCTTTCATTGAAGACTTCACACACTCTACCAGCTGTCCCCAAAGCAAAGTCTTTTTGGAAAGAAACCGTATCAGTACACCTGTGTGAAGATACGGAGCTGTGGACCCAAGCCACGGTTCTTAGGTATTCACCCAGTGTGACATGTTTCTGAAGCAACGAGTGGTATTGTGAGCAGGGGATTCCAGAAGCCATCCAAGAATCAGTCCATAGTTCTCAAAGTATGGTCTGAGACTAGAAGCATCTGCATCACCTGGTAACTTGTCAGAATCACCTAGAAACTTGCTGAATCGGAATCTCCGAGGGTGAGGCCCAGCAAGTGTTTTAATGAACTCTCCTGTTTCTGATGTATGCTAAATTTGAGAATCATCCCCCAAATTAGTCTATTTCTATCCCAAACTAAGCCAGTGAGATCAGGGAGAACCTAGTCTGTTTTAAAATGATTTTTCCATCATGAACTTTTTTCTTTGGGAGTGTCCAAATCCCCTCCCAGATGCAATTTAAAACCATTTTGTCTAATCTTACATGAGTGAACAATGATCGTCTCTTTTTGGCTTTGCTGTGGGGGTGGTGATGTTTTCAAATGAAAACAAGGTGCAAAAAGACAAAGTCCACAAAAGCAAGCAGTTATGAGATGCAGTCTGGAGCAGAGTACAAAGTCAGATGCTTGCTATGTGCAATATTCCTGGGTACGGGACATGGGAATTCCACGTTTCCATTATTACAACTGAATAGGCATCTACTATGTAAATACAGGCTGCAAGGTATCTGAAAACTTACTCATAAAATGGCACGTAAGCTGTGGTTTGGGGAGTTTTCTATTTGTTTACTTAGTCTGCCTATTGATAGAACCATCTCTCTTCCATTCCCTTTCTTAAGCTCCCTTATTTCTCCCCTACCTCTCAATCTTCTGTATTAGACTTTGTGTACCTAATAACCTCTCATTTCTTAAGATTCAAATTGCTCCCCTCCTCTTGCTTGAAACTAATATTCCCTGAGAAACTCATTTCCAGTGAGAAGAGGAGGGTGGAGGATGGAGCAGTAACCCTTGAATTCACTGCACAGTGACTGAGTACACTCCAGGAATACCATCAAACTTTGTAAAGCACGGCTATGCTTGTGTATCATTCACCAGGTATATTTTTGGGTTTTTGAAATGAATTTTTATCTTTCCCAAAGTAATAGATGCACATAATTTAAAGAGAACCCAAGGCTTATAATGAAATATAAAGTTTCCTGCCCCTCTCTGCCCAACCAATCCCTCCTCCCACTCCCATCTCCCAGAAATAACACTTGCAACAATTTTAGACATTTCTTCTGATATTTACCATGACAGTCATGTGCTTATGCAGCTAGTTTTCATATACATGATAACATCACTTCTTATCTTGAAAGATTAATTTTATCCACATTCATATTTTTTACTTATCATCATCCTAATATTCATTAATCACCGTACTTCAGTTGGCTCCTGACCACACTTTCTTCTGTTCTGTGGATCCATCCCAACCCCACATACAGCTTTCCTTCCATTCTTTCATTCAAAAAAAAAAAAAAGAAAAAGTTATTTAACCCTATCACCTTCTCATTTTTCTGTGTATTTAAACTTTATTGTGTTAAACTTCTAAAATCTCAGGGTTTTTTGTACTATAATATAGCCTCCCCTGGGTGGAATATAATTATTTAATCTAAAAAAAAGAGAAAATGAGATGTTTTAGACTTGCAAGGCACTATTATTTGTTCAGTGATTGGGGTGAGGCTCTGGACTACAAATAAGTAATAACGTGCTATGCAGAAAAATTGCAAATCACTGAGAAGTCGCTCAGGTGTGAGGTAACAATGTGTGACATGATGTAAGATTTGCAATGCTGCCTTCCAATGTAATCTTCTTATGTATTTGATATGAATAAATGCTTGCTTTCTTGTGGTTCCTTGTGAGACTGGGATTCACGGATCCTCTTAACTGTTTGATACTCAGAATATATCATAATCTCTAAACATACAGCAAATCATAGTAGGCAGCTGGAGGCTTGCTATAATGGCAATTAGCTAGGATCCTGGAAGTCCCAACACATCTTACAAGACCCGGATGTAAGTCCCAAACTTCTACATTTAGTGTACAGGATACTGGGGTGATGACATAGTTATAAGATTCCATAGTTGCTATTTCTGGATTCCCTTTGAGAGTTCCATCCCTGGGAAATGTATTCTGAAAACAAAATCTTACAATTGGAATTCCCTCATTTCTTATGAAAAACTCTGGTAAGTACCTGTGAGTATTTGCCAGAAAGTCCCAGATGGAGATCCAACTCCTCCCAAAATTGTAGTATCTCTGATCTTTGAAATATCCCAGAGCACAGGCAAGGTGGCCTAGTCCACACACCGAGCTATAAGGGGTGACTGCCTCTCCCAACAATATTTCACTATATTTAATAGCATTTGGGGGGGAAAAAAAAAGCAATGTTAAATGCATGTTTTTTAATTCTTCTTTCCCAGCAATCTTACAAAACAATTTCAAGATCAACTGATTGGACCCAGAGGTGGGAGGCAGGGAAAGGGTGTAAGGCCAGCTGAAGACAAATGCTTCCCCCTTCCTGCCTTCCTACCCTGGTAAAAAGAAATCTGAGACCAGCACCAGTAAGATTAAACCATAAACATTTTTCCTTTTTTTTTTTTTTTTTATTAAGAAAGCATGCAAAACACAACAACTTGTGAGATCATACACCCCCTTGCCGGCCTGCACCAATGCAAAGCACTATGGGTGGTACGAAGGACTCACCAAACCAGAAACCTGGGGGTCGAAGAGAAGAAAGTGAGGATGAGTGGATCTATACCACGTGACTGCTCCATCTGTCCCTCTCCTCCCATTTCTCCCTCATCTCCTCCTGGAGGCAGGAGCGCCTGCACTTTTGCACACGTCACTCAATACAACAATGACTATACTTTGCGCCCAGCAATGCTGGACCAACAAGAAAAAGTAGTATTCTTTCCATTTCATGGAGGGGAGGGGAAACAGGCCCAAAGAGGGTAAGTTTTGTCCTGTGCCATCTAGCAAGGCTGAGTTCAATGGAAGGGAGCTAAAATCCCAGGAGGCCTGATGACCAGTCTCCACCCCTAGCCCCAAATTTTAGTTACTCTGGCTGCCCACCAGAGTCTTCATGAGACGAATTTTCAGAAGACACAGATGAATTATAAACAAGGGACATTTACATGTACAATTTCGTCTACCCTCGTAAATCCTGTGTGGATCCGAGTAGAAAGGGGGTTTAGAAAAGAGAAATAATCATTTGTAAAGGGGGGAATCTTGGGGAGAACAGGAGAACAGATGGGAAGTTGTGTATATAGGAGGCACCTTGACTGGAAGGAATTCGGAAGAGATGCCTAGAACAAGGACACAGGGCAAAGGCATTTTGCCACCCTCTAAGAGAAATTCTCCTTTCCCCAACGGGAAATATTATGTCATACTTCAACCCCACTGACTGCCCAACAATGGGGGATTCAAGCCACTCATATCCCCATTTCTTACAAAGAACTTCACAGAAAATAAAGTGCTCTTTAGTTAACCGCCCTTTCTTGCCCCTTTGCTTCAGCCTTCTTCAACAAACTCTCATATATAACCCCCTTACAAAGAAAGAAAGGGGTGGGTGAGGGAAAAGCAGAAGAGTGGAAAGCTAGATCTCCTGGAAGTCATGGGTAAATAAAAGAATATGAACAAGAAGCAGAAATCAGAGAGAGAATGGCCTTGTCCGTTCCTTACATTTGTCCTGCAGCTTTCGGAAAGTGAACATTCAGTGAAATAAAAACAGAAGTAAAATTGCTCTTCCCTCTCGTAACTAGTATTCAACAATTAACGTGAAACATACACTAAGTACTTTGCAGCAGTAACTCATGGCCATTTCTCATTAAAGGATAGAAGTTGTCCCTGTACCTTTTTTCTTTTTCTGGGGGGTCTCCCTTGGCCCTCACAAACTCTCCTCTCTAGATTATTTAATCCCCTCTACCAATTTCCTTCACCCCTTGAAAGTCAAATGGCAAAAGCTTCAGCCCCAGTGATTTCCAAGAGAAGCATTTGCTGACACAAATAATTGAAATATTCCCTACCTATGTGTATGCCAGCTCCTCTTCCCTTTCCCCACGCCCCTACCACCAACGCTGTAGGTTCGATTCTGCTATGATCAGTGGGAAAGAGGTTCCCATCTTGTCCTAGGACATGATGAAACTGAAAGAGTGATAATGGCTTACTTTTCTTTCTTGAGAGTTCCAGAAAATGGGGGGAAGAAGATAAAAGGGGAGGAAGAGTTGAGCCAGCAACTGAAGGAGGACAAAATAGTATTTGCTGAATGGGGAAGGGGGACTGAAGGATAATTTGTAAATGCAAATATGAGCCACAGTTAATTTCCAGAGAAAACTATGTTTAAAAACTCAAAAGGGTTAAGTTGAAACCGTCTCCTAAAAGCTGAACCTACGCTGAACAGGTATCCTCATCCCTACCACAGAAGCAAGACCAATTCTATCTCCAATAGACTAAGGACTGGGAACAAGTCCATGGAAGTTTCTAGTAGCATATAGAAACTGACTATTTTATATTCCATCACCCCTCTACACTGTTTGACTCCACCCAACCCAGAAGTCTTATTCTTCTAGGATTTAATGGTCACCCTTCTGCACCACCACCATCACTCTTACCCTAGATGGGGAGTGAGGATCGGGAGAAGTAAGGATCGAAGATAAAAGGGACAAGGAAGAGCTCAGAGGACAAAATTAGCACCATTGAGTAAAACCTGCAAATTCATGGCTGCCCAGCGGTGTTTTAGATCCCTTTTTACTTGAGAATGTGGCTTCTCTAGTACTGGACTGAACTGACAGGAACAGAAAACAATTTAGGGTTGGAAGGTGAGATTAGCATTGAGTTTCTCAAAGAGAAAGGTAAATCAAAATTTGAAACCTTTCTCTGTAGCCATCAAGGCCTCACCTTCCGGCCAGATGATTTTAAATTAGCAAGGGGCGGACACGGTCTATGGAGGAGGGCAGAAGACTGGGGACAGCATATAACCAATAATAATAATAACAATAATAATAATAATACCATAATAAGAATAATAATAAAAGAATTCAGAAAAAAACAAGAGGGAAGAGGAAGAAGGAGGCAGGAAAGAGGGGGGGTTATCTTCGGCAGCATCTTGTGGTGGCTTTTCTGACAGAGCAAGAAAAAAGAGGATATATAAGTATATACAGCAAGGAGGAAGGGATGGGCTGGGGCTGCTCCTGCCCCACTCCCAGACTTTTCGCCACCCAGCCTTGGGCTCATGGCCACGCTCCATGAGGCCCTAAGTGATCAAGTCCCAGTCGAAGTCATCAGGGATCTCCTCGTTGGTACCCGGAGGGGGAACCGGTGGCCGAGGGACCATATGGTGTGCTGTCAGGAAGAGACAAAGAAATTAAAAGGAGAGTGGATGGGAAGTTATTCTACCAACTAGATAGGCAATGCTCAGCCCTGAATATGACCACGAGGAAGGGCTGGTGAAACTATGCTCCTTATCAGCCCAGAGTTGTTTCCGTTGCTAGCGCCACTCCAGTGGGTCTCAGGAAATAAACCAGAGTAAACAGAGGGCACATGGCAATTTAACACTATGCAGCCCCCAAGAACTATACTTATGAAAACCATGTAGTAATGAAAAAAACATACACAACGTACTATTATATGAAATCACAGTATAGAAATTTGTAGACGTGTTACATGGATAAGGAAGATATGGACAAAGAGTCTGATGTCACCCAAAAAATTCGAAACCCTTATAGTTAGGCAGGATAATAATAGCGATTTTTCTGAAATGTATTTAAAAGCAAACGATCTGTTCATTTTATATTATTTATGGCAAGTTAGGGTCTACCTCCATCCCCATCAGAGGTAGTTCAATCCCAGACCCCTGATACAGGAGTCAGGTGACTGGAAAACAGACACGGGCACAGAGCAGGTATGTCTGTATATCGTGCTCATTGTATCTGCCTGACCATACCTTCCATCTAGATTCCAAAGCTGGACATAAATGTTCAATATCTTTGGTCTATTTGCATGCTTTTACTGTCTTTTTTTTTTTAAGATTTTATTTATCGATTTGGGTGTGGGGGAGAAAGAGCATGAGCAGAGGGAGAAGCAGACAAAGAGGGAGAAGCACATTCCCAGCTGAGTGCAGAGCCCGATGTAGGGCTTGACCCCAGGACCCCAAGATCATGACTTGAGCCAAAGTCAGACCTTCAACTAAGCCACCCAGGCACCCCTGTTTTTACTCCCTTTTATTACGGCAGGCACAAGTTATGCTCAAAGTAAATCAGTCTTCTTTAGTCTCCCATGACATATACCTCCCTAGCAAGGGGCCCACCCTCGAGCTTTAGGAATCATGAAGGCTCACACACTCCCAGCAGGGGTGAGCAAGAGGGAAGAGAATGCAGGCTCAGAGCCCGAGGAAAGCAAACACAACTTGTCAGGGTAGAGAGTGTTGGGCTGTGGGAGAAGCAAGCTTCCTGGCTCTTACCTGGGCGATTGTATCCTGCTGAATCCTGGGTGGAGATTGGGTACATTGGTGATGGGCCGGGGTAGAGGTGGGGGGCTTGTGGGTGCACATAAGAGTTCACTGCCAAAGCAAGACAAGAGTTACTTGAGCAGACTTCATTATACTCAGTGAAGTAGGGCCCAATATAGAGGGGGGAAAGAAGTACTCTTTCTCTCCTTGATGTCTCCTCCCTTCCCTGCTCTGTTCTATAGCTTCAGCAGGCTTAAAGGCTTTCTGGAGGAGCCATCAGTCCTCACCACTTAGGGCAAAAAGGGACCTTAATGGTTCCTAGAACTATGAAATATCATGGCTAGTCAAAGGATGACAAATAGAGAAACATGATCATTGAATCTCTCTCATTACACTGGTCTGAAGATTGTGTAACTGTAGAGAATCACAACCCCATCTGATATGATCCAGGTAGGGGTTACTGAGACACACATCTGGAATGAGCACCTTTTCCTCCCTTTTCATAAGTAATTCTGATTTCCCAAATTAAGGTGGAAAAGGGACTCATACAGTGTTTCAGTACAAGACTTGACTGATGCACTAGATGTTCAGTCAACGTAGCAGACAAACCAGTCCCGCTGCTTAGTCTGGGTCACTGCTCATCAGATGACTTTGCTCAATTCTCTTCTGCCCTTTTCCTCCCCCTCTCTTTTCATCAGAGCCTCCACCTCCTTGGTAACTTGCTTGGTTCACTACCTTGGTTCATGGCTGGCTCTTGTTTGCCACCGGTAAGGGCACAGGAGTCAGCAATACGGGCAGAGGCTGGTGACCGGTGGGAGCCTCCTTGGGGGGGCACATGACCAGTCTGGGTAAGGAAGTGGTTGAGAGAGTCACACAGATTGGCAATGTGATGCTGGTCAAGGCTCCAGTTCTTCTGCTCTGCCTGTCGCAGACTCTCCATCAGTTCTACAAACAGAGAAGCAAGAAGGGCTACCCTTTGTGGAGGTCCCAAAGGCCCTACCATATCCGCCCCCATCTCACTGCTCCCACCACATCACAAATCAACACCACGGACTAGATTTATTGCCAAGAATAACTGACATCTCCTAGAGCTCTACATTTTCGAACTCTTCTTCTGTTGGCTCCTCCCTAAATTCTTGTTACAATTTCCATCTTGCTGGTAAAGAAAACAAAATTTCAAAGGGAGTGATTGAATTAGCCCATAAACAGTGACAAAACTACAAAATCGTGGTCCTGGTTTCTGAATTCCTGAGAGCCTTCCCACTCCAGGGACAAAACAGGGTAGGATAAAACACGGTCATATTTTGGGTGAGTTCAGGCAAAATCAATTAAAAATAATTTGCAAATAACATTGGCATCATCTGCCTTGTGAGATATGGAGGGAAAACAATGGAATCCTCCTTCCTCAAAGCTTACTTCATCACCCCCTTCTGGTGATGGTTTCTTTTTTTTTTTTTTTTTTTAAGATTTTATTTATTTAACAGACAGAGATCACAAGTGGGCAGAGAGGCAGGCAGAGAGAGAGGAGGAAGCAGGCTCCCCGCTGAGCAGAGAGCCCAATGCGGGACTCGATCCCAAGACCCTGAGATCATGACCTGAGACCCTGAGATCATGACCTGAGCTGAAGGCAGAGGCTTAACCACTGAGCCACCCAGGCGCCCCCTGGTGCTGGTTTCTACAAGGCTTCCTACTCACCATGTCCTCCTCTTCCCTCTGGTCATCTTCCTCTCCTCACTCACCTGAGAACTGTGACTGCTCAATGCTGGACCAGTTGAGCCGATTCACCATCTTAAAGCTTTCCTTTAAGGAGTCGATGTTGGAGCACCAGTCGGGAGGAAAGGCTACAAAGGGGCGGGGAGGGTGGAAAATAAAGAGAGTGATGTGGTAGCCGGCTGACTACATGCAAGGTTGTCAATGACATCACCAGGATAATCTGAAAATCTCCCTCCCTGGAGAAGGACTAGTAAAGCGGATAGCTTTAGGGAGAGACAGCCTAGGTCCCAGGCAGGAAAATTCGTAAAGCAATCGCAGGTGGTCCAAGAACCCCAAAACACGGAGCTCTGAGTGGCAACTTCCGCGGGCTCAAAGGGGCTCCTGCCGGGGCGGGGGGTGGGGGGTGGGGTGGCGAGACTACAGACCCACTGTTAACTACCTGGCCAACTGCATCTCCAGACCCAGTCAGAACAAGCCGGCCAGCCCGCCCTCCTCTCGGAGCCCGCCGCACCCTCCATACTCACCAAAGCCAGTACTGTTGATAGGAGCCTGGCCCTGCGCCTGCTGCTGAGCGGGCGGCGGTGGCTGCTGGGCCGGGTGGGGGTGGGGATGGTGCTGATGCGGGTGGTAGCCCCCGTGCTGCAGTGGGGGTGGGTGCATGGCCATCACGGAGGGAGGCCCGTAGCTTTCGGCCCCAGCCGGCTTTCCCCCGGGTGGGGTACACCCATCCGGGCTTGGGGTGTGCAGCGGAGGGGCACCCCCTACAGCGGAGGGGCCCTGGGCGGGAGCCGGCTGAGGCTGCGACTGCTGGGGGGGCGGCTGCGGCGGCGGCTGCTGCTGAGGCGGCGGCGGCTGCTGGTACATGTAGTAGTTGTTAGAGGGCGGCATGTCCCCCAGGAGAGACGAGAAGCCTGGAGGGCGGGAGGAGGCAGCCAAGTGAATTGGGCAATGCATTTTTCTTTCTTTTCTTTCTTTTTTTAAAGGTTTAATTTATTTGAGAGACAAAGAGCATTGCGAGCAGGGGGAGGGATAGAGAGAGTCTTCAAGCTGATTCCCCACTGAGCATGGGGCACCGCGTGGGGCATTTGATCCCAAAATCCTGAGATTATGACCTGAGCCAAGCCACGAGTCAGGCGCTCACCCGACTGAGCCTACCGGACATTTTTCACTGAACAGGACTTCCACAGGGATGAGATGGCGTCAGACAGAAACCCCAGACTTAAGGGTGTCCTGAGAAGGCACGGATCCTCTGGGCTCCCTCTGCCCTCCATGGCTCCCCCACCTCTATAGATACAACAGACAGATGGAGGGCCTTGACAGCTGCTCAAATTCTAGCAAAAAGGTTAGCATGTACCTTTTCATGCTATTCCTCAGGGATCTGGGGGTAGGCCTGGAATCAGTGTCAAGAGCAGTCAGATATCAGGTGAAGTTTTAAAAGTAAATCACAGGGCACCTGGGTGGCTCAGTTGGTTGAGCAACTGCCTTCGGCTCAGGTCATGATCCCGGACCTCCAGGATTGGGTCCCGCATTGGGCTCCCAGCTCCTTGGGGAGTCTGCTTCTCCCTCTGACCTTCTCCTCTCTCATGTTCTCTCTCACTCATTCTCTCTCAAATAAATAAATAAAATATTTTAAAAAAATTAAAAATAAAATAAAATAAAATAAAAGTAAATCACAGGGGCGCCTGGGTGGATCAGTCTGTTAACCATCTGCCTTTGGCTCGAGCATGATCCCAGGGTCCTAGGATGGAGCCCTGCCTCAGGCTCCCTTCTCAGCGGGGAGTCTGCCTCTCCCTCTCTCTCTCAAATAAATAAATAAAAGGTAAATTACTAATAAAATAAAGCCACTGGGTACCTACTCTTTCTTCTTCCTTACTGTGTCTACACTCGTCTGCTGTTACTACCTACTTGGATTCACCACCAACAAACGGAGCTGGGTGAGGCACAGAATAAGGATGGATGAATTTCTGGCACACATTGGGCAGGGAAGAACTAGAGACTGAGGCTGGGCAGGGGCTTTTAGTCACCATGAAATCTGAGTGAACACTTGAATCCTCACTCGCTCTAATTTTTCACTTTGTCTCTGACAGCCCCTCCCAGCTCCCCACTTCTGATCAACCAGTCATCTGACCTGGATTCATTTCTCAAGCAAAGGCTACAATCTCAGAGCATAACTCCAGCTCTAAATCCCCCGAGATATAAAAGAAGAAATCCACAGCAGTTAACACAAATTTTCCAAAAGGTGGCTTCTAATCAGTTTTCATCATCCTGTTCATCCCCTGAGGCCTGTACAAGGCAACTACACAGAACAAGAGGCTCTGATGCCTCACCCGAAGTTGACCCCCACCTCTAATTTCTTTAAAACCACAAACAAGGGGCACCTGGGTGGCTCAGTGGTTAAGCATCTCTCTTTGGCTCAGGTGGTGATCACAAGGTCCTGGGATGGAGTCCCACATCGGGCTCCCTGCTCAGCGGGGAGCCTGCTTCTCCCTCTCCCTCTGCTTGCCACTCCCCCTGCTTGCACTCTCTCTGTTTGTCAAATAAATAAATAAAATCTAAATAAATAAATAAAAACAGAAACAAACAGGAGTCACAGAGGGCTGGACCAGGTGATCTCTCAAAGGAGCTTTCCAATATGAACTTTACTCTCACACGGTAATACAGGAAATTTGAGTATGGACCAAATATAAACTGATATTAAGGAAGTATTATTGACTGTGTTAAGAATAATAATGGCAGTGGATAACCAAGTCTTTATCATTAAGACTTCACACTGAAGTAGTATCTATAGGTGGGATAAGCACATCTGGGAATTGCATTAAATTATTCCCATTAAAAAAAAAAAGTGGTTAGTAAATGAAACGAGCTGAACAAAATATTGCCATGTATTAAAACTGGGCCATCTTAAAAGTTGGAAACCTAAGGGTTTATTATACTATTTTCTCTATTTTTGCATCTGTTTGAGATTTTTTTCTAACAAAAATTAACATGGGGTGCCTGGGTGGCTTCATTGGTTGAGTGTTTGACTCTTGATTTCAGCTCAGGTCATGATCTCATGATCTCAGGGTGATGAGATCGAGCCCCAAGGTGGGCTCTGCGCTTAGTGGGGAGTCTTTTTGAAGATCCTCTCCCTCTACCCCTCTCCCACTCACTCACCCTCTCAAATAAATAAATAAATCTTTTTTTAAATATATGTGCTGCCGAAGTGAGCACAAATTTTTTTTTAAAAAAGCAACTAGAAATATGCTAAAAAATTAAATTGTCTCACAATGAAACGGATTCTGAGGGAAAGCCAACCACTGCTGTCCCCTAGTGGCCATCCTCTAAATGACGGGCTTGCAGCCATGGAGTCACTGCCCTTAGTTCTAGAAGGGGGATCCCTTGAACTCACTTTGGAAGCTAATAACCCAGCCTGCCTCTCGAAACAGCTCCAAAACAGCTCCAAACTAAGCCAGAAGAACCTGACTCCAAACAATTCTGGTTTCTTGAGATGCTTCCCCTAACCAGTGATCAGCCTCTCCTCGTGTGAAAAGTAAGACAGAAGGGAAAGAGAATGTTACCACCGATCCGGGAGTATAAGTATGTTCATGCCCTTATCCCAACAACAGGCTCACCATGCTGAGACGAGGAAGAGGATTTCTCCAGCATGGATTTGTAGAGGTTGCGAAAGGACCAGCTTAGGTCCTGAAAATTGATCTCTGAGTAGGAGAATTTGAAGTCATGGTTGGTGTTATACAGGGGAGGAGGACCCTCGGCACCTTCTCGGCTAGGAGCCCCTGCTGCCACCGCTCCACCATCCACAGATCCTGTGCCCTGCAGAAAGGAGTAAGAGAGACTCAATCCATGTGCTAAATCAGAAAAACAGCCCTTTCATGGTCACCAAGCTCTTTAGCTTGTCTTCATCCTGTCCTAACTTTTCAATGAATGAACATCATTTCCCCGTCTGTCTCATTGATTCCTACTGTGATGTGCCTCGAGCCACTTTCCCATGCTCCATCCATCTTCCATTCTCATAACCTTTTTGGCTCCCCCTTCTTCTCTTCTCACTATTTTTCATCCCCCTGATCTTTCTCAAAGTTCTGTTACATATCTATCTCTCTCTCTCTCTCAGCTTCCCTTTTCTGCTTTCTCCGTCTTTCCCAATTGATCTGCCTACTACATCACAGATAATACAGTATTTCCAACTGGCAGATCTATGACTCTGTTCAACAACCTATCCACCCATCCATCCGTCCCCATGCACCCTGACACCCCTACTTCTTACCTGGCTGTAGCTTGTGATAGAAGTGGGGCTCTGAAGGGACATCTGAGGATTCCCCTCGGAAGGCAGTGAGGCTTCTCCACCCCCAGGAATGCCTCCCCGTGGGCTCTTGCTTGCCTCCTGTTCTGGTGAGTCTTGGGATAGCTGAGGGTTGGGAAAGAACAGAAATCTGGAAGCAGAAACTAAACATCCTCCTGAGACCCGTGGTTTCAGCTCACCCTTTGCCCCAAACACAGGAAAGGACCAAAACTACAAGACAGGATGTGGCCCGAGCTGCTGGCTCAGATGGGGACTTACATCATCATCTGGAGGGTGTCTTCTCTTTCGGGAGATGTCAGGGCAGGTGTCGATTGTCCAGTAAGAGCCCTGGAAGGCGACCCAACCCCACGAAAAACAAAAACATTATATATGAAAATTCCCACCTTTGGAAAAGTAGATACTTGGGAGGATTTTCACCAAAAAAAGAAAGTTATATTAAGAAAAATAACTGGAAAAAAAAAAACAAAACTGGAAAATCACACAGAGTCCCGAGGGTACTGGCTATTTTTGAGGAGTAAATTTGTCCTAAAAGTTCAATGAGTATGTCAGGGGTATAACTACAACTGGTGGCCCAAACACAGGCCTTGATTGTTCTGGTATCTCATTCAAAGAGCTGGAAATGCCCACACACAACCATCCCCTTCTGTGTGATCTGTGGCAAGGCTCTTCTGAACTCTAGCATCCACATCTTTCGAAAGAAGTAACTGATTTATCTCTTTTCCCTTTTGAAGATAAAAGTCATGGGATTTTTGTAGAGAAAAGTCTCTACAAAGGTTATTTAGCCTACCTTTCACATCTAAAAAGAGGGCTACACATAAGAAAGGGGGCATTAAAGTCAACTTTACCATATATAATTCTATTTAAGAAAATGGATTTCAGGGATGGCTGGGTGGCTCAGTTGTCTCCTGCCTTTGGCTTAGGTCATGATCCCAGGGTCTTGGGATCTAGTCCCACATGAGGCTCCTTGCTCAGCAGGGAGCCTACTTCTCCCTCTCCCTGCTGCTACCCCTGTTCATGCTCTCTCTCTCTCTCTGACAAATAAATAAATAAATCTTAAAAAAAAAAAAATTTCACAATCTTTCTTAGTCACTCATGCTAGTGGGAGCCCATAAGCGTGATAGCCAAGCTCTTCCTTTGAGAAAAAATAAAGCTGCTTCTCTAATTAACATGATTTCCTCTTCTGGGTAATTAAAACAGCCACAGGACTCTAGGCTGTCAACTACTCCTCTCTCCTTCCTGCCCCTCCTTTCAATGCTTACAGGAGTGTCTCACCTTCCCGGGGTCATCCCGAGGTCTGGGCACCTTCCGGAAACACTTGTTGAGAGAAAGGTTGTGCCGAATTGAATTCTAGGGAAGCAGAGAAGCAAGTTAGGCTTCAGCATGGTGTAAAGCAGAAAATTTTCCAATAGGGCACAGAGGGACACAAAAGAACATAACATATCATAAAGTTCAAGTATCAGGCAAACTTAGGACCTCCTAACTATACTGATGGAGGACCTTATCTAGCAGATAGCAAGAGCCCTGAGATGAGAAAATGCAGAAATTAAATGGATGGGAGGTAATGCCTATAAACCTGACTATCAGGTGCTTCTGGTATCTATATTAAAAACAACAACTACATAATCTTTCTGGTTTTATATATATAACCAGAAAGATTAAATTAAGACAGATACATATCTGCCTTAATTTATTTTAATCTCCCCTAAAAGAATACTACTTTAAGACTGTTTATATAAATAAAAACAAATATAAATTAGAAACAAAACAAAGGCACAAGGTCACCTTTGTTTTCTCAACAGCCCCCTGGAATGCTACATTCGGAGGAAAGAAAGAATGTTGCAGCTGTGTGCTGGACGAGGCTGGGTGTTGTGGTAGCTAGCAGGGACAGGGTCATGGAAGAAAAGCTGAATGCTTCCAGTAGTCTCCAGCTCATCATCTGGTTTGTATGTCAACCGGTGATTTACAGAGTGAAAGAACGACATTAAATCCCCACTCCTTCTCAACAAATGGCAAATGAGTTGCTGCTCCAAAAGATGGGGAACAACAGTCTTCCTTCTTTGCTTGGAAGAAGAGTTTCCTTCTTCCTTTACTGCCAGCCAAACAACTTATCCTCTTACTACTTGCTTGGCAGATGAGCTGTTGGTGAAGGACCTTATTATTATCATTATTATTATTGTTGTTGTTGTTACTGGTATACAATTTTTCAGAAGATGAGGACTACGTGTAATGAAGCTTTGGAAATCTGATGAGACTCCTACCTCTAGGTAGGAAGAAGCAATGCCATCCCTTGCACAGTGACTTGAACATAGTAGAGTGGCAATAAGTATTTGTGAAATGAATGAATCTCCTTTTCAAAGACTCAGAAGGTAAGAGGGTATGATGAGCAACAGCATCCTGCCATCCTCATAACTACACTTAGTGGCTCGATATCACTGGAGTTTCCCTGACATACCTTATGAAAGTTGTTCAACTCTGAAAACGAGTAGGGGATGGGAGATATAAGATTTTAAGTTCATGCATCTCTGAAACAGGTCAGAGTGAACTGGACCAGGTTAGAGGAAGAAACAAAAGAGTAGAGAAAAAG
Source organism: Lutra lutra (assembly GCF_902655055.1). Classification (NCBI taxonomy): domain Eukaryota; kingdom Metazoa; phylum Chordata; class Mammalia; order Carnivora; family Mustelidae; genus Lutra; species Lutra lutra. The sequence continues at coordinate 43,503,413 of NC_062285.1, forward strand.
GCCGTCAAAGGCTAAACACAATCGCAGGTTACACAAGCCATCCCACCTTCCAACCAATGCCAGCGTTCTTGTAATAGGGGAAGTTATCACAGATCCAGCGGTAAATCTCACTGAGGGTCATCTTCTTGGCTGGAGAGGAGTTGATGGCGTAGGTGATGAGGGTGGCATAGCTGTATCGTGGCTTGCCATCCTGGTGCACTGCTGCCTCATCTTTGCTCAGGGTGGCATTTGGATCTGTGGGTGAGCCTGGGGGACACTTGCGGCTGCCACCTGGAGGCCCAGCCTGAGAGGCACTCCCAAGCTTCTCGATGGTAGCTCTAAGGGTCAGCTGGGGGAGCCAGTCTATGGAGGTGAGGCTACTCTCTAAGTCAGAAGCCATGGTACTTCTGGGTTCTGCAGAGAAGAGAACAAAGGGGAGAGGAAACTAGAACAGGTGAGTGTGATAGCTGGTTACTAGTGGCAAATAATATTCAAATGTTAGTGCTCTAAGGGAAGTAGAGTTTCTTCCCACTGTAATCCCCATGGGAGACTGTCGCAGGACAGCCCTCAACCAAGTGTTCCCAAAGCCCCCAGACAACATATCACCAATCATCTACCAGATGACAGACTGATACTTACCAGTCTTACATCTTAATTTAGAACACAGCCAACAGGACTCTCCATTCAGCACTAAGAGGGAAGTCAGACCCCCCACTCAACTGAGCTATTCCCTCAATCCTCCTTACGTGGAGCCCTACAACATAATATTTTAAACTACATATTTTTTTTAAAAAAAACTTAATATACCAGGTAAAATCAGCCAAAGTCTACTCTCCAATTATGTGATGCTTGTTTTACATACATAGAGATAGCACAAGTGAACATGTAAAGAAAAACAGTCCAAGTAAACACAAATATACAGCAACGAAGCACACACCAACACTTTTACAGATGTAAAATTTGACCCCTCACCTTTTTATCCCATATATGTGCACATGAGGCATATTTGATTTACCCCAAGCATAAATTACCCACGACAACCAGCAAAGGACAGAGGCAAGACACACACGTAAAACAGTGGCCCCCATACCCAGAGATCACAATGAGATATACAGTGTACATTACCAGCAGAGCACAAAGTCACACACAGAGGTAACAGATCCTGAGTTAGAGCGGCCCTCACACCTTTAAAGCTGCCCCTGACCGGCTCCCGCCCACAGACACCAACACCAGGAAGAAGGCATCGGCAAGGACCTCCCACCTCCCAACCCGCTGGGCTTCACTGAGCCAGGAGGTGGGGGACACCCAGCTGTGTGCACACCGTCACAATCAGATAGCCTAGCTAAAAATAGCCACTCTGGGGCCAAGAGCTGGCTCCCCTTCTCCCGCCCTCCTCCTCTCTCCTTCCTTCCCAGCCAGGCACGCACGCTTGCCGCACCTCCATGCAAACTCCTGGCTCTGACAAACCGCCCACGCCTGATGTTTGCACACCCTGCTGCCACCCACACCCCCTGGGCGCTCTCGCTGGCAGATCGGTGTAGCCGGAGTGACGTCTTGGTGGGGGAAGGTGAAGAGCGCCGGGTGCTCTCTGCTACTGCAGGGTCTAGAAAGGCTGGCAGGAAGCGCTTGGTATCCATTTGGCGCTCCCTGAGAGCCCATGCCAGCAACCCCCTAAGCACTTGCCGCTTGGCAGGTTTGTGCCTGCTCGCCTGGGGAGGAGAGAGTCCAGCCAGTATTTCCTTCTCGCGGCCCTGCTGACGGTCCCACCAGGCTAGCGAGCCTCAGAATTCAGAAGCCCGGACAGAAACACATCGCGTATGTAATTTCTAAATGCGCACCCAGATAAAATGCACGAGCGGTAGGGATTCGACCATACACAAATCCACATCCTTTGCGGTTAAAAACTCAATCCCAGGTACGACTGCCTACCCCCTCTCTCCTGCCTCCAACACACCTTGCAAGCTGTCAGCTCACTCTGTCGCCCACAGCGGGGACTCTCCTCCCCTTGAGATTTACCCTTTCCCTTAAGGGTCAGTGTTCTCACTCTTGTATTCTCCCCCAAGTTCCCCACCCACACAACCTCTGCATGTACACACAAGTAGCAGGCACCCTGCTCCTCCCCAGCAACACACCCACTCCACAAGGCTGAGGGAAACACCTTATGCCTCAGGGCCTGAGCGGCATGAGACCCAACTGAAACCCAAGAATTGCTTGACAAGAGAAAGAAAGAAGAAAAAAAAAAGCTATGTTTATAAATAGTATCACGAAAGGGTTTCCCCTTTACGGTTAGCTTCTCTCCCACCGCCCTCCTTTACAGCCCACCATCACCACCTTGCCTTATAATATCATGGAGACTTGGAAGCTAATAGGGACATCTAATCACTCCAGGAAGCCTCAAACCTCCCAGCGCATTACTGAGTCAAAATGCCACAGCATCTGGAGTAAAGCAGGGCGCTTTGGGGAGTGTATCGGTCCTATAGCTGGGTTATCCCAGCCCAACAGTATTGTGACAAGAAGCAGGTTCTCAGTGACCAGGGTTTTCCTGGGTCCTCCTCAGAAGGGGAGGTCTGTAAAGAATTCCCTATTATCGGGCACCCGGGTGGCTCAGTGGGTTGGGCCTCTGCCTTCGGCTCAGGTCATGATCTTGGGGTCCTGGGATCGAGTCCTGCGTCGGGCTCTCTGCTCAGTGGAGAGCCTGCTTCCCCCTCTCTCTCTGCCTGCCTCTATGCCTACTTGTGATCTCTGTCAAATAAATAAAATCTTAAAAAAAAAAAAAAAAGAATTCCCTATTATCTTCTGCTAAAGATCCGTAGGAGACCTCAACTTATGAACACAGAAGTCTTCCATGGACCCTTCATTTGAAAGTCTCCCAACACGGGACACGGACATGAGAGTAGATTTCAAGTGGTTTACAGAACCCATGCCAATCGCTGTGAATTCCAGAAAGGGAAGCACTCCCAGCCTTTGCTAGTTGTTCCATGCTCTTCCCTATCCTTACCCCTGGACCAGGTTAAGAGAGGTTAAATTTAACCTTTCTCCAGCACCCTCCCCGTCAGCCCTCCAGATACCACCCAGCACTCAAAATATATCCTAATCTTACCAGCTACAAGAAGCTTGCAGCAGAAGGTCCTCCTGATCTTTTGGCACCATTCTCCTTTAACCCATCCCACTTCCTCACCCCTGTCACTTCCCCATTCTGGAAGGCCGTCCAGTGCACAGAACCTCAGAGATGAGGTCCCTCCATTCTATTCCCAGCCTTGACACTGACTCACTAAATGTCCCTAGCCACCCCTTGCTCCCTGAAGTCTTGATGCCTCAGTTTCCCCCTTCAATAAAAGGGATGAAGTCCTCAACACTGCCAAAGCTTCATCCCTGGAGGGAAGTGAATGAAGCTTAATGAGCTTGTGGCTGCCACACATTCCATGCTCCCCAAAATAATGGCACGAGGCTAATGTTCAGGGCTAATATTAGAAAGGCAAACAAGAGCTATTTCCATTTCTTAGTCCAACCAACCTAGTTACCCAGACCTCTCTCTCCAGGTGGGCCTTGTGCCACTGGGCTTGGGCAGAACCCGAGTCAGGCCACATTCTTCTCTGCATGCTGGAAGACTGAAAGGAAATACCCATAGAAACTGGGAAAGGCAGCCAAAGGGCAGGCTCCATCACATCCACAGGACATCTAATGAAGACTACAGTACCAGGAGAAAGGCAGAGAAAAACAGAAAGACATTCTGTTGGTGTGGAAGACTGATCCTGGATGAGATGTGTAAGATCCAAAATAACAGGGCGCCTGGGTGGCTCTGGGTTAAGCCTCTGCCTTCGGCTCAGGTCATGATCTCAGGGTCCTGAGATCGAGCCCTGCATCGGGCTCTCTGCTTGGCAGGGAGCCTGCTTCCTCCTCTCTCTCTGCCTGCCTCCCTGCCTACTTGTGATCTCTCTCTGTCAAATAAATAAATAAAATCCTTTTTTAAAAGTTTTTTTTAAAGATCCAAAATAACAGGCACGGTTTTCTTCCCACTTTATCTGAAAGGTCAGGAATTATTCTCTGTATGGTGCCAAGGTCAGGTACTAAGGAGTGATAACTTCCTGCTCTGGACAGAATGCCAACACTAATAGAGCAGTGGTTGAGTTTACCACATTACCAATTACCAGTCAGGATGCCTGGGTTTCAATCCTGGCTCCACTACTTACTGGCTGGGCAACCTCAGGCAAGTTACTTAACCTCTCTGTGTTGTTGTTTCTTCCTCTATAAAATAGAGATGATAACTGCACCTGCACAGGGTTGTTGTGAGGATTGCCTCAAGTTAATATTTTTAAGGCATTTAGTAAGTGTTAGGTAAGTGTAGCTATTATTATTTTTGAATGAGGCAAAACAGAGAATATTGGAAATGAGAAAGCAGACTGGGGAGGTTAAGACTGAAAACAGCAAGCCTGCCATGGTTTATGTTACAAAACCTGTATTGAATTTGCAATAGCTTTCGAGATGTCAGAAACTCCACCTTTTACTTTGGGGATAACGTCACCCCACTACTGACCAATACCAGGACCACGCAGACTTCAAAGATGAGGGAACGAGGGGATATCATCTCTATTTTTCAGCAGGGACCAGGTCTAGTCATAAGACATGATCTGGAAAACACCACTCTCTAAAGCATAGTTAATCCAACCCAACAGCCATCTGCTTCCAGTGGATTCCACAGAGGCAAGGAGAATTAGGGAAACTCCATCCTAGTAAGGCCGGTTGCACTATTGGGGGGCAGGAGGGGGGGTCCACCTGGAGCCACTGTGATACAGTTCCCTCTGAATCTCTCAACAAGTTGCATTCCAGCACCTGGGAAAGCACTTTGGGAGAAATGGGCTGCTATTACACTAGAGTCGGCTCTTTTCACAAAGTGGGGGAGGGAGTTCTAGAGGTAAGAGCCAAGGAACCTCATGCTTTTGAGACCAGAGATACCAGAAATAAAACTCTCTTGCTAGTTCTAGAAGAAGTGGCCACAGCCTGACACTGAGCAGCCCTACCACAAGAAAGGACTCTTGTGCAGCCATTCATGAGGGTTCCCAACTGGCCAGGGCAGGCCAAGGCCTTCCACCCAGCAGGGCAGCCTTACCAACAACCTCTCCATGTCCTCCTGCAGGGGCACCTGCTTCGAGAGGCCTACCAGAAACACAGGATTCTGGGTAATTGGAGGCTTAGTCCGAAAAGCGAGGATGCAACTGTCCCCACACACATACCCACTCGAAACAGAGTCAGAGCCCCATTCACCTGAATTAAGAGACATATGTACACCGCTCTCTAGCACAGTGGTGCGGACCTGGATTATACCCCTGCCTCATATACCACTAACAGGTAGTCTCCAGGGTCAAGTGGATGTACGTAGGGACTCACAGAGCCCACCAAGGCCCAGACAGAGAAAGAAGAGGGAAACATAAAAACCCACGTAAGATGAAGCCTCCCACTTGCTTTTGCTGTGAGGTGCACAAAGAAGATGAGGCAGGAAATCGGGCGCCCAGCTAGTGGTCCCAGGTGGAAAGACACACTGGTAAACGCACATACCCCAGCATCCGCTAGAAGGATTTCCTGGCACCCTTCTCCCACCTTTTCTGATGATTCTGGGCTTTGATGATTCCTGCTCCATATCTCATGAGAGAAAACTTAAATACCAGATTCCAGAGACACAGAACCGAACAAGAAATGGGAAGGGAAAAGATGAAACTATTAGGTGCTTTTCTGAAAGGAGACTCATCACAGGTCAAATCTCCCGGTTGGGGGTCAACTTATTTCGATGGAAGACTGGAAGGAGGCTGAGCAGCAACACCCCTCTCTTCCTATCCAGGATCTCTTTTTCCTGAGGAACTGTCAGTGAAGGACAGGAGCTGTGGACAGGAGCCGTGCAGGACATGAGGGCAGTGGTACAGGACCAGCACTAGGGAAGAACTTCAACCAGGAGTTAGCGTTCCCCTGCATCCTCTCTTCTTGCCTTGGGAAGGGGGGATTTCCGTTGTCCCTTTGGATTTTACTGACAGAGCCATGCTTCCATCCAGGAATAGGTAAGCCACAAGAGGAGGCCTCCTGATGTCTGAGGAAGGGTGAGTGGGGACAGGCTGATTTTCTTGTCAAGGAGACAGTGGGTAGGAGAGAGCAGCTCTGGTGGACATGAAGCTGAGGTAGGCTTACAAAGTAAGACAAGGTAGTAACACTGGAAGCCCTAGACAAGTGTAGGCCATGAAATGCCAAGATCACTTTAGTGAAGTAAGAAAGCCCAAGAATGGAGAGCGCTCTGGGAGTCTGGTTGGAATATGTCCATCATTATTTTTTTTTATTTTTTTTAAAGAGTTTATTTATCCATTTGACAGAGATCACAAGTAGGCATGAGGCAGGGAGAGAGAGAGGAAGGGAAGCAGGCTCCCTGCTGAGCAGAGAGCCCTATGTGGGGCTCAATCCCAGGACCCTGGGATCATGACCTGAGCTGAAGGCAGAGGCTTTAACCCACTGAGCCACCCAGGCGCCCTGTGTCCATCATTATTACACAGTACCAATGCAGTTCTGAAAATGCAGGCATTTGTTGATACCCCTTTGCCTTCAGCATGAAACCCTACATGTCCCCAGGGACCTCAAACGAATCCCATCCATCGAGTCCCCAAACACTAAGAAACCCATTTCTCAGAGCCTCTGCAGAAGGTGTAAGTCTGAAGCCAGGAGCTTCCTCAGAACACACTCCCCAGAGGATTCTCCAAGTTATTACTCTACCTTCCCCAGTGATGAAACCCAAGAGCCACCATCTCAGCCCCTACCCCCACTAGTACCTAAAGAGGACAGAGAGGTGAAAGAAAGCACTAACCTGTCTCCAAGCTTCCCCCAGCAAAGGGAGGGAACCACCTGGTACTGGAGTTTGGGGCTGGAGGGACTCCCCTCTTCAAAGGCAGATGAAGAGTTTCATCCTCAGTGGCTCTTCCTGTACTTGGCTGAGCATCCCAAGCTGGGGTCGGGGGGACCTGGGTCCCCTGAGGATGAGGAGCGGAGGGAGGAGGAGGAGGGGGCGGAGGAGAAGGAGGTCCTACCTGGGGAAGGTGGCACACCCCCCACACCCTGCCTGTAACCCTGGGGAGGAGGGGAGGAGCCTCTCCGAACCAGGAGTTGTCTCCTCCCCCTTGGGGGAGTCCCCCTCCCCCCCAAACTGGGTCTTTCGGGAGTGGAGGGCTCTTTCTGTTTGCTGGAGATCTGAGCGGAGGGGCTCTGCCCTGTTCCACTGTCTAGGTACAAGGAAGTTGAGAGGAGAGTCCTTCCCCTCTCCTGAAAGGCTGAAAGCCGGCTCCTCTTCTTTCCCTGGAGTGTCCTCTGCTTCTGAATGTAAGGACTCCTCTCCCCTGTGAGTACTGGATAGGATGGAGGGCTCCTACTCCACAGGCATGTCCCCCCTTCTCTTAGCCTCAAAAGTCCTGAACTGCTGAGAGTGTGCGTTTGGAGGGGTGGAGGCACGCTGGGGCGGGCTCACTCTGTCTGCTTCCTTTAGCAGGATCGCCCCTTTCTACTTCTGGAGGTCTATTCCCGGGCCAGGATGGGGGTTTTCCTCTCCCCTACAGGGGTCTCTTCTTCCCCTCGCCCGAGTGGCGGTAAGGGTCTCCGCTCCAGCAGGGAGAGAGGCTGCTCCCGTCCCCGCGCCCGCCTCCGCTCCGGGGGTGCCCCCGAGGGTGGGGTTTTCCTACTCCCCGCTCTCCCTGAGCTGGCCTGGGCAGCAGGGTCCGGGAGGCCGCGGCTGCCGACTCCGGTCCCTGGCTACTGTGGCCAGCGCCTCCTCTAGTCCCGTCCCGTCCGGTCCGCTCCCTTCGGCGCGTGAGGCCCCCGGCGCTGCCACCTCTCGGGCTCCGGCCAGTCCGGGCTCCCGGGGAGTCAGAAGGCGGACGGACAGTGTCAGGGCTCGGCTCGGGCTCGGGCTCGGCTCGGCTCCGCTGCAGGCCCCGGCTCCTCCCCGGCCTCCGCGCCGCGCTCCACGCCCCTCCCCCTCCCCCGCCCGCCCGCCCGCCGCCGCCGCCACCTCCCGGCGCGGGTTAAGGAGGAGCGGGCGGCGCGGAGCCGCGGGCCGAGCCGCCAGCGTGCGCCGCGCGGGGAGAGACGCGCGGCCCGGAGCCGGGGGATGGCGCGGGAGGAGGGGGGGCCGCCGCCGCCGCCCGGCCACTGGGCCGCGCGAGCAGCTCGCCTGGACGCGCGACGGCAGCCCCCTGCCCTCGGTCGGGACGGTCCCCCGGTGACGCCCGACGCCGTCCGCCGCGGCTGCACACGCGCCTTCGGGGATGTTCTCTGCACCGCCGACCCGAGGTGTTCTCTCCGGAACGGCGTTGATGGGCTTCCCGCTCCCCGGAGACAGTGTATAAGAGGTTATGGCGTTGGGACCGGGATAGTCTGTCATCCTGACCTCATCCTGGAGTTCAGTACGTGCTGTTGAAGGAGCGGATGTGTGAAGAGAGAAGGAGCGTGTCACGGAGTGAACTCTAGACTAAACTCGTATGAACTTGTACAAGGCCCCTCTTCCGCGGGGTCTGAGCGACAAGGGGACCTCGATACTCGCCCTGGCTACCCACTAGGCCTGTTGCAAGGACCACAGGAGATAACTGATGTGGAAATGCATTTTAAACTGTACAGTATAAAAAGGATGCAAAACATGACTTCTCGTTCAGTTCACTTGACGATCTTGTAACATACCTTATTCTAAGTGACACACGGTAAAGAATGTTATTTTCTGCCCCTTCCGGAATCATTCCCATCCAGAGACAGAATATGCCACCCGGGAGCCCACCTCTACTTTTCCTCCTTCAGTCATATTATTCCTCTGGAAATTCTTACATATTTCACCCTCTGACCTGTTTAAACTTTTCTCAAACTATTCTAATTTCTATCACATAAAATAATATGAAAGCAAAAGATATCATCCATGAAATATTTGAATTGCTCAGAAGAAAAGACTGCGTATTCAGGATTACAACTTGATGACTACATTTCACATTTAGATAGTAAAGTCTTTTATCTTCTGGCTAAATGTATGATACTGTTTAAGTTACACATGTATAAAATTGCATTATATTTACAGTGTGCCAGCTAAGAACTCTGCATGTGTTATCACATTTAATTCTTCTAGCAATCCCATAAGGTACCATTATGGTACCTGAAAGGTACCATTTACAGATGAGAAAACTGACTTAGAGATTATGATTGTGTCTACATTCACATGATTACTAAGTAGCAAAACCAGGACTTAAACTAACAAATCCAAGTAACTCCAAAGTCCCAACTCAACTTCTATTCCATTGTCGTGAACTGTCAGAATTAAAAAAAACATCCTTAAACTTGTTGTAATAGAGATGTATGGAAACAGATGGTAGCTACATTTATGATGAACGTAGCATAATGGATAAATTTGTCCAATCACTACAAACTAATGTAACATTGTGGGCAACTATACTCAAATAAAAAAGAAAATAGATGGCATTTCCTTTACATAAATAGAAAGCAGAAAGGTCAATTGGTTGTTTGTGATTGATTGATCTATCTATATCACAAACATGTATATATGAAAAAAAATCCTTAAATTTATAGGAAATGAAGCCCAGTTGAGTCTCTTCTTTCTCTCCACCCTTCCACTATCCCAACTTAAGCTGTATCCCTTCCTTTAAAAAAAAAAAAAAAAAAATAGGGACGCCTGGGTGGCTCAGTTGGTTAAGCAGCTGCCTTGGGCTCAGGTCATGATCCCAGCGTCCTGGGATCGAGTCCACATCGGGCTCCTTGCTCGTCGGGGAGCCTGCTTCTCCCTCTGCCTCTGCCTACCACCCTGTCTGCCTGTGCTCATGCGCTCTCTCTCTCTCTCTCTCTCTCTCGAACAAATAAATAAATAAAATCTTTAAAAATATATATATACATAGGGACGCCTGGGTGGCTCAGTTGGTTAAGCAGCTGCCTTCGGCTCAGGTCATGATCCCAGCGTCCTGGGATCGAGTCCCACATCGGGCTCCTTGCTTGGCGGGGAGCCTGCTTCTCCCTCTGCCTCTGCCTGCCATTCTGTCTGCCTGTGCTTGCTCGCTCTCCTCTCTCTCTGACAAATAAATAAAATCTTTAAAAAAAATATATATATATATATATATATTTATTTATTTATTTATTTGAGAAAGAGTGAGAGAGGGCAAGAGAGGGGAGGTCAGAGGGAGAAGCAGACTCCCCATGGAGCTGGGAGCCCCATGCGGGACTCAATCCAGGGATTCAATCCAGGGACTCTGGAATCATGACCTGAGCCACCCAGGGGCCCTGTATTTTCCCCCTTTTGAAATATTAACTTGTTCTCCCACACACACACAGATAATTTGGCATCACATGCTTGCTTCTTGCTACATGTTAGATGTTTTGTTATGTTTCATTTGTCAATCATTTTTGACATTTTTGTATGTATGTGGAACTTGAGAGGCATGGTACAGAAGTAGTACTAAAAATGAGAAATCACGGGAGATTTAGAAAAATTAGAAGCTCAAGAGGGGCAACTGGGTGGCTCAGTCATTAAGTGTCTGCCTTCGGCTCAGGTCCTGATTCCAGCGTCCTGGGATCCAGCCCTGAACTGGGCTCCCTGCTCAGCTTCTCCCTCCCCCATTCCCCCTGCTTGTGTTCCCTCTCTCTCTGTGTCTATCTCTGTCAAGTAAATAAAAAATCTTAAAAAAAAAAAAAAGTAGAAGCTCAAGAAATTATTTAATATATGTAAGATATTTGCTGCATTACTTGTGACTGTAGAAAATGAGAAAATTTGCTTAAATAACCATAATAGGGTAACTCTTAAATAAATAATGGTATGTCTATATAATAGATAGCTGATTTTCTTTTTATATCTTCTTTACCATTTAGATATTTTACAATAGGTGTACATTATTTTAAAAGAACCAATTTTTTCATATATCTGAATATATTCCAGTGAGAAAATCATGTTTTAAAAGTTTGTATAATAGAGGCATCTGGGTGGCTCAATCGTTAAGCATCTGCCTTCTGCTCAGGTCAAGATCCAGGTTCCCGGGATTGAAGCCCACAAAGGGCTCCCTGCTCAATGGGAAGCCTGCTTCTCCCTCCCCGACTCCTCCCAGCTTGTGTTCCCTTTCTCTTGATGTCTCTCTGTCAAATAAATAAGTAAAATCTTAAAAAAAAAAAAAGTTTGTATAATATAATCATATAATTGCTTTTTAAAATATATACTTATCGGGCACCTGGGTGGCTCAGTTGGTTAAACGACTGTCTTTGGCTCAGGTCATGATCCCGGAGCCCTTGGAGTGAGTCCTGTCGGGCTCCCAGCTCCATGGGGAGTTTGCTTCTCCCTCTGACCTTCTCCCCTCTCATGCTCCCCTCCCTCTCTCAAATAAATAAGTTAATTAATTAATTAAATAAAATATATACTTAAGTGTATGTATATATTTGAGTATACACACAGACACAAGTGGATATACACCAAAGATGTGAACTTGAAGATAATTTAATTTACCTCATTTTCTACTATATCTATAGTTAGTGTTCTTATGGGTTTTGCTTATGTAATTTTTAAATTAGAAAAAGTGATCAAGGGGCGCCTGGGTGGCTCAGCGGGTTAAGCCGCTGCCTTCGGCTCGGGTCATGATCTCAGGGTCCTGGGATCGAGCCCCGCATCGGGCTCTCTGCTTGGCAGAGAACCTGCTTCCTCCTCTCTCTCTGCCTGCCTCTCTGCCTGCTTGTGATCTCTCTCTGTCAAATAAATAAATAAAATCTTAAAAAAAAAAAAAAGAAAAAAGAAAAAGTGATCAATAAACCTACGTTTGTTTTGTTTTCACCCTAAGACAGGGGGAAACACTTGCATTCATTCTCTGTATTAAGAAGGGTGATATGGGGGCGCCTGGGTGGCTCAGTGGGTTAAAGCCTCCGCCTTCGGCTCAGGTCATGATCCCAGGGTCCTGGGATCGATTCCCCCCCCCCCCCCCCCCCCCCCCCCCCCCCCGCATCATCGGGCTCTCTGCTCAGCGGGGAGCCTGCTTCCTCCTCTCTCTCTCTGCCTGCCTCTCTGCCTACTTGTGATCTGTCTGTCAGATAAATAAAATCTTTAAAAGAAAAATTTAAAAAATTTTTTAAAAGTGCTAGAAGATAGTAAGGATTATGCAAGTGTTTGCTGTTACTATATACTACTATATATATAATGTATTCATAATACTCTATTATCTATGCTTACACTTTTCAGATTACAATGTTTTCATTAACGCTATGTCTTTTAGCTGTGACAATAAACCTAGGGAGTAGGTATTATCCCCATTTTACAAATGGGAAGATTTGACTAGAGCCAAGACTGCAAGGCCGTGCAACATACCACCTCCACTCTTCCAGTTTTTCAAGGCACCTGCTGTTAGAAGGTGTAGGAAGTAAACCACAGCTACCGAGCACAGGATTTTTGCTTCCCTTCGAGGCTGCAGTCAGATATAGTGGATAGGGGGTAAATGAACATACAAACGATTCATTTGGAAATATTTATTAGACAAAATCTGAGCTCACGTTTCCACATCAGAATAAATTCTAGCTGCTATTTAAAGGGTAATCTAGGGATAACAACACAGCAGAGATAGAACACAGCAGAGATTAAATCGCAAAGGAAAAATTCCATGGTGCGTTATTTCCTTCCCATAACTTTATTATTTTAAGTTTTCGACGCTAACTTTATATCCTCTTCCTAACCTGCTTGTTCTCCCTAAAACGAAGCCTAGAAGTAAGGTTAGGGGACTAGAGATGAAAAACGGAGAAACGTGGTTGGAGGGCGGGAGGACGTCACATCCCGGTAGTTCTGAGGCCCAGCCTCCCAACAGCTCCGTTCCACCTTAAGAAGCTTTAGCCTCTCCCGGAGCCGGGCAGACACACAGCCCCTCCCACTCCCGTGTCAGCTCCGACCCGGGAACGTGGGGAAGGGAGGAGAGACGCACTGAATGGAAAGATTGGCGCCCGAGGCCGTAGGGTCAGTCCTTCCCCTCCTCTGCCCTCAGGAGAGGAACGTGTAAAGCCCCGACAACTGGGTTTGGTTCTTTTCCGCAGGATTCAGCATGGGGGCGTGCCAGTCTGAAATCGGAGGGCGGGGGGGTGAGGGGAATATATGTGAGGGGTGGGGCTCATCTTGGGGTGGGGTCGAAGAGAACAGAACTGGGGCATTAGAGATAAACAGTACGCAGTGACTGTTGGCGGAAAACTGTAAGTTCAAGAAATCCGGACGCACCTCTCCAAACCATTTCCAAAAGGGGGGGCAAGTTTTCCATTCTCCGCCCCAATTCCCCGTCTCCGTTTTAATTGATTGGGTTTAAGGTAGGCTGGGCCCAAGGTTGCTGGTTGATTGGCTGCGTCAGTAATCCATCAGGATGACGCAAGCGAGGGGTGTGGCTATTTGGGGAGGAAGTGAAGATTATTTTGGTACCGCCTATCGCAACTACTGATTGGTTGAGGTTGGCAGTGAGGTAAACGAGGCATAAAAATGTCCACTAAAGGGAAGGGCTTATTGGCCATTCTCTCAGGGACGAAGTCTAGGGTGGGACTGCAAAGAGTCCGCTAGACTCTGTTATTGTACTGACGGACCAAATTGATTAGAACCCGGAAATGAGTTTAGAAGGGAACTGAAGGAAAGAGGGAAATCCGCGGCACTTTCGTTGCCCTCAAACAAGGTCATTTCCTGGATAGGATCGATAATTTCCTGTTTACTTAACGAAGTCAGCGTGTACCCTGGCTTTCTGGACTACATACGATAATTGAATTCTTAGGAGCCTTTGGTGCCATTTAAGCGGGACCAAATTTAAGACTTCCCATTAATTACCTAAAAGAATGAGACAGGAAAGGAAAAACATGGGTTTAACCTTGACTCTAGGAAAGGATAGAGAAACAAACTCTAAGAGAGAAAGCTAAGGATGGACGTAGGATTACAGTATCCAAGCAGGTGGGTTCCTAAAGAAATCATTCATAAAATAATGAAGAGAGTGGGCGGAGATGTAGAGAACTGAAACGAATTGTCTAAAGGAAGAGCATTCATCTATACAGAAACCTTGGGTAGGGAATATATTTTGTTCATCATTGTATCCCTCATCCCTGGTGGTGTAGGATACATGGTCCAAGATCTGAACCAAACAAAATGAAAAGATGTTTTATAGCATAATGGACAAATTCTAAAGATTCCAGACCTTTAGAATATGTTTTTTTACAGTATCTATATCAAAATAGGGGCGTCTGGGTAAATGCAGTCCTTTGAGTCTGCATTTGGCTCCTTGAGCCTGCCTTTGGCTCAGGTCATGATCCCCGTGGGGTGCTTCCTGCTCAGGGGGAGCCTGCTTCTCCCTCTCCCTTTGCCCCATCCCTAACCCTCTCTCTCACAATATAAATAAATAAATCTCTCTCTCAAATAAATCTTTTTAAAAATATATCTATACACACATATTTTAAAAATAAAGTATCTATGTCAATTTTATAATCCTGAAAAAATGTTTCACACTTACCACCTGGGTTAATCCAGCCATAAAATGAAAGGTAGATCTTTCATTTTTCATTCCCAAACCTAACATTTTCCTCTTAACACCCTGGGGCCTTTAAAATTTGCAAGCAGATTGCCCCTTAACCTACATTCCTAGAAAAAAATTGAAAAGATAGATGGAATTAGTAAAAACAAAAATGGCCTCTACATCCAATGAATGGAAAATAAGTTGTTTAACCTACAATCTGAGAGTCAAGGGTAGGAAGAACTTACTATCTGAGAGTATTGAGAGATAACCAGAAATTATGGAATCGCTTGCTTTCCAGCAAGATTATAGCAAGATTTCACCCATGCTTTAACATGGTCTAAAAACGGCTCTGAAATTGAGGAAACAGTGCAAAAACTTCCCAAGAGTGTTATAACTATCCCACTGCAGGCAGGATACTGCACAGGCTGTCGGTCAAGATTCAAGTACCTTCTATTTATCCAGACCGAGTCCCTCTTTATAATTTTCTAGACTCTTCTAGGTCAGATAGTTTATGAGAGAGTGTATCATACTGGTTCGTCAGTATAATTTGGATAGCAGTTTGAAATAAGGGGAGGAGGGGCGCCTGGGTGGCTCAGTGGGTTAAGCCGCTGCCTTCGGCTCAGGTCATGATCTCAGGGTCCTGGGATCGAGTCCCGCATCGGGTTCTCTGCTCAGCGGAGATCCTGCTTCCCTCTCTCTCTCTCTGCCTGCCTCTCCATCTACTTGTGATCTCTCTCTGTCAAATAAATAAATAAAATCTTTAAAAAAAAAAAAAAAAGAAAGAAATAAGGGGAGGAGCCAGGGGCAGTTCTATTTGCAATAATAAAAGTACAGTAGGAAAGTTATTTCTAAGCTACAAATAATTTTAGCATAGTAAGGTATACATTGCTTATACGCAAGTAGGTAAGGGAGATACTAAGAAAATTTTCAAGAACAGTGTTTATCATTTTTTTTCCTGGTAATATATGAATATGTGGAACCATGCAAAATGATTTTGGGGTCAATAATTCATGCAGTGAGAGCACTGTACCTTTCCTTTTGATGATATCCAATAAATCAAAGTGGAAATTGTCTCTAAGGAGAAATAGAGCCTACCACTAAGTCTAAGGAAGAAAAAACTGGCATTGTTCCTAATCAAAGATCCGAGCCCTCTAGCATGTAAAGATAAACCAGTGGTATCTTGATTGGTGAGAACATAAGACACTGAGTCAGAAAGAATCTTAGGCCCTAGGAAAATCTTCAACTTCCTCCAGCCTAACAGCTGCCCCACCTCCCCAAACCCCTGCTCTGTGAAACACAGTAATCTTTTTTCTTTCCTCTGGAGGCCCAGCAACAGCTAGAAGGCCTCTAAAGACCAAGGATGAAAGCACCAGGTTATGCTGCACTTGGAATTGATGGAAAGAAGAGGAAAAGGGAAGGCAGGGGTTTGGAGGGGCTGGTAGAAGTACAGAAGGGACAAAGTACTATTGCTCAGTAAGTATGTGATCTGGTTGTCTACAGGAAGCAGAAACCACTTTATTTTAAGCAGAAAAGGCCTTAATACAGGGACATGGGTACTTATGAACTTGTTGGAAGGACTTAGGAGGAGCGGGGCCTCTGCTATATCCCAGGTATGGCTTCAAAAACAAGACTACTAAACTCCCCACCAGGGGAAGCTGCAGAAAGGGGAGGAATCAAGACTGTTCCCATAACTGTTGAGTGTGAGAACATGGTGCCTTCCCTAAGATCCAGGCATCAGGAAGCTACCGTTGCTAACACTGTCTCAGCAGCTTTCAGTGGCCATGAAGCTTGTACACGGTTGCTGGAACACTACAGAAACCCCACCCCACCCACCCCCAAATCCCATGACCATGCCAGCCAGCAGCAACTACCAAAGTAGCCAGGAGATGGCCCCTGCCTCACTTTGACTTTTCAAGTCTCTTGGATGTGCAAATTTTTCATAGATCAAAACTCACAACTAGAATCCTAGCGGCAAGAAAATCTAGGAAATTGAGGTTTTGGTTTTCCAGCCTCTATAAGTAGAGGAAAGTATATAAAAAGGAGGGAGGGGGACCTGGGTGGTTCAGTGGGTTAAGTGGCTGCCTGTGTTCTCGGGTCATGACCCCTGGGGTCCTAGAATCAAGTGCGTGTCAGGTTTCCTGTTCAGAGGGGAGCCTGCTTCTCCCTCCCCCTCTGCCCTTCCCTCACCTCGTGCTCTTCACCCCACCCCAGGCCTCAGTCTGTGGAGCAGTGACTCTTACAGAGTTGTGAGTTCAAACCCCACACTGGGTATAGAGATTACTTAAAAATAAAGTCTTTATTTTTATTTTTTCAAAGATTTTATTTATTTATTTGACAGAGAGAGAGAGCTAGTGAGAGAGGGAACACGAGCAGGGAGAGTGGGAGAGGGAGAAGCAGGCCTCCCACTGATGAGCAGGGAGCTCAATCCCAGAACTCTAGTCCATGACCTGAGCCAAAGCCAGACGCTTAACTGACTGAGCCACCCAGGCGCCCCGGAAATTAACATTTTTAACACCAAAAAGATGGGAAGGTTATACTCTCATAATTTAAGAATTAGATACATATCACTTCAAAAAGAAAAAAATACTGCCTTGTTTTTTCCCTTCCGAGGAAACACTTTATTCCAGCATGGCATCGTTATGAATCCACTGATGTAGTATAAGGTGACCGCCGTAGCAGGAAAGAAACTCAGCTTCTTGTTCAGTCTGTTTCAGACTTGCCAAATAGCCCTGGACAGGTCATTTTATTGCTTCATTTAATTTATTAAAATTAGTATTCCAAAAAATATTAACATTTAAGAAAAGAGAATAGAAGGTTTGGAAGAAACAGTTTGTAAAAGGAACATAGACTAGAAAAAGAAAACCTGTTATTCAAAAATTTAAAAAGGCATTAGACTAGCAGAACTCTTAGTTCTCTTACAACTCTAAAAGTCTATTATTCATCCTTTTTTCTGGACTCCTAATAACCTCTCGACCCAGACTTTGGCTTGTAGAGTCTACTTAGGTCAAATCATCCCCTTCAGTGGTCCAGATTTAATAAAGTACAGATTTTTTTTTTTTTTATGTCACTCTTTTTGTTCAAGAGCATTCCATGGCTACTAATTGTCAATAAAACATAATCCAGACTATTCAGCTTGGCATTCAAGGCCCTCCTGAAGCTGATCCTAATCCCTACCTGATCTGCAATTCCCTGCCCTTCAAAAACCAACTGGTATCACCTGATAGGGAGCCTTTATTTGTTACCATTTTCCCCCCATTTTATTTCAACAAATATTGAGCTTATTGAGCATCTTCTATGTGCCAGACTCTGTTAGAAACTTCAGGTTCAAAGATGAATCGGGGGCACCTCGGTGGTTCAGTCAATTAAGCATTCAACTTTTTTTTTTTTTTTTTTAAGATTTTATTTATTTGACAGAGAGGGAGAGAACACAGGCAGGGGGGGGCTGCGGAGGGGAGGGAGAAGCAGCAAGGTCTCTGCCAGGCAGGGAACCAGAGGCAGGGCTCTATCCCAGGATCCTGGGATCATGACCTGAGTGGAAGGCAGACGCTTAACGACTGAGCCACCAGGCACCCTAACATTCGCCTCTTGACTTTGGCTCAGGTCATGATCTCGGGGTCATGAAATCATCAAGCCCTGGTGGGGCTCCAAGCTCAATGGGGAATTTGCTTGAGGATTCTCTCTCTCCTCCCTCTGCTCCTCCCCAATTCTCAAGAAACAAAACAAAATAAGGGCAGGGGAGCCTGGGTGGTTCAGTCGGTTGAGCATCTGCCTTGGGCTCAGGTCATGATCCCAGGGTCCTGGTATAGAGCCCCACATTGGGCTCCCTGCTCGGCGGGAAGCCTGCTTCTCCCTCTCTCCACTATTTCTACTTATGTTCCCTCTCTCGCTGTATCTCTCTCTGTCAAATAAATAAAATCTTTTTTTTTTTTTTTTTTTTTTATTTGTCAGAGAGAGAGGGAGAGAGAGTGAGCACAGGCGGACAGAATGGCAGGCAGAGGCAGAGGGAGAAGCAGGCTCCCCGCCAAGCAAGGAGCCCGATGTGGGACTCGATCCCAGGACGCTGGGATCATGACCTGAGCCGAAGGCAGCTGCTTAACCAACTGAGCCACCCAGGCGTCCCTAAATAAAATCTTTTAAAAAATAAAATTAAAAAAGAAGAGGAAGAAACAAAATAAAAAATGAAAACAAAGATGAATCAGGCTCAGCTCCAGTTAGAGTGACTACCCATCCCAGGTTGCTCACGGCTATCCTGGGGAAACCCCTTAGTCCTGGGATAACTGAGACAGTTGATCACCCTAGCGCCTATTCACAAGAGATTATAAGGATCTTAAGATCCCTCTAACTCGGATGCCTGGGTGGCTCAGTGGGTTAAAGCCTCTGTCTTCGGCTCAGGTCATGATCTCAGGGTACTGGGATAGAGCCCCACATCGCACGCTCTGGTCAGCAGGGAGCCTGCTTCCCCTTCTCTCTCTGCCTGCCTCTCTTTCTACTTGCGGTCTCTCTGTCAAATAAATAAATAAAATCTTAGGGGTGCCTGGGTGGCTTAGTGGGTTAAAGCCTCTGCCTTCAGCTGGGTCATGATCTCAGGGTACTGGGATTGAGCCCCTCACAGGGCTCTCTGATCAGCAGGGAGCCTGCTTCCTCCTCTCTCTCTCTCTGCCTGCTTCTCTACTTACTTGTGATCTGTCTGTCAAATAAATAAATAAAATCTTTTTAATAAATAAATAAATTAAATAAAATAAAATCTAAAAAAAATCCCTCTAACTCAGAAACTCTGCCTAGATGCATATACTTTTCCCCAACTTTCTTCCAGAGTAAGTGTTTTAATAGGATTTCCCTAACAATTAGCACATAATCAAAGACTATTCCCCAGCAATGACTTGCCTATACCACTACCTAGATTACAAAATACTGGAAGGCAGACACATCTTTCCAGGACTCCACAGTGCCTGCTAGAGCCTTATAATGATCATAAAAGCAATCAATGCAGGTTGAATTGAGCAGAGAAGTTGGACAAATTAATATGTCAGGCTTTTTTGTTCTGAAAACTTTTTAAGGTAAAACATATCAGGAAAATGTTTTATTGGATATTGGGGTTTTTTTTCTTTTTGTTAAAGATTTTATTTATTTATTTGACAGAAAGACAACAAGAGAGAGGGAACACAAGCAGGGGTAGTGGGAGAGGGAGAAGCAGGCTTCCTGCTCAGCGGGGAGCCCCATTCGGTTCTCCATCCCAGGACTCAGGGATCATGACCTGAAGGGAAGGCAGATGCTGAATGACTGGCCACCCAGGCGCCCTTGGATGGTTGTTTTTATAAAGTTAACAGCACCCAGACCAAGTGACTGACAGACCACAGCATGCTGTCCTTTCTAGTCACAATCCCCTGAAAGGTAACCACAGTCTGGATTTATGACACCATATGCGAGTTTTGACCTTTATATAAATAGAATCTTTTTTTTTTAAAGATTTTTTTATTCATTTATTTGACAGAGAGAGATCACAAGCAGGCAGAGAGGCAGGCAGAGAGAGAGGAGGAAGCAGGCTCCCTGCTGAGCAGAGAGCCCGATGCGGGGGCTCGATCCCAGGACCCTGAGATCATGACCTGAGCCAAAGGCAGCGGCTTAACCCACTGAGCCACCCAGGCACCCCATAAATAGAATCTTTTAATATATTCTCTCTCTCTCTCTTTTTTTTAAAGAGTTTATTTATTTATTTGACAGACAGAGATCACAAGTAGGCAGAGAGTGGGGGGGGAAGCAGGGTCCCCGCTGAGCTGGGGGGGGTTCCATCACAGGACCCCAGGGTCATGACCCAAGCTGAAGGCAGAGGCCTCAACCCACTGAGCCACCCAGGCACCCCAACATATTCTCTTTTGCACCCTGGTTTCTTTCACTAAACTTTATGAGATTTATCCATATCGTTGCACATCACCATAATACATTTGCTCTAATTGCTGTATCCTATGTCGTTGGGTGAATATACTCACCACGTATTTATCCATTCTTCTCTCAATGGACATTTGGATTATTTCCAGTTTTGGAGCTATTATGAATACTGCAGAGATGAACATTCTAGTATCCATGTTTTGGTGAGCATGTATATGAATTTCTGTTGAAATCCGTTGGAATGAATTTGTTGGGTCACAGGGTAGGCCTATGTTCTGTTTCAATAAATATCGCTAGTTTCCCCCAAGTGATTGCACCAATTTATCAATGTATATCCCCAATTAATAGTGTCCCATATCCCCTCCCACGTTTGGTATTCCTTCTTCCTTTCCTTTTCCTCCTTCATTTTAACCATTCTGGGGGGCGTGCAGTGGAATCTCATGTAGTTTTAATTTGGAGTTTCCTGAAGACCAGTTCAACTGCATACCTTCTCGTGTGTTTATTGTTCACTGGGACAATCTCTTTGGAGAAGTTCAGTGTAGAGCCTCAAAACAAACAACAACAACAATAACAAAAACCATCCCTAGTGCCTCGCCGCTTTATTAAAGGCCAAGCCATCATGGTGAGGGTCCAAATAATTCCAAGTTAGGTTTGGGGAAAAGCAGTCTCCCCCAAACACTTTTGTGCTCTCCTGGGCCCTCCCCTACAGGGCAGCAAGGGACGACTTTTATTGGAAACTAGAAAGAGTCCTTTCTGGGAGGTGGAAAGAAAGACAGTTGGGCTTTTCATTAGAAAACAGCCACCGGGGCCAGAAGAACTACCAGGAATTGTACACCCCACCCCCGCGCGCCCCCTCCGCCTCCTCGGCACCCACTCCCGCCCGCCCCGCAGGGATATCTGGGGGCACCCTCTCGCGGACGAGGGGGCGGCGAGGGGGACGGGTATCTCTTAAAGCAGAAATGTTAACACCCTCCTAACGACGACTTTAAGGATGGTGGGGCCCAGCACAGTTTCCCCGTAAAGGGTTCCCAGCCGCCTCTGTCCGAAGACGCCGGACGGGGCGTGCGCCGGCCGCCGGTGCTGGTCCGTTTTGGTGCGAAGGTGAGAAGGAGGGTCGCGGGGGCCGCGGTGGCGGGGACTCGCGAGGGGGACCCCCGGCGCAGCCCGCGGGTGGGAGCGCGCGTCCTCCTTACGGAGGGAGCCGGATAAACGAGTCACGTTTTACTACCGCATCAACGGATCCGTCAAAAAAGAATCCTTGACATTTGGCAGCAGTGCGGGGGGCCTAACGGCTGCTCAGGGAGCCCCGCGGAAGCGCAGTGGCGCCGTCACTGCCATTCCCGGGCGCAGCGGCCTGGGACCCGCGGAAAGGCCTGGGGGGGGGGGGGGGGCCGGGAGATGCGCGGTTGAGCGGAGCCGCAGGGCCCAACTGGAGTTGCAGGGTCCTGGTGGTGGGCGCGCTGCGCTGTCCCAGTGGCCGGCAGGTGGGAGGACCAGCCCGAGAGCGCGGTTCGGGTAAAGGTGGGTGGTCACCCAGAATTGGGTTGCACCGAGGGAGGATGGGTCCCGCGGCTCTGGAGAAACCAGCACGTCGCCTCTGAGTCTTGGAGAGAATATTGGTTATTTCCTGAGCACCTATTGTGTCTCAGCCCCTACTCGAAATGCTGGGGGTCCCACTGTGTACCAGGTAGATAATGGCCCTGCCCTCCGGGAGCTTATATTCTAGCGAAGAGACAGACAAGAAAATCACATAGATATATAATAAAATGCCAGACGGCGATAAATCTTACGGAGATAATACACAATAAGAGATGGGGAGGGAACTGGTGTATTAACCTGAGCGAGAGAGAAGGGATGGTATATTAAAGAGGGGGGGAGTGAAGGGAAAGGGGATGAGGTGGGTCTGAGAAGTGCTTTCCCAGGAGGTGTCTTTTGACCCCGAAACCTGAAGGAAGTGAGGAAGGGTTGAAGAATGGTCCAGGCCATGGAACTTGAAAGATGTCTACCAGGAGTTTAACTGCTACTCAGATGAGATTGGTTTTGTAGCTTTTTGCAAGATGAAAACTGGAATTTTCTTAGAAAATTATGGATCATCCATTCATTAAGTGCTTTATTCCTGAAGCGTAAGAGAAGGGGAATAAGGCCCTTCAACAAAGCCCAACAATTTTATTGTTGTTGTTAATTTTATCCCAGTTTAATACATAGATTAAATTTAGGATTTCCGTTTGTTTTCAAGAAGAATTTATCGGAATTAATTCCATAAATAACCAAATAGCATCTCCCTTTTTAAGAAAAGTATATTTACTCGAGTTTAAAGAGTTATGGGCTGGTTTTTTTTTGTTGTTGTTGTTTCTAGTTTTGTCCCCTCCCCCCATCCCCCACCCCTCCCCCCTCAAAAGAGGATGACCTAGAAGACAAGAAGCAGTAGACAGGAAAGGAGAGAGAGGAGACTGGGGTGAGAAATTTGAAGAGAGAAATGGAAAGAAGTACCAAGGAGGCTGTGGAATAGTCAGAGGAATATAATGGTCTGTCCTAATTCTCTGCCTCCTCCTGATAAACTCAGAAAGTAATACTGGTTCCTTGAGCATACAACATCCCAGCCAATCCCCACAATCATGCATCCACTTCAGGAGAGGAGGGAACAGACTCAGGACTTGATAACTGATTAAGCAGAATCATGATTTCTGACTCCACTGCAGCTCACGGAAGCACTTTAGGCCACAGGTAGCTTATTTCCAAGATTTTAAATTTTATGTGGCAAAATAAGCCACATTAAGTTCCAGAATTTTGTTAACAGCAAGATTATCTACCCCCTGCTTATTTCGCTAATGGGGAAACCACTGGTTGATGACAGAGCAATGACTCAAAATATAGAGGTTCCATTTTCATCATACCCAGCTCTGTCCCTCTTCTCTCCCCAGACCCCTTAACTTGATAAAATTCTTCCCACTGGCTACTGAACAAGTGGAAGGAGCTTTGTCGAAGACCCCAGAATTGAGTTAATCTAGTCATCATTAGATTTCTGTGAAGGTTTCACATCCTTCCACCAGTATTTCTTGGTGTCCCCAATGGTGGGCTAAGTCATACTTAAGCTCTCAAGGAGTTCAAGTAGATAGAACGAATAAATAACTAGCCAATTACAATTTACAGGAAGCAGTACCTTGAAGAGGAGTTGGAGGAAAAGTGAATTCTTAGAACAACAAAGACATGGAGAGCAGCAAACAGGATGTGAGTATTAAGAATTTATGTCAGATTGGTATCAAACTGTTTTGTCGAGGCTGTGTTAATTGTAATATCTTTCATCTTCCTCACCTTTTGTTGGCTTAATCATGTATGACTTTCATAAGTGGTGGTGGGAGAGATTATTACAGTCAATAGACTTGGTACATTTCTACATTCTCTCTTTTTAAATTAACTAGTATTTGCCCCTTGTGGTGTTTTGTGCTGTAATATCAAGAGCAATAAGAATGTTCAGCATTGTAATTGCAAACAAGCCTCGGTAAAATTATGACATAACTGGTTTTGGGGGAACATTCTGGAAAAGAAGCATGGCTGTGTAGGTGTGAAGAGTAATACAGAGGAATATATGAATGCATGATAGTAAGAACTCTTCTTATAGAGCAGGCTCTAGAGTGTAACTGAGTCCCTATTACTTGTGAAGCCTTGTGATAAGAATCTCTGGAAAGGTGTTAAAACTTTGGAATGAGATGGGGTGGGGTAGACATCATGGGGTGGCTAAAATCACATATTGCTCGAAGTCAGTGGTTTACCACATGTGATCACATCTAGAAAGACTTTAAATAAGGTTGTTTCTGGGGTTTCACTGGTATCTTGAATGGCTGGCATCTCAGACTCCCTGATTTTTTCCTGAACTCTTTTTTTTTTTTAAAGATTTTATTTATTGGTTGATTGATTTGACAGACAGAGATCACAAGTAGGCAGAGAGGCAGGCAGATAGAGAGGAGGAAGCAGGCTCCCTGCCAAGTGAGCAGAGAGCCCGATTCGGGGCTCGATCCCAGGATCCTGGGATCATGACCTGAGCCGAAGGCAGAGGGTTTAACCCACTGAGCCACCCAGGCGCCCCTTTCCTGAACTTTTTAATAGTCCTACTAAGGAAAGAAAAGCTGGGAGAGCAATTGCTTTTCCTTAGCATGTTTTCCTAAAGATGTACATTTTGGAAAACTTTAAAAGTCAACACATTTTAAAAGATGATACATTTATATGACAGTGGTTAAGACTCTTTTGGAAAGATGTTAGAGGAAGCACTCTAAGAGCAAGATATGAAACTCAGATATTCTAGTGATTGTTTTTTAAAAATGTGTCCACTTCTCTGCCAATCAAGAGCAAAGCCACTGTGCCCTTGCCATCCCAGACCTCTATCTAGTCCCCGCTGCTGCATATATATTTAATAATTAGACTAGACCCTTTACTTTGTTTTCCATTTCAAAAATCACAGAATTGTCTACCTCTGTTATTTGTGGGCTTCTAATTGTGCCTTATCAATATTAAGATATCATATATCGTTGTTTTATTTTCAAAGAAGTCCATATCTATGAAACATCTCGATAATACAGAAATTAAAGGACAAAGTCTTCTGAATTGTGGTGGTAATTAAAGATAAATAAACATTGAAGATGGTTGTTGCTGTTGTTACTGACATTAAAAAGTTACTCTACTTTTGACAAGGTCATTTTGACATAGCCAGATACAAATGACTGTGAAAGTTTGTTCTATTTCATATCTATTAACCACACTATAATTAGCTCTTTGCATGACATCTCTCTTTGCCAGTTATTGTGACAATTAAATTGGATTGTATATTCTAAGCACTTGGCAACATATTTGGCTATGTAGGGAAAAATCCAGTGATGTTTCTTACAATGATTCCTTCCTTTGGTTCTCGTTTATGACTCACACAAAACACTTCACTTCTGGTCACCAAATTTTGGAGGTTTTTGCTCACACCAAGCAATTTAGTTGTCTTACAATTTAATTCAATTTGGACACCATCTACCTAGAAATAGTATCAGATTTCACAGGTTAGGGGCCCAGTCCTACTAGACTGACCCTCCCCCCAGCACTCACACACCTCAGACACCAGTCACAAGCCCTGGTTCTACCTGCACTTCTGATCAACTGGCCATAGATCAGAGGTTCCAGCAACCCCCTCTTTGGGTTTGCTGGAGTGGCTCCCAGAACTCAGGAACACTTACCTGTATTTATCAGTTTATTATATGATAAAGGGTACAGATGAAATCAGATGAAAAGACACATATGGGAAGTCTGGGGAGCTTCCCAAGTGCAGGAACTTCTATCCTCCTGGACGTGGGGTGAGGAACCCTCCCAGTGTGCACATGTTCACCAGCCTGAAAGCTCTCTGAAACCCTATGACTGGGATTTTATGGAGTTTCCTCAGATCGGTGGGACTAATTATTAACTCCATTTCTAGCCCCTCACCCTGTGCTGGAGGATGAGGGGGTAGGGCTGAAAATTCCAAGATTCTAACCATGGCTTGGTCTTCCCGGTGACCAGCCCCCATTCAGGAGTCCTCTCATTAATGTAATGAGTCACCTCATTAGAACGAAAGATGCTCCTAGTGCTCTCATCAATTAGGAATTTTTTTTTTTAAGATTTTTTATTTTATTTATTTATTTGACAGACAGAGATCACAAGTAGGCAGAGAGGCAGGCAGAGAGAGAAGGAGGAAGCAGGCTCCCCGCTGAGCAGAAAGCCCGATGCGGGGCTCGATCCCAGGACCCCGGGATCATGACCCTAGCTGAAGGCAGAGGCTTAACCCACTGAGCCACCCAAGCGCCCCATCACTTAGGAATTTATAAGGGTCTTAGGATCTCTGTGTCAGGGATGGGGTCAAAAACAAATATTAGAACAAGAGATGCTCCTAGT
Source organism: Lutra lutra (assembly GCF_902655055.1). Taxonomy (NCBI): domain Eukaryota; kingdom Metazoa; phylum Chordata; class Mammalia; order Carnivora; family Mustelidae; genus Lutra; species Lutra lutra. The sequence continues at coordinate 43,529,686 of NC_062285.1, forward strand.
GTTTTTGTCACTTAGGAAATCACAAGCGTTTTAGGAGCCTTGTGCCAGAAGCTAGGCATATAGAAAATATTAAATAATTGGAAACTTCCAATTATTTACATGCATTGATTTGTGAGGCAGATGTTATTATCTGAATTCAAGGTTTAAGATCTTGAGATAAATTTTCAAGGTCACACAACTACAGCATGCTAGAGCTGGCCTGTGGTCAATGTCTTTATAGTGAAGCCCTCTTTCTTTTCTCTTGTTTAACATTGTTCTTTTAGTAGACAGATGAAGAGGTTTAGAATTCAAAAACAATTGGGAGAAAGCAATCACGGGTAAAAAAGATAACCTACATTATTATTCACCTGTTAGGTTCAAGAGGAGATCAGGAAGGAATATAGAGTTAGAAAACTAAATATAAGGGCACCTGGGTAGCTCAGTCAGTTGAGCATCTGTCTTAGGCTCAGGTCATGATCCCAGGGTCTTGGGAATCAAACAGCATCGGGACTCTCTGCTCAGTGGGAAGCCTGCTTCTCCCTCTTTCTGCTGCTCCCCCTATTTATGCTATCACTCTCTGACAAATAAACAAATAAAATCTTTAAAAAAAAAAAGGGGACACCTGGGTGGCTCAGTGGGTTGGGCCTCTCTGCCTTCGGCTCAGGTTGTGATCTCAGGGTCCTGGGGTCAAGCCCTGCATCGGGCTCTCTGCTCAGCAGGGAGCCTGCTTCTCCCTCTCTCTGCCTGCCTCTCTGCCTACTTGTGATCTCTGTCAAATAAATAAATAAAATCTTTAAAATAAATAAATAAAATAAAATAAAATAAAAAGGAAAGAAAAAGAAATCTAAAGACATCCAAACATCCTTGCCCTCTAGTCCTCTGTAACTCCTTAGCTTGCTCTGTTAGGGAATCTCACAGAGGTACAATGACACATAAACATCACTTACACAAATTATGATGGGAATCAGATATATAGTTCTTTTATTCAAGCATTGCTCCCCTAATAAAATAATTTATGGAGCTAACAGTAGGATTATTTTTCTAAAAAATGGGATAGTTCTCTATGATTCATTTTTCATTCAAATATATATAAGATTTTATTTATTTGTAAGAGAGAGCACAAGCAGGGTGAGCTGCAGGCAGAGCAGGCAAAGGGAGAAGCAGACTCCCAGCTGATAAGGGAGCCCGATGCAGGACTCAATTCCAGGACCCAGGGATCATGACCTGAGCCAAAGGCAGACACTTAACCACCCAGGCGTCCCCAAATATTTCAAATAGTACCTGTAGTAGGTACTGTTGGTGCAAAGGACTACCCTCATATAGCTTATATTCTCCCAAAGGAAGTAATACATTCAAATGAAGAAAAATAAAGCAAGGTAAAGGCATAGATGTTGGGATAGGAAAGTAGGGTTACATAAATAATGTAGTCAGAGAAGGCCTATCCAACATGAATTTGAGCAGGAACATTTGTGACAATAAGGAACCAGCCATGAGAAGATCTAAAGAAAGTGCTTCAGACAGAGGGAAGAATAAATGTAGAGGTGCTAGAGTAGAAAGGCTTAGCAGATTAGAGCAGAGAGTCCACAAAGTTTTCTATAAAGACCCAGATAGTGTTTTAGGCTTTGTAGGTTCTGTGTCTCTGTTAACTGTTTTCAACTCTGCTGTCATACATTAAAGCAGCTACATTATGTAAACAAATGGGCATGGGTGTGTTATAATGAAACTTTATTTATAAACACAGGAAGAGGCTTGACATCAAAAGCATAAACCATAAAGAAAAAAAAAGATAAATTGGGCCTCACCAAAATTAAAAGCTTTTGCTCTGTAAAGACCCAGTGAAGATGGTGAAGAGACAGGCTACAGAGGAAATATTTACAAACCACATATTGACAAAAAGCCCTCTCAAAACTCAGCAGTAACTGTAGTCAAAACAGTGTGGTATTAGCATAAGGTTAGACATACAGATCAATAAAATAGAATTCATAGTCCTGAAATAAACACTCATATGCCTGTATTCAACTTTCAACAAGGTGCCAGGACCATTCAGAGAGGGAAAAAATAGTCTTTTCAACAAATTGTGCAAGGACAACTGGATAGCCACATGCAAAGGAGTGACATTAGACCCTTACCTCACAAACAAAAATTAACTCAAAATGGATCACGGACCTAAAACCATAAATTTTTTTTAAAGATTTTATTTATTTATTTGCCAGACAGAGATCACAAGTAGGCAGAGAGGCAGGCAGAGAGAGTGGAGGGGAAGCAGGCTTCCTGCTGAGCAGAGAGCCCAACATGGGGCTCGATCCCAGGACCCTGAGATCATGACCTGAGCCAAAGGCAGAGGCTTTTAACCCACTGAGCCACCCAAGCGCCCCAAACCATAAACTTTTTTTTAAAGATTTATTTATTTGAGAGAGAGAGAGATAGAGGTGGGGGGAGGAAGAGATGAAGAGGGAGAGAGATTTCCTCAAGCAAATTCCCAGCTGAATGCAGATCCCAGGACCCTCAGATCAAGAGTGACACCTGGACCTGAGCCAAAATCAAAAGTTGGCTGCTCAATGGACTGAGCCACACAGGCGCCCAAACCATAACATTTTTAGAAGGAAACATATATGTAAACCTTTGTGATCTTGCATTATGCAATGGTTTCTTGGATGAGATACCAAAATCATGAATAACAAATGAAAAAATAGATATATCGGACATAATCAGGGTTAAACACTTGTGCTTCAAAGACACCATCAAGAGAGTGAAAAGACAACCCACAGAATGGGAGATAATATTTGCAAATCATGTGTATGGTAAAGGGACTTGTATCTAGATTATATAAAGACTAATTATAATTCCATAATAAAAAGACAAGTAAACCAATTAAAAAATGGCCAATGATCTGTGTGGACATTTCTCAGAAGATAAACAAATGACTAATAAGCACATGAAAAGATGCTCAATATCATTAGCCCTTCAGGAAATGCAAACCATAACCACAGTGAGATGGTATTTGACGCTCACCAGTTGTCTATAATTGAAAATACAGACACTGAAAAGTGTTGGCAAGGCTATGAAGAAGTTGAACCACTTTATACATTGCTGGTAGGAATATAAAATGGGAATTTGGAAAATAGGCTAGAAGTTCCTCAAAACATTAAACATAGGAGCACCTGGGTGGCTCAGTGGATTAAGCCTCTGCCTTTGGCTCAGGTCATGGTCTCGGGGTCCTGAAATTGAGCCCCACGTTGGGCTCCCAGCTCAGTGGGGAACCTGCTTCCACCTTTCTCTCTGCCTGCCTCTCTGCCTACTTGTTATCTCTCTCTCAGTCTGTCAAATAAATAAATAAATAATCTTAAAAAAAAATTTAAACATAGAATTACCATATTGACCCAACAATGCCGCTCCTAGATATATACCCAAGAGAAATGAAAACATATGTTTACACAAAAACTTACACTTGAGTGCTTATAGTAGCATTATGCATGATAATGAAAACAACCCATATGTCCATCAACTGATGGCCGGATAAATAAAATGTGTTATAACCATACAATGGAATATTATTTAACAGTAAAAGGAAACAGAGTGCTGATAACATGCTACAATGTGGATACATCTTGAAAACATTGTACTGAGTTCATGAAGCCAGTGACCAAAGTCCACGTATTATATAATTCCATTTATACGAAATGTCCAGAATAGGCAAATCTATGAATGCGAAAAGTAGATTAGTGGTTGCCTAGGGCTTGGAATTTGGGGGAAATTGGAGAGTGACTGCAAATAGGTATGGAGTTTCTTTTTGGGTGATGAAGATGTTCCAAAATTGATTATGGTGGTGGTTGCACAATTCTGTGAATATCCTAGAAACCACTGAATTGTACACTTTGATGGTGAATTGTATAGTATGTGAGTTTTATCTCAATAAAACTATTATTTAAAAAACCTCAACTTTTTTTTTAAAAGAATGAGCAAAAGGGGCACCTGGATGGCTCAGTTGATAGAGCATGCAACTCTTGATCTCGGGGTTGTGAGTTCGAGCCCAATGTTGGGCACATAGAGATTACTTTAAAAAAAAAAAAAAAGACAAACTATTGCTTGGATGGGTCTCAAGGGAATTTTACTGAGTGAAAAGAGACAATTTCAAAAGATGACTTATTATATGATCTTATTATGGACTGAATGTTTGTATCCCCCCCCCAAATTCATTATATTTTAGAAATCTAATCCCCAGTGTTATGGTACTTGGATGTGGGGCCTCTGAGAGGCTCTTGGGTTATAAGGGTGGAGCCCTCATGACTGGGATTAGTGCCTTTATAAGGAGAGGCCAGAGAGCTATTTTGTGTGTTCTCTCTCTGCCATGTGAGGATACGAGGAGAAGACCGCTGTCTGGAAACCACGAAGAAGACCTTCACCAGAGCCCTGCCATGCTGGCACCCTAATCTCAGACTTCCAGCCTTCAGAACTGAGAAATAAACTGTTTAAGGCACCCAGTCTATGGTACTCTGTTAGAGCAGCCCAAACTAAAATAGGTCCCATTTATATAACTTTTTTTTAAAAGAGTTTATTTATTTATTTATTTGACAGAGATCACGAGTAGGCAGAGAGACAGGCAGAGAGAGAGAGGGGCAGAAGCAGGCTCCCCACTGAGCAGAGAGCCCTACTCGGGGCGCGATCCCAGGAGCCTGGGATCACGACCTGAGCTGAAGACAGAGGCTTTAACCCACTGAGCCACCCAGGCACCCCTATATAACATTTTTTAAATGATAAAAATATAGAGATGGAGGAGAGACTAATGGTTGCTACTGGTTGGCATCAGGAGAGAGCTAACTGGCTATAGAGTGAATAGATAAATCAACATCAGTTCTCTGGTGATATTGAACAGTGTTATACAGGATATTGCCTACAGGGGAAACTGAGTAAAGAGCATATTTAGTATATTTAATACACAGAAACCTGTGTATTATTTCTTATAACTAGATGTGAATCTATAATTACCTCAAAAAGGCAATAAAACAGGGGACGCCTGGGTGGCTCAGTCATTAGGTGTCTGCCTTCAGCTCAGGTCATGATCCCAGGGTCCTGGTGTCAACCCCGCATTGGGCTCCCTGCTCAGAGGGAAGCCTGCTTCTCCCTCTCCCACTCCCCCTGCTTGTGTTCCCTCTCTTGCTTTGTCTCTCTCTGTCAAATAAATAAATAAAATAAAATTTTAAAAGGCAATAAAACAAACAAACTACAAAAAACAACAAAAAAACCCAGATGATATGCTACATTTGGCTCAAAGACCATTACAAGAACAGCAAGGGAGGAGGGTAGCACATCAAGAAGAATAAGAAATGAGATTGGGGAGGCAGGGCTGAATCACCTAGGGCCTAGCAGACCATGGTGAGATGTTTGATTTTTTTTTTTTTTTAATTTGATATCATGCCACTGGAAGGGTTTGGAGCAGGGGAGAAATAAGAGTAGATTTATATTTTTAAGAGGTCACTAAACCTGTCGGTTGGAGAATAAACTATGGGGGCAAGTATAGAAGCAGGTAGGTCAGTGATTAGCATATTGGTAGAGATCATGTTGGGTTGGGTAAAAGTGGTAATAACAGGTAGGAAAAGTAGGGGTAGGAAAAAGCAGTCAGTTCAGCAGGCAGGACCTGCTAATGAATCGAGCAGAGGGTGTGAATACAGTACAGAACTTAATAGTAGTTCCTTTTTTTTTTTTTTTTTTTTTTTTTTTTAGCTTAAGCAGTTGAGGTTGGAAAATTGGAGGAAGCACAAGTTAGGGGAGGAACAGACAGGAGCCTGGAGCACTCCTGGGTTTGAGATTCCCATGTAGCCCTCCTTGTGGAGACATCCAGTTCTGTAGCTTAAGAGACTGGGTGCAAACTGGAGACTGAGATTCGATATAAATTGTACTTAAAGCCATGGGTCTAGGGGTGCCTGGGTGGCTCAGTGGGTTAGAGCCTCTGCCTTCGGCTCAGGTCATGATCCCAGGGTCCTGGGATGGAGCCCCATGTCGGGCTCTCTGCTCAGCGGGGAGCCTGCTTCCTCCTCTCTCTCTGCCTGCCTCTTTGTCTACTTGTGATTTCTGTCTGTCAAATAAATAAATAAAATCCTAAAAAAAAAAAAAATTAAAAAAAAAAAAAAAAGCCATGGGTCTAGAGGTGACAAGCCAGGGTATGAGTATATGTGGAAAAGGGTTTTATGGATTAAACACTGGCAACAATCCAACGTTTAGAAATGGTGAGAGGGGCGCCTAGGTGGCTCAGTGGGTTAAAGCCTCTGCCTTCGGCTCAGATCATGATCTCAGGGTCCTGGGATCGAGCCCCGCATCGGGCTCTCTGCTCAGTGGAGAGCCTGCTTCCTCCTCTCTCTCTCTCTCTGCCTGCCTCTCTGCCTACATGTGATCTCTGTCTGTCAAATAAATAAATAAAATCTTAAAAAAAAAAAAAAGCCAAGGGAGGAAATTTATTTGAGTGATTAGTTTTGTCAGAGATTTTTGAGTGGTTGGGTGGGAAAGATAGAGAATTGGCCATTGGATTTGATAAGATGGAGTTTGTTGATGACCTTGACAGAATAGTTCAGAGACAGCAGGAGGGACAAAAGCCTATTGGAGCAGGTTTAATAGAGTGGTTTAAGGAATGGGAAGAATTTTACTTTAAAGGGAGCCCAGATATGGGGTGCTCATCTTGAGAGGGACTTACTTCCTTCCTAAAGAGAGAGAAAAATTATTTCCTTTCTATAAAGGAATATATGTGTTATAAGAATTTTTTATGGATGGAGTATCTGGGTGGCTCAGTTATTAAATGTCTGCCTTCAGCTCAGGTCATGATCCCAAGGTCCTAGGATCAAGCCCTGCATTGGGCTTCTTGCTCAGTGGGAGGCCTGCTTCTCCCTCTCTCAATCCCTCTGCTTGTGCTCCCTCTATCTCTTTATCAAATACCTAAATAAAATCTTAAAAAAAAAAAGAGTTTTTTATGGCAAAAAATATATATATTTAGAATTAGCCAGCTGGACTCAGTTTAGATGATCCCAGTTTCTTTGGCAACATCCAAAGCATCCTAGTCAGGAGTCAGTTGAACATGGACCTTCTCTCCATCAGGCCTAATCAGGGTGTTGACATTGACTATGTCAATGTCACAGAGCTTCCTCACACCCGTTTGGTCTGGTGCTTGTAGACTTTGACATCCATAGTGACTGGAAGAATGTTGTGGTCTTCCTTCTTCATGGCTGAGTCGCTGGTCAGGGGAAATTGATGAAGGCATAATGTTCAAGCTTGTCTCTCCTGGGGGTGCCCTTCTGAGGATGCTTGGGCTGCCTATGGAGCTGTAATGTGTGGACACCTTTTAGCACTACTTTTTTGGCCTTTAAATCCTTTGTTTTTCACTTTGGGAGGATCAGGGGCTTTCTTCTTCACTTTCAGCATCATCTTTATAAAAAAGGCAAGAATTTTTTAAATGAACATCTTACACCCATCTCCCTGCTTAAGAATTAGAGTCTTACAGATAGTGTTAAGATTCTCCTCTAGCTTCTCACCATGCCTGAAGTCTCCACTTTTCTGAATTTTGTCTTTATCTATAAGGGAAAGCCTTAGTATGGGGCGCTTCTGTGGCTCAGTGGGTTAAGCATTTGCCTTTGGCTCAAGTCATGGTCAGGGTCCTGGAATTGAGCCCTGCGTTATCCGGCTCCCTGCTTAGTTGGGAGTCTGCTTCTCTGACCCTTTCCCCCTGTTTGTGCTCTCGCTTATATGCTCTCTCTCTCTCTCAAATGAATAAATAAAAAATCTTTAAAAAGAATTCTAGAGTAAGACAAGAAGGAAAGGGATCCAGTTTTCTAGTGGAGAGGCTGGCCTTACCAGATGGGAGCAAGAGCCACATCACCCATTTTAACAGGAGGGAAGCTGAGTGTGTGGATACTGACATCGTGAAACTAGTAGATTTGGTGGTGAAGTAAGGTAATGAGGAAATTCTCTTATCTAGGTTTCCAGTGAAATTAGAAATGAGATTATCAATTGAGAGTGAAAAAGGAAGAAGAGATCTTAGAAATTTTAAGAGCAAGGAAAAGTTATCAAATTGTTTTCTTGAAGAATAGAGAGTTAATTGATTTTGGAAAATAAAGCTTTGCAGAGCAGTGCTGAGAGCGCACTTGAGATTATCATCTAAATTTAGTGTGGGACCAGTTAGCAGGGTTGTAGATTTCTTTCCTCACCTATGTTTGCTTAGTTAGAGCAAGCAAGCAGAGTTAAGTAGGGTTGAAATTAACCAAGGGTTGGGATTTTACCAAGGAATACAACAGAAAGGGAGGAAGTGCCAGGGAGTTCCAAGTTTGCGCAGAAGATGTGTAGAGTGTAGACTGTGTAGAGTGTGTAGAGTAGATGTGTAGAGTGATGACTGAAATAATTTAAGGTGGGTGATGTGGGAAGTAAAAACAGAAGAAGAGTGATGGGCAGTGAAAACTTGATAGGGCTGCTGGCTTAGAGATCTCGTGTCTATTAAGAAACTGTTGCAGAAGAGGTGAGGGTCAGTGTGAGATGTGAGAAACAGGTTTTGGAAGGAATGTATTTATTATTAATGACCTGGACTGGGGGGTCACCATGGGAGTAAGCGACTGAGGTGGGCTGGAAAACAAGATGACTGGAAATGAGCGGACAAGGAGTTGAGAGGCCAGCACACTATTTCCATGGATGACAAAATCACTAGGAATGATGATGGTAGGAGTGGTGTAAGCGAAGGAATGAATCAGGTCTTCAAATTTCCAGGAAAAGAGCGGGAGTAACCCAGGATTGTCAGCAGATGATTACAGTACCCTGATGGCATGTACCTCACAGGATCTGAGGTTTTGAGAAATAGTTTGTTAGAGGCAACGTGGAGCTCCGTAAAAATTACTAGGGAGATCCCGAATCAGTCCGTGGAACTCTAACGGGAGTGAAATACTCCGAATTCGGAAGCTCAGAAAAGGGATCATGGAAAAGTGGCATTTACTCTGGAGTTGGGAAGGTGAGAGAGTTTTGAGAGAAATTTTTGGAAAGATCCTTCCAGGCAGAGAAAATGTTATGACGAAAGGAGAGGGGGTTCTCGCTGTATGTTGCGCCCACAACCGGTGCTTCTGCGCCTCCGACGTCAGCCTGGTTGCTATGCTGCTACTAGCGCCCTGGCGTCGTCAGCGCTCTTTCACAGTAGGCCGCCAGGTGGCAGTGTAGATCCTTGAGACGCCCTCCCTAGTCCCGCGGCTCCGTGAGCCCCGGAAATGAAAATCGAGCGCAGGTCTAGCGGACGTGAGGCAAGTGACAAGTGATGTGGGGCCTGGTGTATTTAGTAAGGCTTGAGATGTTGCCACAGTCCTAGCGATGAAGTAGCGAAGCTCTCAAGAGAAGAGAATAAACCTGAAAACATTTAGGCAACAGATCAGGAAGAAGATGAAAGGAAGCTGTCTCAACATAACGGTATGGTGCATATGCTGCAGAAGTAAAGGCCACGCTTTCTTACGCCTCACACAAACATAAACTCGGTGGATCGAAGTCCTGCATGTGAGACTTGAAGCCTAACACTCCTGGAGGACAGCATAGGCAGGAATCTCTCTCACATCAGCCTTAGCCACATTTTCCTAGGCCAGGGAAACAAAAGCAAAAATAAACTATTGAGGGCGCCTGGGTGGCTCAGTGGGTTAAGCCACTGCCTTCGGCTCAGGTCATGGTCCCAGGGTTCTGGGATCGAGCCCCGCATCGGGTTCTCTGCTCAGCAGGGAGCCCGCTTCCTCCTCTCTCTCTCTCTCTCTCTCTCTCTCTCTCTCTCTCTCGGCCTGCCTCTCTGCCTACTTGTGATCTCTGTCAGATAAATAAATAAAATCTTTAAAAAAAAAATAAAATAAAAATAAACTATTGGGACTACACCAAAATAAAAAGATAGGCACAAAGAAGAAAATCATCCACAAAACAGGAAAGCAACCTACCGAATGGGAAAAGATATTTGCAAATGAAGATGTGTCTATATTATGAAATATTTGCAATAAAAAAGAATAAAATCTTGCCATTTGTGACAACGTGGAAGGAACTGGAGGGTATTATAGTTAGGTGAAATAAGTCAGGGAAGGACAAATACTGAATGGTTTCACTTGTATATGGAATCTAACACACAAATGAACACACACACAAACCAGAAACAAAACAAAAGAGAAACAGACTCATAAATGTAGAGAACACACTTTTTTTTGCGAGAATGGAAGAAAATATGAGGATGGGCAAAGTAGGTGAAGGAGAGTGGGAGATACAGGCTTCCAGGCGTGGAATGAATAAGTCATGGGGATGAAAGTCACAGCATAGGGAATATAGCTGATGGTGTTCTAATAATATTGTATGGCGACAGATGGTAACCAGAGCTACTGTGAATGTAGCATGCCATACAGACTGTGGAATCACAATGCCGTACACCTGAAACTAATGTTACATTGTGCGCTCCCTGTGGAGCAGAAAGCCCGTTGTGGGGCTCGATCCCAGGAGCCTGAAACCATGACCCAAGCCGAAGGCAGAGGCTTAACCCACTGAGCCACCCAGGTGCCCCAAGTATACTTAAGAAGAAGTAAAGGCCAAAAGAAGGAACCGCAGAGAAAGGAAGAGACTTGCAGACCTGCGGTATTACAGTGGGAAGTGGGCACCAGAGCAATACTGAAAGACAGAAACAGTGATCTTCATTTTCTTCTTCTTCTTTTTTATTTACTCACAATTTTGAAAAATTATATACCTCCTCACACATTTTTAAGTTAACATCTAAAAATTTTTAGGGCGCCTGGGTGGCTCAGTGGGTTAAGCCGCTGCCTTCGGCTCAGGTCATGATCTCAGGGTCCTGGGATCGAGTCCCGCTTCGGGCTCTCTTCTCGGCGGGGAGCCTGCTTCCCTTCCCCTCTCTCTGCCTGCCTCTCTGTCTACTTGTGATCTCTCTCTCTGTCAAATAAATAAATAAAATCTTAAAAAATAAAATAAAATAAAATTTTTAATGTCTAAATAGCTCACAGGGATTAATTTTCTGCAGTCTAGTATGTGACGTATGTGCTTTGAGGGCCACTGCGAGACTTCCCAGTGCCTCTGCACAAATTTGGAGATGTCCCCCTGGGAAAAAGCAGAATGAACAGGTTTTCCAGAGATGGTGCCCTTGTGCAAAGAAAAAGATGTCCCTCCTTTTGGCAGAAGAGCAGGGCCTGGCCGGTGGACTGCAGACTATGTTTCAGCCCCTGCCCTCCCTGGGAAGCTGCACAACCACGTTTCAGCCTCCACTTCCCCCTCAACCGCACAGCCATACCCATACATACATACAAGAATTTACTTGTACATTTTTGTGTCTGGAAACCTTTAGATAGAGACACAGTTCATTGAGTTTGTAGAAATACAAACCAAATGACAAACCAGTAAGCCCATTCATACTTTCTGCCAAAAAAGTCTGAGGTTTTTTTTATTTTAAGTAAAAATGTTAATGTATAGGGGTGCCTGGGTGGCCTAGTGGGTTAAGCCTCTGCCTTCAGCTCAGGTCATGATCTCAGGGTTTTGGGATCAAGCCCCACATCTGACTCTCTGCTCAGCGGGGAGCCTGCTTCCTCCTCTCTCTCTGCCTGCCTCTCTGCCTTCTTGTGATCTCTCTGTCAAATAAATAAATAAAATCTTTTTTAAAAATGTTAATTTATATCCCTGTGTCAACCATCTTCCTTCTTAATTCTAAGACAGACAAAAGCTATGGAACTTTGTAGAGGGCTTCTTTACCAGTTGATGCTCCTAAAACTTTAGCACACTGGGGCGCTGGGTGGCTCAGTCAGTTGAGTGTCTGCCTTCGGCCTGGGTCATGATCCCAGGGTCCTGGGTCTGCTTCTCTGTCTCCCTGTACTTCTCCACCCTGCTCATGCTCTCTCTCTCTCTCTCTCTCAAATAAATACATAAAATATATATTTTTTAAAAAATCGTATTTAGGGACGTGTGGGTGGCTCAGTGGGTTAAGCCGCTGCCTTCAGCTCAGGTCATGATCCCAGGGTTCTGGGATCGAGTCCCGCATCGGGCTCCTTGCTCCGCAGGGAACCTGCTTCTCTCGCTGCCTCTGCCTGCCTCTCTGCCTGTCTCTCTGCCTGCTTGTGTGTACTCGCTTGCTCTCTCTCTCTCTCCGGCAAATGAATAAAATCTTAAAAAAAATAAAAAAAAATAAAATAAAAATCGTATTTATAAATAAATAAAACTTTAGCAGCACATGTAAGAGGCACTTGAAAATCTTGTTAATACAGATTTCTTGGTCCCACCCTGCGGGCATTCTGACTCTGCAGGTCCAGGGTGGAGCTGAACATTTGCTTGTCTTCTGAGCTCCCAGGGGATGCTGATATTGTCTCATCCACTGATGATCACACTTTGAGTAACACTGGTTGAACTAAGGCATTGCCTGCTTTAGTATTTCCCATCAATGCCATAATGACTGCCATAGCTCTGTCCCTCAGGAGCTAAGCACTCTCAGATTTTGCCTATCATACCACAGTAAAAATTTAAGATGGGTTAGAGATATGTTTTTCTTTTGCAAAGGAGGATAAAGCTGCGAAAAGTGGGAAAGAAAAAAGAGCAAACCAGGTGCATTCTTAAGAAAAGCTATTTCATGAAAGTTGAAGATCTGGAAAATTATTTCATTACATGTGGGTTGGAGGAGGAGGAAGGGATGAGTAAGTGGAGCATAGAGGATGTTTTAGGCAGTGAAACTACCCTGTATGATACTGTAATGGGAGATACAAGTCATTATACATCTGTCCGGACACATGGAAGGTACAACACCAAGAGCAAACCCTGATGTAAACTATGCATGTTGAGTGATAATGATGTGCAACAAATGTAACGTTATGGGGAGGGATATTGACAATGCTCTTCAAACAAAACAAAACCCAGAAGCCCTGTCATCAGAAAATAGGAACTGCAACTGGCATGAAACTGCAGTTGACATAACCGAGGAGGAGGTAAAGATGGGGTGCCCATTGTGGGGAGTGGGAGTTAAGGAGTTACCCCAGGAAGCGATGTAGTCATTTTCTGTGCAAATGACAGTCTGATTTCCCAAGCTACATATGAAGAGAAATGCCTCTGAGGTATGACCGCCTGTGGGATGGGCTATCTCCTGACCTCTGGTTCAAGGAATCCTCACTTCCAGTGCTTGGTGGGACTCAATGCCAAGACCTCAGAGCTTTGCTATTTCCAAAGAACTTTAGTATTTTTTACTCAGTCCTCCCATAATTCAATGTTTGGCACTGGTGCTGCAGAGCTAAACCTCAAAGCAGAACTCAGCCAAGGTGTGGAGTTTGTAACAGGCCTTTACACTTATACGGCAAATTCTTTCTAGCAGCTGAAGCTGCGTAGTGTAAAAGTGATTGTGCTAATGGAAACTGTTGTATGCTTACACGACAATATTTATGACCACCATCTCATAGCAGATTTCCTTTCATTTATTTATTTTTAAAGATTGTATTTATTTGAGAGAGAGACAGAGACACACACAAGCAGAGAGAAGAGGCAGAGGGAGAGGGAGAAGCAGGCTCCCTGCTCCATGTTAGGCATGATCCCAGGACTGGAGCCAAAAGCAGGTGCTTAACCAACTGAGCCACCCAGGCGCCCCTCAGATTTCCTTTTATAATTGTGCTTCACTCAATACTAAGTATTTTTCATGTTTCATGTAGCTGGGACAGATGGATCGGCGGGGGGGGGGGGGGGGCAGAAATGCACCAGAAGTATGCTGGGTGACTAGGACAATCTACACATGAATAATTGAAAATTATTAGTATCATAATCCTCAGCCTAAGGAGAGCCAGAAGAACTTTTGTTTACTAGTATGTATTAGGTACTTTGCCACTTTATCTGATATAATCCTCCTGACAATCTATGAGATGGAACTTTCGCTATCTGGTTCAGGTTGCCAGATAAACTAGTTTTTGGTATCAGTATGTCTCAAACATTTCATGGATGTATTAATAGTATGAAAAGTATTCACTAGGGGGGGTGGGGGTGCCTGGGTGGCTGAGTGGGTTAAAGCCTCTGTCTTGATCTCAGGGTCCTGGGATTGAACCCCGCATCGGGCTCTCTGCTCAGCGGGGAGCCTGCTTCCTCCTCTCTCTCTGCCTGCCTCTCTGCCTACTTATGATCTATGTCTGTCAAATAAAAAAATAAAATCTTAAAAAAAAAAAAAAGTATTCATTAGGGCACCTGGGTAGCTCAGTTAGTTAAGCAACTGCCTTCAGCTCAGATCATGATCCTGGAGTCCTGGGATCGAGTCCCGCATCAGACTCCCTGCTCAGCCAGGAGTCTGCTTCTCCCTCTGACCTCTCCCCTCTCATGCTCTCTCATTTTCTCTCTCTCTCTCTCTCTCTCTCTCTCTAATAAATAAAAAAAAAAATTTTAAGTATTCATTATTCATTTGAAATTCAATTTTAAGTGGCATTGTTTATTTTTGCTAAATCTGACAACTCTACCTGTTCCTTTCATCCCTCATGTTAAGAATGAATTGCTTTGGGATACCTGGGTGGCTCAGTTGGTTAAGCAGCTGCCTTCGGCTCAGGTCATGATCCCAGCGTCCTGGGATTGAGTCCCACATCGGGCTCCTTGCTTGGCGGGGAGCCTGCTTCTCCCTCTGCCTGCCACTCTGCCTGCCTGTGCTCGTTCTCTCTCTCTCTCTCTCTGACAAATAAATAAATAAAATCTTTAAAAAAAAAATGAATTGCTTTTCTTCAAAACACATTGCACTCCTTAAACAGATTGCCTAGGTAATACAGACATAGCTCAGAGATATTGCAGATTCAGTTCCAGACCAGCACAATAAAACATATCACGATAAAGCAAATCAAATGAATTTTATGGCTTCCCTATGCATATAGAAATTACGTGTATGCTTTACCATAGTCTACTATGTGTACACTAGCATCACACTAAATTTAAGAATAACGTACATATCTTTTTTTTTTTAATAAGGCTTTATTTATCTGTCAGACAGAACACAAGCAGGGGGAGCAGCAGGCAGAGGGAGAAGCAGATTCTCTGCTGAGCAAGGAGCCTGATATGGAACTTGATCCCAGGACTCTGAGACCATGATCTGAGCCAAAGGCAGCTGCTTAACCCACTGAGTCACCCAGGTGTCCACAATGGACATATCTTAATTTAAAAATGCTTTATTGCTTAAAAATGCTAACCATTGTCTGAGCTTTCAGTGAGTGGTAATCTTTTTGCTGGTGGAGGGTCTCGCCTTGATGTCATGGCTGATGGCTGATGAGGGTGGTGGTTGCTAAAGACTGGGGTGGTTGTGGCAATTTCTTTCTTTCTATCTTTATTGCTTTCTTGGCTTTCTTTTTCTTTTTCTCTAGGACCAACATGGGGCTTGAACCCAAGGCCCCAGATCAAGAGTCACATGCTCTACCAACTCTGTCCCCATGGCAATCTCTTAAAAATAAGAAAACAGTGAAGTCCCCCCCCCACCCCTTGATTCACTCTTCCATTCACAAACAACTTCTCTGTAGTGTGTGATGCTGTTCGATAGCATTTCACTAACAGAAGAACTTCTTTCAAAATTGGAGTCAATCCTCTCAATTATCAGCTAAGATTATGTAATATTCTAAGTCCTTTGTTGTCATTTCAACAGGAGTAGATTCCATCTCAAGAAGCCACTTTCTTTGCTTATCCATAAGAAGCAAGTCCTCATCTGTTCAAGTTTGATCATGTGATTGGAGCAGTTCAGTCACATCTTCAGGCTCTGCTTGACTGTAGATCTCTTGATGTTTCCACCCTTCCACCCTTCCACGCTTAACCAACTGAGCCACCAAGGTGCCCCAAATTACAAATGTTCTTAATGACATCTAAAATGGTGATCCCGGGACGCCTGGGTGGCTCAGTTGGTTAAGCCGCTGCCTTCGGCTCAGGTCATGATCCCAGCGTCCTGGGATCAAGCCCCGCACTGGGCTCTGTGTTCAGCAGGGGTCTGCTTAAGGATTCTCTCCCTCTCCTTTTGCCCCTCCCCCTGCTTGCACATGGTTACAGTCTCTCTTTCTCCCCAACAAAATAAATAAATAAATCTTAAATGGCAAATCCCTTCCAGAAGGTTTTTGATTTGCTTTGCCCAGATCCATCAGAAGAATCATTACCTATATTAGGTATAGCTATGTTGGCCTCACAAAATGTATTTCTTAAATAATAAGACTTGAGGGGCGAATGGGTGGCTCAGCTGGCTAAGCGTGCAACTCTGGAATTTGGCTCAGGTTATGACCTCTGGGTCCTGGGATTAAGCCCCACATCAAGCTCTGTGCTCAGCAGGGAGTCTGCTTGAGCTTCTCTTTTGCTCTACCTCTGGCCCTTCTCCCACACACGCTTTCTCTCTAATAAATAAATATTTTAAAAAAATAATAATAGTAAGACTTAAAGTAGACTTATTCTTTGATCCATGGCCTACACAATGGATATTGTCTTAGGCATGAAAACAATGTGACTCTCAATGGGCATCTCCATCAGAGCTCTGGGTGGCCAGGTGCAGTGTCAATGAGCAGTCATATTTGAAAAGAATCTTTTCTTCTAAGCAGTAGGTCTCAACAGTGGGTTTAACATACTCAGTAAGCCATGTTGTAAATAGATGCACTGTCATCCAGGCTTTGCTATTCTAAATTAAAGAGCACAGGCAGATTGCTGCTCTAAATTAGAGAGCACAGGCAGAGTAGACTTAGCATAACTCTTGAGGGCCCTAAGATTTTCAGATGGTGAATGAGCACTGGTTTCAGCTTACTCACCAGCTGCATTAGCCCCTAGAAATGAGTCAGCCTGTCCTCTGAAACTTTGAAGCCAGGCACTGACTTCTCCTTTCCAGTCATGAAAGCCCTAGATGACACCTTCTTTCAATAGAAGGCTGTCTGGGGGCCCCTGGGTGTCTCAGTCAGTTAAGCATCTGCCTTCGGCCCAGGTCATGATCCCAGGGTCCTGGGATCGAGCCCAACATGGGCTTCCTGCTTGGCAGGGAGCCTGCTTCTCCCTCTCCAGCTCCCCTGTGTTTGTGTTCCCTCTCTCGCTATCTCTCTGTCATAAATAAATAAAAGTCTTTTAAAAAAAAAATAGAAGGCTGTCTGCATATATTGAATATCAGTCATTGAGTGTGGCCACCTTCATTAATGATCTGAGCTAGATCTTCTGGAAATTTCTTGTATCTTCTCCATCAGCATTGGCTGGTTCACCTTGCACTTTGATGTTATGGAGATGGCTCCTTTCCTTGAAACCCATGAACGAATATCCACTAGCTTCAAACTTTTCTCCTGCCACTCCTCATCTCTCACAGCCTTCCTAGAATTAAAGAGACTTAGGCCCTGGTCTATATTAGGCTGTGGCTCAAGGGAATTGTTGTAGCTGGTTTGATTTTCTATTCAGATCACTAAAACTTTTTCTGTGTCAGCCATGAGGATTTTGCATTTCCTTATCATTACCATGTTCACTGGAATAACACTTTCCACTTTCTTCAAGAACTTTGCCTTTGTATTTACAACTTGGTTAACTGATGCAAGAGGCCTATCTCAGCTTTCAACATGCCTTCCTCACTAAGCTAAATCATTTCTAGCTTTGATTTAAAGTGAGAGACTTATAACTCTTCCTTTCACTTTAACACTTAGAGACTATCATAGGGTTTCATTCATTCATAATTTCAATATTGCTGTGTCTCAAGAAGTAGGGAGACCAAGGGGAGGGAGAGAGGGGAATGGCCAACCAGTGGAGCAGTCAGGACACACACAACATTTATCCATTAAGTTCATCACCTCACATGGGCACATTTGGGAGCACCCCAAAACAATTACAATAGTAACATCAAAGATCACTGATCATAGGTCGCCATAACAAATATAGTAATAGTGAAAAATTTTGAAATATTGTGAGAATCACCAAATGTGACAGAAACCAAGTGAGAAAATGCTGTTGGAAGAACATCGCTGGTAGACTTGCTCAACACAGGGTTGCCACAAACCTTAAATTTATACAAAATGCAGTATCTGCAAAGCATAGGAAAGCAGAGTGCAATAAAACAAGGTATGCCTATAATTTTGTCTCACTGGTGACTGGATCGTAAGAAGAGCCAAAAGTAGAGGCAAAAGGTTGCAATGTTTTGGATAAATTTTATAGGAATCTACTGAAGGCACTGTAGGAAATCCCAGAAATTTAACTTCTATTATTCCCAGATTTTTCTGAATCTCAAATCCTCAATCCTAATTTCAGTGAAGAATGATTTATTTCTCTTTACCTATCAACCTTATGAATAGACATGTTGGTGAAATCTTACAATGACAATTGTAAAACTTTTAAACGGGAAGAGACCTTAGAGATTGTCTAATTTTTTGAGTTTCCAGAACCTGACTCTGACTCATAAGCAAGAACCATTTCTCCAGGATTTTGCAGATGGAGATTCCCCTACCTACTGCCAGGGGGTGTCAGCGTACCTCATCTTTCCCCTTTTCTTGCCTAGGACCCCTCCCACACACCTCTCCCTGTCTGAGTACCCAACATTCCAAATAGTTTTTGTCCTTAGGTTATGAAGTGTTATCTATGGCTCCAAAGTGGCGGTGATAAAAGCCAAGCAGGAGAAAGAAAGTGATATGGAACAATTAGAGATGAAAATAAACATGCCCCAGACATGGGGAAATTGAAAGTGTGACGTGCCTGAGGAAGAATAGCTCTTTCCAACATGGGAGAAAGAGATAGGGAAAGGTCAATCTGCACAGGCTCCTTGTAGAGGATAAATGAGAGGTTATTCTTCCCAAACCAATAGAATTCAAGGTCATGAATGCTAAAGGGGAGTAAATGCCAAGTTAGTCAGCACCTGATCTTCTAATGAATATGTAATCTTGCCTTTGTTCTAGAGAAACAAACTGAGATTAGCTGAAATTTTTTCTAGAAGACTTTCTTCTACAAGGAGGGCCACCAGCCCTGAGAAAGGCTCTTCTTCATGATCTGCTAGCACATATCTAGAAGCTTACCAGTGGCTTTAAGTCATAAAAATATATGTCTATGGGTACACAGAGAATTGTCCCAAAGACTCAATATATAATATTTGATCAGTAAATGTTGATTGAATGAATACCCCCAGGTCAGGTTCTTTTGTTGTTGTTGTTGTTGTTGTTGTTGTTGTTGTTGTTTAAGATCTTATTTATTTATCTGACAGAGAGAGACAGCCAGAGAGGGAACACAAGCAGGGGAAGTGGGAGACGGAGAAGCAGGCTCCCTCGATCCCAGGACGCTAGGACCATGACCTGAGCTGAAAGCAGAGGCTTTAACCCACTGAGCCACCCAGGCGCCCCAAGTGGTTCTGTTATTTTCCCTGCTTTGTCACAACTATGTCTATATCTTATTTTGCCATCTGAAGTTTAAGAAAAAACAAATCAAACAAGAAATCATAAGACTTGCCTCTCAAGGAAATTTACTTGAAAACAAAGGTTTGCCTGAGGTTTATGTTTTAAGCCCTTTCCATAGCTGGTGGTCTGAGCTCACCTGCCAGGATCTCAGGTCAAGTCATTGTCATCTGAAAAGCCCCTGAAGAGTTTTAGTAATCTTCGTCCATAATCTTTCTAAATTTCATGCTCATGTTACCAGTGTGCTAAACCTGCTAGCTCTCTGTGGTACTCAGAATAAAGTCCAAACTCCTTAACCTAGCATATTAGGCCGTTTGTGATTATGATCCCCTCTTGCTTCCCAGCCTCTTCTCATCCCTTGCCCCTCTACACTTCTTGCAGAAATTTTTTGCAGGATCACAAATATACCATACTCTGTCCTTCAAGCTCCTTCTCACATTGTACCCTCAACCCAGAACACTATTTTCTCTCCTCTCCCTCCCTCCCATATTGACAGGGCAACAAGCAGCAAGCCTTCGGTCTTTCTCAACTTACCTTCTCAAAGAGGAAGCGTCCCGGACACTGCCACACCCTTCCTTCTGCCAGAATTTTGTATCTGTCCCCCACGTCCCCTCTGCGAGACCGGAAGTCATGCACTGCTGGGGTGCGGGGAGAGGAGTCGCATAAACTCCGATAGGCCTGGTAATCTGGGGGGTGCAGACAATCTGTGGAGTCTTCTGTGGGGTCACTATGGGAGTTTATGAGTCTCCTACATCTCCCTATGCTTCTGTCTCTCATAAGACTGCTAATTCTGCAGTGATATGGCCCATTGCCATTCTGCCCCACATAACTGCTCCTTTATAATTCTAGGCCCTGTACTGAGTGCTGGGAGACAACGAAGGGAAACTAAAGAAATTAATGTGTGCATTTATTATTATTATTTTTTAAGATTTTATTTACTGGGGTGCCTGGGTGGCTCAGTGGGTTAAGGCCTCTGCCTTCGGCTCAGGTCATGATCCCGGGGTTCTGGGATCGAGCCCCGCGTCGGGTTCTCTGCTCAGCGGGGAGCCTGCTTCCTTCTCTCTCTGCCTGCCTCTCTGCCTACTTGTCATCTCTGTCTGTCAAATAAATAAATAAAAATCTTAAAAAAAAAAAAGATTTTATTTACTTATTTGACAGAGAGAGATCACAAGCAGGCAAAGAGAGAGAGAGAGGAGGAAGCAGGCTCCCCGCTGAACAGAAAGCCCGATGCAGGGCTCGATCCCAGAACTCTGGAATCATGGCCTGAGTCGAAGGCAGAGGCTTTAACCCACTGAGCCACCCAGGCGCCCCTGCATTCAACTTTAATACATAACAAGGTCATAGATAGTTCTATAATAGAACTGTAAAAAAACAAAAAAAAAGGTATAGTTATGTTAATTATGCTCCGGAGAGCATAATTAATTGTTTCTGAGCTTTGGAAAGAGCACAAGTGGAGGGACATTTGAGCTGGGCCTTAACGGTATGGCAATTGGCAGAAACAGTAAATAACCATATTTCAAAGAGAGAAAATATAACACCCAAGAGTACAGAGATGGGATGCCCAACTCTTGACTTTGACTCAGGACATGATCTCCAGATCCTGGGATCAAGCCTCGCATGAGACTCCCCACTTGGCAGGAGTCTCTTCTCCCTCTCCTTCTGCCTCTCCCCGCCCCAATAAAAAAATAAATAAACTTTAAAAAAAATAGTACAGAGATAGTCTGTATGACCAGATTAAGGAGTGAATGGGGAGTGTGGAAATCAAGGTCAGTTGTGTAAGGTTTTAAGTGCTTAGAGCATTCATCAATAAGAATTTTGCACTGCAGGCAACAATCATTGAAGAATTTTGAGCACAGGAGTGATATAATTAGATCAGTGTTTAGAAATATTTTTCACTATATTTACTACAAAACAAAGCATACTTCTTTTTTTTTCCCCTTCTTCACTTATTCCAGAGAAGTATATGTCAGATAAAGTGCTGAAAGTTCTTTATAATCCCACTCACTAGAATTAATCATTTGGTGTAATGCTCTATATTTTTCCTGTGCATGTGTATATGTGTGCAGTGTATTTATATATGACTCATTCATTCATAACAATGAAATCATTCTAACCATACTTTGCCTTTTTTGAAGTAATAGTATCTTCTCTTTTTTTTTTTTAAGATTTTCTTTGAGAGAGGGGTGCCTGGGTGGCTCAGTGGGTTAAGCCTCTGCCTTCGGCTCAGGTCATGATCCCAGCGTCCTGGGATCGAGCCCCACATCGGGCTCTCTGCTTCCTCCTCTCTCTGCCTGCCTCCCTGCCTCCTTGTGATCTCTCTCTGTCAAATAAGTAAATAAAATCTTTAAAAAAAAAAAAAAAAGATTTTCTTTGAGAGAGAGGACACTCCCACATGTACGAGCAGGCATTAAGGGGGCAGGGAGAAGTAGACACCCCTCTGAGCAAGGAGCCAGACCTAGGGATGGATGTGGGGCTCCACATGGGGCTCCATCCCAGGACCGTGAGATCATGACCTGAGCCGAAGGCAGACATTTAACTGACTGAGCCACCCAGGAGCCCCCATAGTGAGTATCTTCTATGAGGAGGCAGATCACCGCATACACAGTATCAACTACAACAAAAACACGAGCCATATGTGAATATACTCTACTTCACTAATAAGAATCAGCATAGAAATGATATCCTATTTTTACCTATAAGATTGGACAAAGTTAAAAGAGTGATCAAGGGGAGTCTGGGTCACTCAGTCAGTTGTGTCCACCTCCTAACTTTTGGGTCAGGCCATGATCTCAGGATCATGAGACTGGGCCTCATGTGGCACCCGGCTCTGTGGGGAGCCTGCTTAAGATTCTCTTTCTCTCCGTCTGTCCCTCCCCCTGCCTTGTGTGTGTACTAGCTCTCTCTCAGGAAAAAAAAAACAAAACAAAACAGTATTTAATTTTGGTGGAGATATAAGCCACACTACACATTTGGTGGGAATAAAAATTAGTACTTTAAGAAAGGGAAATCTAGGGGCACCTGGGTGGCTCAGTTGGTTGGGCCGCTGCCTTCGGCTCAGGTCATGATCCCAGGTCCTGGGTTCAAGCCCCACGTCGGGCTTTCTGCTCAGTGGGGAGCCTGCTTCCTCCTCTCTCTCTGCCTGCCTCTCTGCCTACTTGTGATTTCTCTCTGTCAAATAAATAAATAAAATCTTTAAAAAAAAAAAAAAAAGAAAGGGAAATCTACCAATTCTTTTCAAAATTTAAAATATATGTACCTGTGAAGTAGCAATTTCAGGGGAGCCTGGGTGGCTCAGTTGGTTAAGTGTCTGCCTTTAGCTCAGGTCATGATCCCAGCTCCTTGAGATCGACTCCGGCATCAGGCTCCAGGGAGTCTGCTTCTTCCTCTGCCTCTCTCTCTGTCTCTTTGTCTATCATGAATAAATAAATAAATAAAAACAAAAATAAATTTTTAAAAATCTTTGAAGTAGCAAATTTGTATCTATAAATTTTTCCGACAGAATTATCTCAGAAGCTCACAAGGATAAATGCATAAAGATGTTTATTGTAGCATTATTTGCAATACCAATGCATCCTAAGTGAACAGTAAATTATGTACCCAGTACCATATTATGGGCCATTGTGTAGCATATGGAAATGAGGTGATATAAAAGAATGTTCATGATACAATATTGAGTGAAAAAATATCAGAATGGTAAAATGATATATGTATTTACATAAGACCATTTTTTAAGTTGTACATATATACAGAGAGCATATGTATGTATTCATTTGTAATGTGTGTACATATATGTGTGTTCATGTATTATGTTTATATACCCCCAAAGTTTAACCAGTTAATCTTGAAATTGAATAGGAATGTAGTGCATATCTTTAACTTTTAACTTTTTTTTAAGATTATAATTCTTTATTTGACAGAGAGAGATCACAAGTAGGTAGAGAGAGAGTGGAGGAAGCAGGCTCCCCACCAAGCACAGAGCCTGATGCGGGGCTCGATCCCAGGACCCTGAGATCATGACCTGAGCCGAAGGCAGAGGCTTAACCCGCTGAGCCACCCAGGCGCCCATCTTTTTACTTTATATATTTATGTACTTCTTCCTTTTTTTTTTTTACAGTGAATATATATTATTTTTAAAATACACAGTGAAGAAAGGCACGTGGCTGTCTCAGTCAGTAGAGCATGAGGCTCTTGATCTTGGGGTTGTGAGTTCGAGCCCCACATTGGGCAAAGAGCTTACTTGAAAAAAAAGAGTAAAATAGACAGTGAATAAACATATACTCAGACATGTTTTGAAGTCAATATATATAGTTATATTTTATTCTTTTTAAGAATGACATTGTATTTTATTGATAGCTATACCATTTATTCATTCTCCAGTTACTGAGAGCCCACTCTACAGCGGATATCAAGTTGGGGATTGAAGGAAGCAATAAGCACTTAAAACAGAAATTAGCAGAGAAGGATCTTCTTTAGGAAGATTGAGCAGGGAAGGCCTTTCTTAGTAATGACAATGAAGCTGGGACCTAAAAGAATATGATAGCTTTGGAAGAAAAGAGCATTCTTGGCAGAGGGAACATATTTACAGGGCCCTAAACAACAGAGCTTAGATATTTCCTGGGAAATTGAAAAAAATATCAATGTTGTAACTGCTAAGTCAGGGGGAGTAATAGTGCAAGGTGAGATAATAGGCAACATTTTTTAAAAAATAAATTTCCTTAGACATTGGTCTTGTGTCCAGACTTTTCCCTTAACTCCATGCTACAGTGATCATCTTTGTACTTGAATCTGTATATACTGTGGCAGTATTTTATAGGATCCCTGCACAGCAGAAATCATGGATCAAAACATATGAATATTCAAATTTTGGTAGATATGGTTAAGCTGCTGTCTAAAAAGGTTTATAAATTTTACATTTATTCCAAGTGTCTATTTTCTAAAACTTGAGCCAGGCTTCAGTATTGTCAGTCGTCATAATTTTTACCAATCCCTACAGGGGACATAAAATAAACAAAAACAAAACACTTTTCATTTTCATTTGTTTTGTTACTATATTTGGATGTCTTTTTGTTTTGGCCATTACTGATTTTTCCCATTCAAAAGCTAGTTCCTGTGCCTATTATTGTCTTTTGTTGTTTCCTTTTTTTTTATTGCTCTGAAAGATCTCTTTGTATTTTACGAAAATCAAGCCTTTGTCCTTTGAATTGCATACTTCCTTGCCAACTTTTTTTAATTGGATGGTGTTTTATAACAATAGAAAGTGTTAACTTTATGTGGTCATATTTGTAAGGTTAATCCTTTATAATTTGCATGTTACATGTTTTGCTTAGAACAGTTTTGTTTGTTTGTTTGTTTTAAGATTTTATATATTTATTTATTTGACAGAGATCACAAGTAGGCAGAGAGAGAGGAAGAAGCAGGCTCCCAGCTGAGAAGAGAGCCCAATGCTGGGCTCAATCCCCTGAGTTGAAGGCAGAGGCTTTAACCCACTGAGCCACCCAGGCGCCCCCAGATTTGTATTTTAAAAAGCAACTATAGGCGCACCTGGGTGGCTCAGTGTGTCAAGTGGCTGACTCATGATCTCAGGGTCATGGGATCAAGCCCTGAATCGGGCTCTGCGCTTGGCTCAGTCTGCTTGTCCCTCTCCCTCTGCTCCTTGCCCTACCCCCCAAGCTTACTGGCTCTCAAATAAATAAATAATAAATAAATAAATAAAATCTTTTTTTAAAGGCAACTATAGTGTTGTGAGGTTTATAATTATGCCTGGGGAAATTGAAGAAAATGAGACAAGTTAGTATTGACTGCAAATTAAGGCAGTGACTATGAGCATGAGGAAGAGAGCTCACCTACTTAAAGTGTTCAATCCAAGGGTTTTCAGTACATTCGCAGAGATTTGCAACCATGAATCAGTTTTTATCACCCCAGAATTAGCCCCATGATCATTAGCAGTCTTTCTGCATTCCTCCTTAACCTCTCCCAGCCCTTGGCAACTGCTAAACTACTTTCTGTCCCTATGGGTTTGCCTATTATGGACATTTCATGAAGGGAATCATAAAATACATAACCTTTTGTGACTGGCCTCTTTTACTTAGCATGATGTTTCAAGGTTCATCCATATTGTAACATGTACTCGATTCCTTTCTATGAATAAATAATATTCAGTTATATGATGATTATATGGCATTTATTTACCCATTGACCACTAAATGAACATTTGGGTTTCTTCCATTTTTTTTTAATTTTTTAAAATCTTTTAAAGATTTTTATTTACTTATTTGACAGACAGAGATCACAAGTAGGCAGAGAGCCAGGCATACAGAGAGGGGGAAGCAGGCTCCCCGCCAAGCAGAGAGTCCGATGCGGGGCTCGATCCTAGAACCTTGGGATCATGACCCAAGCCAAAGGCAGAGGCTTTAACCCACTGAGCCACCCAGGCACCCCGGGTTTCTTCCATTTTTGACTATAATGAATAATGATGTTATGAACATTCTTATCCATTTTTTTTGAAGATTTTATTTATTTAACAGAGAAAGAAAGATCACAAGTAGGCAGAGAGAGGGGGGAAGCAGGCTCCCCGTTGAGCAGAGAGCCCGATGCAGGGCTCGATCCTAGGACCCTAAGATCATGACCTGAGCCGAAGGCAGAGGCTTAACCCACTGAGCCACCCAGGAGCCCCTCTTACCATGTTTTTATGTGGAGATAGGTTTTCAATTCCCTTACATATGCATTGGAATGAAATTGCCAGGTCATATAGTAACTCAGTATTTAACTATTTTCCAAAGCACCACACCATTTTACATACCCAGTATGTGTGTCCTTGTGAAGGTTCTCATTTATCCATATCCTTGGAACAACAATTGTTATTTTGTCTTTTTTATTATAGCTATTTTGGTGTTTGTAAATTGGAATCTCAATATGAATTCAATTTGCATTTCCTCAAAGACTAAAGATGTTCTTTGCTTATTGGCCATTTGTGTATCTTCTTTGGAGACATGTATGTCCAAGTCCTTTGCCCATTTTTATTGGATTATCTTTTTGTTAAGTTATAATTTTCTTTTCCTTTGGTGAGCTCTATGCCCAATGTAGGGCTCAAACTCACAACCCCAAGATCACAAGTCACATGCTCTACTGACTGAGCCAGCCAGGTGCCCCAAGTTGTAAATTCTGTTGTTTGTTTTTTAATTAGGCTCCATGCCCAACATGGGGCTTTGAACTCACAAACCTGAGCTGAGGTCAAGAGTCAGACACTCAACCAACTGAGCCACCCAGGTGCCCCCCAAGTTGTAAATTCTTATGTATTCTAGATACGTTCCTTATCAGATATATGAGTTATATTTTCTCGCACTATATGGGTTGTTCTTTTGCTTTCTTGATGGTACTCTTTGAAACACAAAAGTTTTATGTTGACGGAGGCCAATTTCTCTCATTTTTCTTTCCTTACTTGTACTTTTGATATTATATCACAAAAAGCTTCATCTGACCCAGGTCAAAAAGGTCTACATTTAGATCTGTGAACGATTTTGAGTTAATTTTTATAGTATGAGGAAGAGGAAGAGGTCCAACTTCATTCTTATGTTCATGGATATCCAGTTATAAACAGTACTGTTTTCAAAATAAAATTTGATCTTTTCAATAACTAGTTCAATATTAAGGGACATTTTCTGAAAGCAGTTTTGAAAGTACTCGATGGCTTAAAAATGAAGGAGATAGAAGCATCAGAAATTTTAGTTCAGGAACTAGATAATTACTAATGCCATTAACCCAAGTGGGGAAATTAGGGGAGAAAAAGTACAAGCAGATTTGGAAGATCAGTTTTGAGCATGTTGAGTTCAAGGTACTTATAGGATATCCAGGTGGAGATTTATAGCAGGCAATTATAAATTTGGTCTGGAATTCAAAAGTGTGTTTGTTGAGTGGCTCAGTGGGTTTAGCATCTGCCTTCAGCTCAGGTCATGATCTCGAAATCTCAGGATCAAGCAGCCCAGCATGGGGCTCCCTGCACAGTGGGGAGTCTGCTTCTCCCTCTGACCCTCCCCTCACATGTGTTCTTTCTCTCTCTCAAATAAATAAATAAAATCTTAAAAAAGAATAGAGTGAAAACCCAATATTGAAGTCTCTTCTGTGAGAGAGGTTGAGAGCACGAGAAGCTGTTTAAAGATGAACTTGATGTTTAAGAGTCATTGAGGAGGAAGAAGTAAGGGGGGAAAAGAAGAACTAAGAATTAGAAAAAGTTGAGGACTACCTAGAAAATGGTGTGGGAACTGAGAGAGATTGGGGGGCTCACTAACAATTTAAATGATGAAAATAGGTTCCATTGGGCAATAGCTAAGAAGGTCACTGGTTTTACAATTAGGTTATTCAATGTCTTTTGCAACCGGACCTTCAGTAGAGAGGCTGCAGTGGAATGTGGGGAAGAGTGCTTGAACCTTCAAACAAAAACACTTTTTCTATGAAAATTATTGCTAAAGACTGTACGTGCCCTCTTGGGAGCCTCAAGGAAGGAGCACAAGAAGGACAGAGTGCTTTTCATTTCCTCTAATTCTGTCTCTCCACTCCAACTTAATACAACTGAGATAAGCCTGGAATGTTGTAGCAAGATTTTCCAAAGACTAGGAGATAAAAGAAGAGAAAAAAATATAAAAGTTATAATTAATAGATACTTGTCTTTCAGTGAAGTGGTTCACAGAAGACCTATCTTGCCAAGAAGCTCTTGGCCTAGCTCCATTTATCAGAGGCCAACCTTGTACTTCTTAGGAGGGTCCTCAAACACATCAAACTGAAAGTCTTAGGGAACAAGGTCTGGTTTCCTTATACATATGTGTAAGAGTTCTGGTTTCCTTTTTATGGACCTCTTTTCTCCAGATGAAAGAATGTCTCCCTTTTTTGAGGGAAACCATACCTTCTCAAAAGCTTGTAGCCATAGGCATAGGTGATAGCCTTATTTCATAAAATAAATAAAATTCTAGTCATACCAAAGTTATTGCTAGTGGCAGGTCTGTAATTTCATATAGAGGTCTGAACTTCTGTGCAGACCATTAGCTATTCTGGAATATGTTGATGCTGAATAGGAAGGAAAGAAATAGAAGCAGGGAGTATAAATCGCTCTTTGGGAGAATTCAAAGGTGAAGAGTACCTTGACAGAATACTTCAGAGAAGTTGAGGTATGGGAGGAATGAGAGTATTTCAGGTTGGAGATACTTTAGGATTTCATTGGCAGCAGGAAAGGACAAGCAGAAAGTGAGAGATGGGAATAATAGATGGAACAGTGTCCTGGACCATTGATAGGATAAGATACGGAAAATAAAAATTTCTAAAACCGGCAGGGTTTTAGAATGAATGGAATAAGGGTGAGGTGAGGGTAAGGAATGAAAATTAACAAAATCCGTTTTCTAAAAAAGCATGGGGTCTGGTCATTTGGGTAAGTGGGGCAAACAGGGATGAGATTGGAGTCTGAAAAGGCTCGCAAAGGGTTGTTTCTCTGAATGAAGTTTTTTCTCTGTACCTTAAAATCTTGAGCAAGAATACTCCTGTAGAGAGAAGTCATTTCCTGTACTTAACCCTCTGCCCATAACTACTTGGTCGTCTGAATCTTTTCTCTGTCCCTCTATTATATTAATTTCATTTCTGCCACAGGGCCTGCCTGGAGATGTCTTCTTCAGATGCCGGGTTTCTGAGTCTCTTGCCCGGGGTCATATCTCACCCACCTGAAAACCCCTCAGGATTGGTTTAGGCTTCTTTGATACTACTCCCAGGATGCTGAAAAGAATGAACAGAACTATAAAGAGGATTGCTACTGTTGTAAATACATAGTCCTCGGGGCACTGGGTGGCTCAGTTGGTTAAGCATCCAACTCTTGATTTCGGCTCAGGTTGTGATATTGTGGTCATGGGATGAAGCCCCACGTCAGGTTCTGTGCTCCGTGCAGAGTCCACTTGAGATTCTCTGGCTCTCTCTCACTCCCCCATTGCTCGCATTCTGTCTTTCTCTCAAAATAAATAAATAAAATCATTTAAAAAAATTTTTTTTTAATTTTTTTAAAAGGGGTGCCTGGGTGGCTCAGTCAGTTGGGCATCTGCCTTAGGCTCGGGTCATGGTCCTAGAGTCCCAGGATTGAGCCCTGCATTGGACTCCCTGCTCAGTGGGGAGCCTGCTGTTCCCCCTGCCCCTTACCCTACTCATGCTCTCTCTGTCTCACCCTTGCTTTTCCCTTCTCTCTCAAATAAATAAATAAATAAAATCTTTTAAAAATTCTTAAAATAAATAATAAAATAGTAAAAAAATAAATTCATAGTCATCAGTCTCAGAGTTATAATGCTCAGCAATCTGTAATTATCCAGTCCAATTTCCTACCAAATGTAAGAAATTAATTCAGTTCATCTATATAATTATTTGATTATCCATTTATTCAACAAATATTAATTCAGCATCTAGTTTGTATCTAGTTCCTTCTAGACTTTAAGAGTATGGGTCAAATAATGTTGATAGACAAGGTTCCTGTTGAAATGGGGACAGACAATAACCAAAGAATTTCAGATAATGATAAG
Source organism: Lutra lutra (assembly GCF_902655055.1). Lineage (NCBI taxonomy): Eukaryota > Metazoa > Chordata > Mammalia > Carnivora > Mustelidae > Lutra > Lutra lutra. Next base: position 43,559,543 of record NC_062285.1, read on the forward strand.
AGCTATGAGAAAAATTAAAACAGGGAGGTATGATAAATGATGGGTGGGTAGAAGGGCAACATAGCCTGCTGGAAGAAGGCCTCTCTGAATAGCAGGCTTTGAGCTCAGACCTGAATAACAAGAAGGAATCTGGGCATTTGAAGACATTTCCAGGCAGGCCCTGCGACAGAAATGAAATTAATATAATAGAAGGAGAGAAAAAGACCTGATGTGGCTGGAGCTTAGTGAATCTGGGGAATAGTGGTAGAAATAGGGCAGGAAAAAGGGAGTCATAGGGGCCAGATATAGTTCTGATACCTTTGTGAAGAATGAATTATAGAATAAGAATGAATCATTAAGACTGATTAAAAGACTACTTGCTAGAGTGCCCAGCTGGCTCAGTCAGTAAAGCATGGGACTCTTGATCTCAGGGTTGTGAGTTCGAGCCCCATGTTGGGTGAAGAGATCACTTTAAAAAAGTAAATAAGGGGCGCCTGGGTGGCTCAGTGGGTTAAGCCTCTGCCTTCGGCTCAGGTCATGATCTCAGTGTCCTGGGATCAAGCTCCGCAGCATCGGGCTCTCTGCTCAGCAGGGTTCCTGTTTCCCCTTCTCTCTCTGCCTGCCTCTCTGCCTGCTTGTGATCTCTCTCTCTGTCTCAAACAAATAAATAAAATCTAGGGGTGCCTGGGTGGCTCAGTGGGTTAAAGCCTCCACCTTTGGTTCAGGTCATGATCCCAGGGTCCTGGGATGGAGCCCCACATTGGGCTCTCTGCTCCGCGGGGAGCCTGCTTCCTCCTTTCTCTCTGCCTGCCTCTGCCTACTTGTGATCTCTGTCTGTCAAATAAGTAAGTAAAATCTTTAAAAAATAAATAAAATCTAAAAAATAAAAAAAAGTAAAATCTTTATAAAAAGAGAGACTTATTGCAATAGATGAAGCGACAAATTATGATGGTTTTGACAAGGGTGGGGCAATGGAGAGTGGAAGAAATCTGGGCATATTTTGGAGGTAAAGCTGACAATACTTGTTATTGTGTTAAATGTGGAAGGTATGGGAAAGAGAGAACCCCTGAAGAGCTCCTAGCATGTTGGCTTTTGCCAAAGAGTGAATAGTGATAATGTTTACAAAGATGGAGAAGACTTTGTGTGAGATGCCTTTTACCCACTGAAGGAGAGAGAGCAGGCAGGCAATGGATTTGTGACTCTGGAAATCAGGTCAGCAGTGGAAAACTTATTACCTTACAAGGCAGCCCTTTATATTTTGGATAGCTTTAATTACTAGAAACTTCTTTCCATGACATTGAGATTATTAAAAATGTAATAGAAGTGTGATGCCTACTTCCATTTGGAATTACTGAAAAATAGATATTTTGGGAAGCACAACAAATATTTGAAGAAAGTTATCATGTTGTCCCCCATCCTCTTATTCTCTAAGCTAAATAAACCTAGTTCCCCCAGCTGCTCTTGACTACCTTTTTTTTTTTTAAGATTTTATTTATTTATTTGACAGAGAGAGAAAGATCACAAGTAGGCAGAGCAGCAGGCAGAGAGGGAGGGGGAAGCAGGCTTACTGGTGAGCAGAGAGCCCAATTCGGGGCTCGACCCCAGGACCCTGAGATCATGACCTGAGCCGAAGGCAGAGGCTTAACCCACTGAGCCACCCAGGTACCCTTGCTCTTCATTACCTTGTTTCAAGATATTTCAGCCTCAAAAAAAAAAAAAAAAAAAAAAAAGATATTTCAGCCTCCTAGTCATATCTTTTGGAGAGTAGGGTGCCAAGGACTAAAGTGATATAGATAATATAGCCCAAGCATAGGACTAATATCCTTCTGATTTGTTATTCGTTCAAAAATATGTTTGTTCGGGTCGCCTGGATGGCTCAGTTGGTTAAGCAGCTGCCTTTGGTTCAGGTCATGATCCCAGCATCCTGGGATCGAGTCCCACATCGGGCTCCTTGCTCAGCAGGGAGCCTGCTTCTCCCTCTGACTCTGCCTGCCACTCTGTCTGCCTGTGCTAGCTCTCTCACTCTCTCCGACAAAAAAAAAAAAATATGTTTGTTCACTTTTTTTAAAAAAGATGTCATTATTAGAGACAGAAAGTGGGAATGGGGGGCGGTGGGCAGAGGGAGAGGGAAAAGCAGACACCCCGATGAGCAGGAAGCCCACGATGAAGCTATATCCCGGGACTCCAAGATCATGACCTGAGCCGAAGGCAGAGGCTTAACCCCCTGAGCCACCCAGGTGCCCCTATGTTTGTTCACTTTTTTTTTTTTTTTTAAGATTTTATTTATTTATTTGACAGAGAGAAATCACAAGTAGGCAGAGAGGCAGGCAGAGAGAGAGAGGAGGAAGCAGGCTCCCTGCTGAGCAGAAAGCCCGATGTGGGGCTCGAACCCAGGACCTGGGATCATGACCTGAGCTGAAGGCAGCGGCTTAACCCACTGAGCCACCCAGGCGCCCCTGTTTGTTCACTTTTTTATAATTTGTCAGTTTCCTTTCTTGATGTCATTAGTGTGTTAGGGCTCCCACATGTGACATTGGACAGATCTTCTAATTTTCTTCTAATATAGTGTTGCTGATTTGGAAATCAGATAACAAATTTATGCTCTGTAAGAATTTTTAACATTTTGTATTGTATGTTGGGAATATTTTATAGTAATTTAGAAAGAGAGATAGAGCATGGTTTCTGAGAGGGATCATCAGAGCTCTCCTATGAAGAAGGCTTTGCACTCTCGCGAAAAAATCTTTTTTCCTTTGTAACTTACATTCAAAATAAGTTAGTTTGGGATGCCTGGGTGGCTCAGATGGTTAAGCATCTGCCTTGGGCTCTGGTCATGATCCCAGGGACCTGGAATCAAGTCCCCATCAGGCTCCTTGCTCAGTGGGGAGCCTGCTTCTCTCTCTCTCTCTGCCTGCCATTCCCCCTGCTTTGCGCTGGCCCACACACGCTCTCTATCTCTCTGATAGATAGATAGATAAATCTTTTTTTTAAGATTTTATTTATTTATTTGACAGAGAGAGAGACAGCGAAAGAGAGAACACAAGCAGTGGGAGAGAGAGAAGCAGGCTTCCCGCTGAGCAGGGAGCCTGATGAGGGGCTCGATCCCAGGACCCTGGGATCATGACCTGAGCCGAAGGCAGATTGCTTAACGACTGAGCCACCCAGGTGCCCCAATAAATAAAATCTTTAAAAACAAAAACAAAAGAAGTCAGTTTCCCAAATAGTTGAGTTCCAGATAGGTGAGGTATTGCACTCTTTTACCCAAGGGTTTCCTAAGGGAATGCTTCTCACTCAGCAGTGATGTTGCTCCCCAGGGACATTTGGCATTTTCTGCAGACGTATTTGGTTGCTGTGACTGTGGCAAAGAGAATGCTACTGGCATCTAGTGAGTGGAGAACATCTTACAAGACACGGGACTAGCCCCAGTAACAAAGAATTATCTGGCCCAGAATAGTATCTAGATTTTAAAACCCTGCTCTGTGATATTTTGCTGCTTTTGAGGGGTGAGGGGGGCCTAACCTTTTGAAAAAAAGCTTAGTGAAACCTTAGGTGAAAAACTGACACGATGTAAACTTAATGAGTTAATTCTGCATCCAATTAATCCCCCCTCTTTCCTTTTATTGCATACCAACCATCTGTTAGTAATCTTTCCAGAATTTAATGGGAAATTAATGAACCACTACTTATTCTCACTTAGAAAAATTTTCATAGCTCCCAGGTTTTTTGTTTGTTTGTTTTGCTTTTGCTTTTTGAGTTTACTTATTTGTCTTTTTAGTAATCTCTGCACTCAGTGTGGAGCTCAAACTCAGGACCCCAAGACCAAGAGTGGTATCCTCTTCCAAGTGATCCAGCCAGGTGCCCCTACAATCTTTTGTCTCCCAATCTCCATAATTTTTAGAATATTTACAATTGTTTTTTTTTTAAAGATTTTATTTATTTATTTGACAGAGAGATCACAAGCAGGCAGAGAGGCAGGCAGAGAGAGAGGAGGAAGCAGGCTCCCCGCTGAGCAGAGAGCCCGATGCGGGGCTCGATCCCAGGACTCTGAGATCATGACCTGAGCTGAAGGCAGCGGCTTAACCCACTGAGCCACCCAGGCGCCCCTAGAATATTTACAATTGTAATAAAAAAATATTAACTAGTGTTCAATGATCAAATTTGTGCATTTTTATATGCTTTTTATCTCTCCCCTTTCTCATTGCCCTTCCTGGCCTTTAGTTTCTCTTCCCCATATTTCATTTATTTTTTTCCAGTAGAAAGGTCATGTTTGAGGCACCGGGGTGGCTCAGTTGTTAAGCCTCTGCCTTTGGCTTGGGTCATGATGCCAGGGTCCTGGGATCGAGCCCTGCATCTGGCTCCCTGCTTTGCGGGGGGCCTGCTTCTCCCTCTCCCACTTCCCCTGATTGTGTTCCCTCTCTTACTGTGTCTTTCTCTGTCAAATAAATAAAATAAAATCTTTAAAAAAAAAAAAAGTCATGTTTCTTGTAAAGGGGATAATCCTACTTTTTTTCCACCATCTCTCTTTTTTTTTTTAAGATTTTATTTATTCATTTGACAGAGATCACAAGTAGGCAGAGGCAGGCAGAGAGAGAGGAAGGGAAGCAGGCTCCCTGCTGAGCAGAGAGCCCAATTCAGGGCTCCATCCCAGGACCCTGGGATCATGACCCGAGCCGAAGGCAGAGGCTTTAACCCACTGAGCCACCCAGGTGCCCCCCATCATTTCTTAATATTAGATAAATACAATACAACTTCAACCGAAGGCTTTGTTCTCCTTATCTTTCAGGGGCTCTAGTGAGGCATGCAGCTATTTTGGAATGTGGCTATCCTCATAAAACCCTCTAGTGTGTTACTAGTGAGACAGGCAGGGGCAGAAGTCCCTGTCCTGTCACTGTTTGCACTTAGAGGTAGAGGTGTGGGAGACAAAAGAATGCTGTTCACTCACGTCCTCCACGGTGTGAACGTGCTGGTCTTTTCCTGGGGCTGTTTCATTTCTTGGTATTGACTGCAGGTGTCAAGATCAAAGAGGAAATAATGAGAGAGGAGTAAAGAGCTTCATTCTCCGAGTGCCTGAAAGGAGTGAGGGCTGATGGAAACCTAAAAGTAAAAGGAAAGAAATAAATTGCTTCCTCAGCCATTCCTGAAAAAAACAACCAGGTAGCTCTTTTCAGATACTTCTGCATTTTCAATACAACTGTGTTACCACTCAGGATCTGGTGGCAAAAATAATCCTTCCCCTATGTTTAGAGCTGGAAATTCACCCATTCATTGTTTCTTTCATTCAGATACTTATTGAATGTGTCTGTATATACCAGGCACATAAATGAACCAGGGAAGCTTCTGAAAACCTGGAAATTTCAACTGTTTATTTGAAAGAGGAATGATGAGTGAATGCCTAGTTAATAGTCAAAGTATTTGTATAATTTATTACCTTTCTTCCTTGGGGTAACGAATCAATAAGCATTTGTGTAGGTGGTATATTTGTGGAATTCTTGAGATTGCAGAGAATAAAACAACTAGGTCCTTCTCCTTCAGCCTTAAGACCACCTTTTTGAGATGCCTGGATGGCTCAGTCAATTAAGTGTCTGTCTTTGGCTCAGGTCCTGGGATCGAGTCCTACATCAAGCTCCTTGCTCAGCAGGGAGTTTGCTTCTCCCTCTCCCTCTGTCCATCTCCCCATTCATGCTCTCTCTTTCTCTGACAAGTAAATAAATAAAATCTTTTTTTAAAAAAATTCTTTTTAAAGACCACCTTTTAGAATGAGCAGACTGAAACACAGGTTGAATGACTTTACTAATCCCTAGCTAGTGTGTAGCACAGTAGCCCAGGACCATAGTCTGAACTGCTACCTGGGTTTTCTAACTTTCAACCTTGTCTTTGTTCTAAAAATAGAAGTGAAAGATGCTTTGCAGAAAGGCCTCTCCACCACCACCGCAACCAAGTTGGTTCCTATCCAGAAAGCCTTCTGACTGAAACAATAGACACGATCCTGAAATGAAACAAGAGTTTGGGGTTCAGGAGCAGGGTTGAGAGAATCAATGGAAAGAGGGAGATTAGAAAAAGCTCAGAACAAAGAGAGAACATATTTTAGTTGGGGCAAAGCATATCAGATAAAAGTGACATGTCTGGTATCTCTGGAGGACAAATAGTCCTGTAAAAAAAGGAAAAAATGCAGTAAGATTTGACTTCATTCCCCACCTAAGGGCATACAGCCGGAGTAGCCTGTCTGGTATTCAAAGACCCCAGCGGCATAGCGTGAACCTGCTTTTCCAGCATTGTCTCTCAGTAGACTCCTCAAGGCACCCTGCTCTTCAGCTAAATTGGTCAAAGCCCTATTTCCCAACCTTCTGCCCAAGCTTCCTACAATCATACCATTGCCAAGGCCATTCCATTTTCCTGAAATGCCCTTCTGTAATCTCTGCCTCTCTCTTCTCTCTTCTCTCACTCATCTTTCAAGACCTATTCCAAATTCTAATTTCATGAAGTCTTTCTGGATTCTTCCCACATGAGCGGAGTCTCTTAACACTTTGGCTTCCTTCAGAAATTTTTTATCTTGTTCCCTCGGTGGCCAGATTGTAACTAACTCGAGGGGAGGGACTTGGGGTCTTTTGCACCATTCATTAGAGGGCTGTGTATTTTCATAGGCTCTCTGGATACATACTTATGTATATATCTTCATTTTTCTCAATGTTGTCTTTTAGAAAACTCATAAAAATTTTTCTGTATTTTAGAAAAACATTGTTTCTTATTTTTATTTTATTTACTTATTTTTTTAAGATTTTATTTATTTATTTGACAGAGAGATCACAAGTAGGTAGAGAGGCAGGCAGAGAGAGGTGGGGGAAGCAGGCTCCCTGCTGAGCAGAGAGCCCGATGCGGGACTCAATTCCAGGACCCTGAGACCACGACCTGAGCCAAAGGCAGAGGCTTAACCCACTGAGCCACCCAGGTGCCCCTATTTCTTTTTTTTTTTTTTAAGATTTTATTTATTTATTTGATAGACAGAGATCACAAGCAGGCAGAAAGGCAGGCAGAGAGAGAGAGAGAGAGAGAGAGAGGAGGAAGCAGGCTCGCCGCTGAGCAGAGAGCCCGACGCGGGGCTCGATCCCAGGACCCTGAGACCACGACCTGAGCCGAAGGCAGAGGCTTTAACCCACTGAGCCACCCAGGCGCCCCTATTTCTTATTTTTTATTAGCTGCTATCTTATCCAAAGATGAAGAGGTCCAAGTAAGAATGCAGCGAATACGTGAAAACAGAGAATGGAACTGAAAGATGCCAAATTTCTGGCTAGGGTATGGAGACAAACCTGACTTTAGGAAAAGGGAGATACTGGAAAAGAGAATGGGATAGATAAAAGGAGCATTAAGACGGTGGCCTGTAGCCTGGGAGGTATGGGGAAAAATAGAAGAGAAAGAAAGAAAAGGAACTGTAGAAATTCTGAGTTACAAATATTGAAAAGATGGAAGGAGGAATAATCAAGAGACCAGAAGGTTTAGGTGTAAGGGAAAGATTTTAGCCTTTGGTTGTCTTTGGGAGGTTCCTCTCAGAAGATCACAAACAAGAAAAGGAAGTGAAAAACCATACAGAAGTAAGGTTATCCTTTGTATAACCTCCCACTGGTCCCTTCCTTGGAAATAAAAATGACTCAGGAAGGCATATGAGAGTAAATAAACACTTCTGTGGAACTATCGCTGTTCTCAGCAGGGTTCTGTGTGAAGCTGTTTTCACCAGAATCCTGTATGATCTGGTTCATCCCCTGACTGTGTCTCCCCTCCTGTGTCTCTACATATATTTCAGGTCCCTGGGTTTGCTTATGTCTCTTGCCTTAGAACAAACTATACTCTGGGCCTCTAACTGTGGGCAGTATGTCCCCATCCATTTCTATAAGTAAGTTGCTGATGGCATCTTTTTTTTTTTTTTTAAGATTTTTATTTATTTGACAGAGATCACAAGTAGGCAGAGAGGCAGGCAGAGAGAGGAGGAAGCAGGCTCCTTGCTGAGAGAGACTGATGAGGGGCTCCCAGGACTCCGGGATCATGACCTGAGCCGAAGGCAGAGGCTTTAACCCACTGAGCTGCCCAGGCGCCCCCAACTTTTTTTTTTTTTTAAGATTTTTTAAGATTTTTTTTTTTTTTTTTTTTTTTTTTTAGATTTTATTTATTTATTTGACAGGAAGAAAGAGATCCTAAGTAGGCAGAGAGGCAGGCTGGGGGGTGGCGGTGCACGGGCTCCCTGATGAGCAGAGAGCCTGATGCAGCCCGGTGCAGGGCTCAATCCTAGGACCCTGAGATCATGACCTGAGCCAAACACAGAGCCACCTAGGTGCCCCTTTTGATGGCATTTTATTGCCATCAACTTGACTGACTGTATCACTTGACTATATCAAGTCTCATCTGTGTCTGTGTCTTTTTCTTTTGTCTTAATCTTGTATTTTTCTCTCTGCCCTCTCTCCCATTATGCTTCTGTCACAGTTTTTCTTACCAGCTGGCTTACTATGATTTCATCTCCATAGCAACCCCTCCCTAGGGAAGAATGAGGGGAAAGGGAAGGAAGAGAGAGCCTAGAATAGATGGACAGTGAGAGACCGGATTGGGGTTGAGGATAACCTTCTGTCCTGGAACAGAGTAGAAACAAACTATGTGGGTGGATTCCTGCGAAGTCACACAAAGCCTAAGGGAACAAAAATTTGGGGGCCTGAACCCAGCCCCTTCTAGCATACTCACTCAGCAAATTCTTTTCTATTTATGCTAAACTGTCGTCTGTTTATCCCTACCCTGTGATCCAAATTAACTAGTCTGTCTTTCTCTGTTTCTTGCCTTCATAATTCTTATACATGTATAGTTTCTGATAATGTTAAACTTGAAAAGGGATTTTCTTGAAGATTCATGAATATTCACATTGGAACCATAGGTTTTTATATATTTCTTATTTTATTTTTATTTTGTAAAGATTTTACTGAGGAGCACCTGTGTCTTTCAGTCAGTTAAGCATCTGCCTTTGGTTCGGGTCATGATCTCAGGGTCATGGGATCCATCCCCGAATTAAGTTCCTGCTCAGCAGGGATCCTGCTTTTCCCTCTCCCTCTGCCACTCCCCCTGCTTGTGCTCTCTTATTCTTTCTCTGCAAATAAATAAATAAAATCTTTTTTAAAAAAATAAGATAAAATGTATTTATCTGAGAAAGAGAGCAGGAGCAGGGGGTAGTGGTAGAGAGAGAAGCAGACCTCCCACTGAGCAGGGGAGCCCGATACGGGACTCAATCCTAGGATCTTGGAATCATGACCTGAGCCACCCAGGCACCCACAAGGTCTCTCTTTAAATGTGCTTTAGGGGGCTACTGGGTGGCTCAGTGGGTTAAGCCTCTGCCTTCGGCTCAGGTCATGATCCCAGGGTCCTGGGATCGAGTCCCGCATCAGGCTCTCTGCTCAGCAGGAAGCCTGCTTCCCCTCCTCTCTCTCTCTCTCTCTGCCTGCTACTCTGCCTACTTGTGATCTCTCTCTCTGTCGAATAAATAAATAAAATATTTTTAAAAAAAATGTGCTTTAGTGTTTCACTAGGATTCATTATAGACATTAAGTGATCATTAAGTGATAATGAAGAACACTTGGAATGGCCTTAGAAAAGGATAAGAAGGGCGCCTGGGTGGCTCAGTGGGTTGGGCCGCTGCCTTCGGCTCAGGTCATGATCTCAGGGTCCTGGGATCGAGTCCCGCATCGGGCTCTCTGCTCGGCAGGGAGCCTGCTTCCCTCCCTCTCTCTGCCTGCCTCTCTGTCTACTTGTGATCTCTCTCTGTCAAATAAATAAATAAAATCTTAAAAAAAAAAAAAAGAAAAGGATAAGAAAAGTGGGGCGGGGAGGAGGGATGCCTGGATAGTTCAGTTGGTTAAGCATCTGCCCTGGGCTCAAGTCATGATCCCAAGGTCCTAGGATTAAGTCCGGCATAGGGTTCCCTGCTCAGCGGGAGCCTGCTTCTCCCTCCCCCTCTTCCCCTATCCCTTATCCCCTGCTCAAGTGCACACTTGCTGTCTCTCAAATAAAATCTTTTTTTAAAAAAGGATAAAAAAAATTTTAATGATACTGTGCACTCTCATGTAGGACCAGAATGTTAGATATGAGATTTAATAAGCAAGAAAGAAAGGTTTCACAGGGGTGCTTGTGTAGCTTGGTCGGTTAAGCATCCTACTGGTGATTTCAGCTCAGGTCTTGGTCTCTTGGTCTCGGGATCCTGGAATTGAGCCCCATGTCCAGCTCCACACTCAGTGGGGAGTCTGGTTGAGATTCTTTCTCTCTCCATCTGCCTCTTACCCTCTCCACTCTGTCTGTCTCTCAAGTGGATAAATGGATCTTTTAAAAAAGCAACAACAAGGGGCGCCTGGGTGGTTCAGTGGGTTAAGCCGCTGCCTTCAGCGGCCCAGGTCCTGGGTTCAAGCCCCACATCGGGCTTTCTGCTCAGCGGGGAGCCTGCTTCCTCCTCTCTCTCTGCCTGCCTCTCTGCCTATTTGTGATTTCTCTCTGTCAAATAAATAAATAAAATCGTAAAAAAAAAATTTATAAAAAAGCAACAACAACAAAACTTTTTTTTTTTTTTAAGATTTTATTTATTTAGTTGAGAGGGAGTGAGAGAGCACAAGCGGGGCGGGGGCGGGGTGGGGGGGAGGCAGAGGGAGAAGGAGAAGCGGGCTTCCCATTGAACAGGGAGCCTGAAATGGGACTGGATCCCAGGACCCTGGGATCATGACCCAAGCCGAACGCAGATGCCCAACCACCTGAGCCACCCAGGTGCCCCAACAACAACAACAACAACAACGAGAAAACTGTAAAGAAAGAAGGTTTTACAAACAATGGGATTTGTTTTACTGAGGAATGTGAGATAGTGGAATCATTCTGCCCAGAGATCTTTAAAACCCAAGTAGGTATCTGTATATCTTTAAAGGAAAGATCGGTGCTTCTCTAACTTTTAAGCTCACTTTTCCCACAGCTTCCCTTGACCTTAACCCAGAGAGCTTGTTAAACACAAATTCCTGAGCCCTACCCTTAGAGACTGAGATAGTCCTAGGGTTGGGGGGGGGGGGTGGTGGAAGGGGTATGAATCTGTATTTCTTTTCTTTTTCTTTTTTTTTTTTTAAGATTTTATTTATTTATTTGACAGGCAGAGATCACAAGCAGGCAGAGAGGCAGACAGAGAGAGGGGGTGGGGGAAGCAGGCTCCCTGCTGAGCAGAGAGCCTGACTCGGGGCTCGATCCCAGGACCCCGGGACCAGGACCTGAGCCGAAGGCAGAGGCTTTAACCCACTGAGCCACCCAAGCACCCCTGAATCTGTATTTCTAAGAGGCTTCCTGGAGATGATACTGCTGATCCTGTGGACCACATTTGAGTAGTCCTAGTCTAGATGATTTCCAAAGTCAAGGAATATAGTTGACATACAAAGCACATAAATATGTGGGTATTGCATTACTCTTGGATTAAAAATATCTTTTCTTTGGGAATGGAAGAGGACAAATGAGCTAACTCAAACAGGTTTTGTGTTTTCCTTTGCAAGCTGCAATACCCACTTGACAACTTTCTTTGTCCTATAGAGTGACCAACCATCCCCATGTGCCCGGGCCCTTTCTGGGCTAAGAGTGGGATAGTCCAGGGCAGAGTGGGCATTTGGATGACCTCTCCATTCACATGAGGCCAATGAAATAAGAGGAGTAGAAAAAGAAAAATGAATTTGACTAGGAATCAGAAAATACAGTGTCTAGTCCTAAATCATAATGTGTTAATTTTATGACTTTAAATGGGACATTTAAATTGTTCACATTTCAGTTTCTGTACCTGTAAAATGAAGATGGTATTACCTATTTCACTTCACAAAAATGATTTGATGATCAATTGAAGCAATGTGTATAAAATTTTTCATTAAAATACCATACGCATATTAAGACACAGATGTAGCTCACTTTTTTTAAGGATTTACTAATTTTTTTATTTGATAGAGAGGACACAAGCAGGGGGAGAGGGAGAAGCAGACTCCCCACTGAGCAGAGAGCCCGATGTGGGGCTCCATCCCCAGGACCCTGGGATCATGACCTGCACTGAAGGCAGACGCTTAACAACTGAGCCACCCAGGCACCCCATCACTTGTTTTTACTTAGAATTGATTACTTATTGACAAAAAATAGCAACCCAGCAATCCTGTTCCTAAGTATATAAGCAAGAGAAAAGAATTCATACATATGGCAAATGCCAAGAATGTTTGATAGCTCAAAACTAGAAGCAGTAATGTGTTTGTCAAAAGAAGAATGGATAAATATTGGCATATCCACAAATGGAATACTACTCAGCAATAGCAAGGAATGAACTACTGATACACACTATATAAAACAGACTATGTTGAGTGAAAAAAAAATCCTAGCACAAAAGAGTACATACTATATTATATGACTCCATTTATATAGAGAGCAAGCACCTCAAAATTAATAGATGATGATAGAAGTATTGTGGTTACCTCTGGGAAGGGAAGCTATATACTGGAATAGACATGAGGAAACTTCCTGGGGAGGTAGAAGTGTTCGAGAAGCTGTATCTTGATCTGGGTAGTGATTATATAGGTGAATATAGATGTAGGTCTTCACCTTTGTGCATTTTTACCTGCTTTATTATATAGCAAAAAGAAAAAAAGGCATAAAGAAAGAACTCACCCTAAATCCCAAGCCCACTAGAAGACACATTCCTTTTGTTGAAATGTTTCTAACAACATATCAAACAGGCTTGGTTTTGTGACTTGAACATCTCATATGTAGATCTAGAGGTCATCCCCTCGTTCTGCTGTCTTGGTTTCTAAACTTGAGTAATATGTGACAGTAAAGGGAAGTGGAAACCCTGTGTCACGGGTAAGGAAGGGGACCAGGTTTACATCAGCATTGCGACAAGTCTTTATTTTTATTTGTTCTTTTTCTTATTTTTTATCTTGGTGCTCATGAGCCTGCTCTTTTTAGATTGATTTTTCCGCCACTCCCCATACATCATATCCTTTGGGGGGGGGGGTGGCCTTCACATTTTCTTTATGTCTTGTTAGTGACCCACTTTGGCATCATTTCTAATATGAGTCATTAAACTCAGTTGTCCGTGCTCATATTTTCTTTTATGAGTCCGTTCCAGGGATTCACTTCCGGTCCCCCTGCCAAGGAAACTTCCAGTATTTGCAAACACCACTGTATTTCCAAACAGTGCCTGGGATATTCCCACTACCTCTAGGGCATGCCCCCTTCTCACCCCTTGGGGAGTTCTCCCCAATGTTGTAGGTTCTCACCCTGCTTTCTACTCAGCAACGATTATGTGTCTGGTGTGTTGCATTCACCCTCAGCCTTCCTTAGGTAAAAAAGAAAACCGAGGAAAAGAGAAATCATGTCTTTCTCAGGAAGGTTTAGTCAGGTGACCAAGATGTCAGGGGGTCTAAAAAGGAGAGATTATCAGAAATACATACAGTTGCATTGAATGTGCTACCTACCCCTTTTAAACTGTGCTGTGCTAGTTTCTTTATTTCTGCAACATCAGTGTTTGTTTCATAGAAGATACTTAATAAATACAAATACAAATACAAATATAAGGTGCCACTGAAGAAGGACGGGGTAACTGCAGCCAAGGATCAGGGGGTCCCAGGAACTCTCTGAGATGAACATCTACAAGGCTACAGTGTTTGCATGGGTGTGTGGCTCCGTCAGAAGTCATGATCGTGGGGGCGCCTGGGTGGCTCAGGGGGTTGAGCCTCTGCCTTCGGCTCAGGTCATGATCCCAGGGTCCTGGGATCGAGTCCCACATCAGGCTCTCTGCTCAGCAGGGAGCCTGCTTCCTCCTCTCTCTCTGTCTGCCTCTCTGCCTACTTGTGATTTCTGTCTGCCAAATAAATAAATAATCTTTAAAAAAAAAAAAAAAGAAGGGGCGCCTGGGTGTCTCAGTGGGTTAGGCCGCTGCCTTCGCCTCGGGTCGTGATCTCAGGGTCCTGGGATCGAGCCCCGCATCGGGCTCTCTGCTCAGCAGGGAGCCTGCTTCCTCCTCTCTCTCTGACTGCCTCTCTGCCTGCTTGTGATCTCTCTCTGTCAAATAAATAAATAAAATCTTTAAAAAAAAAAAAAGAAGTCATGATCGTGCACCTAAAATGTATGCATTGTATCTATCTTATACACGAAATTGACTTTTAAAAACAGAATCAAGGGGCGCCTGGGTGGCTCAGTGGGTTAAGCCGCTGCCTTCGGCTCAGGTCATGATCCCAGGTCCTGGGTTCAAGCCCCACATGGGGCTTTCTGCTCAGCAGGGAGCCTGCTTCCTCCTCTCTCTCTGCCTGCCTCTCTGCCTACTTGTGATTTCTCTCTGTCAAATAAATAAATAAAATCTTTAAAAAAAAAAAAAAACAAAAAAAAACAGAATCAAGGTGCCGCATGGGGCATAAAGAAGATTTTGTCAAGATCCAGGGCAAGGTCACATGTGAAATGTGGACGTGCAAAGAAAACAGAAGAGGGAGGGGATAAGAGGTGAGAAAATAACAGAAGAAAAAAATGAAAGACCAGACCCGACAGGACAGCACACAGGCATGGTTGTCGGGGCAAAATGGAGAAGTAGGGGGCTTGCAGACTGATGCAAATGAGCTATGCTAAAAGTGATGTTTGGGGATTAGTTGTGCAGAACAAAAACATCTGCCCTTGAGGTAAAACCTTTGTATAGCCTTTTGCATCTCTCTAAAGATGCCTCTGGTTCCTGGAAATTTTAACTTTTCTCTGGCCAATGGGGTGGCGGTTCCTGCAAGCCTCTCGGCCGCGGAGCGGAAGGGCGGGCGCGCGGGGTGGCCGGGTGGCCAGCTCAGAGCTCAGCGTCACCTTCCCGTCACGGCCTTCCCGTCACCGCCGGGACGTGCGGGGTGGCACGGCGGCGCCCAGGGCGCGCAGGCATCCTGTCCTCCCTCCTCCCCCCTCACCCCCCCTCCCTCTCCCCCCCTTCCCCCCTCACCCCCCTCACCCTGACTGGGAATCCCGGCGGAGGGGCAGGGCCCCACAGAGTCCCCTGCACGCTTTTTCTCCGTGCCTGCTCCTGGGCCAGTTTTGGCCCCAGGGTCTGCGCTGAAAAGAACGGAAAGTGGGAAGGGGAATGGAGAGCTTCGGAGAAAAAGACTGAGCAGAGTGCAAGGCTGGGGAAAGAGGGGACGTGCAAACTGGGTAGCAGAATGTGTGAGAAGGAGGGTGACAGCGCAGTTAGGGAAGAGGTTGACTGAGCTGGTAGAGAAGAGACAGAAAAGCAACGATTTTGAATTATCAGGATGCAGAGCAACGTGAGGCCAGGTTGGGAGTGGAACAGCGGCAGTAAGGATGGAGGCGTCAAAGAAGAGAAGGAACTTGTATAGGGAAATGGAGGAAAAGCTTGTTCCAGGTGTAGGGGCCAAGGGCAGGCTGCCCCCAAAGGTGCCACTTTGGGATACTGATCAATTTAAATAAAAGTTAGGGTGGGTTTTTTTAAGTCTTATTTATTTATTTATTTATTTATTTATTTATTTATTTATTTTAAAGATCTCATTTATTCATTTGACAGGCAGAGATCACAAGTAGGCGGAGAGGCAGGCAGAGAGAGAGGAAGAAGCAGGCTCCCCGCTGAGCAGAGAGCTGGATGCAGGGCTTGATCCCAGGACCCTGAGATCACCACTGGAGCTGAAGGCAGAGAGGCTTTAACTCACTGAGCCACCCAGGCGCCCCAAAGTTAGGGTGTTTTTTTAAAAGAATTTATTTATTCATTTGAGACAGAGGGATAGGGGGAAAGGGAGAAGCAGACTCCCTACTGAGCTGGGAGCCCAATGTGGGGTTCCATCCTAGGACCCCAGGATCATGACCTGAGCGAAAGGCAGTCTCTTAGCCATCTGAGCCACCCAGATGCCCCTAAATAAAAGTTACTTAGGAGGGGCACCTGGGTGTCCCAGTTGGTTAAGCCTCTACAACTGGGTTTCCCATTGGTGGTGATCTCAGGATCCTGGGATAGAGCCCCCCCCCCCCCCCCCCCCCCCCGCATAGGACCCCGCTCAGTGGGGAGTCTGCTTTTCTGCCCTTCTCCCTGCTCCTGTGCATGTGCACATGTGTTCTCTCTCTCAAATAAATCTCTTATTAAAAAGTTACTTAAGAAAGAGCCTGTGCAGTAAGAACACCCAGACATTCCTCTGTTCCCTGCAAGCAGAAAATAAATCTCCCCTGTGAAAGGTAGCCTCCCTGTACCAGGAGGTGAGGAGACATCCTTATCACCAGAGATAGGAAATGTAAAGCCCAGAAGGCTATAGAAATAACCTTTGTTACTTTGTTTTAGTTTACCACCCTAGCCCAAATTCTGCTTAAAATTCCTAACTGATTGAAGCTCCCAAAGTTAAGTTTTCTTTGTATTGACAATTCCTCAGACGTATTGTCTCTGTCTAAACAGGATAAAAGCTCCCTACCTTGGTTATTTCTTTAATTCTCAACTTCATTATTGGGCCTCTCTGTGCACATAATAAAACTTTGGGGTTTGTTTTGTCCTGTTAATCTATCCTTTTTTTTTTTTTTTTTTAAGATTTTGTTTATTGGGGCACCTGGGTGGCACAGTGGGTTAAAGCCTCTGCCTTAGGCTCAGGTCATGATCCCAGGGTCCTGGGATCGAGCCCTGCATCGGACTCTCTGCTCAGCAGGGAGCCTGCTTCCTCCTCTCTCTCTGCCTGCCTCTCTGCCTACTTGTGATCTCTGTCTGTCAAATAAATAAATAAAATTAAAAAAAAAAGAAAGTTCTTTGAAAAAAAAAAAAGATTTCGTTTATTTATTTGACAGAGAGAGAGATCACAAGTAGGCAGAGAGGCAGGCAGAGGGAGAGGGGGAAGCAGGCTGGACCCTGAGACCATGACCTGAGCCAAAGGCATAGATAGGCTTAATCCACTGGGCCACCCAGGCGCCACTGTTAATCTGTCTTGTGTAAAATTTTTAAAAATTTTTATCTATTTATTTGTCAAAGAGAGAGTGCACAATCAAGGGGAGCAGCAGGCTGAGCAGGGAGCTGTACTCGGGACTTGATCCAGGGATCCTAGGATCATGACCTGAGCTGAAGGCGGGTGCTTAACTGACTGAGCCACCCAGGTTGCCCCGTACCTACTTCATGTAAATTTAATTCTTAGTCCAGCTGAAAGACCTTGAAAGATACAGGAAGAGAGGCGCCTGGGTGGCTCCGTGGGTTAAGCTTCTGCCTTCGGCTCAGGTCAGGATCTCAGGGTCCTGGGATGGAGCCCCACATAGGCTCTCTGCTCAGCAGGGAGCCTGCCCCCCCCACCGCTGCCTGCCTCTCTGCCTACTTGTGATCTCTCTCTTTCAAATAAATAAGTAAAATCTTAAAAAAAAAAAAAAGAAAGAAAGGAAGGAAGAAAGAAAGGAAGAAAGATACAGGAAGAATCTTTCCTACCATTCACAGGCAAATGTGTTTGCACACTGCTCACCATGGCCCAAGAGAGTGCCTGAGAGGAGAACTAGTAGCAACCAGTAGCAACCAGTAAAGGGGGAAAAGTCTAAATCAAGAACTCCCCTTTTCTTTCCTCGGTTCCCTTACTGATGAGGTATAAATTCCCCTGTTGGTGTGTATCTTTCTTTCTCTTCTTGTACTATGGAGAAAAATAAGCACCGTGTTTTAAAAACGAGGCGAATTATGTATCATGACATTCTATTTGTATATTATTTTTAGTTATACACTTGGTAGTATCCCTTCGTACCAGTTAATGTCAATTTTTACAACTTTGGGTAGATGTATTCAGCATATATGCGTCTTCAAAATTGTACCTGTCATATTGCAGAAAGTCAATCATTAAAAATTCAGTTATGTTCTACTTTAAACACACCAACTGTGCCACATTAAAATCATAATTTGCAGAGAAATAAATTAGAAGAGTCATTTATATTACAGAATTATGCAGGGCTTCAAAAATTAGTAGTTTTCCTTTTTTTTTTTTTTTTAAATAACAGGCTCCCATAATATATTTAAAAATATGACTCAGCGGGGCCCCTGGGATGCTCAGTTGGTTAGGTGTTTGCCTTCTGCTCGGCTCGGGTCATGAGCCTGGGTTCCCAGGATTGAGTCCTGCATCAGGCTTCCAGCTCAGTGGGGAGTCTGCTTTTCCCTCTCCCTCTGCTGCTCCCAGCCCCTCTCCCCTCTTGTGCTCTCTCTTGCTTACTCTCTCAAATAAATAAATAAAATCCTTAAAAAAAATAAAAAAATAAAAACATGACTCCGCATCTAGCAGTGACAGCAACCAGTAAGTGTAGGACCAACAAAATGATGATCTGTATTTAACAATGTCTTCTATTTATCATGATTCATTCAGATACCTAATTCCACTAAAGTGCTTATTCCTCTGCTATTCTCCACACCCCATTTCTCACCCATCACTTCATTAGGTAAATGGGCATGGTGGTAACATTTTGGCTCCAGTTTCCATCCCCAGCTTTTGCCACTTGCACTTCACTGGAAAAATGGGAAATCCCCAGCAACAGTCTAACTCTCAGTGCATTATTGTACATTTCAGCCATCCCTGCGGCCCTCTTGCCTGCACCATCTTCAGCGGTTATACAATATGCAATGTGTCAGGATACCTGGGTGTCTTAGTTGGTTAAGCGTCTGCCTTTGGCTCAGGTCGTAATCCCAGGATCCTGGGATCAAGTCCTGCATTGGACTCCCAGCTCAACGGGGAGCCTGCTTCTCCTTCTGCCTGCTTCCCCCTGCTTGTGCTCTCTCCCTCTCTGACATATAAATACATACATACATACATAAATCAGTCTTTAACAAACATGCAATGTGTCTGCTACCTTTTGGGGGTCACAGAAAATGACCGTGGAGCTAAGAAAGACAGTACTTGCAGATTAGCCACCAACCCATCTTACATTAGCCACTTCTCTTTTTTTTTTTTTTTAAGATTTTATTTATTTGACGGAGTGAGTGGAGAGGAGAGCGCAAGTGCCCACACAAGGAGGAGGAGCAGCAGCAGAGGGAGAGGGAGAAGCTTGAACTCACAACCCTGAGATCAAGAGTAGCAAGCTCCACTGACTGAGCCAGTCAGGCGCCCCGGAATTTCATATAATTTTTACAAGTCACAAAATACTATTTTCTTACATTTGTTCTCAACCATTTAAAAATGTAAAAACTATTCTTACTTTATGGGTGGTACAAAAACAGGCTCTCCACATCCATTATTCCTGAAGTTAAGTGCACGTTTTTCCCCTTTGGTGTGTTTTGCTGGCAGAGACAATGCTGAGAGGAGCCAGAGCTTTCTTTCCCTCACATAGCCTCCTTGCCTGCTCTCCTCATCTCCCCTCCACCTATGAGGATCTCCTCACCAAAGTCTGAAATAAGGGTCTTCACTGACGCAGTAGGGAAGGATGTCTCCCTTTCCCACAACTCGTGAATGGCAGTGTATGATCAGCCTCCACATTATTGCTCCACAACCATGCTTCCTGTTTATGACCAGTGGCTTAAGAAGGGAGCAAAAAAGGGCTCCGTTTCCAAGAGGAAAGAGGTGGGGGTGGGGATGGGGAAACCCTGGCTATCCCAGATACTTTTTTCTAAACCGACATTGACTGTATCTTTCTTGGAATATACAGCAATATTGCACAGACGTTCATTCGGACAACTAGTTCTGCCCCAACCTTTGTTCCTTAAGCAGATTACTTACAGGCTTCTCATGGGAAATCGGAACGGTAATACTAAATTTAAAGTACTGTAGGAGATTGTAAATGAGGTGACATGATAAAAACCTGGCACTTAACAAATACAGCTTCACTTGCTACAGAGAAGAATATTTACTGGAGGGCGCCTGGATGGCTCATTCATTAGGTGGCTGCCTTCCTCTCAGGTCATGATCCCAGGGTCATGGGATCAAGCCCGCATCAGGCTTTCTGCTCAGCTCCCCACCACACCACGCCCCTACTTGTGATCTCTCTGTCAAATAAATAAATAAAACCTTAAAAAAAAAAAAGAATATTTACTTGAGTTTCTCACATGCAATTGGAGGATCTCTGGCGGCAAGTCTTTAGGTTCTTAAAAAGAATGAGAATCTAGAGTTACAAAAAAAAAAAAAAAGATTGTATTTATTTACTTGGAAGAGTGCCTACAAACACAGCTGCCTGGAAGCCACAGAGGGAAAAGCAGACCCCTTGCCGAGTGGGGAGCCAAAGCAGACCCCTTGCCGAGTGGGGAGCCGGGCTCAGTGGGGGGAGGGGCGCACTCAGTCCCAGGACCCTGAGATCATAACCCCAGCTGAAGTCAGATGCTTAACCCACTCAGCCACCCAGGCACCCCGTGGATCTAGACTTTAACCCAAGATCTACAGTAATTTATCTCTGAGCATATACATTCAACTTTGAAATTAGGTAGGTATGTCTGCCTCTTTTTTTTTTCTTTTTAGACAAACACTTATAGGACAATAAATACTGAGAACTGTTCTAAGTGCTTTATACATACTAACTGATTTAATTTAATCCTCATCACAAATCTTACAAAGTAGACTCTATTATTACCTTCATTTTAAATAGGAGGAAATAGAAACACAGTGAAGCTAAATGACTTTCCCAAGATCACACAGTGTAAGTGGCAAGCAGAGCTAGGATTCAAACCCAGGATGTCTGGCTCCAGAATCCGTGGTCTCAGCTACACTTGCATTAAAATAATTTTTAGGGGCGTCTGGTTGGCTCAGTTGGTGGAACATGGGACTCTTGATCTTGGGGTTGTGGGTTGAAGCCGCATGTTGGGTATAGAGATTACTTCAGAATAAAAAAATTAGGGGCGCCTGGGTGGCTCAGTGGGTTAAAGCCTCTGCCTTCAGCTCGGGTCATGATCCCAGCGTCCTGGGATCGAGCCCCACATCGGGCTCTCTGCTCGGTGGGGAGCCTGCTTCCTCCGCTCTCTCTGCCTGCCTCTCTAAATAAAATAAAAAAGAATAAAAAAAATTTTTTAAGATTTTATTTATTTATTTAACAGAGATCACAAGTAGGCAGAGAGGCAGGCAGAGAGGGGGGAAGCAGGCTCCCTGCTGAGCAGAGAGCCCAATGCGGGGCTCGATCCCAGGACCCTGCCATCATGACTCCAGCTAAAGGCATAGGCTTAACCTACTGAGCCACTCAGGCGCCCCAGGATAAAATATTTTTTAAAAATTAAGAAAGAGGGGCGCCTGGGTGGCTCAGTGGGTTAAGCCGCTGCCTTCGGCTCAGGTCATGATCTCAGGGTCCTGGGATCGAGTCCCGAGTCGGGCTCTCTGCTCAGCAGGGAGCCTGCTTCCCTTCCTCTCTCTCTGCCTGCCTCTCTGCCTACTTGTGATCTCTGTCTGTCAAATAAATAAATAAAATCTTTTAAAAAAATTAAGAAAGAAAATACTATTTTAAAGCATAGAAATAAAAAAATAAAAATATTTTCATAACCCCGATACACTTGGATTTAAGCTCCTCACAAGGAGAAAATGGAGTTCTCCTATCACCTTCACCACAGTACCCCCAATATCCAAAACTTAGCCTGGCAACACAATAGATCTGTATGAATGAATAAATGAATTAATCCAGACCCATATCCCACTGTAGATTTTCCAGGCCATTTGTCTTTCTTCTTCACTCTTACTGTCAGTGTGTTTATCTGTTGTTGCTTATTAATCGTATTAGGAGGGAGAGAGCCAAGGAATATCAAGTTAAGGCCCAAAAGCCCTTAAAGGGCAGCAAGTCAAGAGTATGAGATTTAATGGACTGCCTCCTTTCCTTTAATTTTGTAAAAATGTGTAAACTTGTTTATTTCCAATTATCTTAAAATAGCCATCTACATGTAACTGGAATGAAATAGGATTAAAAAGCCCCCCTGGAGCCTGGTATTTAGATTGCGGTTTTAATCAGAGTAACTCTCCCACGTTTGAACACGAACAGTACGGGATTACAGGGACAGACAATCAAAATGTACATTCCTTCCACACATTTTTTTAAATAGGTACATATTCATTCAGTAAATCTGCATCCAATCATTCAAGAAGAACTCAGGGTTTTACACACCCATGAGATCGTACAAATTCATGTCAAATAGAGGAGAACCAGAGAGGAGAGGAAAAACAGGACAGTAAGGGAGATACAGATATTGCCTGCATCCCTGGGTAGTATCAGCGTGAAAATAAATTCCGCGGGAGGAGGGGAGAAGAGGAGAGTACAAAAGAGACAGGGACCTCTCTTTAGTCAGCCTTGAGTGATGGAACTAGTCACCTAGATTTGGCAGACGGTCTGCAAAGCACGTCTGCAAGGGCTGACGTAGCCGCCTAAAAATGTAGGCAGGCGGGGCTTAACGTACTGAGTAGCGCAGAAGAGAGGAGATTCTTGGGTTTCTGGGCCCGCCTATCCAAATATTCTGGTGACTTCCTAATTCAATTTGAGGCTGAAAACAAGAAGGCCAGTGCCCTCGACTGTTTGTTTAAAAAAAAAAAAATGTGTAAATTAGGGAAGCTGATTTTTCAATATACAGAAAGATTATAGTGCCCTTGCAAATCAAGCCTGTACCAGAGACATCAAATGATTGTATGTACAGTGGCCAGAACTGTATAGCACATACTAGACACTAAATAGAATTTGTTGAGTGCACATAGTATGGACAGTTTTGATAAGGAGACTATATGGCTCTGTTTAGCTCCAGAGAACTTTACCGGTGCTGCTGCACATCTCTTCCTTTTTTTTTTTTTTTTTTTTTTAAGATTTTATTTATTTATTTGACAGAGATCACAAGTAGGCAGAGAAGCAGGCAGAGAGAGATAGGAGGAAGCAGACTCTCTGCTGAGCAGAGAGCCCAATGCGGGGCTCGATCCCAGAACCCTGGGATCATGACCTGAGCCGAAGGCAGAGGCTTTAACCCACTGAGCCACCCAGGCGCCCCCACATCTCTTCCTTTTTGAGTTGCTAAAGGCAAAAGCTAAAATATCACAGTGGCCGTTTGGATGAGTTAAGGCGAAAATTTTTTAGTCTCCTTCAACTTGTTCTGTGATGAGGGTCAGCTGTACTTCTCACTAAAGTCCCCAAATAATAAATAGCTCTGTGACTGCTTCTTCTTAACCTCCTTCCTGCTGGGAGGGAATTAGGCTCTGGTTTGAAAAGGGCTGGTTCTTTGTGATGCCACCTGGAGCTCAGGCCCTTTCTGAGTGGGCGGAGAACGAGCTTGAAAGCAGACAATGCCTGCAGTTTCCCTACTGTAATTCCACTGATGACCCAAGAGAGGTCAGATTCTCCCCCCCACCCTTTCCTACCACACCCAAGGTTTGGCAGCTCCTTTGGCTGTTTTCTGGCTCTTGTGCTTCTTTCTGAGACTGTAATAAGAGCTTGGGGTCCCCTCGCCCCTCAGAATAGTACACTGAAATACAAGATTTGCATTCAATTTCAGGGCATTTGTGTGCTATCCAGTCTGTCTTCGAACCCCAGATTAATAAACACCACCCCACAGCTTCAACAGCCTTTTCTTAGAGAACTTGATGGATTTTTTTTTTTTTTTTCTGAGGCCTTGTCTTGTTTTGGGCAGGAGGGTCACCAAAGTTGGGGAAGTGCCCTACTAAAAGGACGAAAACCTCTTAATTGTGACACATTGTATTGAACAGTAGTGGCAGTGAGCCTTCCGTCATCCACAGATTGGCACTTGCTTACGGTTTTTGAAAGGGTGGATATGAGTCAGTTTGGTTATCGGTATTCAGTAGCTGTCTTCCTGTAAGTGAGCCAGGCAGGGGTATCCTGGTGATAGTGTCAGACTAATAGCCACAAAGAGAACGAAGGACATTTATGGCCTTAGAGCACTGCCAGAGTAAACTTGAGGAACTTAAAGCTCTGTGCTTTTTGCAAGCAAGAGTCTATGGTCTCTATCAACAATGGATTAGAAGTTGACATTTAAGAAGACTTGTTTATGATCCAGCAGTGACACTCCTTGTTATTTACCTAAATGAATTGAAAATGGACATCCACAGACACACCTGTGTGTGAATGTTCATCATGGCTTTATTCGCAATTGCCCAAACTTGGAAGCAACCAAGATGTCCTTCAGTAGGTAAATAGATAAGGAGATGTGGTACATCCCATGGAATATTATACAGTGCTTTAAAAAAATGAGCTATTAAAAAGAAAAGAGGGGGGCGCCTGGGTGGCTCAGTGGGTTAAGCCACTGCCTTCGGCTCAGGTCATGATCTCAGGGTCCTGGGATCGAGTCCCGCATCGGGCTCTCTGCTCGGCAGGGAGCCTGCTTCCCTCTCTCTCTCTCTCTGCCTGCCTCTCTGTCTACTTGTGATCTCTCTCTGTCAAATAAATAAATAAAATCTTTAAAAAAAAAAAAAAAAAAAAGAAAAGAAAAGAGGGGCGCCTGGGTGGCTCGGTGGGTTGAGCCGCTGCCTTCGGCTCGGGTCATGATCTCAGGGTCCTGGGATCGAGTCCCGCGTCGGGCTCTCTGCTCAGCAGGGAGCCTGCTTCCCTTCCTCTCTCTCTGCCTGCCTCTCTGCCTGCTTGTGATCTCTGTCTGTCAAAGAAATAAATAAAAAATCTTAAAAAAAAAAAAAAGAAAGAAAAGAAAAAGAAATGAGCTATCAAGCCACGAAAAGACACAGAGGAACTTTAAGTGCGTATTACTAAGTGAAAGAAGTCAGTCTGAAAAGGCTGCAAACTATACGATTCCAACTGCAGGTATACTTTATTTTATTGCTCTTCGCGGACACTGCATTTTTTTTTTTTTTTACAAATTGTAGCATTCTTGGGTCAGTCAAATCTACTGGTGGCCATTCGCTCATGTGGTGTCTCTGTGTCACATTTCAGTAATTCTCAGTTTTTCAAACTTACTCTTTGTTACAGGGATCGGTGATCAGTGATCTTTGCTGTTACTATTCTCTTCTCTTCTTTTTATTACTATCATTATTTTAGAGAGAGAGAGCACAAGTGGGGGTGGGACCAGGCAGAGTGAGAGGGAGAAGCTTAAGTAGGCTCCACGCCTCCACACCCGGCACAGAGCCTGATGTGGGGCTTGATCTCATGACCCTGAGATCATGACCTGAGCCGAAATGAAGAGTTGGACAGTTAGCCAGCTGAGGCACCCAGCTGCCCACTCCATTGATATTACTAATATAATTGTTTTCAGGTGACACAAACCACACCAGATGTGGTTTTTACCAGATAGCAAACTTGATAAATGTGTGTGTTCTGATGGCTCTAACAGCCAGCCATTCACTCCACTTGCCCTCTCTTCAGACATCCCTTTTCCAGGAGACCAACAACATTGAAATTAGATCACTTAATAACCCTGCAATGGCCTCTAACTGTTCAAGTGAAAGGAAGAGTGAGATGTCCCTCACATTAAACTGAAAGCTAGAAATGAATATGTTTAGTGAGGAAGGCATGTTGAAAACCAAGCTAGTCTGAAAGCCAGGTTTCTTGCATCAGACAGCTTAATTATGAGCACAAAGGAAAAGTTCTGGAAGGAAATGCAAGTGTTATTCCAGTGAAAAACGGAAATGATAAGAATGTGAAACGGGACGCCTAGGTGGCTCAGATCGTTCAGTGTCTGTCTTCAGCTCAGGTCAGTGATCCCAGGGTCCTGGGATGGAGCCCCACATCTCTGGGTTTCCTGCTCAGCAGGGACTCTGCTTCTCCCTCTCCCACTCCCCTGCTTGTGCACTCGCTCACTCTCTCTCCCGAATGAATCAATAAAATCTTTTTTAAAAAGGAAAAGATGACAGAAAGAAAGTGAAACAGCCTTATTACTGATACGGAAAAAGTTTCACTGATCTGGATAAAAGATCAAACCAGGTACAACATTCCCTTGAGCCAAAGCCTAATCCAGAACAAGATCACAACTCTTCTTAATTCTATGGAGGCTGAGAGGCAAGAAGGCTGCCGAAGAAATGTTTAAAGCTAATGGATGTTGGTTCATGGGGTTCAAGAAAAGAAGCCATCTCCATAACAACAAAGTGCAATGTGAACCACCAAGTGGTGATGGAGAAGCCACAGGAAGTTTCCAAATCTAGCTCAGATCATTAATGAAGGTGGCCATACTCAATGACAGATATTCAATATACGCAGACAGCCTTCTATTGAAGAAGATGTCATCTAGGACTTTCATAGCTGGAAAGGAGAAGTCAGTGCCTGGCTTCAAAGTTTCAGAGGACAGGCTGACTCTTTTCTAGGGGCTAATGCTGCTGGTGAGTAGGTGAAGCCAGTGCTCATTCACCATCTGAAAATCCTAGGGCCCTCAAGAGTTATGCTAAGTCTACCCTGCCCGTGCTCTCTAATTTAGAGCAGCAATCTGCCTGTGCTCTCTAATTTAGAATAGCAAAGCCTGGATGACAGCGCATCTGTTTACAAAATGGTTTACTGAGTATGTTAAGCCCACTGTTGAGACCTACTGCTTAGAAGAAAAGATTCCTTTCAAATATGACTGCTCATTGACACTGCACCTGGTCACCCAAGAGCTCTGATGGAGATGCCCATTGAGAGTCACATTGTTTTCATGCCTGCTAACACACCATCCATTCTGTAGCCTGTGGCTGGAAGAATAAGTCTACTTCAAGTTTTATTATTTAAGAAATACATTTCATGTGGCTATAGCTAACATAGATAGTGATTTGTCTGATGAGTCTGGGCAAAAAACCTTCTGGAAGGGATTCACCATTTTAGATGCCATTAAGAACATTTGTGATTCATGGGACGAGGTCACAGTATCAACATGAACCAGAGTTTGGAAGAAGGGGACTCCAGTTCTCACTGATGACTTTGAGAAGTTCACGATCTCCATGGAGAAGGAACCGTAGATAGGGTGGAAACATCAAGAGATCTACAGTCAAGCAGAGCCTGAAGATGTGACTGAACTGCTCCAATGATCAAACTTGAACAGATGAGGACTTGCTTCTTATGGATGAGCAAAGAAAGTGGTTTCTTGAGATGGAATCTACTCCTGTTGAAATGACAACAAAGGACTTAGAATATTACATAATCCTAGCTGATAATTGAGAGGATTGACTCCAATTTTGAAAGAAGTTCTTCTGTGAGTGAAATGCTATCAAACAGCATCACACACTACAGAGAAATCGTTTGTGAATGGAAGAGTCAATCAAGGGGGGGACTTCACTGTTTTCTTATTTTTAAGAGATTGCCATGGGGACAGAGTTGGTAGAGCATGTGACTCTTGATCTAGGGCCTTGGGTTCAAGCCCAATGTTGGGCCTAGAGCTTATGAAAGAAAGAGAAAGCCAAGAAAGCAATAAAGATAGAAAGAAATTGCCACAACCACCCCAGTCTTTTAGCAACCACTACCCTAATCAGTCATCAGCCATGAACATCAAGGCAAGACCCCCCCCACCAGCAAAAAGATTACCACTCACTGAAAGCTCAGACAATGGTTAGCATTTCTTTTTTTAAGATTTAATTTATTTATTTGACAGACAGAGATCACAAGTAGGCAGAGAGGCAGGCAGAGAGAGAAAGAGGAGGAAGCAGGCTCCCTGCTGAGCAGAGAGCCTGATGTGGGACTCAGTCCCAGGACCCTGGGATCATGACCTGAGCCGAAGGCAGAGGCTTTAACTCACTGAGCCACCCACGTGCCCCTGGTTAGCATTTTTAAGCAATATTTTTTTAAATTAAGGTATGTACATTTTTTTAGATACAGTGTTATTGTACATTTAAAGATTTATTTATTTTAGAAAGAGAGTGCAAGGGGTGCCTGGGTGGCTCATTGGGTTAAAGCCTCTGCCTTCAGCTCGGGTCATGATCCCAGGGTCCTGGGATCGAGCCCCTCGTTGGGCTCTCTGCTCCACAGGGAGCCTGCTTCCTCCCCTCTCTCTCTCTGCCTGCCTCTCTGCCTACTTGTTATCTCTCTCTCTCTGTCAAATAAATAAAATCTTAAAAAAAAAAAAAAGAAAGAAAGAAAGAGAGTGCAAGTGGGAGGAAGTGCAGTGAGGGAGAAAGAGGGAGAGGGAGAGAATTTCAAGTAGACTCCGTGCTGAGCATGGAGCTGGACAGGGGACTTGATCCCAGGACTCTGAAATCATGACCTGAGCCAAAATCAAGAGTCCAGGGCTGCTCCTTCTGAAGCCCACGGAGCCCGCAACCCAGCCGGCTTGGGCCCCAGGCTGGTCTTAGACGCAATGACTAGTTCAGGGAGTAAGTCAGAAGGAAAAGAAGCCACAGACGGTGTCAGAGGCCGAGGGCCGGGTGTGACTTATTCAAGTTGCTGCTGCTTCATCAAGTTGCCCGAACTGAGACATCACGCCGGGGGAATGCCGTGTCGCCCCTCTGGCCGGAAATATTTTTGAAAATGTGAGTGGTATGCATACTTGATGTTGATAAACCTGTAAAAGCAATACTTAGGAGGCTGACTTCTTTCAATTAAAACATGTATGCAACTCCAAAAAAAAAAGAGTCCAGCGCTTAATGGACTGAGCCACACAGGCGCCCCTATTGAACATTTAATAGATTATAGTATAGTGTACACATAACTTTATGTGTACTAGGAAACCAAAAAGATTCATTTGAGTTGATTTATTATGATATTTGCTTTATTGCAGTGGTCTGGAACCAAACCTGCAATATCACCGAGGTATGCCTATATACACGGCACTCTGCAAAAGTCAAAACTATGGAAACGATAAATGGCAGACACTGGTTGCCAGGGGTTGGGGTGTCGAGGGGAGGATGGATGAATAGGCAGAGCACAGAGGTTTTTTAGGACAGTGAAATTATTCATTACGATCCTGTAATGATGAATACATGTCATTATACATTTGCCCAAACCCATAAAATTTACAAGCCCACGAGTGAACCCTAATGTAAAGTGTGGACTTTGAATGATTCTGATGTGTCAATATAGGTTTTATCAGTTGTACAAATATACTACACTTATGCAAAATGTTAATAATAGGAAAGCTGCAGTGGTATATGGGAACTCTATGTACTTTTTTTTTTTCCAAAGTATTTATTTATTTATTTGAGAGACAGAGACAGAGAGCATGGGCAGCGGGAAGGTGGGAAGGGCAGAGACAGGGGGAGAAGCAGGCTCCCCACTGAGCTGGGAGCCCAATGCAGGGCTCAATCCCAGGACCCCGGGATCGTGACCCAAACTGAAGGCAGACACTTAACTGGCTGAGCCACCACACATCACCGTATGTTCTTTCTTCTCTGTTTATCTGTAAATTTAAAATTGTTCTCCCTAAAATAAAGTCTATTAATAATAACATTAATAATAAAACCCTAAAACACTGGTTTGTAGGTTTCTCTCTATTCCCTTCCATGGGAACATAAAGACAAAAACCATATCTTGCCTGGGTGGTTCAGTCAGTTAGGCATCTGGCTTTGGCTCGGCTTGTGATCCTGGGGTTCTGGGATCAAGCCCTGCATCGGGCTCCTTGCTCAGCGGGGAGCCTGCTTCTCCCTCTGCCTGTGGCTCCCCCTTCATGTGCACTCTTTCTTTGACAAATAAATAAAATCTTAAAAAACAACCAAACACACAATATCTCAGACTTAACATGTCCAAAACAAACATGTCTTGATTTGACTCCTCAAACATGCTCCCCTCTCTGCCTTCCTAAATGCATAAATGGCAACCCCAGTTCTCCAGTTGATCAGGCCCAAACCCTGAAGATCATTTTTTTACTTTTTTTTTCTTCTCTCATACCCAACATGTAGACTATTGGGTAACCCTGTTGGTTCTAGATTTTTTTTTTTAAGATTTTTATTAATTTATTTGTTTGAATGAGTGAGAGAGAGAGAGGAAGAGAGAGCGCATGAGTGGAGTAGGATCAGAGAGACGAGCAGACTCCCTGCCGAGCACAGAGCCCACTGCTGGGCTCTGACACCAGGCTCAATTCCAGGACCCTGAGATCATGACCTGAGCCAAAGTCATATGCTTAACCAACTGAGCCACTGAGGTACCCCCTTGTTGGCTCTATCTTGAAAATATCTTTCAAATCCAACAAGTTACTGCTTCCACTACTACTACTGCTACTACTACCACCACCCTCTTTCAAGTCCTACCAACTTCAAGTCCTTATCATTTCTCACTGGCCCAGTAGCATCCTAATGGGTTTCCACTCTTTTTTTTTTTTTTTTTTTGTCAGAGAGAGAGGGAGAGAGAGCGAGCACAGGCGGACAGAATGGCAGGCAGAGGCAGAGGGAGAAGCAGGCTCCCCGCCAAGCCAGGAGCCCGATGTGGGACTCGATCCCAGGACGCTGGGATCATGACCCGAGCGGAAGGCAGCTGCTTAACCAACTGAGCCACCCAGGCGTCCCTGGGTTTCCACTCTTGTTCTCTGCCAGCATCTTCTCTATTCAACAGCAAATACCTTTTGAAAACATAAATACATTCATCCTAAGGCAGAATTTCTTTCCAGATATGAACCTGTGAAATGAAAAAAAGTTATGTGCTTCCAAAATACAATAGTGGGACAGGCATAAGACAGATATTCTCTTTCCAAAAAGGAGAAATTGGAAAGAAGAAAGGGATGAAGAGTACCAAACACGTCTAAAATGTAGCAAAGTAAATCCCATTAGTTTTTTCTTACTTTCTTATTGTGGTTTATAGCACATAACATAAGATTTACTGTCTTAACCATTTTTAAAAATATTTTATTTATTTATTTGAAAGAGAGAGCACAAGAAGGGAGAGGGCCAGAGGGAGAAGCAGACTCCCTGCTGAGCACGGAGCCTGATGCAGGAAAACAAAATGAAGGAAGACTTAAGTCCGCTAGGATTCTCCAGGTTGGGACAATAGATCTATCAACATTTCCTATCTTTCAATAAAAGGTAAGATTGTCACTGAAGTTGATTCAGAGATCAGCAGGGTTGCTACTCCCACCACAGACCCAGAGCACAAGGGCCCTCAAGGTAAGGCCTTCTCCTCCTCAGTTTCAGTGGGCCAGACTGTCCCCCACAACTGAAGGGACAACACTGTCACCTCAGTGGGGCTCAAGGGCAGAGCGGTGAGCCACTGAGGGTTATCTTGAGACTTAAATCTAATGAAACATAGATTTGACACCAAAACACAGGCAACAAAAGCAAAAACAGACAAATGAGACTACATTAACCTTACAAACTTTTGTTCATCAAAGGATACAATCAACAATGTGAAAAGACAACTTATGAAATGGAAGAAATCATGTATCTGATAAGGGGTTAATATCCAGAATATATAAAGAGCTCAACAACAAAATAACTCAACCTGATTAAAAATGGGCAAAGGATTTGAACAGAAATTTCTCCAAATATGATACACATGGCCAACATATGAGCATATGATGCCCAACATCATTGATCATAAAGACATTCAAATCAAAACTAGAAGGGAGATTTCTGGATGATAGGGTAGTTCTATTTTTACTTTTTTGAAGAACTACCATACTGTTCTCCATGACAATTGTACTCCTTAACATTACCACCAACTGGGGCGCCTGGGTGGCTCAGTGGGTTAAGCCGCTGCCTTCGGTTCAGGTCATGATCCCAGGTCCTGGGTTCGAGCCCCACATCGGGCTTTCTGCTTAGCAGGCAGCCTGCTTCCTCCTCTCTCTCTGCCTGCCTCTCTGCTTACTTGTGATTTCTCTCTGTCAAATTAAAAAAAAAAAACAAAAAAAAAACATTACCACCAACAGTATATAAGAGTATCAATTTCTTCATATCCTCACCAACATTTGTTATTTTCTCTTGTTGCTTTTGATAGTGGCCATTATAATGGGTGTGAAGAGATTTCTCATTGTAGCTTTGATGTGAATATTTTAATAATCAGTGATGTTGCCAGGCCTAAATTTAGAGTTTATCGGGTTTTTTCTTTTTTTTTCTTCATTCCTTCCTTCCTTCTTTCCTTCCTTCCTTCCTTTTTTTACATTATCTCATTTCTCCCAGTAATTCCATGAACTGAGTGAGTATTATGGCCTCCATCTGAAATACTGAAGTTGAGACATAGAAAAGTTAAGTGACCTATCCAAATGTCTCAATTCTAGTTCCTGTTCCAGAGCCGGGACTCAGATTCTGTTCTTTTGATTTCCAATCCTCTGCTTAGGCAATTACACTAGACTGTAATTATTCTCTCTCTCCTACCTCTTCTTCCTAGTGTTAATAGGAGGAAGTAGATAATGTAATGAAGCCAAGTCTCTGCTGGGTGTTGAGAAGGGTGTACAATGAGTGAGAAGAATGTTTATGCCCCTACCCAAGGCAGCTGTAATCAGTGAGGGGAGATGTCAGAGAAGGAGCTCTAGCTTTCAGGGTAGATGATCATTTCAGGGAAGCACTGAGATGCTCTGTGATAAGAGAGTGTCACTTGCTTCTCTAATCCTGAAAGACCAGTTAAGAAAACACTAGACAGGGCGCCTGGGTGGCTCAGTGGGTTAAAGCCTCTGCCTTCGGCTCAGGTCATGATCCCAGAGTCCTGGGATGGAGGCCCGCAAGCCCGCTTCCTCCTCTCTCTCTGACTGCCTCTCTGCCTACTTGTGATCTATCTCTCTGTCAAATAAATAAATAAAATCTTAAAAAAAAAAAAAGAAAGAAAGAAAACACTAGATAGTGTCGATAAATATAAACCCAAATATTTTTTTTTCTGTGTTGCTTATCTTTCAGAATTAGGTTGGCATATGAGGGAGGGGAGAGTATGGGGCCACTTGTGGGTAGCTAGTAGTGGTATTTTCTCGTTTGAATTGTGACATAGATACTCACTTCCTTCTCCTAGTAACCTGGTTCTTCCTTTTTCTTCAGATCTTCCTTTTGTCAACTATAGTGACCTACTTATCTATCTAGATACTGTTTTGGGTTTTTTTTAAGATTTTATTTATTTATTTGACAGAGGTCACAGGTAGGCAGAGAGGCAGGCAGAGAGAGAGGGGGAAGCAGGCTCCCTGCTGAGCAGAGAGCCCGATGCGGGACTCCATCCCAGGACTCTGGGATGGAGACCTGAGCCGAAGGCAGAGGCTTTTAACCCACTGAGCCACCCAGGCACCCCTCTAGATACTGTTTTGAGCATACTCTGTCAATCTTATTATTGATTATTAACAATTAGTATAATATACATGATGTCTTGGCATGGTAAAATCAACTTAATCTCTGCCGAGTATTAAAAAATACTTGATTCAAAAAAATAATTACTTGGTATTGCCAAGTGAACTTAAAAGTGTGAAGTGAAGTTTTTAAGGAAATGAGTACCAAATAAAAGTTTATATTCAAAGAAGTTTAGCGGTATGGTGTTCACTGTTCTTTTCATGGAACATTCTTATCAACTGATTAATTGATCAATAGAAATTAATCATTTGAGGGGTGCCATGGTGTCCTCTCCTTTGAGCCTCTGCCTCTTGGTTTCAGTTCAGGTCATGATTTCAGGGTGGTGAGATCAAGTCCTGAGTCAGGCTCCATGCCCGGGATGCCACCTGCTTAAGCCTCTTTATCCCATCCCATTCACCCCCTGCCCCACCAGGATCTCTCTAAAATAAATAAATAAATGGTTCCTTTTTTTTTTTTTCATCTTGAAAAGAGAAATTAATCACCTGATTTCATTAAAGAGGTAACAAGGGACAAGCCTAGTTGACTGATTAGGCAGGGCTTAAAGGCAAGTTGTGCTACTGAAACTGAAAAGAGGTTATAATATTTTCATTGGCATTCTGGTTTACCAATAAGAGTGAAGCGTTTATGTCCAGTCAATATATTCTCTCCCATAGAAAACTGGCTCCAAAATGAAACTATTTAACTCCCCCTCAAATACTTATCAAATGTCTACTGTACCAAAGTATTGAGATAGTGATGGAAATGATGTTGGAGGAAAAAACACAGAAATGAAATGAACACAGCCTCTGCTTTTTTAAGATAAGATTGTATAGGAAATTGGTCATCTTTTTCTTTTTTTAGATTTCATTTTTTTTTAGAACAGTTTTGGTTGTTTTAATTTTCATTTTTTCTTATGACCTTTAATGTGGAGGATCTTTTCATATCCTTATTTGCCATTTGTATATCTTGTTTGGGGCAATGTTTCTCCCCTGAGGTCCTTGGCCTATTTTTTTAGTCAGGTTCCCTTTTCTTTTATTGTTGAATTTTAACTGCTCTTTCTATATTTTGGATAATAGCCCTTTATCAGATGTGTCTTTTGCAAATATTTTCTTCCAGTCTGTGGCCTGTCCTCTTATTCTCTTGAAAATGTCTTTTCCAGAGCAGAAGTTTTAATTTTAATAAAGTCCAACTTACCAAATATTGTTTTCATGGGTGGTGCCTTTGGTGTTCTATCTAAAGAAGGCATTGCCATACCCAAGGTCATCTAAGTTTTTCTTCAATGTTATCTTCTGGGAGTTTATTATCTTTGGTTTCACATTTAGATCTATGATCCATTTTGAGTTAATTTTTGTGAAAGGTATAAGATCTGTTACTGGATTCTTTTTCTTTCTTTCTTTCTTTCTTTCTTTTTTTCTTTTTTTGTCTGCATGCAGACATCATGTTCCAGCACCATTTGTTGAGAAGGAGATTATCTCTGCTCCACTGTGTTGCCTTTGTTTCTTTGTAAAAAAGCAGTCAACTGTATTCATGTGGGTCTTTCTGGGCTCTTGATTCTGTTCCATTGATCTATTTGTCTATTGTTTTCATCAATACCATAATGTCTTGATTACTGAGACTTTATGGTAAGTCTCAAAGTCAGGTAGGTAATATCAGTTCTACAAATGTGTTGTTGTCCTTCAATATTATGTTGGCTATTCTGGGTCTTATGTCACTTCATATAAACTTTAGAATCAGTTTTTTTATATCCACAAAGTAACTTACTGGGACATTGATTCGGATTGCATTGAATCTATATTTCAAGTTGGGAAGACTAACATCTTGACAATATTGAGTCTTCCTACCCATAAGTATAGACTAATTCTTCATTTCTTTACTTCTATCTAAATTAGTTCATCAGAATTTTTTTAATTTTTTTTTTTTTAATTTGACAGACAGAGATCACAAGTAGGCAGAGAGGGAGGCAGAGAGAGAGAAAAGAGGAAGCAGGCTTCTGGCTGAGCAGAGAGCCCGATGCGGGGCTTGGTCCCAGGACCCTGGGATCATGACCTGAGCAGAAGGCAGAGGCTTTAACCCACTGAGGCACCCATTCGCCCCTAGTTCATCAGAATTTTATAAATTTTTCTCCTGTAGCTCTTGTACATATTTTTTCTTTAAGATTTTATTTATTTGTTTAACAGACAGAGATCACAAGTAGGCAGAGAGGCAGGTAGAGAGAGAGGGGAAGAGAAGTAGGCTTCCCGCTGAGCGGAGAGCCCGATGTGGGGCTGGATCCCAGGACCCTGGGATCTTGACCTGAGCTGAAGGCAGAGGCTTAACCCACTGAGCCACCCAGGCGCCCCAGCTCTTGTACATATTTTGTTAGATTTATATCTAAATATTTCGCTTTACGGATGTTAATATAAGTGGTATTGTGTTTTTAATGTCAAGTTCTACCTTTTTTCCTGGTATATAGAACTATGATTGACTTTTATATATTAACCTTGTATCTTGCAACCTTGCCATAATAATTTATTACTTACAGGAATTCTGTAATTTAATTTAATTCTGGATTTTATTTTTTTTTAAGATTTTATTTATTTATTTGACACAGAGAGATAGATCACAAGTAGGCAGAGAGGCAGGCAGAGAGAGAGAAGAAGGGAAGCAGGCTCCCCGCTGAGCAGAGATCCCAATGCGGGG
This sequence comes from Lutra lutra, assembly GCF_902655055.1. NCBI lineage: Eukaryota > Metazoa > Chordata > Mammalia > Carnivora > Mustelidae > Lutra > Lutra lutra. The sequence goes on from NC_062285.1 coordinate 43,595,200, forward strand.
CTCAATCCCAGGACCCTGAGATCATGACCTGAGCCGAAGGCAGAGGCTTAACCCACTGAGCCACCCAGGCGCCCCTGGATTTTATTTTTATAGACAATCCTGTCATGTTCAAACAGTTTTATTTCTTCCTAATCTGCATACCTTTTATTTCCTTTTCCTGTCTTATTACATTAGCTAGTACTTTTTTTTTTTAAGATTTTATTTATTTATTTCACAGAGAGAGAGATCACAAGTAGACAGAGAGGCAGGCAGAGAGAGAGAGGGAAACGGGCTCCCTACTGAGCAGAGAGCCCAATGTGGGGCTTGATCCCAGACCCTGAGACCACGACCTGAGCTGAAGGCAGAGGCTTATCCCACTGAGCCACCCATACGCCCACATGAGCTAGTACTTTTAGCTAATGTCAAAAAGAAGTAGTGAGAGAGAACATTTCTACCTTGTACCTGATCTTTGAAAGTTTTGGCTTTTTCACTATTTCAGTATGTTGTTAGTTGTAGGTTTGCTTTTTTATCAAGGAAGTTCCTTTATATTCCTGGTTTACTGAGAGTTTTTAATCATGAAAAAGTGTTGGATTTTGTCAAATTTTTCATTTATTGACACAAACTGTGTGAGGTTTTTTTTTTAACTTGCTAATATGATGGATTACAGTAATTGATTTTCAAATATTAAACCGGCCTTGCATACCTGTAATAAATCCCAATTGGTGATGATGTATAATAATTATTTTATTTATTGTTGTATTATATTTACTAATATGTTCTTAAGGTCTTTTGCATCTATGTTCATGAGAGATATTGGTCTATAGTTGTAATGTCTTTGTCTTGTTTTGGTATTAGGGTAATGTACTTATAGAGTGAGTTAAGAGGGAATTAGTCATCCTAATGGTAGATAATGTTAAATGTTAACCATCAAATGAGTATTTTTGTTTAAGAAATAGAGACCACAGGGGTGCCTGGGTGGCTAGGTTGGTTGAGCATCCGACTCTTAGCTTCTCCTTGGGTAGTGATCTCAGGGTGGTGAGGTGGAGCCCTCCAGCTGGGCTCTGTGCTCAGCAAGGAGTCTGCTTATCCCTCCCCTTCTCCCCCGCCTCTCCCCCCGGCTCATGTACTCTCTCTCTCTCTAGGATGGATTAATAAATAAATGTTTTTAAAGATGGTATTTATTTATTTGCCAGAGAGAGAGAGCGTGCACAAGCAGGGGAAGCGGCAGGCATAGGGAGAAGCAATTTCCGTTGAACAAGCAGTCTGCGGCAGGATGTAATCCCAGGACTGTGGGATCATTGACCTGAGCCAAAGGAAGATGTTTAACCAACTGAGCCACCCAGGTGTCCCAATAAATTAAAAAAAAAAAAGTTTAAAGAAGGGGAGAAAAAAAAAGAAATACAGACCAGCGGGGCACCTGGGTAGCTCAGTTAATTAAGCCTCTACTCTTGATATCAGCTCAGGTCTTGACCTCAGGGTTGTGAGTTCAAGCCCCACATTGGGCTCCATGCTTGGCATGGAGCCTACTTAAAAAAAGCAAAGAAATGAAATGAAATACATGCCACTATTCTTTCCTTTGTTAACACGTTCTTTTTAGAGGGGCGCCTGGGTGGCTCAGTAGGTTAAGGGTCAGACTCTTGATTTTGGCTCAGGTCATAATCTCAGGATTCTGAGATCAATCCCTGTGTTGGGCTCCATGCTAGGCAGAGAACCTGCTTAAGATTCTCTCTCCCTCTTCCCTGTACCCCCCATAAAAAAAAAAAATCTTTTCAGAGACAGGCAGGATATAAATACAATTAAAACTATGTTCAAGTGGGAGTGCCTGGGTGGCTCAGTGGGTTAAGCCTCTGCCTTCAGCTCAGGTCGTGATCTCAGGGCCCTGGGATCGAGTCCCACATTGGGCTCTCTGCTTGGCGGGGAGCCTGCTTCCTCCTCTCTCTCTCACTCTGCCTGCCTCTCTGCCTACTTGTGATCTCTGCCTGTCAAATAAATAAATAAAATCTTAAAAAAAAAAAAAAAAACTATGTTCAAAGGGCACCTGGGTAGCTCAGTCGTTAGGTGTCTGCCTTCAGCTGGGGTCATGATCCCAGAGTCCTGGGATCAAGCCCCACATCAGGCTGCCTGCTCAGCAGGGAGCCTGCTTCTCCCTCTCCCACTCCCCCTGCTTGTGTTCCCTCTCTCGCTGTGTCTCTTTCTATCAAATAAATAAATAAAATCTTAAAAAAAAAAACAAAAAACAAAAAACTATGTTCAAGAGTGTCTGGCAGTTTCAGTCAGTAGAGGTTGTGACTCTCTTGATCTTGAGGTTTTGAGTTTGAGCCCCATGTTGGTTATAGAGATTACTTAAAAATAAAATCTTTAAAAAAGGGCGCCTGGGTGGCTCAGTGGGTTAAAGCCTCTGCCTTCGGCTCAGGTCATGATCCCAGGGTCCTGGGATCGAGCCCCGCATTGGGCTCTCTGCTCAGCAGGAAGCCTGCTTTCCTTCCTCTCTCTGCCTGCCTCTCTGCCTACTTGTGATCTCTGTCAAATAAATAAATAAAATCTTAAAAAAAAAAAAAAGTACTATGTTCAGTTCTATTTGAATCCTGATAAATTGGTCACCATTCATTTTTTCACTTCTTCAACGAACATTTGTTCATTAACTTACAGTGTATCAGATATTCAGAATATTGAGACAAATAGGCACTGTTTTTAGGAATCTCACAATGTATCTGGGGGAATAAATTTGTAAACTAGTAATAGCAAAGCATTTTTTTTTTTTTTAAGATTTTTTATTTATTTATTTGACAGAGAGAGATCACAAGCAGGCAGAGAGGCAGGCAGAGAGAGGAGGAAGCAGGCTCTCCGCGGAGCAGAGAGCCCGATGCGGGGCTCGATCCCAGGACCCTGAGATCATGACCTGAGCCGAAGGCAGCGGCTTAACCCGCTGAGCCACCCAGGCGCCCCAGCAAAGCATTTTTTAAGTAATACAATAACATGGCATGGTAATAGATTTGTCTATGCTAAGCACATTTCAAAAGTGTCCACTTCGAAACTGACAACAGACCTAAACATAAACTTCAATGTTCTAACAGATAAGCTATTGACCATTTCAAGATGCCTATTTAGATTAGGAGTATAGGGCTCTCTGCTCATTGGGGAGCCTGCTTCTCCCTCTCCTCCCCGCTTTTGCTGTCACTATCTCTGCCTCTCTGAAATAAATTTAAAAAAAAATTTTTTTTTAAGATTTTATTTATTTGACAGAGAGAGATCACAAGTAGGCAGAGAGGCAGGCAGAGAGAGAGGAAGGGAAGCAGGCTTCCTGCTGAGCAGAGAGCCCGATGCGGGGCTTGATCCCAGGACCCTGGGATCATGACCTGAGCCGAAGGCAGAGGCTTAACCCACTGAGCCACCCAGGCGCCCCAAATAAATAAAATTTTTAAAAAAAGAATAGATTAGGAGTATAGCATATAGCATTAAAGAGTAAGTATAACAAGTCCTATACAGTATGTGCTTACAAATTAACTGATGATAGCCTAGACTAGTACTAGAGATGTTTTGTTTTGTTCTGTTTTAATGTCAAACTGAGGGCTTAGCTGACGATTAGCAGAGCTTCAGAGATGAGTGGTGCCAGTGAAACAGACACAAGGCTGATTGTGCATTTCTTTAAATTGGCTATGTTTTACTGATGAAAAATAAAACTTCAGAAATGCTAGTATACTATAGTATTACTATAGTAATCTTTGAATACATTAAGGACTGGTTCTTGGGAAATAAAGGAAATTGTATCACTTTCATTAAGTTATCAAGCCACATCCATGTATATCCCTAAAAGAAGTTTATTTTCTATGGTTTATTCTCTAAATTTTTTCAGATGTCTGTGAATCACTACCTTTATTAACAAATCATTTCTATAATCATATTGTACAATTTACTAATTAGGAAGGCACCTGGTTGGCTCAGTCAATGGAACACACAATTCTTGATCTCAAGGTTGTCAGTTTGAGCCCCATGTTGGGTGTATAGATTACTTAAAAAAAAGAAAAAGAAGAAGAAGAAGGGACACCTGGGTGGCTCATTCAGTTAAGTGTCTGCCTTGGGCTCGTGTGGGGATCCCAGGGTCCTGTGATCAAGTCCCACATGGGGCTCCTTGCTCAGTGGGGAGCCTGCTTCTCCCTCTGCGTGCTGCTTCCCCTGCTTGTGTTCTCTCTCTGACAAATAAATAAACAAAATCTTAAAAAAGCAAACAAAAAAAAACTTTTTAAAAAATTACTAATCAGGTTCTAGATTGTTTAGATATTCAACAGCCCTAAGGATAGGCTTTGGACATGTTTTATTCAGCTAATTTAACAAACATTTTTTTGTTCACCTCTTTGTTGGGCACTGTGGACATAATAAAATGTCTGTCCTCAGAGTACTCACAATTTAGAAAAGTAAGCAAATATGTTAACAAATAATTGCTATGGGATATACTAACTCCTATAATATAGGCATATTTGGGATAGGTTGTGGCCCAAAGGAAACCATATCATCTTAGGTTTGTCTAGGAATGTTTCACAAAGGGGAGAAGATAACTGGTTATTGTACGTATGACTAGGAGTTAGTCAGTTGGGAAGGATATTCAAGATGAAAAAGTACAAAAGAGTCTTTTTTCTTTTTTTTTAAAGATTTTATTTATTTATTTGACAGATCACAAGTAGGCAGAGAGGCAGGCAGAGAGGGGGAAGCAGGCTTCCTGTTGATCAGAGAGTGAGATGCCTGGCTTGATTCCAGCACCCTGAGATCATGATCTGAGCCGAAGGCAGAGGCTTTTTTTTTTTTTTAAAGATTTTATTTATTTATTTGACAGAGAGAGATCACAAGTAGACAGAGAGGCAGGCAGAGAGAGAGAGAGAGGGAAGCAGGCTCCCTGCCGAGCAGAGAGCCCGATGCGGGACTCGATCCCAGGACCCTGAGATCACGACCCGAGCCAAAGGCAGCGGCTCAACCCACTGAGCCACCCAGGCCCCCCGAAGGCAGAGGCTTAACCCACTGAGCCACCCAGGCGCCCCAAGAGTGAGTCTTTAATGATATGGTATGATGGGCTGACTTGTGTTCCCCCAAAATTCATATGGAAGGCATAATCCCCAGTACCTCAGAATGTGATTGTATTAGGAGACATGGCCTTTAAAGAAGTGAAGTTAAAATGAGGCCTTTAGATGGGCCCGAATCCAATCCTACTGGTGTCCCTATAAGAACAGGAAATGTAGATATTCAAGAGTCACCAGGGATGCAGGCACACAGAGAAAAAGACCATGTACAAGTCAAGGAGAAAACCCTGAGGAGAGACCAAACCTGCCAACACCTTGATCTTGGACCCCAGACTCCAGAACTGTTAAGAAAATAATTTCTGGGGCTCCTGGATGGCTCAGTGGGTTAAAGCCTCTGCCTTCAGCTCAGGTCATGATCCCAGGGTCTGGGGATCGAGCCCCTCATCGGGCTCTCTGCTCAGAAGGGAGCCTGCTTCCTCCTCTCTCTCTGCTTGCCTCTCTACCTACCTTTGATCTCTGTCTGTCAGATAAACAAATAAAATCTTTAAAAAAAAAAAATAAGTTTCTGTCTGTGGTGTTTTGTTATGGCAGCCCGCAGTGTGTGTTTTTTCACACCACCAAGCAATTCCTCAGTTCTCAGTCATGATAACAGAATACCCTCCCATTTCAACCCAATTCTGTCTACTGTGAGATAGCATCAGGTGTCACCGGGTAAGAGCCCAGCCCCCAAGACTGCCTCCCTCTCCCTCCACTTCAGACACTAGTGGCAAGCCCGGGTTATCAACTACTGGAGATCAGAGGTTCCAACAACCCCCTCTTGGATTCCATTAATTTGCTAGAGCAGAACAGAACTCAACAGAACTGAAAGAACTAAGAAACATTTCCTCACATTTATGAGTTTATTATAAAGGCTGTAATAAAGGATACAGATGAAGAGGTATATAGGGCTGTTGGAGCACTGTGTTTGAACACTGACAGTTGGTTCAGTTTGGCTTGGGCAAAGGAGAGATATACCTAAAATGTGACTAGTGTGACTGAGGAGTTTACTTATTAGCTGCATCCCATTTTAATTCATTGAGTTTGTATTTAAAAACTGAAGCAGTGTTGGGGCACCTGGCTGGCTCAGTCGTTAGAGCACGCAACTCTTGATCTTGGGGTGTTAAGTGTGAGTCCCATGTTGGGCATAGAGATAACATAAAAAAGAAGAAAGAAAGAAAGAAAGAAAGAAAGAGGGAAGGAAGAGAGAAGGAAGGAGAGAGGGAGAGAGAGGGAAGAAGGAAGGGGAGGGAAAGAAGGAGGAATGGAGGAAAGGAAAGAAAGAAAGAAAAGGAAGGAAGAAAAGAAAGAAAAAGTGAGGAAAGAGAAAGAAAGAAAATGACAGAAACAAAAAAAATTGAAGCAGTGTAAAAAAATTAGAAGTACCATAAAGTGTTTTTGTTAAACACAACTTCATTGTTTTGATCAGACAAGCATTTAATCATTTCACCTTAATTATTGAAAATTTAGTGTCCCAATTAAGGTGTGCTGTAAGTATAAAAAAGATTGAATTTTTAAGATCTAGTACAAAAAAAAAGAGCGATAGAAATATCTCATTAATAATTTCTTTATTATCTATAGGTTGAAATTACAATATTTGGGGGCGCCTGGGTGGCTCAGTGGGTTAAAGCCTCTGCCTTCAGCTCAGGTCATGATCCCAGGTCCTGGGATGGAGCCCCGCATCGGGCTCTCTGCTCAGCAGGGAGCCTGCTTCCTCCCCTCTCTCTCTCTGCCTGCCTCTCTGCCTACTTGTGATCTCTCTCTCTCTCTCTGTAAAATAAATAAAATCTTTAAAAAAAAAAAGAAATTACAATATTTGGTATATATTAGGTTAGATAAAATATAATATTGAAATGCACTATTTGTTTTTACTCTTTTTAAATGTGACTACTGGAAATTTTTAAATTTTTTATATAGTTCACATTATGTTTCTGTTGGACAGCACTGATCTAGACTTTATTCTGTAACACTGAAGACATTTGAATAGGAGAATGATATGATAATGATTTTGATTTAGTGCAATTCATCTAGCACTGGTACAGGATAGACTGATTTTTGAAGGAAATTGGAGGAGGAGCGATCCCCTTAGAAAGTGGTAACGGGGGGCGCCTGGGTGGCTCAGTGGGTTAAGCCACTGCCTTCGGCTCAGGTCATGATCTCGGAGTCCTGGGATCGAGCCCCACATCGGGCTTTCTGCTCAGCAGGGAGCCTGCTTCCTCCTCTCTCTCTGCCTGCCTCTCTGCTTACTTGTGATTTCTCTCTGTCAAATAAATAAATAAAATCTTTAAAAAAAAAAAGAAAGAAAGTGGTAACGGTCTGAGAGCTCGGATTAGGTGCTTCAGGATCAACTGGAGTGACAAATGGCTGAAACCCAGTGTAGACAGGAAAATCAACATTTCTCAAATTTTTTCTTTCTTTACACTGTTGTTTTCATATTCAAAATGAATTTTGACTACACCTAGCCTATTAGAGGAAGATTAGTAAATAACATGCAAAAAAAGTTGTTCTTTAGGGAGAAATTACAAATGCAAGCAAAGAATAGAATTAACTCTGGCAATCTTTAGGCATTAGCTTTTTTTGCCCGCCTTGAAATGCCAGTACGCTGTTCTATGAAAGAGGTGGCTTTCTCTGTCTTTAACTCTCCCTGTTTAAAGTCCTGGATTCCTTGACTTAAGGATTTTTTTGGTTTGTTTGTTTTCTTCCTCAGTTATCACAGTAGCAGACATCCTCCCACAGAGCAGCAAGAAGCTAGGATTCAGATGTATGGTCTGCTGATACCTGTGTTTGGACCTAAGAGATTTCAAAGCATTTTCATTCATTACTTTTCTTCTTAGCAGACCTATATTAAACTATTAGGTGGGAATTTCATAACGTTTCTTCCCAATCTATTCCATTTTTAAATATAATGCCACATTTCTTATGTTGTTTTCAGTAAAGAAGGAAGAACACCTCACAGGAATCAAATGATCCCAAGATACATTTTAGGACATTTACCTTGCTGGCCTGTACCTAGCATAATCACCAGATTAATCACCAGAGTTGTAACTCCTGAATGATTGGAGCTGGGATTCTAAGTGCATCGAAGACCCCAATCAAACAGCCGATCTCCCCAAAACATCAACACGCAGTTGCATTGAGCAACTGTTATCTGTTGCCCAGGGGGAGGATTGCTTAACTGGGGCGTCTCTGGGGCTAAGCTGGTTTCTGGTCAGCAGTTTCTTAGATCCCTCTTACTCAAGAAGCATTTATCTTAATACATTCAGCACGATTTTAGATGCTCGAGATTCCGTTGAATTCCAGTTATAACTTTTAAAAGTACATATATTGCTAGAAGAATGCTCTCTGTCCGTATTAACTTGCTTAAGTTTCTTAAAGGTAATTTTCTCAGACTGAGTTAGCCAGACAAAATAGGTTTCAGATCTGTCTCCCTTTCACCCTCACTACTTTTTTACCAAGCAGACAATATTGTACAGAATTCACACATCTAAAACTTAACCTTCAGTGTTGTCTTTCTCCGTAGCTGTTTTACACAAATTAATTTGGGACACATAAATTCTGCGCCTTCACAATTCCATTTATTCTTTTGTTAACCATTGGGCAAATAATTACTGGGGCAAACACTGTGCTCTGGAATTACCTTGGAGCCCACTTTGAGCAAATGGAGGAGGTAACACAGACCGACTTTGTACTTTTACCCGTGCAGTTTGCTCTTGCGAAACATAAAAGACTAATTATACAAAGCTTAGGAAGAGGGAGGAAGAAAAGATAAATGATTTAGAGCCAAGAATGACACTGTGACACAAATAATAAATAAAAGCCAAGATAAGAAAAACGTAGAAAAGACCAGAGGAAAACAGAGCATCGTCGTCCTCTTAACTCTAAGCTGCAAGGTTCAGCCGTGAGCCTCTTGGGTCTACTGAGTACTTAAATGTGACTAGTACAACTGAGAAGCTGAATTGTTGATTTTTATTAATTTAATATCGGAGCGATTTAAAATATTTTCCCATCAAACACAGCTTTGTTGTTTTGATGCTGTATTTAACTGTAGAAAACTTAAGAGTCTAAAATGGAGATGTGTTATAAACGTGAAATATAGGGGTGCCTGGGTGGCTCAGTGGGTTAAAGCCTCTGCCTTCGTCTCAGGTCATGATCCCAGAGTCCTGGGATCGAGCCCCGCATTGGGCTCTCTGCTCAGCAGGGAGCCTGCTTTCTCCTCTCTCTCCCTCTGCCTGCCTCTCTGCCTACTTGTAATCTCTGCTGTCAAATAAATAAATAAATCTTAAAATAAAATAAAATAAAATAAAATAAACGTGAAATATACACCGAATTTCAAAGACATAGTTGGGGGGGTAGTAAACTACCTTAGTAATAATTGTTATACTGATGTCATACTAAAATGATATTATTTGGGTTATAGTGGGTCAAATAAAATAGTTACTTAAATTAACCTCTCTTGTTTCTTTTAAAAATTTTAATGTGGCTACTAGCAAATTTTATATTACATAAATAGCTTGGATTATATTTCTATCGGACCTCACTGCCATACAGGATATTCTTTGTCCTTTGGCTGCTAAATTCAGTTGCTGTGGTAACTAAAGGGGCCTCTAGGCTCAGTGTTTCCTGGAAGGACAGGAATGAGGCGGGGGAGGGGAGGTGTGACCTCAGGGAAGGTTTTCTTGGATGTCACGTTTCACTTATACTTGGTTCTCTCAGCTAACAATTTAGATTTTTTTTTTTTTTTTTAAGAGAGAGAAAACATAATCTGGTTTGTTTTAGGTCCTGTAGCATCAGTTTGAATTCTAGGCCCTCAACCAAAACCTAAAAGAAAGATATACTAACACCAGTTTACCAACTAGGAAAATTGGGTCCAATTACTGTGCTCTGTCCTTGGTCACCCTCTTCCACAGAGTGAGGTTGTTGCTAGGCTACAAATTAACCGGCATTAGGAAATTGACCATTGATATTCCCACGCCCCACCCCTCCCAAGAGTCTTCATTCCCCGCGCCCCGCCCCCCCCACCCCTTCAAAGCCTTGATACTATCTCTCACCCAAATCTTTAATCAGAACTAAATTGTTTTCTTTGTTTACTCACACCCTGGGCCTCCTCCCTCTCTTCTTTCATTATCCTTCATCTTCCTCCGTTCACATTTTCCCTGTTTTTTCTACTCATCTTGCTCAATTTTCTTGTATGACTGAGTAATCAAATACTTATCTCACACTTCTTTCAAGAAATTCACAGTCATTAATCAACAGGCTATTGATTATTCTCTCTAGTTGTGTAAAAATCAGGTGGGCTTGTCCCTTTTTTATTTTGTTAAGTAGAAGTGAGTTAGAGGATTTCTGTCGCCTTAGTGCCTGAGGTCCTTGGTCGTGCTCTTTCAAAGACGAAGACCCGTGGGTAGCAAAGCAAGAGCAAGAGCATATAAAGCTCTGGGGAGGGGGGCGCCTGGAGTGGGTTGCCCCTGGACTTTCTAAATTTAGGGGGTTTTGTGAGCTCTTTTGTGGAATTATCTTAAACAATCAGGGTGTGCTGAGTCCTGCGGATTAGGGCTTCGGTTATGTATCTGTCTACCTGTTAGGTTAATGTCTCTATGCTGTTGGTCTTTTTGCAGACGTCTGGGGGCTTATGTCTTTGCTTCCCCTTTCCTGTTTTAGAGACCAGTGCTTTGTGGTTAATTGTCTTATTTTAGTATGTTTTGCACCTTGGGAGACAGAGAGGAGAAGTGAGATGGGGAAAATCGGAGGGGGAGATGAAGCATGAGAAACTGTGGACTATGAGACGCAAACAGGGTTTGGGGGGGTGGGGGGGGTGAATGAGCCTGGTGGTGGATATTATGGAGGGCAGGAGGGCACGTATTGCGTGGAGCACTGGATGTGGTACATAAACAATGAATTTTGGAACAATGGAAAGAAATAAAATAAAATGGAAAAAAAAAGAGTAAGTTAAAAAAATGAAGAAGTCATCTCTGCAAATGCTGCAAAGCAAAATAGTGTACTCCTGTCCAAGCTGCAGAATAAGATGTCACTTCATTTGAACTGCCCTGACTCCGTATTTTCTTGTTGGGGACCCTGACCCTGACTACCTGGCTGTCCAACTAACTCCTAACAGAATAAGAAGGGAAATACTATAAATTCCTTAAAAGCTAGGACCTTTTTTGTTCTACATACTGATGAATCCTCAAGCTCTTGGAGAGTACCTGACGTGCAGTGTGCACACAACAAACACCTGTTTCGCTGAATGGGTCATCGTTCCACCTCTAGATGCTAGAAACCTGAGGCTAGAGGCACAACATCTCAGAATGGGTAGGATTCAGAGTAAGTGGTAGGGTAAATGCCATCTTAAGGAGTTTGAATGGTATCCCATAAGCAGTTGATTCTCTTGTTCCTTCAACCCAGGAGAGGTGGTCTGGCTCCCAGAGATACTCAGGTTTTCTTCCTCCCAGGAGAGATTGTGCTAATCAGAGGACAAAGAGAGCCAAAAACTGGCCCAGTTCTTCCCTTGCTAGCTTTTCTTCTCCAGGCTGCCCTTTCTTCCCCTTTAAGATGGTAGACCCAGCCTATAATCAAAAAGGAGCTGATAAATTCATAGCATGGTGAATCTATCTGCTTACACACCAAACAACCTGAACTCTCAGACAGTAGCACCCAGTCGACTTTATCTTATATAAGTAGCATTTGGTTTCATCTCTTTAGATTGACTTTATTCCCAGCAGATGTGAGAGCAAAAATTGAAGTGAATTTGCCCTCCCTTCAGGCTTTTCTGGTAGCATTTTGTCTTTGAAACTAAGAGATTATCGCTATCAGAAGAGGGAAGGAGGACGAGTTTAAAAAAAAAAACAACAAACCCTGGCACGGGGCGGGTGTCGGCTGTGGTTTTAAAACTGGGTGGGGAGGGAGGGAGCCCTTGCCTAGGGCGGGGGCAGAGTTTGAGGTCACAAAATTCCGCTAGGTCACGGGGTCTGTAGCAGGGGTGGAGGGAAGGGGGGCTTGTCTTACTTGCAGGCTCCACCCTTTGCGGAGATTATAAATCCGTCCCTGCCTCGCTGTAACGGTGAGAGTGAGGGTGGGATCGTGCGTCGCAGTTAGTCTTTGAGAGGAAAGCTTGCTGCTGAGGGCATTCTAGAGGTTTTGTTGATTGGAAGACGTGTCTCTGGGGTCCCGCTCCTAGATCTTTGTTGAAGATTCGAAAAGAATTGAATTAAGGCCATGGGGACCCAGAAGGTAAGATTAATATAATTACCAATTATCTTTGCTCGTTTTGGGGGTACACTCAGAAAGGCCGGCATTAACGGATGTGGCTGTGCTCTGTTTTATTACGAGTCATGTAGCCATCTAGCCATCTTCAGGCCTTTTCATTTTTTCTCCAGCCTGTGATGCTGTGGTTCTGTCTGTTCTCTTTGGATGTCACAGCGTATAAAGGACTTAATCCCAGTCCCACTCACCTTCCTGTCGTAGGGAAAGTCACCTGGAGAAGTTGTGTGTTTCTCAGGGGTTTTGTTTGGCTTGGTTTTAGCATAGTCACATGATATTAAGGATGTGGGGGTGAGATGATTGAGTGTTCAGGATGCTTGGCTGTGTTGATTACAAGTGTGGGTCTCAGTGAGGCAGCAGGAAGATTGCTCTGGAAGCATTAAACTTGAAAGGACCTGGGATTCGTTTGAGGACTTGGGTCAGGTGTCCAGCCATCTATTCTCTTACTCGGTCCATGGATACTAAGGAGGGAGAATTCTAGTTGTCCTTATTGGTGTTGTGATTGTGAGTGCACGGCACATTAATGTGTTATTGTGTTACGTATGTAGTATATATGCTGGGAGAAAAATCACTGTCGCCAAGGTGAGCTTACTTGAAAATAAGGGGAGATAAGAAAAGGGGTGAAAAGGGAGGAGAAAATAAAGGTCCTCAAGAATAGTAAATGATGAAGCAAAGCAGAAAGGAAGAGGTCAGTATTGACGAGAAATGGACTAAGCAGAAAGAACTGTGTGAGTGCGAGGGCGTCTTGGGTACTTAATGCCTGGCTGTCTGGGGTGCAAGGTCAACTTGGGGAACTGAAACTTCTGGCTGGCCACTCTAACATAAAGAGGGGGTGGTTAAGGTAAGGAAGGATTTGGTGGGGAGAATGCAGCAGAAGATGTATTCGGCCATAAAAATCGAGTTGGAAATCTAAAATAAACACATTGCTTGAATTACTCCCAGCAAGGTGAGAGAGGACTCCCCCTTCCCCAGCCCATCTCAGGTCAGTTGGTTTGGGAGTGAGCTTGTGCTCTCCCCCTACTGGGTGGGGGTAGCAGTACTAAACGAAGTGAACAGGAAGAATTTCAAATGGGATCAGGATACCGTGGGCAGATTTTGTAGATTCCATTATCCAGAGCGAAAAGAACAGCCCAGTGGCAAAGGCACCACCACCACTCTGGGCTTCAGTGGGATCTTGGGTCCAGAAGCAGACAGCACTGGATGTAGCTGTTTCCAAAAGAATCCCATTTCTAGGAATCCCAAGGCTCGCTCTCTTCCTGAAGTTTTTTTTTTTTTCTTTTTAAAGATTTTATTTATTTATTTGACAGAGAGAAATCACAAGTAAGCAGAGAGGCAGGCAGAGAGAGAGGAGGAAGCAGGCTCCCTGCTGAGCAGAAAGCCCGATGTGGGGCTCGAACCCAGGACCTGGGATCATGACCTGAGCCGAAGGCAGCGGCTTAACCCACTGAGCCACCCAGGCGCCCCTCTTCCTGAAGTTCTATGCTTGTTTTTATATGGAGCAATTTTTTTTTTAATAGTTTGAAACCAGTTAACCCAGTTCCTCTTAACTTTCTTCCCAGTTTTTCTTGCCACTTTTCCCGAGTTTTTGTGGTTGTCTATATCTCCGGAGAAGTTCTCAAATATAACCTGTGCTTTTGTGTTCCCTCATTCATTACCTAAATTTCGTTAAGTTTTTGTTCTTTCCATACCACTCCTAGGCCAAGTGCTCCTAATAGATCTCCTGAATTACTAAGAGACAGTCATCAGCGGAGAGCTTTAAGGACTGTTTCTTCCCTTTTTCCCCCCACCCCAGGTCACCGCTCCTCTGATCTTTGCCATCTCCATTGCTACAATAGGCTCTTTCCAGTTCGGCTACAACACTGGAGTCATCAATGCTCCTGAGATGGTGAGTGCCAAGCGACCAGAGCTAGAATTTGCAATAGGGAAATTATTCCTTTAAGTAGGGTTTCGAGAATGAAGAATTTCAGACAAACTTGGTATCTAGCTTGGTGAAGGCTGAAGAGGCAGAATAATACTGGTGGGGAAGTCTAACCGAATCCTTAGTCAAAGGAAAAAGCTCAATTGCTCCCCATACCCTTGACTGTAATCCATTCCTCTTCTCACCCTGTCAGGATAAAGTTCCTTTATTATCCCTCAGGGCTTAGTTACAAAGAGGGTGGGAGGGTATTAGGGGAGGACTGGGGTAGTCGCAGAACATCGTGCTGCTCCCTACTGGGATTTTCAGGACAAATCAAAATTGTTCTTTTCAGAGCTACCGTGAACCTCCAAAATGTCTGGATCTCTTCCATCCCCGCCCATTTACTTGATTATCTACCAGTGATTGTAATGCTGGTTTTTTAGGGAGGGGAGGATCCCCAGTATTTGCTCCTTCTTATTCAGCCATAACAACCTATCTGTCCAATCATTTTAATTGGCAGATCATAAAGGACTTCATCAATTACACCTTGGAGGAGAGGTTGGAAGACCCTCCCTCTGAAGTGTTACTCACTTCCCTCTGGTCCTTGTCTGTGGCCATCTTTTCCGTTGGTGGTATGATTGGCTCCTTCTCCGTTGGACTCTTTGTTAACCGCTTTGGCAGGTACTGACCAGAAACTGGGTAAGGAAGGGGGCTCTTCCGGTTGCATTGAGAACAGGTATTGAGAATTAGGGTGGGGAGGTGATGCATTTGAATGCGAGCATCCCAGATTCCCGTGGAGGCAAATAAAGGATAGGCCTGCTGGCACTGAGTAGGACTGCTTGCAGCTCTGCTGCCCATCAAGAGATTAGCCTTTGCACCCAGCTGTAGTTAATTCAGTACTCTCTAATAAAGTACACTGTGAATTTCCCAGAAACCTACTTGATTTAAAAGATCAGAAGTTGAAAAAAAAAAAAAAAAAAAAGATCAGAAGTTGTTTGCTTTTCTTAGAAAATTTGGGATTTCATGCAGGTGTTTACAAAGCAGGATTGGGAGGAAACGCTTTATAATCCTTGGCCTGTGGCAAATGTGGATAATGGCCAAATAACTGACATTTTTTACCCCCAAAGGAAAATTGAATCTTCTCATTCTCTGCTGACTTAGTAAAATGTCTTAGTGGAACACGTTCAGTAATGATTGGTGAAGAAACCATTTCGTTTGCTAATTAGACATTCTGGAAACACAGATGGAATTCGACATCTAATAAAAACTTAAAGCAGTCCATTTTATTTGATAACACTTGGGGTTTGTTGTGTTTGTATTTTTTGAGGCCACCGTGTGATTACTAAAGTCATTGAAATTTTAATGTGGCCCTCCCATAACTCTGTGATTTTTTCTTATCATTATTAGCAAAAGAACCTAATAGAGGAAGTAGGGAAACCAGGAAAGGAATGCAGAGAAACGTAAAAGTGAGGATGAGGGATAAAATTTTTCTCTTAACAGAGAAAAGTTGTTTTTCTCTCCTTTGGCCGCACATTTAGGGTCTCCCAGGGAGCTTTTAAAAGTACCAGTGTTTGAGAATTCCCCGGGAATTCCAACAGGCCACCCAAGGGCAGAGTCCCTGAAGTCTCTTCAAGCGTCCGCAATAATTTTCAGCGTTAAGCTTTTACTTCGGACTTTCTCTAGTTGTTTCCGTGGTTTGGCCTCCCACACTTAACACATAGATGCAGTGATGTATTATTTTATACTGGCTATCAGTACTTACTGTAAATGGCCTCACCACAGACTAGCCGAGAGCTAGAGAGCTGAAGCGGTCTGCTTTCTGTGCATGGAAAAACTTGCGAAAATCTGTCTCCATTAGTATGTTGGTGGCACCTAAGCAGCTATAACAAAATCGAGTAAGAAGCATAACAAGAGCAGCACTGGTCCAGAAATTGCTCCGAGTGTGTTTGTGGACCAGCTGCATCAGAATTGCCCAGGGCAGTGGTTCTCAGACCTTAGCGAGACTCAACACCTGGATGACTTCTGGGAACAGGGTTGCTGGGCTTAGTCCCAAAGTCAGACCTAATGATTTAGTAAATTGAGGTGGGGTGGGACAGTTTTAATTTCTTGCAGATTCCTAGCTGATGCAGTTAGTTTGTGGGCAACTTTGAGAACTACTGGCCTTTGTGCTTGCTAGAATCCTGGCTGCCACTGGGGATTAAAACAATCTTAAACAAGTTCTCTAGGTGAGCTTTTCTGTGGACAGAGGTGTAAGAACCATTGATCTTATCTCAACTAGAATGTTCTAATAACAGACTGGAGGAGGGTAGAGAGATAAGGAAAGAGAAGATCCCGCTGGGCCTATTTTGCTGACTTCTCCTGTCTTCGGTTAACCTTTCAGGCGCAATTCAATGCTGATTGTCAACCTCCTGGCTGTTGCTGGCGGCTGCCTTATGGGGTTCTGCAAAATTGCCGAGTCGGTTGAAATGCTGATCCTGGGCCGGTTAGTTATTGGCCTCTTCTGCGGCCTCTGCACAGGTTTTGTGCCCATGTACATTGGCGAGATCTCTCCGACTGCCCTTCGGGGGGCTTTCGGTACTCTCAACCAGCTGGGCATCGTCATCGGAATCCTGGTGGCTCAGGTACTCCAGAACTCCTATCTAATACGTGTTAGTTTCTTGGCTCATAAAATGAGTTGACATAAAGCTCTCAGGAATCTCTGGCGTATGTAAGTTTCAGGTGTTCCTATTACTGTAGCTCACAGATAGCCAAAGGAGCAGGCAGCATAGAGAAAGAAGAAACAGAATTTATCTTTTCCTTTGGTAAGAGAACGGATGATTTTCTGAATTTTTTTTAAGTTTATCTTTTTTAAGATTCAGTTTGTGAGGGGCGCCTGGGTGGCTCAGTGGGTTGAAGCCTCTGCCTTCGGCTCGGGTCATGGTCCCGGGGTTCTGGGATCGAGCCCCGCGTAGGGCTCTCTGCTCGGCGGGGAGCCTGCTTCCTCCTCTCTCTCTGCCTGCTTTCGATCTCTGTCAACTAAATAAATAAAATCTTAAAAAAAAAAAAAAAAAGATTCAGTTTGTGAGAGGGAGAGATCGAGCATGAGTGCGCTCACAGGAGCCGGGGAGGAAGGCTAGTGGTGCAGGGAGAAGCACACTTAACCCACTCGCATGTGGGACTCCATCCCATGACCCTGGGATCATGACCTGAACCAACTAGCAGATAACGTAACCGACCGAGCCACCCAGGCGCCCTGCCCTGAATTTTTTTTTTTTTTTTTTATTGATTTGAGGGTTATATAAGGTATGAGCCTTATAAAGTATCCTCTTTATCTGGTTTCTAGATCTTTGGTCTGAAAGGCATCATGGGGACAGAAGACCTTTGGCCCCTGCTTTTGGGCTTCACCATCATTCCAGCTGTCCTGCAAAGTGCAGCCCTTCCGTTTTGCCCTGAGAGTCCTAGATTTCTGCTCATCAACAGAAGGGAAGAGGAGAGGGCTAAGGAGAGTGAGTATCCTTCACATGTTCGCTGTAGGAATTTTGGGGTCGTGGTTTATTTTAGGATGAGGGTATTGGATCTGTGTTTTGTCCGCTCCTTTCCTTGCTCCTCTGGACCCAAGTGGAGACTTTCCTGATTGCTCTGGAGTCAGAAACTTTGCACCCCTTAAAGAGTGAAGTGAGAAGCAGGTTAGGGTTAGGGCACGGATGCTAATAGATGAGCCATTATCTGGGGCTCATTCCAGTGTGACTTCTTCCCAGCTGAGTTACAGGGGAGATGAAGTCGAGACGGCACCTTATCTTTATCCTTTTGTCTGTTTGACCAGTCCTCCAACGATTGTGGGGCACCCAGGACGTGAGTCAGGACATCCAGGAGATGAAAGATGAGAGCGCGAGGATGGCGCAAGAGAAGCAGCCCACCGTGTTGGAGCTCTTCCGATCGCACAGCTACCAGCAGCCCATCATGATTTCCATCATGCTCCAGCTGTCCCAGCAGCTGTCTGGAATCAATGCTGTGAGTAGCTGCTCTGTCCCTGGCTGTCCCACACATGCTTCCACTTGCCGGAGGGGCAAAGCGAGGGTGGTTGCTCACCTCCTTACTACCTACAGAGTCCCCACGATTCCTGCACACAGCAGCCATTATGAAAATGTTGGTTATCCAGGTTTTGACTTGTTCTATTTTTCCCTTTTTTTTTTTTTTTTTAAGTTTACTTACATAATCCCTACACCCACCCTGGGGCTAGAACTCACAGCCCCGAGATCAAGAGTCACATGCTCTTACCGAGGGCGCCCGTTAGACGCCCCTGTTTTTATTTCTTTAAAATTTTATCTGCAGTACATGTTTTCCATGTGGGGAAATAAGTAAATACTAAAACTAAAAATTCATCACCTTTAGCCTTGGAACTTGTCGTTAATACTGTTCTCTTTCAAACTTTTTTAAAACATTTACCTACTTTTAATTAATCCTCTTTTCCGACCATTCCTTCTTTATTTCTAGTTGTCTTTTACTCTGATCAATCCTATCTGATGTCATCAGTGATAAGGCAGGCCATGCAGCTGGAGCAGATACAAGAATTTACGCTCTGTGGCTTTTCTCCAGGACTTTACAGTCTTTAAAAAAATCACTGTGAAGCCCTGGGGAATAAGTAGGAAATAAATACAAGAGATCTGGGGGCACACTAGGAACCTAGAGCTGACCTTACTATTCTCTCTGAATATAGTGACTCAGTTCAAAGTGGGGAGCAAAGTGGGAGCTGGCATTTGGCAGGTAGCTTGAATTCTGCAGATAACTAACGACCTTCTAGTTCTTGGGTTCTAGTAGTGGTAAGAGGATACTCCCATACCTTCTAGCCATTCGCAGATAGTGTTTTTGGGTATGAAGCACAGCCTTGTTCTGATTCTGCCCAGAGGGTTTCTCATCACATCATTCTTCAATCAATACGATTAGATCATTCTGTAGCAAAGCATTTTGCAAAACACACTTACTTGATACTCAAAATAGCAAGTTGGTCCTTGGCCTTTTCTCCCTCACATACAAGAAGGTTACTTGTATTTGAAATAGCAGTGCTTTTCATGAAGGATTAGAGGCTGTTACATCAGAAACTGGGAGAAAAAGTAGTTTTTAAAAAACTACTTTTTTTAAAAAGTAGTTTTAAAAAAACCTCTTGAGGTGATTTGATGGATCCCAGTTTCAAATTTTGTCATTTTTAAAAATCACCGTGGCCAGGGCGCCTGGGTGGCTCAGTGGGTTAAGCCTCTGCCTTCGGCTCAGGTCATGATTTCAGGGTCCTGGAATGGAGCCCTGCATCTGGCTCTCTGCTCAACAGGGAGCCTGCTTCCCCCCTCTCTTCCTGACTCTCTGCCTACTTGTGATCTCTTCTCTCTGTCAAATAAAATCTTAATAAAAAATAAATAAAAAATAGGGGGCGCCTGGGTGGCTCAGTGGGTTAAGCCGCTGCCTTCGGCTCAGGTCATGATCCCAGGTCCTGGGTTCGAGCCCCACATCGGGCTTTCTGCTCAGCAGGAAGCCTGCTTCCTCCTCTCTCTCTCTGCCTGCCTCTCTGCCTACTTGTGATTTCTCTCTGTCAAATAAATAAATAAAATCTTTAAAAATAAATAAATAAATAAATAAATAAATAAAAATCACTGTGGGGGCGCCTGGCTGACTCACTCGATAGAGTTTGTGACTCTTGATCTTGGGGCATTGGGTATAGGGATTACTTAAAAATAAAAAAAAATTTTTTTAAGATTTTTATTTTGATTTTTTTTTAATTTGACACAACACAAATGGGGAGTGTTCCCTCTTTTGCTATGTTTTTGTCAAATAAATAAATAAAATCTTTAAAAAAATAATGAATATACATAGTTTCTATCCAAGGTTGTAGGTGTTTGAAGAGTTCTTGAGAAGGTAAGTCCCAGTGTAAACGCATGTGTTCATCACAAAGTCTGATGACAATACGGGTGTAAGGGGCAAACACTCCAGATGAAATTGTAAACTCCTGACCCAAACCTGAAAGACTGAACCTTAGCCAATCTAGATCCTGTTCCCTTGTTCCCTGGAGGTCTGAGTTCAGTATTTGGACATCTCAAAATTAACTATGGTAGCTGTAGCAACCCTACATTTCAGCAGGCTGACCAACAAATAATAAACAATAGTATAAACTGTAGCTTACTTAATACTAAGTAAATGTTAAATTAAAATGATAGCTGGTGTCATTTCCTCAAACACTTGGAAAGGACCTAGGGTTAGGGGTCAGCTGAGGTTCTGTTTCTATTTTCAGGAGCAGGCTGAGGTTACTTCCAGTTGCTTCGCTGTCAGAATAGGATATCTGTGTGCCGGTCACTGTGCAAGGGTTCAAGGGTTAGAGGAATTGTCCATTGAAGAAGCTAAATTGAGGAACTTGATACTGGCTGGCTTTGTCGGAAGATCATGCAACTTTTGATCTCGAGGTCTTGATTTCCAATGCCATGTTGGGTGTAGAGGTTATTTTAAAAAAAAAAAACAAAAAAGACTTTAAAACAAACCAAAAAAGCTTAACCAATAGTTATTAAAGAGGAGACTTCAGTGAGCAAGAGGAGTAAACATTGAAGAAGAAAATGGAAACAAGTAGCTAGAATTGAGAACCAAGAAGAGAAGAGGGATAAGATAGAAGACGATTTCTTTTGTAGAAAAGACACTGAGTGTGAACCAAAAAGCCCAGAAAGGACTCCTTAACCTCCTGGGACTTGGAGTTTATTTTTCTGAGGGTTTTTTTAACTGCTGTGCACAGCTGCGGTTTCACAGTTGTATCTTTTGTTTCCTATCAGGTCTTCTATTATTCAACAGGAATTTTCGAGGACGCAGGTGTTAAGGAGCCCATCTATGCCACCATTGGCGCGGGTGTGGTTAATACCATCTTCACCGTCGTCTCTGTAAGTTGGATGGTGTGAAAGTTTGGGGACCGGGATAGGGGGCCTTCTTACGCTGGGTTCAAAGCTGGGTTTCTTGTCCTGCCATCTCCCTCCTCCCTACCATCATTTAAACAATAAACCTTTGTGTTACCTCGTTCTCCTCTGGGAAAGGAGAGCTGTTGAATGATGGGTATAAAAGTCTTTACTCACTCCAAGCAAATTAGAAGTAGGTGAGAAAGAGGGAGGTATTAAAGGGATTCTGTAGGATGCTTTAAACTCGGAACTAACACGGGAAGTGTGGGGGTGCCTGCATGGCTCAGTTGGTTAAGTGACTGCCTTTGGCTGAGGTCCTGATCCCACAGTCCTGGGATCAAGTCCCGCATGGGCCATGTAACTCAGCAGGGAGCCTGCTTCTCCCTCTCCCTTTCCGGTCTCATGCTGTTTCTCTCCCTCTTTCTTTCTCAAATAAATAAATAAAATCTTAAGTAAATAAACAGGGAAGTATGACTATAACAAGTATCCTGCTGTTGGTAAGGCAGATTCAGGTAGTTGGTAACAGTGTTTTCCTGAAAGGGAAAGCAGAAATTTTACATTCTATTCTTCTTTTAGCTGTTTCTGGTGGAAAGGGCAGGGAGGAGGACTCTGCATATGATTGGCCTCGGAGGGATGGCTGTTTGTTCCATCTTGATGACCATCTCCTTGTTGTTGAAGGTGAGTACTCTTTGAGTGAAGGAGAGGGAGGGGATGGGAAGAGAAGGTTATAGGTGACTCTGACATTGGGTGGGAAGGTGAGGTTGGAGATCCATAAAGTCACGTGTTTTACAAAAAGTGAATCATCAGAGATAGGTAATGAAACTGCTATTATTCTATATATACATTCTACAGAACACAGGCTTGTAATTTAATTCTTCATGTAATGTTGAGGTAATTTTTCCCATTTTACGGGTGATGAAATGATCTTAGTGCAGAATAACACATGTGAGCACAAGGCTAGGAGTCAAAAACCCAGCCTTTTGAGTCTTAAGTCAAATAACTCCATTGTACCCCAGGACAGAGGGAGCTTTTCATTATCCGTCAGTCCTCATCTCTGGGAGGCTAGATCCTATCCAGGCTGAGCTGTCTTTACTACTAACTTTCTTTGTTCTTTCCTCATTTAGGATGACTATAATTGGATGAGCTTTGTTTGTATTGGGGCTATCTTGGTCTTTGTGGCCTTCTTTGAAATTGGCCCGGGCCCCATTCCCTGGTTTATCGTGGCCGAACTCTTCAGCCAAGGACCCCGCCCAGCTGCAATGGCAGTGGCTGGTTGTTCCAACTGGACCTCCAACTTTCTCGTTGGGCTACTCTTCCCTTCAGCTGCGGTAAGTAAATTACAAACAAACTCAACCAAGCCCATCTCGAAATCAGCTCACTAAAGCCAACACATTTAAAATCTGGCAACTGATGCCACAGAGGATTAGATACTGAGTGTTTCATGTTTTGGTGTTTTGTTTTTTAAAATTTTATTCAAGATACTATTTTTTTATTTGTCAGAGTAACAGGCAGAGAGGGGAGCAGGCTCCCTGTGGGACTCCATCCCAGGACCAGGGGATCATAAACCTGAACTGAAGGCAGACGCTTAACCAACCAAGCCACCCAGGCGTCCCTAGATTTTATTTATTTTAGAGAGTGAGATTGTGGGAAGGGGAGGAGCAGAGGAAGAGGGAGAGAATCTCAAGTAGACACTGTGCTAATAAGCATTGTGCCTGACCTGGGGCTTGATTTCCTGACCCTGAGATCAGGACCTGAGTGAAAAATAAAGAGTTGGGACACTCAGCCAACTAAACCACCCAGGCGCCCCAGGTGTCAAGTGTTTTAAACCAGATTTTCTTCTCATTTTCAATGGCATATAGAAAAGGAAGGAATGGTAACAAAAAAAAGGTTGAAGCAGGAGGGCAAAACTGGGAAACTGGGGACCTCTGTTTCTTTAAAGTGAACTCTACCCCCCATCATGGGGCTCAAATTCAAGACATGAAGATCAAGAGTCACATGTTCTACTGACTGAGCCAGCCAGGTGCCCCAAAACTGGACATTTTCATTTATTTTAATTTTAAAAATCTCTACACCCAGCTTGGGGCTTGAACTCATGAGCCCAAGATCCAGTCACGCACTCTACCAACTGAGGCAGTTGGGTGTCCCAGTACTGGGAATTTTGAAAAGACCGCTGGTCTGGGGTGATTACAGGAATAGTTCTGTCTAGATACAGTGATCATGATCAGTCTCAAAGGATTCCAGAACAACACTTAAATCCACAGTTTGAATTAGCTGGCATTAATG
Organism: Lutra lutra; assembly: GCF_902655055.1. Classification (NCBI taxonomy): domain Eukaryota; kingdom Metazoa; phylum Chordata; class Mammalia; order Carnivora; family Mustelidae; genus Lutra; species Lutra lutra. The sequence continues at coordinate 43,618,554 of NC_062285.1, forward strand.
ACCTCATGACCTTAAAGACTCATTAATAATCATAGGATATTAATGAATGAATGAGATCCTATTATAAAATGACCTGGAGCTGATTCCTTAAATAAATGTACTTGTAGTGGACATGGAATGCATTTCCTATATCTGTGAGTCTTTCAGAAACCAGATTTTTGAAACCCGGATTTTTAAAATAATCAGAAGTCCTAGGGCCCCTGGGTGGGGCTCAGTCAGTTAAGCATCTGCCTTCAACTTAGGCCATGATCCCAGAGCTGGGATCCAACCCTGTATCTGGCTCCTTGGTCAGTGGGAAGCCACCTCCTCTTCCTACCTGCCGTTCTCCCCCTGCCTGTGCAGACACTCTGTTTCTCTCTCTCCTCTTTCTGACAAATAAATAAAACCTTTTTTAAAAAATGTCCTGGAATACTCAATAGGTATTTGGGAGCAGATAGGGATCTTTAATGAATGGGAAAAGGAATGACACAGGATTAGAGATAAAGTAAGTGAGCAGTGGCATTTAAAGACACAAAGAGGACTCCGTGTTCTTGTTAAATGTGGAAGGCTTGTGCCTCGAAGCCTCCTAGAAATGGATGGGAAGGAGAGGTTTGGCAATGACCAGAATTTACACTGACACTCTTTTTTTGGTATCTTTTCACTAGTTCTATCTAGGACCCTATGTTTTTATCATCTTCACTGGCTTCCTCATCATCTTCTTGGTCTTCACCTTCTTCAAAGTCCCTGAGACCCGTGGCAGGACTTTTGAGGAAATCACACGAGCCTTTGAAGGGCAGGCACGGGATGCTAACAGAGCTGAGAAGGGCCCCATCGTGGAGATGAACAGCATCCAGCCAGTGAAGGAGACTGCCACTGTCTAAGCCATGCCTCCTTCCCGCCTCCCTCCCAACATGGAAAAGCCACCTCTCCCCCAGATGAGGGAGAGACCTCATCAGGTTGTAACCCAGGACTGTTTCTGAATGCTGCTACTTGATTCCTTTCTCTTCCCACACACTCCATGAGCACTCAGAGGAACCCAGTGCTGGAGCTAGTATCTTCAGTGGCTTTCGAAACATTTCATTTCTTGGACATTTTCTCTTCTGTTGAGGAGAGACCAAGTGAACCTACCTTCATTTCAGGAGGAACTGGCCGCTTGCCATATGACAACATTGCCAGCTCTTCCTCCCTTGGGTTCTAACAGGGCCTCGTGAGGGCCAGTAGGGGGGTAAGAGTGAGGTGCAGTTTCCCTGATCCCAGACTTTCAGGAAGCAGATGTACATGAGTGTGGAGGGCAGAAAGGGATTAAATAAGAGCACCTTCCTTGCTTCCATACAGCTCTGCAGAGCAAATTAACTTGAGTTTATTTATTTAATCTTCTGGTTTTATTGCATAAATATTTATTTTTTTAAGTGTAAAATAATTTTACCAAATAATGAAAACATAAGGAAATTGAGGATAGAGGGAGGCGCGTGAGGAGAGGTTATAGGGTAGAAGATGCGATACTGGAGAGAGAGGTCGAGGTGCAATAGGCCGATTCAGGGAGAAGCATAACGTGTTCTCAGAGGGTATATGATGGGGTTTGTGAAGTCTGCACGTTGCCTCTTAACCTTCAGGTGAAAACTCTAAAGTTTAATTTCTCAGAAAAGTCATGTGCCTGTATTAAGAAGCTACTGGTTACTTTTCGAACTTCTTTCTTTGTTTAAAATTATATATAGTATTACTGAAACCTAGGGTTATTATTAAGATGGGCATTATAGCTAATGGTGGTGGGTGGGTTCTAACTTTGGTTGGAGTCCGGAGAAGGGAAGGTTATTTCTAGAAATCTTTCTCCCCTCCCTGGACAAAACTACTTCCCCTTGTTGCAGACTCATGGGGTAGGGGGTGTTTTAAGTATTCCTAACACCCGCCTGGTAGGAAAACCTTCCAAATGAAAAGCCCAAAATAGTGGTTCTTGGTAGAGGTTCTGTATTTCTCCATTTTGTTCTTTAGGAGATTTTAGTTGTTGATTTTTAATTATATTTAAGCCATAGCTTTAAAAGAATTCAGAGGAGAATGTTCATAAACTAACTTGGAACTTGTAACCTCAGCTCTGGAAGAGGATTTTTCCTGAACGATTATTACCTAGTTAAGTATGTTACTGCTTAGGGTCGTCGCATCCATATTTGCATAGTGTGACGGCAGGTGCCCTTAGGGGACCATACATTTGGGGTAGTATGAGTAAATGTGCAGTGTAGCCCACACTTGAGAGAGAGTATGAATGTATGTGCACTGTCACTTTGCTCTGGGTGGGAGTAGATGACTGGTAACTTGTGTCCTCTGTTCCTACAGCCCCCCCTTTGAATAAAAGGTATTCAGACTCATCTCTCTATATATATATACTTATATATATATATATAAAACAACTGCCTTTGCTGGGTAGAATTTGTATCTACAGTTTTATTCCAGAGTTCAGGCTCATCTGGCTAATTTTCCATGTCGGGCAATTGGGGGAGAACACCTTAAATCTTGAGATGGAGGGTGGAGGACTCTGCCTCCCTCTATACCCACACAGTGGCAGTGGGAAAGGAAAGTGTGAGATCAGAACATATGGCCTCTTGGAGGGGAGTGGGAGGAGAGAGGGAGCCTTTCTTTTAAGGGGATAATAAACAAAGTGAAGACTTCTAACTGTAGAGCATTTTAGAGTCAGACAAGGTGGAGGGAGGGATGTACGCTTGCCTCAGGTCATGGACACCTCTACAAATCATCTAGTTTCCCAGTATTTTTATAAATGAAGATTCGGCCCCATGACACCTACTCTGTCTTCCCTCTTTCATATGTTGCTTGATCACCCTTCTCTCCTTGGTGCTTAACATATTTCAGACCCTTTAGCCAAATCCTTGCCCTTAACAGTATTGTAGTCACCAGTTCTCACTGTAACCCCTGGTCACAGCCTATGGAAAAGAAACTCACAGAGCTTCTATGGAATGGGGCTTGGTTGACCAGGTGACTTTAACCACCCCTCTGCTTCTGAAGACTCAAAAAACAGTGGGTTGGCAGTAACGCTGTGTGGAAGTTTTCCCATTTCTCGGTGACCAGATTGTGAATATTTGCAAATGGATTTTCTATTATTAATGTTACTGTGGTTCTTTGTTTTGAAATAAAAACTCTGAATGTACATATGACATCACAGGCTTTTTTAATTCTGCTTTGGTTTCAACAAAATCAGCTTTAGTTTACATTTCTTAACTTCCATTTATTTATTTATTTTTAAAGATTTTGTTTATTTGACAGAGATCACAAGTAGGCAGAGAGGCAGGCAGAGAGCCAGATGCGGGGCTGGATCCCAGGACCCTGGGATCATGACCTGAGCCAAAGGCAGAGGCTTTAATCCACTGAGCCATCCAGGTGCCCCTTAACTTCCGTTTAGACAAGAAAACACACCCACTTGCACTCATTAATAACTTCATGCCTGGGGCGCCTGGGTGGCTCAGTGGGTTAAGCCGCTGCCTTCGGCTCAGGTCATGATCTCGGGGTCCTGGGATCGAGTCCCGCATCGGGCTCTCTGCTCAGCAGGGAGCCTGCTTCCCTTCCTCTCTCTCTCTGCCTGCCTCTCTGCCTACTTGTGATCTCTCTCTGTCAAATAAATAAATAAATAAAATATAAAAAAAAAATAACTTAATGCCTTCATTTATGGACTGACATTCTGACATTCCCTTCCTTACATTCCCTATCCTTACTAAAGTTACCTGAATGGCTCCTTTTTTATTTCTATTTGGCCCAGGCATGAGCTCTGACAAGCCTTCCTGCCGGCAAACGTAATCATGACACTGGTACTCTGTTAGGAGGAAGGAGAATGAAAGAAACCCTGAATGTCCTGAAAGAGCTTGGGAATTGCACCATATTCTCCATAATTGTGGGAATATCAGGTCCCTTTTTCCATTTTTGCTCTCTCGGTCCATTTTCCAATAACCAGAGTAAACAAAAAGATCGTGTCACTCCTCTGCTTAAAGCCTGATTACATCTTGTCACACTTAAAGTGGCATCCAGACTCCCTTACTATGACCTGTAAATTTGGTGACCATATATCCTAGCTGACTCCTGTTACCCTGGAGTAATACTTAGAGTATATACGGCTTTCATTCATTATCAAAACCCCCTAAAAATATCTTAGGGCTACTCTACCTAAAACGTTTCCTTAACTTCATCTCTTGTTTCTCTGCTTACAGAAGTCTAGCCCCGCTGAGCCTTCTAATTCTCAAACACTTCAAGTTCATTATTAGTAGGTGCTTTGCACTTGTACCCCTGTGCTTAGAATAGTCGGCCTCAGGGCCGCCTAGGTGGCTCAGTGGGTTAAGACTCTGCCTTAGGCTGGGGTCAAGATATCAGGGTCTTGGGATTGAGTCCTATATTGGGCTCTCTGCTCAGCAGGGAGCCTGCTTCCCCCCTCTTCTCTCTCTCTGCCTGCCTCTCTGCCTACTTGTGATCTGCGTCAAAATCTTAAAAAAAAAAAATATTCTTCCTCAGAATTTTGTATGGCTCAGTCTGTCTGGTGAGTTAGGTATTAGTAAACAACCTCTGTAGAATATAAGCTCAAAAGCAAGTACCTTGTCTGTCTCGCTCCTGCCCCAAACACTGCTGGACATCAACTGATTAAGTGTTATCGAACTGGTTGGCTCCTATCAGAAGACAGAAACTACACAATGGTTTTATCAGAGAAAGTGGAATATAAAGAATGTCAAGCTGGGCCACCTGGCTGGCTTAGTCAGAAGAGCTTGTGGCTCTTGATCTCACGGTTGTGAGTTTAAACCCCACATTGGATGTAGAGATTACTTACAAAAAAAAAAAAAATTCAAGGTGTAATAAGTAAAAAATAGCAGGGGTACCTGGCTGGGTCTGTCAGTGGAGCAAGCGACTCTTGATCTTGGTGTTGTGATTTCAAGCCCTACGTTGGGCATGGAGCCTACTTTAAAAAAACTTTTTAATTAAAAAAAAAAAGGAAAATAATAGAACTAAATATGGTATTCTAGAGCTGAGGAAGCGTATCCAGGGAGAGACACCCTTGGAAGAGAGGCCACCTCCCCAAAGCTGAGGCTCAGTTCTTTTTTTTTTTTTTTTTTTCCAAGATTTTATTTGAGAGAGGGAAACAGAGTGTGATGGAGGGTTGGCGGGGGTGGGGGGGGAGAGGAAGCAGCAGGAAAGGGAGAGGAGGGCTCCCCCGAGCAGGGAGCCCAAGGCGGGGCTCAATCCCAGGACTCCAGGATCATGACCCCAGCCAAAGGCAGGCGCTTTACCGACTGAGCCACCCCAGGCACCCCTAAGGCTCAGATCTTTGAAAATGCAGAGTTGGGGTGCCTGGGTGGCTCAGTGGGTTAAGCCTCTGCCTTCGGCTCAGGTCATGATTTCAGGGTCCTGGAATGGAGCCCTGCATCTGGCTTTCTGCTCAGCGGGGAGCCTGCTTCCCCCTCTCTCTCTGCCTGCCTCTCTGCCTACTTGTGATCTGTCAAATAAATAAAATCTTCAAAAAAAAAAAAAATAAAGAAAATGCAGAGTTGTAGTCTACTGGATAGAGAAATTTGCTGGATTGCACAGGCCAGAGCTGGTGTGGCCTGAGAAGCAGGGGACAACTGCAGGTGAGCCACAGCTGGTGGCCAGATATGTTGAGTGTACAGAGGGGGTGGGCACCAATTGGGGGGGGGGGCGGTCCTTGGAGCCTTGTGGGAAATGATTGCCAGACATGGGCTGGGGCTGTGAGGTGACTGATGGAGCTTGTATTCTGGGTGCATGACTGGGGCAGGGTGCCACCAAACGTTTTGTCATCTATGGTTTGGCCCCTGGAAAGAGCAGGAAAAGCCCCATTCTTCCTAGAGTATCCTAACAGCACCATCTACTGAAAAAACTTCACTGTGCTTAACACTCTCAAGAGGAAATGATCTAAAGGCATTCCATCCATTACCAAAAGGATGAATTTGGAGCCCAGAGGCAAAAAATCAGTAACTAGCAGAATAAATGTGAGGTGACTGGCTGAAGTGGTCCTGGGCTGAGAGAATGACTCTTTCCACACCTCCCAAAGTCTACCTGTGCTTTTGATAAAATTCAAGTTAAAACATACCACCTTTTTTTTTTTTCTTTTTTAGCCTAAAAGGGTTTTTGCAGAACCTTTGGCCAAGGTTCCAGCTGGAAGGCTGCAGGGAAAGTTGGGCTGGTGGCCGCAGCCCAGGGTTGAGAAAGGGAGACGGGGAGAGGTAGGCGTGCCCCTGGGCCTGGAGCCTGGCGCTGTGAGATGCTGGGGAGTGGCCACAGGTGGGTACCAGACCACAGGTGAGCCCCAGTCCTCCAGCTCTGGCTCTACGTTCCCGGGGCTTCCCTATGCCATCCTATCACCAGGGAGAACTACTTGAGTGTCGATTCCCAAAGTGACCCCAACGAATCAAGTGTCAAATCTGTGCCCTGGATCCGGGCCCTGGTTGCGACGGCACAGGTGTAACCGTCGTCGCGCCGAGCGCCGACCTTGCCTCGAGTTGCCGCCGGACTCGCTCTGGGACCGCTGCCGGAAGCCGGCTTCTAGAGAGCGCAGGTTTCCGGCTTGAGCCTCTCCAGCCCCGGGCGTGGCCCTGCGGCGGGCACCGCCCACTTCCTCCCCTTTTCCCCGCCCCCCCCCGCGGCGCAGCTGGAGGCCCGCCTGGAGCCAAGGAATCCGCAGACCCTGCGGGAGGCGGGGCTTCAGCCGCCTCTTCACTGCGCAGGCGTGAACGGCCGCAAACCTCTAGTCCGTATCCCGTTTGGTTCAAGGTCTTTGAAACCATTTCTGGTTCTAGTCCAGGTCGTAGCCCAGAAAACCTTCCAAAGCAGGTATTTCTCACCTGCCTTATTATGAAGTGAATTTAACTACCCATCCTAGATTGCTCGAGGCTTAGTGACTTAATTGATAAGCCTGAATCACGTGAGTTACATTAGATAGATTTCAGAAATTAAATCCAAATCTCATTTTTTTTTAAAATGAGGAAATTGAGAGCAATGAATGAATTGGCAAAACGAGCTGGCATGGTACCTCTGTCTCTTGACTAAATGCTCAGGGACTGGAATAAAGTTAAGTAGCCAATAAGGTGTAAGGGTGCCGGTTTATACATATGTTTACCTAAATATTATAAAAAAGTGTTTAATTTTTTTAAGGTTTTATTTATTCATTTGAGAGAGAGCACATGGGCGGGAAGAGGGATGTAGGGAGAAGGACAAGCAGGCTCCTCCTTGGTGGAGGGTGTTCTGGAGCGCAGGGATAGGGCTGGGGCCAGGGCTGCCTGCCTCTCCCTCTGCCTGTGCTCTCTCTCTCTCTCTCTCTCTCTCTCTCTCTGACAAATCAAAAAAAAAAAGAAAAGAAAAAGAAAAAAAAAAGAAAGAAACTCTTTTTTTTTTTTTTAAGATTTTATTTATTTATTTTGACAGACAGAGATCACAAGCAGGCAGAGAGGCAGGAAGAGAGAGAGAGGTGGAAGCAGGCTCCCTGCTGAGCAGAGAGCCCGATGTGGGGCTCGATCCCAGGATCCTGGGACCATGACCCGAGCCGAAGGCAGAGGCTTTAACCCACTGAGCCACCCAGGCGCCCCGAAAGAAACTCTTTATAATACACATATATATATATAAAGCAAAACTGAAAAAATTAGCAAATCAACCATAACGGAGAAATCAACCTATCAATTTCAATTAACCCTAGGCTAAGCAGATTAAAAACTTGCAATAGTTGAATTCTTTACCATGGACTCTCCTCCTCTGTATATGAAAGAAATTAACATTTCGTTTGCCATTTATTTTGCAGTTTTTTTTTCCCCTACAGAATTTAAAAAAAAATTAAGATTTTATCTATTTATTTCACAGACAGGGATCACAAGTAGGCAGAGAGGCAGGCAGAGAGAGGGGGAAGCAGCCCCCCCCCCCCCCCCCCCCGCGCTGAAGGAAGAGCCTGATGTGGGGCTCAATCCCAGAACCCTGGGATCATGACCTGAGCCGAAGGCAGAGGCTTTAACCCACTGAGCCACCCAGGTGCCCCTTAAATAATTTTATTAATCAAATTTAACAATCTTTTCTTTTATAAATTTGTGTATTAATTCCTTCTTAAAAAAACGTTTTCATCCCAGTATAAGTATTAAATATTAAACATTAATGTTTCTTCTAGTAATTTTATAGCTTTCATTTATGTTCAAATCCTTGCTTTCTATGGGATTTATTTGTGGGTATGCTGTGAAATAAGGATTCATCTTTGTGTTTTTTTCCTCAATACCCAGACTCAAAAATCCATCTTTTCTTCTTTGATTTGAAATACCAACTTTGCTGTACATTAAATTTTCATATGTACTTGGGGCTATTTGGGGCCATCTTTGTCCCATTGATGTGTTTTTCTGCAGAACCAAATTGTTTACATATTTCAAAAATATCTGCTGGGCTACTCCCTCCTCACTTTCCTTTTTTAGAATTTTCCATATTAATTTTTTCAACTTCCAAAAAGAAACCTGTCCTAATAGTTCATTGGGATGACATTGAATAGAAATTCATTCAATGAGCACTAACATTTTCTTTTTTTTTAAGATTTTATTTATTTGACAGAGAGAGATCACAAGGAGAGAGGGAGAGAGGAGGAAGCAGGCTCCCTGCCTAGCAGAGAGCCTGATGTGGGACTCGATCCTAGGACCCTGAGATCATGACCTGAGCTGAAGGCAGAGGCTTAACCCACTGAGCCACCCAGGCAGCCTGCACTAACATTTTTATGATATTAAGTTTTCCTATCTGTATATTTCTCAGAAGAGTTTTGGGTTTTGCTTTTTTTTTTAAGATTTTTTTTTTAAGATTTTATGTATTTGAGAGAAAGAGTGTGAGCAAGGGGAGGGGCGGCGGGGGAGAGAGAATCTGAAGCAGACTCTACATAGAGCAAGGAGCGTGGAACCCGACTTGGAGCTCCATCCCAGGACTATGATGACCTGAGCAAAAATTAGGAGCTGGCCGCTTAACTGACTGAGCCACCCAGGCAGCCCTCTCAGAAGAGTTTTATAGTTTTATTCATAGAACTTCTCAAATAAAATACTTAGAAGATATTTTATATCATTTTATTTTATAGGTGCTTATTGCAAATGGCATCTTTAGTATTGAAAAATAGGTTTAATAGAACCTACAAAATAGGGGCACCTGGTGGCTCAGTGGGTTAAAGCCTCTGCCTTCAGCTCAGGTCATGATCCCAGGGTCCTGGGATCGAGCCCCACATCAGGCTTTTCCTTCCGCGGGGGGGCCTGCTTCCCCCTCTCTCTGCCTGCCTCTCTGCCTACTTGTGATCTCTCTGTCAAATAAATAAAATCTTAAAAAAAAAAAAAGGAACCTAGAAAATAAAACACTGGAATAATTTCCATCACTGAAAGAGTATCTCAGCAATGTTTTATGTAAGAACTCTTTTTAAAATACAGGGTGCTGGGTTGCTCACTCTGTTACGTGTCTGCCTTCAGCTTAGGTCATGATCTCAGGATGCTGGGATCGTGTCCTGCATCAGGCTCCCTGCTTAGTGGGGAGTCTGCTCCCTCCACCTCTCCCTCTGTGCTCTCATTATTTCTCTCCCAAAAAAGAAATTTAAAACTCTTTAAAAAACAACAACAACAAAAAATAGAATACTATATTAGGAGAGCCTGGGTGACAATCATTTGAGCATTGGGCTCTTGCTTACCTCCCAGGTCCTCATCTCGGGGTCATGAGATCAAGCCCTGAGATGGGCTCCACGTTCAGCATGGATTCTGCTTGAGATTCTCTCTCCCTCTCCCTTTACCCCTTCCACTTGCTCTCTCTATCTCAAAAATCAATCAGTCTTGGGGCACCTGGGTGGCTCAGTGGGTTAAAGCCTCTGCCTTCAGCTCAGGTCGTGATCCCAGGGTCCTGGGATCGAGCCCCGCATCAGTCTCTCTACTCATTGGGGAGCCTGCTTCCTCCCCTCTCTCTCTCTGCCTGCCTCTCTGCCTACTTGTGATCTCTGTCTCTCAAATAAATAAATAAAATCTCTTAAAAAAATAAAAAATAAAAAGTACTATTTTAGTCTACTAGTGCATCCAATCAATGTGGGTGGAAGGGTGGATTTGTATGCCTTCTGTTTTACAATGCTAAATAAGGGAAGCATTTCCCAGTCAGGCACAATATTTATTCCTATAAATATATTCAGGTAAAGGAGATACGCCATTGCACATAAAGCCTCTTTAAACATACCGATTTCTATCCAGATTTTCACCTTAATCTCATCCCTTGAATTCTTACATCCTCCCAAGCGAACTGTAACCCCCATTAGGACTTCACCAGCAGATTATAGAACCATAGAGCATGGGGCTACTGTGTCAAGGATCCTACAAATGTCATTTCTTCACCCAATGACTATTTTACCTACTCATGTGCATATGGCTCTTGGTTCCCAACTGGGGTCAGGCCAAAGAACCTAGGCCCTCTCATCATCTCTTATTTTGATTAATTGCAAGAACATCACCCCCAGGTAACTAGAGGTCAAGTTTCTTGAATTCTTCCAAACTAGGACAAATAAAGCAGGTTTTTTAGGGCCCCTCAATTTTGAAGGACCAATAGTAGTCTCATATACTGTTCTTACAGTCCAGATCCTTCCAGTAATATGCCAGTTTTCTGTAGAAAAAGATCATAGAAACAAATTAGAAAGAAAACATTGTAATTTATGAGAATTATAATGTAGAAAATAAGCAAAATGCTTACAAGACAGGATCAAAGTACCAGCACCCCAGGTTTTAAAATGAAAATTGTAGGGTCTCCTTTTATATGTTAATATACCAAAGACCCACTCCCAGGATTTGCTGGGGCTAAGTAGAGAAGGAAGGGCTTCATGACACCTGTATGGAAAATTAGACTTTTGACACTTAGCAGGTAAGGAAAAGGTGGACTGTACTATAAATTAGCAATCTCCAAAAAGGTTACTGAAAAGGCATACTGATAATATACACGTGAAAGAGATACTGATTACATATCTTTGAAAACAAAAAGATAACACCGTTTAGAATAACAAAAAGAATATCATACTTAATTTCTGTAAATGTGCTATGATGTTTGTCCAAGGGAGTTAAACATTTACCATCTTTTCTATTAATTGAATGCTTATCTTAATAGGTGACTTGGTTATTTTTTATTATGGAAAGGTTGATTTCCTCCTTATAGTCTAGTTAAGACAAGGGCTGAGAATTGCCATTGTGTTTAGCAATATGGAGATCATAAGTGATTTTTTTAAAATTTTATTTATTTATTTGACAGAGATCACAAGTAGGCAGAGAAGTAGGCAGAGAGAGAGGGGGAAGCAGGCTCCCCACCGAGCAGAGAGCCCAATGTGGGGCTCGATCCTAGGACCCTGGGACCATGACCTGAGCTGAAGGCAAAGGCTTTAACCCACTGAGCCACCCAGGCACCCCGATCATAAGTGATCTTGAAAGGAACAATTTTGGTGGAGTGATGGTGTTGAAAATTTGATTGTCGTGGGATCAGAACAGAATGGGAGGATTTCAGACAAAATATATTTCAAGATAAGAGAGTATTATTATTATTTTTTAAAGATTTTATTTATTTATTTGACAGACAGAGATCACAAGTAGGCAGAGAGGCAGGCAGAGGGGGGGGGGAAGCTCCCCACCGAGCAGAGAGCCCGATGCGGGGCTCGATCCCAGGGCACCCCCAAGATAAGAGAGTATTAAAGAATAATAGAGGGGCACCTGGATGGCTCAGTCGGTTGAGTGGCTGGTTGCCTTTGGTTTGGTCATGATACCTGGGTCTTGGGATCCAGCCCAGCATCTGGCTTCCTGCTCAGCGGGGAGTCTGCTTCTTTCTCTCTCCCTCCCTCTGCCCCGTACCACTGCTTCTCTCTCTCTCTCTCTCAAATAAATAAATAAAATCTTTAAAAGATGGGGCGCCTGGGTGGCTCAGTGGGTTAAGCCTCTGCCTTCAGCTCGAGTCATGATCTCAGGGTCCTGGGATCGAGTCCCACATCGGGCTCTCTGCTTGGCAGGGAGCCTGCTTCCTCCTCTCTCTCTGCCTGCCTCTATGCCTACTTGTGATCTCGCTCTGTTTTTTTTTTAAGATTTTTAAGAAACAACAAAATAAATCAATATATCAGGAAGGCCTGGGGCAACTGGGTTGCTCAATGGGTTAAAGCCTCTGCCTTTGCCTCAGGTCATGATCTCAGGGTCCTGGGATCAAGCCCTGAGTCTGGTTCTCTGCTCAGCAGGGAGCCTGCTTCTCCCATTCTCTCTCTGCCTGCCTCTCTGCCTACTTGTGATCTCTGTCAATTAAATAAATAAAATCTTTTAAAAAAATACATAAAGTAAAAATGGACAGAACTAAAGAGAGAAATAAACAAATAAAAAATATTGGAGGGGCACCTAGCTGGCTCAGTCCATGGGGCATGTGGCTCTTGATCTCAGGGTGGTGAATTCGAGCCCCATGTTGGGTGTGGAGCCTAATTCAAGAAAGAAAAGAAAACATATATATAGGGTGCCTGGGTGGCTCAGTAGCTTAAGCCTCTGCCTTCAGCTCAGGTCATGGTCTCTGGGTGCTGGGATCCAGCCCCGCATCGGGCTTTCTGCTCAGGAGGGAGCCTGCTTCTCCCTCTGCCTATCACTCCCCCTGCTTCTGCTCTCTCTCCCTCTATCTGACATAAATAAAATCTTTTAAAAATTTATTATTTATTTATTTGAGAGAGAGAAATAAGATAGTGAGAAGAGCGCATGAGTGGGGAAGAGAGGGTGAAGCAGGCTCCCGCTGAGCAGGGAGGCTGGTGTGGGCTCATCCCAGGACCCTGGGATCAGGACCACAGCCAAAGGCAGACACTTAAATGACTGAGCCACCCAGGTGCCCCCAAAACTGGCTTATTTTTCTTTATTCTTTTGGAAAATCCAAGTGGCATAAGGAAAGACACAGTGAAGAGCCACTGATGGGAGTTAATCATCATCTCTCTCTTATCCTGATGAAGACTGCAGAGTGCAGAGTCTGAACAGATAAAAAAGAACCCTTGGGGGGCGCCTGGGTGGCTCAGTGGGTTTAAGCCTCTGCCTTCGGCTCAGGTCATGGTCTCGGGGTTCTGGGATCGAGCCCCACATCGGGCTCTCTGCTCAGCAGGGTGCCTGCTTCCCTTCCTCTCTCTCTCTCTGCCTGCCTCTCTGCCTACTTGTGATCTCTGTCTGTCAAATAAATAAATAAAATCTTAAAAAAAAAAAAAGAACCCTTGGCACTCCTGGGTGGCTCAGTCCCTTAAGCGCCTGCCTTCAACTCAGGTCATGGGTCATGGTCCCAGGGTTGTGGGATTGAGTCCCACATCAGGCTCCTTGCTCAGCAGGGAGCCCGCTTGTACTCTGGCTCTCTCTCTGGCAAATAAAATCTTAAAAAAAAAATAAAAAGAACCCTTTTTCTTGATGTAATAAATAAGTATTGATCAAAGAACCAGTGGAGGGGCGCCTGGGTGGCTCAGTGGTTTAAGCCTCTGCCTTCGGCTCAGGTCATGATCCCAGTGTCCTGGGATCGAGCCCCGCATTGGGCTCTCTGCTTGACAGGGAGCCTGCTTTCTCCTCTCTGTCTGCCTCTCTCTCTGCCTACTTGTGATCTCTGTCAAATAAATAAGTAAAATCCCTAAAAAAAAAAAAAAAAAAATCTTAAAAAAAGAAAAAGAAAAAGAACCAGTGGAGATTAGCTTATTTGTGCTTAAGGGTTCCTCGGGCAGCACCCAAGAGACCAGCAAAACCTACACAGTTTGGGGAATGTTAAGTATGACGGTAGGATTAAGTGGCTGAGGGAGGGTTTGAGATTTAGGAAATGAGATCTGGCATGTAGAGAAGGCTGAGAATCAAGGAAGATCTAGGGTTGCAAAAAGGACAGGAACTGTGTGGCTAATCTGGTTAAGGTGCACTTACTATATTGTTGAGAATGTTTACTTCAACCGTGGGAAACAATTGGAATGTATGTAACACAGGAAGCACATTAATTAGAGGTAAATCGGGGCCTTCGTGGCTCAGTGGGTGCAGCATGTGACTCTTGATCTCGTGGTTTTGAGTTCACCCCGCATTGGTTGCGGAGATGACTTAAAAAAAAAAACCTTTAGGGGCGCCTGGGTGGCTCAGTGGGTTAAAGCCTCTGTCTTTGGCTCAGGTCATGATCCGAGGGTCCTAGGTTCGAGCCCCGCATCAGGCTCTCTGCTCCGCGGGAAGCCTGCATCCTCCTCTCTCTGCCTGCCTCTGTGCCTACTTGTGATCTCTGTCAAATAAATAAAATCTTTTTTTAAAAAATCTTAAAAAAATTATAGATCAGTTAGTAACCAGTAAGACAGATTAGATTTAGAGAGGCAGAGTACAGGTGCAGAGAGCCCAGAAAGAAATGGAAAGAGGCACCTAATACTCTTCTTTAGCCTAACCCTGAATACTCTTACACAGCTCTAACTATGAACTTAACATGGCCACCCATCGTTGACGCCCCCACCAATGCAGCCCCCCAAGTACTCCGCTCAGGTAGTGAAAATAAGTTCCACAGCTGTTCATCAAGCTAAGGAGAGCTAGGAGTGCTGGCCGCGGTGTCTGCGAAAGAGGAAGCCCGTGGGATTGTGTCCAGGTACCTTCCTTCTGCAGAAGCCCTGCCCACCAATGTCAAGTTCTCCTCCTCCGCCCTTGCCCCGAGTCATGTACCCGAAACCCGTCCTGGGAACATCACTTGAACCCGTCCTGAGCGCGTGTATCGCATATGCGCATACCCCGTGCCCTGAGAATTTTAAGAGATGGATTGAAGACCAGTCTAGCGTCTTCATTTGATCCGCGAGCTTTTCTGATGCCTTGCAGGCTCGTACACGGGGAGGTAGCGCTACCGCTGTATTCCAGTCCTTTCTTACCTTAACCTTTCAAAATCCCCAAGAACGCTTTCTTCTAGGAGCACAGAGTGGTCCATCAACCACCCAGAAACTAGGACTCTTTTAAGGAGAGCCCCGGCCACCAGCTGCTGCTGTTGCTTTTCAATGGGATTTCACTTCAACCCCACACAGAGGCGCCTATTCAAATGCCTACCTTCCAGCATCCTTAATCGAACTAACTTCCTGCGCCTTAAGCTTTTGTCTGCCCCAACTGGCTTCTTTATTTAACAAATTCCCTTTATCTCCCGCTTGAGGCGAAGCTCACTGGGCCCCAGGAGGCAAGCAATATTTACTAAAGTTCCTCCCCCACTTTCCTGCCCCTGTCTGGCGGGTGTCTGCCTTTACCTTCAGGTTTGCAGTCCTGGCCTGTTTTTTCCCTGTAGACACGAAGTTTTCTGAATAGGATTATTCAGAACAGAATGAAGCGTGTCCTTTACCCCGAGAACCAGGTGCTTGAAATTCAGTAAGCAAGGCTTCTAATCCTCCCACTCGAGAGCTTTGAAGCCAGACTGTGAAATTCAGGAGAGCCAGGCAGATCGACCCAAGAGTGCTTTTCCCTTTCAGGTAGAAACTGAGAGGAAAATGCAAGCCGAACATGAAGAAAACGTGAGTAAAAACGAAAATATGATAAAGCAAATAAAATAGGACACTGGAAGTAACAACCACGCCCTTTTGGAAGATGGAGAAAGCAAGATTTTCCAAAAGAAAAGGAAGTGAAAAGATGGAGGGGGTGGCAGTTGAATTTATAAGTAATTCACCTTTGTGCCATATCTCTATTTTGCTAGTTTATATTCTGGGTGAGTCTGTGACCAAAAGGATAAACTCAATGGCTTTAAATTGAGTTTGCAGCCTCTCCCAGTTCTTGGCAACTTCTTCAAGCTTTTATGTGACTTACTTATGAAGACAGTGAATTTTTTTTTTTTTTGCTTTTATTAACTTTATTCTCAAACAGCAATCGTCTACCTTCTTAGGTATTTATTCTATAATACATATATATATGTTATACATATTTCTGTTTATATTGTTATATATTTTTATATATGATATATATGTTTATATATTTTTTTTTAAAGAACCAGATTTTTAATTTTATTATTATTTTATTTTCCTTTTTAATCAGAGAGAGAGTGAGCACAAGCAGGGGGAGAGGCAGGCAGAGGGAGAAGCAGACTCCTTGCTGAGCAAGGAGCCCCATGCGGAACTCGATTCCAGGACCCTGGGATCGTGACCTGAGCCAAAGGGAGCTGCTTAACTGGTTGAGCCACCCAGGTGTCCCTATATATAGTTATATGTATTTTTGTTTTATATATATATAATATATAATATATATTTATTTTATTTTTTTAAAAGATTTTATTTATTTATTTGACAGAGAGAGATCACAAGTAGACGGAGAGGCAGGCAGAGAGAGAGAGAGAGGGAAGCAGGCTTCTTGCTGAGCAGAGAGCCCGATGTGGGACTCGATCCCAGGACCCTGAGATCATGACCTGAGCCGAAGGCAGCGGCTTAACCCACTGAGCCACCCAGGCGCCCCATATATTTATTTTATATATATATAATAAATATATATATGTTAATAGCAACATAGTTTATAGTGGCAAATAACCAAAATGGAAGCAATTTTAAATAAGTTGTAGTGCATCTGTAATAGGTAATATTATACAACAATTGAGTCAGATCTTAATTTACTCACATGGAAAAATCTCTATGATACATTCTTTGAAAACAAAAGAACAGGGCACCTGGGTGTCTAAGTCATTGAGCGTCTGCCTTCCACTCGGGTCATGGTCATCGGGTCCTGGGGTTCCCTGCTTAGTGGGAAGCCTGCTTCTCCCTCTCCCATTCCCCCTGTTTGTGTTCCCTCTCTGTTAAATAAATAGATTTTTAAAAACTGTTAAAAGAATTAAAAAAATAAAAAAAAAAAAACCAAGAACAACAACAAAAAACCACCTGGTTGGCGCAGTTGGTTAGCATGCTATTCTTGATCTCTGGGTCAGTGGGTTTGAGCCCCACTTTGGGTATAAAGATTCCTAAACAAACAAAAAAACCCATAAAACAAAAAACAAAACCCACTCGTGTTTCTGTGTTCATACTCACCATCCATTTGATCTTATTTATTTATTTATTGTAAGTAAGCATTCTGCCCCGCCTGGGACTTGAACTCACAAACCTGGAGATCAGGAGTCACTCGCTCTCCTGACTGAGCCAGCTGGGCACCCCCTCTATGACATATGAATATATTTTTTTCCCTGATATATTCTTAAGTAGAAAAAGCAGGTTGCAGAACAAAATGCATGATGGAATTCCGTATTTGGATAGGAAAATTGTGTTATAATTCTGTTGTGTGTCATGTATACACATGAAAATGTCTGCAAAGATAATTTGAAAGTTAACAATGATGTTAAAAAAGTTAATTTTAGGGGCGCCTGGGTGGCTCAGTGGGTTAAGCCGCTGCCTTCGGCTCAGGTCATGATCTCAGGGTCCTGGGATCGAGCCCCGAATTGGGCTCTCTGCTCGGCAGGGAGCCTGCTTCCTCCTCTCTCTCTGCCTGCCTCTCTGCCTACTTGTGATCTCTCTGTCAAATAAATAAATAAAATCTTTAAAAAAAAAAAAGTTAATTTTAGGGGTGCCTGGGTGGCTCAGTGGGTTAAAGCCTCTGCCTTCAGCTCAGGTCATGGTCCTGGGGTCCTGGGGTCTTGGGGTCCTGGGATGAGCCCCACATCGCATCGCAGCAGCAGCATCATCATCATCATCATCATCATCATCGGGCTCTCTGCTCAGCAGGGAGCCTGCTTCCCTTCCTCTCTCTCTGCTTGCCTTTCTTCCTACTTGTGATCTCTGTCTGTCAAACAAATAAATAAATTTAAAAAAAATTTTTTAGGGACACCTGGGTGGCTCAGTTGGTTAAGCAGCTGCCTTCGGCTCAGGTCATGATCCCAGCGTCCTGGGATTGAGTCCCACATCGGGCTCCTTGCTCGTCAGGGAGCCTAATTCTCCCTCTGCCTCTGCCTGCCATTCTGTCTGCCTGTGCTCGCTCTCTCTCCCTCTCTCTCTCTGACAAATAAATAAATAAAATCTTTAAAAAAAATAATAAAATAAAAAATTTTTTTAAGTTAACCTTAGGGGTGCCTGGGTGGCTCAGATGGTTAAGAGTCTGTCTTCATCTCAGGTCCTGATCCTTGGGTCATGGAAGCCTGCTTCTCCCTCTCCCACTCCCCCTCCCCTTGTTCCTGCTCTCTCTGTCTGTCTCTCTGTCAAATAAATAAATAAAATCTTTTAAAAATTAAAAAAAAATAAAAGTTAACTTTTTGTAATAATCTTGTTTTAATATTGTTTGAGTAGGTTTGTTTTGTTTTGTTTTGTTTTTTAAGGGAATGGCAAAGTCACACCGAGATCTTAGGAAGAGTCCCCAAAACTAATCTTTCCCTTAGTTCGACTATCTCAACTTCCCCTTTATGTTCTTCATATCAGAAATGGTTTTTTTTTTAAAGATTTTATTTAGTTATTTTTTTTTTAAAGATTTTATTTATTTATTTGACAGAGAGAAATCACAAGTAGGCAGAGAGGCAGGCAGAGAGAGAGGAGGAAGCAGGCTCCCTGCTGAGCAGAAAGCCCGATGTGGGGCTTGAACCCAGGACCTGAGATCATGACCTGACCCGAAGGCAGCGGCTTAACCCACTGAGCCACCCAGGCGCCCCTTTATTTAGTTATTTGACAGAGATCACAAGTAGGCAGAGAGGCAGGCAGAGAGAGAGAGGAAGGGAAGCAGGCTCTCTGCTGAGCAGAGAGCCCGATGTGGGGCTCGATCCCAGGACCCTGAGACCATGACCTGAGCCGAAGGCAGAGGCCCAGCCCACTGAGCCACCCAGGCGCCTCCCGAAATGTTTTGATAGAGAATATTCAAGAAAGAAACCATCTCAACCTTGGCTGATACATTTAGGAAAATAAATCCTTTTTTTTTTTTAAGATTTTTAAAAATTTTTTAAAAAATATTTTTGACAGAGAGAGCCACAGCGAGAGAGGGAACACAAACTGGGGGAGTGGGAAAGGGAGAAGCAGGAAGTCCGATGCAGAGCTCGATCCCAGAACCCTGAGATCATGACCCGAGCCAAGGCAGAGGCTTAACCAACTGAGCCACCCAGGTGCTCCAAATCCTTTTTAAAAACATAATTATTGGGCGCCTGTGTGGCTCAGTGGGTTAAGCCGCTGCCTTCGGCTCAGGTCATGATCTCAGGTTCCTGGGATCGAGTCCCGCATCGGGCTCTCTGCTCAGCAGGGAGCCTGCTTCCCTTCCTCTCTCTCTGCCTGCCTCTCTGCCTACTTGTGATCTCTGTCTGTCAAATAAATAAATAAAATCTTTAAAAAAAAAAAAAACATAATTATTAGGGTGCCTGCCTGGCTTCATTGGAAGAGCATGTGACTCTTGATCTTGGGGTTGTGAGTTCTGGCCTCATGTTGGGTATAGAGATGCCCTAAATAAATACATAAATAAATTTTTTAAAAAGTAATTATCAATATTTAAGATTCTTCCAAATAGATATACACCTCTAAATTCTGACTTGCAAAGAGGTTGAAGATATAATGCTAAGTGGAAAAGATACACAACAAACTTTTAGAGGAGAATGTATGGTATCCGTAAAAATTCACATAAAACCACCCATATTATACATACTAAAATATCTGTAGAAATTAAATAAACTGTGCTTACTAGGTTCACTTTATGATTCATTTCTCTATTGCTTAAGTTTGTTCTTTTTTATTTTTAAGTCTTTTTTTTAAGATTTTATTTATTTGATAGAGTGAGAGAGCACAAGCAAAGGGGGACAGTAGGGAGAGAGAGGGAAAAGCAGGCTCCCCACTGAGCAGGGAGCCTGATGTGGGGCTCGATCCCAGGACCCCGGGATTATGACCTGAGCCAAAGGTAGGCACCCAACCGTCTGAGCCACCCAGGCGCCCCTTAAATTTGTTCTTAATAGCAAGTTTTAATTTTGCAATCTAAAAAGTCCAGGAATCTTCTTTCTGCCTGTGGGCTCTGTCCCTGTGCTTTCATAAAAACACCCTTTTTGGCGGGGGAGGGAGGAAGAGGTCCAATCTTTTATTAATTTATTTATCTTTTATTTATTTATTTAACATGGAGTGAGCGAGCAAGAGACACAGAGAGCAAGCACAAGGAGGGAGAATGGCAGGCTAGGGAGAAGCAGGCTGAGCAAGAAGCCCAATGTGGGGCTCGATGCCAAGACCCTGTGATCATGACCTTAGCCGAAGGCAGCTGCTTAACCAACTGAGCCACCCAGGTGCCCCAACTTATTATATCTCTCTTTTTTTTTAAAGATTTTATTGACTTATTTGACAGAGATACAGTGAGAGAGTGAGAACAGAAACAGCGAGAGTGGGAGAGGGAGAAGCAGTCTCCTCGCTGAGTAGGGAGCCCTACATGGGGCTTGATCCCAGGACCCTGGGATCATAACCTGAGCGAAAGGCAGCCGCTTAATGACTAAGCCACCCAGGCACCCCCAACTTATTATATCTTTTAAAGATTTTATTTATTTATTTGAAAGAGAGCACAAATAAGGGGGAGGGAGAGGCAGAGTGAGAGGGAGAAGCAGGGTCCCCGAGCCTAGCAGAAAGCCCGATGGGGGGCTAAATCCCAGGACACTGAGATTGTTACCAGAGTGCCAGACAGATGTCTAATTCACAGAGCCACCGACACACCCAAGAGGTCATATCTTTTGAAAAGATAAATGCAGACTCTCTCTGGTTCCCTGATGATCCTGGGTTTCACTGTCTTCTTCTGCCTTTGGGGTTTTGTCTTTACCCTAACATTCACCTGTTGGGAAGAAGAGTGGGTGAATGGCATTTCCAGAATTCCTTATCTCCAAAAGAGAAGGTGGAACACCAGAAATCGTCTTTCTCCTTTTTTCTTCTTTCCTTTCAATCTTTATTTTTCCCTTCTAGTATTTTTTAAATAGGTATTGGGGGCGCCTGGGTGCCTGTCAGTTAAGCGTCTGTCTTTGGCTCAGGTCATGATTCTGGAGTCCCAGGATCAAGTCCCTGGAGTCCGCTTCTCCTTCTCTCTCTGCCCCTCCCCTAGCTTGTTCTCTCTTGCTTACTCTCTCAAATAAATAAAATCTTAAAAAAGAAAAAAAAAAGTGTTCTTTTTGCTGCTCTAAATCTTTAATTCTTAGCCATTTCCTTGCCTATTCCCAATGCCTTATAGCTGAACTTAATCCAAAGCAAAAACAAGCAGCAGTCAAGGGTGTTAAAACATCACTTACAGGGTGCCTGGGTGGCCCAGTGGGTTAGGCCTCTGCCTTCGGCTCGGGTCATGAACCCAGAGTTCTCTCTGCTCAGTGGGGAGCCTGCTTCCTCCTCTCTCTCTCTGCCTGCCTCTCTGCCTACTTGTGATCTCTCCCTCTCTGTCAAATAAATGGATAAAATCTTAAAAAAAAAAAATTTAAAAAAAAACATCACTTACACAGGGAAGGTTCAGTACTGGAGAGCTAACTTTGAAGTTTCCCTAAGACCATCCCTTTATAATCACTATTTCCCCATTTCTAGGCTCTAGGTCACCATTGGTATTTCCTCAAATGTACTGGCAATTCACTACATGCAAAGAATTTTGTAAAAATGTGATGTATTGGGGCGCCTGGGTGGCTCAGTGGGTTAAGCCTCTGCCTTCGGCTCAGGTCATGGTCTCAGGATCCTGGGATCG
Organism: Lutra lutra; assembly: GCF_902655055.1. Lineage (NCBI taxonomy): Eukaryota > Metazoa > Chordata > Mammalia > Carnivora > Mustelidae > Lutra > Lutra lutra. The sequence goes on from NC_062285.1 coordinate 43,640,132, forward strand.
AGCCCCGCATCGGGCTCTCTGCTCAGCGGAGAGCCTGCTTCCCTTCCTCTCTCTCTCTGCCTGCCTCTCTGCCTACTTGTGATCTCTGTCTGTCAAATAACTAAATAAAATCTTAAAAAAAAAAATGTGATGTATTATTTTCTTTTTTAATTTTTTAAAGTAATCGCTATTCCTGATGTGGGGTCTGAACTCAGGACTCTTGAGATCAAGAGTCAGGGCTCCACCAGCTGAGCAAGCCAGGGTCCCAGTGACACAGTATTTAAGAAAAAAAAATTAAGAGAAGGGTGCCTGGGTGGCTCAGTGGGTTAAGCCGCTGCCTTCGGCTCAGGTCATGATCTCAGGGTCCTGGGATCGAGTCCCACATCGGGCTCTCTGCTCAGCAAGAAGCCTGCTTCCCTCTCTCTCTCTCTCTGCCTGCCTCTCCGTCTACTTGTGATCTCTCTCTGTCAAATAAATAAATAAAGTCTTTAAAAAAAAAAAAAAAAGCTTTAAAAAAAATTAAGAGAAAAAAAGTGGCAGAACAGTGAGATGCTATGAAATGTCATACTCAAATCTGGTTGAATTATTTAGAAAACTAAAATGTGGGGATTAAGAAGTGATTTCATGTACTATTTTAATTGGTGGATCAGTGCTCTTTTGTTTTTTAAAGATTTATTTACAGGGTGCCTGGGTGGCTCAGGGGTTAAAGCCTCTGCCTTCGGCTCAGGTCATAATCCCAGGGTCCTGCTTTCCTCTCTCTCTCTGCCTGCCTCTCTGCCTACTTGTGATCTCTGTCAAATAAATAAAATCTTAAAAAAAAAATAAAGATTTACTTACTTGACAGAGAGAGATCACAAGTAGGCAGAGAGGCAGAGAGGAGGGAAGCAGGCTCCCTGCTGAGCAGAGAGCCCAATTCGGGGCTCGATCCCAGGACCCTGGGACCATGACCTGAGCCGAAGTCAGAGGCTTTAACCCACTGAACCACCCAGGCACCCCATGATTAGTGCTGTTTTTATTATCTTCTCCATTCATAATATAGTACTTGGCACAAAACTCAAATAGCGGACAGCTGAAGATTTTGTGTTGTCCTCAGGTCTTCACAGAAATTATCCCGGATTTCTTCTGTGAAATGTCTAGATAGTTTGATTGGATAAGGTTTCACAACATTGGACAATTGGGGGAACCACGAGGGAAAAGACCAGGAAAACTGCCTGGTTAGTTTCTCTCTGCTGCTTCAGGAAATGGATGTTCCTGTGGAGCTGGAAGGACACTGAGGAAGGTGGACTCTCAACCAGACCAATTTAGGGGTGAGCCAGAATGGGAAAAAATATAGTAAAAAAAAAAAAAGTATTAGTATCATTCATAGAGGTCTGCCTAGCCTATCCTAACATAACTTACCTGGACAAAAATGTCTATTACATATTTGCCTCGGAACTTATTATATATTGGTCTCTGCAACAGTCTATGTTAACATTGATTTATACTTTAAAACATTTGTGTTTTGTAGTTGACCTGTACATGTAATAAGGTTTTTTATTTAATAAAAGCTGACATTTACAGGTCTTAAAAAATAAAATTCTTGGGGTGCCTGGGTGGCTCAGTGGGTTAAAGCCTCTGCCTTCAGCTCAGGTCATGATCCCAGGGTCCTGGGATGGAGCCCCACATCAGGCTCTCTGCTCAGCAGGGAGCCTGCTTCCTCTCTCTCTCTGCCTGCCTCTCTGCCTACTTGTGATCTGTGTCTGTCAAATAAATAAATAAAATCTTTTTAAAAATTTTTAAAAAATAAAAATCTTAAAACAAGCTTATTTCTGGCCAGCCTTTTCCCCTCTTTTAGTTCCCTCTACCTTCCATTATTAGCCTCTTCTCTGGCTGCCCTACATTTAAGTCTCTTACAAACCTGAGTCTGCTTGTTACTTCCCTTCCCCAACTTTTAACTGCAAATAACCACAAATTTTATTGTTTCAATACCATTACACACATAAGGGAAATAAATTAGTTCAGATTTAATTGACTAGTCACCTAGCAACTAAGTATATATAGTTACCTTTACTCATTTCTAAGATAGCAGCCTCCTCAGTAGCTAGAGAAATTTCAGTTGATTGTTCCCCTGACATGTTAACGGTATAAAGACCCATGTTGGGGTGCCTGGGTGGCTCAGTGGGTTAAGCCTCTGCCTTCGGCTCAGGTCATGATCTCCGGGTCCTGGGATCGAGCCCCGCCATGGGACTCTCTGCTCAGAAGGGAGCCTAGCCTGCTCTCCTCCCCACTCTGCCTGCCTCTCTGCCTACTTGTGATCTCTGTCAAATAAATAAAATCTTTAAAAAAAAAAAAAGACCCATATTGGGCACCTGGGTGCTCAGTCCGTCAAGCATCTGCTTTCTGCTCAGGTCATGATCCCAGGGTTCTGGGATCTACTCTGGTGGGCTGGGCTCCTGCTTCTCCCTTTCCCTCTGCCAAATAAATAAAATATTTAAAAACTAAATCCTGGGGGCGCCTGGGTGGCTCAGTGGGTTAAGCTGCTGCCTTCGGCTCAGGTCATGATCTCGGAGTCCTGGGATCGAGCCCCGCATCGGGCTCTCTGCTCAGCAGGGAGCCTGCTTCCTCCTCTCTCTCTGCCTGCCTCTCTGCCTGCTTGTGATATCTCTGTCAAATGAATGAATAAAATCTTTAAAAAAAAAAAAAAAACTAAATCCTGTTTTAGTCCAATTTTTACTCACTGTACTACTGGTAAAATCAAGGTAGAGACAACAAAGGGTAAAGTGGGTATTTTTATTTATTTGTACTTAAACCTATCCACCAACCAGCCAAACTGGTACTATTATCATACGTTAAAATACAAAACATCTTTCTACAGAATTAACAGTTCTAGTAAAACCTCACAAGGGGCAGAGGAAATCAATGAAGCACATTGTAGTTTTACCCTTCACCATTAAAAACTAAGGTTGTTAACAAGAAAGCCTCACAATCTCAGAAGATACCATTATCCTTCATCACATGTTTTTTTTTTTTTTCATCACATGTCTTTCTATCTTTACTTTCTATTCTTGAGGTTAGATTCTAGAGCCTGAAGATAGTCACAGTAGGACTGTATCCAGTTAGCTACAGCCAGAAACACCTGTTCCATGTTGTGCACAGCCAACGCTACTGAGAGCTTTGACTCCAATCGTACCCCCTCCATAGATACAGTAAGAATAATGGGAAATACAATATTAAGGCAAAGATACAGGACTCTAAAAAACAAAGCCTAGGAGACGTGAAACAGCCACAGCCATCGCCCAAACCAAGATCGAGTAATACTCGTCGTCACACATCTTCAGGCTGGATGTTCACAGAGTAATTTGGGAACAAATCCATGATTTGCTGGGTACTAAAATACTTAGCGGACTGCTGTATTACACTATAGCTTTCCCCAGAAGTTTCTAAGAGGGACTCCAAATCGCTGACAGAATTTTGCTGGAACTGGATCTGGGGCTGCAGGGATTCCTCTCCACAACTGTGGAGCTGGCTGTTCCAAGCTTGGGGGCACCAGGTCTGACTGGTCCAGGAGTGGTTGCTCCAAGACTGGCTGTTCCAGGAGTGGTTGCTCCAAGATTGGCTATTCCAGGTCTGGTTGCTCCAATTTGGGTTATTCCAGGTCTGGCTGCTCCATATTGGAAGGTTTCCAGAAGTGTTCATCAGGTGTCCCTGGTGGTAGGAGTAGAAGGCTGGGTATTCCATGGCTGCTGTGCTATTCTGAAAGGAAATGGCAGATTACCTGAAAAGCTCGGAGGGAAATCAGAATTGTCTGTGGCTGAGGTTGTCCGGTTTAACAATAAACAAAACTAAGAAGTCAGTGAAAAGAAACCAGAAGAATAAAAGCTTCCCATTACCTGAGTCACACTCTTGCTCTCCTTTGGCCAGTGGTTTTTCTGCCACCTCTTACATTTCATTCTCTGGTTCTGGAACCAGGTCTTCACCTACAAAAAAAAAAAAAAAAAAAAGTGACAGGAAAATACAAAATACTGGTATAGTGTGCATGTACCAGAATTGTTAACGTTCCCCCCCGCCCCCAACAAGCACAATTACTTAAAAATGGAGACTTCTAGAGTCCTTTCTGCAATCTGGAAACAACGCTCTGTGTATGAATGTCAAAGCCCCTCAAGTTAGTTGGCTTTAAAGATGGTCATGAAGAGTGCCTGGGTGGCTCAGTTGGTTAAGCGTCTGCCTCTGGCTCAGTCATGATCCCAGAGTCCTGGGATCTAGACTGCCTCTCCCTCCCCCTTCTGCCCTCTCTGTCAAATAAATAAATAATTTTTTTTAAAAAAGATTTTATTTATTTTTATTTATTTTTTTAAAAAGATTTTATTTATTTATTCGACAGAGAGAGAGATCACAAGTAGGCAGAGAGGCAGGCAGAGAGAAAGAGGAGGGAGCAGGCTCCCTGCTGAGCAGAGAGCCCGATTCGGGGCTCGATCCCAGGACTCTGAGATCATGACCTGAGCCGAAGGCAGAGGCTTAATCCACTGAGCCACCCAGGCGCCCCTAAAGGTTTTATTTATTTATCCGACAGAGATCACAAGCAGGGAGAGAGGCAGGCAAAGAGGATGGAAAGCAGGCTCCCTGCTGAGCAGAGAGCCTGATGTGGGGCTCAGTCCCAGGACCCCAGGATCATGACCCGAGCCGAAGGCAGAGGCTTTTAACCCACTGAGCCACCCAGGGGCCCCTAAATAAATAAAAATCTTAAAAAAATAAAGACAGTCATGAAATGTTATCAAGACCCCACTTTCATATTAAAATTATTTGTAGGAGACACATAAACACAGCACACAGATGTTAGTACTGCTCATCTGCAAATAAGCCTTTTTTTTTTTTTCTTCAAATAAGCCTTTTTATTTGTCACTGCAAGGACAACAAAACACACCTTACCTGCTTATAGCTAAGGTTCAGAATGTTGGAAAGTTCTTGCATCTGCTGGAGGCTGAGGTATTTCTGCCTCTGAAATCGATCATTGAGGACATAGAGTTGGGTCTGAGAGAACACGGTCCTGATCTTCTGTTTCTTGCCCTGGGCCGTGTCTTCCTTCCTCCCCGTTCTCTCCTCTGCAGAAGTGGGCGGTAGTTTCACCTTGGGACTGGTGGAGGAATCGGGGCTGTCCTGAACAAGCAGATCCACGGAGGAAGGAAGAGGAGAGACTGTCGGGAATAAAACATTTTTCTCTGAAACTTTCCGAAGATTAAATCATACTCACAAATTTATTGTTTTCAAAGTATTTTTGAAGTTCTCACCACCTCAGAATTAGGTAGTAAATAAAAACTCTTACATGACCCCGAACACTTGGCTCACCTTTGTACGATGCCAACCCAGTAAGTGTGTAGTAGCTATGGCCATTTCACATCCAGTGGACATGGCCAACAGCTTACCTGCTGGGAAGCAGAGTGGGACTCAAACTTTTTTTTTTTTTTAAACGATTTTATTTTTAAGTAATCTCTACACCCAACGGGGCTCGAACTTACAAGATCAACAGTCACACATGCTCCTCTAACTGAGCCAGCCAGAAGCCCCCTCGAATCTCTTTGACAAAAGCTTTTTTTTTTACTTCAAATTAATGCTCCAGAGCCCACACTGTGGCTGCTTAGAAAGCTGGGAATGATCACTGGACTCCCTTCTGTAAAATCAGTCGTATCATTTACATCAGATTCTGGGGACTCTCTAAAATCCACAGTTTAGGGGCACTTGGGTGGCTCAGTCGTTAAGCGTCTGCCTTCGGCTCAGGTCGTGATCCCAGGGTCCCGGGATCAAGCCCCGCGTTGGGCTCCCTGCTCAGCGGGAAGCCTGCTTCTCCATCTCCCACTCCCCCTGCTTGTGTTCCCTCTCTCGCTGTCTGTCAAATAAATAAACAAAATCTTTAAAAATAATAATAATAAATAAAATTAAAATAAAATCCACAGTTTACCACTGCCCAGTTCCAAATACCAGGACTAGCAGGAACTGAGAATTCTGACAGGCTTCAGTTTCAGTACAAACTCTGCCTTTACTAGCTCTGGGACCACATTTCCGAAAATATTTCTGTCCTTCACGGAGTTCCTTCATTGATTAAAGCAAAGTGACAGAGAAAGTTGCTTAGCACCAGGACTTCGCGTATATCGACTTACTAAAAATTTCTTTGGGATGCCTGAGTGGCTCAGGTCATGTCCTCAGATGAGTCCTGCATGGGGCTCCTTTCTCAGCGGGGAGCCTGCTTCTCCCTCTGCCTTCCACTCTCCCTGCTTGTGTGACAAATGAAGTCTTTAAAAAAATAATAAAGTAAAAATGAATTTCCTATATTACCTGTATTTGGTAGCCTCTTAAACTCTTAATTGCACGGAGGTATTTATTCCCCATGCTCAATTTCAGTTGTCATGGAATAAAGACAACCTGTATGGGGCAAAAATTCACAATCTTATGCTTCCTGTAAGTAGATCTAGAAGAAAGTGGGGCTAGACCAAGGACTACGGTGGGACATCTCCTAACAACTCACTCTACAAACTTGCACATGGCTTGCTAAGGAGGGCATGCCCACCTGCTTACGCCCACTTGCTCATACCCAAGCTGTTTCTCACGACTCAGCACTTTACTTCCAAAGTTTGAAATTATGAAAGGACATCAACCCAAAGTTTAGGAAAACAGGGTAACATTAAAATCTAACATTCCATTAAAGTAGTTGCCTACTTCCTCCTTCCGCACAGCTTAATTTTAGGGGCAATCATCATGTAAAGAACTTTTAAGTCTTAATTATCTTTACCCCAAGTCTTTAAAAAAATTGATTTTTACCACAGATCTTTAAAAAATGGTAAAAATTTACATTTTCATTTTCAACAACTCCTGCCTGATTTGCAAAAAGTACTACCTTTACAGTGTCCTGAGCACCCCCCCCTCCCCCTGTGGTCACCATTTAGAAGCCAACCAGAGTTTCAAATTTGGGCTCTAGCCACTCTGTCAGCAGAGTAAACCTAGAATTAGCTACCATAAAATGGAATGCACATCTACCCGGCATGTAGGAGACGTGGGCAAAGCAGACTCCCAGGATCTCAGAACTGCCGGGGTTAGTAACTCGCCGACCCCAGGAGTGGGAGAAGAGGCGATTACTCGTGTCGCGCAAAGGCAAAAACGTTTCAGTAAGGCGAGATTCACAATGACCACGCCGTTTCTGGCACTCCCTTGAAAGAGACTAATCAGAAAGTTCAGAAGGTCCCCGCATCCCCCAGCTGCGGTGCCAGGACTTCTGGCTCTAGCAGTGACACCCCTACTGCGTGCGTTCTGCACCCCGAGAAGATTAAGACGATAGCTCATTTATTCCGGCACATCTGCGTTTCCACAGTGCCTAGGCACCTCATCGCTCAAAGACGCAGTGAACGGTCCAGATGCCGGCACCCCGGGGCCCTAGTCTCTCGACTGACAACCTGGGACAGGTGGAAGGGCTCCCGCCACCAAGTTACAACCGAGACAGGTGCCGAGAGGATTCACTGGGGACACCTGCTAGTATGAATGGCCTACAATTGCTCACGAGGGAAACGAAGGACCCTGCCCCTCCTCCTGCTTCACGTTCCCTCAAGGAGATCAGCTTTCCGAGGATTCGTGTCTGCCTTACCGGTCTCCGCGGGGGGCGTCTCAGCAGATGACATTTGTAGGGACGCGTAATTTCCTTCAGGCCTGCAAACCTCAGGCATTGGAGAAGAGTCCCTAGACCCGGGCGTTCTGGGGCCAGGCGGGCACTGGGGCGGAGCTGGTTCCGCACTCATGTTGGGGAGTTGAGGGTAGAGAGGGGGAAAGAGCAAGATTGTAAGGAAGGCCCAGGCTTCTGGATCCAGGTGGAAGAGCCGAGAGGAATAGGAAGACGTCCAGGTGTAAAAGTATGAGAAAGACAGGATGAAGGGGGGTCACCCCCGAAAGGGCAAGAGCCAAGCAGCCCAATGGAGTCAAAGGTGAAGATTCTCAAGGCTCTAGATTTATAAGGAAGGCTCCGCCATCGTCAGACCCGCCCCTCCTGGCAGCCCCACGCCCACACACACCCTTGCGAATTCTCGGTTAATCCTGTCTGCCAGTCTCACCAAGGCCATTGTCATGTAAAAGGTGGATGCCGGGTAGTCCAGACTGGGTGGGGAACGGGAAAACGGGGGGCCCGGGATCTCGAGAGAAAAAGCAAACCCAACAATTAAATATTTCTGGGTTCGCCACGTTTCCATCTTTTCAAATCAGAGATGCACCTGAGGCTACCTAAGGTGATCGAATCTTCCACCAGAACAATTAATTTCTTGATTTAAGACCCCTTAGGGTCTCCAAATGGAGCTACTGCTGGCAAAAGCTTCGCCCAGGGAGCTTGGTTTCCATCTTCCGAGTCCCCCTAAGGTCACAATAAAACACTTATTGTGTGTTGCTAAGGTGTCAGTTGATATTAAAAATAGGACTTGTTTTCAACGTGCCCTCATTGGTTTTTTGTTTTGTTTTTTGTTTTTTGTTTTTAGCTTTGAGAGAGACAGAGAGCGGGGCAAGTCTTTCCCCCAGGACTGTTGTCTCCTTTTTAATAAAAGCCCGAGGAAAGGAGCTGTAGCCGCTGACCCCCTGACTTTGGTGCCTGCAGGTAATAATTACACATAGGCTGTCAGTATGGGAAATTTATAAGTGGTTTTCATATACCTGTTGCTCAGTTTCCTCATCTGTGCCTCTTTCCGCGTTGCTGTAAAAAGTAAAGAAAATAAAGACCTAAATCCTCCTAATAGTTCTCAACACCCATCACCTACAAATTGGGGCTCTTAAGAGAAATTCTATCCTTATCCTATGCTCACGATCTCCAAGTTTGAAACTACCTTTTTGTTGTGATTATTTTTTTTTAAAGATTTTATTTATTTATTTGACAGAGAGAAATCACAAGTAGGCAGAGAGGCAGGCAGAGAGAGAGGAGGAAGCAGGCTCCCTGCTGAGCAGAAAGCCCGATGTGGGGCTCGAACCCAGGACCTGGGATCATGACCCGAGCCGAAGGCAGCGGCTTAACCCACTGAGCCACCCAGGCGCCCCTGTGATTATTATTTTAATCCAGTGAACAACATGATAGATTGAGGACACCCCTTCTAATTTTATCTGGGACATTCCTGGATGTAAAATAATGAAATTTCTTGACCTGGAAAGAGGGAGGCCAAGAAGAACATCTCCCTGAGCAAATGATATTCCTGTAAATGGTCTTGCCAAAGGGTTTGTGACCAGTTCCTTTGAGAATTTCTGTTGGACCCTCCTAAGCAAACATCTTCTTCCGGCCTTTCTTTCCCCTTCTGGCTCTTTTTTAAATCCATTTTTCTTTCTCTGGCCTGGCATTTCTGCCATGTCCTGCAACTCCACTCCATCCCCGCTCTGAAATTGGTTTTTTCGTGTTTTGTTTTGGTTTCTTCCATATGTTTTCCAAAGGACCAGTTGTATGGTTGGGTTTCAGCACAAACATATTTATAGACAAAGATAACAGTCCACAGAATTCAATTTTCCTCCCCACTCTTAAATTCAATATTCGAGAAAGCTAAGATTTCTTCCTCTTTTCAGTCTCCTACTCCTCTAAGTAAACCCTTAGCAAATTTAATTATATCTTTTTCAGAGGTGCAAACCAGACTAATCCTCGCATGCGCTCTGCTCCTTGGGTCTCCACCTAGACCTGCTGGCTTTGCTGTCACAACAATTTCTGTTCTTAACTCAAGGATGCCAATTTGTGAGCCTAGGAGGGATCCCAGGACCAAAGCGCGGAGATCCAATTCTCTGTAATCTTTTCTTTGTCTTCTCACACTATCATTCTGGAGGGGAGAAGAGTAAAAATAGAGTTTCAAGGAAGAGGTGGGTGGAAATACATTGGGTTCAGGCAGACAGTCTCTGTCTCATTACAGATAGAGTATGATTTTTTTTTTTAAGTGGTAATGTGAGGGATGGATGGAGTGAACGAATTGTGGTGGTCTACTTGCAACATCTACGTATATCAGTCCCTTAAGTCCCTTTAAGGTGTGTTGTGCACCTTAAACTAATACAATGCCATATGTTAATTACGTCTCAATAAAACTGGGGGAAAGGTAAACAAAAAAGAAGAAAACTTGACTTCCTGGCTTTCAGTTAGCACCAAACGCCTTAGTTTGCCCTCAGCTCTCTAAACCGCAGGTCCCAGAAGCTTTGTTCTTTGCTGACGGGGGTCTTCGCCTAAAGCCTGGGCCAAATTCCCTCCCACCCCCCACCTGTGTCTCATTGTATCTGGGGTCAGAGCCTCCGGAGTGAAAGACCAAAGGGAAGGGGGCTGGTAGCTAGAAGGCAAACTTACTACATTCTTTGCCCAGGAAAGCAATTTGAATAAGGTTGAGAGAATGCTTAGGAAGGTGTCAGAGACCTTGGATTTGTTGGGGTGGGCTGTGTGGGTGGAGGAGGGGTGTGTTACAAGTAGAGTCCAGGCCTGCAAATGCAAAAGTGATTTTAGATTTTGTTTTCCAAGGAGCATAATCCGGAAGGGAGAAGAAAAAAAGCGCTAAATATTAAAAATGAAAAATATTTTTTCAGAAAAGATTTATTCCTCACTTAAAGCTAAGAAATGCACGTTAGGAGACAGAATCTTTTAAGAGCACAGGTGTCCCAGCTTTGCATCAGATTTTGCTGACCTGTCAGGAAGTGACAGTCATGATGAGTATTAATATAGACTTCGCTGCCCCTCAATTTTCAGGCATAGTGTACGGATCAAATGTGGAATTATCAAATTTATTATTAATTTATCACTGGTGGGACCATCGGATTGATTATCAACTTATCGTTGTTTTTACCCTTCACCCATTGTCCATTTGAGTTTATTTGAGTGTAATCCAAACTGGGAGGCGGTCACCTGTTTTCACTTAATTCTCGTATAAGTTTCTGCCTCTGTTTCTCGATTCTTTACGTTGTTTCACTCTACGTAATAAATCCAGTCTATAAGTAGCTGTTTCTTGTCCCTATAAGTACAAACGTATGTGTTTATAGATATAGTTAGTGATTTTTAACATTTATAGGCTAGGAACCATTTGTTGCTTATTCAACTAATAGTTCATGAGTGCCTATCTTATGCTGGAGAGAAAAGAAATAATTAAACAACATCTCCACTTCTGAGGAGCTAACAATTTATTGAGTAGATCAAAATAGACCAAAAGACAATTATAATGTCATGTGATGAGTACCGAAAATAAAAAACCAAAAATGACATGTGCACTAGATTCTGAGGGAGAACAAACAAAGGAAGATGTGGCTAGGGAGGGCAATCAGAGAAGACTTCTTGGAGGATTTTTGATTGAGCGGAGATGGAAAAGCTGAAAACGTAGGGAAGCAAATTCTGGAAAATGAACACTTTTGGCAAAGGCAAAAGTCAGTGTCTTAGAGAAAATAATGGATCATTGGAAAATATGGTCACGAGATCTGAGAGGTAATAAAGTGACCACAAATAGTAAAACAACAACAAACAAAAACTGCATTTTTTAAAAAGATTTTTATTTATTTATTTGACAGACAGAGATCACAAGCAGGCAGAGAGGCAGGCAGAGAGAGGGGAGGAAGCAGGCTCCCCGCTGAGCAGAGAGCCCAATGTGGGGCTTGATCCCAGGACCCCAAGATCATGACCTGAGCCGAAGGCAGAGGCTTCAACCCACTGAGCCACCCAGGTGCCCCCCAAACTGCATGTTTTTGAATTAAACCTCCTTTCCTTAGTTTATACTGTGTTGGTGTTCCACCTGCTATCCTGATGGTTCTCTGTCTCCTTTCTGGTTCTTCTCATCCCCAGACATCTAAAAGTTAGAGTGTACCAAAGCTTAGTTCTCAACCCTCTCCTTTCTTCTTTTTATTTTTTTAAGATTTTATTTATTTGGCAGAGAGATCACAAATAGGCAGAGGGGGAGGAGGAAGCAGGCCCCCCTGCTGAGCAGGGATCTTGATGCCGGGCTCAATCCCAGGACCCTGGGATCATGACCTGATGACCTGAGTTGAAGGCAGAGGCTTAACCCACTGAGCCACCCAGGTGCCCCCTCTTCCTTTCTTCTTTTTTTTTTTCTCTCCCTTTCTTTCTTCCTTCCTCTGTTTCCTTCCTTCCTCCCTTTACTCCCTCCCTCCCTTCCTTCCTTTCTTCTCTCTCCTTCCTTCCTTTCTTCTTTCTCTCTCCTTCCTTCCTTTCTTCCCTCCTTCCTTCCTTCCTTCATCTGTTCCCTCCTTTCCTTCCATTTTATTTATTTGAGAAAGAGCGCACACACATACGTGGAGAGAGGGCAGACGGAGAAGCAGACTGCCGCTGAGCAGGGAGCCTGAGGCAGGGTTGGATCCCAGGATTCTGAAATCATGACCTGAGCCGAAGGTAGACCCTTAACTAACTAAGCCACCCAGGCGCCCCTCAAACTTCTTTTCTATCCATGCTCAGTATATTGGTGATTTTCCCGTCTTATGACTTTCAGTACCATCTATATGCTTTTTTTTTTTTTTTTAAGATTTTATTTATTTTGAGAGGCAGAGAGTGAGCGAGCAAGCCCAGGCAGGGGTGGGACGGAGGGAGAGGCAGACTCCCTGCTGAGGGTGGAGCCTGCCCTGAGGACCTGACTTGACTCTGGGCTGGATGTTGGGACCCTGAGGTCATGACCTGAGCTTAAGTCAGATGCTTACAGGTGCCCCCCTAACTATATACTTTTGACCTTTAAATGTACGTCTATCCCAGACCTATTCCCCAAACACAATCTCATATATTCAACTGCTGACCTAACATCCACATTTGGATTTCTAAAAAGCATCACAAAATTAGTATTTCAAACTAATATTGAAATATTAGACGGGTTCCTCTTACAGTCTTCTCCATCTCTGTGTGTGCCAATTCATCTTTTTAGTTGCTCTGGCCAAAACCTTAATGCCATCTCTGTTGACTGTGCCTTCAAAATATGTCTTGAATCCAGTTACTTCTTTCTTTTAATCTTTTGTTCCCTCCAGTGTTTCTTTTTTCAGTTCTTGGAGTGAGTTGTTTTTTTTTTTTTTAAGATTTTATTTATTTATTTGACAGAGAGAGATCACAAGTAGATGGAGAGGCAGGCAGAGAGAGAGAGAGAGAGAGAGGGAAGCAGGCACCCTGCTGAGCAGAGAGCCCGACTCGGGACTCGATCCCAGGACCCTGAGATCATGACCTGAGCCGAAGGCAGCGGCTTAATCCACTGAGCCACCCAGGCGCCCCTTGGAGTGAGTTTTGATCACATGAACTACAGCTTGGAAAACCAGCAGAGTAGCAAGAAATGGTTATTTCTTTTATTTTTATTTATTTATTTTTAAAGATTTTATTTATTCATTTGACAGAGATCACAAGTAGGCGGGGGGGGGGGCAGGCTCCCTACCATGCAGAGAGCCCAATGTGGGGCTCGACTCCAGGACCCCAAGACCACAACCTGAGCTGAAGGCAGAGGCTTAACCCACTGAGCCACCCAGGCACCCCTGGTTATTTCTTTTAAGGAATATTTATATATTGTGTTATTGCCCACGTCACAGGAGAGCTGGGGGCTTGAAGTTACCTGTGACCACTGGCAAGTGTGCCAACCTAAGCTGCATTTGACCTTTTCTGACCTCTCCAAGATTACCACTCTCTCCACAACACGGTCCATCCCTTGGATTATTCCAACAGCCTCCGAACTGGTCTCCCTGTTTGCACCCTGGCCTTCCTAAAGTAGTCTCCACATACTAGCCAGAGTGAATTTGTGTAAAGACAAGTAGTATCAAGCTATTCCTTTGCTCAAAATCCTCTTTCAGTGTTCTCATATTGGGAGGAACACCTCTGTCCTGTCACCTTTGTGCCTCTCCACCCTCCTGCCACTGACCTTCGGATCCTGGAACAAGCCCAGAGCTCTCCCGAATCTGGGATTTTACTGTCACTCTTATCTCTCGCTGATCTGTTCCTCCCCCAAAAAAACCTTCCAGGCTGATCTCTCACCTCCTTTCCATCTTTTTCTTTTTTTTAATTTTTAAAAGATTTTATTTATTTATTTGAGAGAGAGAGTGTGAGAGAGAGAGAGAGCATGTGTGTCAGAGTCCCACAAGAGAGCATGAACAGGGGAGGAGCAGACGGAAAGGGAGAAGCATCTCCTTGTTGAGCAAGGAGCACGATGTGGGGGCTCCATCCCAGGACCCCAGGTTCATGACCTGAGCCAAAGGCAGACGCTCAACTGACTGAGCCACCCAGGCGCCCTCCTTTCCATCTTTAATATTACCTTCACAATAATGTCTTCTGCTCCCTATCCTTTTCCTCTTGATTTTTCTTCATAACTCTTGTCACCTTCTTGGACAATATAGGCTATCTATCATGTATCTATCTATATCTTCTGTCATCTATCATCTTCTATTTACCTACAATTAAAATATAAACTAAGGGATTCCTGGCTGGCTCAGTGGGAAGCATGTGTGACTCTTGATCTAAGGTCGTGGGTTCAAGCCCCATGTTGGGTGTAGAGATAAAGGGAGAATAAAAGAAAAAGAACTTTTTAAAGAAATAAAAGAAATAAAACTTTTTTTAAAAAGTTGTTAAAATATGAACAATGTGATGGACCTTCTGGCTGGCTCAGTCATTGGAGCATGTGACCCTTGATCTTGGGGTTGTCAGTTCAAGCCCCATGATGGATGCAGAGATTATTTAAATAAATAATAACTTAAAAAAATAAAAATCTTTAAAATACATAGATGGGGCATCTGGGTGGTTCCGTGGGTTGAACCTCTGCCTTCGGCTTGGGTCGTGTTCTCGGGGTCCTGGGATCGATCCCCGCATCAGGCTCTCTGCTCGGCGAAGAGCCTGCTTCTCCCTCTCTCTGCCTGCCTCTCTGCCTACTTGTGATCTCTCTCTCTCTGGCCAATAAATAAATAAAATCTTTAAAAACAAAATGAAATACACAGATAAGCTTTGTGAGGGCATTTATTTTCATTTTTGGCAGTTTTGTTCAGTGTAGTATCCCTAGCCCTAGAAGAGTGTGGTCCATAGGCCGCCATCATCAGCATCACCTGCGAGCTTGTTCAGGACACAAATGGGTGGGCTTTACCACAGAACTACTGAATAGGAAACTCTGGAGGGGGTGACTGGGGATCTGTTTACAAAGTTCTCCAGGTGGGGCACCTGGGAAGCTCACTTGAACGTTGAACTCTTGACTAAAGCTCTTGGTCATGATCTCAGGGTTGTGGGATTGAATCCCGGGTCTGGCTCTGCACTGAGCATGGAGTCTCCTTGTCTTTCTCCCTTGGCTTCTGCCCCTCCTCATGCTCTTTCTCCCTCTCAAGTAAATAAATAAGTAAAATCTTAAAAAAAAAAAAAAAAATTCTCCAGGTGATTCTTTAGCATGCCTTTAAGAACTACAGCCTAGAAAGGCCCTAGGAAGATAGTAGATTTTTGATCATTATTTGTTGATGAAGGAATGGGTTTAAATGAGACCTAGGCCTTTGTAAGCAAATAGAGGGTAGGAGCCATTTCCTTACATTTAAATATTAAATTGCATTTCAATGTAATATACAGAATAATCTTTAAAAAGCAACAATGCTCTTTGCCTCAAGTCCGCTGAACTAAATTCAGTGAGCCTGAAGCTCTTCTAAAACAGTCCACTTTACTCCTTCTGGCCTTTCTGGGAGATAGATTACTTTCAATTTACCTGTGTTATCAAGATGAACCACATCAAGCTGCTGTGATAGAGATTACAAATGGAATCACAAAAGCATATTCCCCACTTACTTTGCCTGTTAGAGCTGTAAGAGCAAAATCACACTTTTCTTCCCTTAAAAGAAACTTATTATACAAAACTTAACACTTGGGGGGCGCCTGGGTGGCTCAGTGGGTTAAAGCCTCTGCCTTTGGCTCAGGTCCTGATCCCAGCGCCCTGGCATCGAGACCGGCATCCGGCTCTCTGTGTGGCAGGAAGCCTGCTTCCCTTCCTTTTTCTCTGGCTGCCTCTCTGCCTACTTGTGATATCTGTCTGTCAAATGAATAAATAAAAATCTTTTTTTTTTTAAGGATGAGTGATTTTTTTTTAATTTTATTTATTTATTTGACGGAGATCACAAGTAGGCAGAGAGGCAGGCAGAGAGACAGGAGGAAGCAGGCTCCCCGCGGAGCAGAGAGCCCCGATGGGGGGCTCGATCCCAGGACCCTGAGATCAAGACCTGAGCCGAAGGCAGAGACTTTAACCCACTGAGCCACCCAGGCGCCCCAATAAAAATCTTAAAAAAAAAACCCAAAACACCTTAACACTTGGGGCGCCTGGGTGGCTCAGTGGGTTAAGCCTCTGCCTTGGGCTCAGGTCATGGTCTCGGGGTCCTGGGATTGAGGCCCGCATCAAGCTCCCAGCTCAGTAGGGAGCCTGCTTCCCCCTCTCCTTCTGTCTGCCTCTCTGCCTGCTTGTGATCTCTCTCTCTCTGTGTCAAATAAATAAATAAAATCTTTAAAAACAAACAAAACTGGGGCGCCTGGGTGGCTCAGTGGGTTAAGCCTCTGCCTTTGGCTCGGGTCATGATCTCAGGGTCATGGGATGGAGCCCCGCATCGGCTCTCTGCTCAGCAGGGAGCCTGCGTCCCCCTCCCCGCCCCACCTCTCTGCCTGCTTGTGATCTCTCTCTCTCTCTGTCAAATAAATAAATAAAATCTTTTTAAAATAAATAAATAAATAAATAAATAAATAAATAAATAAATAAATAAAAACTTATGTAATGGTCAATACTTTAAACCCTCTGGATGTACCTGTCATCCAGTTCAAATAATTTATTCAGGACCACTCTTGTTTTATGAATGACTTTACCATGAGCACAAGGTTTGAAGTTCAGTAAAAAATTCACCCAACAAAATATGTGAGACATCACTAACCCCCTTTTCCACTACCCACACTTCTGGTCACGCGATCAACAGCTATGTCACCATAATCTTACTTCCCAGCACTTCTCCAGGCTGCCATCTAAACGTTCAACACCACTCCCCTGATCCTGGTTCCGGGCACTATCTCTTAGACCTCTGCGTACTTCTAGTAACCCTTCCATAGATGGAGCCAACTGTGTACCAGAGTGATCTTTCTTTCTTTCTTTCTTTCTTTCTTTCTTTCTTTCTTTCTTTCTTGCTTTTTTAAGATTTTATTTATTAGATGGGGTACCTGGGTGGCTCAGTCATTAAGCATCCGTCTTTGGCTCAGGTCATGTCTTACACTCCTGGGATCAAGCCCCACATCCTGCTCCCTGCTCAGCAGAGAGCCTGCTTCTCCCTCTCTCTCTGCCTCTTGCTCCCCCTGCTTGTGCTCCCTCTCTGTCAAATAAATAGAATCTTAAAAAAAAAAGAAGAAGAAGAAAGAAAAAAAAGATTTTATTTATTAGAGAGAATGCACAAGCTGGGGGAGGGGCGGAGGGAGACGCAGACGCAGACTCCCCGCTGATCAGGGAGCCCTCGGGAGCCTGATGCAGGCCTGATGTGAGCCTGACTGCAGGCTCCAGGATCAGGACCTGAACGGAGGCAGACAGATAACCCACTGCGCCACGCAGGCACCCCTGGAGTGATGCCCCCCATCCCTCTGCTTAAGTGTTGTCTAATGAAGCTCACTGTCACTCTCTGCCCGCTTCTCAAGTCTGTTCTGAGCTTTGGTAAACTGCTGTACCCAAGCAATCCCCTTTTTCCTGAATGCTTCCCTGCCCCCTTTGTTTGGTTCATTTTCAGCTTTTTTTTTTTTTTTTTTTTTTAAGTATTCCCCCCTCTTAGTTATCTTTTAAGATTCGGGTCAGACGTCACCTTCCACAGTCCCCTTCTCCCAGTGAATTAAGTGTCTCTCTTCTGTGCCTAAATCTTTCTATGGCAGTGGTCACTGTGTATTTTTAGTTACGTTTTTGTGTTTAGAATAGTAGCTGGCTGGAATAATAACTCCTTAAGGGCCTGGTTTGTTACTATGACCCAGTGCCATGTTATTCAAAGTGTAGTCCTTTCTGGCAATATCAACATCACATGAGAACTTGTTAGAAATTGAAATCGTGGGGCGCCTGGGTGGCTCAGTGGGTTAAGCCGCTGCCTTCGGCTCAGATCATGATCTCAGGGTCCTGGGGTGGAGCCCCGAGTCGGGCTCTTTGCTCGGCAGGGAGCCTGCTTCCTCCTCTCTCTCTGCCTGCCTCTCTACCTGCTTGTGATCTCTGTCTGTCAAATAAATAAATAAATAAATAAATAAATAAATAAATATATAAATAAAATCTTTAAAAAAAAAAAAAAAAGAAATTGAAATCGTGGGCTCCATGTTAAGCCCAGACCTAGTGAATCACATTCTTTGGGAGTAGGACTCAAGTATCCGCCTTTTAGGAATCTATAATTCTTGTATGTTATGAAGTTTGAGAACTACTGCTCTAGAGAGAATACAGTGCTTAGCCGTAGCAAAAAAACCAACCAACCAACCAACCAAACAAACAAACAAACAAACCAACCAGGGGTGCCTGGGAGGCTCAGTGGGTTGAGCCTCTGCCTTCGGCTGGGGTCATGATCTCAGGGTCCTGGGATCCAGCCCCCCATCGCCCAGCATCGGGCTCTCTGCTCAGCAGGAAGCCTGCTTTCCTTTCCCTCCACCCTGCCTGCCTCTCTGCCTACTTGTGATCTCTGTCTGTCAAATACATAAATAAAATCTTTAAAAAACAATCAAAAAACCCCCTCAAAACGTATTTTTTGAATTAATGAAACAGCTCTTGTGTTTAAAACACTGATATTCATGGGGCGCCTGGGTGGCTCAGTGGGTTGAGCCGCTGCCTTCGGCTCAGGTCATGATCTCAGGGTCCTGGGATCAATCCCTGCATCGGGCTCTCTGCTCAGCAAGGAGCCTGCTTCCTCCTCTCTCTCTGCCTGCCTCTCTGCCTGTTTGTGATCTCTGTCAAATAAATAAATAAAATCTTTTTTAAAAAATAAATAAATAAAAATAAAACACTGATATTCAGATAAATGGGGAATTACAAGAATTCTCAAAAAGGAAAAAAATCCCCAAAGAACAACTTCCCAGTGATTCTGTTTTGTATTTGTCAAAGTTTAACTAAAGACTTTTAATATTTAAGAACTAAATTATTATGTGTAGCAAATTCTAAGGTCTCCCTGCCGAGAGTTCAAAGGGTAAACTGAATTGTCAAAGACCCTGACCCTGAGCAACACTGTTGATAGCAATGCGGTACTCCCTCTTTCCCACCCTACCCTCAGGGGATCTTTGACCCCATGTAAAAAGGGATTCCTTTTTTGCCCCCTATTTTGGTAAACTCTCAGGGAGGGGAGGAACACCTAGGAATGTCTACCAAAATTTAACAAAGTATAAAACTGCCCTGGAACAATGTGATATAAGTGACCCCAAAGAGAACAGGCTCCATGGCTTCTCAGTAGGTGGGAGAGCAGGATAAAGAACTTGGAAAAAGTAGGCAGTGGGAAAGGCTGAGAGAATGTGGGGTTTGGTGGTAGCTGGTGGGGGGTGGGGGGAGAATAAGGGAAAAATCTAGCACCTTAGTTGTTGCTCTAATTGGCTGGTAGTGGGATAAAATAAAGCTGTTAACCCTCAAAATATCACACCTAAATATTATAATACCTCAGGACATCTGAGTATTCTAATATTGTAAAAGGAATAGAGGAAGAGGGAACAAGAGGGTCCTGCCTTCCAAGAGTAAATAAGTTTAATCGTATAAAAGAGTTCAAAGCTAAGGCAAATAGTGTGATGTTGAAAAAGGAAATTTTTTTTAAGATTTTATTTTTTTTAAGTAATGTCTAGGGCGCCTGGGTGGCTCAGTGGGTTTAGCCTGTGCCTTCAGGTCAGGTCATGGTCTCAGGGTCCTGGAATGGAGCCCGACATTAGGCTCTCTGCTCAGCAGGGAGCCTGCTTCCCGCCCCCCACCCCCCCTCTGCCTGCCTCTCTGCCTACTTCTGGTCTCTCTGTCAAATAAATAAGTAAAATCTTAAATAAATAAATAAATAAATAAAATTAAAAAAAAATTAATGTCTACACCCACAACCCCCAGAGTCACATGCCCTTCTGACTGAGCCAGCCAGGCACCCTAGGAATTCAAATTTAAGGAAGTGTTTGTTGAATGTACTATTAAGGGTGAGGGTGAGAAAATGAGGCAAAGCTTTTTTTTTTTTTTAAAGATTTTATATACTTATTTGACACAGAGAGAGAGAGATCACCAGTAGGCAGAGAGTCAGCAGAGAGAGAGGGGGAAGCAGGCTCCCCGCTGAGCAGAGAGCGCGATGCGGGACTCAATCCCAGGACCCTGGGATCATGACCTGAGCGGAAGGCAGAGGCTTTAACCCACTGAGCCACCCAGTTGCCTCAAAGCTTTTTTTTTTTAATTAAAATTGAGAAATAACTTGCATATAAGGAGCAAATCTCAAGTTGTACAGCTTGATGAATTTTTTTACTTATGTATACAAATCCATTGAAGAGACAAGCCAGTTCCAGCACCTAAGTAGGCTAGTTTGCAGTTTTGTTAAATGCTCAGAATCCCAAAATCCAATGTCCCTTAGACCTCTGTCAGTTTCAAAAGAAAACACAAAAGTGTTTCCAACATGAGGTAAGACAACATGAATTTTTTTTTTTTTTAATTAGGCTCCATGCCCAACATGGGGCTTGAACTCACGACCTTCACATCAAGAGTTGCAGGCTGTAGGGACTGAGCCAGCCAGCCATCCCCCAAGTGGTTTCCCATATCGATGCCTGTTTCCTTCATGTTAGTAACAAGTGAGGATACATACATACAAACTGATCAGATGTGGGCATAGCATGCTGGAAATGCTCCGTCCATGTTTGCCGCTGTATTTTCTCTATGCAAGCTATGTTTTAGGGAATGCATTAACTCGCTCGTTCAACACGTATGTTTTAAGCATGTCTCAGATGTCAAGTGCTAGGAAAAGGAAACGGATTATGCATACTTGCTGCACCAAAGCATTTTATAGTGTGGTAGGGAAGAGAAGCCACGCGGACAGAGCAGTGCGTTAAGGTGTGACGGAACTGTGGTGTGTGTGCACAACACAGCAAGAGTACGCAGGAGGGTCTTCTGTCTCGGAGGGAAATCACTTAAGAGACCAGAGTATCACCACACCCCGCGGCTGTCGGCTCCCTCAGGTCTGGCAGAAAAGCGGTGTACGCTGAAGCTGAACCGCTATGGCAGAGGGCCGCTGCACCTCATGTGCTGGAACCTCGCTCTGCCGACCTTGGTGTTTGTCCTCCGCAGTCCTGGCTCCGGCCCGGGGACCCATTGCGCCCGTGTCCGCGAGAAATAGGGCTACACACAGCCTTCTGCGGAAGAACTTCAGGATGAAAAGGAAGAACCCAGATTCACAGGACTCTGAGCTCATGGGAAAGCCCATTAACGATGGAAAGATTGTGCCAGTTGAAATAACCATCGGTCTGTTCAAGAGGGAAAGGGATCCGATGCTGGCTGCCCTTGGTCAGAATAGATTCGTGATTGGGGGGTTTCCAAGAAATCAAAGACAACCTTCAAGGTTGGGACAAGACCAGGGGTGGGAAGGCAGGCTATAGCTTTCTGTCTGTGTTTTGACTGTCATAAGGAGATCTGTATGGACTGATGTCTTGGAAAGAGAAAGAGAAGTGGTAGAAGGGAGCTTGGAAAGGAGAATTCAGACCTATAGTTAGCTGACCAAGCCAATTACTGACATGTGAAGGAATGGGGAAAGTCAAGCAAATAGATGCCTCTAAGTCTGTTGATGAAGTTGCTGGTGGTGTTGTTTTAATATTTATTTATTTAGGTAATCTCTACACCTAGCATGGGGCTCGAGCTCTGGATCAAGAGTCCCATGATCTTCCCACGGAGCCAGCCAGGTGCCTCATAAGAGTGTCTTTTTTCTGTGTTTTTTTTTTTGTTTGTTTGTTTTGTTTTTTAAGATTTGTATTTATTTATTTAAGAGAGAGGCAGAGCACAGGCAGGGGGAGCAGCCGGCAGAGGGAGAAGCGGACTTTCTGATGAGCAGGGAGGTGATGCAAGACTCCATCCCAGGACTCTGGGATCATGGCCTGAGCCGAAGCGATTGAGACACCCAGGTGCCCCTGCCTTTTTTTTTTTTTTTTTTTTTTTTAAGATTTTATTTATTTGACAGCTAGAGAGATCACAAGTAGGCAGAGAGGCAGGCAGAGAGAGAGGGAGAAGCAGGCTCCCTGCTGAGCAGAGAGGCCGATGCAGGGCTTGATCCCAGGACCCTGAGATCATGACCAGAACCAAAGGCAGAGGCTTAACCCACTGAGCCACCCAGGTGCCCCTATTTTTTTTTTTTTAAGATTTTATTTTTAAGTAATCTCTGCAACCAAGGTGGGACTCGGACTTACAGTCCAGAGATCAAGAATTTCCGGCTCTGGGACACCTGGCTGGCTCAGTTGGTTAAGCATCTGATTTGGTTCAGATCAGGATCCCAGGGTTCCCAGGATCAGAGCTCTGCATTGGGTTCCTTGCTCAGCAGAGAGCCTGCTTCTCCCTCTGCTTGACTCTCTCTCTCTCTGACAAATAAATCTTAAAAAAAAAAAAAAAAAGTTGCCTGTTCCACCTATGAGCTGGCTAGGCAGTCCTGTTGATGAAGGTTTTGATGAAGTTGTGAAGATTTTTGTTTGACAAAGGAAGCTAACTCTAAAGCTGAAAGCATCCTTGGAATCATGCTTGAATTTTGCCTTCATAGCTGCTATTTCAACCCCCTTTTAAGGCAATTTTAATCTTTCATAGTTACATCTCCGTTAATGGTTGGAAAAATATGTAATAAAACTAATTAAGCTTTTTTTTTTTTTTTAAGATTTTATTTATTTATTTGACAGAGAGAGATCACAAGAAGGCAGAGAGGCAGGCAGAGAGAGAGGAAGGGAAGCAGGCTCCCTGCTGAGCAGAGAGCCCGACGCGGGGCTCGATCTCAGGACCCTGAGATCATGACCTGAGCCGAAGGCAGCGGCTTAACCCACTGAGCCACCCAGGCGCCCCCTAATTAAGCTTTTTATCTTCAATTTTTTTCAGTCACGGGAGTTGACAGCAAATTCGGGTCTCTTCATCTGAGCTTTGGTGACAAAACCAAGCATATCAGCTAGTTCTTTGTTTTTACTCAAAAAGCACCCCCCATTTATAGTTTGTACCTTGTGTAAGCAAAACTTTTTTTTTTAAGATTTTATTTATTTATTTGATAGAGAGATCTCAAGTAGGCAGAGAGGCAGGCAGAGAGAGAGAGGGGGAAGCAGGCTCCCTGCTGAGCAGAGAGCCCGATTCGGGGCTTGATCCCAGGACTCTGAGATCAGGACCTGAGCCGCAGGCAGAGGCTTAACCCCCTGAGCCACCCAGGTGCCCCAGCTAAACTTTTTGATATGTGTGTATATCCCTTTAGTAATTACACGTGAGAGGATTAGGGATTTTCCACTTTCTCGTTTACTTAAAGGTTTTAAATTTCCGTCCTGTTAAGTGAATTTGTGGACCAAATTCCAAAGGAACTTTTTATGTAGTGAGTTCTTATAAAATGTGTTTGGTAAACAAACTCATAAAATTCCTAGAAGTGGTTTACTCTTTATCACGTGACTGGCCATTTTCTATAAAAAGGTAAGAGGGGTGCCTGGGTGGCTCAGTGGGTTAAGCCTCTGCCTTTAGCTCAGGCCATGATCCCAGGGTCATGGGATCGAGTCCCACATCGGGCTCCTTGCTTGGCAGGGAGCCTGCTTCTCTCTCTGCCTCTGCCTGCTGCTCTGCCTGCTTGTGCACTCGCATTCTCTCTCTCTCTCTGACAAATAAATAAACAAATAAAATCTTTGGAAAAAAAAAAAGAAACGGGCAGAAGACATGAACAGACATTTCTGCAAAGAAGACATCCAAATGGCCAACAGATACATGAAAAAGTGCTCAAAATCCCTCAGCATCAGGGAAATACAAATCAAAACCACAATGAAATACTACCTCACACCAGTCAGAATGGCTAAAATTAACCAGTCAGGAAACCACAGGTGTTGGCGAGGATGTGGAGAAAGGGGAACCCTCCTACACTGTTGGTCGGAATGCAAGCTGGTGCGGCCACTCTGTTAAACAGTATGGAGATTCCTCAAAAGTAGAAACCCTACAACTCGACAATCGCGCTACTGGGTATTTACTCCAATGATACAAATATTATGATCCAAAGGAGGACCTGCACCCCAATGGTTACAGCAGCAGTGTCCACAATAACCAATCTATGGAGAGAGTCCCGATGTCCATTGACAGATGAGTGGATAAAGAAGATGTGGTATATATATACACAACGGGATATTACTTAACCATCAAAAAAAAAAAAAAAAAAATCTTGCCATTTGCAACAATGTGGATGGAAGTAGAGGGTATTATACTAAGTGAAATAATTCAATCGAGAAAGATAAGTATTATATGATCTCACTGGTATGCAGAAGTTAAGAGACAAGACAGGATCAGAGGGGAAGAGAGGAAAACAAAACAGGAGGAAACCAGAGAGGCAGACAACCCATAAGAGACTCCTAATTATAGGAGGCAAACTGAGGGTAGCTCGAGTGGAGGAGGGTGGAGGGATGGGGTAACTGGGTGATGGACATTAAGGAGGGCACCATGAGATGGAATGAGCACTGGGTGTTATATAAGGCTGATGAATCACAGGTCTGTACCTCTGAAACCAATAATACAGTACATTTTAATTAATTGAATTTAAATTTAAAAAGTGGGGAATGATATAATCAGTCTTTTAAAAAAATTTTTTTAAAAAGATTTTATTTATTGGGGCACCTGGGTAGCTCAGTGGGTTAAAGCCTTTGACTTTGGCTCAGGGTCCTGGGATCGAGCCCTGCATCGGACTCTCTGCTCAGCAAGGAGCCTCCTTCCCCCCTCTCCCTCTGCCTGCCTCTCTGCCTACTTGTGATCTCTGTCTGTCAAATAAATAAATAAATCTTAAAAAAAATTATTAATTTATTTGACAGAGATCATAAGTAGGCAGAGAAGCAGGCAGAGAGAGAGTGGGGGTGGGGTGGGTGGGGAAGCAGGCTCCCTGCTGAGCAAGGAGCCTGATAGGGGACTCAGATCTCAGCATCCTGAGATCATGACCTGAGCTAAAGGCAGACGTTTAACCAACTGAGGCACCCACGCGTCCCCAGGTACCCCATTTTCTACATTTTTAAATGGTTGGGGGATAAAGTCAAATGATTAATATTTTGTGACTTGTGAATAGTATCTGAAATTCAAATTTCAGTGTCCTTAAATAAAATTGTATTGGAACACAGCCACGCTCATTTATTTGCATACTGTTCATGGCTGCTTTCTTGCTACAACAGCATAACTGAGTAGCTGTAACAGAGACCATACAGTTTGCAAATCCTAAAATATGTACTACTTGACCCTCTGCAGACAAAGTTTGCCGACTCTGGATGTGGGCAAAAGTGATCAGAGTCTCTGGGAAAGTGGGAGCCATGCAGAGAGAAGTGGGAGTGAATGTGTTTGAACTACATTTATACAAATTACATTAATAGGTAGAACTGAGGGGCGCCTGGGAGGCTCAGTCAGTTAAGCGTCTGCCTTTGGCTTGGGTCATGATCCCAGGGTCCTGGGATCGAGCCCCATGTGGGGCTTCCTGCTCAGCCGGGAGCCTGCTTCTCCTTCTCCCTTTATCTTCTACTCCCTCTGCTTGTGCTCTCTCTCTGTCAAATAAATAAATAAAATCTTAAAAGAAAAATAGGTATGGGACGCCTGGGTGGCTCAGTTGGTTAAGCAGCTGCCTTGGGCTCAGGTCATGATCCCAGCGTCCTGGGATCGAGTTCCGCATCGGGCTCCTTGCTCGTCAGGGAACCTGCTTCTCCCTCTGCCTCTGCCTGCCATTCTGTCTGCCTGTGCTCGCTCTCTCTCCCTCGCTCTCTCTGACAAATAAATAAATAAAATCTTAAAAAAAAAAAAAAGAAAAGAAAAATAGGTAGAACTGGATCAGGTTTGGCCACTGATTTGATGTAAGTGGCAAGATGAATGGGGATCTCCAGGACACTTTTTCTGGCTCGAGTGTCTTAGTAGACATAGTTGCCAGTCACTCGATTTTATTTCATCTTACTTTTTCAATCACTCAATTTTTTAAAGGTTTTTTTTTTTTTAAAGATTTTATTTATTTATTTGACAGACAGAGATCACAAGTAGGCAGAGAAGCAGGCAGAGAGAGAGAGGAGGAAGCAGGCTCCCCGATGAGCAGAGAGCCCGATGTGGGGCTTGATCCCAGGACCCTGGGATCATGACCTGAGCCGAAGGCAGAGGCTTTAACCCACTGAGCCACCCAGGCACCCCATCAATCACTCAATTTTTAATTATAAGTGGAGAAATAGAATTAATTAGAGTTCATGTGTTTTTAGACTGATGTATCTGAGATACATCCAGATATTGCTGGAATAAGATCTCTTGAGAGAGATCTCGTCTTACACATGGTCTATAGCTGGTAATGGAAGCTGTAAGGGCAACCAGAGTGGACAGGCAGAGCAAGGCTGCAAACTTAAACATTTTAGGGACCAGGTAGACAGAGTGTAAGAAAAAAATAGATAGACGTGGTTGTGAAAAGTGACTCACTTTCCCCTTAATTTTTTTTAAAGACTTTATTTATTTATTTGACAGAGATCACAAGTAGGCAGAGAGGCAGGCAGAGAGAGAGGAGGAAGCAGGCTCCCTGCTGAGCAGAGAGCCTGATGGGGGGCTGATTCCAGGACCTTGAGACCGTGACCCGAGCCAAAGGCAGAGGCCCAACCCACTGAGCCACCCAGGTGCCCCTCACTTTCCCCTTAATTTTTATATAAGGGTGGGGTAAACATTTCAGTAGGAAAGATATCTGGCAGGTCTCAGGTTAGGGTCAGGCAGGGAGTCTTGGAGACAACGGGGCATGGTGGGGACTAAAGTGATGACAGGAATGGAGGTTATGTATAGACTCAGCTACAGGGACTTTCACTCACTGAGATTCACCTGGCTATAGCCACCGCTGAGTGCCCCATCTGCCAGCAGTGAAGACCAAGGCTGTATCCCCAACACGGCACCATTCCCCAGGGTGGGTCCTCAGCCATCTACCTAGTGACAGGTGGATTACATTGGATCACTTCCATCTTGGAAAGATAATAAGACTTTGTTCTTATTGAAATCAACACGTACTGTGTGTACATGAATTTGCCTTTCCTGAAGGCAGTGCTTCTGCCAAAACTACCATCTGTGGACCTACAGAGCGCATTATCCACACAGAATT
The DNA here is from genome assembly GCF_902655055.1 of Lutra lutra. Classification (NCBI taxonomy): domain Eukaryota; kingdom Metazoa; phylum Chordata; class Mammalia; order Carnivora; family Mustelidae; genus Lutra; species Lutra lutra. Next base: position 43,667,303 of record NC_062285.1, read on the forward strand.
GCTTCAAATGGAGGAACTCACAGCCATTGCAAAGGGAGTGCTGCACTGAGCTCATGCTTGGGGAATTCACTGATCTCACGGTATTTCCCTTCATTCCAAAGTAGCTGGGTTGGGGCACCTGGGTAGCTCAGTTGATTAAGCATCTGTCTTCAGCTGAGGTCATGATCCTGGAGTCCTGGGATCAAGCCCCAAGTCAGGGAGCCTGCTTCTCCCTGTTCCTCTGCTGTTCCTCCTACTTGTGTTCTCCCACTTGCTCTCTCTCTCTCAAATAAATAAATAAAATCTTAGGAAAAAAAAAAGTAGTTGGGTTGATAAAATGAAGGAACAGACTTCGGAAGACTCAGTTGCTGTGCTCAGCTAGGTAGCAATACCTTTCCAGTCTGGGGCAGTGTCCTCTAGTAGGCTGTGTGTGCTCTAAGTCATCATCCAATCCCTGGCATTGTCTTCCCATAGCCAGAATTTACAAGTCCAGGAATCCAAGGTGTAGAAATAGGAGTGTATCCATACTATTATGTCTAGTGATCCACTAGGGAAATTTTGGCTTCTAGTCCCAATGATGTTATGTTTTGCTGGCCTGGAGATCATGCTCTATCCTTAGGGTCAATAGAAAATGACAATAACCCAATCTAGGAAGGACCATTAATGGTCCTTAAAGAATATAGGTAAGTTTAAGTCACTACCAGGAAAAAAAATTGCTATCTGCTGAAGTGCTTGCTGAGGACAAAGGGAATATGTGCTAATCTTCTAACAAGTTTGATGATTGTAATACAGTATTGTTGTCCTTATTCGCTAGCTTTAGACCTCTAACGTTTATTTGCCACTCATTGGATTCAAAGGGAGTATGGAATGAGTTGTGAAATAAGTAGATACAAATACCACCTATGACCAGTGACCAGTTACAGAAACAAAAACTGTGATTGTTCTAGGTGTTTCTGAGCTTTTTGTTGCTGTGTGAGTCTCCTCAGGCTGCCATAACAGACTAGCCCAGACATGGTCACTTAAACAACAGATATGCATTTTCTTACACTCTTAGAGGCGGAAAGTCCTAGACTACACACTGCTTGTATGGGTGTGACAAGGAAGGAAGAAATTACCTTAGTCCACATTTCATCTAGCAGGACTAAGAATTAAATTTACATGAGATAGATTAACAGGAGAAAAACTTAAAGTTTTTTTTATGGGCACACAGAGGCCAATGACAGGATTGAGACCTAAAGAAGTAATCAAGACAGGTGGTTCTTTTTTTTTTTTTTTTTTAAGGTTTTATTTATTTATTTGACAGACAGAGATCATAAGTAGGCAGAGAGGCAGGCAGAGAGAGGGGGAAGCAGGCTCCCGGAGGAGCAGAGAGCCCGTTGCGGGGCTCGATGCCAGGACCCTGAGATGATGACATGAGCCAAAGGCAGAGACTTAACCCACTGAGCCACCCAGGCACCCCAGACAGGTGGTTTTTATACTTTTTAGACAAAGAGACAATAAATCTGTGAGGAAATGACAGGACAAAGAAAACTCAACATTGAGAGTTCCTATCAGTAAGGAATTCTAAGCAGAATTTGGGCTGGGGTGGTGAATTAGTACAAAGTAACAAAGGTTGTTTCTACAGCCTTCTGGGCTTTGCATTTCTTATTTCAGGTGAAGGATGTCTCTTTCCCTCCTGGTACATGGAGGCTACCTTTCACAGGGGAGATTTATTTCCTGCTTTCAGGGGACAGAGGAGGATCTGAGTGTCCTTATTGCATAGGCTGTCTCTTCAGTAACTTTTGTTCAAAATAATCAATATGCCAAAGTGGCACATTTGGGGACAGTCTGCCTCTGGCCCCTACAGTTGGGTTCTGGCCAGAATTCTCTTCTGGGATTGCAGATGGCGGCCTTACTGGTGTGTCCTCACATGGCCTTTCCTCTGTGTGTGTGTACTCCTGGTGTGTCTTCCTCCTCCCCTTCTCTCTCTTTTAAAAATATTTTATTTGGGGGGAGGGGCAGAAGAGGAGAGAAAGAGAATCCCAAGCCAACTCTGCACTGAGAACAGAGCCCACAGTGGGTCTTGATCCTATGACCCTGAGAGCATGATCTGAGCCAAAATCAAAAGTTTGTCCCTTAACCAACTGAGTCACCCAGGTGCCCTCTATCTCTTACTCTTCTTACAAGGACATGAGCCCTGTTGGATTAGGGTCCTACCCTTTTAATCTCATTTAACCTTAATTACCTTCTGAAAGGTCTTTTCTGCAAATATAGTCATGTTGGGAGTTATGGTTTCAACACATTAATTTGGGAGGACATAGTTCAGTCCATAACAGTTATAAATATGTATGTGTGTGTTTGTGTGTGTATGTGTAGCAAATATTTGAATTCGCTTCCCTTTTTTTCAAGATTTATTTATTTGAGAGATAGAGAGTTGGGGGGGAGGGGCAGAGGGAGAGAATCTTCAAGCAGATTCCCCACTGAGCGGGGAGCCTGATGCAGGGCTTGAGCCCATGACCCATGAGATCATGACCTGAGTCAAAACCAAGAGTTGGGGGCGCCTGGGTGGCTCAGTGGGTTAAAGCCTCTGCCTTCGGCTCAGGTCATGATCCCAGGGTCCTGAGATCAAGCCCCACATTGGGCTCTCTGCTCGGCGGGGAGCCTGCTTCCCCCTCTCTCTCTCTGCCTGCCTCTCTGCCTACTTGTGGTCTCTGTCTGTCAAATAAATAAATAAAATCTTTAAAAACAAAACAAAAAACCCCCAAAAAACCCAAGAGTCGGATGCTTAGCCAACTGAGCCATCCAGCTGCCCCAATTTACTTCCTTCTCTTATCCCTGTATCATCTAACATAGGATGTATTAATAATCTTTAACTTTTTTAAAAAAATGATTTTATGTATTTATTGGAGAGAGAGTGAGAGGGAGAAGCAGACTCCTTGCTGAGCAGAGATCCTGATGTGGGACTCGATCCCAGGACCCTGCGATCATGACCTGAAGCTGAAGGCAGATGCTTGACCCACTGAGCCACCCAGGCGCCCAGTAATTGTTAACTTTATAGCAAAGTATTTAAGTTATAGGATATCAAAGAGAAGAATGAATATCACTCAAAGACTTTGTATCATCTTATCAGGAGAGAGCATGCTTTTGGTTGTATGCAGGATAGTTGTACTATGTTAGGCAGAAGTATGACTTTGCTGTTTGCCTTATTTGGAGATTAAATGTGGTTTAAGATGTATCTGGATGCCAAGGTAATAGGATTGTTTCCAGTTTAGGGGTATTGCTAACATGTTGTGACATTCTTATATATTTTTCCTGGTTATATACAAGTATTTCTTTTTTTTTTTAAATTTAAAAAAAATTTTTTTAATAAACATATAATGTATTATTAGCCCCAGGAGTACAGGTCTGTGAATCGCCAGGTTTACACACTTCACAGCACTCACCATATCACATACCCTCCCCAGTGTCCATAACCCCACAACCCTCTCCCTACCCGCCTCCCCCTGGCCACCCTCAGTTTGTTTTAAGAGTCTCTTATGGTTTGTCTCCCTCCCGATCCCATTTTGTTTCATTTATTCTTTTCCTACCCCCTAAACCCCCCACATTGCATCTCCACTTCCTCATATCAGGGAGATCATATGATAGTTGTCTTTCTCCGATTGACTTATTTTGCTAAGCATAATACCCTCTAGTTCCATCCACGTCGTCACAAATGGCAAGATTTCATTTCTTTTGATGGCTGCATAGTATTCCATTGTATTTATATACCACCTCTTCTTTATCCATTCATCTGTTGATGGACATCTAGGTTCTTTCCATAGTTTGACTATTGTGGACATTAACTGCTATTAACATCGGATCACTACGTTTGCATCTTTAGGGTAAATACCCAGTAGTGCAATTGCTGGGTCGTAAGGTAGCTCTATTTTCAACTTTTTGAGGAACCTCCATGCTGTTTTCCAGAGTGGTTGTACCAGCTTGCATTCCCACCAACAGTGTAGGAGGGTTCCCCTTTCTCTGCATCCTAGCCATCCTTCCTGACTTACATACAAGCATTTCTAAGGATATATACTGGGTAGTGGAATTGCTGATTTATAGGTTAGGAATATTTTTAGCTTCAAAAGACACTGTAAAACATTTTGTTTCAAAATGGTTTTGCCAATTTATATTCCTATTAACTGTTGATATGAGGTAGTTACTGCATCCTTGTCTGTATTTGGCACTATCAATTTTTTAAATTTAGCTATTCCTTGTGAGTATATAATTATGTTTCATAGTGTTTGCAACTGGCATTTCTTTGTTGGTGTCAGTAAAATTGGGCATTTGCATTTCTTTTGTGAAATGTCTGCTGAGCTCATTTGTCCATTTTTCTATTGGATTGTTTGATTTCTTATTGATTTGTATTAGTTCTTTATATTTTTTAATGACCAGAAGATCTTAATGCAGTCTAACTTATTGATCTTTTTCTTAATGCTTTTTGTGTCTTATTTGAGAAATCTTTCTGTGTCCTGAAGTCATTATATTTTTACATATTGGTTTTTTTACCCAATTTTTTTTTATTGTGGTAAAATACACATAACATAAAATTTACTATTTAATAATTTTTCAGTGTAGAGTTCAGTGGCAATAAACACATTCATAAGGTTGTGCAGCCATCACCACCGACCTCCATACCTCTTGGAAAACTGAAACATTATACCCAATGAACTCTGCATTCTGCCCTTAGTCCAGCCCAGGCAACCACCATTCTACTTCCTGTCTATGATTTGACTACTCTATCTCATATAACTGAACTCAGACATTATTTGTCTTTTTTTTTTTTTTTTAAGATTTAGTTTGTTTATTTGACAGAGAAAGAAAGAACACACACAAGCAGGGGGAGCAGCAGGCAGAGAGAGAAGCAGTCACCCTGCTGAGCAGGGATCCTGACACAGAACTTGATCCCAGGACCCTGGGATCATGACCTGAACTGAAGGAAGACGCTTAATTGACTGGGCTACCCAGGCGCCAATGTTTGTCTTTTTGTAATTTTTTTTTTCACGTAACATAAATTCCTCAGGGTTCACCCATGTTGTAGCATATGTCAGAATTTCCTTACTTTTTAAGGCTGACTAATGTTCCATTGGACATATGTATCATGTTTTGCTTATCCATTTATTTGTCAATGGACATTTGAGTTGATTTCATGTCTTAGATATTTTGAATAATGCTGCTATGAGCATGAGTGTACAGATATCTGTTTGAGACTTTTTGGAGTATAGAAGTGGAATTGCTAGAAGAATAGCAATTCTACTTTTAATATTTTAAGGAGCTGTCATACTGTTTTCCATAAAGGTTGTACCATTTTACATTCCAACCAACAATGCACAAGAGTTCCACTTTCTTTACAAGCTTGCCAACACTTGGATTTGTTTGTTTTTTTTTAAAATTTTGATACATAATCATTTTAATGGGTATGAGGTGATATCTCATTATTGTTTTGATTACATTTCCCTAATGATTAGTGATATTGAACATCTTTTCATGTGCTTATTGGCCACTCGTATATCTTTCTTGGAGAAATGTCTATTTGAGTCTTTTGCTCCTTTTCTCCTTAGGATACCCCTCACAATCCCATTTTTCTATTAAAAAAATTTTTTTTAATTGACATATAGTTGACACACAATATTAACCCTTTGTCTATATTTTTTTAAGTTTTTTTTTTTTTTTTTTTTTTAAGTAATTGCTACGCACAACATGGGGCTCGAACTTTCAATCCTGTGATCAAGAATCATGTGTTCCACTGACTGAGCCAGCCAGGTTGCCCCTCCTTTGTCTATTTTTGAACTGAGTTTTTTTTGTGGTTGAGTTTTAGGAGTTCCCTATATTTTCTGAATTCTTATATATGATTTGTAAGTATTTTTTCTCATTCTGTGGTTTGCCTTTGTACTCTGTTGATACTGTCTTCTGGTGCAGAAATTTTTAAATTTTTACAATTTTAGAATTTTTTTTTAAAGGTTTTATTTATTTATTTGAGAGGGAGCACAAAAGAGAGAGAGCATGACCGGGGTTGGGGGGGAAGGGTAGAGGGAGAGGGAGAAGCAGACTCCTTGATGAGCCCAATGTGGGACTTGATCCCAGGACCCTGGGATCATGAGGTGAGCTGAAGGCAGGCACTTAACCGACTGAGCCACCCAGGTGCCTCTCAGTTTTAGAACTTTGAATTGAAGTCCAATATGTGTACATTTTGTTGTTGTCTGTGACTTTGGTGTCATAGCCAAGAAATCACTATGCAATTCCAATTTCATGGAACCTTGGCCTTCTTTTCTTCTAGGAGTTTTATGATTTTAGGTCTTAAATTTAGGTCTTTGATCCATTTTCAGTTAGTTTTCATATATGGCATGAGGTATACATCCTACTTCATTCAATTATATTGCTTTTTAAAAGTTTTATTGTTTTGCTTTTCCCATTTAGATCTATGAAATGCCTGGAATTGATTTTTTGTGTATGGTGTTAGGTAGAAGTCTAATTTTATTATTTTTCATATGGATGATTATATGGATAAACTAAAGTCCTAGTACTAGCTAATGAGATTATTTTCCCACTTTTCTTCAGTGCTAACTTTATTGAGTCTCCATATGTGTGTAGTTTATTCAATTTCACTGGTCTACTTGCCTACCTATGTGCAGGATTACACTGTCTTAGTTGTTATAACTATAATAAATAATGATATTGAACAGAATAGGTTCACGTATTTTACTCTTTTAACTCAGTGTCTAGGCTATTTTTTTGGCCCGTGTTATTGACTCAAAGGCCATCACATAAATTTGGAGTCAATTTGTCAAATTTTTTAAAAAATATTTTAAGGATTTGTTTGCAATTACAGTGAATACATAGAAATTTGGAGGATATTTACGCATTTAAGATATTGAATTTTGAAAAAAATATTGAATTTTGTAGTACAGCAAAGATTTACCTCTCTCTTATCATCTTAATTTTTAAAAAGATTATTTATTTATTTATTAGAGAGAGAGATGGCGAGAGAGGGAACACAAATGGGGAGTGGGAGAGGGAGAAGCAGGCTTCCTGCTGAGCTGGGAGCCAGATGCAGGATTGGATCCCAGGACCCTGGAATCATAACCTGAGCGGAAGGCAGACTCTTAATGACTGAGCCACCCAGGAGCCCCTAATTTCTTTAATTAAAATATAGTTTTCTATGTAAACATGTTACTTATCTTTTGTTACATCTAGTTCTAGGTCCTGGAGAATTTTGATGCTATTGTACATCAGATTCTTTTCCTAAATTTTATTTTCTTCTCTTACTTGTAAGTTGAAATGTGTTAGAATTTTGCATATTGATTTTTGATCTAGCAATTTCCCTAATTTTTAAAAAAGATTTTATTTATGTATTAGACAGAGATCACAAGTAGGCAGAGAGGCAGGCAGAGAAGTGGGGGGAAGCAGGCTCCCCGCTGAGCAGAGAGCCTGATGCAGGGCTTGGATCCCAGGACCCCAAGATCATGACCTGAGCCAGAAGCAGAGGCTTAACTCACTGAGGCACCCAGGCGCCCCGATCTTCTTAATTTTTTAATTCTAATAATTTATCTGTAGACTTAAAACGTTTTTGCATACATAATTATCATGTAAATAATCATATTTTTCCCTTTTAAAAATTCTTATACCTTGTAATTTGTGTGCGTGTGTCATTATTGTACTTATCAGGATTTCCAGTACAATACCAAATAGACGTAGAAATCATGGGCAGCTACAGATTATTCTCTCAGTCTAAAAGGGAAAGCTTTGAACGTTTTACCATTACGTGTGTTATTTGCCATGGCTCAAACTTACACTTTGATTAAGAGCCATGCCTGTTTGTAACAGAACACTCTGTCCCCAGCCCACTTGGTCCAGAAATGCCCCGCAAGTAGGCCCTGTAAATCCATGAAAATCCTCCAATGCCCCACCCCATTCCTGTGGTGACCCCTGTGGCTGGTAGAGAGGGAGGGGGAGGGGAGGAATTCCCGCTAATGCTTTGTTTACAGATCTAGTGGGACCATCTGCTTCTGGGGACCGCAGTGGCTCTTCAGCCCAATACTGACACCATCTGGATGGAAGAGGGAATGAACTATAGCCGCCCTTGGGTTGGACTTAGAGCAGTTTGGTGGGTGATCACTCAGAAAGCCTGGCCATTAACCCTTTGTGCTGACAGCTGGCCTGCTCTAAAGGGATCTTACCCTATGGCTCGGCCAATGAGAAGCCAAGGGGTGGATATTTAGCAATAAGCCCTTGTAGGGTCAGAATATGTGGAAAGACGGGTGCTTGGCTGACTCAGTTGGTGGAACCTGAGACTCTTGTCCTCGGGGTGGAGTCCCATGTTGGGTGTAGTGGAGATGACTTTAAAAATTAAAAGAATATATATATGAAAAGACTTTTGGGTTCTCTCAAGAGCCTGAAGTAGTTGTTACTGTCTTTCCCTGTGTAAGGGACTGACACCCCCTGGCAGTCGGGAAGCGACTGCCCCACTGTAGACAGAGCAAATTGGGTGCATAGGAAGAGTGGCCACTGAGGTGTTTGGGTGCGATGGCATTTTGCCAAGGATGGTGGCTTGCTCTGGAGATACAATGACTTGGTTAATGAAGTAACAGCATGCCCCTTGTGTTTGGAACAACACCCAAGGCAATTGCCAAAGAAGTGTGGATCTACCCGCCACAGTACCCAACCACTAAGTGGTTGGCAAATTGATTATAGTGGCCCCTCCCTCTGAATGAGTGTTCGTTTTTTTTTTTTTTTTTTTAAGATTTCATTTATTTATTTGACAGACAGTGGAAGAAAGAGCAAGAGAAAGCACAAGGCAGCGGAGAGCAGCAGAGGGAGAGGGAGAAGCAGGATCCCTATTGATCAGGGAACCCGATTCAGGGCTAGATCCCAGGATTGAGACCCAAAACTGAAGGCAGATGCTGAATCAACTGAGCCACCCAGCAGCCCCCTGAAGGAAGGTTCTAAATGAGTCCTGGTTTGTGTAGACGCTGCATCGGGTTCAACCCGAGCTTTCCCCTGTCACTGTGCGAAACCAGGCTGCCACCATTAGGGAATTAGAGAAGTTGAGTACCAAGTACTCCCACTCAATAGAGTTGGGAGGTCACGTTCCAAGGTCATCATATGCAAGACTGGGCAAAAGAGCATGGCATTGAATGGAGGTTTCATCTCCCCTATACCCTGTAAGCAGCAGGATTGGTAGAAAGGAAAAATAGAATATTTAAGTAGCAGGTTGCATTTTTTTTTTTTTAAGATTTTATTTATTTATTTGAGAGAGAGAGAGAGAGAGAATGTGAGAGAATGTGTGAGTGAGAGCATGAGAGGAGAGAGGTCAGTGGGAGAAGCAGACTCCCTGCTGAGCAGGGAGCCCGATGTGGGACTTGATCCCATCCCTGGGACTCCAGGATCATGACCTGAGCCAACGGCAGTTGCTTAACCAACTGGAGCCATCCAGGTGCCAGCAGGTTGTATTATTAACAAGTAAAACCACTTGGGCTGGGTGGACTGAAGTACTACCCCAGCCTTTAATACATTTGAATGATCAGCCAGTAGGGCCTCTTGCTCTGTGTGCCTGACTGGGGACTCCTGCTGAGACACTTGGTGTCATAAAAGTGTAAAAATCACGGGAAACAGCCAATGCCCCAGCTCTTACTGTGGATCCACATGCTATGCTGCTGAGAACACCAAGCCCCAATGGTATCTGAAAAAGGAATGATCTACTAGAATTTGCAGTGGGATGTCCCATCAGTGTGGGTGAGTTACTTTTTGCCCCTGGGTGAGGGGGGACTACTTGATCTCACTGGGATCCTGTTGTCTTGCTACAAGCTGTACCTATTGAAATGCACCCTACCTGGATTGGAACACCCAAGGGATGAAGAGGGGAGAGGTGAGGATGGGGGTCCTCATCAGGCATATCTCACCCCTAGTCCATCTCCTCACACCCGACAGTGCTGTCTGCCCTCAGGTAACATGTATGAACAATCAGGTCAAGTTCCTAAAGCTGCCAACTTCCTTTTCCTCAAGTTCAGGTGCCACATTCGGTTTTCACTTGTACAATTATTTGACTACCATCTTTGTCCCTCTCTATGGGCCTGGAGAAAAATGTGGCACTCATAGAAGTCCTTATAATATTTACCCAAAAGCCTTAAATGATACCTGGCAAAGCCTGTCTTTACTGACTACTGAAATGTCTCTCATGAGAAGAACCGTCCCCCACAATAGGATGGATTTGGACATCATTACTGCCTTGCAAGGGTTATCCAAGGAGAATGTTGTATGGTCATACCTGATGAGTCTGCTAATGTATTATCTTTATTAAGTCATATGAGGGGGTCCCTGGGTGGTTCAGTCAGTTAAGCATCTGCTTTCAGCTCAGGTCATGATCCTAGGGTCCTGGGATTGAGCCCCACATCTGGGCTCCCTGCTCAGCCCAAGCCTGCTTCTCTCTCTCCCTCAGCCTGCTGCTCCCTCTGCATGTGCTCTTTTTCTCTCTCTCTCTCTGATTGTCAAATAAATAAAAATCTTTTTTTTTAAATAAAAATCTTAAAAAAAAAAAGATTTTAAGAACCTGTCACACAAGAAGCAGAGTGTTGGAGGAATTCACGGAAGAGGGTGTGATTGCTGGTTGACTTGTGACCCAGGCCTGGGCAACTGGAGGATCTTCATCCCCTCCCATATCCTTGGGATGTATATTCTGTCCACTGTTCCCACAGTTCTTTCCCACAATTCTTTAGCAATTGCCTCGGGTGTTGTTCTGAACACAAAGGGCATACTGTTACTTCATGAACCATTTTCAAGGACACACAGCCTTGAGAGAGTGAGGTTTCATCAAGACCATCTGGATGGCATACGTTACTGAATCCACTTAAAGCCTCCATATAACTTTGAAGATCCTGGAAGGCAGATGCAGAGATCCAGTCATTTTTTTTTTTTTTTGTAATATCTATCCTATTGTTTTATATTCTTTTTTTTAAAAATTAGCATATAATGTATTATTTGCCCTGGGGTATAGTTCTGTGAATCGTCAGGATTACACACTTCACAGCACTCACCATAGCACATTCCCTCCCCAATGTCCATAACCCAATCACCCTCTCCCTACCCCCCTACCCCCACTGCAAACCTCAGTTTGTATGTGAGATTAAGAGTCTCTTATGGTTTGTCTCCCTCCCGATCCCATCTTGTTTCATTTTTTCCTTCCCTACCCCCCAAACCTTCCACTTTGCTTCTCAAATTTCTCATATCAGGGAGAGCATATGATAATTGTCTTTCTCTGATTGACTTATTTTGCTCAACTTAATACCCTCTAGTTCCATTCAAGTCATTGCAAATGGCAAGACTTCATTTCTTTTGGTCTGCTGCATAGTATTCCATTGTATGTATATAGCACATCTTCTTTATCCATTCATCTGTTGATGGCCATCTAGGCTCTTTCTTTTCTTTTCTTTTTTTTTTTTAAGATTTTATTTATTTATTGGACAGAGAGAGATCACAAGTAAGCAGAAAGGCAGGCAGAGAGAGAGAGGAGGAAGCAGGCTCCCCACTGAGCAGAGAACCTGATGTGGGGCTCGATCCCAGGACCCTGAGATCATAACCTGAGCCAAAGGCAGAGGCTTTAACCAACCAAGCCACCCAGGCGCCCCTAGGCTCTTTCCATAGTTTGGTTATTGTGGACATTGCTGCTATAAACATTGGGTGCAGATGCCCCTTTGGATCACTACGTTTGTATCTTTAGGGTAAATACCCAGTAGTGCTATTGCTGGATCGTAGGGTAGCTCTATTTTCAACTTTTTGAGGAACCTCCATGCTGTTACCCAGAGTGGCTGCACCAGCTTGCATTCCCACCAACAGTGTAGGAGGGTTCCCCTTTCTCTGCATCCTCACCAGCATCTGTCATTTCCTGACTTATTAATTTTAATCATTCTGACTGGTGTGAGGTGGTATCTCATTGTGGTTTTGATTTGTATTTCCCTGATACCTAGTGATGTGGAGCACTTTCGCATGTGTCTGTTGGCCATCTGGATGTCTTCTTTGCAGAAATGTCTGTTCATGTCTTCTGCCCATTTCTTGATTGGATTATTTGTTATTTGGGTGTTGAGTTTGATAAGTTCTTTATAGATTTTGGATATTAGCTCTTTATCTGATATGTTGTTTGCAAATATCTTCTCCCATTCTGTCAATTGTCTTTTGGTTGTGTTGACTGTTTCCTTTGCTGTGTAAAAGCTTTTGATCTTGATGAAGTCCTAATAGTTCATTTTTGCTCTTTCTTCCCTTGCCTTTGGTGATGTTTCTAGGAAGAAGTTACTAAGGCTGAGGTTGAAGAGTTTGCTGCCTGTGTTCTCCTCAAAGATTTTGATGGATTCCTGTCTCACATTGAGGTATTTTATCCATTTTGAGTCTATTTTTGTGTGTGGTGTAAGGAAATGGTCCAGTTGCATTCTTCTGCAAGTGGCTGCCCAATTTTCCCAACACCATTTGTTGAAGAGACTGTCTTTTTTCCATTGGACATTCTTTCCTGCTTTGTCAAAGATTAGTTGACCATAGAGTTGAGGCTCTATTTCTGGGCTATCTATTCTGTTCTATTGTTCTGTGTGTCTGTTTTTGTGCCATTACCATACTGTCTTGATGATGACAACCTTGTAATAGAGCTTGAAGTCTGGAATTGTGATGCCACCAACTTTGGCTTTCAACATTCCTCTGGCTTTTTTAGATCTTTTATGGTTCCATATAAATTTTAGGATTATTTGTTCCATTTCTTTGAAAAAAATGGATGATATTTTGATAGGGATTGCAACATGTAGATTGCTTTAGGTGGCATAGACGTTTTCACAATATTTGTTCTTCTAATCCATGAGCATGGAACATTTTTCCATTTCTTTGTGTCTTCCTCAATTTCTTTCATGAGTACTTTATAGTTTTCTGAGTACAGATTCTTTGTCTCTTTGGTTAGGTTTATTCCTAGGTATCTTATGGTTTTGGGTGCAATTGTAAATGGGATTGACTCCTTAATTTTTCTTTGTTCTGTCTTGTTGTTGGTATATAGAAATGCAACTGATTTCTGTGCATTGATTTTATATCCTGATGCTTGACTGAATTCCTGTACAAGTTCTAGCAGATTTGGCATGGAGTCTTTTGGGTTTTCCACAGAAAGTATCCTATCATCTGCAAAGATCATAGTTTGATTTCTTTGCCAATTTGGATGCCTTTAATTTCTTTTTGTTGTCTGACGGTGAGGCTAGGACTTCTAGTACTATGTTGAATAGCAGTGGTGATAATGGATATCCCTGCCATGTTCCTGACCTTGGTAGAAATCTCTCAGTTTCTCTCCATTGAGAATGATATTTGCTGTGGGTTTTTCATAGATGGCTTTGATGATATTGAGCTATGTACCCTATATCCCTACACTTTGAAGAGTTTTGATCAAGAAAGGATGCTATACTTTGTCAAATGCTTTTCCTGCATCTATTGAGAATATCCATGTGGTTCTTGTTCTTTCTTTTATTAATTTATTGTATCACATTGATTTGTGGATGTTGAACCAGCCTTGCAGCCCTGGAATAAATCTCACTTGGTTGTGGTGGATAATCCTTTTAATGTACTGTCGGATCCTATTGGCTAGTATTTTGGTGAGAATTTTCACATCTGTGTTCATCAAGGATATTGGTGTATAATTCTCTTTTTTGGATGAGGTCTTTGTCTGGTTTGGTAATGTCAAGGTAATGCTGGCCTCATAAAATGGTTTGGAAGTATTCTTTCCATTTCTATTTTTTGGAACAGTTTCAGGAGAATAGGTATTAATTCTTCTTCTTTTTTTTTTTTAAGTTTTTTTTATTTATTTGACAGACAGATTACAAGTAGGCAAAGAGGCAGGCAGAGAGAGAGGGGAAGCAGGCTCCTCGCTGAGCAGATAGCCTGATGCGGGGCTTGATCCCAGGACCCTGAGATCATGACCCGAGCCGAAGGCAGAGGCTTAACCCTCTGAGCCACCCAGGCGCCCCGGTATTAATTCTTCTTTAAATGTTTGGTAGAATTCCCCTGGGAAGCCATCTGGCCCTGGGCTCTTGTTGGGAGTTTTTGATGACTGCTTCAATCTCCTTACTGGTTATGGGTCTGTTCAGGTTTTCTATTTCTTCCTGGTTCAGTTTTGGTATTTTATACGTCTAGGAATGCATCCATTTCTTCCAGATTGTCAAATTTGCTGGCATATAGTTGCTCATAATATGTTCTTATAATTGTTTGTATTTCTTTGGTGTTGGTTGTGATAGAGATCACTTTCATTCATGATTTTATTTATTTGGGTCCTTTCTCTTTTCTTTTTGATAAGTCTGGCCAGGGGTTTATCAATCTTATTAATTCTTTCCAAGAACCAGCTCCTAGTTTCGTTGATTTTTTCTACTGTTCTTTTGGTTTCTATTTCATTGATTTCTGCTTTGATTTTTCTTATTTCTCTTCGCTGGGTTTAGGCTTTCTTTGCTGTTCCTTCTCTAGCTCCTTTAGGTGTAGGGTTAGATTGTATACTTGAGACCTTTCTTGTTTCTTGAGAAAGGCTTGTATCGCTATATACTTTCCTCTCAGGACTGCCTTTGCTGTGTCCCACAGATTTTTGAACAGTTGTGTTTTCATTTTCATTTGTTTCCATGAATTTTTTCAATTCTTCTTTAATTTCCTGGTTTACTCATTCATTCTTTAGTAGGATGCTCTTTAGCCTCCATGTGTTTGAGTTCTTTCCAACTTTCCTCTTGTGACTGAGTTCTAGCTTCAGAGCATTGCAGTCTGAAAATATGCAGGGAATGATCCCAATCTTTTGGTACCAGTTGAGACCTGATTTGTGACCCAGGATGTGATCTATTCTGGAGAATGTTCCATGCGCACTAGAGAAGAATATGTATTCAGTTGCTTTGGGATGGAATGTTCTGAATATATCTGTGATGACCATCTGGTCCAGTGTGTCATTTAAGGCCTTTATTTCCTTGTTGATCTTTTGCTTGGATGATCTGTCCATTTCAATGAGGGGAGTGTTAAAGTCCCCTACTATTATTTGTATCATTGTTGATGTGTTTCTTTAATTTTGTTATTAATTGGTATATATAGTTGTCTGCTCCCATGTTAGGGGCATAGATATTTAAAATTGTTGGATCTTCTTGTTGGACAGAACCTTTGAGTATGATATAGTGTCCTTCTTCATCTCTTATTGTAGTCTTTGGCTTAAAATTTAATTTATCTCTTATAAGAATTGCCACCCCAGCTTTCTTTTGATGTCCATTAGAATGGTAAATTATTTTCCACCCCCTCACTTTAAATCTGGAGGTGTTCTTGGGTTTAAAATGAGTTTCTTGGGTGCCTGGGTGGCTCAGTGGGTTAAGCCTCTGCCTTCGGCTCAGGTCATGATCTCAGGGTCCTGGGATCGAGGCCCGCATCGGGCTCTCTGCTCAGCGGGGAGCCTGCTTTCTCCTCTCTCTCTCTATGCCTGCCTCTCTGCATACTTGTGATCTCTCTCTCTGTTTCAAATAAATAAATAAAATCTTTAAAAAAAATAAAATAAAATGAGTTTCTTGTAGACAACATATTGATGGGTTTTATTTTTTTTTCCATCCTGATACCCTGTGTCTTTTGATTGGGGTATTTAGAACATTTGCACTTATGGTAACTATTGAAAGATATGAATTTAGTGCTGTTGTATTGTCTGTAAGGTGACTGTTACTGTATATTTTCTCTGTTCCTTTCTGGTCTACTACTTTTAGGATCTCTCTTTGCTTAGAGGACCCCTTTCAATATTTCCTATAGGGCTGGTTTGGTGTTTGCAAATTCTTTTAGTTTTTGTTTGTCCTGGAAACTTTTGATTTCTCCTTCTATTTTCAATGATAGCCTAGCTGGATATAGTATTCTTGACTGCATATTTTTCTCATTTAGTGCTCTGAATATATCATGCCATTTTTTAAAAAAAGATTATTTATTTATTTATTTGACAGACAGAGATCACAAGTAGGCAGAGAGGCAGGCAGAGAGAGAGAGGAGGAAGCAGGCTCCCCGCTGAGCAGAGAGCCCGATGTGGGGCTTGATCCTAGGACCCTGTGATCATGACCCGAGCTGAAGCAGAGGCTCAACCCACTGAGCCACCCAGGTGCCCCCATGCCATTTTTTTCTGGCCTGCCAGGTCTCTGTGGATAAGTCTGCTGTCAATCTATTATTTTTACCATTGTATGTTACAGACTTCTTGTCCCAAGCTGCTTTCAGGATTTTCTCTTTGTCACTAAGACTTGTAAGTTTCACTTTTAGACGACGGGTTGTGGACCTATTTTTATTGATTTTAAGGGGGGTTCTCTGTGCTTCCTGGATTTTGATGCTTGTTCCCTTTGCCATATTAGGGAAATTCTCTACTATAATTTGCTCCAATATACCTTCTGCCCTCCCCCCTTCTGGAATCCCAAATAATCTAATATTGTTTCATCTTATGATAGCACTTATCTCTCAAATTCTCCCCTCGTCGTCCAATAGTTGTTTGTCTCTCTTTTGCTCAGCTTCTTTATTTTACATCATTTTGTCTTCTATATCACCAGTTCTCTCTTCTGCCTCATTTATCCTAGCATTGAGCCTCCAGTTTTTATGTACCTCGTTATTAGCTTTTTTGATTTCAGCTTGGTTAGATTTTAGTTCTTTTATTTCTCCAGACAGGGTTTCTCTAATATCTTCCATCCCTTTTTCAAGCCCACCTAGCACCTTGAGAATTGCCATTCTGAACTTTAGATCTGACATTTTACCAATGTCTGTATTGATTAGGTCCCTAGCCTTTGGTACTGCCTCTTGTTCTTTTTTTTGTGGTGAGCTTTTCTGCCCTGTCATTTTATCCAGATAAGAATATATGTACCAGAGAATAAAATACTAAAAGGGTGACAAAGACTCCAGAAAAATGTATGCTAACCAAATCATAAGAGACCTGAAACTAGGGGGAGAATAAAGAGGGTAAAAAGAAATTTTAAAAAATTAAATAAATAAATAAATACATACATACATATATACATATATATATATAATTTAAACATATATATATGTTTATATAAAGATGAAAATTTAAAAAAATTTCTAAAAAAAGGAATTGATAAGTTGGTTGGAAAACGAAAGAAAAAGAAAGTGGAGAGAATTTGCTCAGGCTGGACACCAGAACAAAGCCCTGCTAGATTTAGGGTATATTTTGATCTATTAAAAGAAATTGTATCCCAAAAATTTTTAGAAGAAAAAACCCTATATGTATACAAAAAATAACGTTATATACAATGAAGGATAAAATATGAGTATGATAATAAAGGTTTAAACAATTTTTTAAGGTATTGTTAAGATAAACTAGTTAAAAATCGTTAAAAGAGGAAAGAGGAAAAGTTAAATTAGAATAAGAAAAAAATAAAATAAAATAAATTTAATTAACTTTGTAAGACTAAAGAATCATGGGGAGAAAGCCATGAATTCCATGCTTTGCTCTCTTCTCTTTTGGAGTTCCGCAGTTCTCATTGATCAGTGAACTTGGTCTTGGCTGGATGTTCTTGCTAATCACTGCCTGTTGCAGTGTTTCTCAAGTGTCTTTGCCTGAGGCAGAATTGTACCGCCCTTGCCAGGGGCCTGGCTAAGTAATCTGCTCAGGTTTGCTCTCAGGAGCTTTTGTTCCCAAGGGAATGAAAATGGCAGCTTCCCAGTGTTTGACCCAGAGGAGCCAAGAGCTCAGGGTCCCACTCCTCAGTGCGCCCTCAGTGAAAAGCACTCAATCACTCCCATCTCCCTGGTCTCTGGCCGTGCTCTGAGCTCACCTGGCCTGTGACCGAGCATCTCTGTCTCTGGTGCACAGCCCCATTTAGAGTCTCCAAACCCAGCAGATTGCTGCCGTGCTGCTCTTCAAGTGGAGGAAGGTGGGTCTCCCTGGATCTGCCACTCAAAGAGCAGTGGTCCGATTGTGCCATGGATCACAGTTTATCATAACCCCGAGCTGAGAGCTCACTCCTTGGCTCTGTCTCTGTAGCCGGCTTCCCTGCTCTGATACCTGGGAGCTGTGCTACACTCAGACACCCCAATCCTTCTGTGACCCCATGGGACCTGAGACCACCCTGTCCCCATGAGGGCTCCACCCCCGCTTAGCCTCTGGAGCAATGTCCCTCAATGGAGCAGAATTCTAAAATTCGGATTTTGTGCTCTGTTGCTCCACTGCTTGCTGGGAGCTGGCCCCTCCCCCCGTGGTCTATCTTCCTGTCACTTCAGATTCACTTCTCTGCATGTCCTACCTTTCAGAAAGTGGTTGATTTTCTGTTTCTAGAGTTGCTGCTCTTCTTCTCTTCAATTTCCTGTTGGGTTTGTAGGTGTTTGGAATGGTTTGATAACTATCTAGCTGAACTCCTGCGACCTGATGTCATCTCAGTCTGCTACTCCTCTGCCATCTTGACTCTCCCCCTCTGAGATCCATTCATTATGTGGTGAATGAAATGTGCATTTTGACTGATGAAATCTGAGTTGAAGGGGGTGAGTTCATAAAGGGAGGCAATATGAGATTTAAAAAATAAGGTATATAAGCATAATATATTTATAACCTTGATATATCTTTTTTTAAAAGATTTTATTTACTTATTTGACAGAGAGAGAGAGGGAACACAAGCAGGAGTTGCCCCTGAGGGAGAGGGAGAAGTAGGCTTCCTGCTGAGCAGGGAGCCTGATGCAGGACTCGATCCCAGGACCCTGAGATCATGACCTGAACTGAACACTGATGCTTATCTGACTGAGCCACACAGATGTCCCCAAAACCACATTATTTCCCAGCAGTTCAGTTTCCTCACTTATGGTTTAGAGTGATGATCAAGTGAGGTAATACACAAAATATTGTATATAAATATACATAAATAATATATAAAAATTCTGTGTATAGTCTAGTACTTTAAAAAATGTTGATGTTGTTCTTATCTTCACTTTTTCCAGTCACATGAGATTCTGCCAGTAGGTAACACAGAGAAGACAAGCATCACAAATACTCAGCATCTAAGGAAAAAAAAAGATGAAATTATTAATTCCATATTGCAGCCAATAAACATTTAAGGGCTTTAGTAGTATATTTGGGAATATGACTACATGGTAAATGGTGTCATGTTTGTGTACGCACATGCGTCTTTGTACGTTGAGCAGAATAACAAATAGGGCAGTCAGCGGTTCTTTGTGTCACTGGCTGGAACATGAAAAGTTTTTTTTTTTAAACCTGTATTCTCACTTTATTAAATCCTACTATCAGCCCCTACAGCTACCACAAATGCAGCAAATCCCTATTTGAATTATTTTAATAATGCACCAAAGGAAACACTGTTTGCAAAACCACCCGTGTATCTCCAAGCTTCATGGAGGCCCCATGGATCCCTTAGGCCTTGTTCAGCTGGCTTCTGGACAGTTGTCTAATGGTTTTCCATTTATCTTCCACAGTTTATAATCTGGAAGTTCTGGTTTAATGTAACCAAGTTCACCTCCATGTCCACGGGCCATGTCTGACAGCAATCTGAGCTCTCACGACGCTCAGTACTCAACCTTCTAGCGAGAGCTAAATGACAATGGTGGACTGTGGAAAGCTGATCGGATATCCAAGAACTATGGGACACAGTCTTTCTCTGGAAGTTAATATGTTCCTTTTTTACTTCCTTACTACTTAGTGTTCTACGTATAAAACATTCTTACCTTTTAGGTCTTTTTTTAGGTTTCTGCTTGTACATATCTTTATTGTATTTCTTCCTCCTTTTTCGAAACCATTGCTTTATCTGTAAAAAAATGAGGTGGGGAGATGATGAATGAAGGAATAAGGATATTGGTTTACATGAGTGATAGTACTACAAGGTGACTCTGTTGATAAAGAAATAGGTTTCATACCTGTTTTACTGTCATGTTAAATTCAAATGCAAGTGATTGGGTATCTCCTATTGTGGGGCATTTGTTTAACTTAAAGTTTGCCCAGAGAGTGTCCATGAGGGATTTGCTGACTAATCTTTTCTGGGGATATTGTTTTTCATTTTTCTCTTCTTTTTTCTGTTCCTCTTCCAGTCCCTCTTCTACTTCCACTTCTTTTTCTTCTCTTTCTCTTTCTTTCCATTTTTTCTTTCCCTTTCTTTCATCTTCACTACAATTTCTCTTTGCTTGCCCTGGATTTTGATCACAAAGCATAGTCGATTCTTTCTGTATAGCAAAATCTGTGGAATAAACTCAAACTGCAGATAAAGTTGACGTGTAGATCATAGTCCACATTCTTCAGTGTGAGACTATTTGATTTTCATAAAGCAGCAGTGTTGTACATTGTTGGAAATAAGAGAAGAAAGAAAAATTAAGGTTATCAAAATCAATGAAGATTTTCATAAGAAGATCAGTTTATTTATTTTTAAAGATTTTATTTATTCACTTGAGAGAATGAATGAGAGAGAAACAGAGAACGAGTGAGAGAGGGAGAAGGTAGCCTGATGCGGGGCTTGATCCCAGGACCCCAAGATCATGACCTGAGAGGAAGGCAGATTCCCAACCCACTGAGCCACCCAGGTGCCCCAAAAGATCAGTTTAAAAATAATTTACTTTTGGGGCGCCTGGGTGGCTCAGTGGGTTAAGCCACTGCCTTCGGCTCGGGTCATGATCTCAGGGTCCTGGGATCGAGTCCCACGTCGGGCTCTCTGCTCATCGGGGAGCCTGCTTCCCTCTCTCTCTCTCTCTGCCTGCCTCTCTGTCTACTTGTGATCTCTCTCTGTCAAATAAATAAATAAAATCTTAAAAAATAATAATAATTTACTTCTGGATTTAAATATAGACCGAGTAAAGAAAGGGGCTGTAAATTGAAATTAATGTTTCATTGTGATGTTAGTCAAAAATAAATTACCTTGGGATGCCTGGGTGGCTCAGTCAGTTAAGTGCCTGCCTCTTGATTTTGGCTTAGGTCATGATCACAGGGTTGTGAGATCAAGCCCCATGATGAGACCACACCGGGCTCCGTGCTCAGCATAGAATCTGCTTGAGGTTCTTTCTCTCCTTCTCTCTCTGCTCCTCCCCCTGCTTGTGTTCTAAATAAATAAATAAAATCTTTTTTAAAAAGTTAGCTTAGGGGCACCTGGGTGGCTCAGTGGGTTAAAGCCTCTGCCTTTGGCTCAGGTCATGATCCCAGGGTCCTGGGATCGAGCCCCGCATCTGGCTCTCTACTCGCTGGGGAGCCTGCTTCCTCCTCTCTCTCCACCTGCCTCTCTGCCTACTTGTGATCTCTGCCTGTCAAATAAAATCTTAAAAAAAAAAGTTAGCTTAAAAAAAATTAAGTTATGAGTGACCTTACTTAAAGGACTATTCAGGCTTTTATTTCCTCTTGAGAGAATTTTGGTAAGATATATACTTTTATAGAAATTTGTTCATATGTTTCAGTTTTCCCAGGATAGTTCTGGGATTGCCCATAAATGGACATTATTATTATTATTTTATTAATTATTATTATTAATTTTTAAGGTCTTATTTATTTATTTGACAGACAGAGATCACAACTAGGCAGAGAGGCAGGCAGAGAGAGAGAGGAGGAAGCAGGCTCCCCGCTGAGCAGAGAGCCCGATGTGGGGCTTGATCGCAGGACCCTGGGATCATGACCTGAGCCGAAGACAGATGCTTGACCCACTGAGCCACCTAGATGCCCCCCTCCCCACCCACCGTAAGTAAAATTTTAAAATCAAGTTTATCTATAGGGAGACTGAACAGAGAAAACAAAACAAAAACAGAAGACTTGAGAACATGCAGGGAGATATGGATCAGATAGATGTCAGAGAACAGGGAGCATCAGTGAAAGAACACGAGCACATAAATCCAGCTTTTCCATAGTTCTGTCCTAGTCCCTTAGATAGATAGATAAATAGATAGATAGAAGCCAAACTTGCACTGCTAGTAAGATTTGTTGTTAAGATTTAAACTCAGGGGCGTCTGGGTGGCTCAGCTGGTTAAGCTGGAGCCTGGATGAGTCTGCTGGAGAGTCTGCTTCTTCCTCTCCCTCTGCCCCTCCCCTCTGCTCCTGTTTGCTCTCTCTCTCTCTCTCTCAAATAAATAAAATCCTTAAAAAAAAATTCAGATCTGCTAAGCTAAAAAACCCCCAACCCCCCCCCCCCAAAAAAACCCCCACTTCATATATTATGCTATGGGATATAATTCAGCAATAAAACAATACTAAGTGCATCAGTGAATATTAACATGCAAAGATGGATGTTCCAGATATATTTGAAGTAAAAGAACCACTTCAGGGTGCCTGGATGGCTCAGTCAGTTGGGCGTCTGTCTGGCTTTTGGCTCAGGTCATGATCCTGGGGTCCTGGGATCAAGCCCCGTGTTGGGCTCCCAGCTCAGTGGAAAGACTGCTTCTCCCTCTCCCTCTGCCCATCCCCCTGTTGTAGTTCTCTCACTCTCTCTCAATCTATGTCAAGTGAATAAATAACATCTTAAAAAAATAAAAAGAACTACTTCAAATTAGCACATATGGTAGAACGAATTTCTTGGACAGAAAAACAAATTTTATAAATGTTCGCATGGTCAGATGGCTTCACTGGGGAAATCTACCAACATTTAAATAATAATTAAACAATTCACAAACTCTTCCCACAAAATAGAAGAGAAAGGAATACTTCCCAACTCATTCTCTGAGGCCAGTATTGATTACGCTGTGTTATCAGTCAGGGTTCAACTAGAGAAACAGAACCAGTAGGAGATATATATTAAGATATTTAGGGACACCTGGGTGGCTCAGTCGTTGAGTGTCTGCCTTTGACTCAGGTCATGATCCCGGGGTCCTGGGATTGAGTCCCGCATGGGGCTCCCGGCTCAGCTGGAAGCCAGCTTCCCCCTCTCCCACTCCCCCTGATTGTGTTCCCTCTCTCGCTGTATCTCTCTCTTTCTCTCTGTCAAACAAATAAGTAAAATCTTAAAAAGAAAAAAATTTCCCCTACTTCAAGTCAACTGTTAGGGATTTTACTTGCATCTAAAACATACCTTAAAAGTCTCAGCTAGCGGTGCCTGAGTGGCTCAGTCCTTCTGTTCCCTCTCTCGTGTCTCTCTCTGTCAAATAAATAAATAAAATCTTAAAAAAAAATCTCAGCAATATCT
The DNA here is from genome assembly GCF_902655055.1 of Lutra lutra. Lineage (NCBI taxonomy): Eukaryota > Metazoa > Chordata > Mammalia > Carnivora > Mustelidae > Lutra > Lutra lutra. The sequence continues at coordinate 43,690,384 of NC_062285.1, forward strand.
CTATTAGTGTTGAGTAACTGAGTCTCTAGTGTAGGCAAGTTGCTCATAAGACTGACTGTCACACCCTGATGCCGAAACCAGACAGTTCAAGAAAAGAAAAATATATTTTTAAGTTTTTTTTAAAGATTTTATTTATATATTTGACACAGAGAGAGATCACAAGTAGGCAGAGAGGCAGGCAGAGAGAGAGGGGAAGCAAGCTTCCCGCTGAGCAGGGAGCCTGATGTGGGGCTTGATCCCAGGACCCTAAGATCATGACCTGAGCCGAAGGCAGAGGCTTAACCCACTGAGCCACCCAGGCGCCCCAAGAAAACTATTTTTTTAAAAGATTTGTTTATTTATTTGAGAGAGAGAGAGAGAGATTGAGGGCCAGAGGTTCGACCAACTGAGCCACCCAGGCACCCCAATAGGCTTCTTCTTAAATGTGACGAAAATGTTTTGGAACAAAATAGTGGTGTTGGTGGTACATTGTGACTGTATTTTAAAAAATTGGATTTTATATATTTTTAAATTTTGCATCTTACAAGGATGAGTTCTATGGTTTATAATTTATATGTCAATTTTTTAAAGCGCTTGTATGACCTAGGATTTCAGACCACACTATGGTTAAATTGCATAGATGCATTAAAAAATCATTGAAATTTAAATTCAAGTTGTTAACTCCATTTTGAAATTTGCAACTTCAAATTTGTGGAATTCAAATCATTAGTTAGTTACATCATTTTCCCCTATCATTTCTGCTGGTGATATAAACATACTGTCATTATTATCAGGTTAGGAAAAAACAAAACAAAACACATCTCTCTTGAATCTATTGCTTCCACCCTAAGTCTGTATTTTCTTTCGTAGCAAAACTCTTTTAAAGATTTCTCTGTATTTGTATGCTGGTGATTTTCCCCTCCTCTTTCTCCTTTGAATACTCCAATCAGACTTTCATATCCAATCTCCACAGATTCGCTTCTTGTCATAGTCACAAGTTAATGATGCAAAAATCTAATGATCAATTCCCTATCCCCATCTTTTTTTTTTTTTCCAAGATTTATTTATTTGAGAGAGCGCACATTGAGAGGGGCAGAGGGAGACAGTGCCAAGCAGACTCCCTGCTGAGCTCAGAGCCAGAAGCCGCTTGGATCTCAAAACCCTGAGACCACGACCTGAGCCTAAACCAAGAGTCAGACACCTAACCAACTGACCAACTGTGTCACCCTGGTGCCCCTGCCCCTCCCCCGCATCCCCATCTTACTTGAAATATCAGGATCTTTTGAAGTGTTAGGAGTCCTCTCCACCTTGAAAAGCTTTCTTCTCATGGCTTCCAGGATACCATCCTTTCCTGAGTTTCCTTCTATACCAATGACTGCTCCTTCAAAGTTTTCTTTGGGGCTCCTAGCTGCCTCAGTCAGTAGAACAGGTGACTCTTGGTCTCAGGATGAGAGAGTTTGAGCTCTGCATTGGGTTTAGAGATTATGAATAAACAAACGTCAAAACAAAAGGAGCAAGGTTTTCTTTGTTCCTTCTCTTTCCTCCAACCTTTCCCCAGCCTTGGTCCTTTCCAGTTACTAAAGGCCAAATCCCTAGATCTCTTCTTTCCTATATATACATGGTCTTAGCCTTGGTAATCCAATCTGAAGGATTTAATACCACCCAAATGGTGACTACTGCAGATCTTTATCTCTATGCTCATATATCCAACTCCTAATTCAATATCTCTGCTTGGACATCCTCTAGGTAACTTAAGTCAAACTTAAAATTCCCAGACTCAGGGGTACCTGGGTGGTGCAGTCAGTTAAGCTTCTGACTCTTGGTTTCTGTCCCGGCTGTGATCTCAGAGTCATGAGTCAAGCTCTGCTTGGGTCTCTCTCTCTGCCTCTGCTCCTCCCCTCTGCACATTCTCTCTCTCTCAAATAATTAAATCTTATTTTTTAAAAAAGATTTTATTTATTTATTTGACAGAGACAGATCCAGCAATAGAGGGAACACAAGCAGGGGCCCCACCAAGCAGGGAACCTGATTCAGACTTGATCCCAGGACCTGGGATCATGACTTGATCTGAAGGCAGATGCTTAAATGACTAAGCCACTCAGGTGCCCCTCAAATAATTAAATCTTTAAAAACAAAAAATCCCAGACTCAGTCATGATCCCTTTCACTGAACCCTGATCCACTCTCAGTACCCCACCTGAACAATGTCAAATCCATTCATCCAGCTTATTGAGTTAAGAAACCTTGATAGCAACCCCCCCCCAGCAAACAAACAAACAAACAACCCAAAAAAACCCTTGATAGCATCTTTAACTCTTCTCCTTTTCTCATAGTCCCAATTCAATCTGTCAGAAAATTTTGCTTTTCTTCCTTCAAAATTCTCAGAATATTACCACTTCTTTTTTTTTTTAAGATTGTATTTATTTATATGACAGACAGCGATCACAAGGAGGCAGAGAGGCAGGCAGAGAGAGGAGGAAGCAGGCTTGCTGCTGAGCAGAGAGCCTGATGCTGGGCTTGGATCCCAGGACCCTGGGATGGTGACCTGAGCCGAAAGCAGAGGCTTTAACCCACTGAGCCACCCAGGCGCCCCAAGAATATTACCACTTCTTAACCACTATTATCTCTAAACTAGATATGTTTCATAACTCTCTCCTTTTGTATTTGCCTTCCTACCCCACAGTCTACTTCCAACATAGCAGAGTAGCCCTTTTAAATATAAATTAGACAATAACATTTCATTTCTCAAAAGTTGACAATGTCGGGACGCCTGGGTGGCTCAGTTGATTAAGCAGCTGCCTTCAGCTCAGGTCATGATCCCAGCGTCCTGGGATCAAGTCTCACATCAGGCTCCTTGCTTGGCAGGGAGCCTGCTTCTCCCTCTGCCTCTGCCTGCCACTCTGTCTGCCTGTGCTGGGTCTCGCTCCTCTCTCTCTGAAAAATAAATAAATAAAATCTTAAAAAAAAAAAAAAAAGAAAGAAAGAAAAATCTTAAAAAAAATCATTAAAAAAAAAGTTGACAATGTCTATTTTTTTCAGAGTAAAAGCCTAAGACTACAATGGCTTACAAAATCTTGTAGGATTTGATCTCTTGCTACCTTTTGTATTTTTTTTTTTAATATTTATTTGTTTATTTGACAGAGAGAGATCACAGGTAGGCAGAGAGGCAGAGAGAGAGAGGGGTGGGAGAAGCAGGCTCCCCACTGAGCAGAGAGCCTGATGCAGGACTCAATCCCAGGACCACGAGATCGTGACCTGAGCTGAAGGCAGAGGCTTTAACCCACTGAGCCACCCAGGTGCCCTACCTTTTTGATTTCTGCTAACACTTCCCTTCACTCTCTTTTCTCCATTCCCTCTGATAGCCAGAGGTTTTAAAATTTTTATTTATTTATTTATTAAAAATTTATTTTTTTTAAAGATTTTATTTATTTATTTGGTTGCCAGAGTTTTTAGTAAACAAGCCAAGCACAGTCCCAGTTTACGGACTTTGTGCTATTTCCTCTGCCTAGAAAGTTATTTCTCAAAATAAAAACATGACTTGTTCTCTTACCTTCAGTTTACTCTCCAAGTCTCCAAGTACATTTATTGGTGAGGTAGCGACCAGAAATGGGATTTGAATCAGTTTGATGAAATTAGGGTTTCTGGATTAGGATCTGAGGGTAAATGGAAACTATCTGGAGTTTCCTTTTCTTTCTTTCTTTTTTTTTTTTTTTTTTAAGATTTTATTTATTTATTTGACAGAGATCACAAGTAGGCAGGGAGACAAGCAGAGAGAGGTGGAGAGAGAAGGAGAAGCAGGCTCCCTGCCTAGCAGAGAGCCTGATGCGGGGCTTGATCCCAGGATCCCCGGGATCACGACCTGAGCCGAAGGCAGAGACTTTAACCCACTGAGTCACCCAGGCGCCCCGATGAGGAGTTTTAATCTGGGTTGTGATCAGGTAAAATTTAAATCGGAAAATTGATTAGAGGTGTTCTAATCTGGATGCCAGTCAGGAGACTGAAGGCTTTTCCAACTCAGGCTAAGGAGTTTGTGCTAAATATTTGAGACTACTGAACACCACTGAAGGGTTGTAGGTGACTGTAGGAGTGATTACAGTGATATTGGTGACCAGAATTAAGGTAGGTTTCATCTGTATCTTGGTTGTCAGTGGGCCACAAAAATGATCAGCCAGTGATAGAGTGGGTAAAGTATATATATAGAGTTAAAAAAAATGAATGCATTTTCAGTAGGTGTGTGAAAAATGTTCAGTTTAATCAAGATGCAGAGAAACTAAATCTTAAATAATGGGATGTATGTATATAGATATGAAAAATATTATTTGCAGTATGATGCAATTTTTATAAAAAATTTATATTAATACAAATGTTTATTGACCACTGGCCATGTAGATGGCAAATATGTGTATGGGCAATCTAGAATATGTGCCAAAATGTTAAAAGGGTTTTCTTCTGGCAGATATGAATAGAAGTCATTTTTTAAAAAGATTTATTTATTTATTTTAGCAAGAACCTGAGAGAGAGAGCAGGGGGAGGGGCAGAGGGAGAGAATCTTCAAACAGATTCCCTGCTGAGCTCAGAGTCCAACTGAGGCTCAATCCCAGGACCCACGAGACTCTTGGCCAAAGCTAAGAGTCAGATGCATAATGAACTGAGGCAGCCCCGTGTCCCTGGAAGCGATTTTTAAAATTTTTTAATATTTTGCTTGCTTCTAGTTGTTAGCATTTCTGTAATGGGCAGGACCACTGGTATAATAAAAGTAAATCGAAAGAATAGACTACACATTTAGGCCATCCAGCATACCCACTTATCCAATTCTTGGAGAATTTTAAGGGAAGGTATGAAAGTAATATCTAGGATTAGATTTTCCTTCAGCTAAGTAGTTTCCCAGCAAAGGATATAGTTAAGTTGTTTTGTGTGGTATGGAAATTATCTTTATGATTTGATCTCTATCTCAGATGCTTATTAAAGTGTATTACTGGAGATGCAACCACTGTACAAATTATTCAGTGAACATTAGTGCAAATTATCTGGTGACTTTCTAGGTCATGCAGGCAACAGACACTCCCTCATATCCACCCTAGACATGCCTCCTATAGCAACAAACCATCTTTACGCCAGTCGTTCCCAGCCCTTGATGCACATTAGAATCACCTGGGAGAGCCTGGGCTACACCTTAGAGCAACTGAATCAGAACCACCGTGGGGCAGGGGAGAGGTCAGGCATTAGTAGTTTATACAGTATCTCTGGTGATCCCAATATGCAATCAAGAATGAGGCCACAGCCTTCCACTTATCCATCTTCTTTTGATTAAATCACAGACAGATGTCAAGAATGATGATGATATCAGCACACAGTTCTTGGTAGTTATAAATCTGGTTCTCATAAAGGAACTAGGCCAGTCTGATAGATTTAAAAAATAGTCAGCGTGTGAACTGTTTTGTGTGCTGTGCCCAGGTGAAGTAAACATTGGAAGTTAGTGTCATTCTCTCTTTTCTTGAGCAAATGAAAAGAAAAAAATAGTGTTGGGAGTGTAGTACTTATGGAAGAAGTTTCAGACAAGGCAGGATAGGGAGTGTCTGATGTACAGATTATTTATATATTTATTAAGATTTTACTTATTTGACAGAGAGAGACACAGGGAGAGAGGGAACACAAGCAGGGGTAGTGGGAGAGGGAGAAGCAGGCTTCCCGCTGAGCAGGGAGCCCGATTTAGGGCTCAATCTGGGACCCTGGGGTCATATCCTGAGCTGAAGGCAGACATTCAACTGGCTGAGCCACCCAGACGCCCCTGATGTATAGATCATTTGACAGTGGAAAGACAGCTGAAAGTTTTACACTTTGGACAATGGGATGATAAAACTCATGTGAGATCCTGAGACACTTTTTGCTCTTGTTTCTATTATTTGCCTCTAGAGTGCAATTTTTTTTAAATGCTGCATAATCAATACTGATACATATTCTGGTGAATTCTTTTTTTAATTAATTGATCAATTAATTAATTTGTTTTTAAGTAATCTCTACATTCAACCTGAGGATTGAATGTAGAGATTACTCCTGACCCTGAGAGCAAGAGTCACACATTCTACTGACTGCGTCAGCCAGGCACCCCTATTCTGGTAAATTCTTAAAATTCAAGAAAATGGGCAGAATTAGTTTTACATCTTTGATGGGAAAAAAGGTATAAATTAAATTTAAATTTATTTTAAAAGGGCATTAAAGTCATGGTAATTCCAGACTTCACAGCATGAATTAATGTCGAAAGATAAAGACACTGGTGCTGAGTGCCTAGATTTAGAGATTCTTATTCAGTAAATCAGGGGTAAGGACTGGAATTCTGTATTTTTAAACCTCCCTACAACAGAGCAAATCTTAAACATCAAGAGAAAGTATCTCACACAAGATGCAGTGTTTAAATATTTAAGAAGATATTCTTAGGTCTATATCCTGAGAAAATTTGAAACTCAAGATACAATAAAAGAAAAAAAAAAGAGTATTGATTCTATGAAGAACAGGCATTGAGAATTGGATCTCTCCAGAAGGAATTGGTTATAGAGATAGGATTGAGTTCACACAGGTCATTGGCTTGAAGAAACAATCCTCCAGAGTCCACCAAATCTCCCACTGTAAAGACTGTAGCAATTAAATGACTTTATTGTCTCTGAGTTCTATGAGACAAACTTGGAAAACTGGAGAAGCAGGAGAGGCTCCATTGGGAGCTGTCCATGGTGGTGAGAAGGACTTGTGGGTAGTGGCTTCACTAACAAGCTGATCAGGAGTAGGCAGGCCATACATATCACCATTTGACAGGGTTTGGATTTGGCCTGTCGTAACAAGGGTGCTTTCTATGGCTCCCCAGATCATCTGTCCTAGAAGTCTGTCTTTTTTTTTTTTAAAGATTTTATTTATTTATTTGACAGAGAGAGAGAGATCACAAGTAGGCAGAGAGGCAGGCAGAGAGAGAGGAGGAAGCAGGCTCCCTGCTGAGCTGAGAGCCCGATGCAGGGCTCGATCCAAGGACCCCAGGATCATGACCTGAGCCGAAGGCAGAGGCTTTAACCCACTTTAACCACCCAGGTGCCCCCTAGCAGTCCCTCTTGAAAGGGACAGGGACTACCAGAAGACTGGTGCTGAGGAGGGAGTACCACAGGACAGGTGTAAGAGGTACAGCCCTCATAGAGAAAATTCATGAAAAAGGCACCAAAAGCAGACATACCTTTTTTTTTTTTAAGATTTTATTTATTTATTTGACAGACAGAGATCACAAGCAGGCAGAGAGGCAGGCAGAGAGAGAGGAAGGGACGCAGGCTCCCCGCTGAGCAGAGAGCCCGATGCGGGACTCGATCCCAGGACCCTGAGATCATGACCCGAGCCGAAGGCAGCGGCTCAACCCACTGAGCCACCCAGGCGCCCAAAAGCAGACATACCTTAAAAGACAACAGAAAGTGCCTTGGGCATACAATCCAGAAGCATGATCTCTGCCGTGCCTGAAGGACACACTTGGCAGAGTTACAATCACACCGACAATGTAAGACTTTGTTCTTTTTCTTTAATCTGCCTATCATCTAGCTGAGTCAGACCCTGTTAGGCTGAGGAGGTGCAAGCTCTCTTGTAATTTTTTTTTATTCACTTCACAGAGAGAGATCACAAGTAGGCAAAGAGGCAGGCAGAGAGAGAGAGGAGGAAGCAGGTTCTCCGCTGAGCAGAGAGCCTGATGTGGGACTCGATCCCAGGACCCTGAGACCATGACCCGAGCTGAAGGCAGAGGCTTAACCCACTGAGCTACCCAGGTGCCCCTCTCTTGTAATTTTTTAAAGCATTTCCAGTGATATATTTGAAATTGTTTTGGGGGGGTGCCTGGATAGTTCACTCAGTTAAGCATCTGCCTTCAGCTCAAGTCATGATCTCAGGGTCCTGGAATAGAGCCCTGCATCTGGCTCCCTGATCAGTGGGAAGTCTGCTTCTCCCTCTCTCTCTGCCCCTGCTTGTGCTCTCTCTCTCTCTCTCTCTCAAATAAATAAATAAAGTCTTAAAAAACAAAAATAAATTGTTTTTGATTAGAAAAGGCATTTCATCCCATGGCTGATCAGTCTATTATTTGAAGAACATGTTAAATCCTAGACAGAAAACTCTTTTGACAATCTTTTTTTTTTTTTTAAAGATTTTATTTATTTATTTGACAGACAGAACACAAGTAGGCAGAGAGGCAGGCAGAGGCATAAGGAGAGGGAGAAACAGGCTCTCTGCTCAGTAGAGAGCCCTATTTGGGACTCGATCCCAGGACCCTAGGATCATGACCTGAGCCGAAGGCAGCCATTTAACTGACTGAGCCACCCAGGTGCCCCTCTTTTGACAATCTTAAGCCACTGATTTAAATGGCAGTTCCTTAAAAGTCTGAACTTTGAGGTCCAGAATCTTTGGGAACACAACTGGACAACATATTCAGCACTGTTTCCATCTCTAGTCCTGTCCATATGCTTGTGATCTTCCAACAGCCATCCATGTTGCATGGTGAGATTAATGAAGCAACTGATTTCACATATTTTACCCTTTGTTCATTAAGCTGAAACTTAATTGTGTACTGACAAACCTATAAGAAGTCATTAGGAATTCTGGATTTTCAGGAGTTACTTCAGGTGGGGAGAAAGTAATGAATCATCACCATCTCTATCTCAATTAGCCAATGGCTTTTTCTTGTTTTTCCTATCTAGACAGGTTTTTTTTTTTTTAAGATTTTATTTATTTATTAGAGAGAGGAAGAGCACCAGTGGGGGAGGGCATGCAGGGAGGGAGAAGCAGGCTTCCTGCTGAACTGAGAGCCTGATGAAGGACTTGATCCCAGGACCTGGGGATCATGACCCCGAGCCCAAGGCAGACACTTAACCAACCGAGTCACCCAGGCATCCCTAGGCAGTTATTTTTTTTTTTCAAATTATATTTTCTTTTCCTTCTTTCTTTCTTTCTTTCTTTTTTTTTTTTTTTTTAAAGATTTTATTTATTTACTTGAGAGTAAGAGAGGAAACACAAGCAGGGGGAGTGGAAGAGGGAGAAGCAGGCTCCCTACCGAGCAGGGAGTCCGATGTGGGGCTTGATCCCAGGACCCTGGGATCATGACCTGAGTGGAAGGCAGGCCTAACAACTGAGTCACCCAGGCACCCCTTGAAAATATAATTTGAGGGGTGCCTGGGTGGCTCAGTCGATAGGCGTCTGTCTGCCTTTAGCTCAGGTCATGATCCCAGGGTCCTGGGATCGAGCCCTGCATTGGGCTCCCTGCTCAGCGGAATGCCTGCTTCTCCCTCTCCCACTCCCCCTGCTTGTGTTCCCTTTCTTGCTGTGTCTCACTCAGTCTGTCCAATAATAAATAAAAATCTTAAAAAAAAAAAAGGAAATGCATTGGGTTTCCCACATTTCCAAGGCAATTTAAAAAAATATATATATATATATTTTTTAAGCCAAAAACTTTTCCCTCCAAGCCCCGACAAAAACCTGGTAAAAACTGAACTGTTGGGATTGAAGTATGAAATTTGGCTAGAGACCCTTGGAACTCCTAGGCATCCCAGAGGCATAGCTAAATCACAGAACTAATGTCTGTTTTGTCCTGACTTGTGTTGAGGGGAGCATGGGGCAATGCGGAGCAGTATCATGGGAGTTCTTTATTATGCATTTGATTTAAAATATCTATTGTTACCTTCTAGGGAAACTGGGGATTATATTGGCCCTCTCAGGGGCCCTCACAAACACTGAATAAACCAGATTCTACTTAATGGTTTGCCATATCAAGAACTTATTTAGAAAGCGGGACGTGAAGTTATTTTTACTCCCAGATCTCTTAAAAAGGAGTATCGTCTCATATTACCAAGTCTTGGACTTTGTTTAAGGCAGAGTCTAGATGCAACGTCTCCTTCACTCACATTATTACACTCTTGATGTGGTTCAGAAGAGGCTGCTCCAAAATACAGCATTTTGCTACATTGAATGTTCTCAGCTGAGGGAGTCTGAGAAAACTGCAGGAGTAGGAATGTTGCTCTGACCTCCCCCACTCCTCCTGTTCCCAGAAATGGGCCATAAAACCCTCATGTGAAAGGTACTCTCCTTATACCCAGAGGAAAATACCTTCCTTATCTCTGAAGACAAAAGTTTGCCAAGAAGAATCCTAACAAACAGGCCTGGCGGGAATTCTCCTAGTTCCCTACAATTATCTCAGACTCTCTGACATCCTGTATTTCTTCTCAGCCATCAGCTCTCCATCACACCTGGCATAAAAATACTTAGATTTAACCATTTCTTTGGGTCTTCATTTTCTTAGTCTCCAGGGTCACGTCAAACTTATATTATATATCTGTATCCTTTTTTTCCCCATTAATCTTTGTTACCTTAATTTTCAGACCCAGCCAGGGACCCTGAGTTAAGGAAAACTTTTCCTCCCCTATCCTCTATAACTTAGATTGCAAACTTCTTCCAATACGTGAAAGGATCTTTGATCCACACATAGTAAAGAAGGAGAGGGGAGCAAAGCTAGTTCCCGTTAGTTTTTTTTTTTTTTTCTTTAAAATCTTTTGTATCGTACACAGAACTGCACATTGTGGACTTGAAGCCAAGAACTTGGACACTTCCATCATCTCATTTTACCACACTTGACTATAAGCAAATGAATTGGTGCTGAAGAAATCCACCAGAGAAGGGAATTATCCTACTGCAGTGGAGTAAAGGATGGAATTCTTTGGTTTCTAGCTCGATGAATGATGGTCTAACAGCAGAAACAGAACATTTTGGAGAGAAATAGGGGTGTGTGTGAATTAGTTTGCAGATACAAACGAAGACACATGCCCCCAGCTGAAGATATGACTTTAAAGGAAAGGTCAGAGTTAGACAGTGAACTTGCGAACCATCAGCATGGTACTGAAATGATTAAATTGGATGAGATGCATCCAAAGATTGCTTAAAACAGCAAATGGCTTTTCAGAAGTTACTTCAGGGTGGAAAAATGTGGTGACTCACCACCATCTCTATCTCAACTGGCCAAAGACTTCCCTTTTTTTTTTTCCTATGTAGGCAGCTGTTTTCTTTTCTTTTCTTTTCTTTTTCTTTTTCTTTTTTTTAATTTGACAGAGAGATCAGAAGCAGGCAGAGAGGCAGGCAGAGAGAGAGGAGGAAGCAGGCTCCCCGCTGAGCAGAGAGCCCGATGCGGGGCTCGATCCCAGGACTCCGAGATCATGACCTGAGCCGAAGGCAGCGGCTTAACCCACTGAGCCACCCAGGCGCCCAGCTGTTTTCTTTAAATCATATTTTCAAGACCAAACTTTGTCCCTCCAACCCCCTGTGAAAACCTGATTGTTCAGAAGATGAATATTTTGGGAACAACAAAATTAAAGGGGAAAAATCAATCAGCTGTATATTGATAATCACTGACAACTTGTTTTTGTTTCTTGTTTTTTGTTTTTTAAATAATCTCTCGATCCAGCGTGGGGCTCAGACTCACAACCCTGAGATCACATCACATGCTCTTCCACTTGAGGTAGCCGGGTGCCCCTCTGACAGTCTTAATGTAAATATTTTCCCTGGCATGGGAGGAAAATGGACAATGAAATATGGATAACCCTTGCAAAAGTTTGAATGGAAAAAGGAGAGAGATGGGTGAAGCTATTGTGAGACCAAATTCAAAGGACAGAGGAAAAAGCAGAAAATGTCTCTGGACCAGACAAAATGGTAAGAGTTAAGGCTCAGCGAGTGGTTGGCTTTGAACAGAAGGAAGAAAAGGAGGAGTCCCTCAGCCTTTATTCTTAGACCTCAGAAGTGACAGTGACAGGTTTCAGGTAACTTTGTGAGATGCTTTTGGGGGAGAATGGTCGGGAGGGCTGGGAGAAAATTGAAGAAAACCACACTTAATGGCCTTAGTGTTTGTCAGTGAGTTAGGAGAGAGGGTATCTGCTTATAGAGAGGGAGGCGGGGTTCCATAGGTGAGATGAAGATCAATGAATAACAATGATCCGAACTGTTTAGTGAATGCTTTCTATTCAATAATATGTTATTTTTTATTTTTATTTTAAATTTTTTAATTTTTATTTTTTTAAAGATTTTATTTATTTATTTGACAGACAGAGATCACAAGTAGGCAGAGAAGCAGGCAGAGGGAGAGGAAGAAGCAGGCTCCCTGCTGAGCAGAGAGCCCGATGTGGGGCTCCATCCCAGGATCCTGAGGTCATGACCTGAGCCGAAGGCAGAGGCTTTAACGCACTGAGCCACCCAGGCGCCCTGTTATTTAAAAAAAAATTTTTGTTGATTTATTTGACAGAGAGAGACACAGTGAGAGAGGGAATGCAAGCAGGGGGAGTGGGAGAGGGAGAAGCCGGCTTCCCGCTGAGCAGGGAGCCTGATGCGGGGCTCGATCCTAGGACCCTGAGATCATGACCCGAGCTGAAGGCAGACGCTTAACCATTGAGCCTCCCAGGAGCCCCAATAATATGTTATTAAGATAGGAATATTAAATAGGGGCTCCTGGGTGGCTCAGTGGGTTAAGCCTCTGCCTTCTGCTCGGGTCATGATCTCGAAGTCCTGGGATCGAGCCCCGCATGGGCTCTCTGCTCAGCAGGGAGCCTGCTTCTCCACCCAGTCCTCCACCCTGCCTCTCTGCCTCCTTATGATCTCTCTGTCAAATAAATAAATAAAATCTTTTTTTTTTAAAGATTTTATTTATTTATTTGACAGAGAGAAATCACAAGTAGGCAGAGAGGCAGGCAGAGAGAGAGGAGGAAGCAGGCTCCCCGCTGAGCAGAAAGCCCGATGTGGGGCTCGAACCCAGGACCTGGGATCATGACCCGAGCCGAAGGCAGCGGCTTAACCCACTGAGCCACCCAGGCGCCCCAAATAAATAAAATCTTAAAAAAAAAGATAAGAATATTAAATAATTTTATTTAACTCTTAAAACAACCCTAGGAGATAGAAACTACTATATTCATTTCATGAACGAGGAAGCTGCTGCTTAGAGCAGGTCAGCAGCTGGATTAAGTCACAGTTTAGCAGTGACGGAAAGAAGGACTGTCTGATTCCAAACCGTCCGAGTCAGAATGCTGTCCAAGAAGGCTAAAGGGATCATCCCTGGGGGATCTGAGAATCACACTGTGAGGTATTTCTGTTCTGACCTACTTAGCTGGTTGAAATAATAACCACCTGTACTTAAAACATGAACGGAAGGCTTGCGTTTCCAGAGTGAAAAAGAACAGCAGTACAGATAAGTGATGAAAGGAAATGTGTCAGAACCTTTCCAGATCAGCAAATCTTCTGAAATCTCTGTAGGGTACATTTGTCCAAAGGACACATCTGCTTCACAGCGATCCGGCTAGAGGCTGGTGTGGTGCAGAGCTTTTGTACAGAGGCTGTAGTACATTTTCCTTCTTACGAATGCTCCTCATAGCTGTTCTACTGCAGAACGGGCTTATGAAAGGAAGTAGCAAAACCCCTTTGGCAACATTCCCTAACCCCCCCATCGCCCCTTCTCTACCCAACAAGTGCTTCTCAAACTTTTGCAGGCATAATAATCTCCAGGAGGCCTTGTTAAAACAGAGGCTCCTGGGATTCACCCCCAGAGTTCCTGATCCCATAGCTCAAAGGTGAGACTCAAAAACGGGCATGTTTCACAAGCTCCCCGGTGGTGCCAAGCTGCTCACCCAGGGAGCACACTTTGAGAATCACCGCTCTGGCTTGCTTCATTAACACATGCTTATCTGGAGTATTACGAAGGGTAGGCCCTTGGGTGAGATTGGAAGTGCTGGCAAGCTAATGCCTGAAGGAGAGCAAACCCTCCTGCCCACCACAAGGGACTATCTATAGTTTGTTCCAGAGGACGAAGAGCAAAAATTTGTAACTTCCGGAGTAATAGTAGCTGAACCATAATAGGGATGACAAAGAGAGCTGAGAATGGAGCTCATTTAAATTGTCACCAGCTGAAAGCAGCAGGTTTTTACTACAGTAGTCTCTTGAATCAAGGCAACAATGTCTTGAAGAATCATAAAGACCTGCTGTGTAGGTTTTCTCTACAAAACAGGTTTTAGGAAAACTTGGTGCTTTATGCCATAGGACCATCAGAGAACACTTCAGTGGTCTGCCTCTGACGCTTCTGATGGCAATTCTTTTCTTTCCTTTTTTTTCTTTTTTTTTTTTTTTAATATTTTATTTGTTTTTAGATCAGAGAGAGAGAGTGAGCACAAGCAGGGAGAGTGGCAGGCAGAGGGAGAAGCAGGTTCCCCACTGAGCAAGGAGTCTGATGTGGGACTTGATCCCAGTACCCTGGGATCATGACCTGAGCTGAAGGCAGATGCTTAGCCAGCTGAGCCACCCAGGCATCCTGTGTGATGGAAAATTTTTTCCAGTATTCTGTTAGCAACTCCAATTCTGGTATAAGTATTTTTTTAAAATTCAAATAACAGTGATAATATATTTTATCTAGACTTGAAAAATGTCCTGGTGTTTTCAATGCTGGCAGTTTTAAAATTTGAAATGTAAACTCCCAGACATCCATTTGTAGAGAGGCACTCATAGTATCTTTACATCAGACTTTTAAAATATTTTTTAAGAGGGGCAATAGTATTATTTATTTTCAAAGTATAGGTGGTATATTTTCAAAATAATAGGTGGGCACCTGGGTGGCTCAGTCTTTGAGCGGCTGCTTTTGGCTTAGGTCATGATTCCAGGGTCCTGGGATCGAGACCCACATTGGACTCCCTGCTGGTTGCGGGGGGGGAGCCTGCTTCTCCCTCTCCCACTCCCCCTGCTTGTGTTCCTTCTCTCACTGTGTCTGTCTCTGTCAAATAAATAAATAAAATCTTAAAAAAGAAAAGAAAATAGCAATTCTGACATTCACCTGGAGCAGAATTTAAATAACAACAATAGGTTAAGACCTGAGACATATTTTTCACCTCTTCTCAGTAAAGTTAAACTTAGGGATGTTGTAACAGAGTATCCCAAGTGGGTGGTGTAGACAACATTTATGACTCACAGTTCTGGAGGCTAGGAGAATACAATCAAGGAGTTGGAAAGATTGGCTTTTTCTGAGGACGGTGAGGGAAGGATCTATAGTATTGTTTTTTAATGGAGGTGTAAAATTTGCCATAGAGGGTAATCCAATATCTGAGATTAACCAAAAAAAAAAAAAAAAAAAAAGAGGGGGTAGTGGATGGGATAGAATGTTGTCAACTTGTTCCTTGAGAAAAATTCTCTGTAGTTAGGTGAAAGGCACTGGCCTATCATCTGAATGCCAAATACACTGTTCTTTTCAAATCCCCAAGGTCAAACATAATGTTCTTTTCCACGCCGGTACCTGCCTGCTGGAGAGGCTTCTAACTCTCTCTTTCTGTCTCAGGGACAAATGGATTGTCCAGTCTGGGCTCTAACCCAACAGCTGTGCCTGGGGCAGGCTCATTTCTAACTGATGCCTCCCTTGAAAGCTCCAAGAAGTACCTGATGATACAAACATTACATCATATATTTATGGATAATAAGACTGGGAAGAAACACAACAAAAATGTTCAGGCTGGCTCATTCAATTGCAGGTGATTTTTCTTTTTTCTTTTCACTTTCTACATTATTTATTTTCTCCATGATGAAAATCTAATACTTTCAAAGTTAAGAGAAAATACTGTAGTTGTTGTTGTTGTTTTATTTTAAGGCTATGGCTTGTTGATTGATATTAGTGCTGCGGAGTCTGATAAATATTTATTGCAATTTGGAAGGGCCGTTTGGGCAAAATATAAACATTGGCACATCCTTGGCACATCTCAGTGCAATAAAAAAGCCCACATCACTGTCAGTTAATTGTTAAATCATCCCACCCTATGTGGGCGCGCGCTCACATACACACGTCCATGTACCGAGTCCGCTGTCTCAGTGGGCGCTGCTGCCATGACTGCTCTGAACTCAGGACCATCCAGACTTCAGTACTAAAAATAGCCTGAGAAATGTTAAAGCATCAGCAGACAAGCAAACAAACAGCAAACTCTTGACCACAAATAACATTTATACAATTCGAGGGCTTCCGGTTGAACCGCAGCCCTGTGGGGCAGGTACATTTGAGTGATTGCTGAGTTTCTTTCTGCATCCTGAGCGACTTGCAGTCAGCTAACCCCACTCCCCCGTTGCAAGGACAACGGAGACAGGAAGAGCTGGCCCGGAGAGAAAGCAAAGCTGCCTCTACCCAGGCCCGTTAGAGATTTTCCAGGACAGATTAAAACTACTGAGATATGTGACCCGATGGGACTTCTCACTCCTGTGTAGTTGCTCTGTACACATGAACTAGAAGTCTATCAGAAAACGGGGCCCAGGGTCGTGAGCCGGCTTCAGTAGAACATGAGACTCTTGATCTCGCGGCTCTAAATTCAAGCCACCACATTGGTCGTAGAGATTACTTAAAAATAAAATCTTAAAAAAAAAAAAAAAAAAGTGGGGCCCAGAGAGGAAGAAAGCAAGGAAGCCTACTGTTTCCTAACCAGCATGACTATGGGCTGCTTTTTATCCACTCACCGAAAAAGTAGAAACTTTTTTTTAAGATTTGGTTTTAAGTAATCTCTACACTCAGCAAGGGGCTTGAACCCACAACCGTAAGATCAGAGATCAAGAGTCACACGCTTCATAGACTAAGCCAGCCAGGTGCCCCTCCCTTTTTTTCTTAGTCTAGCTAAAGGTCTGTTAATTTTTTAAATCTTTTTTTCCTTTTTTTTTTTTTAAAGCTCTTAGTTTTGTTAATCATTTTTGGTTTTCTGCTCTCTATTTCATTTATTTCTGCCCTGATCTTTGTGATTTTCATAGCCTTTTTAGTGAAGAAAATCTGATGGGCTTATGATACTGAGTTCTAATCTGGAGAGATAGGAATCAGATGACCACTCAAGATAAAAAACTTGTGATGGATCATACTTTGATCACTGTTGTACAGATGGGGAAACTGTTGGCTAAGGTCACAGCCAGTGGAAGAGCTGAACCTTGATCTAACCATTCCACTGTACTGCCCCCTCCTGGTCCAATCTTCAGAAATATTCTTTGGAGGGGCACCTGGGTGGCTCAGTCGTTAAGCATCTGCCTTGGGCTCAGGTCATGATCCCAGGGTCCTGGGATCAAGCCCTCGAATCTGGCTCCCTGTTCGGAGAGAAGCCTGCTTCTCCCTCTCCCACTCCTTATGCTTGTGTTTCCTCTCTCGCGGTCTTTCTCTCTCTGTCAAATAAATAAATAAAATCTTAAAAAAAGAAAAAGAATAAAATAAAATGTAGATGACGTTTCAAGAGGTGTTGGGTGGGACTCAAGAATTTGCATGTCTCACGAGCTCCCATGTGTTGCTACTGCTGCTAGTTCACCTTTTTAGTGTAATGGAGTCTGTGTAAGTGACAATTATTTTCCTGTAACCTAACGAGAGGGGACGGGCAGAAAGCAAGTTGTAGTGTGAAAAACTCAACGGAAACAAATGAAAGGGGTAGGGGAACTTCTGAGGAAAACAGACTATTGGAGAGGACAAAAGTATGGCAGATCAGGAAGTAATAGGCTCCCATTAGGGGACTGAAGTTCTTTCAAAAGCTGAGAAAGGGCCTCTCGTGAAGGACTCTGTATTAGTCCTCATCGTCCCCCCGGAGGTGCAGGCCAGGAAAGCACCAAGAATTCAAGCTACTATTCTGAAATTGGGGTGGGGGGGATTTCTATTACCCCACATTTGGTAATGTGGGGTACGGGAGTGTCTCTGAGTGGTAGGGTTCCCTTTCCTAAGAAATCACACAGTAGACAAGGGACACAGCAGAAACCAAGCAGAGGAATGAACATGTGTGTGGAGGGGGCGTTGGGCCTCTGAGTAGCACACATGGAGGACTTTGCTGGGAAGCTCGTCGATTTTTCAACACAGTCTACTGCTAGTCCAAGCACAGTTCAGCCTTGGGGGAACTGGGGGTGAAAAGGAGAAGTAAAAGAAAATGACAGCTTTTACGTCCATGATGTTGACACGAAAATGTAAAGGAAAGTCCCAGGAAAAACTTAGTGGTTGATGGTGCCACTTTTGCAAATTTCTGAATCTAGCAAGAAGATGAGAGTGCATTAGAGGTCATCGTTGATGAATTCATTCATCTAGTCCAAATGGAGGGCCTGTTAAGCGTTCAGTGGTCTTCTAGGTCTTTGGGATACATCAATGAACAAAGCTTACATTGTAGTGAGAAAAGGGAGGTGTTTGCAAGACTAGAAGATTTCCTCTGGGAAATGAAAAGCAGAGGAGCAAGTTAACCTTTAGAAAGTGGTGAGAGGGTGCCTGGGCGGCTCAGTGGGTTGGGCCTCTGCCTTCGGCCCGGGTCATGGTCTTGGGGTCCTGGGATCGAGCCCCACGTCAGGTTCTCTGCTCAGCGGGGAGCCTGCTTCCCCCTCTCTCTGTGCCTGCCTCTCTGTCTGCTTGTGAGTTCTCGCTCTGTCAAATAAATAAATAAATAAATAAAATCTTAAAAAAAAAAGGAAGAAATTGGTGAGAATTTGTTTTTTAAGATTTTATGTATTTATTTGACAGAGATCACAAGGAGGCAGAGAAGCAGGCAGAGAGAGAGGAGAAGCAAGCTCCCTGCTGAGCAGAGCGCCCAATGCAGGGCTCGATCCCATGACCCTGGGGTCATGACCTGAGCTGAAGGCAGAGGCCTTAACCCACTGAGCCACCCAGGCATCCCAAGCTTTCTAAGTAATTTTTAAACTAATAGGTGGGATTTTTTCCTAGAAAAGTGTCACCATTTTGAATGTGAAGCCATAAGAACATTTCTCTCTCTTCTCTGTTTTTCCTGCCTACTTCTTGTGTATAGACCTCACAAGTCTTACTGTGATTGCGTGTGAGTAACAGAATCATGGATTTAAGACTTGATGAGCCATGGGAAGAATTTTGTTTGGAAAGTGCTATTTTCAAGAAATTGGTGTTTTGATTTTAGCTGCTCCAGTGCTCAAGTACTTCTGAAAATTTTCCTTCTTCTCTCCTTCCTTTCTTTCTTGTGTTTTTTCTTTTCTTTCTTTCTTTCTTTCTTCTTCTTCTTCTTTTTTAAAAAATAATCTCTATATGCGACATGGGGCTGGAACTCATGTCCACAGATCAAGATTTGCATGCTCTACCAACTGACCCTCCTGTCCCTCCTTTGTTCTGCTGTAGCTATTAGGGTTGGGTTGGGGTTGTGATAATCTATGAAACTAATAAGGAAATGCAACATATCAAAATTTAGTTCACTGTACACCGAATTTAGGCAACTTGCAACAATGTTGGGTTATTGCTTTAAGCATTTAAACATGCTCAAAATTCTCTTATTTGAAAAGAGCAATTCTCTCTTAAACCTATGTCTCACTCTAAGCACCTACCATCTTTTTTTTTTTTTTAAAGATTTTATTTATTTATTTGACAGACAGAGATCACAAGTAGGCAGAGAGGCAGGCAGAGAGAGAGAGAGAGAGGGAAGCAGGCTCTCCGCTGAGCAGAGAGCCCGATGCGGGGCTCGATCTCAGGAACCTGAGATCATGACCTGAGCCGAAGGCAGAGGCTTTAACCCACTGAGCCACCCAGGCGCCCCAAAGCACCTACCATCTTGTCCTTGTAACCTGCAAAGTTCTTCAAAGAGTGGGTTACATTTAGTCCCCCTTTTTCTTCCTCCATCACATGTTCTCAATCAGTTTGTTCAATAAATACAAGCAAAGAGTAAAATATAAAGGTAAAAACAATAGTTAAAACATCTCTAGAAAGACAAATGTCAGTTCAGTTAGAATATCAAGGCCATGGGGCGCCTGGGTGGCTCAGTGGGTTAAGCCTCTGCCTTCGGCTCAGGTCATGATCCCAGAGTCTTGGGATCGAGCCCCACATCGGGCTCTCTGCTCCGCAGGGAACCTGCTTCTTCCTCTCTCTCTGCCTGCCTCTCTGCCTACTTGTGATCTCTGTCTGTCAAATAAATAAATAAAATCTTAAAAAAAAAAAAAAGAATATCAAGGCCAAGTAAAGAAACAGGTACAGATATTATTAGAATCAGGAGATACTGTTCAAGTCAGAAAGGTGAGTTAGGGATTTGGGTTAAAAGCCAAGACCCTCCTGGAGCACCTGGAGCTCAGTCAAGAGTCAGCATGTGATCCTCGATCTCGAGTTCAAGCCCCATGTTGGGTGTGGAGCCTACTTTAAAGATAATAATAGGGATGCCTGCTATAATAGGGAGGGAGCCTGCTTCTCCTTCTTCTGCTCCCCCTGCTTGTGCTCTCTCTATCAAGTAAATAAATAAAGTCTTTAAAAATAATAAGTCAAGAAACTCTTAATTTGAATAAGATCAGTTAGGGGCGCCTGGGTGGCTCAGTGGGTTGGGCCGCTGCCTTCAGCTCAGGTCATGATCTCAGGGTCCTGGGATCGAGCCCCGCGTCGGGCTCTCTGCTCAGCGGGGAGCCTGCTTCCTCCTCTCTCTCTACCTGCCTCTCTGCCTGCTTGTGATCTCTCTCTGTCAAATAAATAAATAAAAAAAATCTTAAAAAAAAAATTGCAGTGGCATTGAATAAGATCAGTTAGAGGGTAATACTGAGGTTTTACTGAGACCAAGAAGTAGAAGGGTTTGACAAGTTAGTCAAGAACGGAGGACATGGGAGGTGAAAAGCACTGTACATTTTCATTTTCATTTTTGTTTTTGTTTTTGTTTTTGTTTTTAAAGATTTTATTTATTTATTTGACAGAGAGAGATCACAAGCAGGCAGAGAGGCAGGCAGAGAGAGAGGAGGAAGCAGGTTCTCTGCTGAGCAGAGAGCCCGATGCGGGGCTCGATCCCAGGACACTGAGATCACGACCCAAGCTGAAGGCAGCGGCTTAACCCGCTGAGCCACCCAGGCGCCCCTCATTTTTGTTTTTATTGTATTTTTTTAAGTAGGCTCCGCTCCGAATGCAGGGCTTGAATTCATGAGCTTGAGATCAAGAGTTGCATGCTCTACCAACTATGTGTTCAGCTATAGAATTATTTTGGGTAGAGACCAGGTCTAGCTCAGACATGGCCTCTAAAAAAAGGGAGTAACATATTTCTGGCTAATAAAAGAATAAGCGAGTAATTTTTTTCTTTTAAGATTTTATTTATTTGTTTATTTATTTGTCAGAGAGAGAGAGAGAGAGTGCACAAGCAGGCAGAGAGGCAGGCAGAGGAAGAGAGAGAAGCAGGCTCCCGACTGAGCAGGGAACCCATTGTGGTACTTGATCCTAGGACTCTGGGATCACAACCTGACCTGAAGGCAGCGGCTTAACCAACTGAGCCACCCAGGCATCCCAGATTAAGTGAGTATCAAAGGAAATTGGGTTTGGAAATGGGAAGAACAAAAGAAAAGAAAATTATGTAATCACCTTTACCCTAAGAGTCCAATACAAAAATAATAATTTAGATGTTCCTTTCTTTTCATTATTTTTAATATATATACACTTGTTTGTATGCACAATCTAAAGAAAGTTGTGAAAACCATATACATGCCGATTTATAAACTTCTTTTTGGGAAAATTTTAATTCATTTTTTGGGAATACTAGTGCTTACTTCTTTACCTTCTTAAACCCTCTGGCAATGTCCTCTGACTTTTTTTTCACATATTACATCAAGTATGTTTCCTTCTATTAAACATTTTTCAAAATATATGAGTTTTATTGGGTGTATAATAATTTAGTCTATGCATCTCCAGCATCATTCATTAGTTCTTATGATCACATTTGTGTTATCTACAATGTTTTGTTTTTATAAATACTATAATTACCTATCACATATGTTGCTATCTATATTATGTGAATTTATAATTCATTTTTATAAAGATTTTATTATTTTTTTAAGGTGTTATTTAGTTGAGAGACAGACAGCATGGGTAGTAGGGGGGAGGGTCAGAAGGAGAGGGTGAAGCAGACTCCCTGCTGAACGTGGAGCCAGAAACCAAAGCAGGAGCTAAGCTGGGCTCAGTGCAAGGCTCAACTCGGGCCTCAACTCGGGCCTCAGTCAGGGCTTACTGTGGGGCTGACCCCAGAACCCAGAGATCATGACCTGAGCCAAAGTCAGCCGCTCAACCAGCTGAGTCACCAAGTGTGCCGGTACTAGAACTTTTTTTGCAGTGTTTTTGTAGTATAATATAGACTCTCATTCCTGGTACTTTGGGCAGTGTGAATGATAGTGAGCGCTTGCCCAGGCAGCGAGGGGCCTGCGTTTCATTTACAAGAAAGCCTTGACTGGTCCTGGTAAGCTGGTGCCGGGGACACAATTGTGAGAGCTCCACAGGAAGGAGGACTTGTTCTGTGAGAGTTAAAAATGGCAGATTAGAGCTTGACAGCATGAGCTACTCTCACTGGTTACTCATAGTATAATTTGATGAAAATCATGGGGCAAATGATTTCATGTCTCTACTTTTTTTTTTTTTAAGATTTTATTTATTTATTTGACAGCCAGAGATCACAAGTAGGCAGAGTCAGGCAGAGAGAGAGGAGAAGCAAGCTCCCTGCTGAGCAGAGCGCCCAATGCAGGGCTCGATCCCATGACCCTGAGCTGAAGGCAGAGGCTTAACCCGCTGAGCCACCCAGGCGCCCCCAAATGTTTTTCTTTTTCTTTTTTTTTTTTTTTTAAGATTTTTTTTATTCATTTATTTGACAGAGAGAGATCACAAGCAGGCAGAGAGGCAGGCAGAGAGAGAGGAGGAAGCAGGCTCCCTGCTGAGCAGAGAGCCCAATGCGGGGCTTGATCCCAAGACCCTGAGATCATGACCCGAGCCGAAGGCAGCGGCTCAACCCACTGAGCCACCCAGGCGCCCCCAAATGTTTTTCTTTTAATGAGAAAACAGACTCAGTTGGAAGAGAGGCATTAAAGAGTAAAAAAAAATTGCTGTTTTGGCTGTAGATAAGCCACATATAAGACCATATTCTTTCAATCACATCTATGAAGGCCAGCCTTACTTAAACAATATTATAGCAAAGTAAAAGAGCTGCTGGGGTGCCTGGGTGGCTCAGTTGGTTAAGCATCTGACTCTTGGTTTTGGCTCAGTTCATGATCTCAGGGATGTGGGATCGAGCCCCATGTCAGGCTCCAGGCTCAGCAGGAAGTTGGCTTCCCCTCTCCCTCATTTCCTTCTGCCCCTCCCCCATCACACTTACTTTTCCCCTCTTTCTCTTTCTTTCTCTCTCAAATAAGTAAATAAATCTTTAAAGTAAAGGAGCTTCTTATTAAACACATTAGTTATATTATTTTAATGCTATTTTTATTTATTGCCTTTGATATAGTTAGGATTTAGAATATATTTTTTATTTAGTATAAAAATGTTAAAACTTACAGTTATGACGTTTTAAAAAGATTTTATTTATTTGAGAGGGAGAGAGAGAGAGGGAGGGAAAGAACACGGGGAGGGGCAAAGGGAGAGGGACGATGTGGGGCTTCATCCCAGGACCCTGAGGTCGCTACCTGAGCGGAAGTCAGACACTTAACCAACCAAATCACCCAGGTACCTCTATAGTTATGACTTTTTACAGACATATACATTTGCTCAAAAAAAGTATACATTTTTTGCTTATACACAAAAGTTTACAGTTTTGTTTGTTTTATCTGATCAGGTAAAACATGTAAAAGCCGACTACTTAATGGTTTATATTCTTTTTAATGCAAAATTTCTCAGACATATTGCACTTGTGCGCCTATCAAAATTTGTTTACTCCTTTATGAGGAATCTCACATGGCGATAACGGGCTGTGCCCATTCATGGTGACTTGGGAAATAAGGTTTAGGCTCGTTAAGCAAGCTTCCCCACTAAGTACAGATTATTATTGACTGCTGCTGTTTTATCTTTTATAGTCATAAAAATATCATGTCTTTATTACTCGACATGAATTAAATTTAGGACACAAGTTGGAGCTGTCTTCCCAGAAATGCCATTAACAGAAATAATAAGTAATGTATCTGAGATGTGAACCGTAAGCAAATAGACCTGTGGATTTTTGTGAGTTCCAAGCAACAAAGCTTGAACCCTTTGTTTTCACAGAGATGCACCAACAGTGTCAAGGAGAATTCTTTTCCAAGAGGTACAGAATCATCCTTTTTTCTCAATTGTCTATATTCTCAGCATTCAGTATAAAATGCAGAACCACACTGCTGGAGGGGCAGGGGGTGAAAGGGCTGGGGTGGCTGGGTGATGGACACTGGGTGATGGGACACTGGGGTATGTGCTATGGTGAGTGCTGTGAATTGTGTAGGACTGATGAACCACAGACCTGTCCCCCTGAAACAAATGACACATTATGTGTTAATTTTTAAAAAGTAATTTAAAAATGGAGAACCACCCTTTGCTCCTTTCTCAGTTGAAGGACTCGCATTTTCTTTCTCAATTCCAGTTGTTCAAAAGCTCTCTAAGAGTTTAACTTTTTTCCTCCATTGTCAGTACCAAGTTCTCAAAATTGCTTCTTTTTCTGTGTTCAGCTTTAAGAATGTAGCCCTTCTAACAAAAAGTTGTTAGTAAAAAGAATCTTGGAAATGGAAGAAAATATCCTTCCTCCCCCAAAACTACAAGCAAAGTCGTTCCAGTCCTTCATCATAAAACCGTCCTCACATGATATGTCTCTGCTCCTTTCTAAAGTCCATACGGCCTGTGTTGTGCCTGAGCTCATCCTCTCTGATCGCTCCCGGCTTGGACTCCGGGAACTCTTACCGCTGTCTGTCTATTGCATCATCAACTATTTCCTCCAGTACTAGATGTTTCCCGTCAGTGTACAAACATACTACTAATGCAGAATTCTAGAGCCATCTGGAGATATCTGATGGTAGGCCATTAAAAATCCTTCATCTATTTTTATTTTTAAGGATTTTTAAAAAGATTATTTATTTATTTATTTGACAGAGAGAGAGAGAGAGAGAAAGAGAGGGATCTCAAGTAGGCAGAAAGGCAGGCAGAGAGAGAAGAAGAAACAGACTCCCTGCCAGAGAGCCTGATGTGGGGCTTGATCCCAGGACCCTGAGATCATGACCTGAGCCAAAGGCAGAGGCTTAACCCACTGAGCCACATAGTCACCCCAATAAATAAAATCTTTAAAAAAAAGAAAATCTTTTTTAAAAAAGAGAGAAGCTGAAAAACTAAACAAAATGAATTGCTATGTGCTATCATAAAACCAAAGTATATAACAATAAAGGAGATATATTCAGGGAAACAGATGACCAGATGAGGAAAAAGAAAAAAAAAAAATCTCAGGGTAGATGGTGGCCAGCTGTGTGGGGGAATAAGGGCGTATCTCCTAGGGCAGATTGTGAGGGTTAGTAGATGACTGTTCTGCCTGTGTCTGTTTCGGTTGCCCAAGACATGGAGTGCTTCATGGAAGCTGCAGGAGTTCAGTGATTTCTCAATAACTTTCTAACTCATCTGAAATACTATTTTTAGTGAGTCAGGAAAAAATGAGAAATCAGACTACTCTTCAATCTTTTTTTTTTTTTTAAAGATTTTATTTATTTATTTGAAACAGAGAGAGAGAGATCATAAGTATGCAGAGAGGCAGGCACAGAGAGAGAGAGGAGAAAGCAGGCTCCCCGCTGAGCAGAGAGCCCGATGCGGGCCTCGATCCCAGGACCCTGAGATCATGACCTGAGCCGAAGGCAGAGGCTTAACCCACTGAGCCACCCAGGCGCCCTAGACTACTCTTCAATCTTGAAGATTGCTGTCTTCTTAGGGCTTGGTCTTGCTTAGAATCTGGTCCGGCGGCTCCGTCACCCAATCCAATCTAAAACCATGCGTCACATTTGTCTGTAACACCCCTTACGTCTCTTTTTAAATCTAGAACAGTCTTTCTTTTGTGACATTGTGAAATGCTGAAGACACTGGATTCTCTACAATGTCTCATATTTTGGATTTTTCTGCTTATTTTCTCCCAGTGTCACATAACTTTTCCTTTTACGCCCTAAATTTTCTATAAACTGGAAGTTAAATAGTCTTGGTCATCATATAAAGTAGTATTACTGCCAACAATATAAAATATTTTTTAAAAAAGATTTTATTTATTTATTTGAGAAAGAGAAAGAGTGAACAGGGAGAAGAGCAGAAGAAGAGGGACAAGCAGGCTGAGCAGGGAGCCCAGTGCGGGGCTGAGATCATCACCTGACCCAGAACCAAGAGTCAGACGCTTGAAACAACTGAGCCACCCAGGTGTCTCAACAATGTAAAATAATCAATGCCTATTTTATATAGCTTCACACCGGGACAAATATAAGCTCTAGTTTCCCCCAGTAAATGTGGCTAAGAGAGCCTGCTGGATTGGTGAGATTACAGTGTGATCTGGAGGGATGGAAATACTGTCCTCTTCTGAGGAATTCACTGTAAGGGAATATAGACACGGGGCAGTGGCTGGTGGTAAAAGTAGCTTCAAGAGAAGGTGTATTTGAAATGGGAGAAATGAGAACAATTTTGGTGCTCATGGATGTAATCCACGGAGGGGAAAAAAACTTGATGAAGAAGGAGAGAGGGGAGAACTGGCCAGAACAACACCGTGGGCTAAATCACAAGGGATGAGATTTTGTGTACCAGTGCTGAGTTTGGCTTTAGTTAGGAGCAGAGAGAAGTTGTCTGTCGTAGCAGAAGAAAAGGCAGAGCATGTGGGTGCAAGTGATAAGTTAGAGGCAATATTTTTTCGATTTCCTTTCTCCTTTTTTTTTTTTTTAAAGATTTTATTTATTTGACAGAGAGAGAGAAATCACAAGTAGGCAGAGAGGCAGGCAGAGAGAGAGAGGGGGAAGCAGGCTCCCTGCGGAGCAGAGAGCCCGATGCGGGGCTTGATCCCAGGACCCTGGGATCATGACCTGAGCCGAAGGCAGAGGCTTTAACCCACTGAACCACCCAGGCACCCTCCTTTCTCCTTTTTTTTAATTTTATTTTTAAGTGATCTCTACACCCAATGTGGGGCTGGAATCTACAACCCCAAGATCAAGAGTCACGTGCTCCACCGACAGAGCCAGCTGGGTGCCCCTGATTCACTTCTTAAAAGCATTTATGTATAGCTTAAAAAAAAATACCTCCCAGAAATACAAATATGAATATCCCCAGTCAGTCCTGGAAAGTCTAACTCATTTCTACAAGGTCAGAAGGCAATTTTATAATATAGAAATACTTTAATTTGTTAAAAACATATTCACTCTATAATATTTCTGTGACAAAGTATGCTGAAATGAAAATACTTGAACCATAAATCCTTTTGCACGTGTCTAAAATAGTCTTCTGGAAGTGACACTGCTTGCTGATACGGCATGCGTGTTTTACATTTTGAGAAGTACAGTTATCCTTCAAAATAGTTTTCTTTGAAGAGTAATCAGCACTCACTGGGTGGATGGCCATTTGGTGTTGATGAGGTTGGGTTGGGGGTGTTAGGGAAGGTGTCAAGGTTGATGCTAAAGTCAGCATAACTACAGAATGAGTGATGGGTCATTGGTGGGTATCAAACAATGATGGCTCAAGACAACTTTCCCATATTAAGATTTGGTGTGTAGTTGCTTTGGAGTTCCTTTCTAATGTTTCTCTTTGTCCTTTGGTATTTCTGTTTGCATTAGACATCCAAGTGGTTTCCTATGAGTAGCCTATCATGGGTTTTTTCCTTTATATCTATTCAGTCCTACATCCCACCAACAAAGCTTTCAGCCCAAGCCTCTATAATAGTTGTCTACCTTACCATCAATTCATCATCAAGGAAGATCAAGGGGGGTCCTAATGTATTGAAAAACTCTCAGACCTTACTGAGTAAAATATTGTCTGCCAGTTTGTGATGTTATGGCCCAACTACCCAGACACTTTTTTTTCTTTTCCACTTCTGGGAAATATCCACATTCTATCAAAAACAGAGTCAATCTCAACATATTGCTAAAAGCACCCCATGTTTTTAAAAAATTTTAAAGATTTTTTTTTTTTATTGGGGCACCTGGGTGGCTCAGTGGGTTAAGCCGCTGCCTTTCGGCTCAGGTCATGATCTAAGGTCCTGGGATTGAGTCCTGCATCGGGCTTTCTGCTCAGCAGGGAGACTGCTTCCCTCTCTCTCTGCCTGCCTCTTTGCCTACTTGTGATCTCTCTCTGTCAAATAAATAAATAAAATCTTTTAAAAAATATATTTTTATTTATTTATTTGAGAGAGAGAGAGAATGAGAGGGGAGAAGGTCAGAGAGAGAAGCAGACTCTCCATGGAGCTGGGAGTCCACGGGACTCGATCCCGGACTCTGGGATCATGACCTGAGCCGAAGGCAATTGCCCAACCAACTGAGCCACTCAGGCGCCCGATATTTTATTTTTATACACCTATTTGGTACTGATAATTACAGCAGCATTAGGAGTCTTCTTCCACTGCTACTCACTGAAAAATAATATTCAATAAAAAGCATAAAATATCAGTTTCCCAAACTATTATATTAAATTGTTAAAAGCTACCATTCTCTACATAATCTTTGCCCTTCATGTTCTTCTGTACTTTTGCTTCCTATTTTTCTGTTCTCTGGTTGGTTCAAGATATTCTCATCATTTTGATTCATTTTTGTTTGTTTTGTAATCCCATGGGTGTGATTCTGTGTCTTGACGTCATTCCTCAGTTTTGGAAAATCTTGGCCATTATATCTTCAAAAATGTCTTCTACTTCCTTCTTTTTAAATTCTCCCTCTGGGACTCAATTACCTATGTTGGACCCTCTTGTAGTGACCCGCATATGCCACTTATGCTCTTTGCTGCATTTCCTATCTTTGTCCTTCTGTTCTTCTGTACAGATATTTTCTCCTTACCGATCTTTCAGTTGACTTATTTCTTTTCTTTCTTTCTTTCTTTTTTTTTTAAAGGTAATCTCTATACCCAAAATGGGGCTTGAACTCACAACCCCTAGATCAATTCGGATGTTCTACCCACTGAGACAGCCAGGTGTCCTAACTAATTTCTTATTCAGCTGTGTTTAATCTGTTGTGAAATTTACCTATTGAATTCTTTTTTTTTTTAAAGATTTTATTTATTTATTTGACAGAAAGAGATCACAAGAAGGCAGAGAGGCAAGCAGAGAGGGAGGAGGAAGCAGGCTCCCCTCTGAGCAGAGAACCCCGACGTGGTGCTCAATCTCAGGACCCTGAGACCATGACCCAAGCTGAAAGCAGATGCTTAACCCACTGAGCCACCCAGGCGCCCCGACCTATTGAATTCTTAATTTGTGGGGTGCCTAGGTGGCTCAGTTGGTTAAGCCTCTGTTTTCAGCTCAGGTCATGATCCCAGGGTCCTGGGATCCAGCCCCGCATCAAGCTCTCTGCTCCGTGGAGAGCCTGCTTCCTCCTCTCTCTGCCTGCCTCTCTTGCCTACTCGTTATCTCTGTCTGTCAAATAAATAAATAAAATCTTTTTTTTTTAAAGATTTTATTTATTTATTTGACAGAGAGAGATCACAAGTAGACGGAGAGGAAGGCAGAGAGAGAGAGAGAGAGGGAAGCAGGCTTCTTGCTGAGCAGAGAGCCCGATGTGGGACTCGATCCCAGGACCCTGAGATCATGACCTGAGCCGAAGGCAGTGGCTTAACCCACTGAGCCACCCAGGTGCCCCATAAATAAAATCTTTTTAAAAAAATTTTAAAAATACCTATGATTAAGATGCTTAAGAGTATAAGTAATAAGATGAAAATTTTCAGCAGAGCACTAGGAACTAAAAAAAAAAATTAGAATTGAAAAATAAAGTAACAAATTAAGAACTTTTTTAAAATTGTGCTCAATGTGGGGCTCAAATTCACAACCCCACACCAAGAGTTGCATTCTCTATGGACTGATACAGCCAGGTGCCCCACAAATTAAAAATTTATTTAATTTATTTTTTATAAAGTTTTAATTTATTTAGAGAGGAGACAAGAGGGGAGAAGCAGAAGCAGTTTCCCCACTGAGCAAGGAGCCCAATGAGGGACTTGATCCCAGGGCCCTGAGATCATGACCTGAATCAAAAGCAGATGCTTTTTGAGCCACTGAGCCACCCAGGTGCCCCAATCATAGGTATTTTAAGTCTGATTTTAATAACTCTAGCCTCTGGACCTTGGGTTTTATCTTATTTTCTGTTTTAGGTAAGCTCTTGTCTTTTTGTATGTCTAATATTGTCAGTTGAATATTTGATATTATGTATACAAACTTAAGTTGGAGCATAGCTCCCCATTCCTTAAATGCGACTGGGATTAGTGACTTCTTTCCAAAGAGTACAATACAAAGGAGGATAAAAGAGTAACTTTATAGTGTAGAAACCAACAAACACTCCCTCAGCCCGGGGCTCAAGGTCAACATCAAGAATGATGTACATATTGATAGTATGTACCCTTGATGGCCCTTTACCCCTGGTTTTGCCCTGAAAAACCTGCAAACTAATTTATCATGAGAAATATATCACATTCACTACAGGGACCTTCTACAAAATACATGACCAATATTCTTCCTTCAAGGTCATCAAGAACAAGGGAAGTCTGAGAAACTGTCGCAGCCTGAGGAAGTTCAAGGAGACCTGATGACTAAATGTAATGTTGTATCCTGGGTAAATCTGGGACAGAAAAAGAACATTCGGTTATAAAATAAGGAAATTTGAATTGAGTATAGGCTTTTGTCAATAATAATGTATCATTATCAGGTCATTAGTTGTGACAAATGTACTATACTGATATCAGTACCATGTTAGTAGTAGGGAAACTGGGTATGTTACAGGAACTCTCTGCACTGTGTTCTCAATTGAAATATGAAACTCTTCTAAAGATTAAGTTTATTTTTAAAAAGGTGTAGGGCACCTGGGTGGCTCAGTTGGTTGAGTGTCTGCCTTCAGCTCAGGTCATGATCTCAGGGTCTTGGGATCAAGTCCCGAGTTAGGCTCCCTGTGCAGGGGGGAGCCTGCCTCTCCCTCTCCCTCTGCCTGCCACTCCTCCTGCTTGTGCTCTCTCTCCCTCTGTCAAAAAAAAAACATAAAATCTTAAAAAAATAAGAAATTTAAAAAGCTGTAGAAATGTGCTTACTTGTCTTACCTTTTCCCAGAGAAAATTTTACTTTTGCATCTGCCAGTCTTTATGAGGTCAGAGTCTATTTTTAGCCCTCCAGTGTTCCTAGGGCAGTGCTGGGTGGGTCCTATATTGTTTCCCCCTCATAACCTGTGGGGTTCCCGAAACTAGTCAGCTTACCAGCCTCTGAATTACCACTTTCTGTGAGGGTACCCTGTCTTTCCGGCACTGCTCAGAGTTGGCAAATGCCATGTCCACACTTCCCTTCTCTCTAACACCTTGGCTTCTCACTGCACTGAATACTTTCAAGTAGTTGTTTTTATGTTTACCCTGCTTCCCTGGCTCTCAGCTGAGGGTTGACCTGATACAAGCTAGTCAGCCACAATCCAAGCTGGAAGGTTTTGCTTCTCAGTTTTGAATCTGCCTTTCATTTCTTTATTGATTCTGAAAAACTGAAAAATTTTTTCTTTGTGCTTTTCCCCCCCTAGAATGAGAATTAGGGCCAGTAAAGTCTAGATCTTTGTCAGCTCTATTTCCCACTCTCTTCTGTATTCAGAACAACATTAATCCTTCATTCCTATTTTCTTTTTTTTTTTAAAGATTTTTTTTTTTATTTATTTATTTGACAGAGAGAGATCACAAGCAGGCAGAGAGGCAGGCAGAGAGACAGGAGGAAGCAGGCTCCCTGCTGAGCAGAGAGCCCGATGCGGGACTCGATCCCAGGACTCCGAGATCATGACCTGAGCCGAAGGCAGCGGCTTAACCCACTGAGCCACCCAGGCGCCCCATTCCTATTTTCATATCAAGATTTTTACATTTAGGGTGCCTGGGTGGCTTAGTCAGTTAAGTATCTGACTCTGGATTTCTGCTCAGGTCATGATCTCAAGGTCGAGGGATCGAGCCCCACATTGGGATTCTCAGTCTCCTTTTCCCTTTGCCCCTCCCCACTTGCAGTCTTTCGAACTCTCTTAAAAAAAAAAAAAAAAGAAGAGAAAAAAAAAGATTCTTACAGGGGCACTTGGGTGGCTCAGTGGGTTAAAGCCTCTGCCTTCGGCTCAGGTCATGATCTTGGGGTCCTGGGATTGAGCCCTGCATCAGGCTCTCTGCTCAGCAGGGAGCCTGCTTCCCTTTCTCTCTCTCTGCCTGCCTCTCTGCCTGCTTGTGATCTCTCTCTGTCAAATAAGTAAATTAAAAAAAAAAAAAAAAGGTTCTTACATTTTATATTTTTCAGATACCCAGCTGAAGCTATCCTGGGTTATTTAAGGTTATTAATCATCATTCAGTTGTGAAGGCTCATGCTTCCAGTGCCTTTCAGAGACAAATGATTTTTAGCTGAGTCAAATGATTCAGGTCAGGGAAACTGTCCTTGGCCAAGAAATTATCCCCAAACTCACAAGCTGAATTATGTTGATATCTCATTTTTGAGCTGTTGTTTTTTTCTGCATGGCTTTAATTTTGCCTTTTTTTTTTCTTTTTCCCCCTACTGATCTTGACCTATCTTTAGCAGGAATAGAATTCCTGAACTGGCAGGGTCGAGGAAAGGGAGTTGGTTGTGCTCCCGTGTCAGAGCATCATGAGGACCAGCTAGTAACCCATCACCTTCGATTGCAGTTACAATGACCTGGTTAAGAACTGGCCATTCATCTTGCTGAAGAGCCAAAGTGAGGAGCTGAAGGGTGTGCCCAGAAAATGGTCTGCAGCTCACACGGCTCTTTCCACCATCTGCGAGGAGCTGGTGCCCTGGACGCTTGATAGCTACATGGACCAGGACCTGAACTTGAAGTTAACAGCTGAGTGAGGCTTTTAAATGATTTACATTTCCTTATATTTAAATCAATACTCAGTTTGTTGTGGTCGTAAGTTTTTATTTTTTTTATTCATAGGGTTTTTTTTTTAAAGATTTTATTTATTTATTTGAGAAAATGCAGCAGAAGGAGAGGGAGAAGCAGACTCCCTACTGAGCAGGGAGCCTGATGTGGGGCTCGATCCCAGGACTCTGGGATCTTGACCAGAGCTGAACGCAGATGCTTAACTGACTGAGCCACTCAGGAGCCCCTGGTTCTAAGTTTTTAAAACTTAGTTTTCAGGGTGTCTTCTCTGTTTGGTCCCAGGATTAGAAAAGGGAATACATTTTCAGCTGCTGGAAGATGGCATTGGAAGAATGGCAAGGCCTTTTCATTTCTAAGAAAGTGAATTCCTGGCAGAGTGTACTAATTGCAGAGGCAGTTGCGATGAGATCATGCGGTATTGTGTCCCTAATCTAGACAAGATAGTGCCCACACCACCCATTTCCTGACTTCCAAACACACATTTTAGAGGTTATATCAGAGAATGAATTTGTACAGCATAATTTTTAACAGTCAGATCTGGCTTCAGTTTCTCTACTTCGTAGCTTGTGACTTAAGTCAAACGTTCAGGTTTTCTAAGATTTCTTTTTATGGATGCCAGTCTGTATAATGGGGGTCATGATAGTCACTGCACAGAGTGTCACAAGTGAAAAGATGGTCTATTTTTTCAAACATTTTCTAGACTCACCACTAGAAAGTGTTCAGTATCAAATAACTCTACTGCTTTAAAAAAAAAATACCATGGATATTGTGTTTCTAGCCAGTACCACAGAACTATGATCCCCCCCCTCCATGGTCGGAAAGTAATGTTTAACTTTTACCAGTACTGTGTGTGTGTGTCGGGTACGGGTGTTCCTAAAAACAGATTGCATCCCACCATTCTGTTAATAAAGAATGAAGTGACAAAATGCATTATAAAAATGAACCACAATAAGGAGCACCTGGGTGGCTCAGTTGTTAAGCATCTGTCTTCAGCTCAGGTCATGATCCCAGGTCATGATCCCAGGGTCCTGGGATCGAGCCCCAAGTGGAGCTCCCTCCTCAGAGGGAAGCCTGATTCTCCCTCTCCCACTCCCCCTGCTTGTGCTCCCTCTCTTGCTGTCTCTCTCTCTGTCAAAAAATAAAATCTTCAAAACAAAACACCTAAAAGTGTCCTTTAGATACATAGATCTTGAATTCTAACCAGCACAAACAGGTGTTTTGTTGTTGTTGTTGTTTTTCCCAAGATTTTATTTATTTGACAGAGACACAGCAAGAGAGGAACACAAGCAGGGGGAGAGAGAGGGAGAAGCAGGCTTCCCACTGAACAGGGACCCTGATGTGGGGTCCATTCCAGGACCCTGGGATCATGACCTGAGCCGAAGGTCATGGTCTATGACTGAGCCACCGAGGTGGACCCAAACACAGGTGTTTTGACCAGAAGATGATTTTTCTTCTCTTAAAGCAGATATTTCACTCTCTTCTGTATAATTTTGCCCTCATCATAGGGATGGTTTGCAGCACCACTGGGGGTGGGGGATGGGGTGGTGGGAACATTTCTCTGTAATTTCTCTGTAATAAAAAGAGTGCCTTGGTGGCTTATTCTGACTTCTGCTCAGGTCATGATCTCAGGGTTCTGGGATCGAGTCCTGAGCCCTGCGTTGGGTTCCCTGCTCAGTGACCTGCTTCTCCCTCTGCTTCTGGTCCCTTCACCCTTGTGCTCTCAAAAAAAAGTATTTTCATCTGGCCGTTTGAGCCTCTCTGCTGACTCCTTTCCTGCCTGTGGACAGGCTTCCGATGAACATCATGTTCGTGTCTCTCCTTATAGGAGCGAGACATGCTCTGGGGTGGCTTCACTTTTAAGTTCTCTTGGGGTGCATATCTTGAAACAAACAAAACCCTTGCTTCTCCGCAGGACGTACAATGTATCTCAGCTCTTGGGTTCCTGAGAGGTGGACCTACCAGGATTGAAAATTCTTACCAGGTCTGGCGCATTAGAGCCAGGAACTTTGCCAGTTTCAATCACCCAGAACCCCTTACATTCTACTGTTAAATGATCATAGGTCCAAGGTGCCTTTAGGTTTTTGCGGCATGCCCGTTGTATGTGTCTCAATGGCTCCATCTGCTGTCAGAAAGAGGAACATGGGGCGCCTGGGTGGCTCTGGTCATGATCTCAGGGTCCTGGGATAGAGCTCCACATCAGACTCCCGGCTCATCAGGAAGCCTGTGTGTCAAATAAATAAATAAAATCTTAAAAAAAAAAGAAAGAAAGAAAGAAAGAGGAACATGACTTCATCCTCCACATTTTAGATTTTGGGACTAAGCAAAGTCAGTGGCCATTGGGAATCTTGGGCTTCCTTCTGCTGTTTTTTTGTTTTTGTTTTTTCAAAGATTTTATTTATTCACTTGACAGAGAGAGAGAGAAAACAAGCAGGCAGAGAGGCAGGCAGAGAGAGAGGGGGAAGCAGGCTCCCTGCTGAGCAGAGAGCCCGATGCGGGACTCCATCCCAGGACCCTGAGATCAGGACCCCCACTAAAGGCAGAGGCTTAAACCACTGAGCCACCCAGGTGCCCCTCCTTCACTACTGTTCTATCAGAATCCTCCCAGACTGAGGACTAAGTGAGTAGCATTATGGCTCAGTGTTTGTTTACATTTTAAGTCTGCAGCTGCTGTTATATTAATAGTACTCCACCCTAGGTTTTTTTCCTTGGTGACGAGGTATTACCTAGAGTTCATTAAAAATATGTATGTAACTCTTCAAATTGTTTCCATCCTCAGATATTATTGGTATGTTGTGATTTTGTAGGAAATTTTTCATTTTTATATAAATTTCAAATTTATCAGGGTAAGGATTTACATCATCTCTTTTTTTTCAGCTTTATAATTGACATAAAACATCATGTAAGTTTAAGGTGTACAATGTGATGATTTGATACATATATATGTATATGTGTATATATATATATGTATATATATATATAGCAAAATGTTTATAACAATGAGGTTAGTTACATCCTTCACCTCACAAATTACCTTTTTGTTGGTGGTGGGGGTGGTATGGTGGAAACATTAAAGTTCCGCTTTTTTTTTTTTTAGATTTTATTTATTTGAGAGAGAGAGAGAGAGAGTATGAGTATGGGGGAGGGGTAGACGGAGAAGGAAAAGCAGACTCCCCACTGAGCAGGGAGCTCCAAGAGGCAAGACTTAATCCCAGCATTCTGGGATCATAACCTAAGCCACAGGCAGCTGCTTAACCGACTGAGCCTCCCAGGTGCCCCTAAAGTTCCTCTCTTAGAGCAACTTTCAAGGATACAACACGGTATTGTTAACTATGCACCATGTTGCACATTAGATCCCTGGAATTTACTCCTCTTAGGACTGAAAGTTTGTATCCTTTGACCAACATCTCCCCATTTCTCTCCCTGCCCCCAGCCCCTGGCAAACCTCATTCTATTCCTTTTCTCTTGTTTGAATTTTCTAGATTACACGTGTAAGATCATACAGTATTTGTCTTTCTCTGACTTATTTCACTTAGCAAAATGCCCTCAAGGTCCGTCTTTGTTGTTGCAAATGACAGGATTTCTCTCCTTTTGTATGGCTGCGTATCATTCCATTTTATACATATATATGTATCCCATGTTCTTTATCCATTCATCCATGTGTGACACTTAGGTTGTTTCCATGTCTTGGCTATCATGAATAATGCTGCAATGAACATAAGGATGCAGATATTTCTTGGAGACAATGATTTTGTTTCCTTTGGATATATACCTAGAAGTGGAATTGCTGCAACATATGGTAGTTCTATTTGCAAATTTTTGAGGAACCTTCATACTGTTTTCCACAGTGGCTGTATCAATTTACATTCCCACCAATAGTGCGTGAGGGTTCCCTTTTCTCCACATTCTTGCCAACATTTGTTATGTCTTATCTTTTTTTTTTAAATTTTTTTAAAAATTTTTTTATTTATTTGACAGAGAGAGCTCACAAGTAGATGGAGAGGCAGGCAGAGAGAGAGAGGGAAGCAGGCTCCCTGCTGAGCAGAGAGCCCGATGCGGGATCGATCCCAGGACCCCGAGATCATGACCCGAGCCGAAGGCAGCGGCCCAACCCACTGAGCCACCCAGGCGCCCCATGTCTTATCTTTTTGACAGTTTTCATTCTAACAAGTATGAGGTTCTCTTATTACATTTTTATTTTTTTTAATCAGGTTTTTTAAAAAAGATTTTATTTATTTATTTGACAGAGAGAGAGAGATCATAAGTAGGCAAAAAGGCAGGCATAGAGAGAGGGGGAATCAGGCTCCCCGCTGAGCAGAAAGCCTGATGTGAGGCTCAATCCCAGGACCCTGAGATCATGACCTGAGCCGAAGGCAGAGGTTAAACCCACTGAGCCACCCAGGAGCCCCTCTTATTATATTTTTAGAGCTTTTGCAATAAATAAGAACATCATGTGTTTTCATTCCTAAAGTTAGAATGTGTGCCTTACCTTTTAAAAATAATTAACAGTCCTTCCAGAGTTTTATCAAATTTTTTAAAAAAACATTTTATTTTTTAACTAATCTCTGCACCCAAACTTAACCTCAAGATCAAGGGGAACCTGGGTGGCTTACTTAGTTGAGCGTCTGCCTTCAGCTCAGGTCATGGTTCTGGGATCTTGGGATTGAGCCCTGCATTGGGAGTCTGCTTCTCTCTCTCTCTGCCCTTCCCCATCCCTCCCCCACAAGCTTGTGCTGTCTCTTTTTCAATCTTTCAAAAAAATACATAAAATCTTTAAAAAAAAAAAACCAAAACACTCCAAGATTAAGAGTCACATGATCCAACTCACCCTGATGGGTGCCCTCAGAATTTTATCAATTTTATTAGTCCTTTTAAAGAACCAATTTTTGGGGCGCCTGGGTGGCTCAGTGGGTTAAAGCCACTGCCTTCGGCTCGGGTCATGATCCCAGGTCCTGGGTTCGAGCCCCACATCGGGCTTTCTGCTCAGCAGGGAGCCTGCTTCCTCCTCTCTCTCTGCCTGCCTCTCTGCTTACTTGTGATTTCTCTCTGTCAAATAAATAAATAAAATCTTTAAAAAAAAAATAAAGAACCAATTTTTGACTCAGTTTTTTTCGTGGGTTTTTTGGTTTTTTTTTTTTTTTAAGGTTTTTATTTATTTACTTGAGAGAGAGCACAAACAAGATGAGGGGGAGAAGGAGAAACAGACTCCTCCTGAACTAGGAGCCCGATGGGTATTTGCCGGGAATTTAATGGGTATTTATTTAATTTTATTGTGGTAACAACTCCCTTGCTTTATTTTTTAAAAAGACTTTATTTATTTATTTGACAAAGATCACAACTAGGCAGATGAGGCAGGCTGGGGTATGGGGAGCAGGCTCCCTGCTGAGCAGAGAGCCTGATGCAGGGCTCTATCCCAGGACCCTGAGATCATGACCTAAGCAGATGCTTAACCCACTGAGCCACCCAGGCGCCCCTCCCTTGCTTTTAAATATACTCTCACCAAGGAGCAAAACACCTGTCCTTTTGTAAACTCAGTATTTCCTACAAGTGGTAGCATTTAAATCTATCAACATGTAACAAACGCCTTTAACATAAAGTTTGCATTCCCCTTTAAGTAAATATATTTCATTTAATTGTAGAAGATTTTAAAACATATAAAAAGAATAAAGAGGGAAATAATGACAAATAAATAAGAAACAAAAAATCCAAACACATGAAATGAATTTCTGTGATGTTGTTGTTTTTTTTTTTTGTTTTTTTTTTTTTTTACAGATTTTTATTAATTTGAGAGAGAGCACAAGCAGGTGGGGAGAGGGAGAAAGGCTCAGTCCCAGGACCCCTAGATCATGGCTGGAGCCAAAGGCAGATGCCCAGCTGACTGAGCCACCCACGTGCACGCGCCCCCTTGTGGATATTTTCTTTTTCTTTTCCTCCGGCCTTTTAAAATTGTCTCCCCTACCATGGGACCACAGGTGATGGGGAATCAGAGCTCCTTTCAGGAGAGGGAGTCGGACAGACAGCTACCCGGTCCAAAGAACGCAAGCAAGGGTGCACATTACCCCCTCCTCACCAGGAGGTGGTAATAGCGAAAAGTAGCAATACAAGACCCTTTCAAGGTCTTGTAATTGGAGTGCGTCCACTTTTAAGTCTTTTAATGAGGATCTATTGGAGGTCAGGTCTGGTGCCAGCAGCCTCAGTAATTCTAGCTGTAAGAGAGGATATTAAAGTTGCGGCAGATAAAACACTCACACCTAGCTTTCAGGATCCGATGGGCTGCTGTGGCAAGGCAGAGGGGAGCCACTACCCGCCCGCCCCTTGGTGCCCCTTCCATGTTCTTAGTGGAGTGTCCGGGGGTGGGGGTGGGAGTCAAAGCATTTACTCTGAAAAAGAGTATTCAAAGCAAACCAGAGCCACCTGGATACCACAGCTAGAAATGGTGGAACAGAACTCTAATTCTCTTGTGTTGGCTTTTGGAACTGAGATCATGATGAAGAGGGATGGCTGGGGACATTTGTAATGCGCCACTAGAGGTGAAATTCTTGAACTGATACAAGTAAAAAAAAAAGTTTCTATTAAAAAAGAACAATCATTTTCTCTTAATATATGTAAATGATGTCTGCACGGCCGCATACATTTTGGGGGCATCACGGAGCTTTAGGAAAACAGTGGAGACTCTTGTCAAGTGCACTTGAGACATGGGCTTCGTACCAGCAGCTCCCAACTTTGGGGGGCATTGGAATCACCTGGAGAGCTTGCTAAAATATAGATTGTTGTGTTCTACCCCCCCCCCCCCATAGATGCTAACCCTGGGGTGAGGCTCTAGAAGGGGCAAGTCTGACTTGTTCCCAGGGAACTGATGCTGCTGGCCCAGGGACCACCTTCAGAACCACTGGGCAGCACAGTCCAATTCTAACCAGAACAGATGTGTTCCAGGGTCAAGGATAATTAAGCAGTCGTCCTCATGGGTTAGAAGAGCCGTCCATATTGTGATCAGTCTACTAACCCAGGACCTCCCCCATGACTAAAGGAGGGAACTTTCTCTGGAAACGAGATGAGGACATTTCAGCTGTGAATGAGTTTTTGAAGGATTTTTCCTCTTTTCCTCATTCAGACTTTGGATTGAAGCTATTACAAAGTTTTCCTTCTCCACATGATCATCAAACCCCTAGGGTAGTCTCTATAAGATGGTCTCTGCGCGTGGGGGTGGGGGGAAACGTCTGGCTGGCTCAGTCAGTACAGTGTGAGACTCTCGACTTCAGGGTTGTGAGTTCGAGCCCCATACTGGGCATAGAGATTACTTAAAAAAAAATCTCCGGGGGGCGCCTGGGTGGCTCAGTGGGTTAAAGCCTCTGCCTTCAGCTCAGGTCATGGTCTCAGGGTCCTGGGATCGAGCCCCACATCGGGCTCTCTGCTCAGTGGAGAACCTGCTTCCTCCTCTCTCTCTGTCTGCCTCTCTGACTACTTGTAATCTCTGTCTATCAAATAAATAAATAAAATCTTAAAAAAAAAAAATCTCCGGGAATTCATGTTGTAGTAATTCCTCAAACAGAAGCTTCTAGCATTGGGCTGCCTGGGTGGCTCAGTGGGTTAAGCCTTTGCCTTCGGCTTAGGTCACAATCTCAGGGTCCTGGGATTGAGCCCCATGTTTGGCTCTCTGCTCAGTGGGGAACCTGTTTTCCCTCCCCCACTGCCTACTTGTGATCTCTCTCTCTCGGTCAAATAAATAAATAAAATCTTTAAAAAAAAAAAGAAAGAAAGAAAAGAAAAGCTTCCAGCATCTGTAACCACAAGTACTTTTCGCCAGCCTATGTGAAAACACATCATCAGTGTTTCCGCTTTTGCGGGCAGGGAGGATTGAAACCAAACACTTCTTGCCAGAATTTGAGGAGCTGACCAGAATGTTTAAGAAAAGATCACACCATGACACGCCTTTAAAATCTTGCATTGGATTTTTTTTTCTCTTTTAAAGACTTTAAGTAATTTCCATGCCCAATGTGGGGCTTGAAATTACAGCCCTGAGATCAAGAGTTGCATGCTCTTCCGACTGAGGAAGCCAGGAGCCCCTAGATTTGTCTAAATATAGCAAAGCGCTGTTTTTTTTTTCAGAACTTTCAGAATTAGCTCTATGTTCACCAGAATGTAGGGACGTGGGGCACTTGTTTCCTGCTTGTGTTATAAGTTCCTAGAACAATGCCTGGCACGTGGTAGGTATTCTATACATACCCGTTAAGTAAATAATTAAAACCTAAATTTTATAAAGGGTAAAAATTCAGGGGTGCCTGGTCGTTAAGCGTCTCCCTTTGGCTCAGGTCATGGTCTCAGGGTCCTGGGATGGAGTCCTGTATTGGGCTCTATGTTCGGTGGGAAGCCTGCTTCTCCCTCTCCTACTCCCCCAGCTTGTGCTCTCTCTCTCTCTCTCTCTGTCAAATAAATAAATAAAATCTTAAAAAAAAAAATTTTATTTATTTATTTGACAGATCGCAAGTAGGCAGAGAGTCAGGCACAGAGAGAGGAGGAAGCAGGCTCCCTGCTGAGCAGAGAGCCCGATGCGGGGCTCGATCCCAGGACCCTGGGATCATGACCTGAGCCAAAGGCAGAGGCTTTAACCCACTGAGCCACCCAGGTGCCCCATAAAATCTTTTTTTTTTTTTTAAGTAAAAATTCACATGAGCATCATCTCAGCTATCAGTGCATTCCACTTTCTCAATCACTATTGCTCCTGCGGTTATAATTCTGTGGCTTTCAAGGAGCAGATACATTCCCTGGGGCTCCTTGTCAGGAGCTGAAGGTCATTCTAAACCGAGCATGACTCACTTTCCCTGACCAGTCAGCCTGTCCATTTCTATAAGGCCTACTGGGATATAACGTGGAGGAGCAGGCTCGGAAAGCATATGTATTACCAGAAGACATGCTAGTAAGTCTATTCCTGTATTATACTGTCTTCTCTAATAAAAGACAAAAGGAGGGAAGCACACTCAAAAATCTCTATGTCGGGGTGCCTGGGTGGCTCCATCGGTTAAGTGTCTGCCTTCAGCTTGGGTCATGGTCTTGGGGAACTGGGATCGAGTCCCGCATCGGGCTCCCTGCTCAGTGGGGAGTTTGCTTCTCCCTCCTCCTCTGCCTGCCCCCTGCCCCTTGTGCTCTCCTTCTCTCTCTCATAAATAAATCAATAAATCAATAAATGATATTTACTTTCCCCCTTTAAAAACATAAAAAACTCTGTGTCTACACACTAACCTGACATACTTGCTAGAATGCTACTGAGCAGATTAATTCTGGATCAGTGCCTTGACAGTTGTCAACAGAGCCCTCTGTCTCTGTTCAGCCACACTAGCCCATTCTTGTGTCTTTTCTTTTTTTTTAAAGATTGTATTTGACAGAGGAAAAGAATGCAAGCAGGGGAGCAGCAGGCAGAAGGAGAAGCAGCCTCCCCTGTAGAGCAGGGAGCCCCATTCAGGACTTGATTCCAGGACCCTGGGATCACGACCTGAGCCGAAGGCAAACTCAAACCGACTGAGCCACCCAGGCGTCCCTACACTAACCCATTTTAAACATGCTATCAGTCAGGGCGCAGGCAGGAAAGCTGAAATGATACTAGGTAGTTCAAACATATCAAATCTATGAAGAGGATTTGTTATAAAAATATGTGAAGAGCCCACGGAGCAAAATGAGAAGGGAGGGTAGGTAACCCAAAGTTCAGTGTTTGCAGGCAGCTGATCCACAGCCAGGGCTGGGAGATCTGAGCACAGAACACATTCCCTGCCAAGTTATTGCCAGAATCCCGACTTTCTGCTGCTGAAACTGCCCAAGGCTATAGCCTGCACCCCTGCATTGCTACGGGAAAGCTATCCAGAAACAGAGAACAATGCCTTCTCCCCTTTTCCTGTGTTCCAGTCTCCCCCAGGGCTTCCCCTGTTTGGTCAAACACAACTAGAAGCCAGCTGCCCAGGGATTCCAGGAAATCCGATTTGTAGGGGTCTGGTCCTCTGCAAAACAGAGCAGAGCACAAGGATAGGCCCTCCGTTTCCATTCCAGGGGAGAATGAAATGGAGCAGAGAACAAATGGGAAAATAATCGAACTACTCACCTTTAGATTTTTGGTTTTATTATTTATTTACTTATTTTGAGAGAGAGAAAAAGAGCAGGGGGAGTGGTAGAGGGAGAGGAGAGAGAGAACCTTAAGCAGGCTCTATGGCCAGCACGCCCGATGTGGGGCTCCATCTCACGACCCTGAGATCATGACCTGAGCCGAAATCAAGAGCCAGAGGCTTAACCAACTAAGCCACCCAGGCGTCCCTAGACTTTTGTTTTTAAATAAATTGAGACAGGCACCTGTCTGCCAAACTCTAGAGAACACATGTTTACTCTCTGAGTGATTGTCTGCAGCACCCTCTTACTTGGCTTGAGGTGGACAGTGAGTAGCAAAGCAAGACAGACTTCCATAGTGCTGAAATAGTCCAAATACTGAGTAACTTTTTTTTTTTTAATTTCTTTGAAAGACAGAGAGCAAGCACAAGTAGGGGGAGAGGCAGAGGGAGATAGAAAGGGAGAAGCAGGTTCCCCGCTGACCAGGAAGCTGCAGGCGACCCCAGGACCCTGGGATCATGACCTCAATCGAAGGCAGATGCGTAAGGACTGAGCCACCCAGGCGCCCACAGGTATATACTTAAATAAGACTTCCAGTTAGTTAGAATTCTACATATCTTGAGTTGTGAACATTTCCATCGTCCTAGACTTAGTGCTGATAAGGAAAGGTTGATGAAGCTGTGTATTGGCCTGGACACCAATGTAAGGGGAGAAAGATCACTCCTTGCAATTCTGCTCTGGGGTAATGGAGTATTGTGACCAGTAGGGGGCATCATGCCCAGTTCTCCTCTGCAGGTTTCTCTCCCTTTGCCCCACCGTGTAGTCCCTATACCTAGGAGGGCCCTATACTCTAGTGCAGAGTGGACTCAGAAAAGACCACACCCTTTAATGAATTCTTCAAACTTTCTTTTTTTTTAAGATTTTATTTATTTGACAGAGAGAGATC
The DNA here is from genome assembly GCF_902655055.1 of Lutra lutra. Taxonomy (NCBI): domain Eukaryota; kingdom Metazoa; phylum Chordata; class Mammalia; order Carnivora; family Mustelidae; genus Lutra; species Lutra lutra. Next base: position 43,734,160 of record NC_062285.1, read on the forward strand.
ACAAGTAGGCAGAGAGGCAGGCAGAGAGAGAGAGGGAAGCAGGCTTCCTGCTGAGCAGGGAGCCCGATTCGGGACTCGATGCCAGGACCCTGAGATCATGACCTGAGCCGAAAGCAGCGGCTTAACCCACTGAGCCACCCAGGCGCCCGATTCTTCAAACATTTTGAATTATTGTCAAGACAGTGACTCCCCATGATCCCTTCCGGCCCTCACTTTTTTCTCTAGGCCAGCCAAAATGGGGTCCACCAATCAGCAGCATCACTATCGCGGGAGAGCAGACCCAATGTCAGGCCTGTTGAATCAGAATCCGTGTATTGGGAGGATTCTCAGGGGATTTGTGAGCACGATAATACTTGAAAAGCGCTGCTGGAGAGCCTTGAAGGCAGGCGTTTGGCTCACCTAAATCCTGCGGTAGAGGTTTCCAAATGGGAATGCTGAGGAACTCATCCATCAAAGTTAGATTAGAACTCTGCTTTGGCTCCAAGGTCTCTGCCTCTACGTCCTTAGGGTTGAGCAGGTGGACAAAGCTTGATTTCCCCAAACTGTCACCTATGGCCCAGGATTTAGAGACACCAGACTCAGAACTCCATGTAGGAGAGAGAGTGGCTGGCCCAACCAAGCTCTTTGTATACTCGTCATTTATCAGGGCTTGGTTCCAGATCACTATATCCCACTGGGTAATCCAGCTGCCCCACTCCAAATCATATCACAGAAATGTGCCACTGATTGAAACGAAGAGTAATCATATCACCTCGTCTTCCTTCTGTGACTTGGGTGGAAGGGTCCTCTCCTGTGCCAGGCTCTTCCCCAGGGCTGGGTTCCATGACTCTTAGGTTTTGGGGTGGTTTTTTGTTTGTTTGTTTGTTTTGTTTTTTCTTTTTTAAAGCTTTCTCGAATCGTGTTCTCTGTTTTCTCCAAATAAGCAAATAAGTCAGGACATAAGTGTGATCATTCCTATTCTTCTGCTATTTAGGAGATTTTTCTCTGCTACCATAAATTCGTAGTAAATATGAAAAAGCAATTCTGGATATGTAAGAGCTCAACGTGTACCGATATCCACCCGTGTCTGCATCCCTTCCTCCCTCAACATAAAATGCTTTATTTTTGTCCTTATCTCTCTTAAATTTGATCCTCAGTGATTCTCTTTATGCACTTTGTAATCATAGTATTAAATGAATAAAAAGAGTAGTGGGAATGTTAGGCTTCATTTCTTCAGGGAACATGAAGGATTAAAAAATTCTGGACTTGCGACACCCGGTTGGCTCAGTTGGTTAAACATCTGCCTTCCACTCGGTCATGATCTCAGGGTCCTGGGATGGAGCCCCACAATAGGCTCTTTACCCAGTCAGGAGTCTGCTTCTCCCTCTGCCTACTGCTCCCCCTGTTTGTGCCCTCTCTCCCTCCCTGACAAATAAATTTTTAAAAAGAACTATAAATAAAATAAAAAATTCTGGACTTAAGGACACTGGAAAATATGATCAACACTATTGACTTTTTTAAAAAAAGATTTTTATTGGGGTGCCTGGGTGGCTCAGTGGGTTAAAGCCTCTGCCTTTAGCTCAGGTCGTGATCTCAGGGTCCTGGGATAGAGCCCAGCATGGGTCTCTCAGCTCAGTGGGGAGCCTGCTTCCCCGTTTCTCTCTGTCTGCCTCTCTGCCTACTTGTGATCTCCCTCTCTGTCAAATAAATAAATAAAATCTTTAAAAAAAGATTTTTATTTATATATTTGATGCACAGAGAAAGCACAAAAGTAGGGGGAGCTGCAGGGAGAGGGAGAAGCGGGCTCCTTGCTGAGCAGGGAGCCTGATGCGGGTCTCAATCCCAGGATCCTGGGATCATGACCTGAGCCGAGGGCAGACACTTAACCAACTGAGCCACCCAGGTGCCCAACACTGTTGACATTTCATATCAGATTAATTCTTTGCATTAGGGGGCAGATGCCAGCATCGGCGGCCTTTACCCTCTTTGCCCACTAGATGTCAGTAGCACTCCCCCAGTTGTGACACCCAATAAAGTGCTTCCAAACATTGCCATATTGTGGGGAGGAGGGGAATGGCCCCAGTTGAGACCTACTGACTGAGTTTATAATCTGTCGGAGCTTTAGTATGTGATGCTTTCAACATCATACTGATTCTGTCTTCTCAGTTTGAAAGATACTGGGAGTAAAAAGAATTAAAAAATTACAAGGTTTTGGGGATTGAGAGATGCGAATTACATACAAGGTTTCCCTGGAATCACTTTTCCTTTCCTGAGAAGGAAATTCGAACGTGAAACCTCAGGTAGGAATGTCTTTACATGCAACAGCAGTACTCACCAACTTAGGCCACATGTTCGAATCAGACGGGGGTAAAAAAAAAAAAAATTTACATATATATGTATATTTACATATGTGTGTGTGTGTGTGTGTGTGTGTGTGTGTGTGTGTGTGTGTGTGTAATTTCTTCCTCTGCCTCAACCCTGCCCTGGAAAACTGAGATTTAGGGGAGTGCTTTCTTACTAGGTGCGTGTGGGGGCCGTGCTGGGCTGTGAGCTGGGCCCACGCGGCTCCCTGGGGGCCCCCACGGAGGGGAGGTCCCCGGGGGCAGATTTGAGGGAGGAAGTGAGACTGAGCCTCAGGCTCTGGGTTTTTTTGGCAGAAGGGGGCACCAATGGTGGGGGTGGCCTGAGAGGGGCATGCAGGTTTCTCCTGCTCTGAGTGTTTCACACAGCTCCCCCTGGGTGGCAGGCGGAGTCCTACGGTATGGCTCAGGGGTCCTCAATCTGGAGGGCTTGCGGGCCAGGCCCATGGGGACTGAAGCCTGAGAACCCAACCCCGGGTTAGGGTGAGGATCTAGGGACTTGCAGGCCCCACCTGCCGGTGCTGAGGTGGGCTGGGGTGGGGGATTGAGTAGAGGGCAGGGTTGGACAGCATTCTGAGGTGACCCGGGCTGGGCGTGCACCTGGCACTTAGAGCGCTTTCTCGAAGGCATCGGCCGAGACTACTCGGGACCCCAGGCCGGGCCCAGGTGTCTCCCCACAAGGTCCCTGCTGCTGGAAGCGAGTTTGCCGGGGCTTTCTGGCCAATTCTCACGAGCTTTCTGCCCAAATCTATGTGGATTTGGGCGGAAAGCTCGTGAGAATTGGCTGGTGTTGGGCGGCAATTGGGGGCCGCATGCCGGCACCGAGCTGGGAGGGCTTTCTCGCTAGGTGCATGTCGGGGCATGGGGGACCGCCAACCGGGCCCACACGGCTCCCTGAGGGCCCCAGCAGAGGCGAGTTCCCCGGGGACAGAGTTGAGGGAGGGGGTGAGGCTGAGCATCAGGCTTAGGGTTTTGGGCCCAAAGGGGTTGCCAGAGGTGGGGGTGGCCTGAGGGGCTCATGCAGGTTCCTCTTGCTTTGAGGGTTCTGCGCGGCTCCCAATGGCTTGGTTTCCTCCTGGGTGGCAGGTGGAGTCCTGGGGTGGGGATCAGGGGTCCTGGGGGAACCAAACCGGACTCATGTTGCATTCGGAAGTGATGAGTTGAGTGTTTGTTTGGAAGAGTATATTTGCTTCTCCAAAAGGGACAATGTTGCTGGTCAACCTTAGAAGGAAGTTAATTACCACTTCAGAAACAAGCATGTGTCTCACCTTCTCCCAGGAATTGGAGCAGGTGTGCAGGCCTTAGGTTGGAGGTGCCTGCTTATGCCCACCTGACAACCCTTCTTTACTCTGGCTCCACGAGACCTGAAGTTTTGAAATCAGTGTCTGGGTCAGTCATGCAGCTTGTCCCAGGATGTCAGCTTTCGGAGAAAACAGCAGGTCCATTGGGCGCAATGTCACATCCATGTCAGGACTGGAGGTAAAACTTCTCTTGAACCCCAAACCTCCTGGGCTTTTCTTGTCTCCAGTAGAGCCACAAAGTCACACTGAAGCAGCTGTCAGCAATCTAGAGTGGGTGCCAGGGTTCCTGAGTTTCCCTGCAGGGGGTACATGGCAGGGGATCCCATTTTCTCTGTTCATTTCTGGCTTACGAAGGTATTTGGAACATCTTTTTCCTAGGTAATCCCTTCAATTAGAAAGGGAAGATGAGATTAACTCTGCGTGGTTTTTTTTTTTTTTAAGATTTTATTTATTTATTTGACAGAGAGAGATCACAAGTAGGCAGAGAGGCAGGCAGAGAGAAAGAGAGGGAAGCAGGCTCCCTGCTGAGCAGAGAACCCGATGCAGGACTCCATCCCAGGACCCTGAGATCATGACCTGAGCCGAAGGCAGCGGCTTAACCCTCTGAGCCACCCAGGCGCCCACTGCATGTGTTTTTTAACATAGAATGTGTTCCTTCATCTAACAGTGTTTATTTCATTGAGCCTAGGCTGTGGTTGAATGGCCGGCATCTAGAGTGAGGTGGCTGTTTGTGGTCAGATAGAGACATGGATGATGCCTTCTCCTTTGCTAAAGGTGATGTATCCTAATGGATTCATCTTTTCATCCAAAGAGTTTCAATGAGGGCAGAGGGAAAATTCAAAATGATTCCAAGGAGCCTTGGACGATTTAAAAGGGAAGCTTGACTTTCTAGTTTCACTCAATGGACCATCTAGAGAGTTGGGTATGCCATATTTTCTCTGCAGTTTCATGGGTGGTGAAGTCAGAAGGAGTCTTTGGGAATTCTCTTGGATAGAGGCATGCTGGTGGCTTCAAGGGGCTTGGTGTCATGAACCCTGGCGTGAATTTCTTGCTTGATGCTGGGTGAGTCAGGTTATCCCACAGGTTTACCATTTCCTCCTTAGGAAATTGCTGGTAGGGAATGTTCTGCTTAAAGCAGAATCCATCTGCACTGTCGATGGGCATGTGGGCTGTTGCAGCCATTCTAGAAAAGAGTATGGTAGTTCCTCCAAAGGCTAAAAACTGAACAACCCTAGGATCCAGCAATTGCACTCCTAGGTATTTACCCAAAGGACACAAAAATGCACATTCATTGGGGGTACAAGCATCGTGATGTTTATGGCAGCATTATGAACCATAGCTGAACTATGGAGGGAGTCCCAATATCCATTCACTGAAGAATGGAGAAAGAAGATGTGGGAGATTTATATCTATATCCATATCTCTATCTCTATCTACACACAATGGAATAGGACCCAGCTTTTCAAAAAGAATGAAATCTTACCGTTTGCAAGGCTGTGGATGGATCTAGAGTGGACTAAGCTCAGCAACATCAGTAGGACAAGACCAATACCCCATGACTTGACTCCTATGGAATTTTCCGAAAGAAAAGAGATGAACAGAGTGAGGGGAGACAGATAGGCCAATGAGGAAACAGACTCCACCGAAGTACGGACGGAGGGTTGCTAGAGGGCAGGGGTGTGGGGGGAAGGGTTAAATGGGCGATGGCTATTAGGGAGGGCACTTGTGATGAGCTCTGGGTGTTCTATGCAGGTGAGGAATCATGAAATCCTATCCCTGAAGCAGAAGAATGAACACTGCATGGAAGCGAATTGGAGTTGAAGTCAATGAAGAAAAGAAGACCATGTTCTGCTTCATGAAGAGTGAGGTAAAAATGGAGTGATTTTCGCTCTTCATTTTCAGACACACTGTGGTAGGATACACTAGTTTCTGTTTGCATAAGGAGTCCTCAGAAAGCTGCAGTGAAAGATTCAGATGTCAGAGCATGTCCATGTTCCATTCATATGTTCCTTACACTTTGCCCAGGTACAAAGGTCAATGGAGAGAAATAGGATGGAAGAGGAAAGGAGGTGTTAAGCATTCAGGAGGTAGTTTTTTCATTAAAGCCTTGGGCCAGTGTAATTTTGGAAGGAGGAGGGGGGATCCCAGAGCTTTGCAGCAGAGGGAGTTCCAGGTCTGCCTAGAGCTGACGGGGTCCCTGAGGTGAGCTGAGCTAAGGGTATGGCGGCCGATCTGCCAGTGCTGAGGCAAGTTCCCCAGGGCGCTGAGTTGAGGGCGGGGTCAGGCAGCATGTCTGACTGCGGGTTTGTACCCAGGGGGCTGCAGAAGGTGGGGGTGTCCTCACGGGGGCATGCAGGCTTCTGCCCCTCTGAGGGTTCTGCACAGGTCCAAATGGCATGGTTTCCTCCTGGGTGGCAGGCAGAGTCCTGGGGTATGGCTCAGGGGGCCCAATCTGGGGGGATTGGGGAGGCCAGACCTCTGGGGATGGAAGCCTGACAACTCAAACTAGCTGGCCCTAACTGCTGGCGCTGAGGCGGGGTTGCTGGGGGGCTGAGTGGAGAGCAGGGTTCAGATGGGGCTTCATGGTCCAGGTTTGTGGCCTGGGGGGCTGCCGAGTGTGTGTGGGTGGCCTCAAGGGGTACATGCAGGTTTCCCCCACTCTGAGGGTTCTGTGCAGCTCCAGAGGGCACTGGGGGGATTCTAGCTCCAGAGGATCCACAGAAATGCAAACTGGCCTGAGCAGAGCCTTCCGTGGTCTGTCTTCTTTGTTCCTGGGTGTGGCTCTGTCTCTGCTTTTGGAGGCTGTTGATTCTCCTTTTGTTTTCCTCTGAGCTGCAGTATTTTGTGTGGATTCAGGGCTGATAGTTGACCCAAATTCTTCCTGAAGAGAAGTGGAATAGAAGCCATCCTTGTTTCCTAAGTAGACCTGAAGAGATTCCATAGTAATAGCCTTTCCCAGGCCCCTGGGCCTTCATATGCTCACCAAGTCTGAGATTTTAGAAAACATCTTCTGTTCTTAGCAGGTTGAAAGAATTAGTTTGCTTTTTAAAAAAATTCAACAAAGTCACACTTTTTATCATCTATACAATGATCTGTAAACATTGAATGAACAAGGTTGGACAGGATGAAGGAAGAATGGGCTTTGCAGTGGGATTTGGGGCACTGTGTACTCACTGTTGCCCCCGTGTGGCCACTCTCCAGATAGCACGTGGCCCAATGTGTTCCCATTTACCGGATTCAAGGGAGAATAAGACCAAAGAAGTTTGGTCCCTGAATTCCTTAGCTCCTAAATACCATCCTCTAATTTATGAGCAGTATTCTAAATCGAGTATCTCTTAACTAGATATTAGGGTTAGGGCCACGGTCAAGTTACATACATTAACTATGGACAGCTTTTTGTAGGCCTATCTTACCTGCCTAAGGTGTTTTTAAAAAATACAATGGGAGAGGATATGGTCATCAAAGCACTGAGCATGTGACCTGTCCCTGGAAATAGGTCACTACACATAATGATTGTTTCATCTTAGCTGAGGACCAGGACCTGGTCCTACAGCTACTTGGCAGGTAGCATCTATGGCCAGCTGGCCATCTCCCTCCGACAGCCACACACAGCTCAGCCCATCCTCTGCTCTGCTCAAGGGCAGCAAACAGACGGACCAGGTGCAGGTGGGACTCCCTCATTTAGGGACACCACCCCTTGCCCACACTGTCATTGACGATCTGGTCAATGCCCAGTCACACTGACACATGTAGCCACCCAAGGGCACAGCTGTGACATCCTCCTGGAGCACACCTGGTCCCCCTGTCCCCTCAGTCTGGCCAACCCTGCACACCCCCAGTCCTCCTGAGCATCCACTGTCATGACACAGTTGTGATCACCCTCCTGGAGCATTCCCTGTTCCCCTACCCCCAGGTCTGGCCAACCCTGCACACTCCCAGTCCTCCTGAGTGTCCCCTGTCATGGCACTTGTCACATAAGGCTGTCATTCATTGTCTCTATGTCTGTCCTTTTTGCTTGGAGTAGATCTCTCTCACAGATGTCTGGCTGGGTGACAGGTGGATGAGTGGTTTTGGGATCTTTTGTCCTGGAACAGCAGGCATCCTACAAACCCTGATGGGCAGGGGGAGTCTCTGTCCCTCTGTGTGCCCCCAGCCTTGGTGGAACCTAGTGTCCAGGACAAAGGACTTGGGAGTCTTCCCAGATGAAGTTTGTTCTGTGAAGGTGGCTTCCTTCTGAGATCACCATGCAACTACATTGTGTGGCTGTTCCTGTGGGACAGAAAAGCACGCTACTGTATTGTATCTTCCTTGCACACTCTGGCTACCAAAGAGGAAACACATGCTCACCCTCATAAGTTCACACTTACACCTCCGTTTCTGAGCATCACTGCCATGGAAATGACAGTGAATTCCCGTTGGGCTGCAGACCTGTAGACGTGCCATTCCGGGTGTCAGTAGAGGAGGATGGAGATGGAGTTCTGGCTATAAGGATGGAAGTCCTTGCCTGTGGGGGTGAAGAAATTAGATTTGACCTAGAAGGCGCTATGTTCTCCTCAAAGAAGGGACATGACCCTAGGATCTTGTAGGCCAGGGATTGGCACAGACTTTTCTGGAAAGTCTTCTGGAAAGATTTTCTGTTAGGTGTTGCAGTCCACGTGGTGTCTCTGACAATGACTCCACTCTTACATTGTGGCTGGATAGGAGCCACAGACTGTCCATAACTAATGTTCCAGACACACTTGATGGAGAGAATATGGGGGGAGGTCCATTTGGCCCATGGGTGGTAGTTTCCCGCACCCCAGATCTGCAACAGGATAGATGATGGGGGAGAGGGCTCTTCTTTTCCAGAGGCAGAGTGGGAGGACACTGGGATCTGTCCTGCATGACCTCGACCCCTGCACTTGAAAGGAAAAAAAAGAAGATTGTGAGATTGGCCAACAGTTAAGGCCTCAGGAATTCCCTCCTACCACCTTACCCCTCCCATATCTCCAGAGGCTTCGAGCTTCCCACAACATATTTGTCTGTAGTTGAATTCCATGTAGGTATTGTTTGGCTGAAAATCTTGCGGGTTCTATATCTTGTGGGTTCTATACCACACTGATGCTCATCTTGTTCAGGCCAAGACCATGAGCACATTGGGGTTCTCCTGAGTTAGTGGAGGATCTAGGATGCGTGGGCTTCAGGACAAGTCTGATTGAGCCCTCAGCAATGTTATGGAGCACCTGGCTTCCTGGGCCCTCTGTGACACTGGCTCGGGCCTGGCTTGTGCCACTTCTGCAGTCATGATAGAAAAGCCCCTGGCATGGGTGGTCCACCCCCTGCTTGGCTCTGTAGGCTGAGACCAGAGGTTCCTCCCACCTCATTGGTGGGGACTAGGTCACATGCTCATGAATGAGCCAATCCCTGGAGCCAGGGAGTGGAACTGTGGAGATTGGCACAGGCTGTTAGGACAGGCTGTTAGGTAATGACTTTTCTAATGGCCATGGTGGCAATTTCTTCTGGGATGCATCTGTTAATAAAACGAGTATTAATTTCTGATAGTAAGTGGGTCCAAGGTGCTGGCTTAGCCCCTAGCACCTCAGACCCAGCACCTCAGTTCTGCTGTACTACCATGCAGAGACAATGCCTGAGAATGAGCAAAGTGGATGGAAACTGGTCTGGAGTGCACAAGGGAAGGGTGTGTGTGTGTGTGTGTGTTTGTGGAGGGGGGTGGTGGTTGGGGATAATAGCTCTGACCAAGATGTAGCCACCTTATCTAGGTTCAAGAAGGTGCAGGGAATCCATGGCGTTTCACTATCCATGATTTTGCAGATGGAGAATATGCCTTTTGCATCGAGTATGGCAAGACTTGTTCCAAGTATTTTTTAGTTGGTACAGAAGCCGGGGAGACAGCACCCTCCACCTGCTAGGACAGGTGTGAGAGGCTGAGTGCTCTCAAGAAGGTGTCTGGCTTTGGCAGGGCTCACTGTGAGCCTGCACACAGGACTGATGAGGACAGTCACAGTTTTGTTCTGAGGATGGAGTAATGGAAGAATGCGGTGCCCCATGTAATCCCAGGAAGGGACAGACCTGGACTCCACTGTAGAGTTACTTCTTCAGAGTGGTGGTGATCTGCAGCAACCACTTCATGAAATGTCTGTCCTTTATTGAGTTCTGGGTGTGGTTTCTGTGACTGTGTCCTAATGGCTGGGATTTCCAAGGAGTGGGATTTTTTTGGCTTCACTAGAAGAGCTGGTCCACTGGGAGTGGGCAAGTGCCGTTCTGCTGCTGAGAAGTGTGTCTCTAGCGGTTGGAGTGTGTATTACAATCCTAGAGGTCAATGGTGAGGTGGTTATGGTGGTCATCAGGCTGTTGTTATTGATATTTTTATGGGCGAATTCCATAGGATGAGATGTTAGATCTTATGGTTAGGGATCCTCTTTGAGTGCCCATCAAGGGTGCTTTTTCTGAGTCTCATATTCGATACCTTTTTATTGCTTCTGATAACCCTCCTTGCATTTGGTATTCCAATGAGCAGTGCATTACAATGTTGCCTGCATTTTACCCATGTGTTGATGAGGATTTGAGAAAGGAAAATGTCAGTGCTTCCACAAATTGTACACTGGAACAGCTAACTAATAAAATTTTATTGTTGACACAAAGTAGGAAGTATCCTAGTGTCCTGCTGTGATTCTTAGTTTAATGCAGGGGCAGGGGCCCTCTTTCAGTACTGGTAATGAGTACCATAGGCCTTCCTAGGGAATATTATTAGATTCTATTGGAGACTTGGTCTTTGTTATTGTGGAAGAATCAGGAGTCGACCAGTTATTTATCTCCTGTTTCATTTTCCATGAACATTTCCCCGATATTTGGTTTCACACCCTTACCATTGTAGAGTCATCCCAACTTTGGCACCAGCTCAGCCAAGGGTATGTTTGAGCCAAGACAAAAGCGAATTTGGGTGACTGGGAGACCCTGGGATCAGAATGCTATCAGTAGGGAGTTACTGAGATACAAACCAGCTCTTGACACCCAGACAAATGCATTTCAGATTTAGAAAGTTCAGATAGAAATTTTGTGTCCATGACAACTGAAGAAAATGTGTCATCCCTAAACCTAACTTTAACCCCTAACTTTTTTTAAAAATATTTTATTTATTTGATAGAGAGAAACTAGGCAGAGAGAGAGGAGGAAGTAGGCTCCCTGCGGAGCAGAGAGCCCGATGCGGGGCTCGATCCCAGGACCCCGGGATTATGACCCGAGCCGAAGGCAGAGGCTTTAACCCACTGAGCTACCCAGGCGCCCCTTAACCCCTAACTTTAAACTGAAACCTAACCTGACTTTAAAGCCCCAAGTGGAACCCTGAATCCCAAACGTGAAACTGAACCCAAAGCCTAGACTCTGAACCTGAGCCCTGGATCCAAGCCCTGAACCGTGAACCCAAACCCTAAACCAGAACTCTGAGCCATGAACCCTGAACCCAAATCCCAGCATGAACCCAAACCCCAAACTTGACCTTGAAATTTATCCCAGAAGCCCTGAGTCTTAAACCTTAAATCATAAACCTAAAGCCCCAAACTCCAACTCTGTTTCCTTGCCCCTCACTCTAAATCCTCACCCTGTCCCTAAACCCAAAGCCTGATCTAGAACTCTGACTGAAACCTGAACCTGAACCCAAATTCAATCCCTTCACCATACTTTGTTTATGCATTCACCACTGGTGGATATTTGCATTTTCTACGTTTTGATTCTTGTGAACACTGTTTGGGTTGGGGTCTAGGGTTAGGGTCTTGGATTGGGGTCAGGGTCAGCCTTGTGGGTCTGTGTCAGGGCCAGGGTCATGTTTGGTGCCACCATTTGGGTCAGGGACTGTTGTCATTCCATATTGTTTCTGATTCATTGTTCCTTAGCTATTTTTCGAGAAGTTGGGGGATATTGGGCTCCATGCAGCTTGAATTTCCAGAATGAAATGGCTTCAGCTGGACCCAGGGAGGGAGCAGGTGCTTCCATGGAAGCGTGAGCTCCCCTAGTCCTCCACTGCCCTCCACCGCCTGCAGAGGATGCAGGACCCCAGCTCCTGCCCTGAGCCTGGCCTGTGCATCCTCAGCTGGGACAGGAGCCTGGCCTCCTCAGGACCCACTGTGGAGACTTCTGGAGGACATGGGGCTGCTCCCATGCTGACAGGACAAGCTGGGAAGGATGTGGGTCCACATCCACACTGACAGGACCCACTGTGGAGGACATGGGGCTGTGTCCACACTGACAACAGTCCAGCCCCCTCAGGACCAGCCCCTGGAGGAGAAATTGAGGAGAAGGTGAGGAGAAGCTGCCTGAGAAGGGACAGGCGAGGTGTTGCGAGGTCTCAGGACCCCATGGAGGAAGGTCGTGCTGTGTAGACACTGGGGCTCCTGTGGTTTTGTGTGTGGTGACATGGCCTCCTGTGGTGCTGTGAGCAGGGCTGTGGGGTCTCCCCTTTCTGGGCTTTGTGCGCACGCAGATTCGGCTCCTGGGGCTCCTGAGAGAGTCTGCAGTCAGGGAGCGGCTGCTTGCCTCGCTGCTCATGATCCTTGCACCAGGCTGGCTACCTGTCCCTGTCTTTGCAGAACACCAGGGATGATGAAACAGGGAGGAGGCTGGCGGACACCCGCTCCATCTCCCTGACACAGGGAGTGACTGTAGGGGGCTCTCCAGGAGCAGGGACTGGGGACTGACTGGGAAGGCCTCTGACACTGCTCAGGCCCCTGTCCCTGCTGGTACCACACCGGACTGTGGTCCAGCACATGGAGGCCGAGCCCAAGCATGAGAAGGCCGGGGCTGGGTGTATGTGGGCTTCTGGGGACGGGACAGTGCTAGGCTTCACAGGCCAGAGACCCCAGAGGCTGGTGTGGAGCCAGGAACAAGGACTGGGCTCAGAGCACCCACTGGGTGGACTGCAGTTGGGGAGATGTCCCGGTGAGGGTTCTGTCCTGGCTGTAGCTACTCTGGGAGGCCCTGGGCTGAGCTCTATCTCTGCAAAGGCACGCAAACATGTTCTTTGTTCCAGGATCTCCAACAAAATGAGCTGGGCAGGGGGCTGTCTCTGGAATGTGGGGGCCTGGATACCTGGGTCTAACTCTGAAGAGCCAGAGCCAGCCCCAGCTTCATCCGCAGCATCAGATGGGGGTATGGTGCCTGGAGAGACTTCAGCAGGAGACCAGGACCCAGCAGGTGACCAGGCACTTGCCCATGGAGAGCCTGAAGCTGTCCCTGCCCCAGCCCCTGCTCCTGCTCTAGTTCCTACTCCTGTTCCTGCCCCTACCTCTGCCAGAACCGCTCCCCCTTCCCTTGTCCCAGCCTGTGCTCCTGCTCTTGCATCTGTCCGGCTCCTATCCCTGCCCCTATCCCAAACCCTGCCCCTACTCCTGCTCCTGCGGGGCTCCCAGAGCCACACCCAGAGCCCACAGCCCTGCTCCTCCTATGATTATCCCTCATTCTATCCCCCAACCCTGACGGCCTGCAGGGTTCTTTTGTCCCCTACCTGTATATTCTCTCTGGTACATATTAATTGTTATTTTATCTTTCCATGGTCTGCATACTGTTTATTATTTGTTTTAAGTAAAATTACTTGTTTTCACTTGAACACATCACGAGCATTAAGTACGTTCCCAACACTGTAGCACCACACCACAGAACATGGCTTCTGGACATCTCCTTCCCCAAAGGAGACCCTGAACCCAAAGCCCACCCTGCCCATTTCTTCTCCAGCCCGGCCTCTCGCAACCCCTAAGCTACTTTCTCTCTCTGTTCCTTTACCTGTTCTGGATGTTTCTGTATGTGGAGTCACGCAATATGTGCCTTTGTGTCTGCCCACCTATTTTCAAAGGGGACTCGTTTTTTTTCTGTGTTTATGTGACATAATTTCCTTTATTCGATATTGAGACACCCGATGGATTACAGATGAGATGTAGTCATAGAGGCCCCATTAGGCATTATGAGCACAATCTCGGGGTCAAGACCCCTGTTCCTGCTGGGACACCACAGCCTGACCCCAGACAGGACAAGGCTGGTTCCTCCTGTGGCCCACACAGAAACCAGGGAAATGCAGGAAGCTGGCAGACACACCAGAGAGGGCAAACACATCGCTCAGAACCGAAGGCCGGAGAAAAGTTCCACCTGATTCTGCTCCAAATCAGGCTCCAAGTCACGGGGTTCCACAGGGACAGAGACCAAATGCATGAGAGTCCAGCGGGGAGGACAGGCACATGGGGAGGATGTGTCAGAGATGTGGGAGCTCTCAGGGAAGGGCTCTGGCAAAAGAAACCCTATGAAGGCAGCGCTCAGAGCGGCAGGTGTCTGATCTGGGGACCGGCAGCCCTGGGGAGAATGTGAAAAATCAGAGGTCCAATGCAGGTCCCCTGGAGAGAAGGGTGATAGGCACCCCCATCTGGGAGAACAGTGAGCAGCACCCACCCCAGGCCACAGGTGTACCCATCACCTAGCAGTGCTCAGCCTCAGCCCCAGAAACTCTGGCATGATTTTTCACAGATGTATTGTCAGGAGTGTTCAGCACAGCGGTGGTGGAGAGAGCAGGGAATGGAACAGTGCTAATGCTCAAGGAGATGGATGGGATCTATGGTCCCAGTCCTCATGATAGAATGTCCTGTAGCTACTGTCCCAGGGTCATCCGGGCACAGGATCTGGGAAGCCCCTCCTGAGACACCCCCCACCTCCTGCCACCCTGCTCCTGGGAACATTCAGAATTGTTTGAGAAGGTGGAGAGGAGCCAAGATGACAGCAGGGCCAAGGAGAAGGAAGGAGCCACATTCCAGGGCCCAGGCTGTGATGCCCTCGGACCTCACCCCAAATACTGGCTCCTGATGTATGGACCGGACTTCTGCTCTTTCACTCCCTACTTTCCTACCTCATTTATTCACCATCTCATTCATTACCCCGTCTCTCCTTTCCCTCCACCCCTCCCTCCCCTCCCCCACTGTATCACCCTCCCTGCCTCCCTCCCATCCCTCCTCCCTCCTTCTGTCACTCACTCCCTCTCATCCTTCCTCCTTCCTTCTCCTCTCTCCCTCTCATCCTTCCTCCCTCTCTTCCTCCCTCCCTCCCTCCCAACGTCCTGCCTTCCCTCCCATCCCACCTCCCCCACTCCCACCCTGTCATCTTCCTTCTCTCTCCTCCCTTTCTCCCTCACTACATCCCTGCCTCCCCCATCCCTCCCTCCCTCCTTCCCCTCCCTTCCTCCTTTCCTTCCTTCCCTCTTTTCCCTCCCTCCTCACATTCCCTCCATCATACCCTCCTTCATTCAGCAGAAAATCTGGGGTCTCCCTGCTCTGTACTGAACACTCGGGTTTCATCAGTGAGCACTCCCCCAACCCACGTGGTCGTGTCTACTGTGGGAGGAGACGGGGCAGCCCTCAGGGCTAGCAGTGGTGATGAGCACCAGAAATCTACTCCTGAGAACAGAGGACAGTTGCACAAAGAATGGAGACACCCATGCTTAGCACTTCTTCCAGAAAAATCCAGTCCTGAAAAGTGATGAAAAGTAAATATACCCTAGACTTCATGCAATGTGAGTGCTAATGGCCCATACGCCCTGATTCCTAGAAGCAACAAAGAGTAAGTCATCCAGCATCGACTGGGGTTTGTGACACAACTTTTCTGACCAAATGATAGCATTTCAGCCAACATCTCCAGGGCCTCTGAGTTTTCCCAAGGGTCCCTGTGATCCTCTGACTCTTCCATCGACCTCCTTGCGAAGCTCTGTCCTTTCATCTTCCTTGTCTCCTGCCTTTTCTGCGACTCTTCTGTGGTCTTCCCTGCCCACACCAGGGCCACCCTCACCAGGATTTCCCATGCACCTTGGCTGGGTGCCCACATCCCACATTGGGCTTCATGACCCTGATGTTTTGTGCAAGACCTATGTGCTCCCTCTGGGGTCACCTGGCTTCTCCGTTGAAACGGCCTGCATCTTCCTGCTCTGGGTCTCCTCTGACAAGTCTGTGAGTCTAGCCTGTGCCCATGTCATAGGCATGGAAGCACGAGTCCAGAAGGTCCAGACAATCTGCTCCCAGTCTTAGCCTGGGCCAAGAGTGGTGCCTGAGCAGAGGAGGAGTTGGGCCCAGGGAGCCTGAGGGATGACAAGGCACAGTGAGCCCCCAGGATGAGAGTGAGCACCGTGGGGGCCTGGCGCTCAGGCCTGCTGGGAGACCATGTCCCACCTGCACTGGATCTGTCCCCAGGGCTGGAGGTATTCGGGGTATACACCTTCCCAGGCTGCAGGCTGGGAGTGACTGGCAGGGGAGGAGCACAGCTGGTGCAGGAGAGAGCCCTCAGGTAGAGAGGAGGGGGCAGGCACTCCCCCAGCAGCAGGAGAACTGGGGGAGACTGAGGGGCCATCAGCGGACAGCAGTGTCTGCAGCTGGGGTTTCCACACAGACCCCCTCCTGAGGCTCAGCACAAGCTTGTCTGGATGGCCTATGTCCCCAAACACAAAGTCTGGCCCAGGACCTCCCCTCAAGCTCCTACTCCCAATCCTTTGTACTCAGCTCAAGTGCAAGAAATGGCCAATAGTTTAGGTGGTGTTGGGCGCACAGAGACATGTGATTTTCTGGCCCACGCTGTAACACTGCTGGCATTTTAAAGATCTCAGGGCTTTGATTAAAAAATGGTAGAATGCGGGGTGCCTGGGTGGCTCAGTGGACTAAGCCTCTGCCTTTGACTCGGGTCATGATCTCACGGTTCTGGGATGGAGCCTCACATTGGGCTCTCTGCTCAGTGGGGAGTCTGCTTCCCCGCCTCTCTCTGCCTGCTCTTTCTGCCTACTTGTGATCTTTCTCTCTCTATCAAAGAAATAAATAAAATCTTTTTAAAAAATGGTAGAATGCCAGGGACCCCAGACCTGCCTCTGTGTCTCGCAGCCCTCCCATTCCCCCAGCTTTGCTCAGAAACCCTCCAGGCCACAGGTCCATGGTCTTGGGTCCTCAGATGCCCAGAAGATGTGCCTTCAAAAAGCGATCTAGGTGGGGCAGCAGGACACACTGCGGATTCCAGTAATCCTCCTCCTAGAAAGTGAGGGTACTGCTGGACGAGCTGTCCAAAAACAGCCAGGTCAGCATTCCAGGAAGACACCAGAGGCACAGGAGTAACTGAGGAGCATCTGAAGGTCAGATAGGGACAATGGGAACCTCGGGTGGTTTTTGAAAGGGTCCGTAGACAAAAGGATGAGACTGATACAAAGCAAAAGTTAAGCAGGGCTTTATTTCGCGCCAAGCATCGAGAATCAAACTGACCGGCCAGGACCATCTCTTGCAAAGAGGCAACCCCTCCCAGTCTCACAGACTAACTTTTATAGAGTAAAGGCCTTGAGGTTGAGCCTGGCCACACACAGGTGGCCAATTGAATTACAATTCACCCTATAGTAGTTATTTGAACTAGCCTATCACTCTGGTCAGAATTGGCGCCCAAAAGGCAGGGCCCACATTCTTGGGTGGTTAGAGAGGTGCTTTCCTGTTTGGATGTCTCCACCTGGCCAAACATGTCCTTGGCGGGTAGGGAGGTAATACATGTGCTTTCACTGATTGGACGTTTCCACCTGGCCGGACACATCCTTGTTTCTGGGCTCCGTTATCTTTGCCCAGCCTGACATGTCCTGGTATCTGTGCTCCGTTATTGGGGCTATTTGGCCGTATTTCACCAATTCTGTTTCTAAGAGCTTTCCTCTTCGGGGGAAGGGGCAGGTTCAATCTAAGTTTACTGCATAAACAACAAAATGGCTCGCTCTGGCTAAGTAGGCCCTTACAGTTTTGCCTAGGGGCAGCTCCCATCCCCCTAAACCCTCAGTGTGATGGCTCCACTGGGGGATGGGGGAGGGACCATGCCTGGAGGACCCGTGGCTCCAATGGTGGCCAACTTGATCTGTGCACAGGCGGGAAAACCTGTCCACACCCTCAAAGAATTTCTGGAAACAGTACCCATCTCAGTGGCAGCTGACGTGGGAGGTCAACCTTCCAGCTGCCCGAGGCGGGATCGAGCCCCAGACCAGCATGCTAGCCAAAAACAGAAGGAGGAGAACCAGTTCTTCGTTTCAATCGTTTCTGAGTTACTGGTTTGTTCCTATGGTTAGTATACTGTGCAAGGCCTTGAAAATGTTCTCTTTAATGTTCTCTGCTGGAAAGGTTCTTGAAAAATCTCTGGTTTATAGGTAAAATCATCCAGAATTGACCTTGGTTGGCACAGCCATGCTGGGAAAAGTATGGAGTCCCCCCCCCAATACTAAAAATAGTAGTCCTGTATGATCCCACTACTGGGTCATTTGCAGGAAATGAAGTCAATTTCTTGAAGTAAGATCTGCACACTCTCACCCAGTCTCCTCAAGGAGAGGCAGCCACCCTTAGCAACAGGGTACCCATGTGGGAAGCCTCCCCTCGAGGCAGGTGCCTCCCTGGACAAGGGGCTGCCCCAGGGCTGGGAGGTCTCCAAAGCGGCGCATTCAATGTCCTGGTTACTAGGAGGAGACAAAGTACAGCACCAGGCCAGTGAGGGTCAAGACACACTGCCCCAAATATGGCACATTGGCAAATTAAATATAGAAACTGAAAGAATTTTCCATAGAGCAGAAGCAGGAAGGTCCCTCTGATCCCCAGCCATCAGCCCTCCTTCCCTGAAGCAGGTCAGAATACTCCCATGTGGCACTTTCTCTCCCCAGATGGCAGGGAGGACATGCTTCTCACCAGAGTCAAGGAATTTAGGGCCACAAAGGCTAGAGGAAAAAATCTGGTTAAACTAACCCTTATCTTCCTAGTTACTTTTTTACCATTTACCAGTCCTAGCTCAAACCCCCATGTCTCTCAGTTCTTCACACATTGATTGCTTCTTTGCCTAAAACGTAGAAGAACTCTCTGCTTCAATTCCCTCTGCTGGTCTCCATAGCAAAAAAATCAATACACTTTGTTAGTTTTTCTCCTGTTTATCTGTCTTTGTCAATTTCAAGACCCAGCCAGGGACCTTAAGAAGAGTTGAAGAAAACTTTCCTCTCTTGCAGCCCTGGACCGGAGGTGGGGTGGGGGGGTTGGGTGGGATATGTCAGGAAAATCCATCCCGTCTTCCTGACCTTGGTTAAAAATGCCCTCTGCTGGGAAGCAGCACAGGGCTGTGCAGGGCTGGGGGAGCCAGGGAGAGGCAGGTGGAACATGTAGGAAGCTACCTAACCCTCAGCCAGGGGACTTGGCCCCACTGACAGAAGGGAGGGGGGTGGGAGGATGGGGTAGCTAGGTGACAAGTATTAAGGAGGGCACATGCTGTGATGAGCACTGGGTGTTACAGGCAACTAATGAACCACTGAACGCTATATTAAAATCTACTGATGTAGTATATGTTGGCTAATGGATTTAAAATTTTTTTAAGATTATTTATTTATGGGGCACCTGGGTGGCCCAGTGGGTTGAGCCACTGCCTTCGGCTCAGGTCATGATCTCAGGGTCCTGGGATCGAGCCCTCCATCGGGTTCTCTGCTCAGTGGGGAGCCTGCTTCCTCCTCTCTCTCTGCCTGCTTCTCTGCCTACTTGTGATCTCTGTCAAATGAATAAATAAAATCTTTAAAAAAAATTAAAAAATTAAAAAATAAAGATTATTTATCTATTTATTTGACAGACAGAGATCACAAGTAGGCAGAGAGGCAGGCAGAGAGAGAGGAATGGAAGCAGGCTCTCTGCCAAGCAGAGAGCCCAATGCGGGGCTCGATCCCAGGACCCCGGGATCATGCCCTGAGCAGAAAGCAGAGGCTTTAACCCACTGAGCCACCCAGGTGCCCCTAATGGATTTAAATTTTAAAAATTAAATTAAAAAATAAAAAATAAAACCAAAGCAGAAACCATACATAACTCAGAGGAATCCATGCTCCTGGAGGCTGAGCTAGTGGCCACAGCCCAGGCCTCTGGCAGTCAGGGGTCAGGGCACTGAAGTTCTGAGAGAGGGCTCAATGCAGCCCTGCCCCTGAAGCCCCATGGCTGTGGCAACGTGCAGGGACTGGGAGGGAAGACCCCACCGGAAGCCATCCTGGCTCCATGGCCGCTGCAGGATCACTCCCAGCCCCACCAGGCCGTGTCTGTCTAGAACCAGGAAGAAAACCTTTTCCCTTGATTGTTTTTTTTAAAGATGGTTTCTCAGCATTGACACAGAATCATCCAGCAAAACTGGAGCCGTTCAAAGCTGCAAATGACCCAGAAGTTATCAAAATGTAGTGACCACAAAGAGAGGACCTTGTGTCCCCAGGCAGACCTCCTGGGCGCAGGTACAGCTGGAGGCCCTGGACATACCCATGTGGGCAGGGCTGGGCTCCACGGTCTCCCTCGAGGAGACAGAAGTAGGAACCTGCTCTCACAGCTCTGCTCAGGACAGCACCCCCTGATGGAGATGGGAACAGCCCCTCATGAATCCCAGATGTCCTGGTGATTCTTGGGCATAACCTGAATCTCAGATTCTTCATGAAGGGTGGGGAGGGCAGCCCAGCCACCACCGGTCCCACAGGTCCTCTGGGTGTAGCACATTGGTGGGCTTGTGGTCCAGCAGGTACCTGTTCAAGTGGCTCTCATCATGCCACACAACCTTGATCCCATTGGCCAAGGTCGAGCCCCATCACTGGGTGACAGGCCAAGGTCAATCAGTGAACCTCCACCACCAACCCCTCAAAAAAGGCCCCCATGTAGTAAACGTCACCCTGGTCCCTAGGGATGTCTGGCACTGTAGCTGAAGTCTTCATGGGACACCCAGTAGAAACTGGGGTGAAGGGTGCCACAGAGAGAGGACAGGGATCTCCATGCCCACATGGTCGCAGAACTTCATGTTCACACCCACACATGGCAGGTCATCCACCTCATGGAGGAAACGCTGCTCACAGATGCAGCTGACCGTTGCCATGTGCTGCATGGAAACATCCTGCCAGTGTGGGGTGCCAGGGACCTCGAGGACCACCACCCTCCATCCTTCCCAGGGGGACATACAGGCCTGGCAGCCCCAAAACCACAATGAGATATCACCTCACACTAGTCAGAATGGCTAAAATTAACAAGTCAGGAAATGACAGATGCTGGCGAGGATATGGAGAAAGGGGAACCCTCCTACACTATTGGTGGGAATGCAAGCTGGTGCAACCACTCTGGAAAACAGCACGGAGGTTCCTCAAAAATTTGAAAATAGAACTACCCTATGACCCAGCAATTGCACTACTGGGTATTTACTCTAAAGATACAAACGTAGTGATCCAAAGGGGCACGTGCACCCAAATGTTTATAGCAGCAATGTGTACAATAGCCAAACTATGGAAAGAACCTAGATGTCCATCAACAGACGAATGGATAAAGAAGAAGTGGTATATATACACAATGGAATACTATGCAGTCATTAAAAGAAATGAAATCTTGCCATTTGCGATGACGTGGATGGAACTAGAGGGTATTATGCTTAGTGAAATAAGTCAATCAGAGAAAGACAACTATCATATGATTTCCCTGACATGAGGAAGTGGAGATGCAATGTGGGGGGTTAGGGGGATAGGAGAAGAATAAATGAAACAAGATGGGATCAGGAGGGAGACAAACCATAAGTGACTCTTAATCTCACAAAACAAACTGAGAGTTGCTGGGGAAAGGGGGGGTGGGAGAGGGGGGTGGGGTTATGGACATTGGGGAGGGTATGTGCTATGGTGAGTGCTGTGAAGTGTGTAAACCTGGCGATTCACAGACCTGTACCCCTGGGGATAAAAATACATTTTACGTTTATAAAAAATAATAAATTTAAAAATTTTAAAAATCTCTCTCTGCTGGTTGCTGGAGAAGAATGGGCTCTGTACAGTGGGGGACAGGAAACCCTAAACCTAAGCCCTAACCCTAACCCCACCCTAACCCTAATCAAACACTGTGCTCAATTTTGAGGATTGACAGCTCTACTCTGAAATCACAAACAAGCCCATCATGCTGGCTCTCACTCCTTGCTCAGTATTGCACTGAAAGTTCTACTCAGAACAATAAGGCAAGAAATAAGGAATCCACGTGTGAAAGGAAAGAGTAGAACGAGGTTTATTCACAGACCAGAGATGGCAGCATCTTATACAGAGAGCTTCCTAAAGAATCAACAAAAATGATCACAGCCAGTTCCCTAATTCCACAAAGTTACAGGACAAAATATCAATGCACAAAAAATCTCTTATTTGTATACACTAGCAATGAATCATCCAAAAAGGAATTTAAGAAAACAATTCCATTTTAGGGAACATAGACATTGACAAAATACTTACAAATAGATGTAATCAAGGTATATGTCTTATACACCAAAAATTATAAAACATTGCTGAAAGAAAGTAAGGGAAACCTAAGTAAATCTGAGGATACTGCATGGTGATGAAAAGACATACTAATGATAAGATGGCAACAGTACACAAAGCAATGTGGAAATTCAGTATTTTCCCGAGAAATTTCACAAAGGCCTTTGGGAAGAAATGCACAAGCTAATCGTAACAGTTATATGGAATTTTAAGGGACCAGTCCCTGCTCCTGGAGAGCCCCCTACAGTCACTCCCTGTGTCAGGGAGATGGAGCGGGTGTCCGCCAGCCTCCTCCCTGTTTCATCATCCCTGGTGTTCTGCAAAGACAGGGACAGGTAGCCAGCCTGGATGCATCACAGCCCTGCCCGGCCATCCTCACTGTCCTCCTGCCCAGTCCCCCTGCTGCTCCCAGATCAGGCATGGACCTGTGCATACACAGCCCTACACCCCGGACAGGGACCCATAGCTGCAGGACACATGATAAACCCCACACCTCATCCCTCCCAGCCAGCCTTGACCTGGGGTGTGAACATGACCTGCCCACTGGGCATCTGACCCCTGCTCTTGAATGGGGTGGGCACACCCCACGTGAGCCTTCTTTACAAACACACAGACACAGACACACACACATGCAGGCATGGGGAGGGGACTGGGGGCTGCACAGGTTGGATCAGAGCATATGGGGCTGGGGGCTGTATCTGGGCCTCATGGTGTCACCTTTCTGTACTTCCAGCCAAGTGATCAGAGATGTCGGGGAGCCCTGATATGACATCCCTAGGGAGGGAAAGTGTTTGCAGGGTGTGCTTTCCTCAGCCTGCAACCTCCGGACTTTGGGATGCAACACATGAACATGTTCTTCTTTCGAGGATCTCCAAAGAAATGAGCTGGGCAGGGAGCTGTCTCTGGAATGTGGGTGCCTGGTTACCTGGGTTCCAAATTCTGTTAGGCTCTGTTGTCAGGGAAGTGATGTCACCACTTTCTGGGGACCCCTTACCCGACTTCCTCCTCACACCACAGATCCTGAGGGCCCCCTCCCCCAGCTGCTCAATGCTCACCCTCTGCCCCATGCCCCATCCTTACAGTGACACCCACACAGCTTCCCCACAGCCCCTGTGAGGCCTGGGTGTGGACAGTGTCCCTACTGTGAGGACTCAGAGCTGGGTTCAGACCAGGCTCCTGCTCATGCCCAGGACTGTGACCCTGGACTGACCCTGTGCCTCTCAGGGCCTCCCCAGGCTCCCCATCTGCACATTGGGGTCTTCTGGCTTCTACTTCTAGGGACACCATTAGGGGTAGGATCTCTACATATGTTCCTACTATCACAGGAGGCCGAGACATGCACGTGGCAATGCAAGGATGAGTGGGGGGCTTGTGGGGGCATAGAACACAGCTCAGAGGGTGCTGGGACTGCTCTGGGGTCCAGGCAAAGCCATCCTCCTCCTGCCTGTCTCCCAGCCCCCGTGGGAAGGTTGCAGTGAACTGATTCCGACCTTGTCCTCTCGTGACACAGATATCCAGGGGCTCCCATTAGGTTTAGGCCCAGTCCCAGGGCCTCGTCTGTGCCCATGTGCTGGGCAGTCCCCACAGTGGTTCCTGGCATTCCTGAATCCTGGTCACACATCCCTGTGGAATTCTCTCCCCTGCAGGGTGGATGGCTTGTGTGACTGCGCTCTAAGGAATAGAATGGAGCAAAATGATGGGATGTTGTTTCCAACCCGATTGAAGAAAGTCTGTGACTTCTTCTGGTTCTTTCTCTTGTGTTCATTCTCTATCTCTGTCTTCTCTGTGTCTCTCCCAGGAGCAGGACCTGGGGGCTCTGGGGGTGATGTGAGAAACTTCAGAAGCCTACCTTCTCCCCATTTCCCCCTCCTGTCCTGGTGCTTGGTTCCTTCCTAAGGCCTCCTCACCCAGACCAGAGCACTGACTCTGGAACCTCTTCCAAATGGGGACCCTGAGGCTGCAACAAGGAGGGTCCTGACCTTGGTCCCTAGACCAGTGGTCCAGTGCTCTGCCACATTCTGCAAACCCAGGTCATCAGGCCCCCAAGCCCCCAGGCTGTCCTCTGCTCAGAAGGACCTCAATGGAGTACAAAGCATTTTCCTAGGACTGGGAGCACAGTGGGTCAGGGATGAAGATCCAAGGCCAACAGACTTGTCCACAAGCCTGTAGGACTCTAGGGACACCCTATCACTATGGCCCAATTGACAGAAGAGTCAGCTGAGGCCTTTTGTGCCATCTGGACTTGGGGGGGTATCTCTTCCTACTTCCAGTAGCTCAGGATGGTGATGGACACCAGACCCCAGACCCTGTCCTCTCCCAGTGCCCTGCAAACCCTCCTGGGCCCCTTGGGGACCCCCTGACTATCAGCCTGGCCTGTCTCCCATCCCCACGCTATGGATCTTGCCAGGGTTCTTGCCAGGGGTCCTGATAACCCTGTTCCATGGCCCAGCTGTCTTTGACCTCCTCCTTCTTTACCCCTTGTCACCCACCTTGCTCTCAGGGTGTCTGCCCCTTCTGACCATGAGCTAGGCAGTCAGAGTGGTGTGTGTGTGTGTGTGTGTGTGTGTGTGCAGGCACACATGCCTCTACTTGTCTGGGGATGCCCAAGGTCGTGTCCCCACATGGGATGGGGTGGGTCACTATCCCTGAGGATCTGAGGGTCTCTCACCCCCAAAGCGAACCTCATGGGAGGGTTGGGGCTGGCCTGGGACTGGAGAGCAGCCTGCTTCTTGGACTCTGTGCCCCTCATTTGTCTGGGTGAGTCCCTGCCTCTCTGGATCCTAGGTTCCCAACTGTCCCTGAGGTTTGGATATGGAAATGTTTTAACTTGGCCACTCCTTCAGGACATGTGCACCAGGCACACAGGCCTCCCTTCTGAAGGGCCCGGTGTGCACAGGGGACACAGAGCTGGGTTCAGACCAGGCTCCTGCTCATGCCCAGGACTGTGACCTGCACACAGCACCTGTACCATGACCCAGTCCCATGGCGGATGTGCATGACACCTATGGCTCCGCACCTGACTCGTCCCCTATGTTATCCTCACCACCACCAAGGGCTCTGTGGCCTCAAAGTCCGGTTAGCCCCGGAACCATTCCCATCCTGGGCAGCAACCCTCAGGGTGCAAAGTCAGGTGGGTTGGACATCTGGGGACACAAGGTCACTGAATACCCTACCCCCCACCAGCTGGCCAGGAATGCAGACTGCCTTCCAGGATCCAGATAAGTGCAGAGCTGGGCCAGAGGATGTGGAGGCAGCAGTGGAGGCCGACTCGGGGCAGGAGGAAGAGCAGCCCCAGGGCCAGGGAGGAGGGGCCCACCAGCAGGATTCCTGAGTGTGAGGGTGCTGTTACTGTAATAAGGGACCCCATGGGCATTCAGGGATTTCAGCCCTTTTTAGACATGAGCAGTGGCCCCAGGACTTGGCCCCTGCCCCATCCTTCACCCTCCACGAGGCCCTGCATCTCCCCCAGCCCAGTACTTGTCTGCAGCCAGTCTTCCCTCCAGCCCCAGGAAATCCACCTGCTCCAAGGGCTGCAAACTCATTACAAGCTGTAGCCAAGCCAGCCCTATGGGGCCTGGTTCCAGGTCCTAGAGCCCCACAGTGAGGAGAGGTGATGTGGCGCAGAAGCTGGGAGAGGGCAGAGTGGACTCTCCCTGGAGGCCATGGCTCCCTGGTCAGCACAGACCCTGTTGTGTGCCGGCCCCTACAGCACCCAGACTCCAGCACCCAGGCAGCCTCTGGGAGGGAGACCAGAGTGTGGCTCCTGCTAGCTCAGACCTGT
This sequence comes from Lutra lutra, assembly GCF_902655055.1. Classification (NCBI taxonomy): domain Eukaryota; kingdom Metazoa; phylum Chordata; class Mammalia; order Carnivora; family Mustelidae; genus Lutra; species Lutra lutra. Next base: position 43,759,867 of record NC_062285.1, read on the forward strand.
CACTCTGTCCTGTAGCTACAGCCTGTCCCATGCACTGTGCTCCCCTCCTAGTTGGCCAGCAACACCCTCAGGGTCAAGAAGCACAGTCCATCATCCAGCTCAGGGGCCAGTGTGTGGCTGGGCAGGCAGGGGAGGGCTCGCTCTGGGTTCACGGAGGCCCTGGCTGGGCTAACAGGGGCTCGGGAGGGCTGGCCTTCCGGCCCCTCTACTGACTGGTCCTGTGACTGGAGCCACTTGCCTCCCCTCTCTGGGCCTCACTCTCCACCTGTGTGCAGTGCAGTGATGCTGAATGATCTCTCCCATGGCAGGAGCAAGTGGGGTGCTGGTGATTGACCTAAGCTGGGCACAGAGCCTGGACTGCAGAGTGCAGTGGAGGATGGCGAACGGTGTCAGCAGTGAGCACCCCTTCCCCCAAAAGCAATTCATCCCTTCCATGCAGCTGCCAGGCCCCTGGGAAACCACACTCCTGACACCAAGCGTTTTATCTCCACAAAGTCCCAATAGTTCATTTTTGCTTTTGTTTCCCTTGCCTTTGGTGATGTGTCTAGGAAGAAGTTGCTGTGGCTGATGTCGAAGAGGTGACTGCCTGTGTTCTCCTCCAGGATTTTGATGGATTCCTGTCTCACGTTGAGGTCTCCATCCATTTTGAGTTTGTCTTTGTGTGTGGTGTAAGAGAATGGTTGAGTTTAAATCATCTGCATGTGGCTGTCCAATTTTCCCAGCACCATTAACTGGAAGGACTGTCTCTTTCTTCCATGGGATATTCATTCCTGCTTTGTCAAAAATGCATTGACCATAGAGCAGAGGGTCAATTTCTGGGGTCTTTATTCTGTTCTATTGATCTATGTGTCTTTTTTTTTTTTTTTTTAGGATTTTATTTATTTGACAGCGATCACAAGTAGGCAGAGAGGCTGGCAGAGAGAGAGGGGGAAGCAGGATCCCTTCTGAGCAGAGAGCCTGATGCGGGGCTCGATCCCAGGACCCTGAGATCATGACCCAAGCCTAAGGCAGAGGCTTAACCCACTGAGCCACCCAGGCACCCTCTGTGTCTGTTTTTGTGTGAATACCAGGCTGTCACAGTTTTGGAAGATAGCTTAAAGTCAGGCATTGTGATGCCCCCAGCTTTGGTTTTCTTTTTCAACATTTCCCTGGCTATGTGGGGTCTTTTCTGGTTCCATACAGAATCTTAAATACTTTAAGATTGTTCCAGCTCAATGAAAAATGCCAATGGTTATTATTTTTTTATTTTTATTTTCAGCATAACAGTATTCATTGTTTTTGCACCACACCCAGTGCTCCATGCAATCCGTGCCTTCTCCAATACCCACCATCTGGTTCCCCCAACCTCCCACCCCCTGCCCCTTCAAAACCCTCCGATTGTTTTTCAGAGTCCATAGTCTCTCATGGTTCACCTCCCCTTCCAATTTCCCCCAACTCCCTTCTCCTCTCTAACTCCCCTTGTCCTCCATGCTATTTGTTATGCTCCACAAATAAGTGAAACCATATGATAATTGACTCTCTCTGCTTGACTTATTTCACTCAGCATAATCGCTTCCAGTCCCGTCCATGTTGCTACAAAAGTTGGGTATTCATCCTTTCTGAGGGAGGCATAATACTCCATAGTGTATATGGACCACATCTTCCTTATCCATTCGTCCGTTGAAGGGCATCTTGGTTCTTTCCACGCCAATGGTATTTTAATAGGGCTGGTGTTGAAAGTGTAAATTGTTCTGGGCAGCATAGACATTTTAGCCATGTTTATTCTTCTGATCCATGAGCACGGAATGGTCTTCCATCTTTTTGTGTCTTCCTGCATTTCTTTCATGAGTGTTCTTTAGTTTCTAGAGTACTGATCCTTTGTCTCTTTGGTTCAGTTTATTCCAATGTATCTTACAGTTTTTGGTGCTACTGTAAATGGAATCAATTCCCTAATTTCTCTTTCTATAGTTATGTTGTTAGTGTATAGAAAAGCAACTGATTTCTGTGCATTGTTTTGTATTCTGCCGTGTGACTGAATTGCCGTATGAGTTCTAGTAATTTGGGATTGGAGTATTTTGGGTTTTCCACATAAAGTATCATGTCATCTGTGAAGAGAGAGTTTGACTTCTTTGTCAATTTGAATGCCTTTTACTTCTTTCCGTAGTCTGATTGCTGAGGCTAGGACTTCTAGAACTATGTTGAACAACAGTGGTGAGAATGGGCATCCCTGTTGTGTTCCTGCTCTTAAGGAAAAGCCCTCAGCTTTTCCCCATTGAGAATGATATTCACTGCGGGCTTTTTATAGATGGTTTTTATGAAACTGAGGAATGTCCCTTCTGTCCCTACACTCCGAAGAGTTTTAATCAGGAAAGGGTGCTGTATTTTGTCAAATGCTTTTCCTGCATTAATTGAGAGGATCCTATGGTTCTTGTCTTTTCTTTGACTAATGTGCTCTATCATATGCATTGATTTGTAAATGCTGAACCACACACTTGCATCCCAGGAATAAATTCCAGCTGGTCGTGATGGATAATCTTTTTAACATACTATTGGATTCTGTCGGCTAGGATCTTGTTGAGTATTTTGGCCATCATTTTCATCAGGGATATTGCTCTGTAATTCTCCTTGTTGAAGGGGTCTTTGCCTGGTTTGGGGATCGAGGTAATGCCGGTCTCATAGAATGAGTTTGGAAATTTTTCCTCTGTTTCTATTTTTTGAACCAGCTTCAGAAGAATAGGCATTATTTCTTCTTTGAATGACAGCCTTGCTGGAGAAGGGATCTTCGGCTGCATGTTCCTCTCATGTTCTTAGTATCCTGAATATGTCTTGCCAGCCATTTCTGGCTTGCCTGGTCTCTGCAGACAGGTCTGACATTATTCTGATATTCCTCCCTCCATCCATAAGAAATCTCTTCTCCTGGGCTGCTTTCTGGATTGCTTTCTTTATTCTAAGATTTGCAAATTTTCTGTTTTTAATTCTAATAGTGTATTTATAGACTATTTAATGCTTCCTATGTACACCCTGATATGATGTGAATAGTCACAATTATCCCCTCAATTCTTTTTCTTTTTGTTTCTCTTGCCTTTTAACACTGGGTAGATTCTCCAATGCAATGTTAACTAGAATAGCATTGTTCAAAGATTTTAATATAACTTTCTCAATATCTGATAGAAAAAGCAGAGGAGGGGTGCCTGGGTGGCTCAGTGGGTTAAGCTGCTGCCTTCGGCTCAGGTCATGATCCCAGGGTCCTGGGATCGAGCCCCACATCGGGCTCTCTGCTCGGCGGGGAGCCTGCTTCCCTTCCTCTCTCTCTGCCTGCCTCTCTGCCTACTTGTGATCTCTGTCTGTCAAATAAATAAAATAAAATCTTAAAAAAAAAAAAAGAAAAAGCAGAGGAAACATTGGTAACAAATGTGACAGAATTGACATATATGGAACATTACACAGTAAGTAGAGAATACATTATTATTTTTTTAAAGATTTTATTCATTTGACAGACAGAGATCACAAGTAGGCAGAGAGGCAGGCAGAGAGAGAGGGGGAAGTGGGCTCCCCGCTGAGCAGAGAGCCCGATGTGGGGCTCGATCCCAGGACCCTGGGATCATGACCAGAGCCGAAGGCAGAGGCCTTAACCCACTGAGCCACCCAGGCGCCCCCAGAATACATAATTTTAAAGTGGTCCTAGGATATTTACCCAAGTAGAAGAAATGTTGGGCCATGAAGCAAATCTACCCATCTTAAAGCCTGAAATGAACTAGATTATATTCTTAGGCCACAGGAGAATTGAACCATAGTCATAATGAAAAGAAAACCAGGAAGTCCCTCCATGTTTAAAAATTAAATGTAACTTTGCTACATATCCTAAGGGTCAGAGAAGAAATCACAAGGGAAATTCTCCACCTTTCCTACATCAGAGCTTACAGACAATGGCACTCTGAGAAGAGCAGTATAATTAGCTAGACAGGAGTTGAGCCTTAAGTCAGAGTTCTGCCTGTCCCAGCCACATCTGGCAGCCTTGGCCTGTGGTTCCTGCACAGCTGCCCTTTTTGGTAGCCCTGAGCTAAGAGGGACAAGATGGCTGTATGGAGATGGGAAGCTCCCCACTCTTAGTGATGAACGGTGCTATTGTATTGTCCTCACCAGTCCAACAGCATGCTTTCTGAGTGAAATAACAGGTTCTTGACCTTCCTTAAGACTTGAAAATCATCTTGTGAGTCACCTCTTAGAAACATGGGTTCAACATGTGTTCTTTCTTCTGGAAAAGAAATAGACCCCAATAGTAATCATGGCTTCCTGAGCACCTGCTCTTGAGAGCCATCTCTCCAGCTCTTTGTGGAATTCTCCCTCTTAAACTTCCAAAATATGATGTAGATATTATTAGTCACATTTTCTAGATGGCTAGACAGGGGCTCAGAGGTGATTCAAGTCACAGAGGATTTGAGTGTCAAAACCTAAGTGGAATTCCCAAGCTTGACTCCAAATCCCTTGTTAGTCCATATACGGTACTCTTTCCCTCTTATCTCTGGTCTTCTTGATCTGGAAACATCTCAAGTCTCAGGATTTTCTTGTTGTGTGGTCAACTGGAATGAATTCAGCTGGCCTTTTTACCTCTGCCCACCATGATTATTAAGCATGGAGGAACTCTGAGTAAGATACACAAAGATCCCTAGGAATAGAGGCATTGTAATATTTTTCTGATATTAAAGTTACTGAAAGAGCTATCTTTTAAAAATTGATTCAGGTTCTGGTGTGTTCAGAGTGTGCTGCAAGACAGGTCTGAAATAGTATTTAAATACACTCAGTTCAGCCTGTTCTACAAAGTGAGACAATGCTTCTAAACATTACTAATCTGTTCCCTTACCCATGATTACTTACTTCCCAACCATTGTAGTGTTTATATGGTATGACTATGACTTACATTAGTTGAAATCTGCAGGGAAAGAACTAAGACAGTGTGTCCAAGCTTTAGGGGGACATCATGTTTCAATTAGTGTTGTGACAATGAGCTACTGTTTTATTCTGTAGTCCAAGGGAATGGTGCCAGACCTCTCTAAGATGTTGGGAGGATCTCAAATTCTGACTTTAAATTATCTGTGTGCTTCAGAGATTTGGGCAGGAGAAAGGGAGGAGCCCAGCTTCTGGGAATACCTCTGTTACCTGTGTTGACCATGGAACATGTAACCTTCTGTAGGCATCATTTTGATTTCTTTTTTTTAAAAAGATTTTATTTATTTATTTGACAGACAGAAATCACAAGTAGGCAGAGAAAGAGAGGAGGAAGCAGGCTTCCCTGCTCAAGCAGAGAGCTCAATGCGGGGCTCCATCCCAAGACCCTGGGATCATGACCTGAGCTGAAGGCAGAGGCTTTAACCCACTGAGCCACCCAGGTGCCCCATCATTTTGATTTCTTAGTAGGATTGTTAAAGGTGCTTTTGTCTCAATTTCCTCTCTTTAGTAGTAATTAGAATGATAATGGAAATGTTTGTTTTTTACCATCCATGGGCCCAGATCCTGGACTCCCAGGAAAACCATCCTTTTAACATTTTCCAAGCTCAAAATGACTGGACAAAACCTCAGAACATGGGCTCTATTTCTGCCCCAAGTACATGTTGTACATCTCCTTTGAGAAGAAAAAGAGAACCTAAAAAATACCACTGCAAACATAAAGATAAAAAAAAAAAGAGGGGCGCCTGGGTGGCTCAGTGGGTTAAAGTCTCTGCCTTCGGCTCAGGTCATGATCCCAGGGTCCTGGGATTGAGCCCCGCATCGGGCTCTCTGCTCAGCAGAAAGCCTGCTTCCTTTCCTCTCTCTCTGCCTGCTTCTCTGCTTAATTGTGATCTCTGTCAAATAAATAAATAAAATCTTAAAACAAACAAACAAACAAAAAAACAAAAGAACCTCTCCTGCTCCCATAAGATTAAAGTCATACTGACTTGAACATACTGAAAACATAAGAAAAAGTCTGTAACTTTCTGGAATGTTCTTCCTCATGATGATGTGTAAATCTGTATGTAAAACAAAAGAGAAGGAATATAGAAACGTACCCCAAATGTTCCTCCCCCAAAGCACTCCCTTTCTTGTGAAGATTGTGTCTCCCAGGCTGCTGTCTTGACTTGGGTTTGAATAAAACTCTTATTTATAAAATGTTTAAAAGGGTTTGTTCCTTTAGTGTTGACAATAACAATATGTTTTCTTTTTAGGTGAAAAATCAATGTTCCTGGTTCACCACTCCAACAGCACAGAAAAGCTGTTGTTCTGGTTCATCCTGGAGCTTCCCTGCAGAACCAAGCATGTGAATATATATTCCAGTACAAATGGGCTCATCCTAGAAGGATGCTCGGAAGGTCTGAGAAGCACTGTTCACTCCATGGGTGAGACCAGAAGGTGAAGCTTCTCCTGCTTAGAACATTACTTTTTGGGTCTTAAAACTGCCTTGGAAATGTGGGAAACCATTGCATTTCCTTTTTTCCTCCCTAAGATTTTATTATTATTTGACAGAGAGAGGCACACTGAGAGAGGGAACACAGGAGGAGTGGGAGAGGGAGAGGGAGAGGGAGAGGCAGACTTCCCGCTGAGCCAGGAGTCAGATGCAGGGCTAGATCTGACTTCCCTGGGATCATGACCTGAGCTGAAGGCAGACGCTTAATGACTGAGCCACCCAGGCGCCCCCCAACCATCCCATTTCCTAAAGCCTAAGCCTGGGAAGGTCAGAGAGCAGCTGACCTTGACAGTAGCCAGGAACAGCTCCACAGGCAGGGCTGGTGAAGGAAGGGAAGGAGCAGGGCTCTGAGGATGGTGTGTAGCCAAAGAAGGCCTCCGAAAGGGCCAGATGTCTGGGAGGGGGGGGGCCCTGCCCACGACCTGCCCAAGGCTGCCCCAGGGAGCCAGGTCTTGGAGTGAGAAGGTTCCGCCTCCGGGGGCACGTGCAAAAGCGGGGAGGTGCGGGTGTAAGGGCGGTTCGCCTGGTACAGTGGGCTCAGGAAACCACCCTCCCCACCGATCAGCACCTGGGGGTGGAGCTATGTTCTCTGTGGGCGGACCCAGAGCTGCCTTAGTGTGCGGAGGCGGCGGAGGTACAGGGGAGTTGGGAGAGATCCTGGGCGGTTGTCCTGCTTTGGTGAGGGCGGGCTGTGCGCTGGTGTGGGGGTCCTGGGGGTAGGGACCTCGGAGGGTGCATGAAGCGAGGTCATCGTGGGGACTCAGACGGGTTTTCTTTTTCCCTTGGAAAATGTCCATCAACTGGGCCTCTCTCCCACACCCCTGAACTCCAGGGCGCGCCCGCTCACTCAAGCTTTCGTGGGATGGGTTGTGGACTTTTCAGGGTTTCCTGTCTTCCTCAGGAAGAGTGCATGTCAAGACGGCACACAGTTCCCAACTTTAGTGGGGTGCCTTCCGTCCTCTGGCACAATGCAGGTAATGGACCTTGAGCAGCACCCCGAGTTCAGCAGGGTGTTCCCTGTTCCCCACCCCTACAGGTGTGGCGCTAACAAGCCCAAACAGTTGCCCAGCTTCAGCATTTTGCGCCCTGTCTGCGGGGTTGGTGGTAATGGGCTCTCAGGGTTGTGCACAAGGGTCCTCCAGGTTCCTGCCCCCCAGGTACAGGTGTGGTGCTAACAAGCCCCAGAGCCATCCCCCAATTTTAGCATTGTACCCCATGTCCCAGGGGATGGTGGTAGTGGGCTGTCAGGATCCTGCAGGACCGTCCTCCAGGTGGGGGCCTGGAAGCGGGAGGAAACCAGACCCCACTCAAGTTGCATGAGGAACAGATGATTTGAGGTGTTTATTTGGAAGGATAATTTCACTTTTCCAAAAAAGACAACGTCTTGGTCTACTTTAGAATGTTGATAATTACTACTTAAGAAACAAGTATGTGTTTCCAAAAAAAAAAAAAAAAAAAAAAGAGAGAGAGAGAGAAAAAAGAAAACAAACAAGTATGTGTTTTCCCTTCTCCCAGGAACAGAAGCAGGTGTGCTGGTCTTAGGTCAGAGGGGCCTTCTCATCCCCACCTGACAACACTTCTCTGATTTGGCTCCAGGAGACCCAGTGTTTTGAACAACAGCGTCTGGGTCAGCCACACAGCTCATCACAGGACGTCAGTGTTCCGAGAAAGCAGCAGGTACATTAGCGCAATGTCACTTATGTGTTAGAACCGGAGGTAAGACTTCTTTTTAACCAAAATCTCCTGGACTTTTGTCTTTTTTCTAGTTGAGCCACGAAGTCAAACTGAAGTAGCTGTCCGCATTCTGGATTTGGTGCGAGAGTTACTTAGTTTCCCTGCAGGTAGAACATCCCAGGGAATCCCATTTTCTCTGTTCATTTCTGCTTACAAAATGTAATCTGAACACCTGTTTCGTAGGAAGTCACTTGTCTAAGAGAAGGAAGATAAGATTTGCTCTTTGTGTGGTTTTAACATAGAATTTGATCCTTCATCTAACAGCGTTTATTTACTTGGGGGAATGGCCAGCATCTAGACTTAGGCGGCTTTTTGCAGCCAGATAGAGACACAGATGATGTCTTGTCATTTGTCAAAGGTGATGTTTCAGAACTGATCAGTGTTTTCATCACAAGAGTTCCAATTAAGGTAGAGAGAAAATTCAAAATGATTCAAAGTAGGCCTTTACTGTTTAAAAGTGAAGCGTGACTTTCTAGTTTGACTCAATGTACCATCTCGATATTTTGACGTGCCGTACTTTTGCTGTAGTTTCTTTGATGGTGGAGTCAGAAGGAGAGTCTTTGGGAATTCTCCTGGATAGAGGCACACTGCTGGCGTCAAGGGGCTTGGCAGACTCCAGGAACCCTGGGGTGACTTCTGGAACAGCTTGCCTGATGCTGGATGAGTCAGCTTATCCCACAGAATTTGTTTCTCCTCATGGAATTGCTGGAAGGTAATGTCTGTGGAAAGGCTTTTACACAGAAACTTTCGGGCTAATGAAGAGCAACTAACAATGTGGTGATTTGGGCTGTATTATTCTCTAAATAATAGTTTCATAATCCCTATCATAGGCTGTGGTATTTGCTGCACAAGGAGTCCTCAGAAGGCTGCAGTGAAAGACTCAGATCTCTGAGCACGTTCCTGTTCCATTGATATGTGACTTACTGTTTGCCCAGGTAGGAAGGTGAGTTGAGAGAAATACGACATATTTATGAAAGCCTTGAGCCAGTGTCATTGTGACAAGAGGGGGGATTCCTGGAGTATTGCAGCAGACAGGGGAGTTCCAGGTCTGGGGAGAGCTGCCAGGGGTCCTGGAGGAGAGCGGAGTGTGTTCTGCAGGAGGGTGTGGGCAGGGCTGGCTCCAGGGGTGGCTGTGTGTCCCCCGTGTGACAGTTGTGACAGGTCAGGGCTGTGAGGAGGGTCCTGTTCTTGTGTGCCACTGGCCTCAGCCAGCACACACGAGCTCTTCGTCTGTCCCTGTCCTTCCAGTTCAGATGCTCCGCATTGCCAGGCCGAGACATTGGGTTGGAGACGTTTCTTTCTCTGAGTGTGTGTGGAGTTCCACAACCTTGATGATGAAATCATGGGGCATCAGAACATCTCTTCCTCTGGTATTTCCTGCTTTCTTCTAAGTCCCCGAAGTGACTCGTACCTGCTGGTGGAAGGGGCGATCTGTGCATTTTTATTTCCTGTTTTAATTAAATACTGGGAAACAAATCTGCAATACTAAAGGAATTCTTGTGGGTGTTTATGTTTTTCTCTTCCATGAAACACAGTTCAATGTTAGAAAAATTTTTTTTAAATTTATTTTTTATTTTTTTATTAAAGATTTTATTTATTTGACAGAGAGAGATCACAAGTGGGCAGAGAGGCAAGCATTGAGAGAGGAAGGGAAGCAGGCTCCCTGCTGAGCAGAGAGCCTGATGTGGGACTCGATCCCAGGACCCTGAGATCACAACCCGAGCTGAAGGCAGAGGCTTAACCCACTGAGCCACCCAGGTGCCCCGAAAATGTTTTTTAAAATAAAACACAGGGCGGGGGTTTAACAGGGCGCAGTTGCCTTTGTGAGGAGGACACATGGAGGAGGAGTGTAGGTTGTTGGGTAGCTCAGGGAGGGGCTCATTGCGCTCCCAGAGAACATCTACCCTACCCTGGCCAGGGGTGGGGGGTGCTGCTTACTTGGTGGCCCATCCTGGACCCTGAAACCTGACCCAGTGAGTCCCTTGTGACTTGAACTGGGGAACTGATGAAGAAAACAGAATGAACCCTGGCGGGTGCCTGCATCTTTGCACTCAGACAACTCTGTGGAGCAAAGGAACTCCTCAGCCAGGAGGCGTGTCAGGATCCCTAAGGGTGTGACCTTTGCTTCCTGGGAAGAGGTTGTGTTTTTATCCTTATCTGAACCAGAGCCATGTTGTCTGGTTATGGAGACCCAGACCTTTACATGACCACATCATTATTATTCTTGTTATTTTAAAGATTTATTTTTTTATTTTTTTTATTTGACAGATCACAAGTAGGCAGAGAGGCAGGCAGAGAGAGACAAGAGGAGGGGGCAGACTCCCTGCTGAGCAGAGAGCCCAATGCGGGACTCCATCCCAGGACCCTGAGATCATGACCTGAGCCGAAGGCAGAGGCTTTAACCACTGAGCCACCCAGGCACCCCTATTCTTGTTATTTTAAGAAAGCAATATAGACATTGAATTCAAGATCCAACTATCAAAAGGAAAAACACAAGGTCAACTATATGTATGAGGACTGAACTTGTGGTGCCTCTCATTAGTATGGGCGATGTCAGGATGCCTGTGTGAGAAAGAACACAGAGTTCTATTTGGATAGAAGTGTGCTCTGCCCACATAGTGTTTGATTCTATCCTTTTCCTTACTTCTCTGAAGGGAAAATAGAGTGGTGACTGGTCCTTGCTTTCTGACTTGAAGGAATGGGAGACAAGAGATTTGAAAGAGCAGTGTTCATGCTGACGTGGTGCTCTGTGCCCAGTGAGGGAGGGTTTGAAGCTTGGACTTGGAAGCCTTGGTGTTCAGGGAGGATGTTGTCTGAGTTTCCCACACACAGAGTCGCTCGGCTGGTCTGCCTAAATGGACCTGTTCCTGCCTTTTGAAGGACAGCTTTAGGGTGGTTCGAAACCATAGGGCACTGGAGGAATGATCTGGAAGGAACACCTCAGTGGGCCAGTGTAGACAAACCCAGGGAACTCCAGAGCTAACGATGAACACATTTATGAGGTTGGAGTTTGCTTCTCTGTGAGCAGCATTGAGCTGGGGAGGAAAGCAGTCTCTCGGTCTTAGGAGTCACCGTGGCAGCAAGTGTGAGCCTGCCAGGTAGTCAGATCAGATGGCTGGGACACTGTGAGGCTGTAGCAGTAGGCCTTTTCTCTTGAAACACAGGCCTTGCTCTAAGGACAGGGCTCTGCTCCCCAGCCAGCCCTCCTGCTGCAGATGGGATAGGAAACTTGCTTTCTGTTTGGTTCTCCAGCCCTCGTCTCAGCAGGGGGCTTGGTGGGCAGCAGCCTGCAGGCAGCATTATGGCTTCTTGACCAGTGTGCCCCTTGCTTCCTTGGATGAGGCACCGCAGATGTCCTCTGCCTGGTGCCTGTCAATTTCGCCAGCAGAAGCGCTTCTTCCAGAGCCACAACCCTGAGAAATCCTCCCCTTTGCTGTGCTGTGTGCAAGAGGCTGGTGTTCATTTAGAACTGAAATCTCAGCTCCTGCCATGAGGTTCCAAGGCCACATGGCACATCATCTCCTTGAAGCTCTAGTTCCACATGGGGTGAGACTGATGTGCGAGACTGAGACCGATCCTGGGCAGCCTGCCGCTGCTGCTGCTGCTGCTGCAGGTTCCTTCCTGAAAAGTGTGCAGCAAAGCCTGGTTTGTGATGACGTCCCAGGAAAGAGGGAAGGATGCACCATTCTGCCCCAGCACAGGAGGATGCCGGACGTCAATCACAGGTGGTTGGTGCAGGGAGGAGAGATGTCTGTTTCCCAGGACTTTGGCCAGAGGGAGATTTGGACCCTGGGATGCTTCTCTGCTCAGCCTTCTTAGAGGAGCACATCCGGCAATGGGAGAATGTTTGTGTGCTCACCTGGAATCGAGGAAGATGTCTGGTTTCAGGTTTCATGTGCAAATGCATTCCTCTGAGGGCTCATTTTCCTGATGGTCTTCAGGGTGCTGGAGGGGGACCCACTGTCCTGGGCACCCTGGCTGTGCAAGAGCTCTGGTCACCTTTTCCCCCAGGGCTCTAGACTAGGAAATTGGAGGGAGTCCATGGTGAAACCATCCGAGTAGGGGTCCGTTTCCCCTTTGCTGAGATGGCCTGGTTGACTGTGATAACTGGTCTGGAAATAGAAAGCAGAAGACAAGGTTGGGGTGCTGAAGGGTGGAGGTGGCAGTGGTGCTTGCTGTTCACATGGGGGCGAGGTGGGTCTTCAGTAGGAAGGTAATTCTTGAGTCAGTTTGAAATAAGATGAGTAATATCACATGAAGAGGCTTCTAAATGGAAGGAAAAGCATATGCAAAGGCCCTGGGGCAGGAGCATACCAGGTATGTCCAGGAGCAGCAAGACCTGTGGCCACAGGAGACAGCTTAGGACAAGACTTCAGGAAGGTGACAGTAGGGTGACAGAAAGCCATGGCAGGGCTGTGACCTCATGGGATCCTGTTTCACTGGGCTGTCCTGGCTACAGTGTTGAGAACAGATGACACAGGGTTGAGGATGGGCAAGGGAGGTCAATGATGAAGGTTTTCCAGGAAGTCAGGCAAGAAATGGGCTCCATTGTGGACCAGACAGGTGGCCTTGGAAGGAAGGGTTAGTGCTGTTTTGGGTACCTATTGAAGATGGAGCTCACAGGGTTTGCTGATGGGTTTGATATTGGGAATGGGAGAAAGGAGGAATTGAGGTAAGTCCAAGCTCTTGTGGGTTGTTCCGAGCGAGGTGAAGGAGGAGGTTTCTAGGGGAAGGAGGTATCCCATGTTCCATCTGCTGACGTAGGTGCCTTTCACAGTGGATCTGCTGATGTTTGTGTCTGGGAGAACTCTGAACTTCTACCCCCTTTCAAATACAAGTACAAGCACAAGTCTTCCCAGCTTTTCTCAAAGTTCATGGTAAGACACTTGGCTTTTTTGAAAGATCTATGTTATTACGCAGCTCTAATAGCAGGAAAAAACCTGAAGAGGATTTCTCTCTTATGGAAAAGGTAAAGAAGTGGGCATCATGTTCAACATCTGTTTTATGGGGAACCACTACAGACAGAGGCAGCGTGCACCCCAATCAGCTCCTTCCTGGGCGCTGCTCTCCATGTCCAGCCACTGGCACTTTGAATTGTGTCTGTGAGCATCTGCTGTGCTTTCTCTCCATTTATTTTGGGCATCTGTTAGGATGTTGTGTCCTGAAGCCTAAGAAGAGCCAAAGAAAAGGAACTTTTCGTGTCTGAGCATGCTCACTCATTTTTCTGTAGAAATGAATGTTCATTCCTTTTTCCATTTACACCATTCTGCTGTGAAAGGTTTCCTAGGAACACTGTACTTTCAAGTAGTCGGGGAGCCTTTACCCCATCCTCCAGGGTTAGCTTTCATCTCCATGTTGCAGAGAACATTCCATGACTTGCGGATTTTATCACTCAAATGTGGCACCTTTGACTACCTTCACCCATTTCCCCCCACCATCCCTGAATCTGGAACCACTCATCTGTTCTCATTATCTATGCGGTCAGTATTTTTTTCCATGTGGCATGTCCATGAGAGTCTCTGGTGTTTGTCTTGCTGTGTCTGAATTACTTAGCATAATGCTCCCAAGGTCAATGTTTCCATGTCTGGTTATTGTGAATAATGTTGCCGTCAACATGCATCTCTCTTTTGGAGGGAGTGTTTTTGTGTTCTCCAAAGAAGTACTCAGTAGAGCAATTACCAAGTCATGTGGTAGTTGTACTAATTTTTTCCAGAAACTCTGTAGCGTTTGTCACAGTGGCGGCACCCATTTCCATTCCCACCAACAGTGCACAGGGTCCCCTTGTCTACACACCCTTGACCACACTGGTGTCTGTCTCTGGGATGACTGCCATTCCCACGGTTGTGAGGTGACAGCTGATTGCAGTTTTGACTCATTTCTGATGACAATTAGTGACATTGAACAACTTTCTCTGTGTCTGTTGGCCACCTGTATGCTATCTTTGCAAAGTATTCACACATTCTCCCCAGTTTTTGTTTGGATTTGGAGTGTTTTGTGTATTTTGGATATTAGCCTCTTCTCACACATAGGGTGTGCAGATATTTTTTCCCCTTGGGGAGGTTGCCTTTAAGGGTTTGATGTGTTCTTTTTGTCACGCAGAAATTTCAGTCTGATGTGTCCTCCCACTTGGTTATTACTGCTTTTGTTGCCTTTGCTTTTGGTGTCTGATGTTAAGAGGCTTTTGACCAAAACCAATATGGAGAAACTTACTACCTGGATTATAGATTCAGTTCTTATGGTCAAATCACTCATCCATTCATAATGTGTATGTGTGGTGTAAGAAAGTGATCCAGTCACATTCTCCCGCATTTAGTGTCCAGATTTCCCAGTACTGGTCACTGAGGAGACAGTCCTTTCCCCATTGTATATTTTCTGCTGTGTGCCATAAGTTAAGACCATACATGTGTGGGTTAGTTTCTGATGTTTCTCCTTTTCCTTTCCTTCCCTTTCTTTCTTTCTTTCTTTTTTCTTTCTGGTCTTACAGTTTATTTGTTGGGAAAATATTTTTCCTGTCGGAATACATGCAGTGTGGTCTTCATTGATGATGTTGTCACACTCTTTGGTAGGACTTCTCTCTGACATTTGTGTTTTTGTAAATGACTAGCATGATCTATAGCTTTCACCAGGTTGAACATTTGGGCAGAACTACTTAAGCAGTGTTCTGTTCTTCCGTCAGATACCAGATTGTGTCTGATTGTCTTCTTTTGTGATATTCTCACTTGTGATGATAGATATCTATATTTCCTTTTCCGTGGTAGGTTTGTTAAAGTGAATTTAACTTTTCCTAAAAGTGTGGATTTTAAATAATCCTTATTTTATAATATGTATGTATATAAAAGAGTGTTTTATAAACGTGTATATGTATATATATGTTTATATATATAAACAAAAAATATATATTTTTATATGTATATAAAAGAGCACCCCATTTAAAAAATGGGGCACCTGGGTGGCTCAGTGGGTTAAAGTCTCTGCCTTCAGCTCAGGTCATGGTCCCAGGGTCCTGGGATGGAGCCCTGCATCAGCCTCTCTGCTCAGCAGGGAGCCTGCTTCCCCCTCTCTCTCTGCCTGCCTCTCTGCTTACTTGTGATCGATCTCTGTCTGTCAAACAAATAATAAAATCTTTAAAAAATGCATTTATTGGAAGCAAATGTTGGAACAGGACATTAATATTATAAATTCCCATTCAGAGTTAATCATTCTATCAGAGCTAAGTTTAAATATACCTTTAATATACGAATGAATGAACTTTACCAGAAGTACTATGATTGTCAGTTTCCGAGCTTTCTGTTGTGTTCCATTGTCCTGTGTGTCTGTTTTTATGCCAGTACCACACTGTTTGATGGCAACAGCTTTGTAATCTAGCTGGAAATTGGAGTGTGGTGACTCCAGGTGGCTTAGTCACTTGCTTGCTTTCTATCAGTGAGATTATTTATTTATTTATTTTTATGTAGTTTACATTTGTATTCTAAAAGTTTATCTTTCACTTCTTTTTTTTTTTTTTTAAAGATTTTATTTATTTATTTGACAGAGATCACAAGTAGGCAGAGAAGTAGGCAGAGAGGGGGTGGGGAGCAGGCTCCCTGCTGAGCAGAGAGCCTGATGTGGGGCTTGATCCCAGGACCCTGAGATCATGACCTGAACCAAAGACAGAGGCTTAACCCACTGAACCACCCGGGTGCCCCTTCACTTCTTTTTAAATTATGATCATATAATGTGTCATTTGTTTCAAAGGTACATGTTTGTAATCCTTCCATTTTACACAGCACACAGTGCTCACCATGGCACATACCCTCCCTGTGCCCATCACCCAGCCACCCCATTCCCCCACCCCTATCCGCCTTTAGATTCCCTGTGGGTTCCTGAGTTTAAGTGTCTCTTATGCTTTGTCTCCCTCTCTGGTTTTATCTTGCTTCCTTTTTCCTTCTCTTCCCCCATGATCCTCTGTCTTATTTCCTAAATTCCACATATTCATCCATAAAATAAGGGCACTGCCGATGCTCGTAGAGGCCTTAAGGGGGCATGCAGGTTATTCCAGCTCTGAGGGTTTTGTGCTGCTCCACATGGCACGGTTTCCTTCTGGGGGGCAGGTGGAGTCATGTGGTGTGGCTTAGGGGTACCCAAATGGAGGGCTTGGAGACCAGGACTTTGGGTTACAATTAGGGCCAAGGGGCACGGCAATCCCATCTGCCAGAGCTGAAGCAAGTTTCCCAGGTAGTTAAGTTGAGAGCAGGAGTTACGATGAATCTGGCTGTGCGTTTGTATCCAGGGGTCTGCCAAATTTGGGGTTGCCTCAGGTGAACATGAAGGTTTCTCCTGACCTGCGGGCTTTATGCGGTTTCCTTCTGGGGGGCCGGTGGAGTCCTGTGGTGTGGCTCAGGGGTCCCCCATGTGGAGGGCATGGGGCCAGGACTCCGGGGATAGAAGCCAGAAAACACCCTAGGGTTAGTGTCTAGGGGCATGGCAGACTGGATCTGTCGGCACTGAGGTGGGTTCCCCATGAGGTCAAGTTGAGGGCGTGTGTCAGGTGGTGCATCAGTCTTTGGGTTTGTGGCCAGTGGGGTCTGCCGAAAATGGGGGTGGCCCAAGGAGGTCATGCAGGTTTCTCCCGCTCGGAGGGTTCTGTGCATCTCCAAATGACATGATTTTCTCCTGGGTGGCAGGCCGAGTCCTGGGGTGTGGCTCAGTGGTCCCCAGTCTGGAGGGCTTGATTCCAGGCCTCTGGGGACAGAAGCCTGAAAACCCAACCTAAGGTTATGGTTAGGTCCAAGGGTATCACAGACCCGATCTGTCTGCGCTAAGGCAGGCTCCCGCAGTCCCTGAGTTGAGGGCAGTTGTCAGGAGGCAAGTCAGATTCCGGATTTGTGACCAGGGTGGGCCGCAGATCCTAGGGGTGGCCTCAGGTGGGCATGCATGTTGTTCCAAGCCTTAGGATTCTGTGCGTCTCCAAATGGCACGGTTTCCTCCTGGGTGGCAGGCCAAGTCCCGCTATGTGGCTCAGGGGTCCCAAATCTGCAGGGCTTTTAGGCCAGGCCTCTGTGGACCGTAGCCTGAAAATTCAAACTAGGGTTAGGGCTAGGGCCTAGGGGCATGGCAGGCCCGATTTGCCAGTGCTGAAGTGGGCTCCCTGGGGGGCCAAGTTGAGGGCATGTGTCAGGCGGCACATCAGGCTCACAGTTTGTGGCCAGAGTGGGCCACCGAAAGTGGGGATGGACTCTAGGGGGCATGCAGGTTTCTGCCGCTCTGAGGGTTCTACAGAGGTCCAAATGGCACGGTTTCCTTTTGGGTGATAGATGGAGTCCTGGGGTGTTGCTCAGGGGTCCCTAGTCTGGAGGGCTTGGGGGCCAGGCCTCTGGGAACAGAAGCCTAAATACCCAGTCTAGGGTTAGGGTAGGGCCAAGGGGTATCATAGGCCCCATCTGCCTGCGCTAAGGTGGACTCCCTCAGTCCCTGAGTTGAGGGCGGTTGGCAGTAGACATGTCAGATTCTGGGTTTGTGGCCAGGGGGTCCACCAATCCTGGGGGTGGCCTCAGGTGGGCATGTATGGTTCTCCAGCCCTTAGGGTTCTGTGCAGCTCCAAAGGTATGGTTTCCTCCTGGGTTGCCATTGGAGCCCTGGGGTGTTTCACGAGGGTCCCCAATTGGGAGGGCTTGATGGCCAGGCCTCTGGGCTCAGAATCCTGACACCCAACCTAGCTTTATTGTTAGAGCCTAGGGGCATGGGAGACGGGATCTACTGGCACTAAATTGGGCTCACAGCATGGCTGAGTTGAGGGTGGCAGTTATGTGGCATGTCAGATGATGTTATTATGGCCAAGTGGGGTTCCAAAGAAGGGGTTGGCTTAAGGGGGCATGCAGGTTTCTCCCACTCTGAGTGTTTCACGCAGCTCCTAAAGGTGCAGTTTCCTCCTGGGTGGCACGCTGAGTCCTTTGATATGGCTTATCAGTCCCCAATCTGTAGGGCTTCAGTGGCCAGGCCTCTGGGACCGGAAGTCTGAAAATCTAACCTAATCCTAGGGTGGGCCGAGGGCCATGGCAGGTTCAATCTGCTGGCACTGAGGCGAGATCGCCAGGGGGTCTGAGTGGAGGCCAAGCATCAGAAGGGGCGTTGGGATCAGGTTTGTGGCCTGAGGGACTGCTGAGTGTGGATGTGGCCTCAGGCGTGCATGCAGGTGGCTCCCACTCTGACGGTTCTGTGCAGCTCCAAGGGCCACGGTTTCCTCTTGGGTGGCAGGCGGACTCCTGGGTTGTGGCTCAGGGGTTACCAGTCTGGATGGCTTGGGGGCCAGGCCTCTGGGGATGAAAGCCTGAGAACCCAACCTAGGGTTAGGGCCTAGGGGTATGGTACGCGCTGCGGCAGGCTCCCTGGATGGCTGAGTAGAGGGCAGCTTGGCCGGTGTTCAGGGGTGATCCTGGAGGATTCCTGGTCCCCCTACCCCCAGGTCTGGAAAACCCTGAACACCCCCAGTCCTCTTGAATGTCCCCTGTCATGGCACTTGTCACACAAGGCTGTCATTCATTGTCCTTTTTGCTTGGAGTAGATCTCTCTCAGAGATGCCTGACTGAATAACAGGCCAATGAATGGTTTCAGGATCTTTTGTCCTGGAAAAGCAGGCATCCTTCAAAATCCTGATGGGTAGGGGGAGTCTCTGTCCCTCTGTGTGCCCCCAGTCTCAGTGGAACCTACTGTCCAGGGCAAGGGACTTGGGAGTCCTCCCAGATGAAGTCTGTTCTATGAAGGTGGCTTCCGTCTGAGATCACGATGGAACCACATCGCGTGGCTACTGCTTTGAGACAGAAAGCACGCTATTGTATCCTCCTTGCACACTCTGGCTACCAAAGAGGAAACACACGCTCACCCTCACAAGTTCACACACCTCCATTTTGGAGCATCACAGCCATAGAAACAACAGTGAATTCCCATTGGGCTGCAGACCTGTAGACACGCCATTCAAGGTGTCAGTAGAAAAGGATGGAGATGGAGTTCTGGCTATAAGGATGGAAGTCCTTGCCTGTGGGGGTGAAGAAATTAGATTTGATCCAGAAGGGGCTATGTTCTTCTCAAAGAAGGGACATGAGCCTAGGATCTTTGAGAACAGGGATCGTCACAGAGTTTTCTGGGAAGTCTTCTGTAAAGATTTCTGTTAGGTGTTGCAGTCCACGTGGTGTCTCTGACAATTACTCCACTCTTGCATTGTAGCTTGAAAGCAGCCACAGACCGTCCATAACTAATGTTCCAGACACACTTGATTGAATACAGGGGGAGGCCCATTTGGCCGATGGGTGGTAGTTTCCCACACCCCAGATCTGCAACACGATGGATGAAGGGGGAGAGGGCTCTTCTTTTTCAGTGGCAGAGTGGGAAGACACCGGGATCTATCCTGCCTGACCCTGGCCCCTGCACGTGAAAGGAAAAAAAGATGATAGTGAGATTGGCCAATGATTAAGACCTCAGGAATTCCCCTTCATTTCTCTGTAGGCATTAAGCTTCCCACAACACGTTTGTCTGTGGTTGACTTCCATGTTGGTATGTTTGGCCGAGTCAGTCCCCATTGCCTGGCGGGTATAATGTGGGTTCTATACCACACAGATGCTCATTTTGTTCAGGCCAAGACCATGAGCACATTTGGGGTTCTAAGTTTGCGGAGGATCTAGCAAGTGTGGGCTTTAGGACTGAGCCCTCAGCAATGTTACGGACCACCTGGCTTCCTGGGCCGTCTGTGGCACTGGCATGGGCCTGGCCTAGGCCACTTCTGCAGTCGTGATGGGAAAGCCCCTGGCATGGGTGGTTCACCCCACACTTGGCCCTGTAGGCTGAGACCCAAGGTTCCTCCCACCTTATTTGCTGGGACCAGGTCACATGCTCGTGGATGAGCCAATCCCTGGAGCCAGGGAGTGGAGCTATGGAAACTGGCCCTGGTTGTTAGGACCTCTGTGGTAATGACTTTTCTAATGGCCATGGTGGCAAGATCTTCTGGGATGCATCTGTTAATAAAATGAATATTAATTTCCCAGCACCTCAGTTCTGCTGTACTACAGTGCAGAGACAATGCCTGAAAATAAGCAAAGTAGATGGAAACTGGTCTGGAGTGCACAAGGGAAGGGTGTGTGTGTGGTGGTGGTGGTGGGGTGGGGGTTGGGGATGATAGCTCTGGCCAAGCTCTATCTCCACATTATCTAGGTTCAAGAAGGTGTGGGGAATCCTTGGCATTTCATTATCCATCATTTTGCAGATGGAGAATATGCCTTTTGCATGGAGTATGGCAAGACTTGTTTCAAGTATTCTCCAGTTGGTATGGAAGTCAGGGAGACAGCACCCTCCATCTACTAGGAGAGGCATGAGAGGCTGAGTGCTCTCAAGAAGGTATCTGGCTTTTGCAGGGCTCACTGTGAGCCTGCACCCAGAACTAATGAGGACGGTTCACGGTTTTGTTCTGAGGATGGAGTAATGGAAGAATGCGGTGCCCCATGTGATCCTGGGAAGGGGACAGATCTGGACTCCACTGTAGAGTTACTTCATGGGAGTGGAGTTGATCTCTAGCCCCCGCTTCATGAAATGTCTGACCTTTATTGAGTTAAGGGTGTGGTTTCTGTGACTGTGTCCTAATGGCTGGGATTTCCAAGGACTGGGAGTTTTGGCTTCAGTGTAAGAGTTGGTCCACCGGGAGTGGGCAAGACCCATTCTGCTGCTGAGAAGTGTGTCTCTAGCGGTTGGAATGTGTATTACAAGCCTAGAGGTCAATGGTGAGGTGGTTATGGTGGTCAGCAGGCTGTTGTTATTGATGAGTTATATGGGTGAATTCCATAGGATGAGATGTTAGATCTTATGGGTAGGGATCCTCATTGAGTGCCCATCAAGGGTGCTTTTTCTGAGTTTCGATACCTTTTTATTGCTTCTCAGAGCCCTCCTTGCACTTGGAATTCCAATGAGCAGTGCATTACAGTGTTGCCTGCATTTTACCCGTATGTTGATGATGATTGGGGAAAGGAAAATGTTGTCAGTGCTTCCACAAATTGTACACTGGAACAGCTAACTAATAAAATTTTATTGTTGACACAAAGTAGGAAGTGTCCTGCTGTGATTCTTAGTTTAATGCAGGGGCAGGGGCCCTCTTTCAGTACTGGTAATGAGGACCATAGGCCTTCCTAGGGAACATTATCAGATTCTATTGGAGACTTGGTCTTTGTTATTGTGGAAGAATCAGAGTCCACCAGTTATTTGTCTCCTGTTTCATTTTCCATGAACATTTACCTGATACTTGTTTTCACACCTCTACCATTGTAAAGTCAACCCAACTTTGGCACCAGCTTGGCCTTCTCTGCCAAGGGTATGTTTGGGCCATGACAAATGCTGGTTCTGGATGACTGGGAGGCTCTAGGACAACTATGCTGTCAGTAGGGAGTTACTGCGATCCTAAATTACAAACCAGCTCTTGACACCCAGACTAAATGCATTTCAAATTTAGAAAGTTCAGATAGAAATTTTGTGTCCATGACAACTGAAGAAATAGTGTCATCCCTAATCCTAACCTTAACACTGAAACCTAACCTGACCTTAAGGTCCCAACTAGAACCCTGAATCCCAAACCTGAAATTGAACTGGAAGCCTGGACTGTGAACCTGAGCCCTGGTTCCAAGCCTTGACTGTGAACCCAAACCCTAAACCAGAGCCATGAACCCAAACCCCAAATTTGACCTTGAACTTTATCCCAGAAATCCTGTGTTTTAAACCCTAAATCATAAACCTAAAAACCCTAAAATCCAACTCTGTTTCCTTGCCCCTTACTCTAAATCCTCACCCTGTCCCTACACCCAAAGCCTGATCTAGAACTCTGACTGAAACGTGAACCTGAACCCAAGATCAGTCCCTTCATCACACTTTGTTTATGTGTTCACCACTGGTGGATATTTGCAGTTTCTACGTTTTGATTCTTGTGAACACTGTTTGGGTTGGAGGCTAGGATTAGGGTCTTGGATTGGGGTCAGAGTCAGGCTTGAGAGCAAGTTGAGGTCAGAGTGTGGTTCTGCGTCAGGGCCAGGGTCATGTTTGGTGCCACCATTTGGGTCAGGGACTGTTGTCATTCCATATTGTTTCCAATTCATTGTTCCTTAGCTCTTTTTGGAGAAGTTGGGGGATATTGGGCTCCATGCAGCTTGAATTTCCAGAATGAAATGGCTTCAGCTGGACCCCAGGAGGGAGCAGGTGCTTCCATGGAAGCGTGAGCTCCCCTAGTCCTGCACTGCCCTCCACCGCCTGCAGAGGGCGCAGGACCCCAGCTCCTGCCCTGAGCCTGGCCTGTGCATCCTCAGCTGGGACAGGAGCCTGGCCTCCTCAGGACCCGCTGGGGAACACTTCTGGAGGACGTGGGGCTGCTCCCATGCTGATAGGACAAGCTGGGAAGGATGTGAGTCCACATCCACACTGATAGGACCCACTGTGGAGGACGTGGGGCCGCATCCACACTGATAGCAGTCTAGCCCCCTCAGAACCCGCCCCTAGAAGAGAAGGTGAGGAGAAGCTGCCTCAGTGGGGACTGGTGAGGTGTTGAGTGGTTTCAGGATCCCATGGAGGAAGGGTGTGCTGTATAGACACTGGGGCTTCCGTGGTTTTGTTTGTGGTGACGTGGCCCGCCATGGTGTTGTGGGGGCTGTGGGGTCTCCCCTTTCTGGGCTTGGATGTGCACCCTGGGTCCTGCGTCTGTGTTTGTGCACATGAAGATTTGGTTCCTGAGAGAGTCTGCAGTCAGGGAGCGGCCACCTGCCTCGCTGCTCGTGCTCCCCATGCTTCAGCCCTTCAGGGTCCTTCCTGTACCCACAGCTGCTTCAGGGTTAGTCTGGAGTCTGAAAGTTCAGGAGTGACAGCGCGGACTTTGTAGATGGCTTTGGGGAAAGGAGGCATTTTCCCAGTGTCAGTTCTTCCCTGAGCACAGAGTGTCTTCCCATCTCTGTGTGTCTCCGTCTGTCTGTCATCAGTGTCCCATGGCTGTCAGAGGACAGGTCTGTCACCCCCTTGGTTCAGGGGACTCCTAGGTATCTTATTCTTTTGGAGGCAGTAGTAAATGAGATTGTTCTCTGTAGTCTCTTTCTGATGGTTCCTTCGGAGCACGTAGAAATGCAATTGATTTGTGTATATTGATTTTGTTCCTTGCAAGTTTCTTGAATTTATTAGTTTTGTTCACCTTAAACTCAAACTGCCAGTTATTTGACCAGCAAAATGGGTTTATTTGGGAAGAACAGAGAATGGCAATCTGGGATGAGCAAGCTACGGGTACATCACTGGCAAGTGCAAGAAACAAAGGAGAGGAACGTTATTTCATGGAGAAGGAGGAAGAAGTTGGGAGGGTTGCTTGGAAGGAAAGTCCACTGGAGAAAGGCAGGGCTTTAGGGTGATGGAGAATTCTCACTGGCCAAGCTGTGGGGATGGTGGATTTCTTGTAGGAGATGAACCCTCCAGCTTCCCCTGCGGGGCCTGGAATGGATGAGTCTCACCCATGGGGGATTGTAACGTGGGGTCTGTAATGGGCACTGAGCACCAGGCACCCCTTTCCAGCCTCCACTTCTGGCATCCCCTGTCCACTTTACGAGGCTTCCCTTCATGCTTTTCACAGTTCTAACCAGGTTGTGGTGGAGTGTTGTGCAGAATTGGAATTCCGAATCCCACTGCTTCTACTGCACCCAACACACAGGGGCGCCCGATTTAATCCTCTTATAAGTCTCTTGCTAACATGTGGCCTCCTGCAAGGGCAACTGGCCTCTCCATGGTAGGTGAACTGGATCTGGCAGGACTTGGCCTCCATCCCAAAGTTTGATGTCCCCTCTGCTTCTGTGACATGGTGTTAACGTGGATGTTTGGAAGAGTCATTTCCTCTGCGATAATTTCAATGTGCAGCCAACTTGTTACAGCAGCACAAATGTGCTTTATCTCCACACTCAGGTTCCCTAGCTGTCGTTTCTTTCTTTCTTTTTTTAAAAGATTTTATTTATTTGATAGAGATTACAAGTAGAGAGGCAGGCAGGGAGAGAGGAGAAGCAGGCTCCTTGCTGAGCAGAGAGCCCGATGCGGGGCTTGATCCCAGGACCCTGAGACCATGACCTGAGCTGAAGGCAGAGGCTTTAACCCACTGAGCCACCCAAGTGCCCTCTAGCTGTTGTTTCTTAACCATGTTTGCCACCTCAGATGGGATGCTTCAGTGTGTTTGACCCGAAACAGGGACAGAGTCCTGCAGAACCACCACGTAACCTGAAATGAGGAGATCATTACAGGTTCCACCTTATAAAAAAGACCACAGACCCACTTCAACTGTTTCTACCTGCCCAATGTCTGAAATGTCTTCTACCATTCTCCAGGTTTCTCCTTCTGCTTAGGGTGAGGGTTAGGCATTAGAGGTTAGGAGATACGGTTACGGTTTAGAATTTAGGAGTTGGGTTAGTTTAGGGATAAGAGGAGGGTCAGGCTTGGAGTTTGTGTTCAGGGGATCGAAGAAAGTGGGGGATTGCTGGGATGGGCCCAGCTTCGCTTTCAGATTTCTCCTGCCCTGAAACCTTCCTGGTGTTCTACATGGTGGTGTTCTTCTGTGTTGCAGGCTTAGTCCTCAGGTATTGCTCAGCTGTCCGCACTCCCTGGGACATTAAAGGCAGACCCTTGGGGTCGGACCTCTCAGAACACAACCTAGTATAAGTGTTAGGGGCTAGGGCATGGCAGGACCCAAGCGAAGGTGCATCGGCGAGTTTCCCAGGGTAGGGCTGAGATGAGGGCATGGGTCAGGATGACTGTCAGGATCCGGATTTGTGTCCAGTGGTCCAGTAAATGTGGGTGTGGTCTCAGGCAGACACACAGATTTCTCCTACTCTGAATCCATATCAGATTTCCAGTTGGCATGGGTTCCTTCTGTGTGGCAGGCAGAGTTCTCTGGTATTGTTCAGGTGTCCCCAACACATAGGGCATACATGCCAGGACTCGGGACAGAATCCTGAAGTCCTAGCCCAGGGTTAAAGTTAGGTCCTAGGGGCATGTCAGGCATGAACTGCCCAGGGTGTTTCAATCTCTACTGGGGGGTGAGCTGATAGAGAACATAAGGATATAAGGCTCTAGCTTTGTGTCCAGGGGCCACTGAACAGGGGGGTGGCCTTAGATGGGCATGCAGATTTCTCCAATACTGAATCTTTTCCAGAGCTCCAAAGGGCAAAATTTCCTTCAAGGAGGCTGGCTGAGTCCTCTGCTATTGCCCAAGTGTCCCGAACTCCTGCCTTAAGGAGCATGGTCACTAGGGATGGACCCCTCAGAACCCAACCAAGGGTTAGGGTTAAGACCTAGAGGCATGGAAGGACTGATCTAAAGGTGCTTTTGGGAGTGTTCCCAGGGCTGAGTTGAAAGCATGGGTCCAGGTGAATGCTGCCTCTGGGTTTGTATCCAGAGGTCCACTAAATATGGTCATGGCCTGAGGTGCTCTGAAACCTTTCTGAAGATCCAAATGTCATGATGTCCTTCTGGCTGACAGGCTGTGTCATCTGGTATTGCTCCAGCTTCCCCGATCCCTGGGGATTTGAAGCAAGGCCCTTGGGGGAAGGCCCTCTCAGAACCCATCCAAGGGTTAGCGTTAGGGACTAGGGGCATGGCTGGACTGATCTGAAGATCCCAGAGAGAACTGTTGGGGGTTGGGGGGGCTGAGTTGAGGGCATGGATGAGGCTGAGTGTCTCTGGCTTTGTGCTCCCAGCTCAGCAGGGAGTCTCTCCCTCTCCTTCTGCCTCTCTCTCTGCTTGTGCTCTCTCTAATAAAGAAATAAAATCTTTAAAAATAAAATGCATAACCTCCTTCTCTTTTCTACATGTGGTTAATTCTGATTTATTAGTTCAAATGAAATTCATAGGTTACCTTCTCATGTAGGTATCCATAGTACACTGTGCATATTTTTATCATTACAATTTCCATAAAATGATTATCAGTGTGTGATTATGTGTCACTCTTTATCACTAGACCTATAAGAGTGAATGATAAACATATTTATTGGATGATAAATATATATACTTAGATACAGATGTCTTTATAACAGAAAATAATGTTCTCACTACAGAGTATATTTTTGAATGGAAAAATCCAAAGAGGAGTTTGATAACATTCTTCTAGACTTTTATTCTTAGACTAGTTTTTTCATTGTATAACAATAAACTTTAAAAAAAAAAGAGTTTTAAATAAACAGAAAGGTTGCAAAAATAATTATTTCTATGTACTCCATAACTAGTTTCCCCTGCTAAGTACACTTGATACACCCAATTAACACCTGCGTGAACACGATTCTCAGTAACTGACTCCATTTCTTGTGTTGATTTCCTTAGTTTGGACCTACTGTGCTAGTCTGCAGGATTCTTGGTCAGGTATTTCACAGTTTCCCCTCAACTGGGAATTTTTTTTTTTTTTTATCATGCTTAGACTGGGATGAAGGCTTTTGGGAGGAAGAGCATAGTAAAATGCAGTTCTCATCATATCATATGGAAGGATATGTGTTATCAACACAATAGGTCATTATGGGTATTAAGTTTGGTCATAGTTGGAGGAGTGTTTTTCAGGTTTTGACATAGGAAAGTTATTCCCCCCCTTCCATACTGTACTATTTCCAAAAAGGTCATTATGTATGGACCAGTTTTAAGGGCTTGGGAATTTTGCTACAGTTGCTTGAGGTAGCAGAATCTACATGCATTAATTGGAATTCTCTTGCTCAGGATACTTGTCTGTTTTTACCAATTTATAATCTATTCTCTTAATTTCAGTATAGGCTAAGGGATATTCATTTTCTAACTTGAACTGTAATCAAATATTTTGTATTACAAAGTTTCATTTTTGACCACTGAAAAGTCCTATCAGCTGGCTCTTATGCCCCTTTGACATATTTCAGTTGGTTTTGTTTTTAAGCACTTAGTTTCTGACATGAGAGATCGTCTTGAATATTCCCTCCATTAGCTCTAGAGTAGTCATTTTTCTAAAGAGCCTAATTCCTTTTGTTATAAATGGTATTAAAAATCTAAATTAGAACACAGTGCATGCTTATTATTAAGGGGTACTGTTGCTTCTAGAGGCT
Organism: Lutra lutra; assembly: GCF_902655055.1. Classification (NCBI taxonomy): domain Eukaryota; kingdom Metazoa; phylum Chordata; class Mammalia; order Carnivora; family Mustelidae; genus Lutra; species Lutra lutra. The sequence goes on from NC_062285.1 coordinate 43,787,092, forward strand.
AGTAGTTTACAAAGTCAAGAAATATGTGTATATAATAAAAAGTGTATGAAACAACATTCTTTTTTCCAAATTATTAATACATAATTTGCACATAAAATTGTGTTAAGTTGGAGATGCCTGGGTGGCTTGTTGGTTAAGTGGCTGCCTTCAGCTTAGGTCATGATCCAGGAGTCCAGGGATCGAGTCCCACATCGGGCTCCTTGCTCCTCGGGGAGCCTGCTTCTCCCTCTGCCTCTAACTGCCACTCTGCCTGCCTGTACTCTATCTCTCTGGCAAATAAATAAATAAAATCTTTTTAAAAAATTCTGTGAAGTTGTACAATGTGATGATTTGATACATGTATATATTGCAAAATGATTACCACGATAGGGTTCATTAACACTTATTATCTCACATAATTACCTTTTCTTTTTTGTGGTGACAATATTTAAGCTCTACTCTCCTAGCAACATTCAAACACATAATAAAGTGTTGTTCACTATAGATTCCACATTATACATTCAATCTAAGAAATTTACTCATAAATGGAAGTTTATACCTTTGACAAACTTGTCCTCATTTTCCCCAACTTCCAGCCCCTGGCAGCCACAATTCCAATCTCTGTTACTAGGATTTTGGATATTTAAAATTCCACATTTAAGATAGATCATATATTGTGTGTGTTTCTCTGACTTACTTCACTTAGCATATGTCTGCATATTCTGTCCATGTTGTCACAAATGGCAGAATTCCTATTGCTGAATAATACTGCATTATATAGATACATACACAGATAAGATAGAGATATAGTATGTGTATGTATACATCTATGTATTTTCTTTATTCATCAATGGATATCCATTAGTGGACACTTAGGTCTTTTCCATGTCTTGACTCTTGTGAATAATGTTTTCATGAATGTGGGATATAGATAATCTTTTTAAGATACTGATTTCATTTCCTTATATATAGCCCTAAGTGGGATTGCTAGATTATATAGTAGTTGTATTTTTAATATTTTTTTTCTTTTTTTAAAAGATTTTATTTATTTATTTGGCAGACAGAGATCACAAGTAGGCAGAGAACCAGGCAGAGAGAGGAGGAAGCAGACTCCCCGCTGAGCAGAGAGCCCGATGCGGGGCTGGATCCCAGGACTCTGGGATCATGACCTGAGCTGAAAGCAGAGGCTTTAACCCACTGAGCCACCTAGGCGCCCCTGTTTTTAATATTTTTGATGAACCTCCATACTTTTTTTTTTTTACTAACATATAATGTATTATTTGTTTTTGGGGTTCAAGTTTGTGATTCATTGGTCTTACACAATTCACAGAGCTTAATGTCCATCACCTAGCCACCCTATTCCTTTCCGCCCCCTCCACTCCAGCAACCCTCAGTTTGTTTCCTGAGATTAGGAGTCTTTTATGGTTTCTCTCCCTTCTTGGTTTTGCCTTGTTTCGTTTTTTCTTCCCTCCCCTATGATCCTGTCTTGTTTCTCAAATTCCCTGTATCAGTGAGATCATATGATAATTGTTTTTCTCTGCATAATACCCTCTAGTTGCATCGTCATTACAAGTGGCAAGATTTCAGTGGGGGGGGGGGGTGATGGCTACATAATATTCCATTGTATACATTCCATGTATAATATTCCATGTATACACATCATCTTCTTTATCTATTTATCTGTTGATGGACGCCTAGGCTCTTTCCATAGTTTGGCTATTATGGACATTGCTGCTACAAACATTTGGGTACACGTGCCCCTTTGGAGCACCACATTTCTATCTTCAGGGTAAATGCTCAGTAGTGCAATACCTGGGTCATAGGGTAGCTCTATTTTCAACTTTTTGAGGAACCTCTGTACTGTTTTCCAGAGTGGCTACACCAGCTTGCATTCCCACCAACAGTATAGGAGGGTTCCCCTTTCTCTGCATCCTCGCCAACACCTGTAATTTCCTGACTTGTTAATTTTAGCCATTCTGACTGGTGTGAGGTGGTATCTCACTGAGGTCTGGATTTGTATTTCCCTGTTTCTGAGTGATGCTGAGCACTTTTATATGTGTCTGTTGGCCATCTGGATGTCTTCTTTGCCAACATCTCTGTTCATGTCCTCTGCCTGTTTCTTGATTGGATTTTTTGTTCTTTGGGTGTTGAGTTTGAGCAGTTTTGTGTAGATCTTGGATATTAGCCTTTTATCTGATATGTCATTTGAAAATATCTCCCATTCTGTCAGGAGCCTCTTGGTTCTGTTGACTGTTTCCTTTGCTGTGCAAAAGGTTTTGACCTTGATGAAGTCGCAATAGTTCGTTTTTGCCCTTGCTTCTCTTGCCTTTGGTGACATGTCTAAGAAGTTGCTGTGGCTGAGGTCAAAGATGTTGCTGCCTTTGTTCTCCTCAAGGATTTTGATGGATTCCTGTCTTACATTGAGGTCTTTCATCCATTTTGAGTCTATTCTTGTGTGTGGTATAAGGAAATGGTCTAGTTTCACTCTTCTGCATGTGGCTGTCCAATTTTCCCAACACCATTTGTTGAAGAGACTTTTTTCCATTGGACATTCTTTCCTGCTTTGTCAAAGATTAGTTGACCATAGAATTGAGGGTCTATTTCTGGGCTCTCAGTTCTGTTCCACTGATCTATGTGTCTGTTTTTGTGCCAGTACCATACAGTCTTGATGATTACAGCTTTGTAATAGAGCTTGAAGTCTGGGATTGTGATGCCACCAGCTTTGCTTTTCTTTTTCAACATTCTTCTGGCTATTTGGGGTCTCTTCTGGTTCCATACACATTTTAGTAAAAGGCAAAAGATTTATACGATCTGAAGAGAAACCAGAGTATGGTTCCATACAAATTTTAGGAATATTGGTTCTGTTTCCTTGAGAAAAGTTGATGGTATTTTGATAGGGATTGCATTCAATATGTAGATTGCTCTAGATAGTATAGACATTTTCACAGTATTTGTTCTTCCAATCCCTGAGCATGAAATGTTTTTCCATTTCGTCTTCCTCAATTTCTTTCATGAGTACTCTATAGTTTTCTGAGTATAGATTCTTTGCCTCTTTGTTTAGATTTATTCCTAGGTGTCTTATGGCTCTGGGTGCAACTGTAAATGGAATCAACTCCTTAATTTCTCTTTCTCCTGTCTTTTTCGTGTATAGAAATGCAACTGAGTCTGTTGGCCATCTGGATGTCTTCTTTGCAGAAATGTCTGTTCATGTCCTCTGCCCATTTCTTGATTGGATTATTTGTTCTTTGGGTGTTGAGTTTGCTAAGTTCTTTATAGATTTTGGACACTAGCCCTTTATCTGATATGTCATTTGCAAATATCTTCTCCCATTCTGTCAGTTGTCTTTTGGTTTTGTTCACTGTTTCCTTTGCTGTGCAAAAGCTTTTGATCTTGATAAAATCCCAAAAGTTCATTTTTGCCCTTGCTTCCCTTGCTTTTGGTGATGTTCCTAGGAAGATGTTGCTGCGGCTGAGGTCGAAGAGGTTGCTGCCTGTGTTCTCCTCGAGGATTTTGATGGATTCCTTTCTCACATTGAGATCCTTCGTCCATTTTGAGTCTATTTTCGTGTGTGGTGTAAGGAAATGATCCAATTTCATTTTTCTGCATGTGGCTGTCCAATTTTCCCAACACCATTTATTGAAGAGGCTGTCTTTGTTCCATTGGACATTCTTTCCTGCTTTGTCGAAGATGAGTTGACCATAGAGTTGAGGGTCTATTTCTGGGCTCTCTATTCTGTTCCATTGATCTATGTGTCTGTTTTTGTGCCAGTACCATGCTGTCTTGATGATGACAGCTTTGTAATAGAGCTTGAAGTCCGGAATTGTGATGCCACCAACTTTGGCTTTCTTTTTCAATATTCCTTTGGCTATTCGAGGTCTTTTCTGGTTCCATATAAATTTTAGGATTATTTGTTCCATTTCTTTGAAAAAAATGGATGGTACTTTGATAGGAATTGCATTAAATGTGTAGATTGCTTTAGGTAGCATAGACATTTTCACAATATTTATTCTTCCAATCCAGGAGCATGGAACATTTTTCCATTTCTTTGTGTCTTCCTCAATTTCTTTCATGAGTACTTTATAGTTTTCTGAGTATAGATTCTTAGTCTCTTTGGTTAGGTTTATTCCTAGGTATCTTATAGTTTTGGGTGCAATTGTAAATGGGATGGACTCCTTAATTTCTCTTTCTTCTGTCTTGTTGTTGGTGTAGAGAAATGCAACTGATTTCTGTGCATTGATTTTATATCCTGACACTTTACTGAATTCCTGTACAAGTTCTAGCAGTTTTGGAGTGGAGTCTTTTGGGTTTTCCACATAGAGTATCATATCATCTGCGAAGAGTGATAGTTTGACTTCTTCTTTGCCGATTTGGATGCCTTTAATTTCCTTTTGTTGTCTGATTGCTGAGGCTAGGACTTCTAGTACTATGTTGAATAGCAGTGGTGATAACGGACATCCCTGCCGTGTTCCTGACCTTAGCGGAAAAGCTTTCAGTTTTTCTCCATTGAGAATGATATTTGTGGTGGGTTTTTCATAGATGGCTTTGATAATATTGAGGTATGTGCCGTCTATCCCTACACTTTGAAGAGTTTTGATCAGGAAGGGATGCTGTACTTTGTCAAATGCTTTTTCAGCATCTATGGAGAGTATCATATGGTTCTTGTTCTTTCTTTTATTAATGTGTTGTATCACATTGATTGATTTGCGGATGTTGAACCAGCCTTGCAGCCCTGGAATAAATCCCACTTGGTCGTGGTGAATAATCCTTTTAACGTACTGTTGAATCCTATTGGCTAGTATTTTGGCGAGAATTTTTGCATCTGTGTTCATCAAGGATATTGGTCTGTAGTTCTCTTTTTTGTTGGGATCCTTGTCTGGTTTTGGGATCAAGGTGATGCTGGCCTCATAAAATGAGTTTGGAAGTTTTCCTTCTATTGCTATTTTTTGGAACAGTTTCAGGAGAATAGGAATTAGTTCTTCTTTAAATGTTTGGTAGAATTCCCCCGGGAAGCCGTCTGGCCCTGGGCTTTTGTTTGTTTGGAGATTTTTGATGACTGTTTCAATCTCCTTACTGGTTATGGGTCTGTTCAGGCTTTCTATTTCTTCCTGGTTCAGTTGTGGTAGTTTATATGTCTCTAGGAATGCATCCATTTCTTCCAGATTGTCAAATTTGTTGGCGTAGAGTTGCTCATAGTATGTTCTTATAATTGTCTGTATTTCTTTGGTGTTCGTTGTGATCTCTCCTCTTTCATTAATGATTTTATTTATTTGGGTCCTCTCTCTTTTCTTTTAATAAAGATTTAAAAAAGAAAAGATTCTTTTAATAAGAATCAATCTTATTAATTCTTTCAAAGAACCAGCTCCTAGTTTCGTTGATTTGTTCTATTGTTTTTTTGGTTTCTATTTCATTGATTTCTGCTCTGATCTTTATGATTTCTCTTCTCCTGCTGGGTTTAGGGTTTCTTTCTTGTTCTTTCTCCAGCTCCTTTAGGTGTAGGGTTAGGTTGTGTACCTGAGACCTTTCTTGTTTCTTGAGAAAGGCTTGTACCGCTATATATTTTCCTCTCAGGACTGCCTTTGTTGTGTCCCACAGATTCTGAACCGTTGTGTTTTCATTATCATGTGTTTCCATGAATTTTTTCAATTCTTCTTTGATTTCCTGGTTGACCCATTCATTCTTTAGAAGGATGCTGTTTAGTCTCCATGTATTTGGGTTCTTTCCAAATTTCCTCTTGTGATTGAGTTCTAGCTTTAGAGCATTGTGGTCTGAAAATATGCAGGGAATGATCCCAATCTTTTGATACCGGTTGAGACTTGATTTAGGACCAAGAATGTGATCTATTCTGGAGAATGTTCCATGTGCACTAGAGAAGAATGTGTATTCTGTTGCTTTGGGATGAAATGTTCTGAATATATCTGTGATGTCCATCTGGTCCAGTGTGTCATTTAAGGCCTTGATTTCCTTGTTGATCTTTTGCTTGGATGATCTGTCCATTTCAGTGAGGGGAGTGTTAAAATCCCCTACTATTATTGTATTCTTGTCGATGTGTTTCTTTGATTTTGTTATTAATTGGTTTATATAGTTGGCTGCTCCCACGTTAGGGGCATAGATATTTAAAATTGTTAGATCTTCTTGTTGGACAGTTCCTTTGAGTATGATATAGTGTCCCTCCTCATTGCACTGCTGGGTATTTACCCTAAAGATACAAACATAGTGATCCGAAGGGGCACGTGCACCCGAATATTTATAGCAGCAATGTCTACAATAGCCAAACTATGGAAAGAACCTAGATGTCCATCTACAGACGAATGGATAAAGAAGATGTGGTATATATACACAATGGAATACTATGCAGCCATCAAAAGAAATGAAATCTTGCCATTTGCGACGACGTGGATGGAACTAGAGGGTATCATGCTTAGCGAAATAAGTCAATCGGAGAAAGACAACTATCATATGATCTCCCTGATATGAGGGAGAGGAGATGCAACATGGGGGGTTGAGGGGGTAGGAGAAGAGTAAATGAAACAAGATGGGATTGGGAGGGAGACAAACCATAAGTGACTCTTAATCTCACAAAACAAACTGAGGGTTGATGGGGGGAGGGGGTTGGGAGAGGGGGTGGCGTTATGGATATCGGGGAGGGTATGTGCTATGGTGAGTGTTGTGAAGTGTGTAAACCTGGCGATTCGCAGACCTGTACCCCTGGGGATAAAAATATATGTTTATAAAGCTGTTAAAAAAAAAAAAGAAAGAAAGGATGAATCCCCAAGTTTTGTAGCAACATGGACGGGACTGGAAGAGATTATGCTGAGTGAAATAAGTCAAGCAGAGAGAGTCAATTATCATATGGTTTCACTTATTTGTGGAGCATAACAAATAGCATGGAGGACAAGGGGAGATGGAGAGGAGAAGGGAGTTGAGGGAAATTGGAAGGGGAGGTGAACCATGAGAGACTATGGACTCTGAAAAACGATCTGAGAATTTTGAAGGGGGGGGGTGGGAGGTTGGGGGCACCAGGTGGTGGGTATTGTAGAGGGCACGGATTGCATGGAGCACTGGGTGTGGTGCAAAAATAATGAATACTGTTATGCTGAAAAAAAAAAAAAAAAAAGAAATGCAACTGATTTCTGTGCATTGATTTTTAAACCCTGACACTTTCCTGAATTCCTGTATGAGTTCTAACTAGTTTTGGCGTGGAGTCTTTTGAGTTTCCCATGTAAAGAATCAAATCATATCATCTGCAAAGAGTGAGAGTTTGACTTTTTCTTTGCTGATTCAGATGCTTTTATTTCTTTCTATTATCTGATTGCTGAGGCTAGGACTTCTAGTACTATGTTGAATAGAAGTGGTCATAGTGGACATCCCTGCTCTGTTCCTGACCTTAAGGGAAAAGCTCAGTTTTTCCCCATTAAGAATGATATTTGTGGGGTGCCTGGGTCCCTCAGTCGTTAAGCATCTGCCTTTGGCTCAGGTCATGATCCCAGGGTCCTGGGATAGAACCCTGCATCAGGCTTCCTGCTCCATGGAACCCTTCTTCTCCCTCTCCCACTCACCCTGCTTGTAATCCCTCTCTTACAGTGTCTCACTCTGTCCAATAAAACAAAATCTTTAAAAAATGATACTTGCTGTGGGCTTTTCATAGACAGCTTTTATGATATTGCAGTGTGTACAGTCTATCCCTACACTGTGAAAAGTTTTAATCAAGAAAGGATGCTGTATTTTGTCAACTGCTTTTTCTGCATCTACTGAGAGGATAATATGGTTCTTGTTCTTTCTCTTATTAATGTATATCACCTTGATTGATTTGCGGATGTTGAACTAACCTTGCAACCCAGGAACAAATCCCACTTGGTTGTGGCGAATAATCCTTTTAATGTACTGTTGGATCCTACTGGCTAGAATTTTGGTGAGAATTTTTGCATCCATGTTCATCAGGGATATTCTGTAATTCCCCTTCTTGATGGGATCTTTGTCTGGTTTGGGGATCAAGGTAATGCTGGCCTCATAAAGGCCAGAAAAAGACTTTGGAAATTTTCCTTCCATTTCTATTTTGCACCTTATTAATAGCCTTTTTGACTTTAGCTTAGATTTTAGTTCTTTTATTTCTCCAGAAAGGGATTCTCTTGTATCTTCTATGCTTTCTTCAAGCCCAGCTCATATCTTTATAATAATCATATACTCTATTGTCATGAACTTTCTTTTCTTTTTTAAAAAAGATTATTTATTTATTTGACAGAGATCACAAGTAGGCAGAGAGGCAGGCAAAGAGAGGGGGAAGCAGCCTCCCTGTTGAGCAGAGTGCCTGATGTGGGGCTTGATCCCAAGACCCTGAGATCATGACCTGAGCTGAAGGCAGAGACTTAACCCACTGAGCCACCCAGGTGCCTCCCTCTATTGTCATGAACTTTCGTTCTGACATCTTACTAATGTCTGTATTGATTAGGTCCCTGGCAGTTGGTACTGCCTCTTTTTTTTTTTTTTTTTTTTTTGAGGTGAGTATTTCCATTTTGTCATTTGCCCTGAGAATAGACAAATGAGAGAATAAAATGCTGAAATGTAACAACTACCACAGAAAAATGCACACTAAACAAATCAGAAAAGACCTGAAACTTGGGGCAAAAGAAAGGAAAAAAAAAAGAAAAAAAAGGAAAATAAATAATAGGGTTAGGCTGGTGAATAGAACAGAGCCACACCCTAGGTTTTGGGTGTATTTTGGTCTGTTAGAAGAAACTGCCTCCCAAAATTTTAAGGAAAGCAAAACTTATCTTTACAGTCATATTGTGAACAAATGGAATAAAGATGAAAATTAAAGATTTTTAAAGAGTTGATAAGTCTGTTGAAAAAAGAGGAAAAAATTAAAAAAAATGTGATTAGGCAGGAGACTAGAACACGCAGTACACTAGATTTATGGTATATTTTGGTCTGTTAGAAGAAATTGTATCCCAACATTTTAAAGAAAGAAAAACATATATGTATACCAACATTAAGGTTAAATACAATGAAGGGATAGAATATGATGTTAAAAATGAAGGAATTGATAAGATGTTGGTTGAAAAGGGAAAGAAGAAGAAAACCCCACTAACTCCAAAAGACTAAAGAATTATGGGGAAAAAAGCAATGAATTCTATATGCTATATTCCCCTAGCACTGGAGATTTGCAATTCTCAGTGACTGGTCAGGAACAGAGCAGGGATGTCCACTATGACCACTTCTATTCAACATAGTACTAGAAGTCCTAGCCTCAGCAATCAGATAATAGAAAGAAATAAAAGCATCTGAATCAGCAAAGAAAAAGTCAAACTCTCACTCTTTGCAGATGATATGATTTGATTCTTTACATGGGAAACTCAAAAGACTCCACGCCAAAACTAGTTAGAACTCATACAGGAATTCAGGAAAGTGTCAGGGTTTAAAAATCAATGCACAGAAATCAGTTGCATTTCTTTTTTTTTTTTTTTTAAATTTTTTTATTTTTTTCAGCATAACAGTATTCATTATTTTTACACCACACCCAGTGCTCCATGGTCTTGGCTGGATGTTCTTGCTGATCTTCTGGGGGATGGGCCTGTTGCAGTGATGTCCTTACCCAAGGTGGAGTTGCACCGCCCTTGCCATGGGCCAGGCAATGTAAACTGCTCTGGTTTATGCTCAGTAGCTTTTGTTCCCTGAAAGCTTTCTGTACAGCTGTGGAGGATGAGAATGAAGATGGCGACCTCCGGGGGAACCTGGGTGGCTCAGTAGGTTAAAGTCTTTGCCTTTGGCTCAGGTCATGATCTCAGGGTCCTGGGATCGAGCCCCACATCGGGCTCTCTGCTCAGCAGCGAGCCTGCTTCTTCCTCTCTCTCTGCCTGCCTCTCTGCCTACTTGAGATCTCTGTCAAATAAATAAGTAAAATCTTAAAAAAAAAAAAAAAAAAGATGGCGGCCTCCCAATCTCCCACCCAGAGGAGCTGAGAGCTTGGGGCCCCACTCCTCAGTGCGCCCTCAGAAAAAAGCGCTCAATCACTCTTGTCTCCCTGGTCTCCAGCGGCACTCCATGCTTACATGGCCTGTGACCAAACATCCTGTCTCTGGCACACAACCCCATTTGGAGTCTCCAGCCCCAGCAGATTGCTGTGGCAGGCTCCTGGGCCACTCTTCCTGGGGGAAGAAAGGTAGTCTCCCTGGATCTGCCACTTGTGGGGTCCCTGCTTGAAGAGCAGTGGCCCACCTATGCTGCAGATCATGGTTTATGGCAACCCTGAGCTGACAGCCCATTCCTCGGCTCCCTGCTCTAATATTTGGGAGCTCTGCCACACTCAGGCCCTGGTCTTTCTGTGACCCCAAGGGTCCTGAGACCACACTGTTCCAGTGAGGGCTCCATCCCCTGCTTAGCCATTCGAGCGATGTCCCTCACTGGAGCAGACTTCTAAAAGTTCCAATTTTGTGCTCCGCTGCTCTCTCACTTGCCAGGAGCCAGCTGACAGAGGCTCCCTCCTCCTTTGGTCCATCTTCCCAAATTCCCTTCTCTGCATGTCCTACCTTCCAGAAAGTGGTCACTTTTCTGTTTGTAGAATTGCTGCTATTCTTTTCTTTGATCTCCTGTTGAGTTTGTAGGTGTTCAGAACTGTTTGAGAAGTATCTAGCTGAACTCCTACAACCTGATGATATTTAGGTCTCCTACTCCTGTCATCTTGCTCCTTGTAACAGGTGTGATGTAATTTTTTATGGTGGTTTTGATTCGCCTTTTCCTGATGATGACTAATGTTGGGCAAATTCTCATGTACCTGTTGGCCATCTATGTGTCTTCTCTGGAAAAATGTCTGTTCAGGTCTTCTCATTTCTAAAATAGATTTTTTCCCCCCATTCATTTGTAGGAGTTCCATATATTTTGGACGATATTAGCCTCCTATCCAGTAGATGATTGCAAATATCCATCCATTGGTTTTTGTGTTTTTGTTTTTCCCTGTGTAAAAGATTTTAGATTGATATAATCTACTTGTTTTTTGCTTCTGTTGCTTGTGCTGATGGTATCACCTCCAAAAAAAATCATTACCAAGATCAGGGTCAAGGAGTTTTTCTTTTGCTTTCTTCTAGGAGTTTAACAGTTTCAGATCTTAAATCTTGACTCCATTTGAGTTTATTTTTGTAAGTGGTGTAAGTGGGGGGGGGTCCAATTTTATTCTTTTACATAAGATTATTTAATTTTTCAAACACCACTTATGGAAGAGAGTATTCTTGTCCCAGTGAGTATTCTTGGGTCCCTTTTCAAATATGAGTTGACTGTATATACAGGGCTTATTATTTTTTTTTAAGATTTTATTTATCTACTTGACAGAGAGAGAAAGATCACAGGTAGGCAGAGAGGCAGGCAGAGGGAGAGGGGAAGCAGGCTTCCCGTCGAGCAGAGAGCCCGATATGAGGCTCGATCCCAGGACCCTGAGACCATGACCCGAGCCGAAGGCAGAGGCTTAATTAACCCACTGAGCCACCCAGGCACCCCTACAAGGTCTATTATTTATTTATTGAGAGAACTCTCTTCCATTGGTCTCTGTGTTTGTTTAGATGGCTGTATTTGTAATAGGGTTTGAAAACAGGAAGTGTGATGCCTCCAGCCTAGTTTTTTCTTAGAATTTCTTTGGTTATTCAAGGTCATTTATCATTCCATACAAATTTTGGAGCTTTAAAAGATATTTCTGTGAAAAACAATGCCATTAGAAATCAGTAGGAATTCTATGAGATCTATAGATGGCTTTGGGGAAGTTTGGATATCTTCACATTAGTTCTTTCCATCCCAGAACACAGGCTATACTTCCATTCCTTTGTGTCTTTGTCAAAAGACACATTATGTCTTTCATCAAAGTTTTTTTCTCAGTGTATGGCCCTTTCATCCCCTTAGTGAAATACATCACTATGTAATTTTTTCCCCTTTAAATGCTGTTGTGAATGAGACGGTTTTCTTTTTCAAATATTTTGTTGTAAGTGTATAGAAATGCAACTGATTTGTTTTGTATTCTTTGACTTCATTGAAAATACACTAATTTTAACAATTTTCAGTGGCGTGTTTAGAATTTCCCACATATAAGATCATGTCATCTACAATTAAGCAATTTTACTTCTCCCTTTCGAATTTCTTTTTTTGCCTGAATGTTCTTGCTAGGACTTTCAGGACTATGTTGGAATAGGAGTGATGAGAATGGGTCTCTGTGTTTCATTCATGATTTTAGAAGACTGGATTTCCCACTTTTAATTGAGTATATGTTAGCTGTGGACTTGTCTGTTACAGTGTTTATTATGATATGTTCTTTCTATACCCAATTTGTCTAGCACTTTTATTGTGAATGGATGTTGAATTTTTGTCAAATGGTTTATCACATTTATTGGTTTGCATAGGCTGAATCATTTTTTTAATCCCAGGGATAAATCCTATTCTATTGTGGAGTATAATCCTTTTAATATGCTGTTAAATTTTATTTGATAGCATTTTGCTAACATTTTTGCATTTTTGTTTAGCAGGGATATTGGTCTATAGTTTCTTTTAGCTTATTTGGCTTTGGTATCAGGGTAATGCTGGCCCCCAAAAATTGAGGAGTAGGAACATTCCCAAACCCATTTTATGGTTGTGGTAATTCTGCACTTGATCTTAGCCAAAAGGCCGAGAAGCGATGGTTGTGGTAATTCTGAAACTGTTACAAGAATTCACCGAGGAAACCATCTGGTCCTGGGCTTTCATTTGTTGAGAGGTTTTTGATTACTTGCTTTAGTCTTCTTCATCTTTACAAGTCTGTTCAGATTGTTTCTTAATGATTGACTCTTAATTGGTTCTGTATTTGTTAGCCTATAATTCCCTATAGTCAGCTCTTAGGATCTTTTCTATCAACTGTAATATCACCACTTTTATTTCTCAATTTGATTTTTCCTTTTTTTTTTTTTTAAAGTCTACCTAAATGTGTGTCAGTTTCATCTTTCATAAAACCAGTTCTATGTTGTTGTCCTGGTTCTTATCTACTTCTGCTCTGATCTCGTTATTTTCCTTTTACTAACTTTGGGCTTACCTTGTTCTTTTTCTAGCTCCTTGAAATGTAGTTAGGTTGTTTATTTGAGATCTTTATGAACTTCCCCCATAGAATTGTTTTTCCTACCTCCCATAAGTACAGTTTGCTATGTTTCTATTTTCTTTTGTCTCAAGATGTTTTTTTTTTTTTTTTAAAGATTTTATTTGACAGAGATCACAAGTAGGCAGAGAGGCAGGCAGAGAGAGAGGGAGAAGCAGGCTCCCTGCCAAGCAGAGAGCCTGATGCGAGGCTCGATCCCAGGACCCTGAGATCATGACCTTGGCCGAAGGCAGAGGCTTAACCCACTGAGCCACCCAGGAGCCCCTCAAGATAGTTTTTAACTAGTGTTTTCATTTTTTTCCTCTGACACACTGGATCTTCGGGAGTGTGTTTCATTCCTACACACTTGTGAATTTTTCAGCTTTCCTCCAGCTATGGATTTCTAGTTTCATGTCATTGTGGTCAGAAAACCTAGTTTGTATACATTAACTTGAATAATGTCCCTGTTCACCTGAGAATCTGTATTCTGTATTCTGCTGCTGTTGGTAGAAATGTCCGCTCTGTATCTGTTAGGGCCGTTTATTTGAAACCAAAGTGCTGACAAATTTCCTTATGAATTTTTTAGGATAATCTATCCATTGTTGAAAGTGGAATAATCAAGTCCTCTGTCCTGTTTTTATTGTTGTCTATTTCTCTTTTAGTATCTATTAGTATTAATATATTTAGGTTCTCTGATGTTGAGTTCATGTATATTTAGGATTGGTAGATATCCTTGATGAATGACCCATTTATCTATAATATGGTCTTATCTCATTAGCTCTTTTTCTTGTTAGAGGCTTTGATTTAAAGTCTATTTTTTTTTTTCCTTAAGTACAGAAATTCCTGCTCTTTTTAGGTTTCCATGTGCATGGAATATCTTTCCCCCTAACTTCACTTTGAGCCTTTATGTCTCCTGAAACTGAAATGAGTTTCTTTTAGGCAGCCCATAGTTTGCTCCTCTTCTGACTGGAGAATTTAATCCTTTTATACTTAAAGAGTTAATGATAGGTAAAGGCTTGTAGGTAAGGTTGTGTGATTCTGCTGTTCCTTTCTTTAGTTATCCTCCCATATGAATTTATGATTTTCCATAGTGGTATGCTTTGATTCACTTCTCTTATTTTTTTTAACCTACTCCAAGCTTTAGTTTTGTGGTGAACATAAATCATAGTTATAACAGCCTATGTTAGGCTAGCAACTTCAGTTACATTTAAAAACTCGAATCATTTACTCTTCCTCTATGTTTTTAAAGTTGCAACTTTGCAACTTACATATTTTTATTCCATAATAATTAAAATTACTGTAGTTTAGACGTGTGTATTTTTTCCTTTAACCCTTATACTAGGGTTAACTGACACACCACAAATTAACACACTGCATTATTATTCTGAATTGATAGTATACTTAACCAGTGTGTTTTTATACTTTCATATATTTTCATATTTTTTTTAATTTTTTATTTTTTCAGCATAACAGTATTTATTATTTTTGCACCACACCCAGTGCTCCATGCAATCCGTGCCCTCTACAATACCCACCACCTGGTGCCCCCAACCTCCCACCCCCCACCCCTTCAAAATTCTCAGATCGTTTTTCAGAGTCCGTAGTCTCTCATGGTTCACCTCCCCTTCCAATTTCCCTCAACTCCCTTCTCCTCTCCATCTCCCCTTGTCCTCCATGCTATTTGTTATGCTCCACAAATAAGTGAAACCATCATATTTCTTTTTTAATGAAGATTTTATTTAATTATTTGACAGAGAGAGAGATTGCAAGTAGGCAGAGAGGCAGGCAGAGAGAAAGGGTGAAGCAGGCTCCCTGCTGAGCAGAGAGCCTGATGTGGGGCTCGATCCCAGGGCCCTGAGATCATGACCTGAGCTGAAAGCAGAGGCTTATCAACCCATTGAACCACCCAGGCACACCTCATATATTTTTATATTTCTAATTAATGTTCTTTCATTTTGGCTTGGCAAATTCCTTTCAGCCTTATTTGTGAGGCAGGTAACATGGTGATTATCTCCCTCAGGTTTTGCTTTGGACTGTCTTTACCGCACTTCTGAAGGACACCTTTGCAAGGTAAAGTATTTTGGTGGCAAGGTCCCCTCCCCGACTTCCTCCTACCCTCAGCCCCAGTCCATTGACTATATCATTCCACTCTTAATCTGCAAAGTTTGTTCCAAGAAATCTAGTAGTAGCCTTAAGGGGATTCCCTTCTATGAGAGAATTTCCTCTTACTACTCTTGCTGCTTTAAATGTTCTCTTTGTCTTTGATTTCAGACAAAATGTACAATAATGTTTTATGGAGACAGTTTAGTTTGAAATTTGGGGATGACATATTATCTTAATGAATTTGGATGTCCAGGTTTCCTTTCTCCATTTTCCTTCTGAGATTCCAACTTATTTTTCATGAATTCCATGCTTCATGTTGGCTTTCTTCAATCTTTCTTTGTTCTCCATTGAAGAATTACAAAGATTTTGTCTGCTACTTCACAGAATCATTTTTCTGCTTGAGAAGCATGCTTTTGATGCTCTTTATTACATTTTTCATTTCATTCACTGTGTTCTTTAGCTCCAGAATTTGTTTGGTTCTTCTAAAATTATTTCTGTTCAACTTTGCATTTTGTTGGTTTTTTTCTTGATTTCATTGTGTTACCCTTATTATTTTGGGAGATCAAAAATTCAAACTTATTGGGGCACCTGGGTAGCTCAGTGGGTTAAGCCTCTGCCTTCGGCTCGGGTCATGATCTCAGGGTTCTGGGATCAAGCCCTGCATCAGGCTCTCTGCTCAGCAGGGAGACTGCTTCCTCCTCTCTCTCTGCCTGCCTCTCTGCCTACTTGTGATCTCTGTCAAATAAATAAGTAAAATCTTTAAAAAAAAATTCAAACTTACTGACATTTTTAAGCAAGAGACTCTTCTTTGTTGCTTCATTCCATTGTACAATACATATGGAAAATATCTGTACAAAGTTTTTTGAAACAATGTGCTAAAAATATCATGGATACAGCTGTTAACATCTTGTAGTATATATGTGCATATTCTCTGACTCTTCACTAAGTTTAGAATACAGAGAATTTAATGATCCTGTGTTGTTTGCTAATGTTCCTTGGCTCCATGGTAGAGGAGTTTTACAAAGATTTGCCATATGTTTAACTTCAAATGAAAACTTTCTTAAAACAGAAGGAATGCTTGCCTAATATTCATTAATCAAAGACAAAAGAACAAAACAAAACCAATCATGATCACACTGCACATGAATTAGCTACGTTGAAAGCTCCAGGAAAAGGGAAACCTCATTTGTGAAGTGAACAAGTATGTATACGGACAATGATTTTACACATTTTTCTTCCATAAATCACTATGCAGGTTTTACTTATTGGTAGTTATGTAAATTAGTTACAGAAACTAAGAAAAATTCTTGTAGCTCATTGAGATTCCTTAAAACAGCTATTTTGACTTCTTTATCAGGTACATCATTGATCTTCATTTCTTTGTGGTGGATTCCTGGAAAATTGTGTTCTTCTGGTGTTGTCGTATTTTTGTTGATTTTTTACATTTTCCTTGAAGTCTTGCACTGCTGACTTCACAGCTGAGGAAGCAGTCACCCCTTGTAGTTCTCACTAACTAGGTGAGAGAAATGCCTTGCCAGCCCTGCTAGAGATTCTGAGTCTTTCCTAGGCTTTTCTTATAGATACACCTGCTGAATACTTTTGGCTACCTTGTGTGACAGAATTTTTTGTGTGTATGGGTGTGTGACAGAATTCTTAAAGGTCATGTGTCTTCCCTCAATCCTCTAATAAAGCTATTTCTCAATACCATAAAGCCAGGCCTGTGGTGGATAGTCTTCGTTTTGCTTGCCCTAGAATGGTGGCCATGCTCAAGATTGTGGTACTCTTCCAGGCCCACAGATCTGGTCTAGCTTCATGAACACACTCACCAGCCCTCTGCGAAACTTTTGCTGCTGCTGGGAGTGCCAGTGAGCCCTTTGGGATCTGCATTCTAGGTGTCCCCTGAGACTCACTGGGCGCTTCCTGACCATGTTTAGTAGAATCTGCTTCCATCTAGTACATCCACCATACCTTAGCTGTCCTTTTTTTTCCCCACCCCCTAGCTGTCCTTTTCTTAACCCCTTACTGCTTCCCAGTCATGAAGTTCAGTACTCAGTATTCTGGATAGGGCAAAAGAGAAATGAGACTCTTAGGCAATGTTTTGCCCCAATGGAGAAGCTATGTACTATTCACACACCTTACTTTTTCCCAGGGAAGAAATCATGGACTGAAAATTTTCTCTTAACGGTTAGCCGTGCTGGTTTAGGAAATGGCTTATGTGGGTAAAATGAACCATTACTGGTTTCCATGCCTTGTTCTTGTATTTTTTTGCTTCTACCAATGTGCTGAAACTTCCCCAATGGATGCCTGGATTTCCAGAAAGACTTCCTTGTCCATAGGTGGTTGTCTCCATCAGTGTTCTGTAGGGAAAAGATAGTAGAAAACACTCCACCGTTATGAGGGTGTCAATCCTGTAATTATTCATTCATTGGTATCTTTTCTAAGCTAAGCACAAGTTCAAACACACCCCCAGCTCTAATGCACATATTTCATTCCAGCCCTTTTCCCCCTTTGCTTATCTCCCATTCGAACAGTGAGAACCAGAGTGCCACCATCTTTCATCCATTTACATAATAGTCCAATTTTAGTCTATAAGTATACTGGCTTCATAATTGTTAGTCAGTACTCGATAAGAAACAGCTTTACCAACTAATGCAGTGTTTTTTTTTTTTTTTAAGATTTTATTTATTTATTTGACAGAGAGAGATCACAAGTAGGCGGAGAGGCAGGCAGAGAGAGAGAGAGGGAAGCAGGATCTCTCCCGAGCAGAGAACCCGATGCGGGACTCGATCCCAGGACCCTGAGATCATGACCTGAGCCGAAGGCAGCGGCTTAACCCACTGAGCCACCCAGGTGCCCTAATGCAGTGTTTTTATACAGCTTTCTTATCTATAGTCTTAGACTCTTTATTCATTTCCAAAGATCTTTGGATGACTACCTTGTACTTTTCCCTTTTAGTGAGGTTATGTCCTACATTTTGATACAATTAGATTCTTTTCTTCTAGTTTGCTTTACATCTTTGGAACCCCTAACCTCCTCATGGATTTAAAAACTTTTTTTTTTTTTTTTACATTAAGTTTCACTCTTTGTGCTACGAAGTTGTAATGGTTTTGACAAGTTCATGGTCTAATGTATTCATCAGTACTCTATGACACAGAATTGGTTTATTCCCCCCAGATCTTGTTTCACCTATTGAACTTTCCTCTCCCTTAGAATCCAGGGTCATTACTTTTTTGCTTTCTGTCCTATAGTTTTTACTTTTTCTGAATGTCATATAAATTTAATAATTCAATATGTAACCCCTTCAAGCTGACAACTTTCAGTTAGCAATATGCAGTTAACATTCACTCATATTAATAGCTCATGCCCTGTTATCCCTTAATACTAAATAGTAGGAATATCTCACTGTTTATTCTCATACATATTGAAGGACATCTCAAGTTCTTCTAGTTTTGGGCAATTATGAATAGTGCTGTTGTAAACTTTCTCATGGATATGTGGACATTAGTTTTCAAAAGAGGTGAACAAATACTAAGAATGTGATTTTTAGATCAAAGATAAACCTCTCTTTAGCTTTTTAAGAAACTGTCAATGTGTCTTCCAGAGTGGATGCACCATTTTCATTCCTTCCAGTGATGGAAATTACTTCCTCATTCTCCAAGTCCTTGACAAAATTGTTATTCTTAGGATTTTTTTCAAAATTTTTACTGATTCTAAAAGGCATGGAGTATTTTGTTGTTTAATTTTCTTTTCCCTAATGACAAGTGGTTGTTGATCTGTGAAATTCCTTAATCTGTGACTTGTCTCTAAATAATTTTGAACGTTTTCTATTCCTATTTGAATATTCTGCTGCATTCTCTTTTTTCACTTTTCCAATTATGCCTACATTGAAAGCTTTGGTACTGTTCATCAGTTCTTAGATGTTCTGATGTCTTTTTCCATTTTCTTTTCAAGTTCTCATTTCAGTTCATGGATTCTCTTGAAGTTCACTGACTCTTTCCTTGGAGTGTTAAATTTGGTGAGCAGTAAAGGCATTCTTCATTTCAGTTATTTGCTTCTTAATTTCTTGCCTGTGCTTTTGATGCTCTTGCATTGTTGTTATCTCTCTGGTGACAGAGTTTTGTAAAACACTTGTCTGATAATTCCTACATTTGTGTCACATCTGAATTTGTTTCTGATGATGGTTTTGATTTTTTAGGTTGTGTAATTTTGTTCAAATTTGGGCATTGTATGTGCAATAGGTGTTATCTATGTTGTCATGTGATAAGTTATGTGATAAGTTTGCCTAGGATTTCAGCTTTCTTTAGTGGCAGGTTTCAAATACCTCTACTGTTTGTATTTTTACTTCTCTAGGATTTAGGGTTTTCTCTTTGCCCTGTTCCTCAGAAAGACTATACATCTTGGGACCTCTTTCTACTGCAATTCACTGTAAATATACTTGAGGTTTATTGGGATGATGGCTGGATGTGAGAGAAGGAAAACAAGCCACATTCTTTGGCATAAATCGTTTTATAGTTCTCCCTTCTCTTTGGGGTTTGCTTTTCTCATTTTTCTCCTTTTCCAGGCATACAACTTTTATCTTTTTTTGTCCCCTCATCTGTTTTACTTTCAGCATCCCCAAACGTTTTTTTTTTTTTTGAAGCCCTGTCCTGTTGTGAATTAATTTTTCCTTCTCTTTTTCATATAGGAAGCTGGAAAGGTACAATGTTATGTAATTCCTTTCCACCATGGGAAATACGGTCTGGCTAAGGGATTCCCTGAGACCTGGGCTTCATGATGAGGACTTAGGAGGGTATCATAATGGTGTCTCTTTGTTTATTCCTCGGAATCATGAGGTTGTTTTTCTCAGACTTTTACTGTGAAAGCCTAGTGGAGTCTTTGAAAGGAATTGTGAACCAGAGAAGTTTTTTACTCCAGTCCATACTCCGGTGACAACAATTTCTGATTTTCCAATAAAGTAAGTCTTACTATCATTCCTGGCTTCCAGCTGCTGCTGCTCTGGCCCCTCCACAACTGGGGATAACTGTCTGCCCTCTGCTCTGAGTTTTCTGATAGTTCTAAGAAAGGTGTTCATTTTCATATGGTCCAGTTTTTCTTACTGTAGACAAAGAGTGCCAAATTATGACACTTTTACAACTTGGCCCAGAAACCAAAAGACTAGCTGGTTTTTTAAATTAAAGATAAATTAACTTTAAAATTATATCAAGGATCAATTGTTTAATGACAAGCAGCATTATATTGCATAAGATAAAAATCACTGACTAGATTATTGTTATTTAAGTGTTAAACTTGTAGGAGCCTGTATTTCCAAATATTTTATCCATGCTTGAAATGATTCGAAACATTTCGATTTCAACTTCTCTGTTTACAGATCATCTCAGTTGTACTTGACTCTCATAGCAAATTTATTATAGCCTACTATTTATTTTCTGAAGTATTTTCTTCAGAAGAGTACACAGTATATAACTGTAGTATTAGAGTATGACAAATTTCTTAAAAATCCTATTTCTTCTGCCCTTGTTTCTGTTTTATTCTTACCCTACAGGAACTCCATGGACCTCACTGTCTTCTATTTCGGCACCAGTCCTATTCTTCATTCGTCTACCATCCCCAGCTTATCCTATGAGGTGCTATATGATATTTGTTTAATTCTTAATTCTCTTTAGGCATATTGAGTTCCTTGGGGTTCTTTGGCACTCAAACTAAAATCTTGTTTCAGACCTCTGTAGGATTCCTAGGCAAGTATTTGTACTCTGTCAGTCATATAATGTCTTGGGCACTTCCCACTTAATAGTGGTTGTTATTTTTCTTGATTTAATGTAATTATCAACCCATCTGTGCTTCAGTTTCTGCTATGTGCTTTTCTTAAATCTTTTAGTAGACATGTGATTCTTTCTTCCTTCACTCACTAGTTCACAAACCCCTAGATTTCTACTCTACCTTTAGAATCAGATAAATAATGCATGTAACAGGTGAGTATTTTATAAAATTACACTGTATGAATAAAGAAATGTACATGAGGTGGGAAAGAAATGTCCATAAACTACGCTCTTCTGGAGAAGTTAACATATACATATATTTATCTATTTTCCCCCTTTCATACATAGTGACTTGGGATAAGGATTTTTCTTCTCTACATTCTGTGAAAACTATTAAGATGAGTTAGTGACTGGCTAGGTTTGCTTTGTGAAAGTACTAAATGTGTTCTGTCCTTAATATGAAAATGCTGTTTTAAATAATACAGAACAGTTCATCAGACATTTTTAATGAAATCTTATGTATTTAAATGAACCATCTGAAAGTTAACTCCAAATTTAATGATAGTCACATTAATTACCAAGGGAGTTTGGAGTTCAAGGAAGTTACTAACAGCTAGACAAAACTGATTTTAATCATCAAATTTAAAAGCCATTCAAGCACTATTTTGTAGGAATTAGAGAAAAAGGAGAAAAAAGGACATGATCCTAGGGAAAAAGACTTATTTCAGCTTCTGAACTATATTCATCAATTTGATAATATGGTTTAAAATCCCACTGAAGAATGTATGTATCTTCATATTTTAGAAATTCACATTTTTTTTTAAAGATTTTATTTATGTATTTGACAGACAGAGATCATAAGTCGGCAAAGAGACAGGCGGAGAGAGAGAGGGAAGCAGGCTCCCTGCTGAGCAGAGAGCCCAATGCGGGGCTCGATCCCAGGACCCTGAGCCGAAGGCAGAGGCTTTCACCCACTGAGCCACCCAGGCACCCCAGTAATTCACGTTTTCAAAGATTCCACTTATTTGAGATAGAGAAAAAGAGAGAAATTGAGAGAATGAGTGGGAGGAGGGGCAGAAGGAGAAGCAGACTCCCTGAGGAGCAAGGAGCCCAACCTGGAACTTGATCCTAGGACCCTCGGATCATGACCGGAGCCAGAAGCAGATGCTTAACTGACTGAGCCACCCAGGTGCCGACTAATTCATTTTTGATAGTGCTTAGACCAGTTAAACATATTTAGTTACAAAAGACTTTCCTTAGCATCCTAAGACAACTCTGGAAATAGTTGCTATCAGTGGTATCCAGGGCTGTCATTTTTAATTTTTTGTCCACAGAAGTTTTAGAAATGGAGTCTACATAAAAGCATTTGTTCGTGCACAGAAGAGAGTAACAATGAGTCAAAATAGTTCAGGTCAGTGAAATATTCTGCAAGGTTCAGGAGAGTGTCTGTGTTTATCACTGACAGACACTTTATGATCGGTCTATGGGTACAAAGTGGATCCCTGCAAAGCTATTTCAGCTAAGAAAGTGCTAATACATGCTTAGACAGATTTTGAGCCACAGTGAAGTCTGTCAGGTCTGGGAGGGATAACTGTGGACTTTTCCCAAAACAAGCCATGGTTATCAATATTCCCAAATCCTGACAATCGCTCAATTTTTTTCCTCTCATCCCCACAAACAAGATTATCAGTTGTGTCCTACTTACCCTGACTTGTTTTATTTCTGTCTTGCACTGGGACTTCATTATTTTTCGAGCTAGAGGCATAGTAACCTATCTAAAATACCTGATTTGCATGTTCAATAATTCATTGATTCTCTGAATCCATGAGCATGGGTGGAATAAAAAACTAATGTTTCGTCCAAATAGGACCCAAAAGTATTGGATATTTGCCAACGTAAGAAAATAAGAATGTAATCAAAATATTTGCAGTTGTAATTCTGTGAACAAAAAATTATGACTTTAGGGGCACCTGGGTGGCTCAGTGGGTTAAGTCTCTGCCTTCAGCTGAGGTCAGGGTCTCAGGGTTCTGGGACTGAGTCCCACATCAGGCTCTCTGCTCAGCAGGGAGCCTGCTTCCCCCCCTCTCTCTGCCTGCCTCTCTGCCTACTTGTGATCTCTCTCTGTCAAACAAATAAATAAAATTAAAAAAAATATGACTTTAAAAAGCCTTTCAGAAAGTTTGTTGGACAATAAGTCAGAAAATTAACGGAGAGCTGGGGAGGGGGGAAGGCTAATGGTGAAGTTAAAAATACTAATAGGTGGAGGAGATAGCAAAGTTTACCATGCTGAAGGAGAATTAAATGAAGGAATATGTCTTAGAATAGTAAGAAAGTGGTACTGAAATACAGTAGAAAGTTTCTATTTAGTTAAAAGTAGGCTTTTTTGTGGGGTGCCTGGGAGGCTCAGTCGTTAAGCATCTGCCTTCAGCTCAGGTCATGATTCCAGGGTCCTGGGATTGAGCCCCACTTTAGGCTCTCTGCTCCACAGGAAGCCTGCTTCTCCCTCTCCCGCTCCCCTGCTTGTGTTCTCTCTCTTGCTGTGTCTCTCTTTGTCAAATAAATAAATACAATCTTTAAAAAAAAAAAGTCCTTTTAAAAAAATTTATTTATTTATTTATTTTAAAATCACCAGCAACTATAGTGAAAAGAAAGGTGAGGAACATTCTGTTAATGTGTAAGGATTACAAAAAGAAGGGACTTCTTCTCATAATAGGTTAACGGGGAATAGACTTATGTTTCTACTTTAAAAAATGGCTTTCAAGAAACTGGAAATCCTACAAAAAAGGAAAATAATCCTTGAGAAATGAGAAACAAACCAGTGAGCCCTGCAATCACCCAGTTTTGTGTAATGAGAATTTCCAGGCCTTAACGCCAAAAGGGTAACCGAGGCAGAAGGGGGAGAGGGGACTCCAAGTGGAGCAGACGTTGCTCAAAGTCTACAGAGTTCTAGAGAGTTTGGAATCAAATTACTCAACATTGGTACTTCTATTTTTAATTTTTGGGGGAACCTTCAAACTGTTTCCACAGTGTTTCCACAGTGGCTGAATCAGTTGACATTCCCATCAACAGTGTGTGAGTGTTGGTTTGTCTTCACATCTTTACCAACACTTGTTTCTTGTATTTTTGATTCTAGCCATGCTGACAGGTGTGAGGTGGTAGCTCGGCGTAGCTTTGATTTGCATCTCCCTGATGTGGAGCATCATTTTCATGTGTCTGTTGGGCATCTATACGTTCTCTTTGGAGCTATGTCCATTTTTTAACTGGATGGTTTAGTTTGAGGGGTGCGGAGTTGTGTAAGTTCTTCATAGATTTTGGATGCTGACCCTTTAACAGATAAGTCATTTGAAAATACCTTCTCCCATTCCCTAGGTTGCCTTTTTGTTTTGTTGCTTGTTTCCTTTGTGGTACAGAAGCTTTTCATTTTGGTATAGTTCCAATATTTTATTTTGGCTGTATTTCCCTGTCCCAGCAGACATATTTAGAAAAAAGTTGCTGCAAATGAAATCAGAGACATTAAAGCCTGTGCTCTCTTCTCAGGTTTTTATGGTTTCAGGTCTCACATTTAGGTTCATAATCCATTTTGAGTTTATTTTTGTGTATGGTCTAAATGGTCCTGGCTCATTCTCTTGCTATCTAGTTTTCTCCAACACCATTTATTGAAGAGATTTGTTTTTTCCCCACTGTATGTTCTTGCCTCTTTTGTCAAAAAGTTAATTGAGCATGAGTTTGTGGGGTGATTTCTGGGCTTTTTATCCTGTTCCCTTGATCTTTTTGTCTTTTCTGGTGCCAGTACCATTCTTTTTTGATTACTGCAGCTTTGTAAATTAACTTTAAGCCCAGATTTGTAATTCCTACAGCTTTGTTCTTCTGTTTCAGAATTGCTTTGGCTGTTCAGGTTTCTTTTTTGGCTCCATATGAATTTTAGGATTGCTTGTTCTAGTTCAGTGAGAAATGCTGCTGGTATTGATAAGAACTGCATAAATCTATAGATTGTTTTGGGTAGTAGGCACATTTTAACAATATTTGTTTTCCAATCCATGAGCATGGAATATCTTCCTTTACCCAAAGAATACAAGAACACTACTTTGAAAAGATTTATGCACCCTACGTTTATTGCAGCATTATTACAATAGCCAAATTATGGAAGCTGCCCAGGTGTCCACGGATAGGTTAAGGTGTGTGTTTGTGTGCACGTGCGCATGTGCAAACACACACACACGAATATTAACCAGCCATAAAAAAGAGTGAAAACTTGCCATGTGCGACAACATGGATGGATCTAAAAAGTGTAATGCTAAATGAAATAAGTTATTCACAGAGAGGTAAATACCATATAATTGCACTCATCTGTGGAATCAAGAAACAAAACAGTAAACAAAGAAAAGGCAAACCAAAAAAGTAGATTCTTCACTGTAGAGAATACATAGATGGTGCCTGAAGGGGAAGTGGGCGGGGGATAGGTAGAACAGGTGAAGTGGATGACAAGGGACTTACTATGAAGAGCACTGAATGATGTACATGAGTGTGGAATCACTACATTTGTACACCTGAAAGTCATACAACACCAGTTCTTCACTATGCTGGAATTTAAAAATATAAAAATGAAAGAAAAGAAAAATGAAAGAAAAGATAGAGTTTGCAGAACAAAGAGAGAAGAGAACTCACCGATGTCTACAGGGTTGCCCTAGAATAATGGTGGCATATAAACAGGCACACACACGGGAAGAAACTACCAGACAGCTGGAAAAGGACCAACTAAAGGGTTAGAACAACAGTATCCAGTGCTCACGTGTGGCTGTGCTTTTGCCTGCCTGCAAGCCAGAGTGGAAAATCTAACAATTCATAAGCCAATGGCAGAGAACTTGAAAAGATCTTCCCATAGTGGTTGGTATAATTAGCCTTAGAATAAACATCACTCTGTTGTTGTCTAAAAAATAATCTTAAAACACAGATTCAAATGATCAACTAAGCTGTCTTCAAGTAACTTAAATATGTCCTAGCATAAAGCTAAAAAAAATTATCTAATTTTTTATCCCTTGAGCCTCCTAACCTCAGAAAAATTAAAAGTTACAGTATCTTTTAGCCATTCAGAAAGTACCAAGCATGCAAAGAAGGTGAAAAACAAACTAGAATGAGGGAAAGGAAGGAAACAAACCTGACACAGAAGCGACACAGATAGTAAAGATAGCTCAGAAGTAATTAAAGCTGTAGTTTACATATTCAACAAGCTAAATGACAAGTTCAACATTTTAAGGAGGAAGATAGGAAAAGAATCAATTTGACCTTCTTGTAGCAAAAATTATGTTTAGCATAAAATAAGTACACTGGATGTAATTGCTGTAAAACATTGCAGAAAAAATTCATAAACATGGATACTTCATAGTAACTGTTTAAAATAGAAAGCATAGTATGAATGGGGAAAAAACAATGTGATTTGTAATACAGCTTCAAGCAGTCATCAGCATCCCTGAAAGAGAGGGGTTGAAAATATTTGAAGAAATAATTTCCCAGTTTGATAAAAACTAAACTCAGGTATTCAGGATGTTCAAGGAACATTAAGCCCTAAAAACAAGAGAATTATACCAAAGAATATCTAATTACGTGGCTCAAAATAATGGTTTATTGGTTATAAATTTTTAAAGACATCCTGAGGAAAAGTGTATGTACAGAGAAGCAACAGTAAGGACGAAAGTGACTTTTTTTGTTACATCAAAGCAAGAGAGAAGACGGTTGATCAACATCTTGGAAGTACTGAATAAAAAGTCATCAAGCACAAATTTGATGAATAGAGAAAATGCTTCTAAAACTGAAGGTAGAAGAATTTTTTTTCAATGACAACCCGAGAGAAAGGATGTACCAGATTTATACTATAAAAGCAGGTAAAGGTAGTCTTTTAGAATTCTGGTCCCATCTAGCAAAGAAGGAAGACCTTGAATTCACCTCCCTAGACATCCGAAATTTACACTTTTATATATATAACGGTTCCTCCTGAAGAAAAGCGGAGGGCAGTGCTGAACAACCACCGTGCAACAAAAGACAGGCCACACAGAAAACAGTGAGAGAGAGAGACTTGGCAACGAAGGGACCCCCACCCCTGACAGTGCAGATTGCAAAAGGAAAGAATAGTACTAAGGGACTAGGAGCAGATTTGTCTGTCCTGCCATTTTATTTTTCTTTTTTAGACAGACAGTGGGGAGCAAGAGGGAGAAAGAAAATCTTAGGCAGATTCCCCACTGAATGCAGAGCATTCTAGAGGCAGCGCCCGTCTCATGACCCTGAGATCATGACCTGAGCTGAAATACAAAGTAGGATGCTTAACCAACTGAGCCACCCAGGTGCCCCAGAAGCTGCCATTTCAAAGAGCTACTAGTATATGAAAGATCCAGTTACTTTCCAAGTGCTGAGAAGTTCTCTTGGCTGAAGGGGCTGATGAAAACCACTGCTTATGTTCTCTGTCCATCCTGATAGAGTAGCTAGGGACAGGCTTCCTTCTGTATACCATAGACAGCCTGCAGCCTCCGTGAGCCTCCCAGGGCCTAGCCCACATGAGCCATGAATATCCTGGCTATAAAAAGCTGTAATTTAAAAAGAACAACAAGAAAATAAAGAACCTAGCCCTAGGACCCCCAAATGGCAAGGGGGCTTCTAGAACTTTCTCTGAGCCTGAGGGTCTGGAAAGTGCCACTGCTGCATTCCTTACTTACCTTTATAGTGCAGATAGCAGCAAGGTCTGGCCTGCAGCCTGAGAGAGTCATGGGTCCCTAAACCATACCCACCCCAGCCAACCCATCAAGGCAGCCCCACTGCGGGGTTCACCAGGACACTCCTGAGCAGCATTCACTACAGGTCCAGCCACTGGGCCAACCACCACCAACTGAGCACCACAGAAAATTCCAGGCCCGTGTCACTTTGGCTCCACACAGCTTGGTAGGGTATTCTAGATGTAGACAGAGAGCTCTGTGACCTTGTGGCTCATACCTTCTTTGGCTATAGCCAAAACTCTCAAAGCACCCCTGCATATGGTGCCCTAGGAACTGCTAGCCTGTGCCTACCTTGACTCCAGCCTTCCCACCTGTATCATCAATTAGATGATATAGGTGCCCCTATATCATCTAATTTCTGCAATAAGAATAGCACAGAACAGGGTGACTGGGTGGCTCAGTGGGTTAAAGCCTCTGCCTTCAGCTCAGGTCATGATCTCAGGGTCCTGGGATTGAGCCCCCTCGTCAGGCTCTCTGCTTGGCGGGGAGCCTGCTTCCCCGTGTCTCTCTGCCTGCCTCTCTGTCTGCTTGTGATCTCTCTGTCAAATAAATAAATAAAATCTTAAAAAAAAAAAAAAAGAATAGCACAGAACTAGAAAATAATTACAAGAAGAAAATGGGGAAAAAGAAACAAGCATGTGGAGCCTAAACATGTTACTTAGCAACTGATGGGTCAACAAAGAAATCAAAGAGGAAATGAAAAAACGCATGGATACAAAATGAAAAAACAACAGTCCAAAATCTGGGACTCAGTGAAAGAACTTCTAAGAGGGAAATTTATAGAGATATAGGCCTGCTTCAAGAAACAAGAGAAATCTTTAAATAAATAAATAAAAATAAATAAATAAATAAATAAATAAATAAATAATCTAATGTTACACATAAAGGAACTAGGAAATGGAAAACAAAGTCCTAGTAGAAAGAAGGAGATAATAAAGTTCAGAGGAAAAAGGAAAAGATCTATGAAACCAACAACTGGTTCTTTGAAAAGACAAATTTATAAATGTTTAGCCAGACTCATCAAGAGAGCAAAAGGACATGAATAAAATGAGAGCTGAAAGAGAAGTAACAACCAATACCACAGAAGGACAAAGGATTAGGAAACCACAGTGAAAAATCATATGCCAACAAATCAGACAACCTACAAGAACTGGATAAACACCTAGAAATAAACAATCCTCCAAAACTAAATCAGAAAGAAGTAGAATGTCTGAACATACTAATTACTAGTAACAGAATTCAATCAGTAATCAAAAACTTCCATCGTTACAAGGTCCAGAACCAGATGGAATCATAGGTAAATTCTACAGAACATTTAAAGAACAGTGAATATTTTCTCTCTTTGAACCATTCCAAAAAATCAAAGAGGAAGGAAAGTTCTCAAATTCATTCCATGAGGTCAACATTACCTGATACCAAAATAAAAAATGCTACAAAAGGGAAACTACATGCCAATATTCATGATGAATATAAATGTAAAAATCCTCAACTTACTGGGGTGCCTGGGATTCTCAGTGGGTTAAGCCCCTGCCTTTGGCTCAGATTATGATCTCAGGGTCCTGGGATCCAGCCTCCCATTGGGCTCTCTGCTCAGCGAGGAGCCTGCTTCCTCGCCCCCCACCCGCCCCGTCTGCCTCCATGCCTACTTGTGATCTCTGTCAAATAAATAAAATCTTTAAAAAAAAAATTCTCAACATACTGGTAAAAAAAATTTCAACAATACTTTAAAAAGGCCTTTCACCATAATCAAGTGGGATGTATTCTGGGGATGCAAGCGTGGTTCAAAATTTACAAGTCCATCATGTGATAAACCACATTAACAAAAAGGAAGATGAAAGTAATTTGAGTATTTGGGCACCTGGGTGGCTCATGTCAGGATCCCAGGGTCCAGGGATTCTCCTCTCCCTCTGCTGCTCCCCCCTGCTTGTACTCTCTCTCCCTCTGTGAGATACATAAATAAAATCTTTTAAAAAATGGGGCACCTGGGTAGCTCAGTGGGTTAAGCCTCTGCCTTCGGTTCAGGTCATGATCTCAGGGTCCTGGGATCGAGCCCCGCATTGGGCTCCCTGCTTGGCAGGGAGCCTGCTTCCTCCTCTCTCTCTGCCTGCCTCTCTGCCTACTTGTGATCTCTGTCAAATAAATAAATAAAATCTTTTTTAAAAAATTACTTGATTATTTCAATAGACGAGGGGCACCTGGATGGTTCAGTCAATTCAACACCAACTCTTGATTCCAGCTCAAGGTCATGATTTCAGGGTCATGGGATCAAGTCCCACCTCAGGCTCTGCATCTCTCTCCCTTTGTCCCTCCCCCACTCGCATTCTCTCTCTCTAAAATAAAACCTTCAATAGCTGCAGATAAAGCATTTGATGAAGTACAACATCCATTTATTAAAACTATCAGCTCAACAGGTTTACAGGGAATATACCTCAACACAATAAAGGCCACAGATGAAAATCCACAGTGAACGTCATAATCAATGGTGAAAAAGAATTTTTCCTCTAAAATCAGGAACAAGACAGATCACTTTCAGCAATTACATTTAATATAGCACTGTAATTCCTAGCTGTAGCAATCAGACAAAGAAAGAAATAATGGGCATTCAAATTAGTAATAAAGAAAGAAACTGGCATGGTTTCAGATAACATGGTATTAGACATAAAAACTCTAAAGACTGTATCAAAAATTATTAGAAGTGGGGCGCCTGGCTGGCTAGTGGGTTAAATATCTGCCTTCGGCTCAGGTCATGGTCTCAGGGTCCTGGGATCGAGCCCCGCATCGGGCTCTCTGCTCAGTGGGGAGCCTGCTTCCCCCCAACCTCACCTGCCTCTCTGCCTGCTTGTGATCTCTCTTTCTCTGTCAGGTAAATAAATAAAATCTTTAAAAAAAATTATTAGAAGTAATGAATTCAGTAAAGTTGCAGGAGATAAATACACAGAAATTGAGTCTGAGTTTCTTAACACAAAGTAGTAGAAAGAGAAGTTAGGAAAATAATTCCATTTATAACTGTAACAAAAATAAAATATTAAAGGGGATACAAATGTAAAATTATTTCAGGTTCATGGACTGGATGAGTCAGTATTGTAAACATGTCCATAATTCTCAGGAAACCTACAGCTTCATGCAATCCCTATCACAATACCAACAGGGGTGGCTGGGTGGCTCAGTCTGTCTGGGGCTCAGGTCATGATTCCAGGGTGCTGGGATCGAGTCCCACATCAGGCTGCCTGCTCAGTGGGACATCTGCTACTCCATCTCTCCTCCATGCTCATGCTCTTTTTCTCCCTTGCTCTCTCAAATAAATAATAAAATCTTAAAAAAAAAAACCAAAATTTTTCACGGAAGTAGAATAGTAAAAACTTTTGTATGGAACTCTAAAAAAAACAAACAAAAAAACCCAATAGTCAAAGCAATCTTGAGAAAGAAGAACAAAGCTGGGATATCACATTCCCAGATTTCAAAATATACTAGGATGCTGTAGTGATCAAATCAGTATGGTACTGACACAAAGATAGATACACAGAGTAATGGAAGAGAACAGAGAACCAGAAAAACAAACCAACATGTTGTACGGTCAATTAGTCTATGACAAAGGAGGTAAGAACAGACAATGAGGAAAAGATAATCTCTTCAACAACTGCATTGGAAAACCTGGACAGTTACATGCATATTATGAAACTAGATCACTTCTTCATACCACATTAAAAAGGGAACTCTAACTGGATTAAAGAACTGCATGTGAAACCTGAAACCTTAAAACTCCTAGAAGAAATCATCATAATTTATTTGACCTATATCTTAGCAATCTTTTTCTAGATATGTCTCCTCAGACAAGGGAAACAAAAGTAAAAATTAACTACCGGGGCTACCAAAAATAAAAACTTGCAGTGAAAAAACCATCACCCAAATGAAAAGGCAAGCCTCTGAGTGGGAAATAACATCTGCAAATAATCTGATCAGGAGTTAATATCCAAAATACAGAAAGAATTTATACCAAAAAACACTAATAAAAGAGAAATAATCCAGGGGCGCCTAGGTGGCTCAGTGGGTTAAGCCTCTGCCTTCGGCTCAGGTCATGATCTCAGCGTCCTGGGATCGAGCCCCGAGTCAGGGTCTCTGCTCAGTGGGGAGCCTGCTTCCCTCTCTCTCTGCCTGTCTCTCTGCCTACTTGTGATCTGTCAAATAAATAAATAAAATCTTAAAAAAAAAAAAGAGAGAAATGATCCAATTTTAAAAAGGACAGAAACCTAGTAGACATTTTTCCAAAGAAGACATACAGATGGCAAATGCACACATGAAAAGATGGCTGGCCACATCATCAGGGAAATGTAAATCAAAACCACAATGAGATACTACCTTACACCTATCAGAATATCTAGAATTAAAAAGAGAAGAAAAACTAGTGTTGGCAAGAATGTGGAGAAAAAGGAAACCTGCACTGTTGGTGGGAATGCAACCCGATGCAGCCATTATGGAAAACAGTATGGAGAGTCCTTAAAAAATTAAAAAATAGAAGTAACTTATGATTCAGTAATTCCACTACTGATATTTACTCAAAGAAAATGAAAACACTATTTTTTTAATTAAATTTTTAAAAAAGATTTTATTTATTTATTTGACAGACAGAGATCACAAGTAGGCAGAGAGGCAGGCAGAGAGAGAGAGGAGGAAGCAGGCTCCCTGCAGAGCAGAGAGCCCGATGTGGGGCTTGATCCCAGGACCCTGGGATCATGACCTGAGCTGAAGGCAGAGACTTAACCCACTGAGCCACCCAGGCGCCCCTGAAAACACTAATTTTTAAAAAAATATTTATTTGACAGAGAGATCACAAGTAGGCAGAGAGGCAGGCAGGAAGCAGGCTCCCTGCTGAGCAGAGAGCCCAATGCGGGGCTCAATCCCAGGACCCTGAGATCATGACCTGAGCTGAAGGCAGAGGCTTTAACCCACTGAGCCACCCAGGCACCCCGAAAACACTAATTATTAAAGATAAATCTATCCCTGTGTTTATTATAGCATTATTTACAACAGCCAAGATATGGAAGCAATCCAAGTATGCATCAACAGATGAAGAAAGATGTAGCACACACCCAGGAATATTACTCTGTCATAAAAAAGAATGAGATCTTGGCATTTAGTGACCTCATGGATGGGCCTACAGGGTAATATGTTAAATTAAGGAAGTTAGATTGACAAAGACAAATGCCATATGATCTCACCTTTACATAAAATCTAAAAAGGAAAACAAAGGAATATATGAATAAACAAACAAAAAAGCAGAAAGAGTCTCCTAAAATACAAAGAACAAATGGATGCTTGCCTAAAGGAGTGAGGCTGGGGGATGGGCAAAGTAGGTGAAGGGGAGTGCAAAGTGCAGCCTTCCAGTTACCGAAGGAAGAAGTCATGGGGATGAAGGGTACGCATAGGAAAAATAATCACTTATGTATTTTAATGGCCTTGAATAATGTTAGATGGTAGCTGCACTTAGGAGAACACAGCGTAGGTTACAGAATTGTCAAAACATGTTGCATACCTGAAACTAATGTGAAATTGTGTGTTAGCTATATTTCAATAAAGAAGGTTTTTTTTGTTTTTTTAGATTTTATTTATTTGACAGAGATCATAAGTAGGCAGAGAGGCAGGCAGAGAGAGAGGAAGGGAAGCAGGCTCCCTACTGAGCAGAGAGCCCAATGCGGGGCTCGATCCAAGGACCCTGGAATCATGACCTGAGCCGAAGGCAGAGGCTTCAACCCACTGAGCCACCCAGACACCCCAAAAAGTTGTTTTTAAAATAGAAGAAAAATGGTAATTGATATAAATATGAATCCACACAAAGGAATGAAGAGTACTAGACAGGGTAAGGATATGGGTTAGTAGGACATTTTTGGTACCATTTAAAATTTGTTAAAACATTGACTTTTAAAAAACAACAGTGATATAATTGGATATTTATAAAGCCGAAGGCAGAGGCTTTAACCCACCGAGCCACCCAGGCGCCCCAGGGCCAAACTTCTGCTCAGGTATGATCTCAGGGTCCTGGGATGGAGTCCCTTGGCGGGTTCCCACTCACTGAAGACTGCTTCTCCCTCTCCCTCGGTGCTCTGTCTCACTCTCAAATAAATCAATGAAATAGTGTTTTAAAAAAGATTATGCCAATAAATATTTTTAGTCTAAGCCTTAAAGTAACCCTCAAATTTCATGCACAAAAAATTGCTGTCAATGACAACAAAATGGATAAAATAGATTAAAAAATATGTACTAGATTTGAACAAAGGGAAAAAGAGCAAAAGATAGCAAAGAACAGATGGCTCCAGTAAAAAATACACAGAAAATTTTATGTTACACTTAACCTTAGTAGTAATGACATTACATGGGAATGGTCTAAACACTACCACTAAAGGGATTAAATAAAAAGTGAAAATCCTATTACTGCCAACAAGAAACATATTGTAAATATAAACAAAATGGGAAGACTAAAAGGGTAGTAAAACATACTGTTAACAATAGTCAAAACCAAAGCTCTAACAGAAAAAGTAGGTTTCAGAGCAAAACATGCTGGCAGGGCTAATTAGGTGATTTGATAACTATACATTGGCTAGTTTTTAAAAAATCTTAAATATATTTTTGCACTTGATGCAAAATGCTTAACTAACAATGTAAAACCTAGTTCTTTCAGAAGATTAATAAAATTGATAAAACACCAGACCAATTGTTCAGGATGAAAAGAGAAGTTACAAATTAATCAATATCACAGTAAGAGAGGAGATGTGACACGACGGAATCTATATGCTACACTGCAGAATCTATAGTTCAAGGAAAACCAGAGTATTATGAGCAACTTTATGCCAACTTGTCAAGAAGTTAGCTGACACAGACATAATTCATGAGAGACAGAATATCGAAATATATTCGTGAATAAATGAATAAACAGAAAGGGACAAAATCTTTGAAAAATAAAAACTATCAAAGTCCTCAGAAAAGAAAGAAATAACTTGAAAACCCATACTCCTACTTAAAAAAATAAATTTGTAGTTTTAAAATTGTCAACAAATTAAACCCTGGAACCACATGGCTTCACTGAGGAATTATACTGAACATTCAAATAAGAAATAATGCCATATCAATGGAAACTTCTTCAGAAAAATGAAAAAGGGTGAATGTTTCCAAATTCACGTTATGAGATTAGCATTATAGTAATACCAATACTAAAGAATGACAGTATAAGAATATAAAATATCAGGACAATATCCTTAAAAAAATAGATGCAAAATTTCTAAATGGAAATTAGCATAGCTAATTCAACAATATGTTAAAAAGATAATACATCGGGGCCCCTGGGTGGCTCAGAGGGTTAAAGCCTCTGCCTTTGGCTCAGGTCATGATCCCAGGGTCCTGGGATCGAGCCCCACATCAGGCTCTCTCCTTGGCAGGGAGCCTGCTTCCTCCCCTCTCTGCCTGCCTCTCTGCCTACTTGTGATCTCTGTCTGTCGAAAAAATAAATAAAATATTAAAAAAAAAAAAAAGATAATACATCATGATGACCTGGGGTTTATCCCAAGTTTGCAAAGTTGGTTTAACTTTCTAATATCAAGGAATGAAATTCACAATATTAATAAACTAAAACAAAATCCCGTTACCTCAATTGACAAATAACAAATGTGTAACAAAATCCAAAATTCAGTTTTCTCCTAAAACTAGAAACAGAAGGGAACTTCCTCGGCATGACTAAGAGCATCTACAAAAACCAACAGTTAAGAACATTTCTTTTAAGCTAATAACTTTTTTTTTTTTTAAAGATTTTATTATTATTTATTTATTTGACAGACAGAGATCACAGTAGGCAGAGAGGCAGGTAGAGAGAGAGGAGGAAGCAGGCTCCCCGCTGAGCAGAGAGCCCGATGCGGGACTCGATCCCAGGACCCTGAGATCATGACCTGAGCCGAAGGCAGAGGCTTAACCCACTGAGCTACCCAGGCGCCCAGCTAATAACCTTCTTAATGACAAAGAAATATATACTCTCCCCCCACCCGAAAAAGAAGGAGGTGTCTTCGTCATTACTTTTATTCAACATTACTTAGAAGATCTAGGCATTGAAGTAAAAGGGTAAGAATTAAAAGGCATCCACATTGAAAAGGAAGAAATAAAAATGTCTTTCTTCACAGATGATAAGATCTATGTAGAAAATCTGATGAATCTATAAAATCACTGTTAGAAGTTAATAACTTAAGCAACACTACATATTACAAAATATGACAGAAAATTATTGTATTTCTTCCTAAAAGCACTGGAAATGAAATTTTAAAATACCTTTTAAAATTGTATAAAATTATGAAATATACTGGGGTATACCCAACAAAAACTGTGAAAGACCTGTACACTGAGCACTTCAAAATTGCTAAGGAAATTAAGATAACAAATGTGGAAAGTTAAACTGTTTGTTTATGATTTAGAAGACTCAATCTTATTAAGACACCCATTCTCAAAAAATTTATCAAAAGATTCAGGGCACCTGGATGGCTCAGTTGGTTAAGCAACTCCTTCAGCTCAGGTCATGATTCTGGAGTGCCAGGATCGAGTCCCACATCACACTCCCTGCTGAGCAGGGACCCTGCTTCTCCCGCTGACCTCTCTCCTCTCATGCTCTCTCTCATTCTCTAATAAATAAATAAAATCTTTAAAAAAATTTATCAAAAGATTCAATAAAATGCCAATGAAAATCTTAGCCAGTTTGTAGAAATTAACATACATGTATTTGAAGAATTTTATATCCCTACTGCATCCCCCCCAAAATCTTACACTCCACATCATACAGAAATATACACTTATGATGGATAATATACCTGATTTAAAATTAAAATTATAAAACTTCTAGAAGAAAGCCTTTTCTAATTATACCAAATCATAATTCATAAATAAAAAAATCTATTCATTGAATATCATAAAAAAAATTCTTTTCAAAAACAATTGTATGCTTGCACACACATACACACACACACATTCTCACATGTTCTTAGGTTTGCTTATGCGTAAGTGAAATGAATGACAGCAATAATACAAGGAATGATAGGGAGGGATTGTGATTACTTGTAATTGTAAGCATCTTTTATTACCTGTCAAATATTACAGTATTATTTAAAAGTGGATGTGGATTAGGCACAGACATATATTGCAAACTCTAAGCAACCCCTAAAAAGTTTAAACAGTGCAGATGCTTTTGACAATATGCTAAAAAAAAAAAAGGAGAGAACATGGAATCATAAATTGCTCAATTAAGACAAGGAAAGGATAGTACAAGAGAAGAAACTTAGAGGCCAGTAACCCTGATGAACCTGGATACAAAGATGAACATGGATCCTCAACAAAATAAAGAAGACGTACAGTATGAACAAAAAGGATTATTCCGTGGATGCAAAAATGTTTCAACATCTGCAAATCAATGTGAAATGCCACATTAACAAAATGAAAGACTAAAATCTTATGTTCATGTCAGTAAATGCACTAAAACCATTTCAAAAATTCAACATCCATTTATGATAAAAACTCTCAACAAAGTCAATTTAGACAGAACGTACCTCAACATAATAAAGGCAGTGTATCACAAACCCATAGTGAATATTGTGCTTGATGGTCAAAAGCTGAAAGCATTTCCTCTAAACTTAGGAAGAAGATAGGACGGCCACTCTCTTCACTTTCATTCAACGTAGTATTGGCAACGCTCGCTGGAGTAACTAGCAACTCAGAAAGGAAGGAATAGAAAAGCTTTTCTATTTGGAGAGAACATATATGAAAAGCCCTAAAGGCACCAGCAAAAAATACTTGGACAGCTAATATATGAATTCGATAAAGCTGCAGGATAAGGAATATACAAAAATCTGTTGGATTTCTATACGCTCATAATGAACTATTAGAGAAATTAAGAAAATAGTCCCATTTGGAGTTGCAGCAAAAAGAAGAAAAGATCTAGAAATAAATTTTTTTTTAAAGATTTTATTTATTTATTCGACAGAGAGAGATCACAAGTAGGCAGAGAGGCAGGCAGAGAGAGAGGAAGGGAAGCAGGCTTCCTGCTGAGCATCGAGCCCGACGCGGGACTCGATCCCAGGACCCTGGGATCATGACCTGAGCCGAAGGCAGCGGCTTAACCCACTGAGCCACCCAGGCGCCCAGATCTAGAAATAAATTTAACCAAGGAGGTGAAAGAACTGAAAACTGGAAGATAGTAGTGAACAAAATTGAAGAAGACACACAACACAGAACTGTAAAGCTCCTAGAAGGCAACAAAGAAAAAAACCTGGATGGCCTTGGGTATCGTGATGACTTTTTTGAAGACACCACCAAAGGCTCTAGCCAGGAAAGAATAATGGATTCACTGGACTTCATTAAAGTTAAAAAATGCCTATTCCATGAAAAAGTATGGAAAGAATGACAAGGCATGCCAAAGAATGAGAAAAATTCTTGCAAAAGACACATCTGATACAGGAGTGTTAACCAGTTATAACATTTAACATATAAGAAGCCTTAAAACTCAAGAATAAAAAAAAAACTCAACAGAAAATGAGCCAAAGACCTTAACACATGCTTGACCAAAGAAAATACAAAGGAAAAAAAGCACACCAAAAGATGCTCCACATCTTATGTCATCACAGAAATGCAAATTAAAACAACAGTGAGATACCACCTCACACCTGTTAGGGTGGCCAAAATCTAGAGCGCTGACAACATCAAGTGCAGGGATGTTGTAAAGCAACAGGAACTGTTATTTGTTCCTGGTGAAAATGCACAACGATCAGGCACTTTCGAAGAAATTTGGGTAGTTGACTACAATACAAAATACCAGAATGTCATCCGGCAATCATGCTGCTTCCTATTTATCCAAAGACATCAAACATTTACGTCTACACAATAACCTGGAGAGGATGTTTTTAGTGGCTTTATTCCCAAACTTGGAAGCACCTAGAGGTCTTTCAGTAAATCAATTTATTAGCAAACTGTGGTACATCCTGACAATGGAGTATTATTCAGTGCTAAAACAAAAAAAATGAGCTACAGAGACATGAAAAGACCTCAAGGAAACTGAATCAGAAATTACAAAGTGAAAGGCCAATCCAAAATGCTATATACTATATGGTTATCAGTATATGACATTTTGTAACAGGCAAAACTTTGAAGGCAGAAAAAAAAAATCCATAGTTGACTGGGATTGGGGAGGAGGAAGGATGATTAGGAAGCAGTTTTAAGGCAGTGAAACCACTCTACCAGATGCTATAGTGGTGAATATTTGTCATTAAACATTTGTCCAAATACACAGAAGGTTTAACACCAAGAGTGAATTCTAGGATAAACTATGGACCTTGGATACAATGATGTGTCCACATATGTTCATCAGTTCTATCAAAGCACATTGTCATAGGATTCTGATAATAGGAGAGGCTTTGTAAAAGTGAGCGCAAGTATACAGAAAATCTCTGTACCTTCAGCACCATTCTGCTGTCAATGTAGAACTTCTCTAAAAATAAAGTTTATTGAAAAAAAAAACAATAAATGAGAACACCTAAAGGGATGGATTTGTCACTTATACTGAGAAAGCAAAGCAAATAATGGTGTGGAAATCAAGCCTTCTTCTACTCAGTATTGGGATACTTAGGAGTGGAAAAGGCTGTTGTCACTGAAATAAAGTTGATAAAAGACACAGATATAATGATTGCCAAGTTACAACTGAAAGTCTTTAATATTAAGAACCAAGTTCATTTACATGATAAATATTATAGAATATTTATTTGCCTATATTTTCATAAATTATAATATAAATATAATGAAATAGGGGTGCCTCTGTGGTTTAGCTGGTTAAGTGACTGACTGCCTTTGGCTCAGGTCATGATCCTGGAGTCCCAGGATAGCCCCACATCTGGCTCCCTGCTTAGCAGGGAGTCTGCTTCTCCCTCTGACCTCCCTCACCACTATTCTCTCGCTCTTAAATAAATAAAATCTTAAAAAACCCAATGAAACAGACAAAACTTTATGACCATGTAATAGCAGATACTGTTATAATCTATAATTATCTTAATGTGTGTTATATTTTAAATACATATTGAATTGAGAGTAGCAGAATAACTTAATCAAATATGAACTTAGTCAGTCTTATAATTTGTTTTAAAAAATAAGAGTACCCAGAAAACACACACACATAGTCCAAGAAAACAAGAGATCCCTAAGTGTTCTATAGATTTTTTCCCCTAAATACTATCCATGCATTCACAAGGATTTTAAATGTGGTCATTTGTTACACAATTTAGACTATTCATTGAGTTGGTTTTGTGTGTTAAGTCATTGATTTTACCACTATTCACCAACACTTTCAGTTCCCTTCAAGTTCTGGCTATCTACCTATATCTATGTCTGTCTTCTAACATGTGTACCAATTCAATGACTTTTGATTAGAAGATTTAAATGTGGGGAGAATTAGTATTTCTGTTTTCAGTCTAAGTTGCATTCCTACCACAGTAGTATTTATTATACTACTGACAATCAGTTCAAAAAAAGATAATCTCACAGTTTTGAAGCTATTCTATTGGATAACTGAATTTCTCATAAAAAGCCCCAAAAAGATTTACAAAGTGCAATCACAAAAACATAATTTAATAATGTCAATCAGGCTTAAAGATGTATTTAAGAACTACCACGATACATGGTTACTTTTAATGGAAAATGTTTAGAAACCATTAAAATGTGTTTTGGATTTAGACAAACTCACTTATTGACTATTACTGTATTTGCATTATAAATATAGTTACATTTCTTATTCATTGGAAATCTGGAAGAACAACATCTTGTGTATATAGCAATATCTGTAAAGAATGGATGTATAGTCAATTCATTCATACAACCTCTCTCATGGACACCTACAAAGTGAATTACATTTTGGTTTAATTACCACTGTTACTAACTAGGAAAACTATCAATTCAAATTATAGTGATTAGGGGTGCCTGGGTGGCGCAGTGGGTTAAGCCTCTACCTTCAGCTCAGGTCATGATCTCAGGGTCCTGGAATCGAGCCCCGCATCGGGCTCTTAGCTCGGCGGGGAGTCTGTTTCCTCCTCTCTCTCTCTGTCTGCCTCTCTGCCTGCTTGTGATCTCTGTCAAATGGATAAATAAAATCTTTAAGGGGTGCCTGGGTGGCTCAGTGGGTTAAGCCGCTGCCTTCGGCTCAGGTCATGATCTCAGGGTCCTGGGATCGAGCCCCGCATCGGGCTCTCTGCTCAGCAAGGAGCCTGCTTCCTCCTCTCTCTCTGCCTGCCTCTCTGCCTGCTTGTGATCTCTGTCTGTCAAATAAATAAATAAAATCTTTAAAAAAATTTAAAAAAAATCTTTAAAAAAAATAAAAATTATAGTGATTAAATACATGAAAAAAACTGAGTATTTGCAATTACTTAAGTAGTTGATTTTGAACAACACATATTGTTCAAATTCTCAGAAATTGTAACCAAATTATAGGTACTATATTTCATCAGGTGGTTTGGAATAAAAAATAATTCTTTATAATTGAGTCAGTTCTCAGAATTTCTCTCAAATGCAAATCAAAATGGTGAAAGTTAAAAAAAATTGGCCTATATAAACTTAAATAAATGAATGGATGGAGTAGTGACTTAAATGTGAGTATTAGGTACTAAGTAACTCATTCATACAGTTCCATAAGAAGTTTAAATGGGTATTTTTAAAATGACTTATTTACTTTAGAGAGAAAGCAAGAGTGGGAGGAGAGGCAGGAGGAGAGGGGGACAGAGAATCCCAAGCAAACCTTCCCCTCCCACATAAGGCTCAATCTCAGGACCCTGAGATCATGACTTGAGCTGAAATCAAGTGTTGTTGTATGCTTAACCAACTGAGCCATCTAGGTGCCCCAAATGAATACTGTTTAATATGGCCCAACATGACATTAAAGATGATTATTTGACTATGGAACATGTACACTTTATGTTAAAATGAACCACTAGACAACACGGTGGTATAGCAATCTGCTTCCACCCCGCCCCCTCAATGATCTAAACAACTATTCTGCACACAGAACCGAAGATTCAGGTCAGGGATTATAGCACACAGGTAGAACACAGAAATTTGAAAAGATGCACTGAGGAAGACAGTATTACAGCACTCCAGTTGGTCTTAAGAGGTGAGATGCTTTAGGACAACACACTCCTTACCTGCTGCATTAAGACCCTTGATCTGTAGCAGAACAAACTTACTTTGTTCGATATCTGTAGACTACTACCCTGAGGGGTGAAGGATCATATTTTATTTCACCCACAAAGGCCAGCAAGTCTGTTTGAAGCTACCTTGGTTTTCTGATTAGCCCAGCATGTTTTTAGGAAAATGTTTTTCTTTGTTTAGGTCACATAAACAATCTTAGTAATCTTCCTTTGTGGATCTGGAAACCTTGCCCTCCTTTGCAGAAAGAACAGAGTACTCCTGAACATCACAAAAACCAGAGCCCCTTCCAACAACCCCTCCCACTGAGATAATGTTTGGAGCTGGCATCATCAAGTCTCCACATAATCAAGAAATGCTGCAGGCCACTATACTCCCTTCTCTGATTTACTGCCCTAAACCCCTTTAAAAACACTTGGGTGAGGTAGAAACCTTAGAGTTGGCTTTTGGACAAGAGTCCACCTTCTCCTCAAGTTGCCAGCCTCCTGAATAAAACTCAAATTCTTTCCAATCAAAACTCATCTCTTGATACTATATGTGGGAAATGCAAAAGACTCACTTCAAATCTGCTAGAACTTGTACAGGAATTTATTAAAGTGTCAGGATATAAAATCAATGCACAGAAATGAGTTACATTTCTTTACACCAACAACAGGACAGAAGAAAGAGAACTTAAGGAGTCAATCCCATTTACAATTGCACCCAAAACCATAAGATACCTAGGAATAAACCTAACCAAAGAAGCAAAGAATCTATACTCAGAAAACGATAAAGTACTCATGAAAGAAATTGAGGAAGACACAAAGAAATGGAAAAATGTTCCATGCTCCTGGATTGGAAGAATAAATATTGTGAAAATGTCTATGCTACCTAAAGCAATCTACACATTTAATGCAATCCCTATCAAAATCCCACCCATTTTTTTCAAAGAAATGGAACAAATAATCCTAAAATTTATATGGAACCAGAAAAGACCTTGAATAGCCAAAGGAATATTGAAAAAGAAAGCCAAAGTTGGTGGCATCACAATTCCGGACTTCAAGCTCTATTACAAAGCTGTCATCATCAAGACAGCATGGTACTGGCACAAAAACAGACACATAGATCAATGGAACAGAATAGAGAGCCCAGAAACAGACCCTCAACTCTATCATCAACTCATCTTCGACAAAGCAGGAAAGAATGTCCAATGGAAAAAAGACAGTCTCTTCAACAAATGGTGTTGGGAAAATTGGACAGCCACATGCAGAAAAATGAAACTGGACCATTTCCTTACACCACACACGAAAATAGACTCAAAATGGATGAAAGACCTCAATGTGAGATAGGAATCCATCATAATCCTTGAGGAGAACACAGGCAGCAACCTCTTCGACCTCAGCCGCAGCAACTTCTTCCTAGGTACCTTGCCAAAGGCAAGGGAAGCAAGGGCCAAAATGAACTATTGGGACTTCATCAAGATCAAAAGCTTTTGCACAGCAAAGGAAACAGTTAACAAAGCCAAAAGACAACTGACAGAATGGGAGAAGATATTTACAAACGACATATCAGATAAAGGGCTAGTATCCAAAATCTTTAAAGAGCTTAGCAAACTCAACACCCAAAGAACAAATACTCCAATCAAGAAATGGGCAGAAGACATT
This sequence comes from Lutra lutra, assembly GCF_902655055.1. NCBI lineage: Eukaryota > Metazoa > Chordata > Mammalia > Carnivora > Mustelidae > Lutra > Lutra lutra. The sequence goes on from NC_062285.1 coordinate 43,830,608, forward strand.
TCTGCAAAGAAGACATCCAGATGGCCAACAGACACATGAAAAAGTGCTTCACATCACTCAGCATCAGGGAAATACAAATCAAAACCACAATGAGGTATCACCTCACACCAGCCAGAATGGCCAGAATTAACAAGTCAGGAAATGACAGATGCTGGCAAGGATGCAGAGAAAGGGGAACCTTCCTACACTGTTGGCGGGAATGCAAGCTAGTGCAGCCACTCTGGAAAACAGCATGGAGGTTCCTCAAAAAGTTGAAAATAGAGCTACCCTATGACCCAGCAATCGCACTACTGGGTACTTACCCTAAAGATACAAATGTAGTGATCCAAAGGGGCATCTGCACCCAAATGTTTATAGCAGCAATGTCCACTATAGCCAAACTATGGAAAGAACCTAGATGTCCATCAGCAGATGAATGCATAAAGAAGAGGTGGTATATATATACAATGGAATACTATGCAGCCATAAAAGGAAATGAAATGAAATTTGTGATGACATGGATGGAATTAGAGGGTATTATGCTAGCGAAATCAGTCAATTGGAGAAAGACAACTATCATCTGATCTCCCTGATATGAGGGAGTGGAGAGGCAATGTGGGGGGTTTGGGGGATAGGAAAAGAATAAATGAAACAAGATGGGATCCGGAGGGAGACAAACCATGAGACTCTTAATCTCACAAAACAAACTGAGGGCTGCCAGGTGGATGGGGGTAGGGAGAGGGTGGTGGTGTTATGGACACTGGGGAAGGTATGTGCTATGGTGAGTGCTGTGAAGTGTGTAAACCTGGTGATTCACAGACCTGTACCCCTGGGGATAGTAATACATTATATGTTAGTAAAAAATTAAAAAAAAAAAAGAAAAAAAACCTCATCTCTTGAGTACTGGCCTCTTGAGCAAGGAGCAGTCAAATTTGGGATGGGTAACAGTAGGACCGACAGATTCACCTATCCCCCATTACACATCCCCCATGTCTAGGCAGCCTATCAAAGACAGAAAGAGTGAGAGAGATGTTCTCCCTTGGGAAAAGGGTGGTAAAGTCAGTGTCCGATTTCAGGGCAGACACCAGAGCCAACCTGTCCCAACACCAGGCTTAAGCCCATTATTCTAGGTTACTCCCTATAGGCTTTAGGGGACCCACACACATACCATGGTCCCAAAGTGGCTTACACAGGCAAGACTCCAGCCAGAAAAAGAATAAGATAAGATAGCATTAGTGAGTCTTTACCTATTACCTTAAATGTAAATGGACTAGGGGCACAAGAGAGGCTCAGTTGGTTAAGTGAGCATTGGTCTCCCTGTTCAGTGGGGAGTCTGCTTGAGTATTCTGCTCCCTCTGCCCCTCCCCCATGCTCACACAAATGCTCTTTCAAATAAGTATTTTTTAAAAAGGTAAATGGAGGGGCGCCTGGGTGGCTCAGTGAGTTAAGCCTCTGCCTTCGGCTCAGGTCATGGTCTCAGGGTCCTGGGATCGAGCCCCACATCAGGCTCTCTGCTCAGCAGGGAGCCTGCTTCCCCCTCTCTCTCTGCCTGCCTCTCTGCCTACTTGTAATCTCTGTCAAATAAATAAATAAAATCTTAAAAAAAAAAGGTAAATGGACATCTTCAATCAAAAGACACAGTGGCTATGGGGCGCCTGGGTGGCTCAGTGGGTTAAAGCCTCTGCCTTCGGCTCAGGTCATAGTCTCAGGGTGCTGGGATCGAGCCCCACATCGGGCTCTCTGCACAGCAGGGAGCCTGCTTCCCCCTCTCTCTCTGCCTGCCTCTCTGCCTACTTGTGATCTCTGTCTGTCAAATAAATAAATAAATCTTAAAAAAAAAAAAAAGACACAGTGGCTAAATGGATTTTAAAAAATCAATTGTATGCTGCCTCCAAGTGACTTGACTCGGCTTTAAGGACACAAATAGGCTCAAAGTGAAGACAGAAGGAAGACATTCTATGCAAATGGAAACCAAAAGAAAGCAGGGGTAGATTACTTACATAAGGAAGAAAAATAGACATTAGGTCAAAAATTGTAACAAAAAGTCATTGAATAATAAACAGGTCAGTTTATCAATAGACTGTAATAACCATAAATAAATATTCATCCAATCCTGCAGCATGTATACCAGGTAAATATTAACATATCACTATAGAAAAACATAATATGATAATAGTAAGGGACTTGAAAACTCCACTTTAAACAATGGATATACCACCCAGACAGAAAATCAATAAGGAAACACTGGACTTGAACTACACCAAATGGACTTAAACACATATTCAGATGATTTCAACCAACAGTGGCAAAATATACATTCTTTTCAAGCATGCATAGACCTTTTTCTAGGATATGCCTTAAGTCACAAAACACATGGTGGTAAATGTAAGAGAACTGAAATTATACCAGGTATCTTTTCTGACCACAATGCTATGAAAAGTGAAATCAGTAACAGAAAAAATTTCACAAATGTGTGGAAATTAAACATACTCCTGAACTGACAATGCATCAAATAAATAAAAACAGAAACTGAAAAAACTTGAAACAAATGAAAATGGAAACACAATATGCCAAAATTTATGTGATGCAGCAGCAACAGTTCTAAAAGGGAAGTTAATGCCTACCTTAAAAGAGAGCTCTCGAATAAGCAGTCTACGGTACACCTCAAGGAACTAGAAAAAAAAGAACTTAAGCCCAATGTTAGTAGAAGAAAAAACATGACAAAGATCAGAGCAAAAATAAATGGAGAAAAGATACAGATGTAGTGAAAAGAAGGGCCGTCTGTACTCCAATGTTCATAGCAGCAATGACCACAGTCGCTAAACTGTGGAAAGAGCCAAGATGACCTTCAGTGGATGAATGGATAAAGAAGATGTGGTCCATATATACAATGGAGTATTACGCCTCCATCAGAAAGGATGAATACCCAACTTTTATATCAACATGAATGGGACTGGAGGAGATTATGCTGAGTGGAATAAGTCAAGCAGAGAGAGTCAATTATCCTATGGTTTCACTTACTTGTGGAACATAAGGAATAACATGGAGGACGTGGGGAGATGGAGAGAAGTGAGTTGGGGGAAATTGGAGGGGGAAATGAACCATGAGAGACTGTGGACCCTGAGAAACAAACTGAGGGTTTTGGAGGGGAGCTGAGTGGGGGGTTGGGTGAGCCTGGTAGTGGGTATTAAGGAGGGAACATATTGCATAGAGCACTGGGTGTGGTGCATAAACAATGAATTTTGGAACACTGAAAATTTTTAAAAAAATAAATGGAGATTAAAAAGACAATAGGAAATATTTTAACTAAAATGTGTAGTTTTTTAAATATAAGAAATTTGACAATCCCTTAGCTAGACTAAAAAAAGCAGACTCAGAACTAAAAGAGTAGACATTATACCTAGTAGGAAACACCAGGACAAGATGATTTCACTGGTGAATTCTACCAAACATTTAAAAAAATTAACACTAGTTCTCAAACACTTCTTAAAAAAAAGAAGAGGAGGGAACACTCCTAAACTTTTTTTTAAAAGATTTTATTTACTTATTTGACAGAGAGATAGCAAGAGAGGGAACACAAGCAACGGGAGTGGGAGAGGGAGAAGCAGGCTTCCTGCTGAGCAGGGAGACCAATGGGGACTTGATCCCAGGACTCTGGGATGATGACCTGAGCCGAAGGCAGATGCTTAACCGACTGAGCCACACAGGTGCTCCCTAAACTAAACTTTATTTTATGAGGCCAGCATTATCCTGATACCAAAGTCATATTAGGACACTACGTATAGGGATATTGGCCTGTGGTTTTGTTTTAAAGATTTATTTTATTTATTTATTTTAGAGAGAGAGAGCAACCATGAGAAGGAGGGGCAGAGAGAGGGAGAGAGAATCTTAGGCAGGCTCCACTCAGCACAGAGCTAGATGCCGGACTCAATCTCATGTCCCTGAGACCTTGACTTGAGCTGAAACCAAGAGTCTTTCACTCAACCAAATGTACCACCCAGGTGCCCTCCTGGCCTGTGGTTTTCTTATAAATGTATTTGTAAAAAATCTCAACAAAATTATAGCAAGCCAAATCCAAGAGGACACTGAGAAGGCTATACACCATGATCAAGTGGGATTTTCCCCTGGGATACAAAGGTAGATCAATAAGTGCAAATAATTAAATGTAATAAATTAATAAAATGAAGACAAAATCAGAGGGGGAGACAAACCATAAAAGACTGTTAATCATAGGAAACAAACTCAATGTTGCTGGAGGGGAGTTGGGTGAGGGGATGGAGTAACTGGGCGCTGGACAATAAGGAGGGCATGTGATGTAATGAGCACTGGGTATTCTAGAAAACTGATGAATCACTGACCTCTACCTCTGAAACCAGTAATACAGTATATGTTAATTAACTGAATTTAAATAAAAATAAACATGGAGAAATCTTATAATCATCTCAATAGATGCAGGAAAAGCACTGGCCAAGATTCAACATCCTTTCATGTTAGGAACACTCAAGAAACTGGGTATAAAAGGAACGCATCTCAACATAACAAATCTATATAAAAAACCTCAGTGGTATAAAACTGAAAACTTTCCTGCTAGGATTAGGAATGAGATCAAGGTGCCCACTCTCAGCAGCAATTCAGCACAGCACTGGAAGTCCCACTAGAGTAACTAGGCGAAAGAAGAAATAAAAGGCATCCAGATTGGAAAGGGAGAAGTAAAACTTTCAGTTTGTAGAAAATATGATGTTACATAGAAAATCCCTGAAGACCCTACTAAAAAAACCATTAGAACCAATCACCAAATTAAAGTTGCAGGATATGAAATTAATATAAAAAGATTAATTGTGGGGATGCCTGGGTGAAGTGTCTGCCTTCCGCTCAGGTCATGATCCCTGGGTCCTGGGATCACAAGTCCCGCATCTGGCTCCCTGCTCAGTGGGGAGACTGCTTCTCCCTCTGCCTGCTCTGCCTGCAGCTCTCCTGCTTGTGCTTTCTCTCTCTCTCTCTGACAAATAAATAAAATCTTTTTTTTTTTAAGATTTTATTTATTTATTTGACAGAGAGAGAGATCACAAGCAGGAAGAGAGAGAGAAAGGGAAGCAGGCTCCCTGCCTAGCAGAGAGCCCAACATGGGGCTCAATTCCAGGACCCTGGGATCATAATCTGAGCCGAAGGCAGAGGCTTTAACCCACTGAGCCACCCAGGTGCCCCCAAATAAATAAAATCTTAAAAGAAAAAAAAAAAAAGATTAGTTTTGTTTCTATACACTAAGAAAAAACTATCTGAAAAAGAAACACAGTTCCATTTACAAGAGCATCAAAATATGTAGGGATATCTTTAACCTAGGAATGAAAATCCTACTATTTGTGAAAACATAACTGGACTTTGAGGACTTTATTCTATGTGAGGTAACTCAGAGAAAAACAAACTATATGACATAAGTCACATGAGGAATCTAAAAAAGCCAAACTCACAGAAACAGTAAAATGGAGGGCACCAGGGGCTGGGGGATAGAGGGAAAGGACAAATACTGACCGAGGTTACAAACATACGAGTAGGAAATAAGCTCTAGGGATCTAATGCACAGGATAGTAAATACAACAATGGTATTATAACCATCGAATTTGTCAAGAGATTAAAACATAATTATTCGGGGCGCCTGGGTGGCTCAGTGGGTTAAGCCGCTGCCTTCGGCTCAGGTCATGATCCCAGGTCCTGGGTTCGAGCCCCACAGTGGGCTTTCTGCTCAGCAGGGAGCCTGCTTCCTCCTCTCTCTCTGCCTGCCTCTCTGCCTACTTGTGATTTCTCTCTGTCAAATAAATAAATAAAATCTTAAAAAAAAAAACATAATTATTCTAATCACTAAAAAGAAATACAATGTAATATGATAGAGGTGCTGATTATTGCTACAATGACAATTGTATTGCAATATATCAATGTATCAAGTTGACATTTTATACAATGTAAATTTTACAGTATTATATATCAAATCTATTTCATTAAAAAAATGTTGACACTGATGAAATAACTGAATTCACTGATAAATAAATGAACATTGTTAAAATGTCCATACTACGCAGAGCTATCTACAGACTCAATGCAAGCCCTATGAAAATTCCAATGACAGTTTTCATAGTAAGAGATAAACAATCCTAAAATTTTATGTAACAACAAAAGACTCTGGATCACCACAGGAATCTTTTTTTTTTTTTTAAAGATTTTATTTATTTATTTGACAGAGAGATCACAAGCAGGCAGAGAGGCAGGCAGAGAGAGAGGAGGAAGCAGGCTCCCTGCTGAGCAGAGAGCCCGATGCGGGGCTCGATCCCAGGACTCTGAGATCACGACCTGAGCCGAAGGCAGCGGCTTAACCCACTGAGCCACCCAGGCGCCCCTCACCACAGGAATCTTGAGGAAAAACAAAGCTGGTAGTCATTATACTTCCTGATTCTAGACTTTAATACAAACCTGTAGTGATCAAAACAGAATGGTACTGGCATAAATACAGACACACAGAGCAATAGAACAGAATCTAAAGCCCAGAAATGAGCCCTTGCATATACGGTAAACTCCTATTTCACAAGGAAATCAAGAAGATTCAACAGAGGAAACACAGTTTCTTCTGTAAGTTGTGTTGGGAAAACTGGACAAAAACATGCAGAATGAATAAACCTGGGCTCCTATCTACACCACTCCCCAAAATTAACTTGGAGTGGCTTAAATTCTTGTATGTAAGATCCTAAATGTAAAACTACTAAAAGAAAACACAGAGGATATGTTCCTCGATATGGGTCTTGGCAATGATTTTTTTGAATATGACAACAAAAGCACAAGCAACAACGGCAAAAATAATCAAGTAGAACCATATTGAATTTCAAAGCTTCTGCAAAGCAAAAGAATTGGGAAGACAAAAAGGTAATCTACAAACAGTAGAAAATATTTTTAAAACCATCTATCAGATAAGGACTTAATATAAAATCTATATAAGATATTCACACAACTCAATAGCAAAAACCCAAGCAATCTAATTAAAAAAATTGGGTGAGGACCTGGTAGACATTTTTCCAAAGAAGACATACAGATGGGTAACAGGTACATGAAAGTTGCCCAACATCACTTCATCAGAGAAATGCCAATCAAAACCACACTGAAGTAGTATTTCACACCTGTTAAAACAGCCATATTGAACAGACAAGAGACACGTGTTGGCAATGCCATGGGAAAAGGGGAGCACTGTTTCAGGAATATAAAATGGTAAGCCACCATGGGAATATGAAATGGTAAGCCACCATGGAAAACAGTATGGAGTTTCCTCAAAAACATGAAAAATAATACCACCATATGATTGAGCAAATGCACTCCTAGGTAGTATATATAAAGGAAATGAAAAGGTATTTGTAGCTTCATGTTCATGTTCTTTTGTAGCAGCATTATGCACACCAACCAATATATGGAATCTACCTACATGTATATCGAAAGATAAATGGATAAAGAAAAGGTAGTATATATCCTCAAAAATGGAGTATTTTTTTAAAGATTTTATTTATTTGAGAGAGAAAAAGAGCACAAGGAGGGTGAAGGTAGCAGAGGGAGAGGGAGAGGGAGAAGCAGGTAGGGTTTGATACCAGGACTCGGGGATCATGACCTCACCTGAAGGCAGATGCTTAACTGACGCTGCCACCCAGGTGTCCCTGTCCACACAATGGAGTATTATTTAGTCCCACAAAAGGAGGAAATTCTGACTTTGCAACAAGACAAATGGAGCTTGAAGACATTAAACTAAGGGGAGAAAGAGATGACAAGTATTTTATTTATTTGATGAGAGAGAGAGAGAGAGATCACAAGTAGGCAGAGAGGAAGGCAGAGGGAGAGAGGGAAGCAGGCTCCCCACTGAGCAGAGAGCCAGACCCCAGGCTTGATCCCAAGACCCTGAGACCATGACCTGAGCTGAAGGCAGAGACTTAACCCACTGAGACACCCAGGTGCCCCACTTTGTGTTTTTTTTAATCAAGTATTACTGACCGTTTAGTTTCAGGTATACAGTGTAATAATTCAACAATTCTATGTATTTCTCAGTACTCTTCAAGAGAAGTGCACTCTTAATCCCCTTTATCAATTTCCTTATCACCCTACCTACCTCCCCTCTGGCAACTACCAGTTGTCTATTTTTTTTTTTTTAAAGATTTTATTTATTTGACAGAGAGAAACACAGAGAGGGAACACAAGCAGAGGGAATGGGAGAAGGAGAGGCAGGCTTCCCACATAGCAGGGAGCCCAATGCGGGGCTTGAACCCAGGACCCTGGGATCATGACCTGAGCCAAAGGCAGATGCTTAACGACTGAGCCACCCAGGTGCCCCACCAGTTGTCTATTTTTAAGAGTCTTTTTGGTTGTTATTACATCTTTTTTCCTTTGATAGTTTTGTTTCTTCAGTTCCATCTATGAGTGAAATCATATGGTATTTGTCTTTCTCTGACATTTCAGTTAGTATTGTACTCTCTAGGTTCCTATATTGTCATTTATGTGCCAACTCTAAAAAAAAAAGAAAAAAACAATCTCATAGACACAGAGAGCTGAACTGTAGTTGCTGGGGGCTGTGGGTGGCAGAAATGAGAATTTGGTCAAAGTGCACCAACTTGCAGCTATAATATCATGAAGTTCTGGGAATCTAGTGTGTAACATCATGACAATAATTAAAGATACTGCATCATACACTTGAAAGTTGTTAAGGCAATAAATCTTAAATATCACCACTCTTCCCCAAATTAAAAGTGAGAAGACAGAGGTAGTTAAGTGAGATCAATGTGGTAAGCATTTGCAATGCATGCCTGTATCTGATCGTCAGACTGTGCACTTTACACTTCACGTTATGTGTTACTATTTCAATAAGGGGAAAGAAAAATGAACTCCTAAAACTTTAAGGAGAAAAGCAGAATATAATTAAATCTAAAAGAAGTTACTTCAGTTAAGGGCAGGCTGAAATTGAATTTTATACAATGGAAAATAGTCACCAATTAATGCTTATGTCCTGCTGACTACATTGTCAGTTTCATGAGAAAAATTTCCTAACCTTAATCATGTCTTAATTCTTCGGAATCATTGGGAATGACTGCATCCATCTTTCCAAGAACCTGCCGATGATTTCCTTTAAGCATGTTACTGATTTGAACAAAACTAAGGTTCATTATTTAGGAAAACCAAGGTAATTAGTGACAACTTTAGGAATAGTTCCTCTCTTATTCTTGTAACAGTTTGGAGATTTTAATTTTTATTAAAAGAGACTGTAATTTTGTGATATTAAATAATTTTACCTTCTCCATTGAAATATTTTCTACATTTGTTCATTTATATCAAAGAACTATAAAAACAACTTAGTAACTCTCAAATGATTAAACATATCATTCCTTAAATATTAAAGTTTCAACAGACTCTACAAAGGCTCTTGCATTTTAAATAATTTAATAAGCCAAAATTCAGCTAGCAAAGTAGTATCATTGCTACTGTTCCTTATTCTGTATTCTCTTTGATGACAGCTGAGCACAGTAACAGTGTAATTGTATTTCTGTGCTGACGCGGTACGCCCTTATTTTTTTCTGAAAATCACACTGGGATTAATCATTTCGAAAGTCCATAATAGCTTGGTCACTATAATATTACAAGTGTTGAATAATTTGATTTGAATGAATTTGTAGATTATGTCATTTAGAAAAACTATGGATACCTATATAGCTCACTCAAAAATGCTTCTGGTAAGTTTTAGGCAAGAATTGTTTTTGAAAACTATTTTTGAAAATTTTAGGCAAGAATTATTTTAGTATTTTTAAGATCACATTTCAATATGATTTTTAAAATAACAAGTATTTAAGTTACTAGATATCTAGGAGAGAGAAAAGATAGTTGTGAATTAGTCACAGATCACTAACTTAATGGTATTTTATAACAAATCATGTCAAGAAAATATTAGAAATATTAGAAATGTTAGAAATGTTAGAAATAGAATGGCATGAGGTATATAATGATAGTTGATATTTTGTAATAAAGATACTTTCTGAAAGAGTTTTAATGGATTTTTCTTTCCTTTTTTTTTTTTTAATTTTATTTATTTATTCGACAGAGAGAGAGAGAGAGAGATCACAAGTAGGCAGAGAGGCAGGCAGAGAGAGGAGGAAGCAGGCTCACCGCTGAGCAGAGAACCCGATGCGGGGCTCGATCCCAGGACCCTGAGATCATGACCTGAGCCGAAGGCAGAGGCTTAACCCACTGAGCCACCCAGGTGCCCCTTAATGGATTTTTCTTGTAATGTTTTTCTAATTCAGAAAATGATATAACTGGGGCACCTGGATGGCTCAGTCATTAAGCCTCTGCCTTCAGCTAAGGTCACGATCCCTGGCTTTGAGCCCCGCATTGGGCTCCCTGTTCCTCGGGGAACCTGCTTCTCCCTCTCCCACTCTCTCTGCTGTTCCCTCTCTCTGTCAAATAAATAAGTAAATAAATAAAAACTTAAAAATAAAAGGAAAATGAGAGAGCTAATTTCTTCTTCATAAATATTAAAAGAAAATTAACTGTTTATGCTCATACAAGATTCTTTTGAACATTGATTGTAACATATTTGAACATCTTTATTTGATCATTTTTTTAAACAACTACCAATGTTTGATAATCTTTGATTTTTTTAAAAGATTTTATTTATTTGACAGAGAGAGAGAGAGAGAGATCACAAGTAGTTAGAGAGGCAGGCAGAGAGGGGGAAGCAGGCTCCCTGCTGAGCAGAGAGCCTGATGTGGGGCTCAGTCTCAGGACCCTGAGATCATAACCTGAGCCGAAGGCAGAGGCTTAACCCACTGAGTCACCCAGGTGCTCCAATAATCTTTCATTTTATCAAGAGATATTCTTATTAGTATCTGTACACATATTTTTTCCATTATATATATATATTTTCCATATATATATTTTTTATATATATAAATTTAAATATATTTATATTATATGTCAATTCATGGATGAATTCATTCCCAATGATTCCAAAGAATTAAGACATATAAATATTTATATAAATATAAAATATATATTTTTCCATATATATTTCCATTATATATTTATACATCTTTTTTTCTCAAGTTTTTAAGTGCTCTAGTAGTTTCCTCAGACTGGCATATATTAAGGAGTTAAAAGAGGAAATGTCTCTATTCATATGATTTTCCTACAGTATATCATAGGCTTGAGATGCTGTGTTTACTTTTCTGATTAGAAAATTAATAATGTCCATTACAGAGAATTTAGCATGAAAAGTATAGAGATCAAAATTTATATTTTTAATACTTCTGTGAATTATCACTCTTAACATATTCATATTTTTTTCCCTCTGCTTATAAAAGTATGTGGAAGCAATAACTGCAATTTTGTTGAACACTCATTTAAAAAAAATACTTATCTGAAATATTGTAAGTGTTTCAACGGGGGTACCTGGTGGCTCAGCTGGTTAAGCATCCAACTCGATTTCTGCTCAGATCAGGATCTCCAGGTCTTGGGACTGAGCCTTGCACTGGACTCTGCACTGAGTGTGAGGTCTGCTTCTCCCTCTCCCTCCCCCTGTTTGTGCTCTCTCTCTGTTTATCTCTATCGCAAATAAATTATTTTTATAAAGTGCTTTAATGGTTCCATGATATCCTATTACTAATTTTTTTTTAATATTTTATTTATTTATTTGACAGACAGATCACAGGTAGGCAGAGAGGCAGGCAGAGAGAGGAGGAAGCAGGCTCCTTGCTGAGCAGAAAGCCCGATGTGGGACTCGATCCCAAGACCCTGGGATCATGACCTGAGCCGAAGGCAGAGGCTTTAACCCACTGAGCCACCCAGGCGCCCCCCTATTACTAATTTTTAATTTGCCTATTTATGTATTGAACATTTTTGAGTGCCTGCAATAAATCAAGCATTATGGGTATGTTGATAGGGAGTACTGAAGAGAATAGACCAGACTGTCATGCAGCTTGTATTTCAAAACAAGGAGACAAATAATAAAAAATACTAATCTAGTAATTTCAAGTAGCAATGACAGTAAGCTAGAACAATGAAATGGGTCATAATGAAATAACGACTGATAATCATGACAATGGATAATAATGTAATGGTTCTGAGGTAGTAAAAAGTTTGGCTGGAACTAAGGAGGGTTGAGATACTCTTGAGTTCTAAAGCTTTGCTTCTGATTTTAAAATTTTGACTCTCAAGTGGAAATAGGTCTCATGAGCTATGCTGATCTTTATATAACTGAATGTATGGTCTAGGAATTCAGCTATATAGTGTTTATTCAGATATACTATTGCTTGATATATTATTTATTCCCAGTTTTACATTAAATAATGTTGAACCTCTTTATAAGTGAAGTATTACCTAAGGTTCTGCTTTAAGTCAGAACTCTAATTAGTTCTAATCAGTAGTTCTAATATGAACTACTGAGTCAAAGATTATATGTTTTTGAGTATCTTGACAATTATTTTTAAATTGTACTTCCAATAGCAAAGTAGAAAGAACTCAACTCAGTAAATCTGGAAGCATTTCATGATGTTTAATAGGGTTTCTTATGCAGGTAACATAAAATTGAGCCAGAATTTACTACTTCATGGTCCTTAAATCCACAACATGGTAAGGACATCATCATAATTACATAGATGTAATTATGTGTATTTCCAAGAGAAATAACATATGCTTATGAAGTATTTGCTGAATAAATGGAAAATACTTTTTTTTTAAAGAGTAAAGGCGAGATGATATCCCAGTAATTTATTTTTGCTTTTAAAAAGATTCTACACAGTGAAGGAAACAACCAACAAAACCAAAAGCAAATTATGCAATGGGAAAAGATGTTTACCAGTGACAAATGTGATAAAGGGTTAGTATTCAAAATACATAAAGAACTTGTAAAACTCAACACACAAAAAACCACAAATAATCCAGTTAAAACATTGGTAGAAGACACGAACAAGCATTTCTCCAAAGACATCCAGATGACCAACAGACATCTGAAAAGATGCTCAACATCATTATCAGGGAAATGCAAATCAAAACTACAATGAGAGATAACCTCCTAAGTGTCAGAAGAGTTAAAATCAAAAACACAGGAAACACGTGTCCATAAGAATATGGAGGAAAAGGAACCTTCGTACACTGCTGGTAGGAATGCATGCTGGTGCAGCTACTGGGAAACAGTATGGACTTTCCTCAAGAAGTTAAAAATAAAACTACCCTACCATCTAGCAACTACTAGGTATTGCACTACTAGGTATTTATGCAGAGAACACAAAAGTACTAATTCAGAGGGACACATGCACCCTGATGTTTATAGCAGCATTTTCTGCAATAGCTACATTATGGAAACAGCCCAGTATCCACTGCCTGACACACAGATAAAGAAGAGTTGTGTATAAACAATGGAACAGTACTCAGATATGAAAGAATGAAATCTTGTCATTTGCAATGACATGCAGGGAGCTAGTGTGTACTGTGCTAAGCAAAATATGTCAGTCAAAGAAAGAAAAATACCATGATTTCATTCGTATGTGGAATTTAAGAAACAAAACAAACAAAGAGGGGGAAAAAGAGAGGGGGAGGTGAACCAAAACACAGACTTATAACTATAGAAAGCAAGCTGATAGTTACCAGAGGGGAGGGTAAGGGTTGGGTGAACTAGGTGACGGGTGTTCAAGAGAGCACGCGCTGTGATGAACACTAGGTGATGTGTGGGTGTGAATCACTACATGGTCCCCTTGACGCTAATATTACACTGTGTATTAACTAACTAGAATTTATCTTTTTTTTTTTTTTTTTAGCTAACTGGAAATTAAATAAAAACTTTAAAAAAAGGAAAGGGAGAGAGAACAAGTTTGGGGCTCAAACAGTACTCATTTCTCTATAATTTAATCTTCGAATTATGTGTGAGACATTCAGAAATCCTAAAAGAATCAACTCTCAGATACTTTAATTGCTCAGACCTGGAAATATTCCTATCATGGTATCAATAAAGCCAAAAAATTAATTTCTCTGTATGCATTTTATAAATAATAATATACGAACTGCTTTCACATAGTGTTGGTTTTTCAATAGTTAAGGTATTGAGCATGATTCATCAATGTGTAAATACTATGTTCTCTGATTTTTAAGATTCCCTTTTGACCCTGATAAATAGAAATCACAAAGAATTTTTGGCTCTGAGCAGGTGGTATGTGCTGATCGGAAGTATGCCCTGTGCAGAGGAAAATTCACAGAGAACGTTTGATTGCTCTGTATAAAAATATTTCAGAAAAAAACATTCAGAATGCCATGGGCACATCTGTGGTTGTCACAGGGGAGCATTCTGCAATTGTGTTATGTGGGGGGAAAATTCCTTTCAGAATTAAAATACTGACAAATGCATAAATATAGATATGACAATTCTATCACTGAGTTTATTTTTAATGAATTAAGGGAGAAAACAAGTAATAGCTGTCAGGTGGAAAGTATTCATCAATGTTCTTTCAGATATCAGAAGCAGAGGAAAATAAATGATATTTAAAAATCTGAGTTAACCTGTGTTTCATTCTTTCTAAGTTCTATTAGCGACCAACAAAGTAATATATCCATTAATCATCAGCTAATATCTGGGTACAAGAATGAAGAGATACTGTCTAAAAAATAGTCTTGCATGGATGAAACAGAATTAGAAGAAACAAAAACAAAAACAAACAAAAAACCCTCCATTTCAAAAATGTTATTTTTTAGCTTTGGAAAAAAAATGCATCAACAAAACATCTGTATACCTACTGCCTTTCAGATTTTTTTTAAAAAAAGATTTTATTTATTTATTTATTTCACAGATGGAGATCACAAGTAGGCAAAGAAGCAGGCAGAGAGAGAGGAGGAAGCAGGCTCCCCACCGAACAGAGAGCAAGATGCAGGGCTCGATCCCAGGACCCTAAGATCCTGACACAAGCAGAAGGCAGAGGCTTATTAACCCACTGAGCCACCCAGGTGCCCCTAATCAAAGTTTTAAAGGCAATTCAAGGGGCACCTGGGTGGCTCAGTGGGTTAAAGCCTCTGCCTTGGGGTTGGGTCATGATTTCAGGGTCCTGGGATAGAGCCACGCATTGGGCTCTCTGCTCGGCAGGGAGCCTGCTTCCCCTCTCTCTCTGCCTGCCTCTCTATATGCTTGTGATTTCTGTCTGCCAAATAAATAAATAAATAAATAAATCTTTAAAAAACATAAAGACAGGGAGGAGTCAAGATGGCGGAGAAGTAGCAGGCTGAGACTACTTCAGGTAGTGGGAGATCAGCTAAATAGCTTATCTAAAGATTGCAAACACCTACAAATCCAACGGGAGAGTGAAGAGAAGAAGAACAGCAATTCTAAATGTGTTTTTTTTTTTAAGATTTTATTTATTTATTTGACAGAGAGAGATCACAAGTAGACGGAGAGGCAGGCAGAGAGAGAGAGAGGGAAGCAGGCTTCTTGCTGAGCAGAAAGCCCGATGTGGGACTCGATCCCAGGACCCTGAGATCATGACCTGAGCCTAAGGCAGCGGCTTAACCCGCTGAGCCACCCAGGCGCCCAGAACAGCAATTCTAGAAACAGAAAATCAACCACTATCTGAAAGGTAGGACTGGTGGAGAAGTGAATCCAAAGCGACTGGAAGATAGACCGCGGGGGGAGGGGCCGGCTCCTGGCGAGCGGCGGAGCAACGGAGCACAAAATCAGGACTTTTAAAAGTCTGTTCCGTTGGGGCACCTGGGTGGCTCAGTGGGTTAAGCCGCTGCCTACGGCTCAGGTCATGATCTCGGGGTCCTGGGATCGAGTCCCGCATCGGGCTCTCTGCTCAGCGAGAAGCCTGCTTCCCTCTCTCTCTCAGCCTGCCTCTCCGCCTACTTGTGATCTCTCTCTGTCAAATAAATAAATAAAAATCTTTATAAAAAAAAAAAAAAAAAAAAAAAAAAGTCTGTTCCGCTGAGGGACATCGCTCCAGAGGCTTAACTGGGGTGAAGCCCAGGCGGGGTCAGCGCGGCCTCAGGTCCCACAGGGTCACAGAAGGATCTGGGGTGTCTGAGTGTCGCAGAGCTTACCGGTATTAGAACAGGGAAGCCGGCTACAGAGACAGAGCCGAGGAGTGAGCTCTAAACTCGGGGTTACCTTGAACCGGTCGCAGGCTCGGTCAGCTCAGAGCGCGGCTGGAGGCCAGGGTGACAGGAGTCATGGGCGCTGTTCTCTGAGGGCGCACTGAGGAGTGGGGCCCTGGGCTCTCGGCTCCTCTGGGCCGGAGACCGGGAGGCCGCCATCTTCATTACCGCCCTCCAGAAATCTACGGAAAGTGCTCAGGGAACAAAAGCTCCCGAAAGCAAACCCAGCAAACCCGAGCAGATTACTCAGCCCGGCCCCGGGTAAGGGCGGTGCAACTCCGCCTGGGGCAAAGACGCTTGAGAATCACTACAACAGGCCCCTCCCCCAGAAGATCAACGAGAAACCCAGCCAGGACCAAGTTCACCTACCAAGGAGTGCAGTTTCAATACCAAGGAGAGCGGCGGAATTCCAGAGAAGAAGAAAGCAAAGCATGGAACTCAAGGCTTTCTCCCCATAATTCTTTAGCCTTGCAGTTAATTTTTTTTTCTTTTTCAATTTTTTTTCTCTTCTAAATTTTTTTAACTTTTACCGTTTTCTTTTTTAACGTTTTTTAAATAGTTTATCTAATACATATATATATATATATATATATATATTTTTCCTTTTTATATTTTTTATCGGCTTTCTGAACCCCTTTTTATCCCCTTTCTCCTCCCTCACGATTTGGAATCTCTTCTGATTTGGCTAAAGCATATTTTCCTGGGGTTGTTGCCACCCTTTTAGTATTTTACTTGCTCCTTCATAAACTCTTATCTGGACAAAATGACAAGGCGGAAAAATTCACAACAAAAAAAAGAACAAGAAGCAGTACCAAAGGCTAGGGACCTAATCAATACAGACATTGGTAATATGTCAGATATAGAGTTCAGAATGATGATTCTCAAGGTTCTAGCCGGGCTTGAAAAAGGCATGGAAGATATTAAAGCAACCCTCTTGGGAGATATAAAAGCCCTTTCTGGAGAAATAAAAGAACTAAAATCTAAGTTGAAATCAAAAAAGCTATTAATGAGGTGCATTCAAAAATGGAGGCTCTCGGGACGCCTGGGTGGCTCAGTTGGTTAAGCAGCTGCCTTTGGCTCAGGTCATGATCCCAGCGTCCTGGGATCGAGTCCCACATCGGGCTCCTTGTTTGGCGGGGAGCCTGCTTCTCCCTCTGCCTGTCATTCTGTCTGCCTGTGCTCGCTCGCTCTCCTCTCTCTCTCTGACAAATAAATAAAATCTTTAAAAAAAAAAAATGGAGGCTCTCACTGCTAGGATAAATGAGGCAGAAGAAAGAATTAGCGATATAGAAGACCAAATGACAGAGAATAAAGAAGCTGAGCAAAAGAGGGACAAACAGCTACTGGACCATGAGGGGAGAATTCGAGAGATAAGTGACACCATAAGACGAAACAACATTAGAATAATTGGGATTCCAGAAGAAGAGGAAACAGAGAGGGGAGCAGAAGGTATGTTGGAGGGAATTATTGGAGAGAATTTCCCCAATATGGCAAAGGGAACAAGCATCAAAATCCAGGAGGTTCAGAGAACCCCCCTCAAAATCAATAAGAATAGGTCCACACCCCGTCACCTAATAGTAAAATTTACAAGACTTAGTGACAAAGAAAAGATCCTGAAAGCAGCCCGGGAAAAGAAGTCTGTAACGTACGATGGTAAAAATATTAGATTGGCAGCAGACTTATCCACAGAGACCTGGCAGGCCAGAAAGAGCTGGCATGATATATTCAGAGTACTAAATGAGAAAAACATGCAGCCAAGAATACTATATCCAGCTAGGCTATCATTGAAAATAGAAGGAGAGATTAAAGCTTCCAGGACAAACAAAAACTGAAAGAATTTGCAAACACCAAACCAGCTCTACAGGAAATATTGAAAGGGGTCCTCTAAGCAAAGAGAGACCCTCAAAGTAGTAGATCAGAAAGAAACAGAGACAATATACAATAACAGTCACCTTTCAGGCAATACAATGTCACTAAATTCATATCTCTCAATACTTACCCTGAATGTTAATGGGCTAAATGCCCCAATCAAAAGACACAGGGTATCAGAATGGATAAAAAAACAAAAACCATCTATATGTTGCCTACAAGAAACTCATCTTAAACCCGAAGACACCTCCAGGTTTAAAGTGAGGGGGTGGAAAAGAATTTACCATGCTAATGGACATCAGAAGAAAGCAGGAGTGGCAATCCTTATATCAGATCAATTAGATTTTAAGCCAAAGACTATAATAAGAGATGAGGAAGGACACTATATCATACTCAAAGGAACTGTCCAACAAGAAGATCTAACAATTTTAAATATCTATGCCCCTAACGTGGGAGCAGCCAACTATATAAACCAATTAATAACAAAATCAGGATTGGGAGGGAGACAAACCATAAGTGACTCTTAATCTCACAAAACAAACTGAGGGTTGATGGGGGGAGGGGGTTGGGAGAGGGCGTGGGGTTGTGGATATTGGGGAGGGTATGTGCTGTGGTTGTGGGGTGTGTAAACCTGGCGATTCGCATGCCTGTACCCCTGGGGATAAAAATATATGTTTATAAAGCTGTAAAAAAAAAAAAAAAAAAAAAAAAAAAAAAAGAAAGAAAGAAAGGAAAAAAAAAAAAATAATAACAAAATCAAAGAAACACATCGACAAGAATACAATAATAGTAGGGGATTTTAACACTCCCCTCACGGAAATGGACAGATCATCCAAGCCAAAGATCAACAAGGAAATAAAGGCCTTAAATGACACACTGGACCAGATGGACATCACAGATATATTCAGAACATTTCATCCCAAAGCAACAGAATACACATTCTTCTCTAGTGCACATGGAACATTCTCCAGAATAGATCACATTCTTGGTCCTAAATCAAGTCTCAACCGGTATCAAAAGATTGGGATCATTCCCTGCATATTTTCAGACCACAATGCTCTAAAGCTAGAACTCAATAACAAGAGGAAATTTGGAAAGAACCCAAATACATGGAGACTAAACAGCATCCTTCTAAAGAATGAATGGGTCAACCAGGAAATTAAAGAAGAATTGAAAAAATTCATGGAAACAAATGATAATGAAAACACAGCGGTTCAGAATCTGTGGGACACAACAAAGGCAGTCCTGAGAGGAAAATATATAGCGGTACAAGCCTTTCTCAAGAAACAAGAAAGGTCTCAGGTACACAACCTAACCCTACACCTAAAGGAGCTGGAGAAAGAACAAGAAAGAAACCCTAAACCCAGCAGGAGAAGAGAAATCATAAAGATTAGAGCAGAAATCAATGAAATAGAAACCAAAAAAACAATAGAACAAATCAACGAAACTAGGAGCTGGTTCTTTGAAAGAATTAATAAGATTGATAAACCCCTGGCCAGACTTCTCAAAAAGAAAAGAGAAAGGACCCAAATAAATAAAATCATGAATGAAAGAGGAGAGATCACAACGAACACCAAAGAAATACAGACAATTATAAGAACATACTATGAGCAACTCTACGCCAACAAATTTGACAATCTGGAAGAAATGGATGCATTCCTAGAGACATATAAACTACCACAACTGAACTAGGAAGAAATAGCCTGAACAGACCCATAACCAGTAAGGAGATTGAAACAATCATCAAAAATCTCCAAACAAACAAAAGCCCAGGGCCAGATGGCTTCCCGGGGGAATTCTACCAAACATTTAAAGAAGAACTAATTTCTATTCTCCTGAAACTGTTCCAAAAAATAGAAATGGAAGGAAAACTTCCAAACTCATTTTATGAGGCCAGCATCACCTTGATCCCAAAACCAGACAAGGATCCCATCAAAAAAGAGAACTACAGACCAATATCCTTGATGAACACAGATGCAAAAATTCTCGCCAAAATACTAGCCAATAGGTTTCAACAGTACTTTAAAAGGAT
This sequence comes from Lutra lutra, assembly GCF_902655055.1. Lineage (NCBI taxonomy): Eukaryota > Metazoa > Chordata > Mammalia > Carnivora > Mustelidae > Lutra > Lutra lutra. Next base: position 43,850,625 of record NC_062285.1, read on the forward strand.
TATTCACCACGACCAAGTGGGATTTATTCCAGGGCTGCAAGGCTGGTTCAACATCCGCAAATCAATCAATGTGATACAACACATTAATAAAAGAAAGAACAAGAACCATATGATACTCTCCATAGATGCTGAAAAAGCATTTGACAAAGTACAGCATCCCTTCCTGATCAAAACTCTTCAAAGTGTAGGGATAGACGGCACATACCTCAATATTATCAAAGCCATCTATGAAAAACCCACCACAAATATCATTCTCAATGGAGAAAAACTGAAAGCTTTTCCGCTAAGGTCAGGAACACGGCAGGGATGTCCGTTATCACCACTGCTATTCAACATAGTACTAGAAGTCCTAGCCTCAGCAATCAGACAACAAAAGGAAATTAAAGGCATCCAAATCGGCAAAGAAGAAGTCAAACTATCACTCTTCGCAGATGATATGATACTCTATGTGGAAAACCCAAAAGACTCCACTCCAAAACTGCTAGAACTTGTACAGGAATTCAGTAAAGTGTCAGGATATAAAATCAATGCACAGAAATCAGTTGCATTTCTCTACACCAACAACAAGACAGAAGAAAGAGAAATTAAGGAGTCCATCCCATTTACAATTGCACCCAAAACTATAAGATACCTAGGAATAAACCTAACCAAAGAGACTAAGAATCTATACACAGAAAACTATAAAGTACTCATGAAAGAAACTGAGGAAGACACAAAGAAATGGAAAAATGTTCCATGCTCCTGGATTGGAAGAATAAATATTGTGAAAATGTCTATGCTACCTAAAGCAATCTACACATTTAATGCAATTCCTATCAAAGTACCATCCATTTTTTTCAAAGAAATGGAACAAATAATCCTAAAATTTATATGGAACCAGAAAAGACCTCGAATAGCCAAAGGAATATTGAAAAAGAAAGCCAAAGTTGGTGGCATCACAATTCCGGACTTCAAGCTCTATTACAAAGCTGTCATCATCAAGATAGCATGGTACTGGCACAAAAACAGACACATAGATCAATGGAACAGAATAGAGAGCCCAGAAATAGACCCTCAACTCTATGGTCAACTCATCTTCGACAAAGCAGGAAAGAATGTCCAATGGAAAAAAGACAGTCTCTTCAACAAATGGTGTTGGGAAAATTGGACAGCCACATGCAGAAAAATAAAATTGGATCATTTCCTTACACCACACACGAAAATAGACTCAAAATGGATGAAGGATCTTAATGTGAGAAAGGAATCCATCAAAATCCTTGAGGAGAACACAGGCAGCAACCTCTTCGACGTCAGCCGCAGCAACATCTTCCTAGGAACATCGCCAAAGGCAAGGGAAGCAAGGGCAAAAATGAACTATTGGATTTTATCAAGATCAAAAGCTTTTGCACAGCAAAGGAAACAGTTAACAAAACCAAAAGACAACTGACAGAATGGGAGAAGATATTTGCAAATGGCATATCAGATAAAGGACTAGTGTCCTAAATCTATAAAGAACTTAGCAAACTCAACACCCAAAGAACAAATAATCCAATGAAGAAATGGGCAGAGGACATGAACAGACATTTCTGCAAAGAAGACATCCAGATGGCCAACAGACACATGAAAAAGTGCTCCACATCACTCGGCATCAGGGAAATACAAATCAAAACCACAATGAGATATCACCTCACACCAGTCAGAATGGCTAAAATGAACAAGTCAGGAAATGACAGATGCTGGCGAGGATGCGGAGAAAGGGGAACCCTCCTACACTGTTGGTGGGAATGCAAGCTGGTGCAACCACTCTGGAAAACAGCATGGAGGTTCCTCAAAATGTTGAAAATAGAACTACCCTATGACCCAGCAATTGCACTGCTAGGTATTTACCCTAAAGATACAAACGTAGTGATCCGAAGGGGCACATGCACCCGAATGTTTATAGCAGCAATGTCTACAATAGCCAAACTATGGAAAGAACCTAGATGTCCATCAACAGACGAATGGATAAAGAAGAGGTGGTATATATACACAATGGAATACTATGCAGCCATCAAAAAAAATGAAATCTTGCCATTTGCGACCACGTGGATGGAACTAGGGGGTATCGTGCTTAGCGAGATAAGTCAATCGGAGAAAGACAGCTATCATATGATCTCCCTGATATGAGGGAGAGGAGATGCAACATGGGGGGTTAAGTGGGTAGGAGAAGAATAAATGAAACAAGATGGGATTGGAGGGAGACAAACCATAAGTGACTCTTAATCTCACAAAACAAACTGAGGGTTGTGGGGGGAGGGGGTTTGGGAGAGGGGAGGTGGGGTTATGGATATTGGGGAGGGTATGTGCTATGGTGAGTGCTGTGAAGTGTGTAAACCTGGCGATTCGCAGACCTGTACCCCTGGGGATAAAAATATATGTTTATATTAAATAAAATTTAAAGGTGGGAAAAAAAACATAAAGACAATTCAATAGTTATTTTAAAAAACAGTAAAACTGAAAATGTGTATCATTATGTTCACTAGGGTAAACTCCAAATGAATCAGAAATCTGAATGTTTAAAAACAAATCATGCAAGTACTACAAGAAAACATTTATTAATTATCCTAAGTTGGAGTTGCAAAGCCTGGCTATTAGTTCTCAAAATTCAGAAACATTAAAAGATGAATAAATTTCACTATTAAAAAAAAAACCCTGGAACACAGACATACACACACCTATCAAACTAAAACCAGAATATATGTGCAGAGATTTTTATCATAGATATTTAATTGCTGTGTTCATTCTTTCTCTTCCTCTCTCCCTCCCTCCCATCCAGTCTTTCCTTTATATTTCTGTAAGTATGTACTTAAGAAAAGCAAATTCTCATTTAAAAAATGGACCAATAACATAAAAATATATTTGACAGAAAATATAGTGTAAATATGTTTAAATTTAGGGGGTGCCTGGGTAGCTCAGTGGGTTAAGCCTCTGCCTTCAGCTCAGGTCATGATCTCAGGATCCCAGGATCAAGTCCTGCATTGGACTCTCTGCTCGGCCAGGAGTCTGCTTCCCTCTCTCTCCCTCTGCCTGCCTCTCTGCCTACTTGTGATTTCTCTGTCAAATAAATAAATAAAATCTTTTTAAAAAAACTTGAAAGAAAATTTTAAAAGATATGGAAGCAACCCAAGTGTCTATCAATTCATGAATGGATAAAGATGGGGGTGAAATACTATTCAGCCATAAAAAATAATGACATCTTGCCGTTTGCAATGACATGGACAGAGCTAGAAAGTATAATGTTAAGAGATGTCAGTCCACAAAAGACAAATATCATATGATTTCACTCATACATGTTATTTAAGAAACAAACAAGCAAAGGGAAAAAACAAGAGACACAGAGAGACAGAGAGAGACAAAGCAAACTGATTCTTCATTATAGTGAACAATATGATGGTTACCAGAGGGAAGGGGGTTTAGGAATTTGTTAAATAGACGATGGGGATTCAGGAGTACCCTTGCCATGATGCGCACAGGGTGGTATTTTGAACTGTTGAATCACGCTATTTTATACCTGAAGATAACATTGTATATTAACCAACTGGAATTAAATTAAAATCTTTAAGAAAAAGAAAAAAGAAAAAAGGAACTTACACCACTCATCACCAAAAGACAAATAATCTAATTAAAAAATCAACAGAAGACAGGAACAGATGTTTCTCCAAAGACATACAGATGTCCAACAGCCACATTAGGAGATGCTCAATCTCACTCATCATCAGGGAAATGCAAATCAAAACCACGGGCTTGTATCAACTCATCGTATCAGAACGGCTAAGATCTAAAACTCAAGAACAGGTGCTGGAGAGGATATAGTAAAAAACAAACCCTCACCGCTGGAGGGAATGAAAAGCAGTACAGCCTCTGTGAAAAACAGTATGGAGGTTCCTCAAAATTTAAAAGTAAAAATACCCTACGAGCCAATAAGTACACTACTAGCTATTTACCCAAAGAATAAGAAAACACAAATTTGAAAGGATATATACACACCTAAGTTACTGCCAAACAAGGGAAGCAGCCCAAATGCCCACTGATAGAGGAATAGATAAAGAAGGTGTGATATAGGGGTGCCTGGGTGACTCAGTCCTTAAGCGGCTGCCTTCGGCTCAGGTCATGATCCCAGGGTCCTGGGATCAAGCCCCGCATCGGGCTCTCTGCTTCTCCCTCTCCCATTTCCCCTGCTTGTGTTCCTTCTCTCGCTGTTGTCTCTGTCAAATAAATAAATAAAATCTTTAAAAAAAAGGTGTGATATACATACACAATGAAATATTAGTTATAAAAAGAATGAAATCCTCCCATTTGTAACAGCATGGAAGGATCTAGAGAGTATAAAGCTAAGCAAAATAAGCCAGTCAGAGAAAGACAAATATCATATAATTTCACTCACATGTGCAATGTGAGAAACAAAACATGTGAGCAAAGGGGAAAAGAGAGAGAGATGAGAGAGGGAAACAAACCAAGAGACAGACTCTTAACGCTAGAGAACATACTGAGGGCAGGTGGGCGAGAGACGGTGAAACAGGTGAGACGGATTAGGAGTAGACTTATCGTGATGAGCACCCAGTAATGCACAGACATGCTGAGTCACTATACTGACACCTGGAATTAATGTAACTCTGTGTGTTAACTAGGCTGGAAATTTTAGAATGTGGCAAAACAGTGAAAGAGAGATTAAGAAATCTTCAGACAAGCAACATGTGAGGAAATGCTTTTCAAGCAGTCCTTTCCTGAAGAAAAAAAAATCTTAAGGCAGTTTTTTTTTCAGGCGAAAGGAAAATTATATAGTTCAGAAATGTGGCTCTCTCTAAAGAAGGATAGAAATGCCATGCTAACACTAATCAAAAGTGGGGTAGCTATATTAACTTCAGATGAAGCCAACTTCAGGACAAGGGTAAAAGGTTATCAAGAGTAAAGTTAAGAGTAAGGTGGGGGCCTATATAATGATGTGTATAAAAACTGTGATTTTTTTTTCTTTAGCAAAATCCCATTATCAGATCTAAAAATGTGTCAATTCTTTTATATCTAGTAACATTTTCATGTGGTAGTTTATCATTTGTCTCAAAATACCTATTTTAAAGTAGTTTGTTCAAATTACGTACATTGGATTGGTTGCTGTTTCTGAGGTCTTTGTTAACCTAGAATTTCTTTTATTCAAATCCTCCTTTTTCTTGTTTCGCACGCTGTCACATTGCAAAAGCCACGTAAATTGTCCAAACTACTTTTTTGATTTATCTCCTTTCTTTGATGTTATTTGAATTGTTGGAGGAGTTATTTTTCCTTAAAAATTGGAACTATTATCTAAAATGCTTCTAAGAGCTATAAAATATCTGGCTGTCTCACTTTCATCATCTTTCAGTGATGTCATCACTTTCAGTGATGGTAAGATTGATCATTGATCATTGATGTTCTGGTGGTAAGAGCCTAATTCCTCCTTTATAAAGTTCCCCATCATTATTTTAAATTGTTTACCTCTCTGCCTAAAACAATTATTTTATTAAAAAGTGCAAAATGGCAATGTTCCAATTCTGATTATTTCCCTCATTTATTAAAGTCTTTAAAAAAAAAGCCTTTTCATCATTAGCTAAGAGTATCTGATTACACTAAAATACAGTTAATAGGAGATCAGCAGGGAAGATATTAAATTCTCCTTTAATTGTCAATTCCAGAGAAAGGAAGTGGTGTTCTAAATAGCCGGGTGGGAATCAATAAAGTTTTTGTTTGTGTTCTATTTTGTTGTTACTGTTGCTTGACTGTATCTTCTCTTTAAGTATCCTTATTAACTCACTTTAAAAATACATACTCCATTTATATTAATGAAGAGAATCTGATTTTATTTTTGTTGCATGAGTTTTCCCATCTTGTTCAGTGGGCGTTCCTTTGTTTTGGTCTCAAAGTCCTCTGGACATAAAATGATCAAGATTTTATTATTTCTTTCCTTTCTTATACAAATATCACAGACTCACCCTGAACATTTCTTATACCAATCCTGGAATCAGCCAGGTACAATTTCAAATGTACCAGTTGTTGTAGCATTTCAGAATTCACAGTTTTAGGAACAGGAACTGGACTGTCATTATTTATTTATTTTTGAACAGAATTAGGGTGGATGGAGGGATGGAAAGGCAGACAGATGCCTGATAAACAAATATGCGTGTAACATTTTTTCAGATATAGAAGGACTCATCAACAGGTTACAGTCTTTATAGCTTAATGAATTAACATAACTAGAAAGTAACTTTTGTTAAAGTTATAAAAAGTACACCGTAGCCTTTAAAGACAAGACAGGGAAGAAAACACCAATAGAGAAGACAGCTTTGGAGGTGATCTTGAGTTTGGTGTTCACAGGAAGGAAGTCTTAGCTAATGGATTTTGAATTTGCCAGTGTTCATGACAAATGTAAATCCCAAATGGAGATGGCTGTAGGCAGTTTTAGGGAAGAGACTGGGAAGATTCCAGAACTTGCAGCAAAATTACACCATAATCTATTGCCATTAACATTTGACTTACAGAAGTCCTTATGTTGTGAGTCAGTCTCCTTTTTAGTGACCTTCTGTGCGTATGCATGCAGATTATAGGACAGACTTTATCTGGCACTTACTTCAGTTCTGTGAATACAATTTTTCACTTTATTTTTTATTTTTTTAAAGATTTTATTTATTTATTTGACAGAGAGAGATCACAAGCAGGCAGAGAGGCAGGCAGAGAGAGGAGGAAGCAGGCTCCCCGATGAGCAGAGCCCGATGCGGCACTCAATCCCAGGACTCCGAGATCATGACCTGAGCCAAAGGCAGCGGCTTAACCCACTGAGCCACCCAGGCGCCCTACAATTTTTCACTTTAAAAAAATGTTACCTTTTAAGATATGTGGCTTCTCTATAGCTTGACTAAGAGAAAGAATATGCTGATCATACCAATATGGTATTCACAATCCCTTCCACATTTTGAGGGGGGGGGGTTTAAAATCAGTGATTTAGCATTCTGGTACCTTAGTCTAAAGCATATTTTAGTTAGCATTAGTCATTTTCTCAGCTAAGGTCATACCTGGGTCTTTACAATAGCAAGTCTTCCAAGAAAGTGTTCAAAGAAAGTTTGCTAGATAATAGCAAACACTAATGACAGCAAGATCTCAAAGAAAGGACTAGTTAATAGCAATGACTTAAAGAAAAATGAAAGGCATTCTTTCCTCAGATCAAAGCTTCCTCAACCTTTCAAGGAAGTCTGAATACAGGCAGAGCAGACAGAAACACAGTCTGAAAAGACCAGCTTCAAATAAAACACTTCTGGAAAATCTCTCGTTTTGTAACAGAAATTCAAGTTTATTTGATGTGCTTTTTCATAATAATACTTTTGTTTATTGAGTGCTCAGTAAATGCCACACAAGTGCTTCACACGTATGTTCCTGTCTAGTTTTCTGAATTTAGCAAATGGAGACTCCAAGAAGTTAAGTAACAGACACTCTCCATGACAGGTCAGGACTTGAACCCAGCGTATTGGACACCATATGCTCTTAAACATCTCTCTTCAGAATAATGTGCCAGGTTTATACTAGAGTTTTCCAGACTCTTGAGGTTACTGCCATAAAAGACATACATAATTACCTCCTTTTTAGAAGCTTGCCCTAAATCTCTAAATTATTGATCCCTCTGCCCCATCCAGAGGAATCTGGAATAGTTGATTCAGTGTGGTCTTGAAGAATAAATCTTTTTAGGGGCGCCTGGGTGGCTCAGTGGGTTAAAGCCTCTGCTTTCGGCTCAGGTCATGATTTCAGGGTCCTGGGATCGAGCCCTGCATTGGGCTCTCTGCTCAGTGGGGAGCCTGCTTCCCCCACCCCTCGCTGCCTGCTTCTCTGCCTACTTGTGATCTCTGTCAAATAAACAAAATCTTAAAAAAAAAAAAAAAGAATAAATATTTTTAGCAAAGAACCCTGGTGATTATAATGCACAGAGTTAGGGGCTCACTTCAAGAAACCATATGCTTGTAGATTTTCTTCCATTTATTTCTGTATCAGCTCAGCTCCCTATCTTGACTTTTCCTTGTTGAGGAAAAATTCAAGCTGCTCTATCCTGAGACAAGTCCTATCTGACCCCAGAGGTGGTGGCAGTGGTAAGAAAGGAACAGAATGAATGGCATCGAGGCCCAGCTCCGTGGGTCTCCCTTGCTCCTTGGGCCAGACCAGTGACAAGTGGCTGATGGCAAATTTATTTTAAAGCTTTGCCAGTCGTGGCAGGCACAACGCCTTCTGCTTACCGTGAACACACCTGTGTAACAGAAATGTATTTGCTGTGTTGGGAAAGTAGTATTGGTGTCTAGAGGAGAGCAGGGAAATTGAACGTACATGACATATTGCAGTAAATGAATTTTTCTCCATTTTCTTGGCTAAGTAGTATGGATATTTTTTTTTTTACATGGATTTAAAAAGGTACCTTTGTTTTTGTATACATGTATAGGGAATTAGCATCTAAACCGATCCTAAAAGACTCCTTAGTTTGCACATTTTAACCAGACACTTTTAACCATAATATAATTACGTTAAAATGACTTACCTTTCCATAGACAGGCTGGCAGTCAGTCAGGAAGTTATGCTTATTTTGGTAGGATTTAAGCAGTCAAAAAAAAAAAAAAAGTCAGCCTCTATTTGGAAATTTAAGAATATCTTTATATATCTGGTTTCAAACTTCTAAGTCTCATAGTATTGACCATTAAGCTACAGCAGCTTTGGTAGAAATATGTTCCTCTGAGAGCTGAGAATTAGAATCTAGTTGTTACAATGAAATTTACTTAAAAATTTCTCACCTGCAACATTTATAGAATATTTAGATTTGGAAGAATGGCAGGAAGAAAGCCTAATTTTTGTATTGGGTTGACCACCGAAAAGGGTTGTCAGACTTTATGTTTTCTTCTCTTTCCTCCTAAGTGAATTAAAGGGATTAGGGAATTCTGGTCCATAAGGCAGAAGGTTGCCCTGAGAACTGTTTTGTTCCCCAAGTGTAGAAGAATATTTGGATACTGAGATTTGAGGTTCCAAGCCTGGAGAACTCATGGCTCATTTGAAACACTCTTATGCAAGCACTGAATTCTTTGTGTGGACACAGAGCCACAAAAGAAGGCCATGTAAGAACAGAAAACATCATCAGTCCCATGGCTAAGGACCGACACAGGGTGACAGCAGGAAGAAAATGCTGTGCAGTTTAGTAAGACAACTTCTCCAGATGTGAAGCTAGGTTTCTCTCTTGCAGCGGATTACTTGGGAATGGGATAGATAATGGGATATCAGTCTAATAGAGCAAATGGAGCAAATAGATCTCTTAATTTACCAAGTAATAACAGTGCATTTGGAATTCAAGTATATGAAACAATTCATATTCTTTGCAAATGTAACCCAAGGAAGGTGACTAAGAAGGTATCAATAGAGAAAGGAAAGTTAGGTTCTTACCAGAGTAGTTTGTTAATCCTGCCCTGAAAAGCAAGAGACATGAAACTATTGAAAAGATTACCTGTAAGACATCTCTGGCGCCTCACAACTTGGTTCAACACTGGCTCTCAGCACCTCTGGCTGCTTCACATTCAGGATATTTAACGTTGTTGTGACCCAATTTCCTTATCTGTAAAATAAGAAAAATTACTTCTCTCACATGGTTTTTACCAGACTACATGAGTTACTGTATGAAAAGAGTTTTAAATAATTCCTGACACTAGAAACATGTCATTCTTGATATGTATTCTTTCATTGATTGGTTCTTTATCATTTTGCTTATGAGTATGACTTTAGGACATGCCTATTACCATATCTGGAAAGATTATTTTATCATAGAGGTTAGTAAGCTCTTGAGTAAAGCTGCCAGATTTATCAAATAAAATTATAGAATATCCAATTAAATTCTAATTTCAATAAATAATGATTTTTTTTTTTCAGTATAAGCACATCCCAAGAACTTCCTGAATACTTATGCAATAGTCTAACAGCTTTCAAACCCTTTAGTAAGTTTGGATTTTCATCTCCTATAGCTCCAGTAAGATGGAGTCATGGAATAAAGTTACCTTCCAAACCAGGTCAAAAAGCAACAACCAGCCTTTGCTGAAACTACTAACAATAGAAGCCATCTTTCCTGGGTGCTTGAAAGCTGTTAGAATATAACCTAGCCACTGCCAAAATAGATACTTTGCAATAAAGAATAAACAAAAGCAACACAGAAGGAAGCAGAGCAAAGAGATGAGAAAGATTTGATAATCAAAAATGCTCAGTCCCTTGAGCCAGCTGTGGACCAGATGTGATATACCACCGGCCTTTTCATTTATAGGAACCATGAAATTTTCTATTCGGCTAACATCAACTTGGATTAGATCCCCACACTTACAGGTGAAAAACTTCTAGCTACTCAAACAAGTCAAGGTCATCTACAAGACTTGTGAATCAGAGAATGTTCCAAGTCAGGGGCTTCAGAATCCTACAATTCATCTTAATAAACACCCATGGTCAGCATTCAGTAAATAATGGTCATTGTTAACAGCATAGTTCTTACTTAGTAAATGTCTAAAGAATGAAACATAACTAATTTGAGATGCAAGACTGAATTGCAAAGATAGATTTTTCTATAAAAGGGCCATTTAAACCAACTCATGTCATTCTAGTTCTTCTTGTAGTCAACACACTTTTATTTTCTAAAAGAATCATCATAAATATTCTACAACAGCACAGAGCCATTAGAAACATTTTGACAAGTGGAATTAGACCAGTGGAGATTTTAGTTCCCTAGAAATACATATACTTTACATGGCAATTGGATAAAAATTGCTGGGGTGATTTGAGTTTGGGTTTTGTCAAATTTTCCCTGTTTGCAAAATTGTTCAAGGCATCAGATGACCTAGTAGATAGATCTTTTCCCTGTCACTTGCTTGATGCCACGAGAGTATCAGAATACAGTTGCAGCATCATTCTGTAATCCTCTCCTGTGTCTAACTTCTTTTGATGATGCAGAAAGGTGATCTTTGTGGTTGGTATCATTTTGGTCAAAATCACAATTGCTGTGACCTTATGCAATTAAAAAATAATGGGCAGTTGCATAGATCTTTGTGATGTATAAGTTAATTTCTGCAATTCAGAAGCCAAATGAACACAGGCCTGAAAGTCAACTCTGCTAAATCTCTCTCTAGAACTCAGTTTTCTCATCTGAAAACTGGACCTGTTCATATGGTCGTTGCAAGGATTAAGTAAGTGAACACGTGTAGAGCACTCCTGAGAGGCTGGGGCACATGGGAGCAGTATGTTAAGTGTTAGCTGTTATGATTATTAATCCATTGGTCCTAGTCTGCATATTCTCAAGGAGTTAGCACATTTTATTATTTGTTAACCTGCCTTACTCCCATAACTGGGTGAAATCAAGTTCAGAGAAATCAAGTAACCAGTCAAAATCACACAGCCTGAGTGGCAAATCTGTGTCCCAGCCTCAGATATAAATGGTGTGAAGAAATAGGGAATGTCTTTTATGGAGATGTTAATTATTCTTTTGGTGTTCTAGGAATGCATGACCAGTGTTCCCAGGGAAGGAGTAAGACATCAAATGCTTGGTTTTAAATTCAAGACATCCATTTGCCTGTATCATTTTTCTTTCATTTAAAGTATAATAAGCCAAATGACTTATTTTAATAATGGGCCATTTCTTGGTGCATCTGAGTTAGGGAAGTTTTCTAAGGAAAAAAAATTCTCCTCTGAGCTTGAATTTTGAGATGTAAGCTGTCTTTATTATATTTCCATTTTATTTTTTAAATTTCTTTTCTGTTGGTGGTTTTGCATTGTAGTTTTTTTTTTTCCAAAAGAAAGATGGGGTAGCAATTCTCATATCAGATAAATTAGATTTTAAGCTAAAGACTGTAGTCAGAGATACAGAAGGACACTGCATCATGCTTAAAGGGTCTATCCATCAAGATCAACAAATGTAAATATTTATGCCCCCAATATGGTAGCAGCCAACTACATACGCCAACTATTAATCAAAATAAAGAGTCACAGTGATATGAATACATTAACTGTAGGGGATCTTAACATGCCACCTTCAGTAATAGACAGATCATCCAAGCAGAGAATCAATAAAGAAACAAGAGCTTTGAATGACACATTGGAACAGATGGACCTCATAGATATATATAGAACATTCCACCCTAAACCAACAGAATACTCACTCTCCTGGAGCGCATGTGGAACTTTCTCCAGAAGAGACCACATAGTGGGTCACAAATCATGGAACTGTAAAATCAACAACAAATTCAGCCAACCCCACGCACAAGAAGGGAAATAATCAAGATTAGAGCAGAGACCAATGAGTTAGAAACTAGAGATATAGTAGTACATATTGATGAAACTAGAAGCTGCTTCTTTGAAAGAATCAGTAAGATCGATAAACCACTGGCCAAACTAATCCAAAAGAAGTATGCCAAGATTCTCAACAAGATCCTAGCTAACAGGATCCAATAGTACATTAAAAAGATTATCCACCATAACCAGGTGGGATTTATCCCTGGGATGCAAGTGTGGTTCAATATTCGCAAATCAAACAATGTGACAGAACAAATCAGTAAGAGAAGAGAGAAGAACCATATGGTCCTTTCAATCAGTGCAGAAAAAGCATTTGACAAAATCCAGCATCCATTCCTGATTAAAACTCTTCAAAGTATAGGGATGGAGGGAACATTCCTCAACTTCGTAAAATCTATGAAAAATCCATAGCGAATTTCATCCTAAATGGGGAAAAGCTGACAGCCCTCCCTCTGAAATCAGGAACATGATAAGGATGCCCAATTTCACCACTATTGTTGAACATAGTACTAGAAGTCCTAGCAACAGCGATTAGAAAAGGAAAAGAGGATGCCTGGGTGGCTCAGTGGGTTAAGCCGCTGCCTTCGGCTCAGGTCATGATCTCAGGGTCCTGGGATCGAGTCTCTTCAGTAGATGGTGCTGGAACAGAGTCATCACATGTAAAACAATGAAAGTGGATTCAGAACCTCTACCACTCCCAAAATTATCTTAAAATGGACTAAAGACTTAAAGTACGACCTGAAACCATGAAACTCTTAGAAGAAAACATAGGAATAAAACTTCTTGACGTGGATCTTGGTAAGGATTTTTTAGATACAATACCAAAAACACAAGCAACAAAATTGAGAATAAACAAGTGGGGCTACATCAAACTAAAAAGCTTCCACGCAGCAAAAGAGAACATCAACGTAGTGAAAAGACAACCTATGGAAAGGGAAGAAAATATTTGCAAACTATGTATCTAATGAGGGGTTAATATCCTAAATATATTTTCCTTTCTACACTTTTTAAAAATTTTTATTTTTTCATTGTTCCAAATTTCATTGTTTATGCTTCACACCCTGTGCTCCATGCAATGCGTGTCCTCCATAATACCCACCAGGCTCACTCAACCCCTCACCCCCTCCCCTCCAAAACCCTCAGTTTGTTTCTCATGGTTCGTCTCCCCCTCCGATTTCCCCCAATTCACTTTTCCTTTCCTTCTCCTAATCTCCACGTTATTCCTTATGTTCCACAAATAAGTGAAACCATATGATAATTGACTCTCTCTGCTTGACTTATTTCACTCAGCATAATCTCTTCCAGTCCTGTCCATGTTTATACAAAAGTTGGGTATTCATCCTTTCTGATGGAGGCATAATACTCCATAGCATATATGGACCATATCTTCTTTATCCATTCATCTGTTGAAGGGCATCTTGGTTCTTTCCACAGTTTGGTGACTGTGGCCATTGCTGCTATGGACATTGGGGTACTGATGGCCCTTCTTTTCCCCTCATCTGTATCTTTGGGGTAAATACCCAGCAGTGCAATTGCAGGGTCATAGGGTAGCTCTATTTTGCATTTTTTTTTTTTTGAGGAATCTCCACACTGTTTTTCCAAAGTGGCTGCACCAACTTGCATTCCCAACAACAATGTAAGAGGGTTCCCCTTTCTCCACATCCTCTCCAACACTTGTTTGGGTCCATATTATAGAAATTTTATCCAGCACTTCTGCACTCATAATGCTACTATTTTGTTTCACAGAATATGGGTTCTTAATATTGGACTTAGCCTTTATATTCCTTATGTAGGGAATCTTTTAATTTTTTTTGAGCAACTTTAAAAACTTGCTAAATAAGGGCATCTAGGTGGCTCAGTGGGTTAAGCCTCCGCCTTCAGCTCAGGTCAAGATCTCAGGGTCCTGGGATCGAGCCCCGCATCAGGCTCTCTCTGCTGAGCAGAGAGCCTGCTTCCCCCTCCCCCTCTGCCTGCCTCTCTGCCTATTTGTGATTTCTGTCAAATAAATAAATAAAATCTTTTTTTTTTTAATATTCTATTTATTTATTTGACAGAGATCACAAGCAGGCAGAGAGAGAGGAGAAAACAGGCTCCCCGCTGAGCAGAGAGTCCAATGTGGGGCTCGATCCCAGGACCCTGGGATCACGACCCAAGCTGAAGGCAGAGGCTTTAACCCACTGAGCCACCCAGGTGCCCCAATAAATAAAATCTTTAAAAAAAACTTACTACGTAGTAAAATCATGCTTTAACTCTTCATTACTGTAATGCCATGTCCTGGACAATGCTGAGAACAATACGCTCTTAACAAAAATCTATTCTACCTGTTGACTGGCAGTATTAGTTTCTCCTTTATTCTTACATAAAACACAGACATTCAAACTCTTGGCAGGTGGAACACTCATAGTAAGTTTTTTCCTTTAAATATAATTGATTCCTAGCAACGTGTGGGGATGTCTTACTTATCTCTGCATTCAGATTTATTTTCATTTGAGTTAAAGTTTACCTTTTTCATACAAATATCTGCCTGAGTGAGTAGCATTTACTGAAAAAATGATTCTTCCCCAAATGAAGAGCAGTGTCATTTGTCATTTAAAAACATTACTCATGTTAAAACTCTAAATGTGGGTGCCTGGGTGGCTCAGTGGGTTAAGCCATTGCTTTCAGCTCAGGTCATTATCTCAGGGTCCTGGGATCAAATCCCACATTGGGCTCTCTGCTCAGCGGGGAGCCTGCTTCCCCCCACCCCACCCCCCGCCTGCCTCTCTGCCTACTTGTGATCTCTCTTTGTCAAATAAATATCTTTTAAAAAAAATAAAAAATAAATAAATAAACTCTAAATGTAAGGGGACTTGCTATTATGGATGGGTGTGTTTCCAGATTGTTCTTTCATTATGGTATTTTTCTGTCCTTGCAATATATTTACTTCATTGAATAAGTATTAGTATGTGGTAGGATAAGTCTCCAAGGCATGTTTTCCTCTAACAGTTTTTCTTTGCTCTTTTGTTTCTTTTCCCAATTAAAAAAAATAATAAATGTTAGAGTAAGATTGTTCTTTTCCATCAAATACAAACTTCTGGAATTTTGAGTGCAATTCAACGGAATCTATAGATCAAAATGAGCTGGAGCCATATCTTTACCATAGTGAGTTTTCTACTCTGTCATATAGTCTTAGATTTTCTTTAATTTAGCTTAATCCTACCTTGGAATATAGAACATTTTGTATGATACATTTTTGAATTTTGTAGGATGATCTTTATGTACAGAGACTATTTTATTGCTTGTTGTGCACATAGGATTGACTAATTCAAACGTGGATTGCAATTTTAGGAAGGCTCAGTCTGACTCTGTTCTCCCCAGGTTGCTGGGTACAGCCCTCGAAAAGTCTCCTGGAAGCTCCTCCCGAGTCCAGACCTGAACTCTGTTTTCTTTTCCAGCACAGATGGCGTCCCAGAGTCAGCCCTGTGCATCCACAAGGTGTCTCAGGTACAAACTCCTATACTTCACTTAACCCTGGCATCATGGCTTCCTCAAATTCGGCTGCCTTGACAGCTCCAGGCTTTTTGTTTCTACAACCCTGCGATATTGTCAAAAGTTCTGCTGGTTTTCTTACCTCCTCCCAGATTCTTTATTCAGAATCTCAAATGCTTACTCTCAGAAAGTATACAAAATAGATCCATTTGTCTTTTTTTCTTATACATAACTACCCTGATATTTTACATCTGTTAAATCCACTTCTAATGTAACATTGTAAGTCAACTATAATAATATTTTTTTAAAAAATCATCTGTAATTTTTGTCAGGTTTTGGTATCTATGTTGTATTCATGCCAAAGAAATTTTTAAAAACTTCTTTTTCATATATTCTGCAGTACTTCATGCAATTTAGAGATTTTTTTTTTTTTTAAAGAATTTGTTTAGCTCCCCTGCACATCTTCCTGTTGCCTGTCTTTCCCCTGTGAAAATCCCTGGTGGGATTTTCCTTAACTATTATTTTCCTAGTTTTTCTTTGGCATTGGTCTCTGAATTTTCTCTCTACGGGGATAGATTTTGAGGAGAATTACTTAGGAAAAATTATATATATTAACTTATTTAGAAAAAAGACTTTAAAAGAATTTGTTATGTATTTCATCTAGGTTTTCAAATGTATCTGCGTGAAACTGTGCAAATTATAATTTGGTCTAATTAATATCCCTCATGCAGTTTTGTAAACCTGAATGAATCAGATTTGGTCTATGTCTTAGTTATTCCAACAGGTAAGACAGGCTGTAAGGCCAGGAACACAGGTGCTTTTCACCTCTCAACCCCTGAGCAAGTCTTACTAAATACCGCAGTCTCCTCTCAGTCCCACACTAGTAATTCACGGAGAAGAGTATCTTTTTACTCAGGATAAAATGGGACTATCATGGGTGACCTTAAGTAGAAGACATCTACGGCTGGTTGTTCAGCCGCCTCACTGAGGTCCACTGGCAGCAAAGACAATACAGTGGTAGAAACAGGTGATATTGTTCCAAATGAATTATCAATAAGTGGATATTTGCTTGAAGAAGACCAGGAAGGAGAGAAACAGGAAAAAACCAAAATGAAGTCTATTTGTATTTTGTTTCCTTGAGTAAAGAACAGATGACAGTAAATTATATTGCTAGAGCTTGAATCATTCCAATGTCTCATCAAGGTCTGATAAGGTAAATCTGCAATATTCCACATTTTCAATAAAGAAACTATATTGACATAATACTTGTATGAAACAGAGGTTCTTGAATTTGTTTTAAAATAGCATATTCTGAATTAAAGAAATTTTTCAAGACTAGCAGAATATTTTTATTTTGTATAGAAATCTGTGACTAGGTTACTTGGGTGATATCAGTGTTAAAATGAATGTCAAATAGCTTAAGATAAGTCAGGAGGATGGCTGTTTACTTGGGTTTTAATGGAATAAAGACTTAATAGCAGTGATGAGGGAACAGAAGGCTAGCCGAGGACAAAGAAGCTGACACCTTACAGGGGAACCCCATCAGGCACCCTTTGTGACTTGTGTGACATTCCTCAGGCACTCCAGGCTGCCCTCAAGGAGAAACAAATAGTTAACTTGTAGAGATCCGGCAACACCTGAGTCTCCCTCACTTTACAAATGTCCTGGTGATTTACAGGGAACAGGCTTTCCTACCAATAGCCCAACTTCCAAAGACCCATAACTCAGATCCTGTAGCCCTAACATCATCTTCCACTTCCTATGATTGAGGGAGCCTGAAGCAGAGGGAAATGTAAATAAAGTTAAATTTCTTCTAAACTAAAGCTCATTGATAAGGACAGGAGTGTGACATTCCTCAAGGAAGCACTCAACTATCTTACTGTTAATGCTTTGCTGAAATGAAAAACCACCTTAACTTGACAAATAGCAAAGCCTCTGATATCCTGTGTGTCTTCTATAAAACATGAAAGTTCTTTCAAGCCCTCCCTTTTCTTTACCTCCCCCAAACCCATAGTCTATCATCATCACTCTGATGTGGGAAACAGAGGCAGAAGTAAAATTATTAAATTTCCTTACCTAATGACAACCCCTTAAAACAGGCAGAGTGACTCTCCTCTAGGGACTCAACTACCCCCACCTTAAGGCTTTGCTAAGGGCAAAAGGCAATCCTAGCCTGACTACCCCTAGCCCCAACCAGGATCCTGTTAAGTCTACTTTAACAATTCCTTTGGAAACTTTATCTGTAAACCTCCAAGATACTGTCGACAATCATTCCCAAGCATATGGCCCACTGATTTACACCTAAAGGGTCTCACCAAAAGGTTTTATTACTGGTAATAAATAACCTTTTCCCCAAACAATAGCTAGCCCCTCAAGGTCCTAGAAACCTTGCTTCCAAAATTCCTTAGGGACTTACGCCATCTCTAACCCCCTCCCAACTTGCAAGTATATAATAGACCACCCCTCACAGCCCCGGGCAGCAGCTCTTCCTGCCCACGGTCCTGTGCCCGTGCTCTAATAAGCCACCATTTTGCACCAAAGATGTCTCAAGAATTCTTTCTTGGTCATCGGCTCCGGACCTCAGCCCACCGAACCTCACCTAGGTTCTAGAACTTCATCAACTCCTCACAACCCCGGGGCAGCAGCACTTCCTGCCCACGGGTCCTGTCTGTCCTGTGCTGTAATAAACCACCATTTTGCACCAAAGACATCCCAAGAATTCTCAGTTATCTGCTCTGGCCTTCACCCCACTGAACCTCACCCGAATTCTAAAACTTCATCAGCATGACAGAGATAAAGAGGACCATGGTAGTCACTTGGATTTGTAGTTCTCAAATTTTTTTCCTTTTAGTTCAAATCATAATAAAGTCCAAATATTAAAAAAGCTAAAAGCAAAGCTGCTCTATTAAAATAGAAGTCCCACCTGCCCTTAAATTTCCCCTTGTCCCTGTTAAAAGCACATCATTAGAGGAGTTTCCAAGAAATCTCAAAGAATCCTTGTGGGTTTGAAAACCCGTGATTTGGTGCAACGTTGCCTTCGAGACACGGGGACAAGTCCTGAGGTTGCTGAGAGGAAAGGCAGACAGGAAAATCGTTCTGTTTCTCCGGGCTCTGTTCATTGACCACTGCAGTGGACTCCAGGACTGCCCTACTTGATGAAGTTCTAGAATACGGGTGAGGTTCAGTGGGGTGGAGTCCAGAGCCGATGACTGAGAATTCTTGAGACGTCTTTGGTGCAAAATTGTGGTTTATTACAGCAAAGGGACAGGACCTCCGGGCAGGAGGAGCTGTGACACACACACACACACACACACACACACACACACACCCGGTTGTGAGGGGTGGCAGGTTAGGTACCATGGGGGTGGGGGAAGTAAGGAAAAAGGAGGTTTCAATAGAACTTTCATATGCTAAAGAGGACCTACAAGATACCGGATACCAGAGGCCTTGCCATTGCCGGTCACTTTGCCCTTTCTAGCAAGCTATTAATAGAGTTGGGAGATTCCTAAAGAATGTCACATATGTCCCACCCAGGAGTGGGGGGAGTGGGGAGGTTACAAGGTGTCTGTCTTTTGCTTTGTCCTCAGCCAGCCTTCTGTTCCCTCATCACTACTCCCTGCTGCTTCCACAGCTTTTCCAAAGTCTCTCAGTGTAAGCGTTCTGGCTCTACTGAGATAAGGGAACTCTGGAGAAAATCAAAGGGAACGACTTTGCCTCTGCACAACTGAGAGTGAACAGAGGGGGAGAAATTGGAGTGGCTTTTTCTCAGTACAGTGGTTCATAACAAGAAGGCTATTCTGGTAATTCAGCACCCCACTGACAGTGTTGTCTTGAGTACATGAATACATGAGAAAGTTACTGGTATAACCCACACAGACTTTTTCTTTCTGGGAATTTGTTAGATTGGAGAAAGGACTTTTGTCTTCAAACACGTGTGCTAATCTGTTGGGGGGGAGAGTGTTTTCTATGTTAAAAACAGTATCTTCTCTGGAATAGTGGTTTTTTAAATGTTATTTTGTTGTTTAACATTGAGAATAATTCATGCTTAAAGAACTCTGTAATAGGAAAGTAAGAATGCTTCCTCAAACTCTAGTGCCTACTTTGTGCAGGTAAAAACTGCAGAAGGTCTATTTTTCTGTAAATGTATTAACATACAGAAACATCCCAGAATACCCCTTCCGCACAGATATAGGCACATTCAGTCAAGATCCTTAGGCCCTGGAGAAATCAACAAATTCTGAAGTATTTTAAAAGACTGCTATCGGCAATTTAACTGGAAGAGTAAAGAAAGCAAATCCATTAGAGGGCTTTGGAGGTAATTTATTTGACAACTGATTAGCTTATTCTGCATATCAGAATTCAGAGCAAAGAACGCTAACATATTTAACATACCCTAATAGTTTCTTGAAGTTTAGGAAGGGCTCCTGAGCAGATCAATCAATCTATAACATACCACAAGTGGGCTATAAAATAATTTTTATGCTAAATTTATGAGTACCCCCTATATAAAGGTCATGCTAGCTTCATGGACTGAGAAAGCCCAAAAAAAAGTTGAAAGAGTGCAGGAAAATACAACCTTTGCTGAGGGCAAATATCACCTAAAGACCCATAACTGATAGATATTGGATATGAGGGAAGAGAACATTAAATGAATTGTTACACCTTTAGTACATAAGCTCAAGGAAACACTTTGTGTCATGTTCTGGGAATCACCAAGTTTTCCAGCATCACCGAGGGGTTCAGGCCCTATTCCTAGCTCTGTGTAAACATCAATCACTCTTTCTTCCAATTCTTCTAGGTGCTTTTTTCCTGGCCTTGATTAGTTTCCTCACATACATGCTTGGTAAGTACTCAGCTGAATATTCAAGGGAACTTTCTAGTGATCTCTGAAATTCTCTCTGCAACTCTTTCCTCATAGGATTCCCTATTGTGAACCCCTGCTGCTTTGACCTTCCAGATTCCCAGCTATGCTAACGCAGAGATCTATAGAATTACACGTGGGTCTGTCCTCTGTGATGCCCCTAACTGAAGTCTGAATGCAGTAAGCATGGGTCTTTCTAGGGTTCATGCTCCTTCCCACCCCATTTCTAAGGGATTCTTTTTCTTCATTCTGTGATGCCCAGTGTCTTGAAAACCAATTTTTCATGATCTCATTCGTTTTTTAAATAGTTTCACTTGGAAGCATAGATCTGGTTCCTGTTATTCCATCCTGGCCAGAAGCTGAATTTCTGTACTGACTATCTTGCTTCTTAATGAAGACATTTTCATTCTGTAAATGTCAGATTGTAAGTAATATTGTGTCATATTCCTGAAAAATGGCTTCATTTTGCTCTTATGTTTGACGTTTTCCCAAAGAAAATATAGAAAATTACATTAAAAAAATTTTTTTACTGTTTGAAAATCAAAGATGTATTTACATGGACTCTTAACCTTTTATTTATTGCCCTATTACATCTAAGTGTCAATCCTTTTGGTTTTAACTATTTATTTCTGAGTGTTTTCTCTGCTTTGTTTGTGATTCTTCAATTATGCATTCAGGTCTTTATTATAGTTCATCAAGTCCATAAATTTCTAATCCATTCTCTACTGCTATAATCTGACCCATATTCTGGGCTGGAAACTACCATTATAAATGTCTGAGAACCCTCTCTTTTCTTCCTATTTCTCCTATGTTTATCTTTCTGTTCTTATGTGTATTCCTATGTCTAACAGTTCTTGAATTTTCTTCACTTAAAAATTTTAGGCTATTTATTATATTAAAAATCACTCTGTATTTTCATTTCTAGATATTGATTTTGCTCTCTTATGTAATATTTTAAAGTTGTGTTGTCTTATGGAATTCTGATTTCTTCTCATATGTGGTCCAGGACTGGGGATTCAAGTTTTCAAAGATCTTTTTATTTTTCCCATCCATAGCATAAAGGAGAGAAAAATTCCATTTTGTAGCTTGTCTCCTTCATTTTTAGAGATTATCTGTCACTTCAAATGCCCCAGCTATGTGAGTGGTCATCTTTATAGCCAGTTTCAAGCTTGCCTTCAAGTAAGGCCACATCACTATTCACCACAGTCCACATGGAAACCAAGTACTCAGGGCCAGGCAAGGATCACCAATGTCAACTTGATGTCTTTACTCTGAGATTCTTCTTATTCCTCTTTCTAATTTGAGACAGAGCTTCTTTTTAACCATTTTTTGAAAAAATATTTGACATATAATGACATTTTGGTCATGGTTTATCAATAGTTTTCATGAAGTTTTGCCTGGATAGTGATCCACACTAGATCCATTTGCTAAGATTGTCTGAAAACTTATGTAACTTTTGATATACATTATTTAATTTATTCCTCATAATGACCCAATGAATACAGGTGGATAGAGACCCCCCCCCCCAAAAAAAGCTAAGTCTTCGGCATTTTAAAAGACGTGACCAGAATTACATGGTTAGTAAATGGTTTGACTATGATTCAAATCCAGGTCATGACATCTCATGGTTATGCACTTAGCCATCCACCTCTGTAACTTATCTTTATTTATTTATTTTTTTAAGATTTTATTTATTTGACAGACAGAGATCACAAGTAGGCAGAGCAGCAGGTGGGGGGTAGGGGTGGGAGTGGGGGAGGCTTCCCGCTGAGCAGAGAGCCTAATTTGGGGCTTGATCCCAGGACCCTGAGATCATGACCCTAGCCAAAGGCAGAGGCTTAACCCACTGAGACACCCAGGCGCCCCCCATAACCTATAACCTTTTTTTTTTTTTTTAAAGATTTTATTTATCTATTTGACAGACAGAGATCACAAGTAGAGAGGCAGGCAGAGAGAGAAAGGGGGAAGCAGGCTCCCCGCCGAGCAGAGAGCCCGATGCGGGGCTTGATCCAAGGACCCTGGGATCATGACCTGAGCCGAAGGCAGAGGCTTTAACCCACTGAGCCACCCAGGCACCCCCCTATAACCTATCTTTAAAGAGACAAGACAGACACCTTACATGTGCATTTTTCTTAAAGGAGAAAGGACCTCAATTATTTGGCCTGTACCGGACAGTTGAGTATGAGTATATCCTATGTTCTTTGCTATTTAAGTATCTTGTGAATCTGTTCAAATTACTGGAATTGGAGAAAAATGCAAGAAAATAAGGAAAAATAACATTATGAGACACTGGGAGGTGTATCAAGCTTATGTCTCCTCCCTTGCTGAAAAGTTGTACTATTTCAAATTCCACAGATGGCTACTGAATACCTTTCTCTCACCAAAATTCTGAGTTTACTTTGTGATGTGCTAAAATCAGACTATTTAAAGTTACTCTTGATCAGTCCTTGATATTGCTTGTGCTTTATCTATTTATCTTGAATTAAAAAGTTACTTAGTGATGTACTATCCTCTATTCAGTATGCTCTTTCAGCACTGCTGTCATTTGCATTTAAAAAGGCGAACACTTAGGGACGCCTGGGTGGCTCAGTTGGTTAAGCAGCTGCCTTCGGCTCAGGTCATGATCCCAGCATCCTGGGATCGAGTCCCGCATCGGGCTCCTTGCTCAGCAGGGAGCCTGCTTCTCCCTCTGCCTCTGCCTGCCATTCTGTCTGCCTGTGCTCCCTCTCTTTCCCTCTCTCTGACAAATAAATAAAATCTTTAAAAAAAAAAAGGCGAACACTTAGAGCTCTGGTGAATTTCTTCTTTCAACAGCAAAAGCATCACTTACTCCATGGATGAGGTTAAGCAGATACATGTCATTGATATATATATATTTTTTAAGATTTTATTTATTTATTTGACAGACAGAGATCACAAACAGGCAGAGAGGCAGGCAGAGAAAGCAGGGTGGGGGAGGGAAGCAGACTCCCCTCGGAGTGGAGAGCCCCATGCGGGGCTCGATCCCAGGACCCTGAGATCATGACCTGAGCTGAAGGCAGAGGCTTAACCCACTGAGCCACCCAGGCACTCCCATGTCATTGATATATTATCATCATCATCATCATCACATCCCTATACCAAAAAGCAAAGTTCAAATTATTTTCTTTAAATGTTGATATGGTCTCTATGATGTTTTTCTTCTCTCCTGCAGAATTTTCCAATGAGTTTCTCAAAATCACATAAATTTTAGAAACTCCCAGTGAATTATACAGACATAAGCATTTGTCTCTGGTACACACAGATTACTGCTCTTCTGAAGTTCTAAGTCAGACCGAATCTTACTCTTTTTCATCCAGTCCCAATTAATTTGAAAATAACACTATTTTATAAGCACAAAGTCCTAGTAAGATAGAAGTTTCTATCCTTAAAGTTTGTCCTAAGTATTTTCCAATTCTCTTAAAATTGCGAGACTTGCACAGTACACCATCCATATGATTATTAGCATGGATAATTGTATCAGTGATAGAAAAACACTGAAGGACACAGGATGGGATTTTTTCAATGTGACAAAAATTATGTAAGCTTATGGGGATGACTGGACAAAAGAGGAATTTGTCCAGAGGTCAAGGGCTAGACCCCCAAAATAACTCAATTCAGGTATGTGAGGTGTAATTGGTTTCTGAGATATAAGGGATTCATTCCACTTATGCACAGTGAGAAGGTGGACAGATGTGGTAAAAACTTGCCTTTCCTGTTTTGTACTCTTGTGTTCTGCCACCCATCCCCAAAACCCCTGCCTGACTCCATCTCAACTGCTCTGGAGACTTGAATATCTTTCTGTCTACTGCACTAGGTTTGAAGCACAAACAAACTATTATGAACTCTCTTTGAGAGTCAATAAAGTTAAAGTTTGTCACCCCAAAACAAAGGTTAATGGGTCCTAGTTTTAGACCTTTGTGAGATCCATTCCTGTATGGTCATACAAAATTCCAAATCTTAATTAATCAATTCCAGTGGCAAGCTTGACCACCATGCTAATTACCAACATCATCTTGATAACTTTTTCAGAAATTAGTCTCAATCTTGTTTAGTCTAATCAATTATAATAATAGTATAATTCTTGCCAGTTTATTTGTAGACAGGTACCATAGGTCAATATGAGAAATGAAGCCAACTTCTTTAAAGATATGCATAAGGCACTGAATTAACTGATGCTGAATTGACCCATTTTAATGTATTTAATTTGAAATAAGTCACTCTATTAATTCAGGAACTTTTTACTGGTTACTTTCACCTAAATGTAACTTAATTGATGTATTTTCTCAATCTTGGCCATGAGTTATCCTATTCTTGAATACATTTTTGTGGTATTCTTACCATTTCTTGGTTATACATTTTTTTTTTTCTTGGTTATACATTTTTAGAGGTAGACTTTGTATGTATGAGCGGTTAGGTCATAGTCAAATGTTAAAGCTTCAGTCTCCACTAAGCAAGTACCCTCCAGGAAGGTTGTATAATTTATGTACCAACAGCATTACATCATCACCAACAGTGGGATGAAGAGAAGAGGAGGTAGAAGGGAAGGTGGAGAGAAAGGGCAAAGACTACTACTGCTACTACTTTTTAATTTTGGTCATGGGTAAGGTTCTATGTCCCCTGAAAAAAAGGTTTTGCCTCTAAAATTCAACAATTCAAAGACCTACATAGATTTCTTTTCTTGAATGCACTAGATCATGTTTTTAAACACGACTGATAAAGTTATCTAAAAAAATTCAAATCAAATATAAAGTTGAAGAATTAACTAAATTATTTCAGATTATAGATGTATGAGAGTGACAACAAAAAGAAAAAGGCTCAGTGGAGAATCTAATACTTTCTAGAGAGACTTAGACACATCATCATGAAATTTCAGAAGAATTGAAATAAAACAATGTAAAAGTGGAGAAAATAAAAGATATTTCAATATAATATAAATAATATTCAGAAAGTACTATCAAGTACCTAGAAACCAGTAAGGAAAGGTTCAACATGTACTTTCATCAGCTACCAAATTGTTAACCATACAGGTACAAGATAAAACCATTTTCAAACAGAAAAACTCAGAAAATTTACCTCTTTTACACTCCTTTCTTAGGGAGGTTGCTTCAAGTTGTGCTCTGGCAAATTCAAAAGGTAAGCCAAGAAGAAAAAAAAAAAACAGCAAATCCAATCTAAGAAATTAAAGAAAAGACACTCCAGTTGAAAGATCAAGAATTAGAAGTATAAATGTATTATCTTTAGACATGATGACTGTCATGAAAAGTCAAAGTACTCTAAGAGAGTTACAAGTTGACTTTGTAGATAGTATCTCTGTTTACTAAGTACATTATTTTGTACAGATTATAGAATAAATTTTAGAAATAAAAACTCTTATTCCTGTAAGGACCTATTTAGCCAGAGGCTTCCATCCAGGTTAAACAAAAACCTTGTTGTTTAACCCTTAAACTGTCCCTGCTCCCCTTCCCCCAGGGGACTTACTTAAAAACAAGTCCTGGAAACCAGCCCCAGGTAACAAAGCCCAGATACAAGGATGGGTCAGGCCAGGTGGAGACATCCGATCAGTGGGGGGATGCATACTGTCTCCCTAGCTACTAAGGAG
This sequence comes from Lutra lutra, assembly GCF_902655055.1. Taxonomy (NCBI): domain Eukaryota; kingdom Metazoa; phylum Chordata; class Mammalia; order Carnivora; family Mustelidae; genus Lutra; species Lutra lutra. The sequence goes on from NC_062285.1 coordinate 43,876,898, forward strand.
TATGGGCCCTGCTCTTTGGGAACCTTTTGGGTGCCAATTCTAACCAGGGTGATAGGCTAGGTCAAATGTCTACTATAGGGTAAACTCTAATTCAATTGGTCACTTACGTGTGACCTAACATGACTGTGGAGTTTCCTCTGTGCGTTACAATCTCATTGGCCACCAGTGCGTGGCCAGGCCCGACCGCATGGCCTTTGCCCTTAAAAGCTAGTCTGTGAAACAGAGAAAGGTCGCCCTCTCTTGTAAGAGGTACGGCCCTGAATGTTCGGTCTGATTCTTGATGCTTGCGCGAAATAAAGCTTTGCTTGACCTTCGCTTTATATCAGTCTCACTCCTTTAATCATGGACCCATTATTGGGGAACCTATCGATTACAATTGATATTTATTAATAAAAATGTGTTAATAGAAGAAAACCAGGTCACCGAAAATGTCTGTATCCTAAATCATATGCAGATGCATGTGTGCACATACCCAAAACTTAGTACTCGGGAATCCTCCCCTCCACCTCACCCCCACTTCCCTCTGGGAACCACCAGTCTCTTCTATTTAAGAGTCTTTTTTGTCCATTTTTCTTTGTTTGCTTCTTTAATTCTACACATGAATAAAATCATATATTTGTCTTTCTCTAATTTATTTCACATAGCCTTATTCCCTTTGGGTCCATCCATGTTTTTGCATAAGGAAGATCTCCTTTTTTATGGCTAATGAATATGATATTGTACATATATGTCCTTATCTTATTTGGGGGGGGGCGCTGTTGCTGAAATAGATAAAAGAGAGGAAGAGTTCACCAATCTTCATGAGCACTAAGTGTACAGAACTGATGAACCATTATATTGTACCCCTGAAACCAATATAAGACTATGTATTAATTATACTTCAAATAATTCATGAAAATACATGATTTCAGAAAAGTAGTACCTTGCCAGGAACGGACAGCAATCCCTGTGCCAACGGATCTAGAATTACTCCAAACTTTGCTGTCCCAGAGAGGCAACTCTTGGAGACCCTTTGCCCTTCTTTGCTCCTGCTTTATGGGTCCTTCCTATTCTTATATAAATCCTTCCCAGTGTTTCTCAATAAGGGGTCTTACTAAAAGTAGGAGGAGCTGTTTCCAGGAAAAATACAGTATGCTAATCTTCCTGTTCTACCAGTCCTGCCAAACATAGCCTTGGGGCCAAAGCATCCATCTCTTAGATCACAGGGCAGTATAAGGGCCTACTTAGCCAGAGCGAGCCATTTTGTTGTTTATGCAGTAAACGTAAATTGACCTTGCCACTCCCAGAGGAACTTACTTAAAAACAAGTCTGGGAAACCAGTAAAATACGACTGACCAGCCCCTGATAACAGAGCCCATATACCAGGACAAGTCAGGTCCGGGGAAAGTAACAGAGCCCAGAATACAAGGATGAGTCAAGCCAGGTGGAGACATCCCTGAATCAGGAAAGCACCTCCCTAACCACCCAAGAATATGGGCCCTGCCTTTTGGGTGCCAATTCTGACCAGAGTGATAGGCTAGTTCAAATAGTTACTATAGGGTGAATTGTAATTCAATTGGCCACCTGTGTGTGGCCAGGCTCAACCTCAAAGCCTTTACTCTATAAAAGTTAGTCTGTGAGGCTGGGAGGGGTCTCCTCTTTGCAAGAGACGGCCCTGGCCGGTCAGTTTGATTCTCGATGCTTGGCACGAAATGAAGCTTTGCTTGACCTTCGCTTTGTATCAGTCTTGCTCCTTTGACCATGGACCCAACAGGTAGCTGTTTGGACTAACAAAGCTTTGGGGAAGGCCCCTCCCCAAGGCTTTCCAACAGCAGAGTGGGGAGCCAGCCAGCCTTTCCAAAGACCTCTGCCCTCCTCCCAAACCTTCCATCGCCCCCAGTTGCATTTTAGCAAGCCTGGTATTGCTGATTTCCTGCTCCCCATTAACCCCAATAGTACCTGGCACTGCCCTATGGTGGATCCTTACTGTGGCGCCAAGAAAGGTAAGAATTTGTTTTCATAAGATTCAGACCACCACTCTCTACTTCTCTGTCAACTTTCCTCCACTCTTGTTGATTTGTCTTTTTATTCGCCTTTCAGACAGCAGGCAAAAATATCAGAAATGCCCTTATAATAAAGTAGAGATGGTGTCTACATTCGTATTGTGATCTAAATTATGGCACAAAGTCTAAATGCTTTGAGATTATCTGACTGTAACTAGTCCTATCCAGGGTCACATTTTAAGAAAAAAAAAAAAAATGGTATTAAAGTGAACACGCATTTTAGGAAGGCACGCAGTTACCTTAGGCATTTCACATCCTCCCAAATGCAAACAAGTGCTTTCCTAGGTTACATTAAGTGGACAGTCTAATTTGATCTGGGATATATAATAGGGGGCAATCACTAGTTTTCCTGCTGCTCATAAAGGAAGTTGTGGTGAGTGTCCCATCCAGGCTGGTGGTATTGGGGCACAGGTAGGACAGGGGTATGCAGGATTCATAAATGTCCATCTTAAAAAAAAAAAAAAAATCCCATGACAAGAGGAAAGGGATCTGAACAGTAGTAGTGATTAATTTCAAGCTTGCCTGGGGCTCTGGCATTTGCCCAGGGACCTGAAGTGGACAATTTTAAAAGGTCCATGAAAGGAATAGCAACAACTGGAATTCTCTAGAAACACTTGGAGAAAAGTAGTCCAGAGTTTGGTTTTTGGGAGGGATGCATTGGTTTGAGTTAAAAAACAGGAATCTTGGTTAATTGATACACTGTTTCTATGAAAGGGAGGTAAATAAAACATGAAATTACAAGCCCTTCCTGAATGCGACTGTATAAAGTTTCACGTTGCTTGGATTAAATAAACTCCACTGGAGATCAGCACGGGATTAGGAGCTGAAATGGGGCGAGCTAGGGAGCTCTTTATCAGTGAACTAGAAAATGAAACTAGATGGCAATGTTAAGGAAAAAAAAAAAAAAACAACTTGTTAGTGGGAGAAAAACACTCAGTGTCATTATGCTTATGAAAAGAACATTCTAAGGGCGCCTGGGTGGCTCAGTCCATTAAAGCCTCTGCCTTCGGCTCAGGTCATGGTCCCAGGGTCCTGGGATCGAGCCCCACATTGGGCTCTCTGCTCAGCAGGGAGCCTGCTTCCTCCTCTCTTTCTCTACCTGCCTCTCTGCCTACTTGTGATTTCTGTCAAATAAATAAATAAAATCTTTTAAAAAAAAAAAAAAAAGAACATTCTCAACAGGGGTGCCTGGGTGGCTCAGTGGGTTAAAGCCTCTGCCTTCATCTCTGGTCATGATCCTAGGGTCCTGGATCCCGGGCTCGATGTGACCCCAGGGTCCTGGATCCTGGGCTCCTGGGATCAAGCCCTGCATCAGGCTCCATGCTCAGTGGGGAGCCTTCCACCGCCCCCAACCCCGCATGCCTCTGCCTGCTAGTGATCTCTGTCAAATAAATAATCTTTAAAAAAAAAAAAAAAAGGAACATTCTCAACAAACATTTCCTACCCCCAAAACCCCCTAATATTTAATCAGAGTAAGCTGCTTCAGCATTTTGCAAAAGTTCCCTGTGGGATCTCCTATTTGCATGCTCCCATACCCAGTGTTACACATGCTCCATTCTTGCCAAAGGTGTTACTTTGCCCTTCTATTTAGTCATAATTGATGAGGAAACAAAAGGCTGGCTGAGGACAAAGCAAAAGCTGACACCCTCCAACTTTCCCCCACCCCCACTCCTGGGTGGGACATAGGTGACATTCTTTAAGAATCTCCCAACTATCTTAATGTTAATGGCTTGCTAAGAGTGAAAAACAACCTCGACAGCCAGCATTGCCCCTGGTGCCAGTCTCCTCCCACATCTGGTACCTTGTAGGTCCTCTTTAGCATATGAAAGTTCTATTGAAATCTCCCTTTTCCTTATCTTCCCCCAAACCCATGGTACGTAACCTACCACCCCTCACAACCCCGGGCAGCAGCTCTCCCTGCCCACAGGTCCTGTCCCCGTGCTTTAATAAGCCACCATTTTGCACCAAAGATGTTTCAAGAATTATTTCTTGGTCATTGGCTCCAGACCTCACCCCACCAAACCTCACCTATGTTCTAGAACTTCATCATTTGGCACCCATATGTGGGGCTGTGAGTCTTTACATTTGGACTCTGAGCTTTAGCGCAAAATTTGTGAGTACTTTCCTCTCCTCTTCCTTTAGTCTCATTTCAGGAGCTTTTCAAGGAGTATGGTCTTAATTCGAACACTTGCATGTCGATCGCTCAGGCTGTAATCCTCTAGTCCGTGGCTATTCTATAGGGAGGAGAACATCTGCCTTTTGGCTAGAAGTCAGTACCCTGGCCGAAATGGTAATTGTAAGGGCCTGGTTGACCAAAGGGAGTCATTTTGTGTTTATGTAGTGAACTTAGATTGACCCCACCCCTCCCAGAGGAAGTTACTTGCAAAGCCTAGATACAAGAGCGGGTCAGGCCAGGTGAAGACATCCAACCAGTGGGGCACGCATATATCTACTAGGGTAAATTGAAATTCAATTGGCCACCCGTGTGTTACCTAGCAGTTTTTTCTGTGTGTGGCAGACCTAGCATGACTGTGCAGTTTTCTCTGTGTATTGCAATCTTATTGGCCGCCTGTGTATAGCCCGGCTAAACTACCCCTATAAAAGTTAGTCTGTGAGGCTGGGAGGAGTCGCCTCTTTACAAGAGACGGCCCTGACCAGTCAGTTTGATTCTCAATGCTTGGTGCGAAATAAAGCTTTGCTTGACCTTCGCTTTCTATCAGTCTCGCTCCTTTCATTACGGACCCTAACAGTAATAAGACCCAGAAACTTGATGCCCTCTTTTCATTCCTGTTCTTATATAATGTCTCTCTTGGGCATGGGACAGCCACCTAAATCACCAGGATGGCTGCCAATCTTAAGACTCCCGTGTGAGGTTTCTTCCTGATTGATCTAAAGTGATCCCCTCACGGGACCTCCACTGGGAGCTGGCCGAAACGAGTACCCGATTGAATTAAAATGCAACCGGGGACCATTTCCTAGGGAAGTTGGTTTTAAGGACCACATGTGTTGCAATGTCTTACAGACCATGATGGATTTCAGTCTTTACTGTTTGTCAGTGTCTTCTACAAACTACTTAAAGCTATGAAATTGGGTAATTTCCCCTTGCCAAACTTTTCTAGTATTTCCATGGGTTAAAAATGGCAAAACAGGGTTGCCTGAGTGGCTCAGTGGGTTAAAGCCTCTGCCTTTGGCTCAGGTCATGATCTCAGGGTCCTGGGATCGAATCACACTATCCGGTTCTCTGCTTGGTGGGGAGCCTGCTTCCCCCCCTCTCTGCCTACTTATGATCTCTGTCAAATAAATAAAATATTTAAAAAAAATGGCAAAACAGTATGCAGTCTTAAGGACAGACAATGGCATGGCACAGCAGAGTATTTTGGTACATTCACCAGGCACCCATCAGCAACCTAGGAAGCAATGGGGAAGGGTAAGGGCGCTGGCACCCCTCCAGGGCCTTTTATGGCAGGAATGCCTTCTGGGGAAGGCAGGATTGTGATCAATAGCGATGTCTTGAGGGATGCCTCTGGTCGCTTTTTAGACATAGGAACCTCTGACATATTCTGCATGGGACGCCATCCAGGAGTCAGAGGGTATTTGGTAATGGACCTTCTTTACTTTTCTGGGAGCATGGCCTCAGTAGGCTTTTTCAGTTCCCAAGGACTCTACCTTGGGGTGCCTTTTAACCCACTGGAAAAAATTTGGATTGCAAAACTTAGGAAAGGACTGAGCTCCTGTAACACTGCATGCATGGCCTCAATGGGATCTATCAGTTAGATGATCTCTGCAGGAAATAGGACAAATGCACCTACGATACCTTCATTGCTCATACCTAGGACTTCTTTGCTCTACACTAGGACCCCAACCTAAGGGCCTCTTGCAGAATGTGTTTGCCTGAATGAGTAAACTCCCTCCTGACATATCGGATGATAATTAGTAAATAAGCCTTCTAGTAAACCCAGGTTGCTGGGCCACCTCTAGCAAAGGGGACTCTGACTTTATCTCTGTTTCTCCAAATAGATGTGGGGACTTCTCCTTTACTCATTTCCCGTGGTAATGGCTATAACTGGAGCCAACTGGGGTTAGTCTAACTTAAGACGGAGACTTGAAGGAATATTCCCAAGCAGCTGCCAAAACTCCCTTTGTTTCGGGGAAATTCCGTCTTCTCTGGCCGACTTAGATTGCTTAAACCCTCCCGCTTGCTGGCGGGAAAACATGGCGTCTGCTCCTCTGTTGGAGCTGATGAGCTCTAAAACCAGGAATCCTTTCTCTCCTGTAGAGGCCAAGAAAAACAAGGCTGTACCCACCTCAAGTCTAGCCCTGACATAAGTTCAGCCATCTTGACAAAGCAAAAGCTGGCACCTTGCACCCCCTCTCCACCCACTCCCCTCCCCTTGGTAGTATATGTGAACAAATAGTTAACTTGCAGAGATCACAATCCTGCAAGACAGGAGTCTCCCTCAGTTTACAAATGTCCCAGTGCTAAATCTCACTAACAAGGACGCTTGATAGGAGGAATATGACATTCCACCAGGAAACTCCCACGTGTCTTCATGTTAGTGCCTCATTAGAGGGGAAAACGGCCTTGGCTTGATAATAACCAGGCTTCCAATATCCTGACAGTCTTCTTTACCCTGATAGCACTTCTGAACACCCCCTTTGTCCTCACCCAGCGCCGAGTCCACCCCTACTCTGCCTTTAAAAACTCTGACTGTGGGGCGCCTGGGTGGCTCAGTGGGTTAGGCCTCTGCCTTCGGCTCAGGTCATGGTCTCAGGGCCCTGGGATCGAGCCCCGCGTCGGGCTCTCTGCTCTGCAGGGAGCCTGCTTCCTCCTCTCTCTCTCTCTGCTTGCCTCTCTGCCTACTTGTGATTTCTGTCAAAAAAATGGATAAAATCTTTAAAAAAAAAAAAAAAAAAACTCTGACTGTAATCTGGTTCAGGGTCCAAGTCCCTACTCCGCTGTGTCGGGTATACTTGGGCCCAAGCTTGAGCTTGTCAAATAAACCCTCATGAGATTACACTGGTGTTGGCTCCTTGGTGGTCTCTCAGACATGAAAACTCGGGCATAACACTGCCTTTTGGCAGCACTGTTTCTTCTGTCTCCCCCTTCTCCTGTTTCTGCACCAATGTGGGTGCGGCCTGCATGACTGGCCTCTAGACCATGCATCAAGGCTCTTATTAATCTCTTCACTGTCAAGGAGAAAGAAGAGCACTGCCTGGACCTAACACCCCCACTCCAGATTTCCCCACCTGTGTCTCAGGTAAACACTGAAAATGGGGTGGGTCCAGGTGGAACATAAATCAGTATTTAAACTAAGTTAGGTTTGTTGGTTTAATTAAGATAGACATGTCTTTGAAGTCACCGCAGTAAATGTGAAACTTTTATTCTATCAAGGTTACTGAAGGTCAAATAACCTCATGTTACCTCTGTTGCAATTTGTTAGCAAAAAGATAACTAAACTGATGGTTCATTGTCTCAAAGTTTTCGTGGGTAATTGTTGAGATAGCTTTCAAAGTCTTTGGTAACCTGAAAGTTTTGCTTGGTTGACAAGTGGAATTAAATTCATTAGACATTTAGGTCTTTCAAACAGGATAAAATGCTAAGTCATTAATTACTGGATGTAGGTTTGTGCTTTTGACTTCTTAAAACAAAGAAAATAAGAATATTTAAAGCTGTTGGTAAACACGTTTTGTGCTTAACTGATTCATAAATTTGCCATCTAAAGAATTCTGTTGTAACAGTTCATAGTTAATAACTGACTATAGACTAAGGTGTTTCTAAGAGTAGAAAATTCTGCTAAATGTAACTAAGACTGATGGAAATAAGGGAAACAAACTCTGTATGTGGAAAAGTAGGTATGGAAGAAAGATAAGGAATGGAAATGCATTTTGTTGAAGGTTTAAAAAAAAAAAAAAGGTTATTTTGTCCTAAATGAGATGGTTGTTTGGAAGGAAATGGCTTGGGACAAAACCTGACTGCAAAGGAAAGTTGTAGAAGGTTTGTGTAGGGAAAACTTTGGAATGGAATTTTAGGTGTGGTCAGGACAGATTAAGATTGAAATGAATGGGTTTTAAAGGTACATTGGTATAAAACTGAAATTCTCTGTTCAAAAAGACAAAGTTTTCCTAAATTAATCTGCTGTTAAGTAGAAAATGTAAACAGTTGTATCCTCTTTGCCTGCCCAGAAAAAAAACAGTTTCTATGTTTTATCAGATCTTTAACATCCCTAATCCTATTTAGGCATGTGCTTTAAAAGGTTTTAACAAACTTCCCCAAGAATTTAAATCTTGAACAAAGTCTTGATTCTCTTGTAAAATGAGTTTTATCTTCAAGGAGATTCATATAAAGGACTTTCAGGAGAAATACAGGTATTCAGTATATTAAACTAAAATGGGTAAGAATTTTCCAGAACTAACTAAAGTGGCAAACTAAACCAGAATTAGTAATATGGGACTAAATGAACTAAAAGATTATAGTGTTACGTCTCTTATTTTAGACATTGCTGGTTCTCTAATGTTTGCTCTTCCAGACTAAGAAAACTTTTTCTTAAGATGTCTGTGACTTACAGAAATGTAAAAATATTTATTTGTAAACAAATCATTCAACTTTTCTATCTGAACCCTCCAAAACTCAAAAGTCTCAGTAAATATTCTTTCTTCCATGGCAATCAGTCATTTGCTTAAGTTCAATAAGAATCTGTTCTCCTTTTGGGAACCTGGGTGGCTCAGTGGGTTAAAGCCTCTGCCTTTGGCTCAAGTCATGATTCCAGGGTCCTGGGATCGAGCCCTGCATTGGGCTTTCTGCTCAGTAGGGAGCCTACTTCCTTTCCTCTCTGTCTGCCTCTCTGCCTACTTGTGATCTCTGTCAAAAAAAAAAAAAAAAAAAAGAATCTGTTCTCCTTTTAACAGGACACCATTGGAATCATTGGTTATTTTACCAAGGCTTTGACTAGAATGTCATATTTGAAAAAGACATGCATAGACTCAAGTCTATAGACTTGACATGGACTCAGGCAGCTTTAAGAAACTAAGGTTGACCTTATGAAACCTAGAGCCATAAAGCCCCTTGGAACTGTGGGCCTGATACCTTGCTTACAGAGTTCCCACCAGCCTCACCAGGTGAGTAAAGAATGTCACTTCCTGGCAGGTGCAGGAACCTCAGGATACTTTGGGGACCTCAGGAAGAGGAATTCACCCAACTCGACAGGTATTACAGGCATGTCTGATGGCAAGTACGTGGCCTTGTCTTCTGGCCTGGAGAGGCACTAAAAGTTCAACACAGAGATTCCTTATAAGAAGCTCCAGAAAAGCAAATTCTAAAGACCTATATGATCACTCACTGTTCTTGCTGAGCTTATGTAAATTTAGGCCAAGTTTGTTAAAACTGGACTTGTTTTTCAAATAAATTAGTCCTGATTTGGCTATCTCTGGAAATGAGGGTTATTTTAGAGAGAAAATTTATGTTTAATAACACACCTTTATGGATGTTAAATTCTAGATTTGATTGTCTTTAAATGTTTGTTTACCTAAGCTAGACAATTTGAGGTAAAGTTCAGAAAAGTTGCATAATAGCTCTTTTAGATGATCTTGTTGCTTTTTTATTCTGTGGGGATAACAACAGACCCCATGGCACATGATTAAACAACTGGAAAATAGCACTGATTCTCCAACAATTGTATAACTTAATTATCACCTTGTGTGTGGCTGGGATAATGAAATGCTTATAAGCCAGCATACCGCACTCCAAAGGATTAACTGTGGACTTGTGGAGAAAGTGGATGACCCCACTTTCTTTATGATTGGATTGGATGATGCATGTGGGACTCCCCTTATCTCTTGACAAGTTTTCTCACACTTGTCAGTGATCCTTTGTAATTAGGATATTGTTAAGGCTGGAACTTAGTCCTATTTATCCTAGAAGCCAACTCTATTGAGGTACAGTTGCAAACAAAGGCTTTAGCTAAGCATAGAACAGCCCTCCTTGTAAAAGGAGCCTCAAAGCTCACTATGGGACAGTCCCTGACTGTAATGACTTCACATCAGGTCCAAAATGTCTTAAAAACCAAAGGCCACTGATGGGTGATGAGGCTGACTTACTAAATACTGGGCTACACTTAACAGATATGCCAGAAATAAAACTTGTCAAACTTTAAACCTAGTTACCCATATGCCTGAACCTGACCATTATACTTCTTTCTCTATAGAGCAAAAACTGATAGGTTATTGATCTTGCTTACTTTAGTTGGCCAGATTTAAGATGCTCCTATTAAAAATACAAATGACAATTGGTTTACTGATGACAGTAGTTTTCATAAAAGGAGTAAGAAAAGCTGGGTATGCCACAGTGCTCACTGGCACTTTGCAATTGCCAAAGCTTTGAAAATTAATATTAATACTGACTCCAAATATACTTTCCTAGTCCTACATGTCCATGGAGCAATTTGGAAAAAAAAAGGGGGGGGGATTATTATCAAGCCATAACTCCACAATCAAATACAGGCCTAAAATGATTACTCTTCTTAAGACTGTACACCGACCTAAGGAGATAGCTGTAGTTTACTTCAAAGGATGTCAAAGGATATGGCCTTCAGAACCAATGAAAGTAATACAGGGTTTACACCAGGTCACTGACTGGGCAAAAGGGCCATGGAGATGACAAAAACTTCATAAAGGAAAACTGTCCCTAGATTTGGACTCCCATGGTCCCTACAAAGCAACAGTGGACTGCCTTTTACTACACATTAAAAAGATGGCCCTTCGAAACTGAATAGCCCTTGATATCTTGACTACAGTTACAGAAACCCAAAATTGGAGGACTGTCACCTAGTGCAACCCAATGGTTATATGGCTCTAATTTGTGTTCATGACTTCCCCCAGGAAGGATAGGCCATTGTACCCTGGGTTTTGCCTGGAATCACGGATGCATTATTAAAACCATTACCAACCTGGCCAACCTTTCAGAACTTAAAACAGTGGTGAACTTGTTCTGTCTCATTGGTATGACCAACTAACATCCACTTTTGTTCCCCCTTTGGAACTGGAGGGTATTTGGCACATGGAAGCTCTTACAAAGTACATGGTCAGTCCTAAATGACCCTTGAAGTAACATTTCTCTATTCAAATGCTATGGTAATACAAATTATTGTGTAAGTATAAAGCAGCTTTACAAAATAGAATGGCAAAGTACTATGTTTATGTTCCAGATGATCACAAAATATTTCTTAGGTTATGACCTACTCAAGTTAGCACTTTAAATAGTCCCTCTTTCTTTTAATGATTAAACTCCTGGACTGGAAAAGGGTTGTCAACTAGCAAAAAACTTAATTTGTGCTTCATTTTCTTTTTGTTACACTAACCATGTTTTGCTGTTTTCTCCCATGTCTCCTCACTTGGCGTCGACTCCTTCGTAGCCATAACTTCCACAGGTGACCCTTTCCACTTGCAAAGATCACCTGAGCAGTACCCCTAGATTCAGCTGCCTCTGTCTTTCATAACTCCCCTACGCATTCCCCAACTGACCAGTGTTGACCCGAGTACGTAGGGACAACTCTATGCCCTGTTCATCAGGAAGATGTTAAAGAAGCTGAGACCTTCCACCTTCAACAACTTTAAAGATTTAAGGGTCAAAACTGTTCAGGGGGGAATGATGAGGGAACAGAAGGCTGGCTGAGGACAAAGCAAAAGCTGACACCCTCCAACCTTTCCCCCACACCCACTCCTGGGTGGGACATATGTGACATTCTTTAGGAGTCTCCCACCCATCTTAATGTTAATACCTTGTTAGAGGGCAAAATGACCTTGGCAATGGCAAAGCCTGTATTAGGTATCTTTGTAGGTCCTCTTTAGCACATGAAAGTTCTATTGAAACCTCCCTTTTCCTTACTTCCCCCCACCCCCATGGTACACAACCTGCCGCCCCTCACAACCCGGAGCAGCAGCTCTTCCTGCCCACGGGTCCTGTCCCTGTGATTTAACAAAACACCATTTTGCACCAAAGATGTCTCAAGAATTCTTGGTTGGTCATCAGCTCCAGACCTCACCCCACCAAACCTCATCTCACCTATGTTCTAGAACTTCATCAGAAAATACTAGAAAAGTTTTACAAAGGGAAATTACCGAATTTTGTAGCTTTAATATTTAGTAGAGGGCACTGACAAGAAACAGTAAAGATTGAAATCCATCATGGTCTAAGCGACATGCCCACACATGTGGTCCTGACAGCCAACTTCCCTAAGAAACAGTTCTGGGTTGGGTTTTAATTCAATCAGGTACTGGTTTCAGCCATCTCCCAGGGATGAGGGAACAGAAAGAAGGCTGGCTGAGGACAAAGCAACAGGTTGACACCCTGCAACCACTACCTACCCCCACTCCTGGGTGAGACAGAAGTGACATTCTTTAGCAATCTCCCCACTATCTTAATGCCTTGCTTATAAGGGAAAAACCAACCTCAACAATGGCAAGGGCTCTGCTCCCCGGTATCTTACAGGTTCTCTTTAGCATACAAAAGTTCTACGGAAACCGCCCTTTTCCTTACACTCGATGGTACTTAACCTGCCACACCTCACAACCCCGGGGAAGCCGCTCTTTCTGCCCAAATGTTCTGCCCCCAGTACTTTAATAAACCACCATTTTGGGGCACCTGGGTGGCTCAGTGGGTTAAAGCCTCTGCCTTTGGCTCAGGTCGTAATCCCAGGGTCCTGGGATCAAGCCTCGCATCACACGCTCTGCTCCGTGGGGAACCTGCTTCCACCTCTCCCTCTGCCTGCCTCTCTGCCTACTTGTGATCTCTGTCAAATAAATAAAATCTTCAAATAAAAATAAAAATAAACCACTATTTTGCACCAAAGATGTCTCAAGAATTCTTTCTTGGTTGTCAGCTCCGGACTCCACTCCACTGAAACTCAACTGTATTCTAAAACTTCATCCCCAGTGGAGGTCCCATGGCCAGAAGTGGCTAGACCAGGGATGTGGAGGGGATCACATCAGCTCAATCAGGAGGAAACCTCACACAGGAGTTAAGATTGGCAGCTGTCCTGATGACTTAGATGGCTGTCCCGTGCCCAAGACAGACAACTTTGTATAAGAACAGGAATAAAGGGGTGCCTGGGTGGCTCAGTCATTAAGTATCTGCTTTTGCTCGGGTCCTGGGATTGAGCCCTACATTGGGCTCCCTGCTCAGAGGGAAGCCTGCTTCTCCACTCCCCCTGCTTGTGTTCCCTCTCCCCGTGTGACTCTGTCAAAGAGGGAGGGAGGGAGGGAAGGAGGGAGGGAGGAAGGAAGAAAGGAGAGAGCAAAAAGAAAAGGAGGAAGGAAAGAAGGAAGAAAAAGAAAGAAAGAAAGGGAGGAAGGAAGTGTTGGGTTGGTGGCTCCGGGAATGTAGGAGGAACAATAGAAATGACCGCCTGGGGCCGCCATCTTCCAGTCCCCTCCTCCCCCTTCCTCAACCCTTGAATCTCCTGCCAAAAGGATGTATGCCCCCACCCCATACCCTCGATCACCAAATACCCTACCATATATGGATGTGAGCCCATGCCCAGCCTTGGCCCAATAAAAGACCCCAGCTGATTCCTTCCCAGCATGACTTCAACTCCCCCTTCCAGAGTTGAGGAACCTGGCCCGAGAGTGCTGACCTCCCGGTGTGACTTTCCTGGCTCCCCTTCTCCTGAGCCCTGAAACTTCACCAGAGAGTGCCTTTAATAAATCTTGCCTTGTGCCTACCTCGCCTGGTGTTGTGTTTATATCGCCTGTGAAACTTTACAGGAAGGAAGGAAGAAAAAGAACAGAAAGGAAGAAAAACAGGAATAAAGAGAGGGCATCAAGTTTCTGGGTCTTTTTACCATTCTGGTCAGGATATTAACTCCAGCCAAAAGGCAGGGTTTCTCTCCCCACAGGGCAGCCACGTGCTAGAGCAGCCTGAGCAATCGACACGCAAGTGTTCCAATAAGACCACACTCCTTGAAAAGCCCCTGAAATGAGACTAAAGGAACAGGAAAGTACTCACCAATTTTGCACCGAAGCTCAGTGTCCAGATGTAAAGACTCACAGCCCCATGTTCAGGCACCAAATGATGAAGTTTTAGAATAGAAGTGAGGGTCGGTGGGGTGGAGTCCAGAGCCCACGACCAAGAAAGAATTCTTGAGACGTCTTTGGTGCAAGATGGTTTACTAAAGCAAGGGGACAGGACCCATAGGCAGAGGGAGCTGCTGCCATGGGGTTGTGACCGGTGGGTGAATGAGGGAGGTAAGGGAAAAAGGAGTTTCTAAAGAACTTTCATATGCTAAACAGCACTGACAAGAAACCGGATACCAAGGCCTTGCCATTTTCAAGGTTTTTCCCTCTTGCAAGGTATTAATGTCAAGATAGTGGGGGGAGATTCCTGGAAGAGTGTCCCCCATGTCCCACCCAGGAGTGGCGGTCTAGGGGAGGGTGCAGGTGTCAGCTTGTGCTTGTACTCAGCCTGCCTTCTGTTCTCCCATCAATAGTGGAATATGATTCCAAAGGGTCAGAAACAAGAAAGTTTTCATTTTGTTTTCCATATAGTTGTTCTCTCATTCTGCCTAATGATACTGCATACAGGGCAAACCTTAAAGATACAGTCTGTGCTCCAAGCAATGTGATAAATTAAGTGTTTTAGAGATTTTTTTATAGAACAATGTAGCAATCCTTCCCCAGGTGAGTACATGGGACCAATAAAATGTTCTTTTGGCCACCCTGAGTTTGGCAGCATTGCACACTCATACTTCCAGTGGGACAGTTCATTATTTGGAATGAATTAGCGTCCTACAACGTGATGGATGATACGGACAAAATCGGCGGGAGTAAAATAAGTCAATCAACATTGACTATTAGAACCATGTTAAAAATATGATAGGAGTGATTCTGTCCCATAGAGGCCATAAAGGAGATGTCCATCGTCCTGATAGACCTATGAAAAGTTGCTGTTACTTCTTTTTTTATACTTTCCTAGATACCAAGGGAAAATAGGAGTCATACAAAATTTGTTGGGATTATTGGCAAACATATTCAGAAGAGAATGTAATACTTCTTTATACAGTTTCAGTATGTGTTTGTGGATTTTCTAAAAATAGTTCATTTAAAAATATTCAGATAGTGATCTATGGTTTTTTGACCAGTGTAAAGGTTATTAAAATCCCAAAGAATGAGAAGAAACTGCTCTGTAAAATTTCCAAGAATCTAAGAAGTAGCGATCATCCTTATACACCAGTCATCAATAGAAAATCATACCATTGTACGTACATAAAGTCACCCAGAGATCATGAAATTCAGTTTTCTATTCTTGTTACCATGTTGCCTCTCTCACTCAGCAAGGGACATGAGACATTCTACTCAGGGTAAAGAAACAGGGATGCATTTTTTCCCTTGACAACCTCTCCACTCCCATAGCATTAATGGCTCTATGCTGACATAAAGCCCATTACTGGACATTTAACAAGTATTTGGAGATTATAAAAGAAATTAAGTATTCTACTAAAAATGAACTTCTCTGCTAAAAATAACACACATTTATTCATATAATTACATGGCAAGTATATCAGTGTTACAAAGTTTTTGTTTAAGCCTTTTTTTATTTAGTCTAAATATACCTTCCAATCACTTCTTTTCTTAAGATTTTATTTAGTTATTTGACAAAGATCACAAGTAGACAGAGAGGCAGGCAGAGAGAGAGAGAGAGAGAGAGAGAGAGAGAGAGAGGAGGAAGAAGCAGGCTCCCTGCCAAGCAGAGAGCCTGATTCGGGACTCCATCCCAGGACCCTGAGATCATGACCTGAGCCGAAGGCAGAGGCTTAACCCACTGAGCCACCCAGGCACCCCCCAATCACTTTAAAAAAAAATTACTTATTTGACACAGAGAGAGAGATCACAAGTAGGCAGAGGCAGGCAGCTGGGAGGGGAGCAGGCTCCCCGCTGAGCAGAGAGCCAGATGCAGGGCTCGATCCCAGGACCCTGAGATCTTGACCTGAGCTGACAGCAGAGGTTTAACCCACTGAGCTACCCAGGCAGCCCCATTCCAATCAATTTTGACTCTGGTAGTTTGTTATGGCATCACCATGACTGACTGATATTTATGGCCTGTGTGAGTGATCAGTAATTATTTACTACCTTTTGGTTAAGAGTCAAATGTTGAGGCATATTGAAGAAACCCCAATGTTCCATTCTGTCTTATTTTTAACTATAGTTGTACTTTTTTCTCCATCTAGATCCCCTTTGCCCTAAGTAGATAATATGCCATTTAACATCATGCCTTCAAAACATTTCATCGAATTTAGCCAGAAGCAAATTTCAAGTTTATTATTTCTCAAAGCAAAACTCCGTTTTGGACCTATTATGTGCCAGATACTTTTCTTGCTCTGGGGATTCGGTGGAGAACAAGACGGGCAGACCTCTCTTGGGGCTTACATTCTTGCTCTTTGAGTGTGTGTATTTGGTTTTCTCTTGAGGTCACGGAAATTGTTTTTTTAGCTAACTCTGAGAGCCTGCCCAATTCTTTTCTCTTCCTGAAAATCCGAGTATCATCCTATTTGGTTTTCAGATTTTTTCTCCAAGTCTCATCTTTTCCTTCATGTGTCTTATATCAATCTTGATACTTTAAAATAGTATTTCCACTTGGTTTTGTGAGACAAGTAGTTTTATCCCACCATTTATGGACTTGAATTTGTTATTCTGGAAGACGCTTTTCAGTTACCATAATGTGCCTGGTGGGAAGTGATATGCTTCGTTTTCTACAAGGAAGACAAAGACCTTTCCCCTGAGGCCTGGCTGGGCAGTGAGAGTATCGGGGGGAAGCTGAGAGCGCTCCCAAACCCAGAAGCAGCCCCAGGACCTAGCCCAGGCAGCTGGTAATTCCTTATCTCCCAGAGGGCCAATCAAGCTCCTACAAACAGTCCAGTCAAGCTCCCTTGAACAGCACTCTCCTGGCTCTGCTGGAGGGGAAGACCGGCACCAGCTCTTCCATGGAACGTGTTCCAAGCTCCACAACGGCCCCGCTCCCTGAGGTGGTTGGCTCAGGAGAAGTGACAGAGAAATGTGTGTACAGCTGGGTGAGTATGTGTTCAGTGCCATGTCTTCCCAGAACTTCTGTGGGAGATACCAGAGTACTATTTTTTGTTTTTAAGAGAAATCGGATCACATAACTTTCTCTTACAGAACATACCAGTAGAATCTCACTGCCATTAAAATTATTGAAAATGATCTTAGCATCTTTGTGTCCTCAGAGCATGGATTATTTCTAAATCTTTTCTGCCCTTTTCCTGTCAGCCAATCATACTGGACTGGACAGACTGCTTCCAGGTCTGCACACCACATTCCTTCTCACCTCGGAGTCCACTACTCTGTTTTCCCATCTGCCTGTCAGTCTCCTCTCTCTCCCTTTCGTTTGGCTCCCTCTGACTCCACATTTCCCTTCTTCCCTCTTTCCTTCAGTGTGCTTACTAAGTACTATTATGTGCTAAGGGCTAGTGATATTCTGGGGGTCAAAATTAATATGGTTTAGGTCTTTGAGGAGTTTCCAGTTCACTACAAGGGGCAGGCCAAAAAAGTGTATATAAATATATAAACTTTATCATAAATTCAATGAAAAAAATGATACATTTGTCTATGGACACACAGTGAACTGAGTGAAGAGGTTGAGATAATGAACTCTGTTTTCAAGAACTTTTCACAACCACAACATTATTCTGTATTTAATAATTAGAATTACATTAGCTTACTTCTCATACCATCATTTTTCTTTTTAATATTCACTATTTAGGATATATCCTGAGCCAGTTAGAAAAACACAGCAAATTGCAACAGCACGGTCAAAAATGAATTGTGTTATTTTTCACACCTTCCCGTTTTGCAGTCCTGTCTACTAAGAGTCGACAGCATTTCCCCACCTCATGGACCTGGGCACATAGGTTAGGAAGTGGTTTGTTATATAGCGTTGTTTGTGTCAATAATTGTTAAAAACTATAGATACTGCCTAGTCCTTTCCATAGTTTAGAAAACCTCTTGGTGTATTCTAATCTTCAGTGTAAGATTACCTCACAGACATTTCTTTTGTGGCATAATACAAAGAGAATTATAAGTTGCTTGTTTCAAATAATTATGGATGCACATTTTAGTCACAGAAACCTCACCTGCAACAGTCTCACTATGTCCCCAAAAGTATGAGTTACCGGTAAAAAGGAAGCTACACTACTGACTAAAACAGAGACATCCTTGTCTTGCATTACCCATAGTGTTTATTTTTTGAGATGTAGAAAAAGGGAGTTTAGATCTCTGCATTTCCTGTTCAGAAAGACATTTGTATAGATGTTAAGATGCTCCCATACTCCAATGAAACTGGAGTTTGCAACCCAAACCTTTATGGATGATTTGGCAGTATGAGGAAAAAATAACTCAGCAAGGTCACTAATTCAAGAAGATTTTAACAGAGATGGTGGTGAGAGAGGTTGGTGGATGATTAAAGTAAAGGGTAAAAGTTAAAAAAAAAAAAAAAAAGAAAGAAAGGTCAAAGATGGAATGAATTGATTTTCCTGTGGTACTATTCCCAGAGAAGAAAATCTGCTTGTGATATGTGCCATCTTGAAATACACACACACACACACACACGCCCCATTTCTCCCTAAGCATCCATCTTTCTCTACTCTATTTAACAGTCTTCTCAAAGTAATTGGTTAGCACCCTGTTCTCCTCAAGAATATTCCTGTGAGACTTTGATGCCACAGCTACTTCTATCAAAATCATCTAGAAACACATTGCTAAATGCAGGAGTCCTCGGCTTTTGCCATCTTTTACTTATCAGCAGAATTTTACATATTATTCACTCCCACTTTTCTTACTTCAGAGAACTGACATATAACATAGTAGTTTTAGGCATAGCCATTTTCTAAAAATCCTTCTTCAGCGGTGTTCCAGTGCCCTTCCCCGTCCCAGTATTTTCCCTTCTGTATCACTGGTTATTCCTTTTAGCTTCCCATTATCCTAACATCACAGAACCTTTAAACAAAATATTTGGATATTTCTTCCTTATTTAAATGTACTCCTTGATAATCATAGCTTTAAATATTATCTAAATATGAATGAACTCTAAAAGTATTCTCCAGCCTGGGTTTCTCTCCTAAATCCTTGAATTCCAGATCTGTACAATACCACCTACTGCCTTTACCTAAGTAGTCGAAGACACCTTGAACTCAGCATTTCCAAAGCAGACTTGTCCTATCTCCCAAAACCTGCTTTCCCTGACATCTTCTCCGTCTGGACTATAGCTACATTGTTTTTCAGCTGCCTAAGCTAAAAATCTTGGTGCCACCCTTAATTCTTCTTCTTTTATACCCAGCATTCACTCTGGCCACCAATCCTATCACTCTACTTTCCAAATATGATTAAAATTCTGTAGCTTATTACATCCACCACAGTGACACGATCCAAGCCATCCGTGCTTCTAGTCTAGATAATTGTGACGGCCTCCTCATTTCTTCCCTAATTCTGATTTCGGCCCAATGACCTATTAGCCACAGTGCAGCTGGGGGAAATGATCCATATCTGTATTTATATTTACACCAATATATAAGTCTATAGACATTCGTCCTTTAGGATGTCAATCATATAATGCCACTTCATCCTTCAAAACCTATCAGTGACTTGCCCTACTAGTCAGAGAGAAAGCAAAAATCATCACAGTCACCTACAATGTCCCAGGAGATCTGCACATCATTTTCCTCTAATCACATCACCTCTCTGACCACATGTCCTGTTATTATCTCCCTTATTTCTTGTGTGTTAGCCACACGGGATCTTTGCTCTTCAAACACACCAGGCTACATACACCTAAGAGCTTTTATATCCGTAAGTGTTTGGGTTAGGGTTTTGGCTTTGCCTAGGAAGCTCTTCTATGGATAACACTCATGCTCACTTCCCAAGGCTTCTGCCCCAGACACTTCTTCAGTGAGGTGTTTCCTTATCATCTGATTTGAAACTGAGCTCCCTCATTCTCTTTAGCGATTTTTTCCCTATTTCATCTATGGCTTTTAATGATACCTGGTGTCACATTTTTTGCTAATTATTTTTGTTGTTTGGTCTTTATTTTCCTATTGGAGTGTACAATTCATGAGAGCTGGGATTTTTGCTATTTCTTGGTTGTATCTTCAGAGCACCGTATGAAATAAACATTCAAAGAAAAAATGGATAAATGAAGGACTCTCATGAATCCTGTTTGGCTGAAATCATTGTTGAATAAATTAGCTAATGAGTTAAAACTGTCAGAGCAGATTCCAGCATCAAACAGGAATAAGGATCTAGGTTTTCTATCTTTAGATATCCCTTACACCTTAAAGTCTGAGGGTTCTCTGGAGACAGGGCATGTATTGGAAAAGAAACAATTACATTAGTGCCTCCTTTTTCTTTCTCCTCCTCCAGAAGGTGACAACACAGGAAATACAGCAGCTCTGCCTCAGCACAGCAGAGGACAATGGGCCATAGGAAATGGAACACGATGAAGGGTTAAGTCTGTGTTCCTAAATGCTGAGTGAGCACCATCCCATAGATCCCACTCTGGGTAGGCCTATGTCTGCCTTCCAAAAGGGGTGATAACCAACTGATAATCACCCTGATTAATTTCACATATTAAGTAGAAATTTGATGACAGGATGGTTTGGCCTTGCAGATAGTACTTGTAAAGACAGTCTTGTATCATTGAGTGGCAGTGTTGAAATTCTATTCCTGTCAGACCTAAACCCGCAAACATTTCACTCAATGCTGTGGGGATTTATAGTGTTAGCAGTCTCAATGCAGTTTTCATCTGCTGTGCAGAGAGAAGGGTTTGAAACAGCAGGAGCATATCATCCACGGGCACTGAGGAAGGAAAGCAACAAAGAACGTGTGCACACATACACATATTAAGGGCAAGGGCACTAGAAAGGGGAAGGACAAAAATATACTTAATTATTTTCAGTCAAAAAAGCATATGTGACAGTCGATTTGGCGGTCTACAGAGTTTGTATTTCCAGATTCTCTCTCTCTTTTTTTTAAAGATTTTATTTATTTGACAGATAGAGATCACAAGTAGGCAGAGAGGCAGGCAGAGAAAGAGGGGGAAGCAGGCTCCCCACCGAGCAGAGAGCCCGATGTGGGGCTCAATCCCAGGACCCTGAGATCATGACCCGAGCCGAAGGCAGAAGATTAACCCACTGAGCCACCCAGGTGCCCCCATATCATCCACGGGCACTGAGGAAGGAAAGCAACAAAGAACGTGTGCGCACATACACATATTAAGGGCAAGGGCACTAGAAAGGGGAAGGACAAAAATATACTTGACTTCTTAATTATTTTCAGTCAAAAAAGCATATGTGACAGTCGATTTGGCTGTCTACAGAGTTTGTATTTCCAGATTCTCAAATCCCTTTAACTTCTAAAAATACTACTATTATATTATGGCTTTATTAAAAGACCTGAGAAACATATTACTGATTTCTTGTGTAGTCATAGAGGTAACTGAGTGGGTGAAAACTTTTAGTTATATAGATGAATTTGACGAAAATGGAAGGTTACAGAAGTGAACAATGAACAGTGAAAGTTTCCACTTTCACACGATGCCGAGGATGTAACCATCATGAAGGGAAGCTAGCCAGTGCATAGACAGCCGGTCTTATAGTACGGGTAAATCTTCTCTCCCCGCTCAATGCCATAAAATAGTTAGCAGCACAAGGCTTGCAAGATTACAAAAATTAGTAAACGGAGAACTATTCAATATCGGGAAAAATGCTGATTCAGAATTCAAATAGTCAGGAACTAAGAAAACATATGGTAATTCCTATACCTCACTTCCTACTTTTTCCTAAAAAACACCACATGTCTCAGAACAGAAATATTGAATTTGAGACCTCAGTTTGACAGATGTTAGTTTGCAAGATGTCCAGATGGTGAAGTACTTGGCACAAGGTAAAATAAATACATAAAAATTAAAAAAGTAAAAACAAAAATCCTAGGCTGGCTGACTCTACTTCCAAACAGACTCAAGGGAATAAAGCAGCGAGGGCTTGTATACATGATAATTGAGAGCACGGCAGAAAATAGCCCATCGAAAACATGATTAAAAATGACTGTGCGCAACAGGAACACCACCACTGTGGCTCAGAAAATAGGAAAGGTGATAAAGTGGGTGTGAAGGTCAGGATGTCCCACGTACCGCACCAGTAACACCTCCCAATGAACCTCAGCCACAGGGATGCTAGGATTCGACTGAGGCAAAGGAATTTTGTGGTCTCGAATGCCTGAATACGACTGTGTTTGTTATCTGGACCTAGAAAATTAAGTTCTCTTGGAGAAACTTTAATCATTGATGTGATAACTATTTTCCACTCAAGAAAGCAATTTCATAGAGAATATAGACGCTCATGCAATGCATTTTGAAAGTGCTCTAAGAAAATATGGATGGACTTACAGGGAGTGTACTCAACTCCTCATACAAAGATCATAAGGTAAAATGGAGTTCTGAATGTGGCTTGTCAGCCCAAGAAAAAATTCTGATAACTTTATTCATTAAGTGACATATAAAGTATTATATTTGTGATGGACTCAAGACTCCTTTTTTGGTCGGTTATTTATTTATTTGTTTGTTTATTTATTTGACAGAGAGACACAGCAAGAGAGGGAACACAAGCAGGGGGAGTGGGAGAGGGAGAAGTAGGCTTCCCGCCAAGTAGGGAGCCTGATGCGGGGCTTGATCCCAGGACCCTGGGATCATGACCTGAGCCGAAGGC
Organism: Lutra lutra; assembly: GCF_902655055.1. NCBI lineage: Eukaryota > Metazoa > Chordata > Mammalia > Carnivora > Mustelidae > Lutra > Lutra lutra. The sequence goes on from NC_062285.1 coordinate 43,899,699, forward strand.
AGACGCTTAACAACTGAGCCACCCAGGTGCCCCTGGTCAGTCCTTTTTGTTGTTGTCGTGCATTTAAAAGTGAATGTCTATGTGCAGTATTTTTGTATATAAATTATTCCTCAATAAGCTATTAAATAATTAGTAACAAATAAAGTAATAAAGTAATAGAGAGTTCACCCCCAAAGAAGAGTAAATCTCTAGTTTGCAGAATATATGTTCTGGAGGGCACCTGGGGGGCTCAGATGGTTCAAGGTCTGCCTTTGGATCAAGCCCCACATAGAGCCCCAATTCAGGCTCCCTGCTCAGCAGGGAGCAAGGAGTCTGCTTCTCCCTCTCCCTCTGCCCCCTACCCCCCAGCTCATGCTCTCTCTCTCAAGTAAATAAATAAAATCTTTTTCTAAAGAAAAAGTATATGCTATAGAAAAAATTAGAGGAGACTCATCTTGTAAGCTCTACCTTCCAAATTTATTTGGTTACCACTTTGAAGTGAAAAAAGAAAATTCCGTGGACTCATAATAATCTATTGTAGTTATTTGTGCATTTTTAGGAAGCTTTAGTATGTGATGAGGCAGGGGAAAACAACAGTGAATAAGATAGGTAACTTTCCAGCTCTCAGAACTTTCCATTTTGAGGAATGTAGAAAATACATATATAATTACCTCATACAGTTTTAAGTCTGGATGAAAAATTATAGAGGCGACAGCAGCAGGAATGGGAGCCGGGCTAAGCTGAGCCAGGGAGGGGTAACAGAAAGGGAGGCTTCCACAAAATCATTTATGGATGGCAACAGCGAGCAGGACACTGAATGGGCAAATCTCTTGGATAAAGATCATGACATCTAAGGCAGCCAAGGGGCAAGTGAAGAATGTAAAGATTTGAAGCAAGTTTGAGAGTATTCTCTTTGTGGTTCTTTTGTTAGTTTTTTTGTCACAGATAGTGAGAGCTGAAATAGAGCAGAGATGTGATTTTATTAATATGATGCTTCTCCAAAAGTGTTCTGTCCTTTTCAAAGATTTGTCAAGTAAGTCCTGTCCTTTGAGCCCTCGAACAGTGCCAAAGTAAGTGGTGCTGTTCCAGTTACACTCTTTTGCTCTTGAGGCTCATATGGTATCTCATGGTTATTAAGGAAGCGAGCACCAGAATGGAAATTAACATCTTTATCTCTTGGCTCTCAGATCGCTGTGCTCTGTTGCCTTCTTTCCACTTGTCATCTAGAGAAAGGTAAGCAATGGCTCTCTCTTTGTCTATGAAGTACATAAAATCCATTACAATTTAATGGAAATTTTAAAAACAGAGGAAATACAGTGATGTCTCTCTTAAGGAACTGTTTTATATTCTGTTCTAGTGTGGTTTGAGTGTGGTAAGGGATATTACTTTACTGCATTGTAACAGTAAGGGAAAGCAGATTGGTGGCAAGTCCTTGAATTGGGAAAAATCTTCAGTCTGAGCAGAACCTATAATTTGCATTTGATCTTATAATTCTAGGATGAAGTTATAATAGCATGTTGTATACAATTAAGGCTGAGGAATAATTTCATTTTACATGCTAACGATGTTCACATAGGAAAAGATATCAATGAAAGCCACAATGAGAAAGTCAGTGAAAAGTTGGCCTGGAAAAAAAAAAAAGAAGTATTTTATATCTGAGGTAGAGAATGATTTCAGTTTGAAGAGGATGCTAGATTTTGTATGTGGAAGAGACCAAAGAGAGAAGTAAAAAGTTTATATGTAATAGCGTAACTTAAAATAGAAAGCTTATTTTCTTATTTTGGCCCTATTAATTTAAATGAACCAACAGTGTAAACTCATCATGCAATACTTTGTTTTCATCTGTATAGTGGGAGGAAAATGACATTCTTACTTCTAGTGAAATTGTGGGACTCAAGAAGGATTCTCTTAGAGAATTTCTAAACAGAAAATATTATACAAGGGATAAATTTGAAAGAGATGAGAACTTGAATGAAAAACAGAGCAGAGGAGAATTCCCCATCTGGACTAAAATGATATTAATGGAAAATAAGACTTTCCTGTAACTCTTAGAAACTATCTTCTAGGTTACTGGGGTTTCCATTTAGACCTTTTGGAAACCAAAATTTCACCTTGGTGTCTCAGAGTCTAGAAAATAATTTAAGCAATGGATCTTGCCAGATTTCCTCTTGTGTATATTATGTATTTTGTATTTTGCATACTTCAGTGGTGTTGTGTGTTTCCATTTTACCAATTTTTCAGTTTTTGCAGGTTTTAGGGATCAACCTATTGCTCTATTTATATATAGTAATCCTGAATTTACTTTTACTTATTGAATAAAGATTTTTATGGTTTAATCCGTAGACAGTAATTAAAGTATTTATTGAGTACTGGCATAAATTCTGTGTCTGAGAAAAATAAAATGCATCGTTTAAGAAAAGCTGATAGCTGCCTTCGTTTAAATCATTAGCCCTTCATTTACAAAAGCAAACTAATGAATGTGGCAGCACTAATCACAACATAGATACTTCTGAATATTCCTTCATATATGACAGTTTTCAGGACTTAAAATTTGAGATTCCTTATTGCATGTTCTGAGCAATCTGGCCACACAGAAACTGAAACCTTTATAGTGAATTTGTTCCTATATTTTTGCTTTCTCCTTCTCATTTACTGTAGAAAAATTCAACACCACATTACGTTTTGCACCATGATTTCATTAAACTGCCCACCTCAGTATGCCCATCTTCATAGTTATCCCTGGGCTTTTCCAATGAGCCTAAGGTAACCATATGTTATTAAAATACCTTTTCTTGTATCATTGCTTATTTTTATAACAACAGTTTAATTCTTTGCTTTAACTGAAATTTTACTTTTTCCTCCAGCTCTCTTCACCAGAGAATATTATTTTCTATCTTTCCTAATTCATTAGAAACTGAGATTTCCATGCTAATTGCAGACCATGCTTTTGCTTCCACTAGACAGCAATCGCTTTTTGGAAATCATTACCAAACCTTTACACAAGCTTTTTCACAAGTGGTGTCAGCAACTAACAGTCAAAATGCAATCCCTCTCGTTGATGACTTCACCAGCAAGCTCCTGGCTTTTATCACTGTCTCCTACCTTGCCAAATATTTTTACAATTTCACCATCAGCAATAATGACCCTTCTGCCACCTGAAATGTCAGTCACTTCTAGATATTTCAAGGCCATTTTTATATCACTCAATTCACCCTTGAAGAGATAGATGGGTCATGCTTTTCATGTTTAGAAATGATCAATCTCCATGAGCTCACACTTTGTGTACACCAAAATCATATTTATTCCATCTTTTTCTTTACCTTTTTGCAATTTCCCATCCTATGATATTTTTCCCTTTCCTCAATTAAGAAGCTTCGCCACCATATTAATCGACTAACGATTTGTTTAATTCAGTTAATTATTACTAACTATTGCAGATAGGTACTGTATTAGAGATTAGGATTTGAAGAGTTTATTTTTTTTAAAGATTTTATTTATTAATTTGACAGCGATCACAAGTAGGCAGAGAGGCAGGCAGAGAGAAAGGGGGAAGTAGGCTCCCTGCCGAGCAGAGAGCCTGGACCCTGGGATCATGACCTGAGCCAAAGGCAGAGGCTTAACCCACTGAGCCAACCAGGTGCCCCAGGATTTCAAGAGTTTAAGACAAAACAACAAAGGCTGATAATCATAGTACCTCCCCCTGGAAAATTTAATTCAGTAAGTGCTAGAAAGTACTGCCACAATAGTTGAATACCCAGCATGTTGTAAAACAAAAATCCAACAGTGCCATCTGAGGTGGCTCAATAGATAAGATGACAGGCTCTGTCAAGAAGCCCAGAAAAAAATATGTGTGATGATAAAGTAAGATACTCAGAAGTTTTAGTGTGGTATTGGAGAGGTTACAGGGTTTAGAGTCAGGCTGAAAAAGATCCAAAGAAGGATTTCTTGACTGAGGACAAATAGTTTGCACCAATGCATCCACAAGTAGATGCCTGAATACTGTCCCCTGAAAGACCAGCTAGAAAGTCACATCTCACTGACCACAAGCACAGAATCTGGACTACACCAGGGGATAGCATGGCAAAGATGAAAGGGGTACTCAAAATCAAAAGGTGATCCAAGGCCTTCCTATCCTGTGTGACTATAAGAACATTGAAAGACTTGTTATGCCATGACCTCATCTTGAAGAAAAAACATCAAGAAACATCGGAAAGGCAGAATTCTACTCCCACCCCTGTTTTAGGAAGAAATAACAGACATCCATCATTGTGTAAGTTTAAGAAATATCCATCATGATGGTGTGATTGACACATATAGTGAAATGATGACCACAAGAGGTTCAGTTAACATTCATCATCTCATATAGATCCAGGAAAAAGCAAAAAAAGAAAACAAAGTGCTCCTTGTAATGAGAAGTCTCATGGTTTAATCTTTTAAAACTGGTTTAAACTTGCCTATCTATCCTACAGCAGTGTTAGCTGTAGTCATGTTGTAAATTAGGTCTCTAGTACTTATCTATCCTATAACTGGTAATTTGTGCATTTTGACCATCTTCCTACCATTTCTCCTTCCCCCAAACCTCCATCTCTGGAATCCTCAAGTCTGATCTCCTTATGTATGTTTAGATTACTTATATATTTAGATACATATATATTTAGATCCCACATATGAGATCATACTGTATTTGTCTTTCCACTGTACAGTATTTCTCTTTCTCTGTCTGGCTTATTTCACTTAGTACAATGCCTTGAAGATCCATCTATGTGATTGCAAATTGTAAGATTTCCTGATTGTGTGTGTGTGACTGAGTCATATTCCACTGTCTATGTGTAGACCACAACTTCCTAATCCGTTCATCCACCAATGGACACTTAAGTTGTTTCCAAGTCTTGGCTACTGTAAACAATGCAGCTGTGAACATGGGGGCGCAGCTATCTTTTCAAGTTAGTGTTTTCATCTCCTTTGGATATATTCCCAGGAGTGGAATTGTTGGATCCTAGGGGAGTTCTATTTTTAGTTTTTTGGATCCTCCATACTGTTTTCCATAGTGGCTGCTCCAGCTTACAGTTCCACCAACAGTGCACTAGGGTTCTCTTTTCTTCACATTCATGATGACATTTCTTATCTCATCTTTCTGATAACGGCCATTCTAACAGGTTGAGGTAATAGATCATTCTAGTTTGAACTTGAACAACTTTGTGTGTACCCACTGGCCTGAAAGGCAGAATATTTATCTGAAATAAATCATTGAAAATTGGTTTTTATACTTGTGAAGAATGAGATCATATGTTGGCAGGTTAAACTACACAACTGGGGCGCCTGGGTGGCTCGGTGGGTTAAGCCGCTGCCTTCGGCTCAGGTCATGATCTCAGGGTCCTGGGATCGAGTCCCGCATCGGGCTCTCTGCTCAGCAGGGAGCCTGCTTCCTCCTCTCTCTCTCTGCTTGCCTCTCTGTCTACTTGTGATCTCTCTCTGTCAAATAAACAAATAAAATCTTTAAAAAAAAATAAAAAAAATAAACTACACAACTGACCCTTGAACAATATGAGGGTTAAGGTCACTAACCCCTGTAAAATTGAAAATCCAAGTGAAACTTTTGACTCCCTAAACACTTACTTACTAAAAACCTATGACAAGAAGCCTTATGGATAACTTAAACAGTCTATTAACACATATTTTGTAGGTTATAGGTATTCTATACTGCATTCTTATCATTAAGAAGGTAAGGAAAATCTTAAGAAAATTACAAGGAAGAGAAAAAATACATTTAGAGTACTATATTCTACTGAGAAAGCTCACACATAAGTAGACCTATGCAGTCCAAATCTGTTGTTCAAAAGTCACCTATGTTCTTTTTCCTTCTTTTAAAACAGAGCAAAATGGAAAACTGCTAGCAAATTTAGATCTTTTATAGAAAACAAAAATGCTAGCTTTCCTTTACATGCTTAAGGAGTATTATGAGTAAATTTTTAAACCTGTGATTACTATCTATTTTCTCTTCAATTTAGATATCTATAATGTGTCATCAGGAAAATAGAAGTGTAAAACAAACACTTTCTGAGACACAGCAGAACTTATATAATCAAATGTGATTTGACTTCCTAAGTTATCAGCGACCTGACACTGACTCTCAGTAGATGACAGATCTTTGGAGCAGCAGCTCATTCAGAATTAGCTATAAAGACATTTCACCAGTCCCTTAAGGAAAGCAATTACATGACTCTGTGACCAAACCTTCAGTTCCTCATAATGTCATCTCTTTCAGTGTAACTATCTATCTACTGGTGACTTTTCTGCAGCCACACATATTTTTAGCTTGAAGGGAGAATTAGTGATACTCCATCTGTCAACTAACACTCAGGAAAAATCAAAAGCTCTGCGGAGAAGGTTAGGTTTTGCAATGATGATGCTAAATTTTCTCAGAACCATGGACAGCAGCAACCACACTGCTGCCATGCTGTGAATTACAGACTTAATTTGTGCCAGGAATAGCACCAGGCCATTTACATATAACTACTCAATGGATATAAGAGATAGAAATGTGGAACATGGTTCCTGCCAGTGAAACCAGAAATGGACAAAATAAGAGCATTTGGAAGATACGTAAGTTATCAGTGGACTTCAAAGCTAATTCAGACTGATGTCAGTTTCTGATTTTAGCGTTTTATTTTTAAATTTGCTGCTGGAATATCAACAGGTGCCAGAGTTTGATTAATACACTCTAGGATGATGCCAGAAAGTGTGTGGCTCATGCAAATAAAATCCTGTTTTTGTTGGATTATCTTCTGAAAAATATCTTTCTTTCAGAAAGAAATTGCCTTCATTGTCTAAGAAAATTTTCAGTGTTCCAGAAGGAAATCCTATGGCTCTGTACCTTGACAACTGCCTTCCAGCTTGAAGATGGAAAGACATAAGATGTTTTATAATGAGTTTTCTTTTTTTTAAGATTTTATTTATTTGACAGAGATCACAAGTAGGCAGAGAGGCAGACAGGGGCGGGGCGGGGGAGAAGCAGGCTCCCCGCTGAGCAGTGAGCCCGATGCAGGGCTCGATCCCAGGACCCCGAGATCATGACCTGAGCCAAAGGCAGAGGCTCAACCCACTGAGCCACCCAGGGACCCCTATAATGAGTTTTCTTTTTAAAAAAATCAAAACATCACAACAGCTGGCATGTATATCCTAGAGAACCAGGCAAGAAAAGGTGACTGTAAATATGGCAAAACAAAACTGTATGGGTTTTGAAAAGAACATAGGAAGATATGATTTAGGGAACCATTCTGTGTTATATTTATTGAAACTTCAATTACATATGATATTTGTCACTGCCTTTGACACTCTAAGAACAAGTGTCAACAAATTTTTGAAATGACAAAATGCAAGTTATATTAGTGATTGGTGTAGCAAAAAAAAATTGGCTTAAAGAATTATCAAAATAATCTTACAAATGCTAAAAAAAAGGGAGCGGGCAGCAGGACTTTTAGTAATAAAAAATTCCCCAATCCATTCCCCTTTAACTCTTTATCTAAAAACTGAGTTCTTGGGGTACCTGGGTGTCTCAGTTGGTTAAAGCCTCTGCCTTCAGCTCAGGTCATGATCCCAGGGTCCTGGGATCAAGGCCTGCATCGGGCTCTCTGCTCAGCGGGGAGCCTGCTTCCCCCCTCTCTGTCTGCCTGCCTCTCTGCCTACTTATCATCTCTGTCAAATAAATACATAAAAATCTTTAAAAAAATAAAAACTGAGTTTTTATATTACTAATTTTGATTCACTGATTTTTCTCTACTATGGTAATAGGTTATTTCTTAAATATCCTTAACTCTCTCATTTTCCAAATGAGAGTAATCAAAATAGTACAGTGTTAGCAAGAAAACCAACACATAGATCAGTGGAACAGAATAAAGAGAAATATAGTCATGCACATATGAGAACTTATGTTAAAGAAGACCAGAATATAAAATGGAGAAGGGATAGTCTCTCCAATACATGACATGTGGAAAACTAGACAGCAATATGCAAAAAAAAAGAAAAAAAAAAAAAGAAAAATCAAACTATTCTCTTACACCATATACAAAAATCAACTCAAACTTCGCTGAGGTCTTGAACCTAAGAATTGAACCCATGAAATACTCATTATTAAAACAAACAAACAAATAAACAAACAAAAAAAACCCCTAGGTGGTAAATTCCAGGACACTGATCTTAGTGATGATTTTTTTTATGTGACTCCAAAAGCAAAAGAACAAAAGTGAAAATAAACAAGTGGGACTATATAAAACTAAAAAGCTTCTGCACAGCAAAGGAAACCTCAAAAAAATCCAAAGGCAACCAATTGCCTCGTGTATCTTATTAATGGGCTAATAACCAAAATACATTAAAAATTCTCATACAATTCAATAGAAAAAAATCTGATTAAAAAATAGGCAGAGGATTTAAATAGACATTTTCCCAAAGAAGAGGTACAAATGGCCAACATGAAAACATGCCGGGGCGCCTGGGTGGCTTAGTGGGTTAAAGCCTCTGCCTTCGGCTCAGGTCTTGATCCCAGTGTCCTGGGATCGAGCCCCGCATCGGGTTCTCTGCTCGGCGGGGAGCCTGCTTCCTCCTCTCTCTGTCTGTCAAATAAATAAATAAAATCTTAAAAAAAAAAAAAAAAAAAGAAAACATGCCAAACTCACTAATCATCATGGAATTGCAAATCAACACCACAATGACATATTATTCCATACTATCAGAATGGTTATTATCAAAAAGACAAGAAATAAGGGGGCATCTGGGTGGCTCAGTTAATTAAGCATCTGACTCTTGATTTCAGCTCAGTCATAATCTCAGGCTTGTGAGATCGAGCACCATTTCAGGCTTGGTGTGGGGCATGGATCCCTCTTTAGCTTCTCTTTTTTCCTTCTCACCCTCTGCACTCCCCTCACCCCTGCAAAAAAGGCAAGAAATAACAAGTGTTCGCATAAAGAAAAGGAAACTTCTGTGCAATGTTACTAGAAATATAAATTGGTACAACCAATATGGAAAACATTACAAAGGTTCCTCTAAAAATGAAAAATAGAACTACCACATGATTCTGCAATTCCACTTCTGGGTATTTATCTGAAGTAAAAAACACTAATTTCAAAAAGATATATGCACCCCTATGTTTATTGTAGCATTATTTATAATAACTAAGATATGAAAAAAACCTGAGTATCCATCATACATACATCTATAATATGTAGTACATATACATTATATATATAATGGAATACTATGTTTTATATATATATATAGGGAGAGATCTCTCTCTATATAAAATATTCCTATATATATCCCTATATATATAAAAAATATATATGGAATATTAGGAATACACATACTATAGATCTATGGATACATCTGGAGGTATTTAGGAATACTACTCAGCCAAAAAATAATGAAATCTTACAATTTGCAACAACAAGGATGAAGCTTGAGGGTATTATGACATGTGAAATAAGTCAGAAAGAGAAAGAGAAATCCATATATTACTTTTATGTGGAACCTAAGAAAACAAAACATGAACAAAATCAAACAAAACTCATGGATACAGAGAACCAGATGGGTGGTTGCCAGAGGAGGGCAGGGGGGCGGGGCGCTAAGTGAAATGAATGGAGTCGGGAAGTTTCATTTCTAGTTATGAAATAAGTAGGTTCTGAGGATGTAATTTTAGAGGATGGTGACTAGTATCAATAACATTGTATTTCATTGCATATTTGAAAGTTACTAAAGGTAAATCCTTTTTTTTTAAATTTTACTTTTAATAAGTCTTTATTTACTTGACAGAGATCACAAGTAGGCAGAGAAGCAGGCAGAGAGAGAGGAGGAAGCAGGCTCCCTGCCAAGCAGAGAGCCCGATGCGGGGCTCCATCCCAGGACCCTGAGATCATGACCTGAGCCTAAGGCAGAGGCTTTAACCCACTGAGCCACCCAGGCGCCCCCTAAAGGTAAATCATAAATGTTGTAATCATAAACAAATGTTCTGTATCATTGTATGAAGACTAATAGTAACTACTTATTGTGGTAAACACTTTGCAGCATATATACATACTGAATCATTATGTTGTATAGCTGAGACTAATATACTGTTATATGTCAATTTTACCTCAATAAAAATAATTATAAATGATGGTAAAATTAAAGAAAACGTAGTTTTCTGTAGCAAAACACTGCCTGGGATAAGCAAAAGTAGAAATCAACTTACTATTTCTGTCCTTATATGTAGAAACAAAATGCCTGTGTGGAGGGACTGTATTGATATCAGTATTTCTGCTGTACTGTCCAGAGTTTGTGGCACAAGATGTTTCAACTGTTAAAAATAAGGTGGGGTGGTGGTGAGGGGTAGAGAGGAGGACCCTTGCATAACAATACAGAACTATCTTCATAGATGTTGGTGTCAACGATTCTTGATGACAAAATGAAAAACAATTCTAGATAATGCCATAAAGTTGCTGTTTCTCAAGAACCAGCTCACTTGAGCACATTTGACAATGAGGTGAAACGTGGACAAAGAGAATGTAAATCCTCCGCTAAGAAATCAAAAGTTGTAGCAGAGGAAGACTTTGTGGCAGGATGCTTTAGCCCAAAGGGGCATTGAAGGAATACTTTCAAGAAAATGGGACAGATTTTGCTTAGTGTTTTGAAGATAAAGAGTCAGTTCAAAAACTGTAAATAGAAAGAGTTCAGAGTCCCCAGAATAAGAAAAAGCAGCGTTTTTTTAAGATTGTATCTATTTATTTGACAGAGATCACAAGCAGGCAAAATAGTAGGCACAGAGAGAGAGAAAAGCAGGCTCCCTGCTGAGCAGAGAGCCCAAGGCGGGGCTTGATCTCAGGACCCTGAGATCATGACCTGAGCCAAAGGCAGAGGTTTTAACCCACTGAACAACACAGGTGCCCCAGGAAATGTAGCTTCTGTCACACAAAGTCATTTTAGGCTCCTAGCTATTTTCTGCAATCCATAAATGACTTGCCCAAGCACAGGTGTTGCAGAACTCCTAGAAAGTGTCAGAATTACAAAAAAAAAAAAAAAAAAAAAAAAAAAAAAAAAAGAAAAAAGGAAAAAAGAAAAGAAGAAAAGAAAAGAAAAAGAAAAGAAAAAAATCTTGGTAGTTACGAACTTTAAAGGAAAAAGGGGACTGCAAAAAATGAACAGCCTATCAGACAAGCAAAGAGCCTAGCCATATCAGAGACACTGAATGAGTAGAAAAGCCCCAGTGCTGGGCCAGAAGTAAGTGAGGCCCTGCATTCCCTGAGATAAGGAGTCCCAAACCCCATCTAGTTTATTATTTATTTTTTATTTTGCTTATTTTGTTAGTGTCAACCTATCACTTAAATTCCAGTTCATGAACATACAGTGTAATATATAATTTCAGGTGTAAAATTTAGTTATTCATCATTTACAGATGACACCCAGTGCTCATCACAGCCAGTGCCCCATCTAGTTTGTATGATCTCTCGGAACATGCCCACAGCCCGCTTCCCTTCTTCCTACCTCTGCTTCATTATAATGTTAAAGTTTCCACTCAAGGAGCACTACAAACCGCACAAACATAACATACAATGCATATATAGGCCTGTTTCCTAAGTACTCACACATGACATCACACCCACCTGGACATGCGATGACAACACTCCCCTTTGTGAACATTCATCTTAACCTTAAATAAAAGAAACCCACTCCCCCCAACTGGGGAGTCACAGCTTTATAACTTCTTCCCTGACATCTTCTTTGCTGCAAAAACATCCTTTGTGGGGCACCTGGGTGGCTCAGTGGGCTAAGCCGCTGCCTTCGGCTCAGGTCATGGTCTCGGAGTCCTGGGATCGAGTCCCGCATCAGGCTCTCTGCTCAGCAGGGAGCCTGCTTCCTCCTGTCTCTCTGCCTGCCTCTCTGCCTGCTTGTGATCTCTCTCTGTCAAATAAATAAATAAAATCTTTAAAAAAAAAAAAATCCTTTGTATGACAACTCTGCCCGGTATAGTCACTCTCTGTAACTCACCAAGAAGTGAACTCACGTTAGTTCTATTACAATATTAGGCTTAAGAGACAATTTTTAATACAGAATCCAATCAAACAAGTCTCTGCAAGGCCTTGGAGAAAATGTTTTGGCTTCAGATGGCAAAATCCTTTGATTTAAATGGAAATGAAATCTAATGGAAAATCACGTTGACCAAAAGCCACTCAAAAATTGTTCTTTTTGTGCTTAAGCTTGAGAGTGCGGAAGGTACTCAAGTCTCAAGTCTTATTGAAGGATGGGAAGCACTACAGGACAAAATGAACATTCAGCTTCCTTTCTGGACTGAGCAAGTGTAACTCTTTCTCTGAACCTTTGGCTCAGCCAGAGTAGTGAGTTTGAGAGAAGAAAAGGTCAGTGAGCTGTGGTGTGTAGTCTGATGACACTCCAGTTGAGATGACTGCTCTGTCCTAAAGCAGCAGCATATTTCTGTGACAGTTTCTGTTAGGACTATCTTGCTATTCATAAGAAAGCAGTGAATAGTTTGATATGTTTTCCATTCTTTTATGTATGAGCAAGCTGCTGTGTTTAACAAGCATCCTGAGCAAGAGTAGAATTTGTTTCATTTCAGTTGAAAATAAATTCCTTTGATTTTACTCAATTTTGCCTGAGAATTAAGTATTTTGTGCAGCAAAAACTAGGCACAGGTCTCACATTAAAGAAATTTCAATTCTTTACTTGTAGCATAAATATACTTTTTATACATTCACAAGCTTGTAAAAGGAGTTCAAGGAAATAAAGCCTTTATATGGTAATTCTGTAATTCCTATGCCTAACAATTCACTTCTGTGATGCCACTCTGTGAGGAACGTTTTTTCAAAGTTATAAATTTGTGTCTTAGACTAATTTGTTTTCCTATTGTAAGGGCCTATTTAGCCAGAGCAATTCCATCCGGTTAAACAATGACTTTGTTGTTTAAACAGTGAAACTTAAACTGTCCCTGCCCCCCTCCCTTCCCCCAGAGGACTTAAAACAAGTCCCGGAAATTACTCCCAGATTACAAAGCCCAAATACAAGGGTGGGTCAGGCCAGGTGGAGGTATTCAATCAGTGGGGGTGCATATTGTCTCCCTAGCTACCAAGGAGTATGGGCCCCACTCCTTGGGTGCCTTTTGGGCACCAATTCTGACCAAGGTGATAGGCTAGTTCCAATATCTACTATAGGGTAAATCGTAATTCAATTGGTCACTTATGTGTGACCTAGCAGGACTATGCAGCTTTCTCTGTGTTATAATCTCATTGGCCACCTGCGGGGCCAGGCCCAACCACATGGCCTTTGCCCTTAAAAGCTAGTCTGTAAGGCAGAGAGAGGTCGCCTCTATGCAGAGAGGGCTGTAAGGACCTATTTAGAAACTGTCCCTGCTCCCCTTCCCCCAGGGGATTTACTTGGAGACAAGTCGGGGAAACCAACTTCAGGTAACAAAGCCCAGATACAAAGGTGGGTCAGGCCAGGTGGAGACATCCGATCAGTGCGGGGGATGCATAGTGTCTCCCTGGTTACCAAGGAGTATGGGCCCCGCCCTTTGGGCACCAATCCCAATCAAGGTGTAATAGGCTGGTTCAAATGTCTACTAGGGTAAATTGTAACTCAATTGATCACCTAGCATCACTGTGGACTTTCCTGTGTGTGTTACAATCTCCTTGGCCACCCGTGCGTGGCCAGGCCCGACCGCATGGCCTTTGCCCTTAAAAGCTAGTCTGTGAAACAGAGAAGGGTCGCCCTCTCTTGTAAGAGGTGCATCCCTGAACGTCGGTCTGATTCTTGATGCTTGGCGCGAAATAAAGCTTTGCTTGACCTTCGCTTTGTATCAGTCTTGCTCCTTTAATCACAGACCCATTATTGGGGCATAACAATGACCCTGGCCAGTCAGTTTGAGTCTCAATGCTTGGCACGAAATAAAGCTTTGCTTGACCTTCGCTTTGTATTAGTCTCGCTACTTTGGCCATGGACCCAACACCTATTGTTTTGGATTATGGCGGAGTTAAAATTTGCTATTGAACAATGTCAATAACATTATTTAAATCAACTTTGATTTCACTTCAGTAATTTAACAAAAACTAAAATTTACCTTAATGACTTTAAAAAATTTATACAAAGAAACAAAATTAAGTTTAAGAAAAGTCAGTTCTTCCTAAGAGCCCTTTTTGTTCTTCCCAAGAAGTTTGCCTTTAGTTTGAAGAATGGGGACCCTTGAAACTGATGCTAAATAAATCATGTATTTATCTACTTTATTAGCAACTTTATAGAAGAGATTTTTGATAAGAATTTAAGATTTAACTGAATACTTTTTTTGGCATGGAAAAACTGTAATTTCTATGACCTGCCTTCATGACATAACATGGATATAGTTTTGGGGGACGGTAAACTACACGGAGTAAGCTAATGAATTGGCTGAAATAAGCACATGAACAGGAAAATGTCCTTCTCTCCTTAAAATAGCACTGAAAATTATTACTGCAATATTATATCTACAAATCAGTGACCTCATTAAGTTACTAAAAGCTGTGAATATAATAACTTCCTGTATGGCTAAACCTAAAAATTACTCCAAAAATTTCCCGAGTGAAATGATTAAAAAATATTGCTCTCTATTATCAATTATATAGAAATATTACATATATACAGATATATAAACAGAGAAATAAGCAAAGAAAGAAAGAAAGAGGGAATCCTTTTCTATTATAATGCCTCACCACTGTTCAAGTACTCTAGTGGACACCTTCTAAAAATAAGGACATTCTTCTACATTACCATCATACTACCCTCCCATTTAGGAAATCAGCATTCCTACGATGCTATGTTCCAGTTCAGAGACGTCACTGTAATTTGTCACCATCACATGAATGTTCCTTCTCCACTTCCGTCCAGCTACTTGCCCAGGAAACAGTTGCTAGTCATTTTCATGCCTCATAAATCTTCAGTCTGAAAGAGTTGCTTAATCTAGCCTCTTTTATATCCTTAACAGTCTTGAACTCTTGCAAGTTTTCACATTATAAAATGATCCCTTACCTGGGTCTGGAGGATGTTTCCTCAAAACCAGACTCCGATTTCTCCGTGGTAAAATCATCATTGTAAAGAGAGCTATTTCAGTATTATACCAACATGCTGTTCTTAACAAAGCTTCAGCAACCAGCATTATTTTCCCCGTTCTTAATGCCTAGCATTACTTATTTTGTTATTTTATTAAAGAAGAGTTTTCTTTTTTCCCTTATATGTTTGTGTCAGTATGGACTCATGAGTTCCTGTTTTATGAAAGGGGGTATAATCTGACAGTTTTAATTATTTTGATGTCCAATTGCCCCAGATAATACTGAGTGAGAGAACCATCAAGCAGGCTCTTATATACTTCGACATGTCTTTATCAAATTCTTTGAGCACGTCTTCACTTTCTGGTATAAGTTATTCCTGGACAAGCGGTCTTATTAGTGCCAGCGATATTTAGAAGCCAAAAATAATGGTAAGAGGCTATCAGTAAGCCTATACTCATCTGTGAATACACACACACACACCTGATTCTCATTATTTATAGCACAAAAATAGACTTTATTCTATTGCAAGTTCCAAATTAGGAAACATTGAATCATTGTCCCTGTAGATATAGGGTTAATTTCTTAGCAGCCTCTGGTCACATTTCCACCAAATGATCAATACATGACCACATTCTCTGCATGTTTCTGGTTGAAAAACCTATTTTTTAAATATATATTATTAATTCATTAATATATAACTCATGGTAACAATACAAGTCAAACCTGAGCAAAGTTTATCTAAAACATGTTTTTTTTTTTTTTTTAAGAATTTATTTATTTATTTGACAGAGAGAGATCACAAGTAGGCAGAGAAGCAGGCAGAGAGAGGAGAGGAAGCAGGCTCTCTGCTGAGCAGAGAGCCCGATGCGGGACTCAATCCCAGGACTCTGGGATCATACCTGAGCCGAAGGCAGAGGCTTTAACCCACTAAGCCAACCAGGCACCCCCATGTATTCTTTTTCCATAAGGCACATCATAGTTACTTTGGACTAGGAATACTAGATGGAGGGGCATGTGGGTGGCTCATTCAGTTGTGACCAACTCTTGATTTTGGCTCAAGTCATGATCTCAGGGTTGTGAGATCGAGCCCTGCTTCGGGCTTTATGTTGGGCATGCAGCCTGCTTAAGATTCTCTCTCTCCCTCTCTTTCTGCCCCCTTTCTCTCCCTCTCTTAAGTAAAAATAAATTAGTAAGTTAATTAATTAAAACTTTTAAAAAAAAAGAACACTAGACAGACCTTCAGCACTATGCTTTGGGAGCCATTTTAAGAAACAAAATCTGCCCCCCGTCCCAAGTACAGAAATGTGAAAACCATGGCACTAAGCAGACTGAAAAAACAAGATTTGCTCACACTGTCGGCATTTAAACTAAAAGGGCATTACTTTGTCCTCAATTGGCAACATGCAAGTTAGACAACTGATTTTTTTCTATGATTTTATTCATGTCTGCAATTCACTATGAAAAGACTAGTTGGTTTGAGGGTTACAAATAAATTCTTGTAAGACAAGGAATCCTGAAACATGTAATCCATGAATAATTGGGATTAAGTTGTATATTTAAAAAGATGATAAAAGTTCATACCTGTATTTTCCATTCCAACCCCAAATCTCAAGGTTCAAACTGGGCTTTGCCCCTGCCATGTTTGTGAATCCTTTGTTAGTGCATTACCTCAGTGTAAATCCAACTATTCGCAATGTATTGACTAATTTGCCCAATCAAAAAACTTGGTGCAATGTAACCAAACTTCCAGTCACTCTGACCACCTACCTTCTCTACCTAACCTGTCACTACCCTGTTCCCTAGGATAGTAGGCACCTTAGGGGAGAGCCAATGATGTTGAGCAATGATGAATGGGCCCTTAGAAGAATGGATATGAGATAGGATAGTTTGTGCCAAACAGCTGTCAACTTCTCTTTTTCTTTCTGTGACAATAGTCAACCTTCACTGAATGATGAAACACCCAGGGAGGGGATTTATCATGATTGAGATCCTTGGAGGATCTCTCATGGTCAGATGAGGGGAATTCAGAAAGAGACTTTAACTCAAAATAATCTATATACCAAAGGGACATGTGCCGGGATGCCATGTCCTGAACTCCTTCACCATCAACATAGTTAATTTAGGTTAATGTTCCAAGAGAAAATCTCAGAAAAGTCCACTTACAGGCAATGAAAAGCAAGCACAAGTAAACTAATACTAAAGAAGAGTCTAAAATTGAAAGAAGAAACCACATTGTCAAAATAACAAATTTGTGAGTCCTTTTCAGTGATAGTTTTAAATCTATGTGCTTCTTGGGAAGGCAGAAAGCTGCAGCCTTCCTGGCTTGGTCAGAGCACAGAGTTTGCAGCAGAGTACAAATCTAGAGTTAAATAAAGAACATGGGGAGAAGGAAATCAGGTGAGGTAAATGCCCAAATCTGCATGTAAAATTTATCCAATTCCTTTTCTGACCACTAAATCATACAACCACAGGGAAGGGCTAGGGGCTGATGGTGGGGGGAGGTGGTGGGGTTTGACAAAGAAAAAGCAGCTTCTAGAAACTAAAAAAATCTCCGCAGAGATTTCAGTTACCATTATATTCAGGGGAATCCAGTCTGGAGCTTGAGTCCATTCAAATTAACCATATGCTAGAAGAAAATCACTCTTCCAAGATATCCCAGACCCTGAACTTCTAAATACATTGTTCAAAACGTGCAATATACACTGCACAATCTCTTGTTCAAAATCTGAAATTAAGGGGCACCTGGGTGGCTCAGTGGGTTAAAGCCTCTGCCTTCGGCTCAGGTCGTGATCCCAGGGTCCTGCGATAGAGCCCCGCATTGGGCTCTCTGCTCAGCGGGGAGCCTGCTTCCCCTTCTCTCTCTCTGCCTGCCTCTCTGCCTACTTGTGATCTCTGTCTGTCAAATAAAATCTTTTAAGAAAGTGTAACAAAATGCATACATATGATCTCAAAAAATAAAAACTGAAAACAAATGGGACTTCTCAACTTGAAAATTTTAATATATTTTCAAAAATAAGATTGGCTTAACAACAGACTAGAAGAAAACATGCATGAAATCAAAGACAGATTGTTAGAAAATACCCTTCCTAAAGATAGCAATTAAAAGAAAAGGACTGGGGCGCCTGGGTGGCTCAGTGGGTTAAAGCCTCTGCCTTTGGCACAGGTCATGATCCCAGGGTCCTGGAATAGAGCCCCGCATCAGGCTCTCTGCTCAGCAGGGAGCCTGCTTCCTCCTCTCTGCCTGCTTCTCTGCCTATTTGTGATCTCTGTCAAATAAATAAATAAAATCTTTAAAAAAAATAAAGGAAAAAAAGAAAAGAAAAGGACTACTAACAAGGAAGAAGTAGAATTTGAAATTAAAACCATAGTAACATTTATAATAACATACCCCAAGTGAAAGACATACAAATCTAAAAAAATATGTACAAGAGCTGCATGAGGAAAAATGTAAAACTCATGAATGGAATTAAAGAACTAAGGAAATCTGGAGATGTTCCATTTTCATATTTGAGAAGGACCAACACTGTCAAGATGTCAGTTCTTCCCAACTTGATATAAAGACTCAACACAATCCTAATTCCAACAAGTTTTTTATGGTTATTGACAAACTGATTCTTAAATTCGTATGAAGAGATAAAAGACCCAGAAGAGCTGACACAACAGGGAAGGGGAAGAACAAGACTGGAAGACTGATGCTACCCAGCTTGAGACTTAATGTAGAGCTACAGTAACCAAGACAGCGTGGTGTTTGTAAAAGAACAAATACATCAACAGAACAGAAGAGAGAGCCCAGAAATAGATTCACACAAATATATGCAATTGACCTTTGATAAAGAAGACAATGAAGTGAGATAAGTCTCTTTAACACAAATAGTGTTGAAACTGGACATCCACAAGCAAAAAAATGAATCTAGACCCAGATCTTACACCTTTCAGAAAAATCACCTCAAAATGGATCATAGACCAAAACATATAACACTAAAGTATAAACTCAGAAAAAAAAAAGAAATCTAGATGATCTTGAGTTTGGTGATACATTTTTGTTACAACCTGAAATGAGTGATCCATGAAAAAAATTAATATGTTGGAATTCACTAAAATTAAAAATGTATTCTTTGTGAAAGACATTGTCATGCAGGGGTGCCTGGGTGGCTAAGTCGTTAAGCATCTGCCTTTGGCTCAGGTAATGATCCCAGGGTCATGGGATTGAGCCCTGCACCGGGCTCCCTGCTCAGCGGGAGGTCTGCTTCTCTCTCTGCCTCCCACTCCACCAGCTTGTGTTCCCACTCTCACTATCTCTCTCTCTGTCAAATAATTAAAATAAAATCTTAAAAAAAGACACTGTGATGCAAATGAAAAGGCATAGGCTGGTAGAAAATATGTGCAAACACATATGGTGAAAGAATGGTATCCAATATACACGAAGAATTCCTAAAATTCAATATTAAGACAATAAATAACCTAATTAAAACTTGGATAAAATATGAATAGATCCCTCGTGAAAGAAGATAAACAGATAGCAAGTAGGCACTTGAAAAGATGTTCAGCATCTTAAGTTACCAGGGAATTGCTAATTAAAACAATGAGACGGGTGTCTGGGTGGCTCAGTTTGTTAAAAGCAGATAAAAGTAATCGTTTACTATTTGAGAGAGAGAATGTGTGTGTGACAGAGAGCATAAGACATGAGAGGCTTAGAGGGAGATGCAGACTCCCCACTGAGCAGGGAACCTATTGTGGGACTCGATCCCGGGACTCCTGGATCATGACCTGAGCTAAAGACAGTTGCTTAACCAACGGAGCCACCCAGGCACCTAATTCTTTACTATTTTTTTTTTAAGATTTTATTTATTTGACAGAGAGAGATCACAAGTAGGCAGAGAAGCAGGCTCTGCCTAGCAGAGAGCCCGATGTGGGACTCGATCCCAGGACCCTGAGATCATGACCTGAGCTGAAGGCAGAGGCTCAATTCTTTACTATTTTAAAATGAAAACCTCTGACTCTTGATTTTGAATCAGGTCATGGTCTCAGGGTTGTGAGATCAAGCCCCATGCCAGACTCTGCGCTCCACAGGGAGCCTGCTTAAGATTCTCTCTCTCACTCCACCCCTACCCCGCCCAACAAGTGCAGATGAAGGCTCTCTCAAAACAAAGGAAGAAACAATGAGATCCCACTGCATGGGTTTTTAGAGCAGCAAACATCCAAGATGCTGACAGCACCAATTGCTGGTGGGGATAGAGATCAATAGGAACTCAGACTGTTGATGGAATGCAGAACAGTACAGCAGCTTTGAGAGACGGTGTGACAGTTTCTTACAAAACTCAGCTTACAGCCCAACTCAGCTTATGCCCAACACGGATGGCATTTACCTAAATAAGTTGTTGAAAACTAGCACACAGAACAAATTCGGAAGACAGAAATCCACACAAAATCTTGCATAGGAATGTTTATAGCAGCTTCATTGATTGTCGCCCAAACTCGGGAGCAACCAAGATGTCCTTCAGCAGGTAACTAAACAAGCTGTGACACATCCAGGCAATGGAACATTGTTCAAGACTAAACAGAAATGCACTAACAAACCAGGATATGACATGGGACAAACTTAAATACATATTGCTAAGTAAAAAAAATGCCAACCTGAGAAGTTTATGTACGGTATGACATTCTGGAAAAGATAAATCAACGGAGGTAGTAAAAATCTCAACAGTAGCTGGGGGTTGAAAGGAGGGACAGAGGGAAAAAAGAGGCAGAAAATGGCATTTTTAGGGCAAAGTATCATGTACACTGCTATAACAGTGGATACATGTAGTTCTGCATTTGTCAAAAGCAATAGCACTGACAATAGGAAGAATTAATATTAAGAACTTTAATAATAATGTAACAGTATCAGCCCATCCTTTTAACAGCTGTATCTCACTAATGCAAGATCCTAACGGTGGGAAACGACATACATGGAGGGGTGAAGAGTATATAGGAACTCTCTGTACTTTAGCTCCTTTTTCGGTGAAATTAAAACTGCTCTAGGGGCACCTGGATAGCTCAGTCTGTTAAGTTTCTGATTCTTGATATAGACTCAGGTCAGGATCTCAGAGTTATGAGACTGAGCCCCACATCGGGCTGTGCATGGGGCATGTAGCCTGCTTGTGATTTTCTCTCTCCCTCCTCCTCAGCCTCTATCCCTCCTCAGTTCTCTTTCAAAGAAATAAAGAAATTATTTTTTTAAAAAAACTGCTCTGAAAATATGGTCTATTAATAAAAACCATAAAGTAAAAAAATTTGAACATTTAAATCACTGTAGTACAAGTAAGTAGACTAAATTCTCAGAAAACTGAGATTTTGGGGCTAGGTGAAAAATCTAAACTCAAGTACATGCTTTTACTAAAGATACACATTAAATTGAAAAGCACAAAGTCATGGAAACTAAAAGGAAGCAAAATTATGTACTATGCATCTTGAATCGTAATAAAGCTAGAGTGACTAGAATAATTGTCTAAATACAAGAACAGATAGATGGTGAGATAAGGAATATTGCCTGAGGGCAGAGGTGACAATTCATAATGATTACAGGCTCAATATATCAGAAAACTTAACATTGATAACTAGGTATTCCCCAAATAATGGAAATAATGGAACTGCAAAATAGCTGAATTATGATTTGGCAAAACTAGCAGGCAAGTCCATGATCATAATTATGATCTTTAACACCACTCAGTAACCGACTGACCAACTAGGCAAAATAGCAATAGAGATACGGAAGACCTGAATATCACTATTGATTACTGTATCCCAAATGGTATTCCTAGAAAACTATATCCAATACCCAGACAATACAAGTTCTTCTCCGGAACACATGAAATGTTTACCAGTGTAGACACTGAGCTGGGCGAGAAAACAAATGCCCTTCAGTTTCAAAGGAGAAAACTCTTTCTGACTATGTCCTCTGACACAAACAGAAGCAAATTAGAATCAGTAAAATTAGATACCTGAGAGAGTCCTATGTATTTAAAAATAACAACAACTTGCTTTTTAATAACACATCAGTCAAAAAAGAACTCACGGGTCAACTTAGGAAATTACAAGTGATTTAAAATAAATTATGATGAACATATTACACACCAATATTTGCAGAAGGCATTTATTATGCTTAGAGAGAAAACCATAGCTTTACATTCTTATGATAGAAAATAGGAAAGCCCTAAGATTAATGATCTAAGTGTTCATCTTACAACGCTAGAGAAGAACAAATTAAATGACAAGGATGGAGAAGAAGGAAAATAATTCAGTAAGGAATCAATGATGTAGCAAGTAAACAGTAAATTCACAAAGCCAAAAGTTCAGAAGTTTTTCCTTTGAAACAATCAAGATAATTGTAACAACCTATAATAACAGTGACACCAGAAGAGAGAAAGGAACACAAAGAGAAGACCGCTGAACACAAAGAGAAGACCGCTATAGTGAGAATGTAAAAAGGTCTTACTCCTGAAATTCCAAGAATATAAAAAATAAGTAACTATTATGAACATTTTAATTCCATTACTTTGTTGAGGTACAAAAATTGTCCCAGTTTCTCTCTCATTCTTAAGGCTTTCAGACAACTAATCTCATACCAAATGAACAGCTCAACATAGAAGTCACACAAGGTGTGAAGTTACCACAGAGGAAAGAGCAAAGTAACACCTTACATACAATTAAAATCTGACTTGTGTTCACACTCACAAAGCAGATAAAAGTAATTATTTGCTATTTTAAAGTGAAAATCTCAGAAATGAGGTGAGAATAAGTAGGAAAGAGTTAATAAATGAAAAACACACTTCAGGGGTGCCTGGGTGGCTCAGTGGTTAAAGCCTCTGCCTTCAGCTCAGGTCATGATCCCAGGGTCCTGGGATCGAGCCCTACATTGGGCTCTCTGCTCAGTGGGGAGCCTGCTTCCTCCTCTCTCTGCCTGCCTCTCTCCCTGCATGTGATCTCTGTCAAATAAATAAATAAAATCTTAAAAAAAAAAACACACACTTCAGAAATGAAAAATAAGTGGTAAGAAATACTAGGATGACTAAATCCCCTGAAGATTCCTAAAAGTAAGAAGTTTAAATTTTTTTATCCTAATTTTCAAATTCACAGGTGGCGTTGAGGACTGGGTGTTATAGGTAACTAATGAATCATTGAACATTGTATCAAAAACTAATGATGGCCTATATGTTGGCTAACTGAACATAATAAAAATAAATAAAAATGAAAGGCTGAGTATTTTTTTTAAAACTAAATAAAAAACAAAGGTGTAATATGAAATTTAAACAAAACAAAGCCTTACTTTTTAAATAGTACAATGTACTAATTAAATAAGCCCCTTAATCATTTGTTCAAGAAAAATAAGATGCAAAGGAAAAATAATAAACCATAACTATCAAGATTAAATAAGGACTATGATGACAGGTCTGAAAGAGGAGACCATAGGAAGTAATCATTAATATCTTTTTGCTAATTGATTTATTGGCAAACTCCTTCTAGGTAATAACGGCTAAAGCAGATAGAAGAAACATGAATTCTCACTGTCTCTGTAGTTCCTAAACTGTGCACCGAGGCACGTTAAGACAACATAGTGAACTCCAAGGTCTAACATCATGTATTTTATTTTTTTAAATATATTTTTAAAATTTATTTGACAGACAGAGATCACAAGTAGGCAGCGAGGCAGGCAGAGAGAGAAGGAGGGGAAGCAGGCTCCCTGCTGAGCAGAGATCTCTGCCAGCCTCAATCCCAGGACCCTGGGATCATGACCTGAGTTGAAGGCAGAGGCTTTAACCCACTGAGCCACCCAGGTGCCCTAACACCATGTATTTTATTTTATTTTATTACTTTTTTTTTTAAGATTTATTTATTTGACAGAGATCATAAGCAGGCAGAGAGGCAGGCAGAGAGAGAGGAGGAAGCAGGCTCCCTGCTGAGCAGAGAGCCCGATGTGGGGCTCGATCCCAGAACCCTGAGATCATGACCTGAGCCGAAGGTAGCGGCTTAACCCACTGAGCCACCCAGGCGCCCCACACCATGTATTTTAAATATACGTCATGCATGCATGAAATGCAACTTTTGGAGACGAAAGCTCCATTTCAATGACACTAGAGAAGATCAAAATTTCTGTACTGGATGCAAAATGTGTTAACCACTAACGGATTACAGTAGAAGTAAGAACTTCTGTTTATCAACTATTAAGAGAGTAAAAAGTCAACGGATAAAGTGGAGAAGTATATTCCCAATATTTCTAAGAAAACACGTATAAAGAGAACGTACACGAGACTATGTATAACCACACACAACAAAAACTGCAGTTTTTTGGATCATTTGATAAATGTCAGTTAAAACCACTATGATGTTAAAACCACAGAGCCATCAGATTTGTGAAGATCAATAATCATGACAAAAATGCTAAGTTTTAGAGAAAATACAGAGAATGGTAACTCTCGTGTATTGCTGAAAAAAGTGCAAGTTGGTACTTCTTTAAAAATATGTTTTTGCAATCTCTATGAAAACTGGAAATGCATTTCATATGCTCTCAGATTTCTGCTCCTATAGTTATGCCTAAAAGAAATGCACACAAAATTCCATCCACAAATATGTACTAGAATGTTTGTTGTAAAAGCAATATATTTTTTTAAAGGTTTATCTGAGAGAGAGCAAGAGTGCATGAGCGGGGGGTGGTGGCAGAGGGAGAGAGAGGAGAGAGAGACAATCTCAAGCAGATGCCCCGTGAGTGGGGAGCCAGCCGAACCCCGAGATCATGACCTAAACTGAAATCAAGAGTTGGACACTTAACCCACTGAGCCATCCAGATGCCCTACAATAGCACTACTTGAAGTAGTCAAAACCTTAGAAACTAATCAAAAACCTTTCAGCAATAAAACGGATAAATGGTGCTATAGTCACACCGATTCCATGGCAATAAGATGAAGTATCTAAATCATGTAACAACATAGCCGAAACCCATAAATGTAATGAAACCGAATGAAAGAGGACCCAAACAAAAACTACACTGTTTATCTCATTCACATATAGGGGCGGGGAAAAAAAAAAAAAAAGACAGGGATCTTAGAAGTCAGGACAGTGTTATCTTTCATGTGTCAGTGACTGGAAGAGAACATGAGAGGTAACTAGGACATACGGACAGTGTTCTAGTATTCTCTTCATTTTGGTGTTATTTAAACAGATATAATCAGTTTATAAAAATTCATCCTAATTTCTCTGCCTTACCTCTTAACACTCACCACTGCTGTCAAAGCAAACCATTTATAACTCAACCAGATCAAGTCAATACCCTGCTTAAAACATGTGTTGCTCATGATGTTTCTTTTGTCTGGATGACCTCACCTACACCTTCCTCTGAGTCTTATTCCTTCCTAAAACTCGGTTCAATTGTTAGCACCTCTGTAATCCAAAGTGACCATCCAGGTCCAGTGATGACCCCATGCTTACCTCTGCTGTATCACATCTGTTTCAACTCCCAGGTAAAAAAAAAAAAAAAAAAAAAAAAAGAATGGGTGCTCTATCAGAGATAGAGACATCTATCTTTAAAAGACATTTAAATCTTTAAAATGAAAAAATAGGTTTATTAACACTTCCCAGTTACTCAAGAGCTGCATTTGAATCTGATAGCAATTATTAATTTAGAAATATTAGGACTATTATTTTCTCTGTTCTTCTACCAGAAAGGAGGATTCCCTATTCTGCAGTCTGGCTTGCTTTTGCTGGTCACCTGCTTTCCTTAAGGCAAGTTTGTCTGCCAGTTTATCTGTCACAACTGGAATGTTTCTGTGTTGTTGGGGATTCATTGGGAATGATAGGCACCCACAATGTGGTTTCTGATTTCTTTTAAATTTCAGCTGGGAGCTCAATGATGTTTCTCTGAGTTTACTTCTATGACAAAAACAATTTGGATCAACATAAAGAAACTTCAGCCAGTTTACCTCAAATTCCTCAGGGAGGAGGAAGCAGATCTGAAATGGAGAACAAGGTTTCATTTGTGAGTGCAAACCTGGGAGATAATGACATTTCTGCAATGGGAGGTGAACCTTGTTTATGACTTATTTGTTTCCATCTCTACCTATCGATTTAACGATTCAACAAATGCCCAGCAATTAGCCAATCCTGATACAGGCACTGCTAATTTCTGAGAATGCAGTCTTATACAAATAATGACGGTTTTGTGTAAAAAAAATTATGGTTTTAATGGAGATGGCAGTTTAATCATTTAATAAACAAAAGAAACCAAATGTGGTGATTATTAAAAGGCAAAATAAACAAAGCCATGAGGCCATTTAATGAGGTGTTTTACCTTATGAAATCAGTGCTGACTAGAAGGTAGCCAATTTCTTTCCCCAGTCTCTGCTGATCACTTTCTTCTCAGGCTTGGCTTAAGAATGGATTTCTCCAAGAAGACACTTTTAGTAATTCTATTCCACTTTGAATGTTCCATTACCCTGAGTATGCTCAGGCACTTGTACCTTGATAGGATGTACTTGCTCACATAGAATTTTTAATGGTGGTTTAGCATATAAATTTTAGGACCTAGGGGTGCCTGGGTGGCTCAGTGGGTTAAAACCTCTGCCTTCGGCTCAGGTTATGATCTCAGGGTCCTGGGATTGAGCCCCGCATCATGCTCTTTGCTTGGCGGGGAGCCTGCTCCCCCCCCTCTCTCTGCCTGCTCTCTGCCTACTTGTGATCTCTGTCAAATAAATACATATTTTTTTTTAAATTTAGGGCCTCTATTAGATTACCAACTTTCTGGACTATTGTGTTCATTTTACTTCTCATAAGACCTTGTGAGCTCCCATTCACACAAAAGACTTTCCTAAGGGCTCACTGAATCAGGGAGATTAAAGTAGAAGAAGGGAGGAATGCTTTACATGTGAAACATCTTTAATTCTAGAAATAGAGCAGTAAATTATTAAGGAACTCATCCCCAGGAACTGTCACATGCAGACAGTCACTTTATTTCACTCGTTCAGTTCCAAATTTACTCTGTGTGTTTCTGGCTAGAAGAGAGGTCTCAGAGCGAGGCCAAGCTTTCTGAACCAGTATAAGGAATTTTAGGACATTTAAGTTATTCAGATTTTATGCTCCTAAGGAACACAAACAGATGTTAAATTAGCCAACAGGAAGTCTATTTGCTGGCCTGTAAATGTCAGGGAAGCATACTGAAACAGATAAAAGAGAAGTAAGAAGAATTTACATAGGTGATGTGAAGCTTTAACATCATTCCACAGATGAGAACTGTTTCCATCTGTGGAGGAATTTTAAAACGGTGTTTTACTTTCTTCAAGCTTTTTGAAGAGCAAAATAACAAATGAAAAAAGGATGCTCCCCTTTTATGTTGCTCCATGTAATTCTCATATTAAAAAAGAAAGAGAGATGCATGTATTTAACTGCATTTTTAAAGGCCATACATTAGCACCCATAGACCTTAACATCTGCATCTCTTGCATGATCATCTGCTGAGTGAATGTCACCTGAAGCCTGGTGTTGTTGTCCAGTGGCTCATCTGCGCATGACGCCTCAGACCCACGGTGCTAGCTGATTTAATTGTAGACTTTTGTTTGCTGATATTTCTATTGTCTTGTTTTAAAGTTTCTTCCCATTAGGAATTCCCATCAGTACATGCAGAATGAAATTCTGAAATTTAAGAATATGAGCTCAAGGATAAATGTTTTAAAATAGCTAATATTGAAATAGAATTATAAGAAAAGAAGAAAACCATTACTTTGGAGTAAATACATCTTTATATATGTATTTTTAAAGATTTCACTTATTTATTTGACAGACAGAGATCATAAGTAGGCAGAGAGACAGGCAGAGAGAAGAGGAAGCAGGCTCCCCCCTGAGCAGAGAGCCCAATTCAGGGCTCGATCCCAGGACCCCGGGATCATGACCCAAGCCAAAGGTAGAGTCTTTAACCCACTGAGCCACCCAGGCACCCCATTTATATCTTTATATCTGATATGCCACGGAGTGGGCTTTCCCATGTTTGAGCTTTAAGAGCAGGAAAAATAAAGCTTAGAAAAGTAACTATTGGTATTAAGTACTCATGGATATCGAGAGTGGCACAACTGTTTTCAGTACATTACCAAGTGGGGAAAAGTAAGCTATGTGAGGATAGGCCTTTCTGAAATTCCTTTTTGAAAATTTCCCGAAGATTCTTATGAGACTGTGAAATGTAGTATATGAAGATGGAATTGATGGGATATAGAAACCCATACCTGTCACAGGGACATGTGTGTTGCATAAATGGTACAAGCTGATTAGCAGAACAATCTAGTAGGTTAGGAGATTTAGTAGAACAAGTCTATTAGTCTATTATTAATTAGTAAAATTAATTAATAGAAGAATTAGAATTAATTAGTAGAACAAGTCTATCGACAAGCTAATTAGCAGAATGATCACATGCTCTCAAAGACAAACATATTCACAATCATTGATCTGTGTTATTTGGATTAAAGAGGTTAATACAAATTCAGAAATATAACAATTGTATTCTTTTCTTCTTCCTCCACAGCTTTAAAAATGACGAAATTCTGAGAGAAATCCAGCCTCTCTCTCTTCAATCAGAATGAACACAAAAAGTATCAGCTAGCTCCCTGGTTTCTGCCAAATTCATTTCATTATGCCAGAAGATACAAGACTGCGGATCACCATATAGAAAGAAGAGGTGAACTATTTTTAAGCATCTCTAAATATGTTGCAAAACGCTAGTGTGAAATAAGTTACAGCAAGGTCTCACACGCTTTACTTGACCTTTCAACACCTTTCCACTGGTGCTAGAGAAAGTATTGCTTTAAATTCGGTGGGAGAACAGGGTTGGGAGAGTGGAAATAGTAACATAGTAAAGGTTCTGGAAATCCTCATCCGTAGCCTGCCCAGAATGCTGACCAAACTTGGTGTAGTACAGAACACCTCGTTCCACTCAAGTGCATAAAGAAAACATAAATAGGGGCGGCGGGGTGGTGGGGGGGGAGGTAGGAGGTTGGGGAACCAGGCGGTGGGTATTAGGGAGAGCAGGTATTGCATGGAGCACTGGGTGTGGTGCAAAAACAAGGAATACTGTTAAGCTGAAAAGAAATTTAAAAAAAGCATAAATAATAAGAGCAAAGCCCAGCTTTTAAAAGTCTAGACAAAAAATAACTTTCAATGCAATCCAAGATTTTTATGATCTTAGAAACTCTCCGCCAGAATTTGTTTGCTATGGTAAAGTGAGAACTGAATATAAATTAGTATGTTTTGCTAGTTTTGGATACACCTTAATCAAATAACTATTAAACTTCCCCTTCCAGTGAAGACCTTTCCTCTTGTTACTAGATTTTAGAAAGCTCAGGTTTTCCAATTTTAAAAGTCACTTTTTCTTCTGGAATGAAGCTGCTAACTTGGCCTTCTTAAAACTGGTTGAAAGCCATGAGGGTCACCTGACAAATGTGAAGCAGAATAAGTCATTTACCATGATCAGAAAAGTGACTGGGTCATGAAAAAGTGTAAATTTTTATTTCCAAGTGAATTATTACCTATACTGACTCTATTTAATTACATAAAGTTTTATTTAAATACTGGAATTTCCACTAACATTCGGAACACACGAATGGAATCGTCAGAATGTGTTCCGTATTCTGGAGGCCAAGCTCAAGATTCTGGCTATCGCCCATGCCCTCCAACACGAACACCGGAATAGGATAATTTTTATCCATGTATGTAACAGACTTCCATTTTAGTGTTACTTTCTTCAAGGAAGGATTTTCATCTCAAATGGGCTTTAAAATAAATAGAATAAGATATTAACAAATAGTCATTAAGTGTCAAATCTCAGGTAATTGTGGATTCTATAATGTAATATAACGAAGTCAAACATTGATACTTAAAATCCTATCAAGTAGTTATCAGATTATTTCATTGGTGTACAGAGACAGGGACAGATCAGACAGAATTTTCCTCCTTTGTTATACTTAACACAGATGACACAGTGTGCTTTATTGGACACAGGGTGCTTCCTGGTAACATTTTTTTTTTAAAGATTTTTTATTTATTTATTTGACAGAGAGAGATCACAAGTAGACGGAGAGGCAGGCAGAGAGAGAGAGAGGGAAGCAGGCTCCCTGCTGAGCAGAGAGCCTGATGCGGGACTCGATCCCAGGACCCTGAGATCATGACCTGAGCCGAAGGCAGTGGCTTAACCCACTGAGCCACCCAGGCGCCCTCCTGGTAACATTTTAACTCATATCTCCAGGACTCTTTGGAAAAGAATTCCTGGGGAAACAAGGGAATGTGGACTTGTCTGAAGTGAAAAAGGCTACTAGCCAGACGGACCTGCTAGTATCATGTTTGATGTTGATGACCTGTTAACAGATGTTAACCGATGACATTAGTAATCCAGATCTTAGAGTTTTCTGAATATCGGTAAAGATGAGCTAGGCTTTAGTTAGGACCTGGAAACCCAAACTGAAATATACCAAAATCAATACACCATATGTATTTCAGAGAGGTGCTTCAGAAATACTATCTGATACCCTGAGTACAACATGGAGACTCTCCCCTCTTTCTTCTCTGTCCTCTCTCTCCTCATTGTTCCTGCTCTTTTCAACTCATTATGTGCTGGATGTAATAAAATGTATGAAGAACTCAGAATTCTGCAGCCCAATGACATATATAAAAGTAAACGTTTTTTACTCAGTGGTTAACTGAGACACTTGTGTCAAGATGCTGAATGTAGCCCGTGTACCATAGCCCCTCTCAGACTCTCATGTAATGTTACCTATATTTTGACATTTATTCTTTTGCATTTATTTAGAGCTTTAAGTTCTCTAAACACCACTTTCAGTTTTTCATTTTTTTATGTAAATGAAATCCTACAAGATGTATACATTTGGGTCTGGCTTCTTGCATTCGAATTTGTAAGATCCATTTCTGTTGTATGGAGCTATAGTTTGTTGATTTTTAATGATGCATTGTATTCCATTCTATTAGTAAAATGCAGTTTATGTATGCATCCTGCTGCTAAGGGGAATTCGGGTTGTTTCTACTTTTTGGTTAATACACAGAACGCAATTCTAAAGGGTTTGTGATATATCTCTGACACACAGATCCATTTATCAGTTTTTACCTTGATGTTTAGTGCTAATTTTTGAATGTGCTGTTGATTAAATCTTGGCCTATTGCCAGACCATAAGATATTTGCTTGTATTAACTTCTGGAACTTAATTATTTTGCATCTTACCTATTGATTTCTGTTGTGATTGAATTTTGTGTGTGATGGAAGGTGAACACCAAGCTTTATTTTCTTCCACAAGGTCATGCAATTGGTCTAGCACCATTTATTGAAAAGGACAATTCTTTCTCGATGTTTTAAAATACGATTTTTTTTTCCCTTTAAATCATGTCCTGGGCTTCATCTAAACTCTCTTTTGAGTTCCACTAGTTTATTACTCTTTTTTAGGACCCCAAATCCTACATTATCAAAACTCTGGATATGCAGTAAAGCATATCTTCCTTTTTATCTTCTATTTGCCCCATGTCTATCCTTGGCCTTCAAAGTTTCATATCAAGTTAATGTCACTTGTAAAGTTCTATAATAAGAATGTAATAAGTTTGAAATGTTGTCATTATATTGAATATATACAGTAACTTGGGGGAGTATTTACATCTTTCTACTACTGAATTGTATTTAGTTTTCAGGTTTGTATTAACCTGAAAAGTTTGTGTTAAAGTTTTATTCTCTGTAATAGTCTATGAAACATTGGTATTACTTACTCATTTATTTATTCAGAATAGTTGTCTTAATCTGGAGTTTCCTTTGAGGGAGAATTTGAAATTAGGGATGTTTCTTTTGTGGTTACAGGAATATTAGATTTCAAATTTTCTTCATCTAGTTAATAAACTGTATTTTCCTAGAGGTTGTTGGTACTTAGCCTATTTTTTTTTAATTGGGAGGAAGTTACTCATATTTTCTCATTTTTTAAGTATGTGTGATAGGTAGTAACATATCTTTTATGTATTCTGATTTTAGTTTTATTTTTCTCAATTGTATTAGTCATTTTGAAAAATCAGTTTTTTAATTGACTTGTCCATTCTTTTTTAATTTTCAATATCATTAACTGCCATCTTTATCTTTAATTTTCTTTAATTTTTTCAGTTTGCTCTCTTTCTCTATAAAATAGATATCTGCCTTAGTTCAGCATTTATTTTTTTCTAACATATAAATTTAAAGCTACAAATTTTCTTCCAAGTCTGGATTATTTCACAGTTTTTTAAATTATTTAGTGCAAAATTTAAAAAAATAAAAGAAACATATAAATAAACTAGGAAAAAGCAATCAATAACAGTATCTATTTTAAAAAAGAAAAACAGTTAACTCTTTGGCAAAGTGCTGATAAAAAATAGGAAACCCAAACGAATAACATTATAAATTAAGAAGTTATTTTTAATGAATATATTTTTATATATAAATTCTAAACTACTAAATTTGAAAGTAGAGATGTAAAAGACAATTTTAGATAGATATAAATGCCAAAACTGACTGAAGAGTTGCAAAGTTGATAACTTCAGTACTATATAAGGCCGAAATACAGACAATAAAAGGAAATAAAAAATTAAAATAAATTCACTGCAACTGTTTGAAGAGCAATCGTAGAGATATGCAGAGTAAATTGTCAGAAAATTCAATAAGACAAAAGCAAAATGCTATTTACTTTTTATTTATTTATTTTTAAAAGATTTTATTTATTTGACAGAGATCTACGAGTAGGCAGAGAGGCAGAGAGAGAGAGAGAGGAGGAAGCAGGCTTCCCGCTGAGCAGAGGGCCCGATACGGGGCTCGATCCCAAGACCCTGGGATCATGACCCAAGCCGAAGGCAGAGGCTTTAACCCACTGAGCCACCCAGGCACCCCTGCTATTTACTTCTTAGAGAATGGAGCCCATCTATAAGAATTCCTGGGACTACGTAGTTTTTTTTAAATATCCACATTAAATTGGTAGTAACATTTTGCATTTATGGTGTGGTCCAGAACAGCAAGTTCACGTGCTTGAAACTGGAACTAGCTCAGTCATCAAGCAGTATTTATTTGACAGTTTGTAAGAGAATTCTTCCTGGGAGCCCAAACACACAGAGAAGCATATTGATTTCCTAGGTTTAGTAGGCAGTAGAAGAAGTGACAGGAATTTATTTACGAAACTCCTGGAGGGAGGTAGCCTAGCTCTAGACAGGACTCAATGCTGTCAACCCAAGTAGACAGATGATTCCTCCATGTTAGCAAATGATCACGCAGACTGAAGGCAAACGTTCCCTGAAGAAGAGGGGCAGTGCGGTGAGCCTGACCAGGAAGAATTTTCTGTGGACTAGGAGTACTTTGCTTCTGTTTCTACGGATGTCAAAAACATGGACGCTATTTAAATAATTATTAAAAGTTCCTTTCTCCTTAAGGGTGGTAATCAACTTAAAATTAAAATTAGCTTTACTTAAAAATGATTACTTGGGGGGGCAAAAAAGGGAAGTCTGTTCTTTTTTTTTTTTTTTAAAGATTTTATTTATTTATTTAACAGAGAGAGAGATCACAAGTAGACGGAGAGGCAGGCAGAGAGAGAGAGAGAGGGAAGCAGGCTTCTTGCTGAGCAGAGAGCCCGATGTGGGACTCGATCCCAGGACCCTGAGATCATGACCTGAGCCGAAGGCAGCGGCTTAACCCACTGAGCCACCCAGGCGCCCCATGTCTGTTCTTTTTTTAATGCTTTTTTTTTCCCCACAAGAAAAATAATATCCCAAGGGAAAAAAAGGCATTTTTTTAAAAATTCTAAGAAATAATAACTCTACTGGATCTTATAATCAAGTTTCTTTCTGTCACACAGTTTTAATGATTGAATCACTGGAACAGAGAGGTCTTTGGTATACCTCGTTGGGTTGAAATAACTGGGTATTCTGGGAATATAATCATAGAAGGAAGAACCAATTTTTCGGGAAAGTCATAAAGCAAATTTCCACCAATTATGCACATCCTCCCTGGCTTGATTCTACAACTCCAAAGTCACATTCTCAGATTGTTGCAAGTTTCCAGTACTCATGGACACTGCATTCTGTCCCACCAAATATAATAGAAAGAAAATAGGTCTTCTATGAACATGTATAGTAAAATTAGCAGTAAATGCCCCTTAAGTAAATTGAAAGACATGTTTTCCCCAGGTGATCTGAATATTTTTAAATGTTTTTATACGTTCCATCAAACATTTGTTCTCTAGAATATAGAGCTACTGTATCACCATGAACAAATGTATTTTTTCGAGATATTAATGAGATAGGTTTGGGTTTAAAACTTAGTCCTATGGTTAATAGGAAACAAGGTAGAAATAATCTGTTCCAAATACTGCCTCCTCACCTCAGGGATGTTTAAAAGAGAAGAGACAAGAATTCAGGTGTGGACAGCTCCAAATCATAAATAAATTAGACCAGTGGCCTTCAAATGTTTTTTTTTTTTGCTGCTGCTGCTGTTGTCCTTTTTTTTTTTTAAGATTTTTATTTATTTTTTTTATTTGAGAGAGAGAGCGAGAGAGCTTGAGATGGGAGAAGGTCTGAGGGAGAAGCAGACCCCCCCCCCCCCCCATGGAGCTGGAAGCCTGATGTGGGACATGATCCAGGGACTCTGGGATCATGACCTGAGCCAAAGGCAGTCACTTAACCAACTGAGTCACCCAGGTGCCTGCTGTTGCCCTTTCTTGAGCTGGAAAGCTCTTAATTCAAAGAAATCTTTAGTGGGGATCCACCACATAACAAAGAAAGCAGAACTGCTCTGGATAAAGCAGGTCTGGGTCACTGGGCCTGCTTTAGGCAGCTAAGGTCACACATCATGCTCACATGAAGTCTAAATTTTGATGGAGTCCCATAGATTGGTCACAAAAGGCTCTTTCTGATCCATCTATCTATCCATCTTATCTATCTTTCTGAAAAGATAACTTTTCCATTAACCTTTATTGCTAGTACAAATAATGACATTTCCTTTGGTTATGACTATACACTTGTTAAAACACAAATGTCCTCGCAGGGGTAATTAATTCAATCCATTAGCACTAAAATAAATTACTTTTCACAACCCTTATAAAACATACCCTACCCTGAAATATTACAGGAGAAACTTCAACTATTTAAATCAAACTTCTGCTTCATCAAATTTCTGTAAGATGCAGATCAGAAATAAACACTGCATTTACTAGTAGATCTATCTTAGCCCAAGTGATAAAGAAAGAGAGAAAGAAAAAGAGATAAAGAAAGAGAGGGAGGAAGGAAGGAAGGAAGGAAGAAAAAAGAAAGAGAAGTGTGTACTGCACTCAAAAGATAAAGCTATAATTGCATATTTTTTTATTTTTGGAGCCAACAATTAATGGTGAAAATAATAGTTCAGATTGGTGGTTTGAACTCTCCACCATAAGTTAAACATCAAGTATGTGGTTTTGCTGATAGGAGGTTAAAATCAACAGTTTAAATTAGTGAGAGAGAAAGTATTTTGTTCAATAAGTTGACCTTAAGTTCTTTAAATGTCATGTCATGGCTTTAAAATTATCCAAAAATAATGTTCTCATCTGTCTTACCCAACTGCCTTTCACTTCTCTCCCACCTGCTCTCCCTTCCTTGCCCACATTCAGATGAAAAGGGGGGGCAGAGTATGAAAATCATTTAAAACACAATGACTTATTTTTATGCTGGAAAAAGGAATGTGTTAAGATAAAAGGTTATCAGGGAATTCTTGAGTTTCAGAATTCAGGAATATTTGCATGATGTCATTGATATTTTTTGAGCCTTAGATTTTCACATTAGAAAAAAGATGTAGACTTTTCCCAGAGAAAAAAAAAAATCACAGGTGCATGCACATAATCCCATCCAACACACTCTCACCCATATCCATATACTCACACACAGACACTATTATACACATTTGCATATATTTTGGACTTGTACACATTAAAAAAACTCTCGTAAATCCATATGATTTGTTTAGAGAATCAGAATAAAAATTTCATTTAACCAGAGGTCAGCAAAATACGACCTATGGGAAAAATCCGGCCCAGTGGCTGATTTTATAAATGAGGTTTGCTGGAATACAGCCTAACTCAGTTATCTTGTGTATTATTTATGGCTGCTTTCATGCTATAATTACAGAGTAGATACAGGACTATAGGACCCACAAAGCCAAAGTACTTGCAATCTAGCCATTTAAAGAAAAAGTTAGCAAAATCTAGAACAAAAAATTTTCATGTGTGGGGAAACAGAAAATTCGACTTGTAACCTATTTTTTTTTTTTTTTTTGGTAACCAATTCTTAAGAATGCTCTGACAGCATGGCGAACTAAGACCATTTTCTGCCAAAAGATCCCACAATGATGGACGATATGGAAGAAAATTAAAAGAAAATTATAAAATTATAAAATAACTGCAAGTGAGATTTCTACACATTTCTCCTGAGGCTGCTCCAAGGGACAGGAGACAGAGCTCCCCGCAACTGATGAAGAAACCAAGAGGGAGGCTAATATGCACTCAGGGCCAAGGATCTATAGGAGGGGAAGGAGAATAAAAAAACAAAATAAATTGCCACTTATGAAAAAAAAAAAAATCCAACTTCTGGCCTATGCTACCAAAAAGTCAGAGTCTGAACTTACACTGGCTAGCCAAAATATTAATATGATCAAATCCACCTGCTCTACAGAAAGGTATTTCCACAATCAAGTCTTCATAGAACTGCCATAAATTAACCAATCTACATTTAAGATCAGTTTACAACCCAAAAAAAAAAAAAAAAAAAAAAGAATTCGCAATTAGAGATAGCATCCAAGACTGTCCATAAAGGAGGAACAGCACCCAGAAACTTAATAGAAAAATGTATGCCAAAACCAGTAACATACCTAGGAATAAACTTAATCAAAGAGGTAAAAGAACTGTACTCTGAAAATTCCACAACACTGATGGAAGAAACTGAAGATAACACAAAGAAATGGAAAAACACTCCATGCTCTTAAATTGGAAGAACAAGTATTTTTTTTTTATTTTCTTAAAGATTTTATTTATTTGACAAAGAGAGAAAGAGAGTGCACACAAGCAGGGGGAGTGGCAGAGGGAGAGGGAGAAGCAGGCTCCCCACTGAGCAGGGAGTCCGATGAGGGACTAGATCCCAGAACCCCAGGATCCTGACTGAGTTGAAGGCAGGTGCTTCACAGACTGAGCCACCCCGCTGTTCCAGAATAACAACTATGGTTAAAATGTCTATACCACCAAAAGCTATCTACAGATTTAATGCATTCCCTATTGAAATAGCAACAGCATTTCTCACAGAACTAGAACACACAATCCCAAAATTTATATGGAACCAAAAAAAGACCCCAAATAGCCAAAGTAATCTTGAAAAAGATAAAAACTGGAGGTCTCACAATTTCAGACTTCACGTTCTATTACAAAGCTATAATAAGAGTATAGTAGTAGCACAGAAACAGGCACACAGATCAACAGAACAGAAAGCCCAGAAATAAATGCACAATTATATGGTCAATTAATCTTCTAAAGGAGGAATGAATATCTGACCGGCAGCAAAACAGTCTCTTCAACAAATGTGTTGGGAAAACTGGCCAGCAACATGCCCAAGAATGAACCTGGACCACTTTGTTTCAGTGCACACAAAAATAAACTCAAAATGAATTAAGAACCTAGGTGTGAGACTTGAGAATATAAAAATCCTGGAGGAGAGTACAGGCAGTGATCTCTGACATTGGCTGTACCAACCTTTTTCTAGATATGCCTCCTGAGGCAAGGGAAATTAAAGCAAAAATAAACTATCGGGACTACATCAAATAAAAAGCTTCTGCACAGCAAAGGAAACAATCAACAAAACTGTATGATAACCTAATGAATAGGAGAAGATATTTGCAAGCGATGGATCTGATAAAAGGTTAGGATACAACATATATATATATTTAAAGAAAAGTTCTACAACTCAACACCCAAAACCAAATAATTCGGTTAAAAAATGGGCAGAGGACATGAACATTTTTCCAAAGACAGGTAGATGGCCAACAGACACATGAAAATACACTCACCATCACTCATGACCAGGAAAATGCATATCAAAACCACAATGAGATGCCCTCTCACCCCTGTTCGAAGGACTAAAAACAAAAATTAAGGAACGACATGTGTTGCTGACCATACGGAGGAAAAGGACACTTGGTGCGCTGTTGGTAGGAATGCAAAGTGGTGCAGCCACTGTGGAAAACAGTATGATATTTCCTTACAAAGTTAAAGACAGAACTACCTTATGATCCAGCAATCACACTATTGGGTATTTACCCCCAAAATACAAAAACACTAATTCAAAGGGATATGTGAGCTCCTATGCTTACTGTAGCATTATTTACCATAGCCAAGTTACAGAAGCAGCCAGTATCCATAGATAGATGAATGGATAAAGAAGGTGTGTGTGTGTGTGTGTGTGTGTGTGTGTGTGTGTGTGTGTGTCCACATATTACACACAATGGATTATTATTCAGCCATAAAAAGAAGAAAATCTTGCCATATGCACAGCATGGATGGAGCTAGAGAGTATAATGCTAAGTGAAAGAAGCTGGAGAAAGATAAATACCACAGAACTCCCAATGGGTATTTATTATTTTAATTATTTTTTAGAGACTTTATTTGTCAGAGAGAGAGAGAGAGTACGTGCCCAAGCGGGGGTGGGGGCAGCAGCAGGCAGAGGGAAAAGCAGGCTCCCTCCTGAGCAAGGAGCCCGATGCAGGACTCGATCCCAGGACCCAGGCAACACGAGCCGAGCCGAAGGGAGACGCTTAACTCACTGAGCCACCCAGATGTCCCCCGGGTAGAATTTACAAAACAAAATGAACAAGGGGAAAAAAAAGAGAGACACAAACCAAGAAACAAACTAAACAGAGCCAACTGATGGTCACCAGAGTGGAGGTGAGTGGGGGAAAAGGGGGGAATAGGCAATGGAATTAAAGAGTGCACTTACCACTATGAGCACTGAGTGATGTATGGAATTGTTGAACTGCTCACTGTATTGTACACCTGAAACTGATTTAACACTCTGTGCTAACTATGCTGGAATTTAAAAAAAAAAAAAAAACTTTAAAAAAACTAAGTAGTGCATAAACAATGAATCTTGGAACACTGAAAAAAAAAAAGTAACAGAAAATCTGCAAAGACTACAATCACTTAGCTTACAAACCTAAAAAAGAAAATATATTAAAAAGTTAGACACCAGGGAAACTGGCAAGGAGATGGGTAATATAATGATCAGAATTTCTGCAAGTTAAAATTCAGCTCTTGTGGGCGCCTGGGTGGCTCAGTGGGTTGAGCCACTGCCTTCGGCTCAGGTCGTGATCTCAGGGTCCTGGGATCGAGTCCCGCATCGGGCTCTCTGCTCAGCAGTGAGCCTGCTTCCCTCTCTCTCTCTCTCTATCTGCCTGCCTCTCCGTCTACTTGTGATCTCTGTCAAATAAATAAATAAAATCTTAAAAAAAAAATTCAGCTCTTGTAAGTTAAAAATTCAGAATACTTAGAAAAATGGGCAAAACTGAAGAATATCTTTATAACCTCTGGAAAGTAAATATGTAGCACTGGATCAACAGACCTCAGCACAGCCCATAGGGATTCCCCCAGATTCATTTACATTTATCCAACATAAAACACTGCACAAGTTTAAGGTGTATATATATTGATTTTATCCATTTATATATTGCAACGCTGTTACCGATGTATTAGTAGTTAGTGATTCCATCACATCTAATAACTATCATTTCTAAAAGAATATAAAAAATAGGAAAAAAGGGATAAGAGAATGGAAAATCACAGTATAAATTGAACAAAATGAAATAAGAACTTTTCGAGAGGCAGTATTAAAACAGATAATAATTAGGGGTGCCTGGGTGGCTCAGTGGGTTAAGCCTTTGTCTTCAGTTCAGGTCATGGTCTCAGGGTCCTGGGATTGAGCCCCGCATCGGGCTCTCTGCTCGGCAGGGAGTCCCCTTCCCCCTCTCTCTTTGCCTGCCTCTCTGTTTACTTGTGATCTCTCTGTCAAACAAATAAATAAAAACCTTTTTAAAAAACCCCAAATAATAACAATTTTCTAGAACTTTTGAAAAATATTAATCTTCACATTAAGGAAGCTTAAGTTATTCTCTCCATAAATATATAGATAGGGAGATACAGGTATCTTTCTCCATACACATACACACAGGTTGTACATTATAGTAAAAAAGGGAGAAAATTCAAGCAAAGAATATTAAAGCCAAGAGAAAGGGTAGTAATTCTTAACAGGACATGACAAAAATTTAGATCGATGTCAGGATTCATGTTTACAATACAGACCAGACCCCAGAGAATGTTTCCCATATGCTCAGTGATAACAATTTAGGTGTTCATATGCCACTAAGGTATCATTCAAGACTAAGGGAAAAAAGAGCATTTCCAGATAGCAGAATGCACAAGAAAGTTTACTACTGGAGAATACGGTAGAAAGTGTTACACGTGGTTTATGTCAAGAAAAAACTAAGCCTAGAATGAAAACAGGAGATTTAAGAAGGGGTGACAGAACAAGAAATACATTTTTTAAAAAATTATTTAGGGGTGCCTGGGTAGCTCAGTGGTTTAAGCCTCTGCCTTCGGCTCAGGTCATGATCTCAGGCTCCTGGGATCAAGCCCTGCATCAGGCTCTCTGCTCGGCGGGGAGCCTGCTTCCCCTTCTCTGTCTGCCTCTCTGCCTGCTTATGACCTCTCTGTCAAATAAACAAATAAAATCTTTAAAAAATATATCTAGCTGAAAATTACTGTGCTATTTCTAAATAGGCAGTTGCTTCAAAATAACAAAGTTCATCAAAAAATGGAAATCGAAAATTCCAAAAAGGAATGGATAAAATAGGAACAGGGAAGAGGGATCTGAGCACATATATCGACATGTATCCATCTTTAGACCTACTTAAAAATGAGGGTCATTAAGCATACTTGTCACAGTCAAGAAATCTGGGGATGTATGAGTGAGCTGGGGATGGGGAGCATAGTGGGTAACAGAATTAAATCTATTTATGGGAGAATTAGAGATGGTGGACACTTCTTTACTGATGAAGCACAGGAGGAAGTGGCCAGGCAGGACATCCGAAAATGCTCCTGGATCCAGCTCTGGAAAAAAGCAAGACAGACATAAAGCTTGGGGGCAGGGGGGAGCAGGGATTGAGAGTGGTTTCTAGGAAGTCCATATATGGAACAAGTGGAATAGGTGACACCTCTCCACTCACACTCTTGTTCCTGTATCCTTTGTCTGGCCATTTTAGATTCCATAGAGGACAGAGATAACCCAGAGGACAGACTTTACCTATGTCAGTGGAGAACTACGTGCTTCGGCAGAAATTTATCACAATTCCTGAAAGAATGAGAGATCCTATGGTAGATGCTGCTTCCAGAATCCAAATTATTTTCCTATTGCTACACGCATGATGCAAATCAGCAGCAGAGTAAGGAAAGACCAAGAAGAACTAATAGCATGAAAGCAATGAAAACAATTAGAATTGCAGGCTTCAAGAGAAAATTTAAACATTTCAAATTCCTATTTTCAGAATGACTCAAGAATGTTTTCGTTAGGGGCACCTGGGTGCCTCAGTGGGTTGAAGACTCTGCCTTCAGGTTCCCAGGGTTCCGGGATTTAGCCCCGCATCGCATTGGGCTTTCTGCTCAGTGGGGAGCCTGCTTCCTCCTCTCTCTGTCTGCTTCTCTGCCTACTTGTGATCTCTGTCTGTCAAATAAATAAATAGAATCTTAAAAAAATAATAATGTATTGGTTACATAATGGCTGAATATTATACAAAATGAACTATAAAAAAAGTAGGATGGGGTGAGAAAGAGTTTTAAAATTGTATACTCGTTATGTAAATTAAAAAGTTTAAACAGGGACGCCTGGGTGGCTCAGTTGGTTAAGCAGCTGCCTTCGGCTCAGGTCATGATCCCAGCGTCCTGGGATCGAGTCCCGCATCGGGCTCCT
Source organism: Lutra lutra (assembly GCF_902655055.1). NCBI lineage: Eukaryota > Metazoa > Chordata > Mammalia > Carnivora > Mustelidae > Lutra > Lutra lutra. Next base: position 43,941,773 of record NC_062285.1, read on the forward strand.
TGCTCGTCAGGGAGCCTGCTTCTCCCTCTGCCTCTGCCTGCCATTCTGTCTGCCTGTGCTCGCTCGCTCTCCCTCTCTCTCTGACAAATAAATAAATAAATATCTTTAAAAAGTTTAAACATTAAAAAAGGTCCCCCCAAAACGAAATTCTATTTAGAGTTTAAAAAAAAACTAGGAAAGATTGATTTTGAGAGAAATGCAGCCTAACGCAGCATTCCAACAGTGTTCATATACGAATGGCATGAATTTGAGCTACGGAGAAGGGCGGGGGATGGAGAAGGAGAAATACCTACAGCATGAAGAGAAGGCATTTAGAAAAGCTGAGGGGGGGAACCCCATAAATTTCATAATAAAAGGGACTGCTCAGTGCCCTTGAGAATAGGTGGAAAATATAACTAAATAAATCTTCCCCTTGATACATAGCTTTGAAATGCAGAGCATTAAGTTTCTAGAGAGAAAGTACATGAGAACTGCATCAGATTTTCATCAGAGTGGAATCTACAAATACAATTGTGGTGTATCTTTAACATTTTGATTGTAAAATACGATTTGGAACCCAAAATTCTCTGTCTACCAAGACCACCAGACAGAAATTGTACCTCCTATGTTTTCTGTCCTCCTGTGTCTTCCACACTCTGCGTATCTTCTTGCCTGCCTCTTTCCCTATCCTTATTTCTTTTTAAGGATGCTGTCTGAACATATTAATAAGAGAAATAGAAGTGAAAAATAAAATAAAGGAAGGCTGTACCCACAACAGTGACGTTCACCTAGAGTTCCAGCAAAATGGAAATGGTAACTTGGTATGTGCACAAAGGAGACCTTGAAATACAACATTAAAATAAGAACATAAGTTGAGTGACATCTAAAGGAAAAATCATCTTAAAGAAAAGGAACTGATTAGATACCAAAAATATGTATGGAATAAATCGTCCATGCTAAAGAAAGCTCACTTGACTTCAATTGAGAAGGACAGCATAAAGATAAAATAGAAATTCTGGAAAAAGACAAACAAGACAAACCTGATTTGAATATAAAACAACTGTAACAAATCACACTTTTGAGACCTTGATGACGAGTAAGAAGACAGAGTCCATTTCAACAAGATGTGAGTTCCATTCTTGAGCAGCTCAGAGCTAGGACACTGACCCACACAGAAACAACTTTGCCATCAGTCTACTACTGCTGTGCAAGTAGAAATTCTGTGACTTAGAACCATGCAACATTTTATTACTTTTCATCTTGGCAGGAAACTTCGATATTCCACATTGTAAATTTTAATCAACCTAGACAACATGAAAGCAAAGACTGTAACTGCCAGAAAAGGATGGGAAGGAGAAAGAACCTTAGACAGAGGAACTTTCTTCATCTGAGAGGCAAATCAAGAGGCAGCATGTAAACCAGTTAGGATAAAAAATAGAAGTTACAACGTATCTTTTAAATATCCCAGAAGTAAAAAATTTTAAATGATACTAGTAGTGACAGGATGGTGAATTTGATCTGCACTCTTAGCCATCCCAGAAATAAGTCATGAGAAAATTTCTAAAGACAAAAAACATAGACCGTGTTACTCAGTGATACGGAGGTAACAGTCAGATTGGTGAGAAGTAGCACTGGACTGGGCTAGGACTCTTTCAATTATGATCCCTCATTTTTTTTGTGCCATGCATATACCTGTTGTATATTAAATATGAAAATAAATATTATTTATATTTATATATATATATTTATATATATATTATATATATTATATATTATATAATAATATTATTATATAATATATAATATATATAATATATATAAATATATATAAATAAATATAAATATATTTATATTTTATATATATATTTATATTTATATTTATATTAAATATAAAAATAAATCAATGTACTGTATACATGTTTGTTTTTGAAGTTTTAATTATGAAATTAATAACTTATTACAGATATACTTCAAATATAGGCAAAATTTATTTTTATGGGCTATAAAGGGATAATTTTCCTATGTTAATTTAAAATAAATCTATCATTTTCAGTAGTGACCTTTACTTACTCTCAATTTACTCACATGTTCTGCCTGTACTCAAATTTAACAGTTTGCATATAAATATTATAGTGTGCATTTCTTTATTACATATAATTGGTCTCAATTTGTCAGTGGGTACATAACAAAACTTAGTTCACATTGCAGTGGTGTTAGATAAAATACTGTCTTAAGTGCAATAGACAAGGGCTAAATGATTTTATCTAAATAAATCAATTACAGAGCAACTGACATCAATTCAACTAGGAAGATCATCATTGGCTTTACTTGAGCCAGTATTTATAATGAATTAGTCAAGGATAATTCTTGAATATATCTGCCAACCAATAAACTCACCAAATAGATTATAACATTATACTTCTTTCACATTAAAAATTACGAACATGTGGGGCGCCTGGGTGGCTCAGTGGGTTAAGCCGCTGCCTTCGGCTCAGGTCATGATCTCAGGGTCCTGGGATCGAGCCCCGCATCGGGCTCTCTGCTCAGCAGGGAGCCTGCTTCCTCCTCCTCTCTCTCTGCCTGCCTCTCTGCCTGCTTGTGCTCTCTCTCTGTCAAATAAATAAATAAAAAAAAAATCTTTTAAAAAAAAATTACGAACATGTTTAGTGATTTTAATCAATATTCATCTACTTTCTAATAAGAGCTAGTGTGGTTTTAAAATGGAAGAAGGCGGAGTGCCTGCGTGGCTCAGTGGTTTAAAGCTTCTGCCTTTGGCTCCGGTCATGATTCCAGAGTCCTGGGATCGAGCCCCTCGTGGGGTTCTCTGCTCTTCAGGGAGTCTGCTTCCTCCTCACTCTCTCTGCCTGCCTCTCTGCCTACTTGTGATCTCTGTCTGTCCAATAAATAAATAAAATCTTTAAAATAAAATAAAATAATAAAATAAAATGGAAGAAAGCAAAGAATTGATAAGCCATTTTACAATCAGAAGCAATGACATGGAAAATACCTAAGTAGGAGGTTTCATGGCTGTGCGACTTAGAAGCTGAGGAGAACCTCTCACTCGGTTTCATGATCTGCTGTGGTTGTCTTGTATGTGTTGGACATTTAACATAAGGCCCCACATTTTTATTTTCTATTGGGTCCTACAAGTTATGCAGTCGGGCCTTCAACAAGTGGTGTGCTTAGAGAAAGAACACAAATATGCCTTTCTGGAAGAAAAATCTGAATTACTCTATTTTTATTCTCCTAAAGTCTTGACTTTTTCTCTTAATTTTTTTTCCTACAGTTTTTATTTCTTGGATCCCTAGAAACCAAAAGCAAAATTAATATGAATAATGACTGAGTTTAATATTTAAAATACATTGTTTAGAAAAGGGAAGGCTATATAGGGGTGAATTTTTTCCTAGAGTTTTAAATATTTTTTCTCTTTTATTTTAATAAGTCATTATTCAACATTTTCTTTAGCCCAGATATGGGTGTGAGGTCTAGAAGATATACACATACAAATAGTTTCCTCTGATGCTAAAAATGGAGACTTTTTTTGTGTCAGTGTCATGTTTTAGCTCTATTTAAAAGACTTTTGAAAACGAATTTAAAGGGGCTCCTGGGTGGCACAGTGGGTTAAGCCTCTGCCTTCACCTCAGGTAACGACCTTTAGGATCCTGGGATCGAGACCCACATCAGGCTTTCTGCTCAGCAGGGAGCCTGCTTCTTCCTCTCTCTCTGACTGCCTCTCTGCCTACTTGTGATCTCTCACTCTCTCTGCCAAATAAATAAATAAAATCTTAAAAAAAATTTTTAAATTTAAACATAGATTATGTCATACCTCTGGCCATGTAGGCTTTAGAAATAATATATTAATTTGCTTTATTATTCCTTTACTCTTAGGAAATAAGAACCTTAGCTTTATCTAGACTATAATTATTTTTCTAAACTAATTTAGAAAGGCCAAGTATGTACATGAGGTAATCTGCTATCCCCCCCAATGGGTAGGAGAGAGAAAATTATCCACCTGTGGCCTCAGTCTTTCAAGAAAGCTGGTAAAAGAGGCACCTGGGTGGTTCAGTGGGGTGAGCCTCTGCCTTCGGCTCAGGTCATGGTCTCAGGGTCCTGGCATCGGTCTCTCTGCTCCGTAGGGAGCCTGCTTCCCACTCTCTTCCTGCCTCTCTGTCTACTTGTGATCTCTCTTTCTGTGTCAAATAAATAAAGAAATCTTAAAAAAAGGAATGCTGGTAAAAACATAAAGAAGCAGATTAGTTAATCTAAAGTAGTTGATTAGTTGATCATGGTATCCACTGAAAAATTACCAACACCAAAGCTTGTGTTTTAATTATATTCAGTAATTAGAATCTGAGGACTTTAAGGTTATCTCACCTAAGTTTCTCTGAAGATCAGAACTCTGATTACTATTGAAACACAGGGAACAGAAGTTTCAAATATGGTGTGCTATATATGGGCTATCTTATTTTACCTAAGAGTAAGAATTTTTTTCCCTTAAATTGGACAGCTATGAATAGAAGAAGGAAATGTGACCGTTCTCTTATACCATACACAAAGATAAACTCGAAATAGATAAAAGACCTCAACGTGAGGCAGGTATCTATAAAAATCCTAGAGGAGAACATAGGCAGTAACCTCTTTGACACTGGCCACAGCAACTTCTTTAAGACATGTCCCCAAAGGCAAAGGAAACAAAAGTGAAAATGAACTTTTGGGACTTCATCAAGATCAAAACTTCTGCACACACACACACAGCTTCTGCACGGCAAAGGAAACAGTCAACAAAACAAACATTCCCACGGAATGTGAGAAGACATTTGCAAATGATGCTATAAAGAGCTGATATCCAAGATCTGTAAAGAACACCTCAAACTCAACATTCAAAAGACAGATAAACACGTCAAAAAATTGGCAGAGAACATGAGCAGACACTTCTCCAAAGAAGACATACAAATGGCTAACAGACAGATGAAAAAATGTTCATCATCATTAGCCATCAGGGAGATTCAGATCAAAACCACAATGAGATACCACCTTACGCCAGTCAGAATGGCCAAAATCAACAAGAGAGAAAACAAGTGTTGGAGAGGATATGGAGAAAGGGGAACCCTCTTACACTGTTGGTGGGAAAGCAAGATGGTGCAGCCACTTTGGAAAACAGTGTGGAGATCCCTTAAGAAATTAAAAATAGAGCTACCCTATGACCTTGCAATTGCACTACTGGTATTTACCCCAAAGATACTGATGTAGTGAAAAGAAGGGCCATCTGTACCCCAATGTTCACAGCAGCAATGGCCACAGTAGCCAAACTGTGGAAAGAGCCAAGATGCCCTTCAACGGACAAATGCATGAAGATGTGGTCCATATATACTATGGAGTACTATGTCTCCATCAGAAAGTGGTTTTATTTATTATGTTGACATTTAATGACCATAAAATTATTTGAGTTCAGATGTTAATAGACTAGATGTATATATTGATAAATATGTACAAAGGTATATCCCCTATTGAATTTAACTGGTCTATATGTTATATATTTGTATAGAATTTTAGATGATTTTAAGATCAAAAGTATGTGTACACACACACAAGCACATGTGCGAACACAGGCATGTACATGTGTATGTTGTACAGGCAGAAGGTATACCCTAGTGCGTTGATCCTGTTTCTCAAAACAAAGCTTGGATACAAATCTCAGCTCCTGACAGACACTTCTTTGCAATCCTTTTTTTCTTATCAGTACAGCATTTGTTCTGTCACTATGACCTTGGCACATTTATCAGAGACTGTTTCTTATAGTTACCATTCACTCATCAAGCACGTGCTAAATAAAACTAGATTAAAATACATTAGTCTATGGTAATTTTCATTATTTATTAATATATCACTATGTTGGGGGAGGCTGGGTAACAGAGTAAATTGGTTTTGGTGAAAGTTTTGGAAAATGCACTTTAACCCAAATGAAAAATATTTTACTGCTGAAATTTCAAATCTGTGGCCTGTCGCTCAACAAGTATTTTATATACAGGAGCCTTCTCATTTTTTATCTCCCAGTAAAGTTAACCATAATATTTAGGTATCATGTGTATTATGTAAAAATAATTTTACATACATATTATGTAACAGCAGGTATTTTTGTATGATTTTAATTTGTATCACATACACACGGCACACACATGAAGTAACAGCACTAAAAATGTAAGAACTAGCTTTCAGGTTTTCCTAACCTGAGTTTTACATCCTTGCATTTTTAGGGATCATGAGACTGTCTCACAGAAGGTATTGGCTTGTGGGTTTTTTTAAAGATTTATTTATGTATTTGAGAGACAGACAGCAAGCGAGCCAGCACACAGAGGGAGAGGGAGGAGGAGAAGCAGACTCCTCACTGAGCAGGGAGCCCGATGCAGGGCTGGATCCCAGGACCTGGAGATCATGACCTGAGTGGAAGGCAGTCGCTTTACTGTCTGATCTTGAGTTCAACCAGATTTGTGTTTACAAGTAAAAGTCTAAACGCTGCTACATACAGATAATTCAAATAAACCTAACAACTGTAATTTTTTTAAGTGTCACGATCATTGGGCCAAATAGACTCAAGTGTAGGTTTCTAGGAATATTTCTACCAAAAATATAATGCTACAAAGATGGGTAGAAAATATATAATAGAATTGCTCTGAGTAATACTTTATGAAAAAAACAAATGAAGGTCACTTCTCTGGTACCACATTATTTCATTAATTTAGAGAAAATACTGTGTGCCCTGCTACACTTTTTTTTTTTTTAACAAATTTTTAGGTGGTGCATATACTCAGGAAATAGCCCAAATCATTCTTTGTTGACAGAGGAAAGTTTTAAGTTACTACCTACTATTGAACTAGGTTTCATTTAAAACACCAGTACATTACTTCTTTCTCCGTGAGCACCTTAGGAGTCTTATCGCACATGTTTATGTTTTAGAGATACAGGTTAAATACTTCTTTCCAAATTCAGCTATAAACAATATTGAAATTGGTGCTTAGAATTCTCATTTAAGTGGCTTATACTTTTCTATGTTTCTTCATTAAAATATCTAAACAGTGAATTCTGGAACACTGAAAAGAAATTTTAAAAAGATAAAATTTTTAAAATATCTATTGTTCTGTGCACGCTCCAAATCTTTATTAACAGAACTTGATACTTTCCCACCTCGGTCTTTTCATTCACTCTCTTACTGTAGAGACGCACAAAGAAAGATACATGTTGGTGTTGACTGTATTCTAGTGTGTGCATTCATCAATTCAGCCACCTCGGATTAAACAAATCCACACTGAGATAAATTACATATAAAACCATTCCAGTACTTCTTGCAGCACGTTTCCATCACCGTGAGAGACAATGTCCTGAGAAAAGAGCTGAAATGATCACCACTTCATTTTACCTCCTGCTTTGATTCACACTTCAATAAGAAACATTTCTTACCACTACCAGTATGGCTATTTTTGTTTAAGCAGAATTAAGACATGAATCCTCTAACTATAAAATGTACATCGGTAAATCAAGGATTTAATATGTCTACTGGCCACAGATTGCAACGCCGTTCACAGTGCACCTGTGAGAGATGCACACTGTGTTGGATCAGAACGCTATGATTCATATCAGATTAACTCAGACACTATGTTATCATTGATGTTTTACACATTGTACGGTTTGGGAGCTTAAGAATCATTTTTTTAGCATAAAGAATATTTAGTATAACATTTTATAAAAGCTACACAGATCATTTTACTGGGATAGCAGTAAAACAGGTCTGTGCCTGATGAAGCTGTGTATGCCATATTTTATGGAGAATCGTAGAAGGATTCTTTCTTGGAACTGATAATCATTACTCTAAAATGAATTACATTCTAATGTATTTTCAAATAGGGCATTCTACTGTATTCTTCTACACTTTTCTAAGATAGGCAAGGTAAATAATTATCCAAAAAAGTGAGTTTTCTTTTTTTTTATTTTTAAAGATTTTTTTAGTTATTTATTTGACAGAGAGAGAGGTCATAAGTAGGCAGAGAGGCAGGCAGAGAGAGAGGAGAAGCAGGCTCCCCGCTGAGCAGAGAGCCCAATGTGGGACTCCGTCCCAGGACGCTGAGATCATGACCTGAGCCACTCAGGCACCCCAAAAATGAGTTTTCTTATGACAGCAGATGGGCTAAATAGAAAGCAAACCATTTTTAAAAGAAATAAACTGAAAGAAAGCAAGAGAAAGAAATAAAAGAAAATAAACTTTTTAAAAAGATTTTTTATTTATTTGACACACAGAAAGAGATCACAAGTAGGCAGAGAGGCAGGCAGAGAGAGAGGAGGAAGCAGACTTCCCGCCGAGCAGAGAGCTCGATGCAGGGCTTGATCCCAGGACCCTAAAATCATGACCTGAGCTGAGGGCAGAGGCTTAACTCACTGAGCCACCCAGGCGCCCCAAAAATAAACATTTTTATATGTAACTCAGAGTTGCTGGAGGACACTCATATTCATGTTTTCCCTTGGAGGAAAACACCAGATTTCATTTTCAAGCATGTGTGAGATCAGAGAACAATGGGGAAGCCCATTCAGTGGTTTTTGTTCAGCTCCTCAAATATTTGGGATCCACCACAGTTGGAGCTAAACATCCTGAACTCTTTCAACCTAGCCTGGGCTTTGAGAACCTCTGAAATATTGTGCTTAGAAGGATTGAGGAATATATTCAAATCATACTAAATATGCATTTTAGTGTAGATATAGTGTCATTCTAAATATACATACACATTTATGATAAACACAAGTCTGGGAAGCTATAGATCAAAAATTAACACTGACTATAGCTGCAGTGTGACTACAGATGTGTTCTCCTTTCTTGCTTTTATAAATGATAGTCCTTTTTTTTTTTTTTTAAAGATTTTATTTATTTATTTGACAGAGAGAAATCACAAGTAAGCAGAGAGGCAGGCAGAGAGAGAGGAGGAAGCAGGCTCCCTGCTGAGCAGAAAGCCCGATGTGGGGCTCGAACCCAGGACCTGGGATCATGACCTGAGCCGAAGGCAGCGGCTTAACCCACTGAGCCACCCAGGCGCCCCAATGATAGTCCTTTCAACAAAAACTCTATTCATTTATAAATGTTTAGTAACAACTATATTGAAGCTATTGTTTTAGGTTCTGAATAGTAAACACAAGAGTCTTTATTATGTTGATTGTAAAATTAGAGTAATTTCTATTTGAAAATATAAATTTGATATGATGACAATTTTGTAGAATTTTGTACTTGAAAACCAGGATTATTTCTGCCTGGTAAGAATAATTCTTTATTCTTTCTGAGGTTGTTAAAAATGTTCTAAAACACAGTAAGACTATTACAAAAAATCAAAAACTGTCTTAAATGTTACATTCATCTCAAAATTATGATTTACATTTGTCTGTTCCAATTGTTCTATCATCTATCACTTAAAAAACTCTTATTCTGGAAATATTACCACCTTGACAGCCATGTTTTTCTTCCACACTATTTTCAATCATTAGTGTCTTTTTGATTTTTGAAAGCTCAATTTCTGCCTCATTTACAATAACTACATGAATGCATCATTTTATTACTAAATAATTTAAATTTTGCTTTATTCACTCACTTCCTTTTTCTCTTACATTCTTTTCCTCTCACCTCTGTTCTTTCCTTATGAATTTTTGCTTGAATTTCATGAATTTGTGTTCTACTATGAACTTAAAAAAGTAACTTAAAAATGAATTTAAGTTTTTGTTTAAATCCCAGCTATTTAACATACAGTGTAATATTAGCTGCAGGTGTACAATATAGTGACTCGACACTTCTGTAAGCTACCCTGTGCTCATCATGACAGGTGCCCTCCTTAATCCCCATCACCTACTTCACCCATTCCCCCTCGTAACCATCCATCTTTCTCTATAGTTAAGTGTCTGTCTCTTAGTCTCTCTCTCTCCTTTACTTGTGCTTACATGATTTTTAAATTCTACACATGACTGAAATCATATGGTATTTGTCTTATTCTGACTGGCTTGTTTCATTTAGCATTATGTATTCTAGCTCCATCCACGTCGCAGTGAATAGCAAGTTGTTTTGTTTTTTTTTTTTAAAGATTTTATTTATTTATTTGAGAGAGAGACAGAGAGAGAAGCAGACTCCCTGTGGAGCTGGGAGCCCGATGCGGGACTCGATCCCGGGACTCCAGGATCATGACCTGAGCCGAAGGCAGTCGTCCAACCAACTGAGCCACCCAGGCGTCCCTGTTTTTTTTTTTTTTTTTTTTTTTTAAATGGCTGAGTAATATCCCACTGTATTTTACTCAGCCATAAAAATAATGAAATTACACACACACACCACCCCTTCATCCATTCATCAGTTGATAGATGGTTGGACTGTTTCTGTCATTTGACTATTGTAGATAATGCTCCAAATATCCCTTTGAATTGGTATTTTTGGACTCTTTGGGTAAATAGTAGTAAAATTGCTGGATTGTACAGTAGTTCTATTTTTAACTTTTTAACCAAACTCCATACTGTTTTCCAGAGTGGCTTTACCATTTTACACTCCCACCAACAATGCAAGAAGGGTTCCCTTTGTCCAATCCTTGCCAACACCTGTTATTTCATCTGTTCTTGACGTTCGTCATTCTGACAGGTTTGAGTTGATAGCTGATTGTAGTTTTGTATATCCCTAATCATCAGTGATGTTGAGTATCTTTTCATGTGCGTGTTGGCCATTTGTAGGTCTTCTTTGGAAGAAGGGCTGTTCATGTCTCCTGCCATTTTTTTTTTAATTTTTTTTCGTGCCCATTTTTTAATTAGATTATTCATTTTGGGGTTTTAAATTTCTTAAGTTCTTTATATATTTTGGGTACTAACCCTTTATCAAATATGTCACTTGCAAATATCTTATCCTATTCTGCAATGTGCCTTTAGTTTGTTGTTTCCTTCACTGTGCAGGTTTTATTTTGACAAAGTACTTGATAACAACATGCCAAAGAATGAAAGTGGACCATTTTCTTAAACCATACACAAAAATTAATTCAAAATGGGTTGAAGGCCTAAATGTGAGACATAAAACCATAGGAGAATATGGAAGTACTATAGAACTCAGGAAGTAAACTCTGACATTGGTTATAGCAACTTCTTTCTAGATATATTTCTTGAGGCAAGGGAAACAAAAGTAAAAATAAAACAATGGGACTTCACCAAAGGGAAACAAAAGTAAAAATAAAACAATGGGACTTCACCAAAATAAGTTGTCTTCTGATTATTAATCAACTACCTTTTCTAAAGTGTGGCCTGGCTCCCTCTTCTCAGATTGACAGATCTTTTTACTGGTCAAGCAGATACACCCCGATGTCCTTTATATGTTTGTCATTGTTTTTTGGTGATTGTCCCTTTTTTTCGATTTGCATAGTACATAATCAGAGTAATTTAATACATGTTTAGCAAGATATAAGAATTGTCCACTCAATGACCTCCTATAAGATGACTCGTTCTTATTTTTACTCTAATAGCAGGAATGAATGTTAAATGGAGTGGCCCCAAACTTATCAACTTTGTATTTTTTTCAGTGTCTATTAGACTCAGTTGGGAAGGCTTATTGCCTGATTCCTTAGAAAACATAAGCCTGTATTTCCCAGTATACATGTTACACGGTCTTTTCCTTTTTCTTCTTCTTCCATTCTCAACAGTTTGCTCAAGGAAACTATATTTGGGGGGATGCAGTTAGGAGTGACTAAAATACCCACAGTGGGTATTTTAGCACAGGTACTGATATACTGATTTTCACAGTAGTTTCAAGTACAACTAATTTAAGACCAGATCTCCAAGTGCCATTTTAAAATGGTACCAGGCTAGTAAAGAATCACTAAAGAATGCCATTTAAGACCCAGTAGTTATTTCAAGACAAATAATACTTAAAGTCATAGTTATTTTAAACCATTAGAAAATAGACATGGGAATATGAACCCTGTGAGTACAGAAAAGTAACAAGTCCCCTGCTAGATGAGACCCATGGTGGATTTAACCTCTAACAGAGAAGTGAGAAGAGGAAGAAACTTCCCTAAATGCTGTTAAGAGGAAAAGAGCTGAAATTTAAACATGGGAAATTACTGTCTGTCCCTGGAGTTGAGGCAGGAGAAGTAAGGGTCACTTGTTGTTAAGGGACAGCAAGGGGCCTGGTAAAGTAAGGATGTATGCAGAGGAACAGAAGAAAGTTAACAGGTGGCTGAACCTTACACAATGCATCAGGCACTCTACCCTTCAATCCCAGATGAGTAACTTGGCAGATGAAAAAGTCTTATTTTTTTAAAAGATTTTATTTAATTATTTGACAGACAGAGATCACAAGTAGGCAGAGAGGCAGGCAGAGAGAAGGGGGGAAGCAGGCTCCCTGCTGACCAGAGAGCCCGATGAGGGGCTCGATCCCAGGACCCTGAGATCCTGAGCTGAACTGAAGGTAGAGGCTTAACCCAGGTAGAGGCATCCAGGTACCCCCAAACAGTCTCATTCTTATGGGAAATAATTTTTATCAGTTTTTTTATACAAAGCCCCTCAAATGTAATGAAATATTAAGAAATGTGAAAACATATTACTATCATAATAATGCTATCCAACCCAGAAAATGCTATCCAGATGTTGGAATTATCAGAAATGGATTAAGGTAATTACAATTAACATGTTAAATAATTTAGAGAAGTAAGCAACACGAGGGAATAAGGTTTTTCAATAAAGAGATGGAAATTTCAAAAACACTAAATGGAAATACTATGATAAAAAAAATCACATGGGGGGGAGGGGGGTTGGGGGGATGGGGTTATGGACATTGGGGAGGGTATGTGCTATGGTGAGTGCTGTGAAGTGTGTAAACCTGGCAATTCACAGACCTGTACCCCTGGGGATAAAAATATATTATATGTTTATAAAAAATTAAATTAAAAAAATCACATTAGGCATTAAGATTTATTTTGGGGGGCTTTTAAGAGAACTGTAAATAGCAGATAAAGATCAATGAATACATACATTTCAGACAAAATGTGGAAGAATTTATCTCCAGCAGACCTGCGAAATAAAGTCTGTTAAAAGAATTTCTTTAGGGGCGCCTGGGTGGCTCAGTGGGTTAAGCCGCTGCCTTCAGCTCAGGTCATGATCCCAGGGTCCTGGGATCGAGTCCCGCATTGGGCTCGCTGCTCAGCAGGAAGCCTGCTTCCCTTCCTCTCTCTCTGCCTGCCTCTCTGCCTACTTGTGATCTCTCTCTGTCAAATAAATAAATAAAATCTTTAAAAAAAAAAAGAATTTCTTTAGACTGAAAAGAAAAGATGCCATATAGAAAACGAGTTCTTTTTTTTTTTTTAAAGATTTTATTTATTTATTTGACAGACAGAGATCACAAGTAGGCAGAGAGGCAGGCAGAGAGAGAGAGGAGGAAGCAGGGTCCCCGCTGAGCAGAGAGCCTGATGTGGGGCTCGATCCCAGGACCCTGAGATCATGACCTGAGCCGAAGGCAGAGGCTTTAACCCACTGAGCCACCCAGGCGCCCCTGAAAACAAGTTCTGAATAGGCAGCAATGCCTGGTAGAATAAATACATGGTAAATACAACAATCTCAAAAAAAAAAAAAAAAACCCGAAATGAAAAAAACCTCTTCAAAAATTAGTAGTTGGTCTCATTAATATCCTTCCTCCAGTCTTTAATTAGGCAAAGGAAGTCAGTAAATATATAGCAGATTGGAAGAGCTGTACCATTTTGACTCAACTGATATTATATAACATCACACTGAATATTGGTAAAATACACATTTCTTTCAAATGTACTGGAAATACTCAGTGATAAAAGCCATATGCTGAGCCACAAAACAGTCACATTTTGTTAGAAGAGAATTTGTACAGAATTTGTTCTGTACTACAGTAGTATCCAATTCTAAGCCACTAAGTAGTATTAATCTAGAAAATCTCCACATGCTTGAAGATTATACAACCTATTTCTAATGGATCATGGGTCTGAAAATAAAAAACCTCAAAAATAATTGAGGAAAACACAACTTATTAAGAGTTGTCTCATAAGCTAATTAGTGCTTAGCACTAAATGCAATAAAGAAAAAGGAAAAAAGGAGTCCAATCTAGGATATAAACTTCCACATTAGTGGAGGGATGCCTAGCTGGCTCAGTGGGTAAATCATGTGACTCATGATTTGAGTTCAAACCCCATATTGGGTATTGAGATTACTTAGCCAAAAAAAAAAAAATTCTTAAAGAAGCCAGTTGAACAAAATAATCCCAGAGTAAGTCAAAGTTGTTAACATAAAAAAAAACCCTTCTACATATTTAATTTATTCCATTAAAATTAAAAGTATTATATGCTAACTGCAAAAGATGTGGCGAATGCACTTGAGAAAATGCAACATATATTCACGATAAAATTGCTCAGTAATTAAGAATACTAGTAAATTTTCTCAACCTCCTAAATTAAATCTCAAAAGCAAAACTGAAACCAAATCTATGGCTGATACCCTAATTAATGCTGAAATACAGACCATCTTACCCATGATCAGAAACAAAACAACATGTTTCAGTCTTACCAGGGATATTAAACAGTGTATCCAACACCATATAGCTAGTTCAGTAAGTCAATAGTCCTAAAGTCAAATAATACCAAAAAATAATATTTTAATAGCTAAGAAAATAAGAACCAGAATGGCATTTTGAAAATAAGATATTATGAAGACCAAACAACCACCACCACAATAAACCATATAAGAAATAATCATCTAAGGCTCTCATTCTCATGTTTTCCATATATATAGATAAACACAAACACACACACACACACACACACACACACGTATCTCCAACTCTTGTCAATATCAATATTATCTGAGGTTTTCCAAAATTAAATGTAGCAGCTGAGCTCTGTTTTCAGTGTGAGGTCTCTACTATCAGGAAATTATGGCACATATGTGGGGTTTCTAATTCATCTGTAATGCTTTCTCAGAAATTTCAGAGTCACTGAAGAGAGGTGACTTCACAGTCTTGGCTTCAAAGAGGACCATAAAATAGCTCTTGACCCTTTTATTAAAGTATGTTGTACTCTTAGGAGTCAGTTAAGAAATTAAGTGATATATTTCAAGCTGTAATACTTGGAGAAAATAAGGAAACAATTTAACTCCTAATGAAATTCAGTTTGGGAATATATAGATTTATAGATTATGGCTTTATATAAGATAATCAGATGGTTATTGGTAGCACATAAACATGAAAACTTATGTAGAGTAGTAGCAAGGTCATCTTTTAGTTGCATAAAGCAAATATTTTCCTAACTCTGGTCCATCTCTAACTTATAATAATTATTTGTTTCCATGCCTCCTTTCATATTCTTTTGTCCACTCCCAAGGGAAACTCATAGGGTACTGTTATCTTACTTGGCCTCAGACTGAACACAGTTCCTAACTCAATATAATAGTTTTGAATTTAATTTAACTGGATTTTAAGGACAAAGCAGACATCCCTAAATTCTAGAGAGAGAACAAGACTTGTAGGATCAAAGGTAAAAACATGCATCAACTAGAAAAGCCAACACACAAGGAGGATTTGGACATGATAGTATCTTTTTAAAAAACTCTGAAAAACATTGTAGTAGCCAATTACAGAAAACAAAAACAAAACAAAAACAATTTGTTCAGCACAATGGAATATTTTGATAGTTAAAACATAAGGTTAACCTTTCATGGGACAGCTATTTATATACACATAAGTCCATTATGCATTCTGAAGAAAAATTTGGGGAAAAAAATGGACTTGAGTATCTATATAGAGGTCTCCTTCTGCTGTTGAAAGCATGATCATTTTGAGATTGCAGGGAGTAAACCCTCAGGGGTCCCTCAACAACCTTCAGGTGAACTGTTACATTTTGGGTTATAGGGAATAGGGACAAATTACCTCCTCTTAGAATGGAGCAATGGTATAGTCACTTGGAACCGGATTTAAGTAGCAGTGGTACAGCACTGAAGACTTACATAAAAGCTTCAAGTATGGACCAATATTTTTTTTTTAAAGATTTTATTTATTTATTTGACAGACAGAGATCACAAGTAGGCAGAGAGGCAGGCAGAGAGAGAGGTGGAGGCAGGCTCCCTGCTGAGCAGAGAGCCCAATGCGGGGCTCCGTCCCAGAACCCTGGGATCATGACCTGAGCTGAAGGCAGAGGCTTAATCCACTGAGCCACCCAGGCGCCCCTGGACCAATATTTTTTGAAACGAAAAGGTAATACGTTCACTCCTAAATTCTACCAAGTCTTACTTTTGTTATTCTTAGCCAGAAATATCAGTATTCAAAGCACAGACTGTATATTTCAAAATTTGACATTAATTAGGCTGAAGACATTTTTTCACTGACAGGTTTGAACTTTTCAGATAACCATGAAATTAAATTTCATGAATATAAAGCAGAGTGAAATTATTTCCTTTTTGGAGAATTAATGAATTTTATCAAATTCCTTATAAAAGTTTTTATTAATAATACCAACTATCTACATACCCACTTTTTATTAAAATCATTCTATAATGTAAGAACTCTGAGGTCAGAACTGTGTTTTTGTTTTTGTCTGATAGATACATACATATTATAGTAATAGGTAATCTCCAAAAAAGTCAATATAGAACACAAGAAGGGCTATTCATTTAGTACTCCTTAAACAGAAGCAAATTCTCATGCATAGAAATAAATACAATTTAAGTTTAGGCTCTGCATATACTAGTACCATTTTAACAAAACTAAACACAATCTTAGTAGGAAAAGCGAAAGTTACATTTATATGGTCACTTAATGAATTAAAAATTTTACATATCTACCATTTGTTCTTAAAGTCATGGTGAATGTGTTGAAAAAAAAAAAGTTCTGTCCTCTAAAAGGTTTTAATCTATATAAGGACATCAGAGGATATGTAAATCTTGGAGCAGAAGGAAACGCTAGTATTTCCTTTGTATCTTGAATGTCATTTACGACACAGATCAGGAAGCCAGATGCAGTGATATTTTCTAAAAATCAAGGTGATCTATGTGCTTTTTATGACCACACATAGTCTGGTTTCTGAATGATTTATGGTCTTCTCAAACCAATGAAGAAGTTAATAACAGTATTTCTTTGAAGAAGTTTTTCATTTCTTGTACTGCTATTTAAGTGACTAATATAAGTATAAACCAGGTAAAATTATATAGTTGCATAACAAAATGCATAACACATTTTTTAAAAGTTAGTGTAATTAAAATATTAAAAATAAAAAAAATTTAAATTAAAATAAATTAAAATAAAAAATATTAAAAATAAAAATTTAAAAAATAATTAAAAATACTAACTGTATTATCAGAAGACCTAGGTCTTTCCTCATCTTTCCTAGGAGCTAGAAAATTACCTCTGTTAAGTTCCTAGACTCTAAAATTTTGAGTCTAGAAATGTGGTCTAATTCACAACATGAAGAAGATCATATGTGCCCAGTGTGATAGCATTTTTTAATGAGAAAAAAATGCACAGTATACCTAAAATATTGGGAAGGTTAGAATTTCTGTAGAGAAATAATAGTTTTAATGATTCTTTGTCTCTTATCCTGAACTACACAACTTATTTTCTGTTGCAGAAATCAACCAAATTCTCCATGAATTACAAAAATAACATTTATTTTTAACCCATGTTATGTGAAGTCTGCTGGATGGCTGTAGCTCAGATAGTTGGTTCAATTTTTCTAGGCTCTGTTAATTTGACCAGTTTATACGAAATCTAAAATGGGATGTCCAAATGAAAATACTCCTTAAGAACTAAATTAATGCATATATATTAGGAATGAATTTTATAAACATGCTTCCTTTTATGTTCTCTTTGCCTAAGACAGCACTGTAAGTAGTAAAAGGTTATTCATTGCCCTTCTCAAAATGATCTGTTATGATTTTATAAGAAATAGTCCCAAATTTCCATGCTGATTGTTCTAGAAAATCTGTGTTGTTGTTGTTTTTTTAAGATTTTATTTATTTGACAGACGGAGATCACAAGTAGGCAGAGAAGCAGGCTCCCCGCTGAGCAGGGGGCTCAATGCCGCGACCGTGGGATCATGACCTGAGCTGAAGGCAGAGGCTTTAACCCACTGAGCCATCCAGGTGCCCCATTTGTTTTATTTCTTTCAGTGAGTCCCTGATTGCCAGCAGCTAGACTCCTTTTTGAATTCAACTTCTTAGAGTCATTAGTAAAATGAAATTAGTAACAGCTCACTTGCGGTATTAACATTCTGTCTCAAACTTGTTCTCCTAAAGCAACTTCAGTAGGTATATTTTCTACCTCCTGCTTTAGCCAGGCTAACACTTGTAACTTCACCAAAACAAACTATGGTCCACTACTTTTTCAATTTTCTTTAACAGTAAACTTTATAAGCCCCTAGTCAGGTTACCAAAGAAAAAAATTACAAAAGACACAAATTACAAATATCAGAATTTGGAAAGTGTCCATCACTACTGATCCCATGAACATTGCAACATTAGTAAATGAGTATTATTAACAACTCTATGCCCACCAACTTGATAACTTGATGAAATAGAACATTCTCTCAAAGTCATCATCTAAAGAAACTCCCACAAGAAGATGTATAATCTGAACAGATCTCTATTAAAACAACCAATTCAGTGATTAACAACCTTCCTAAAGGAAATTACCTGTGGCAGGTGGTTTCACTAGTGAATTCTGACAAACATTTCAACAATAATACCAGTTCTCTACAATCTACCCAAAAAATAGCTAGCAAACACTTTCTAAGTCATTCTGTGAAGTCAGTATTACTCCAATAGCAAAACTGGATGGCAACATGAAAAAAAGAAAAACTACAAACCAAGATGTTTCATGAAAACAGATATAAAAACCTACAACAAAACATGAGTAAATAAAATTCAACCCTGTATGAAAACAGCTATACACCACGAACAAGTGGAATGGATTCCAGGTATATAAGGATGTATCAACATTTTAAAATTAATTATTATAATCCATCACAACATGTTAGACACGAAAAACTGTATCGATACAGAAGAATTATTTGAAAAATGTAATACCATTAATTATTAATAAAAGAAAAAACTTCCAACTAGACATAGAGGGGAAAGCAATCAAGTTGATTTAAATGAAAACTAATGTCCTATTTAGTGGCGAGAAACCAGATACTTTCCCCCTAAGATCACCAACAAGGCAAGGCTATCTCCTTTCACTGCCCTTACTAAGCGCTGTACTGGAAGCCCTTGCTAACACAGTAAGAAAAAAGTACATAAAAGGGACGCAAGTTGAGAAGAGAAAATAAAGGGCAAATGAAAGCATAGGAGAAGTTGCTCAGTATCTTAGGGCATCAGGGAACTGCAAATTAAAACAAGATACCACTATGCATCAAGAATGATTAAAACCCAAACTACTGATAGCACCAAAATACTGATGAGAATGTGGAGCGACAGAAACTCTCAGTTACTGCTCGCATGAAAGAGAAATGGTTTGACCACTTACATGTAGAACACAGTTTGGAAGTCTTTTTTACGACGTTCGTCACAGTCTTATCACAATATCCATCAGTTACTCTTCTAAATACTTGAGTTGAAAACTTATGTTCACACAAAAAACTGCACATAAATATTCTATCACTTCCTTCGTAATTGTAAAATATGGAAAACAATCAAATGTTTAGGTGAATATATGGAAAATAATCAAATAATAGGTGAACAGATAAATTGGTACATCCTAACAACAGAAAATTATCCAGCAATAAAAAGAAACTATCAAGTTTTGGAAAAAAACAGGGAGAAACCCTGAATGTTTATTACGGAAAAGCCTGTCCACAAAGACTACATACAATATCCTTCCAACTAAATGACATTCTGAAAAGACATATGTATGGAGATAGTAAAAAATAAGTGGTTGCTGGGGATTAGGGGTAAGAGTGAAAGATAAGTAGATAGAGCACAGGAAAGTACAGGGCAGTGAAAATATTCTGTAGCACGTTGTAATGAAATATATACAAGATACTGTACATTTATCAAAACTTCCAGAATATACAACACGAAGAGTGAACTCTAACATAAACTAGGTACCTCAGGAAATGACAGCATATCAGTAATGATTCAATTTTAACAAAGGTATCACTAGAAATTACTAACATGGGAAACTATATGTGGAGGAAAAGGATACATACCAAATTTGCTGTTTCTGCTTCATTTTTCTATAACCCCAAATTAGTCTAAAATATAAATCTATTAATGTAAAACAAAAAAACAAACAAACAAACAAACAAAAAACCACCCTCATTTCCAGTCCCAGCTCTGCAAGTAAAGTACTTGGAATTTCTTGCTAAGTTATAACAAATGAAAACACTAAACAGATTGAAAAATCAGCAACTCTTCATGGCTCTCTAAGAGAAGACAGGACACAGGCAAACAAATCACCTTCTCCCCGGAACCGGAGAGACGAACACAGGAGGAAGACACCGGAGTTACGACTCACCGCAGTAGAGACTCCAGCAGAAACCACCACTGAAGGAGAACCAGGGTAGGAAAACCCGAGGTGCAGTTGCTGAGTTCCTAGAGGCTCCACACGAACAACTCTGAGAGTTGAAAACTCCAGTGGAGAAGAGTCATAAAATGGCCGCCACCAGATGGACCTCCAGGAGGTTGACCAGGTTTCCTCAATAAATAATGGAGAAAACTAACCCCACTTGTGTTTTGCGCAGGGGCCGGGGGAAATTTGAAGTTGATAAATGTAGATAATTATTCAGGATGAAATGCTCCATATTTTGGAAATCATTATAGTATTCCTTTTACTTTAGTGAATGTTTGAAATCTTCCACAGTAATAAAAACAATGATAGCAAAAAAAAAAAAAAAAAAAAATTTTTTTTTTTTTTTTTTTTTTTTTTTTTTTTTTTTTTTTTTGAAAAGAAAAAGAACTAACCAGAGCAAACTGCTTTCCCCTTAACAAAGCCTGCCCTCAAGGGAAACTATTTAACCAGAGTGGAACCTACTGGGGTGTTGGGAGACCCAGCTCACCTGCTGAAGGAAAATAACCAAGTCCAGCCAGTCTAATTTTCCATGGGAAAGAAGGGAAATAGCCAAGTATAGACCGTTCTAGCCATCCTGTACCACCTAAAGGAAAGGAAAAAAGCAAACAAAATAAAACTGAGAAATGCTTCTGAAATTCATAGCTCAGAAGAGACATCCATTAACTAAAAGACTCACTAAAATATCATGAGGCTTAATCTTAGGACTATAGAAGGCTTCCTCTCTCCTCATACCTCATACTGCAGTACCAAAGGTCTATTTATTTTTTATTTTTTTAAAGATTTTATTTACTTAGTTGACACTAGAGAGAGAATACAAGCAAGCAGAGCAGCAAGCAGAGGGAGAGGGAGAAGCAGGCTCCCCATGGAGCAGGAAGCCCCACGTGGGACATGATCCCAGGACCCTGGCATCATGACCTGAGCGGAAGGCAGCTGCCTAACCAACTGAGCCACTCAGATGCCCTGCAAAACTTGATTTATAGATACTCAAATTTGGCCTCTTTTGTTTTTAAGCCCTTATATAGGAGTAAATAAATGAGAGTTTAACTGATTTTAAGTTAGAGCATAAGCAATCTGGCTACAGCTACCAGCACCTAGTATTTAAGGGAAGGATTCGACTCCAGCATTACGTTCTTTCGCTTTCCCATCACCTAGCATAGATTTGGCTGCAAGTGGCCGCAGCAATGTGCATGTGACCCAATCTGAAATACACCTTTCAAGCAATGTTGACTTCCTCAGCACTCTTGCATTCCCAATGATTCAACAATAATGCTTTCCAACATGTTATTGGTCTCAAATATTAACAAAATCCCTCATCTAATTCCAGTACATGTTTACTGTCTTTTTGAGGTTACAATCTCGTTTTCCAAATAAAAATGAAGTAAATTACAGTTTGAAATATATCTGGAAATTGGAAATTGGAAATTCTGCCAAAATATAATGTCCCCTAATCCATATGATTAGTTTGATTTTGCCATTTCTTTTCTGTGTGGTTCATTTCACAGATGATAGCGTGAGGCCCAGACCATTTAACTGATCGCAGGGCACAGAGGTTATGTAGCCTCCTGTCCTATTAGCGCTTCTACACAGCTACCAGAAAAAGGCAGCATGACCAAAAAATGCCATGGGACATGAGATCTTCTAAATAACTCCACTATAATTTTTTCAATTGCTGTCCAATGTCTTCTTCAGAACAGCAGCAAACGTCAATGAGGACTCAGGTGTGTCTGTTCAGGGTAGAATCACTGTTGTTCAAACAGCAAGAGAAAACCAGACCAGATGCTCTGTGCTGCTGAAGAGGGGAAGAAAGAAGGGCCACTGATGCTACCTATTATTTTGGAGACAATATATCTATTCTCTGAACTAGAAGATCAGTGTGGCATTGGCTTTGCCTAAACTAGGCTATTAGTGTGGTGACCGAAGTTAACAGTATGTGAAATTCTTAACGATTATCATAAAAGTAGCAGCGAATACTATCTTGCTACCATCTGAGCAAAACAACCGGTACCATCAGCCTCTACTGGCAGTGACAGCCCCTTTACCCTGGCAATGTTTAAATGCTTCACAGAATTCAAAATAGGAGACTAGAGTTTGGATGTCTGGTTGACTTATCAGCATGCTTGTCTAGACATCATCGCATAGAAATAGAAAAACCTGTGTGTTTGGAGAAAACTTTGGCTTTGTTGTGGGTGCTCCGACATAAGGATCAAAATGAAGTTTAGATCATTTCTGTTTTTATCACCTTTATCATTTATATAAAAACATTCACAATACTGATGCAAGGGTTGGGGGTAATATATAAGCAGAAGACTCAGGGCTGGTCCAAAGAAAAGAAGTAGGTTCTTTTGTCTGATCTCTTCAAATGCTTCCTGGACCCAAAAAGGATGGAATCTTACATTTCATCATGAATGAAAATCACAAATACTACTCTCCCTTAGTAATCTTTTTCAACCTCTGCAAACTGAGATGAAAACTGTTCCTTTTAAAACCACTGTTTAACAGAGAGGAGAAGAGAATACGACAAAACCACACCTCCCCGTCAGCTCAGGGCACCTCATCCCACTGACCTCAATTGAATTTTTCCAGAGCAGCAATCACTGCCTGGTACTTCATGTGATTGTTTCTCTACTGTCTCTCTCTCTCTCTCCGAGAATGGAAGTGCCAAATGGGCACAAATTTTGTTTTGTTCACTTTTGTGTCTCCAGTAAAGCTAGCATGTGATATACCCTCAGTGAACATTAGCTGAGTGAATGAATAAAGGCAGAAAAGGTTATTGAGTGCCAAGAAATGGTGGGGAGAAAGACCAAGCAATGAAGGTAGAATTTATAAAGAGAAAAATGGACGCTGGTGATTTTGTTTTACCCCTTAGACTTTTCTCAGTTTGGTGGAGGATACGGATATGGCTGTGTATGTAATATATACACATTTCTGTCAAATATAATCTTGGAAATGTTTATATTGTGAGAATAAATATACCTCGAAGGAGAGGAAAAGGAAGATACACAAATACAAGACAAGTGATATGAAATGAACAGAAAAAGCTACCTGCATCCAAATCCATTTTCTGCCCAACTCTTTTGCTTTCCAAGACATTCTGTTTTACTAACCATCTCCTTAACTTCCTGGGGGTGGAGACCCTTGCTGATCTTTCTGATAAGCAGGTCACTATAGTAATTGTGGTCTCTTGGCTTCTGGAAGTTATAAACTCCCACCCCTTCACTGTTGCTTTGGTATTCCATCTTTTCTATTGCTCTCAAGCCAAACTCTGTGATCATCTTTCTTACCATCAGTCCTGACCTACAGAAGAAAGTCTCTACAGTACAAAATGGTACCAGTGCCCCCTTTCACCGGTATTCCTGATGACTTTGGTAAATGGATATGCCTCTGGGCATCCTCCATGGAGCGGTCTGGTTTCACTGAGCCATTTTGACCCCTTCTAGAACTGTATCCCAGGGAAACTCAGGCATTCCCATCCCACTTTGTTCAATGTGGACAATCATTCTCTCCAGGCTTTTAAGGGCCGCTCTAGCAGTGAACTTGTCCTATTTTCTGGGTCTTCACTGGTTGTTAAACTCTACATTGGGAATGTGCCCCCGAGTCTATGAACTCTTGTTTACGCAGCCTCAAGTTCTATCCCTCTCTGCCCTGACAGACACCCTTAAGCAAGCACCGTTGTACTCCTGCTGGTACATATTAGCTCATTCCTGTACCTCTTTTGGAATGCTCATGACCAGTTACTGAGGTTCTTGATGAGTTTCAAAACATGCTCATTCAGGACGCCTGGGTGGCTCAGTTGGTTAAGCAGCTGCCTTTGGCTCAGGTCATGATCCCAGCGTCCTGGGATCGAGTCCCGCTTCGGGCTCCTTACTCATTGGGGAGCCTGCTTCTCCCTCTGCCTCTGCCTGCCATTCTGTCTGCCTGTGCTTGCTCTCTCTCCCTCTCTCTCTCTGAAAAATAAATAAATAAAATCTTTAGAGAAAAAAAAAACGTGCTTATTCTTGTTTATGCCATCCTTGTCTCCCACTTATCTGTACACTGTTTCTACTTCTGATCTGGTCTGACTCTAAAAGCATCGTAAAGTAGAACAGCGAGGTGGAAGAAAATCATGTTCTATTTTTAATAACCAGTTGACAAAGAAGACTCACTGAGACATTTTCAGACGTGCAAAGAGAAACATAACACATGCATTAATATAAGGAGATAGCTTGCTTAAAATGGATAGAGTTAATATTTGTTTTATTTTAAAAGGGAGGCTTCATCAAGTGAAAAGATAGAAAACTGAGGTAGTTTTTTTTTTAAGATTTTATTTATTTATTTGACAGAGAGCTATCACAAGTAGGCAGAGAGGCAGACAGAGTGAGAGAGGGAAGCAGGCTTGCTGCTAAGCAGA
Source organism: Lutra lutra (assembly GCF_902655055.1). NCBI lineage: Eukaryota > Metazoa > Chordata > Mammalia > Carnivora > Mustelidae > Lutra > Lutra lutra. Next base: position 43,966,702 of record NC_062285.1, read on the forward strand.
GAGCCCAATGTGGGGCTTGATCCCAGGACCCTGGGATCATGACCTGAGCTGAAAGCAGAGGTTTTAACCCACTGAGCCACCCAGGTGTCCCTTTTTAAACATATTCACTTTAATTACATTCATTTATCAGGGAGGGAAATCCTTACCCTTTTAGATAGAAGGTGAAGTGAAATATCATCTTTAGGAAGAAATACAATGTTTAGAGGTAACATAGCTATGAACTAGAGGAGTCTAAAATGGAGATTTTCTATTGATAGTATTTCAACAGAAATACTACTGAATGTTGACCTTTAACTTTTCTCTTCAATATTGCTTTGAATTTGAGTTGCTAGCACTCTTTACTTGCGATATTAATAGAAATGTACATAAATTTTGGAAAGTTAAAAGAGAACCTTGCCCATGTTGAAACACTCATGCTTTGCTTTCTCACTTGGAAACAGTAAATTGCAAAATGCATTTTGTTTGGTTTCCTGCTTGAAAATACTAAATCACTTCTTCCGATTTCCTCTTTGTACTTTGCTAAGAGGGAACTTTTATCTTGTGCCCTAGTAATGACAAGGTGGTTACTTTCTGTATTTCTGTTAGGTGCTCCCATTAACATCACTTCTAACCTTATATAAAAAAGACCATCACCCACAGGACAAAGCAGATTGGAAACATGAAAAATAACATGAGATTTACAAAATACATACATTCGGGGCACCTGGGTGGCTCAGTGGGTTAAAGCCTCTGCCTTTGGCTCAGGTCATGATCCCAGGGTCGTGGGATTGAGCCTGTCATCGGGCTTTCTGCTCATCGGGGAGCCTGCTTCCTCCTCTCTCTGCCTGCCTCTCTGCCTACCTGTGATCTCTCTCTCTGACAAAAAAAAAAAAACCCACAAAAGACAAAAAACAGACATACATGCATACATACAAAAACTTATTGTCAGGCAGCCCCGAGTGATGGTACCAATGACCCAATGCAAATTACATACATTCATGCTTAGTGTTTAGAGCAACCTTGTCAAAATTTTGTTATTGTTTCATAAAAAATCTTTTTTTTTTCTATGTGTGCTACTTGTTTTATGCAGCCTACTGGTTTTATATAATCAGGTTTAAGTACCAAAAATATTAAATATTTTTGGTCTATATATAAATACTTGAATATATTTAGGAGCAAATTTTACAAAGATATAATTTATTCTAATTGCCATGTTCTATGAATGAGAGATTTATTTTATTATTTAATTCTTGCCCCATAAGATACTCCCCAAAAGTTTTTCTACCTTTTTTCTTGGAGAGGGGAGGGGTTGATAAGGTTGCTCAGTTGATATAACAATAGATTTATGGCAGCTATAATCCACTTAAATAATGTCATAATCTCTCCTTACCAAAAGGCATCTGAAGTTTTTGATGTCATGTCTCCAATAAAGGGTCCTATAGTTGGGAGTTTTGGAGAATAATGATGGTGAATTTAAAAATATTTTAAATGAGGGGCACCTGGGTGGCTCAGTGGGTTAAGTCTCTGCCTTCAGCTCAGGTCATGATCCCAGGGTCCTGGGATGGAGCCCCACATTGGGCTCTCTGCTCAGCGGGGAGCCTGCTCCCCCCCCACCTCCGCCTGCCTCTCTGCCTACTTGTGATCTCTGTCAAATAAATAAATAAAATCTTTAAAAAATATTTCAAATGAATACAATGTATTTTTCTCAAGCAGGAAGCTCAATCTGTTCTTTTAGCTTTAGGTATCTTTCATAGCTCATCAATATAAGATTGAAAACCACAGTGGATAAACTGAAATGCATCACTAAATAAAAAACAGGAAGTAAGTCAATGATTACCTTCCCTGTTGTATAAATATGTGAAGAAATATATTGAGCACACATCAGTTCCATCAACAATATCATTGAGTAATCTCTACCTGTATGTTTGCCCCAAATAGTTTTTATATTTAACTTATCATACCTTGATTTAATTTGCAGTACAATGACTGACTCACCCCCAAAGAATAAAAGAGAGTCTGTGATAACCTTAATTTCAACAAGTCAAGTCCTGTTTATTGATAACCTTGAAATGTTAGCTTATGTTCTAAAAGCACAAATACATTATTTAAAGATGCATTTGTAATTAATTTCCCAAACAAGGAAAATTTGAGAATAAAAGAATAAAAGACGCACTATTAATTGTAATGAAAAGAGGGAATAAACCTGGACAATCTTGGCCATAACGACTTCAATTACTAAACATTGTTGACAGTTAACCAATATACCCTTTTCTAAATTCCACAGTCTGAATTTGCCTTCTGTTTGCATTCATGATTCCTACTGTAGAGTCTAATTTAGACAAAAAGAATGAAGATGAACAGCAAAGAGTCTGTACCCAGACTGCATTGGTTCAAACCTCAGTTCTTCCACTTACTATTTGTGATGTCTTGGGAAATTTACCTAAACTCTCAATTACTTATTTCCTTTACCTTTAAGTGGGACTGAAGAGTTCGGTAAATATTTCGTGTATTTGTGAGGATTGATTAGGACATAAGATATTTAAAACTGTCCTTAACACGTAGTAAATGATTAATAAATATAAATTACTATTATTGGCTGAAATATACTACAGTCAGTTCTGTATATAAAAATCGGAGGGGAGGAAGGCCAAATTGTATTTTCTTATTATATTATCTTACTTTTTCATAAACAGAAGAATTAATGATAAAGTAAGTCTATACAATGAAGAATGAAGTTTTGGTGACTAGATATGAGGAAGAATCTCAATTTTGCTCCAGCTTATGTCCCTGCAGATTGGTGTGTGAACATTGTAAGAGAAGTTTATTTATTTCCAAAGATTTTTTTATTCCTTTTTAAAAAAATTAACATACACTGTATTATTTGTCCCAGGGAAATCAGTCTGTGAATCACCAGGTTTACACATTTCACAGCACTCACCATAGCATATACTCTCCCCAATGTCCATAACCCAACCACACTATTCCTACCCACCCCCAACCCCCAGCAACCCTCAGTTTGTTTTGTGAGATTAGGAATCTTATGGTTTGTCTTCCTCCTGATCCCATCTTGTTTCATTTTTTTCCTCCCTACATCCCATGACCCCCTGCCCTGCCTCCCAAATTCCTCGTATCAGAGAGGTCATATAATTGTCTTTCTCTGACTGACAATTTTTGCTTAGCGTAATACCCTCTAGTTCCATCCACGTCTTTACAAATGGCAAGATTTCAGGGTTTTTGATAGTTGCATAGTGTTCATATATATATGAACATATATATATATATACCACCTCTTTTTTATCCATTCATCTATTGATGGACATCTAGACTCTTTTCATAGTTTGGCTATTGTGGGCATTGCTGCTATAGACATTGGGGTGCAGGTGACCCTTCAGATCACTCCATTTGTATCTTTGGGGTAAATACCCAGCAGTGCAATTGCAGGGTTGTAGGGTAGCTCTATTTTCACTTTCTTGAGGAACCTCCACACTGTTTTCCAGAGTGGCTTCACCAGCTTGCATTCCCACCAACAGTATGAAAGGGTTCCCCTTTCTCCACATCCTTGCCAACATCTGTCATTTCTTGATTTGTTCATTTTAGCCATTCTGACTGGTGTAAGGTGGTATCTCATTATGGATTTGATTTGTATTTTCCTAATATCGAGGGATGTTGAGCACTTTTTAAAGTGTCTGTTGGCCATTTGGATGTCTTCTTTGGAGAAATGTCTGTTCATGTCTTTGGTCTATCTCTTGATTGGATTATTTGTTCTGTGGGTGTTGAGTTTGGTAAGTTCTTTCTAGATTTTGGATGCCAGCCCTTTATCTGATATGTCATTTGAAAATATCTTCTCTCGTTGTTTTTGTCTTTTGGTTTTGTTGACTGTTTCCTTTGCTGTGTAAAAGCTTGCTATCTTGATGAAATCACAACACTTCATTTTTGTTTTTGTTTCCCTCACCTTTGGAGATGTATGTAGCAAGAAGTTGCTGTGGTTGAGGTCAAAGAGGTGGCTGCCTCTGTTCTCCTCAAGGATTTGGATGAATTCCTGTCTCACATTGAGGTCTTTCATCCACTTGGGGTCTATTTTTTGTGTATGATATAAGGAAATGGTCCAATTTCATTATTCTGCATATGGCTATCCAGTGTTCCTAGCACCATTTATTGAAGACACTTTCTTCCCCCCATTGGATATTCTTTCCTGCTTTGAGGAAGATAAGTTGACCCTAGAGTTGAGGGTCCTTTTCTGGTTTTCCTATTCTGTTCCACTGATCTCTGTGTCTGTTTTTGTGCCAGGACCATACTGTCTTGATATTACAGCTTTGTAATAGAACTTGAAGTTTGCAATTGCATTGCCATCTGCGTTGGTTTTCTTTTCCAACATCCCTTTGGCTATTTGGGGTCTTTTCTGCTTCCACACAAATTTGGGGATGATTCATTCCAGTTCTGTGAAAAATGTGGATGGTATTTTGATAGGGATTGCATTGAATCTGTGGATAATTATGGATAGCATAGACATCTTCACAATATTTGTTCTTCCAATCCATGACTATGGAACATTTTCCCGTTTCTTTGTGTCCTCCTCCATTTCATTCATGACTATGGTATGGTTTTCTGAGTACAAATCCTTTTTGGTTAGATGGAGTCCTAAGTATCTAATGGTTTGGGGTGTGATTATACATGAGACGGACTCCTTAATTTCTTTTTCTTCTGTCACATTGTTGCTGAGCCAAATGCAAGTGATTTCTGTGTATTGATTTTATATCCTGCCACTTTATGGAATTCCTGGATGATTTATAGCAATTTTGAGGTGGAGTCTTTTGCGTTTTCCACAGAAAGTATCCTATTGTCTGCAAAGGGTGAGAGTTTGACTTCCTCTTTGCTGACACCTTTTATTTCTTTTTGTTGTTTGATGGCTAAGGCCAAGAATTCTAATACTATGTTGAACAATAGTGATGAGAATGGGCATCCCTGTCGTGTTCCTGGCCTGAAGGGGAAAACTCTCAGTTTTTCCCCACTGAGAATGATACTCTCTGTGGGCTTCCCATAGATGCCCTTTATGATGTGGAGGTATGTACCCTCTATCCCTCCACAGTGAAGAGTTTTGATCAAGAAGGGATGCGTTAATTTGTCGAATGCTTTTTCTGCATCTTTTGAGAGCATCCTATGGTTCTTGTTCTTTCTTCTATTAAGGTAGTAGAAGATTTCCATTGATAGATTTGTGGTTGTCAAATCACCCTTGCAGCCCAGGAATAAATGTGATTTGGTTGTGATGAATCATCCTTTTAATGGGCTGTTGGATTCTATTGGCTAGTATATTGGTGAGAATTTTTGCATCCATATTCATCAGAGATAGTGGTCCGTAATTCTCCTTTTGGGTGGGGTCTTTGTCTGGTTTTGGGATCAAGGTAATGCTGGCCTTATCAAAAGGGTTTGGAAGTCTTCCTTCCAGTTCTGTTTTTTGGAAAAGTTTCAGAAGAAGAGGTATTAAATCTTCTTTAAATGTTTGGTAGAATTCCCCCGGGAAGCCATCTGGTGCTGGACTCTTGTTTCCTGGAGGACTTTTGATGACTGCTTCAATTTTGTTGCTGATTATGAGTCTCTTCAGGTTTCCTTTTGTTCCTGATTCAGTTTTGGTCATTTCTATGTTTCTGGGAATGCATGGATTTTTTCAAGACTGCCTGATTGGTTGACGTAGGCTTGGCATTCTATGTTCTTATACTTGTTTGTATTTCCTTGATGTTGGGTGTGATCTCTCCTTCTTGATTCATGATTTTATTTATTTGGATCCTTTCTGTGTTCTTTTTGAGAAACCTGACCAACGGTGTATCGATCCTATTAATTCTTTTTCTAAGAAGCAGCTCCTAGATTCGTTGAATTGTTCTACTATTCTTTTGGTTTCTACTTCATTGATTTCTGCTCTAAACTTTATTATTTCTCTTCTCCTTCTGGGTTTAGGCTTTCTATGCTCCTCTTTCTCCAGCTCCTTTAGGTGTAGAGTTAGGTTGTGTATTTGAGACCTTTCTTGGTTCTTGAGAAACGCTTGTAGTGCTATATACTTCCCTCCTAAGACTGCCTTTGTTGCATCCCAAAGATACTGAGTGGTTGTGTTTTCATTCTCCTGTGTTTCCATGAATTTTTAAAATTCACCTTGATTTGACTGGTTGACCCATACATTCTTTAGTAGGATGCTCCCTAGCCTCCATGCATTTGAGTTCTTTCCACCTTTCCTCTTGTGATTGAAATTCATTTTCAAAGCATTGTGGTTTGAAAATATGCAGGGAATGATCCCAATCTTTTGGGATGAGAATGAACATGGCCCCCTCCCTATCTCTGGCCCTGGAGCTGAAAGCTCAGGCCCCACTCTTCAGTGTGCCCTCACAGAAAATCGGTAAATCTTTTGTGTCCCCCCGGTCTCTGTCTGCACTTTGCTCACCGGACTTGTGACCAAGCATTTCTGTCTCTGGCACATGACCCAGTTTGGAGTCTCCAAACCCAGCAGACTCCTGCAGCATGCTCAGACACCACTCCTCCTGGGAGAGGAAGGGGACTCTCTCCAGTCGTGCCCCTTCTTGGGCCCCTTCTCAAAGAGCATTGGCCAGACTGTGCTGTGGATCACAGTTTATGGCAACCTCCAGCTTAGAGCCCACTCCTGGGCTCACTCTTTGCAGCTGGCTTCCCTCTCCAATACCTGGGAGCTCTGCTGCCCTCAAGTGCCCTTGGTCTTCCTGGGACCCCAGGGATCCTGAGACTACACTGTCCCATTGAGGGTTCCACCCCCTGCCCAGCTGCCAGAGCACCACTCCTCACCAGAGAAGACTTCCAAAAGTTCTGATTTTGTGCTCTGCTGCCCCTAGCACTTGGCAGTAGCCAGCTGACAGAGGATCCCTCCCTGCAGAGTTTATCTTCCCACCTATCAACTTAGACTCACTTTTCTTTACTTCCTGCCTTGTGGAAAGTGGTCGCTTTTCTGTTTGTAGAGTTGCTGCTATTCTTTTCTTGGATCTATGCTTGAATTTGCAGGTGTTCAGAATGGTTTGATAGCTCTCTAGCCAAATTCCTCATGCCAGATGAAATGAAGGCATCCTAGTCCTCCGCCATCTTGGACTTTCTCTTCTTTCACCAGATAACTTTGGGTACAGTGGACATGTTAAGATGATTAACTCTTCCAGTTAATGCACATGGCATATGCTTCCATTTATTTGTGTCATCTTCCAAGTCTTTGCCCATACATTTACCCACCAACATGCACATATTTTTCCTTCCTTTTCCACCATGTGTTCAGTATACCATGTCTTCCTCATTCTTGGTTATTTTTATTCCTAGATTTATTTATTTATTTATTTATTTTGCGTGATGCAATTGTCAATGGCACTGCTTTCTTAATCTCTTTGTGAAAGTTGGTCATCAGAATATAGAAATACAAGTTGGGGCGCCTGGGTGGCTCAGTCGGTTAAGTGTCTGCCTTCAGGTCAGGTCATGATCCTGGGATTATGGGAATGAGTCTGGCACTGGGCTCACTGCTCAGCAGGGAGTCTGCTTTTCCCTGACTCTCTGCTGCTCCCCCTGCTTATGCTCTCTCTCTCTGTCTCTCTCTGTGTCAAATAAATACGTTCTTTAAAAAAAGAAATGCAACATGTCTTTGTATATTGACTTTGTATCCTGCAGCTTTACTGAATTTATTTATTCTAATTTATTCTAATTTATTTATTTCTAATAAAAATTATTTTTTATGGACTTCTTAGGAATTTCTACATATAGTATCATGTCATCTGCAAATAGTGACCATTTTCTTATTCTATTTAGATTTCATATTTTTTTTGTTTTGTTTTGTTTTTTCATCTAAATGGTTTGGCTACGGCATTCAATACAATGATGAACGAAAGTGGTAAGAGTGGGCATCTTTATCTTGTTTTTGCTGGTCGTGGGAAAGTTTTCAGCATTTCACCCTCGACTATAACATCAGCTGTGGGCTTTTCATATAGGGCCTCTGTTTGGTTGAGGTGTATTCCCTCAGTACCCAGGTGGTTTAGAGTCTTTATCATAAATGTATATTGAATCCTGTCAAGTGTTCTTTCTGCATCTGTTGTAACAATCCTAGGATTTTTATCTTTTATTTTGTTAAGGTGGTGTGTGCTATTGGTGAATGTGCAGATGTGGAATCATCCTTGCATCCCTGGAATAAATCCCACTGGATCACGTTGTGTGATTCTCCTGATGGATTGTTGAATTGATGTTGCCGATAATTTGTTGAGGATTTTTTGCATCTCTGTTCATGAGGGATATTGGCCTTTCCTTTTCTTGTAGTATCCTTGTCTTGTTTTGGTAGCAGGGTACTGCTGCCTTCATGAAATGAGTCTGGATGTATGACCTTCTCTCCTTTTTTAAAAACAGTTTGGGAAGGGTTGGTATTAATTCTTCTTCTACTGTCTGGTTAGGACTCCTCAATGAAACTGTCTGGTCTTGGGCATTTGTTTCCTGGGAGGATTTGATTATCAAATCAATCTTTTTACTAGTGATCAGTCTGTTCAGATTTTTTTTTTTCCTTCACCGTTCATTCTAGGTTGTTGTTAGAAACTTACCTGTTTCTTCTAGGTTGTCCAGGGTGTTGGCCTCTACTTGCTCATAGTACTCTCTAATGATCCTTTGTATTTTTGTGATAGTCATTGTAATAGCTCATGTTTCTTTCTTTTTTTTAAGAGTTGTTCACATTTTTAATTTAAATTCAGTTAGCCAAGGTATAGTTTTTGATGTAATGGTCAATGATTCATTAGTTGCACATAACACCCAGGGCTCATCTCCACATGTCCCCTCCTTAACACCCATCACCTAACTACCCTGCCCCCCACCTACCTCTCCTCCAGTTTGTTTCCTATGATTAAGTCTCTCATGGTTTGTCTCCCTCTCTGAGTTCTTCCCATTCAGTTTTCCCTCCTTTCCCCTGTGGTCCTCCACACTATTCCTTGTGTTCCACATATGAGTGACACCATATGCTTATTGTTGTTCTCTGCTTGATTGATTTCATTTAGTATAACCCCCTCCAGTTCCATCCATGTTGATGCAAATGGTGGGCATTCATCCCTTCTGATGGCTGAATACTATTCTATGGTATGTATGTACCACATCTTCTTTATCCACTCCTCTGTTGAAGGACATCTCAACTCCTTTCAGTTTGGCTCTTGTGGACATTGTTGCTATGAACGTTGGGAAGCATGTGCCCCTTCTTTTCACTGCATCTGTATCTTTGGGATAAATACCCAGGAGTGCAATTGCTGGATGGTAGGGCAGCTCTACTTTTAACTTGAGGAAACTTCATGCTGTTTTCAAGAGTGACAGCACCAGCTTGCATTCCCACCAACAGTGTCAGAGAGTTCCCCTTTCTCCACATCCTTGCCAACAGTTGTTGTTTCCTGTCCTGTTAATTTTAGCCATCTTAAATGCTGAAAGGTAGTATCTCATTGTGGTTTTGAATTCCCTGACGACAATTGATGGGAAGCATTTTTTCATGGACTGTTGGCATTTTGTGTGTCTTCTTTGGAGGAGTGTTTCTTCCTGTCTTCTGCCCATTTCTTGAGTTGTTTCATTGTTTGTGGGCTGTTTGAGCAGTTCTTTGTAGATCTTGGATGCCAAACCTTTATCTGTCAGGCCATTTGCAAATATCTTCTCCCATTCTGTAGGTTGCCTTTTAGGTTTTTTTTTTTTTTTAATTAATTAATTTTTTTAAAGTTTCTTTTTAGTTTTCCAGAATTCATTGTTTATGCACCACACCCAGTTTGTTAATTGTTTCCTTTGCTGTGCAGAAGCTTTTTACCTTGATGAAGTCCCAATAGTTCATTTTTGCTTTTGTTTCCCTGGCCTTTAGAGACATGTCTTGAAAGAAGTTGCAGTGCCCAAGGCTGAAGAGGTTGTTGTCTGTATTCTCCTCCAGGATTTTGATGTGAGACAGGAATCAATTATCTTTCTTCATTGTATTTGAGCCCTCTCTCTTTCTAGCTAAAAATTTGTCAGTTTGGTTTAACTTTCCAAAGAGGGCATTGATCTTTTGTCTTTTTAGTCTCCATTGGATTTATTTCCACTTTCCTTTTTGTTATTTCCTTCTATTTACTGATTTGAGGCTTTGCTTGCCCGTCCCTCCGCCCCCACTTCTTTCCCATGTGTATTAGGTTGGTTATTGGAGAGCTTTCAGATGGATTGACGAGGACCTGAATTTCTATGAACTTCCCCCTGGAGCTACTTTGGCTATATCCCATAACTTTTCATAGGTTCTCTTTTTCATTTGTCTCAAGGTACTTTAAAATTTTCTTCTGATTTCTTATTTGACTATTGGTTGTTTACTAGCATGTTGTCGAATTTACACATATTTGTGACTGTCCCATTTTCTTCTTGTGACTGATTTCTACTTTCATACTATTGTGGTTGGACAAGATTTGAACCAGAGCATGAAGGGAGCATTCAGTTTAAAGGTTAGTTCCCTGGGGTATTTTCTGAGGGCAGACCATAACTTCCATGGGGACAGAGGAAGATTTTTGTGAGATTGGGTAGGGAGAGGTGGTCAACCCTTGTTAGAATTATTGGTTACTACCATGTAAGCTGTGTACCACTGTTCACACTGTAGCCCTGATGCACATGTACTTCCTTAGAAACATTTTCCAGGAGGTGCAAGGTGGCCTTCTCTAACAGAAAGGTGCCATGTGGGTTCATGGCATGGCCCCAAGTCATAAACCAGGACATATGGTAAATTGGGGCATCAGAATCTGACTTTCTGTTGGAAGCAACAGGAACAGGGCATGGTGAGTTTCATGACAATAGCTGAGGCCAAAGTGACCCACTGGGTGTTGGTGATGGGTAGGGTAGTGGGGTCTGTGGTCTGTCTCATCAGAACCTGTGGAATTCAGGGAAACCCTCCTGTCTGTTGAGTTGTGTGGAAACAGGTAGACAGCAGTCTCTGGTCAGGCAGGAGGGTCACACCAGAGGGGTAGTGTGTGGTGGGGGCCAGTGCTCCTTTTCCATGAAAACTGATTGGGATCTGGTGACTGTGATTCCTAGCAGCAGCATGGGGAGAGGAGGGCGGTGGTGGTGCACACTTCCTAGGGTTGTGGTCAGCACTAAACTGGAGCCCATTGAAGTGAACTATGCCTGGCACAGAAGGTGCCCAGTCACTGTAGCTGTGGGCACTGTGCCTATGGCACTTTCATGCCAGGGGCTCCCATGCTGTGGCCTCCTATTTTTCATCATCTTCATGGTCATGAGCCTCTGCTCCTGCCCCATGGCCCTTGGGGTACTGCCCTCGGGGTACTGCCCTCCCTCCATCTGGCCCTCATCCTCTGCCTTGTGCAAGCCAATGCCACGGTAGCCTTCTCAAGAGGCAGCTCTGTCAGTCCCCTGATGGAACACTTCTATCGGTCCCCTGTGAGGTGAAGACGATGCCCTGCCCTGAAAGAGGCTGCAGATCCCCAATCAGGGGAGCCACGTCTTCCTTTTCAGCCTGGCCGGCCCTCCCCTCAGTCCTCCTCAGGGAAGCTGTCATCCTTCCTCAGGTGACAGCTCTGACCTTAAAAACCAATGTTGTGTTTCTCCATGCTTGAGTTCATCCATGGCATGTCTTTTGAACATCTCAGTGGGTTTTCAGGAGTCCTGCAGGGCTGTCTGCTCAAAGAGGGGATGAACTCGGAGGGCCAGCCTTCCCTGCCACTGCCCTCTGCATGTCCCTGAGCCCTGCAGCCAGCTGTCCCACTGAGTGCTGAGGGACCCGAGCCAGCCCATCCTGAGCCCAGGCTGTGTCAGCAGTGTAGACTGATGTGTGCCAGGAGCGGTGGGCAGGTGGCATGGGCCAGAGGCAGGCAGTTTCTCTTCCTTATTTCTTTCCCCCTCTCCCTCCCAGAGGTAGCTCAGAGCAGCCTCCACACCCCACATCACAAGATCCCTTGACCTGTGCCTCCAGCATTCAGCTGGTGAGCTTGGTGGCTTCCCATTGCTTCTGTCTCCCACACCTGCACTCATGGCATTTCCTGAATTAGGGGAAGGATCGTACCCCTCTTCCTATCCAGCACTGAGCCCACCCACCTTTATGTCTTCCATGGATGTGCTTGGAAGCAAGCTCGCCCACAGGAAATCTAGCAGCCAAATGGATCCGAGTCATGACCACTGAATTAGTGATCCAGGATAGAGAACAAACCAGCTCTGAAACCTGTCCCACACTCTATGACCATCTCATACTAAAACAGAAACAGTGATAGCTTTCTGGATTATGACATGGCATCTTTCTCTACTTACACACTCTGGAATGCATAGGTGCTGATCCTGAATGAAAAGTGACCATGGCTCCTGTGGGCTAGGATTAACAGGTAAAGTATAAAAGTTTAGTGAAATTTGAATTCGAGGCATAGAATGAATAAATATTGATGACGAAATACTCCCAAGTAGGACAAATGAACATTGTGTATCAAAGTTTTTTCTAATAGATCACTGAAAGAAAAATCTTGTTTATTGTTTAATTCCGGTCGAGTTAGCATACAGTGTTATATTAGTTTCAGGAGTACAGTAGCGTGAGTCAATAATTCTATATGTCACTCACTGCTCATCAAGAAAAGTGCACTCTTAGTCCCCTTCATCAATTTCATTCAACCCTCCATTCACCTCCCCTTTGGTAACTGTCAGTTTGTTCTCTGTTGTTAAGAATCTGTACTTTGGGGTGCCTGGGTGGCTCAGTGGGTTAAGCCTCTGCCTCGGCTCAGGTCATGATCTCAGGGTCCTGGGATCGAGTGCCGCATTGGGCTCTCTGCTCAGCGAGGAGTCTGCTTCCCCCTCTCTCTCTGCCTGCCTCTCTGCCTACTTGTGATCTCTCTCTGTCAAATAAATAAATGGAATCTTCAAAAAAAAAGAATCTGTATTTTGGTTAGTCTCTTTTTTTCCCTTATGTATGTTTGTTTCTTCAGTTCTACACAAGAGTGACATCATACGGTATTGTCTTTCTCTGACTGACTGCTTTCACTTAGGATAATCCTCTGTTGATCCATCCATGTGGCTGCAAATGGCAAGATTTCATTCTTTTTATGGCTGAGTAATACTCCACTGTGTGTGTGTGTGTGTGTGTGTGTGTGTGTACACACACATCTCTCTCAGCTCATTTAGCACTTTATCAGTGGACACTTGGGTTACTTCCATATTGTGATCTTGTAAATAATGCTGCAAGAAACATGGGGGTGCATGTATGCTTTTGAGTTATTGTTTTAATATGTTTTGGGTAAATACCCAGTAGTGTGGTTGCTGGATCCCAGGGTAGCTCTATTTGTAACGTCTTTAGGACCCTCCATACTGTTTTCCAGAGTGGCTGCTGCAGGTTGCCTTTCCACCAACAGTGCATGAGGGTTCCCCTTTGTCCACACCCTCCCACCACCTGCTGTTCCTTGTGCTGTTGATGAGACCCATCTGACAGTATGTGCTAATATCTCAATTTACTTTTGATTTGCATTTCCCTGAGCTTGGGTGATGGTGAACATCTTTTCATGGGACCGTTGGCCATCTGCATTTCTTCTTTAGAGAAATGTCTGTTCATGTCTTCAGGCTATTTTTTAACTGGATTGTTTCTTTTTTGGGTGTTGAGTTTTATCCACTCCACATATTTTGGACACTATCCCTTTACTGCATAAGGACATTTGCAAATATCTTCTCCCTTTCAGTATGTTGTCTTATTATTATTACTTCTTCCTAGTTCTTCTGCCGTGGCGAAATTTTTTATTTTGATACAGTCCCAGTAGTTTATTTTTGCTTTTATTTCCTTTGCCTCAGGAGACAGTCTAGAAAAATGTTGCTTTGGTCCATGTCAAGAAGTTACTGTCTGTGCCCTCTTGTAGGATTTTTATGGTTTCAGGTCTTCCACTGAGGTCTTGAAACTGTTTTGAGCTTATGTGTCTGTATGGTGTAAGGAAGCAGAGTAATTGCATTCTTCCTTGCATAGCTGTTCCAGTTTTCCCAACACTGTTTGTTGTAGAGACTGTCCTTTTCCTTTTCAATACCCTACCTGCTTTGGGGAAGATTAATTGGCCACATAATTGTGGGTTAATATCTGAGCTTCTATCCTGCTCCCTTGGTCACTGTATTTTTGTGCCAGTGCCTTACTGTTAGGATGACTACAGCTTTGAGGTATAACTTGAAATCTGGAATTATGACTCCTCCAGCTTTGTTTTTCTTCTCAACATTACACTGGCTGTTCGGAATATTTGGTGGTTTCATACAAATTTTTAGGAGTGTTTTCTTGAGTTCTTTTTGCTTAACTTTAATTCAATGAGCCAATTTATAGTACATCATTCGTTTTAGCTGTAGTGTTCAATAATGGATCAGGTGTGTATAACACCCAGTGCTCATTGCATCACATGCCCTCCTTAATGTCCATCACCCAGTTACCCCATCTCCCATCCACGTCCCCTCCAGCAACCCTCAGTTTGTTTCTGTAATGAAGAGTGGTTTTTCTCCTTCTCTGATGACTTCCCATTCAGTTTTCCCTCCCTTGCCCTGTGATGTTCTGTGGTGTTTGCTAGGGTTGGCTAGGCTTAATTTATCGGCCTTTTAATACAAGATGCCCATGCTTAAATAAGACATTGTCTTAAGAGTATTTTACAGTGAGTAAAGGTTAGCATGTAACTCAAATGGTTACGGAGAGGAACCAAATGTTCCAAAGCAACACTTAAGACAATATTTCTTGACATTTATGTTTTGTGGTCAAAATAAGTATAAATTGAGTTGCTCTGTGACTCTTCTTCCAGATGAATTCGCTGGCCCTGTCTTTCTGGTCTTGACTAAAAGCATCTTCTCAGGGGGCTTCCTTAATTAGCCCCTCTGAATAGAACGGCTCTCTTAGCCTTTAGCCTGCATTCCCTCCCATCTTTGATACATTGATTATATCCCATGCTCTTTGTAAGCCCCAAGGTGGGACTAGAGCCATACATTTGCACTAAGTACACACTCCATAAATATTTGTTAATTGAACAAGTATGGCTTTCTTTTTAATCAAAAATATCCATGTTTTATCCGTGAATTTTTTTTACCATATCAGAATATATTTGGAGAAAGCTATTGCTCCATGAATACACATCTGTCAAGGCTGTGGCTCGATTATATCCTGTGCCTTGCTTCCCTGAGCTAGCTGGAGCGCTCATGACCCATACATGAAGCTCAGCTTCAAACCTTAGGGGTGAGTTCTGTGAAGGCACTGGGGGGCAAACTGGGGGTGAGTCCTGCTGGACACCACTGTGTCATCTGGGGCCAGATGTGACATGACCACCCCCTCTTTCCCTAGCTTTTTCCATCTTCCTCTACCCTCTGTCAGCATGTGGGTTTCCCACCAACCCTATCTTTGCAGACAAACTCTGATAGGGCCCATGGCTTGGGACCCCAATGACATCCCAGAGTCTTGTTATATCCAGTGTCAGAGGTTTCTGGGGCCCGGACATGACCTTTTATCCTGGAATATGCCCCGTGAGGAGTCTCAGGAGAGTCTAGGAGTCCAGGAAAGATCAATGGGTGGTTGCGGCTGTAGCTCAAGCAACTCTGGGAGATCATGCTGGAGGCCGTCTCCCATCTCAGTCTGGCTCTTTTGCTGATTGCCAATGTGACCTAGGAGAGTCACTTCCTCGGAGCTTCAGGCTCATCTTTTCTAAAATGAGGAGTGTTTTTAGATTAATTGGTTCATGCAAGACTATGCAATGAACTCCTAGGAAGTTCTGGGCAGTCTCCAAGATGGATTCTACCTCAGGAGTTCTAACTCCCATCATCCCTGCTCCTATGGAGTTCCCCCAGTGGACACAATGGCTGTTCCTTGGAGATTCCCCAGGACAACACTGCACTAGCACGTGTCTCCAGGGTGTGCCCCCAGGCCATCTGATGTGGCTGAGGGGCCATGAGCAATTCTGAACTCAAAGCAAGGTTTTGGCTGTGGTGTCTTGCACAAGAATAGCAGTGCCTGGGTCAGGCCTTCACTGCAACAGCTGAGCCAACTTGCCCAGGACACTAGCCCCATGACACCGCGAGGGCACTCGGAGTCCACAGTTAAGTCGGGCAATGCGACAAGGGATTCTACATCAGGGTAGTTGATGCAAGGTATCATTTCCCAGCAAACATGACAAAAAACATTTAAATGACAGAATAGTAAGTAGTTACAGGTACTCTATACTATGGCAGTGATGGAAAAAGTGAGGGTTGAGGGTCAGGAAGGGGAATGGGAGTTCCAAGAAGCAGGCTGGAGTTGTCAGGGGTTGGGGGTGTCTCCTGAAGGAAGGGATCAGGAGGCTTATCATGGGTTCCAACAGTGCAGCATCAGGATGTGAGCTGGGCCTGACCCAGGACCCCCAGGGGCCCTGAAGGGATTCTAGCTCCAGAGGATCCACAGAAATGCAAATTGGCCTGAGCAGAGCCTTCTGTGGTCTGTCTTCTTGGTTCCTGGGTATGGCTATTTTTCTGCTTCTGGAGGCTGTTGATTCTCCTTTGTTTTCTTCGGAGCTGCACTATTTTGTGTGGATTCAGGGCTGGTAGTTGACACAAATTCTTCCTGAAGAGAAGCGGAATAGAAGCCATCCTTGTTTCCCAAGTAGGCCTGAATAGATTCCACAGTAATAGCCCTGTCCCAGGCCCCTGGGCCTTCATGTGCATGCCAACTCTGAGATTTTAGAAAACATCTTCTGTTCTTAACAGGTTGAATTAGTTTGGTTTTTAAAAAATTCAGCAAAGTCACACTCTTCATCATTTCTACCACTTTCTGCAAACATTGAATGAACAAGGTTGTACAGGATGAAGAATGGGCTTTGTGGCACTGTTTAGCCACTGTTGCCCCCATGTGGCCACTGTCGAGATAGCACGTGGCCGAATGTGTTCTGATCTACCAGATTTGAAGGAAAATAAGACAGAAGGTTGGTCCCTGAATTCCTTAGCTCCTCAAAACCGTCCTCTAATTTATGGGCAATATTCTAAATCGAGTATATCTTAACTAGATATTAGGGTTAGGGTCAGGGTAAAGTTACATACATTAACTATGAACAGTTTTTTGTAGGTCAATCTTACCTGCCTAAAGTTTTTTTTTTTTTTTTTTTTTTTTTTTTTTAAATACAATGGGAGAGGATATAGTCACCAAAGCACTGAGCATATGACCTGTCCCCGGAAATAGGTCACTACACATAATGATTGTTTCATCTTAGCTGAGGACCAGGAGTTGGTCCTACAGCTACTTGGCAGGTAGCATCTGTGGCAAGCTGGTCATCTCTCTCCGACAGCCACACCCAGCTCAGCCCATCCTCTGCTCTGCTCAAGGGCAGCAAAGGTGCAGGTGCAGGTGGGGCTCCCTCCTGTCAGGCACGGCTTGCTTCCGACAGGTATACAAGTGGGCCAGCTCACATGCACGTGACGTGTTCTTTTGGTTCCTTGCTGTCTGCCTCCCCTTTCTGTCAGCCTGGTCCTGAACCTTTAACTCCTGGGAGAACTTGGGTTTGCAGATTTCTGTTGACATTTTGATGTCTAGGTCTGTGTTGCCTTTGTTCCCTGTCCTTTGGTCGGAGATTAAGGCAGGAAAAGTCATCCTACTCTGAAAGCAGTGAAAGAAATATCAAGTGTGCTCTGCCCCCAGGACCTCGGGCTTGAAAGCAATGGCCAACTACGTACTTCATGTTCTACACAATCAGCTTGAGGAACTCATAGGTGCATGTGACATGTAATCATACTGAAAGAAATCTCGTTACTGAACTTTTGCCTTGCAGAAGACAGTTTAGGGACACCGCCCCTCGCCCACGCTGTCATTTCTGGTCTGGCCACTGCCCAGTCACACTGACACATGTAGCCACACAAGGGCACAGCTGTGACATCCTCCTGGAGCACCCCTGGTCCTCTTGCCCCCTGATCTGGCCAACCCTGCACACCCTCAGTCTTCCCGAGCATCTCCTGTCGTGACACAGCTGTGATCACCCTCCTGGAGTATTCCCCGTCCACCTACCCCCAGTTGTGGCCAACCCTGCACACCCCCCATCCTCCTGAGTGTCCCCTGTAGTGGCACTTGTCACACAAGGCTGTTCTCTAGCTCTGTCCTTTCTGCTTGGAGTAGATCTTTCTCACAGATTCCTAGCTGGATGATTGGTGAATGAATGGTTTCAGGATCTTTTGTCCTGGAACAGCAGGCGTCCTTCAAAACCCTGATGGGCAGGGGGAGTCTCTGTCCCTCTCTGTGCCCCCAGGCTCGGTGGATCATAATGTCCAGGACAAGGGATTTGGAAGTCCTCCCAGAAGAAGTTTGTTCTATGAAGGTGGCTTCCTTCTGAGATCATTATGAAAGCACATTGCGTGGACATTCCTGTGGGACAGAAATCATGCTACTGTATTGTATTCTCCTTGCACATGGTGGCTAACAAAGAGGAAACACACGCTCACACTCACAAGTTCACACTTACACCTCCATTTCTGAGCATCACTGCCATGTAATTGACAGTGAATTCTCATTGGGCTGCAGACCTGTAGATGCGTCATTCAAGGTGTCAATAGAGGAGGCATGACATGGTGTTCTGGCTAAGAGGATGGAAGTCCTTGCCTCTGGGGGTGAAGAAATTAGAATTTACCCAGAAGGCGCTACATTCTACTCAAGGAGGGGACATGATCCTGAGACTTTAGATCAGCACAGACTTCTTTGTAAAGTCCTCTGTAAAGATTTTCTGTTAGGTGTCGCAGTCCACGAGGTCTCTCTGACAATGACTCCACTCTTACATTGTGGCTTGAAAGCAGCCACAGACCATCCATAAGTAACGCCACACTTAATTGACAGAATACATTGGGAAGCCTCATTTGGCCCATGGGTAGTAGTTTCCCACACCCCAGATTTGCAACATGTTGGAGAATGGGGGAGAGGGCTCTTCTTTTCCAATGGCAGAGTGGGACTACATTTTCCAGTGGCTGGGTAGGAGTATGCTGGAATCTATCTTGCCTGATCCCTGACCTCTCCACTCAAAAGGAAAAAAAGATGAGAGAGATTGGCCAACAATTAAAGCCTGAGGAATTCTCCCACTTTTCTCTGTAGGCCTCAAGCTTCCCACAATACGTTTGTCTGTGGTTGAATTCCATGTGGGTATTGTTTGGCTGAGTCAGTCCCAATTGCCTGGTGGGTGTATCTTGCGGGTTATGTACCACACAGATGGTCATCTTGTTCAGGCCAAGACCATGAGCACACTTAGGGTTCTCCCGAGTTAGTGGAGGATCTAGCATGTGTGGGCTTCAGGACAAGTCTGATTGAGCCCTCAGCAATGATATGGAGCACCTGGCTTCCTGGGCCCTCTGTAACACGGGCTCAGGCCGGCCTAGGCTACTTCTGCAGTTGTGATGGAAAAGCCCCAGGCCTGGGTAGTCCACCCCATGTTTTGTTCTGCAGGCTGAGGGCCCAGGTCCCTCCCACCTCATTGGCTGAGACCAGGTCACATGCTCATGGATGAGCCAATCCCTGGAGCTGGGGAGTGGAGCCGTGGAGTGGAGCCGTGGAAACAGGCTGTTAGGACCTCTGTGGTAATGACTTTTGTAATGGCCATGGTGAAAGATCTTCTGGGATGCATCTTTTAATAAAACGAGTATTAATTTCTGATAGTAAGTGGGTCCAAGGTGCTGGCTTAGCACCTAGCACCTCAGTCCCAGCATCTGAGGACAACTGTACTACTCTGCAGAGCCATGAGAAAGAACAAGGTGGATGGACACTGGTCTGGAGTGCACAAGGGAAGGGTGCGGGGGTGGGGCGGTGAGGGGTTGGGGATAATAGGCCAAGATGTATCTCCAACTTATCTAGGTTCAAGAAGGTGTGGGGAATCCTTGGCATTTCACCGTCCATCATTTTGCAGATGGAGAATATGTCTTTTGCATGGAGTATGGCAAGACTTGTTCCAAGTATTCTCTAGTTGGTACAGAAGTCGGGGAGACAGCACCCTCCACCGGCTAGGACAGGCGTCAGAGGCTGAGTGCTCTCAAGAAGGTGTCTGGCTTTGGCAGGGCTGTCAGCTGCACACAGGACTGACGAGGACAGTCACAGTTTTGTTCTGAGGATGGAATATTGGAAGAATGCGGTGCTCTGTGTAATCCGTGTAGCTCCAGGGTCCCCAGTCTGGAGAGTTTGGGAGCCAGGACTCTGGGACAGAAGTATGTGGTTAGGGCCTAGGGCATGGCAGGCCTAATGTGCAGACGCTGATTCAAGCTCCCTGGGGTCTGCATTTAGGGCGGCTGTCAAGCTGTGGCTCAGGCTTGAGTTTGTATCCATGGAGGACCTCCAAGTGGGGGTGCCCTCAGGGGGCAGTACAGGTTTCTCCTAATCTGGGGGTTTTGTGCAGCTCCATAGGGCACAGTTTCCTTCTGGAGGGCAGGCAGAGTCCTGTGGTGTGGCTCCAGAGTCCCCAGTCTGGAGGGCTTGTGGGCCAGGACTCTGGGACCAAAATCTGAAAACACAGGCTAGGGTTAGGGATAGGGCCTAGGGCATGGCAGGCCCATTTTGCAGAGGCTGAGGTGAGCTCCCTGGGATCTGAAATTAGGGTGGGTGTCGGGTGGTCACTCAGGCTGGTGTATGTGACTATGAGGGCTGCTGAATGTGCGGGAGAACTCAGGGGGCCATGAAGGTTTTTCCCACCCTGGGGGTCTGGTGCAGTTTCAAATAGCATGGTTGCATTCTGGGAGACAGGAGGAGTCCTGTTTTGTAGCTCAGGGTCCCCCAGATGGAGGGATTCAACACCAGGCCTCTGAGGACAGATGCTTGGAAAACCCAAGCTAGGATTAGGGTTAGGGCCTAGGGGTATGGCAGGCCCTATCCGCTGGCTATGGGATGGCTGAGGGGAGGGCGGGGCTTAAGATGAGTGTCAGAATGTTCATTAGTGTCCATGGGGGGCATCTGAAAGTGGGGGTGTCCTCGGGGGCCGAGCAGGTTTCTCCTAATTTGGGATTTTGTGCAGCTCCATAGGGCACGGTTTCCTTTTGGAGGGCAAGCAGAATCCTGTGGTGTGGCTCCGGAGTCCCCAATCTGGAGGGCTTGTGGGCCAGGACTCTGGGGACTGAAGTCTGAAAACACGAGCTAGAGTTAGGGATAGGACCTAAGGCATGGGAAGCCCGATCTGCAGATGCTGAGGTAAGCTCCCCAGGATCTGAAGTTAGGGTGGGTGTCAGGCAGTCACTCAGGCTGGAGTTTGTGTCCATGAGGACCGCCAAATATGGTGCTGGCTTCAGGGGGTGAAGGAGGTTTATCCCGCTCTGGGGGTTTGGCGCAGCTCCAAATAGCAAGGTTTCATTCTGGGGGACAGGAGGAGTACTGTTTTATACTCAGAGGTCCCCCACATGGGGGGATTCAAGACCAGGCCTCTGGGTATGGATGCCTGAAAACCCAACCTCGGGTTAGGATTAGGGCCCAGGGGCATGGCAGAACCGATCTGATGGCTCTGGAGCCAGCTACCCAATGGGCTGAGATGAAAATGGGGCTCAGGCTGAGTTTCACAATGCGGGTTTGTGTCCAGGGCTGCCTCCAAAAATGGGGGTTACTTCAGGGGCAATGAAGGTTTTCCCTACTCTGAGGGTTTCACACAGTTCCAAACAACAAGGTTTCCTTCTTGGGGTCAGAAGGAGTTCTGTATTGTGGCTCAGGGGTCCCCCACATGGAGGGATTCGACACCGGGCCTCTGGGGACGGATGCCTGAAAACCCAAGCTAGGGTTAGGATTAGGGCCTTGCGGCATGGTGGGACAGATCTGCTGGCCCTGAGGCGAGCTATCCTGGGCGATCGGGTTGGGGTGGGCTCAGGCTGAGTGTCAGAATGTGCAGTGTCCACAGCAGGCCTCCAAATGTCAGGGTGACATCAGGGTCCTTGTAGGCTTCACCTAATCTGGGGTTTTGTACACCTCCATAGGGCACGGTTTCCTTCTGGATCGCAGGCGGTGTCTTGTGGTATGTTTCTGGAGTCCCCAGTCTGGAGGGCTTGTGGGCCAGAACTCTGGGGACTGAAGTCTGAAAACCCAGGCTAGGGTTAGGGATAGGTTCTAGTGCATGGCAGGCCCAATCTGCAGATGCTGAGGGGAGCTCCCTGGGATCTGAAGTTAGGGTAGGTGTCAGTCTGTGGCTCAGGCTGAAGTTTGTGTCCATGAGGGCCGTCGAATTAGGAGATGGACTCAGGGGGCCATGAAGTTTTTTCCCGCTCTGGGTGTTTTGCACAGCTCCAAATAGCAAGGCTTCATTCTGGGGGACCGAAGGGGTCCTGTTTTGTGGCTCAGGGGTCCCCCATATGGAAGAACTCAAGACAAGGCCTCTGGGTATGGATGCCTGAAAACCCACCCTAGGGTTAGGATTAGGGCCCGGGTCATGGCAGGCCCATTCTGCTGGCTCTGGGGTGAGCCCCCCAGGGGATTCAGTTGAAAATGGGGCTCAGGCTGAGGGTCACAATGTGGGTTTGTATCCAGGGCGACCTCCGCTAGTGGTCGTGGCCTCAGGGCCCATGAAGTTTTCTCCTACTCTGAGTGTTTTACCCAGTTCCAAATAGCAAGGTTTTCTCCTGGGGAGCATCAGGAGTTCTGGTTTTTGGCTCAGGGGTCCCCATATGGAGGGATTCAATGCCAGGCCTCTGGTGACGGATGCCTGAAAACCCAAGTTAGGGTTAGGGATAGGGCCTAGGGCATGGCAGGTCTGATCTACAGACGCTCAGGCGAGCTCCCTAGGATCTGAAGTTAGGGCAGGTGTTCGGCGGTCACTCAGGCTGGAGTTTGTGTCCATGAGGGTAGCAGAATGTGCGGGTGATTTCAGGTGGGCCATGAAGGTTTATCTTGCTCTGGATCTATCCCCTCCATGAACACCCTTTCCTGCAATCTGAACTTTATTGTTACCTTGGCAACAGTAGAGAACACTAAGTGCCTGGAAACCATGACACTGCCTTTTCTGTCTGCCACAAAACTGAAAGTTTAACTGAGGTCACCTTAGCCACCAAACCTTTCATCAAATTCCCTTCTGCATGCGCTTCCTCTTAATGTTTATCAAGTCCAGTGGCCTCATCACCAAGCGGATAGGTCAGGTGTACTGTCTCTTCTAGTTCTGCTACTGTTATTCTGTATCTGTTAGTCCTGCGGACGGAGCAAAAGCCTGAGGGACACTAAAGAGCAACTTAGAGTGAGGTCTTTCCCCTTCCGTGGGCTTCACATTTCACTTCTGACCTAGCCATTCACCTCTGAATGGCTTTTTTTTTTTTAATTAAAGATTTTATTTATTTGACAGAGATGACAAGTAGGCAGAGAGGCAGGCAGAGAGAGGGGGGAAGCAGGCTCCCCGCCGAGCAGAGAGCCTGATGTGGGGCTCGATCCCCACAGGACCCCGAGATCATGACCTGAGCCGAAGGCAGAGGCTTTAGCCCACTGAGCCACCCAGGCGTTGGCAGCTCTTTGGCAAAGGTAAAAGGCCTTTCCTTTCTGTTGGTTTGACACAATAAACTGTTTCCAGTGGTTTAGACAGGGGATAGTCTTTATTTTAGAGGAAACAGTCGTCTCTGGGGCCCCCTTCTTATCCACCTTTGAAGTTGGGAAGAGTCAGACAGATCTCTGTTCAGATTATTAGGAAAACTTGGAATGCTAGTCATTTAAGATTTTGTCAGCAGGCGGCACTTCTCTCCTTAGTCACTAAATACAATCTCTCCAATAAAAGAAATACTGCTTTTCTTGGCTTCTACCGAGTTCCTCAGAATTGGTTAGCCACCCCAACATTTCTCCCCGGTTCCTTTCCACAGTGATTTAGTCTACAGTATCTCTTTATGTATTTTAATTTTATACTTTTCCCACGAGATTTGAAGTTGTTTATAGCATACAGTGTACAATGGCAAAATATGAGGAGGAGAACAGGAACTGCAATAAAGAATACACAATTTGGTTCCGAGTTGTGGGTAACTGGAGCAAAAATACACACAAATGTGTGCCATTCCTCTGGATGAATGGGCAGCGGGAATGACTTTTCTAATTTTCAATGAATTTGAAATTAAAATGAAAGTTGTTACCTGGGGTTGTTAGAGACGAGTTTCTGCTATGCCCTTCTCATCACGCTAACCTAATTTATAGTAAGTGACTCCTGATCTGTAAAAAAGGAAGCAGCACTTTTAAGGGTGCACAATTAGCATTCCTCCACCTCCGGTCTTCAGCTTTTCAAGATGCCAGCCTCAACCATTCATTCATCCTACACAGATTAAGCTCTGATGGTCTATGGGGCTTTTTCCTGGACCTTGGGAAGACAAGCATTACCCCCAAGGCTTGGGCGTGCCAAATCAATTTATAAGATTTCCTTCAGAGAGAGCGCTTTCTAGTTGGAGAAAAGATCTACGTTTATACCCGTGAATAACTAGAAGGCTGTATCAGGCAATGCTATCAAGTGCTAAATCTGTGTGATTGGTCTTCATAGGATTCTAGGGCTGTTCTGCCTATTTAAAAGAAATCGGTAAATTTCAACGCGTTTCTAACAGAAACCCTGTTTGAAATTGTGGGTTCCCTTATCAATACCGGCTGTTAGAAACGGCGTGGTCCTCGACAGCCGAGCCAGGCGGGGATGCTGGGGCTGCTGTGAGCAGAGGGCGAGGAGAGCCCCTCCATACCCGCCGCGCAGCCCGCGGGATGCTCGATGACGATTCACCCGAAGCGCCTCGCCCCGCCCACTGTTGGACCCGCACCCAAGTTCGGGGCCCTGCGCCACGGGGAGGTGGCGGCGTCGGTGGGGCGGGCGGCTTTGTGGCGCGCGCGGGTTCCATCGCAGGCGGCGCGGAGGCGGGGCCGGGCCGAGGCGTCCACCGCCCCCGGCACTGGGCAGGGCTTCGGGCGCCGCGCATGGCCGGCCCCGCAAGGTCTGGCTTCCCCTCGCACACGAATAGCCGTCTGGACGCGTTCCTGCGGAGGCAGCTGCTCCCCGAGGTCTACGACGCCATCCGCGCCTACGAGCCGTGCATCGTGGTGTCCGAGTCGGAGAAGCACGCCTTAAAGTACGTGGTGCTCAGCGATCGGCTCATCTACCTGACCGAGAACCCGCCCAAGTCCATCCGGCGAGCCCTGGCGCTGCGGGACGTCGTGGCCATTGACCTGGTGAGGAGCGCGGGCAGACTGGCGGGCTCGTGAGAACTCCCCTCTTGGGTCCCCCAATTCCAGCCCTCAGTATGCGGGAAGAGGGAGGAGGAGGCAGACCTTCCCCATCCCTCCCTGGATTCCCGTACTTTTAAAAAACTTACTTTAGGACTAGAAGCCACAGGAAAACTGTGGATTGCTTTATGTACTCCGAATAAAGATACCTTGCCCCTTCTCATCATGTGTACTGGTCATCCCTTGTGCCCCCCAAATAGGGCTACCTGTGTGAGAACATAGCCCCCTATAAAAATTATGCTTTAAGGTCACTTTTTTCGTTCATTAAGCGCCTAGCCTGTGCCAGTCCCTTGTTCTAGACACTGAGGATGCAAAAATGAAATAGGGCCCCTTCCCAGAAGCTGCTGTGGGAGAGAAAAAAAAGCCCCAAACCAATGCAAATAAATGCAGTGTACTAAGTACTATTATGTCTTGTTTACTTTTTTATCAACAGTGCTTAGAGCGCGTTAGGTGCTCGATATGAGTAAGTGAGTGAATGAATGAATGGATGGGATGAGCACAGGACCCCCGACAATCTCAGGAAGGTCACTTGATCCAAACTAGGCTTCAAAACTTCTTGAAGAAGATACAGTCTGGCACACACACGCCTTGTCCCAGTTTTTAGTGTGCTGCTACTGTATTCCTTTCCTTCAGGAATAAATTTACTTTATAAACCAGCAACACATTGGAAGCAGTCTCTTCTCCAATTACAGTTTTTTTTTCCCCCTTGGCTCCCTTTAATCTGAGCTGTTCTCCAGGTGTGTTCCTTTTTCCACTGGGGACAGGTGTCTAGCCTCATCTCCCATCTCCACTCCCCTCCCCTTAGTCTCTGCATCTCCCAAAGGAGAAGTTGGCAAGACTTGGTGGGGCTCTTTTGCCAAGACAAGCATAACTTGTTTGGAACACATCTGTAAGAAAAGGATACAATTTAGGGAAAAGAAAAAAGCTTTTATTTTTTTCTCCTTAAAATATCTCTGTGGGCTAATATCACTACGTAAATTTACTTGTGGGGTTTTTTTTTTTTTTTTTTTTTTTGAGTAAAAGTTGGAAGCAAAAGGGCTTTTTTCCTATTTTCATTTTCTTGAAATAAAAATTTTAAAAATGTATATCCTTTATCAAATGCTTTTTAAAACATTAAACGTTTAGCTTTTTCTACTGTCTGCAGTGTAAACATTTATTGTTTTGACAAAATGAAATGATTTTAGGATATTGTTACTTGCCCTGACAAGACAGTATATGTATTCCAACTGTTATATATTGTTCTTTCTGACTGTCAGAATCTGAAAAGTACAGTAAAGTTTCCTAGGCCTCCAAGCCAAGAATCTTCCCAAGAGGTATACCAATTCATCTGGTAATCCTTTATGTACAAAATTTACCTTTCAAAAAAAAAAAAAAAAACAAAAAAAAACACTTACCTTTCAGGCATATAGAGGAATGTGTAAAGGAGCTGAACAAGTCTAAGATTTCAGCATTGTTGACAGACTGGCTGTCCATCTTGCACAATAGAGTTGTGTTAGGAAGAATAATGGCCCCCAATGGATATCCCTGGACCCTGTGAATATGTCACATTACATGGCCAAGAGGAATTAAAGTTGCAAATGCAATTAAGGTTGCTTGCTCATCAGCTGACTTTAAAATAGGGATATTAAAAAAAACAAACAGTGTCCAATAAACAAAGAAACCAAAAAGAAAGAAGAAAAGAAAAGAAAAAGGTAAGAAAAGAGAAAAGAAGGCAGGCAAAATAAGTAAGTCAAATAGGGAGATTTTGGATTACCTGGGTGGGCCCACAGTTGTCACAAAATCCTCAAAAGTGGAAAAGGGAGGCAGAGTGCTGCAGCACAACAGATTTAGTTCTGAAGGTGGAAGGGGCCGGAAGCCAAGGAATCTGAGCAGCCTGTAGAAGCTGGAAAAGGCAGGAAACAGGTTTTCTCCTAGAGCATCCAGAAGGAATGCATTCCTCTTGACACCTTGATTTTAGCCCAGTGAGACCCATTTTGGACTTGTGACCTCCAGAACTATTAGAGAATAAATTTGTGTTGTTGAATGCCACACGTTACGTGGTACTATGTTACAGTAGCAAATGAATACAGAAATGTTTCTTATTAATGTTGTCTGTTTGTTTATTGAGGGAGAGAGAGAGAGCTCCTGTCTGGGGAGTGGGGGCAGGGGTTGGGAGCTGGGGGTGAGAGGAGGGCAGAGGGAGAGGGAGAGAGAAAATCTTAAGCAGGGTCCACACCCATTGAGGAGCCCAACTCAGATCTCAGTCTTACAACCCTGAGACCATGACCTGAGCTGAAAACACAAGTCTGACACTTAACCGACTGAGCCACCCAGGTGTCCCATCCTATTAATGTTGTTTAAAATGGGTTATCATTGGGGCGCCTGGGTGACTCAGTTGGTTAAGCATGAGACTCTTGGTTTCGACTCAGGTCATGATCTCAGGGTTGTGAGACTGAGACCTGAGTTGGGCTCCCCACTCAGCAGGGAGTCTGCTTGGGACTCTTACTCTCTGCCCCTTCCTCTGCCCTCTCTCTTTCTCCCTCTCTCAAATAATTAAAGAAATCTTTTTTAAAAATTGGTAATCATTTTTAAACAATATTGTTTCAGTGAGAAATAAATATAATCAAGTTGAGTACAAATGCCTTAACCATCTCTTTTCCTGAGGCTTTGTAAAATAATTCTAGGGTTATTATAGTTCAGTGGCTTGGACAGCTTTGCAGGTGAGTGACATATAGGTATCAGAGAATTGCTGGTAAAGGTACTAGGTATAGTACCAATTAGTAGCCACAGGTGGAGTTGACTAACCATCCCTCTATGAACATTAAATCCTCACTTAATAGCACAATGGGGAGAATTTTCCTGATTTCGGTGTTATACGTCATATATTTGTCTCTTATCCATGCTAACACAGTCACTTCAATTACATGATATATTTTTTTTATATAAATTTTATTTATTTGACACAGAGAGATAGCAAGAGAGGGAACACAAGCAGGGAGAGTGGGAGAGGGAGAAGGAGGCTTCCCGTGGAGCAGGGAGCCTAATATGGGGCTCAA
The DNA here is from genome assembly GCF_902655055.1 of Lutra lutra. Taxonomy (NCBI): domain Eukaryota; kingdom Metazoa; phylum Chordata; class Mammalia; order Carnivora; family Mustelidae; genus Lutra; species Lutra lutra. Next base: position 43,994,839 of record NC_062285.1, read on the forward strand.
TCCCAGGACCCTGGGACTCTGGGACCACAGGACCTGAGCCAAAGGCAGAGGCTTAACAACTGAGCCACCCAGGTGCCCTCAATTACATGATTTCAGTGCCAGGCAGCTTTGTTTTTTAGAACCAGTTCCTCCTTCCTTGAAAGATAAACTGTTTACTCTCCTTTTTATTTATTTATTTATTTATTTTTTTAGGGCGCTGTCCTCTTTCTAAGGCCATCTCTTTAGACATCCTTTTCCATTCTCAAAGGTTTTCTCATCTTACTGTACACATTTGGTTATTTAACTTTCAGCCAGTTCAGGTTCCCATTCTGCCTTTGTTCTAGCTGTCATGGTAATAAAGCCCCTAAGCCGTCGCATCCTTTATTACCTCTGCGCCCAGCCCTCGCGGTTCCATGTTCGATCAGATTCCTTATTTATTTCATGACACATTTTGCGGTTACAACACTTCAGAATATAATTTGCAAACATGCAGATAAAATTCCACTCTCTCCCCTTCCAAAAGAAAAATGGAAGGTAACAGCAACAAAAAAATTAGGCTAGAACTTGGCATTGGATAAAACTGAGATTTCCTTCCCAGTGAAGATGAGCTTAAAGTGCACGGGGAGATCTCCATTGGTGTTTGATATGGTTCATCTCCTAAAACAAAGAGTTTTTCTAAGGTTGCTGGGGCAGAGCTTTTATTAAAAGGCTGATATTTTCTTTAACAGTTACTTTTGGAAGAATTCTCTAGCGTTCTGCTCTTGTGGGCATCAAAACATTTCTTTAAACTCTTCTAAGATTAAATACATATTTTTTAAGTGCAAGAAGCTACTACCCAGAAGTGAATTTTCTATTAATTCATTCACCTTCAATGCCATACCATCACCTACCAAGAAAAACAAATCTGTCAAATCCAGCAGCCTTCACCTCTTAACCTCTTACCTGTCTTTCTTCACCTCTTCACCTCTTAACATCTTACCTGTCTTTGTCCTTGTATTTTCACCACTCCTTCCAGGGAGTATGGGCTCTCCAGCCATCCCAGGCTCCATGTGGCTTCCCGACTGGGCAACAAATGTACGTTTTACATCCTGGCCTGTTGCTCGTGGTGAACATGTTCTCCCCTTTCAAGGTCATTCATATCATCATATTTATAATCCCCCTCTTCCTCTCCTCCTCTCTCTCTAAAACATGTAAAAACGGGTTCCTGGCTGGCTCGGTCAGTAGAATGTCACTTTTGATCTCAAGGTTGTGAGTTTAAACCCCATGATAGGCACAGGGTTTACTTAAAAAATAAAAAAATAAAAAGTAAAAACATCTTGGCTTGAACAGAAAACAGGTCACAGACTGTGAATTAAAAGGGCTCCAAGAGTTTGCCAACTGATCCCCACTTTGCACTTCTGTATTCAGAGCTGACATGTTTCTAGGCTAAGCCCATCATTCTTTCTCTGAGTTTTTTCTTGGCTAGGCCACGAGGCGGGACTCTTGGGCCATTTTGTTCCCTGCTGTATCTCTGGTTCCTAGAACACTGCCTGGCACAGAAGAGATGGTCAATAACTATTTGTTAAAAACTCAACATGATCTGTTTCTTCATTTATTAACTGCCATACACATTGGGGGGCATTTAATAATTCATTTTTTAATAATACGTTTTCATTCAGCTTTTGCTCTCTACCTGTGTAGACTTGGTCTAGTTATTTACCTGCTAGTCTGCACCTTCATTCCTCATCTGTAAAATGGAGATAACAGCGCCTTCCTTAGAGTTTACATCAATAAATGTAACACACTTAAAAGAGTACTTGGCACATGGTAAGAGCTACTACATGTTATTATTGATAACCTTTATTCATACATAGTAAGTCTATTAAGGCTCACAAAGAATCTGTAATATAGATATTATCTTCTCTTTTTATATTAGGGCACTTGAATTTAGGAGATTTAGCAAACTGGAAAGAAAATAACTTTTTTTTTTTGAGCACTGATTATATATTCAGGGTTTTAAATACATTATCTCATTTATCCTTCTTGAAAATCTGCCCAGTAGGTTTGTCAGGTTTAATATGTCCAATAACAGAATTCCTGATCTTCACCCTCCAAATCTGTTCCTTTTCCTTTAGCCTTCCTTATTTTAGGAAGTAACATCTTCCATCAGCTTTAATTTTCTCACTCCCCACATCCAACAATCAGTCTATCTCCTTGATTTGTGTAGAGGAGGAAAAAGTTTCCCTTGACCCTCTCAGGGTTCCTGGCTGGGTCTGAATATTAAACTGACAAAGGCAGATTAACAGGAGAAAAGCCTACAAATTTATTTAATACAAATTTTACATGACATGGAAGCCTTTATAAGGAAATGAAGACCTGAAGAAATAAATCTGTGTGTGTTTAATATTAGGTTTGATGAAGAATAGAGAGTCATGGAAAAGTGGGATAGTACAGAAAAGGGGGTATGACTAAGAATAATAAACTAGGGAAAACTAGCAAGAGCTGTTTGGATTCCTCTCACTGTCCTGTCTTGTGTACAGGGAGGGCACCTCTCTTAGACCTGCTTTCAAGGGAGCAGGGTGGAGAAAGGTCAGAGAGAATTTCCTGCATCTGCTGTTTTCTCAAATTCTTTCAGCTCAAAATATTCAGTATACCAAGGTGCTATGTTTTGGGGGAGTGTGTTCTGAACCTTGTCACTTCTCATCCAAAATGTATTCAGCCATGACCTTTCTTGTTGCTTCTACTTATACCACTTATCCAATCCCTTATCTAGACTATTGGAGTTGCCTCTAAACTCATTCCTCCATCTAGCAGTTGGGATGATCTTTTAAAACATAAATTGTAAATTAAGTTATATCATTCTTCTGTTTAAAAATCTCCATTAGCTTTCAAATTCTTTATTGCCTATCAGAGCCTCCATGATAACTCCTTTATCTCTGACTTATCTCTCACTCTTCTCTAAACTCTTTATGTTCTTTCCTGCCTCAGGGCCTTTGTACATGCCATCCTAGCCAGAACACTCTTCCTCCAGATCTTCAGAGGATTGATTCCTTCTTATCAGTCATGTTTCCAAATTCAGCATCACCTCCAGAGGGATGCCTTGCATGACCACCCAATCTAAAGTACCATTCTTATGTCACACCCATCACATCTGTTGGCTTCCAAGCACTTATCACTATCGGCATTGTAAGATTAATCTGTTTAATGACTTATAATTGTGTATCTCTCATACAATGTAAGCTCCATGAGGTCATGTCTGTCTTGTTCATCCCTGGGTCGCTGTGCATGCATCATATTACCTGACACACAGTAGATTATCAATAACTATTTGTCAATTAGAAGAATGAATAAATGAATAAACAGATGTTCAGATACATCATATCATTTACCTCTCAGAGGGAGAGATCCTCTTTCCTTATTCCAAGTGTTGAGAGACCCTGGAGACTTGATAATTTGTCGCAAAGGCAGTTAGTGGAAGGGCCAGAGTAAATGCTCCCAGGTCTCTTAATGCTCCTGTTCAGCATTTTTCTTGCTTCCTTTGTGCTTGTATGAGATGATCTCTGTGTTGTTTACCTGAGTCCTGCATTTTGGTAGGATGAGTTAGATAAGAGGAGACCATAATATGGATGCTTCTTTTCTTCTCTAGCATGTTTTTTTTTTTCCTATTTTGATTCATTTGCAGCCTTTCAAAACTCTCACTGTGGAAGGAAGAAAGAGGTGGTACCTCTTATCTATCACTTTGGTTTCTTAATAGGTTGTTTACATAGAATAGTTTGGATATTGTATTTGAATGCTGAGAGACTCCATGAGGGCAACATTTCATCAGTTTGATTCACTGATGTACCCCTAACACCCAGAATGATAGTGGACTGATCAAGATAGCCCAGGTTAAGCTTCACTAAGAAAACCCACCAAAGTCTTTAGTGCTTTAACACAACATAATCTGTCTCATTCAAGTGACTTGTCCATTGTGGATTGGCAAGAGGCTCTATTCATCTTAGTCACAAGATATGTGATACTTAGTTACACCTCTTGGTTTCAGGGCACCATCTCAGCACATGCTTACTTAATCACCGTGGCAGAGGGAAATTAACTTGCCAAATCCTGTACCAATTTTAAGTGGGCTCCACACACAGCAGAGCCCAATGGGGGACTTGAACTCATGACCCTGAGATCAAGACCTGAGCTGAGATCAAGAGCCAGACATTTAACCACACACTTAACTGATTAAGCCACGCAGGCACCCCAATTATGTACTGATTTTTAAGATTCTACCCACATGTCACTTCTCACATTTCACTGGCCAGAGTCAGACACATGGCCCACACCTAACTTAAAAGGGGGAGAAAAGGGGCACCTGGGTGGCTCAATCAGTTAAGCATATGCCTTCCCCTCAGGTCATGATCCCAGGGTCCTGAGATCAAGCCCTGTGTTGGGCTTCCCATTCAGCAGGGAGCCTGCTACTCCCTCTCCCCCTGCCCTTCCTTTTCTCTCTTCTGCTCTCCCTCAAAAAAATAAATCTTTTAAAAAAGGCGGGGCGGGGGGAATGTGATCCTACTATATATGCATTCCATGTGTCTGCAAGAGAGAATAGGAATATTTGTGAACAGCTCTAACATCTACCTCAAATTACTGAGTGCTTACTGTTTGCCACTCAGCCTCTGTTCTAAGTGCTTAACTTGGAACAACTAATTTATCTTTACAATAACCCCAGGTAATATTGTTAGCTTAGCTTTACAGATAAAAAACCTGCCTGAATTATAGAGAACTTAAGCAATTTACCCAAGATCATTCTCTAAGTGGCAGAACCAGAATTTGAACCCTAGTAGTTTGGCTCCAGAACCAATGCTTTGACTCTACAGATACAGCTGCCTCAGCCATAGCAGGTCATTAATTAAAAAAAAAAAAAAAAAGGTTATCCAAGAAACTCTAAGCTTTTTGAAAACAGAAACTCCATCTTACATTTTGCATGTTTCAGTTTTGCACCTTGCGGTAGGAACTCAAAAGTATCTATGATGTACTGAACTGGATGAATTAGAAACTAGATAATTAACTGCTAAAAGCCTAGGGTGCTTTTATTCTCTGAAATTAAAGTGGATAGAAAAAAATCTGAACCAAGACTATGAAATCGAGACCAAAGGTAAGATAAATATAGAATTGTTCACAAAGGGCACCTGGTGGCTCAGTGGGTTAAGCCTCAGGTCATGGTCTGAGAGTCCTGGGATCGAGCCCTGCATCAGGCTCTCTGCTCAGCAAGGAGCCTGCTTCCCCCTCTCTCTCTGCCTGCCTCTCTGCCTACTTGTGATCTCTCATTCTCTGTCAAATGAATAAATAAAATCTTTTAAAAAACAAACAAAACAAAAAAAGAATTGTTCGCAAAATATAGAAAACAAGGGGTGCCTATGTGGCTCAGTTGGTTAGGCATCTGACACTTGATTTTGGCTCAGGTCATGATCTCAGGGTCCTGGGATGGAGCCTTGCATCAGGCTCCGAGCTCAGTGGGGAGTCTGCTTCTCACTTTCACTTGGCCTCTTCCCCACTTTCTCAAATAGATCTTTTTTATTTTTATTTATGTATTTATTTATTTGACAGAGAGAGAGACAGCGAGAGAGGAAACACAAGCAGGGGGAGTGGGAGAGAGAGAGAAGCAGGCTTCCTGCTGAGCAGGGAGCCCAATGTGGGGCTCCATCCCAGAACTCTGGGATCATGACCTGAGCCAAAGGCAGACACTTAACGACTAAGCCACCCAGGTACCCCTCAAATAAAAAATCTTAAAAAACTTAGAAAAAAATGAATTAACGAGTGTCAACTATACTTCAATTAAAGAACAAAATGTAAGGGATATCCCTTTGCATTTTAGAAGTAGTATTTTGATAAAAGTAAGAGAACTCATTACCAGTTGCAAATATAAATATGACAACTGATGTAGATCCATTCATGAGTGATACATTATTTTAGAGGTAGTCAAAGAATTTAAAGATATTTTCAGATAAAGCCTTATTCATTTGAGATAACAAAAAAAGCACACTCTCTTCTCTCCCAAAATGCCCCTTGCTGCCAGCATCAGAGACAAATACCAGGCCGAGTAGGCCATGAATCTGGCTCAGTCTTGTATTACTGAGGTTCTTATGACCAGTCAGTCCTTAATTGTAATAGATATTTATTGGGTATATACTATATGCTGTCCTTGTGTCAAATACTTTAGATCTCATATAATCTTATTAACTCTATAAGGAAGGCGATACTGCCTTTTTTTTTTTTAATAGATGGCAAAACTGAGGCAGAGAAAGAGGAAATACTTACACAAGGTTATATTCAGAAAACATGAGCTGGAATATAAACTCAGGTCTTTTGATCTTACAGCCAGCATTCTTTATGCACACAGTAACAACTGATCTACAAATTCCTGGTTTCCGAATTCCAAATTTCCGTAGACATTCTTAGGTTTTGCTATAGAGACAACATGGTTACCTCATAATATACAGATTACATGGTTCCTGGGCGTTGGCTATCAGGAAGGACATTTTAAATAAAACACCTTTTTCATTCCCCATACCACCTCCCTGTACTCAAGACTGTTGTCCTTCAGAGTTCAGACTGGTGTCATTGCTGTTTCTGATGATGTTCAAGGACAGGTTTGGTTGGAAAGGTGGAGGTTGGAAAGATGCATCCTTTTCACAGGGCCAAGCCTTTAAAGCTTTTTCTCTTTTAGTCTTTCTTAGCTGTGGTGCTCATCCCAGAGGCAATGATTTTTCAAGCCTAACACATGATATAATCTAAGGAGTCTCCAGTATTAGGGGGGAAAGTGCTCAATTCTCCAAACTGGTAATTGTTTTTGGAATATGTGGGTGGATCATTCTTGCCAGCAATATTCACAGGTTCCAAAAAAAGCTCAGCTACTCAGACTTCCTTAGGGATCGGTACACTAAAGCCCAGGTAGAGTATAATGGGAAAAAAAAAACCACCTGGTAGAGGCTACAATGAGTTTTTTAATTATGAAACTGGAAGGATTTGCCAAATGTTAAATGTAAAAATAGCTTCTACTTAGGAACAGGCTTATGTACAGTGTGACATCGGTATTAAATGTGGTTTAATTGGAGGGAAATCCATTCAAGAAACTTCCTTGTATTGATTAGCTATCTCATCAGTAGCTTGAATCCTTTGGATTTACCCCTGGTACTCCTTCAGGTTTGCTCTGAAAAACTCTTGGAACAGGTAATTCATTACATTGAAATCTGAGTGAATTAATTTAGTATTGCTTTCCTTTCTTTGTTAGACACTGGAGAGTCTGCTGTCAGAGAGGAAGTTAGGTCCAGAAAGAACCATGGAAGTTGAAAGATATCTCACGATTTAGCTCTTTTGGGGCCTTACTTACTTAATTACTACTTAATGTCCCGTGAAGTAAAGTGATCTCCAAACTGTGGCCCAGTACATGATGTAGGCCTTTAGTTTTTCCCTTTCAACTTTTCCTCTGGTTTATGTTTTTCTTCTTTCTACACAGCACAGTTCTATTGAATGGATGTTAGATTTTATATGGGGTATTCTACCAATGTTTTGAATTACCAGGGACAACAAATATATAAGGGAATAAAAAGTGGCATGTGCTTTTGAGTAACTCATAATTTAGAGAGGAAGGTAAGCAGACGGGAAAGAAGAAAAACAGTTATAAGCAGATACTTATAACGAAATGTGAGACTAGATATAACAAACAGAATACTGTGGGAACCCAGAAGAGGAAGTGACATACTTCTCGTTTTGGTGAGAGAAGGCGGTGCAGGGGAGGGTGGGATGAACATATAAAGGTTCACCAAAGAAGTAACCCGAGCTTGGTCTTGAAGGAAGAATAGAAGTTTCTAAGCTGAATAAAGGACAAGTATATTCCAAAAGGAGAGGATGGCATGTGCTTGATCAGCTTTCTACAACAGGCTGAAATGCCTGCTTGTGATCTCTGTCTGCTAAATGAATAAATAAAATCCTAAAAAAAAAAAAAAAGTATACATCGCATTTGGTTGCCATCTCTCTTTTGCTTAGTTTTTAGGGAAATTTTCTATCTTTCTTTTTTAAAAAAATATTTTCTTTTTAAGTAATCTCTACATTCAACATGGGACTTCAACTCACAAACCCCGAGACCGGAAGAGCTGCATGCTCTACCCACAGAGCCAGCCAGGTGCCCCTCTAGTAAAATTTTTTTTGCACTGTCTTATTTTGTCTCATGGTACTATCACCATTTCAGCTCTCTTTTGGTTACTATTTTCACGGTATATCTTTTCCATCCCTTACTGTCAACCTATTTGTGGCTTTTTGTGTTTTTTTTAAGATTTTATTTTTATTTATTTGACACAGAGAGAGAGAGAGATCACAGTAGGCAGAGAGGCAGGCAGAGAGAGAGGGGGAAGCAGGCTCACCACTGAGCAGAGAGCCCGATGTGGGGCTCGATCCCAGGACCCTGAGAACATGACCTGAGCCAAAGGCAGAGACCTAACCCTCTGAGCCACCCAGGTGCTCCAGCCTATTCATGTTTTTGAATCTAAAGTGGGTCTCTTATAATGGTACAAAGTGAATCATCAGTTAAATCATGTTTTTAAAATCTATCTTTTCAATCTCTGACTTTAATTGGAGTGTTTAGTCCATTTATAGTATTATAATTACTGATAAGGTAGAGTTCACATCTGTCATACTGCTATTTATTTTCATATTTCCCCCCCATTCCCCAGGTACTGCCTTCCTTTGTGTCAAATAGGTACCTTCTAGTATACACACTGTTCTCCTGTGATTTCTTTTACCATGTGTTTTGGAGTTTTTAAATTAATGTTTGCCCTGGGGAGTACAATTAACATGCTCCTTTGTAACAATCTAGTTCAGATTATTACCAACTTAATTTCAATAGTATACAAAAATATAAGTCTTTTCCCTCCCTCCTCCTTTGCGCTGTTATTATCATACACATTATAGTTTCTACATTATGTGCCCATCAACACAGATTTATAATTATAGCTTTATGCAAGTATCTTTTTTTTTTTTTAAAGATTTTATTTATTTATTTATTTGACAGACAGAGATCACAAGTAGGCAGAGGCAGGCAGAGAGAGAGAGAGGAAGCAGGCTCCCTCCCGAGCAGAGAGCCCGATGCGGGGCTTGATTCCAGGACCCTGAGATCATGACCTGAGCCAAAGGCAGAGGCTTCACCCATTGAGCCACCCAGGTGCCCCTGCAAGTATCTTTTTAAACTAAACAGGAGAAAAAAGAGTTACACACAAACATACATTTAACTGTCTTTTATTTTTACTTGTGTAGTTATCTTTATCAGTGTTCTTTATTTCTCCATGTGTGTGTGTAAGTTACTATCTAGTGTCCTTTCTTTTCAGCACAAAGAATTCCATTTAGTATTTCTCGTAGGTCTGATAGTAGCAGTACCCTTTACAAAGTATAGATTCTTTGGGATATAGGTACTGAATTCTTCATAAGGAATGTTCTTCTTTTTTTTTTTTTTTCCAAAGATTTTATTTATTTATTTGAGGTAGACAGAGAGACAGCACAGGTCGGGAGGAGGATCAGAGGGAAAGGGAGAGGCCGACTGCCTGCCGAGCAGAGAGCCTGACCTGGGGCTCCATCCCAGGACTCTGAGATCATGACCTGAGCATAAGGCAGACGCTTAACCAACTGAGCCACCCAGGCGCCCCTGAGGAATGTTCCTAACAAAATGCATAGGTAGATTACAGATTTACATAAATATACTCTCCTTCCAAACAGGACTCTGCAGATACTCCTTAGCTGAATCTCTGCAGAGCAGCCCATTTGGTTCTTCCTGATCATGTAAATATATTTCCTGAAATACAGTTTTTGGCCAAGTTAAGTTTTACTTTTTTTTCTTTTTAAAGATTTTATTTATTTATTTGACAGAGGGAGAGAGAGGCAGCGAGAGAAAGGGAACACAAGCAGGGGGAGTGGGAGAGTGAGAAGCAGGCTTCCAGCTGAGCAGGAAGCCCAATGCGGAGCTCAATCCCAGGACCCTGGGATCATGACCTAAGCCGAAGGCAGACGCCCAACGACCGAGCCACCCAGGTGCCCCAACTTTTTTTTAATTAAATTTTTTTTTAGTAATCTCTATACCCAACATGGGGCTTGAACTCAATGGCCCTGAGATCAAGACTTGCATGCTTTTCTGACTGAGCCAGCCAATATGAAGTTTTAACATTATAAAGTTACAATATAGTTTTGTATTAAAAAAAAAATATATATATATGTGTGTATATATATATATATATATATATATATTGGTGCGCCCAGGTGGCTCAGTCGATTAAGTGTCTGCCTTCGGCCCAGGTCATAATCTCAGGGTCCTGGGAATGAGCCCCACATCGGGAATCCCTGCTCAGCGGGGCATCTGCTTCTCCCTCTCCTTCAGCCCCTCCACCCAACTCGTGCTTGCTCTCCCTCTCAAATAAATAAATAAATCTTAAAAAAAATTTATATATTGCTCAAGCTGAAAGAGACCTTAAATTGATTCCACATTCTACAAATGAGGAAATCAAAGCCAAAAGAGCTCAAGTAACTTGATCAAAGTCACACTGCTAGTTAATAGGGAAAGCCACATTCAAAATCAGATTTCTGGACTGTTAATTCATATTGTTTCCCCAACATTCCAAATTTCTGTCAGGATGTTGACTATGATTATCTAGTTTGGTCATGATATACTTAACAATTAGGGCACAAAATAACGAATTGGTCTGTAAGAATTTAATTAGAATAATTTATACTAATTAGGTTGCTGTCTGCCTGATGGCTTTCCTTTAGGACACTTTAGTACCTTTTACTCAGAAATCTGGTATTTAAGTGATTTTAATCCAATCTTTGTACATTATTTTATGATGAGCTCATTTTTTAGGCTTTCTTAGTCTGAGATTCTCTTTCATGTTCTAATCCCTCTTTGATGTCAGGCTTTTGATAGGTGGACTCTGTGGAACTCTATAGGTGAGCAATTCACTGGAATGCATGAAAAATAAGAGCCACCTGAGCAAGATGGGTCAATTCTGGAATTAGGAAATTCAGAATTTTTGAGGGTTGTGGGACATTTGTGATGACAGGAATCATGTTGGTGTAGCAGAGCCTTCTACTTAATGTCTCACAGCGAAATAAAAAAATCCACCTCATGGGAACATTGTCTTATGCCACAATAGAAACAGTTTTATTTTTTATTAGTTTTATTTTATAGTTAGTTTCTTGATGGATGTATGTATGTATGTTTCACACTTTTGTATAAGTTAAGAGCACAGGCTCTTAACTTCAGGCTTCATTTTGAATCTGGTTGACCACATATTAGCAGGAGAACAGGTCCCTTAACTCTCCGAGCCTCAAGTTCCTTGAATTCTTGTAAACAGGGGTAATTTAACCGATATATGGGGTTGTATGAGGATTCAGTGAGACAGTATGTATAAAGCACTTAAAAGAAAACATAGTAAGTGCTCAATAAATGTTATCTTTTATTTTGTTTCACGTGACACTGTTTGAACATTGAATTCTTCCTCTTCCCTATCTTCGCTCTGGAGAGGCTCTGGCCACAAGGATCAGAATCCTTATGAACCCTTTGAAGAGGAAGAATGTGAAGGTGGGCTGGCCCTCTCTGACTCTCAGCCTGGGGAAAGGGCAAAACTGCAGTGCCCAAAGGAGGCAGAATCGTAGTCTAAGCAGCCAATGACCTTATTATGCCAGGGTCAGATTGTCTTCCTATGTAGGGGGTCCCCAAGATAACCCTTATGCTTGATAATTCACTAGAAGGACTCACAGGATTCAAAGGGTTGATTATAATGAGACAGTACAGATTATACTCAACAAAGGGAAAGGTGCATGAGATAAAATCCAGAAGAACCTATGTGCACACTTCCAGGCATCCTCTCCCAGGGGAGTATCATTCATGTACTTAATTTCCCCAGCAACGTGTTAAAACATATGCAAAGTATTACCAGGTTCATCTGAGCCTTGGTGTCCAGAGTTTTTATGGGAGACAGTCATGAATGCATCAGAGCCTACATAGCTGACCTTAGCTACTCAGACTCCAGCCCCCCTTGACCTCCTTGCCTTCACCCCCAGAAAAACAGGTGTTTACCATAGAGGATACTGTCAGATACTGTCAGAATAAGTTTATCTGCTCAAACTAGTACAGCATGGCCCAAGGTCTCAGACATACACACTTGTGTCAGACTGTCAGAATATTCCAAGGCTCACTGGTTATCTCCTAAGATCAGGCAAGGGCTAGTCCCTGAAGATAGGCCGTTTTTTTGTGGTGCAAGGTATAAGCAACCCAGGCCTGTTGAGGCAGTCCTTTATCTGCACACCTACCTACCTTTGTAACATCACAGATTGAGAAAAGGTGTACTGCGCTGGTGAGCCAATATGGTTTTTGCGGGGTTTTCTTTGTTTTTGTTTTTTTTAAAGATTTTATTTATTATTTGACAGAGAGAGACACACAATGAGAGAGGGAACACAAGGAGGGGGAGTGGGAGAGGGAGCAGCAGGCTTCCTGTGGAGCAGGGAGCCTGACTTGGGGCTTGATCCAAGTGCCCTGGGATCATGACCTGAGCTGAAGGCAGATGCCCAATGACTGAGCCACCCAGGTGCCCCAGGTTTGTTTGTTTTTTAAAGATTTTCCCCAAGGCCCCAAATTTACAGATGGTGTACCACATGGCTCCAGACCACCAGTAAGGGTGGTTATATAACAGACACCACCTTTCTCAGAGGCAGAGAAAGTCGGGTCAGGCATTAGAAAGTGCTACAACTTATGGATGGTCTTAGAGTATTTATAATACTGACAGGGAGGAAGAACTTAGGAGGCCGTCTGCCAATAACTAACTTGCCAGCCTCAGTTTCTAATGTGAAAAGACAAGCTAAACATACCATTTATATTAGTATCAAAGTATGAGTACAGCACTGGCTCAACAGTAATCATATTTAAAAGAGGTGATTTAGGGGCGCCTGGGTGGCTCAGTGGGTTGGGCCGCTGCCTTCGGCTCAGGTCATGGTCTCGGAGTCCTGGGATCGAGTCCCGCATCGGGCTCTCTGCTCAGCAGGGAGCCTGCTTCCTCCTGTCTCTCTGCCTGCCTCTCTGCCTGCTTGTGATCCCTGTCTGTCAAATAAATAAATAAAAAATCTTAAAAAAAAAATAATAAAAAAATAAAAGAGGTGATTTATAAAATATATGTAAATAGTTTGTTTAATTGTTATATAAGACTTTGTTATGTCAGCAAGTCATAAAAAAATCTGTCCTGTGTACTGATTTGGAATTCTAAAATTATTTTCATGTAGATATTCAGATATTATTACCTATGCTAGAAGGTGTCTGGGTATAAGCACTTCTTTCAACTTATGTTCTAAAAACATAAATTCAATGCTATATGACCCAATGAACATTTTCCAACTTAAAAAGTTAAATATTCATATACAAAATAAAATTTAACTCATATTATTTAGCTTATTTTAAGCTATTTTAAGATTTTATTTATTTATCTGACAGAGAAAGACACAGTGAGAGAGGGAACACAAGCAGGGGGAGTGGGAGAGGGAGAAGCAGCTTCCCGCTGAGCAGGGAGCCCGATGCGGGGGTTCTATCCCAGAACCCTGGGATCATGACCTGAGCCAAAGGCAGATGTTTAACAACTGAGCCACCCAGGTGCCCCTGAAACTTAAGCATATTTAAAATAAGATACTAAAACTTATGTTAAGACATAAAGTTAGAACATTTTAATTTTTTTTTTTTTTTTTTTAAGTAAACTCTACCCCAGGCATGCCTGGGTGGCTCAGCTGGTTACCTGTCTAACCCTCTCCCACCTCTGAAATAAAATAAATAAATGGGTAAATCTTTTTTTTTTTTTTAATAAATGGGTAAATCTTAAAGAAAAAAAAATGTAGGGCAGCTGGGTGGTTTCAAGGCATTATCTGCCTTCGGTTCTGGTCATGACCTCCAGGTCCTGGGATTGAGCCTGAACATTCAGGCTCTCTGCTCAGTGGGGAGTCTACTTCTCCTCCTTCCTCTGCCTCTGCCCCCACTCATGTGCTTGTGTGCTCTCTCGCTCTCTCACAAATAGAATCTTAAAAAAAAAAAAAAAAAAAGTAAAGTCTACCCCTAACATGGGGCTTGAACTCACAGACCCCGAGATCAAGATCACATGCTCTACCAACTGAATCAGCCAGGCACCCCTAGTTAGAAAATTTTAACAAAGTAGTTCTGAAGGAGCGTTACATCCATCTGTCTGTCTATCTTCTATCTATCTATCTATCTATCTATCTTCTATCTATCTATCTATCTATCTATCTATCTATCTATCTATCTATCTATCTACCTACCTACCTACCTATCTATCTTTCCATGCTTTGAGGTTAAATGGAAACTCTGGCTTTTGAGTTTCCTAATGATGTCTCTGGAGTAAATGCAAAAAGTTTCAGATAACAACATGCCTAAAATAAATTGCTAGCATATGATTGAGTTCAGCTGTGTCCCATTTAAGAACTTTCTTTTCTTCCTTCAGGCACCGACAGCATGTTGTTTGGACCAAGTCTCCAGTCTCCTTGCCTGACAGCTGAGAAGCTTCCCAGTCAGAAAACTTTTTACGTCCCATGGATGTGTAAATTAGCCTTGCTTAGCTCCTGAGTGGCCCTCTCATGCTTCACAAACATGCTGTGGTGTTTACAAAAGATTATTTTTATTTTTTAAAAAATCTAAATGCAAAAAAGAGAAAGAGAGAAACCACTTTCCTTAGTCTAACACTTTGTCCTTCTAATTCAAGTCCAAGTTGAATTAAATGTTATTAGAGTTGGTTCTATCTACAATATTGTAGTCATAGGCTTTGCAACTGAGATTATGATTGTTAGATGAACCAATAAGAGAATGGGAGAAGTGAAAAGTGATCATTTTGGCCCTACTGCTGTTCATAGTTACTGTCTGCCCATTTATCTGCCCTCATCCACCCTTTTACAGACAACAGATGTGTCCCCTTGGCTGTGTGGCTGGCATCAGTGTAATCATCTGCCATCTCCCTCAGAGTAACAGAGGCCTTGTATGTGCGTGGAAATGTCCTTTTAAAAGGTACAATGCTGGGGGGCGCCTGGGTGGCTCAGTGGGTTAAAGCTTCTGCCTTCGGCTCGGGTCATGATCCCACTGGGATCGAGCCCCGCATGGGGCTCTGTGCTCTGCAGAGGGCCTGCTTCCTCCTCTCTCTCTGCCTGCCTCCCTGCCTACTTGTGATCTTTCTGTCAAGTGAATAAATAAAATCTTTAAAAGAAAAAAGTTACATTGCTGGGGCACCTGGGTGGCTCAGTCATTAAGAGTCTGTCTTTTGGCTCAGGTCAGGATCCCAGGGTCCTGGGATTGAGCCCCACATCGGGCTCCCTGCTCAGTGGGGAACCTGCTTCTCCCTCTCCCACTCCCCCTGGTTGTGCTCCCTCTCTTACTCTCTCTGTCAAATAAATAAATAAATAAAATCTTTAAAAAAAAAAAAGTCACATTGCTGTGGGATGCCTGGGTGGCTCAGTTAGTTAAGTGTCTGACTCTTGATCTCAGCTCAGGCCTTGATCTCAGGGTCGTAAGATGAAGCACCCAATCAGACTCCACGCTCAGCAGTCTGCTTGAGATTCTCTCCCTCTCCTTTTGTCCCTCTCCCCTGCTCTCTCTCTAAATAAATAAATAAAATATTTGTTTAAAAAAAGGAATCTCCTGATCAGCACCAGGTAGGTAATCTGCCTGCTAGACCCCTATGATCCTCTAAAGGAAATAACTTTGCTATAACTGACCTGCTTTTTTTTTTTTTGCCAAGTGTAACTTCCTTGTTCCCACTCCCTTCTGCTTAAAAGTTTTTCATTTTGTACAGCTCTTTGGAGCTCCTTCCTATCTGCAAGATTGGATGCTGCCGGTTTTGAACAGATTTTTGCCCAAATAGACTCTTAAAAATTTTTAATATGCCTCAGTTTATCTTTGAACAAATCTCACCACCCAGAGATAACCACAGTCAACCACCCAACAAGAAAATCTGGTGTATGACATTCCAAATTGTGTTCCATGCATTAACACATATGGAATCATATTGCACATATTATTCTATAATCTGTTATTTTTACTTTACAGCATTGTCATGGATATCTTTCCATGCCAATAAATACAGAAAAAATTTATAGGAATGCTTTATATGAATAAATGTGACCACAGTGTATTTAAAGAAGGTATTATGTTCTTGAATGACAAAGCTAACCAAATTTGGGGATTATAGCAACTAAAAAAAGAGGTCTGGCTTTACTTTGGTCTCAAATAAAGGAATTAGCATAATTTGACTGAAACTCTGACATAATAATGAATCCAGCTGCTTGATTACTATTTGGATTCCAGCCCTGGTTTTTTTGTTGTTGTTGTTTAACTTTATTTTAAGTAGGCTCCATGCCCAATGTGGGGCTCAAATTCATGGCCCCAAGCTCAAGAGTCATATGCTCTACCGACTAAGCCAGCCAGGCACCCCTCCCGCCCTGCTGTAGAAGAAGACTTGTATTTTTCCTAATTCCCACCTCTGGCTGTGGTCTTAAACCTTAGTTGTTTTTATAAAACTGGCCTTGGGAACCAACTGCCTTGTCTTGTAATTCTAGTTCCACCATTTACCAGTTTTGTAAACTGAACTTCTTCTGAACCTTAGTTTTCTCATTGCAAAGTGGGGTTAATGATAACTACCTCATAGATGTGTTACAAGTATTATATAAAATATTTGCCATGTTCCATAAACTGTTATTATGCAAATCATTATAGGTACTTTGTCTTCTCCCCAAACTGCTTATAAGCAATTTGAGGCAGAAATATTTACATATTTATTTACATTCATTCAGTCTCTACTTGGAGCATAATTTTTTAAAAAGATTTTATTTACTTATTTGAGAGAGAGAGAGAGCGAGAGAGAGCACATGAGCAGGGGCAGAGGGAGAAGGAGCAGGCTCCCCACTGAGCAGGGAGTTGACGTGGGGCTGGATCCCAAGATGCTAGGATCATGACCTGAACCAAAGGCAGACACTCAAGGGAATGAGCTACTCAGGCATCCCACAAAAGAGTTTTCTAAGAATTACAGCATTGTAAAATGACACAAAGACAATTAAAGGCATAGATAACCTGCATAGGTGAGCTAAATTGAATACCTACTAATCCCCCCCTCCCCATTTCAAAGTCTTTCACAAAGTCTTTCTGTCCCACCTCTACCATCATAATAATCTCAAAGAAAAGATCACTCAGTCACAAAATAAAGACACTCTTCAGGCTGACCTGATTATTTACATAGGTGCAGCAAGAGTGTTAATTCACCATATAGGTCTCTTTAAAAATTCTTTGCAAGGGCAACGCTGTCAACGCTATTGGTACCCCTCTCACTCTTGAGAGCTTTTTCTGTATCTTCACTTAATAAACTTCTATGGCTTTACCCACTCTCCATGAATCTATGAGATTCATTCATTTTTTTTTTAAGATTTTATTTATTTATTAGACAGAGATCACAAGTAGGCAGAGAGTCAGGCAGAGAGAGAGGAAGGGAAGCAGGCTCCCTATGGAGCAGAGAGCCCAATGCAGAGCTCGATCCCAGGACCCTGGGATCATGACTTGAGCCGAAGGCAGAGGCTTTAACCCACTGAGCCACCCAGGCGCCCCTTGACCCTGTGAGGCAAGAACCTAGCTTTCCCGCTTCACTTAGGTGCCCAGATCCAGGATCACTTTCACCCAAGCATGGGAAAAAGTGGACTCTTCTTTTCTTTCCTGGGAGATGTCTCTCCCTTTGGGGACCTCTTTTCATGAATAACAAAACTGGGCCCCTGTCAGCCAGTTAAAGGCCATTGGTATTGGGATGCCTGGGTAGCTCAGTTGGTTAAGCCGCTGCCTTCGGCTCAGGTCATGATCCTGGGGTCCCGGGATCGAGTCCCACATCGGGCTCCTTGCTTGGTGGGGAGCCTGCTTCTCTCCCTGCCTCTGCCTGCCTCCCTGCCTGCTTGTGTGTACTCTCTCTGGCAAATAAATAAATTATTAAAAAAAAAAAAAAAGGCCACTGGTCTTAAGTCTCAGGTGATAAGCTTCTGGACAAAGGTTTGGTCAATCCCCCTTCCTCAAAAGAAGGGTATGGTGGCCTAACCCTACCCAGTTCTGCTTTCTGTTCATCTGCTTTTCTTAAATGGCTTTCTCCCATCTCAGGGACTTTGCCTATAGTAGGGCCCTTTCAGTCTCTGGTGATCACAATGCCTTTTTAATCAGGGATTCATTTCAGGAAGTGTGTTGACTAGGTAGATACAAGCCTTTTTCATTTAAAGATGTCTTTCGTGAGAAGTTAGTTCAGAAGGAGAATCTTTTCCTCATTTTTGCGGCCTGCTAAGATCTATGTTTTTCTGGTAGGTACAGTTTAGATTCAGTCACGGCCAGGGATCAAAACCCAAGTTAGCGGCAAGCAGGATTGGAGCTATCTCTTTTTATGATAAGTTGTAGGGAACCCAGTGTTTCCTCCCATTGGACATTTACTCCCGTTGGAATTCTTTGGGTACTAAAGAGGGAAATACAACCCCCAGGCAATTCCTTGACTGGTTGCATTAGTGGCTGGGACTTAAGTGGGGCATATAGTTGAAGACTCCTTGTTGCAACAACAGAAATATGAAATCATGATGATGGTAAATCTCAGGGTCAGCACCCCTCAGCAGAGCCGTGCTTGCAAATGGGACCCCAGGTATACGGACAGGAAAAACGCACAGGGAACATATTTGCTATTATCTTGCTAAGCCTTTATGATTGGGCCAGATTTTGGGGGGGGAAATCCAGAGGAGAAAAGGAGGGTCAGGTGATGGACAGGTAAGAGTGGCTACTCCCGGCCTGAGCCCCCTTAACCCAAGATGTTAGGCAACTCTGGGTAGGAAACCATGGGATGCCTGGGTTCACAGGGGAGAGACAATATGTAGGGTCGCCTTCATAGTTACAGGTACGGGGTAACTTCTACCGGGTTCTCGAGATGGGAAACAAACCATTCTCTGCAGGGATTCCTCTGGATTGGGTAGGGCAAAACTGGGTAATTTCCCCTTGTAAAACTTTCTAGTGTTTTCCATGGGTTAAACACATCAGGTTCTTCAAGGCAAGGTAAAATAAGGCGTGACCTTCGTGGCAAGGCATGGTCTCTTCAGTTCTCAAGGACTCTGCCTGAGAGTGCCGTGAACCCACTGGAAGCAATTTGGATTGCAAATTTAGGAAAGGACTGAGCTCCTGTAACATTCCCTGCATGGCCACAATAGGATCTATCAGGTCTCTTCTGCAGGAAACAGGGTGAAGAGACAGAGGTACCCTAGATCCCTCTAGGCTTTCAGGGCTCTAAATCAGGACCCAGCCTGAAGGGCCTCGTGCAGGACGTGTTGAGAGATAACCAGACCAGAAACTCCCTCCTGGCATATTGGAATGGCTTAACTAGGCATCCTCCAAATCAACCCGGGTGGCTGGAGGAAACACAGGCCATCTCTAGCAAAGGGGACGGTGACTCTCTCTCTCTCTCACTGTTCTTCTAACAGATGTGGGGGCCTCTCCCTCACTCATTTCCCGGGATAATGACTGTAACTGGAGCCAACTGTGATTAGTCTGCCTTCCGGTGGGGACTTTAAGGAATATTTCCAAGCAGCTGCCAAAACTCCTTGTTTCAGGGATATTCCCTCTCTTCTCGAGCCTGACAGGGACTGCCTAATCCCACTTCTGGGTGGATAAACATGGCGTTTACTCATTGACCAAGTGGATGAGCTTCAGAACTGGGAACTTTCTGTCTTCTGGTAGCACTTTGCCTCCTCCGCGTGCCCCACCCCTCCCGTTTCTGCACCGTGGGTACGGCCTGGACACACTCTGACTTCAGATCTCCTCACCAGCGTCTCAGGTAAAAACTGACACTGGGGAACAAACTGACTGACTTTTAAAAGCGGACCTAGTTGGAACAATAACCGGGTATTGAAACTAAGTTAAGTTTGTTGGTTTAATGAAGATAGATATGTCTTTAAGGTTATCAGCATTAAAGGTGAAACTTTTCTTCTGCCAAGGTTTGCTGAAGGTCAGATAAGCTTGTGTTGTTTCTGTTGCAGTTTGTTAGCCAAAAGATGACTAAAATGATGGTTAATTGCCCATCCCATCAAAGTTTTCATAGAAAATTGTTAAAATAGCTTTCAAAGTCATTGGGATTAAATTCATTGGACATCTAGGTCTGTTCCAAGTAGGATAGATAAGGTGCTAAATCATTGGTTACTGGATAGGTTCGTGGTATTTGACTACTTATTGCAGAGAAAGTAAGGATATTTAAATCTGCTGGTAAACATGCTTTGTGCTTAACCAGTTCATAACTTTGTCATCTAAAGAACTCTGGTGTGACAGTTCACTACTGGCTACTACTTAGGCTTCACTGGAGGCTAAGATTTCTAAAAGGGCAAAATTCAGCAACTCTCTATGTAGAAAAGTAGGAGATATGCAAGAAAGATATAAGGATTTGGAATGCGTTTTTTGTGGAAGGAAAAAGAAGGTAATTACGTTCTCAATGAGACTGGTTGTTTGGAAAGAAATGACTTGGGACAAAATCTGAATGTAAAGGAAAGTTGTAGAAGGTTTGTGAAGTGAAATCTTTGGAAAGGAATTTTAGGTGTGGTCAGGATGGACTAAGATTAAAATAAGGGGATTTTAAAAGTACAGTGGTATATGAGATTGGAATTCTCTCTCTGTTCAAAAGACAAAGTTTTCTTGAATTGTTGATCTGCTCTTCATAAGAATATGTAAACAGCTGTTTTCTCTTTGGCTGCCCAGAAAAGCCATTTCTATGTTTTGCCTCTATCGGGTCTTTGACAATCCCTAATCCCATTTAGGCGTGTGCTTTAAAACTTTCTAAGGTTTTAACAAACTTGCCCAAGATTTAAATCATGAACAAAGTCTCCTCGACTAATTAGGCCTGTTTGTTTGGTATGTTACATTCTGGTATAAAGTCATCATCACTCAATATTCTGGCTATTGAAGTGTTATGTGACACAGAAATGACTAAGTTTCTTTGTCAATTTTATCATAATGAACTCTCCTATCAAATCATTGCCAATGTCCATTTCTGAGTTTTTGTCATTTATAATTGTTCTTATTCTCTTGCAAAATGAGTTTTATCTTCAAGGAGGTTCATAAAAAGGACTTTTACAGGTATTCAGTATCTTTAAGATCAAAACTAAAATGGGTAAAAACTTCCAAAACTCACTAAAGTTGCATTTTAAACAAGAATAGTAAAATGGGACTAAGTGAATTGGGAAAAAATGACTATAGTTCCTTTCATGACTTTCGTTCAAAACATTGCTGATTCTCTAATGTTTGCTCTCCCAGATTAGGGAAACTTTCTCTTAAGATATGATTTACAGAAATGTGATAAAATATATATTTGTAAACAAAAGCATTAAAGCATTTAACATTTCTCTCTACCTAAACCCTCTGAGATTCAAAAGGTCTCAATAAGCTTTCTTCCATGGCAATCATAATCATTTGCATAAGTTCACTACGAATCTGTTCTCCTTGTAACAGACACCATTAGAAATACTGGTTATTTTACCAAGGCTTTGACTGGAATGTCATATTTGAGAGACATGTGTAGACTCAGATATGACCAGACAGCTTTAAGAAACTAAGGTTGACTTCATGAAACCTAAAGCCAGAAAGCCCCTTGGGAATGCTCACCTGGTACCTTGCTTGCAAAGTTCCCAGCAGCCTTACCAGGAAAGTAAAGAATGTCACTTCCTGGCATGAGCAAGGACCTCAGGATACGCTGGGGACCTCATGAAGAGGAATCTACCCACATCTACAGATATTGCAGGCATGTCTGATGGCAAGTACTTGGCTTGGGTTCCAGCCTAGAGGAGCAACTAAAATTTCAACCAAGAGACTCCATATAGAAGTTCCAGCAAAACAGATTCTAAAAGATCTATATGATCAATCATTCTTGCTGAGCTTATGGAAATAATTATGCCATTTGTTAAAACTGGACCTGTTTTTCAATCAAATTAGCCTTATTTGGCTACCTTTGCAAATGAGGGTTATTTTAGAGAGAAATTGTGTGTGTGTGGTTTTTTTTTTAAGATTTTATTTATTTATTTGACAGACAGAGATCACAAGTAGGCAGAGAGGCAGGCAGAGAGACAGAGGAAGAAGCAGGCTTCCTGCTGAGCAGACAGCCCGATGTGGAGCTTGATCCCAGGATCCTGGGATCATGACCTGAGCCAAAGGCAGAGACTTTAACCTACTGAGCCACCCAGGCACATGAGAAATTATGTTTCAATAACACACCTTTGTAGATGCTAAATTTTAGTTCTGATTGTCTTTGAATGTTGTTTGCCTAAGCTAGATCACTTGAGGTGAAATTCAAAGAAGTTGCCACAATAGCTCATGTATAGGCAATCTTGCTTGCTATTCTGTGGGGATAATAACAGGACTCCACGGTCATATGATTACTTGAACAACTGGGAAATGGGGTAGAGTCCCCAGCAATTGTATAACTCAGCTATCCCCTTGACAAATTCTATGTGGCTGGGATGACAAAATTGCTCTATAAAAGCCAGAGCGTACCCCATGGAAATAGTGGATGGCCCCACTTTCTTTATGATTAGATTGGATGATGAACTTAGGGATGCCCTTAGCTCCTGAGACAAATGTTCCATCTGCCAGTGATTCCCTGTAATTAGGATATTGTTAAGGCTGGACATCAAACAAAAAGGGCTTCTTGATGGTTTCATCTCTCATAGTCATTTATCCGAGAAGCCACCTCTACTGTCAATACAATTGCAAACAAAGGCTTTCACCAAGCATCCAACAGCCCTCCTGGTAAAAACAGCCTCAAAGCTCATTATGGGACTTCCAGGACTTAAGACAGGACTGCAATATAAAATAAGCAAAGCAGTATGCTTGCTCAGCAGGACTCTAAATGATACGTCCCAGGCACTGGATGCACTCAGCCAAGAATTCAATGAAGTCATGGTTCTTGAGAACCATGCCACTAATGACCTGTCTACTACTGCTACACCATTTGGGGTATGAAAAACTTCCTCACATGATTACAGTTAACTCCTACAAGATCTCCCAATTAATAGGGGGCATTTGTGATCAGTTAAATAAGATCAAGATATCCAATAATCTATTTGACAAAATTGGTAATTGGGGATCTTATCTAAGGGATGTGATAATCATTTTGGGCCTAATACTTGTTTTATGTTCATCCTTTTGCACGTACTGATGCATGTACTGTTTGCTGCCCATCCTGACCCCCCTGGAGCCATATCACAAACTGGACCAACCGCCTGAAAGATTCTAACTGCCACACAGCCCGCCACCCCATTTCAGCAGGAAGCAGCCAGAGCGGTCATCGCCCCATTCCCTAAGGGCATTTAGGGTTACTATTTCAGGGGGAGGAATGAGTAA
Organism: Lutra lutra; assembly: GCF_902655055.1. Taxonomy (NCBI): domain Eukaryota; kingdom Metazoa; phylum Chordata; class Mammalia; order Carnivora; family Mustelidae; genus Lutra; species Lutra lutra. The sequence goes on from NC_062285.1 coordinate 44,018,240, forward strand.
GGGACAGGTGGGGCTAGGTGGGGGGCGAGGGGGGTGCTAGGTGAGGGGCTCACAGAAATCCCAAAAAACATGGAAGTGTGGGGAAACCAGAGATAAGGGAGCAAATTAGACCGCCCTGCCCTAGGCGTATGGTCATGTGGGGTGGGTCTTTATATGATAATCACCTGTGACCAACAAAGAATAAGCAGAGCCTAAAAAGAAAGTAAGCCATTGAAGGGTCTTACCAAAAGAGATGTTAAAAGAATTTAAGTTCCCTGTTAGCTTTCTATAAAAGACCAACCCTAAAGGCCTTCAGCCAGCAGCCCTGTTGGGACCCCTCTCTTGACAGCTTTTTTGGTATCTTCACTTAATCAACTTCCATCGCTTTACACAATTAAAAAAAAAATGCTTTGCAAAAACTTCTGTGAGAAAGTTTTTATGAATGTCAGGTTTGACTTTAAAAAGACTCTATTATTTGCTTTCCCTAGGCTAGGAAATCAGGCCCAAAGAAGGCTCTCCACCAGATTTCTCTTGTAGTACCTATTAATTTGAGTGAATTTTGAGGTCCTGAAAGTTTCTTTTTCTTTTCTTTTCTTTTTTTTTTTTTTTTTGAAGATTTTACTTATTTGACACACAGAGTACAAGCAGGGAGAGGGAGAAGCAGACTCCCCGTTGAGCAGGGAGCCCAGTGCGGGACTCGATCCTAAGACCCTGAGATCTTGACTTGAGCCTAAGCTTAACTGCTTCACCGATTGAGCCACCCAGGTGCCCGAGGTTTCTTAATTTCTTAATTGCCTGGCCTGTCAGAAGTGACCTTCCTGATAACTGTGAGGCTGGGGTCTCTGGGCTAGTTTTCCTGGGCCGGCTTTGTAAGCACAGGCTCCTTAAATACACCAAATCTTTGGCCCTTAAAATGGTTTGCCGTATCTCGTTAAATGAATATCTACTCCCTCCAACCCGCACCCCCCCCCCATGCCTTTTCAAAAGATTTATTTTGAGAGAGGGAGAGAGAGAGAGAGCATGTGGGAGAGTGGTGGGGAGGGGCAGAGGAAGAGAAAGAGTCCCAAGCAGACTCCTGCTGAGCACAGAACTTAACGCTGGGCTCAATCCCATGACTCTGAGATCGTGACCTGAGCTGATTCCAAGAGCCTGACGCTTTGGGACACCTGGGTGGCTCAGTTGTTAATCGGCTGCCTTGGCTCAAGTCATGATCCCAGCGTCCTGGGATCGAGCCCCACATGGGGCTCTCCACTCAGCGGGAAGCCTGCTTCTTCCTCTCCAGCTCCCCCTGCTTGTGTTCCCTCTCTCGCTCTGTCAAATAAATAAATAAAATCTTAAAAAAAAAAAAAAAGAGTATGATGCTTTATCAACTGAGCCACCCAGTCACCCCAAATGAATATCTTTCTTAAACAGGACACTTAACAGAAGGCCTTGGATATACAATCAATGTGTACAATTATATCCTGGTAAAAGGAAGTCAGATCTTAACTCAATCTATTAAGTTTCTGAATTCTGGGGGAGCCAGTGAAAATCAGATATTTAAATATTTTTGGTTTATGAGAGCAGAATCTCTAAATTATTATGGGTTACACACTAGTTACAATTTAAGAAGGAAGATAAAAAGCTTCCTCATATATTTAGAAAATAGAACATTAGAACAACATCAATAATATTCTAAGCAAATAACCACAATAAAAATTCTACCAGTTTCATTTAGTCCTGTAAAGTTAAGTCTCATCCTGGGGCATTTTAAGTTAGGAGTCTGATGAAGCCACCGGCTTCTTGACCTAATGGAGTCTTGGAAATCCTAACTCAGTCCGCTGGTGTGGTCTGAGTTGTCTAAGGAATGTGAGCTCAGCTCTGAAGTCTTTGAAGAGCCTGTCTCAGTCCTTTTCCCAGGAGGTTCTGCTCTGAGACTGTCCTTTGTTGAGGACAAAAAGACCGTTTTTGGTTTTGTTTTTTTTAATCTTATAAAAGAACCTTCAAGCAAGCATCACAATAAAATAAAAACTATCCGTAAAAGACGGAGATTCAAATGACTGGTTGGTTTATTTTTGAGAACCTTTCAAATGTGAAAGGTCTGATGAAGTTGCCCATTAAAAACAGGCAACTTACTAGAAAATTTGGTTTTTCCTATGGCATGCAAAACAAAGGTAATAAAGCCATTGCAAAAAATTAGACAAAATGTCTCTAAGAATAGTGACAAAGCCCATTTTTAAGGACATCAATAAAAGTTACATCTGAGGGGCACCTGGGTGGCTGGCTCAGTCAGTTAAACATCTGCCTTTGGCTCAAGTCATGATTCTGGGGTCCTGGGATCGAGCCCTGCCTGGGGCTTCTGCCCAGCTGGGAGCCTGCTTCTCCCTCTGTCTCTCCCTCTGCCTCTCCCCACTGCTTGTGCTCACTCGCTCTCTCTCACATAAATAAATAAAATCTTAAAAAGAAGAGGTTACATTTTTGTAACTGATTTGTAAAAATAAATGAACATAATTTTTATATGGAGAAAGTCTTTAATATAATATAGCAATACTGAAATACAATATATATAATCACTATATATAATCACATATATGTATATAAATGTGCCAAGATAATACAACTTTTTTAAAAGATTTTTTTTTTAAGATTTTACTTATTTATTTGACAGATGGAGAAAGAGCACAAGTAGGCAGAGAGGCAGGCCTAGGGAGAGGGGGAAACAGGCTCCCCACTGAGCAGGGAGCCCGATGAGGGACTCGATCCCAGGACCCTGGGATCATGACCTGAGCCGAAGGCAGACGTTTAACCAACTGAGCCACCCAGGCGCCCCTAAAGATTTATTTATATACAGTATGCCTGGGTGGCTCAGTTGGTTAAGCATCTGGTTTTGGCTCAGGTCATGATCTCAGAATCCTAGGACTGAGCCCCATTATCGGGTTCTCTACTTATCGGGGAAGCCTGCTTCTCCCTCTCCCTCTGCAGCTCCCCCTGCTTGTGCTCTCTTACTCTCTCTTTCAAATAAACAAATAAAATCTTACAAGAAAAAAAGATTTTACTTACTGAGAGAGAGAGAGCAAGAGAGCACAAGTGCACAGTGGGCAGGGACAGAGAGATTGAGAGTCTTAAGCAGGCTCCATGCTGAGTGTGGAGCCTGAGGTGGGGTTCGATCTCAGAACTCTGAGATCAGGACCTGAGCCAAAACCAAGAGTGGTATGCTTAGCCAATGGTGCCACCAGGTGCCCCAGATTGTAACAACATTAAACCAAAACTAGCAGGGCACCTGGGTGGCTCAGTCGGTTGGGCGTCTGCCTTCGGTTCTGGTCATGATCCTGCTTCTCCCTTTGCCTATCTCTCCCCCTGCTCCCCCTCTCTCATTCTCTCTTTCTCTCTCTCTGACAAATAAATAAATAAAATAAAATAAAAATAAAGTATTAGATGTTAGGGGCATCTGGCTTTTCAGTCGGAGGAGTGTGCAAGTCTTGATCTCAGGGTTATGAGTTTGAGCCCTATACTGGGTGTAGGAATTACTTAAAAATAAAATATTATAAAAAGTAGGGGTGCCTGGGTGGCTCCGTCTTTGGGTGTCTGCCTTCAGCTCAGGTCATGATCCCAGGGTCCTGGGATTGAGCCCCACACCGGGGTCCCTACGGGTCAGGAAGGCCGCTTCTCCCTCTCCCACCCCCTCTGCTTGTGTTTCCTCTCTCGCTGTGTCTCTGTCAAATAAATAAATAAAATCTTTTTTAAAAATTTAAAAAGTAAATAAAAATAAAGTATTAGATGTTAAATTTCCTTATTTTGGGGGAATTATAGAAACATTTTTCTTCTATAAGGGCTTATTTCTGCAAGTCATCAAAACAGAGCTCCTTAGTCTTTATAATTAACTTATTAATACCCTCTGGAAAGAGGAAAGTATTACCCACTACCATAATAAGAGGTAAAGGCTTTTCTAAATTATAGACATCTAGGTAGAGAGCATATATTTTCAGATCAGTAAACACAAAAACACACAATCTCACTGGTTCAGATATCCAACAACCGTTCTCTTAATCAAAGGGTGGTAATCAGTTGCATTCCACTGGACACAATCAACTTGTATCAGTATGAACTGGAATAATTTTCACTATTACCAGTTTTCTACAACTTAGTGTTTTCTTTAAGTATTTTTAAATAATCTCTACACCCAACGTGGGGCTCAAACTTACAACCCTAAGATCAAGAGTCACAGGCTCTACCTACTAAGCCAGTGACTCAACTGGCTTAAAACACTTAAAGTGTTTTAAAGAATTATTTATTTATTTGAGAGAGAGAGAAGAGAAAGACAGAGAGAGACAGCACACTTGAGTGGGAGGAGGGGCAGAGGGAGGAGGAGAGAACCTCAAGCAGAGGTAGAGCCCATTATAGGGCTCCAGCTCATAGTTCTGCCATCATGACCTGAGCTGAAATCAGGAGTCAGTCGCTTAACCAACTGAGCCACCCAGGCGCCCCCACTTACAGTGTTTTAAAATAGCGCAAAGGCAATAAATGATAGAAAACACCTAGATCATCTTTTTTGCCCAATTCAAAGTCTGTTATAATTTTTCCTGACCACAGCAAGAGAAAAAAATAAAATACAGAGTTACATAAAACAAACAAAAACCTTAGCCATGTGTATAATAGGATTCTAATTTTATAAGCATATCCTTGCATGTATCAAATAGCTTAAGCCATTTCTGAAGAATCTTGTTCAGAAGAGGAACCTCTACTAACTATAAGCTTTTATAATTAATGAAAACACATCCTTGGAAGACCTGTATGCTTCATTAGCTTGGTTCGAATTACTCTATATATTTGAAAATAATTTTAAAAATTAAATTTGAGTAGATTCTGATACCTTTTCATTAGTTTACCTTCCAACTTTAATTCCCCTGAGTTAGATTTTTAAAAAATTATTTGATATTTCCTTCATATATTTGTGAAAAGAGAAGGATGAAACCGGATGATCACAGGAAATATTTTTATCCAAATTCTAAGTAACTTTGCAAAAAGCCTATAAAGGTATTCCTCCTGATGCTTGGATTAAAGGTTTTAAATATGCTTCTGGTGATTCTCTGGCTTTACTCTTGGCTTTTCAGTCAGATGTTATTGCTGCCTACCTGTCATAAAAAGGGAAGTAGATTGTTAAAGATCTAAAAATTCTAAGTATTGGGGTGGCTGGGTGGTTCAGTCAGTTAAGTGTATGACTCTTGGTTTGAGCTCAGGTCTTGATCCTGAGGTCGTGAGTTGAAGCCCGGTTTTGGGCTCCATGCTAGCTGTGGAGCCTCCTTAAAAAAAAAAAAAAAAAAAAATCCCAAGTATTTATTGAGACCTTTTCTCTTTTTAATCAAGAATAGAAAACAGAGCACTTTGGAGAGAAGAGAAAGCTATTTAGGAGCAGGAAATTTCCATAATTCAAACCTGGAAGTTTGTATTCCTAGAATTTTTGTATACTGTCCCCTGCAAATGGACATTTTCCACTGCACATAAAAATCCTAGTTTAAGGCCATTGATTATACATTTTTAAGACTTAAAAAAAATCTATTCTCAAAATGAAAGGGTGAGGGATATATTTTCACAAACACAAACACTATTACTATTTAGCAATCCTGTAGTGTAAATAATGTCTTAGGGTCTGTTGCTAAATGCATTTTTAGTAAAAACTAAAAGAAATAGAGGAACAATTGAGAAACCTGACAAGAAGAGGAAAGATTTCCCAGGAAAAAAATAAGAAAGAATGTGCTTTAAACTTGCCCTAAGCTTTAGGGGATTTATTATCACAGGACAGAGAAACAGTTATATTTGCCCTCAATTAGCTTAATTAATTATATTTTTTTCAGATTGATGATTACCCACAATTTTTGAGTCCACCAGATAGAGAAACCAACCAACATATTCGTATCATCCATTCTTCAAATGTTTTAAAAAAAGAGCATGAAAAATCAAAAGGTGTCAAGAAATTCTCATTTCCATTTCATCATGGTACTTCTGACAACAAAAAAGGTATGCAATATATTTCTTAAAGTGACACAAGAAAAGATGCATTACTTTATAAGACAAAAAAGAATGTTCTTTTCTTCTCCCCAGCTTTACTGAGGTATGCTGACAAATAAAAATTATATATAAGGTGTTAACCGTGATATTTTAGTCTATGTATACACTATGAAATGATTATCACAATCAGGCTAATCATTCCACATAGTTTTCATTTTGTATAAGCGATGAGAACACTTAAGATCTATTTTCTTTGCAAGTTTCAAGCACTCCCTTCATTATTGTTAACTATAGTCATCATGCTGTGCATTTTGGTCTCCAGAACTTATCTGTCTTATAATGAACATCTACCTTTTGACCAACATCTACCTTTCCCCCCACCAAGCCCTCAGACCCTGGTAAATTACCATTTTACTATCTACTAGTAGATTTACTATCTACTAGATACTATTTACTATCTACTATTACTACTAGATACTATTTACTATCTACTATGAGTTTGTCTTTTTTGGGTTCAACATAAGTGAGATTATGTAGTGGTTTTCTTTTTATGTCTGGTTTATTTCACTTAGCATTATGTCCTCCAGGTTCATCCATGTTGTCTCAAATGCAAGATTTTCTGTTTTTTTTTGTTGTTTTTTTTTAAAGATTTTATTTATTTATTTATTTGACAGACAGAGATCACAAGTAGGCAGAGAGGCAGGCAGAGAGAGGGGAGGAAGCAGGCTCCCTGCTGAGCAGAGAGCCCGATGCGGGGCTGGATCCCAGGACCCTGGGATCATGACCGGAGCCGAAGGCAGAGGCTTTAACCCACTGAGCCACCCAGGCGCCCCAGATTTTCTGTTTTTTAGATTTTATTTTACTTCTTTATATTTTAAAGTAATCCCTACATCCAATGTGGGTCTTGAACTCATGACACCAAGATCAACAGTTGGATGCTTGGGATGCTTGGGTGGCTCAGTCGGTTGGGCGGCTGCCCTTGGCTCAGGCTGTGATCCCAAGGTCCTGGGACTGAGTCCCACATTTGGGTCCTTGCTCAGGGGGGAGCCTGGTTCTCCCTCTGCCTGCTACTCCCCATGCTGTGCTCCCTCTCTCAGATGATAAAATAAATAAAATCTTAAAAAAAAAAAAAAAAAAGCCAGATGCTCTGCTGACTGAGCCAGGCAGATGCCCCAGGATTTTTTTTTTTTTTTAAGATTTATTTATTTATCTGAAACAGAGAGAGAGAACATGAGCAGCGGGGGAGGTTAGGGGCAGAGAAGAGAGAGAATCCACAAGCAGTCTTCTCATTGAGCAGGGAGCCAGACTTGGAGCTCGATCCCAGGACCCTGAGATCAGGACCTGAGCCTAAATCAAGAGCTGGACATTCACCTGAGTGAGCCCCCCAGGCATCCCAGATTTTCCTTTTTTTAAAGGCTAAATAATATTAGATTGTGTGTATATGCATGTGTGCACACACCCCCACCCCTGACACCCACACACATTTTATTTATCCATTCATGTATTGCTGGACACTAAGGTTACTGTAAATAATGCTGCTATGAATAGGGAGGGCAGTTATCTGAGATAGTGGTTTTATTTCCTTTAAATACAAACCCAGAAATGGGAATGCTGGATCATATGGTAGTCCTATTTTCATTTTTTGAGGAGCCTCCATACTGTTTTCGACAGTGGTTGTACCAATTTGCAGCCCTACAAAGAGTGCATAAGGGTTCCCTTTTCTCCACATCCTCACCAATCCTTGCTATCTTTTGGCTTTTTGAGGATTGCCATCCTAACAGTTGTGAGGTCTCATTGTGGTTTTGATTTTCAGTTCCATGATGATTAATGAGCTGATCCATCCATTCTTGGCACAGTTTGCCATACATGAGCATATGTGGGAAAAAAGGAAAGAAAGAAAAGAATGGAAAGGAAGAAAGGGAGGGAAGGTGGGGGGAGAAATGAAGAAAAACAAAAGAGAAAGAAGTGTGTTCACTAAATACTGGTTTTAAAAAAAAAGAATGAGTTAAAATCTGGATTCCATTATAGTCAGTTCTTTTTTTAAGTTATTTTTAAGATTTTATTTATTTAGTCATCAGAGAGAGAGAGACTGAGCACAAGCAGGTGGAGCGACTGGCAGAGGGAGAAGAAGGCTCCCCGCTGAGCAGAGAGCCCGATGCAGGGTTTCATCCCAGGACTCTGGGATCATAACCTGAACCGAAGGCAGATGCTTAACCCACTGAGCCACCCAGGCACCCCTGGTCAGTTCTTGTTTAATTTTCATAACCTTATTAACAACCACATTTTTTTTCTTTTTGTTTTTTAAGATTTGACAGAGAGAGACACAGTGAGAGAGGGAACGCAAGCGGGGGGAGTGGGAGAGGGAGAAGCAGGCTTCCCGCTGAGCAGGGAGCCCAACGTGGGGCTTGATCTCAGGACCCCAGGATTATGAACTGAGCCAAAGGCAGATGCTTAATGATTGAGCCACCCAGGCGCCCCCAACAGCCACATATTTTAATGAAAAACCTGATCAAGAAGTACAGGGGATAACCAGAAACATTGTGAACCTGGCTTTAGGAAAACTCCTGATAGTCATCTCTGTGAATCTTGGGCTCCCACAAGCAAGGGAAGCCACAAGGTCCTGTTCCAATAATTATGGTTTATTGTGGTTATTAACAGCATTCACTCTTCATTCAAAAATAGTGTTGGGAACTTGTTCACCCAAGAACTATGATTCACACCTAGATAAAAAAAAGATGAAAAGCCACCTTTAATTTTGTTTAGGGAGCTCAGCATCTGATGCAGATGATTTTCCCACTGGGCACAAGGAGATCTAGAAAATCCACAGTGGGGTGGGGACAAAGGGGAGGTGAGGAGTCAGGGCTCCCGGGACTCACCCTGCTCAACCAGAGCTCCTGTGCCTTTATGTTTCACATTTTGGGCTGTACATCCTCCTGGTGAGTAAGTTTTAAAAATCCAAGGACAAATAGATAAAAATAGAATATATAGTTCAGCTTTAACTCTTTATTTCGAGGTCTTATTTTATATATGTACATAAAATGTGATTATATCTAAAGGAGCCCTTTATATGCAATCCACATAACCAGGAGATGGTCAAAAGCAGAGAAGCATGGGCTTTGGACTCGCTAAGCTGACATCTGAATCCCGGCTCCCACCTTTCCAGCTGTGTGACTGTCTATCTATGAGCCTCAGTTTCCTTGTCTTTCTATTGCTACTTTCACAGGGTTTTTGTGATACATGAAATAACGTGGGCAAGGCTGGGCACACAGCAGGAAAGCAGTCAGCTGTTGAGATCACATCCTTGGCTTAGAGGAAGGTCAGAATAAAGTCCCCACAGGGCTCCTGGATAGGCCCTTCCACTTCTGGCCTCTAGGCAGTGGAGCTAGACCAGTGCACACCAGTCAACTGGCTCTTCACTAGGCTTCCCTCCAGGTAAGACTCAGAGCTCTTGGAGTACCGGATAACTACAAAGTGTGAGAAAACTATCCAGTGTTTGTACAATCTCATAGACAAGCACCCTTCCACACTGACACTCCATGGCATGGCAACTGTTTGTAGAAGTTGTAATTAGACTTACTAAATCCCTGGTTGCTCCCCAGGTCTCTTGCCACCCTAATTAGAGTACCTAACTGGCATTGGTTGCCTTAAATGCATATTTATCCTTGTCCACAAGCATAATTATTCTTGGTTTGTTTTTCCCCCAAGATGTATAAGAAGATAAAAACACACGTTAAAGAAGCTAATTACAGGCAGAAGTTTTATGAAATTTAAATTCCTAGAAACTTCACAAATGATGTTAAAAGCAGTGAAGATACTTTAAAAAAAAAACTTATCTTGTATTCACGCACATGGCTGTTCATAAAATTATACCTCTCCTCCACTCCTGCTTCTTCATTTTCATCTCTGAGTATTTCATCTGACACTTTGGTGTAGGGAGTTTTGAAAACCCAAAACTGCTACTGTCACAAGGAGTCATACATAGCACACATTACAGAAATAAAAGCATCCCCCCTTTCTAGAATGCCAACAGTCCTGCACTCTGATGCCGGTTTTCCACCAAGCTCCTCCTTCCCTGGGTTAGTGTTGCCATATACCCTGTGGGACCATGGGGGTTCACCTCCTAGACAGTCTGTAATATGCAGACCTGAAGCAAGAGAGAGGCTCAAACCTGTCTGACTATCTTCTTGACAACAGTCATTGCTAGAGGCTTTAATGTTAATACTGATGATATCATGCCCAGAGAAGTAGCTCACATTAACTGCTCAGCATTTAAATAAAGATAATTATTAGAACTTACTCCAAACCTCCTGGGTGAAAGCCTAGGGAATATTTGTGTCATGTGGCAAAGCTCACACTCAAACCAACTGGATTATCTTAACAAAGGAAGCTCAAAAGTGAGAATCATTTGTAGTAAAAATACTTAGTTTCATCATCTCATTTTCAATAGGCTTCCTAATTATGCCCTACTTTTCTGGAGATATATAGAAAAAGAGGCTTTTCTCTAGAGTATACATGTGTCCTTATATGGGTCAGAGGTAGCACTTTAAATTGTACTTTTGGGGCGCCTGGGTGGCTCAGTGGGTTAACCCTCTGCCTTCGGCTCAGGTTATGATCCCAGGGTTCTGGGATCGAGCCCCACATCAGGCTTTCTGCTCGGCGGGGAGCCTGCTTCCCCCTCTCTCTCTGCCTGCCTCCTGCCTACTTGTGATCTCTCTCTGTCAAATAAATAAATAAAATCTTTAAAAAAATAAATAAATTGTACTTTTTATGTGTAGATGAAAGGGGATGGTTATTAAACTCTAAATGAACAATGCTGACAGGAGCAGAGTGGCTGTGGTGAACTGTATTAGCTGCTAATGCTCTAGAATGAATTGACTGATTAGCCCCTTAGTTTCAAGTACATTCTTTTTTTTTTTTTAAGATTCTATTTATTTATTCATGAGAGACAGAGAGAGAGGCAGAGGGAGAGGGAGAAGCAAGTACCCTGCAGAGCAGGGAGCCCGATGGGGGACTCAGGACCCTGGGACCATGACCCGAGCTGAAGGCAGACACCCAACGACTGAGCCATCCAGGCACCCTCAAGTACATTCTTGGACAGCAATGTCCAACAGAACTTTCTGCAATGATGGAGCTGTTCTGTATGTAGTCTAATTACATCTAGTACAGTGGCCAACAGCCACCTGTGACCACTGTGCAATTAAGATGTGACTAGTGCTACTAACTGAATTTTAATTTTATGTTAATTTTAATGACCACAGGTGTCTAGTAGCTATAGAATCAGTCACTGCAGTTCTAGATGCATAGAAAAGACTTTAATGGCCTTGGTGGTGTCTTTTGAAACACTGGCATAACATGAAGTAGACTAATCCCCAAAATAGAGTGAAACATCATAATTTGATGACACATACACTGAACCAGGTTTTATACAAATATAAGATTTTCTTTTATACCTAAAACCTACATATTTTTTAAAATAATTGAGGTGGAAGAAAATGAAAACAAGGGGCTGATGAGTCTCTAGGTTTAGTGGATAATTTTTACATAGGCTTGGCAGTCTTCCCCATAGGAATAGGGTTTTGACAAATATAATCAGATCTCTTGCAGTTAAGAAAGCATTGCATTTTTTTGGTAGTGTCCTTTCTAAAAATGTGCCTCAGCTGATCAGCACTACTGAACATGTCGCCAGGCATCCACCGTGCTAAATGGGAGAAGGACTTCATATCTAAGCTACTGAAGAAGACTGTGAGGTGCTCTGTGCACCCTAGAGAACGTAGTAGCAGAAAACGCTGTCATCTGCTATCTGTAATCAGGCTCTTTTTTCATTATGGCCTTACACCTGCCAGACTCTGGCCACTGGCACCTAGGGGACCAGCCCTTCCAGCCGATGTAGAAACAGAGATCAAGCTGTACTTCATTTTTCAGTGGACAGTAGAGATGATCCTAAGATCCTAAGATCATCAACGGTAACACCATTATTACCAATGAAAGGTAAAGCTAACATAGAGAGGGGCAGGGACGCTGACCCTAAAGTTGTTTTTTGTCATAACCTTTGATGTCCTCACACACACACAAAAAAGTTCAAGGTTGGTGAACCTGCATGAAATCAGGTTGAAGAGACAGTTAAGGCTGACTGTTTAGGTAATACCAGCTTCCTAATAGAAAAGACTCAGTGATTTCTTCTCCCCTCCCAGCAAGCCCGCAGTGCTGTGCTCCATTTCCTTCCAGCTCTCCTCCAAAATGCCTGAGGTGTTGCTGTATACCCAGGACCCTGTGGTTCACGTTCCCGACAGTCCGTAATATGTGGTCCTGAGGCAAGAGGCTCAAACCTGCTGACTTCTGTGCCACAAATGCTAATACGGTCTACTTAATTCCAGCAACGATCAAAGGCATTATTTATATCACAATTAGTGCCCACATTTGTGAAAAGCCTACTATTAGAAGTGTCTATGATGACCGGGGTCTTAAACTTATGTAGTTAGTAGAAGTTTTTCACTTTCAAGTAGAAAAAATTCATTCTGCCTAACTTAATGCCAAAGAGAATTTATTGAAGGATTTTGAGTCTTTTAGGGGATCAAGAGGAAACAGAAGAAACCCAATAGTGGAAGACCAGAAACCCGGGGGCCTGTTCCTGGGCCTGAACAGCCTGTGAGGGACTTTTTTCTCAATATGGCCAGTTTCAAAGACTCCCAGCTCTGCCTGTCATGGCCATATGTCACAATCCTAGAGGGAGACATTGATCAGCCCAACTTGGGTCAGAGCCCACCCCCAAACCACTCAGCTACAGCTTGGATAGGGATGGATCCAGATTTTGTGGGGACTAAAAACTCATACAATTTGCAGAGCCTTCCTTAAGAAAAAGAGTCAAGACACCAAATACAATTGATCTGGAAATGTTGGGGTTCAGAGCAAATGGTTAAGAAAGAATTCTTGAAATGTCTTCAGCACAAAAAGCTGGGTTTTTTTTGTTTGTTTGTTTGCTTTGTTTTAAACTTGGGGACAGGACCTGAGGGCAGAAAGAATTGCACGGGGTTGTGATGGGTAACTGATTACATACTTTCAAGTAGGGAGGGGTTTAGGGATAGCATAAGTCTCTAAGGAATTTTGGAAACAAGGTTTCCAGGAACTTGAGGGGGCTAGCTGTCGTTAGGAAAAAGTCATTTATTGCTGTCTAGTCAAACCTTAGTCATGAGACCCTTCAGATGTATATCAGTGGGTCATATACTTGGAGGATGATTGGTGCCATATATCTTGGAGGGTAGAAATAAAAGAAGTTTCCAAAGGAATTTTTATATGTTAAAGAAGACTAATAGGATCCTGGGGGCAGTTGGGCTAAGATCGCCTTTTGCCCTTAACAAAGTATATTAACATTGAGACAGCTGAATCCCTAGAGGAATGTCACTCTACCTGTTTCAAGGACTTGTCAATGGGCTGTAAGTAGCAAGGAAATTTAATTTTTTCTTTTGCCTTTGTTTCCCACATCATAACAACTGCAGTACTTCCAAGAAATACAGGCAGAAGAAATCACAAACATGTTCCTCTATGGACAAGAGGAAGTGAGACAGAAGGAAAACTGAAGTGGAAAGGACCTGTGGTCTTGAAAGATTGTGGCTAAAATGTCTTCCCTTTATGTATTTAATAAAAACATTTGGCCAGGGGTGCCTGGGTGGCTCAGTGGGTTAAACCTCTGCCTTTGGCTCAGGTCATGATCTCAGGGTCATGGGATCGAGCCCCACATCAGGCTCTCTGCTCAGCAAGGAGCCTGCTTCCCTCCCCTCTCTCTGCCTGCCTCTCTGCCTGCTTGTGATCTCTGTCTGTCAAATAAATAAATAAAATCTTAAAAAAAAAACAAAACAAAACATACATTTGGCCATGCACACACATTGTTAAGGCCTCTCCTAAGACTTTGGAAGGAACTCGTGCAAGTGAGGGGCACTAGAGCTGAATTATCATTAATTTCATTGGAAAGAGCAGTTTTTGTTTTGTTTTGTTTTGTTTTGATTTTAATAAAGATGGGGCACCCATACTGTAGAAGAGGCCAGTCTCTTAAAGAAGGGAAGGTGCTGGGAAGACAAAAAGTCAGAAGACCACTCTAGCTTGGTCCTTCCATTAGTCACGGCATAGCTGTGGTTTCCCACTTTCGTGTGTGTGTGTGTGTGTGTGTGTGTGTGTGTGTGTGTGTTTAAGGATTTTATTTTTAAGTAATCTCTATACCCAACATGGGGCTCAAACTCACACTTCTGAGATCAAAAGTCACATGCTCTACCCCCTGAGCCAGCCAAGCGCCCCTCAGTTTCCCACTTATCAGGTTTTTGGCCTCACATCCCCAGGTGATCTCCAAATCTGATGAAATATGCCCGACTTCAAGGGGGCTGTGTTGACCTCATCTGTCTAGATCAGAGCAAGCCAGAAAACCGCCCACAGCCTCCAGCTATCTTTTTATAGAATCCCCTCCAGCATCACCTTTGGCTCTCTTTGGTAAAAGGGTTCTTTCTTCTAAGCATGGAGGTGCTTTGGGATCCTCTCAGAACCAGGGAGTGAAAGAGAATTTTGTCGAGCAGTTCAAAAGGAAAGGGGTCAAACACAGTGCAAACACACTTACGATTTTGATTTCATTTTATGTAAATTTTGACTTAAAAATAAACGGAAAAAATTAAAAGAGAGGAAGGAGTAAAGGGAAGCAAGCAAGTCAAGAAAGGAATCTGCGGACAGAGCCAGGGAAATCCCCAGAAGGCGTTCTCTGTGGGAGCAGGGCTTTCTCTCTTTCTCTCTGGCTCTTTGTTTGGCCTGTGCATCCCCTAACTCCAACCCTTCCGCAGGGATTCAGAGATGGTGACAGGGAACACGGAGTTTCCACTGGAGCTTAGAATGTGAGGACCATACTGACATCTTGCAGTAGCCTACAGAAATGTAAATTTGGTTCTCATGCAGAACACTTCTCAGATACTATTATTATTTGTCCCTCCAAACAAACTACACACATAATTGGGAGGACACGACAGTGTTCTTGATGTTATGATTGGCTCTTTGATTTTCACTTTAAATTAAACTAAGGTATATTGTATAACTACTCTACCAGGCACCACACAAGTCCTTTTTATGCACATTATCTTATTTTCACTCACAGAATTATCATCTTCCTTTGTAAATTAAGATACTGAGTCCAGTGGGGCACCTGGGTGGCTCAGTGGGTTAAGCCTCCGCCTTCGGCTCAGGTCATGATCTCAGGGTCCTGGGATCGAGCCCCACATCAGGCTCTCTGCTCGGTAGGGAGCCTGCTTCCCCCTCTCTCTCTGCCTGCCTCTCTGCCTACTTGTGATCTCTGTCTGTCAAATAAATAAATAAATAAATAAATCTTAAAGAAAAAATATACTGAGTCCAGAGTGAAAAGGTAACTGGAAAGTCTTGCAAACTATAAAGTAACTTTTTACAAGAATCTGAAGTTAAGCACATGTTTTCCTTTTTTTTTTAAATTTATTTATCAAATCAAAGTCATCAAATCAGTATGTGTAATTATAATTTCTGAACAAACTCAATCAAATTATGTAATGAATTATCAAATGACTTCTTTTTCCTTTTTTTTTTTTTTTTTTTTTAGTCAAAGAAGAGATTAATGGTTCTGTCTTTTGGAGAGGCAAAGAGCCCAGAAATTTGAATGAATCCTCTCTCAGGTGAGATTTTGTTTGGAGTATGTTTTTAACTTGCTGACCAAAACTTATCTTTTTGCTCATTTTAATGTTTTTTCTCTACTAATGGTTTTGGACTGAGTTTTGTTTATTTCATATATATAATAATGAAGAAGATGGTTTGGGAGTTCTTCTAAATTCAAATCCAGTTAGTTTAAATAGTGAAATATAATATTTTTCATATCAATGGAATATATAGATTTCACAATGTAACTAAATAACTAAAGTTAAATTAAAAAAAAAAAAACATTTACTAAGCTCTTGTTCTGTGTAGGGCACTATGTTAGACACTGTAAAAAAACAAACAAACAAAAAAGATGAGTAAGGCATAGTTCCTGTCCTTGGGAAGCTGATTCTAACTAGAATATGTGACATTTGCCCAAACATAGATAATACAGAATACACATGCTAAGTGTCATCAGTGAGTTTGAGCGAATTGCCAAAGAGCTTTGAAGAGGGGAAAGGTTATATTCAGTTTTGTGGGGGAAGTCAAGATGTCAGAGTAACAGTTGAAGAAAAAATAGTGCACGTGGAGATGGAGATATTGCAGCTGGAAGTGATAATAAAATCTAAGAGGCAGGAAAAAAATGGAGCATGTATCAGGAAAGGGAAGCAGTCTGCAGTGATACAGAAATACAACATGGGGGCGCGCCTGGCTGGCTCCATCAGCAAAGCATGCAACTCTGGATTTCAGTTGTGAGTTCAAGCCCATTTTGGGCACTGGGCTTACATAAAATAAAATAAAATAAAAAGTAAAAAAAAAATTAAAATTAAAATAGAACACGAATACCATGAATAAGGTTAGAAAGTAAAACTAGGCCCATAATTGAGAGAATCTTAAAGTCCAGGTCAAGACTTTGTATGTCCTTTCTTAGGTTGTAAGGAAACTATTGATAAAATAACTAGTTGTGCTTCAAATGGACTGAAGCAAGGAGAAACCAGATTGGTGGGAAGTAATGACAATCTGCATTGGTCTAGTGGCAAAGGGAGTAAAGAAAAAGGGATGATGGGGCACCCGGGTGGCTCAGTGGGTTAAGCCTCTGCCTTTGGCTCAGGTCATGATCTCAGGGTCCTGGGATCGAGCCCCGCATCAGGCTCTCCACTCAGCGGGAAGCCTGCTTCCCCCTCTCCTTCTGCCTCCCTCTCTGCCTACTTGAGATCGATCTCTGTCAAACAAACAAATATTTAAAAAAAAAGAAAAAAAGAAAAAGGGATGGACGGAGAGATATTTCAGAAGCAAACTCTGCAAGACTGGCAACTGAACACGAGAGAGATGGGAGAGAAACCACTGTAGTTTCAAGCTGGGGTTACTGCAAGCGGTTGCCTTTCAGAGAAATAAGGATGGCAGGAGGGGTGCAAACCCAAGACTGGTTTAGACAGGTTAAGACTGAGGTCAAGGGTGCCTGGGTGGCTCAGTTGGTTGAGCCTCTGCCTTTGGCTCAGGTCATGATCTCAGGGTCCTGGTGTCGAAGCCCACATCGGGCTCCTTGCTGAGTGGGGAGCCCGTTTCTCCCCTACCTGCCATTCCTCCTGCTTGTGCTTGCTCTCTCCCCTTCTCTCTTTAAAAAAAAAAAAAAAAAAAAAGACTGAGGTATTAGTAGGCCTCAGGTGGTGCGGTTCAGTTCATTGAGCAATTAACTTTTCAGTCTGGTAGGCAGGAGAGAAGTCTGGGTGTAAACTTAAAAAGGAGTTTCCTGGGGTTCCCGGCTGGCTCAGTCAGTAGAACATGCAGCTCTTGATCTTGGGTCCATGACTTCAAGCCCCAGGTGGGGCATAGAGGTTATTTTAAAGAAAAAAAATTTAAAAATCAATAAATAAGTGTTGCCTGGGTGGCTCAGCCGGTTAAGCATCTGCCTTCAGCTCAGGTCATGGTCTCAGGCTCCTGGGATTGAGTCCTGCATTGGGCTCCCTGCTCAGCCAGAGCCTGCTTCTCCCTCTCCCTCTGCTGCTCCCCCTGCTTGTGGGCTCTCTCTCTCTCTGTCAAATAAATAAATAAAATCTTTAAAAAAAAAAAAACCCTAAAAAATTAAAAAAAAAAATGATCTGTGTGTTCCTGAAAGTGTTCACAAGGGTTCAGAGGTTCTGATTATAATTGCTGCTGTAACATCAGGAAACTTAACTGGCTAAAACAGGATTGAGCCGTAAGTGTTCTATTTTGCATTGCAAACTGTAGCTCAGAAAGCACTCTGAGACCCCTTTGTCATGCTGGGCATGGGGGAGGGACCACCAGACTGCACCACTGAATTCCCTCACCAGGGTTTCTCAGCAGGGTGCTATTGGCATTCTGTGTGGGAGCACTTATTGTCATGAAACAACTCCCGCCCATTGTGGGACCAGAGCGTCCCTGGCTCTTGTCCACGAAATTCCTGTAACACTCCTCATTTTATTAGGCAATGAAAAACCCACCAGCACACATTTCCACCAAACCGCCCCTGCTAATTCCATCTGTCAACACAAGTTTCCTTGCATTTCCCGGAGCCGGGTGCTCTCTCTCCCCTCTCTCTGCAATCCTCTCTCACCTTTCCTAGTAGTATCCCTTGCTCTCCCTATGAAAGTCTGTGCTTCGAATCTTAGGAACACCACAGTGTGATAACGTAATGATATGAATTTAAAACTATTCCCGCTTTAGTGGGATTTCCATTTTAATAATTTCCAGAAGCTCAAGGAAAGAAGCTCTTCGTAGAATTTTGTCTTGTTGAGGTAAAACTGACATACAGTAGGGACGTCTGCATGGCTCAGTCGGTGAAGTGTCTGCCTTAGGCTCAGGTCATGATCCCAGGGCCCTCGATCAAGCCCCACATTGGGCTCCTTGCTCAGCAGGGACCCTGCTCCTCCCTCTTCTTCTGCCCATCCCTGTGTTCTCTCTCTTTCTCAAATAAATAAAATCTTAAAAAACAAAACAAAAACAGACACACAGTAAACTGCAATAAAACATACAGTTTGATACATTTTCTCCGATGTGTACCCCCACAAAAGCCATCACCATTATCAACATCTCTCCCTCCCTGCATTATGTCCTAGAAATTTTTTTAAGACCGTAAGCTAGGGCAGTTGCTAGGTCTCACCTTGTTTGTTTGCCACCTCTTGGAGATGATTGTCTTACGTTGTCCAACGCCTGGTGTCTTAAAAGCTGTTTTTATTTTTTTTTATGTACGTTTTCCCAGTTTTTGTTTTTTTCAGGTTAGAGTACATATTTAGTCCCTATTACTTCATCCTGGCCTGAATCAGAAAAAAAAAAAAAAATTAGTAGAAATTTAATCTCTGCACTAGTATATATGGAGGAGGATTTGGATTGGTTTCAAATCCTTCCTGGAGCCAGTGATAGTTCCAGAATTTTCATAAAAGAGATTCCATTAAAAAGGGCAGCAAAGGCGGGGTGGTGGTGATTAGGAAAGTCTTTTTCCTTTGGTAGGAACAGACCAGCTGTTTTGTGCGGTATATGTATTTTTTTTTTAAGATTTTTTAATTTATTTGACAGACAGAGAGCACCAGTAGGCAGAGAGGCAGGCAGAGAGAGAGAGGGGAAGCAGGCTCCCCGCCAAGGCAGAGAGCCCAATTCGGGACTCAATCCCAGGACCCTGGGATCATGACCTGAGCTGAAGGCAGCGGCTTAACCTACTGAGCCACCCAGGCACCCAGTATATGCATTTCTTTTTGGTGGCTTGCTAAGGGTGGGAAACTACTGAAGACCTGATGGAATGAGGGGCAGAAAGCCAGCCCACTCTCCCCTTAGCCTCTGCCTTTGGGAGCCTGCTATTTGAGGCCAATTCAATTCACTGGCTCCAGTTCTAGACTACCATAATGAGGGCCCTGTGACGCGCAGAAGGACCCCAACTATGCCTATGCATAGGATAGCTATTCTGCCTTTTACAAGAGAATAGAACCATACATTTTTGGGAAACTTTCTCAACAAAGTTAAATATCCCAAACAAGGTTAGTAAGAGTTAGTTAGTTAGTCTGTTCAATAGCAGAGCTCATTTCACCAAGCCGCTGGAGGTTAGATTGTCTACAGGGCCTGAACCTGCTTGTCAGGAAGCCAAAATCTGGGACGGTCATTGTTGCTTCCTAAAGAGTCATTCCTGCTTTAAGATGAGTACACAGGCTTGGCCATGTGAGGATGTGAGGAGACAGCCCAAAGCAGGGTTTGGGGATAAAGGTCAGCTGGAATAACACCACAAATCCAGACATTTTTCAAGTCTGGCCTTGTGCCAGAATCTCTCAAGGGTTCATAAAGTTCAGACTTCTGGGCTTCAGACTACTGAATCCTAAGCTTTGGGGCTGGGACTCAACAGTCATTTTTGGTAGCTCCCTAGATGATACTGTTAGCTAGCTACCAAGGTTCAGGAAATCCTGGGTTAAGTAGTCAATCGACTCCCGGATTATTGAGATTCCTGAGTTTTACAACCGTAATGTATCTATAATCCATCAACTGCTCTCTGTTTTCACAGTCCTCCAGGGTAAGCAACTGTCCTCTCTCACCTGGGTTTGCTTCTCCACTCTTGGTCTCTGCTGTGGTTGGAATGTTTATGTCCCTCCCAAATTCCTATGCTAAAATCTGAACCCCCAAAGTTGACAGTAATGGGAGGTGAGCCTTTGAGTGGTGCTTTAATCTTGTGGGTGGAGGCTTCATGACATGAGATTAGTGCTCTTCGAGAAAAGGCTCCAAAGAGCTGACTAGCTCCTTCCACGGTGAAAAGGCACAGCAGGAAGGAACCGACTGGGAACCAGGAAGAGGGTCCTCACCATAAGGTGACCACACCAAGCACCCCGATCTTGGACTTTACAGCCTCCCAAACTGGGAGCAATACATTTTCTGTTTTTTTATAAGCCACCCAGTCTGTGGCCAGACTGCTTTGATAACAGTGCAAACAAGCTACCATCCTGCCTCTCCTGAATCTGTTACTCACCTTAAAGCCAAAGTGATTGGCATTTTCCAAATGACCCGCCCCCCTTTTTGTTTTGCTTAAAACCTTTCAGCAGTATCCCATTGCCCCCAAAATAAAACTTTTTACACATCTAGACAGCCCTGCAAGACCTGGTCTTTGCTCCTGTCTCCAGCTTCATCTCCAGTCCTTTTACCCCGTGCTCACCACACAGGCTGGGGCACCTCCCCCTTCTTCCACTGCGGGGCCTTTCCACTTCCTTTCTCCTCTTAACACTGCCTTTTCACATGGCTAACTCTTTCTCATCTTTCAGGTCTTAGCTTGAATGCCCACATTTCAGACGGTCTTGCCTAATCACCTGTCCGAAGCATTCGACCCTCCAACAGACGCACACAGGTGCTCTCAGAGTGCTCTGTTTATGTCATAGCCCCGTCATAAATGTAACATAGAGTTATTACGTGTCTATACCTTAATTCCTGTTTCCCACTAGAATGTAAGCCTCGTGAGAGCAGGGGCCTAGACATTCTTGCACACGGATATATTTCTAGTGCTTGGCCTAGTGCCTGGCACATCATAGCTGGTTCGTATTTGTTGAATGACTCATCATGTTCTTTACAACCTAGCCTGGCTTCTATTATATAGGCTTGGAGAAGCATGATTTTATCTAAATCCATGAAATAATAAAGCATGTCTTAAAGGGGTTGATGCATTCCATTGTTGCCCTAAGTGCTGTGACTTCTTAGTTCTGGGAGGAAGGGTCTCTGTTGTCTGTTGTCACAGGACACTAAGTAAATTGCCAACGTGGCCTTCGTAACTAGAAGTAGTGAGGGAAAGGCGATCCCACTAACAGCCATCCGCATGCTCTCAGACTCAATATCCTTCATTTCACATTTTGGCATATTGATGTCCCAGGTTTTCTAGACCACTCTGATACTCTCCTTGTTTTCTTCCAATTTAGAAAAATAAAAGAGGTTTCTAATTAATGTTATGTAATGCAGTAGTTGTTTTAGGTTATTGTGGAGGTCAGAACTGTTAGAAGTAGCAATTATCCAGCTTAGATTAAAAGGGGAATTTACTGGAATAACTGGGACCACTCAGGTAATTCAACACTCATTCAACAGACGTATAGAGGAATAGACATAAATACAGACACAAATGTAGATCTATCTACCTACTTGTTTAATCTGGCACACTTTAATTGCTGGGTTCTGTGTTCAATTTTAGATTTTCAATAGCGGGCGAAATCAGCAAAGGATAGAAGCCAAACAATAGAATGCAGGAACGGTAAGAATGAGGCATAGCAGGAACTGGAGACTTGAATGGGCATAGGACTTTGTACCCTCTGATGTTGGTAGATCAGCCTCATTTTGTCTCAGGGAATACCATGTCTTTCATGGGGCAACAAACAAAGTTACCAGCTGTCTTAAATTCACATTACAGCTCCCACCACCAGACAAAGGCTACCTCACACACTTTCTTGCATCAAATTTTAAAATCCTGGGAGGGTCTCTGATGCCCTAGCTTGAAAAATATCCACCCCAGCCAAGAGGTCAGAGATGTTTTAAAAACACGGCAGCTTCTGGGCGTTTCATGTGTGGAGGGAAGGAGTAGTTTCCAAATCAAGGGGATGAGGGGGAGCCAGGTCTACTCTCCATTCCACAGCTTTCTAACACGATCATCTCCATAATTAAACACCTGAGTCAAAAGCGTAAACAAAAGGCAGGCTAGGATAGAAAACAGTAATTAGAAGACCAAAGAATGTTATCATATACAGAGCTTTGAAACACCTCTGAGGTGTAAAGTTTTAGGCCTAATTATGAGAAGCTGCAGGTTATAAGAAGGATGCAGTTATCTTGGGACATCAGATTACATAAGTATGATTCCTTTTCAGGGTAATAGTAAACAACAGGTCTTTTAACACCTGAGGGATGGAAAACAGACTAGTGATCTCTGATGACGAGACTCAGTATTTAGGTTTCTCTAGCTTTAACGTACTTCTTCACCAGTGGATGGCTCCATTTTACAGGAGAAAACCCAACTAGATTATTTCAAGTAGAAATAAAGTATTGTGACCTACTTAAAAGTTCCCTAGAGCTCCAGGGGGGAAAAAAGACTGCCTACTGCTTGTGAGTGCAAAGAAACAGACAGACAGGCTGAGATCAATAGAATGCTTTTACAGCATCAGTGCAGAGGAAGATTTATATAAATTTAATTGAGTTCACCTTGAATAATCCATGAAAAGAAATAGCGACAATGCTTCAGTCTCAGACCCGGTCTTGTCAGGCCCATACACACGAGAGTGGATTCTGATCTGAGTTTACATCGATGTGTATAGTCTCTACTGATATTTGGCTAGTGAAAATTTAAAAGTAGGTTTTCTAAGCATCATGCATGGCAAGGGGAAGGATATGAGCTTTTGGAGACACTGATCTGTTTAATAAATGGAAGTAGGGCTGACAGTCCTAATGGAATGAGAATGTGCTATGGTTAATCGTACACCATTAGCAAACTAGAAGGAAGGGGAGAAACCAAGAACGTGAATCTTAATCTCTAAGGAGCTGCACTTCTTGAGAGGAAATAGAAAAGGGGAGCTGTGCTCTCTCTCTCCACGTAGTACATAAGCATTAAGGCTCTGCAGTCACACTGACTGACTCTGAAACCCGACTGCCTTGGGCTTATCCTCCCCACACTTTACTCTTCAGGGGGAGGCTAGAGCTCATGACAGCTCCTTTCTCAGAGGGGTGATATGTGAGGGCGCGATCATGCACGTGTAAAGTACTTACACTACGTGTGACACTTAGTACTTATTAAAAGTTAATTTTTCTGTTATTGCTGATTATCAGTAAGTCAGCCACTGAGCAATCATTTATTTGGCATCTTCAGACTAGTGATCTCTGTCAAGCCTTGGAAATGGAATAATTTTCCTCTTTTCTATTCTAATAACATTACTGTATTTAAACAATAAAAATGCTATTGTGTAATAATTTGGCACAAGTTACCATCTGTATTAATTTTCTTTTTTTAATATTAATTTTCTAAGAATTTCTTCAGAAATAGTTGCTATTGTTCTCTTAGAAGACCAGTCCTGTGTTTATGTAAATATACCATATGTGTAAGTACAGGGACCTGGAACGTTTCGAAGCTCAAGAGACAGGATTCAAGGCCTCTAAAAACTATTTTTATAATACATCTTTACATCCTCATCATTCTCAAAACTGGCTCTGAAAACATGACACAGCTATATTCTTGTGTACATAACTTGCTCATAGTTTATCATTATTAGTATCCTTTGCTCAGTTACATTTATAAAAATATAAAAATACATACTGAGCATCGGGGTAGAATCAATATGGGTTCTTCTCCCACATTACTCTCTTCCTCTTCCCTCCTCCTTTCCTCCCTTCATGGACCTGTCTGAAAATTCCCATGGGATCGATACTCAGAAGTGCTTCGTTCATTCTATCAATGAATCTGCTTGTTGATTTTAGACATTATCTTCTCCCATTTTGTCAGCTATCTCTTAGCTCTGTGTCGTATCTTTTACTGAACAGAATTTTAATTTTGATGTAATAAAATTAATTAAGGTTTTGATTCTGGTCAAGATGGAGTAAGTGTACTTCACCCCATCTCTCCCCTTGAATGCAAGTAAAAATCTTGAATAGAATGCATACAGCAGTTGACTGCCTTTAATTTTATTTCTCCTTAGTACTTAACAGGATTCAGAGTTAAAAGCAGCTATAGATTTTTCTGTAAAATATATTTTATCTGAGTCACATGTATTTTGACATGTACTGCCATTCAGTTCTTAGTATCTCTGAGTTTCCTTTATTATTTTCAGCAAGTTGATTATGAT
This sequence comes from Lutra lutra, assembly GCF_902655055.1. NCBI lineage: Eukaryota > Metazoa > Chordata > Mammalia > Carnivora > Mustelidae > Lutra > Lutra lutra. Next base: position 44,042,623 of record NC_062285.1, read on the forward strand.
GTGTCTGGTGAGTAATTCTTTGAGTTTATCTTTTGGGGATTTACTGAGTTTCTTGAATCTGTAAGTTTATGTCTTTTGCCACATTTGGAGACTTTTTGGCCATGACTCCTCGAATATTTTTTTCTGTACCATGCTTTTCCTCCTTTCTTTCTGGGACTCTGAAGACATGAATTTTAGACCTTTCATATTGCCTGACAGTCACCCAAAATTCTGTTCCTGTTTTTCTTCAATCTTTACTCTCTATGTTATTCAGATCAGATAACGTCTATTCATCTATCTTCAAAATCAACTCTTTCTCTGTCATTTCTATACTGTTTACTGAGCCCATTCAGTGAAATTTTTTTTAAGATTTTATTTATTTATTTTTCAGACAGAGGGAGAGCCCAAGCAGTGAGGGCAGCAGGCAGAGGGCGAACAGGCTCCCTGCTGAGCAAGGAGCCCAATGTGGGACCCCATCGCAGGACTCTAGGATCATGACCTGAGCTTCAGCTCAGATGCTTAACCATCAGATGCAGATGCTTAACCAACTGGGCCACCCAGGCACCTCTTCATAGGGGAATTTTTTATTCAAGAAATCTTGAGATCTAGGTCTGCATAGGACTTCTTATAGAAGAATCATTGTTCTTGTTTCTTATTTTTAGCATATTAATCTGACCATCTATTTCAATGTGATAGGTTTCTAGCTGTGAAAACTAAACTCTCCACTTCATATTCTTTTAACTTCTTTCTTATCCTTTTCAAGAATTTCTTAAATCAAATACCCATCTTTTCTAATTTACCATTTTTCTTTATTTCTTCATAGAGTATCAATATGCTAGCATGTGTGTACTTCCTATTCTTAGCTGAACTTGAGACTAACAGGTTTTTGTGAAGTGGTTCCATTTTGCCTGTTGCTTTTTGGACTGTGACCCAACATTTTCAGTCTCAAGGAGTTTATCTGTATTTGATGCAGAGGGAAAAGGGGGAAAAGTCATTTGTGCATACTTTTGATTTTGGAGTTCTCTTTCCTACTTCTGTCATCTCTTCCTTTAATGTGGCTGGGCTCTCCCTGGAGATACACAGTCAGCTCACTAGGAGAACTCTTGACATTTAGCAACTTAGCTCTATAAATATGAAGCTGACATGTGTGCAAATTCAAGGATCTAGAACTCATGCTTAGTAACAAACTACTCTTTAATCAGACTAGTAAAGATGGGCATTACTGAATTTCAAATGAAGAATACAGTTTAGTTGTATGAGTTGGCTTGCTTAACTGGTGAAGCTATAATTTCCATGGTAGTTTCATTTACGCTGCCAAAAAGGTAATCCTTTTTAGAAATCCTTTTTATCCCTCCAAAATAATAGATCTTTCACATAACCGAATAAGTAACAGTCACTTCAAGTGAGATTTTCTGTAACCTCCTGAAACTATTTTTGCTGGGCTTTTATATGAAACATAGATTGTGCCTGAAATGAACATTTTACATAATTTTATAACATTTTGTAGCACAACCTACATACTGGTTATTTAACGCTCTTCAATTTCCATAGAGAAAATTTTAGAATATATTATCTGAAGGAATAAAGAGAAATTACCTCTTTAAAAAGAGAACTGGAGTACGTATCATCCATGTCTGAGCTGGACATATTCATTTACCTGAAAATCCTTACTGTGAGCATCTTCTATTCTTAGACACTTGGATAATACTGTTACATAATACTGTTGCATAATACTAGAATCCTACGGAAAAACAGGGTAAGGTAAGATAATTACTGAGCAGCATTCGGGGGTGGTGGGTTTGTTCAGTTGTGTGTTTAAAATCTGGCCATGCCATGTGCTGATCCCAGGGCAAGAAGGATGCAGGAAGGAGGCTATTGCTCATGCTCTTAAACAGATCGCATGCTGGGACCACAAAGCCAGTGTGCATATCCTTAAGCCTGAGGGTTTGGCAAGGGGTGGCTGTTTAAGGGGATGGAATTTGGACAAACAAACTGAGGTGGCAACTTTATAGATGTGTGTGTACACGCGTGCGTGCGTGTGTCCGTGCACATGCACCTGCAATACTGGGGGCAGGGGGAGCTGAGGGCTGGAACTCAACACAGTTCATAAAACTGTATAGAGAATGAATGGATTTTATACATGCTTAAAATTAATTTAAGGACTAAGAAAAACAAAGTGGCTTTCCACTTTCAAGAAGGTTCCAATCTTCTAAGAGGACAACATATTTTACTCTAAAATGATAAACCAGTAATCCAAGGCAATATAGGATAGTATCAATAGCTAGCACCTCCAGAGTGCTTCCAGTGTTACAAACACATTGCATATATTTTCTTATTTAATCTTCACAGAAGCTTTTTGAGATTGGTGCTATTATTGGTTCCTGTTTTAAAATTAGGAGATTGAAGCAAGCTGAGGTCAACCACAGTCACAAAACCACTGAGTGGCAGAGCCAGGATTGGACCTTGGATGTCATCATGACCCTACAACTTCTTAGCCTCTCCCACTTGCTTCCTCACATAGCAGACTTAGAGAAATGGTCATGGCAAGGTGGAGAGCAAGGAAAATGAGGGTAGAACACAGGACTGATTCTGAAAAATGTGCTGATGCTTTTGGAATGACACTGGAAAATCAGAGGACTATTAGCAAGACACGAATTCAAGAAAACACCATTTTAAAAAAATCACTTCCTAACTCCATATGAGTAGTTTTTTCTTTACAGGATCCATTTGAAATGCACAGTGAAAGAAGAGTCAGGTTCCAAAAGCAGGATAAAAAGTGCTTTCAAAAAAAAAGTGCTTTCATTGGAAATCCTGGGGTTCTGTGAAGGATAGGCACAATCCTTTAGATATAGAAAGTGCTTTAAATGACATTGGGTACAGTTTTATTTCTGAAAGCAGGAAAGTATAATGAAGAATTGTACTATACCTCCAACCAGGTCAGTAGGTAAGCAACTGAGATTAAATCACTCCCTTCTCTTAATAAGTCTTCTTTCTATTTGAAAACATTAATTTGAGGCGCCTGGGTGGCTCAGTGGGTTAAAGCCTCTGCCTTCAGCTCGGGTCATGATCTCAGGGTCCTGGGATCGAGCCCCGCATCGGGATCTCTGCTCAGCAGGGAGCCTGCTTCCTCTTCTCTCTCTGCCTGCCTCTCTGCCTGCTTGTGATCTCTCGCTCTCTGTCAAATAAATAAATAAAATCTTTAAAAAAAAAAACATTAATTTACCTTCAGAGTCTTAAATTGCTGCAATTGGGCCACTGGATTCTCTTTGTTCCTTACTGTTAAATTGTGAATATTATGTTTAATACTAAATTCTACCTGACAGGTACCACCAAGAGAGTAGAACACCATCCAAGGACTCTACATTCTGTCCTTCAGACCTCAAGAATCTGTCTTCTCATGGCCAAAGTGCCCTTCGACCCTTACCGACCCCCTCCAGGAGGAGCTGTCAGTCCACATCAGCTTCTGGAAAGGCTGTCAGCATGCCATCTTGCACAACCAACACAAAAGAACCCAAGGGACTTCCAGATCACAAAGGTTCTCTAAGTGAAATCCCTTTCAAGTGCAATGGGAACGGAAATGAGTTTCACTTAGGAAATTCCTCCCTGGCCTCCCCTTTACAGAACAACCCAAACCTAGAGAAAAAGGCATCAGAACTTCATTTGTACATTATTTCCACAACCTCATCAATATTTCTGCACTTAAAAAGTTCATGGAACAATTATATTATAGTAAGTGTGCTCATAAGTTAACTTTGACTGGAGTAGTGTTTTTTGTTTGTTTGTTTGTTTTTAAAGATTAATTTATTTTAGAGAGTGTAAGCAAGGGGGATGGTGGGGTGGGGGGCAGAAGGAAGGAGAGAATTCAGCTGGGAGCCTGTCCTCAGCAAGATCCCCCATGACCTCACCCAAAACCAAGAGTGGCCACTTAATCAATTGTGCCTGCCAGGCGCCCCTGGCTCGAGTATTTTTTAAGCAAACACGCCTTTCCTGCTTCCCAAAATGTCCATTTTGGAAATTTACCCTTGGAATTTAATAATATGAAAGATAAACACACTGGACAATTAAGGATTTGACTGTATTTAGGCTAGCGCAAGAAGGAAAATGCTCATTAATGAGGAGTGTCTTAAAGAAAAGGGAGATGGACCAGGGGTTTTACAGAGATGGGTCAATAAGGGTCTCCTGGGAATCCTGGAGAAGGTCTTGAAATATTTGTGAGCAGGGTGGTCTTTTTCAGTTGGCTGGGGTGATTTCTCAGCCATTTCTGCTTTCAGAGAGCGTAGAGCCCACAAAAAGTTCAACATTATCAATGTGTCTCTGTATTTTTTTTTTAATTTTATTCATTTATTTGACAGAGAGAGATCACAAGTAGGCAGAGAAAGAGGAAGGGAAACAGGCCCCCTGCTGAGCAGAGAGCCCGATGTGGAGCTTGATCCCAGGACCCTGGGATCATGACCTGAGCCGAGGGCAGAGGCTTAACCCACCGAGCCACCCAGGCACCCTGTCTCTGTATTTCTTAGCTGCACTATTGAAAAAGTAGGTTAATGGGAGTCACTGTTACAGGAACAGGTATTTTATAGATATTATCTAGTCTAAGTACCTTATTTTATAAATGAGAAAACTGAATATTTTAGGTGACTTACTCAAGATTATAGAGTGGGTTTAATGAGAGTCAGAACTCTCATTAAGGGACCTTTTTCTTATATAACAGGATCAGTTTAAAAATAAGTAATTTATTACACCTGAATAACATGATCCTTTTCAATTATCTTCAAAGATACATAATTTTTATTATTGATCTGCCAACATAATAATATTAAGGAAATACGAAAGGCTCTTTTCCTTCAGAAGCAGCTAGGGAAGCAGGAGGTTTTATGAATGACTAAAAACTGAAAGATTTCAGGGCAACTCAAGTTTTGTCTCATAGCATAGTTCAGAATGGTTCATGTTTAAATGTCAAATGTTCAAAATTCCTCCTTAAATTTTTATTTTTAAAGATTTTATTTATTTTTTTATTATATATATACATATATATATTTATTTAATTATTTGACAGAGAGGCAGACAGTTGAGAGAAGGAACACAAGCAGGGGGTGCAGGAGAGGGAGAAACAGGCTTCCAGCTGAGCAGGGAGCCTGATGCGGGGATCAGTTCCAGGACCCTGGACCACGACCTGAGCCTAAGGCAGACGCTTAATGACTGAGCCACCCAGGTGCCCCTGTTATTATTATTATTTTTTAAGATTTTACTTATTTATTTGACAGAGAGACAGAGACTACAAGTAGGCAGAGCAGAAGCAGGATCTCCGTTGAGCAGGGAGCCCAGTGCGGAACTCGATCCCAGGACCCTGGGATCATGACCTGAGCTGAAGGCAGATGCTCAGCTGACTGAGCCACCCAGGCGCCCCTAAAGATTTTATTTTTAAGTAATCTCTACACCCAACGTGGGGCTTGAATTTACAACCCCAAGATCAAGAGCCACATGTTCCACCAACTGAGCCAGCCAGGGGCTCCTAAATTTTTAAACAGTACTTTCCAAATTAAGAATGTAAACAAATCACAGATAGAGGGTAAACCCTGGCCTATTGAAAGGAGGCCACATACGTTCTAATAGGAAAACCAAAACGTAATCTATCTAAATATTTCAAAATGACTGTTTATGTTTCCCTGACTTGACTAACTCCTGGTCTTAGTACTACTTTTTACTTTTTATTTATTTTATTATTACTATTATTATTTTTTAACAAGATGGTTAAGGTTTATTAGTGTAATGATAGTGAATTAAAAGATTAACTAACATTTATTTTCATTTATTAAAAATTTTTTTTAAATTCAAACTTTAGGTATTTAACATACAGTATTGGTTTCTGGAGTAGAATTCAGTGATTCATCCCTTACATACAACACTCAGGGCTCAACTACTTTTTAACTCTGCTGCAGAGGCATGGCTGGGGCAAGTCAGATAGGCAAACTCCTAGCCCTTTTGATAATAAAATCAGTAACAATAATGTATTAACAGGTAGGATCTGCTTTGATGCTTTCTGTACATTAACTCATTTAATCTGCACAACAACCCTGGGAGTAGGACTGTTATTCTCGTTTTGTAGATGAGGAAATTAAGGCACTGAGAAATTTAATAATATACGCAAGTTTGCACAACTTGCATGGAGCTGAGATTTGAACTTAAGTAGTCTGATTTTTTCCATTGAAATAAGTGTGGGTGGAAGGGGGTTATCTTTGAATTGTAGATACTATCATTAAAAAACAATGTTCTGGGCCACCCTGGTGGCTCAGAGTTGGTTAAGCAACCGACTCTTGATTTTGGCTCAGGTCATGATCTCAGGGTCATGAGATCACGCTCTGCCTCTGGCTCTGCACTGGGCGTGGTGTCTGCTTAAGATTCTCTCTCTCCCTTTCCCTCTGCCATTTCCCCCTTTCAAAAATAATAATGTTCTATCCCTTGAAAGATGGAAAATGGGTAAGCAAATATTTCACACATAACTGATAAATCAAGTTAGCATTTATTCTAGTAAGAATAAGGTATTAATTCAATATAAACATTTAAAAAGTTGTGACTTTTTTGTGACACTGTTTAATTCTTTCATCATGTTGATGACTTTGGTTATTCTTGGTGATGCCTTCATAAGTTTTAGGAAATTAAAAAAATATATCATCCCCTAAATCGGTCAGAATTATCTTGGCTAACTGATCTCTTGTGTTTTGAGATCCAGAATGATCATTCACGTTGAGGTAGGGGAATGCTACCGGGGAAAAAAGAATGGGCATTTCAACTCTCTTATAGGTAAACCTAAACCATCCAGTGAGAAATTAGCACTCATTCTGATTTTAAGGGTTTCCAAAGAGCTGAGTCTCCTTCAGTAACCCATTTTATCTGTAACTTTCACCAACAATAATTACATTGGAGTTCTTTAGCATCTCAAATTCTACAAAAACAATATAGAGCAATTATTTGCCCTTCATCTGTTGTGAAGACAGGTGCTAGAAAGCTAAATAGCTAAGGAGTATCCCCAAATTAAAATTCTAGATTTAAAGTAAATGTAAACATTTTTTTTAAAAAGTAGGCTAATGTGGGGCTTGACCTCACAACCCTGAGATCCAGGCCAGAGCTGAGAGCAAGAGTTGGTTGCTTAACTGACTGAGCCACCCAGGCACCCCCATAAACACAAACATTTAGAGAGGAAAAATAAGATGGATTTTTTTAAACTGAAAGCAATGATAAAAGGAGGGGGAACAGGGGCACCTGGCTGGTTCAGTTAGTAGAGCATGCAACTCTTGATCTTGAGTCATTTGAGACTCATGCTGGGTGTAGAGCTTACTTTAAAAAACAAAAATGGGGTGCCTATGTGGCTCGGTTGGTTAAGCATCCAACTCTTGATCTCAGCTTGGGTCTTGATCTTAGGGTTGTGAGGTCAAGCCCTGGGCTGGGCTCCATGTTGGGTGGGGAGCCGACTTAAAACAAAACTAAACAAAAAAACAGATTGTAAAAAACAAAAGTAGTGAGAAAAAGCACTTACTTCCCCCCTGCCCATCCACCCACCATCCTGCTCTGATATTAAGGAATAAGATAGGGGTAAGTTTGTTTGGAGTTATAAATCAGCACCATTTCAGAAATTCTGACCCATCTGTTAGGCCTCAACATAAAATAAAAGATTATTTAGAGAACTTGCTGAACACTACTGACCCACTTTTGGGGGGACCCAGAATGAATGGAAAGTGGCAACACTAAAGATTTAAGGGAAAGGCGCACCTGGGTGGCTCAGTGGGTTAAGCCTCTACCTTCAGCTCAGGTCATGATCTCAGGGTTCTGGGATGGAGCCCTGCATCGGGCGCTCTGCTCAGCGGGGAGCCTGCTTCCCCCTCTCTCTCTGCCTGTCTCTCTGCCTACTTGTGATCTCTGTCAAATAAATAAATAAAATATTTAAAAAAAAAGATTTAAGGGAAAAATAACCCTATTGATAGGGGAGTAGTTAACAAAACTATTCTATAATCTATACCATGGAATACTAGGTAATCATTAAAAAGAGATAAGTAAACCTATATACACAGATATGGAAAAAAAAAACCATACAGTAAGTGGGAAAAAAAGTTCCAGATTAATATATGTGATATAAATTAACTAGTATTAAGTGTATATTATAAAATATATCATCTAATATGTATACATTCTAGGTATATGTTATAATTAATATGTTTTTATATGCCTAAAAGGATATAAGCCAAGCTGAAAATAATATAGTAAGGTACTCTGTTGTTACTATTATTTTTTTTTTTTGTTACTGTTATTTTTAATCTCAGTATAATGTATGGTATTCTATGGTTTCAGGTAGTAAGGTACTTTGATTAGTGGGATGGGAGGGGTAGGGAGAGACAGGGAAATTTTACCTTTTAGTTTATGCATTTTTGGACTATTTGATTTTTTTTTTTTTAAGATTTTCTTATTTATTTATTTGACAGAGAGAGAGCACAAGCAGGCAGAGAGGCAGGCAGAGAGAGAGGAGGAAGCAGGCTCCCCGCTGAGCAGAGAGCCCGATGCGGGGCTCGATCCCAGGACCCTGAGATCATGACCTGAGCCGAAGGCAGCGGCTTAACCCACTGAGCCACCCAGGCGCCCCTGGACTATTTGATTTTGATAGATTATTTTATAATGAGCAAATGTCATGTTTAAAACTTTTTAAAAACTATAAGGAAAAACAATGCCCTGTGGCATTATTTACATAAACAAATCATGTATTATAGCAGGAATTAAGGAACAGATATATGATACTGACTAAAAGCAGGAGAAATTGATTTTCAATAAAAAAAATTCTAACTATTCCCATATTTTTTTCTCTTTTAGAAAGCTACTCTTTTACAAGATCCCTTATATGTTAGTGAGCTCAGTCCTGCTATTGGAACTCAAAAGCCATATAGGTAAGAGTGATGATATGCCAAAGCTGCATGGGGGACTGTTCTCTCTTTGCCTCTCCTAACTCCATGTTGTTGCTGCCCATCACATTCATACCTCTACTTCAATGTCTGCCCGGAATTTAGGTCTGCAAACATAATTACCCACTGGACATCACCTCTATAGGTCTTCCAAGAACCTATTCAAAATGGAACTTGGCATCTTCCTTCTGGGACCTGACCTTCCTCTTGCATCTCCTAACACAGGGCCTGCTGTCCTTATCCCTGTATCACCTAAGCCAGTGTCCTGAATGTCATTTTTACCTTCTCTCTCCCTGCTTCACTGCCCCCCCCCGACACCTGCAGCCAGTCAATTGTCACAGGACTCACTGTTCTTCTCTACTGTATCTGGATAATATCTACTTCTTTCCACTGTCACATGCTCAGCCCAATTAACTTTGTTCTGAGCTCCTACAGTATTTTCCTGGCTGGCCTCTGCCTTCACTCTCGACCCTCTCTAAACCATTCTCTGTAACCAAAGAAATCTTTTGGAAGCACAAATCTGAAGATGTAATCCCTGCCTTAAAGCCTTTGAATGGCTCTCCATTGCCCTTAGGAGAAGGTCTAAACTCTACAACAGCTTATAAAGATCTTCCTGATGTCTCTTCATTTTTTCATTTTCAACTATTGTGTCCCCTTAACTCCTGCCCTGAGCTCCTGATCCAGTCTCAGAAACTGATCCAGGTCTCAGAAAGCTTCCTGGTTTTTTGTTTTTTCCTCTATTCTGGAATCCTACTCTCTATTCTTCTTCTCCTTCATGAATGACTTCAACCCATCAAGTCTTAGCTTCTTATCCCTTTCTTTAAAAATCATTTCGCAAAATAATAATAATAATAATAATAATAATAATTTCTCAAAGCTGCATTAGGAGGGGCTGCTGTGGGACAGCTGGGTGGCCCAGTTGGTTAAGCATCTGCCTTTGGCTCAGGTCATGGTCTCAGGGTCCTGGGACTGAGCCCTGTGTAGGGCTCCCTGCTCAGTGGGAAGTCTGCTTCTCCCTCTCCCTCTGCCTTCTGCTCTCCCTGTTCCCTACTCTCTAAGTAAATAAAATCTATTAAAAATTAAAAAAAAAAAAAAAGAGAGAGAGGCTCCTCCATAATATCCTGTGCTTACGATCTTGTAGCATTTAACAGTCTCTCATAAGATTGCTTTTTCGATTGTCTGCTGCCCTATTATACATGATGCTCCTTAAGGGCCGGGACTGTACATTGGTCACTGGCACATAGTAGGCTGCCTTTATAGAATGAATGAATAAATTGTTAAAACAATTAAACCTGAATCTGACTTAAAAGTGTGGGCCTGTTAGCCTTGAAGAGGAATGACATTTTGACACGTGTGACAACATGGACAAACCTTGAAGAAATTATGCTAAGTGAAATAAGCCAGACCAAAAGGACAATTATTGTATGATTCCACTTATTTGAGGCATTGAGAATAGGCAAATCCATAGAAACAAAAAATAAAATAGAGGTTACTAGGGCTGAAGGGAGAGGGAAATGGGGACCTATAGTTAATCAGTATAGAGTTTCTGTTTGGGAAGATGAAAAAGTTCTGGAAATGGAGAGTATAGTAGTGATGGTTGCAAAACACTGTGAATGCACTTAATACCACTGAATTGTACACCTGAAAATGGTTACAGTGGTAAATTTTATATTATGTATATTTTATTTTTATTTTAAAACACGTGTGTGTGTGCATATGTGTGTGTGTAAGTAAGGAATAGATAAAACAAGACTGGAAAAATGTTGAAGATTATTGGATCTAGGAGACAGATACATGGTGTTTCTTTTCAGTTTTCTCCATTTTTGTATATGTTTAAAAATTTCCATAAGAAAAGTTTTTAAAAGGCTTAATTAAGAAACATAATAAACAAATATAACAAGTATCTTATTTATATCTTGATTTTAACAAACCAAAAGTAAAAAGACATTTCTAAGGCAATAGAGGACATTTGAGTATGGACTGGGTATTAGCCAATAGCAAAAAATTACTGATAATTTTGTTGGATGTGATAATGATGATCTTGTAAGAAATGTTTGTCTTGTGATGTGTTCTGAGGTTTGTAGGGGTTAAATAACAATGTTTGTGATTTCCTTTTTTTTTTCTACATTTTTTTAAAAGATTTTATTTATTTGTCAGAGAGAGCACAAGGAGGGGGAGAGGCAAGTGGAGGGAGAAGCAGGTTCCCCACTGAGCAAGGAGCCTGATGCAGGACTCCATCCCAGGACTCTGAGATCATGACCTGAGCCAAAGGCAGATGCTTAACCAACTGAGCTACCCAGGCATCCCTCTACATGTTTTAAAAAAAGAATTCCTATATGTTTTCATATGTTTACTTTAAAAAAGTATCAGTTTTAATTTCAGTGCTTATTTAAAGTGATTTTAAAACTAACTGGATAATAAAATAGGCGTTAACTTTGTATATGCGTGACTTGAAATTTGTCATTGAAGGTGAGGAGAGTTCTACCACTAGCTTGACTCAGGGAAAGCAATTTCTTGCAAAGTTAATTCCTAAAGGCAACATATTAAAATGCAGTAATTTAAAATGCACTGTGAGGAATGTGGTAATATGTGTAAGATATACAAGAGAGTTCTCTGCCTGCAAGGTACCTTAAGTTTAAGGGGAGTAAATATATACTCTTTGGGTTTGCAAACTAGAACTGTTACAAATATGAATTCTGTAACCTCATGTAGATTTATAGAGACCCCTGTGAACATACACACAGTGCTTTTGAGATAATCTATGATAAACTCTTTCCAGCTGTAAAGCATTATACAGATGTATTATTTATATAAAATATCCACAAAAATGAAAAAAAATACAGGAAAAACAGCTTATCATTAGATGAAGAATCCTTCTTGCCACACTATTTGGGTGAATTTATGTTTTCTAGCTGATGAAAATATAAAATATATGTTAAAATTGATGAAAAATCTCCCCCTGTTCTGAAATTAAATAAGGGAGTCTTCTGTCACTAGACTTTTTATTATTTAAATTAGTCAAATAAAGTTTATCATCTACGTAAAGACAAATGTTCTCTGAAAGATAAAAAAAAAACTGTGATTCTGTAGAAATACAGACTGCTGAATCTAACTTGTATTTATGATGTATATGAGCCCTCAATTCATATATGAATTGATTTTTAGTATAAGGAGGTGTGCTTTTTCTTATGAAATTCCATTTATTTATTTATTTATTTATTTATTTATTTATTTATAAAGATTTTATTTATTTACTTGGGGGGGAGGGGCAGAGGGACAATCAGACTCCTTGATTAATACGGAGCCCACTGCAGGCTTCATCCCTGGATCCTGAGACCTTGACCTAACCAAAGTCAGATGCTTAACTGACTGAGCCACCCAGGCACCCTTGTTTTGTTTTTTTTTGAAAGAAAAGTTTGGTATTACAGTCTGTTATCATAGGTGCCACAAGATAAAAATTGTTTCTATATGGATCACAGCAAATTGCTGATGAATGGGAAAAATAGGAAAGTCAATTTGAAAGTAATTCAGCTGGTATTCTTTCCAAGCTTGTGCTTTTCTAAGCTCATCAGTTTGTGAAAACTACATTCCTGCTATTTTTGCAGTTTTCAGAGAATAGAGGAATTTTATAGTTTTTTTTTTTTTAAGATTTTATTTATTTATTTGACAGAGAGAGATCACAAGTAGACGGAGAGGAAGGCAGAGAGAGAGAGAGAGAGAAGTAGGCTTCTTGCTGAGCAGAGAGCCCGATGCGGGACTCGATCCCAGGACCCTGAGATCATGACCTGAGCCGAAGGCAGCGGCTCAACCCACTGAGCCACCCAGGCGCCCCTATAGTTATTTTTTTAATGAAATGTGATTGTAATTAGAAGTGGATGTATAGGGAAGCAGGATCTCAAAGCTCATTCCTATTTTATTTAGAAATCATTTATTAAATACTTACTGTGTGCTAACTAAGTACAGACTAAAGTATCAAAACAGTGGGACTCCCCATTTTACAGATGAGGAAACTGACGCACAGAGAGACTGGGTAATTTGCCTTTGGTAATTACTCAGCTGAGTAGAGACAGATCTAATCCCCATGTTTATAATCGTGTTCTTCTGCCTCTGTGACTTTTTTAAAAAAATGTCTTATTTATATTTGAGAGAGCAGAATGAGAGAGAGAGCACACAACCTGGGGGGCAGGCAGAGAGAGAGGGAGAAGCAGGCTCCTATATGAGCAGGGAGCCCGATGTGAGGTCTCCATCCCAGGACCCTGGGATCATGACCTGAGCCGAAGGCAGACGATAAAACCAACAGAGCCACCCAGGCACCCCTTGCCTCTGTGACTTCTGTCACTGAATTCTTGATTATTTCTCTTCCATGTTCTCCACTAGAAAAGAGGCTGTTTTGGGGGAAGTCTTAATGTTTTTGTTAATAAGAGAGGCTCATTGGGATGCCTGAGTGGCTCAGTAAGTTAAACATCTAACTTTGGCTCAGGTCATGATCTCAGGATTCTGGGATCCAGTCCAGCACTAGGCTCCTTGCTCGGTGGGGAGTTTGCTTTTTCTTTTGCCTGCCACTCCCCCTGCTTGTGTTCTCTCTGTCTCTGACAAATAAATAAAATCTTAAAAAAAAAAAAAAAAAGGAGGCTCATTGATTGGATAGAGAACATCCTAGATTTTTTTTTTTTTTAAACACAGGGGAGGTAGTGGGCAAGAGCTAAGATTCCATATAGTAGAATTGGGATAAATGGTTGGTATCAAGATTTATGGAGTAGGTGGTAAAAATATTTTTAATTCAAGTCAGAAATTCTAGAAGTTTCCATCACCTACACAGAACATGAAATGCCTCTCCTAGCATTACTTCACACCCTTTCTTTTTCTTTCTTTTTTTTTTTTTTTGAAGTAAGCTCCATGCCCAACATGGGGCTTGAACTCATGACCCTGAAATCAAGGTCATGACTGAGCCAGCCAGTATGAACTTGGACATGTTACTTAACCTGTCTAACATCCTATAAATGCAACAGTAATTCCCAGCTCTAACCCCCTTAGTGGGACTGAACGAGCTAGTCCATGAAAAGTGCCTAGGACAGGTACACAAATTACAACAATGGGGCAAAACAGAATTAGTGTGATATATAAGAAGTGTGAAAAAAGTGCTATAGGAGAGGTTCCCCATTCACAGTGGAATTAGGGAAAGCTGTAAGGGGAAGGTGTTCCTCTTTTCAGCAAAGCCAGCTTTTCCTGAACTGTGGAACACACACCGGTCAGTGACAAGAGATGAATGCATTTGATACTCGGACATGGCAGGAAATAACTTTGAATTCCATCGTGGAAAGGTGATTCCTTTTCCAAGTAGTCCAATCTCATTAGGGAGAAGCCCTCGGCTTGGGGCCAGAAATGGCAGCTCTCTAACTCATGCTCATCGGCCTTTCTATTAGAGAGAGAGAGCTTCAGGCTTGGAATGCGTGCATCAACTTAGAACTTGTGATGCTCTCATGCTACTTTCACAGTTACCTGCTATTAATGCAATTGATACTGGTTCTCCCTGTAAGGCTGTGATATAAAGTTTTCTTTATATAAATAAACTTCGTGGGTTGCGTGGGTGGCTCAGTCAGTTAGGTGTCTGACTCTTGGTTTCAGCTCCAGTCATGACCTCAGGGTCGTGAGATCAGGCCCCTGGTGGGGCTCTGTGCTCTGTGCAGAGTCTGTGTGAGAGTCTCTCCCTCTCTCTGCCCCTCCCTCTGCTCCCATGTATGAGTGCATGTGCTTGTTCTCTCTCTCAAATAAAGAAAATCTTACATAAATAAACTTCTCTACACCCACACACAAAGTGAGTTGATTTAAAGAAAAAATATGAGGCGGGCGCTTGGGTGGCTCGGTGGGTTAAGCCGCTGCCTTCAGCTCAGGTCATGATCTCGGGGTCCTGGGATCGAGTCCTGCATCGGGCTCTCTGCTCAGCAGGGAGCCTGCTTCCCTCTCTCTCTCTCTCTCTCTCTCTCTCTCTCTGCCTGCCTCTCCATCTACTTGTGATCTCTCTCTGTCAAATAAATAAATAAAATTTTAAAAAAAAAAGAAAAAAGAAAAAATATGAGGCAAATAATATTACACATGGTTCATGCAGTATGGTAAATGGTATGTGAACAAACTGTGGGCTAGGTGATGAAAGAGGGACGACAGTTTCCAAGGGACACAGAGTATTCCTGATGGCCTGGATACTGCTTGAGTAAAGGGGTATGGGGAAAAGTATGTCCGGTGGGAGTAATAAATATTTCAATCTGGGGAAAGCAAGGTTCATTACTAAAGAGTGATAAAGGCAGAAGCACAAAACTAATTAAAATTCCATTAGTAACAAAGTTTTACAAACCTGTCAATAATCGCTGATATTCCTCAACTGCTGTTTCTGATCATTTTTCACATGGAAATATTTTTCTTGTGTTTCTGTAGATCTGAGGAGAAAATAAAGCACTTCAGTCAACTGAAATCTGAACTTTTTCTTAAAGACAATACTTTAAGGAAGATACTTTGCTTGATTACAGAACTTAAAGTAGCAGCCCAGAAAAACTTCATTCTGAAACGGCTTTTCTGGAAAGTAGGTGTTTTATTTTTAATCTTTGAAACTTGTTCTACCTGTTTATCTGATGCAGTATAATCAAGCATAAAGTAAAATACAAATAAATGTCTTGTATTCAGGGCTGTATTTTATTTTGTTTTGGGGGGGCAGAGAGAGCATGTAGGGGGAGGGAAGAGCATAGAGGGAGAGAGATGATCCTCCAGCAGACTCCCCGCTGAGTACAGAGCCCCAAGTCAAAACCAAGAGTCAGACTCTTAACTGACTAGGCCACCCAGTGCCCTGATGGAAGCTGTATTTTAAGAATATTGATGCTGTCATGACTCAGTACTTGAAATATTGTGATTTAATCAGTACTGTGTATGTGTGTTGCAGGGAAATGGGGTAAGAAGACAATGGTAGCAAAAGACAGTACCTGAGATGGGTTGGGTTGTCAAGTCAAAGACAGATAATTAGAGAGGAAGCTTCTGGCATGCAAGATGCATGAGTACGGACTGTGAGATGGAAGAGTAGATTTCAAGAAGTCTTACCTTCAGGTATCCCTACAACAAAAGTAAAAATGAAAAAAAGTGAATTTTGAGTGTAGGGCTGTTATTTTTAAAATGGTGGTTCTTGGGGAGTCAAAGCAACCTAGCACTCATGCAGCAAGTTACAGACTTACTCTGTAAAGACTTACTCTGTAAAGACTTACTCCATTTCATATTCAGTTTCAGGTGAAGGAATTCAGAAGCTCCAGTGAGTACTGCTGTGTTGCTAATGAGGCCTAAGGGAGGGGGTGAGCCCTGCCTTGGGTCAAGCTCATGTTGATGGCTCTGTGTTGTATCCTAATTCTGGCCAGTGGTCTCATTACTGAGCAGCTGCAAAGTGCACAGCTTCCCCAACATACAAGATAGTCCTGGCCATTTCTTAGATTCTAAGTGCTTCACATGTAGGATGACGAACCATGTAGGTTTGCCCAGATCTGGGTGACCAACTGTCCCAATTGGCTAGGACTGCGGAAGTTCACAGGATATGGGACTTTCAGTACAAAACCTAGGACTGTCCCAAATACACTGGGATGGTTGATCACCCTAATCAGAGGGCATATTAGCTGTATAGAATAGTATGTCAAATGTCCCATAACACTGAAACAGGTAACGATGATGTTGTGCTACCAAGTCTAAATCTTTTTAGACTTTTACTGGATACAGCCTGTTAGGAATAGAACATTCAGGTTCTGACTCCAAAACTTCAGAGGACTGTGGAGAATTGAGAGACAGGCATTGAAATGACACCCAAAATGACTATGAACATGGAAAGCCTAAGGAAATTGGTATATCCCACCCAAATATTCCTCTCTAGTCCGTCACACACATGGCATCATTTTAATCCATCACTGACTGTGTGATCCTGCTGGCTCAAAAGCCTCTCCCTACTGAGTACAAACACCTTGGCTTTGGCATTTAAGGCTCCCCACTAATGACCACTGTCACTGATTCCAAGTTTGGACAGGTATGGCCTTTATTTTAGCAAGGTGTATTTTCAGGAAGGGACCAACATCTATCTGCACAGGGCAGGCCCTGGGCAAACTAATCCAGCTGTAGATACTCCCAGGGAAGGCACAGTGCTCAAGGGTGAGAGTGATGTCTACACAGTGTGCAAAATGAAACATCAGGCCATTCCAGCATGTGGGTGGATTATACCCAAATGTCTGTGCAAACATTTGGCACCAGGAAGACCTGATTGTTTAGAGTTTAGCAATAGGGGCTTCATGGAATATGGGGTTGGGGAGGTGACAAGGATATAAAGGTTGTCAAGAGTAAACCCAGCAGCTGAGAGAGGATTGGCAAGGGACAGACCAAGGGCCTAGAGATGTCCATTTAGATAAACTTGACACCATCAGGGGACTGGGTTTAAAGCAGATGGCTAGGTAGGAGAACTGATGTACGTCCTACAGGTTAGACGAGGAAGAGAGGTGTTGATGTTGAACACCAGAGTGTTGGTCTGAAGGCCATTTAAGGGTCTCTCATTTTAAAATGGGGCTGATGCAGGGGGTCTCAACTGTTCAGCAAAAGAAAGATGTAGATAAAGAGAATAAAGCTAGGCCTAACCCACTCAACCCCACACTGCATCGTTTTCACTTCTTTCCTCTAAAAGCTCCATCCACAGGGATGACTCAAATACCCTGTCCTTTCTAGCCCTTCCTTGTTTTCCCCTGCTGTTCACCATCTCTAGGCTAATCCTTCTTCCATCGTCTCCTGTTAAAATCCTACCCATTCAGGGGTGCCTGGGTGGCTCAATGGGTTAAGCCTCTGCCTTCAGCTCAGGTCATGATCTCAGGGTCCTGGGATGGAGCCCTGAATCAAGCCCCACATCAGGCTCTCTGCTCATCAGGGAGTCTGCTTTCCCCTCCCTCTGCCTGCCTCTCTGTGATCTCTCAAACGCTGTTCTTCCGCCTCTCCTGTCATCCTCCCCGGGGAGCTTTGGAAACTTCCTCTTCCTGATCTGTTACGGCAGAACTTTCTGCGATGTTCTTCAATCTGTGCTGTTCTAGTAAAGTAGCCACTAACCACACTGAATGTGGCCAATGACTAAGGAAGTGAAATTTTAATTTTATTCCGTTTAGTCAATTTAAATTTAAATAGTGCCACGTGGCCACTGGCTACCTATTGGACAATGCCGTCCAATTCAACAAATATTTACTGCATGCCTATTCTGTGCCAGGTAATGGAAATAGGCATTAGGAAAGTGAGCATGAAACAGTTCCTACCCTCAAGATTAGCGCAGATATTCTCCTTTTCACTATAGTTATTGGCATATTATTCTTATTTACCATTATATTCTATAAGCTTCTTCAGGGCAAGCATGTGTCTTACTCATCTTTGTACTCTCCCTAAGGCCTCACACAATACCATTTTTATACCAGGGCCCAAAATCAATTCATACTGAACTGAAAGTCTATTCTCTTGTGAAAAATTAACCTGATCAGAAATCTAGGAAAAGAAAACAAACTCAGGGCTGCTGGTGGGGAGATGGGGTAACTGGGTAATGGACATTGAGGAGGGCACATGACGTCATGAGCACTGGGCATTGCATAAGACTGATCAATCACTGACCTCTAACTCTGAAACCAATAATACATTATATGTTAATTAATTGAATTAAAAATATTTAAAGAAAGATGTCTTTTAAAGTTAATTTCTCTAAGTAAAAAAGTTAAAAAAGAAAAAGAGGTTTAGGAATAGAACATGCACGTTCTATTGCTTAATTGAAAACACTGCAGGATGCCTGGGTGGCTCAGTTGGTTGGGCCAGTGCCTTCGGCTCAGGTCAAGATCCAGGGATAGAGTCCCGCATTGGGCTCCTGGATCCACACGGTGTCTGCTTCTCCCCTTTCATGTTCTCTCTCATTCTCTCTCTCTTTCAAATAAATAAATAAAATCTTAAGAAAAAAAAGAAAACAATGCAGCTGTTCTTTAAGGTAATGTCCTTAGATGGACTAATATTGATCTTCTAATTCAGCTATCAAAAACGAGAGGCCAAGGGGCCCCCGACTGGCTTAGTTGGTAGAGCATATGACTCTTGATCTCAGGCTCGTGAGTTCAAGACCCACATGGGACATGGAGCCTACTTAAAAAAAAAAAAAGGATTAAAAAAAAATTAGAGGCCAAAATGAATAGAGAGGGAAATAAAAGGCACATGGGCAGTCTCCTATTTTTGGTCTTTCCACACACGGTGTGGGCCCCCTGCCCACCACCATGCCACCAAGACCTGGTAGCCTTATGTTTTCTCTCTCTAACCCATAACCACAATCTAGTCTCATATTCGTTTACGCAGAGTGAACATATATAATTCAAAAAAGTCAACATTTTTATCTTCTTTCAGAGCTTTTTTCTTTTCCTTTTTTTTTTATTAAGTGGGCTCCACACTTGGGGTGGGGCTTGAACTCACACCCTGAGATCAAGACCTAAGCTGAGATCAAGAGTCAGACACTTAAACTGACTGAGCCACCCAGGCACCCCAGGAGCTTTTTTCTTTAAACAGTTATCATGGCTTTATGCTTAAGCAGTGGTTTTCCCACTTTGTGCTGGGCTCCCTGGAGAACATGAGGTTGTGTGAAGCTTCCTTAGGGACCTTCACTGGGGTGGGGAGATTAGAGGCACCTCTAATTTTTGGTTCCTGAGCAAGATGATGGAAAATTATACATAGAATAATTTCATATAAATAAAATCTTACAATATATATAATTGTATATAAATATATTATGTATTATAAATGCACACACACACACACACACACACACACACAATTTCCCCCATTTGAAATCATCTGTATGGGGTATAATTTTCTTTCAGGTAATCTCTCTTTCTCTCTCTCTTTTTTTTCACAAGTAAATTTTAAATTATGAGAACATTTTGTGGTAGACTGACTGAACCTATGCTTTAGGACTACAGATACCATGTCTGCTTTGCTCAAGGTAGTATCTCATTATCTACCACAGCACCTGCTACATGGCTGGCAATCAGTAGTTATGTGTTCAATGAATGAATGAGTGAATGAAAGAGTTCTCCATTCCTGTTCCTTCCTAACCTTTTATTTTTCTTTCTTAATTCATGAGGTTCTTTCTTAATTCAACAATTTTTTTTATTATGGTAAAATACACATTACAGAAAATTTACCATTTTAACCATTTTTAAGCATATGGTCCAGTGGTATTAAGTAGGTACACTGTCTCATTGTGCAGCCATCTCCAGAACTCTTTTCATCTTGCAAAACTGAAACTATACTCATTAAACAGTAACTCCCCATTCATCCCTTCTCCCAGCCCCTGGCAACACCATTCTTCTTTCTGCATCTATGAGTTTAGCTTCTCTAAGTATCTCATGTAAGTGGAATCACTGAGTATTTGTCTCTTTATCACTGGCCTATTTCACTCAGCATGTCTCGCAGGTTCATCAGTGTTGGAGCTCGCTTCCTTTTTAAGGCTGAATAATATTCCATTGTATGTAAAGACCACATTTTCTTTTCCATACTCCGTTGATGGATACTTGGGTTGCTTCCACATTTAAGCTATTGTGAACGTTACCACTGTGAATATAGGTGTGTCAATCTCTCTGAGACCTTGCCTTCAGTTCTTTTGGGACTATACCTAAAAGTGGGATTGCTAAATCCTCTGGTAATTCTATTTCTAAATTTTTGAGGAACCCCCATACTGTTTTCCGTAGCATCTGTACCACTGTACATTCCCATTAACAATGCACACAGGTTCTAGTTTTCTCACACCCTTGTCAACATTTGTTATTTTCTGATTATTTGTAGTTTTGATTTGCATTTCCCTAATGATTCGTGACGTTGAGTATTTTTTCATGTGCTTACTGGCCATATGTACCTCTTCTTTGGAGAAACTATTGGGACATAATTTATATATAATAAAAGGCACTCATTTTAAGAGTTTGGTTTAAAGAGTTTTGACAAATGTATAAACCCATTATAACCACCACCCCAATTAAGATTTAGAACACTTCTATCACCCCATAAGGCCCCTTCTATAGCCCCATAAGGCAACCTCATACCCTTTGGCAGGCAGTTTTCTCCCATCCATGGCCCCGGGCAATCATTGTGCTTTCTGTCACTACAGATCAGTTTTGCCTGTCCTCGGATTCCGCTTACCCAGAAATGTACACTCTGTACTCTTTTGTGCTAGCTTCCTTTGGCCTAACAGTTTTGAGATTTCTCCATGTTGTTGCAGGGTGGTGGAAGATACTTTACAAATAAAACTTTGTAAATAAGGGGCGCCTGCGTGGCTCAGTGGGTTAAAGCCTCTGCCTTCGGCTCAGGTCATGATCCCAGGGTCCTGGGATGGAGCCCCACGTTGGGCTCTCTGCTCAGCGGGGACCCTGCTTCCCTTCCTCTCTCTCTCTCTGCCTGCCTCTCTGCCTACTTGTGATCTCTGTCTGTCAAATAAATAAATAAAATCTTAAAAAATAACAACAACAAAACTTTGTAAATAAAACTTCCTGAACTAGTGAGCAGGTGGGAGATCACAATAGTAACTGATAAATTTGTTAAGCACTTATCATGTGCTGAGCACTGTTCAGCTTTACAGATATTATCTTAATGCAACCCCCACGAGGTGACATTAACTCTATTTTAGACATAAACTGAGTCATAGAGCGTGTAAGTCATTTGCCAGGTATCATACAGCTAACCAGTGGCAGAGCTGGGGTGTGACCTCAGAGTTAGTGTACAAAGCCACCACACTGTGCTCAATTACCAGGGCCCTGGTAAACGGCAGCTGTTCTCAGAGAGTCCAGCATACACCCTGCTCCTTCTCCTGTCCCTCTCTCCCCCTGCTGTCCTCAGCCTTTTGCCCTGCCTTAGCACCTAAATAAAGGTACGTGTAATACCTTTTTAAACAGAGTCTAATTTGTCACTAGTAGACAAAAGTCCTGGGGGGAAAAATGAGTAAGAGAGAAAAGGAAAAGAGAAGCAATTACATTATCTTTCTCATTAGTACCAACCTGCCTGATTTCATGGGCCAGTGCTCATTTCATGCTTGGATTTATCTCATGAGACTGCACAGAAGCACAAAAAAACTGGTTCGCGCACTCTTAACTCAGTGTTTATTCTGTCAGAGATGACAATCGACATTTCCACTGTATTAACAGAATTATTAGTATCATTCTTCACTGTCTTCATTAGGCTATACCAGTGCTGTGCCTTCACTTGCAGGTTAGCAAACATGTTTAAAAAGTGTTTTTCCAGGGGCGCCTGCGTGGCTCAGTTGTTAAGCATCTGCCTTCTGATCAGGTCACGATGCCAGGGTCCTGGGGTTGAGCCCCGAGGGTCCTGGGGTTGAGCCCCGCATCGGGCTTCCTGCCCAGCGGGAAGCCTGCTTCTCTGTCTCCCGTCTCCCACTCTTCCTGCTTGTGTTCCCTCTCTCCCTGTCTTTCTCTCTCTGTCAAATAAATGAAATCTTTAAAAAAAATGTTTTCTAGCCATTATTCGTTGCATCCTCACAAAGGTCAAATTACTTTGGAAAAGCGGAACTATAGGAGCCTCCATTTAATCTAGTATTCGCAAGTAACTGAATGATTTGCCTGAGATTATACACCTACGTCTGGAGGGTCTTCGGTATTAACAGCAGAGCCGGGCCTTTGGGGCATCTCTTAGCCTCACCCCCTAGGCTTTAGCTCGGGCTCTGTTCACCAGGACAGTGGTCTCCTGGTTTAAGTAAAAAGTGTTTTCACTTTGGGTTATGCTGTTATTAATGAGAGGTATTATAATTCACTTGGTTCCAGAGAATAAATAATATCTTCATATTTTTATTATGTAAAGATAGAGTTTTACCAACTGATACCTAATGACCATCTTCTTTCCTACTTGCTTTCACAGACCAGTGACCTTTTCTATTTCCTGGTGAACAAACTTCATGAGTACTTGCCAGAGTCTAGGGATAAGAGCTCACTTCAAAATAAAAGCCAAAGGGCCGATGAGCTGGTGTAAGTACCAACAGGATAGTCATAGATTTTTCTCCCCCGAGGGTACTGAAGTAAATGGAAGGCACTGGATAAAATATATACTGTACTAATGATTAATGGTGCTGCAAATTTTGCTTCACATAGATTTTTTAAAAGATTTATTTATTTTATTTGTGAGAGAGAGAAAGAGAGTATGCGTGCACATAAGCAGGCAAAGTGGCAGGCAGAGGCAGAGAGAGAAACAGGCTCCCTGCTGAGCAAGGAGCCCGATGCGAGACTTGACCCCAGGACTCTGGGATCATGATCTGAACTGAAGGCAGTGGCTTAACCGACTGAGCCAACCAGGCATCCCAGTTTTGCCTCACATAGATTTTTAAAAATAGCACTCATTTTGTTCTACTTTTCGTAGCAGGGGGAGGGGCAAAGGAAGAGGGAGAGAGAAAATCTTAAGCAAGCTCCACGCCCAGCTCAGAGTCTGACACAGGACTAGATCTGACAACCCTGAGACCATGACCTGAGCTGAAATCTGGAGTCAGACATTTAATCTACTGAGCTTCCCAGGTGTTCCTGTTCTACTTTTCAAAGAAAGGCTATAGGGGCACCTGGGGTGCTCAGTCAGTGAAGTGTTTGGGTCCTGGGATCAAGCCCCACTTCGGGCTCCCTGCTCGGTGGGAGTCTGCTTCTCCTTCTCCCCCTTCCCTCACTGCTCCTACTCTACTTGTTTCTTCTCTCTCTCCCTTAAATAAATAAAATCTTAAAAATAAAGAAAGGCTGTATAAGAAATTAGTAATATTGGTTGTCCCAAAGGAAAAATAAGGCATCAGAGAAAGCAACTTTCACTGAATTCCCTTTTTTACCTTTGAAATTTTGAGCCAAAAATTACTTATTGGAAAAAGTTAAAATTATTAAAAATAATTTTATTTGTTTATTTTTAGGATTTTATGTATTTATTTGATAGAAAGAGAAACAGAGAGAGAGAGAGCGCACGAGCACACAAGCAGTGAAAGTGGCAGAGGGAGAGGGAGAAGCAAACTCCTCACTGAGCAAGGAACTCGATCCTAAGACCCTGGGATTATGACCTGAGCTAAAATCAGATGCTTAACCAACTAAGCCACCCAGGCTCCCCTAAAAATAATTTTAAAATAGTGTGTAATTATCAGGAAAAAATGTTAAGGACCAAAAACACTATGAAAATGACTTGTAATCCTGACATTCAGCTATTAATTAATTTGCTCAACAAATATTGTTGAGTGTTTACTATGTAGCAATCACAGAGTAGGGACTCAACCAATGTTGACAATTAACAAACAGAATTTCCTTCCCATACATTTTCTATATAGATATGAGAGCAATTTTATCAGGGGTTACTAATTTTGTGAAGTTCTGAACTTGTCATGCAATCATGCCACTCCTGTGCTTTCTTTTCTTTGTTTTCTAGAGCATGCATTGAAATTATACAGACTCTGGGACTGATGTTCAGAGAAACAGAAACTGAGTCATCGCGCCTGAACACGTTGGCAGCTAAGAAGTAAGGTCTTTTATTTTTATTTATTTATTTATTTTTAAAAGATTTTATTTATTTATTTGACAGAGAAAGAAATTACAAGTAGGCAGAGCAGTAGGCGGGGGGGGGGGGGGAGCAGGCTTCCCACTGAACAGAGAGCCCAATGCGGGGCTCAATCCCATGACCCTGAGATCATGACCTGAGCTGAAGGCAGAGGCTTAACCCACTGAGCCACCCAGGCGCCCCAAGGTAAGGTCTTTTAGGCGACACTGGCACCTTGTAGTTACAACCATTAACTACTCTATTGAGTGTCTTCCAAAACTCATAGCTCTCTTAGTTCTCTGTCCAAACCCCTTATAAGTATATTAAACTCCTTTGTCTTTCCACTTCCTTCTGTGATGAACATGGAACATAGTGAGTTCTCCCAGGCTTTCTGGATTATTAAGGGCACAAAGATTCTCTTAGCATAATTTTATCTTTTGTCATTGTCTGGTGAACTTGAAAAAGCCCAAATGCCCCATCATACATTAAAAGCCAGGGGTTCTCTACTAGAATTTTACAGAGTACTCGTAACCCCACATAACAGAAAGATCACATTGCAAAGGCAGGAGTTAATAGTAGCTTCATTTAATATATAATTGTGTGACCCTGAAGTGAGTGACAGTGGGAGGGTTTATTAACATATAGAGTAAGCTGCTATGATAAAGATATGTTAAAATATGTGGGCCACAGAAGATAGAAATTTACATCTTTTTCATATACTAGTCCAGAGTAGAGAGTCAAGATTTCCTCTAGGAGATCAGCCAGAGACCTAGGTTCCTTCCCTTTTTTTGCTCTGACATATTTTATTACGCTATCTCTGTCTTTATGGTTGAAGTTGGCTGACCTTCACAACTTCATTAAACCCTATGGGATGCAGGAAGAGAAGTAGAAGGCAAGCAAATTTTTTTTTGAGAGAGGCATCTAAGACTTTTCTGCTCACATTCTGCTGATGAGGACTTTAGGCATATGCCCATATCTAGCCGCAAGAGAAGCTGGATGTGTCTGCAGTTGCATGGCTCTGTAGCTAGCTAAACTTTGGATGGTGATAGGGACACCTATTATTAAAAGGAAGAATGAAATAATGTGTAGTAGGGGGACAACAGCATTCTTTGCCACAGAAAATATGTGTTTGCATATTTCATATATCTGCTTGACCTTTTTATATGGTTTGTAGACTATGAATTATATCCTGAGCCAGTGTTCGGACTATAATCTTAATTTTTTTCCACTGTCATCAACTGTTTATTTAAATTTTCTGTATTAGAAAGTGAAAGGAAAATGAGGGCCATGGGTTCTAAAATATTTGAACCAGGGAGAAGAATAAAAACTTTAATGTTTGTCCTGGCTATTTATTAGAGAACTTTACAAATGAATTTTGATGATAATAACATGAACATTTTTCTTGTTAAAGATTTAATTTATTTATTTGACAGAAAGAGATAGCGAGAGAGGAAACACAAGCAGAGGGAGAGGGAGAAGCAGTCTCCCTGCCAAGCAGGGAGTCTAATGCCCCAATGGGGGCTCAATCCCAGGACCCCAGGATCCTGACCTGAGCCGAAGGCAGATGCTTAATGACTAAGCCACCCAGGCACACCTCACGAACATTTCTTAAGCAATTCACTCTGTGCCAGGGACTATGGGTGCACTACGCTATACACCAGAGTAGCCAAACAATTCTTTTTTTTTAAAAATTTTTTATTTTTTAATTAAAATATAATGTATTATTAGCCCTAGGGGTACAGGTCTGTGAGTCGCCAGGTTTACACACTTCATAGCCTCACCATAGCACATACTACCTTCACCAATGTCCATAACCCAACACCCCCCCACCCCCAGCAACCCTCAATTTGTTTTGTGAGATTAAGGGTCTCTTACGGTTTGTCTCCCTCCTGATCCTATCTTGTTTCATCTATTCCTTTCCTACCCCCCAGACCCCCCACGTTGCCTCTCAACTTCCTCATATCAGGGAGATCATATGATAATTGTCTTTCTCTGATTGCAGAATGGTCAAACATTTCTATAAAGGGCCATAGAATAAACATTTTTGGCTTTTCAGACCATAGGGTGTCTGTTTCAGCTACTCAACTTTGCCACTGAAGCATAAGAAGAGTGATAGACAATTTATAAATGAATGGGCACAGTTCTGTTCCAATAACGCTTTATTTATAAAAACGGGTTCTGGGCTATTTGGCCTACAGGCCGTACTTTCTTGACTCCTGCTTTGCAGCAAACAAGGAAGACACACACTATTGTTTTCTCAGAATACTTTTTTTTTATTTTAATATTTCATTTTTTTTAAGGTAATCTCTAAACCCAGAGTGGGGCTTGAACTTATAACCCTGAGATCAAGAGTTGCATGCTCCACCAACTAAGCCAGTCAGTGCCCCCTCTGTATACTTCTTTATGCAGCTGATAGTATCATTTCCCCAATCTCCAGGACAGAGATTCAAGATTACTTCTTACATTTATATCTAGCCACACTGAATTATTGCTCAATTATGTTACCCTTTTTGTCCATCTTTTCATCCCTACCTCTCTCAGAGTTGAAGAACCATTACTCTTACTATCCTCTGCTTTTTCAACTGTTCTGTCTTAAGTTGGTTTGGCCACATCAGTCCTACTATAGTAAGCCTCTTTCCTGAGATGACTAATTCTTTTTATGTATTTCTTTTTTTTTTTTTTCATGTATTTCAATGCATATATTATATTGCTATAATAGAGTCCGGTTGTAATACTAACTTTTCAGCCATTTTTGATATGCGTAGGGTCAAGTCATGTTACTTGTAGCCTTAATGAACAGTTAATGTCTAATATAACCGCATTAATCTTCTATTACCCTGTAACAAGTTACTATAAGGTCAGTGGCTTAAAATAATATCAACTGTTGGGCGCCTGGGTGGCTCAGTGGGTTAAGCCGCTGCCTTCGGCTCAGGTCATGATCCCAGGTCCTGGGTTCGAGCCCCACATCGGGCTTTCTGCTCAGCAGGGAGCCTGCTTCCTCCTCTCTCTCTGCCTGCCTCTCTGCCTACTTGTGATTTCTCTCTGTCAAATAAATAAATAAAATCTTTAAAAAAAAATAATATCAACTGTTTATCTACAGTTTTTGTGGATCAGGAAATCTGGGCATAGCACAGCTGGATTACCTTGCCCTGGTTTTCACAAGGTGGCAGTCAAGGTGACAACCGGCTAGGGCTGCAGTCTCATCTGAGCCTTGGGCTTATCTTCCAAGCTCACTTGGGTCTTTGTGGCCTGAAGTAATTTCCTTATAAACTTGCTTGCTTCTTGGCAAGAAACTATCTCTGCGCTCAGAGAAGCTCTAAGCACTCTTTGAAGGGCTCAAATGGATAATCAGGCTCACCCGGGATAATCTCCCTTTGATTCTCTCAGAAGTCAACAAATTAGGAACCTTAATTATGTATGCAAAATCCCTTTACCTTTCTCATCTAACATAACATAATCACAAGGGAGTAATAGCTTAATATATTCACAGGTCCTGTCCATACTTAAGAGGAAGGAATTATTTAGGGTGCATATACCAGGGGCAAAAATCTTGGAAGCTGTATTAGAATTCTGCCAACCACAAACAACACAGAGTAACTTATGAGACCATGAGTTTTCCTCTCAAAGTCTGTATATATATTATAAAATATATTGTAATGCATTCAAAATTCTCTAATTGGAAATAATAACAATCTAAACAATAAAAGTATCAAAATTGTTGGCACCACTTTTTAAGGATATGATGTCAATTCTATAATAAGTATTTTGGAGATGAAACTACCATTTAGATTAAGATTTCTTCTATTATTGACCCCGTGGATTTTTTTTTTAAAGATTTTATTTATTTATTTGACAGACAGAGATTACAAGCAGGCAGAGAGACAGTCAGAGAGAGGAGGAAGCAGGCTCCCCGCTGAGCAGAGAGCCCGATGCGGGGCTCGATCTCAGGACCCTGGGATCATGACCTGAGCTAAAGGCAGAGGCTTTAACCCACTGAGCCACCCAGGCGCCCCGACCCCGTGGATTTTAAATAGTGTTGACAGGAAGAGTAGATTTCAAACTAAATTCCATTTGAGCAAATAAAAAAGCATTTACTCATTTCAGCATTTTCCTCTTTATTTTTTTAGAAGTAAAGATTTTATTGGCTCAATTCAGTTCATTGAATTCTTCCTGAAATGTGCTATAAATCCATTCTTATTTTAACACTGTTATGGTTAAATTCATATATTATCACAGAAAGTGACCCACAATTTGAGAGTTCCTTCCTTTAACCCTGGATATATGATTCTTTGAAAAGAAGCTGTTGCTGAAAACAAAGGACATTAAATAAATCAGTAAATGGAATATCATTTCAAACTTAAGATAGGAAAACCTTCTAAATGAAATGTTTTGATTTTTTTAAAAAAGATTATTTATTTATTTGAGAGAGAGAGAGAGCATATGCAGGGGTAGGGGCAGAGGGAGAGGGAGAAGCAGACTCCCCACTGAGCAGGAAGCCCCACATGGCTCTTGATCTTGATCCCAGGACCCTGGGATCATGACCTGAGCTGAAGGCAGATGCTTAATCCACTGGGCCACCCAGGCGCCCTATTTTGTTGATTTTGGAAGGGTGTTCTAAAAGTAAGATTGGACATTTTAAAGTAGCCTGAATAAAACACTAACAAATATCCTGTAGGACATACTCTGCTTTTTTGAGAAGTGTGCTGATATGATTCTTCTTTTGTAGATGTAAGAACTAACTTGCTTTTTGAGTTAGAGAAAGGAGGGGAATTGTTTTTATTAAAATTTTGGTTAATCATGAACTTCTAATCATGGTGATGATTTAAGTGATTGTAAAAAGATTGGGAAGCCTCAAATATTACTAAACAGGGATTGTTTACAGTCTCGTTTAGTCCATTATGAAAATGGTTATGGTGATAGAGGATTTTTATATAGTCCTATCTATAAATTCTTTTACTGCTCCCATCATCAAAGCTATTCTGATACTGTCTTCAGTTAGGCAACTGATTTTCCTAGTGATCTGCTTTTGGTTCCTTTTCAACTATGCATGAATTATATAACATATATGAAGATGGTACTGCCAAACCTCATCCCCTCAGGATCCTCAATCTGGATTGTGATTTTTTTTCCTTTTCCTTTTCAAATAACAGGGTACATTATTCAAATATATAGTGACAATTTGAGTTATTAGTGTAGGTTAATGGATAGTACATTGGTTTTGAATGGAAAAGACTTAAAGTAGTATTAGTTTTATTAACTAATATCTAGTACTTCAGTGGAACAGTAAGCCCTGAAATGCCTTATTTAAAAGAAGAGCTCCATCCTCATTTTTTTTTTTTTTGGTGCTATTGTTGGGAATATAAATTAGTGCACCCACTCTGGAAAACAGGATAGAGGGTCCTCAAAAAACTAAAACTACAAGTACCATATGGTCCAGTTCTATTTCTGGGTAGTCATCCAAAGAAAACGAAAACACTAATCCAAAAAGATGTATGCAACCCTATGTTTACTGCAACATTATTCACAATAGTCAAGGTACAGAAGCAACCTAAATATCTACCAATAGATGAATGGATAAAGAAGGTGTCATATATATATATATATATATATATATATATATATATATATATATTGGAGTATTATTTTGCTATAAAAAAGAATGAAATCAACATTGCCAAAGGCAAGGGAAGCAAGGGCAAAAATGAACTATTGGGACCATCAAGATCAAAAGCTTTTGCACAGCAAAGGAAACAGTCAACAAAACCAAAAGACAACTGACAGAATGGGAGAAGATATTTGCAAACAACATATCAGATAAAGGGCTAGTATCCAAAATCTATAGAGAGCTTATCAAACTCCACACCCAAAGAACAAATAATCCAATCAAGAAATGGGCAGAGGACATGAACAGACATTTCTGCAAAGAAGAATCCAGATGGCCAACAGACACATGAAAAGGTGCTCAGCATCACTCTGCATCAGGGAAATACAAATCAAAACCACAATGAGGTATCACCTTGCACCAGGCAGAATGGCTAAAATTAACCAGTCAGGAAACGACAGATGTTGTCAAGGACGTGGAGAAAGGGGAGCCCTCCTACACTGTTGGTGGGAATGCAAGCTGGTGCAGCCACTCTGGAAAACAGTATAGAGGTTCCTCAGAAAGTTGAAAATAGAGCTACCCTATGACCCAGCAATCGCACTACTGGGTATTTACCCCAAAGACACAAATGTAGTGATCTGAAGGGGCACGTGCACCTGAATGTTTACAGCAGCAATGTCCACAACAGCCAAACTATGGAAAGAACCTAGATGTCCATCAACAGATGAATGGATAAGGAAGAATATACACACACACACACATACACACATACATGCATACATATACATACATATACAATGGAATACTATGCAGGCATCAAAAGAAACGAAATCTTGCCATTTGCAATGATGCGGATGGAACTAGAGGGTATTATGCAGAGTGAAATAAGTCAGTCAGAGAAAGACAATTATCATATGATCTCTCTGATATGAGGAATGTGAGAGGCAGGGCAGGAGTTTTGGGGGGTAGGGAAGGAAAAAATGAAACAAGATGGGATCGGGAGGGAGACAAACCATAAGAAACTCTTAATCTCACAAGACAAACTGAGGGTTGCTGGGGGATGGGGGTTAGGGAGAGGGTGGTTGGGTTATGGACATTGGGGAGGGTATGTGCTATGGTGAGTGCTAGGAAATGTATAAGCCTGACGATTCACAGACCTGTACCCCTGGGGCAAATAATATATTATATGTCAATAAAAATAATTTTTAAAATGTATTAAAAGTGAAAAAAAAAAGAAGATATTTAAAACTTTAAAAAAAAGAATGAAATCTTGCCATTTGTGACAACATGGATGGATCTAGAGGGTATTATCCTAAGTGAAATAAGTCAGACAAATACCATATGATGTCACTTATATGTGGAATCTAAAAGACAAAGTAAACCAACAAACAGATAACAACAAAAAAGAGAAACTGACTCATAAATACAGAGAACAGGTGGTTGCCAAATGGGAGGGGAATGGGGGGAATGTGTAAAAAAGGTAAAGGGGATTAAGAGGTACAAATTTAAAATAAGCCAGTCAAGGGATGGAAAGTATGGCATCGGGAATATAGTTAATCATATTGTAATAACTTCATTTGGTGACAGATGGTAACTATGCTTATCATGGTAAGAATCTGATAATGTATATAATTGCTGAGTCACTATCTTATATACCTGAAACTAACATGTCAACTATTTCAATTAAAAAATTTTAAAAAGAGGGGTGCCTAGGTGGCTTAGTGGGTTGAGCCTCTGCCTTCGGCTCAGGTCATGATCTCAGGGTCCTGGGATCGAGCCTCACATTGGGCTCTCTGTTCAGCAGAAAGCCTGCTTCCCCCCTCTCTCTGCCTGCCTCTCTGCCTACTTGTGATCTGTCTGTCAAGTAAATAAATAAAACCTTTAAAAAATTTTTTAAAAAAGAGTTCTAGAGTCAATAAAACCCTATGATTAAATAAGCATTTTAAGAAATGCTTCATAAAGCAGTTTCTTTTGTCCTGGAGATAAACAGTGCATGGGAGCATATTAAAGCTTCTGAGAAGTCCAACGGTAAAGATGTTCAATGAATTTGGTTTAACCAAGTATCTCCTATACCTCTTCTATCACAGAATCTATTTTGACTATAATATTGCCTGGAATTAATAGTCCGTAAAAAGCCCTTTGTGGGGGTGCAGAAAGAGCCCTTTGGAAAATACTGCTTTAATTGAAATCACCCAAATTTCCCTTAAGTCCAGACTTACTAAGTTTTCTAAGCTATGTGAACTTATAGAACTATGCTTGCTTTGAGGGGTGCTTGGGTGGTTCAGTCTGTTAAGTGATGGACTCTTGATTTCAGCTCAGGTCATGATCTCAGGGTCATGAGATTGAGCTCCTTGTCAGACTGCTTGCTGGGTGTGGAGCCTGCTAAAGATTCTCTCTCTCTCCCCTACCCCTCCTTCCCTACTCTTGCACTTGTGCACACACTCTTTAAAAAAACAAAACACAAAACTTGCTTTGAGTCAAAAGACCAAGAAATTATATATTTTCATTTAAATGTTTTACTACTACTCCATTGTCTGCATGTTCAAGGATCCAAAAGTTCAGTCAAGAATGGTCTGCAATGCTTTATACTTTTAGTTATATTCAATGCCTACAAACTTGGCTTTACTGTTTTTCTTTTCAAACTTTATCCATTAATTGCTTTTTATTTATTTTTTCAGGGGAACACTGTTTAATCTTTTGGTAATTTTAATTAGTGAACCTCGGATTCCAAAATCTTGTCCTGTGTTTGATATCCAGTTGGTGGCTGATTCAACTTTAGTTGAGATGTCTTTTGATGCTAAGGTGAGATGAGAATTTGGGGGTAGACTAAATATAATATGTAGGCGTGCCCTGGCTTCTTGTCTTCTAATGTAAATCAAAGAGTAAATATTTTGCCATTAACCTCAAAACTTAAATGGGTATTCTGTCAATATTAATATATATCTATTTTATATGTTTTAAAGTATGTATACTAAGAAAAAAGTATGTATACTAAGGAAAATAATTAGTATTTAGTATGTATTAGATAATTAATTAGATAATTAGTATGTATTAGATAATTAGTATGTATTAGATAAAATAGATTTAGTATGTATTAGATAAATCTGCCTCTATACAAAATATTTATGTATATGTAATTCCACAGTAGGGGTCTAATAGTAAAAAAGCACTGTCTTTTTTTTTTTTTAAGATTTTATTTATTTGACAGAATGTGAGAGAGAGAGAGAGAGAGAGAGAGCAGAAGCAGGAGGGAGGGAGGGAGACAAAAAGAGGGAGAAGCAGGGAGTCCGATGCAGGACTTGATCCCAGGACCCTGGGATCATGACCTGAGCCAAAGGCAGACGCTTAACCAACTGAGCTACCCAGGCTCCCAAACAAACAATCTTTAAGAGATTTTAACTCTCTTGCTTTAGTTTGCCATCTCCTTACCTATCTAAGTAGTGCAAACTTAGTGAGAATTACTTGTTTTTCCAAGGTTTTACTAAAACATTAGAAATATCAGACTACCTAGAAAGCACATATTCTGAGAGAATAAATCAGATTTTTATTAGTTTA
Source organism: Lutra lutra (assembly GCF_902655055.1). Taxonomy (NCBI): domain Eukaryota; kingdom Metazoa; phylum Chordata; class Mammalia; order Carnivora; family Mustelidae; genus Lutra; species Lutra lutra. Next base: position 44,076,259 of record NC_062285.1, read on the forward strand.
TTTTTATTAGTTCTGATTTTTTTAAAGGATGAGATATGATTTGATAGTTCTTAGACAAACAATTAGAGTTATGTTTTAGAAAACTCTTAAATTTATTCATTCATTCAGTAAATATTTATTGAAACTCTGTGATGAGCTAAACAGTGTGCTAGGCAGTGGGGTCCAAACAAGAAGCAAAAACAGACACAATCTCTGCCCTCACTGGTTTATAGTCTGGTTAGAGAGACTGATGTTAATTAAATAAAAAAATGAATATAATATTCATGTGTGTGAATATTATAGAACTATTCATATATGTGAATATTAGAGACTATATGGAGTATCTATGATACCATTTTCAACAGTGGAATAAGTAATATTAGGGTTTAAAGACTGGGATGGAAGCAAGACTCAGGCAGGGCTAAGAAGCTAGTGCAGACATCCATGTGAGGAATGATAGAGGCCAGAGTGAAGCTATCCTCAACCCCCAAAACGAGACTTAGGCTTTCATTTTAGAGCTCTCCTAACTTCCTATACTCTTGTTTCAGAACTCTTTCTCAGTTAGCAACAATGCATTTATTTATTTGATTGTTAGACTGTGGTTAGACTATTTTCCATGATGGCACAGTCTATGTCTCTGCTGCTCCCCACTGTATCCCCAACACTTAGCACAGTGTCGGACACATATTTGTTGAGTAAATTAATGAAGAAAAGAAAAGGGATGGTAGTTGCAAAGAGAATAGATCCCAGAAATTTTTAGGAAATTGCACTGATAGTTTGATGTTGAAAATAAACTGTGAAGATTGGATGACTTTTAGATTCTGGCTGGGTATCAGATAAGAATTACAGCAAGAAGAGTAGGTTCAAAAGGGAAACAATGAATTTGGTTTTGGATTAGCTGACTTGATTGCCTATGGTATACTCCTATAAAAATATGTAGTGGGCTGAATAGATAGGTCTGAGTTTCCTGCTTTTGGACTTGGTGATCTTTTGCGCCTGGGCTCTTAGTGCAGCCATGAGCAGATCATATACATTTTGGTTCCAAGGTCTAACACAGTGGGAGAATTTCAAGCTAGAGCTCTTTCTTGCAAATAATACGGTCAGGGAAGATGTGTTGGCCTCTATCAATGCCCACAGGCACAGCTGTCATGCACCAAGTGGTGGATGGGCCAGAAGAGTTACTTGAAGCTAGAAGACAGCCTCACTAAATGGAGTTCTTGCAAGAAAAAAAGGAAAAAAATCTCTAAGCCCTATATTTACCCATTTCACAGAGGGAGTTGTAGTTCATGCTGGGCTTAAGCCTAAATTACCCAGAGAATCCCCCACCTTAATTCTAGGGAGCATATTTCAATAGTTTTGAAATGAGGTAGGGTTATTGATCTGAATGATTTTGCAAATCAAGTGTGCAGGGGTTTTTTGTGTAGTAGCATTCTATATCTTTTTTCCCTGATCCACTTTCATAGACATTATTCAATGTGTAGTCTTTTTATGAGCCATTTTTTTTGTTCATTTGTTTTGAGAATATCTGAACCAAACAGAATAGGAAAACTGACCACACTCATTTTATTTACAGTTAATCAAAAATTCTTTTATAAGTACCTAATGGCAACCAGGAGAAATTACCATTTTTTTGGATCTGCTAATTATATTGTCTTATTATTTAAAATTCCAGTTACAGAAGCTTATTGTGGAATATACAGACACAGCTACAGCACTTTTATATGAGATACTTCTTGTCTTTCAGCAGGTACCATACATATTTTTTATCATATATGTTATACTATATGATTGTTATATATATCATATGACTATTACATACCTATGATTCTATATCATATGAATAATAATATACTTTTAATATATTTGTATTAGAGATGGTCTCCAAAGTCAGCTAACTTAAGTGGTACTACTTTTGCTCTCAAGTACTGATCCAGTTTATCTCCCTAAATACTGATTTTACTTTTTTTTTTTTTAAGATTTTATTTATTTATTTGACAGAGAGAGAGAGATCACAAGTAGGCAGAGAGACAGGCAGAGAGAAAGGGGGAAGCAGGCTCCATACAGAGCAGAGAGCCCGATGTGGGGCTCGATCCCAGAACCCTGAGACAATGACCTGGGCTGAAGGCAGAGGCTTAACACTGAGCCACCCACGTGCCTCCTGATTTTACTTTTTAAATTTTTTGCTAAATACTGATTATAGAGATTTCATTAATCAAGGTAAAATGTATTTGAGAATGAATATCCTTTCATGTACAATTTGGACTTCATGAATACAACTTGTTTATTTCCTCGAGTCTTTCAGGGAAATCTTGGATTGGGAACCACTAAGTTTGCTATTAGCTGGATGATGTCCTTCCTCCAGAGTCGTCCTCCCACAGTAAGTACCAGGAAGCAGAAACAAGACCACCACTCACAGCTAATTAAACAGGTGCTCTTGTGCTTACTTAATAAAATGCAAATTTTCTCTATAAGTAATGATATTTATAAAGCAGAAGCAAAATGTAAATCTGATTATTTTATTCTTTAATTTAAAAAAAGCATTTTTATATTTGGGTCCTAAGTGCTTAAGGTACTGAAATGATATCCTTTTTAAAAAAACATTTTTAAGAGAGAGAGAGAGACCATGAGCAGGGAGGGGCAGAGAGAGGGAGAGAGAATCTTAGGCAGGCTCCACTCAGCACAGAGCCAGATGCCAGGCTCAATCTCATGTCCCTGAGATCAAGACCTGAACCAAAATCAAGAGTCAAATACTCAACCAACCGAGCCACCCAGGAACCCCCTGAAATGATCTCTTAAATGTGATCTTCACTTCATGAAAAACCCCAAGATATATTCTGTAGGAAACAGAATGTATTAAAATACTGGCTGCATAAATAAGTAAAAATATTAACATTTGTCTTTTTAAAAAAGATTAATTTATTTATTTGAGAGAGAGAGTGAGAAAGAGCAGGAGGGAGGGGCAGAGGAGAGGAAGAGCTTCCTCAAGCAGACTCTCCACTGAGGCGGGCTGGATCCCAGGGTACTGAGACCATGACCTGAGCTGAAATCGAGAGCAGGCTGCTTAACCGACTGAGCCAGTCAGGCACCCCCTGAACATTTATGTTAAACACTGAGCATGAGTTGGCGAGTATGAATTAACATTGGGGATCACTGGGGCTCTCTGTCCTGGTTACTGCCATCCTGGTCCATAGTACCACTGTCTCTGTCTTTGACATTACAGTCACATCTATATGTGGTCTGTCCCTATCTTCCCACCTGACTAGTCAAAGAGATCTATTCCAAAAAATCTGATTATGTCACGCCTTGCTTTAATCTCTCATAAAAAATAGCCTACAAAGCTCATCTAGTCCCTCACTCTCCCTTTGTGGGCCTCTTACTCACTGCCCACCTCCAGCACTCCCAACTCCATTACAGGACCTTCACCGTTCCTCCTCTGTCTGAAATGCTTTTCCCTCCTTTTTCCACGTTAACTCCTACTCATCCTTTAGGCCTCAGTGTCCCTTCCTGGGACAGGGTGGGGGATGATTTTCTCACCTCTGACCAGATCAGATTCCCCATTATCGGCACACATAGTCATAGCTTGGGAAGAAGACCTCTTCCTTCCCTTCATAGGACTTGTTACTGTTGCAGTTGGCATTTGTTGGCGTTAGTATCTGGTTCTTTCCTGTGTAGACATTAGTGCCCACATACATTCTGGCTCTCTCTCCTTCCAGGCACACAGTAGGATTGTACTGCCCTCCCCACCTCAAATTAGATAGGTCTCTGTTCTTGCTTTTGCCAATGGAATGTGAGCATAAGTAGCCTGTGTCACTTCGTGCCAGAAGGTTTAAGAGCACGTGCAAGCTTCTCTGCCTTCTCTTTTCCTTCTGGCGTGTTGAGTGGCAGCACTGAGAGTTCTCAGTGACTACGATGAGTACAACCCCCTGCCAACCCATAAGGGACATACAATGTGAGCAAGTAGTAAACTGTTGTGAAATTTGTTACCACAAAATTTCCTGAAATTTGTTACCACAGTACAACCTAGTCTGTCAAGACTGACATGATGTCATTCTCCCCCAACAGACTCCAAGCGCCACAAGGGAGGGAGCTATGTCTGTTGTGGTAGGCACATAACGGATATTCAGTAAAAAACCTTCTGAATTAATTCTATAAAAAAGTTTCATCCCTTAATCTCTTCTCATTTCCCCATATTTAATTTTCTTTTATTCATTCATATATTCATATATCCAATCAACATACATTAATTGGAGATCTCTTCAAAAAGTAGCAAACCCAACTAAATTTTCATTGCTAATGGAGGATTTGACATGACATAATATGTTCTCTTTTCATATACAAACATGTTGGTCATCAGTGGTTCCCTACTTTGGGTATTTTCTATAGTTATGCTGAACATGTCCTCGGGAATGCAGATTTTCTTGCCAGATCCCTGTGGCATATGTTTACAAAAGTCTGGTTAGGGCCAGAGGGTACCCTTGTCAGTTTAACAGCCAGCTGTCTTATACAGAGACTGAGCCCATAGACTTGGCTCCTTTAGCAGCATACAGATGGTAACTAGTTTCTCTTAACTTCAAGGAGTATCGTAAAGTTCTAGTCATTCATAGCAACAGAAGCTCTTATGTGCAAGATGCAAGACCCTTCCTTTTTCTGTACAGTGGTTGCAGACTCTATCATTTGAACTGATGTGTGAAGTCTGGGGGTACTAAAGACTTCAAGCCACAGGGAAGTTTCTTTATCAACCTCTAGGGTTGGTTCACCAAAGGAACTGAGTTGAGTATGAAGCCAGTCTGTGACCATAAAGTATGCCAGGATGAAAGGTGGCAAAAGACCCACTACACTGCTGAAAGCTTCAATATTAACTCCATTCTAAAGAGATGGGTAGAAACTGGTCATTTGAGAGAAACGTGCAAGCAAGAAAACTGTTGTGATCATTGAATCTACCTGTATGTCAGTCAGCTCTGGCTGATTCTCTTGCTTGGTAAGAGCAAGATGCAAAAGAAGGTACAGATTTAATCCCCAAATGGTCGTTGCTTTGTTCTACCACTCCAGACTCCCCAACCTCAATCTGTGTTTCCCTGATGCAGTATTTAGTCAATACGGGTAAACAGATCTGGACTGGGGAGAACCCACTCCAAACCACCTGTCCTACTTCAGAAGGCCAATAGCAACATCAATAGAAAAGGCAACATATTTATTGATACTAATTTAATGGGCATGCAAAGGGACCTGGTTAGAGCTTGAAAGGACACTAGAGTGCCTTCCTGTTTTCATAGTACCTACATTTATGGGTAATTATTTAAAAATGTGCCCCGCCTCAAAAAAAAAAAAAAAAAAAAGTGTGGAATCCATTATTCTTGGTTTTTGTTATTTGGTTCTGTGTGTGTGTGTGTCTGTTTTCTAAACTAATCTCTACATCAATGTGGGGGCTTGAACTCAAGACCCCAAGATCAAGAGTCAAATGCTCTAACAATGGAGCCAGCCAGATGCCCCTTGGTTCTGTTGTAAATGACTTTTTCTTTTTTTAAAGATTTTATTTATTTATTTGACAGAGAGAGAAAGAGAGATCACAAGTAGGCAGAGAGGCAGGCAGAGAGAGAGGAGGAAGCAGGCTCTCCACGGAGCAGAAAGCCCAATGCGGGGCTCGATCCCAGGACCCTGGGATCATGACCTGAGCCGAAGGCAGAGGCTTTAACCCACTGAGCCACCTAGGCACCCCTATAAATGACTCTTTATGGGTGTGTGAGAAGCAGCAACTCAATAACTTCACATTATTGCTACTATTTCCATTTTAATTTCCCCCTCAGAAATGATAGCAGACATACTCTTGATGAAAACCCCAGCTAACAGGGACATCAATATCACTTGCTTGTGTCAAGCCTGGTTTTCTTTGCTTTTTCACCTAGTGTTTCTCAAGGCGTTGCCTGAGGAACAAAGGCATCAGAATTGTTTATGGTAAACATCTTGAGGTGGGGGCTCAGAATTCCGCATGTTTATTGAGCTGCCTAAGTGATTTTTATGCATACTAAATTTTGAGAACAACCACCTTGGAGCCCTCTTTCAAAGTCACAGGAAGTTTATCTTGGTGGGCCATTTTTCCTTCTCAGTAGAAGAGAAGAGAAACCATCTTCCACCCTGGAGGAGGCCATGGACCCTTCCAAGCTCCCCTTCTATCCAATGTTCTCCTTTTACATGGGAGCCAAAGTTCCTTGACAGTCAGTATTCATTCTGCTTCTGCTTAGAGGAGGGTGAACAGTAAACCCAACTGGTCTATGGTGCAGTTTCCATGAGAAACAGTGCAAGAGTACTGGTGTAGGGGTGGTGAGGACTTCGGCCTAGCTTTAGAGGTGAGGGCCCAGCTGAAACAGGTGCCTTATGGGTGGCATGCAGCCTACATGTAACTACTTTTTTCTCATTTAGATCACTTTCGTGGCCAGTATTGTGAAGCAAATGGTAAAGGGGCTTTCAGCTTCATTTCCGTTGCTAAGTCCGAGCCAAGCAGTTCTGCTGTATCAGCAATTTTACATCCTCAGGAGCTGCCTGCAGCACAGCAAGACTTTGGCTGAGTATATTAGGAACGACTATGGAGAAGAATTCAGGTAAGAAAAGTCTGAATCGAATCTGCAGTAGCATCCTCTCATTTCTGGTTTTCAGGCAGAATCTTCAGAAGAAGCGAAGATGGGCAATTCTGGTTTTGTGTTTAATAGCATCTCAATTTGACCTGTGGTAAGGCAGGGTTAGGGGGAGCTCTAAGAACCACTGCCATTTGAAGTATATTCCCAGGCTAGAAAAGATTAAGGAAACCTCACACTCTTCTCTGAAGAACTGTTCCTGTCTCATTGTCTTTGTGGCAGCCAGCCCCTCCCAGAAGTAGTTATGATTTTCACATGCTGTGAGGAATCAAGAGGAACAAACCCCACGGAAAGGGATGGCGAATTTAACTGAAGCACTGGGGGTGTGGGGAAGCAAACCACAGCTGATAAAGGAGAAACAATTAACAAGCGTGGTTACTACTTTCTGTTTGTCTCCTTCACCCCTCTCTTCCTCAGTCAGCAAACAGTAAGGAAGAGCTACGGTTAACGAGCTTGGGTTTCACCACCCCGGGGGTTCTACACCTCAGGGCCTCCTCCTTCTATTTCTAGGCGGGCAGCTGCTCAGTTCCACATCAGCACCTATCAGGAAACACCCAGCTTGCCTCGGACTCAAGATGAAAAGGGTACAGCCGGCATAGCTTTGTTCCCAGTCCTGGTGCAGACATAAAAGGTTGTAGAGGCATACATTATGGCCCTAGAATGGATTTTTAAAACATTCTGGCCCAATTTGTGGACCTTGTTTTTCCTCCATGTGGTTTTACACCCTAGGTTCCACTCTGGCTCCTATAAAAGGGATTTGTTTAGCCTGCTCCGAATTGGTCCACACAACCTATTTGTTTTTCCTCTTTTTTTTTTTTAAAGGTAAAATGTATAGAGCGTGAAATTCACTATTTTAAAGTGTGCTTTTAATACATTTCACAATGTTGCGCAACCATCACCATTGTCTAATTGCAGAACATTTTCATCACCCCTAAAGAAACCCAGTGCTCATTAAGCAGTCACATGCCATGGTCCCCTCCCCCAGTCCCTGGCAACCACGAATCCACCTTCTCTCCTTGAGGATTTGTGTATTCTGGACATTTCACGCAAACAGAATCATAAGATACATGGCTTACTCCTACTGTGTCTGGCTTCTTTCACTTAGCATCATGTCTTCAAGCTGCATCCATGTTGTGGCCCGTATCACACAGTCCAATTTTCCAGTGTTAGTTGTGCACATTTAAAAATCCAAACAACTGGGTGCCTGGGTGGCTCAGAGGGTGGAGCGTGTGCCTTTGGCTCAGGTCATGATCCCGGAGTCCTGGGATCAAGTCCTGCATTGAGCTCCCTGCTCCTTGGAGAGCCTGCTTCTTCCTCTGCCTCTCTCTCTGTGTCTCTCATGAATAAATAAATAAAATCCTTAAAAAAAATAAAAGAAAATCCAAACAACTGCCAAAACAGTGTCACATTCCTGAGTGACAACAGTTGACAGGAGCCCACTAGCAGCTGCCCCCTGCACCCCTTAGTGGCCCTGCCTCCTCTCCACTCTCACCTGACCTTCCTCCCAATGGGTTACCTTGGGCGTTTAGGTTTGTGACCCTTGTTTTAAATTGATTTATTAACTTGCGTGCATTCGAATCAGCAGAGCAACTATGAAAAAATACTGATACCCAGGTCTCATGGAGAACCTTCAGTGGTGGGGCCCAGTATTGACATTTAAAAAACCTCCCTGGGTGATTCTAATACGCAGGCAGCCAGGGGTTGAGAGCCTGTCTTTTAACCCATCACCAGACGGCTTGTGGCTTTCTCCCTTTCGTTTCTTCGCCTGGCCTTTCCCAAACTTTTACTAAGGCGGTGGGGATGAACCCTACCCTTCACAACCTGACCCTCTGATTTCAATTTCCTGTGTATTGCCCAAGGAAACAAGAAGCAGGAGCCTCAGCCCACACTGTGGTGAGGACAGTCCTGGCTTCCCTACTCATGCCTTGATAAGGGATACATCGTGAATGACATTCACTTCCTTTGCTGTCATCAAGTGTCTCAATGAGCTAAAAGGCACACATGTCTGAGATCTTCTAGGTTACCCAACAGGGGAGATCAAACAACTGAAAATGTTGGCCAAATCTTGCAGCTTAGACCGCCATATCCAACAGCCCTACCCCAGTGAGTGTATACGTGCCGATGTAACCAATGTGAAATTCTTGTTTTTAAAGCTATTTTGTTTCTTTTTATGATTTGCAGGTACTTTATTCACATGCCAGCCTTGGAAAAAAGGCTCCCATTGTGGTACCCTCTTACCCAACCTACCATTCAACTTTTTCATGAAGTTCTGAAATTAGTTGAACAGAAACAATGTATGAAATATTAGTAAGAATCTAAAATGTTAACCAGGAGTCAACCTAATATTTATGAGAAAACCTGTTTGATTTGTTTAATATCTGGATATCCCTGTGTCTCATAAACAGATTTTTTTTTAATGTTCCAACAATTCCTGTAAGAGAAGTCCTGAAAGTTTTTTATCTGCCACGAAAAAGAAACTTTAAATACACTGACACTCATAAAGTGATGCTAAAAACAAATGTTCCTCTCGAAAAGTTCCTAAAAATAAAAAACTACAAAGGGAACAGAAGGCCATGGAAAACAACTGTAGAAAGTACAACCTGATCAGTTTTGTTGGTGTAATAATGGTGAGCGGTAGAAAGTCACTGAAATGTCCAAAGATAAACTGTGGTTTACAAAGTGATCATGACAAGAAATGCCGAGCAGCAGGCTGACACCCTCCTTCTTCATCTGTAAAAATTCTAGTGAAATAAGTATTCATGGGAGAATGAGCAGAAGAACACAGGCATAACTGTAAGGAAGGTCAGGTCCTCATTTATCTTAGGGAAGGAAGCTTGGACTTTCTTCAGCACAATTAAGTGCATTCTGGTGCTCAGTTCAGGCACCTGTGGGCTAGTGCAAGCAATCTCATAGAGTCTCCACAGAGGAGAAATCTCTAAGCAGTTATGGCTCTCCCAACCATTCGGAAAAAAATGTCTTCACTATATCTCATGGCAATAAAATAATCCAACAAAAACTTCATTTTAAGCTATTGAATTTGGACTTTCAAGAACTTAGAAAGTGGGTCCTTTATTTGACCTACCATGACTTGAAGGAGGATCAGAGAAAACCCCAAAGAAAGAGCTTCCAAACCAGATGTGCCCAGGCTGTGCACTGTAGAGAGGATTAAACTCACTCATGACATCTGGTAATGCATTGTAGCTGAGCCATTAACCAGCTACTTGACCCCAAACAAGTAGTCTACTCTGCTGTGTGGAAGGGTGGGACGAGATGTTCCGCAAGCTCCAACATTCCCCCTTCTTAATGCTCTGTGATGGGGCAGTGCCTTCCTCTGCTATCCTGGTTCATCGGGTGACTTCACGTGGATTCCAAATAATCCTGCTTTCTTCAGACTGAACAATTCCCTTTCAGCTGTCCCCAATATCAGCCCATAAAGCGTCCAAGCCCTCTCCACCATCACCTATCAAGGACTACAAGTCTAGTTTCCAGTGTGAGGGCAGTGATGGAGGGCGTGGAATGGTGTCTGTGAGTGTCCTGGGCTATCAGATGAGGGAATGTTCCCAGGAAGATGGTCAGTCAGAAGCATACGAAAAGATTTTGGGGACAAAGGCAACAAGACTTCAAACTGGACTAATGATGGACAGTGGGCTGTCCACTGGTGAATGGCGGAACCCACAGAATGACAAGAGGGTCAACTCAGCTCTGCCTCAGCTTCTAAACAGTGCCTTGGCTCTGGGTCAGTAGCGGTGCCAGCTCCAGAAAGGGCTTGGGCTTCCCTCCCATTGTCTGAGGTGCAGGATGCCTATTCGCTCCCACTGTTCTCTTTCCTTTGAGAGCATGCTTTATCAGATCCATGGGAGGAAAGCTCTGTCAGAACGCATCTGCGTCCTTCCATGTAGGGCTCCATCAGTGGCATTCTTGAAAGCTAATGGCTGCATTTTTGTCATCCCGATTTTCTTATGGCATTTGTCTATTTGTTTGCACAGTGTGGGAGGGGAACCCCCAAATCAACACTTGAAAGGGTTATCCTGCTACAGTTCTTTCCCACTCTTTTTTGCATTACTGCCAAAGCCAAGAAAGTCATGAAATAATCCGTCTCTCTTAGTGAGCAGGCACATTTGATTGACTAAATATTGACTTCAATTACAGAATGCTTTTAGGAAATCTAACTGTAGAAAAATTTTGCATACGAAAATCACGTATATAACTTTTTACAAATACAAAGGGTCATCAAAAACAGAAGCACACATAGCTAGTTTTAAGGCTGGGCTGAAGATTCTAGACTCTTTGGCCACTTTTAGAATACACAAGTATTGCCGTTTACCACCCGCACTAAAAGTAAATTCATGGTAGTAAGCTCTACCGCTTTGTATATAATATATGTGTGCATTGTATGTGTAAACACATATCTATAATGGGGGTAAGAACATGGGTTTTGAGTTTAAATGAGGTTTTTTTTTAAGGATTATTTATTTATTTATTTGACAGAGAGAGAGAGATTACAAGTAGGCAGAAAGGCAGGCAGAGGAGGAAGCAGGGTCCTTGCTGAGCAGACAGCCCAGTGTGGGGTTCGATACCAGGACCCTGAGACCATGACCCGAGCTAAAGGCAGAGGCTTAACCCACTGAGCTACCAGGTGCCCGAGGTTAAATGAGTTTAAGTTAAGTTTAAATGATTGAGGTTTTTTTTTTTTAAGATTTTATTTTTTTTTTTTTTTTACTAATTTGAAAAAGAGACAGAGAGAGCAGGCATATAAGCAGGGGGAGGGGCAGAGGGAGACGGACAAGGAGACTCCCCACTGAGCAGGGAGCCCGAACCAGGACTGGATCCCATAACCCTGAGATCATTACCAGAGCCAAAGGCAGACACCTAACCGACTGAGTACCCCTCAATGGTTGAGTTGAAATCTCAACTCTGCATTAGGTTTTGGACACTGAGAAATTCCTTACTATCTCTATGTTTCAGTCAAAACAAAGATAGTATAACCTATCCCTAGGGTTGTTAAGAGCTTTTATGCAAAGATGGTGTTAATGCACTTATCATGGTATGTGGCATGTAATAAGGATTCAGTATGTGATATTTATTATTATTACCATTATCATTAATATTATTAAAATAATATCAAAGCTGATTAAGAACTTATAGATTAATAAGTACTGGCCTTTAAAATAAGCAAACAAATAAATGTACTGGCTTTATTGTTTTGGACCAACTGGGGGACTAGCTATTATACTCAGAGAGCCCCTGATCAATATAACATTGAAGAACAATTCATTTGGTTATTAAATTAAAAAACTCAACTTTCTATTAGCAGGAGTTTGACTTAATGGACAAATGACCATTTCTATGGCTTACCACCATGAAGGACTGTGGGCTCTAACTGATACTATCAGTGCAAGAGCTATATGGGAAATATTCTTCCAAGGATAGACAGAAAGCGTTTTAATCATGTAAACTTTTTTTTAGCCTTTGACTTAAACAGCATGAGCAGGGGGAGGGGCAGAAGGAAAGAGAATCTCACACAGACTCCCTACTAAGTACAGAGCCCAAGTCAGGGCTTGATCTCATCCCTAAAATAATGAATGGAGCCGAAATCACAACCCTGAGATAATGACCCAAGCTGAAATCAGGAGTTGGACGCTCAACTCACTGAGCCACCCAGGCGTCCCTTGATGGCAATTTCTAAGCAACTTTTAATGGTGTTAACTATCTGATTTCTTTTTGTTCATTGTGTTGTCCATTGCATTCTAAAATGCAAAGCTGGCTTGTAAGGTCTAATTGGACTTGGGTCTCTATAGGAGGGAGACAGTCAGCAACTCTCCATCCAGTCAGACCCAGCACTCCTATATCTGCATATCTGTGATTTGGGGTCTGAAAGATTTTTCCATTTGGAAGGCAGCACGACTTCTTGGCTAGAAATCTCAGTAGTATAACTCTGTGGCATAGAGTCCAGATGCTACATCAGAAAGACCTTGTTTTGATTCCTTCCTGCCTACTTCCTTGTCACCAGACTTTTGGCAAGTTACTCAACCTCTTTGACAACTTCTGCTTTATCAACTATACAATAAGAAAAAGCTTACCTCAAGGCTTTTTGTGAATAGTCCTTCATTTATATATAAACAAATAATTCTATGGCTACTATATACTGGGACAAACCACATGGCGTTGTCAATATCCACAATTTCATATAATTCAAACAAATAAAGGCCCCTCAATAAATTGTAGCTATCATCCTAATAGACACACTAACTTGCTTGATGAACTCATACTTTAAATACTAATCATCTAATTTTCCAGATGATATTGCATTTTGTTATAACCTGGCTTATTATTGTATAGTTTGTGTAAACCTTAAACTATCTAGCTCAATTACATATTATTGAGTGGGCATAACATACTTAAGCATGCTCAAATGGAAATTTATATTTTCTTCCTTGCCTCCCCCCAAAATAAAAATCTTTTCTTCCCCCGTCTTCTCCATAAATGGTACATCATTCATCCCACTGCCCAAAAGAGAAACCTGACAAACCTCTTGGTTTTCTCCTTTCTTTTCATTCTCCAAATGCAACTGACAAAACTGTAAGCTATTTACTAGTGTCCCATGTGATGATTTCATCTGCCTAGACAGGGTGAAAGGATATGCCCCCATCCATCCATTACTTAGTTTGGGTTTTCTGGGGGAGAACATTCAAGTTTTACTTTCCTAGCAAGTTCACTTATATAACATGGTATTACCAACTACAGTCACCATATCACACACAAGATTCTCAAACCTTCTTCATCTCACAACTGAAAGTCTGTACCCTTGAAAGCTGGGAGAAGTAGCAATCTCTCCTTCTCTCCCCTGTGCTCTGGCCCCTGGCAACCACTTTTTGCTCTGCTTCTGTGAACTCAACCTTTTGTTTTGTTTTGTTTTTAAATAAAGGGTTGTTTAAGGCGTCTAAGTTCTGGATTGTTTTTTTTTTTTTTTAATTTTTTCATACCCCAAGTATTTTATTGTTCTCGTTGTTGTACTTTACAGAAACATTATTGTCAAATAGGATACATGATGCAGAGAAAAATTTAAATACAAATATTTATGTAGTAATAGGAACTCTATTCATTCTCACTAATCTTCAGTTGTTACTAATCATGAATTAATCTAACCCTTGCTGCTTTCCCAAAGTTCAACAGACAAATAATGAAGCTCACCTTCACAGGAAAGACTCCATTTATCTTTCCAATGTTTCCTGTTTTCTTTTCCTTTCTTTACCTACAGGAATGATAGAGAAAAAGAAAAAATCATATCACAATCTCCCACTCTCCCTGGAGGGGTTTATTAAATAACAATAGATAAATAAAACAATCAAAAACAGTTTCATTTATTGTAAATGGCAATGTTAGGGTAATTACAAATTAAGTCATTCGCCACAGTCAGGTTCTTTAGCTAAAGCATTTCACTTGTCTGTACGTTCTTGCTATTTTTTCCTACTTTGTTAAAATCATATAAATGTTCCCTTTTGTCACTATTAAATGGATTCCATAGTATTCCAAAGAGTTCTTCGAGTCCCTTTAAAACAGAATTTCTGGGGCACCTGGGTGGCTCAGTCGTTAAGTGTCTGCCTTCGGCTCAGGTCATGATCCCAGAGTCCTGGGATCGAGTCCCTCATCGGGCTCCCTGCTTCGCGGGAAGCCTGCTTCTCCCTCTTCCCCTGCTTGTGTTCCCTCTCTCACTGTGTCTCTCTCTGTCAAATAAGTAAATAAAATCTTTAAACAAAACAAAATAAAACAGGATTTCTATCTGTTCAGACAAGGCAGGGTCCACATGGGCACTGTCCCTTACCGGGGAGGGGCCCTCAGAATCTCCTGTAAGTGCTGAGGGTATGATAAGCACCAGGCTGACCGAGATTGAGTCTTCCCTCCACCCTTCCTCATCCAGCCAGTGCTTAGAAGGGCCTGGTAAGGGAAGGTTTTCAAGCATGAAGGAGACGAGGTGTTTGAAGGTTCATTGGTCAGATATGAGAGATTTCTGGCTTCTGGGCTTGGGAAAACCTTGAGTCAAAGGTCTTCTTTTCTTTCCATTTCATTCTAGTCTGCTTTTCCTTTCCTCTTGCTTTCTCCTTGGAAGGTGATTCTGACCCTGAAGAAGTAAGAGGGACTCTGGATAAAAGAAGGCAAAGGCAAAAAGGCAAAAGAAAAGGAAGCAAGATTATGTGCCCCCAAAATTCCTGAAAAAGGCAACAAGGACCTAAGTGTCCTTCTAGGTGGCCCACCGCTCTGAAGACCCTGGGAGAGGTGTGAGGTTTCAGAGCAGAAGTTACGCCTATAAGATGCTGGAATTGACCAAAGCACTATCTTACTTCGTCCTCTTTCTACTCCGGAAGGCGACGGGGACAGAGTTGTAGTGGTGTTGGCAGTGACTGTGGATACAGTGATCTGTTTGGCCAGCGAGGAAGGCAGTGAAGGAGGGAGAAGGAGGTTGTAGATCAAGTGACACAGAGCAACTGTGGGGTTCTGTGGGCTCTCTTGCAGTAATTGCCATTGTTTATAATGTTTCTACAGGGAAATGATTTTGTCTGCTGCACAGCTGACCTACAAACCAATGTGAAAAGGACACATTTATAAAGGGAATGTTTTACTTCTATTAGCAACTACAACCACCAGAGGGCACAGCTGTATTAGAATGACAAAAATAAAGCAAAACTTTCCTCTAAGCAGGAGAATTGACTCTTAAACTTTTAAAATTCCTGTGGACTTTCAAAATTAAATTATTTTTTTGTTGTCATGCTTCTTAAATATGTACTAACATAAATCTAGGTGTAAGAAAACTCCTTATGCTCTTATTAAATCCACATAAATTTATGATTGAAAAGTTTATAAAATTTAATAATTAGTATGGTTAATGCAGTGCATGCCACTTTGCTGAAACTCCATCTTCTCTTGCAAAATGAATATGGTAGAATGTACGACATAGGCTTTTGAGTTCACTATCCTGATACCACATTTCACTCTCCTCTTTCAGAATTACTACATGTCTTTATTTACAGGCCATGCTGTCCTTTGACTTTGCTTGGCCTGAACATTTCCCTATCTCTAAGTAGAGTCTGCTTCTGTTCTCCTTTTGACCAGGGATAATTAAAGTTTTCCCACTTATGGGCAGACAATGGATCAGTGTAAACAATGCAAACACTGGCATCTCACTGAAAAGAAAACCAAACATTAAATTCTCTAAGAAACCCCACAGACTTCCTAGTTGAAAACTAGTCCCCAATTTGAAAGGGTCTCCTACAGAGAATAAGGAGCTCACAAACTGTTGCAAATATGGTGACTTAAGTGTGGTTTATGCCTTTTTCTTCCCAGTATCCCGTTTCATTTATAAAAGTGTCCTGGTTATAAGCTAGTCCTGGCATGGAGTTTTAAGATCAGCAAAGACCTGTGCCTCAGCAGTAGGAATTAGGAAGCAAAGACATTAAAGCCACATAAAGCAGTTTCAAAGGCTTCTCCCAGAGGCTTATCTAGTCCAATAGGAGTGAAGCTTTGGGGGTTAAACCAAACTTCAGACATGTTCTGATCTCCTTCTGTGACTCAGAGGTCTTAGGGGTTCCCACTACTCCCCACTCTTTCAAAACACCACCTCAAAAAGCAGACTACAAGAAAGGAAATAAAGTGAAAGATTTCATCACCATTAGGATCCTCTGCTATCTAAGAGCATGCAAGGTCATTTCAGGGTAGGAGGAGTGAAACTCCTCAGAGCCACATTTACTCAGAAAAGCTGGAAGATAGGACAGAAGTTTTGTAACCGTATGACATAATTTGGCTAACATTGTACACTGGGTTATACAAAATGATTCCTCATTGCCAAGTCTCAAGACTAAATTCAGCTGCCAATGTGACTTCGGATGGTTCAGTGTTAACAATAATGAAAAGATGCCACAAAATAGTGAATTTTAAGGAGACCAAGAAATATTCCTCTAAAACATAAAGTATGCTGAGCATAAGAGAAAGAGTGTGTGTGCGTAGTGGATCAGGTCCAAGAACTAAAGTAGTCCGCGGGCTGACATTTGTTGAGATTGGGCTGTTGAAGTGACGCTGATGAGAGCATTCTGGCAAGCTGGGTTCCTCGTTCCTTCAGAACAGGACTATCACTAGCATTATTTCAGACTTCATCAAGCCATGACTGGAACAGCGTGTCATAATGGACAGGAAAGGGAAAGGCGGAAGAGTACCATCTGTCTCTGACACATGTGCTGGGGCACTGGATGTGGGCAAAATGTCTGACGTGGTCTGTCAAAGGTTTAGGAGGTTCCATATGGTTTTCAAGGATTTCGTCCCAGAGAGAAATCCATCCAATTCAATAAGCATCTTTTCTGAGTTTATTGGGTACTTAGGGCATACAAAAAAATAAAAACTGGGTCCCTGCTCTAATAAGCTAAGTTTACTAAGCTAAATCATGAGTACAATCCTCAAAATTTTTGCCATATCGTCTGCATTTTTATTTACTCAATATTTTTCTAACATCATTATTTACTAAATAATTTTCTACTCTGTCTACCTACTCTGGCCATGTCCCAAAGGATATTTGGGAAATCATGGAGTTGATGTTCTAGATATATATTTTAAATACTTATGTGCACATATATTTCTTTTTTATTTTTTTTTTCAGCATAACAGTATTCATTATTTTTGCACCACACCCAGTGCTCCATGCAATCCATGCCCTCTCCAATACCCACCACCTGGATCCCCCAACCTCCCACCCCCCGCCCCTTCAAAACCCTCAGATTGTTTTTCAGAGTCTATAGTCTTCATGGTTCACCTCCCCTTCCAATTTCCCTCAACTCCCTTCTCCTCTCCATCTCCCCTTGTCCTCTGTGCTCTTTGTTATGCTCCACAAATAAGTGAAACCATATGATAATTGACTCTCTCTGCTTGACTGATTTCCCTCAGCATAATCTCTTCCAGTCCTGTTCATGTTGCTACAAAAGTTGGGTATTCATCCTTTCTGATGGAGGCAATAATACTCCATAGTGTATATGGACCACATCTTCCTTATCCATTCGTCCGTTGAAGGGCATCTTGGTTCTTTCCACAGTTTGGCTACCGTGGCCATTGCTGCTATAAACATTGGGGTACAGATGGCCCTTCTTTTCATTACGTCTGTATCTTTGGGGTAAATACCCAGTAGTGCAATGGCAGGGTCATAGGGAAGCTCTATTTTTAATTTCTTGAGGAATCTCCACAATGTTCTCCAAAGTGGCTGCACCAACTTGCATTCCCACCAACAGTGTAAGAGGGTTCCCCTTTCTCCACATCCTCTCCAACACATGTTGTTTCCTGTCTTGCTAATTTTGGCCATTCTAACTGGTGTAAGGTGGTATCTCAATGTGTTTTTTTGTTTTTCATTTTTTTTAAAGATTTTATTTATTTATTTGACAGACAGAGATCACAAGTAGGCAGAGAGGCAGGCAGAGAGAGAGGAAGAAGCAGGCTCCCTGCTGAGCAGAGAGCCCAATGCGGGGCTCGATCCCAGGACCCCGGGATCATGACCTGAGCCGAAAGTGGAGGCTTTAACCCACTGAGCCACCCAGGCACCCCTCTCAATGTGGTTTTAATTTGAATCTTCCTGATGGCTAGTGATGATGAACATTTTTTCATGTGTCTGATAGCCATTTGTATGTCTTCATTGGAGAAGTGTCTGTTCATATCTTCTGCCCATTGTTTTATATGATTGTCTGTTTTGTGTGTGTTGAGTTTCAGGAGTTCTTTATAGATCCTGGATATCAACCTTTTGTCTGTACTGTCATTTGCAAATATCTTCTCCCTTTCTGTGGGTTACCTCTTTGTTTTTTTGACTGTTTCCTTTGCTGTGCAGAAGCTTTTGATCTTGATGAAGTCCCAAAAGTTCATCTGCGCTTTTGTTTCCTTTGCTTTTGGAGACATATCTTGAAAGAAGTTGCTGTGGCTGATATCGAAGAGGTTACTGCCTATGTTCTCCTCTAGGATTCTGATGGATTCATGTCTCACGTTGAGATCTTTTATCCATTCTGAGTTTATCTTTGTGTACGATGTAAGAGAATGGTCGAGTTTCATTCTTCTGCATATAGCTGTCCAGTTTTCCCAGCACCATTTATTGAAGAGACTGTCTTTTTTCCACTGTATATTTTTTCCTGTTTTGTCAAAGATTAATTGACCATAGAGTTGAGGGTCCATATCTGGGCTCTCTACTCTGTTCCACTGGTCTATGTGTCTGTTTTTATGCCAGTACCATGCTGTCTTGGTGATCACGGCTTTGTAGTAAAGCTTGAAATCAGGTAACGTGATGCCCCCAGTTCTATTTTTGTTTTTCAACATTTCCTTAGTGATTCGGGGTCTCTTCTGATTCCATACAAATTTTAGGATTATTGGGACGCCTGGGTGGCTCAGTTGGTTGGACGACTGCCTTCGGCTCAGGTCATGATCCCGGAGTCCAGGGATCGAGTCCCACATCGGGCTCCCAGCTCCATGGGGAGTCTGCTTCTCCCTCTGACCTTCTCCTCGCTCATGCTCTCTCTCACTGTCTCTCTCTCAAATAAATAAATAAAATCTTTAAAAAAAAAATTTTAGGATTATTTGCTCCAGCTCTTTGAAAAATACCAGTGGAATTTTGATCAGAATGGCATTAAAAGTATAGATTGCTCTAGGCAGTATAGACATTTTGACAATGTTTATTCTTCCGATCCAAGAGCATGGAATGGTCTTCCATCTTTTTGTGTCTTCTTCAATTTCTTTCATGAGTGTTCTGTAGTTCCTTGAGTACAGTTCCTTTACCTCTTTGGTTAGGTTTATTCCCAGGTATCTTATGGTTCTTGGTGCTATAATAAATGGAATTGATTCTCTAATTTCCCTTTCTGTATTTTCATTGTTAGTGTATAAGAAAGCCACTGATTTCTGTACGTTGACTTTGTATCCTGCCACGTTGCTGAATTGCTGTATGGGTTCTAGTAGTTTGGGGGTGGCGTCTTTTGGGTTTTCCATATAAAGAATCATGTCATCTGCGAAGAGAGAGAGTTTGACTTCTTCATTGCCAATTTGGATACCTTTTATTTCTCTTTGTTGTCTGATTGCTGTTGCTAGGACTTCTAATACTATGTTGAACAAGAGTGGTGAGAGTGGGCATCCTTGTCGTGTTCCTGATCTCAACGGGAAGGCTGCAAGCTTTTTCCCATTGAGGATGATATTTGCTGTGGGTCTTTCATAGATAGATTTTATGAAGTTCAGGAATGTTCCCTCTATCCCTATACTTTGAAGCGTTTTAATCAGGAACGGATGCTGGATTTTGTCAAATGCTTTTTCTGCATCAATTGAGAAGACCATGTGGTTCTTCTCTCTTCTCTTATTGATTTGTTCTATCACACTGATTGATTTGTGAATGTTGAACCATCCTTGTAGCCCAGGGATGAATCCCACCTAGTCATGGTGGATAATCTTTTTAATGTGCTGTTGTATCCTGTTTGCTAGGATCTTGTTTAGAATCTTAGCATCCATATTCATCAGTGATATTGGTCTGAAATTCTCCTTTCTGGTAGGGTCTTTGCCTGGTTTGGGGATCAGGGTAATGCAGGCTTCATAGAAAGAATCTGGAAGTGCACATATATTTCAAATGTACATTTTTAAAAAGGTTTTATTTATTTATTTGAGAGAGAGAGAGAGAGATTGAGAAACAGAGAGAGAGAGAGAGCACGAGGGGGGGGAGGATCAGAGCAGGGAGCCCAATATGGAACTCGATCCTGGGACTCCAGGAGCATGACCTGAGCCCAAGGCCGTTGCTTAACCAACTGAGCCACCCAGGCACCCTCAAATGTACATTTTTAAATAAATACAATTTTTAAATTTTTTATGTCCTTTTCTTAGACTACCTAAAATAATCTTTGTACCCCACTATGAGAATGAGAGTAGGAAGGTACTAAAAAAAATATTTTATAAGGGCAGAACAGGTCAGATGATAAGAGACACAAAGAAAGTATTACAGGAAATCATAGGAAGAAGAGTTTAGTTTTGATTGGGTACATCAAGGAGACCTATTTTTTAAATTTTATTTTTATGTTATTTCATATTTTACCCGTTTTTATTTAAATTCCACTAAGTTAACAAACAGTGTAATTTTATTTTTAAAAATTGCTTTATTATGTTATATTAGTCATTATACAGTACATCATTAGTTTTTGATGTAGTGCTCTATGATTCATTGTTTGAGTATAACACCCAGTGCTCCATGCAATCTGTGCTCTCCTTAACACTCATTACCAGGCTCACCCATCCCCTTACTCCCCTTCCTTCTAAAACCCTCAGTTTGTTTCCCGGAGTCCCTAGTCTCTCATGGTTCGTTTCCCTCTCCAATTTCCACCCCTTCATTTTTCTCTTCCTTCTCCTAATGTCCTCCATGCTATTCTTTATGTTCCACAAATAAGTGAAACCATATGATAATTGTCTTTCTCTGCTTGATTTATTTCACTTAGCATAGTCTCAAGGAGGCCTATTTAGAAGATTCTGTATTTGAGGAGATTTTAAAGATACCTAAGTCTGTGATAATTTTTTAACAGTACAGAACATGGAAAATGGTAAGATTTGACAAAGCTCAGTGGTTGGTGAGTGCACAGATATTCCTGTATTATTCTCTTTACTTCTCTGTATACTTGAAACATTTCACAGTAACAATAATAAAGTGTATCTAGGGTTTGGAAAAGAGAAAAGCATTCCATGTAGAAGAGAAACTATGAATCAAAGCACAGAATCCTGGGGGAACTTGGGTAGCTCAGGTGGTTAAGTGTCAGACTCCTGGGTTCAGCTCAGGTCTTGATCTCAGGGTCCTGAGTCCAAGCCCCATGTTGGGCTCCATGTGAAGCCTACTTAAAAAAAAAAAAAAAGAAAAGAAAAGAAAAGAAAAGCAAACACAGAATCCTGAAATTCTGGCTGGATGGTTTAGTCAAAGGTCTAGTCAAAGGTGAGTATTGGGGTCCCTGGGTGGCTCAGTTGGTGGAACGTCTGACTGCTGGTTTCAGTTCATGAGAAGGAGCCCCGAGTTGGGCTCCCAGCTCAGCAGGAAATTAGCTTGTTCTCTCCCTCTGCACCCCTCCCACTCCTCCCCACACTCTCCCAGCTCCTGTGCACTGGCATGTTCTCTTCCTCTGTTTCTCTCTCTAGTAAATAAATCTTAAAAAAAAAAAAAAAGAAAGAAAAAAAAAGAAAGAAAAGAAAAGAAAGGTGAGTGCTGGAAAATTAGGATGCTGTCAGATCATACAGACCCTGGTTAAATGATCCTAAGAGCCAGCGGATGTGGGAAACCCTTAGAGGATTCTGATAAACAATGTATGATCAGAGCATCAGATTAGGAACAGAATTCTAGGAGAAATTTGTAAGAAAGGGAGAGCCCAGATTTGGAAAGATCTTATAATAGTGATCCAGGTGGAAATACGGTGGTCTACCTAAGTTCCAAAATATCCTAATTTTTCTCCTTATTCTGCCAGCTTGCATTCTATTTTCACTAAGGAATAAAAAAAATCCAGGGCTCCTGGCTGGTTCAGTTGGTAGAGCATGTGACTCCTGATCTCAGGGTTGTGAGTTTTTCAGCCCAATGTTGGGTGTGGAGCCTACTTGAAAGAAAGAAAGAAAGGGGACGGGGGAGAGAAAGAGAAAAAAAAATTCATTCCCACAAGGCAGTCACATTTCCTCCTTCTTTCCCCAGATGGTCTCATCCAACTATACTGAATATCAGGGTTTGTAAATGTTCTCTGTAAATGGTCAGACAGTAAATATTTTTGGCTTTGCAGGCCATAAAGTCGTTGTTGTAACTAAACTCCACTGTAGGGAGGAAAGCAGCCACAAATAATACACAATGAGGGGTGTGGCTATATTCCAATAAAACTCTATTTATAGAAACTGGAATTTAAATTTCAGATAATTTTTAAGTATCATGAAATATTTTTCTCAACACGTAAAAAATGTAAAAACCATTCTTAGTTTTCAGACTATAAAAAATTGGCTTCAGAGGGGTGCCTGGGTGGCTCAGTGGGTTAAAGCCTCTGCCTTCGGCTCAGGTCATGATCCCGGAGTCCTGGGATCAAGCCCTACATCGGGCTCTCTGCTCCGCGGAGAGCCTGCTTCCTCCTCTCTGTCTGCCTGCCTCTCTGCCTACTTGCGATCTCTCCCTCTCTCTGTCAAATAAATAAAATCTTAAAAAAAAAAAATTGGCTTCAGAATAGAGAAATGCAAAATAAAACCACAATGAGATACCACTTCTCACCCCCCAGTTGGCTTTATAAAAAGATAATAGCGATTCTTGGCAAAATTGGAACCCTCGCACAGTACTGGTGAGAATGTAAAACGTCACAGCAGCCTTGGAAAACATCTGAAAGGTTAAACATAAGAGTTAGCCTACGATCCAGAAATTCCACTTCTAGGTATATACCCAAGAGAAATGAAAACATATATCCACACAAAATATCATACACAAAAGTTCATGGCAGCATTACTCATAACCAAAATGTGGAAACATCCAAGCAATAAATTATTTGGTAATAAAAAGAAATGAAGTATTGATGTGCTATAATATGGCTGAATCCTGAAAATATGCCAAGTGAAAAGAAACCCGTCCTAAAGGACCACATGTTTCATGATTTCATTTATATGAAATGCCAGAATAGGAAGATCTATAAAGAAAAAAATAGGATTAGTGATAATTACAGTTAGAGGGGACAGGGGAAGTGACTGCTTATGGGTGTGGGATTTTGGCGGGGTATGATGACAATGTTACAAAATTAATTGTGATGATAGCGCAACTCAGTAAATATACTAAGAACCAATGAATTGCACTGTATAAGGAGGAACTGTATGGTATGTGAATGTTATCTCAATAAAGCTGTTAAAGAATAAATATTAACATGCTACAGGCTCCTTGGTCCTGCAGGTGGTAGTTTGCCAGCCTCTGCTGTAGGGACCAGATAAACTGGTTCCTCCCAGAAGCTTACAAGGGGATTCAGCTCTTTGAACTTGGAAAATTCAATTTAGAAGAGCTGGAAGATGACTGCAGTCAGATAGGCCTTTGTTGTTGGGACTTGCTGGTGAGGGGGTCTAGATGTCTTAGAGACGTGTGATATAAGCAATGAGAAACTCCCATCAACCTGGTGGTTTGTAATTAAAGCCAGGAACTCAGCCCACATGCTCAGACGTACTGAGACTCACGTGCTTTCCAGTACGGGGTTCTTGCATAGACTCAAGCCTGTGAAGACCTTTACTTGGTCCCAGCCAAGCTTCCCAGGGAAACAATCATTTTGTCTATTTCTCTTCTTTTAGAAGAGCTGGCTAGTTAGCTGAAATTTCTCAATCTAAATTTTTCTTCTTAAAAAAAATCTTTTTATGGGGCACTTGGGCGGCTTGGTGGGTTGAGCCTTTGCCTTTGGCTCAGGTCATGATCTCAGGGTCCTGGGATTGAGCCCCGCATTGGGCTCTCTGCTCAGAGGGGAGCCTGCTTTCCCCCACTCTCTGTCTGCCTCTCTTGCCTACTTGTTATTTCTCTCTGTGTGTCAAATAAATACATAAAATCTTAAAAAAACAAAAAAAAATTTTTTTAAATGGGAGCCTGGCTGGCTCCCCCAGGCACAGTCAGTGGAGCATGTGACTCTTGATCTTGATGTTGGGTGCAGAGATTACTCAAAATAAAATCTTTTAAAAAAAAGTAAAAGAAAAGAAAATAAAATGAAAAACTGGTGAAAGCTTGACTGGAGGAGCACTCATTTTAGGAATAATGCTTTTAAGAGCCTAGGAAAGTTGTAATCTAGGACTGCACTAGTCAGAATAAAGACTGTCCCAAATTTTGTAAAGGACAATCTTAACCACTTCTTTGTATCTTTTGGCTTAAGTCCTTAGAATCTCCCAAATGAGATATTACAAACCTTCTTCAGGAAGGCTAAAAATTTTAGGAAATAAAGCACATAGCAGGGTTTCTGCTTTCAAGAGGTTAGATTCTCAAATAACTTCCAGGCTCAATTCTGAGATAATTTGTGCTCCATTTCCTCTCTCTTTATGCCTTGCAGGTGGTGATAGCTAATTTAAAAAAAAAAAAAATGGAAGAGAGTCTTTGGTTTTACCATTATATGTCAAGAAGAGGTCATCTGTATAAAGAAACGTTTAATACTATTCTGAAAGCACAGCCCTGAGACTCTAATGAAGACCTTTGTCTCATTCGCAAATGGATGAATGAACAAACTGCCACCTTTTAGTAATGTAGGCACGAAGGAAGGAATGGAGGAGTTTAGAATTTAACGATATATATATATGTAAGCAAAAAGAAAAGATTTTCTCTGAGGAGCACAAGATATGAATTTTAATGATTTTAATGGTGTCACTAAAAGAACCAAAAAAGGGCACCTGGGTGGCTCAGTGGGTTAAGCCTCTGCCTTCGGCTTGGGTCGTGGTCTCAGTGTCCTGGGATCGAGTCCGGCATCGGGCTCTCTGCTCAGCAGGGAGCCTCCTTCCCCCTCTCTCTCTGCCTGCCTCTCTGCCTACTTGTGATCTCTCTCTCTGGCAAATAAATAAATAAAATCTTTAAAAAAATAAAATAAAATGAAGTCAATTATTAGTCTGCTCCCCAAGTTTCATATGATATTAGTCCAGTTTATCAACAGTGGTGGTCTGAATCTATGTAAAGAGAAATGCCTTTTTCTCTGTCTCACTGGGGTTCAAAAGTAATTTTGAGGGCGCCTGGGTGGCTCAGTGGGTTAAGCCACTGCCTTCGGCTCAGGTCATGATCTCAGGGTCCTGGGATCGAGTCCCACATCGGGCTCTCTGCTCAGCAGGAAGCCTGCTTCCCTCTCTCTCTCTCTCTCTGCCTTCCTCTCCGTCTGCTTGTGATCTCTCTCTGTCAAATAAATAAATAAAATCTTTAAAAAAAAAGTAATTTTGAGGAAGAAAGAAACACATTTGCAACCAATTATATTTTCAAGTTACACTCTAGTTTCAAGGAACTAGGTCAAATTCCTTAGCAGGTTTGGAAGGATTTAACCTGCTCCTTTCTGGGAATAGTGACTGTTCCACACAAGGTTGGGAGGTTGGTCCTACTCAGTTTCTCCCAGAGAGGGTGGTAGCATAATCATGCCTTCATGGTTGACCCACACGAGAGGTCACATTTGGGTTTTAGCCACAGGAAGCTACTGATGAAGAATTCCGAAGACAAATTCTTGCAGCTGATTTCAGTCTGGAACATGATTAGAATATCAATCTGTAAACTGAAGGTAGGCACACACTGAAGATCCGCTGAAACTGTAGGAACTCAGATTTTAAAGCTGCAAACATGGACATGCTGGCTATTAAAATAAAGAGGGTGTGCCTACACTTAAATACTTTTAAAAGAAAATGCGAAATAATGAAATGTTAAGAATAGAAATGGAAGTAACCGAAATGCAAAGCAATTATAGAGATGACAATGAAAATGAAATATAAGAACGCATCAGAGAAAAGGCTATAGTAAAAGGTTATCATTAATTCAAGGGACTGTAATGAGACTTCCCAGGGTGAGTGTGAATTGGGTGTAAGGTGGGGTTATGGGCTTAAAAAGCTTTCTCAGTTTGAAGCCAGAAAGGTGGAATTCCTTGTCCTTGGGATATTCTCCCAGGCCTGATATTAAACACTGCAGGAACGGCTCCCAAAGTTGTGTTTGTACTCAGGAAGCAGCACTGCATGGAAGTCCTACACAACGCTTCCAGTCCTTGAACGGCCTCACGTTTCTACCTACACTTTCCTACTTAGCACTCTGTGTTAGTCTTCCAATAATTCAGTAGTGAGAACACCTAATCACTGTCCTTTCACCCCCTCAACCTGAAATCCATGTCCAGCCAGCACAGTCAAGAAAACGGCCTAGTTTTTTTTTTTAATATTTTATTTATTTGTTCGACGGAGAGAGAGATCACAAGTAGGTGGAGTAGGAGGCAGAGAGAGGGGGGGAAGGAGGCTCCCTGCTGAGCAGAGAGCCCGATGCGGGGCTCGATCCCAGGATCCTGAGGATCCTGAGATCATGACCTGAGCCGAAGGCAGAGGCTTAACCCACTGAGCCACCCAGGCGCCCCATGGAAAACGGCCTAGTTTTGATCCCCCAGACAAAATCAAATTCCTGGCCGGTTGACACTCTTGGAAGGGAAGACAGCAGAAACACCTTTCCTTTAATTCAGCCAATCAGTGCATATGTCAGAGTGCCTACTAGATTCCTAGCATTGTGCTTGATGCTATTATGGAGAGACGTGTCGGAGGATAATAGTCAGGAATACATGATTCGCACAGTTAAATAGCATACAAGACCATACATGATTAGCTGTTATCTCTCCCCTTCATATGGCCTGTGTGCTAAGAAGGCACCCTTGTCAAATTGCCTCGCTACCATGGTGACAGTTACTAAGACATGCACTGATCCACATCTGAACTGGTTAGAGAGTTCTACTAGTTATTATTATTTTTAAATATGTAGTTTATTCACTCGGATGAATGGTTCTTAATGGTGGTCTCCAATTTTGTCTTCTCTCTGAGTCTTTCTTTCCCTTCTGGTCTATATTCTTTCCTTGAAGAAAACCAAACCAAAAGCACATGGACCCATCTGTGCTGACCCTGCCCAGTTTGGGAGCTGTCCACCTGCTCTGGATCAGGCTTCAATTCTTCCTGCATTGTTTGCAAGGACCTCAAGTGTCCCAGGTTTCTAAATTCATCCAATCTGCTAATATCAGGAATATTCCCCAAGGTTAAGGAAAAAATCCTTGATCATGGTTCCTGTCTTCTCTGTGTCGCACTTCATCCTAGCTGTGCCATTGTCCCCTCCTCTCATTTATTCCCCAAGCACCATTATACACACGTGATTGTTTATTACAGACTTTTAATGAAAGCTGAGGAATAACAGAGGAGGTAGTATAATACAGCATAGGACAGGAAATATAAGTACCTGAAAGTTCTTTGGCCATTTTCAATACAAGGAATTTCTTTGTTTTTTTCTTCTCAGGGCCTGCTTGCTGCCATTTTCCTCAGACTTCCTTCTCCATCGCTTTCCTGAGCTCTTCAGGTCCAACCTCTGAAATTCTATTATTCTGAGCAATGTAATTCTCATTGTCAAACCTCCTTCCATATGAATCGACCACACCAAAAGGCCAACCTTTTATATTCTTTCTCAAGCAAAAGTTCCATTTACCCAAGAAGTGAATTTTGCCCTTCCCCTAGAATGTAAAATAACAGCTTAAAAGAACTATTTTAAAAGTCACTTATTATTTTTCCCTGTTCACATGCTTTTTGGCTTAACTTTCCCATTTGATCTATATTTAAGGTACTGTTTTTCTTGAGACTATCTGAAGGACAGATGTAAAGTCAAAGTTTCAGAATCATTTTTGCATTATGCATAAGCCATCCATAGGTTTGGGAGAATTCTAGTTCTTTTTTCTTTCTTTCTTTTTTTTTTTTTACTTCATTTTCTAATAAGTAATTCCTCAAAGATTCAGAAAAGCTATGGAATGACTTGTGAGTTTCTGATAGTCCTATAAGAGATAAAATAAAGAATAAAAATGGCCTCCCTGTTGAAAACAGCCTACCATATCTGGCATTATCCACAGACCGGGAATGAGGCACCCAGCACAATTTTCATAAAAGAAATCTTTCTATATTCGGTCACAGGAAGAGATGCTTAGGCAGTGGCCACAACTTTGCTTAAGGATAAGAATCTTATCTCTGACTACAGAAAAGTTTCCAAAGGTGCTCACTATGGGTATCTCTGAGGTAGCCCCAAGTTATGGCTGAATGGTGTCTCCAAAGGAAGGTAACATACAACAATAAGTTCAACTTCTTGTGAAGATAGATAGTTCCCTTTGGACAGATCTCAATTTATATATCTCCATATACACCTCCATGAGGCTGTTATGTTTTATGCTGAGCACTGGATTAGGTACCTTGAAGATGTGAGAAAACAATAAAACAAAATCAAGATCCTATAGCAACTTAGAATTCAAAGAGTGAGAAAAGTCTTACTATACAGAAGTAAAAATTATGGGATGAAAAACAAAGTAGAATTGATTCAGAGTTTTAGAATTTTAGAACTAGAACTGTTTTAAAAATCATTCACTGATTTGCAGAAAAGAAAACTAGAGCTCAGAAGGGCTTGTAGTTTGCCTGAAGGCACACAATGAATTAGTGGCAGAGCCCACAGATATTAAGAGGTTTGTCTACCTCACCACATGCAACAAATAGTAAGCATCAATTCGATGCAAGGAAATATAGTGCTTAAGATAACACATGTAAAATGCCTAATACAGAGGTGCCAAGGTGGCTCATACAGGTGAGTGTCCGACTCCTGATTTCAGCTCAGGTCATGATCTCAGGGTCATGGGACTGAGCCTTGCATCAAGCTCTGCGCTTGGTGGAGTCTGCCTGAGATTCTTTCCCTCTCCCCTCCCCCCACTCATGCTTGCGTGCTCTCTCTCTCTCTAAAAACCAATAAATAAAATCTTAAATGCCTACCACAATGTCTGGGACCATCAGCTGTCACTGTTAAAATAATCATCATCTCATCATCACCATCATCATCATGGTTAAGAGCACAGTTTCTGGTATTAGCCAGACCCTGATGTGAGTCTCAGTTCTGTCACTTGGTATAAATGTAAATAACCTACTCACCTTACCTAAGCCACAGTTTCTTAATCTATAAAATGGGAATAAAAATAGTGTCTACCTAATAGGACATATACTTCAGTGTATACACTTAAACACATATGCTGCAACTGTTCAAATATTAACTGTTCCATGGTATTCATTAACCTATATAAGTACACTGAGTCAATTAAGAATATAGACAGGGGCGCCTAGGTGGCTCAGTGGGTTAAGCCTCTGCCTTTGGCTCAGGTCATGATCTCAGGGTCCTGGGATCGAGCCCCGCATTGGGCTCTCTGCTCAGCAGGGAGCCTGCTTCCCCCTTTCTCTCTGCCTGCCTCTCTGCCTACTTGTGATCTCTCTCTGTGTCAAATAAATTTTTTAAATCTTAAAAAAAAAAAAAAAAAGGAATACAGACACAGAGAGCATTGGTGAAATTTCTCTTTGCTTCACCTAAATGAAAGCCAGAAAGTTAACAAGTACTGAGCTTTCACTGTATACAGATATCAGCACAAAGGAAGATGGAACGACAAAAACAGAAGAGATGCTATTTGCAATGTTATAACACAGAAACTATTACTCTCAACAAGTATACACCAATTACTTACACAATAATGAATAAGACTGAGTTTGTTCTTTCAAGGAGCTTGCAATCTAGTGGAAGAAGAAAGCAGGCTGTTCCGATATGGAGTGGCACAGATGGAGCAGAGCCAGAGCTTAGAACTATGGCGGCTTGCAGGACGGCATCCTATCTGGCAATGGTGGAGGTAGGGAAGGGAGTGTCAGAGAAGGTTTCTCAAATAAAAGAATAAGAAGTTGGCTAAAGATGAGAAGAGTCGGAACGACCCTGAAGCCACCAACCAGCTGTGGTGGGTACTCTGAACTGGTTCTCAGCATCCACTCTAATCCTCTAGGTGTGTCTTTGGATCCTGCAGGGGTTAAAGAAGGGAAAAGCACATTTCCTCCATCTCCCTGCAGCGAGGATTCTGCTTTAGCCAATGAGAAACACTCGAAAGATGGACCCAAGGCTAGAGCCATGCGCTTTGTTTCTGCTGTAAACTCACCTGTGGACCCATCGGGCTTTCCTGTAGCCATTATTTCAGTGTCCAGATACTAACTTCCTAGGAGTTGAGAGGTTGTCCCAGGGCCAGCGGGGCTTCCTGACTTTGGATCACAGCTACAGGGGCATGTCTTTGAACTCTACATCACCACCTTTCTGCTTACTGCTGAGGTAGCAGCTCCCCCCCGGTTGGCCAGAACAGCAGTCTTGTCCTGGGAATCATTCCTGGAGACCCCATAAGGGACCCAACCACCTTATCCAATGATTTGCTAAGCTCCTGATTTCCTGTATTAAATCCCTTTTTGTTTAAAATGGTATGAGTGGTTCCCACTTCTTGCACCTAACATATCAACGAAACATGAAAATGTACAACGGGCCACGAGTAATACAGCTTGTGGGGGCTAGTAAACTTCTGTAGTGGGCCAAGATAGTAAATACGTTAAGCGTTGTGGGCCGCTCGTGATCTTCACCTCCCCTCCCTTCCCCTCCTCCATGTTAAGTGTATTCACATGCTGTACAGCCACCTCCAGACATTCCCATTTTGCAAAACTAAAACTCTATGCTTCTCAAATAGTCAGTCCCCATTCTTCTCCCCTTCCCCTCCTCTCCTGGCCCCTGACAACCACCATTCTATTCTCTGTCCCTATAAATCTGACTACTCTGGATACCTCAAATAAGTGGAATCACACGGGATTTGATTTTTTGTGACTAGCTCGTGTCATCTAACATAATGTCCTCAAAATCCACGCTGTAGCATGTGACAGGATTTCCTTCCTTCCTTCCTAAGGCTGAATAATATTCCATTGTATGGATATGACACATTTTGTTTATCCATTCCTGTTTATGGATATCTGGGTTGCTCCCACCTCTTGGCTATTGTGAATAGTGCTGTTATAAACATGGGTACATAAATCTCTCTTCAAGTCTTGCTTTCAATTCTTTATATACACCCAGAAGGGGGATTGCTGGGTCATATGGTAATTCTAATTCTTAACTTTCTGAAGAACCACCACACTGTTTTCCATAGGGGATACACTACTTTATATTCCTACCAGCAATGCAAAAGGATTCTAGTTTCTCCATATCCTTTATAACTCTTGTTATTTTCTAGCTTGTGTTTGGAGCGATCCTAATGAGTACAAGGTAACATTTCACTGTGGTTTTTATCAGTGACACTGAACATTGTTTCATACGCTTGTTGCCCATTTGTATATGTTCACTGCCCATTGTGAAATTGGGATATATGTGGTGCCTGGCTGGCTCAGTTGGTAGAGTATATCATTCTTGATCTCAAGGTCATGAGTTCAAGCCCCACGCTGGGTGTGGAGCCTACCTAAAACTAAAAAAAGGAAAAAATAAAATGGGGATATATGTTTTTTTGTTGCTGTGTCATACGACTTCTTTATATAATATGGATATTACAACCTTATTCGATATATGATATCCTTGGGTTGCTTTTTCACTCGGCTGCTTATGCAAGTTCAGTTTTAGTCTATGCTCACGAATGGCAGTGTAGTCTGGAGCAACTTGCAAGCAGTCTGGCCAGACCTGGACCTCTCTTCCATCCTAAGCAAACTAATAAGAATGAGCCAGGACATCTTTAACTTGGGACACTTCAGGTCTTAGATACTCTGATTCATTACGATACCAAAAAATCATCCCCATGCCTTTACTTTGAATCAGAACCAGCCAACTTGAGGTTTCTGGGCTGCAGAATTAGAAACAGTGTCAAGACTGCATGAGTAAGTGGGAGTCATGGAAATAGATTCACCAGATTCAGGTTTTGCATTGTCTAGTGCCTGCCACTAGAAAACAGAAATCAAACACAATTTCAGTATCTATTTTGCAATAACACTGCTCTTTTCCACTTCAAATGGTAGTTCAGTTCAGCTTCTTTGAATCTCCATGTTTATTCTGAGAGGATAAAATATCCCAACTCTAGAGATACTAATGATTTCCAGTCAAATGTATGGAGAGTTAGTTAATTCATGACTTAGTCTAAAATGCACACAATACTTGCTCTGAAAACCCTTGCTGATTCTGTATTAGTGGATGTAAACACCATGGTTCAGTGTATTTGCTAAAATATCCTATTTGAAGAGATAACTTTCTGATGTATAGAAGGTCTATTTCCTCTCCCAAATATTATTGTCTTTTGGAAAAATTTAGGAAGCCTATGTATGCTATTTTTCTGGTCTTCACAAAAAGAAAGTGCGCAAGTTAAGGACAGAGCTGCATCTGGTCAAGGAGAAGAAACATTGTAAATGCAAGATCCTAATTCTCTTCCTGATTTTTATGTTAAGTTGTTGCTATTCAAGTATTTACCCACAACGTTCATCACTGCATTACTTCTAATCATGAATGTCAGGAACAGTGATGTTTATAAATGATCTCAGCTGTAAATAACAGGAAATCCAAACACAAGTATGTTAAAAAAAAAAAAAAAAGGTTCTTTCTCATCATAGCAAGAAATCCAAAGATAGGTCATTGCTGGCACTGGTTTAAACGTTCTATTTTCTCAAGGTCAAAAGCCTTGAATTTTCTGGACTTCTCCCTCATGGATGAAAGATGGCTACTACAGCTCTAGACATCTCACTGCTCACAAAGCAGAAAGAACAGGCAAGAAATGGTACCAGTTTGGGCTATCCCATTTTATCTGGAAGGCAATATATGTACGCCCCGCTTTCCTGGAACTTCCCCCTCAACCTCAGTAATCTACACCTTACTTCCTGATGATTAAAATTGATACTAGCCCTGTTGTAAGAAAGATGAGGAAAACAAACTATATGGGAATATTTGGTTTTCCTATTCTACAGGCAGGTGAGTAGGAGGAAAATTGGGAATGGGTGTTGGCCTGCTGAGATCCAGGGTCTGCCACAGTAAAAACCAGGAAACACCAAAATGTCTGAGAACACAAGCTTAACCGACTATGATGTGCCAAATGAATTCCAGGTGGCTGTTAAAAATTGTGGTACAAGGGTGCCTGGACAGCTCATTCGGAAGAGCCTGTGACTCTTAATCTTGGGGTTGTGAGTTTGAGCCCCACTTTGTATAGAGATTAAATAAATAAAACTTAAGAAAAATTGTAGTACAGAAAAAGACTTAGGTGTGTGCAAAATTAGTCATAAAATCTTAAGAACCAGAAAATTAACATATAAAACAATAAATAAGAAAACATCAAATTTGTTGGGGTAAAATTTAGACAGATATTAAAAACTTAAACAGAGGGCGCCTGGGTGGCTCAGTTGGTTAAGCAGCTGTCTTCGGCTCGGGTCATGGTTCCAGGGTCCTGGGATCGAGCCCCACATCCAGCTTCCTGCTCAGCAGAGAGCCTGCTTCTCTGCTGTTCTGCTTACTTGTGATCTCTATCTCTCTGTCAAATAAATAAATAAAATCTTAAAAAAAAAAAAAAACAACAACTTAAACAGAGATCTGCAAAAAGAAAAAAAAAAAAAAACATTAGAACTCACCTTCTGAAAATATTGACTGAGGCGGGGATTTGCACGTAGGTGGTTTACTCAAGACCACTCTCAGGAGCAGGGCCTGTGAGGGAAGCAGGACTGGGCAGGGGAAGGTGAACTGCAGGGCACTTGCCACAGTGGCTTTAACTGGTCCCATGGGAAATTCCAAGGCTGACTGTGCCAGACTGTTACAGTTGACGGCCTGTGCCTTGCACCTCCACAACTGACCAGTCATTGGATTTCAGCTGCCCCAAGGGAGTGAACATGACCTAGGATGAGGCAGTTTCCTTCACAGAAGGCAGTTTTGGAGAGAAATGCAAGTGTGAGTCGTCAGCAGCCAAGACTCCTGGCCTCTGTACCTTGGGATCTGGGCAGCTCACTATAGCATCTACTAGAAATCACTACAGCATCCACTAGAAATGTCAACAACGATTATCTCTGGGTTGGGGATTAAGGTTGGTTTTCTCTTTCTCTTTTTTATGTTTTCTAAATTTCCCACAACAAACATAGTATTGTCCTAAGGATTAAATGAGTTAATTCAAATGAAGCACTTAGCACAATTCCTGGAATACATTAAGTACTGAAATTTAGTTATAATTATTTTTTATGTAGAAATATATACACATAAAACATTATAAAGAAAAAGTATAAATGTGAATATTGTCAAGAAGAAAGTATGAAATAGGATTAAAATAATTATAGACCTTGCCATTCGTTCTGGCTTATTTTGTTTCATCCATGAAATTCTTTTTTATGCTATTGCTTCTTTCCAGCACTATCCCACTGAACTTCTTATTTTTTTTAAGATTTTATTTATTTATTTGACAGAAAGAGATCACAAGTAGGCAGAGAGGCAGGCAGAGAGAAAGGGGGAAGCAGGCTCCCTGCTGAGCAGAGAACCCGATGTGGGGCTCGATCCCAGGACCCTGAGATCATGACCTGAGCCAAAGGCAGAGGCTTAACCCACTGAGCCACCCAGGCGCCCCACCCACTGAACTTTTTCTAATGCTGGAAATTCTGGTATAGGGCCATCCAGGATAGTAGCCACTAACCATGGGTGGCTACTGAGCATTTGAAATGTGGCTAATGCAAATGAAGAACTGAATTCCAAATTTTATTTACTTTCAACTCCTTTAAATGTAAATAGCCACATATTGCTAGTGGCTACCAAATATTGGACAATGCAGCTCCGTACCAATACTAGCCAATGGTTACTTAGAGAACAGATTCGAAATATTCTTTCTCTCTTTAAGCTTGGATTAGTTTCTTAACTCATCACCCTAATATATATATAATATATACATATATATGTATAAATAATTATATATGTATAAATGTATTATACATATACATATATACATTTATACACGCATATATACATACATATTATATATTTATACATTTATATATTTATACATATCATACACATATATATTTATATATAAATGTATATAATATATATGTATAATCTCCTAATCTTTATTTCAAAGTCATGTTATATTAATATGTGCAGAAAAACAAAATGGGAAGTTAATTAATTGTAACAAAAAGTGGCATGTGTTTTTTTGTGTGTGTGGGAGATGGTTTGTTTTTTTTTTTTTTTTGTCAGACTTTTTTTTTTAAGTAATCTCTCCACCCAACATGGGGCTCGAACTCTCAACCCTGAGATCAAGAATAGCATACTCTTCCAAATGAGACAGCCAGGGGTCCCTGGTCAGACTAGTTTTTATTTTTTTTTTTTACATACAACAAGGAAGGTAATTTAGCTGAAAGTTAGGTGCTGAAGAGCTATATAATGTATCACTACTTGTCTGGTATTTTTTAGTAAATAATCTGAAAAGAAAATGAAGGAAGTTGTCCCATATCAGATATCTGGTTCCTCTTGGTAAGCCGAAAAAGACTTCTCTCTGAAATCATAACTTTCAACCATTCTGTCAACACAGGAAGGAAGATACCTACAGAAAAAATTTGAAAATGCCTGAATAACAATGTGGACGTCTCTGACCTCTCAGGTGGGAGGCATTCGTATGGGGGATAAGTCACTAACATCATCCATGCTCAAGGCAGGAAAGAGACCCAGATCTTGGTTTGCATCCCAGCCCTGTCAGTTACTGCGTGTATTTTGGACACATTACTTAATTACTACACAAAGGGTGATAACCACACCTCTGAAGGTTTGTTGGAAGATCACTGAGATGTGCAGCACCTGGCACATAGTAACTGCTAAATCAATGAGCTTTATTATTATGTCAATATTATGTCAAGAAAATAGAACAGCAAAAGGGAAATGAGCCCAAATAATATAAAATCTATGCAATAATTAAATGGCATAATCATTAAGTTGTAAAATTATTGCTGGTGTATGTTACTGTATGTGTCTATTGACCACACATAAAATTTAGTCCACTCTTTATCAGATAAATGACAAGAACAGATGCTTGAATAAAGGAATGAATCCTCACCTTGCCCTCTTGCTAATGTTCTTTTGCCCCCAAAATGCGTTGTTACCACTAAAATGGTTTTGTCACTGGTATTGTCACTAGGGCAATTTTCAAAGAAGTTGTAAAGAGCAGTATCAAATCAATAGTCTTGAACAGGATTGTTTTTCTAGACTTAAGAGGAGAGATCATGGCTGAAACTTAAGATACAACTTTTTTTTAAAGATTTTTTTTTTTTTTAAAGATTTTACTTATTTATTTGAGAGGGAAAGAAAGGGCGAGCACGCACAAGCGAGAGAGCACAAGGGGCAGGGAGAGGCAGAAGGAGAGGAGAAGGGAGAGGGAGAGGGAGAAGCAGATTCCTCACTGAGCAGGGAGCATGATGCAGGGATCCATCCCAGGGCTATGAGATCATGGCCTGAGGTGAGGGCAGACACTTAATTGAGCCACCCAGGCAATCCTTAAGATTTTATTTTATTTTATTTATTTATTTCACAGACAGAGACCACAAGTAGGCAGAGAGGCAGGCAGAGACAGAGAGAGATGGGGAAGCAGGCTCCCTGCTGAGCAGAGAGCCTGATGTGGGGCTCGATCCCAGGACCCTGGGATCATGACCTGAGCGGAAGGCAGAGGCTTTAACCCACTGAGCCACCCAGGCGCCCCAAGATTTTATTTTTTAAGCAATCACTACACCCAATGAGGGACTCAAACTTACAACCCTGAGATCAAGAGTCACACGCATTTCCAAATGAGCCAGACAGGAGCCCCAAGAAACAACTTCTTGAGCAATATTATAAAGGAACACATAAGGGCTTCCATCCTTAGACACTTTTAAGCAGACAATGCTCCAGCTGAAAACGTCATCTTCATCTGTGGTAGCCAGCCCCCAGGATAGCCTCTACTGACCCTTACTCCCCAGCACATGCCCTTCATTACTCTCCTGCCCAAATTCAATCAAGGCTGGCCCTGAACATGGCTGACGTGATGTTTGAGTTCCAAGGTTGTGTTATAAAAGGCACTTCAGCTTGTGTTTCGGTCTTTCAGATCGATCACTTGCTCGAGAAGAAGCCAGTTGCCATGCTGTGGCAACACTCAAGCTGTCTGTGGGAAAGCCCATGTAGCCAACAGTCTAAGCCAACTTGCCAGACATGGGAGAGAACCGCCTTGGAAGTGGATTCTCCACTCCAGATAAGTCTTCAGACAACCACAGCCCTAGCCTACATCTGACTGCAATCTTACGAGTCTCTAACAGAAATGCCCGGTTGAAACCCACCTGAATTCCTGACTCCAAAATTGAGTGAGAAATAATACATGACTTCCATTGTTTTAAGCCACTAAGTTTTTTTGTTTTTGTTTTGTTTTTTTAATATTCTCCAAGCCCAATGTGGGGCTCAAACTCATGCAGCAGGCTCTACTGACTGAGCCAGTCAGGCTCCCCAAATACTTTTTTTTTTTTTTAAAGACCTTATTTATTTGAGAGAGAGCATGAGCAGAGGGAAGGGGGAAAAGGAGAGGGAAAGACTCCCCTCTGAGCGCAGAGCCAGATGTGGGCTCAATTCTAGGACCCTGAGATCATGACCTGAGCTGAAGGTACACATTTAGCCAACTGAGCCACCCAAATACTTTTTTTTTTTTAATATATATTTTTAAAGATTTTATTTATTTATTTGACAGACAGAGATCACAAGTAGACAGAGAGGCAGGCAGAGAGAGAGAGGGAAGCAGGCTTCCTGCTGAGCAGAGAGCCCGATGTGGGACTCGATCTCAGGACCCTGAGATCATGACCTGAGCCGAAGGCAGCGGCTTAACCCACTGAGCCACCCAGGTGCCCCTTTTTTTTTTTTTAAAGTAAACTCTACCCCAATGTGGGGTCTGAACTCATCACCCCAAGATCAAAAATCACATGCTCTACCGATTAAACCCACCTAGCCCGCTTGGTGTGTACTTCTGGGTTATTTGATATGCAGCAAAAGATAGCTAACATATCATCCATAACAGTTGTCTGTACAAAGTATCCTGCTTATAGGCTGAACCACATGATCATTCCAGTTAACTTCTTTATAGCTTTAATTTTTAACAGGTTGACATGTCATTAACTCTATGTATTTTCCTATAAAATTCTTTTTTTTTTTAAAGATTTTATTTATTTGACAGAGAGAGAGGTCACAAGTAGGCAGAGGCAGGCAGAGAGAGAGGGGGAAGCAGGCTCCCCGCTGAGCAGAGAGCCCGATGCGGGGCTCCATCCCAGGACTCTGAGATCATGTCCTGAGCCGAAGGCAGAGGCTTAACCCACTGAGCCACCCAGGCACCCTCCTATAACATTCTTATGTGACGGGGCGCCTGGGTGGCTCACTGAGTTAAAGCCTCTGCCTTCAGCTCAGGTCATGATCTCAGGGTCCTGGGATCGAGCCCCGCATCGGGCTCTCTGCTCAGTGGGGAGCCTGTTTCCCCCTTTCTCTCTCTGCCTGCCTATGATCTCTGCCGAATAAATAAATAAAATCTTTGAAAAAAAATCTTATGTGACAAGGACAATTAGCCAATCAAATATTTAATGAACATCCACTAAGTTAAGGTATTATTCTAGGCACTGTGCTGATTAAAAGGTATGATAATGTTATTGATAATAAAAACAATACTAAAAATAATGACAGGCACGAAAACTAAACAAGTATTGTCTTGGTGTTCTAGACACTGTACACATATACTCTCACTTAACTTAAATGTATATTGCCAAATGTTTTGCAATTTTTTATGCAATGTTTTTATGACCAGAAAGGTCATACTAAGTTACACTCCATCTGCAATGTTTAAGAAAAAACTCACTGCAGATGTTTATCCACCAGCACTTAAAAGTTTTCAAAAAAACCTGATAGGTGAAAAATAGAAGTTTAATCTGCATTTCTAGGATTACCAGGTCTTAAAATGTTAAGCACCTTAAAGTTCTGTCTGACATATGTTACAATGCTGGCACTGTGTTTTCTTGACATTTTTATAGTCAAGTCAACCTCTTCCTTTGTACTTTCTTCCAACCCTTTCATAATTAAAAGGCTCTTTCCTATCCCTGGATCAATTAAATTTTCACTTGCATTTGTTTCCTAGTTTACAGTTTTATTTTTTACACATGTAGTTGTATTTTGTGGCAGGACATAGGACTTTTTCCCCCCATAATCACGTCTCCTTCACTATTAAGTTTGTCTTTGCCCACTGATTTATGATGCCACCTTTATTATCTTAGTAATTCTTATGTTACTTGGGTATGGTTGTGAGCTTTATAATCCTTTCTCATTGTCTGTTGGTTTCAATGTTAGTACTATGCTTTTAAAAAAAAAAAAGATTATTTATTTATGAGAGAGACAGCGGGGAGAGAGGCAGAGAGACAGAGAGAGAGAGAGAATCCAGTAGACTCCCTGCTGAGCACAGAGCCCACTAAGGGGCTTGTCTCACAACCCTGAGATCATGACCTGAGCCAAAATCAAGTATGGTTTAACTGAGTCACTCAGGGGCCCCCATACTACATTTTTTTTTTAATTACTAACTTCTACTCATTCATTAAAAACCATCACATTCTCCTCTGGAAGCCTCCCTGATTCTTCCAAAAAGATATGAATGCTGCTTCCTTTTTCACCTTCATAACATAAAATTTTCTCTTGTATCACAGTTAACAGGGTTGATTTTATCCAATTATGTTTTTTATTTTATCCAATTATATTTTTATTTTTGTATAAATTATATTTATACAGTTATTAAAATTTGATTACTGGATTTGCATTAAAAGGTAGTGATGGCAAAACAGGTCTAGCTTGGCAAAAAAATTGAAAACACACAGTTCCTTCATTTCAACAAACATTATTGTGCTACCCCTTATGAAAAGATTATAAAGGTGAGTGAACCCTAGATTCTGCCTTAGGGAGTTCACCATTGGGCAAAGAGACATGCGAATATCCATGATTAAATAGTGTGACTAGTGTAAAATAATCACACACAAAAAAGGAGAAAAGAAAAAACTAACTGAGCAGGTAGTGGGCAGAGTTTCAGAATAGTAGACACAACTATGAGCTGGCTTTATGGTGCTTCTTAAATGTCAAAGGAATTTGTAATTAATTTGAACGACAGTGCATCAGTTCAGAACCTTTAACAGAATTTACATTAATTTAACATTCTTCGGTGCTCGCTTCGGCAGCACATATACTAAAATTGATCCTTCTCTGTAGAACTTTTTAAGGAACCCTAACGTAGTTTGGGTAGCATGGCTAAGCTGAAGAGCTCTGCTTGGAAGCGGTTTCCTTA
Organism: Lutra lutra; assembly: GCF_902655055.1. NCBI lineage: Eukaryota > Metazoa > Chordata > Mammalia > Carnivora > Mustelidae > Lutra > Lutra lutra. The sequence continues at coordinate 44,116,736 of NC_062285.1, forward strand.
GCGCGAACGTGAGATGCTTTGCATAGGATACAGGTGCGAATAAATGCAAAGTGTGTGACTGCGTGAAAATCAGACATGGGGATAAGATATAAACCTTTACCAGTATCAGGTAGTATAATCCACTCACCTGTGTTAGTTTAAAAGCTATCAGAACTGATTCCTTGTGAAAGGGCACAATTCCAGCCACTAGTTTCACCGCTCAGCGCCCCGGAGGCCCAAGGCAGGCTTAAGGCAAACCCAGGCCGGAGGTCAGAGCACGAACTACTGACGTCATGTAAGCGTGACGTCACCAGCACTGACGCAGTCTTACAGGGAGGGGCCTCTAAGCTCACCTCAGAACGCAGTCAGGTCCGAGGAGCTGCGAGTTGACGGTCTTGCATTCTGCCCCAAAGGTCCGAATGGTCAGCGCTGCGGGAACCGAAGAGCCGAAGCCGCTCCGGAGCTGAAAACGGGCCACTTCCCTCCTTCCTCGGCCCTTACGGGCCTCCTCTCTAAGGCCCCGGCGCGGTCCAGGCAGCGGCGCGCTCACGAGCCCGTCGCTTGCGGCGGTCACGCGCACGCACGCTGGTGCGCACGTTCCCTGAGAACCCGGAAGTGCGAGGGAGAGGAGAGCCACGTGGGTGGAGCTGGATCGCGGCTCGCATGGGGGAGTCTATCCCGCTGGCCGCCCCGGTCCCGGTGGAACAGGCGGTGCTGGAGACGTTCTTCTCTCACCTGGGTATCTTCTCTTACGACAAGGCCAAGGACAATGTGGACAAGGAACGAGAGGCCAACAAGAGCGCGGGGGGCAGCTGGCTGTCGCTGCTGGCGGCCTTGGCCCACCTGGCCGCGGCCGAGAAGGTCTATCACAGCCTCGCCTACCTGGGGCAAAAACTAGGTACCTCCGCCCCGCCCCCAGTGCCCTTTGAGGAGGAAGGAAAGGGGGTATATTCCCCGTTCGGCCGTGGCTTGGGTTCCCGGTCTCACTCCTAGCCTCAGGCTCAACTTGGCACTCCCAGATCTCCTCCCACCGTTCCCTTCCTCCCCTCGGCTTCCACAAACCCCGCCCACCGGCCTCTGCTGCTGATAGATTGGCCGCCGGGTTGGATGCTCTTTTCAAGGCTGTGTCTCAAATCGAAGGGTGTATCCATTTTGCTCAGTGCATGGATTGGTGCCATAAATGAAAAGTTAAGCAGACTGTGTGTCTTCGCTCTTCTGACCAGTGACAACTGTGGCCAGAAGAGCAAAAACTTGGCAATACAACCTAGTTAGAATTAATGAACACTTTTGTCTGGCCTCTTGAAGTTAAGGCCCCTGCGAGTTACAGATAGAGTCCTACCCCTTCTAGGCAGTCAATAAATATTTAATGGATGAGGAAATAAATGAATACTGGAAAGGCAAGAAATATGCCTAACACTAGTAAGAGGGGACTTAAGGGGAAAATGGTAAACACTCCTATCATTCCATCATAAATCTTGGCCCTGAAAATAAGATGCAAGAGCTGATTCAACCAATTTTCACTAGTAGAAACAATTAGTATGAGATCAGAAGGAAATAAAATATGTGAAAGCCAAGGGTATGCATATAAAGTATTACTACTTACAATTACCAACAATCAATACGAATCCCAGAGCTTTCAAAGTTAGTATTTTGGCCCATTTTTAGACCCTTTAATTATCAGAAGCACAGAATCTGGGATGAATGAAGAACACATATATGCAATAAAGAATAGAAAGGTAAAGTTGAGTGCAGATTCCATTTTGATTTTTAGGGCCCCATTTCTTTTTATGGCCTGAAGGTGGCCATGTGCATACTGCTTTCAGTAAACACCCAAAGGGCAGGGCTTTCTGAAATCTTAACTTCTGCCTTAGCTGTTTAAATAATTTGTTTAGTACGTTGACTTACCGGCAAAGTGCTTAGACAGTATTTTTTCCACCCCTTTTTACAGTGGCAGTTCTCACAAATTTGCAATTGGTGTTGAAATGTTATTATTCCCCTTTCTACAGATAAGCAAATTGTTTATGCGCACTTGTGTGGGTAGGTGACAGGTCTCAAACCAGAATACCTGCCTTTGAACTGTCAGATTGTGTTTTTATACGTATGATTTATTCTTAAAAATTGCTGTATTATAATTTAAAAATACGTTGTGTATACAGTTGACACTTGAACGATAGGGGTTTGAATTTTATGGATCCACTAATACACGGATTTTTTTTATAAATACAGTACAGTACAGTAAATGTATTTTTTATCCTTCATGATTATCTTAACATTTTCTTTTCTCTAGCTTACCTTACTATAAGAATATAATATACAATACATATAACATATAGCGTATGTGTTAATCTATTGTTTATGTTATCAGTAAGGCCTCAGGTTGACAATAAGCTATTAGTAATTAAGTTTTGGGGGAGTCGAAAGTTGTACTCGGATTTTTGACTGCTGGGGTAGGTCAGCTCCCTAACACCCCCTCCACCACTCCTGGCATTGTTCAGGGGCCAGCTGTATTTGGAGATGGGGAGAATTCTAGCTGTAAAATTGAAGGTGGGTAATTTTCTGGCAGTTTTAGTTGTTTTTAGATCCCGTCACCTCATGAAGAATGGTGATTGGTCCCCGTCCCATGATCTTAAGTTTGTTTAAGCTTATGTATGAGAATTTGATGAAGCCCATGGACATATATGGAATATATATGGGAAATACAATTTTGCATTTAATCTGCGAGGGTTCAGCTGGATTTCCTAAAGCCTATTGATGGACCCCAATTTAAAAATCTGCTATGCCAGTTTAAGGTGTATGTGTCTGGTTTCAGGTAAACAGAACTGCCCTGTGTGTAAGAGCACATGTGAGATCATCACTGTCTCTGCCTTGGGTTCTGTGAAATGGCCTCTCTTGCTGCCGAAGCGAGCACTAGCCCTCATTATGTAAAGTCATTAGTTCTGCATAGACCCCCAGGTTGCATGGATGAGCCTGAAGGCTGCACCTTGAAATTGACCCAGGAGCAATTTATACTATGAAACATGCCCAGGCATGGTTCTGTTCCCAGGTGATCTGTGACTTCTAAGTGAATGTTCCTAAGCATGGCATGTTTAATGCCTCATTAACTTATTCACATGTATAGTAAATGTAGGTTCCAGATTTTAACTTTGCATCTTACAGTTTTTTGATACTGGAATGTTTGTGATATTAACATGCTTATGACTTTGTGACTTTTTTATTGAAAACTTGTGAAAAAATTTTTGTGTTGCCACTTAAGACATTTCCACATTCTTCAAATACTTTGCTAATTAGAATGTATTTTTTTTAAGATTTTATTTATTTATTTATTTATTTATTTTTAAAAGATTTTCTTTATTTATTTGACAGTCAGAGATCACAAGCAGGCAGAGAGGCAGGTAGAGAGAGAGGAGGAAGCAGGCTCCCTGTTGAGCAGAGAGCCTGATGCGGGGCTCGATCCCAGGACCCTGAGATCATGACCTGAGCCGAAGGCAGCGGCTTAACCCACTGAGCCACCCAGGCGCCCCTAGAATGTATTTTTTTTTTAAGCAAAACAAAAAGTTTTATGTGTATTTTTAAACATTTAAAACATGGCCCAAGAAAGTGAGTCTTTCTGACTCACTCTTGTAACTGGTTGTTGATCAGAGACCTTGGCAGTGAATCCTGATTATAGATGCCTGTATGGGCAAACACTTTAGGCAAAGGACAGACCTGACAGGGAGCCTTCTGCTCCTGTATTGCCTCAGTTCAGAAAAACTCTGGGTGGGCCCCTTTTCTTAGAGCTCTCTCTTTCCTTTGAGGGGAGAATATACCTGTTTGGGGAAGGATCAGTGATAAAAATATGCCATCTCAATGCTTTTGGAGGTTTTTAGGTCATACTTTCTCCCTTCTTGTTTAATTATTGGAAAGTTTTCTCAATCTCTGGTTGCTAGAATTTAGCATAGTAGAAAATGACTTGAGAACTGGTGTTTATAAATTATCATTAACAATAAGTTGTGGGATAAAATACTCAATTAGACATTTTACATACTCCTTTAGTATACTTATTACTTGAAATTTCATTATGTGAGATGGACTCCTGAAATCTTGAGAAATAATGAGGATTCAATACATAGAACCTTCTGGAAATAATTCAAAATAATCGTACTTTATAAATCCATAAAATTGTAAAGAGGGAGATGTCTGGTGTTTCTGCTTCCTTATTTCCCAGTAAGAAGGAAAGCCAGTCTCCATTGGATATTCCTAACCAGGGTAGTCAACAAGTAGGACTGTGCTCCTCAGAGCTTTGAGAAAAGAGACCTGTTAGAAGAAATTCATCAGTGGTCTCTCCCATCCTCGTAGTGTCACTTGGTTTCACTACTAGTGATCGATGTTTACTGATAAGCTTTTCAGGGTATTCTTTGTGTTTCCACTCCCTCAAATAAGGGTTATCTGATGGAAAGGTATTCCTTTTTCACCCAGAGTTAAAATTGTCACCAAGGCCACCCTATTAACAGCAGAGGTGAGTACACGGTTGAGGTCACCTAGCTAGCTATCTATGAAGTAGGTAGCTATTCTTTTTTACAGTACATGAAGCTCCCAATTTACCATAGAGTTTTAGAAGTCCAATTAGTAGTAGTTAGAATTTTCTTACATCAGTTATAAATGGAAGGAAAAGGGATTAGTGATGGAATACTCACTTTGCTCCAGGCACATTACATACCAAATGGTATTTTATTTTGTCTTCTTGGCTCTATTACTTGTTTCATGTTAAAAACAACTAAGGCTCAGAGTGGCTAAGTCATTGGCACATTCCACAGCTTCTAAGTTCAGAAGCTGGAATTTGGAACTAAGTTGGTCAGACTTCCAGACCTTTTAGGTTTTTGGGTTGTTGTTTTTTGTTTGTTTGTTTTTGTTTTTTTTAAGATTTTATTTTTTAAGTAATCTGTACACCCAATGTGTGGCTCAAACTCACAACTCTGAGATTAAGAGTTGCATACTCTGCTGACTGAGCCAGCCAGGCGCCCCATAGATTTTGCATGGTACTCTCGTCTTGTTACCTACCTAAGAGAATTTTTTCCTAAACTTGGGCACAGAGGTCTATTTATTCCATACTGTTGCCCCACAAAATCTGTAAGGTTAGACTGAAGATAGGGAGGGAGGGCAAACCCTTCAGGGTACAGTCCTGGGTGGGATGTGACTGCTGGGGTCAATCCAGCTGCACCACATGGCTTTTGCGGCTCTTAGTAGGAGAAATGATTTGAATGCAGGTTACTTTGTTTAGGCAGTATGTTGAAGTAAACATTTTTAAAGTAATAACACTTTGTGGAATAAGTAGTAAGTAGGGTGACCAGCCTTCTAGGTTTGCCCGGTGCTGGGGGCGTTCCCAGAACATGGGACTAAGTCTGGTTTTCCAAGATGCCAGGTTTTCAGTGCTAAAACCTAGAAAGCCCTGGGTAGACAAGGTGGTCACAGTAGTAGGAAAGTTTGAAATACAAACTGGGCCGTGAACTAGAAAGAACATTGTGAAATGATTCATTTGTTAAGGGGATATTTTACAAATGCCTTGATGTGTTTAGAATAGTAATAAATTTATTCATGAAAGCATCCTGTGTATATCAAGAGAAATTTTAAACTGTCATCCATCTCTTAGGTTTTTACTTATATATTTCTAATATATAAATATTAGATACTAGATAATATTAGATAAATATATATAACATATATTTCTATATAAATATTTTTATTTATATATTTCTAATTTATATATCTCTAAGAATTACTGTTTTAAACCTGCCCTGTTTCTTTTCATTCTTCTAATGTCTTGCCTGTGACCCTTTCTTTAGTGGGGTGCAGAATTGCTTAAGAAAACATGTACGAACCTGGCTATATAATTATTAGAAATAGAGTTGATCATGTATTAATACAAAGCAAGAAAATGATGTCTCTGCCACTTGATCCTTTTTAACTGTTGAAAGGGATGTATTTGGTCTTTTTTATTTTATTTTTTCCTGATTACCTTTGGAACCCCTGAGTTACAGCAACAGTTATTATAATTGCTTCCTGCTCTTAATCATTCACAAAGTGGTGCTTGCTTTGTTATAACCTATAGTGTCAGCCTTGTCAAGAGTATTAAAGATTTCTGGGTGCCTGGCTGGCTCATTCAGAGGAGCATGCAATTCTTGATCTCAGGGTTGTGAGTTCAAGCCCCATGTTGGGTTTAGAGCTAACTTAAAGACAGAAAGAAAAAAAAAAGTACTACAGATTACCTTTTTTCTGCTGGGATCCCAGTAGTCTGTGTTCTTGTGAAGGGAAATACATGTATGTATATTTTCCATTTTCTGGTATGGCTTATAAGATTCAAAGGAAAATGCAACTCTAATGCAGAAATAATATTTTCTGATTTATCAGGAATAACAACAGTGTTTTCCAATTAGGTATTCTCTTTTGTTTTAAATACATGTCTGGGGAAGGAGAGCTATTTAGCTCCAGGTAGATGGTACCTGCTAGGTCAATTAATCTCTGAAATAAATATGAATCCTCATTGAAATGAGATAAGGGAGAGTTGATACTTGGGTAAGGAAATCATACACAGGTCTGTTGTTACACTAATGAGTTGCACCAGACATTCATTTCTTATTCCTCTGTGAAATTATGAATCACAAAATATTTAAATTCCAATCACAGGAGTCAGAGAATGTGGTAGATGATATTAACTCCCTGAGCTCAACAGACTCCACTCCTTCCTTTTTGGATGCTGGGAGATGTTTGGTCCTTCTGGGGTCTCTTCCTCACTTGTCATGTGCTAATGTCATTTGCCTCCCAGGGGGCCAGTCCTTCTTCAGCCGGAAGGATTCCATCCGAACCATCTACACGTCCCTGCACAATGAGCTCAAGAAGGTGGTGACTGGCCGGGGTGCCCTTGGTGGGACAGCCCCCCATGTGGAGGAACTACTTTCCCACCTGTCAGAGCAGCTCTGCTTCTTCGTTCAGGCCCGGATGGAGATTGCAGACTTCTATGAGAAGATGTACACCCTCAGCACACAGAAGTTCATCAACGCTGAGGAGCTTGTTGGCCTCTTAGACACCATCCTCAAGAAGTACAGCTCCAGGTGAGTGTAGGTGAGGGAGGAAGGGACACACAGAGCAGTCTCTCTCTCTCACACACACACACACACACACACACACACACACACACACGAGCTCCCTCCCCGCACTCTTATAAAGAAAATCTATGATGAAATGACTGCAAAGGGAAGAAATAGTCATTTTACTTTTTTTTTTAAAAGATTTAATTTATTTATTTGACAGAGATCACAAGTAGGCAGAGAGGTAGGCAGAGAAAGAGAAGAAGGGAAGCAGCTCCCTGCTGAGCAGAAAGTCTGATGCGGGGCTCGATCCCAGGACCCCAGGATCATGACCTGAGCCGAAGGCAGAGGCTCTAACCCACGGAGCCACCCAGGCGCCCTATCATTTTACATTTTATACATATTAATTAAGTAACAGGTGAACATTAGTTCCCTTCTTTGCGCTTCATTAACACCATGCTGGGTAGATACTACTTTAAGCAATGGCCAAAGACCAAGAATGAAGTCATCCTTAAAAGATGTATTATAACTGATTTTGCTGCTTATGAAAGAGTTCGCACAAAGGGGAGCATTGTATATAAAATAACGTGGGGGTTTTTTTTTGTTTTTTTTACTAAACCATTATTCAAATCAATGTCCCTTTCAAAGTAATCACCTTGGTGAGTTACCCACTTAGTCCTCAGATTACTTACCATGGGTTGGAACTTCTTCATAATTGCTTTCAGCGTCTGTGGCATAGTTCTGGTTTTGTTTTAAACTTTCTCAGTGGAGACAGGTATCTGTGTTTTTGAGGAGAGCATACTTAACTTTTTTGTAACAATCAAAAGGCTATTTGTAGCCAATTTAATTTTTTTTTAAAGATGTCGATTAGCTGGAAAATTTGTATTTGAAGGAAATTGCTACTTTTACTTGAAAAAAAATGAGCCTAGCTCTTATGTATTCCTCAGTGCCTGAACCAAAAAATAGTACGCAAGGAATTTGAGAAGTACTGTGGGTTATTATTCAGCTGTAGAAAGGAATGAAGTATGGATACAGGCTACAACATGCATGGACCAGTTACAAAAGATATCATATTCTGTCATTCCAGTTACAGGAAATGTCCAGAATAGGCAAAGTCATAAATAAACACAGAAAATAGATTATAAATTACAGATTCAGAAAATTTTTGTCAGGAATTAAGGGGGAAGGTGAGAGTGGGGAAGTGACTGTTCATGGGTATAGGGTTCCTTTTTGGGGGGGTCATGGAACTATGCTCAAATTAGATAATGGTGATGGTTGCACAACTCTGACTATACTAAAGCCATTTTTTACTATGGTAAAAAGTATACTTTATGTATACGAGTTAAGTAGTAAAGCTTTCATGAAAAAAGAAAGCTGTGCAAGGAACACACAAACATCCTTCCCCTGGACTCATATTATTAAATGTTGCTATGTTTGCTCTCTTTCTCTCTGTATATAATTTTATCCCCCCCCCGAATTGTTTGGAAGTTAGATGCAAACATCATGACACTCTATGCCCAAATACTTGGATTGTATCTTCTAAGAATTAAAAAAAACTGTAGCATAGTTTCCTACTCAGGAAATTTAGCACTAATATTTTTTTTCTACTATCAGCAGTAAATAGTATTTAGATTTCCCCAATTGTCTCCAAAAAGTCCTCTGTATTATTTTTTATTGTCATATATTTTCTGTTTTTATGATATATTTTGGATTTTTGTTTTATCTATTTTTACTGGGTAATACATTAATATGGCTCAAAATTTATAAAGTATGAAATAATACATAGTGAAAAGTGCTCCTTTTCTTCATCTACCTAATTCCTTTCCTAAGAGGCAGTGAATGTTGGGTTTTTTTTTTAAGATTTATTTAACAGAGAGAGAGAGAGAACAAGCAGGGAGAATAGCCCAATGAGGGACTCGATCCTAGGACCCTAGGATCATGACCTGAGCTGAATGTGGATGCTTAACCGACTGAGCCACCCAGGCATCCCAGTGAATGTTGTTTTAGCAAGTTCTTCCTATCATTCTTGAGAGATAGTCTGTGCATATGAATATACACGTTTTCTTCTTTTAAAACAAATTTTCCATGTTAACAAATTTTCTGTGTTTGGAACTATTTTATTTCTTCCTCAAACCTAATTGGTACTTTTTTTTTAATAAAATAATTTTTTGAAATGCAAAAACAAAAATACTGTTGGAGATATGATTCTTACAGAGAATCTCATGTGGTGATTCCCAAATACTAACTTGACAGTAATTTGCTGAATGGTTTGGGAAACTTAAAGAACCAAACCTGCCCCTTGTCACCCTGCCCTCCTTCCCTGAGGGTTAAGAGTTAGTGATTCTCAATTGGGTGCGCAGAAACCTGTATGTTTTAAAAGTTCCGGGGCGCCTGGGTGGCTCAGTTGTTGGGCTTCTGCCTTCAGCTCAGGTCATGATCCTGGGGCCCTGGGATCAAGCCCCGCATCGGGCTCCCTGCTCAGCGGGAAGCGTGCTTCTCCCTCTCCCACTCTCCCGGCTTGTGTTCCCTCTCTCGCTGTGTATCTCTCTGTTAAATAAATAAATAAAATCTTTAAAAAATAAATAAAATAAAATAAAAGTTCCCTTTGATATTGAAAATAGTCTCCATGAAAAAAAATTGTTTTGATAAATAAAAGAAAGATACCAACACTGGGATATACTAGGTATTGAACCTTAACTGTGTGTATGCACGTGCATGTATATGTCTTATAGGAATGATTATTACCATTTAACTATTTTCATTTGATTAGGTTTGTGATCTATCCTATTTGCACCTTCTTTGAAACATCCCACTTCCCAGACCTTTGAGAATTTCTTCCATTTTCTGCAAAAGCCCAGTTTTCATTCTTGAAGCTTTTAGGGCAGTACTTGGCTATACCAGGTACTGAGTGGACACTGATGGAATTGATGGAGCCGGGGGGCAGTATCACCCAAGGTCAAGGTATTTTCATCTGTCTGTATTCTCCACCCATGCTGCCTTTATCTAATTAAAGGGAATTACAGATTATAGATACATCCAACGCTAAAAATTATCTTAATTAGAAACCTGAGGTTAATTTGAACAACATAAATTCCTTAGTTAAAAAATTCTGAAAAGTTGAAATTCTGTATAATATGTTGATTTTGGGGGGAGAAGGTGGAATTATTTTAGGTATAAATTAACATACTTTCCTTTTGCCAGGATAATATCCTTTATTTCTATAGACCTTTTTATTTCTTCTTCATAATATCCTTTTTTCTGTAGACCTTCTCCTCCTCCTCCTTCTCCTCTTTCTCCTTCTCCTTTTCTGTAGACCTTTTGATTTGGCATCTGTGCTATACCAAACATGTTTCTTTCATGGTTCCAGTGTTCTAGAGAAGTAATTCATATTTTGTATTCTCTTCTATTGAAAGAGTAAATCCTTTTCCCAAATGACCCAGTTTATCTTTCAGGAAATGTTTATTCACCCCAGTATATCTGATCCATGTCAGAATGCTTCTTTATCTCGTAAGTCGTTCATCTTTCAAATGATAAAATGCTTTTGCAGTAAAGAATTAACAAGCATAATGTATATCATGGAGTAGCCCTGATTTGAGATGCAGATTCTGTGTGCATTACTGCAAAGGCCAGTCTGCTTTCAGAGACGAAATGGGAAACACGTTTGTTTTTTTCCTTTGGAAGGCAGTTGTATTCAGAGTAGAACTGTATTAAAGGTTTCCTCCTTTGGCAAACTTATTATTAAGCAAATATAAATTATTGCTTATGAACCACAGTCATTGAGATGCTTCATTTCAAATCGAATAATTAATGTTAATCATTTTTACAGTTTCCACTGTGTGCCCTTAGAAGGAAAAATATGAATTTAGCTCATACAGGATCAGGATATCTACTATTCCTTGAATACTTTTGAGGAGAGGTAGAACTTGGTGTGTTGTTTTTGTTTTTGTTTTGTTTTCTTTCCAGAGAAAACATCAATGGAACATTTTTTGATTCTGTAGAATTCATTTTTAATTTACTTACCTCTTTTGAACAGTGAGCATAAAAGAAGATTCTGGTTAATTTTTCTTTTTCATAGTTAAACAAAGGTGGAAGATGGGTTATAAATGCAAAATATTTACTAAGTCGAGAGTAATTCTTAGTAATTCTTTTAAAGAAGTAATTCTTTTAAAGAAGCAAGTATTTATTCATTCCAGACAGCTTTTAAAAATCCATTTGATGGGGGCGCCAGGGTGGCGCAGTAGGTTAAGCACCAGACTCTTGGTTTCAGCTCTAGTAGTGATCTCTCCACTGGGCTGTAAGATTGCCCCTGCCCCTCATCAGGCTCTGCGCTCAGCAGGAGACTGCTTAAGACTCTTCCCCTCCCTCTGCTCCTCCCTGCCCTGTGCCAGCATGTGCGCGCTCTCTCTCAAATAAATAAATCTTTAAAAAAAAAGAATCCCTCTCAGGTGGCAATAATATACCATTAAGTGACTTATATCCTGTAACCATGACTTTACAGATAGATTTTAAAGAACTTTTTTTTTTAAGATTTTATTTATTTATTTGAATGACAGAGATCAAAAGTAGGCAGAGAGAGAGGAAGGGAAGCAGGCCCCCTACTGGCCTCGATCCCAGGTGAGATCATGACCTGAGCCAAAGGCAGAGGTTTTTGTTTTTTTTTTAAGATTTTATTTATTTATTTGACAGACAGAGATCACAAGTAGGCAGAGAGTCAGGCAGAGAGAGAGAGAGGGAAGCAGGCTTCCCGCCGAGCAGAGAGCCTGTTGCGGGGCCCGATCCCAGGACCCTGGGATCATGACCTGAGCCGAAGGCAGAGGGTTTAACCCACTGAGCCACCCAGCTACCCCTGAAGAACTTGTTTTTAAAGATTTTACTTTTTTTATTTTAAAAGATTTTACTTATTTGAGAGAGAGCATGCGTGAAATAGAGGGGGAGAGAGAGAGAGGGAGAAAGGAAGAGGGGGAAGCAGAAAGGAAGAGGGGGAAGCAGAGGGAGAGGGAGACTCCCCGCTGAGCAAGAAGCCAGATGTGGGACTTGATCCCAGGACCCTGGGATCATGACCTGAGCTGAAGGCAGCTGCTTAACCCACTGAGCCACCCAGGCATCCTTAAAGATTTTACTTTTAAGTAATGTCTACACCCAGTGTGAGGCTCAGACTTACAATCCTGAGACCAAGAGTTACACTCTCCACCAACTGAACCAGCCAGGGATCCCAGAGAACACTTTTAAAAATTGAGTTACATTAAGTTTCTGTTTGCATTTTAGGGAGCACAGTTTTTTGATCTGAATACTTCAGATGACAGGATTCTCACCAAGGGCAGAACTGTGATTTATTTAGGCCTTGTGCCCTTTTTCGTTCAAGAAAAGATTTGTGATGATAAGTGAAATTAACTGTTAGTTGTGTGTGTATAGTTCAACAAGGTGACTTTCTGCCCACTGAAAATTTCCTAAGCAAAACCAACCAGATTGCCATTTCTGTGGGACACGGTCTACGCTAGGCATTCGGCATGTCTGAATCTTAACAGCCTTACCCCAGCCCATCTTTTCAAATTTATCTAAGGCCCATCAAATGCTTTAAATTGTACCCAAAGTCTTAGTAAAAAGAAAGCGGCTTCAAAGAGAAATTTTTGAGGATTTTAAGCAAGAGCCAAAAAAACAATTCATAATCTAATGTGTTCCCCATAGTATTTGCCATTTCCTACTTTGGTTCATTATTTGTTTTGCCTAGAATGTCCTTGAACTCGGAGGGGAGGAAAAATACCTTTTCTTCTGCCCTTCTAAACTCAATGGGGAGGGGGGAGGCTTTAACAAAAGACCAATTACCAAGAGAAAAACATACCAGTGTATTTAATTTAAGTTTTACATGTTAAGGAAGCCTTCATAAAATAGTGTTTTTATGGTAGGTTTTATTGAAAAACAAAATTCAGCTGAGTCCATTTGAAGATGTAAGAGTTGTGGGAAAATGTGCCAGGATGAAAAAAGGTCTGAGCTAAGTGTCTAAGCTAGGGGAAGCAGCAAGGCCTGTTTTTTCAGATTCCTTTCTGTGTCCCTTGTGTTTAGAGATAAGGATGCTTCCTTCCTTAGAGTAGGGGGAAAGGCACATTTCTCTTGAGGGTTTTATGACCTGATTCAGGGAAGGGTCAGGAAATCTTTCCTACACTTATTTCTAAATTCACTCAACTTAAAACAGTCAGTATATAAGATGCCATATTTTGGGGTAGTATGTTCTGAAGCCCATCACATTGTCATATCATGTGTCAGTTGCTGTTGCCACAATCATTCTTTTTTTTTTTTTTTTTTTAAGATTTTACTTATGTATTTGATAGATCACAAGTGGGCAGAGAGGCAGGCAGAGACAGAGAGAGTGGGGGAAGCAGGCTCCCCCTTGAGCAGAAAGCCCGATGTGGGGCTTGATCCCAGGACCCTGAGATCATGACCTGAGCCTAAGGTAGAGGCTTTAACCCACTGAGCCACCCAAGCGCCCCTGCCACAATCATTCTGTATAACAGACCACCGAGCGTGCAGGCTTGCAAGTCTACTGGAAGTTGGCCTGACAGGCCTGGCTTAGCTGAGTAGCTCTGCTTAACACTCTTTTTTTTTTTTTTTTAAAGATTTTATTTATTTATTTGAGAGAGAGACAGTGAGAGAGAGCATGAGCGAGGAGAAGGTCAGAGGGAGAAGCAGACTCCCCATGGAGCTGGGAGCCCGATGTGGGACTCGATCCCGGGACCCCGGGATCATGACCTGAGCCGAAGGCAGTCGTCCAACCAACTGAGCCACCCAGGCGTCCCTCTGCTTAACACTCTTGGTCTCACTGGGCTTGGCTTAGTACTGTGAGCTCTGGGCTTGGTCTGTTCCTTCCGAGCCCAAGATTAGTGGGGAGCCAGCCACCCAGTGGCTCTGGCCCAAGCCCAAAAGAACAAGCCCAACCAAGCTCATTTTCAGCATCAGATCTGTTAACACCCTCTTGACAAGAGTGAGTCACATGACCCAGTCTGTAGTCCAGGCATGGGAAAGTACTCTTCATCTCAGGGGAAGACCTGCAGAGTCACATGGCAGAGGGTCTGGAATCAGGGGTGATTAAGAATTCAGCCAGAATGGACTGTCGGGGAAGGTATGTGCTATGGTGAGTGCTGTGAAGTGTGTAAACCTGGAGATTCACAGACTGTACCCCTGGGGCTAATAATACATTATATGTTAATAAAAAATTAAAAAATTAAAAAAGAAAATGCAGCCAGAAATTTAAGCTCTCCTCTTTACATGGCCAAGTCCTAGCTGCTTTTGAAGTTGTATGGCTCAATTCAAATTCTGTCTCCCTTATGGCCAGCATAATCTTTCAACCAAAAGAAATTGCTCCTTTTTCTAAAATCTTATTTTATTTTGCACCTCCCATAAGAGATGTGTTAACTTCCAACTTGTATCCATCATAAGTACCTCCTCCTACCTTGGGAAGTCTCTGTAAGGCAAACCTTTGGCTAATGCATCTTTATATCTTCAGTGTATTTGTATCTAAAAACTAGTAAAAATTTTAAATGAGAAGAGACTATAGTGGTTTTTTTTTTATTGTAGTGGTTTTTTTTTTATTGTAGTAAAATATACATAACATAAAATATACCGTTTTGGGGGTGCCTGGGTGGCTCAGTGGGTTAAAGCTTCTGCCTTCGGCTCAGGTCATGATCTCAGGGTCCTGGGATCGAGCCCCACATCAGGCTCTCTGCTCAGCGGGGAGCCTGCTTCCTCCTCCCTCTCTCTGCCTGCCTCTCTGCCTACTTGTGAACTCTGTCTGTCAAATAAATAAAATCTTTAAAAAAAAAAATACCGTTTTAAGTGTATAGTTCTGTGGCATTTAGTACATTCACGTTGTGCTACATATTTAGTTGGGTTTTTTTTTTAATATTTTGTTTATTTATTTGACAGACAGAGATCACAAGTAGGCAGAGAGGCAGGCAGAGAGAGAGGGAAGCAGGCTCCCCGCTGAGCAGAGTGCCCGAATCGGGGCTCGATCCCAGGACCCTGCAATCATGACCTGAGCCGAAGGCAGAGGCCTTAACCCACTGAGCCACCCAGGCGCCCCTACATATTTGTTTTCAGTTTTTTTAATCTGACTTCTCACATGCATGGAACCTGGATAATTTTTTTGGAAGGAACTCCTTGATGTAGATTTGTGAAAGAGAGTTCTCTCTCTCTCTCCAGACCCCTTTCTTTCTTTTGGCTTTTTTTTTTTTAGAGCAGATGTTCTCTGCAAATAGTTGTCAATTTATTCTGAATTCAGACTCTTACAAGCTTGCTGCCATAGTTGAGGTGTGTATTTTTGGATTACAACAATTTAACAGATCCCCCTATAGTGTGAGTTGTAAATGGGTATGAGGCACAGAGCATAATGGAAATGGGGAAATGATACATCATAATGCTAATCTCAGAGTCTTGGCAGAATAAAATTAACATGAATTTTTAGCTCTTCTTAAGGATGAAAAATAGCTTCGCATTCACATTCATCCTAATAAATGTTGAACATTTAAACACTTTTGGTATATGTTTATGGAAGAGCTTGTTCAGAATTCTTTCTGGAAATTTGTAGAGAATTCATGTTCTTTCAAGAAGCTTGGATAGAAATGATGATTTCCAGTGAAGCAGAAAAATAACTTAGAGTATTGTTATTTGTGGTAGAATTTTCTTCAATCTTATACCGTTTTCCTGTTATTGAAAGTCTTACTGTGTTCCAAGTTCCTTGGCAGATTTTCTTGATACCCATTATTATAGAATCTTGTGATGCTTTATGGTCGTTAAGTGTCAAAGGGCCTAAAGGCCAAGGAGGTAGAAGCATTTCTGACAATTCAAA
Source organism: Lutra lutra (assembly GCF_902655055.1). Lineage (NCBI taxonomy): Eukaryota > Metazoa > Chordata > Mammalia > Carnivora > Mustelidae > Lutra > Lutra lutra. Next base: position 44,132,615 of record NC_062285.1, read on the forward strand.
GATGTTGAAACGTGCTGTAGTGAAGTTGTGTGTGTACATATGTATTACATATGTATTAGACTTTTTCTCTTTTTTAAAAGATTTTATTTATTTGTCAGAGAGAGAGAGAGAGCGTGCGAGCGAGTGAGCATGAGCAGGGGGAGTGGCAGAGGGAAAGGGAGAAGCAGGCTCCCTGCTGAGTAAGGAGCCCAATGTGGGCCTGGATCCAGGACCCTGGGATCACAACTTGAGTTGAAGGCAGATGCTTAACCAACTGAGCCACCCCGGTGTCCCTGTATTAGACTTTCTTAATGTTTATTTCAAAGCGGGTAATGTTTGAAGGGTCCAAAGTAGTTAATCAACTCAGCACATGAGCTAGAGAGTTTGAAATTTAGTTTATCTTTCTGATTTTTTTTAAAGATTTATTTATTTATTTTGGAGAAGCAGAGAGTGTAAGAGAGAGAGTAGGGGGAGGTATAGAGGGAGAGAAGCTTTAAGCAGACTCTCTTCTGAGCACAGAGTCTGATGTGGGGCTTTATCTCATGACCCTGAGATCATGACCTGAGCTGAAATCAAGAGTTCAACACTTAAGTGACTGAGCCATAAGGGCACCCCTATCTTTCTGATTCTTTGAATGTATTATTAGACTGAGACCCTCCACCCATGTTTTAGCTTTCCCTCTTAAAGAATATTGAAGGTAAAATGCTGGTAATAGAAAAAAATAATGTGTGGTCATGTAACTATATCCTTATCACATGATAATGAGTTTCTGTCTTATAATATCTAACTTAGTATGGGCTCTCTAATTAATGTTTAATAATCTCTCTAATTAATGTTTAAATGGATTTTTTAACTCCAGCTATATTTGCGATGATTTTTTTTTTAACTTTTTCATTGATAAACCAACTTTTTCCTTTTCAGCTGGGGCCAGAACAGCCACATGAGAAGATTCTGTCTTGTTGACAGTGAAGCAATTAACTTACATGGGTTCGGGCCTGTAAATAATCTCCCATGGTGCCTGGGGCATAAGATATGCTCAGTAAATGCTAGTTCTTGCCCACATATTGAAAATAGGGTCCCTTGCAGATGCTTTGGGTCTTTGGGAAGAGTATAAGGGCTTGGTGTTGGCTCCTTGAGAAGGAGGGTGCACCAGGCCAGGCAGACACTCAAACCGCCCTACCCCCGCCCCGGCATTTCTCAGAAGCAGCAGCCTAAGCAAGAAAGCTCTAAGTGGTCCATACAAGGGCTCTCCTTACCCATTGTTACAGAATTTCATTTAGATCACAAACAACAGAGGCAGAAAGTAGGATTCAAATCTTAAATAGTTGGTTGCCATGTTTACTGACTCTCTCTGAATCTCTAGTATGTGCCATATGTTCTAAAGATAAAGGAGCGAAGGGAGTAAGCAGCTTTTCCTTCTCCTCAGGGAGGAGCTCAGACCAAAGGAGACCATATGTCCCATAAATTCTGTGATGAAACTACTCAAGTGGAAAACAGGTATTAAGAAACTAGAGGATTCGGGGTGCCTGGGTGGCTCAGTGGCTTAAGCCTCTGCCTTCAGCTCAGGTCATGATCTCAGGGTCCTGGGATCAAGCTCCACATCAGGCTCTCTGCTCAGCAGGGAGCCTGCTTCCCCCACCCCCCCACCCCGCCCCTGCCTGCCTCTCTGCCTACTTGTGATCTCTGTCTATCAAACAAATAAATAAAATCTTGGGAAAAAAAAACATTAGAGGATATGGTCACCTGACTCAGTCTGGAGAACAGAGAAGACATCTCTAAGGAAATGACTTTGAAGAGGAGACCTGAAACACCAGAAAGAATGTGCTCTCACTTGCCTCAGGTTCTCTGCACTTGGCCTTTCCCTTTTCTTCCTGGAAGGGAGATACTCCCACATCCTCTCCCCTCCTACTACCCGATACTACTGTTAGCAGTGAATTCGAAAAAAATGTTTTACAGATAGCAGGTAGCAATCCATGAGTCATAAAGTTAATTCAGTGAGTAATAATCTAATTTTAAACATAAATGTTGAAATGTTAGATATTTTTTATTTAGCTCCCATTTTTTTTAAGGTTTTATTTATTTATTTGACAGAGACAGAGCACAAGCTGGGGGAACAGCAGGCAGAGGGAGAAGCAGGCTCCCTGCTGAGCTAGGAGCTTGATGTGGGGCTTAATCCCTGGACCCTGGGATCATGATCTGAGTCGAAGGCAGATGCTTAACTGCCTGAGCCACACAGGCCCCCCCGCATCCCATTTTCTTTTTTAAGTGCAACTAAATATGAAGAAAATTTGAAAAACTAGGATTGAATAAGGGCTTACCTTACGGAGTTACCACAGTACCTTGTGGACTTACAATGAACGTTAAGTAAGTTTACATGTGTTCCATACACATTTAAGAGAGCTTTTAATGACTTTTTTTTTTTTCCCCTCTGCCTCTTTAGGACCACATCTTGGAAAAGGATGCCTTTTTTTTTTTTTAATTTTTTTTTTTAAGATTTATTTATTTATTTGACAGAAATCACAAGTAGGCAGAGAGGCAGGCAGAGAGAGAGGAGGAAGCAGGCTCCCCGCGGAGCAGAGAGCCCGATGCGGGACTCGATCCCAGGACCCTGAGATCATGACCTGAGCCGAAGGCAGAGGCTTTAACCCACTGAGCCACCCAGGCGCCCCAAGGATGCCTTGTTTTGATGATTATGTTAGTTTTACAATTTCCAGAATAAATAAAATAGGTTCAGAAAAAAGTACAGCTAATTTAATTTCTTTGTATTTGAAAGGAAGGTAGTCCCTGCTCTCATTTTTTGTTTCAATACCAGGCGATTTCCATAGGAAGATGTGATGCTGACATAATTCTGAGATGGTGAAGTTATGTCAGAACTTTTTATTTTTAAATCTATTGTTTATTTTTTAAGATAAATAAATAAGTAATTTATTAATGAGTGATCCACGCAGGACATGGGGCCTACTGTGGGGCTTCAACTCATGACCCTGAGATCAAGACCGAGCTGAGATCAAGAGTCAGATGCTTAACTGACTGGCGCTCCAGACCAGCTTTTCAATGAATCAACATGGAGCCCTTCAGTCATTCCTTTCCCTGATTCCAAACGTAGTATTATTTGTGTGGCCACAGTGTATTGTTTTGAGGGTTGAAAATTCCACGTGGAGTAACATTTCCACTTATTTCTATTAATTTCCCTTCCCCTCTAGATTTCACCACCCCATCCTCAGTCCTTTGGAAAGCAGTTTCCAGCTGGAAGTGGACGTCCTGAGTCATCTCCTGAAGGCCCAGGCTCAGGTCTCGGAGTGGAAGTTCCTCCCGTCCCTGGTGAACTTGCACAGTGCTCACACCAAGCTGCAGACTTGGGGCCAGATCTTTGAAAAGCAGCGGGAGACCAAGAAACATCTGTTTGGAGGGCAATCTCAGAAGGCCGTTCAGCCCCCACACCTTTTCCTCTGGCTGATGAAACTCAAAAACATGCTTCTTGCCAAGTTTAGCTTTTACTTTCACGAGGCACTGAGCCGGCAAACGACTGCTTCAGAAATGAAAACGTTGACTGCAAAAGCCAACCCAGACTTTTTTGGAAAGATTTCCAGCTTCATCAGGAAGTATGACGCTGCCAATGTGTCCTTAATCTTTGACAACCGAGGTTCTGAGAGCTTTCAGGGTCACGGCTATCACCACCCCCATTCCTACAGAGAGGCCCCTAAGGGTGTGGACCAGTATCCAGCTGTGGTGTCTCTGCCCAGCGACAGGCCCGTCATGCACTGGCCCAATGTCATCATGATCATGACAGACCGCATGTCCGAACTGAACAGCTTGGAGAAGGTGGTCCACTTCTATGATGACAAAGTTCAGAGCACCTACTTCCTAACCCGCCCGGAACCTCACTTTACAATTGTCGTCATCTTTGAATCAAAGAAATCTGAAAGAGACTCCCACTTTATTTCCTTCCTCAATGAGCTCTCACTGGCCCTCAAGAACCCCAAAGTTTTTGCAAGTCTGAAGCCTGGCTCCAAAGGCTAGCAGGTGGTTTGTGTGAAAGGTTCGAAAGACTGGAAGGTGTGTTCCTAATTGCTCTAATGATCTGCTGTGGTCTGTGATTAGAGTTTCCATCCATTCATGCTTCTTTCAGAGCTAAATTAAAGACAAATCCTCCCTAATTGTGTTGCACACTTTCTAAGCAATTAAGGCCAATTGAATTAAGTATCCAAAGAGTAATCTAGGAAATGATCATGGCTACTGTGTCTCTCCGTGGTACAGCAGAGGACCTGCAGCATTTTCTCCTATTTTCCTGTGTTTCACGTAGACTGAATATTTATTAGCCTTTGGTTTTTCTTTCCACCTGTTTTACATTGTTCTAAACTTTGTTTTAATGCAATTCCAAATGCCTTCTCCTCTCTCCTCCTTGCAGGACCAGTAAATGGGATAAGATATTAAATGGCCTTTTCAGAATCAAGGACTGGATGTTTTCTATCTCATAAATTAGCAAGTTAACATGAAATTAGTTTTATGTTTCTCATCCACTAATTAATATTTTGGATACCAAAATCAGTGTCTTGGTGAGAAATTTCTGTCGGTTACGGAAATTGAAGGTGAATCAGAATGGTCGCATAGCATCAGTTCTAACTGTTCAGAAGGCTCCCATGACTACTTTAACAGTCATGGTTCTTTGGGGGTGATCTACACACCTAACTGCATTTGCATTTACGCTTACAAATCAGAGCGACTTTTTCACTCTGTTTGAAAGTTAGCATAAGCCATAACATGGGGTTTCTTCACTCCTCCCCATGTCATCTACTTGGCTTTCTGTTTTTCACCTTTCTGCTGAGACGTATGTTCATGTTTGGCTCCACTCCCTGCTTATTCTTAGGCTGAAAAAGGATGTAGTCATCCTTTTTCAGCCACTTATAGACATTCTTGCAACTTAGTCTGCTTTTCTAATATCAGAATGTTGGTATCAATACCTTGTACTTACTAAACATCAATTGTGCATTCAAAAGACCTCTTCATAGTTGAGTAATCCATTCAGTACTTAATTTAAGCATCTCTGAACTTGGGTTTCAAGACTGTCTCCTCCAGATTATCCTCAGAAGCAGTGATACATCTTAACACATGCTGCCTTAACACTTTCCTTTGGTGGGTGTTCATCAGGAGGTAGATGGACCCGTGAAGGCCTCACGGGCTATGGGGAACTTCACTTCTAGGTTATTGATTCAGAATAAAAATAAGCCACAAAGAGTCACCGAGTTTTTACTATTTGTTGGTTCCTTCAGTGCTTGTATGCGATGTGATCAGCTTATCCAGTTTCTCATGACCGCACAGAGCCAAGGTTTCCCCGGGCTGCCCCAGCAGGAGAGCTGGCACTGGGCAGAGCTGCTCCCAGCCTGCACCGGGAGGCCTGCCCACCTCAGGCGGGACTATGTGCTGGAAGGACCTACTGGCCTATTTTCTATTTCTTTTTCTTTTTTATTCACTCAGGTTCCATAAAAATCTGAACAACATCGAACTTACATAAAAAATTGAAAACAGGGGCACCTGGGTGGCTCAGTGGGTTAAGCCGCTGCCTTTGGCTCAGGTCATGATCTCAGGGTCCTGGGATCGAGCCCCGCATCGGGCTCTCTGCTCAGCAGGGAGCCTGCTTCCTCCTCTCTCTCTGCCTGCCTCTCTGCCTGCTTGTGATCTCTCTCTCTGTCAAATAAATAAATAAAATCTTAAAAAAAAAAAAAATTGAAAACAACTGGAACTAAAAAGTCAAATCGTTTTTCTTCCCTTTTGCGCTTTGCCAAGAAGCTGAAAAGTACTCCTTGGTGTTCATGTATTATTTTTTGTCCTAGATAAAACCATTAGCCTTAATGATGTGGTCTCCCATGTACCTAAAAGAAATATGCTTCAGTGGAACATGGAAGAAGATTGTAAATAAAACTTGTATATAATATTTAAATAACCAATCCTTGTCTAGAACATATTTGAAATGTATATTTATTTTTAAACATATTTTGGTTCAAGCCAAGAAACAAAGTGATTCTACGCTGAGATTTGTTCTCTAAAATCAGTAAAGAAATGATCCATAAAGTCTGTATTTTGCTAAATGGAAGAGTAAATCCGCATATTATCTGCAGACTGTTTACTTTGAAATTGTTTCTAAACCACAACTTGATGCGTTTTTACGTGTAACCGGAAGTGTGGGCAACGCTTACTGAGATCGCCAACATGTCCATCAAGGAGGGTTCCTTTCAGGATGCCCTTTGGATGCAGGGTGAACGTTCACAACTCTGTCCCCTTGGGTCCAACCTGGCATCTGATGATGTCATTTTAGGGTGTGTGTGTGAACATACAGTCGTCTCCCCTTATCTGCCATTTTGCTTACCTTGGTTTCAGTTATCTGCGGTCACCACAGTCTGGAAGCTGAAAGCTGGGGTTCTGCCTCCAGACGAATTATCGGGAGGTCAGTCATAGTGTTTCGCTACATCACAATGCCTGCGTCGTTCACGTCCCTTTATCTCGCTGCGTCAGCATGCTGTCATCTCATGTCGTCCCGAGAAGGGAGAGTACCCTACAGTAAGATTTTCAGAGAGAGACAGACCATACTCACATAACTGGAATTACAGTATAGTGTTATAACTGTTGTATTTTATTATTAGTTGCTGTTCACTTCTCACCGTGCCTCATTTACACATTACACTTTATCATAAGTATGTGAGTATAGGAAAGATCATAGTATATTTAGAGCTTGGTACTGTGCAGTTTCAGGCAACTGCCTTGAGCGTACTCCTCGCAGGTCAGGCGGGACTCCTGTATAGCTGGATTCTTAACTGAGGAGCCAATACCCTTTACATTATTTCTCTGTGCATTGGAACATCTCATAGAAAATTTACTTACAGGAAAGAAAATAGTTGGTAACTCACTGCCCTTCTGCAGAGCCACTCATGGGATCATTAGAAAACGTTCGCCCTTTGATCTAGCAGCAAACTTGCCTTGTGTTTTGGCTTATCAGCCTCTGAGCTTGACTTTCTCATCTGTAAAATAGGAATAAGGAAACGCGGGCTGCTGCTTTCAAAGGCTGTGTAAGAATGGAATGACATCATGCATGTAAAAAAGGCTTTGCAAGCTTACTTGGGTTTGAAAACCGTATAAATAAAAGATGGCTCATTCTTTCCTTAAACTCAACACCTCTCCTGTTCTCGTCTTTCTCTTCAGATCTGGGGCATATGTGTGCTTGCTTCGTCACTGGGTTTGAACAGTACTTAACTAATTTAGAAGAGGAGGCAGAGAGATGCCTAAGCCACTCACCCTCCCTTCCCTCTCTCCTTATTTTAGAATCCTTGCGGTTCTTTGTTCCTAAATTTTTATGGCTGGTTGATAGCATCACTTTAGTTCTATAGTCTTACTGATTTTTTTTCTTTTTCTTTATGGGGGGGTCCAGTTGCTCTTTTAATTCCCAAGTGAGGTGTGTTAAAATCTCTGTGATGGTAGATGTCTTCCTTTATTTCTGTCAGTTTCTTGCATCTTGTATTATAAAGCCCTTTTCTTAGGCCCAGAGACATTTTTTTTCTTTCTCACGTATCAGCCATGTTATTGTGATGAAGTTTCCTGCTTTATCTCCATTACTGCTCCTTGCTTCGAAGTGCATTTTTGCCTGTTTTTTTTTTTTTACAACCCAGCTTACTTATACTTACTGTTCACATGGTGTGTCTTTTCCTATCCTCTCACTATTTGTATCATTATTTTTAAAGTGTCTATGGTAAGAACTAGAGAGAGAAGACTGATTAAAAAGAGCAATGGCCACCTCTGTGTGCTGCATTCTGACCCACTCTGCCTTCTGATTGAAGTGTTTAATGCATTTCATTTCAGACCTGTTAAGTTTTTACAATCAGGACTTCGCTGATGGTATCCCTTCAGCCAGCACTGAGCATGCTTTTTCATCTTTTTTTTTCCTTTAAAAAAAAAAATTACTTATTTATTTGACAGAGGTCACAAGTAGGCAGAGACAGAGACACAGAAAGAGAGGGGGAAGCAGGCTTGCTGCTGAGCAGAGAGCCTGATGTGGGGCTCCATCCCAGGACCCGAGCTGAAGGCAGAGGCTTAACCCACTGAGCTACCCAGGTGCCTCTCTTTTTTTTCCTTTTATGTTGGAAGTTAGATTAAGAAGTTTGATCAGGGGGTGCCTGGGTGGCTCAGTGGGTTAAAGCCTCTGCCTTCAGCTCAGGTCATGATCCCAGGGTCCTGGGATTGAGCCCCACATCGGGCTCTCTGCTCGGCGGGGAGACTGCTTCCTCCTCTCTCTGCCTGCCTCTCTGCCTACTTGTGATCTCTGTCAAATAAATAAATAGAATCTTAAAAAAAAAAAAAAAAAGTTTGATCAGATTTCTCTCCCTTTTTTTTTTTTTTTTTTTGGTGTGCCTGTTATGTATTTTATTGGGAGATAGCTAATATCTGGCATTATACTGGCCTGGCAACCCCTAACTCATAATTTTAAAAACTGGCAAGTGGGGTGCCTGGCTGGCTTAGTTGGTAGAGCATGTAACTCTTGATCTCAGGGTTTTGAGTTTGAGCCCCACATTGGGTGTGTAGAGCTTACTTAAAAAAAAAAAAAAATCTTAAATAATAATGAATTGTATCTTCCTGAGATACTAGGGAATTTTTAAGGAAATGTTTAAGAATGGGGTGCCTGGGTGGGTCAGTGGGTTAAAGCCTCTACCTTTGGCTCATGTTATGATCCCAGGGTCCTGGGATTGATGCCCCACATCAGGCTCTCTGGTAGGAGGGGAGCCTGCTTCCCTCTCTCTCTGCCAGTCTCTCTGCCTAGTTGTGATCTCTGTCAAATAAATAAATAAAATCTTAAAAAAAAAAAAAGTAATGTTTAAGAATATATGAGGATTTCTGCCTTCTGCCTTAAATTTAACCCCCATTTGAAATAAGGCAGCCATTTTTTCCCCCTTATCACAAGATACTTCTGTGTAAATGTTATGATCTTCCTTTATTTCTTCCTTCTGGTTCATTTTCTTCTCTCAATTACTATTGATTATTTTCCTCTGCTTTTCTCCTTCCTCTCTTCCTCCTTCCCTTTGTTTCTACCTTCCTCACCAATTCTACTTAGTCACTTTTCCCCATGCCTCAGGGCTCGGACATAGCCCAGGGGTCTCTGACCCAGTTTTGGAAAGCCATACTTGAAATTATGCATCTCGATTGTTTTTAAAACTAGTCTTTTTCAGGCAGTGACAAAGGAATACATAGAGGGGAAATAGTACGGACACGAATGGGTGACGACAGTTAAGCCCAGTCTCTTCATGAGCCCACAACACATCAGCCAACTACAGCCAAGGAGTGCTGTGTGTATCCAGCAGCTTATGTGGCATTTTTTAATTTTTGGTGTGACAACATATGGTGGTGCAGGACACCCCTTGACCGCACAGCCATCCCTGGGTCTCAGTCACCCCAGGTTAGGCCAGTGTTAGAGCAGTCCTAAAGCAGCAGCCGACAGAGGATATGCATGGCTGCTTTCTAGTAGCCAATACTGATTCATGTAACAACTATCAAGCACCAGCTATGCGAAGGACGGTGATACAGCTGTAGACCATGACCCACACAGGGCCCGCTTGGCTTGGCTGGTAGTGAGGTGAGCTGATTCCAGGCACCCTGCAGGCTTACAGGGCAAGGCCCTGAACCTGTTTTTCTTGCATGCCTTCCAAACTGGTTTTGAAAAACCATGATACCTTGATGGATTTTTTTTTTTTAAATCTGAAATCACCATCATTCTCTATGTAAATAGTCTCAAAAGATTCATTTTATCATGTATCGTAGATATTGACATTTAAAATGAAAATGTTAGGGGCGTCTGGATGGCTCAGTCGTTAAGCATCTGCCTTTGGCGCGAGTCATGATCCCAGGGTTCTGGGATTGAGCCCCACATCGGGCTCCCTGCTCAGCTGGAAGCCTCCTTCTCCCTCACCCACTCCCCCTGCTTGTGTTCCTTCTCTCACTGTGTCTCTCTCTGTCAAATAAATAAAATCTTTAAAAATAAATAAATAAAATGAAAATGTTAAGGGTTCTTTTAAATATATCCAGTGAAATCATAGTACAATAGAGACTTGATAGCAACCATTTTCCATATTTAAAAACCTTTTAGGGGCACCTGGGTGGCTCAGTGCGTTAAGCCCACTGGGTGGCTCAGGTCATGGTCTCAAGGTCCTGGGATCGAGCCCCACATCGGGCTCTCTGCTCAGCAGGGAGCCTGCTTCCTCCTCTCTCTCTGCCTGCCTCTCTGCCTACTTGTGATCTCTGTCTGTCAAATAAATAAATAAAATCTTTAAAAAAAGATAAAAATCTTTTAACAAGCTTTGTAATATTTTATCACTCTTTTTGTTCCTTGAACTTTGTTCTACTTCTCCCATGGAATTTTATCCTAATATGAATTTTATTTTCTTAAAAGTATTATTGAATATTAAGTACTACTAAATACTAGCTCAGCATATTCCATATATAAATATTCTATTACTATGGGGCTCTAAGAGTTTAATGAGCAAATAACGTATATATTAGAACCTTTATTTGAACATTGATCTGAACTATCTCTTTCAATGAAGTAAGTATGTGTTTATGATGACCTGGTTAAAGAAACTGATTGTCAAACTGTTCCTTTGCTTGGTGGGCAAAGAGTTTTACACTGTACCATAATAACCCGTGTTAGAACTGTGCAAGGTCTGCGATTTTACAAGTTAGCCTGCCACAGTTTCACGGATGATGGCGGACCATGGGCGACAATTACTCACAGCAGCAGCAATAGCCAGAATATGACCATTTTTGTAGGTTCCCTGAGCCCCAGTTCCCTCAGGGTCAGTGTGGATGGGCCCAGAGGGATGCCTGCTCATGCAATAGGTTGCATTTCAGGAGAAGGATTCTGATCTTAGGAAACCCAAATCTTTTATAGTGGTCAGTAAGCATGCCTTCCATTTGCTCAAGTGAAACATTATTATCCTGGACAGTTAGAGCATTAGTTTCCTAGGCCTGCCATAACAATGGACCACTAATTGGGTGACATAAAACAGCAGAAACTGTCTCTGTTCTGAAGTCTAAAAGTGTGAAATCAAGGCATTTGCAGGGCTATCTTCCCTCTGAAAACTGCAGGGGGCGGGGGATCTTTTGCCTTCCTAGTTTTGAGTGGTTTGCTGGCCATTTTGGTGTTCCTTGGCTTACAGCTACACAATTCCAGCCTCTGCTTTGTCATCGCAGGGTGGACCCTCTATCTCTGTCTTCACAGGGCTGTGCTTATAAGGACACTAGTCATATTGGACTAGGGGCCCACCCTATTCCAGTATGACCTTATCTTAACTAATCACATTTGCAATGACAATATTTCCAAATAAAGTCACATCCTGAGGTACTGGGAGCTAGGACTTCCACATCTTTTGGTGGGGAGGAGACATGATTCAACCTGTAACAGTAACCATGTCTGCACTTTGGTCTCAATAAAGGGAGACACTGTGTCCCAAGGACGCTCACAGGGACACAAACATCCCCGAAAGACATTCCAAATTAAGGACAGCCAGTGCCTCACTCCTGAGACCTGCAGAAACACGAAAAACACATGGAAAACTGACTCTGAATGTCAACTTATGGGTGAGAAGTGAGTTTGTTTTTATGTTGGAGAAGAGCAGGTATTAAAGAAGACAGAAGTAGCTTAACCTACTCCAGGCCCCTTCAGAGATTCATTTTGGGAAAGAGTTCAAACGGAAGGTGAAGACCTGAAAAGGATTTCCTAATGATGTGCCCTATTCTTGCATATCTCGAGTCACTGCTACATCCTAGGTAGTCGAATCCCAGTCCAAAGGTCAGTATTAGAAGAGATCTGGAGGACTGCCAGCGTGGCTCAGTCAGTGAACTGACTCTTACTTCAGCTCTGGTCGTGAGCTCAGTGGCTCCGTGGCTCAGTGGGGAGTCTGCCTGAGATTGTCTCCCTCACCCCACTAGCAAGGGGTGCTTGCTGTCTCTAAAATAAACAAATCTTTGAAAAAGAGAGAGAGAAAGATTTGGAGATGTATCTGGGCTGCCAGATCCAGTATAACCTGAAGTTTTCTTTCTTTCTTTCTTTCTGTTTGAAGTATTCTTGGTGTTGCAACATCACTTCCATTTTCTTTTATTTTTTTAATAAAAATTTTAAAAAGATTTTATTTATGTGGAAGAGAGAAAATGAGAGAGACAGCATGAGATGGGGGAGGTCAGAGGGAGAAGCAGACTCACTGCTGAGTAGGAAGCCCCATAGGGACTCAATCCTGGGACTCCAGGATCATGACCTGAGCCAAAGGCAATCGCTTAACCAACTGAGCCACACAGGCCCCTCCCCTTCCATGTTCTTGAATTGTCCAAGAAGTCTTTCCTAAAGGCTAGAGTTGGGCTGAGCAGTGTCATCAGAGAATTAAAAGAAGGGTCTCTGCCTTGGCTTGGGTAGAAGCAGAGAAGGAGCGAGTCCAGGAATGGCAGGCGGGAGGTGGGAGGTTGCAGCAGAGAGATGGGGGACAGCCTGTGCAGAGGGAGCATGGACCAGCCTGGAGACAGACCGATGCTGAGGCAGCAGACAACTGGGCTGACAGTTCCAGAAACTGTGAGGAGAAGAATTTGTTGAGATCCCGGAAGTCCTGCAGTTAAGCAGGATGAGGAGTTCAACTTTTCTTAAAATGGGTATTAATAAATTCGTGTGACCTCATTTTATACTGTCATTGGCAAGGTCTGGACATGCAAGCTAAACTTTTTGACCAAATTGCATATAGCTAAACTGATGTGGAATCCTACGATTCCGCAGGAAATCACTAATGCAGACACAGTGTCTTATCTGTATAATTTTTAAAAACTTTGCTTTCAGTACCAAGGCCACTTTTTTTTTAAGATTTTATTTATTTATTTGACAGACAGAGATCACAAGTAGGCAGAGAGGCAGGTAGAGAGAGAGGAAGGGAAGCAGGCTCCCTGCTGAGCAGAGAGCCCAATGTGGGACTGGATCCCAGGACCCTGAGATCATGACCTGAGCTGAAGGCAGAGGCTTAAACCCACTGAGCCACTCAGGTGCCCCCCCAAGGCCACTTTCTGAGGCTCATGTTTGTAACTATCTTGCTTAGCAAGTACAGCTGTCCTTGGACAGCTGGAGAAGGTGGTTTGTTATGTATTTTTTTAATGTTATTTTTAGTTTTAACACCACCAAGAATCTCTAGGAGCAATACCATTTCATTTTATCAAAAGCTGAGTCTCCGCAGTCTTGTGTACTTTTTAGGAGGATGATGATATTGAGGAAAAGAAGAGAACTTTCTTGTCTGTCTCCTCAAGGAATTAACTCCAAGAAAATGGGACCTACAGCAGCTAAAGAATACCTAGCTTCAACAAATTGTATAGATTTGTCAAACTTCAACTACTGACAAGTGAGAACTGTAACAATATTGGAAAATTGTCAACCACTTAGACGCCAATTAACATTCTTCTTGGGGAAAAGTATAAATGTTTGTTAGAAATGCTTTGAGAAGGTGCTTGGAGTAGAATTGGTCTGGCCACCTACAGGGTTTTCCTTTTGCTTCCCTGGAGGAAGAACTGGGGTGAGTAGGGGAGGGGAGAGAAAGGCTCCCTGGGTGTAATGGAGAGAGAAGACCGGAGGCTGTACTCTGCCCAGTGGAATGAAACAGACCCTCAGATAGACCACAGCAAAGCTGGCCAAAAATGTCTAAGGGGGTCCTTTCAGGGGGCTAGTTGAGAGGCTGCAATGTAAACCTCTCCCTTCTTCCCTGTGAAATCTTTAGTAACTTCTTGTGTAGATTTTTCTGGGGACATGGGGGAGGACTTCAAAGGAGAGAAAGGGAGAGTTGACATCTAAGTTACATGTTAGCATGGGCAATATTTTCTTTCATCCTCCTTCCGTTCCTGAAGTTGTAATGAGAAAGGAATGGTGAGGGGGTGCCTGGGTGGCTCAGTCAGTTACGTGTCTGACTCTTAATTTTGGCTCAGGTCACGATCTCAGGGCCATGAAATCAAGCCCCAGGTTGGGCTCTATGCTCAGTGTGGAGTCTATTTGGGATTCTCTCTCTCCCCCTTCTCCCCACCCCCTGCTTGCACTCTCTCAAATAAATAAATCTTAAAAAAAAAAAAATAGTGACAAGTCCTTTCATTATCAATAAAGATCTCTTGAATTGTATATCTGGTCAGAGCTTGTGGATTCATCAGCTGCTGATGGTAACTTATATTTATCATCCATATGTACCTATTACATTAGAAGATAATAATGGAAAGGCAAAATATAATCTTATAATCTTATATTATTTTCCAGCTCTGAGGTATATTTGGACAAATAAACATACATTTATGAAGCTTACTTGGAAACAACTTTCCACATACTACCTAACAAAGGTAATTAGTTTCAATGAAACAAACAAACAAACAAAAACCCAGCTATTTCCAAGGCCTTTATTTCCTTATTCCAATCTGTGGGCACAACTTTTAAATTTCCTAATATCTTGGCCTCTTCTGCTTATTTATTATCACTTTATATATATCACACTGCAAGTATTCTTTATCTTAATTATCTGGAGTTAACAAATATTTAGCCAGTGGCAAAAATACACTCTATTAGAGCTGTTTGCAACCACGGGGATGGAGCTAGAGAGTGTTGCCCTAAGCAAAATAAGTCAGCTGGGGAAAGATACCATGTGATTCACTCATAGGTAGAATTTAAGGAACGAAATAGAGGAACATGGGGAAAAAGAGCGAGGCAAACAGACTCAACTATAGAGAACAAACTAAGGGTTGCTGGAGGGGAGGCAGGTGGGAGATGAGCTAATTGGGCGATGGGCATTAGGGAGGGCACTTCTTGTGTGCTGAGAACTGGGTGTTGTATGGAAGTGATGAATCTCTAAATTCTACTCCTAAAACTAAAAACCAAACAAAAACCAACTTTCTTTCAGCTTAAAAAGAAAAGCCCTCTATTAGAAAATGCTGTAATCTCCTAGCAATGTTATTGACATTCTGATCTTGCTTTATTTTGGTTTTGGAGCTGGTAGATTGGTGTTAAAATGTTTTGGACCTCGCTGGGGTCTAACTCTCTAGAGAGCCTCTGTCAGAAGCAGCGTAATTGCAGAAACTCCCATCTGGCCTCGTGAAGCCCAAGAGTGGGAGTAACTGGAACCTGCCAGTAGAGGGCAGGACCGAAGCAAAACAGGACTCCGGAGCGGTGGCTTCCTTTCCCTCTGGGCACAGTCGGTAGTTTGGCTGCTTTGGACATAGCGGAGAGCCCAGCAGCGCGGGAGTTGTAAAAATGACCATTTTTAGTCTTAAAAGTTGGGGTTCTCATGACTACTCTTGTAGAGACAGGTAGGCAGACAAGATCCGGTTCAAGAGATGAGTCTCTTCTGTCATGTTCATTGAATTTTGACCAAGAAATTCCAAACTCTATCCTCATCCGGTGACTGTGTGGTGAGCTCCCACTGACTCAGAATCATTCACAAATGACTGTGATCTCGCCGCTGCTTCCTTACTGAGACTTCTTGGGCTGGTTCTGAGACTCATGTCTCTTCCCCAAATTATCAGACAACAGGGCTTACCTTGCTTGGAGTGTTTAGAAGGATAAATGGAGAGTACTTCTTAACATTTTTGGAGGGAAAGAGGGTCACATACCCTTTGAGTTTGTATGGGAAGGACTTACTTCCTCCCACAAAAATGCCCATGACCACAAACAAAATTCACTTCCAGTATTTCAAGGGTTCATGGAAACCCTTGTGTGTCCATGTGCCCCAGGATAAAAATCTCTGTTGGGGAAAAGCTCTTGCTGAAACCCAAATGAGCTCTTCAGGAGCTGCAATAAATCTTGAAGCTTAGGACCATGCAAGAGTAAGTACTGACTGTCTTCACCTAGACATCCTATAGGCAACGCAGCCCTTGCCTTGTCCAGACTTGCTCTGCCTGGCACCTCTGATTTTTTTTTTTCTTGGTGTGATTCCTGTTCTAGTGACCCTCACTTAAAACTTTGGGGTCACCTGTGATTCCTCTCTCTGTCATGCTCAATGTCACTCTTACAGAACTCCTTATGTTTTCATTCTCGCCCTCTTCATGCCTAGCTTTTATTAGTCAAGCTGGGATTAGAAATTTCAGCTCTCGCCTTCCATTTCTTTGTATTCCAGTTCATCTTTCTGACTTATACTGGGATTTTATTTTATTTTATTTTATTTTCAAAGATTGATTTTATTCATTGGAGAGAGAGCTTGATCCTAGGGCCCTGGGATCATGACCTGAGCTGAAGGCAAATGCTTAACTGACTGAGCCACCCTGGCGCCCCTAGCCTACTTTTTTTTTTTTTTTTTAAGGATTTACCTATCTATTTGAGAGAGCAAGAGTGAACACACATGGGGGCAGGGCCAAAGGGAGAAAGAAATTCAAGCAGACTCTGCTGCTGAGCCCATTGCAAGGTTTGATCTCACAACCCTGAGATTATAACCTGAGCATGCCCAACCATCTGGGCCACCCAGGCACCTCTATAGCCTTACCAATTACATAAACAATCAACACATATTTTGTATGCTATAGGTATTATACACTGAATCCTTACAATGAAGTAAGCCAGAGGAAAGAAAGTGTTATTACGAAAATCAGAAGGAAGAAAAAAAAATACATTTACAGGACTGTCCCGCAAAAAGCCCACATCTAAGTGCTCCTGTGCAGTCCCAACCTGTGTTGTTCAAGAGCCAACTGTAAGAGATCTAGTATTGGTCCTAATAATTTCCACAGTAGTTTACTGCTCATATCTGCAATGGAAGAAGATGCTGAGTTTCATTGAAAGACTGGTGAGAATAAAGATGCATTTCTTTCCCCATCCAATTTCATAGACCCCAGATTGAAATTCTCAAACTCAGATAACTGATTGTCAAAGTAAAGCATGCATCGGAATCACCTGGATGTTGAACACCAACAGCTAGGACTTATTTCTGATTCAGTAGGTCAAGGGTACACCCTAGAATTTGCACTTCTAACAAGCTCCCAGGTGTTGCTGGTATTGCAGGCCTAGGAGCCACACTTGGAAAACCTTTGCTTGAGACTAGATCGTTATGTCCTGGCATCTTAACCTACCCAAATCCTATGCCTCCCTGAACCCAGGAAAAATTCCACCTTCTGAAAGGCTTGAAACAGACCTGCGAGTCCATCCCTGGACTTCACAGGAGCAGGGTGCCAGGTAATTCAGCAGCCACTTTCAACCCCTACCTTCCTGAGAAGGAGCACTGGCTACGGCCACTGTGTTTGCTGAGTGTTAGGTAGTACGCAAAGCACTTCACAGGCTTTATCTGAATCTACCCCTCATCCTATGTGCTAGGAAATGAATAAATCCCATTTTCAGGTGAGGAAACTGAGGTATGGGGTAGTTATGTAGCTTTCCCAAAGTTAAATAGCTCGTAAGGAGAGAAGGAATTCGAATCTGCCTTTACCTGACTCCAGATCCTGAATCCCTTCTCATTTTACTTATTTTTAGTTCATTTTAAGTAAGCTCTACACCCCGTGTGGGGCTCGAACTCACAACCCCAACATCAAGAGTCGCATGCTCCACCGACTGAGCCAGCCAGGTGCCCCCGGAATATGAATTCTTAGCTACCTTATACTGTTCTTATGCTATTTATATACCTTAGACTGTTATACGTCTTTAAACTGTTGAGTAGTCCAGCTTACTTGGATGAGGAAGGCAGGTAACCGCCTTGGAGAGGTTAACCATCTGAAGTCCTCAGCTCCGCCAGATGCAGACGTTCAGCGGGAGATTGCTCCACGTCTGCACCTCTCTCTTTGGTCACTTTCTGAATATTCAAGATGGATTTGTAGAATTCTGCAGGTGCGACTAGACGGTCAGGATCAAGCGGCTGGGTCCACAGCTCTTTTTGCCGTGGCCAGGCATAGAGACTGGGCTTGAGACCTGTTTGTTGAGCTGAAGTCCTCTTTTTTCTCATCCCCAGCCAAACCAAATTCCCATTCTTACAATCCCCGACCTAAACCAAAAGAATTGCTTTCCATGGACAGATTAAAGTAAAATTCTATTAAATTAATTAGGAGCCTAGTCCGACGTATTACATGGTGTCCTGACCTGAAGATTTGTTCGGCCCTCCTGCAGTCTGAGTCTGGTCCGGGCTGTGCAGGCCTGCCCGTTCCCCGGCCGCACCTCACGCACTCCTCCTGAGACAGCCCGTGTTGTTTCCTGCACCGCGACTGCCCTTCCTCACCCCGCACCTTCTGCCACCCCCACCCGCCCTCAAACCTTCACCCTCACGCTTGCTCAGTCCTTCCTCTGGAAGCCCCGCCCTTTCCCTGGAAGCCCCGCCCCTTCTCTCGAAGCGCCTTGCTAAGTCTCCTGCGGCTGTGGGCTCTTCCAGCCCCTCCGCGCGGCCCTGATCCTTCTTAGAAACCGGTGGCCATCCATTGCTAAGCGACCCTCTCCTTTTCTGTTCTTTCAACTTCCTGGAGCCGGAGGCCAAGCGGCGGGTTGCTAACCTCCGTATTTCCAGCACTGTGGCTGGGGTATGACACGTGCCGTGCTGCGGAGGTGCCTGAGAATGCGGGAGCCCGCCCCCCCATAACGTCCATTATCCCGTACAAAAGAATTCTCTTTTGGGGTGTAGACACTTGCCGTTTCCCAGTCTTATATAAAATGTGCAGGTGAGCTACACGAGGGCAAGCCTTCTTGTCTTCCGACTTGTGTGTCTCAAGCGTCTGGAAGAGGGTCAGCCGGCCTTGGGATGGGGGCGGGGGGCAGTCGCTCTGAATTATCTTTTTGCATGGATAGGCGTCGTCAGAACCCTATATAGTCATCCCTCTGTGCTATTCAGTCCAGCAGGCTCTGCCAACCCATTTGGACAAGTCCCCTCCCTTCCGTCCCCAGCCCTCACCTTCTAACTCCTTTGCTCTGCCAGCCCTCCCCCCGAGAAACTTCGGTGTTGCCCACGGGAGGTCTCGGTATGTGTGGTGTGGGACCTCGGCGCCGGAACGCACCAAGGAAGGGTCCCGACAGTGCGCGCCTTGGTGTCAGCGGGCCGGAGCGCAGGGAGGAGCGAGGCCGCGAGGGACCCGGGCTTCCCGAGGCGGCTGGCTCCCGAGAGCATGCTGGGGTGGCTTGTGGAGACCCGGCCGCTCGCTGGGAGCGAGGACCAAGCGAGAGTCACAGCTGGGAGAGGTGTTGCTTTCCAAAGCTCAGCAACGTTTCGAAAGGACAGCATTTGTTTAAAAACCGTCTTTGCCCGGACGATCCCAGTTCCTGTACAGATAGAAAGCAGGACGCGGCCGCAGGCCCGGCGCGTTCTCTTGCTGTGATTTTAAGGGAGGGCCGCTCCTCACCCTCCGAGTGTCCCCCCCCCCCCCCGCCCCGGCTCCGCGGGTCAGCGGCCTCATCGGGAAAGGCAGCTTGTTGTCGTCAGCGACCAACATCTGGTTTTCCATGTGGCTAGCGTGCCTTGTGATTGGAACCGAGGCGAGGGCGGGATGAAGCGGCAGGGCATGGTGAAGGGTGTGGCTGTCGGATATTACCACACTTCTGGAGAATTAGAAGATGAATGGCCCCCAATTCATCACTGACACGGGGGAGGATAATTGTTAACGCACGTCTCGAAATCGTCTCATTCCAAAAACAGTATCTGGTTTAGGGGAAACACAGTGGAGAACTGAAACCTACTGAGAGGCTTAGAAATAGGTCAGTGTGATCCCAGAACAGCATTTCCAGCATTGTTGTGCGGTTCCTCACGGCTGCCGTTGGTCACCCAATCAGAGAGCTTGTCTTTAGACTAATGCTATTCAGCTGGTTACTATGGTAATGATGGAGTACCGGTTGTCATGGCGATGAAATGGAAATTTGGGGGACCAGTTTCTTGAAAGGAGGGGGATTCATGAAGCCCTGGCTTTCCTTCTTTCCTTAAAACTTGGCCATATTGTATATTACTTTTAAAAAGGGTACAATTTCAAACTCTGCATACATTTCAGGATTTGTGTTATTTTTTCTCATTCTTAGATCGCATGGCTTAAATCTTTTCAACTCTGTGATGAGAATAGCCACCCTTCCCACACCCACCCCTACTCTTTGATGGCTCATATTAAAAAATGACATCGCATAAGCTGCGTTTCTTTTTATCACTCTATAAGGGTTTCTGCCAGACTCCACTGAATTCCTCCAAAGTTAATCTGGTATGAAATGGTATAAAGTCAAAATGAATTTAATGGATCGTAAATGATAAAACATACTTCTTTCCCCCTAGCCTCACTGAGGTATAATTGACATAAAAATGTATATATTTGGGGCGCCTGGGTGGCTCAATGGGTTAAGCCGCTGCCTTCGGCTCAGGTCATGATTCCCAGGGTCCTGGGATCGGGCTCCCCAGCAGGAGCAGAGAGCCTGCTTCCCCCTCTCTCTCTGCCTGCCTCTCTGCCTACTTGTGATCTCTGTCTGTCAAATCAATAAATAAAATCTTTAAAAAATGTATATATTTAAGGTGTACAGTAAATATATGACATATATAAATATATGTACATAAATATATGATGATTTGTTATGTGTATCCATTGTGAAATGAGTACCACAATCAAGCTAATTAACACATCCATCACATCACATAGTTGTTTTTTGTATGTGTTTGGTGAGAACACTCAAGATCTACTCTTCTAGCAAATTTCAAGTATGTGATACATTATTAGTAACTATAATCACCATTCTGCACATTAGATGCCCAGAACTTACTCCTTATGATTGAAAAATGTATATCCTTCGACCAACATCTCCCCAGTTCCCTACTCCCAGACAACGATGATTCTAGCCTCTGTTTCTGTGTTTGACTTTTTTAGATTGCGTATAATATGAGGGAGACTTACAGTTCAATCCAATCACCTTTTCCTCAGTGATGTGTTTATTAGAATCACACATTGAAGTGAATCCTTTTGAGAAGCAGCCAAAAGTCTGGTTCTTTTTTCTTTCCTTGTTCTGATAGAGGTTTCATTCTTCTTTGCTTTGAATCCACTGTGTGGGATCATCAATTGGAAATACATGTTCTTATGTTACGTAGATGTGCCTGACCTTTCCCTTGAATGCTCCCAAGGAACCAATTTAGATGCTCATTTTGGATTTCTGGAAAAGGTAGAGTAGTAATATTAATGGTTTTGTCTCAGTCTGGGGCTCATTAAAGAATTTAGAGAAAATATATTGGAACAAATCTGAATTCACAGACCTTTCAATTTTTCTGAGATAACATTGGTGTATGAACATGAACTCTGTGGAAAAGGCTTCTTGGTGCATTTTGGGGGTGTATTTTTATTTGAGTTTGCTACTGTAAAAATTTTACATTATTTATGATAGTGATTCTTAAACTCAGTGGCAGGAAAATCCCCCCCGTGAGTGTGTAAAATGCAGGTTGCTGGACCCTATTCAAGTTGACATAGAACATTACATCAGTTTCAGATGTGGAACATAATAATTCAATCTTTGTATACATTGCAAAATGATCACCACAATAAGCATTCCAGCCCTATTGACTCAGATTATTTTTGAATGGACCCTAGGAATTTGTATTTACACAAATATCCCAGATGATTTTGAGGCAGTCTGTGGCCCAAATGACCATTAGCTAATTGCCTTGGGAAGAAAACTCCTCTCTCAGGGGAAGAATGTGGAGGAAATCCTCCTTACCTTTTTGTTCCCTCCATCAGTCCATCCAGGAAGGTGAGAGGACTGGTTCATCTAGCCTGAGGACAGTACCTGAGCTTTTGTGAACACCCGTAAGGCTCCTTCCTCCAGATGATGGATTGAGGTGGTGTCTTTATGGACATTCCTGGTGATACTTTTTCCCCTGATAGATTTGTTTCTTATCGGTTGATTGGAAGCCCGAAACATATCAAGTCTGCCCAACAAAGATAAGTGGTTTTTCACCCCATTTAGTACCTCCTTATTTCCTGCTGGAACCTTCCAGCATGGCATCATACAGCCACCAATGGCTTCACTTCTTTTGTCCAAAGCCATCTGCCATAGATTTTGAAAGGCAAAGGAAGCTAGATTGATAAAACCCAAGGACATTACTTAGGATACAGATTCATCCTATAACAGAGGCCAAAAATAACAGTACTCTCACTCATAGGCAAGGCTCTTTCTACCCTGTTGCCCTGCTATCCTCGATACATAGCTTCCATATTATGATGTAAGATCCAGTCCTTCCTTCCTCCCTCCCTTCCTTCCTCAAGTGGCAGTTTTGTGGGGGGAAGTCACATGTATGGCCTGTGAGGTCCGGGCTCAGGGACAAGAGCGAGGCATGTGTCCTCACATAGTCTTTCCTGTGGCATTACCTGGAGTGGATTCCTAGCTAGAGAGCCATCAAGCCTCCTTCTCTGGCCTTCTGGAGGTCCTCCAAGCTAACTATTTAATCTTTAAGAAAATCCCACTTTTGCTTAAGTTACCCAGAGTCGTTTTCTTTTCTAGTGATCATGAACTTCAGTACTCTTTATACTTTGCACAGACTTACTGATCACTGGCAAGAAAACCTCAAGGGGCAGGGTGGTGTCAAGGCCCAGGCAAAATGATATCCAGATTTCCAAGGAGACCCAGAGCCTGTTTTAGGGAAATCCAGAGGAGTCAGTCTCAAGATTCATTCCATCACTCTCCTTCGTAACAGCGTAAGCTGGAGTTTTTCCTTCAGGTGAACGACTCCCTCTAGCAGCAAATTCAGCCCATTTCCTTTTGTTCTTTAGAAGTGGAATATGCTCCCATGTTTAAGCTAACTTTAATGGACTTTCCAGATATTGGCATCCAAAGTCTTACCCATAGTATCTTTTCTTCTTCTGTAAGTAAGTATGGAAGTGTTTACTGGAAAGAAAAGAATTTCTCATGTTCTGTCCTTTTTTCCTGCAAAGAAAAATACAGCACCAACATTAGCTTTCACAGAGTACAGTTATGGCCCATGTAGGGATAGAGGTCATTCTGAAAATCACAGGCTTGGCAGAGACTTTCAGAAATCATTAATGCCATTTCTCTATTCCTGGATTTTTAAAGTGGATTATGTAGGGGTGCCTGGGTGGCTCAGTCGGCTAAGCATCTGCTTTCGGCTTAAGTCATGATCTCAGGGTCCTGGGATCAAGCTCTTGCATTGGGCTCCCTGCTCAGCAAGGAGTCTGCTTCTCCCTCTGACCTTCCCCACTCTCATGCCCCTTTTTGCTCTCTCTTTCAAATAAAGCAATAAAATCTTTCTTTAAAAAGTGGATTATGGGGCGCCTGGGTGGCTCAGTGGGTTAAAGCCTCTGCTTTCCGCTCAGGTCATGATCCCAGAGTCTTGGGACTGAGTCCCGCATCGGGCTCTCTGCTCAGCAGGGAGCCTGCTTCCCCTACTCTCTCTCTGCCTGCCTCTTTGCCTACTTATGATCTCTGTCTGTCAAATAAATAAATAAAAATCTAAAAAAAAACAAGCAAAAAAACAAACAAACAACAACAACAACAAAACAAAACAAGGAAATGTATTGTCTCACAAAGCTGAGAAATCCAGGGTGTGTTTTGTTTCAGATTCATCTGCATTCAAAGGCTCACACAGTGTCATCAAAATTTGGTTCTTCTGTCACTTTGCATTTCTCTCCTGGTGCCTGTTTTCTCTGTGTTGGCATCATTCTCAGGCAGGCTAGATGATGGTGATAGCCCCCACAGTTCCAGGCCTACAGCCTATTGACTTTGCGTCCTTAGGGTAAAGAGAGAAATGATTTTCCGAAAGTAAAACAGAAGTCCTAGATCCTAATTTGGCCCAGTGTGGGCCCTATACCTACCCTCAAGTCGTTTAATCTTGTGAGAGGGGCAGGATTGAGTCCTGTACCATTTTCCCTTTCAACTTGTCACATGGACTCCCTATCCCCTCTACAAATCTTCCGTCCCCCTTAGAAGAACATCCAAACTCCTCAGTGTGCTCTGAAGGCCTCCATCAGCTAGTCCTTGGCTCACTTTTCTGCTTCATGTTTTACCCTCTTGTCTTTCTTTCTCTCTCTCTCCCTCCCTTCCTACTTTCGTTCCTCCCACCTTCCCTCCCTCCCTTCCTCTCTTCCTCTCTCTCTCTCTTTCTTTCTCTTATTTATCAGAGACAGAGACCAAGACAGCAAAAGCAGGACAAGGAGGGGGCGGCAGGCAGAGGCTCCTGCAAGAAGCCCACCATGGGACTCGATCCCAGGACCCTGCGATCATGACCTGAGCTGGAAGCAGATGCTTAACTGACTGAGCCACCCAGGTACATGTACATGCCCTCTTTTCTTTCTCACACTGCTCACTCAAGCTGGGTTCTTGCTGGATCTCCAACATTTCATCTGTAGGTCTGCAAATCTCCCTCTTTCAGTCTCATCTCACAGAAGTACCAAGTGCAATCAATTTCTGAGCCTTTGAGCAGTTTCTTTAGTGCATGTGTTTCCCAGCTTAGAGATTCAACCTTCTCCAGGTGCTAAATGAGTTGCTCTTTGTCTCTTTTCTGTCTTCCAGAACTGTGCTACCATGTTACTTACCTCTCTTACTCTTTTTAACCTGTGAATTTGTCTTTTTTTTTTTTTTTTTTTAATAAAAATGCCCTAGGGGCACCTGGCTGGCTCAGTCATTAAAGCGTTCAGCTCTTGATCTTAGGGTCATGAGTTCAAGCTCCACATTAGGTGTGGAGCCTAATTAAAAAAAAAATGCCCTTCAATAGAGAGGTGTTAGGAGGCAGCAGCGGTAAATGTCTGTCTTCAAATTGCCACCTTGAAACAGAAGCTTCTCCTTTAGTCTCTTAAAATCCTTTCTGTTTAAATTAACCAGAGTTGGCTTCTGTTGCTTGCAACTAAAAGATCTGATACATGTATTCAGAAAGAATATTCATCCTAATAAAGGTAAAAGAATTGTTCTTGAAGTTAAATAGTACCCTGAAAAATTTTTTTAAGTCTATTTATTTATAATGTCTACCCCCAATGTGGGGCTCGAACTCACAACCCTGAGATCAAGAGTCAAAAACACTCTACTGATTGAGCCAGCCCGGTGCCCCAAACCCTGACTGAATATCACAGAGGTGAGGAACAGTCTAGACCCAGTTACTGTTTAACTGAGGAGAATTTCCCAAATTCTGCAGCCACAACAGTTGCAAAATGGTGCCTCTTTACACGAAAGGGACGTGAACATCACGTTGCGACCTCAAGAGAGGATGGCGTGGAAAAGACACAGCCAGAACTTACCTGTGCTGGTTTAATCACTCCAGTCATTATAAGCAAAATAGTAAGAGAAAGTGTTTCATTCTTTTCTTTGAGGTATTTTAGCTTTTCCTATTTTAACAACAATAAAATGTTGAAGGAAAAAAAAATTAAGATGCTCAGAAACAAGGAAAACTTGCTTACCATGGTGTGAAGCAAAGAACACAACCACAAATTCTGACTGAAGAGGTGAACACCTGACCCAAATAAGTAAAATTACCACTCATAATAGCTCATACATTTGCACTTAGAAAAAGAAAATTTATATAGCTTGTTTAGAATGGGAGTGTATTAATGAAGAAAAAATAGTAAGCTTAATGGCCAGAGAACTAAGTGTCTCAGTGATATAAGTGGGCAAGAGGAGGTTCAGATATGTCTGATTATATGAAAAATGTCACCATAGGCTCTGGGAATAATTTACCTTAAATAGAGAAAATTTCAAATTAGGAATTCTTATGTAGGTCAAGTGCAGGTCACAAGTTTAAAAAGTATATGGAATTGAGAAATATATTGAGAATGAAGATACTGTCATTGAGTCTTGACAAGGCAGGACCAGGGGGAAATTTTCTAGAAGACAATCACCAGGAACTTCTGACACAGAAATACTGGTCACAGTAAAGAGAGAAGACTACTGTTAAGCCACCCAGTTGGAAGGTGGAATTCATCCTTAATTTATCCATCTGTATGACAGAGAGCCAAGCACAAGCAGGGGGAGGGGCGTGGCAGGCAGAAGGAGAGGGAGAAGCAGGCCTCTCCTTGAGCAGGGAGTCCAGTGTGGGGCTGGATCCCAGGATCCCGGGATCATGACCTTAGCCCCAAAGGCAGATGCTTAAGTGACTGAGCCACCCAGGGGCCCCTCCTTACTCCATTCTTACAGTTTCGTTGCCTGAGGTCCAACCCCCACCTGCCAGACCCAGGAGAATTTCCAAAAGTTTATCTATTCCTTTTCAGGCTCTCATCCCTCCCCCCTGGATAGAATTCCTTCTTACTTCCAAGGACCTGAGGGGATGCGGAAGTTGTCCCGCTGCATCCAGGATCCATATGCTGAGTGTGGCAGACGGGACCCCATAGCTGAGCAGTTGCTGGCCTTTGAGAGCCGGGTGCTGGACAAAGTCCCTGCCATCAGAGCAGGCATGGGTGCAAAGGCACTGGAGTCCTTTCAAGGAGCAAATCTAAAATGGGCAATGCCAACACAAGCAAACCAAGGTACATGTTGGCAGATGACTAAGGTGTCCAAACAGTGTCACTGAAGGAGTAGAGACGTGCTTCAGTAAAAACAGACGCTAAAGGCAATGCATCGCAATGCGTACCCCATAATGGGGCCTTGTGGGGGAAGGAAGCACCTTTCCCCTCAGCCTGCATTTGGGGAGACTATTTGCCAATGGTCCAACTGTCAGGACAGATGAAATGATTGTCTCATTTCCAGCTCTTCTAAGGAAAGTCCTAGAGAGTTGACTTGAAATTAAGGGTCATTTTAGCCGTGCAAGATACATGAACTTGTTCACATGTAACTTTTCTGTTTGTCCTTTGGTCATTATATCACAGAGACGGAAAACAAAAGGCAGAACAATGTATGCTCACGTCAGGATCACTGTTCTCGTGGACTAGAGAGTCCTTGTCTTCGTCCTGAGTTAAGGAATCTAGTACCAGGAAATGAATAACAAAAACAAATTAATGTTGAGTGCCTGCATGCGGCTGGAGGCAAGACTGAGTTCATTCTGGTTCTAGACCTTCGTGGTTGACCCGGGTCTCCTTTCCCTTCTGTTGTTTTTAAACTTACACCATAGGGATCTGTAGTGTGACTTAGGTCTTCAGGCCCCTCCGAAGTAGGCTTATCTTTAATTCCCTGTGTATCTGCAGTTTTCTTAGGTCTTTGCTGAGAAGAGGCTTTTAGGATGGAAGTTTACACCACAACTAAGAATGTGGTCTGCTCTGGTGAGCAAGACACACAGTTAAAGGCATTTTAAAGAAGCAGTCAGTAATCTTCTAAAATGGACCACTCCAGCCCCCTATGATGACTACCCTTGCCACTCAGAATAAAATCCCAACTCCCAGCCTGGGTCTCCATGACCCGGCTCCTGCTAGGTCCCTCAGCCTACCTCATTCCTGGTCCCCCTCATTCACTGACAGTTTCCACCACCACGCTGAACTTGGTTCCAACTCAGACTTTGACCCTAGCTCCCTCTACCTGGAATGATCTTCCCATAAGGGTTTCCCATGGATGGCTCCTTGTTGAGATTCAGTTCGCTGCTCAAACGTGAACTCTGCAGAGAACCCATCCCAGCAACCCACTAAGGGTACACCCTGGATACAGGCTGATGGAAATATAAATTTGTTCTGTCCCTTTGCAGGACAATCTGGCAATAGTGACCCAAATCACAACCATGCATGCCCTTCGGCCCAGGGATTCCACCTCTGGAAAATTATCCTACAGACACACTTGGATGTGTGGGAAGTGACAGAAGGATAAAGTCATCCATTGCAACATTACCTGAAATAACAAAAGATTGCAAACTCCCTAAGTGTTCCTCAACAGGGGACAGGTTAAATAAATTACAGAATGTTCGTACAATGGACTACTTTCTTAACTTTGCAGCTATAAAGGAGAATGAGGAAGATCTCCAAGTCCTGATATGGGAAACTCTCCAAGATACACAATCAGGTAAAAGACAAAGTGCAAAACAGCATGGGTGGCATGCTACCATCTGTGTAAGGAGGGGCTAAAATAAGAAGAGTACATGCTTGTATTTGCTTGTTTATGTTAAAACAAAACTAAACAAAACAAAACAGTAGGGATGCACACAAAAGCCTTTAGACAAGTTACCTAGACAGAATGAATGGGAGATACAGATGAATGGGGACCCCAGGGTGGGAAGGAGACTTTCCCTGAATACCTTTTAATATGTTTTTGTGTCTATTCATTTACCATATTACCTTTTCTAAATTAAATACATTTTAAATGGTTTTTATTCTGCAATAAAATGAAGCAGCACTTCCTAATTCCCCTTTATTCTATTATCTTGCCTTATTTTCTTCAGGTAGGATTTACTACTATGTAACAGGATATAAAAAAATGGAAGCTCCACCGAGGGACAAAAACCTTATATTCTCATGTATGAGGCCAAATCAACATGCGCATTTTCAAAGGATTTCATTAAAAGCTTGTGAATGCCTCACTTTCCTCTAGTGGCATAAAGAAGCTGGATATTGGGGCGCCTGGGTGGCTCAGTGGGTTAAGCCTCTGCCTTTGGCTCAGGTCATGGTCTCAGAGTCCTGGGATAGAGCCCCACAATCGAGCCCCGCATCAGGCTCTCTGCTCAGCTGGGAGCCTGCTTCCCCCTCTCCCTCTGCCTGCCTCTCTGACTACTTGTGTGATCTCTCTCTCTCTCTCTCTCTCTCTGTCAAATAAATGAATAACATCTTAAAAAAAAAAGAAGCTGGATATTTGGAGAATGATTTTTGAAGAGGCGTTTAGAGAGAAGTGTGGGTGTGCTGGGAGTACCCCTCAAAGGAGGAGATTGGGGTGGCTGGTGCTCACTTCCAGCTTAGTGAGAAGGGCATCCACGGGCACCCCTCCGCTCCCCAAATTTTGACTTACATGCCCCACAGTGGAGAGACACAGTGGAGCGGAGTCTGACTTCCCTGTGAGCTCTTTAGGTAAGGTGCTGATGGAGGGGGTGACAGAGAGCTGGGGGTGTGGGCTAGCTGCACTTCCGGAGTCTGCAGGGCGTGGGGGGCATGACGTGGGCTGAGCTCTCTGCAAGAGAAGGTGGAGTTAGTGGCACCTTCGATCTTGGTGGAAGGATCGGCTGGAGTGGGGGACAGAACCTCGCAAGCAGACTGAGAGGGCTTCCTGCCTGCTGAGGACAGAGAGAGATTCCGCAGAGACCAGTGCGGTCAGGGGTCTCTGAAACTCACCAAAGCACTTCTCTAAGGAAAAAGTCCTGGTTCCTTGTCTTCTACGTCTTGGCTTCTCCTCTGTGGCTGACCCCAGCTGGAGGTGGGGAGGAGAATGTTCCTTCCAGTGAAATGTGAAGTTTGCATTATTTACATGGCACCAAACATTGCAAATGACCGAGTTAAGATGGTGTTAATAACTTAAAGCAGATCATAAGGATTTGTATCGCCTGCTAGCAGGCAGAGTCAGAGTCCTGACAGAGAGCAGGGCAGGAGGCCAGGTGCACTTCTTTAGGTCGGGGGATGCAGAAGAGGCTCTTCAAAGAAGTGACCTTAGCGAGGTGAGAAGACAAGCCACTCTGACATCTCAGGAAACTCTAGGACTTTCCCAAGCAGAGAGAACAAATGCTTCTGGCCCCGAGAACATTACTTAAGGTATTACACTCTCCCACTCTTCCCCTTCCTCCCTTGCTGCTCTATCTCCCCAGCTCACCCCTCATTCCACCAAAGCTCTGCACGTTCCCTTAGCAGGAGGTCCTGGTTCTGGGCTCTCATCCTTCCTCTCTCTCTGTGTGTCTAGGCGAGCTCCTCCAGTCTCATACCTTTTAATACCAAACTGACATACCCGCCCTGGGTCAGATCCGGTCACCTCCCAGATGTCTCCACTTGGAAGTCTAACAGCCGCCTTAAGTAAGTCCAACCTGAATTCTTGGTTGGTCCCTCTTGCTGACCTCTTCCTCCCCCGGGGTTTTTCTTAAGTAAATGCCAACCTTGTCTACCCAGTTGCTTGAAAACACAAACCTGGGAGTTAGTCTTGCTTCTTCCTTTTACTCTATCCCCATATCCAACGTATCTGCCAATCTTGTTGATTGAACTCTAAAATTGACTCCCAGTCCGTCCCTTCTGCTCCGTCTACAATGGTCCATGCCCACCCTCCTCTTTCACTGTTGCTTCTTAATTGTGGTCTCCCACTTCACTCTTGCCATTCCCTCCTTACGTCCCAACAGCCAGGTGATTCTCACAGCATCTAGAGTGATCATCTTTCTTATTATTGTAAAAAACACATAAAAATTCACCATCGTACTATTTTCGCATATACATGACAGTAGCTTTAAACTTATGCTCGGTTGTGCAATGGCTCTCTATCTGTGTTTCATTTTGCACAGCTGAAGCCCTCTACCCACTGAGCAACTCCTGCCTGTCCCTCTCCCCACCACGCGCCCCCCAAGCCCCTGGCCACCACCACTCTACTTTCCAAGAGTCTGACTACTCTAGATACCTCACCTAAGTGGACTTGTACAGTATCTGTCTTTTTGTAACTGGATTATTTCACTTGACCTGATGGCCTCAAGATCCATGCTGGAGCGTGTGACAGGCCTTCCTCCTTCCTTTGTAAGGCCGAACGTGTGCTTCATGTCTTCTTTATCTGCCGGCTTGCTGATGGACATTTCCACAGCTTTCATGGCTATTGTGGATAATGCTGTGGTAACAGGAGTACACGAAGATCTCTTCACAGTTCTGTGGATAGATACCCAAAAGTGGGATTGCCAGATCATATAGTAATTCTGTTTTTAATTTTTTGAGGAAACTCCACACTGTTTTCCATAGCAGCTGCGTCATCCTACAATTCTACCAATGTGGATAGAGATTCCAGTTTCTCCATATCCTTGCCAACGCTCATTTTTTTTCCCCCTCTCCTCCCTTCCCTCTCTCCCTTCTGGAGAAGAGGTAGAAGGAGTCCTTCCTCCCTCCCTTCCTCCCTTTCTTTCTTTCCACGGCCATTCTAACAGGTGTGAGGTGACACATCCTTATGGTTTTATAAGCATAGCTGATGTCACGTTCTTGCTTAGATCCTTCCAGGGGCTTTCCTTGAACTTGGAATGACATCCAGCTATCTTACTGCTCTGGCCTCCAAGGTCCTCCAAAACCTGGTCTCTGTCCACTCTCCATCTTCCTCTTTCTCCCCAGCTCTCCTTGGAGCCCTCCAGCCACAATGGCCATCTTTAACTCCCTAACCACGCTGCGTGTGGCTGCGGCCAATGCACAGGGCGCTTGCATGAGCGCGTCCCTCTGCCTGCCCAATCTTTCTCTTCCTTTTCACATGCTGGTTTCTTCCCATCATTCAGATCTTAGGTCAGATCTGATCACCTCAGAAGTGACTTCCAAGCTGTCCCACCTGGAGTTCCCCTCCCAGGCTCTCTACATCATATCACTCCTTTCTGTTTCTTCTTGGCTTTCTTCAGCAGTTATTAGCATCTGGAAATGTTTTGCCGAAATAGTTGTCAGTTGGTTTGTTTGGTGCTTGTTATCAAACAGGGAATACAGTTCGTGAGACTGGAAGCCTGCACACCTTGTTCACAGTCACACCCTGAGCAGAGGGCGTGAGCAGAGGAAAGTGAACCACATGGAATCAGATGCAGGAGAAAGCGAGGGGCACCCGCCACCAGATCTGGGGAATGCTTCATGGACCATGTGGCCTTTTAGTTGGGTTTTCAAGGACAACCCTGACTTCGAAGGGCAGAGTTGGGTAGGGGACACCTGAGGCTGAGGGATGGCCCAAGTGGGCTGAGGGGGTATGCGGCCAGGTGTGTTCAGGGAAAAGGAACCGGACTTGGGGGAAAATGGAGGTTCTTGAGAGGAAGTGGGGGCAGTGGGGTTGAAATGGCAGGAGGCAGAGGATGGCAAAGAGTGAGTTCATTTCAGTTTCACTGATGTGCCAGTTGGTTAGCAGTGTGTGAGGTGAGAAGATGCAAAGATGGAGAAGACAGAGTTCTGGGCCTGCAGCGGGGAGTCCCATGTGGCTTTGAGCAACGTAAGGATGGGGAGCATCTTACAGGGCCAGCAGCAGCCCCCAGGACCAGGCAGCGTGGAGTGCAATCCCGGCCCTGCCAGTGCCTAGCTCTGTGGCCACAGCAAGGGGTTCTGTTTCTTTTCTTTTCTTTTTTTTTTTTTTAAAGAACATTATCTATATGCCTATCTATCTACCTATCATCTATCTATCTAGAGCACAAGCAGTGCGGACAGGCAGAGAAAGGGAGAGGGCATCTCAAGCAGATGTGAGCGGAGCATGGAGCCCAGCGCGGGGTTTGATCTAACCACCCTGAGATCATGACTTGAGCCAAAACCGAGGGTCAGACCCTCAACCACCAGAGCCACCCAGGCAGCCTCCACAGCAAGTTCTTAGCTGCTTTGTGACTTAATTTTCTTTTCTGTAATGATGCTAATCATTGTAGCTCTTTCTCTTGGCTTTCTTGTGAGGATTAAATTAATTCTTACTTGTAGAATGGTCTCTGGGACTTAATACATGTTAGTTATTATTAATATGTTTGAAACAAGGCCTGGTGGGAGGCTGGCTGGCTCAGTCAGTGGAGCAAGCGACTCTTGGATCTTGAGTTCGAGCCCCACATTGGGGGTTAGATTGTATTTAAAATGAAAATATATATGAGGGGTGCCTGGGTGGCTCAGTTGGTTAAGCAGCTGCCTTCGGCTCAGGTCATGATTCCAGTGTCCTGGGATCGAGTCCCACATTGGGCTCCTTGCTCAGCAAGGGAGGCTGCTCCTCCCTCTGCCTTTGCTTGCCTGTGCTCTCTCTCTCTCTCTCTCACAAATAAATAAATAAAATCTTAAAAAAATATATATATATGAAAAAAAAAACAATGCCTGGTACAAAGTGAAGTTTTGTTTGTCCAATGATTGTTAGGGTTTTGTTTTTTTTTTAAAAGAATTTTTTATTACGAGAGAGTGTGAGCAGGGTAAAGGGGCAGAGGGAGAAGCAGACTCCCCGCTGAGCAGGGAGCCTGACCTGGGGCTCGATCCCAGGACCTGAGCTGAAGGCAGATGCTTAACTGACTGAGCCACCCAGGGGTCCCTAATGATTGTTAGTTTTATGTTTAGTTTTGTATTGAAGAAAGCTGATTAGCAAGAGTATAGGTCAGTGTTGTAAAAAGGAGACAAGGGACCCAAGAAAAGGATGCAGGAGGCTACTGCATAGTTGAGGTAGGAAGGAGTGGGGCACAGAATGGGGTTAAAGTGGAGATAGAACTCGGTAAAACAGGGGTGCCTGGGTGGCTCAGTGGGTTAAGCCTCTGCCTTCGGCTCGGGTCATGGTCCCAGGTTCTGGGATTGAGCCCCATATCGGGCTCTCTGGTCAGCCAGGAGCCTGCTCCCCCCGCCCCACACTTGCAATCTCTCTCTCCGTCAAATAAATAAATAAAATCTTTAAAAAAAAAAGTCAGTAGGGACGCCTGGGTGGCTCAGTTGGTTGGACGACTGCCTTCGGCTCAGGTCATGATCCTGGAGTCCCGGGATCAAGTCCTGCATCGGGCTCCCGGCTCCACGGGGAGTCTGCTTCTCTCTGTGACCTTCTCCTCGCTCATGGTCTCTCTCACTGTCTCTCTCTCAAATAAATAAATAAAATCTTAAAAAAAAAAAAAGTCAGTAAAACAGATTGGAAGTCAACAGTGCCAAATATATTTTGGAATTAAAGAACGTGTTGGTTTTTAGGTCTGCTGAATGTAAGGTGTCTGAGGAAAGTCTGTGATGATGTTCAGATGAAACCACAGTGAGACATCTGATGCTTAGGACGAAGACGTGAATAAGACGGGGAGATTTCCTCTCTGGAAGTGTGGGTGTGCATGTAACAAAGACTGCCAAGAATGTAGATCGAACCTGTCCTTTACCTATTACATCGGCAAAGGCAAAAAATGACAGGATTTTAAACTTGTGTGTGCCTTCACATTGCAGGCAGTCGTGTAAGTGTGCGCCATCTCTCTGGCAGCATCTGTCACGAGTCTTAGAGATGCTGATACCCCCTGAATCAGTTTTTTCACCTTTTGGAGTCGATGCCAAATTAACGTCCCAAAATGCAGACAGTGACTGTGTATGGAGCTGCTCACTACAACATATTATTCATCTGAAAAATCGAAACCTGCAAACAGGGTCACTCAATGATAAAGAAAATGATTAAATAAATGACAGTATGTTCATATGCTAGAATATTATGTAGCCATTAACAAAAATCACGTTCATTGACACTTCCAGTGTGAACTGATGTGAGGGAGAAAAACCCAAGAAGGACACACAGTTATATAAAGAGTATGAATTTAACTGTGCTAAAAATAAGAATAGCTTAAGATTAGAAGACAATATATTAAAATCTCACCGTGGATTATTTCTGTTTGGGAAACTGAGGTATGGCTGGTGATTTGATGAAGTCCAGTAACCGAGTTTGAATTAGGACCAGGTAATCAATTTTGTCTTATTTAAAATTTCTTTCCTTCTTCTGGGGTGCCTGGTTGGCTCAGTTGGTTAAGCGTCTGCCTTTGGCTCAGGTCATGATCCCAGGGTCCTGGGATTAAGTCCTGCATCGGGCTCCTGGCTCTGTGGGGAACCTGCTTCTCCCTCTACCTGCCACTCCCCTTGGTTGTGCTGGCAGATAAATAAATAAAATCTTTATAAAAAATAAAATTTCTTTCCCTCTTTCCCTCTGCTAATATTCAGTTACTAATGTGATAATGATCTTTGGCTCAGAGACGGTAGCTTCTATTATTCATCACGGTCATATTGCCTTTTGTTTTTTTAATGGATGTTGTCCATCAAAGGCCTAGGACCCCAAGTCTCATTTTCAAGTTAGTTAATATCACATCCGTGTACGATCATCCACTTTCATTTAGAGGGACATGATGGTTACACAAGAGATTCCCTGGGTATGTCAAAGACAATGTATTAGGAAGCATTATCCCTGAGAAGGGAATTCAACACTAGTCCTCACTTGAGCTGCCCACCCAGGCAGCAAAAAGAGAGCCATTTACCCCCAGGAGCACACCTGAGAGAGAGCTTATGGATATGAAGAGTGTACCCACCAGTCACCGGATTGGGTTGCAAATATCCTAGAGCTGGAGACGTCCTGGCTTACCTTGTCCCTTCCTTCAAGATACGAATGCTGAACCAAGCATGTTGTTTCACGACTCTAGGAGGAGTGCTCCCTTGTGTTCTCTCTCTCTCTCTCTCTCTCTCTCACACACACACACACACACACACACACACACACACACACACACACTTTTTATCTCTCCAATTAGCCCAGTCCTAGCTCTCCAGCTTCTTTTGCTGAGGACTAACATTGATAAAATGACTATTTCATTCTTAATTATAGAAGGCAAGTTTTTTACTATGCAGACACAGATGAAAGGCCACTGAAGAATAAAGAACCTCACCAGGATTATTTAAAAGGCATATTGACCTTATTTTCCCAAATCGAAATGGAGATATATGGCCCATACAATGGAACTTGCCATTGATTTTGGCTTTCCAGGACCATTTTGGCACTTTAGATCAAGTGTGGGGAGTTTTCCACGTTAGGAATCCCAACTACCCAAAGGAGAAGCCAGACAATTCCTTCTCTGCCTTGCTAATATTCTTCCAGGGTACTACTGGCATACGAGCAGAGGGAGTTGTCAACCCGACAGGCTCACATAGGACTCTCACGCTGGAAGGAGGGATGTGAGGAAGTAGGCACACTCAGAGAGAGTTGAGGCAGGCTGGGGCCTTTAGACCTGGGGGTGACATAGGACAATGAGGTCTTTCCCAGAGCAATCCCATAGTCTGATTTGCTCATTCATTCCTGTGGGGACAGCCTCTAAATCTAACTCTGGTCCTAAAGTGGTTCACCCGCTTTCAGGTAGGCCTTCCTGTTAATGGCTTTGTTCAACATCATTCCATCTGTTTTAGGAAAGTATTTCCTTTCACGGGTGGCTTTTCCCCATTTACTTGTCCATGTTTAAAGATTTCTGTATACAATACCCTTTGTTTAATCAGGAAATATAAAATAAACAATGAGCATATCCATGTAATAGAATTCTATTATGCCAGTCACAATGAAGGAAACTAGTTACATGTAACAACATGTTTGTATCGCAAACATACATTTCAACAGAAGGAGCCAGCCACAAGATCTACATACCAGGAGGCCATTTCTAGAAAGTTAAAACGATAGGCCATACAAAACCATGGTATTGTTCCTGAGGATATTAACTTTGGAGAGGCCCAAGGGTAGCTTCTGGGATGCTGACAGTGTGCTGTTTATTGATCTGGGCAGTGGATATGATAGAGTGTTACTTTGTGAAAATTCCTACATTAATGATTTGTGCACTTTCCTGTTTGTAATTTACACTCCAGTAAAAAGTGTTTTCCCTTGATTTATGCATCATTTAAAAAAATTCCGCAACTCTTATCAATACTCAATCCAGCACATTGCTGATAATTTTTATAAAACTATCTATTTGGTATTGATAGACCTCAAGAGTTTGTTTTTGTTTTTATTTTAATGTTTGAAGGAAAATATATCAATACATGGGGAATTCTAAACATAGTCTATACCTAAGGATTGCATTTCAGTGTATTCGAATGAAACCAAAGATCAGCTTGACAAGGTTTACTATGCCAAAGAATCCTTTTCAGGAAAGATTTCAATATGGATGTGTTTAGGAAGCTTCCTTGCCCTCTCCCAATCCCCTTTCCTTACCACACAGGAATCTCCAAATCATCCTCTGAAAAACTCTGGTTTCATGATCAAGGCTCTGTGCATGAGGTCTCATTTCCAAGTTCACAAATAAAAACATTAAAAAAAAAAAAAGGTAGTTTCCCACCATCTAATTGCAACTCAGCTCTCTGGGGGAGGGGGTTAACAGTGATTAGAAAAAGAAAGGAAAGGAATGAAAACACCACCAAGAATCACACCAACTCAGAAGAAGACAAAGGCAGCCAGAACTATCTTATTTATTATAAAGATACACCGTGAAGAGCAGACCCGACTGTATACTGAAGCCTGGAGTGGTACATGCCAGAATGTACAGTACTATACATAAAAGTGCATTGTCACAACAGATTAACAAAACATTTCTTTTCTTCCAGAACTGTAACAGCATCCCCCCATTTCCGCCTCAGAGCTCAGGGACTGTAACAGGGGGCAGAACACAGGCGACGCAGTTTGGGCGGCAGCAGCTCAGAGAGGGAGGGGGGATGCGGGGACACTGCGGGCGGGAAAGGCACAGTCACGGCTACCAGCAAAACGAGACAGTCTGATGACCGACAAGGATGCAAGACGGACGATACTGAGCACCGAGGCACAGGAAAGGGCACGGAGAAGCAGGGAGAAGGCAGAGGAAGTTTCCACTCATGTGGGCGGTAGGAATTGGGGCGGGAAGCGGGAGGTGGGGGCGGGGGTGTCAGGGAGCAGGAGCTGGGTGGGGTGGACGGATGGGGGGGGGCGGGAAACAGTAAAAAGCAAGGCTAAAACTCCTCTAAAATAGAAAGGCACTTCACATGTACATACTACAGATGTACATCGACACGATTTAGGTAACAGTCACAAGCAGGAAGCTACCAGTACTGTAATTGATCAAACCAACAGAAAAGGACAATACTGATTTAATTAAGTGGGCAGGAGTTACCCTCCAGTCCATAGGTAAATAGCAGTCTCTCCTGTTACACAGTCATTCACTTTACTTTAAACATCTAGAATAACCATCACGCTACACATTGAACTTGGATGAATGCTCTAAAGGGGGCATTCGCAAATGCACGGCTTATATATTTTACTAAACGGTTTCTAAGATAAGCATTATGGAACCCAGTACAATTATTTAAACATACAAAAGTCCCTATGTAATTTAAGGATACAGGTACCCATTCGATTATACCACATAGACTATTTATTTTTTTAAAGAAAGTATACTAGGGTAAGTGAAAGCTTGATTTCCAGTTTGTTTTACTGATCTGAACCAAGGGTAGTGGGGGGCAGTGTGTGTGCCAAATGCAGCCTGACATCCCAGCCCAGCTGGAGGCTGGGTTTTCAGCTGGGGTGACGGGGTCTGGAGTAGGGAGCTCTATTGCATACATGGGTGAGCCTTCACCTCTAAGTCACTCCCCTTCTGCAGACTCAGTGGTGGGTAACCCAGGGCAAGACTCAGTCCCAAGTGCTTTTCCTGCATTTGTGGCCTCTCACTACTGTGGAATAAAATGAATATGATCCTAAATCTGAAGTCTTCTAAACCCTCAACAGATCTCTGGGCTCTTTATTTTCTGAAAGTTTATTTAAATTCCAGTTACCTAATGTATAGTGTGGGCTCTTTAAATTTTAGAGGCTGTAATTATCATATTAAAGTTTCTTCATTTTATAGACCCAAAGCTGAAGAGACCACTATCCTTCCCACTTGTATCTTTTCCTTAATTAAATTATAAGCCCATTTTGGGAATGGCAAAAGTATCAAGAAAACTCTTGACTGATACAGTGTGACCTGCTCTATCCACTGAGGGCTGTTCACGCCCACCACGGTAGAGTAAGTGGGACCTGCTGTAAATTTTTCTATGGATGGATCAAGGAGCACCAAAGTCAAATTACGTTGCGTGAAAACGTGCAAAACCGTTGAGCGATAGTGTTGACTTAACATGAATGCAGAGCTCTGCATAGGGCCATTTGACTGGTTCAAAACATTTATAGGACACTCATC
This sequence comes from Lutra lutra, assembly GCF_902655055.1. Classification (NCBI taxonomy): domain Eukaryota; kingdom Metazoa; phylum Chordata; class Mammalia; order Carnivora; family Mustelidae; genus Lutra; species Lutra lutra. The sequence goes on from NC_062285.1 coordinate 44,171,203, forward strand.
AGAAAATCTGTACTAAGTACATTTCTCTCTCTCCTAATGACCCTCTCCCAACAACCCTGACCCTGACCAAAAGGTCAACTTGGTAAGCCTACTTCAGTGAGTTCTGTGGATGGGACATGAACAGTTCTATCAGCTGTGAGTATCTATTCTTGTGTAAGTGGAGTCTGCTCAGCTCTGTAGAGCCATCAGAATGATCCTTCCCAAACTCTGCATGAAGAAGGATCTGATCCTTGAAACTGGGGACGTAACATCTCCAGATTCTTTTCTTTCTGCCCATTCCTCGCACCTTCCCTCCTCCCACTGTTACACCTGTAGCTGTACAGAGGGCTGGGTGAAGCCTCCGGCTGCAGAAACTTTTAATGAGCTTACAGGGTGTTATTCTGGATCCTTTGTGAAGTGGCCCTGGAATCTGAAGACTCCTTACTAAAACAAAGTAAGAAAAGGTGAGTCCTTACTCACTGTGAGGTTACATCCATGGGAAGGGGGGAGGGGAGATAGGAAAAAAAAGAAAAAGAAAAAGAAAGGCTTTGGGATGTCACCAGGAGTATAGGGAGAGAAGAGAGAGAGATGTTAAGGGAGTGATGGGAGAGCATGAGATGTTTCCTGCAAGAAGGCACAGCCTCTGAGGTCCTGAGGCTTTAGAGCAGCATGTCTTCTGCTACCCAAGGGAGCAGAATCCAAATTTGGTGGTTGGAGAGGCAACCCTCGTTTCATCAGAGGTGTAAACACTGAAGAGAGGAGACACTGTGCGGGATTACCAGGGAAAAGTCTGAAGACATAAACTTGCAGGAGTAAGATCTAAGTTATAACTTGTAAAAGATACCTCCTCTCCCCATAATAAATTCAACATGCCTCTGCCCTTTTGATGACCTCTGTTCACATCTTACTCTTCCATCAAAGATGGAAAAATGCTTTAAAGAAATACTTTTTCTTTCAATGTCTAAAAAATATCTAAAGTCTCCTCCCCACTTCATTATTTTCATTTTTGTTCTCTGCTTCTGTTTCCCCATATAGTAGCAGAGAATTAGAGACCAAAGTGGAATCTGAAAAGAACTGAGAGGTTATTCAGGAAAGTTTCAATTTCCTAGGAATTTGGGAAGATGGTTTAAAAGGGTTAGTGCTACTCAGAGCTCAATCCTGGCTTAGTGTCCATGGTGTCTCAAGTTGCTGAGGGACCACTGAGGCTCAAGAGAAATGGTGAGGGGCTGGATAAGATGCCGATGGGGCATCGTCTTCAAAGTGAGCAAAGAGGATGCTTTAGAAAACTCAGATTTGAAAGCTTACCATACCTGGAAATACTTGAAAAAAATTCTCTATTCAATCCATTTGTGAAATTAGGCCACAGACAAGCAACCAGAAGTGTGACTTTGAAAGGTAACCCTATCTCATTAATTTAATCTCTCTCTGCATTAGAATGATTAGATTGGTAAACAGAGGGAGAAATCACAGTAACGATCTTGATTTTTAGTACAGATCCTCATTCTTTCCTGCAGGAGGCATTTGCTAGTGGGTTAACAGAGTCAAGTCCATACTCTGTCACTCTTGGATGGGAAGCCCGGTGGCCTCCAGTTTGAATCCAAACCTAGAAGGAAATAATGGTGGTTGAGAGGGAGAGGGGTTAGTCCGGGCCATCCATTTTTCTTTAAAAAAAAAAAAAAAAAGTCTCTTCATCAGTAAGTTCAGTGACAGAGTAGATAGGATGCCATAAGCTGCTGTTGGTAGGAGCAGTGATTTGTACCTTAGCAAAAACAACTGAATTCAAAACAACTTTTTAAGACAGAGGAAAAACAAAGAGATAACTGTTTTTGGGGCTCAGATGTCAGAGGAAGAGGGTCCCTCATGGAGCTCACCTGACCATCTGAGTTCTCTTGAGACCATGTGAAAAAAAAAAAAAAGGAAAAAGTCAACGGATCCAGGGTGCTAGGTTGGAAGGAAGTCACCCCGGAACCATGAGGTGCCCCTCCCACCTTGGCCAGCATGGCCCGTCCTTGGGTACCGTAGCTAGTTCTTGGCTGGCTCAGAAAGACACACGGAGAGCAGAGCTGGGGATTCCACTTAGGTTCCTCAGGCCTCTGTAGCATGTTTAAAGGACCGAAGTCATTTAGCTGGAAGGGAAAGCTGAGTGAGGCAAGGACTTGTGTGCCGTGTGCGTGCTCCGTTTCCAGGGGGAGAACACAGCGGTTTAGGGGAGCTAGAAGTATTCCCTAGGCAGTTAGCAACAACAGATCTCTGAAGGAGTCTGGGGAGTAGCGTAACCACAAGTCTTTGAAATTAGACTGTTCTGGTCCTTTGTGAATGCAGGGGATGGACTTGGAAATCTTCGGGGGCCTGAGCAAGTTTGTGGAAGGAGTCATGCTGAGAGCTCCGGAGGATTCTCTCTCTCTCTCCTTTCTTAGGTTCAGCTCAAGCAGTAACTGCAGGGGTTCTGACCCCATTCTTTTGAGCTTTTAACCTGGACCCGAGGGAAATGGCTCTTATGAAAGAGGCAACCATCCAACTCATTCAGGCGGTGGGCTGCAAGTTCGCCCGGGAACGTCCCACTGCACGGGGCAGAGGCGCTCACGGTCAGCTACCTAACAATGCCGCTGGCAACCTTTCAGCTACTACCCCAAGTGCCATGCAGGCCAACAGTGGTTTCACACTGGGGCCTGGAACTCAGATTCTCATGCCTTCGGATCCAGACGTTTCTGACTCACCCACACTACACTAAGCCCAAAGCACTCTACCACGCGGAGGCCGGAGCGGTGTTGCCTTCATTACAAATGGTGCAGCATTGGATTTTCAAGTAAATCTAAGTGTTTCTATTGTCTTTAAAATGACATAGATATGTCCAGTTATTTAAAAAAAAAAAAAGGAAAAAAATTACAAAATACAAATGCCCGTGTTAATTTAGCTAGTCTCAGACATTACATTCGAGAACATAGAAAAGCCAAAAATCTCCAGTTATAAGCACAAAACTAAGGAAAGTTATGGATCAGTGACTTTTGTCAGTGACCCGTTTCTTTTAAAATCACCAGCCCAGATGACCTTGCCCGCTTGGTCTTCACATTGTGCAAGACTTGTCTGCTGGACCTTGGGAAGGTGGGGCAGGTCCTACGGTAGGGTTTGTTTTTGGAAGAACAGCAGGTTTTGGCCGGAGGGCTGGTGGCTTCAATTGCACACCCATTCTGGGTGCCACCATAGGCTTGAAAGTACTCATTGTATCACTGGAGGAGCTAGTGCTCCGTCGGATCTGTGGCTCCGAGCTGCGGAGGGCCACGTTGTGCAAAGGGCTGAGAGATTCCGTGGATGTGGCCGGGGTGGGAGCGTTCTTCACTTGTTCTAAGGTGTCCAGCACCACGTCGGGGGCGTGCTTTGCTGTACTCTGTCTCTCTAGTTCGCGCAGTTCATTCAGAGCAGTGTTCATCGTCTCCTCGATATCCTGTTGAAAGATAACCAGAGAGAGAGAGAGACCAATAGACCGGTAATTAGTACTCACGTACGGAAACCCTTACGCTTCGTTTCACAGCAGATGGGCCGCCAAGAGCAATGCTGTTTCAGCTTCGCCGCCTGTAGAATGTTTACACGTAGTGCCCACATTTATTTTGTCTCTGCATGTTCAGGAGACCAGGATGCAAGGGTGCACGGAGCCGTCTACCCAACACCAGCTGTCCTAAGGTGCCAGGCAGCCTTCTTGCGATTTCTACCTTCCACGCTGACTTACTATTCAGAATTCTATCTCAGCTTATGGTTAAAAGATAGCTTCCAGTTTAGACTCTGCAACAATTTCTCAAGAAATAGATAGGAATGGGAATGAAAAGCAGTCTTCTTTCATTCATTTAACAAATAATTTTGAGCACTCACTAGTTTGTGTCTAACTCCTAGCAGTTGTTCAAAATTCAGTTTAAGCCTTTCTCTGATGCTCTTGTCCAGGGGATCTCAGTGGAAGGGTACTGCCCCAGAGAGGGCATTTTTGTAGTATGCTGTGTGAGTATTTTTTTTTTTTTTAAAGATTTTATTTATTTATTTGAGAGATAGAGATCACAAGTAGGCAGAGAGGCAGGCAGAGAGAGAGAGGAGGAGGCAGGTTCCCCGCTGAGCAGAGAGCCGGATGTGGGGCTTGATCCCAGGACACTGGGACCATGACCTGAGCCGAAGGCAGAGGCTTTAACCCACTGAGCCACTCAGGCACCCCGAGTATTTATTTTTTAAGAGATTTATTTATTTATTTGAGAGAGAGAGAGAGAGAGTTGTCAGCACGAGTCAGGGGCAGGAGAGAGGAAGAGAGTCTCAAGTATATTCCCCACTGAGCGCAGAGCCTGGCATGGGGTCCTATCTCACAGCCCATGAGATCATGACCTGAGCCGAAATCAAGTTGATCACTCAACCCACTGAGCCACCTGTCTCTCTCTCTGTGTGTGTGTGTGTGTGTTTAAATGGCACAAGAACAAGATGGCGTTAGTGGCATTTGGTGTGCTGGGTTATACGTACTAGATCTGTTGCAATATTCCAGGTAATTTACATGCAATGAATTATCCTGCATCTTGTTCAACTTCTGAATGTCCTTCAGACATTGATGGAGGTAAAAATCCTATTTATAATAACCTGAGCCCTGACCCTAACTCTATCTTATACTCATATGCATTTTTTAAATTGTTGTATGTATGGTAATTATATACATAGGTGAAAGCATCTTACTAATTTGTCTTTTAGCCTATTCAAGCATTAACTGAAGTACACTTGTTTTAATATTTAATTCCTTGTATTTTTGTATATTATATTTAGAGCTTTTTTTTTTTTTAAAGATTTTATTTATTTATTTGACAGAGAGAGATCACAAGTAGGCAGAGAGGCAGGCAGAGAGAGAGGAAGGGAAGCAGGCTTCCTGCTGAGCAGTGAGCCCGATGCGGGGCTCGATCCCAGGACTCTGGGATCATGACCTGAGCCGAAGGCAGCGGCTTAACCCACTGAGCCACCCAGGCGCCCCTATTTAGAGCTTTATATGTTGTTTCATCTGTCAATTTATTTCAGACAGTAAAGGGGGAATGACAAAATACCTATATTCAATTTCAAATAGGTACAGTATGTTCCATTGATGGATGAATAGATGAGCAAAGCGTGGTCTATACATCAACGGAATATTATTCACCTTAGAGAGGAAGAAAATCTTGCCACATGCTACAGTATGGATAAACTTTGAGGACATTAAGTGAAATAAGAGGCCAGTCATGAGAAGACAAACACTGTCTGTTTGCGTTTCTGTGAGGTAGTCACACTCACAGCAGCAGAAAGCAGCACAGTGGTGGCCAGGGGCTGGGGGTGGGAGGGGAGAAAGGGAAGTTGTTCTTCAGTGGGTATAGGGTTTCAGTTTTGCAAGAAGAAAAAGTTCCAGAGATCTGTTTCACAAAACATGAATATACTTCACTGAACTGTGCGGTGAAAAATAGTTAAGGTGGTGAATTTGACATTATGTGTTTTACCACACACACACACACACACACACACACACACACAGAGAAAAGGTGGAAGCATTGTGTGGGACAGGATGGGTGAAGAACCACCACCCTAGGCTGACTGGCATGCTTCTTCTCTACACGCCCAGGGCTCCTTTCACTCACCTGGAACATAACCCTCCCATGGGCGCTACACAATGGGAACGGATTTCCATATTCCGCTCCCTCCCAGGGTCATAAGCACCTTCAGAAAGCAGCTGGCTGAAGCCCAGCACAGGACCTGGCACCCAGTAAGTGCTCAGTAAAGGTTTACTAAATGAATAAACCAAGCTACAGTGATCGCATATGGATACTCTCATTTTTAGAAAAGCCCCATCAGGGATGCCACGGATTTGTTTAATAAGAGAATCTGCATGTTTTTTGTATGAACACCATGATGGCAGGCTTTCTTGTCCTCAAGGGAAAATCTGAGGAAGAGAGATGGAAAGATAAATAAAGGACACAGCTGGAAGCCATTCTGGGAGATGACATAACTTTTCAAGTGATTATTTTCGAATGTGATTTCTATTTGATGCTAAACATATGGATTTTTTAAAAACTATTTGCCCCAGAGAGATTGTGCAGATCCTGATTTATCTGTTGAGTTTTTGTTTTTATGATTTAAAATTAAAGGATTTCCTGGGGTGGCTCAGTGGGTTAAGCATCTGATTCTTGATCTCAGCTCAGGTCTTGATCTCAGGTCATGAGCTCGAGTCCTGTATTAGACTCCATGCCTAGCATGGAGCCCACTTAAAAACAAAAGCAAAGGAACAAACAAAAGGATTTCCTGGTTCTAGAAGCAAAAGGGTTAAATAGGCATTGTTATACCTTCCCACTCCTAAGCTCCGAATTCCCTGTCTTTCTAACCTAAATCCTGTTTCACCGGCTTATTACAAGCAGGGACCTAATGGATTTCTCAAACCATTAAATTCAGCTGTAATTAAATCTCACTGGTTCTATATAGGTCTCCAAGGACCCTGTATAGTATTTCAAAAAGAGAAAACCAAAAGGTCAAGTCTTTTTGATTTTTGCTGAAAAATTGTTATACATTTAAAATTGGTTTAATTTTTAAAAAACACATTAAGCCCCCTCACAATCTAATTTACATCCAAAATTTTCTTTAGTTAGGATATTGGAAATAGCTTGGAAGTTTGTCACATCTGTACAGGTCTCCTTGGGCACTCTTTATTAAAAATAATCCATCTTTAATAGTTCCCCATGTTTGTTTTATTTATTTCTCATTCACTCTTTTTTTTTTTATTGATTTAGTTCATTTTTAAGCTTCAGACAGCTGGAAGATGCTTTAGATTAAACCTCTTTCGTCATTGGTGATACCCATTATTTGTTGATGGCCTATGCTGGGGGGGGGAAAAACTAGAGGAAAAATTACAGAATGATAGAAAATCCATTGGTCAATCTTGCCTTACCTTTACTTTGTCAATTTTAATCATTAGAAAAAAACTACGAAGTCTTCTGCACTAACTGTTGGGAAGAGAAGAGTGACGAGGACCCAGACCTGGTGTTCTTCAGCTAGCCATTATTTCTCCTACTATTTACAGACAAATCCAGCATTTCTCCTAAGCTGAAAGGGTCATATTTTTCCTACAGTAATATTTATCTGTTTGTGGACTCTCCATTCTTTCTAACAATTTGTCTATTTTATTATCTTTAGCATGCTTTAGGGATCTGGTAGGGCTAGTCCTTCCTCATTATGATTCTTTTTCAGCCTTTTCATGGCTATTTAGCAATGATGTGTTTGATTGCCCCAAGGCCTACACTTCTGCCATGTCTCTGTTTAAATCAATACGAACCTAATCACTTGGGCCCTTCCAGTAACAAATGGTTCTTCTAAAGAGACCTTAGTTAGGCCTTAAAGAATGGACTAATTTCTTTTCTGTTTTCTCTAGTTGGTTCTCTACAAAAAGCAGGACTACAGACAGGGAGTCCTGCATCCCTCCTTCATCACACCCCAGGTACAAAGCAGGTGCCAGGCCATTCCACGCATCCTACCTGAGCGATTGTCTCTGGGTCCAATGGCTTATGGTCATTGAAGCCTGTGTATTGCCCCGACGACGTGGACCTTCTAATAGGAGGACTGTCAATCTTCTTGAGGGAATCGTGCCGGCTGATATTGGTCAGGCTGCCATGGCCTGGCCTGCGCCTCCTCTCAGGACTGTCGTTGTTGAGGCCACGGTTCTGCAGTAGGCCCCGGGGGTGACTGCCCAGGCTTGGGGACCCCAGGTCAACCGAGGAGTTGGAAAGAGCATGCGGTGGGTGCAAGGGGCAATGGCCATCACTGGTCCTGCCAGGACGCCTTACTGGAGGGGGTGGCTCTCCTCTTTTTCTTTGTCTAGAAATACACAAAAAGAGAGAGAAAATAGGAGAGCTTATCACACCGGCTGATACTGAGAAGCTGTGGGTTCTGTGGCTCCTCAAAGCACTTGGGAAAGTTGAGGTTCAGGGGCCTGAAGGTCAGACTCCACCCACCTGGCTAGATAGCTGTCAGGGTGCCGGTCTGTTGGGGAGTTCATGTCCTTGGATGAAGACTTGTCCTCAGTGACTGGCCCACTGCTGGCCTCGCTATCAGCTTTTTGGCTCAGAGTGTCTGAAAACGTATCGTCCCTACAATGAGGAGAATCAAGGGTGAGGGTCTTTCACAAGATGAATGGGAACAACAACAAAAAAGAAATGACGGCATTTACATATTCAAGTCTTTCTCTTATCAACACGACTTTCCTTAAAATAAAAATATACAATTTCACTGCAGGTGAAGTGCAAGATTCGGATATACAAAAAAGAGCAAAATCACAGTCATGATATAACAGCCAGACACCACTGCTGCTAGAATTTGAGAAAATAGCCTTCTCTACTTTTTTATCCATGCCCGGGTAAACATGCATGATGTCTGCAGATATAGGTATGAACTTATACTTAAAACACCAATATGTTTATGTAGTTTAGATATCTATGACTGTATGTCTGTATCTACACACACAATACTTCTTGGGTTCTGAGATATACATTTTAACATTTCTTTCTTTTTCTAAAATTAGGCTGAATCATTTAATCACTGTGTACAGTTTATGCTGTATATTTCTCTTTTCCTTGCAAAATCGTTAGTAAATTAGTGCTATACTGTGAAATATTCACAGAATAGGGATTATACTTCACATATGATTTTGCAACCTATTTCTTTCATTTAATATATTATGACCATCTTCTCATCTCTTTAAATATTCTTAAATTACAGCAATATTATTAAAAAACAGAAAAAAGAAGGCTGATGATGATTCTCTTGAGATGTTAGGTCAGCGTCTTCCCTCTGGGGAATCTGGAATTGAAATGGTAGCCGGACAGCAAGAGAGGAGTACGGCTGGCTTGGAACTAGCGGTGTTATTACAGCTCTTGAAGCTGTTCTCGAGTTCTGTTCATGGGTGATTTTTCTAGGAGCCTGAAAGCTTCACAGGGCATCTCTCACTAGCCCTTGCTCCAAATCTGCTGGTGGAGTTTGGGAAATGAAAACCTGCTGGCCCCGAAGTACCATTAGCAAAGACCCAACAGCGAGGTGAAGCAGGGTGCCCAGCTCAGAGGTTTGGGCTCTGCAATCCCATCTGCTCTTTTCTCAAAGACCAAGGTCAGTTTAGGAATAGTGACTGGAGTCTTCCAGTGGGAGCAGCCAGGACTGCGGGAGCAGCCCCGAGGGCGGGGGGAGCCCACGCTACTCACATATCCTGCACCACAATATACTGGTGCGGCACGAGCCCATCGATGCCGTTGTGCCTGCCTTCCCACCAGTCCTCAGACGCCCGGTGATACAGCAGCAGGGAGGCCCCCTTCTTGAAGGACAGTTCTCTGGCAGATCGCCCCATGTAGTCAAACTTGGCTATTGCTTCTATTGGCTCACATTCTACAAAGAACACACCAGAAGACAATGAGGGACAGAGGCGTGAGGTAAGCATGAAACGCTGTGTGAAAGTTCTCTATGAGGCCTTAGAAATAAAGCAGGCCATTTCAATATCCAGAGTGAATAGAGTAATAAGTCCTCAATGGGGGATAAACTCAGGCTGTTAAGAGAGTTACAGAAAAACATTCTCTTGCTGTCATCAGTTTTTCACACAAAGAAAAATGGAACATTGGATCTTAATTTCCACAGCCTTTTACCAGAGATAGAATGACAGACTAATAAAAAATATCTTTAACTTTGCAACATGATATATGAGATCTTTCCTTGGGTTGTAATGTCCTCCATAACAGCTCCACTATTATTTTGACAATGATGGAATTCCCTCGTAACATGTTAATAACCATGGATAACATGGAAAAATCACTATCCCAGAACATTAGGAAGTTTATGCTTTATTTGCTTATTTAAAGAAAAATCAAGTTTATAAAAACCAGCACATTAAGTACTATTTGAGTACATTTAATTTCTTCGTGTACTTATCTGGCACTATCAAATCTTCCAACTACCACTGACAGTAAAGATAAGTTTGTTTTCTCTAGGATCAGTAATAAATTTTAGTTGCCTATGAAACCAGCATAACTTAGACTGTCTTGTACCCAAATTAAAAGACCAGATTCAAAAGTTATATTATCCAGAGGTCAAAAGATATTCAAAGGGATTACAGTGAGTGGAAAAAACCAATCTCAAAAGGTTACATACTATGTGATACCATTTATATAGCTTGTTTGAAATGACATAATAATCAAGATGGAGAATAGATTAGTGGTTGCCAAAATTGGGAAGAAATGGCCACAGATATTAAAGGGGGAGCACAAAGGACCCCGGTGATGAAACTGTATGTGACTAAATGTTTGCATACACAACTGAGTGCTCCTGAAACTAGTGAAACATGAATATGGCGGAGGGAGGGTTTCAATGTCGGTTTCCTGGCTGTGATATTATGCTGCAGTTATATAAGATTTTTACCATGGAGGGAAGCTGGGATCTCTCTGTAGGAACCCTGTAGGGTTCACTTCATGTGAACCCCAAAAGATCTCAAAATTAAAAAAAAGAAAAGAAAAGATGTTGAACTCTGGGCCTAGAATTGGAATTTTAGCCCTGATCTAATTCTGATCACAAAGGTTGAAAGCAAATAAGAGGACAAACTATACAAAACAACTATAAGAGATGCATTTTGTGATTTAGCTTATTGCAAAAAGCCCTTCAGTTCTGGGCCTTAAGATCTTTCCTCCTGTCTCTCACCATCCCCGCCATCTTCATCCCTGCTATCCAAACAGATGAGCAAACTTCTAATCAATAAAACACAGAAAGGGCCAATACAAGTGCTAAATGTTCAGAGAAATGTATCCATGCAACAAGCAATGTCTTATTTGCTGAAAACTGAGCATGTATTAGTTTCAGAGTATCCTGGCATAAATGCACACATAATAGATTAAAACTTGTCTATCTGTCAAATATTTTCTCAGGAAATTGTCTTTGATTTTGCTTAATAATAAACCTTCCCATTTAACACAGTTGATTTGGGGCGCCTGGGTGGCTCAGTGGGTTAAAGCCGCTGCCTTCGGCTCAGGTCGTGATCCCAGGGTCCTGGGATTGAGCCCCGCATCGGGCTCTCTGCTCAGCGGGGAGCCTGCTTCCCTTCCTCTCTCTCTCTGCCTGCCTCTCTGCCTACTTGTGATTTCTGTCTGTCAAATAAATAAATAAAATCTTTAAAAAAAAATAAATAAAACAGTTGATTTTTCTGCAAAGATTCCTGAAATATGTTTAATATCTTATATGGAATAACTGCATAAGAAATCACTGGGTAGTCAGCTAGCCTTCCTTCTCACTTGAAAAATTCAAACATTCTCTGGGCCATCTAAGACACAAACATAAAAAATCAACAAACACATTGAAAAAGCTTAGGGTTTACCTTATATGAAGGGCCTGCATGAATTTCAGCTATACATTTAAATACTATAATCTACATGTAGTATACTACTTAGCAAAGTAGGTGTAAAAATAAAACAACAGTTTAAGTTCTTTAACAATTGACTATAACTAAACAACAACAACAAAAACTGACTATAACTTTCAAATCATGTTAGCACTCTAGTATTCCCTCCTAAAATTATATATACATATTTTCTTTTGAAGATTTTATTTATTTGTGAGAGAGTGAATGAGCGTGCATGAGATGGGAGGGAGGGGCAAAGGGAGAGGAAGAGAGAATCTCAAGCAGATTCCGTACTAAGCATGGAGCCCAGGTGGGGCTCAATCCCAACACTAATCCCAAACCATGACCTTAACTGAAACCAAGTTGGTACTTAACCACTGTGCCACCCAGGTGCCCCTAAAATTTTATATATATATATATATATATATATATTTTTTTTTTTTTAAATTTATATTTTATTTATTTACTTGACAGACATAGATCAAAAGTGGCAGAAAGGCAGGCGGTGGGGGGCGGAGCAGGCTCCCTGCTGAGCAGAGAGCCTGATGCGGGGCTCAATCTCAGGACCCTGAGATCATGACCTGAGCCAAAGTCAGATACCTAACCAACTGAGCCACCCAGGCGCCCCCAAATTATATATATATATTTTTACATTAAATATTTTATTGTATGCTGCTGCTACTGTACATAAAATAATTACCCTTGTGAAATAGAAATTTGTGAAAATTCAGAGAGGCAGATGTTGAGGACTGACAAAAGTAGAAGTTTACATAGTTTGGCACATGTCACAGGGATATGCTTTTGTACAGGTTTCAAATTTAGTTCTCCTTTGAATATTCACTGGTTCATGAACAGTGGTTTAGAAAACCATCCAGAGATTCATTTTACTACAAAAAGGACCCCTTCTGGGGTCTGAAGGGATTCATACTTAAAGATACACCAGCCGACCAGATCGGCTGGGCATTCTGCAGACAGAACTGTTTCAAATCTGCATCTGCCTGGGAAACCTTCACCAGGTTGAGCCCAGCTTCCAGCCAGAGCTATTGAACCACTTTCTTCACAGTGGTGACGCTGGAGGAACCAGACATGGCACTTGTAAGAGCCGGGCAGATTTGTCTGTGTGGATCTGTCAGTTCATGGGTGGCGGGACCAGACCTTTTTTTCTTTTTCTTTTTTTTTTAAAGATTTTATTTATTTACTTGACAGAGAGAGACACACAGCAAGAGAGGGAACATAAGCAGGGGGCAGTGGAAGAGGGAGAAGAAGGCTTCCTGCCACTGAGCAGGGAGCCCGATGCTGGGCTCTACCCCAGGACCTGGGATCATGACCCGAGCGGAAGGCAGACACTTAATGACTGAGCCACCCACGCACCCCTAAAATTATATTCTTTATTAAAACAGTATGAATAGCAGCTTTATTAAACATCTACAAAAATGTTTTATAGAGGAGGAACTAGAACTTTATATTCAAAGAGACTGACTTTATGGTTTGTTTTTAAAATTACAGATAAAGAATAAATCCTGGTTGAGCAGAGATGACAGATGCCAATTTTTTTTAACCCTAGTTCTCCCTGGGGAACAGAAATAAACATGTGCATGGTACTAGGGACATGAATAAACATATCCATGGGGAGGATTTGTTAAAAAAAGCTTCATGACATGTAATTCGCAAATTCCTATGTCAACATGCCTGTGTACTTTGAATTTCATTTTAATGAAAAAAGTGGAAAGATTCCAGCCCATAACATAGTGTGCAGTCTAGGTACTTGTCAAAGGGAAATGAAGAAAGAACCATTAACGTTCTTTAGACATTAATTAGACATTCAGTCACAGACAGTCAGTGCTGGCCAAGGGCTATTTAAGGCTACTTAACAGATATATATATATATTATTATATATATATTATATATAATATATATATATAATCATAATTTCATGATCATGCACTCTATGCTTCTTATCTCTATTTATTGAAACAACTAACAACAGGATTATCAGGCTCTGCTTATTTAATTCAAGTGTGGGGAGATTACAAAAGAGTGACCCAGTGAATCAGAAGTACATTTTTATTGGTAATTCTCTATCAACTACTAACTCTGAGCAATTTCATTATTTTGACTCTTTCCACTCCCATGGGAGTCATTTCGCAGTCAAGTGTCAATCAATAAGCTGGTTATGCACATCTTAGTCTCTTTATTGCAGAGCAAATCAATCTTAGGGCATGGCAATGCACCATTCCCTTTCCTATGGAGCCACATGGTCCTTTAAGCTCGTCAGACTTTGTAGAATGTTGCCGCTGCTGGTAACATAAGAGTGAACACGGTAACTTCATTTCTTTGCATGGCTATTACAGCTCTGTGCAAAAGGGGAAAAAATTCAGTACAGCTGATTTTCTGACTGCCTGGTACTATCAAGTCTCGTATTTCCATTTCTTGTCAAATGCTAGTACACTCATTTTCTCTTTGGGACCTTGCTGTCCCTGACACTTCCCCGCCTAAATCTGTTACAGCCCTTGCAGGTGACGGTTCTGCTCTAGAATAGCTTGTCTTTCAGAAACAAAAGCTATCCTTCTCCAGTGATACCACCGCAGAGAAAAGACAAGACAATACCTGGGAATCACAAAGATAATCAATCCTTTGGTTAACTTCGTTACCAAAAATTTAGAGGTTGCCTGTGGGCAAGGGTATCTGCCCTTTGTACGCAAAGCTTTTCTTTCCAGCAAAACCAGGTGAACAGGTTAACATGTTATGGAAAACACAGAGCCCTCAGCGAAGCTTCTCTTTTGTAGTCAAGATGGCAGGGGGGAGGCTGATGTTTGGGAAGAGAGATGGTTGGGCTTTGTCTTAGCTTTCTCGGCCACTAGGGAAAGCAAGGAGAGAGTGAAGTCATCAGTGAGAAAGGAAGAAATCATACAGAGAAACAAAGAAACTCAAGACAAAAGATGATGGCATGGTGGCATGCCATGCTCTGGATGGTGGCAGAGGTAGGGCCCAGAGACTTTCAAAAGCAACATCATGGAAGTACAAGCTTTCATTGTAAAGAATTTCTTCTAAATGAACTTCTGAAAATGTCAATTCATATTACTTTTCAAAACATAAAGAAAAAATTTTTTTTGGCTCAGATGTAACTTTTTAATATACAAACAAACAAGGAATCTAAAATGCAATGCACGTTGAAGTGAAACATTTAAACCTTTTTTTTAAGGCAGAGGGTGGACATCAGACATCCTGACTACTGTTACCTTCTTGCTGCAATCAATGAAAAAGCCTGTTGGTTTTTTTTTTTTAAAGATTTTATTTATTTATTTGTCAGTGAGAGAAAGAGCACAAGCACAAGCAACGGGAGAGGCAGGCAGAGGGAGAAGCAGGCTCTCTAGCAGGGAGCCTGTTGCACTTGATCCCAGGACCCTGGGATCATGACCCGAGTCGAAGGCAGACGCTTAACCAACTGAGCCACTCAGGTGTCCCTCCTGGATTTTTTTTAAAGAAAGATTTTATTTATCCATTTATTTGACAGAGGAAGAGAGTATAAGCAGGGGGAGCAGCAGAGAGAGAGGGAGAAGCAGGCTCCCCACTGAGCAGGAAGCCTGATGTGGGACTCCATCCCAGAATCCTGGGATCATAACCTGAGCCAAAGGCAGATGCCTGAGCCACCCAGGTGCCCTGAAAAACCCTGGATTTAAAAAAATCTTTGTAATTTCATTAATAATTTGCCATGACAGTATGGAATATTAAAGACAAAAAACAACAAAGGTAGGAACCCGGTGAGGTAAATAGAACATGAGAAAATGTGAGTCAGAGTTTGCCTTGAGGATATTTTCCTTGCCTGGTTAACTTAAGGTTTCATTTTGGACAAAAAACCAAGTCCAGGGTCTGCTCAGTGTGGAGAAGGTAAACCCCCATAGAGCATCACACTCTCAGTGTCACAGTGAGCTTCTAGTTCTAGAAATCTTCCTCCCTCCTAGCCCTCCATACTTCTCCAGAGATGGTATACATCACTCCCGCCCCATCTTGGACTTAAAAACAGAATCTATCTCAATTCTTGGAACAAATCATCTCCAAGAATCCTGACCACATTCCAGTCCTCAGGAAGGTTTCCAGTTTAAAATCACACTACCTGGGTGGCCTGGAAAACCTCAAGCTAAAAATTCAGTATGGTCCCAAGGTGGTTGTGCCCCAGGCAGAAGTAAATCAGAAGCCTTTCTGGAGGAACTTACCTATAACTGAGCCTAAAGGAACTCCACACAGTTCCAAGGAATACATAAAAAATTTACAAAACACTCTGGAAAATAAGACTCAATGAACAAGAACCAACAAAAACAAATCCAGGAAGACTGCAGATGTTAGAATGATCACAATCACAATTTAAAACAATGGAAAGGATTAATATGAGTAAAGAGCCAAAGACTGTAAAAAATGATTACGCAGCCAATGCGGAAGTGAACCAAACAAATTGTAGAAAAAAAATTACAAATATAAACTTAGTGGTTGGGTTTAAAGCAGATTAGTCATAACTAAAGAGAGAATAAAAGGATCATGTATACAGCTAAAGAGATACTAAGAGAAATCTGATAGCTTTATATGTTCATATGTAAAAAGTGTTGGGGTGCCTGGGTGGCACAGTTGGTTGGGTATCTCACTCTTGGTTTCGTCTTAGGTTGTGATCTCAAGGTTGTGTGATTGAGCCCCCACATGGGGCTCTGTGCTCAGTGCAGAGTCTGCTTAAGACTCCCTCTGCCCCTCCCCTAGCTCTCTATTTTTCTGAAATAAATAAATAAATCTTTAAAAAAGGTGTCGAGCAGCCATCCCTGAAGCACTAGTGACCAAAATGAGGTTTAATCCCTTCATGACTTCTGACCAGAGCAAGTACCAGAAAAGGCATTTGACTGCACCTTCCCATATTCCCAGGAAGATTATGTCGTTCCCTCTTTCCAAAGAGCTGAGACAGAAGTACAATGTTTGATCCACACACATCCACAAGGATGATGAAGTACAAGTTGTGTGAGGATACCACAAAGGTCAGCAAATGGGCAAAGTGGTCCTGTTTACAAGAAGAAATGGGCGCCTGGGTGGCTCAGTGGGTTAAAGCCTCTGCCTTCAGCTTGGGTCATGATCCCAGGGTCCTAGGATAGAGCCCCGCATTGGGTGCTCCACTCAGCGGGGAGCCTGCTTCTCTCTCTCTCTGCCTGCCTCTCTTCTTACTTGTGATCTCTGCCTGTCAAAATAAATAAATAAAATAAAAAAAAAAAGAAGAAATATGTCATCTTCATTGAACGAGTACAGGAAGAGCAGGCCAATGGCATAACTGTCCACCTGGGCATTTAGTAGATTCAAACTGGACAAAGACTACAAAAAGATCCTTGAACATAAAGTCAAATCTTACCAGATAGGAAAGGAAAAGAGCAAATATAAGGGAGCAACAACTGAGAAGATGAAGATGTGGGAATAAAGTAATCTGATATATGACTTCTTCCTTTTTAAAGATTTTATTTATTTCTTTGGCAGAGAGAGATACAGTGAGAGAGGGAACACAAGCAGGGGGAGTGGGAGAGGGAGAAGCAGGCTTCCCGCGGAGCAGGGAGCCCAATGCAGGGCTTGATACGGGGCTCGATCCCAGGACCCTGGGATCATGACCTGAGATGAAGGCAGATGCTTAATGACTGAGCTACTCAGGTGCCCCTGATGTACGATTTTAAATAAAAATGTGTTGAAAAGTAATGTTAAAGATAAAACTTATTAGAAAGAGAAAAAAATGGTCTCTAAAGAGAAAAGTATAAAAGTTTGTTGAGAGACATTAAATAATTAGAAATATGTTTCTGGACTGGAGGACTGAATATTATAAAATGTCACTTCTCTCCATGTTAATATATGTAGAATAGTGCAGCCGCAATCAAAACCCCAACAAGTTTTTAGTTTTTGTTTGTTTTAAGAACTTGAAAAACTGAGTCTAAAATTTAACTGAAGTTGCAAAAAATAAAGAATTGTTAAGGAGAGCAAAGTCAGAGATCTTGGTTTGCCAAATACGAAGATTTTTTTAAAAGGTACCAAAATTAAGATAGGAGGGATAGAGAAGTAGATCGGTGGAAAGGCAGAGAGCCCAGAAACAGACTTGTGCAAAGAGGACACGTGATTTATGCAGAGCTGTGAAAAAAGGACAATTATCGCTGGGCCAACTGTGCATCCATATGGAGAAAAAGGAATGGATCCCAACCTCATGCCATACCTCCAAAGAAATTCCTGGTAGAATAAAGACCTATGTGTGAAAACTAAAACCTGAAAACATTTATTTATTTATTTATTTATTTATTATTATTTAAAGATTTTATTTATTGAGGGACAGAGAGAGCACAAGCATGGGGAGAGGGAGAGAGAGAGAGGTTTAGAAGCAGACTCCCCTCTGAGCTGGGAGCTCAACATGGGGCTCAATCCCAGGACCCTGAGATCATGACCTGAGCCAAAGGCAGAGGCTTAACCATCTGAGCCCCTCAGGTGCCCCCTGAAAGCATTTAAAAGAGAATATGGTGTGGGGGGGGTACACCATGGGTGGCTCAGGTCATGAGCCCTGTTCATCAAGAAGTCTACTTCTCTCTCTCCCTCTACCCTTGCCCCTAACTCATGATCACACGCTCTCTTTCTCTCTCTAAAATAAATAAATAAATCTTTAAAAAAAAGTAAAAGAGAGTATGGGGGAATTATCTTCACTACCTGCACTCAGCACAGAAAGATTTCTTTTTTTTTTTTTTTTTTAATTAGCACAGAAAGATTTCTTAAAGGAGATACAAAGTGAAACAACCATGAAGGAAAAGATTGGGTAACTTCAACTCCTTTAAAATTTCCTTGTTTAACAAAAGACATAATAAGCACATGAAAGACAAATTACAGAGCACAAGATATTTGCAAAACATAACACAATAAGACCTGATCCAGACCCAGAAAGAACTCTTATAAATAAGAAAAAAAAAAAAAAGCCAAATCAAATTAAACCAAGCAAAAAAAGCCCAGAGAAATGAAGAGTGGGCAAGTGAACCTTAAATGGGCAAAACACTTGATAGAAATTTCACACAAAAAAAGAAATTGAAGCACACAAGGGTCAGTATATCTATATGAACCATATTTTTTATTTTCTGTATTCTGACATATTTTTTATTTTCTGTATTCTGACCTTGCTGCTACCAGAGGGACTGGCCCTCCCAAGGATCACCAATTCCTGGATAGTGTAAACAACTCGCCTGTTGTGCCTTTCAAAGACAAACCAGCCAAGCCAGAGCCCATCCCAACCACTATGCACCTACCCTAACCACCTGCGCCAGGTATCAGACAACCAGAGACCACCCCTATTCCCCAGAGCTCGCTGGAATTATTCTCACTAGCCCATCTGAAACCTGTTTACCCTGCCCCGCCTGTTCCTTCCTGTGGAAATCCCCGCAAAGACTCTTTCCCAGTTGCTCCTTCCTCTTCTGCCTCCTGACCAACCTTGGTGCTTTTCTGAGTGGCCACCTGTGGCAATGATGTACCCTTTCCACTTGCGTACTGTGAGTAACAAGGTATCTTTTCAATGGCAATCACCTCCTGATCTGATGTTCTTACTATATGCCTAGTTTTCTGTTAATACTCTATATTGTAAAATAACATCTTTATCAGTGATCAGAGAAATGCAAACTAAAATCATGACAATATTGGCAAAGATAATAATATTTGGTAAAATTCATCACGTGGTGATGAATATGTCCGATTGGAAGGCTGATACACTACTGGTGGGGTGTGTGTATCATTACAGCTATTTTCAAAAACAGTTTGGCTCTATATCTAGTAAAGTTGGAAACATGCTTACTCCTAGAAGCATATATCCTGGAGACAGTCCTGTACATTTGTGGTACTGTAGTAGCATACCTGTTCAAAATATTCCTAACAGTACACTTTTTCATGGCAAAAAATGGAAAATACCCCCCATATTCATCAATAAAAAAATAAATACAATGGATTATCATACAGTGGTCAAATAAATGATTATAATTGCATTAACAATGTGGGTGCATCTCAGGAACATAATATAATACTGAGTAAAAAAAAATCATGAGAAGAATATACAGTATGATTCCATTTATAGGAAGTTCAAGAAAACAGAAAATGAAACAACAAACCATTGAAAAACAAACATATAGCGGTTACCCCCGACGGAGTAAGGAAGGCAGTCATAAGAGGGGAGGCAAAGGTAATGATGTCATTTTTTCTTCAACTTGGTGGTGGTCTGTGGTGTTCACTGTAATATTATTCTTCATACTTTACACATATTTTATAAATTTTCTTTTGTATCCTACTGAATTCTTAATATAAGCAATTCTAAAAAAATGGATATTAAGGTTAGTTTTATAATAGTATGGGCACAAGGGCATACCGTCTTCACTGGTGTGGGGCTCTGTACCAGCATCCTGATCCACTTCCTCCAATGTACCGTGCTCACTGTATGGGCTGTCACTGCAAAGTGGAAATGGATATTCTTATAAAGTCAAAGAAAGAATTTAACAAATGAACAACTGCTACTACATAAAACTTGAATGGCTAAAGAGTGGCTGGATAGTCTTTCAGCGAAATTCTGGAGGCTCCAAGAATCATCTGGTCCTAGGGGAGCCCAGGTACCTTCATCTTTGATACAGATAATTCGTATCCACAGAAATTAAAATTGGTTGAATTCTAGTAGAATATGATTATTGCCCTATGGATACACCACTTTTTGCAAATTCATTCCAACACACCTTACTGCATATCATCTGATGGCTCTTTGAGTTCAGCTCTGAATTGGCTGTAGTATTTTCCCCATCTTTTCTTTTTTTTTTTTTAAAGATTTCTTTTTTTTTTTAAATTTATTTGACAGATCACAAGTAGGCAGAGAGGCAGGCAGAGAGAGACAGGAGGAGGCAGGCTCCCTGCCGAGCAGAGAGCCCGATGTGGGACTCGATCCCAGGACCCTGAGATCACGACCTGAGCCGAAGGCAGAGGCCTTAACCACTGAGCCACCCAGGCGCCCCTTCCCCATCTTTTCTTGACATACATTTATTGCAGATTTGAGCCAGTCATGATTTTTATTCTTTTTTTTAAAAAAAAAATTTATTTATTTATTTGACATATAGAGACCACAAGTAGGCAGAGAGGCAGGCAGAGAGAGAGAGAGAGAGACGAGGAAGCAGGCTCCCTGCTGAGCAGAGAGCCCAATATGGGGCTCGATCCCAGAATGCTGGGATCACGACCTGAGCCAAAGGCAGAGGCTGAACCCACTGAGCCACCCAGGTGCCCCTTGATTTTTATTCTTTTAAAAAAACTTACCCTTTAGCACAACCACACTCCTCAAATGTATGTTCGTAAATGGAATGCATCTGTCACACATACAAACCTGACATTCTGTAAAAGTCCATTTATATTGTTGGTTGGGGAGAAGGATAACTACTTTATCGCTGACTTCCTGTTTAAATGAGTGATGCCCATAGAGAACACTATGCATGGATGAAGGACACAGTCAAGCACACGTTACTGACTCTAGGATCCTTTATTATGGGGCCTGCTTGTAAAGAAGTAGTGACCACAAAAACCCTAGGATCCAATGTATCAGATAATATGGACCAGACCGCTACATATCACTCTTTGATAAAAGGAATGAGACAACACAACTTACTGATGTTTCAAGTACTGTGACACTGGCCTCGCAATAAATATGACTACGAAGATAAAGTTATGCATCTCACCAGGGCTGAGTTTTATTCATTTATCTTCCCAGAGCCAAGCTCAGCAGTCAGTATCTTGCACACTGTACATGCTCAAGTAAATATTTTTGAATTCAATTTCATGTGCGAAATTGCCAGATATACCACAGAACTGGAATCTATCATGCTTTGTTGTTTAAATTTAGAAAGGAATGCTTCTGGAAATAGTCAACCTTCAGCCTCCTTAAGGCATACATACGATCATACGGTGGTATAAGACCCGTGGTATAGTTCAAGTGTACTTTCAGGTGCTTACGGTCCTTCAGTTACTCACTCTACTTCTGCCTAGTCCTTGGTGAGGCAATGGGAAACAAACTGTCCTCAGGGGGCTGCAGAATGGGTTTAGATAGGTCTGTTCCAGCTGCTCCTGAATCCCAGCTGCCCAGAACAGTTTCCGAGGTGGGCTGGGAGGCAGCTGTTGAATGCGAAGAGTCACGTGGGCTTTGGAATCTGACAGACCTGGGCTGCCTCCAGTTACGAGTAGTCCTTAGAGAGGCTCCTTGGCCTCTCTTCACTTGGTAGAGTGGTCAGTACATAAACCGATCACATGTAGCCGGCACACAGCAGGGGCTCAAGGAACCAAAGCCACTTTTATTGTATATGACTTCTTAGAAGGAGGAATTCACAGATCACACAGTGACCACAGACATTTGGGATTATTCCACTGACCACACCTCCCCCATCTTCATACTTCACTAGTGACTATGCTGCCATATTGATAATATATAATATTGATGGTATAATAATAGTAATAGTAGTATTAGTAGAACTTCTAAATAGTACTACTAAATACTAAATAGTAATACTAAATAATAGTAATAGTGACTATTACTGCCATTTTTTATCCTAGTGATATATTAATAATAAATTAGATAAATTAAGATAAATTTGCTTAAAATGGCCATTACTACTGTAATTGGATAGGATGCTATTTATTAGTAAGAATAGAAATAATTAAGAATGAAAACATATTTGGTTGACAGGGCTCCTTTAAAATGATACCTTTAAAGTACTTTATATAGAGCCAAAACTATTTCACAATGAAACTGAAATCTGTCAGTTCCATCAGTTATCTTTGCCTGATATAATAATAAAATCAATTCAGTTCTATGTAATATGTTTCAAAACCGTGACTCTCTATCCAAGTTGCAGTAGGGTGGATACATCTAAAAAGATGCCATCTTTGGGGAAAAGGGAGAAATGAATGGGAGTTTTCATAGTAAGAGGCCAGTGCTGTCATGGGTCTTAGTCTAACTTATCTCAAATGTTCCTGCTTCTTCTTTTTCTAGAAATTGGAGACTTTGGCAACCTATGGTCACTTCTTATTCTTATTAAACTGATATGTATACTTCCATAATTTTTCCAGGGGGAGAAAGACTAAAATTCCTGGACTTACCAGTAGTCGTCTCCAGCCATACACTTCTCATAAACAGGGCCATCCAGCTCTTTAGCATCTGGGAAAATAGTTTCATGGTGGATGATGATGGTTTTGACAATTTCATTCACATGAGCCTGACAAGACACTTGATCCTGTATTTCAGGGACAGGCATTAATGTGGGGCCAAAACAAATGGCCAGGTTATATGGGTCCATCATGTTCTCATCGCTGTACTGTGAAAGGCTATGAGAGAAAGACAAGAGTTATAAAAGCACCAGAGAGAAAAAAGAAAATTGGTGTTTAATAAGATACTTTATATTCTCAAAATAGGTATCCAAAGCATTTTATTTGGTTTTTATTATTAGAATAAGATAATGTTCCATCTACTTTAAGTTGCCTTGGCAAATTCCAAAGAAAGTAAAACAACTTAAAACCTTTCAACTAGGAAGAAACTGAAAGGGGAATATAAATCCTCCTTAACTAAGTGGCATTTTTCAGAGCCATAAGAGCATTTAAGATCATTTCTTTTTCAATGGAGACCAGGATCAAGTGAGTGAGCTTCACATGTAAACACCACGGTGTAAATGTTGTAAATGTTACTCAAGTAAATCCAGGAAGGGCAGTAGTGAGCTCCATAAAGCTTTATGGATATCTTTAAAATGCCTTCCCACTCATCAAACATATCTCAGATTTCAGTTTTTTCCTATAAATCTTGAGGAAAGCCTGGAGGAAAACAAAGCACCTTTTCTTTGTAGCCACTAAAAGAAAGCAAACAACTGGGTAAGACGACCAAAACTATCTACCGTCAATGTCACAAAAGACGTTATAAGTGCAAGAGAAGGGGAAAAGAATCCCCAATTCTCTCATTCCTTTTAAAGTTGGCTAACTACAAACTTTGGGGCAATTTCTGGTTGTCTAGTACTAATTTCTAAATTCAATCCAATGGATATTTGTGAGATATTGTCCAGAGGCAACTCAAAATAAGCCAGCAGTTGATTGTTCTGCCTCTAACACATGCAGAGGGTACTGTTCTAGGGAGAAGCTAGAGACATTATCTTTCCATGAGTAAAATGTCAGTCTTGAAAGGAAATGTAAAATCCAGGTGAACAGATGACAAATGGAAGAAGAAAAAAAGAGACTTGGCCGCATTTGTGAGATGGTGACAGACACAAAGAAACGGAAATGCCACATGACCTGATACTTTACCCTTTTTCGGAAATAAGATAGCCTAGAAAGCAGAAAATACAAAAGCATAATTTCCTCAGCTAACATATGTCTCTCCTGCCTGCCATTTTTCAAGCATACAGTCTTTTATAAAAAGTTCACAATAAAGGCAATGATCATGTTACAGATTGTCTGGAAAATGGATGCACGGAGAAGTGAGATGCAGAGTAAGAATGGTCTAATTCTCGCAAGACACACGTAAGCTCGGTGGGGAGAGTCGCAGCGAATCTTTCTGGGTTTTTAACTTAGTGCTAACTTGAAGAGCAAAATCTTGTTATGAAAGTGTTATACCCACGTTTCGATTTTACAATTAAGGGAGAATAATTTCCTTTTCTTTTCATAATTCCTGTCCCAAGCATCCCGCCCTACAGGCTGGGGCTTGTTTCTGCATGAAGGCAGGTGCAGTGAGCCAGGGGGCATCTTTGGGCAGAAATGCTGGAAGCAGGGCCAGCTGGATGACTCACATACATTTGCTATTCTGCTGAGTTAGATTCAGGTTTTACGAACTTTCTTGATTCACTGCTTTGCCTGTCTCTTGTGGTTTACTGGTTCACAGTGGGTTTTGCTCAGGTGTGCCAGGAAAATTCACCTAGAGGGCCGGCAGGAAGGAAGGCCCTCCAGACGGGAAGGGGAGGCACTTGAAATTAAAGGTGAAGATGGCAAACCTCTGGATTGTTTTTTTAAATTTTTTTTTTTAAATTTGAGGCTTTAATATTGATGAGGAAATAAGATTAAACGAAAAAAAAAAAAAAGAAGAACCGGGGCACCTGGGTGGCTCAGTGGGTTAAAGCCTCTGCCTTGGGCTCAGGTCATGATCTCAGGATCCTGGGATCAAGCCCTGCATCAGGCTCTCTCCTCAGTGGGGAGCCTACTTCCCGCCACTCTCTCTGCCTACTTGTGATCTCTCTCTCTGTCAAATAAATTAAAACGAAAAACAAAAAAACAAAAAAACAAAAAACGAAAAACCAACCCAGGCCACTTCAATTGCTTCAATAACTCCATCTTTAGCTAGGCAGGTCAAATGCCAAACAAAGAGATTCAGATTCCTGTCCACTTTGCCCTGTTTCCAGCCCCATTATGGCAAGAGGGGTGTATATTTGAGTTGAGTGCCTTGACTGGGATCTGCCATCCACTCTCCAGTTCAGGTCGCGAAGCCCACTGTCCCAACAGCTCTGGTTCATGAGGCTGTCTCGATTTTTTGACTTATGCCTCTTCTAGAGTTCGGAAATGATGGCAGCTCGGTCAGTTGTGATCCCTCCCATATTGCTTTTTGGTTCGAGCAGCCAAGAATGCCTCCGTTGTTTGAAATCCATGTCTGCAGATGCAATAGACTTAAGAAACCCCCTCCTCTTTGCCAGAAAGGGGCAGGACTCCTCAGGTGACACCCCTGGGAAGAGCTGGCCCCAAAGCAGCTCCTCTGTGATGGCTGGGTGCCCGGACCCAGGCCACATGGCAGCCTGTTCAGAGGCTTGGAGCCCTCACACTTGCCCGCCAAGGTCGGCAAGCCTTCAGATTTTTAAAACCACCGTAGGTAACAAGGCTTATTTAAAGGTAAGATTTAGGGGCGCCTGGGTGGCTCAGTCATTGTCTGGCGGCAGTTCAGGTCATGGTCCCAGGGTCCTGGGACCCCTCATTGGGCTCCCTGCTCAGCGGGAAGCCTGCTTCTCCCTTTCCCACTCCTCCTGCGTGTGCTCCCACTCCCACCGTCTGCCAAATAAATAAATAAACAAAATCTTAAAAAAAAAAGGTACAATTTATATTTATGGCGATCTATTTAACCTAAACATAGTTTATATCCATGTCTCTAGATCCTGCTTATTTCTAGTGGTGATTTCTGTACAAATGGGTTTCCACTGTCATTTGTGCTTATGTTCATTCTCTGCAAGCATTTCCCCATCAAATGCTACTTGGTTTCTGGGGCCAGCCTGAGTGGGTATGATTTCAGGAGTCGTCAGCAGGGCTTAAGTCCTTCAGTCTCCATGGCGTGTGAGAACTCTAAACCTCCAAAGAAATAGAGAAGAGAAAAAAATCCCAATTTTGGGAAGGATGAACCCATGCCAGAAGGAGAAGGCATTGCCCTGAGCTTACTCCTCCCAGATTCTTTTATTTCCAATTACTTAACTAGATCCTTGAATAGGAAGGGGGCTCTCAGACAGGGCTTGGGGAAGATATTCTTATAGTGGGGTCCATTTTTATTACCCAAGAAGTAAGACAAACGAAAATCAAGGTACTTAAATTAAAACAGTAAGGTTCCTTTGAAAATAATGCTATGATTTTTTAAGGTTTCTGTTACATTGCTGCAGAGACTTTTATAAATATTTTCTTCTTGACAAGGTCTCATTATATTGAGTTTACAAAAGTTCTTTTTTGGATCTGTGTGTAATTCGCATCTATAGTTCCCCTCCTTCCTTGACTACAACATAAAAAATCCCAGCAATTTTCTGCAGTGAGTGGGTGGTTTACATCATTTTGACAAAAACGTTCATGACATTAGCTTTGGATGGAAGTTGGAAAAACACATATTTCACTGACAAGTGTTCTTTTTGGTAATATTTGTATATTTTTGCATGTACGGCCACAGTTTCTGCATCTTTCAGCTATTATACAATGACCTTGATCTGCTTAAGAAAAACATACCTTCAGTCTATAGTCAATCGTCTTCTCTTTGACTCTGCTGATAAGTGGGACCCAGTGTGCACATTACAGAATCCAAGAACAAAGAATTCAGATCAGTGCAAATGGAAGTAAAAGATGCGCATTCTGGCGGAGTATTAGGGTACTTACTGATTGAGGAAGGCAAAGAGGTACCTCATCACTATAAGGACGGACCTAGGCAAGGTCAGGAGGAGTTTGCGGATGTGAAGCGCCCTCTCACAGAGATTATCTATTCCTATGGACAGAAGAGAACATGGTCAGGATCCTTTCGCTTGCCACATTTAAAGCAGAACACTGAGTGTTGGTTAGGTGTCCGACGTTTGATCTCACCTCAGGTCTTGATCTCAAGGTCATGAGTTCAGGCCACGCATTTCTACAAAACACTGAGTACCAAATTTTGTATCCTACCGTAAGTAAGCTCTTGCCCCTGGGTGAGATGCAGTGAATTGGTGATCAGCTTGGGGGTAATACCATTTCTTTTTTTTTTTTTTTTAAAGATTTTATTTATTTACCTGACAGAGATCACAAGTAGGCAGAGAGGCAGGCAGAGAGAAAGGGGGAAGCAGGCTCCCCGCTGAGCAGAGAGCCCAATGCGGGGCTCGATCCCAGGACCCTGAGATCATGACCTGAGCCAAAGGCAGAGGCTTAACCCACTGAGCCACCCAGGGGCCCCGGTAATACAATTTCTGAGAGTATCTTCTCTGACCTATCTCTGTTTTTTCTGAAGGCCATGGTCTTGAGCAACTTCGCGTCTTCTAGGTTTAAAAACCATCTTTCACTTGCTGCTATTTCTGGATTGTGCATCTGATATGGTTTCAATACCTTTCAAAAGCTGCAATGGTGGGGCACCTACGTGGCTCAGTGGGTTAGGTCTCTGCCTTCGGCTCAGGTTGTGATCTCAGGGTCCTGGGATTGAGTACCACATTGGGCTTTCTGCTCAGCATGGAGCCTGCTTCCCCCCTCTCTCTCTGCCTGCCTCTCTGCCTACTTGTGATCTCTGTCTGTCAAATAAATCAATAAAATCTTAAAAAAAAAAAGCTGCAATGGTAACTAAAGTAGTTTTGGGGGATACCTCCCCTATGATTCATTAATTCATCCTGTGTTTATTTGTATATTACTATGATTCCAGCAATGTACCAGGCTTTGAATCTCTCCTTCCTCAAAACTTATCATAGTATCTTACTGATAGGAATTTTTACTTTGTATTATATAATTTCGTCAATTTTTCTAAGCATCTATTTTAGGACAGCCTAATAGTTTTCAAGTACCAAGTTAGGCAATAGTAATGCATTAATGATTTGAATCCTGCTCTCAGAGAACTTATACCCTCATGTTTACAGTTATTTACTTTCTTATCCCTGGGGGAGAGTGAGCTCCCTGAAGATGGGTACCTGGGACTTCCTAGTATTATTTTATCCCTCTTTCCTAGCAATACAAATTGTCCAAAGGTTCTTAACACAAAAATGCCTGTGAACAGCAGCAAAAAAGTTAGTTCCAATAATGCATTATATGCATAATGATCTACATTTTACAATACATTCTCACATTAGCTATCCAATTTAACACAGATAATAATTCCATGGAGTAGGCAGGCCATGGAATGTCATCCCCATTCAATGGATTAGGAAAAAGAGAACTGGGTAAGTGGTTGGAGGGGTGGAGTTGGGACTAAAACCTATTTTCTGTTCAAGTCGGGTTGTCTTTCTTGGATTTCAAAGTACAAAAAGATTTTATTTTTAAGCAATCTCTATACCCAGTGTAAGGCTTGAACTCATAACCCCAAGCTCAAAAGCTTCATGCTTCACTGACTGAGCCAGCCAGGTGCCCTCTTTATAAAGTACAACTTTGAAGACATTCAATAAAGATACATTTGAGAAAAAGATTTCTTTTTTAACTTTTTTTCTTTTCTAATTAAGTAGGCTCCATGTCCAAGGTGGGGCTTGAACTCATGACCCCAAGATCAAGTGATGCATTCCCTACCAACTGAGCCAGCCAGGTGCCCCTGGGAAAAATATTTCAAAGACTATTTCAGAAACATTTTTGGAGTTTACTCTAATTTTGTATTACTACATTTGCTCTTAATTGTTCTTGAGATATTCATATATCCTACTTGAAAATCTCAGGCCACTTTTTTTTTTTTTTAAGGACTTCATTTCTGACATAATAGTCAATTGATTTTCCTTTTCTTTCTCAGGTTTTCTGACCTCCTCCCACACATAAACACAGTTGGCCCTCATGGATCTCTACTTGTTCTCTTCAATGGTAAACTCATTTGGTCTTGATGTTAGGACCATCCTTTCTAGGAAGGTAGTATTTTTGCTTGATTTTTCAATTTTGTGTGGGACGTAAGTTCTGTTGTTTCTACCCCTGGATATCTCAGTATTAATTTCCTAATTGAAGTCTTTATTATTTCTAGCTTGGACCATGGTAATACTTTGCTAATTCAGTTTTCTATTCCAATTCCTCTTATACCTCTTACAAACTTGAAATGACTTATGGCCCATTCTTAAAAGTAAATATTGAGATTTACTAGCATTTATTCTCTGGTCCTTAAAAAACTGTATGCATAAATAACTTTCCATTCATGCCCCAAACCAAACAGTTACAAAGTTTAATATGTTTATGCAAATTATAAATGGTAATAATGAAGGGTCCCGTGAATGGTCTCTGGACTGGCAATACCTTCTATTCTTTTCTAGCTGCATATAGATCCATAGAAGGGCTATGATTAAAAACAAAATAACAACAAAACTTCTGCCATTGTTTAAACTTTTAACAATTGTTCATCTGAACATGTAACATTGTTCAAAACTTCTGGATTGTTTCAAAAGTTAAGTCTACTGATTCTCCAGGCTGATCCTCAGTATAAGGTTAAGGTCAAATATCAGGGAGAGGGTTTTAGCAACTTCAGGCTCGTTTTGAGGTCTTAGAGAAAAAAAGAAAAGGAAAGAATGTGACAGGAACTACTCTTAATGTACTGTTGATCTTTAATCTTTGTCAAATCCCAGAAGGGGCAAGTAATTTTCAGGCTAGAAGAGGACACAGGCATCACTCCCAAGAGGCTTAATTTTAATTCAAGATCCTCCTGTTTCTATCTCTCAGTTCTAAAGTGAGTTCCCCTACCCCTTAAAGGCAGTTTCAAACTTTTATTTAGAAAGAACTGGGGGTGGGCGCCTGGATGGCTCAGTGGGTTAAGCCTCTGCCTTCGGCTTAGGTCATAATCTCAGGGTCCTGGGATCGAGCCCTGCATCGGGCTCTCCGCTCAATGGGGAGCCTGCTTCCTCTCTCTCTCTCTGCCTGCCTCTCTGCCTACTTGGGATCACTCTCTCAGTGTCAAATAAATAAATAAAAATCTTTAAAAAAAAATAAAAAGAACTGGGGGAACAGGTACAGATAGAACTGGGGGAAATTGATTTGTTTATTTAGAATATTTTCTTTTAACTCACTGATTTTTAAAAAGTTTTTATTTAAATTCCAGCTAGTTAACATACAGTGTAGTATTAGTTTCAGGCGTACAATATAGTGACTCAACACTTCCACAGAATAGGGATCCATATGCCAATTTCACAGCAGCATTATTTGTGACGGCCAAGGGGCAGACACCAGCCAAGTGTTCACTGATGGATGCGTGGATGAACCAAGGTGGTATAAAGACACAAGGAACTGTTATTCAGCCTTAAAAGAGAAGTGAAATTCTCCTACAACCTGGATAAATCTTGAAAACCTAAGTGAAATAAGCCAGACAGAAGAAGACAAATACTGTAGGATTCCACTTAACACCAGGTATCCAGAGTAGTCAAGTTCAGAGACAGAAAGTAGCACGGGGCAGGGGGCTGTCAGGGGCTCCGGGGAGTTACTGCTTTCTGAGTACAGGGCTTTGGTTTGGGAGAGTGAAGAAGTTCTGGAGATGGACCGTGGTGATGGTTGCACACTGGGAATGTATTTAATGCCGCTGAATCGTACACTTAACAGTGGATAAGTCAGTAAGTTTTGTGTTCTGTATATTTCACCAAAATTTGGGAAAAAAAAAATTGGGGGAGAGTACCATGAGATGCAAATGAAAGGTTTTAGGAGAGAAAGGTAACAGGAATGTAAAACAGTGACACCAAAAAGACCAGATGAAACTGTGGGAGGCGGGCATAGATTCTCTGCAACTACAGTAAACCTCAATCAAAGCACAACAGAACTGCTCGCATTCCTGAAGTCATAGCAAATCTATCTGTCCCAGAGGCCTCAGAGCATGACAGCTGGGAGTGGGACTCAGATATTACCTGGTTGGTCGCTCAACAGGCCTGCGGCGTACATCCTACAGGAGCCTTGCTCTGGTACAAATGACTCATTTACTCTCCTGAGTCCAGTTAGCGGGTCAAAATTTATGGTTGCTTCGGACACTGATTAATGTGCATTCCCAGTGGCTCTCAGTGTGGCAATTCATAGTCTCCCACAATTCTATGCTGCTTGAAAAGATGGATCTTTTCTTCTCCTCAGAAAAATTGTAAGGAAAACCAGTATTTCATTTGAATTTCTTTTAAGCTGGGCTTTGTTTCCACAATTCAGGATCTCATGTAATTAGGTAAAAGTGGCATTCATCCAGTCTTGGTCATGTGCTCAAAGCTCCCCATGCTTATTTCTGTTCTTTTCCTAGCACTGCAAAGTTCCCATGTCAGCATCCCAACCTCACAGCATGGGGCTTTGACAGCTCCATGTAAATGTGTGTGAAAAATTCACCACAAAACACAAGTTGCTTCAGAAAATGGCAAAAACTCAAATGGCCATTACTCTGAAAATATCAGTTCTTCTGAGGCACTATTTGCAAAAGTATTTGTCAGAAAACAAACAGTAAGTCACAAGATGCAAATGTATCCTCAAGTATGACAACAGGGAAGGAAAAGAATGGCCACGTTTACAAGAGGTTTATAACTGAGCAGGCACACAAATATTTCTGAGCTCCAGATATCAACGGGCAATATTCAAGGTGAGTTTCCCAGTTCCAGGCCATT
Source organism: Lutra lutra (assembly GCF_902655055.1). NCBI lineage: Eukaryota > Metazoa > Chordata > Mammalia > Carnivora > Mustelidae > Lutra > Lutra lutra. The sequence goes on from NC_062285.1 coordinate 44,202,584, forward strand.
TTTAGGTTCATTGATAGGTTCTATCGATGTCAAGGTATTAATCAACTGTGTGCATGTGTGAATGAAAGGGAAAGAGAAAAACAGAGAGATGTTCTAGTACATTTAGATGAATCTTAGCTGAGCCTTGATGGGAGAGTTACCAGCTGTTCTCCTAAGTAAGAAATGAAATGCTTGCAAATCTTTCTAATAATAATTAATAGATTGAGTTCTGTGAATTAAACCATTATGTTCTTTCCTAGCTAAATAGCAACACTGTAGAAATAAATACATAGTGTTTCTCCTGCTGAATTACTGAGGGTAGTAAAGAAACACTCTTAGCTTAGGAAGCTTTACTTATTCAGTTCAGATACTAAGCCTGTTCCATATTTTTAAGGGTAAAGTAATCCCTAGTATAAGGCATCAAAGAGAAATTTAGAATTCAGACAGAAACCATCATGTATGCAACAAAACTTAAAGAATTTTTAGCAACGAAAACATACACGGGAGAACCAAAAGAGAATTTGAAAGCTTTTTTCTTTTCTCATGAAACAGTTAGAAATGGGCAAATAGATTTATGTACTAAAAGGCTCATTGTAATATTTTGTTTAACTGTAAAATCACTGGAAACAACCTAAATTTCTAAAACTAGGGGATCATTAAGTGAAATAAAAGCCATTTAAGGGACGCCTGGGTGGCTCAGTTGGTTGAGCAGCTGCCTTCGGCTCAGGTCATGATCCCAGCGTCCTGGGATCGAGTCCCACATCGGGCTCCTTGCTCATCAGGGAGCCTGCTTCTCCCTCTGCCTCTGCCTGCCATTCTGTCTGCCTGTGCTTGCTCTCTCTCCCTCTGTCTCTCTGACAAATAAATAAATAAAATCTTAAAAAAAAAAGCCATTTAAATCTGTATTTTGAAAAATATTTATATGGGAAAATGTTAACAACATTACTAAATTTAAAAAATGGCTTACAGGGGTGCCTGGGAGGCTCACCAGGTGAAATGTCTGACTCTTGATCTCAGCTCAGGTCTTGATCTCGAGACTGTAAATTCAAACCCCATGCTGGGCTCCACACCGGACATGGAGCCTATTTTTTAAAAAAAGGCTTATAAAGAACCAATAGGAAATGATACAATTTCTAATGAGATCTACTGAGATATAATTCATATATAATTCACAGATATAATTCATATATAATTCACAAAAGTATACAGTTTTATGGCTTTGAAGTATATTCACAGTTGATCAATCACTACCTCAATCAGTTTTAGAACGTTTTTATTACCTCAAAAAGAAATCTCACATCCATTAGCAGTCACTTGGTATGATACCCCTCTTATTAAAAGCACGTGGTTGTCGTATATCCATTCAATGGACAATTATTTGGCAATAAAATAAAGTTCTGATACATGCTACAATATGGGTGGACCTTGAAAACATGCTAAGGAAATGAAACCAGTTGCCAAAGACCACATTTTATATAATTCCTTTTATATATGAAATGGCCAGAATAGATAAGTTTATAGAACGTAGATTAGTGGTTGCCTAGTGGGATGGGATGAGTAAATAGTGTATGTTTTTGCTAAGTGGGTTTTTTTTTTGAGTAATAAATATGTTCTAATATTGATTGCAGTGATGACTTTTAGTCCTGTGAATATCTTAAAAGCCACTGAGTTGTACACCTTAATGAATGGATTATACGGCGCAAGAATTGTATCTCAATAACCTCTTTCTTTTTTAGATTTATTTACTTATTTCAGAGAGAGAAAGCTAGCATGAGTTGGGGGGGAGTAGAGGGAAAGAATCTTCAAGCAGACTCCCTACTGAGAGTGGAGCCAACCAGGGATCAGTGTCATGATCCATGAGATCATGACTTGAGCTAAAACCAAGAGTCAGATGCTTAATCAACTGAGCCACGCAGGCACCCCACAATAAGCTGTTTTAAAAAGTTTGGGGCTCCTGGGTGGCTCAGTCGTTGAGTATCTGCTTTCAGCTCAGGTCATGATCCCGGGGTCCTGGAATTGAGCCCCGCATCGGGCTCCCTGCTTGGCAGGAAGCCTGTTCTCCCTTTCCACGACCCGCGCCCCCCCCCCCGCCCCCCGCGCTGCTTGTGTTCCCTCTCTCGCTGGATCTTTGTCAAAAAAATAAAGAAAATCTTTAAAAAATAAATAAATAAAAAGTACATAGGGATGGGGGCACCTGGGTGGCTCAGTGGTTAAGCATCTGACTCCTGATTTTGGCTCAGGTCATGATCTCAGGGTTGAGAGATTGAGCCTCCCAATGGGTTCTGTGCTGGGCATGGAGCCTGCTTAAGATTCTCTTTCTCCTCCCTTTGTCCTTCCTCCCCACTCTTTCCCTCTTAAAAAAAAAAAAGTACATAGGTATAAAAAACTTAAAAGTACATAGGTATATGTATAGAAAAAACCTGGGAACATACTAAAAAGGCTTATATTATCTTTGTATAAGGAATTATAGATGGTTTGTTTTTCTATTTTATTTTCTAATTTTTCTACAGTGATCACACATTAATTGCATAATAAACAATTATTTTAAAAATGTACTGATGGGCTATTTATGATTTTAAGAAATTATTTTTAAGGTATGCTAATGGTATTATGGCTATGTTGTACAAAAAAAGAAAAGAATTCTCTTCTCCCAGAGATTCATACATACAGAGGAAGTGATGTGTCAGGGAGATGATGGAAGGGATAGAGGTGGAATAATTTTGTCCAAGAAATGAAAATTGTTAAAGTTAGGTGACTGTTTATACTGGGATTTATTATAATTTTCTGTATCTTTTTATAGAAGTTTGAAAATATATATAATAAAAAAGTCAAAAACAAGGTTGATGATGAGCAGAATGGACAGTACAGTTCTAATTCGGTTTTAGAAAAAGTTGTGTGTGCACATGAATACAAAAGGAGCAGAAGCAAATGCAACAAAATGGTGGTGTACACACACCATTGTCTTTGAGCAGCAGCATTACGTGGGACAGTCTTTTGTTCTACGTGCTTCCGTGTATTTTTCAAGTATCCTACAATACTATATGTTGATATCATGATGAGTGAAAGAAAAGACCCTCCTAAAAAAGCTTCCTGGGGCTCAAGCAGTCACCTAGATAGTAACACATAAGGTAACGTGAAGGGCAAACGTGCCATCTGGGCTCATGGCCCTGTGGCAGCCAGGAAAGACCACACATCACTTGAATAGCTGATCTAGGGTAAGTCCTTTGGACTTCTGCCTTAGGGAATCTCGAAGCCATAGTATATGTACATTCTGGAAGCTGACCAGAATGTGTGGGCCTAACCTTGGGCATTTACAAAACCATTACAAAGTAGATAGTTTTAAAAAACCTACTTGGGTGAGAAACTGAGACACTACCAAGTTTGTCATTTCAAATTTAGATTGCCCTGGAGTCCACTGGGTCTTTATCCATATTTGCAAGTTTCCAAAGAATGTAATATTTTGAAACATAAAAATGGCACAATAACAACTCATCACTCAAAAAAAAAAAAAAAAAAATCTTTCCCCAAAAACTCCAAAAATAAGTAAGTAAAAAGTAGCAGGTAACCAGAAACCTATGTAAACTTCTTTTGTTTTTTAAAGATTTATTTATTAATTTTAGAGAAAGGGAGAAGCAGACTCCTTGCAGAGCCCATAGTGGGGCTCAATCTCACAACCTGAGATCATGATCTGAGCTGAAATCAAAATTTGGACACGCTTAACCTTAACTCGCCTAGCCACCCAGGAGCCCCTGACGTATCCAAACTCTTAAAAAAGATGAAAGGGAAGGTTTTTCTATACAAAGTAAATATCACATGAAATTATCTTAATAGGGAAAATCAATCCAATTATGGCAATGCTAAAAGAAGATGACACAGATAAAAACAATCAACGTGCATGGGACCTCTCTCCACTAGAATTTCTAAATCTTTGTGCTCCTATTACATACTAACTTAGACTGCATTTATTTGTAAATATCTTCATTCTCTTGCTATTTTTTAAACCTCCTAAAGGCAAAAATGAAGTGTTTCAATCCCTAGAAAGTTTTCCATATGGCAGGCAATTAATCAGTGGTTCAAATGATCAAATAGTGTAATATTGATGAGAGGATACAACGATGAATGACGTACTATACCATATTCAAAGAATTTAATGAAAATCCAGAAAAAATATGGTACATCAGGGTCACAATGGCATGAGAAAATGCTTGCCTAGAGATAAATCAATAATAGCTAGAAATCCCCTCCTTTTTGAGAGATTAGATGTTGGAAGAAAAGGGGTCATTATATACAGTGTCATTCATTATGTGTTCTTGAAAAACATCCTATTCTGCAAAATGCACTAAAAATAACAGGACTTATGGGGGAAAAGTAGGCTGGGACAGACAGCTCAACATCTGTTTAACTTTATAACAAAAGCATCAACAAAAACACTGACAATACTATTTAAATTACTAGCATGGTTCAATCACTCCTGACTAGTGTCCTTAGCAGCCTTAAACCCCGGGACTCCTGCTTCTTTGAGATGTATGTCATGGAGGGCATTCATTGCTGAGAGAGACTATTTTCATAAAAATTAACCTGAGGATTATTAATCCACTGTTTTAATATAGTGGGGATGTCTTTGCAACTTCTTCATTTGCACTTGTAGCAGTTCACTGCATGAAAAGAAAGACATTGCTGTAGATTTTCCATTGTTTTCCCTACGGTCTTCACATTTCAGTAAGCCTGACTCTTCCTTCCACTGTGAGACAGCTTGATATTGATTGTTAAGAAACATTTCATGTGCTGGGAAAATTCATGCTGGAAGCACCACAACTTCTAGGTTCTACTAGCATCATTTCTAAATGCACATGAGATAATTAGGTCAAAGAACAGACTGGTAAGTGGCTAACGCAGGTGCTGGCATATAGGATCTCAGATTATAGTGGGAGTAGTTGTAACCGTTGTAATGATGATAGCTAGCAACATTGACTGGGGTCTACTGTGTGCCAGGCATGATGCTAAATACTTTATATGAATTATTTCATTTATTCTTCACACAGACTTTATGAAATAGATAAAGCAACAGATATTCAGTAAGACTAAGTATTAATCTCTGCCCAAAGTGACAAAGCTGTTAAGTGGAGAAGCTAGAATTTGAATCTTGATCTTTCTGACTCTACGGTTCAGATTTTAATAACCACAATGGAGCAGTATTTCTCATCCAGTGAAAGCCTGAAGTGACTCTACAATACTCACAGACAAGGTAGTCCGATGTGCTTTATCCTACTGGTACATGTGAACATAAATGTTGATATATGTACCTAGAAAACCACAAAGCATTGTAGAGTGCTTATTATTTTTCCAGATTTAAGCTTTCTGGCTAGGATGTAAGGAAAAATCCCCGGACAAGCCCAAAGGAGAATTCCAGAAGCATGACACCTCCTTTTCAGTTCTTTCCAGCTGGGTCACAGACCTGCTGTGATGACTCAGGCTATGTAAGGGCCTTGGAATGGACACACAGGCACACTTCTGAATCCCACACAAGACATCAGGCTGTATACGGTGGGGGTGGAGGGAATTATGACTGGGGAACTCATACCCAGCGAGAGCCAGGATTTTAGGCATGAATGCCAACAAAAGAATTCTGGTAAAATTTTGGTGACCTTTAACAACTGTGGATTCTGTACTTACTAATGGACCTGGAATTAACTATGGCAAGTAGGAGGGCTACAAAACTGAGTAATCTATTAACATCTCACAGGCCTGTGGAGTTAACTGTGGGCATTTCATTGAACATACTCTTTGCCACGTACTCTTCTTGGCACTTTACAGGTATTAACTTATTTAATTCTCATAGCCCTGTGATATATGTAATAGTCTGTTGTCTTCCCTTTTTTTTTTTTTTTTTTTTAAGATTTTATTTATTTATTTGACAGAGAGAGATCCCAAGTAGGCAGAGAGGCAGGCTGGGGGGGTGGGGGGGAAGCAGGCTCCCCGCAGAGAGCCCGATGCAAGGCTCAATCTCAGGATCCTGGGATCATGACCTGAGCCGAAGGCAAGAGGCTTTAACCCGCTGAGCCACCCAGGCACCCCTATTCTCCTTTTTTTTTTTTTTTTTTTTATAGCTGATGAAACTCACATGCAGAGAGGTTAAGAAATTTGCCTAGGTCACATAGCTGGTGAGCAATTTGGACTTAGGCTATTTAAGTTCAAAGCATACCTTCTTAACCTCTTCCCTAAATTCTCTCTTCAGCACATGGAGAAGGGGTTAAAAATTGTAATGTGGGGTGTTAAGAAAAAATTATAGACCTCCATACACAGTGGAATGTTAGTGGAGGAGTGACTAATTTTGCTAGGGGTGGCGGGGGTGGGGAGGGCCTGCTGGGAGGAGTGCCAGGTCAGCAAAGCCTTCACAGCAGATGTCAAATAGCTCTCCAGGACAGCAGACCAAACAGCGTGGGCAAAGGCATGGGGTGGGTGATGGCCTGGCACACTTGCTTCTTGCTACTGTTGATACATAAAGTAAAAAGGGGACGGGTGGCAGGAGATGAGTGTGCACAGAAGCAGGGAGAGATCCGACAGAGGAAGAATTTGGTTCTGTGAATTGGTCATCCCCAGGAGTCTGTGTTCAGGTGGGACATACTGCAGTAGGTTTTAGAAGGGGAGGGTGATGGGAGTCGTACGACCAGATCTGTGTCATCGGATCTCGCCGCAGTGTGAAGGATGAAATGATGTGGAGGATGGGGGTGCTGGGAAGAGAGGGCAGAACCTAGAAGGAGGGGCTGACTCCACCTAGGAGACTGTTACTAGCAAGCCCAGCGAGAAGCTGGTGATGGCAATGGCGAGGAGGCATGAGCTGGGAGAGTCTTGAGAATTGGGGGGTGAACTGGCTGGGGAAGCAGGATGCGAAGGTTTTTAGGGGCAAGCTTGATCCATATTCTTGTTCTCCTCACTGTGTGATCTGGGTCAGCTCCAGATCCCTGCCTGGGAAGTGGGGCTTAAAAAGGCACTGCATTTTCAGGTGTATGGAACTCAATGTGGTTAATAACTAATTCTGGGTATTATGACTTTCACCTTCTTTCCTATGGTGTGAAAAGCCTCCCTGAATAAAACAGCAATGCTTTATTTGCTGATGATGATCAGTTTCATTATGTGTCCTACATAGTCCCATAGCAACTCTGCCTATTCGCGGGGGATGCCCAGTGACAGATAATTACCACCTGCTTCCCTGCACTGTACTAATGATCATGGATCTCATTTTACCTTAGCTCTGGAAGGGACTGACAGTCAAAGATGGGAAAATTACTACACTCCTAAGATTGGTGGAGAAAACCAAGGACTAAAAGACAAACAGAAGTTACGTTCCATGCTTGCAACTTCTTGTTCCCCCTAAGCTGGTTGGCACCTGCCTTTCTGCTTTATTCCAGCCACTAAGTGGGAAACTCTTGGGCTCTAAGGAGCTGCTGACGTTTAGGAGCAAAGCCCACTCAGCAGAGGGCGAGGCCACAGCTGGGAGGATGACTCATGTTGGATCCAGAAAGAAAACAAATGGTCTGGAAGATTTGGTGGTAATGGGGTAATAGTTAGGGGGAGGATATGTGGTGAGGACTCCCTGCCTTTTCCAGGAAATTGGTTAGTGAGACAATTCTGGTGCGAAAAGACTTAAAAAAAATCCACTTACTGATACAAGAAATCAGATCATTAAATCTTTCCTTAGGAAAGAGGGGGTTTTCCAGCCCACGGAAATAGAGCTTCAGAACGCCAGCCACTGAGTTAATATCATGGTTACTCTGGTCATCAGCTAAAGGGTTTTCACCTACAAAAAAAGAAAAAATTAGTTACATGCACAGTGCTTTTTTTTTTTTCTGAACAAAAATATGTTTCTGTACTCACACGTTTCTATATATACATGTATCTTTTAATTACACTTTATGAAAGATTATATAGTACTAAAATTAAAAATAATTGGTTTAGATATCCCAACCCATGATTAACCTAAAAATAGTTGGCTAAAATAAAGCTTTAAAAAATCTTAATGCTACCAAATAATCCCTTACGAGTTACCCAAATCTTAAAATAAAGTATTGTGGGACATCATAAAAATCTAATCTTAGCTCGACATGAATTCAAATAGGACATTCTCTGTTTTTTATCCTACTGGGAAGAAGATACCATATAGACACAATATCAGACATAGTATAGGATGCACCTAATTGTGAATGCCTACAATTAAATAAATGTTTCCTGAAGTGGCCTGGTGGCGTTCATGGCGCATTGGAAAGCTGCATTCGGCAGTGGGAGATTTGGAAATCAGACAGAGGGATCTGAAAACGTACCCTTAATAGTACCAAGGGACTTGTATAAAAAATAAAAACTTAAAAAATATATCACAAATATGAAATTATGTTAATCTTTATGGCAAGCAGTTTTAAGATGTACATAATTTTTTTTTTTTAAAGATTTTATTTTTATTTATTTGACAGACAGAGATCACAAGTAGGCAGAGAGGCAGGCAGAGAGAGAGAGGAGGAAGCAGGCTCCCTGCCGAGCAGAGAGCCCGATGTGGGGCTCGATCCCAGGACCCTGGGATCATGACCTGAGCCGAAGGCAGAGGCTTTAACCCACTGAGCCACCCAGGCGCCCAAGATGTACATAATTGACATGGCTATTCCATGCCCCTGAGAATTAAACTGAGATAAAATCCTTGAGAAATTCAACACAATATGCAGCCTTAAATCAAACTCTATTTTTTATTCACAGGTCTGTTCTAAAGTTCAACAAAAACTGTATATTTGGGGCGCCTGGGTGGCTCAGTGGGTTAAGCCGCTGCCTTCGGCTCAGGTCATGATCCCAGGTCCTGGGTTCGAGCCCCACATCGGGCTTTCTGCTCGGCAGGGCGCCTGCTTCCTCCTCTCTCTCTGCCTGCCTCTCTGCCTACTTGTGATTTCTCTCTGTCAAATAGATAAATAAAATCTTTAAAAAAACAAAAAACAAAAAAAAAAACCTGTATATTTTAACTTTTTTTTTTTTGCCTCTTGGGCAGGAAACTGATGCTTTATACATTTCAACTTATGCTGAATATGGTTCCTGTAAGAGACTTGGATCACTTTGCTGCTGAGAGGGGAGGCTGCTCTGCTCTACACATCCTATCAGTCAGAGAACTTGGAACAGGAAAAACAATCTGGATCCAAGTTTACCTCTTCCACCAAGCTTTGAAACATTCAAGGGCTCCCTGCCAAGGGAAAAGGGACAGAGAGAGAGAGAAGGTTGCCCTGTCTCCATGCCATGATGCCCCTCACTCTGTGACCAAGCAGAGGAAGGAAGGTACAGATGTATCCCGAAGTAGACATGATAGAAATCATTATAATTGAGGCACATTAATAAATAAGAGCCATCCCTACGGAGTTACCCATTTTCACTGATGATACCTAATCCTCACCCTGATCCTGGAATTCTGCAGGTAATGAAACCGAGGCAAATAGGAGACGATTAACTTGGCCGAAATCAAATGATTAGTCACTGGAAGAGTGATTTGATTCTGGCTCTGCCTAACACTACAGTGTATGGTTTTGCTAATTATAAGGTGCAAAGTAAGAGTTCAGTATGATTTATTTGACAGCCAATGATCAACAAGAGTACGCTACCCGCTAAGGTCCAAGGGAAGGAGTCTGGGGATGGTAATAAGAGGAAGGAGAGCATTTCCGACATGCAGTAGGGATGAGTCACCTCTATCACCTGCTAGGTAGGCTCAGGGCTATCCTGCCGCTCTTCTAGAACCTTCTCATGGGTTCTCAGGCCACCTTTCACACACATGCTGAGAATGATCAATGCCCATCCTAAACCAGGATACCAAGCTCCTACGCTGTTTTATACTTGATAACAAGGTCTTATGATTTTGGCTTCATTTCTCAGCTATGCTAAATAGATTCTTAAATCAACATCTAAAATGAAGTGAATGCAAAGATAAAGATTTTGAGGATCTACAGAACGAGTATGCCACTTCACTCGAGAGCAGCTGACGGCTTTTTAACATGGCTTGTGTGTGGGTAGAGACATACAATTACCTCTCTCAAATGAATTTTTAATATCATTGACCTCCACCTGGGAACCAGACACTCTGAAAATCCCCTGATGCTGAAGACCTAAAAAGAACAGAAGAGGAAGAGGATGAAAAACCCCATCACAACCGTTAGGTCTCTCTTTCCCCAATAATCAAATGTTAAATGAAAAGACATATCTACTATACTCCTAGTGATTATTACTTTTTAAATAAGAATTTCAGGGGCACCTGGCTGGCTCAGTTGGTGGAACATGTGACTCTTGATCTCAGGGTTGTGTGTTCAAGCCCCATGTTGGGTGGAGAGATTTCTTAAATAAATAAATCTTAAAAAAAAAACAAAACCCAAAAAACAAAATAAGAATTCCATAGTTTATGGCTTACCATAGAGGTTGATGAACCGAATACAGCTTTCCACAATGAGAGGGATAATCTGTCCTGAGTCCTGGATAAAGAGATGGAAACCAGTTAACTACAGAGAGGCATAAATCACACATTAAAATAAAGTTCACAGTTTAGCCTTAATTCAAGAGGGCTTTTTTACTCTTTTAGAGGATCATTTTCAACTCCCCCCTCGAAAATCTTCCACTAAGGCCAAAAATAAAATCACATTTAACCTAAGGTGTATCTCGTTCTGGAGCAAACCACATTCAATACATTTATTGCAATCCTGTTTCAGTGTCCTCTGTTGTGCCTCGAGATGTCAAAGCGAATTCATCTCTTTTACTTATATGGAGGCTCATGTATCAAAGTGAATACATGAATCGCTCCTCTTTTTAAGGGTTATTTATATAAGTAATTACTCTAATGAACCTAAAGAGAACTCTGTGTATTCTAACCACGGCATCTTAGGACTGACTGGCCGTACCGGTCACTACACACAGCCTTTCAGACATGCTGGGACCCTCTTGGTGACATCCCGAGAGTACACAGCCGGGATGACAACATGCTTCCAGATGCATGACAGGAGGAATGTCTTCTAGATGATCATAATGTGTTACATATTTGTTTGGTTTGCATCAGAACTTACTCATCCTTATAGATTTTTCATCGTTATTTTTACATGTTTTAAGGATTATGAAAAAATGGCCCAAATGCACGTCCCATTAGACCCAGTTTTCTGAGGAAGGGGCAGTTTTGTGGGCCCTTTCCCTATATCTTGTAATAGAGTCAGTGCACTCTGCTGAACAAGTGTGAATTCTGGAAATGTTTTAAAACATGTGTAGGATGATAGATGAGATGGAGGAGCTGCCGGGGTCACAGTTAATTATGCACCAGTGCCATGCACTCCAAGTGGTTAAAGACAGGTACCGACTGTGGAGTTCATGCTCATATACCTTCAAAGACTCTGCTCTTTCAGGAATTAGAGCTTTACAGGAAACGTGGAGGTTCAGAATGATTAGCAAACATCGGTTACTAACGCATGAGGAATTTTATTCTGAACTGCACGAAGAATTGGGATGTCTTAATATATGAAAACAATTCAGAATCTACTAACTTTTCCAAATAAGCAACAGGGGAAGGATTGGGGATAATGCAGCGGAGCCATTTAAACTCTTAACTATTCCTAGGATGGCTCATATAGTTCTTGAGGAAGAGTTTTAGTTTAGGTTTTAAGACCATCTAATCAGTGTGTGAACCAGTTAGTGCTTCAATCACTTCTGGAGATTGTATCAAGTTTCTCTAATTAGTTTTTTTTGTTTTAGGGATGTACACTTTATTAATTTCTTAGAGAAGGCCCTTAAGAATAAAAATTCTTTAGTGTGGACTAGTTGGCTCAAAAATAGCGATGTAATTACACCAACACTTACTGTGAGGGGATACTTCTTTAAAATACAAGTGTGTTTTAGGGGAGGTAATCTTTATATGACCATTTCACTTAACACTGTAATCTAAAAGAGCAACAAATATTTAAATGTAAGTGATAAAAGGAGAATATTAGTTTGCACCTCTGATGAACTTAGTATTAAAACAAAAAGAAAGAATAAAATATTATTAAAAGAAAAATGTTTGCACTAAGAAAGTTCTAAGTAAAAATGCCTTAAGTTTTCATATTTAAAAAACATTTTCGTCTTTACATTTCCTCAAGATAATCACTAATCTTTTGCTTAATGTCAGTATTTTATTTGGATACAATGAATTCTATGGTCAAAAAGTAATAAGTGTGTGTGTGTTTTAATTTGATTTCATGGATGCCAGATGCTTTGGTAGAAAATAGTTTACAAGAAGTGAAACAATGGGCTGTGCTCCACCCACCATTCAAACAAACAAACAAGAATAATAATTAAAAAAAAAAAAAAATCCCTCTGTGCCTCAGTTTCCCCCTGGGAAAAAGGAAAAATGGTTTGTTCTTGCTTTCTCACAGTGATATTGTGGGGACCTCGAGTGATGGAGCACTTTCCAGAAGGGCAGAGATCTCTGTCTCCACTGTTTTACTGCTATGACCGAAGATTCTTTAATATGCCATCTGGGACCTGGAAGAGCTCACCTAAGTGCATTTCCCAAGATAACTGGTTTACTCCTTCTTTAGTCCCTAAATTTGGTTTCCATTAACTGTTCTTAATGAAAAATCTTTTAAAAATATAATATGAGCTGTCCTGTTATCTTCAGCAGTCATTCTTGTACTGTGTTATCAAATAGAACGGAATCGTACCCTTGTTTCTTTGAGCTTTTCTCTATGTTTTCTCTGCCAGACGATCAGCTGCATATCTCGGTGCTTTCATCTAATCTTTATTTTCCCTTCTCTCCAGCTAATTTGCCCCTGCTTATAAGCCTTGGGTTGGGAAGCTAGCTAATCAAGTCTGACAATAATTTTATATTAAATTAGAGCCAAGAAGGCTCTTTGGAGGCTGATAGCAGTGGGTTTGTGATGGCAATTTAGGTTGTCCAGTGGCTTTTCACTTAATACCAAGGTTAGGGCTCGTTTTCAAGGCTGCCAGAGGTCCTCAGTCTCTCTCTGTGTGTGTATGCACGTACGTGTGTATGTGTCTGTCCATGTGAATATGACACACACACACACACACACACACACACACACACACACACACCTTTTAACCATTAGTGCCCATATTCGATAGAAGATCTGTCTTTAAAGAAACTAAGACATCCATAACATATTATTAAAGGAATCACGAATGATGAGGTTTTCTACATAAATTTAGTCTTCAGGAACACTGGAATCCATGACATAAAATGTTAGGCACGAAAGAGAAAGAAAGCTCTTCTCTTTTTTGTGCAATTTATCTGAGGGTCTGTAATCCAGTATTAATGCACATTTGGCATTTAACACTGACTTCCCTTAACGAAAGCCCTTGACTCAAATTTGGTACAACTGTCAAACATGTAATGTAAAAACTGTTTATCTGCTTTTGCTAGAAGAGGCAACTCCTCTTAAATCAGTGTTCGAATTTTTGTACCTCTTTTCTATAGCAGATAGGTAGGAATCCATAAATAGTAAAGCTTATTTTTCAACCTGATTTCCAACTGCAAACATTTTTCTTTCAAAGACCTTAAAAATCCAATTAAAGCCAAGCATGATTATGATTTGAAAATGATATCAAGAGCAAAAGAGGCTGTGGCCTCGCCTCCCTGCAGCACTATACCTGATGTCTCGCGTGTGAGTTCCTTCGTCCTCGGCTAGAAGCATTATCAGAGGTACAGGGTGAAAAAGAAGACAGAGTAAACACAGCAGAGATCCAAGATACAGACCGCAGGGTCTTACCATTTCTCCAATATAATGAATTCCTCAAGTCACGGGAAATCTAAACTCTAGCCGTGCTTCAGAGATCCCCTAACAATGTACTTTAAAAATAGATTCTGTGCCATCTAATTTGCACGAGTAAAAATAAAATATTTTATCAGGTAAGCTCTTTTCCTTTTTGCCCAAATTATGGCTTTTTTTTTTTTTTTTAAGAAAGAAAGAGGGCTTACTTTTTTGCCAACATAATACCCACATGTATTTCCTCCTCTGAAGGCACTCAAACCAAATATTCTTTCCTCTCTGACTTCAGGAAATATTATATTGATTTTCTGGGAAAGCAAAGAGCCCCAGGACAGACTTGGACATAATGACCTGCCTCCTTTTACGAGAGGCTGAGACCATTATAGGAAGAAGCGTGGAGATCAGCCACCCAGATGGCTGGTGCCAGTACCTTGACGAATGTTTCCAAATCCCCATTAAACAACTTAGCATTATACTGTGAGCAGGGTCTGGACTTCCTGTGTTTCTGGGGCTTAGGGGGAACATTTGGAGGCCTAAGGGAAGGGAATATAATTACTGAGCATGGCAGAAATCAAACAATGAATGAGATACCCATAGGTCACAGCAAAATCACAAAACAGGATTTCTTGAGTGCCCCCTCCACCCACCCCCCAACATGGGGGAAAAGAGTCCTTCCCCTTTCCCATTTATTTACTTTTACTTATGTCATCAAAAATGATACAAACTATTCCTCAGATGACCCTTTTCTTGTACACTGCATATGACATTTGTTTGCTAGTTTGTTTAAAAATGGAATTGTGAGCTATCTGGCCCAGTGTTATAAACTTGACCGGCTTATGAGTCACACGGAAGACACAATGAGTCATAAAAATCTGGGCTCTCGATAAATCCCAATATAAGAAATTAAATGTAATATTTTTAGTTACAACATAATTCGTCAATGCAAGTAACGTCACATCTGTTCAATAGTCCTCAGATATTAATGGGGTTTTAGTTTATGCAAAAGTAAGTATTAATGGGGTCACAAGTGAAAAATGAGTTTGGTTCCAATGCTTTCTCGGGGAGGAGGTAGATACAGGCTCATATGAATGATTATTTCTTTATAACGAACTATCTCATCGCTTCAATATTTGTAGAGCATTAGCACACGTCCTCTATTCTGCTCTGGACTCTCCATCTCCAGTCTGTTTGCTCTGGTGGCTGCGCCAGTCTCTCTAACACACACACAACCAGTGTCCCACGTGCTCCCCTTAGACCCTGTAGTTTCTTGCTCTGTCGTCGAGAGCCGGGGCCTCTTCTGTCCTCTTCCTTTAGAGCAAAGACGCCACAAGTACCTGACTCAGCTTCTGCAACTGTACTGAATGGGACACAGGGAGGGAGAGTGCCAGGACTGCTCTCCAGACATTCCAATTTTAACTCCTTCTTCATGGGAAGGATTACAGGAGGGCGTGCGTCACACTTGGAAATTGGGTAAGCCCTTCGTTATGCTGCAAACTGTCTAGAAAGAATTACCTTTTCAGTTCACTGACATTCAGAAAGGCCAGGTTAGAAACAAAATCCCAAGGACATGAGGAAGCCTGATTAGATTCATAAGAGATTACAATAATCTGGAGCTATCAAGAGAGGTAGGGGAGCAAACCTGACAGGCTTCCACAGTCGGATTCTAGGACTCAGCTTGTAGGTGGGCTCCTAGGATTAACGGGGTGTACAGTGAGCAGCACCCAAAGTCCCACATGCTTGAGAGGTTAAGAGGAGTTTTTTCAAGAGTCCAGAGGTGAATATGGAAACTTCCACTAGGCAGTATGCCATGGCCTGCTGAAATTTATGAAACCTCTTTTATATACTGATTCTGGGATATTCACAGAGGAAAGGATCTGGTGGGCATAAAAACCAGAACAACTACCTACCAAGGAGTTTAACCTTATGTGCTTGATTTCATCCAATTTTTCATTACTTTGTAAGTATTTTTAAAAGATTTTAAAAAATAATTAATTTGGGGCGCCTGGGTGGCTCAGTGGGTTAAGCCGCTGCCTTCGGCTTGGGTCATGATCTTGGGGTCCTGGGATCGAGCCCCACATCGGGCTCTCTGCTCGGCGGGGAGCCTGCTTCCCCCTCTCTCTCTGCCTGCCTCTCTGCCTACTTGTGATCTCTCTGTCAAATAAATAAATAAAAATCTAAAAAAAAAAGTTAATTTGATTTAGGGGGTGGAGGGGAGGGCCAGAGGGAGAGGGTAGAAAGAGAGCCTTGAGCAGACTCTACACTCGGCACAGAACCCAACTCTGGGCTCGATCTCGCCACCTTGAGATCACGACCTGAGCCGAAACCAAGCATCAGTGCCCAACCAAATGCACTCCCAGGTGCCCCTCATTATTTTACAAGTGTTTTAAAATGTAGACTTTATTTTTATTCAGGTATGGTGAGGCCAACAGGTCAGAAGCAAAGGCCACTGAAAGGACAGTTTACTACTCACACTGCCCAAGGGGAGGGGGCAGGCTACTCTGTGGGGGAGGGGTACATGGGAAAGCACCAGGGTCAATTGGGAGGCAGAGGGAGTAGAGGCAGTGCTGTGGTCTCCATGGGAAGGAAGGGGCAAGGGAGGGTAAGCAGGTTTAGGACTGGCTCGGTCAAACAAGTTTGGTGGGCTTTGGGGAATAGGGGGTGTCTGGTACTTGGCTTTGTGGTGATCAGGGAAGGGGGAGAGTGACCTTGAATGTGAAAGCCCGAAAAAGGATGGTAAAGGATGCAGCTGACAGTATAGGTCTGGACTGGTGGGTCTGCACACAAAAGGCATACTTGTGAGCATGACCTTTACTACTTCTTGGAGGGAGTGGAAGTCTCTCCAAGGTCAGAAGGGCCCCAAGATAGCAAAGCATCTGACAGAAAAACCAGAAAACACGGTTATTACAAGGTCCAGCAGAGCTGCACACTTGGTGATGTCTGGAGCCACTGACGAAGCTAAGGGGATAAGAACAAAGCCTCATTTCGTGTGGTCACCAATTTGTGGGACAAGCAAATCTTGTAGCTGGAGCCAAAGCCCCCTAAGTAGAGCTAGATCATTGTTCCCACACGACCGAGAGAAGCAGCGTAGCTCCTGGTGGGGGCAAATGAGGACATGTCTTTTAAGTTGTCTACCAGAGGCCTGCAAGTTGCCTCTCCTGATGATTCTAAAGTATGAGGCAAATGCAATGCGACAAGACAACCATATTGAGAAAAACCTGACAGGAAAACAAAGTGCCCGGGGGCTTATCAAAGTCCTTTTGGAGGCAGAGGTCGAAAGCCATCAGGCCCCCGATGGCTCTGGCTTTACTAGGCACACATCTGGTGTACAGAATCAGGGCTGTGCCACCCAACACTTGAATGGTATGATGCGCGCTGGTTTGCTGGCTACCACACAGCCTGCCCATGTGGATGAGAGAAAGTCCGAGTCAGGTTGATGTGTGTGTATCTAGTCTGTTGGGCAGTGTCGGTTCTCACTGCAAATTCACATATTTGCATTTCCTTTTAAAAGGAAACTTTTTTTCTTGAAGTGCTTTATGTTCATTATAATATAGAGACAAAAGTAAAGCAGTTGACAGCCCAAAGAGATGATATATATGAAAAAAGCTCCATCAACTACATCTTACTATGCAGAAGTAACACTCCTCTTTGTCACTGACGCAGGGAAGAAAGAAACCTCGGTGTTTTCCATGAGGTTTAGGCAAGTCAGTAGCTAAATCTTTCTAGTTGGTTCACCAAGAAGAGAGGCTTCCTTTTGAATAAACTGCCCAGTACAGACAATACAGAGCTTTGAAAGTCAACTTGCCAATTACCGCAACACACACACACACACACACACACACACACACACACACACGCACCCACAGACACCCCCGCCCACAGTGTTCTAAATGCCTCTCACCTCAAAGAGAGCTCAACTTCAAGAGTGCAAAGTCTAGCTGTGTCAATTACAATAATTTCTGGCTCTCACACAAAGGCTGGCACAGAAAAATAAAAGTTGCAAACTTTCCCCAACCCAAATCAGAATCTGCTCCCTAAAAGGCTTTTCTTTCTCAGCAGTGGCTTCAAAATCCCTTTACAAATGAAAAAAAGGGGGTGGGGAAGAAAGAAAAAGTGCAATATGGTTGTACTATTAAAACTTAAATCTTTAGGGGCGCCTGGGTGGCTGAGTGGGTTGGGCCTCTGCCTTTGGCTTGGGTCATGATCCCGGGGTCCTGGGATCGAGACCCAAGTCGGGCTCTCTGCTTGGCAAAGAGCGTCCTCCTGCCCTCCACCCCTGCCTGCCTCTCTGCCTACTTGTGATCTCTCTCTATCAAATAAATAAATAAATCTTAAAAACAAAAAACAAACTTAAATCTTTAAAATGAACCAAAAAGGGGTAAGCAGCTAAAATCCCAAGTATTTGGTACAGTTCTAAGTTTTATATGACATAAGGAAAAGTAGGAGCAGAAAATAACTGATCATGCTTTCTATTTGCTAACACAGTAGATGTGCACATAACGTTGCTTGTTAAATTAAATGATCAAATCAGACTATTTCTAGATACTGAAAGTGTTTTGGATTAGATAAACCAAGCCCATTCGATTTAGGTCTTTCTGAAGCAGTCTATCATTATAGAGCTTTACAATCACACTGGGAAACCCTCAGATCTGCTGGAGCAAATCTGGTTTTGTGAGAACTCCAAAGATTTCACTTTACTATGGTCTGTTGAGTCAAAACGATCTTCCATGTTCATTAACAAAATTAGTTCATTCTTGCAGCACTGAATGGTTGTTTGTTGTTAAGGGGAAAGAAAAAAAAGGATGAGAAATAGAGTTATGATAAAATATTTTCCTACCTTGTAGTCATATACTCAGCTCTATGACCTGCAGGGAAAAAAAAAAAAAAGTAAATGGGATGGAATCAGTGGAATGCACTTGGTAACCTGTCCCTTACTTTAAGATGCTGAGTTTGTAATAACTTACACATTTTATGGTGGAAAGCATGAGGATAGCATATCACGAGAGACAAATAATTTGAAGTAAACATTTCATAAAACCTATACTTAAAATTTAATAAATCCTATAGATTGGAGAAAAATGTTTCACTTGGCAATTTGAGGCAGGGATATTTATTTGTTACTCAGGAAACGTGAAACAGCTACTTGATCTTAACTGTAAGGTTAACAAAGAAATACAGATAAAACACATCCAAGGTTTGAATGTTAGTTGTTTCCTCTGTCTTGACTGATACTTGGGTTAGAAGGTGGTCAAATTAGGGTGGGAAAACTCAATTTCCTTTATATTAAGTTGGTGTTCTTTCTATAATATCTAGTCAGGTGAGAAGTTGCATTTTATAATCAGAAATGACACTAAATTATGCTACATTCTACAACCTGTAAGCTAATAGCCTTTCAAAGTTCCCTGCCACCTAAAACAAGAGTTTCTTATATATTCAGGCTTCTTGGCTTGTTTTAGACACCAGCTCTGCATTTCTGTTGCGCTCCCACAATCTGTGCTAATTCCAAGTGTGAAGGGGTCTGTGGTTGCTGTCTGCTCTTTCTCATGTTTCCGGTGGAGCTGTGGGAGGGGTGTGCAAGAGGGAACCATTTCATTGGTTTGTTTGCAAAATGACGACCCATTTCTGAAACAGCCTGAAGCTACAGCTACCAGAGAAAGGTCACATTGCAACACAACAGGTACACCCATCCCATCCCATCATAACGCAGAACAAGGCCAGGATAACATTTGTAGAGAGAGCGGTCTTTCTGGAAATGGTGAATGCACCCTCCCAGGCAACAGAGTCTTTTACTCTATTATCTGCTTTTGAAGAGCAAGTAAAGAAGGATTTGATTAATGATCTATTTGTAAAAGGGGTGGGGGTGACAGTTAATGCCAGAGAATACCTTCTTTAGCCCAGACTCAGGCCACTGTAGGTCTACTAGAAGCCATGCTGGGCCCTGACTTGGAGTGGGCGTGGGAGGAAAGGGGAAAAATATAAAAAAATAGAACCCAGTTCTATCGATTTTTTAACTCGAACTCTCTTCCCTCTTTTGGCCTTTTGCTATTTTGATGGACAAGAAAAGTAGAAGGTGGACAGAGAACCCCAGAATAATTTCTAGCTGTTCTTAAGTATGAGAGATGGTCTGCTAGAAAGTGGTGTCTTCTGGGATATCCTTTGGCAGGAAGCTGGCTGGACAGGGTTAAAGCACAGAGACAAGACAGGGCTGGAGATTAAGATTTGACGGTCACCACCACTTAGGTTGTTCTGGGGCCACGGGACCTAGTTAAGATCATGCACAAGGAGTCAGGAAAATGAGCGAAAGGTTGAGGACAGAGAAACTAGCAGGTTTGTGCTGTACTTATTCTGTCATGCTACAAACTTTTTTTTTTTTAAAGATTTTATTTATTCACCTGACAGACAGAGACCACAAACAGGCAGAGAGGCAGTCAGAGAGAGAGAGAGGAGAAAGCAGGCTCCCCGCTGAGCAGAGAGCCCGATATGGGGCTCGATCCCAGGACCCTGAGATCATGACCCGAGCCGAAAGCAGAGGCTTTAACCCACTGAGCCACCCAGGCGCCCCTCATGCTACAAACTTTATTTTCACAGAAGTATGACGTCAAATATACTACTAACAACAAAAATAGCAATGATGTCTGATACTTATTAGACACTGTTCTAGGCACCTTCTATACATTAACTCACAATGTTCACAAAACCTTGGGAAGCAGGTAATGTTATTTTGATTTTATGGAAGAGACCAAGCATTTAGGAGGGAAGTGACTATGATTTGCTCAAGGTCAAACTGTTAGTATGTGATGCATTTGGCCCTAGGATCCAGGTTTGTTCCCCCTCCCCCCACACATTTACAAATCTTTTTTATTTTTTAAATTTAAATTCAAGTTAGTTAACATATGGTGAAATACTGGTTTCAGGAGTAGAATTTAGTAATTCATCACTTACAATTAACACCCAGGAGTCACCCCAACAAGTGTCCTCCTTAATGCCTATCACCCATTTAGCCCATCACCCTAATCACCTTCCCTCCAGCAACCCTCAGTTTGTTCTCTATAGTTAAGAGTCTCCTATAGTTTGCCTTCCTCTCTGTTTTTATCTTATTTTATTTTTCCTTTCCTTCCCCTATGTTCATCTGCTTTGTTTCTTAAATTCCACATATGAGAGAAATCAGATGATATTTGTCTCTTTGACTGACTTTATTTTGCTTAGCATAATACCCTCTAGGTCCATCCGTGTTGTTGCAAATGGCAGGTTTTCATTCTTTTTGATGGCTGAGTAATATTCTATTGCATATATATAAGCCACACCTTCTTTATCCATTCAACGGTTGATGGGCATTTGGGTTCTTTCCCAATAAAATAGTTGGGCTATTGTTGATAATGCTGCTATAAACACTGGGGTGCATGTGCTCCTTCGAATCAACATTTTTGTATCCTTTGGATAAATAAATAATAGTGCAATTTCTGAGTCACGGGTAGCTCTCTTAACTTTTTGAGGAACCTCCATACTCTTTTCCAGAGTGGATGCACCAGTATGTATTCCCACCAACAGTTCAAAAGTGTTCCCCTTTCTCTGCATCCTTACTAACACCTGCTGTTTCCTAACTTGTTAATTTTATCCATTCTGACTGGTGTGATGTGGTATCTCACTGTGGTTTTGATTTGTATTTTCCTGATGCCCAGTGACATGAAGCACCTTTTCATGTGTCTGTTGGCCCTTTGTATGTCTTCTTTGGAGAGATGTCTGGTTATGTCTTCTGCCCACTTCTTAACTGGGTTATTTATTTTTGGGGTATTGATTTTGATGGGTTCTTTATAGATTCTAGATACTAGCCATTTATCTGATATGTCATTTGTGAATATTTTCTCCTATTCCGTAGGTTGCCTTTTAGTTTTGTTGATTGTTTCTTTTGCTGTGCAGAAGCATTTTATCCTGAATAAGTCCCAACAATTCATTTCTGGTTTTGTTTCCCTTGCCTCCAGGGACATCTAGCAAGAAGTTGCCGCAGTCAAGGTCAAAGAGGTTGCTGCTTGTGTTGTTCTTAAGGATTTTGATGGTCACCTGTCCCAAATTGAGGTCTTTCATCGACTTTGAATTTATTTTTGTGTCTGGTGTAAAAAGGTGGTCCAGTTTCATTCTTCTGCACATTGCTATCCAATTTTCCCAACACCATTTATTGAAGAGAATTTTTCCATTGGACATTCTTTTCTGCTTTGTTGAAGATGAGTTGACCATATAGTTGTGGGTCCACTTCTAGATTCTCTATTCTGTTCCAATGATCTATGTGTCTGTTTTTGTGCCAGTACCATACTGTCTTGATGATTACAGCTTTGTAATAGAGCTTGAAGTCTGGGATTGTGATGCCACCAGCTTTGCTTTTCTTTTTCAACATTACTTTGGCTATTTGGGGTCTTCTGTGGTTCCACACAAATTCTAGGTTTTGTTGTTCTAGTTCTGTGAAAAATGTGATGCTATTTTGATCAGGTTTGTTTTAATTCTAGACCTGAGCTCCCAAGTAATATATCGTAAAAATATGTCTTATTCCCCAGAAAGTACCTTGAAAATCCTAAGAGAAAGGTAGGGATTATGGCTTATGCTTCTATCTCCCCCATATGGCTAAAGTCAAACACAAAATGCTAAGATGTACTAAATTATATAACACATATTAAGTTAAAATTTTAAAGTCCTGGGGGGCTGGCTGGCTTGGTCAGTAGTGTGCGCCACTCTTGATCTTGGGGTTGGAAGTTTGAGCCCCATTTTGGGTATAGAGACTACTTAAAAATAAAATCTTTAAAAAAAAATAAAATAAAAATTTAAAGTATCTACAAAATTAAATGGATAATGGGTTAATCACTTTCAAGCAATTCAATGATAAAGACACTAATAACTCGGGGCGCCTGGGTGGCTCAGTGGGTTAAGCCGCTGCCTTCGGCTCAGGTCATGATCTCGGAGTCCTGGGATCGAGTCCCGCATCGGGCTCTCTGCTCAGCAGGGAGCCTGCTTCCTCCTGTCTCTCTGCCTGCCTCTCTGCTTGCTTGTGATCTCTCTCTGTCAAATAAATAAATAAAAAAAATCTTAAAAAAAAAAGACACTAATAACTCCTTCAAAATGAAATGTCTTCTGTAAATTTGAAGTTTTGCTACTCTTGTTAAAATATCCCAAGCAAAGATTCTCTAGATTTAGAAAGAGATCATATATTAAATGGCTTAAAATCATTTTGCTCCATCCATCCATGGTTAACAGTATGAGATAAAAAATTAAAAACCTATCAAAGATACATTTTGATTAATGAGCCTAGAGCAAGCTTCTCGAGAACTATCATTCACGGTATAACCGCCACCACCACATCCATTGTTTTGTTCAGCTAATAGTACAGAGTGCGCCTCAACTGATGAATGAGGTTTTATTTTTTAATCAGTATCATCATTAATAGATCAATAACACACAAGCTTAGAAGAATCTGCTTCCCAGAGAAATGTGAAAGCTTCCAGTGGTTTGAGGATTAGATTTCAATCACTTTCTCTGGAAGGCTATTTAATTATTAAAAACAACAATTTCTTCCCTCACTCCCCTCCCCATCCCACAATATAAGCCATTTGGAGGCAAAAAATGACCCATGACCCAGGATTATCTTGTTCTTGCTACAAACACCTACTTTGACTACTCCGATCATTTCACTTGAGAATAAAGAAGTGAATTATTTTTCACACTCCAATGTATTTTACCACCACAGACTAAAAGGGAAAACCAAAATACAGTGTCGTGGCAATCTGAGATTAAAAAAACAAAACAAAAAAACCCCAACTAGATGAAATATTTAAAATGTGCCCAGCTCCAGCTGGACAGAGGCACTGGGAATCGGGTCCCTAATGAATGACTGATAAGGACTCCGGCATTACTTTTCAGCCTTTTTTTCTTCCTTAAGAATGCATTGCTTTTCTAAAAAAACATAATTATTCACAATCAGCTTCTTTTTCGAAAGGGTGTTTGTGCTCCTACTCAAAGATAGACAATGGATTCAAAGAGGATAAGCCATTTAGTTCCTTTGTTGGAAACCATACGCCCAGGTCTAGAAATGACCTAACATGGAACTCAGCTTCCGGTGTCAGATTATCTGTGTTTGGCGAAAACTGCACTGATAATGGACACACCCCTTAACTCCAAATGTTGCACATAAAGAAGCCAGTGTGAACACGAAGGCTCCTTCCTAAAAGGAAAAAATACTTTCTATGCCTCAGTTTTATGGATGTAGATCTCATTTACTGTGTTGGTGTAAATTCTCCGGGTGAAAAACAAATGACATCACAGAAGGCTGTAACGGTGCTGCTGAAGGATGACGAAGAAGGTGGTGACTTTGGTCTGGACGACTCATTATGTGTTTCCTTTCATTTCGGCAGTTGTCAAAGTTGTGGAATTCTGAATCTTGACAGTGCGCCTTTAAGAGCCCCCACGAGCAGCTTCACAGTGTCGTAAATCAAAGGACTGACCGGGCCTCTGGTCGGCTGCCAAAGGCAAGCAGCAAGACAGGCCAAACACATGTCTGTAGTTACAGTTTCAGCTGTGTACAATCAACTGCTAAATCCCTGGGTTAGGCCCTATTTGTTTTACTACGAAGGCAGCTTTTGCAGCAGTGAGTCTGGTATAATTCAGAGCTGTGATTTCTATATAAAAAGTTACGACTGGGGCGCCTGGGTGGCTCAGTGGGTTAAGCCTCTGCCTTCGGCTCGGGTCATGATCCCAGGTCCTGGGTTCGAGCCCCACGTCGGGCTTTCTGCTCAGCGGGGAGCCTGCTTCCTCCTCTCTCTCTGCCTGCCTCTCTGCTTACTTGTGATTTCTCTCTGTCAAATAAATAAATAAAATCTTTAAAAAAAAAAAAAAAAGTCACGACTGTCCCCACACGCACCATCGAATCCTGTGCTACTAACCTTATTTCACCAAGCCCAGACTTGAGCTCCTTCATAAGGACTCCCCATTGGATATCTCATTGTAGGGCAGGGACCATTAACTCTCCTCGCCTCCTTTGGTATAATAAGCCTATTAACTCGAACAGGGCTTGCACGGAAAGCCAGAAGGCCCACAATGGTCAAGCTAAAAGAGGGGGGCAGGCTCAGGGTTTCTCTGGGCAGAGCTGCCAGCATGAAGCCCAGGCGTGGTGTGGTGTACTGCCAAGCCTGCACGTGGGGCAGGGCCGGGGAGTGGAAGGTCTACGGCGTGAGGGCAGAGGCTAGTGTGTCTGATGGGAACCATCCAGTTTCTGAATAAATACAACCTGGTGAGGGCCTGGTACCCCGGAACCCAGCTTGTGTTGCTATGATACAAGAGAAACCCACTGAGAGAAATCCCAAGATAAAGAAATCCCGGCTGAGAGTTCACGAGGTACAAAACAGCAGCTAACGATGGACTCTGGCTTATGGATTCAGTAAGCCGGCTAAAATATAGCCCTTTCCAATCATGCCACGTAAAACAGTATGAACCACTGGGGCCTTCACTCCAGGAGACATCAGGGAATCTATGTAGAATGAGTATCATAAAAGTTTCAGAATGTGACCCCAAGCGAATTAACACACGTGTCTGCATGCTGCAGGCCAAGAATGAATTCACCCACCACTTAAATTGCCTCCAACTCACGATTTCTAAAGTACTGTCCAGTCCTGTAGGGAAGGACTCTGTGCCTGTAAGCATTCATCAAAACACTTAACGATAATTTATGCTTTGGTGACTGGCAACTGACCTTGGGGGCATCACGGAAATATCAGGCATTTTGTGGTAGGTGGAAAAAATGATCTTACATGATACTATGAAAGGAAAAAGAAAAAAAAAACCAACAAACTGGGACATGATTGCTGAGGTAACACAACTATTCAAAGAAAAAAAAGGGCTTTTTAAGAAAAGTTCCAACCTCTGTTATAGAAGAGCTGAAAGCCTTGTTCAGGGCTACCCTTCACTGAGATTTCCCAACTATTAACATTTTGCCACGTTGGCGTTATTTCCTTCTCTTTCCTTCTCTCCTTCTGTATCATTTCTTCTGCACTGATTGAAAATAACGTGCAGATATATGATACTTAGCAAACATTTCCTTTTCTTTTAAATTCAATTTTGATTTTAATTTTCTTAATATTGCCACTTTAAAAAAAAAGACTTTTATTTATTTATTTGACAGACAGAGAGAGAGCACAAGCAGGGGGAGTGGCAGGCAGAGGGAGAGGGAGAAGCAGGCTCCCCACTGAGGGACTGGATCATGACCTGAGCTAAAGGCAGACACTTAACCGACTGAGCCACCCACACGCCCCTTAGCAAACATTTCTCAAGAATAGGAACCTTTTTCATAATAACACCACCACTGTCATATCTTAGAAAATGGATTCAATAATGTCATTTAATATACAGTCTGTCTATATTTAAATTTCCCCAGTTGTCCTTAAAATGCCTTTTGTAACTTGCTTTTTTGATTCAAAACCTAATGAAAATTCACATATTGTGTTTGGTTATTTTATTTCACAAGACACTTTCGAGTAGTTTAAATGTTAATTCTTTTTCTAAATGATATCAGCCTTTTATCTTAGAATCTGGCATCCTAATTGTAACACATGGAGCCTTAGGTCATGATGACCTTTCTCCAAGCGCTCCTTCCCTGAGGATAATGTGTCCTTTGGAGGACACCAGGAGATAAGGTGATGAAAAAAATCACCTTGTGGTAGGAAGGTTCTAGAATGGTAGGGGGCAAGAGTTGAGCTCAAAGAGCAGCAATCTCTTTTTGGCCTGAGTTACACACCTCAGTCCCCTCAATCCCCCACTCCCACCTGTATTCTCTTTCACTTTTATAACTTCTGGCAAGGTCTAGTGTGAATAAAAGATAAAGTTACAGACTATGAGGCACTTAAAAAAGGGACTTTGCTTGTATTTATTTTTTTTTCTTTTAAATTTCAAGAAGATGAAAAGAGAAAGAGTTAACATTTAAATAGTCCCCTTTGCCTATAATCCTTTCTTCCCCATCGTTTTTCCTCATCTGTAAAAATGGGGAAATTTACAGCCCAGCTCAATGTATAGTTTAGAACAATAGTTTAGCACAGAGAAAGCCCCATGGAAGGGACAACTATTCTTGTTTTTTGTTATTATTATTAGCTATAGCAGTATACTTCCTTAGATTTTTTTTCTCAAGTGAAATCAATGTCTACAGAAAGAAAAAAAAAAAAAGTCACCCAAACGGGTTTAACGGGTTCCTGGGGTCTGGGAAGGCATTAGATATGAGAACAAATACTGGCCCCTACAACAAAGGGGATGGAGCTAGAAGGCTGGACAGATTCCCAGAGGGTGAGGAAGAAGGGGCTGGTGGTCAGTAGGTGCAGCCCTGCCCAGTCTTCTCCTGTCAGGAGCACCAGGTGTTAGGAGCCCCAGGCTGGGCAGAGCGCTCCTCAGGACCTCTGTGTTGGCTTTTCAGATCTCCCCAGATTTCACTATTCTTCCTCAAGGTTAGCACCAAGCCTTGTGAGGAAAAGAGTTGCAGGGAGAACTTGATTATTACAGTTCTAACAAAAGCCCAATCTAAACAAGCAATGTTCTCTGCTTCTCAAAACACAAACCCACAACTCACACTCTTCACGAAATGGCAACGTGACACAGGACAAAATCCACGTCACCCTCCCTGTCTGCTTCAAGTAACTGACCTTCTCCAAGGGTCCTCTGCAACAAGTCATGTTTGGCTTGAAGCTTTGTGATGAGATTACTACCTTCCAAATATTCTCTGAGTTTCTGCAAAAGGAAAGATTCGTTTTTAGCTTTAAAAAATGTGTATCATGTCAAGGGACTTCCCACGGGATGTCTAAAATCCAGCCACTTTTATCTGCTAGATTCTAGAACCTTGCTACTCCGAGGGCAGTCTGACACAGACCAGCATCACCCACCATCGTCTGGGAGCCTATCAGGGACGCAGGCTCCCGGATCCCTCCTTCCCCAGACCTGTTGAAACCAGAACCCCCAAGGTTACAAGCCCTCCTGAGGACACGTATGTACGTTACAGTTTAAAAGTGGTCTTAGAGCAGTCCTCTTTAAATCTGAGGAACTTTTACAAAAGTACTAACTCCCAAATCCTATCTCAGACCAAAAGAATTGGCAACTCTGAGGACAGATGGGAGTCCGTATTTTAATAAAGAACCCAGGTGATTCCAATTCAACTCTAGATGCTTGTTTGGGGACCCCAGCTCTGAGCCCCAATCGTGGCTGGGAAGCGACAGACGCACCATGAAGTAGAACTGCTCTGTCTCCTGCTGGTTTGCTCTTCTCTTGGCGATGCTGGGCTTACTCAGGTAGGTCTCAGAGACTGTAGACTTCACAGACTCCGTGGAGCGGCTATGCTGGAAGCATTCAGAGACATCGTAGTCCTCGATGGTGACCATATCTTGTATGGTCTGCAAGGTGGCTTCGGTCGTTTTTTTCACCTGGGGACAGGAACACATTTCTCCTGTTACCACATGATTTCATGAATTCCACACTCAGTGAGAATCTACTCTGTCAGGCGGAGGTGAAGACATAGGCCCTGCCCCAAGAAGAGGAGAGAGATAGGGAAACAACACCCACTACCACCAATGTAAAGAGAGGCTCTCTTCAGAGACATTCTCAAGAGTATATTTCTGTGTATTTGGATCCTGGTAAGTCTCATGTATCACTGGGTACTCTCTCAGTTATATATATTTTTAAAGATTTTATATATTTATTTGACAGACAGAGATCACAAGTAGGCAGAGAGGCAGGCAGAGAGAGAGGAGGAAGCAGGTTCCCCGCTGAGCAGAGAGCCTGATGTGGCGCTCGATCCCAGGACCCTGAGATCATGACCTGAGCCGAAGGCAGAGGCCCAACCCACTGAGCCACCCAGGCGCCCCTCAGTTACATTTTTTAAAGTAACCTTCTAAAATTGGAAATTAAACTACACACAAGAAATACACACACCATAAGTGTATGCTTGATGAATGACCAGAGTGATCACACACTTATGTGACCACTACTTAGATCAAGACATACAGTCCCCTACAAATACCTTTGTGCTTCTCCCAATTACCGCAAGCCCCTTTTTCCTCCCCCAAAGTAGCCATTATCCTGATTGCTAACATCACATATTAGTTTTAGCCTTTTTCTAGTTCATACACATGGAATCCTATAGCATGTATGATTTTTTGTCTTGCTTCTGTTGTTCAACTTTATGTAGTAAGATTTATTCATTTCTTGGGAGTATAGTATTTCATTGGTGAATGCTGAATATTCATTGCAGGAATGCATCGTAATTCATTCCTTTTCTGTTGATAGATGACTGATTTCTAGTTTTGGGCCACTGAGAATAATACTGCCATGAACACACGTCTAGCATTCATGACTGTTTTCCAAAATTATTGTTCTAATTTGTATTCCCACTAGCACAGTAAGAGAGTTCCTGCTACTCCACATCAAGTGTTGGCATTATCAGCTTATAAAATTTAAACCACTGTGTTGCGTGTGTAGTGGTATCTTATTGTGGTTTTAATATGCATTTCTCGGATGCCTGAGATTGAGCTCATTATAATACGTTTAAGATAATTTGGATTTCCTCTCTTGCAAATACTTTGTTTAAATCTCCTGCTCAATTTTCCACTGGGTTATAAGTCTTTCTCTTATTTATTTGCAGATATGGATATGAGCCTTTTGTTAGTTACAGGTACTGCAAATATCTTTTTCCCACTCTGCTCTGGCTTTTCACTCTAGAATCCAAATAAACTGTCTCTTTTAATGTAATCAATTTACCAATCTCTTCCTTTATGATTAGTACTTTTTGTGTCCTATTTAAGAAATATTTCCCTATCTCAGAGCCATAAAGATACTCTTCTATGTTATCTTCTAGGAGCTTTTGTCTTCTACATTTATCTTGCACAATTAGGTCAGAGTTTACCTTTGCTTATCAAAGTCTAGTGTAAATCAATAGCTTTATCCTTCTCCCAAAGTACAGAATTTAG
Organism: Lutra lutra; assembly: GCF_902655055.1. Classification (NCBI taxonomy): domain Eukaryota; kingdom Metazoa; phylum Chordata; class Mammalia; order Carnivora; family Mustelidae; genus Lutra; species Lutra lutra. The sequence goes on from NC_062285.1 coordinate 44,232,294, forward strand.
AGGACCTTAACTTCATTTACTTCTCCTTATTTATATGCTAGTTTATAATGTATTATAATAAAATTTGTACAGAAATATTAACACATATTTAAAAACACCAGTTATATATAGTCAGTATTTATTATGCTTTATCCATATATGTTACATTATTTGACCTCCTTTCCTTATATGTGTGTGTGTGTGTGTGTGTGTGTGTATTTTTAGATTATTTATTTATTTGACAGAGAGAGACACAGTGAGTAAGAGAGGGAACACAAGCAGGGGAAGTGGGAGATGGAGAAGCAGGCTTCCCATGGAGCAGGGAGCTCAATGCAGGCCTTGATCCCAGGGATCCCTGGGATCATGACCTGAGCTGAAGGCATATGGTTAATGACTGAGCCACCCAGGCGCCCCACCTTTCCTTATATTTTTAAGAGTACTCCCTGCCTTTAGAAATTCCTTTTAGCATGAGTCTGCTGGTGGTGAACTCTTTTTTTGTTGACTAGAAAATGTCTTTTATTTCACTTTCACTTATGAAAGTATTTTTTCCTGGTTGGCAGTTTATTTTCTTTCAATACATTGAAGATAACCACATTTTCTTGCTTCTGTGTTCCTGTTGATGAGAAGTTTGCTGTGAGTCCACTGCTACTTTGCTTGCTTCTCCAGCTGCTTTTAAAGTTTTCTACATTAAAATTTTTTTTAAAAATTTATTTGAGAGAGAGCAGAAGCAGAGGGGAGGGGCCAAGGGAGAAGGAGAACTCCCTGCTGAGTGGGGAGCCTGAATTGGGCTCGATCCCAGGACCCCAGATCATGACCTGAGTCGAAGGCAGATGCTCAACCAAATGAGCCACCAGGTGCCCCTAAAGTTTTCTATAGTTTTACCATGACGTGTTTATGTAAGGATTTAAAAAAATATATTCTACCAGGATTTTTTTGGACTTCTTGAATTGTGTTATATTTTTCATAAACTCTAATAAATTTTCAGCTTTTATCTCTGCAAATATTGTCTCCTTTTCTATTGTTTTCCTTTCTGGGAGTTTAATTAGTATGCTAAACATCACTGTGTTCTCTTTATCTCTTACCCTTCTCTTCAAATATTTTTTTAAAGATTTTTATATATTTATTTGGAAGACAGTGATCAAGTTCATGCATGAGTGGGGGGTGGAGTAGCAGAGGGAGAGGGGACAAGCAGACTCCCCACTGAGTGGGGAGCCCAATGTAGGGCTCAATCCCAGGACGCTGAGATCATGACGTGAGCCTAAGACAGATGCTTGACTGACTGAACTACAGGTGCCCCATTCTTTGTATTTTCTATCTTTTTGTTTTTCCATGCTGCATTTTGATTATTTTCTTTTGATTTGTCCTCCACTTTGATAATTCACTCTTCAGCTGTGTTGAATCTGATGTTAAAACCATCCACTGATTTGTTAACTTGGGACATTGTAGTTCTCACTTTTAGAATCTCCATGTGGTACATTTTAAAATCTGTTATTTCACTGTTTATAGTTTATGGTTCCCTACTGAAATCTAAGCTTGGCTTTTTTAGCTCCTTGAACAAATAAGTGGCTCTTTTATAGTTCATTTCTGATAATGTCAATATTTGGAGTTCCTGTGGGCATCTCTTTGATCTGATGTCTGTTTGCTGGATGTTTTGGTAGAGTTATTTGAAGTCGGTAGAGTTATTTGGTAGAGTTATTGAAGTTAGGGTGAGACTATCATCTTCTAGAGAGAATGTCTATTTATTTTTCCAAGCAGATCAGGGAACTAATAGTTCAAAATCACCGTGCTTTATTTTTGTTCAAAATATTTGATGCTCTTCATTTTGGGAACATATGGTTCTCTGTGCCATGGACTTCAGGCTTGGCCAGACATCTTGTTCAGGACAGTGAAATGTAAAATAATCAGCTGAGTGACTCAGTTCATTATTACAGGAAGTAGAAATAGTTTCAATTACTTTTTTTTTTTAAATCAACAAAATACTGTTTAGGGAAGAATTAATGCCAATCAGTGTTAATTCCGATCTAAAAGAGATCATGTGATAGAATAAAACAAAAAAGTACAAAGAAAATTAACAGACTTAGTCATTATTGCTGGGGATGTGCACGATGCAAAGGAGAGAGATTACTGGGGAAAAAAAAGCAATATTAAAGGTTATTAAAAAATACTGTAAGTGGTTACTTTAAGGAAGTCATGATTATATATTTATAGGCTGAGTGAAAAGACTCACCCCTCCAGAGGTGACATCAGCAAGATGGCAAAATAGGAGATTCCCCTGCACATGTTCTTCCCTGCCCCACAAGTAATCTGGTGGCCATCCACGGACAAAATTGCATTTGTGGGAGCTTTGGGATCCAGGTAAGAATTTGTAAAACCTTGGTGGAGCCCAGGACTGAGGAGAACCAATTTGAGAAAGCAGGCCTGGGCCCAGGTAGGAGGCTTCCCAACCCTGGTCCTGGCTACTGACCCAGAAATAGCCAGTCCCTCTGGGGACTCCGTTATGGTCCTATCTGGCTTTGGTCCTGTCACCAGAACTACCTGCCAAAGGATCCAGGAAGAGTCACATCTATTTGTGCCTCAATAGGCCTGCTGACCTTGGTCCCAGCTGTGGACCATGACCATGATGTAGTTCCAGTCCTTCTCAGCCCTGGTCATGGTGTCTTGTTAGAAGGCATGCTTCTCAGTGCTCCTGGAGGCAGACCTGCTGACCTCAGTCTATCTGTAGATCTCGAAGTGGCCCTGGAACCTGGCTCCAGGTGGGAGACATGTCTGTCTATGCATCCTGGAGGGGGCCTGGGACTCAGAGCCAGCTGCCTTCAACTAGGGTGTAGAGCTAGTCCTATCTGTTAGGAACCTGTTCAGGAAACTGTTGGGTGTCACACCCATTCAAGCATCTGGTAACAGAATATCTGTGGACCAACTGCGGGCCCTGAAGTGGACCCTTGCCCCAGCACCAGACTTACTGCCCCAGGTCTTAGAGGCAGTATATTTCCCAGGGGACCACACAGGATCCACATCCAGCAGGTTCCACAGTAACAGGCCCACAAACTGTGGACCCAGCAGCAGCCACGTGATTCCTGTCATTGTCAACAACACCGTTTTTCTTCCTTTACTTAACTTTCTTCTTTGAAGCAAGAGTGTCATGGTTAAATTTGGAATTGTCAGGAAGAATAAAGAATGTGACAGAAAACACCAGACAGGATGGCTGGGACTACATACTAACCCATGGGATGTTCTCGATGAAGAATAACACCAGCTTCTGACACAGGAGTCATGTTAATAAGCCACAAGGAGGGAATATAATGAGGTAACTACAAAACAGCTAATATGAGGTTTGTAATGACTCCCTATTAGCAGCAGGAAAACGCAGTTAGCTTTGGTAGGAGAGGCCAAAAACGTGACAAGGCATTTATGAAGAATGTACAGCCCTGGAGAGGAGTGCCCATGTGCTGAGAATCAAAATGAGTGACAGAGAAGAGGTGACTTTTGTGGGCGGCTGCAGACCAGCTCTTTGGCCCTTTTACTCACAGGACATTATGATCACTGGAGAAAACAAACTGGTTGTTTTGATTTTATTCTCTAAACACACTGTATTAGTTTCCCAGGGCTGCCAGAACAAAGTACTACACACTGGGGGCTGCAAAAACTACAGTTCATTGTCCTACAGGTCAAAAGTCTGAGAGCAAAGTGCTGCTTCCTCTCTAGTGCCATGAGGGAAGGTCTGTTCCAGGCTCGCATCCTTGACCTGCACACGGCCATCTTCCGTGTCTCTTCACACAGCCTCCTCTGTCTCTGTGTGCCAACTTTCTCTTTTGACAAGGACGCTGATCATGCTGGATGAAGGCCCACTCGAATGACCTCACTTCACCTCTGTGAAGACCCTAGTGTTCAAATAAAGGTCTATTCTAAAGTACTGGGGTTAGTACTTCAACATATACATTTTGAGGGGGACACAAGCCAACTTCTAACACACACATTATTTTATGACACTGTGCCATGCACATTACACAGGCCTAGTCATCCTTGACAGCTCATCAATCCAACTGTGAAGATGACCCACAGCTCTGGGGGAATCACTGCAGAGCTAGCTTGGAAAGAAAGGAGCAGAGGGAAGGAACCCCAAGCTGAAATCCCTGTAACAAAGATTAAAAGTGTAACAAAGATTAAAACGTGAAGAATGTGTAAAAGACCATGCAACATTAGATGGAAACAAACGTGGAGAATATTTATAGTGAGAAAGATATCAGTGATTATTTAGCTGTAGGGTGCTTTCAAAGTGTTGTCTTTAAAAGGAATGTTTACTAATGTTCTAAATAAAAAAGCTAAACTTATAAGAAAGAAAAAGAAAACAAAAAAATGGAAATAAACTTGTGTGGGCAGCAGGCTCTGCTCTGACTCTATGTGTACAACCCACAGTGGGCACTAATAAACGTGTGTTGGCCAGCTGGCCGACGGGAGGCTGAAATCATCAGGAGTGAGGTACAGTGATGTGAGCGGGCAGCATACTGAAACTGAAAGCTCATTTCAAAAGGTCGAATAAGCAAATGTGAAGTTGTGAAGAGACAACAATCCATTATAAATCTGTTTATAATATAAATATAAATCTGTTTATTATGATCTGATTATAAATCACCCCAAATTCAATGAAGCCCTTTTTGAAACTTCATTCAGCTTCTACTACGTGCGAGTATATTGAGGCCATTTCATAAACGCTTACTGCTCTCTTTGTTCTAAGGCTGGTGCCGTAAACTCAAATGTCTTCAAGGGCCAAGGAAGTAGTGGAAATAAGGCAAGTGGGCTGAGTGGGGAGCATGGCAAACAAGAAGCACATGCTCTGTGTCTAAACACAGCATCTCAGCTCCAGCCAGATATCCTCCTGCAGAAATGCAGGTCTAGAATGATCGGGCTTTCTAATTGTTTAGAAACTGGAAACAGATTAAAAAAACTTCTAATTTTTGAAATGACAGCTACTAATTTTTAAAAATCAAGCACTTTAGAGCAAACAAAATTTATCCATGGCATGTAGGCCCTTAGCATGGAAATTCCCTTCTAAAACAGCTTCCTACAGTTTCAAATCATGCCCATTTTGTGTAGTTGTTTAAGATCTGGTGAAGACGTTCATGTTCTATTTAGCTGCCCTGTCCACACTTTTTGTAAACTTGGATGAAGTTCTCTTTCAACTTTTATCTTTTCACGGGGAAGTCGTAATTATTTTTAGTTAACTGAACTCTTTACCAGTGATTTTTGGTCTTTGTGTGTATCTGTCTGTGCAGAGGCAGAGACATGCTTCTCTCCTTGTATATTTTGGTTTGAGAACAATGTGTCAATTTTCTGACCTCTAACAGTGGAGGATCAGAGGCAAATTATTTATGGTAAAGAAGAGCGCTATAAAGGACTCTAAATCAGCAATGATTGCTATTTTGTTCCCAAGTGACATCCCTTATTTTTTGTATTATATAAATGACTTGTTATAGTCTGGCTCTCATGCAAGACAGATGCGAACTGTGACATTCATCTCTGTACTCCCCACACCTGGCAAAATATGTGGAGCGTAGAAGTTGATGAACAAATATTTATTGTACTGAAATGAACTGCCTCACAGTGTCAAAATCCCTTAGTTGGCTCCCAAAGTCTCTTGTCATCTGACTTCAGCTTCACCTTTGGCTTATCCTCAAGGAGAGCCTGGATGATGACCAAATTCCTCTGGGAAATCAAGGTTCTTCCAGGACATTTTGAAATACGCTGAAACAACTTTTCTTCCTTCTCTATCAATGGAAATCTACTGATTGTCAAAAATCCAACTTAAATTTTCCTTTCGTTGGGAATCCCATTCTATGACAGTGCATTAGTCCCATATCCAACAGATCATAAACCACCAGTCATGCTCACTGGAAAAGTCAGGACAATCTAATTCATTTGTTTCTATGAGAAATGCTTTTAACCCTCAGAAAGCACTGTTTGCCACTAATCAAGTTTATAAGGACAATGCTTCTCTACATTATGCCCCAAAGAGCATACATTAAAGGTCAAAACCTCAAAGGCCTGCAGAGGCCAGACAGGCAACAGAAATGGAAGAGTCCAGTGTAAGAAAATTGGGAGCTGAATGACTATGGCAAAGTAGAATTCAAATATCCCACTCTTCCCTTCGTGAGGCAATGCAAGGTCAGAGTCACCAGACTTGCTCATTTTCAACAGGCCAAAACCGTGGGAGCCAAAGAAAACAGGTCTGTGGGCTGCCAGTTTTGACCTTGTGTAGAACACATTATTTTCCTAGAGTTTAAAGACTGTTTCCAAGTAAAACAGCAGAAGGCTACACACACACACACAAATTGGAACTCACTACATGTACAAACTGTATGTAGGTCTATTAGGATCCAGTAAACTGCACCAGGCAAGTGTTTGGTGATGCCTCGCCAAAACCCTAAGCTCGAAAACACCTCCAGAAGAGCAATAGCTTTCCTTTGGAAAGGCTCATCTGTGAGACTTTACACAACAACTGTAGTCTTAATCACATGGTTGCATCTTAAATACACATGTGTGGAAGAGGGCTGGTTTGGTTCTGCTAGAAAGAATGGAAGCCAGAAAGCTGCAATGGATTTTGACCAAACTAGACTGGTCTAGAAACACATCACTGTTTTTTTTTTTTTAACAGAACCAAACACATGTTCATAGAGTTCATAACATCCCATGGGATTAAAATAAAAGGGTATCAAAGTGCATTCTGGTTAATTTACTTCCTCAAGGTGACTTATTGTTATTGTTTTCTTTTTCTGTCCCACATTCCTTCCTTTCAGGAATTATCTCTAGAAATACGTATTTCTGTTGGAGCTGTCAGTTAATTATCTCTAGAAATACGTATTTCTGTTGGATCAGCGCTACGCTGATCCATGAAAGAACCCCACTTCTTGCATGTAATGGCTGGTCTGGAAGTACCCGTGACTAAGGTCAGGCCAATAAAGGATCCGAGTTCAGAAATAAAGACCCTGGGCTGGGGTGAGAGGGCAAGTTATAGGGACCATGTAGTTTGGGCTATCCCAGGATGAGGGAAAGCACATGTGAAGATATAATTTCAAAATGATGGAAAGAGAGATTCCTGATAATATCATCAGAATACAGATCCCATCATGCCTGAGGCTATGCAAACATTGACCAGTAAGTAAACTTTCAAGCTTAAGTTTGATTTGGGTTCTTATAGGTGATGACTGAGAGCCTTAGAAACATTTGTGGTATATTTTATTGAAGGAGATCATGGATCCAATTAAATTAATTTCAGAAACAGGCAGCTGAACTGTATGACTGCTTTCTGGCTCAACATATATTTACTTCACATTTTATGTTCTATTCACCTAAAGCCTCTAATATCAGCAAATAAACAGTTTCCTATTCTCATTCAAGTATGCTTTTAAAATATGATTTCTGTACTATCGTATCAGTAATGCCATGCTTAGTACCAAAAATCTAAAGAATATAAAAAAGCAAAGAAATTACTCATTTCAGAAGTTAGGATTAAATTAACATGTCAGTCAAGTTTTATTTCCACACTATTGTGTATTCTTGGACACATATATTGAATTTGATCATTTAGGGGAACTGTTTTCAGTACAAATTATAAATTTAAAAAGAAAAGGTGTGTTTATGTGTGTATGTAGTGAATCCCTGGTAAAGGTTTCATCTTTGGTATAATATAGAATCTTTGCATTTATCTGTGACAAGGGGTATTTTAGGAACCAGCTGAAAATGCATGATGAAGAGATTGCATTGGGAACGTTCAATATGCCTAGGTCACGTGACAATGTCTTCCAGTGCATGTTAGAATCAGATTACTTGTGGGGCAGAAAGCGTGCTCACCTCCTCGTTCTCGATTTTGAGCGTGGCCAGTCGGGACTGCAGCTGCTGGTACCTGAGCATGAGCTCTGCCTGGACCGGCTGCTGGGCGCTGATCTGACACACCTGGTCGGGGGAATCAGAAACCACAGTTACAACAGGGCCATCAAGCTGGCCTCTAGAGGCACGGGTTTCCTACTTAGATGCTGCCTGAGTCACACGGATCCCCTCTAGATTCCAGGGACATCTTTACTCTGAAGAGCCGCCACAAAACTTCGGTGTTAAATACAGACTTGCTACATGAGTGGTGAGAGTGGAACGCAGCTGTGTGGCCTGGATACCACAGGGGAAGACGGCAGCTGCAGGAAGCTTCTCGAGATCTAAGAATGGGCCAGTTGCTGGAGAGGGAGCTCTGATGCTGACGTCTCACTGGTGGAATTCGAATGACTGCGGGGCAGAGTGCAAAGGAGGACCCACGTGAACCACACAGGCAAAAGGAGGGGAGGTGGCAGAGCCTACTGGCTGCAGTCAGAGAGGACAGAGGTAGCTTACTCGCCCTCAGCTTTCTTCTCTGTGAAAAGGGGATACTAACATTTCCTACACCACGGGGTCCTTGCAGGGATGAAATAAGCTCATGTACAGAGAGTACTTAGAACACTGCCTGGAATAGATTAAAGACTCAGGAAATGTCACTATTAGCATCTTTCAACCATGGCTTGCCTTGCCGGTATCGGCCAAATCATGGGATTCACCATGAATGTGAAGGCACTACTTCTTGCAGTCTGTCGCAGAAACATATTTGGCTCTGATCTCAATAATGGTTAAGGTCAAAATTAGAGCCTTCTAATTACATTATATTTAGTTATATTAAAATTGCACCAGAAACGAAGTTTCTCTTCATTTTCCTTGTCACAGAAATGCTCTTGGCACATGGGGGTTTCCTTTTATGGAATCCCCAAAATATTACAGAGATCGCTGCTCCCTGGCAGAACCGGCCTTAAAAAAAAAGGGGAAACTGACTCACTTTATTAAAAATAATAATAGTTAAAAAAAAAAAAGGAAAGAAAGAAAAAAGAAAAACTGCTAACCCAATCACTTCTCTGTGCTATTTTATTATCCTTCTATGTTTGACATATCCATAACTGAAAAATTGTAACAGTAATCATTTAGTTTTGGAAACATAACTTTGGGTGGGGTAAGCAACCTGCCTCTCAAATTCACGTGCTCTTCGCATAAAAGCCGCTTACTATTTTTTATTAAGTAATTTACTCTATCAGATCAAGCAAATATAAAATTGGGTTAGAAATACAGCAGGCACACGCCTATCTTATGAATCTTAACACTAGGTGTCTCAGAAAAAATATGACGCTAAAGAAATCTGTCGTCGCTATTGTATCTATTTTTAAAAACACACTGTCACCACAATAAGCTAATACTGAGTTTTTAATCTATGAGTATTGTTTTGCACAGCTGGAAGACCAAGTGCTAGCTAGGGTGCTCATTAATTGGTTCTTCTTGCTTTCGCGGCCGCAGACAATAAAATACAGCACTGCAACTCGTACACAGCTTAGATGGATATTCTTCTCTGGGTAAAATAGGACAGAAAGCTAAATTCATATAAAGAACCTGAGATACATCATTTCTAATGCTCATTTTACCAGTTTGGAGACAACTGGAGTCTTAAAAAAAATGTTCTGCATTTTCCTCCCTCTCTCCCATGCTCCTGTGATTTATAATTATTTTTCTTTATGGGGATCTTTAAATGAAGATTATCAGAAGTCTTCAGAGAGATTCTACTGGGCCAGCAAAATGTTTCCTTTTGAATTTAGATCTGAATGTCTAGAGGTGGAGGAAGGACTAACTATCTTGAGACAGTGTAGTGCTTACAAATGAGTTTGTCCATAGGGTTGGCCTCTGCGGGCATCTGAGTGCTAGATCCTTGCTTTAAAAGGTGGTCGCAGCTGGGGATGAGGCAGGATGGAGCAGGGGAAGGTGGTGGTGGCTGATCTTAGGATATAACTAGCTAAGATCCCAAACAAAGGCAGGGGAGAGAACACAACTGGGAACTCTGACAACTCTTAGGTTGAAGCAAACGAAGAGTAACTAACTAATATAATGAAAGGACAATTCATTAGTTTTGAAACAATCAATTACTGACCTCATCACCCATGTGAGACTGAAACTCAAATTTCATTGGTGGACAGAATGCGGCAGGGTACATCTCCATGAATCTCTGCTTATCACTCCTGGGCTCCAAATTGTCAACTGCATTCTCAATAATGTCTAAGCCTTCATGTCTGGAAGTTTCAAGATTATACTCTGCAGAGAGATATGTTCTCAGGGCTCTGTTCAGACTTGCATGGTAGCCAAGATCACAGCACTTAAAAAAATAAAACAATACCATATATAAAAATTAACTCAAAATGGATCAAAGACCTACATGTGACAGCAACAACTATAAAGTTCTTAGAAGAAAACATAGGGGTAAACCTTCATGATCTTGCATTAGGCATTGGTTTCTTGGATAAGGCATCAAAAGTACAAGTAAAAAAAAAAAAGAAAAAATAAATTAGATTTCATAAAATTTGAAGACTTTTGTGCTTCAAGGGCACTATCAAGTAAAAAGATAATCCACAGAATGGGAGATTTTTTGTAAGCCATGTATTTGATTTTAAAAAAATTGTATTTAGAATATATAAAAAAATCCTACAACTCAATAATGAAAAGACAAATAGTGTAACTAAAAAATGAGCAATGGTGGGCGCCTGGGTGGCTCAGTGGGTTAAGCCGCTGCCTTCGGCTCAGGTCATGATCTCAGGGTCCTGGGATCGAGTCCCGCATCGGGCTCTCTGCTCAGCGGGGAGCCTGCTTTCTTCTCTCTCTCTCTCTGCCTGCCTCTCTACCTACTTGTGATCTCTGTCTGTCAAATAAATGAATAAAATCTTTAAAAAAAAATTATAAAAAATGAGCAATGGAACTGGACAGACATTTCCCAAAAATTATATACGAATGGTCAACAAGCACATGGAATGATGCTCAACATCATTAGTCCTCAGGGAGAAGCAAATTAAAACCACTTCATACCCACTAGTAGGGTTTTAATAAAGATGACAGATAACGGGCATTGAGGAGGATGTAGGGAAATTGGAATCTTTTATATGCTACTAATGGGAATATGAAATATTGTAGCCTCTTTGGAAAAGTCTGGCAGTTCATCAGAGAGTGAAACACAGAGTTAGCATATGACTTGGCAGTTCCATTCCTAGTAATATATACAAGGAAAATAAAAACAAATTTTCACCCCAAAAAACTTGTACATGAGTGTTTATAGCAGCATTATTACTAATTGAAAAGCAGAAACAATCTAAATGTCCAACTAATAAGTAAACAAAATGAAATGTTATCTGGTTGTAACAAGAAGAGAGTGCGGATACATGCTACGACATGTAGGATCAATCTTGAAATGTTAAAATGTTAAGTGAAAGAAACCAGCCCCCAGAGACCACACCTTGTAGGATTCCATTTATAGGAAATGTCCAGAATAGGTAAATCTATAGAGATAGAAGGTAGATTAGTGGTTGCTAGGGGATGGTGGACCTGGAGGGTGGTGACTAAGGGATATAGGATTTCTTTCTGAGTAATGAAAATGTTCTGTAATAGATCATGGTGATGACTACACAAATTTGAATATGCTAAAAGCCAATTGCAGATTTTTTAATGAATGAACTATATGGTATATGAATAATATCTCAAGAAATGTGTCAAAAAATAAAAGAGGCGGGGCGCCTGGGTGGCTCAGTGGGTTAAAGCCTCTGCCTTTGGCTTGGGTCATGATCTCAGGGTCCTGGGATCGAGCCCCGCATCGGGCTCTCTGCTCAGCAGGGAGCCTGCTTCCTCCCTTCTCTCTCTCTGCCTGCCTCTCTGCCTACTTGTGATTTGTCTGTCAAATAAATAAATAAAATCTTAAAAAAAAAATAAAAGAGGCAAAACAAAATACTGAAAGGAAATAATGAAAAAAAATAGCATTTAAATTTGTTCATGCTTATTGAGACTATGATTAATTGAAATCTTTGTAGGATGCAAACACAATAACTGTGATATTTTGGATTTGTATAATTTACTGATGACTCCATAATAATCTATACTCTTTCAGAAGTGAGAAGAACAGGTTTGAATCTGCCAAAAAAGTTCAGGAATAATGTCTTCTTTCTTATCCCTAGAAAAAAATTCATAAATAATAAACGACTGCCAAGGTCCTTTCACTGGAGATAGAATTTTGGGATTCTTAAATTTTCATTACCTTTTATTTGTATTTGCATTTATCTTTTTCATGTTGCATTTTAAGAGAATATAACTGAAATAATATAACTCTGGGTACTGATCAGTTATAAAATACTGAAAGAATTTTACATTTGTACATAGATATAATATAAAGTTTTTAAAGAGGAAGTGGTCTATAAAGGTATAAAACCAGGGCATCCCTATATTGTTCTAATGCAATTCAATCAATTCAATTTGATTCAATTCAACCCACTAATTGGCCATCTATTAGGTACCTGGAAATTTGCTAGGCTCCAAGAATACGAAGACTGGAATACAGTAAAACATAACTTCCATTTTCAAGGAATTTGCATATAAGTTGTTCATTACTTTCCTGCTAAGATAGTCGAAGAGGGGCACAAAGGAAGTAACCCCAGTACAAAGGACACACCCACCAGGATGGGAATCATCAGAATGTCCTTTACGAAGGCACATATTCAATTCTACCCTCATCCTCCAATTTTAGAATTATTAAATTTGGGACTTTTCTGTAGAGATATTCTAAAATCTTGCTATTCAAAGTGTGGTCTGTAGATCATTAGCATCACCTAGAACTTGCTAGAAATGCAGAATCTTGGGCCTCAGCCCTGACCTACTGAATTAGAATCTGAAGTTAAAAAAAAAAAACAAAAAACCCATAGGTGTTTATATGCACATTAAAGTTTGAGAAGCACCACACTAAAACATCAATTAAAAAAAGATCCCAGGGGCACCTGGGTTGCTCGTCGGGTTAAAGCCTTTGCCTTCGCCTCAGGTCATGATCCCAGAGTCCTGGGATCGAGCCCCACATTGGGCTCTCTGCTCGGCAGGGAGCCTACTTCCCCATCTCTCTCTCTGCCTGCCTCTCTGCTTACTTGTGATCTCTCTCTGTCAAATAAATAAATAAAATCTTAAAAAAAAAAAAAAATCCCCAAACCCTGTCCATTGGGAGTGCTATTTCTCTGAGTGGGCAAGAGAATCAACGTGAGTAAGTATTATTTGATTTAAAAGAGCAGAGAGAAGCTGCCTTATCACTATTACAAATACAAGCAAAATACAATTGTGAAATGCAGAAGTCTCATCATGGGTACATTTTCAGTGGAATCAGCTGCACTTGAATATAGAGAAAAATTTCCAGTTAATTAAAAAATTCTAGGCTCAGATGAGCAAAGTCCTCTTTTATTTCATTTGCTCCTCGAAATTCATAAAGGTTCCATGTAGCATTTTATATACAACAGAGGGACTGAGTCATTCCACATTCCAGTAATACCTCGTCTTGTGCAAACACGAACGGGTAAAGGAAGTGGTCTAGTTTCTTTGAAATGTACTTGTGCTTCAGAACACCCCACTACTCCGAAAGAAGACAGGTTCGGCTTGATAATAATGAAGCAGATCACATAAGCTGCTTTATTTTATGAGTATTGGATCCCAATGGGAGTACATAGAAAATTGATACTAAGGAAAGAAACAACCTAGAGAAAAGGCCCCCCTCTAAACCGAGTCTCTTTTCAGCTTAGAAAGGAAGAAAGAGAGGAAGAACAAAGGAAAAAGAGGGGGAAAAAAAAAAAAGAAATTCAACCCCAACTACCTAATTGAAGTAGGAAAAAACACATACTAAGTTTTTATTATTCCCGGACTTAAACCATTCTGTTCCTCAAATTTCTGAGTTGCTTCTTTGGGGAGTAAATGTCACAAATGTCCTGTGCCTGCCTCCACACTCAGGTCACCAGGTGGATTTGGTGGCACAGGACCTAGCAAGGTAGCTGCTTTCCCTGGCGGTTTCCTAATAGGGTGCGGAGAAGTATGCATGTGGCTTTGTAGCCAGTCCAGGGGGCCCCCTAGGTGTCTTCTGGACTTGAATGCTATACCCCAGGTGGAGGTTTCTGTGATGAGCTTGATGGACAATTTCCATCTTTGATCCCTACAGAGCTTATCAGTCTGGAAAGCCACTTAATTAGCATGATTCTGTTACTTCTGATATGCAATATTTTCTATGCTCTAAGTTTTTCAAGTGTCCTGGACTTTAAAGGAAACACGAATAAAATTTTTATTCAAGGTCTCCTGGGACAGCAAGGATGTCACAGAATCGTCTTTTCTCTGAACTGGATGCTAAAATGACACTGGCTATGTTAAGATTCACGATACTTGGTTAAAAGGCCTAAAGTAATTCTATGGAGGTTATGAATTATTAATGTCAGTATGAAAGACCAGCTTCTGCACAGAGCTGAGTTATAACCCAAGTGCATTTAATGATGAAAATACATAAGAAACCAATAAGATATTTTATGAAAACAAAACAGTGCTCTTCTGAATGAAAAACTGAATGGGTACATAAAATTATGGATTAAAACTGGGGAAGGAAAGAGTAATGGAAGTAGAAGGGCATTTTTTGGTTTTGTTTTGTTTTTTAATATTCTACCAGCTGCCAAGATAGATCTCACTAGGTATTATTAGCCTAAATCGCCACAGTTAGCTTACTTTAGGTAAAAGGGTTGCAAATCATATCAAAAATAAAGATGAAATTCAGGTTTTGAGGACTGTGACAAATTCTTTGACTTGTTCCAAAGGGTGCAGGGCAGCTGAAATATTCTTGGTGGTTTTACAGTCACATATAAATGATCATAGCTATTCAGGGAGATGACCTTTGTTTATTTGTTTGCATATACTCTTATGACATAAGTAGTCCTGCTGGGTAGAAGGCTGGTCCAAGATGGGAGTGAAGATGATGGACTCCAATGGAAACAAGTCCCACACATGTGCTTCCACAACTGTAATAGCCAATGTCATGTGCAGGGCAGCCCTGGAAGTGGCTGGAAGGCAGCCCCAAGCTCCAGGTGACTCTGGAATTAAACAGCTGTCACGAGGATGGAAAGGGAGGGAACTCTTCTGTGGCAGTATTCCGTCTTAACTTCATCATTCCTGCTACTATCTGGGAGGCTTCCATGATCTTTTGTCCTGGGTTCCATCTCTGGCTTTTCATTAAGCTTTGGCTTTGACCCTTCCAGAGCCATGGACATTGGGTAAAGACTTGATCTACCCCTTGTTTTGGGTCTTTTCTACAATAGTGCAACCCAAGCAAACAACTGTAAAAACAGCTTTCACATAACCATGGGTAGGCTTTCCAAGGGCCAGAAATAGGTAACTTCACAGCTTTTACTGCAAATGAAGAAAGCTGACTTCTTCTGAATAAATTACCTCTGTCCCTTACTATTTTCCTCTCTAGCTATTCAGTGCTTCACCTCAGAAACCACAAACTTGTTTTGTGAGAGATGGGCATCTCAAGGGACTGAACTGGATGTTTAAAATTCTACCGGCATCCTTTAGACACCTGCTCTCATGTCTGGGTTCCTGATCGTCCATGCAGAGCTGACAATTTAATTCTCACTGCTGCTTTAGTAACCACGGCCCAACATTCAGCCAAACTTGTTTTGAGTTTCTTTTGTGCAACAAAACTGTCAAAATGGTACACTGAAATGGATACAAAGTAGGAAACAGGAGGAGAACAGAGGTTGCAAATGCCCAAGCCAGTGAGTAGGACTAATAATCATTTGTGGTCTAATGCTGCTCCCACTCCCACGGGCAATCACTTCTCTCAGAGGAGCTGCCACCAGATGCCCCAGGCCACATCTCTATAACTACTCTGAATCACGTCACAAAGGAGATGAGAGAAGAAATAAAAGCAAGCCCAAACAAACAGGTTGGCTAGTAGATGCTATGGAGAAGACAGAAAAACTGGGAGTGCTGGGGGAAAGGGTGCTATTCCTTTTTTATGGGGCAGCTGGGTGCAACGTGAATGAAGAGAAGGGCTCTGTCTAGTGAAGCTGTAGAAGAATGTTCTAGACAAAAAGTAGAAAGGCCCAAGGCAAGAAATAGCTTACTGGGTCTGGGGAACAGAAAGGCCAATGTAGCCAAAACACAGTAACTAAAGGAAGAAGCTGGAACACATGACACAGAGTGGCAAGTGGGCAGTTCACATGGGTCTTGGTGAAGAGTTTAGATATTATTCTAAAGACAACGGGAGGCCTTTGGAGTGTTTTATATCAGGATTGACTGGTCTAGTTTATCTTTCTTAATATACTGGCTGCTTTGGAAGAGAATGGATTACTGATTATTACTGGAAGTGGGGTGACATCTCGGAAAGCTAAGTGCAGGCAGGAGATGGAGAGCTTTGTCTCAGAGACAGTGTGAGCAGCAAGAAACAGCAAGGTTTGGGATGTTTAGGAGGTACAGATGACAGGACGGCTGATGGGTCTCTATGTGGGAAATGACGGAACTGGGTTTTCGCTTTGCACAAATGGGTTTGGAAAGGTGTGCCACTTACTGAGGTGTAAAAAATGGTTACGAAAAAGTTATGTGTATGGAGAATGAGGACAATAATGGGGGCAAATGGGTATAAAAAGTTGAGTGTATGACAAATGACATGTTCAAGGTACCTAGTAGACATCCGAGTAGAGGTGTCCAATAGGCAGATGGACATACAAATCTAAGTCCTGGGCGATGATCAAGGCAGGTGATAAAAATCTAGACGCCATTACATAGTATTTAAGGCAAGGGACCAAGAGGTGGAAAGCCAAGGATCACGCTTTAGCCACTTTCAACATTCCAAGGTCCAGCCAAGATGGAACTTAGAGGAGCTATGCTGCAGGTAGAAAGCAGGTGGGTGCATTTTCATTTAACAAAAGCCCATGGCATCTCCATTGGAAGGAACTTTTAAAACCATCTACTTCAGTCATCCAACTCATTTTGGTTTTTAAATATGCCTTCAATCACAAAGGGATAAAAACTCACATAAATCAATTTCCATGATAACTCCACTATCCTAACCCATTTACCATGATCTCTCTATCATCTTCCTAATAAGAGTTCAGGCCTAATGGGGACTGCAGTATCACAATTTGGCGGGTTTTCATGGCTAAATCGAAATACCATTATGCATGGGGATAAGTCAAACTAATTAAGAAAAATCTGAACTCTGAATAAGTTGCTTTTTAATTAAACACACGTCTCTGGAGACAAAAGGATAAGGCTAAAAGCTTTAGGACAGCTGATTACTTAGACATGATAGAGTAAACACGGCATGGAGTATATGATGTAATCTAATCTCAATTTTATTCTGTATAAATGGCTAATAAAATGCATGACAGATATCTTCACCAAGAAAATGAGCTGCAGTAGGGGATTATTCTATAGCAGTATTCTATAACAGTTACACAGATTTATCCTTCAAACTCTAAAGTGACCTGCAAACTTTTACAGGGAGTAACTGGAAACCGTGAAACTCTACTAAAAGGATAACAAATACTTTATTATCACTGGGCAGATGTTCTGGGACAAAGCACCAATGGAATTCTGCTGTTGAGAACTCTGTTTCTCTGAATGCCTTTTGAGGGTGGGTAGGTGTGGAACTGGACTGAAAGAGTCTACATTACCAGCTGTTTGAGGAATTCTAGATATAGAGAATGGTGAATTTGATTGCACACCTAGGATTATGGGAAATAATACTTGTACTGTCCTCTTGTCAAATTATAATCACTTGAAAATCTCAGCATTCAGTTACAAATATTTGTTGCCTGCATGGTTTTTCTTCTGGGTTGTAAAGCTTGTAATGCATCTCGATTCTAAACAGAATTAGTTACAGCCTTTTTTGCACTTACTTTTGGAGATAATAATGATTACAGAAGTGAAACCTATGATTTATAAAACTACAATCTATTTTCCTTTATAATTATGCCTTTATTCTCCCAAATGAATTAAATTTCCTTTGGCCAATATTTGTAATACATTTCTTACAATTTGTACTTATTCTTTTTATTTTTTTTAAAAGATTTTATTTATTTATTTGACAAAGAGAGAGATCACAAATAGGCAGAGAGGCAGGCAGAGGTGGGGGGGAAGCAGGCTCTCCATGGAGCAGAGAGTCCGATGCGGGGCTTGATCCCAGGATCCTGGGATCTGACCTGAACCAAAGCAGAGGCTTAACCCACTGAGCCACCCAGGCACCCCGTAATTATTCTTTTTAAAAAAATATTTATTTATTTGAGAGAGAGAGAGAGAGAGAGAAAGCAAGAGCATGTGAGTGGGGGGGGGGAGAGAGAGAATCTTTTTTTTTTTTTTTAAAGATTTTATTTATTTATTTGACAGACAGAGATCACAAGTAGGCAGAGAGGCAGGCAGAGAGAGATGAGGAAGCAGGCTCCCCACCGAGCAGAAAGCCCGATGTGGGGCTCGATCCCAGGATGCTGGGATCATGACCTGAGCCCAAGGCAGAGGCTTTAACCCACTGAGCCACCCAGGCGCCCCAGAGAGAGAGAATCTTAAGCAGACTCCCCACTGAGCTTCTCCCGGCTTGATCCCACAACCCTGAGACCACGACCAAGCTGAAATTAAGAGTCTGACACTCAATCGACTAAGCCACCCAGGTGCCCCAAATTCGTATTTCATCTTCAAATGACATAATAAACATCCTTTTTTGTTGTGAAAATAACTCTTCTGTTCCACTTCCTACCTGATTTTAAATTAAGAGATTATAACTCTACAAACTAAAATTTATCCAGGACCTTCTTATACCTTATTAATTTGTACTCCAAAAAAGCATTTTGCTGACTGAGGTAAATTATAGCTCAGCTTTGAGTTCCAATTTAGTATATTTCCAATTTCATAGGATCTAAACTCAAGAAGTTTTAGAATACCCAGTTTGTTGCAAGGGGCAAAAATGTTAACTATCTGATGGAGTAATCAGAGTCACATCATCCAAGCCAGTGACCAATTTTAGCATCACTACTGGTGGGTTAAGACACAGCAACATCGCCTATGGTGTGATCTGTTGCAAAGTGCTTAATTTGAACTCATCAAATCATTATATAATGTTCACTTTGTAGGAAATACAGGAAACAGAGAAACAGGCTAACTGACATGGCAAAGAATAGAGATAAATCCAGAAGCTGAGATGTTCTGAGGAACAACTATTCCTGACTCTTCAACAAGGGACTTTGTTAGATTAAAAAAAAAAAGACTAATGGAACACATCACCCAGATGCAATGTGTGATCCTAAATTTCATCTAGTCTAGACACACTAGCTGTGAAATGTTTGTTGGGGGGGATCATAAATAGGAATATGGTCTGGCTATTAGAAGAATTCAAAATTTTCTGAAATGGAAAGATGGGGGTCAATGATCGAAAAGAGTAGGTTAAAAAGCTGTATATAAAATATGATTTCATACTCCTCTGGTATAAAAATGTTCATGTATGTGGACACAAAAAAGTCTACATGTTAACAGTGATGATCTGAGATGGTAAGAATGTGATCATGTCATTTTTGCTTATAATTTTTTCCCTAATTTTCTACAATGTACATGTACTAATTCTGTGATAATAAAAAGACTGGTTTTAAAATACAAATTCTAGGGGCCTGGGTGGTTCAGTCAAATGTCTGCCTTCAGCTCAGGTCATGATCTCAGGGTTCTGGGATTGAGACCCACACTGGGCTCCCTGCTCAGTAGGAGTCTGCTTCTTCCTCTCCCTCTGCCCTTCCCCCCACTCATGCTCATGCCCTTTTCTCTCTCTCAAATAAATAAATAAAATCTTTTTAAAAATAAATAAATAACAAAATACAAATCCTCTGGAAAGTCATATGGAAAATTCATATGACTTTTTAAAATTTTTTAAAATTTTTTTGTTTTTATTTATTTATTTTACTTTTTTTTTGTTTTTGTTTTTGTTTTTTTTAAATACCAATAGATCCATTTATCACAGTCTATCCCAGGATATTTGTAAGAAAAGAGACAGATTATTGACATCAGTAGAAACCAAGGGAAATGAGAGGTGTATATAAAGGTCTCAATTTGAATTCTTATTTATATTGCTTTGATTCAGTCATGACACATTTAGTTATCTTCCATTTCATTTCACATATAAAATGTTAAGCATTAAAAACGTTGTCTTATTATCATATGATCTTTCTGATATGAGGAATCTGAGAGGCAGGGCAGGGGGTTGTGGGGGGTAGGGAAGGAAAAAATGAAACAAGATGGGATCTGGAGGGAGACAAACCATAAGAGACTCTTAATCTCACAAAACAAACTGAGGGTTGCTGGGGAGTGGGGGGGTAGGGAAGGGTGGCTGGGTAATGGACACTGGGGAAGGTATGTGCTATGGTGAGGGCTGTGAAGTGTGTAAGCCTGACGATTCACAGACCTGTACCCCTGGGGCAAATAATACATTATATGTTAATAAAAAATAAATAAAAATAAACAAAATTAAAACGTCTTGACTTTTTCTCATTAGAGATACAACAACTCTTCCAATTATTATTAGATAGCTCACTATAAAAGTGATTTTGTTAAATAAGCTCACAAAGCAAAGGATTCTAGCTGCCTTTGTAAAATAATCAGTCTTTCTTTTTCACAAGGAAGGGTCAAGCTTAATGGTTTTTAGGATCACCACTATATATGCAAATTACATTCCCACAAAGTAAGCAGCCATTTTAGAAGGTGCACATTCACCGCCTTAAAAGTGAGTTAATGAATGCATAATTTTTACTAAGCGAGGATTCAATTTCTGTTGAATATGACAACAAACCCATTTCTTTTAAAATTCATAATGAAGTTGTATTATTTGAGAATTACTCCCATTTCAAATTTAAGGCTGATCTTTTAAAAGTCCATCCTTTCTTAAAATTGAAAATTACTTGATACATTTAACCATTATTTATTTACATCAGAGTTAGTTAGCCCACTGCTTACTAGCTGTGTGACCTTGGACAAACTATCCAGCCTACATAAGCCTCTGTTCTTTAATCAAGTGTAGAAAATAGCATTTACCTCACATGGTTTGATGAGATAATGCTTAGAAACCTGCTTGTCACATAGTAAGAGCTCAATGAATATCCATGACAATTATGACTTTCCTGAAATGCTAATCCTGTCCTATAGGTGCCAGTAGTATTGGGAATGCTACTGTCATCTCCCCCACAGATGACCAACCGGCATCTCACTCCTACTACACGCGACAGAACTGCTGCTTCCTACCCTTTCACCCGCATCTCCTCAGGGTCCCCACCTCAGGAAAAGGCACCACTGTTAACCTAGTTACTCAGGACCTGAACTGAGGAGTCTGTTTACCCTTCTGTTCACCAACTATATCAAATTCCTATTCAATGAATTTTGAATCCAACCAACCACTTCCCCCAGGTCTCGACTCTAGTCTGGACAATTGCAAAAGACTCCAGATAGAGCTTGTTGTTTTCACTCATCACTTCCCTCAGTCTGTTTTCCACACAGATGCCAGAGTGAGTCTCTATCAGATAAACAGGTGATGTCACTTCCCTGAGTAAAACCCATCAATGGCTTTTCACCATACTTAGGACACGATCTAAACCCCTTTCCCATCCAAAAGACCCTAAGTAACTGGGCTTCTGCCTACATTCTCTTCCAGAACCTTCCTCCTCACTTACTCTGCTCTGGCCATACTGGCCTCCTGCTTTGCTGCTGCTTGAGCATCTTGAGCTTGCCAAACACACAACTGCCTCTACACCGTGAGCCTTGCCCGGCCTTCTGCATGCGGGATTCCTTCCCCATCTAGCCACGTGGCTCTCCAGCTCACTTCTCTGCTCAGATATCAGGCTTTTCCTGAATGCCATCAAAAGAAGCCCTCAGATAGTGGTTTTATTTTTATTTACAGCATTGTCACTACTATATAATGTTTGTATATATGTAAATATGTTTTTGAGCTGATGCCTCAAGTAGGACATTAACTCCTTGAAGACAGGAACTTTGTTTTGCTCATTGCTGGATTCCCACTGTCAAAATCAGTGCTTGGTACCTTGCAGGTGGTACAAAAATGCTTTTCAATACATAGAGACTTTTCCTTGTGTTAAACTGGCTTGGGTCTAGCCAAGTACTCCAAAAATAAGCCCTAAACCAAAAGATAACCAAGTGAAGTAGTTACAAAGAATTAGTCCTATATTCCATACACTTTGCAGAATCCCTACAAATATAAGATTGAAAACAGGGGTCATAAAAATTGTTTATTTTTATTCAGAAAATCTAGCAGTCTAGCAGAAAAAATTCATTTCATCAGAGCTAAAAGAAAACTAATCACTTGATTAAAATACTTGTATGAAATGAACAGAAAAAAAAGTTTTCCCTGGTTTTATTTATTAAAGGGTCCTGTATAAAGAAATTGTGATAGTATGAGATAAAACTGTTTTTAGACTCAAAAAAGAGGCACATCAGTGTTAATAAATGAAAAAAAAAAATTCATTAACAATTCTTTTGCAAAAGTCCCAAACTGTGGCTCTAATATAGCTAAATCCATGAAACATTCACCATAAAAATAAAAATGCTTTAACCTACTATACATCTAAATTATGATACTATGAGCCGCAGGAAAAAAAATTTACCATATCTTAAAACTGTTGAATTCAACCAATACAAAGCAGCACATGAGTCAATTTCTATCAGATAACTCTCTGAACCTCTATTACTTCTCTGTGCTTTTCTTACAACACACTGAGTTATTCCTTTTATTTGAAGAGATTGTTTTTGGACTGGGATTTCTGTTTCACCTGTGCGGTGTCCTACAGTGTTGGAGGTTTTCTGAATGAAAGGCTGATCAGAGGGTTAAAGATTGGGCATCATAGCAGTAATCATTGCGTGGATGTAATAGTATACATATATACTTGGAGGGTTTTTTTTTTTTTTTTAAAGATTTTCATTTATTTTAGAGAGAGTGAGAGAGAGAATGCGTGTGCACATGAGTGTGCACAAGCAGTGGGGAGAAGGGCAAGGGAGCAAGAGGGGCAGGGAGGAGGGAGGAGAGGTGGGAAGAGAGAAGGGAGGGGAGGGGCAGAGGGAGAAGAGAAGCAGGCTCCCTGCTGAGCGGGAAGCCTGACACAGGGCTCCATCCCAGGACACTGAGATCACGATTTGAGCCCAAGGAAGATGCTTAACGGACTGAGCCACCCAGGTGTCTACGCTTGGAGAGTTCTAAATGAGCCCAATTACTGCTTTTGAGAGCATATCCTTGGAGACAAAGCACAGTGTTAGATAAATTTATAAACGTGGCTTAAGTCTACTCTACTTTGCTTACAGTATTTACCACAACCAGGAACAAAGCTATCATGTCTGTAGTCATTTGCTTAACATCTGCCTTTTCCACTTTGCATTCCTGAAGGTGAGCTCTGTATATGCTTGGGGGTGGGCGGATGGGTAAAATAGATGAGGGGGATTAAGGAAGGCACTTGTGATGAGCCAGTGCTGCTGTATTGAATGATACTGAACTCCCAATCATGATATTGTACTCCTGAAACTCATATAACACTATTACGTTCACTAATCAGTATTAAAATAAAAACTTAAAAACACACAAAAAAGAACTGTATATGCTTCCATAGCCTGAGCACCTAACAACATAGAGCCCAAGAAATATACTTTGAATTAATGAATGCAGTTAGGGCTGTGCCGTTGCATAATTTAAAAATGACTGGGTCCTTTCCTAGCTGAGTTTACCAGGAACTCATAGTTTCACAGAACCTAATCATTTGCTTTTCTTTGGTTGTAGGATACACACTTTTTCACGTGCATCTTACAGTTGATAGTGTTTCAGTATCATGTATGGTTTAACTGGCAGCAGTTTTTCCTTCTGAGTATTATAAAAAATAACATTGGTTTGAGAAATGAGGGTGTTTTCGAATCAATGAAATATAGTTACTGCTAATTACATCTTACTATGGAAAATATAGGGGTGCCTGGCTGGCTCAGTTGGAAAAGTGAGTGACTCTTGATCTCGGGGTCATTACTTCGAGCCCCAAGTTGGGTATAGAGATCATTAAAAAAAAAAAAAGCTAAAAATTTTTAAAAAAATATATGGAAAATATAAAAACTTCAAGTACTTACGTCAATTAAGTCTGAAAGATCATGAATATAATACTTGAAAACCGAGGCATTGGTTGCTTCAAGGGTTAGGAGATACTCATTCCGTGCCTTAATCGATTTTAGCTTATTTTCTGAATACTTTGCTTGTCTCTGGAAATGGAGATGGGCCAGGTATTGAGAAAGACAACAAAGTCATTTAGTCAGAGAGAGATACATGACTTTCTACTAATCTAAACAATGTATTCCACATATGCCAATGACCTCTGAAGTCCTCCGAGAAAAGTACATTTTGAATCCGATTTAAATAACTAAAAGTACCCAACAACGTATTTGGTCTTCAGGCCCAATTGCAAGGAAACCCCTTCGTTAATATTCAAGTTCCCCACACTATATATGGAGTACTTGGCCTTCAACACTACACGATGTCCAGCTGTTAGTACATGATTTTTATGTTTCTTAAACATTTTTCATTCCTGTGGGAGGAAATGTGTGTAATTTCACAATAATTTACAAGGTGCATCTATTGGTTATTATATCAGTGTTCTTAGTACTGTCACCCGAAGTGAGGACAGAAAGGCCCTGTGATGTTTTTCACTTACTTTTTCTTTCATTTTTTCAATTTTCTTTACAGAGCTTCGCCGCTGATGTCTCTCTTCCAGTCTGATATGAAAGACGGGATCCCCAGACCTTCCGATTTGCTTCTCTTCCTGTTTCTCAGCCTCTTTCAGCTTGCTCTCTGCACTGATGCTCTCTGCGTGATACATATGGTATGTTTTCATCACCTGCGAAAATGGGACCCAAATTGTTACAAGATGCTGGTCTGTGACTCCGAGAGTGAATGGAAGCCATTGTGTGAGGAATATGTTAAAAATATCACCTTCCAACTGGCAGGGGGAGAGCCAGATTGTTAGTCAAATAGATGAATTATGGACTATTGCTTCTAAGTAAAGAAAAGAGAAATATGCAAATTCACCTGCCAGGAAGAGGCACTTAGGGGACAGGCTTTGATGAAAAAATGATTTAGAGTCTTAGGCATGCTTTCAGTGCGCTTGAAAAGTTCTCTTAAGCTCAAAAGTGTTCTCTAAAATCTCTGCATTATTAATCTGCAGAATAAACCATCACTCATGGATAAATTTTACCCCAGTTTTGGACTTCTAAAAAAACTCCAAAATAGTACAGCTCTTACTAAGGAGATTTTTTTTTTTCCATAAAATCTACTGGCCAAAATATAAAATGTAAATATTAAGGCTCACACATTGTTTCAGTTTAAAAAACCTGTTTTTCTGAACACAAAGTAGTACTGTATGTTCAATGTAGAAAACATATGACACAAAAAAGAAAATAAAAAGCAGAGATAACCACTGTTAAGATTTTTGGTACAGCCATTTGGTCTTTTTCCTATGAAAACACACACACAAACACACACACACACTCTTTTTTTTTTTTTTTTTTAAAGATCTTATTTATTTGACACAGAGAGATCACAAGTAGACAGAGAGAGAGAGAGAGAGAGGAGGAAGCAGGCTCCCCACTGAGCAGAGAGCCCGATGCGGGACTCGATCCCAGGACTTTGGGATCATGACCTGAGCCGAAGGCAGAGGCTTAACCCACTGAGCCACCTAGGTGCCCCCCCACTCTTATCTGAAAATGACACATATTTCTCCTTTAAAAAAATTTGTACCATACTGTATTAACAATTTTAACCTTTTTTAAATAAATTTTAAAGATTTTATTTATTTGACAGAGAGCGAGCACAAGCAGGGGGAGCTGCAGGCAGAAGAAGAGGGAGAAGCAGGCTCCCCACTGAGCAGGGAACCCCTATGGGGGACTTGATCCCAGGGCTCTGGGATCATGACGCCTACTGACTGAGCCATCCAGGTGCTCCTTCTATCTCCTTTTTTCATTTAATATATCAGAACACTTTTCTGTATCACTAAATATTCTTCTAAAATACAATTTTAAAGCCTGAATAATATTTCTTTATATGACTGGGACATAGCTTGACTAATTTCCTATTGTTGAACATTTTAGGATATTTCAACTCTCTGCTTTATAAATGAAGCTGTGTTGAAACCTTTGATATATATCCTATCTTATTTCTTCTCTTAGAAATGATATGCATAAGTTACATTTTAATATATTTAGGAACATATAGAAAATAAAATTTTGTAATGTGTCTTTTCCATGTATGCTGTAAACTTACATAAATGATTCTCAATTTAAAATTTTTAAAAATTTAAAATTTAAAAATTATAAAATTTTAAATCCTTAGACATTTGGTTTTATTATTGTCCCAGAAATATTTATGTGCAAAATGATCACATTTTCCATGTACATTTTCTTTTTTAAAATTTAAATTAAAAAAAATTTTATGGTACATTTTTCAGAAGGAGAACTGCAGAGTTAGAAAATATGCACATTTTCAAGATTTTTGACACATATTGCCAATTTAACACTCTGCTGTTTTGGAAAAAAAAAAAAAACTTGATCTACATAGTTATTTCCCAAAGCATTTAGAAAACATGGATGCTTTTTTAATAAACATTTTTTCAAATATTAAATAAGTATATTTACTCTTATAGTAACTATCATATCTGTATATAATCCCTGTACTTGTAGATCCAAAGTAATGGTCAAAGATTTTAAAAGATTTTACCTCAAAAATCACAGTTTTCCAATATATTTCAATCTGCTTTTATAAGCAGAGTCAGAAATCTGGGCCATTTCTAAACCTTGTTTATTTTAAGTACAATTATACTGCTTAAAAGAGACAACATAGGTAAGGTATGACTCCAATTCAAGAGACATATCAAGGAACATACCAGAACTTAGCATCCAAACATCGGTGGTGGTGCTTTCCCATAAATTATGTCAAATTCTCATCCACTTAAAATGGATTTTATTACATTTATAAATAACCCATAAATTATTCAGAGTCAATTTTATAACTGAAATGTAGTTGTTTAGAAGAGATTTAATGTAACATTTGGAAGTAAGGAACTTGATTTTTTTCATTTCAAAAAGATGAGTTTTAAAATAGTTTGGGAACTGGAAGCATCAGTGGAATATATTTATTTAGGTTGAAGCATATGAAATTGCTGTATTGGTAGGTTATAGAAAAGGCAGAAAGGGGCGCCTGGGTAGCTCAGTGGGTTAAGCCTCTGCCTTCAGCTCAGGTCATGATCCCAGGGTCCTGGGATCAAGTCCAGCATCGGGCTCTCTCCTTGGCGGGGAGCCTGCTTCCCCCCTTCTCTCTCTGCCTACTTGTGATCTCTCTCTGTCAAACAAATAAATAAAAAATCTTAAAAAAAAAAAAAAAAAAAAGGAGGGGCACCTGGGTGGCTCAGTGGGTTAAAGCCTCTGCCTTCGGCTCAGGTCGTGGTCTCAGGGTCTTGGGATCGAACCCCGAATCGGGCTCTCTGCTCAGTAGGGAGCCTGCTTCCCCTTTTCTCTCTGCCTGCCTCTCTGCCTACTTGTGATCTCTCTCTCTCTGTCAAATAAATAAATAAAATCTTAAAAAAAAAAAAAAGGAAAGGCAAAGTCAGTACATTCTTAAGAATGGTTCAACTTAATGCACATTCTGAAGGTGACTATTTGAAGTGTCAAACATGGGGTTAATGAAGAGCCTTTACTTATTTTCACAAAATCTGATGATGTCTTCCCTTTAAAACATAAGCTAGCAAATTACGTTAAAGGCATTGCTGAACAAGAACAAAGTAAGGACGAAACTGCAAAGTTGTGGCAGCTTTCCCTGAGTTGTGTGTAATTGCTAAGTTATCTGTTTTTAGTAATTATCAAACCTGTCCAGGAGAAGTCTGGTTGGCTACTGAAGTTTAAAAGAAAAATAAAACAGCATTAAGCAGCAGCTGGGCAGCTGGGGAATGACAAGGGAGTCACCCTACAGCTGGGCAAACAGTAAGGTCAATGAATTGATGACACACCTTGTATTTCTAGGCTTGGCTCTGTTTGTACACCCTGCAAACCACATACCATTTGGGCCCTGGTTGCAGTTACATCTTTAAAGAGAGGGTAAAAAACCCCCAAAATATCAAAACAACAAGTCTCTCTCACTCTCCCTCTTTCTCTCTCAGCTGTCTGTATTCTTCTTGCTAATAGTCAAAGGAAGAAATGAGAACATGTGACCCCCACCAGAGAGAGATGAAAAGGCTTCCCAGACAGCCCTGGGAATCTAAGCATTCTTTTCTCCTAAATACACCCTGAAGAAAAGACTTGAACTCTTCCTTTATTTAGGTGCTGAGGACCTGTGTAAGCAAGTAATCTGCACAAACTAAGCCTTATGAACTATGGATCCTCATCTGGCTGCCAGCATGGGGTTTCTTATAAACTAGTCTGGGTTCAAAGGAAAACATTCTTGACCCAACTAGCAAGAAAAGGGTGTAAATATCCCATCATAATGTGGTTCAGCACAATAGCTGAGGATTTTCTACCCAGTTCAATGGTAATTTCCAGAAGGAAATTTCTTTGTTCAGTTTTCCAGTGTGACTTAGGGTTTCCACTATTTTCTAAAATGTTAACAATAACAATGAATGAATTTTAAAAGTTGAGGAGAAAAACACTAAAAGCTTTTTGAGAACTCTAATTGCAGATAATGAATGCAAGTACAAACTACATTATTTAAAATGTAAGCTGTTGACAGAATTAAATGTGTTTTGTATTTAAAATAAAATAACAGACAGTTTTCTCTTTTTCAGAGTAGAAGAAAGCTCTTATTTTTTATTTTTTATTTTTTTTTTTATTTTTTAAAGATTTTTATTTATTTATTTGACAGAGAGAGATCACAAGTAGACAGAGAGGCAGGCAGAGAGAGAGAGAGAGGGAAGCAGGCTCCCCGCTGAGCAGAGAGCCCGATGCGGGACTCGATCCCTGGACCCTGAGATCATGACCTGAGCCGAAGGCAGTGGCTTAACCCACTGAGCCACCCAGGCGCCCAGAAAGCTCTTATTTTTTAAAGGTGAATTTTGAATACATACTGCAAAGAAAATAATAGCTCCTCCATCAGCTTAATGCAAACACAGGCATTTGCATACCAAATGACATGATAGGCATATATCCATTTAAATGTACTCCAATAACATATTTTCCTATTTGAATTCTTCTCTACTAAAACCTCATGCATAATTCTCCACTGAACACACTCAACATATCTTTCCTACGCCATCTTTTCTTAACTGCAGAAGAATACAGTGAAAAATTTCTTTGCAATTGTGAAATCCTACGCAAAAACTTTTGCACAGAAGTTGTTAACATTTTTTCCCTTACTGACAGACCCATATAATGTATCTGACACTACTCCTGTACTTTAAATCAAAATAATTAAAATATCTACAGCGATTTTTAATATTTAGTGTTATGAAACCATTATGTATCTGAAAACCGTTCACATGTTTGAAGAAGATGAGTGTATTAAGGTTCTACGTTTTACTTTCTGACTACTGGCACAGAAGTTAGAAGGCATGGTTCTAAGAATGAGTCTACCAGTTACCAGGTGGGGGGAATTTATTTTATACTTCTGCTCACCTTACAAGGTCATTGTGGACATTCAATTGTGCATCCCTACGTGTGTGTGAATGTAAAACTTTACTAAGTACTTATAATATGTGTGTGTGCATATGCATATAATGTACACCATTAACATATGTATGTAATATGTATATGTTTAGCGAACAAAACATTATATAACGCTTACTCTGTGCCATGTATCATTCTAAGCATTTTACAAATAATAGCTTATTCAGTCCTTCTAAAAAAACTCTTATGAGGCACATACCTTTATTCTTCCTATTATACAGATGAGACTAGAAGGGCTTTGAGAAGTGAATGAAGTTGCCCAAGGTCACATAGCTGGTAACTGGCAGAACAATGGTTGAAACCCTGGCAGTTCGGTTCCAGATGGGTATTCTAGACTGCTATAGGCTATAACCTTTGGAAATTCTAAAGCACTATAAAAATGGAAGGCCCCTTTCCTGGGGGATACAGCTGCTCTTGGTCATATTTAGGAATAGAGGGAAAGAGGGCTGAAAGATAATTATTTATTCACTCACCATTTGCTTGGTATTTACTGTCCACAAGGCAATGATGGGTGTAAAAATAGGGACTTGGTTTCCTACTTCTAAGAGCTTAAATTTTTGGAGATTAAAAAATGGGCCTTGGAGAATCTGATGGACACAGGTGAAGGGAGAGGACATTCAAGCTGGAGGGAGAGCACCAGCAAAGGTATGTGCAGCCGGGGGAACACACAGGTATGGTGGGCATGTGTAGACCATGACTTCGAGAAGGACTCTAAGGAAGGGCTTGGAAAGTGGATGGCTGGGTCACTGGGCTGGAGGATGAGACTGCAGCAGTTGTCGGGCCAGATCAGGAGAGCCTTGAAACCTCAACCAAAAAAATTGCTTAAAAGTATTCGATAGGTGTTCATGAATCCACGGAGGTGTAAACGGTATGGTCAGAGCTGTATCTTAGCAGCAATCCCGTGAAGCTAAGCAGGAGGATTTGGGGGTGTGAAGTAATCTCATTTAGCATACAACAGGAGGGAATGGGAAGAAGGTGAATCCAGGATAACAGTCACGGGGCATTTTCCCTGTTCTCTCTCTCAACATTTCCTCAGACTTGACATGTCTCCTTCCACCATGGAGTTAGGGCAGTGTGGCCCTAACGTTGGCCCAAACAGCACTTTGGGTACTTCTCTAAGTCAATCACTGAACACTCCCTCCTCAGGATGTGTGCTTTCCTGCCTCCGTGGCCTTCTCCCAAGCCAATCCCACTGCCTGTGATGTCTTCCCCCCAAACCTTGTCCTAACGTTTTGACTCATCCTTCAAGGCAAGTTCAGATTTCACCCATTGCCAAGTGTTCCCTGGTTCCCCCACCAGAGCTATCGTGTTCTTCCAACTGCCAAGGCCTTCTTGTTGACAGCACTTCAGGCTCTCTGCCACGGGTCTAATACCTGTGTGCCATCCAGTATCACGGACCGTCCTTAAGTTCACCCAGGGCACCAGCAGGGTCTTGTGCACCTTTGGATTCTCAATACTGCTTCTAGACAGTGGGAGTAAAATAGGCATTTAGGGGGCACCTGGGTGGCTCAGTCATTAAGCGTCTGCCTTCGGCTCAGGTCATGATCCCAGGGTCCTGGGATCAAGTCCCACACTGGGCTCCTTGCTCAGCAGGAAGCCTGCTTCTCCCTCTCCCGCTCCCCCTGCTTTTGTTCCTTCTCTCGCTGTGTCTCTCTCTGTCAAATAAATAAATAAAATCTTAAAAAAAAAATAGGCATTTGGTGAGAAACAAATGAAGGACAGGAAGCCATTTTACAGTCCGCCTGTCCATTCATACAGTCGTTTAACGAACATTTCCTAATACCTAGTATGTGCCTCGAATTATTCTTCTCCCTCCCCGGCATTCAAAACCGCATTGCCAATAAAATACCTGGGAATGGTCTAATGAGATGCTAAGTAGTTCAAATTCACCATGAGATACAGTTAGCATTGGAGTTCATGGCCCCTGAGAAAAGAAAGGTATGGTGGTTGGGCTGATGGGAAATGGAAAGCAGTGTATTCGCGACAATATTCCATATGTAGCCTGCTAGTTTACTAACTTCACCAGTCACTAAGAGCTCTTCTGAGAAACTACATTTTTGGAGTTTCCTTAACTGTCAGCATCCCAAAATCAAGATCTCTTTTCTACAATCAATACATGAGAAGGCGTGAATTGTAACTGAGTTTCTGTAAGTGCCAGACTAACACCACCACCAAGTCAGGGCCACAGCCTTGGAAGCCTGTTCCTGTTGTTTCCCAGCAAATTCTTGGGTTCCCCAGGAAAGTAGGACCCTCGGGCCACCCTATGCTGAGCCCCAGGGGCTGTGCTGCAAGGAACCTGGCCCTCCAGGGGCCACACAGCCTCAGTTCAGGTTATGGACTCTGCCTGGCCATGCTGTGTCTCCAAGGACTTATTTTATTTTATTATTATTATTATTATTATTTTAAGATTTTATTAGAGAAGAGAGAAGGGAGAGAGAGCGAGCACAGGCAGAGAGAATGGCAGGCAGAGGCAGAGGGAGAAGCAGGCTCCCTGCCAAGCAAGGAGCCCGACGTGGGATTTGATCCCAGGACGCTGGGATCATGACCTGAGCCGAAGGCAGCTGCTTAACCAACTGAGCCACCCAGGCGTCCCTTTATTTTATTATTTTAAAGACTTTATTTATTTATCTGAGAGTAAGAGAGCATAAGCAGGGGGAGTGGTAGAGGGAGAGGGAGAAGCAGGCTCCCTGCTGAGCAGGGAGCCTGGGCCACCAGGGTCAGTCCCAGGACCCTGAGATCATCACCTGAGCCGAACGCAGACGCTTCCCGGACTGAGCCACCCAGGCGCCTATCCAAGGGCTTATTTTCAACAGGGCCAGCGGGCAGGAAGGGCCTGTCAGAGAAGACCCATTACCACTGCATGCCAGGATCCTTCCACCTGCTACCTCGAGCCTTCCTGCTCTTTAGGGCACTGAGCCAACTCCCAGCTTCCGGAGCCAGGCAGAACCAGATTTGAGTTCCTGTGCTATCACCACTTCCTAGCAAGCAAGCCTCTTAACTGTTCTGGGCCCTCGTTCCTCTGAGGTGAAATGGGGATTAAATCACAGAATGCACAGAAGCACATAAGAGAGCGGAGAGTTTGATTCTTGATAGTTTTTACGGTCTGATGTGGAAATAAGTGTGCGGGCTCCAGAGACAGATTACTTGGCTTCAGATTATGCTCTAAGCTGAGAGGTACAGACCACTGTTGTTCTCATTCATGGCATTAGGGCTGGAGAAGTTCTGACCCCTGAGGTGCTGAGTGGTTTGTAGGGCAGACATGATGAACTCTCATAAAATTCACCTCTTCTTCCTAGGCTGATATGGCTCTCCACAGGTGAACAAAAACAGAATATACAAAATTCCATTATATTTGCAAAATAACTAGGGAGAACTCAACTTTGAGAGAGTATACTGGTAGTTAGAGCTTAACCTCACAGAATGGGCTATCTGGGTTCAAATCCTACTTGTGCACTTACTTACGGTGTAATCTTGGGCAAGCAACTTAATCTTTCTGTGCCTCGATTTCCTCACTGTGAAACCAGTGTATCATTCTCACTCATGGAATGCAGAAGGTAGTTGGAAGAATTAAAGGTGTCCTTACATGAAAAGAGCCCCAAAAGTCTGACATATAATAAGTGAACAGTAAATGTCAGTTGCTGATATTTGAAAAAAATGATCATAAACATTTTAAAAAAAGATTTGTTTATTTTTGAGAGAGAAAGAGAGTGCTTGTGTGTGTGTTCGTGGGGTAGGGGGGACAGAGGGAGAGGGAAAGAGAAAATCTCCAGCAGACTCTACACTGAGCACAGAGCCTGATGTGGGGCTCAATCCCAGGATCTTAAGATCATGACCTGAGCCTAAACCAAGAGTTGGATGCTTAACTGGACACTTAGCCAACTGAGCCATCCAGGCGCTCCTATCACAACACATGGTAAAAACAGGTAGTGATTTCTCCATGACAGGAAAGATGATCATTTCTTTTTTTGAAATAAATATTTTATTTTTAAGTTATCTCTACACCCAAAATGGGGCTCAAACTTATAGCCCCAAGATCAAGAGTCTCATGCTTTACCAACTGAGCCAGCCAGGCACCCCAAGATTATCATTTCTGATAGAGGTAAAGGGAAGGAAATTGGTGGTATTTCCATTTAGGCCACTTATGTATATGTTAAGAATTTTAGGGGCACCTGGGTGGCTCAGTGGGTTAACCCTCTGCCTTCAGATCAGGTCATGATCTCAGGGTCTTGGGATCGAGCCCCGCATCGGGCTCTCTGCTCAGCAGGGAGTCTGCTTCCCCCTCTCCTCTCTGCCTACTTGTGATCTCTGTCAAATAAATAAATAAACAAACAAACAAACAAATAAATAAATAAGGAATTTTAGCAAAGCTCTTTAGAATGAGCAAATAGATCAAGACTGACAATTAAATAGCATGAGATGTTTCCTTTACAGCTAGTTTATGAAGGAACACTTGAGGTATGTTGTGGCTCCACTGAAATGAAATCAGTATAAGAGTCTGAATTTATCATCAAATTATAGTTATAACTCAAACAAATGCTTTGAACGAAAGGCACTATCTGGGATTCTGGACCTTGCTGACTAGGGCCTGCCAACCAACTAAAAGGGCAACAGAAATGCAGAGAATAAACACAAGGGAAAATAGAGAAGACATATATGCGAAGGGAGTAAACATGGCTAAAGAAAATAAAAGAATAATTATATTACTATTTAGTGTAATGTTAAAGTTTTGTTTCAAGAGTAATTATAAATAGTAATTGTAATTTCAGATTATATTCAATTGAAGAGTAATTATAAAGAGTGCTAGTTCAATGGAAACAGCTTAGGTCTATGAAATCCAATAAACCTGGATTTTGATCCTTGCTTTGCTAGAGAACAACTCTGTAACCTCAGCCTGTCTGACCCTCGATCAGGCCCTGAATCTTATCTGCTAGAGATGACAACATCAGCTCTCCCTACATAACCAAAATTAGGGGACAATCAAACTGTGCCTCTCAAACACCTTGAAAGGTGTGGAATGAAAGAAAAAATGCACCAAATCATAGAAGGAAAAACTGATCGTGTAACTAGAAATCTTCTAAGAGGATTTTAATAATATCCCACTAAAAGGGTAGTAGTTGATGAAACTCAAGAGGAAAGAAAATAGGATGGCATTTAGCAGTCTATAGGAAGACAGAATCCATGCCATCGTTAATGTTTTTGTTTTCAGTTGAAAATTGACTGTTTTCTTCTCCAGCTTCAGGAGCCTGTGTTGGGGAAGGAGCATTCTTGTCTTGTACATCCAAGGGTGTGAGCCCTCAATCCACCCATCTGACCTGGGGGCAAGACTACTCATCTCTTCTAACCTGAAGCTTTCTCACCTATCAAGGGGGTGGTTGGACCGCGTGATCCTCCAGGCCTTCTCCAACTCCAAAATGCTGTGTGTCCTTGATTTCAGATACGAATCTTGTACCAACTAAATACCATAAGAATTTATGATTTGAGTTGTGTGTGTGTATAATATACTTCTCAGTGGGTAAAGGGAGTGATTTTTTTCAGTGTCAGGGTAAATACCAGATAAATTTTAACTGAAAGGAAAAGCCAGTGTAACAACAAATTATACTAATTATCTCCTTCTGCTTCTGTTGACTTGAGGCAGCCAGTAGTACACCATGCTACACTGAGAAAGTAGGATTCCTCCTATAATCCTCCATGGGCTCTGAGGCCATAACTCATCTGCTCTGTTGCACAGAAAATATCTAGAAATGAACAATGCCTGGACAGCCTAATGTACCGTTATATTGATGAAACTTATTCCAGGATATCTATCACTCTTGTGACTTTAATTAGCTGCCAAGCTGATCAGTGATCAATCATCAAGTGATCATCAAGGGGGGAAACCCAAAAACTCTTTGGTGGGTACAGGGTGATATAGAGATTTGCCACATGCTTTTATTTTTTATTGTAATATTTAAGCTAAAACAAGGTGTTAGTCATCTTTTTCAAAATGCTAAATTTAACAGCTTTAAAGTGGCAATATAAATTACAATTAGTTTCACAACATTTTGCTACTTTAATAAAAATTTTTAGTAAAAAATGACTAATTTATCCTAAAGAAGATAAATTATTGTAGCCCTTATTAAAAAGAAAATGTTTCGGGGCGCCTGGGTGGCTCAGTGGGTTAAGCCGCTGCCTTCGGCTCAGGTCATGATCCCAGGTCCTGGGTCCGAGCCCCGCATCGGGCTTTCTGCTCAGCAGGGAGCCTGCTTCCTCCTCTCTCTGCCTGCCTCTCTACTTACTTGTGATTTCTCTCTGTCAAATAAATAAATAAAATCTTAAAAAAAAAAATGTTTCTATTTGTAACAAGAGTGACCTGTACTTATTAATCTTTATCTGTCCTAGCTCTATTTGCAATAGTCACTAGAGGCAGTTTCTAATTTAAGTCTTTCAGTCATAGATAGGGGTTATTGGTTTTGTTTATGAACTCTCAACAAACATTCATATTCAGCAAACATTTCTTGAGTACCACAAATAGGCTTTGTCCTATTTGATTTCATTATGTTTTATTACT
Source organism: Lutra lutra (assembly GCF_902655055.1). Classification (NCBI taxonomy): domain Eukaryota; kingdom Metazoa; phylum Chordata; class Mammalia; order Carnivora; family Mustelidae; genus Lutra; species Lutra lutra. Next base: position 44,268,403 of record NC_062285.1, read on the forward strand.
AGAAATCCAATTATATTTTATTGCTTATTGATTGATATCAGTTCATTAGTGCATAAGAGTAATTTTTCATGAGAGCAATTAATGTGGCATAATATCTGCCCATTTCACAATTATTAGAGATTTCTAACATGAAATAAATGTCACTGTATCCAAAAAATTCTTTTTGTGAAGGATATTTTCTTTTTCTTTTAAATTTAATTTTATTTTTTTTCACTGTCTAAAATTCATTGTTTATTTTCCTTATCTCTCAAGTACTTCACATGCTGGAAAGGGCAGAGGATTTTTTTTAGGAAGTCCAACGTACTACTCCCTTTATTTTTACATCAATGATTTGCTAATGCTCTGGCAGTATTCAAGCACAAGGGAATGTGGTTTCACACATCAGTGCTTTGCCTCATGTACGAACTGCTTTTTGGAGAACCCTTCCCATCCTTCCTTTATCACAAAAATCAGGTGTCACAGTGACTATCACTGAAATCAGGCTCCCTGGTGGCTCTGGGCTTTGCACAGAGCTGTGGAGACCTGTCTCTCTACTTAGTCCAGAATCTAACACCAAACATGGAAATAGCTCACTAGTCTAGCTCACTGATGACAAGGCCACGTGCTTGTCATTGATGCATTTCTAGGACCTCCATATTTGCTGAAAGGCTCCCCCCAACGCCCCAGCCACTGGGTGTGTATTACTTGGATGCAACAGAGATGACCCTGTAACAAGTCTACAGCAGAGGCAACAATGCTTTTAGCGCTTCCCATTCAACTGACTTAGAGACAGAGAAGAGACTCTGAGATTTGGGACAAATGCTGAAAAACTGCAATCCGAAAATCCTAGGACATCACAGACCACAGGCCTCCTCCGCATACTTGCTGGGCAACTGTCCTCCAAATAAGGAGGGCACGGTCTTAAAAGACAGCCGGTTTCATTTCTCACCAGCTCTAATAGTTGAACTCAGGCACCAGACTGGGGTTCAAATCTATGTTTTGCCTTGTAGAATGTTTCCTCACCTGTAACTGGGACTAAGAATAGTACCTGTAAGGCTGCTGTGGAGAGAAAATGAAAGAATATATATCAAGCTCTTGCAGGAGTGACTGACACACAGTGAATGCTTAATGGGTGCTATTGCACTAAGTGAAACACCCTTCTTTCACATCCTTTAAGCCCACAATGGCCTCAGTCCCACCAAGGCTGACTTGTTTATTTTCACACCTTGGAGGCTGAGAACAGAAGGATGGTCTTTGTTTTATGCATCAAAGAAACAGACCTGCCAAGAGACTTAATCCTTGCCCAACAAAGTCAACAGAGAAAAGTCAGTGACAGAAGTCATTCAGGAAACTCTTGTTCCAAAAGGGGTTTTCAGACAGTCTTCAGAGGCACTGAAATACAAGTTTAATCTACTGAAAAAAATACCCAAGAGCTGGCACCTGGAATACTTATTAATCGGGACCACCTTGAACACAGTGGCAGAAGTGACAATGGGTAAGGTTGAAGTAGTTGGCCATGTTGAGGGGCAAAGTGTATGTAAAATGAAAAGCCAAAGAATTTCATAGAATTTCAAAGTCTCCTGCAGTATTAAATATTTAATTCTTTCCAGGGAAATGTCTCACATGCCTTCAACATTGAAAGAGGATGTTAGCTCCCTCCCTTTTGACCTCAGACTTGCTAGTGGGGTTCTTTCCAGCTAGTCTCTTGGCTCAGGTAGAAGACCCTAAGGGCAAAGCCTTCCCTGAGGGGAAGCAAAACTACCCCTTCAAGCCATAAGGGCTGCCCTGAGCCAGCAAGACCCTACCTGTTGATTGACCCCAAGGCAATAATGGATTTGACCTTCACTGCCCACCTGCACGTACACACCCACCTTCGCCCCACATTTTCCTGGTATTAGCCTGGAAGCATTTCTGGCACTTTGGAGCCAGTCTTTGAGACGCTAGTTCCTGTCTTCCTGGTGTTGGCTTCACGGAAATAAATTCCTTTCCTGTTTCACCATCATTCCTTTCTCTGCCTTTGGATTGTGTCAGCAGCGAGTGGCTGGACCAGGTCTCTTTGGGACTCCTGAAGCTAGGGGCTCTTGCTCCCCTGCATGCATATACAGCATTACATGGGTTCACCAGACACTTAAGTTATAAGGTTTAGTACATGAAATATTTAAATGGAGAACACAAGACACCTGGAATCATAAAGCAAAAGCCCTACAATGCTTAGAATTGTAGCATCAACTACAATGGAAAAACGGTGTAGAATCCTTTTCTTTCAGTGAAAAATGCTTTGGAATTTGAAACATATCCTGTGCCTTAAATCCAACACATGTCATTCCATTTATTTAAAAAAAAAAAAAAAGGTGAGGGGAACAAAGAAGGAAGGTGAAAGAACTTAATCTGTACAAAGAAGCTTTTTGAGTTTTCAACTGCTTTCGGTGAGATGTCCAACAGTTTTTTTTTTTCCCCCTATTAAAGACTATTACTTTATTTGGCAGACAGAAAGCATAAGCAGGGGTGTGACATGCAGAGGAGAGGAAGAAGCAGATTCCCTGATGAGCGGGGAGCCCTATGTGGAACTCAATGCTAGGACCTACAGAATCATTACCTGAGCTGAAGGCAGACGCTTAACTGACTGAGGCACCCAGGTGCCCCAGATGTCTAACCATTTTTTGCTTCCCTATGTTCATGACAATTTCATTTTGGTACTCTCTCAAAATCCTTGAACTCCTGACTTGTCCTTTCTCTCTAGATATGGATCCAGAAGGAAATTCTATGAATATGCCTCATGTTCTTCCAAATTGTGTGCACTGGCTTACATTGTTACTTTTGCCTCCAAAACCTTCCCCGCCCCCTCTCCCTCTCTCTTATTACTGAAATCCTGTCCACTTTTGCCTTTTCCTCTCAGAATTTCTCTCAGTCCTCAATGTTTCTCAAATTCCCTTTGGATTTCCAAACCCTCTGCCTGAACCTCTGTTGGTACATAATGTTGGTACCTAATAACTTTAGATTATAATTGCCAGTAAAAAAGAGATTACAGTATGTGCCTGGTCTGAGACTTCCTAGTTGTGTGACCTCTGGCAGTATATTAACCTCTCTGTGCCTCACCTACCCATGAGGCTGTTGGGGGAATTCAGAAAACTAATTAATGTAAAGTGCTTAGAATGGTACCTGACAAAAGTTAGCTGTTATTATGTTCCGGTTGAGCTTTAATCTTTTAGACTGGAAGCCCAACTGGTAACTCTCCCTTGAAGCAGTCAGCATAGAAAACTACTTACTAACCTAAATTAAAATAAAACCTGGGTTTCAGTTTCAACCTGAGACTTTAGTTAATCACTTAATCTGAGCCTCTGTAATATTCTCCTTAAGTGAGGAAGTTAATTTGATTATTTCTAAAGGCCCATTTAGTGCTTAAAATTCTACAGTTTACAATTCTACAATCAGCCTAGAGTAGGATGAAATTCAGATAATCATGTGAGTTATAAAATAATGTATTAAGATACGCTGAAATGGATACAATTGATTTTGATCTTGATTTTTTTTGCCACATGACTTGTATATTTTTACTGGTGAACATTCCTGGTCCATTTGGAGACAATAAATCCAAGCAAAATGCCCCTAATTTATTCTATGTATATCTGTTATCTCTATATATTTGGGCTTGATAAGCAAATGAGAAACAATGCAAAATACTGTACCCAACAAAAAAAAAATTCTTATTAAGATGTTAGCTACTAAAGCACTGTAACTACTTAAAAGTCATAAAACTGTATTTTGGAATTGTAATAGTCAGGATAAAATATTCCTTGAGAAGAATTCTTGGTCTGACACATTCTTCTTTTTTTTTTTTAAAGCTTTTATTTATTTATTTGACAGAGAGAGCACAAGTAGGCAGAGCGGCAGGCAGAGGGAGGGGAGAAGCAGACTCCCCACTGAGCAGAGAGCCTGCTGTGGGGCTCGATTCCAGGACCCTGGGATCATGACCTGAGCTGAAGGCAGCCACTTAACTGACAGAGCCACCCAGGCACTCTGGTATGACACCTTCTTTAGAATTTTTTTGTTTTTTCTTAACTATACTTTCTAACATTTTCATTTCTAAGCCAAATAATTTTTTATCCCCAGTTCATACTGCTCACTTCTTTCAGAAGACAGTCTTATTTGTAATTCATAAGCACCAACCGTAACTGAATCTCAAATCTCAGAGAGAAAATGAAAATTCCAAGCAGGCACTTGGGATCATTTGGCTTCATTAATTAGCAGGATGTCCTAAAAGGCATTTATGTATAAAGTTCTTATCAAGCAGCTGTCCTCAGAGACAGGGAAAAATTTTATTAATCCCAAACATTTTGGGAGGAAAATGAAGCCAGGCTACATTAGCTAACTTAGTCTTCAAAGTCAGTCTGTCAACCCCAAGATTAGAATTCAGAAGTTGGCAGAGTCATCTGATCCCAACGCCTCTCTCTCTTTCCATCGAAGTATCTAGTAATAATATGCCAGAAGGATATATATGAACACTTTGTCAGCCCAAGATCTCTAAATAGATTGCTTTTTAAAAAAGTTTTCCAGGTGGCATCATGGAGAATGTGGTATTGCCCAAGAGGTTTTTAATTCAGGAGCTTTTCACATCTCTTTTCTACCTTATTTCTCTTTGTTCAGTGTTTTGTTCTGAGATGAGACCTTTTCGTAGTCCATCTCAAAGGAATGAATTTTCATTTTCACTACAAAGATATGTATTTCAAATACTTAAAATGCCCTCCAGCTAAAATAAATACTTAGCCAAAAAAATAAATAAATAAAAACCCTCTTTGAGGCTCAGAGAAAAATCTTCCGATACGTGGTGGCGAGTATCTTGGGCTCTCTCGGAATGACGTTTCAACCTTGCCTTGGGCATGTTTCTTTGTTACAGAAGAATGCATTAGCTCCTGGTTCGTGGGAGGCTCAGAAGCCAGCCAAGAAAGCTTTCCTCAGCAGTCCTCTGAGGTGGAGTTTTCAAGGAAGGGCTTGAAATAATAAACAGTGTCTTCCCTCTCAGCCCTTCTAAAAAATAATTAGTTTTTTATTTTATCATTTTAAACAGATAAGTGGTTCAAAGATATGTAAAGACCAGGGTGGATATCTGTGTACATGCAGCAACCCCGTTTTCCAAATCCCACAGAAGATGCTCAGCGCCTCTGGGTTTGTGCTAGGACAGCCTTTCCATTTTCTAGTTACATTTGTTAGGCAAATCAGAAGTGCAGTCAGAAGGAGGAAACAAAAATGAATGGAGTATCCAGCAATAGATCCTCAGCAGTAATCACTGTGTATGAATACACAGCTGCACAGGTGGTGTTGACACATATAACATTCAAGATAAATGAAAGATTGTATCTTAAAGAGGCACTCCAAATGAACATACGCCAACATTAAAGCCTAAAGTGCAAAACCATTTGGGTTTCCCATTCTGTAACCCACCAGACTGTCTGGAAAGCTCAAATGAGTTTTTACAAGTATCCAGGAGAGCATGCAGTGTGAGTTTTAGCTATGAGTTTTATCTATTAGATCATGTTCCACCCTTCCTTCCCCCACCTGCCCTGCCCCACCTTCCCTAAGGCAGCTGTCAGGTGGACAACTGATGGGCCTTAGGGACCACGAAGCTGGGTTTAGATTTTGGAACATTCATTAACTGTGTGATCCTGAGCTAATCATTCTGAGCCCCAGTTCCCCTTCATTACACTGGGATTAGGAATACCTGCCTCCTAGGGCTGCTAAAAGAAATGACTGGGATAATGTGCTTGCCTCATGATAAGGCTGGATAAATCTTCATTTTCTCAGTTCTTTCCTCATAATGCTAATGGAAATGGAGGATGGATTACCTCTTGACTCTAGCTAGCCATGTGTGTCACTGATGTATAGGGAGTGTGATGATCAATTACACATAATTACCGATCAATTTCATGTGGATTTATCATGACCGTCTGTGTTAATCTTTGTTAGAATTTGCTTACTGAGGATGGTAAGCCCCTTGTTTTTTAAAATGCTGAGCATAATGCTGCAAAGCAAAGACATTAATTTAGGACAGATCATTGTCTTTCTGCTAAAATGCAACATAACCTGTTGAGATTTTGGTATTAGGGGAGTGTCTTAGCAATTTAAATCACTGTTTACCAGACTGATGAAGGCAAAATTTGTTTTCAATGCCCCCTCTGACTTTTCGTGTCATCCTTGTTTTGTTTTTGCTTTTCCACCTCCCTACTAACCCAATGGCAGCCCTGATTTGTTTTTTTTAGGGAAAGTTATCTTCTTTTTTCCTTTTTTACAAAAGTAATAAATATCTGTTATAAGGAAAAAGTGTACATATGTGTGTATATACATATATAAGAGTCATGTGTAATTACTGCTGATATCGTCCCTGATATCCACAGACAAAGAGCTGTTACCATCCCCCCTCAACGAATGACGAAGAGGATGACATGACCAGGGGGGCACTAACAGCTAACTTTTATTAAGCATTTACTGTGGGCCAGGCACTGTTCTGAATGCTTGTATTAATTCAGATTTATCCTTTTAGTACTTATAATTGCCATACTATACATATATTTGTTTACTGTCTTTTTCTGCCCACTAGAATATAAATGCCTTGAGAAGAAGTATGTGGCCTGTTTTTACTCATACCTGCATCACCAGTATATCCCAAAGTGCCTGGTACTCTAATAGGCATTTTAAAAATGTTGGGGGGCGGAGCACCTGGGTGGCTCAGTCGTTAAGTGTCTGCCTTCAGCTCAGGTCATGATCTCAGGGTCCTGGGAATGAGCCCCGCATTGGGCTCCCAACTCGGCACAGAGACTGCTTCTCCCTCTTCCTCTAGCTGCTATTATGCCTGCTTGTCCGCACGTGCAGTCTCTCTCTCTCTCTCTCTCTCTCTTTCTGTCAAATAAATAAATAAATCTTAAAAATAAAATAAAAACAAAAAATGTTTGTTGAATAAATAAATTAGTCTTCATAACAATGTGGGTGAGCCTCACCCAATCTGGTGAGGGCCTGAATACAAAATACAAGGGCTGAATAAGAGAATTCGTTCTTCTGCCCTATGTGTCTTCCAGGTGAGACACAATCATCCTGAGGCCCTGTTTCTGCAAATAAAGGAAAGGTTGAGGAAAAAATATAGAGAAGGGTATGAATGTCCTCAAAGCCTTTCCTCCCCTTCTGGATGGCACTCTGATGCCACCATCCTCTCTCCTCTGCTCAGAAGTCTGGCCTTTATGCCTGATGCACACCTCTACTAAAAGGATCTGATAAAACACGGTTCACTCTAAGGTATAAATGATCACAAGGCATTTCTTTTGGCTCCTTCTGGGTGTTTGTGTTTTAACCTTCTGATAGAATGTTTGGAATAACCAAGAGGCCTCTGGGAGAACTATCTTTGGGTAAGGAAAGCCACACATAAGGCTGCTGCTCACCACTAAGGTTGACTGTAATTTTGAAAAAAGCGCTCAGTGCTCATCAGCTATACCGGTGTAAGGAAGCTAATGTACTTTCAGATGTTTTTGACTCTGAAGGAGTATCAAGAGATTTAAAAAAAAAAAAAAAAAAAAGGAAGGGAATTCAATAGCATCCTCAGTTGCTTAAGGCTACATATTTTGTACCTGTTGCTTTAGCAATCATTACTACATCATCTGCTGTACAAACTTCTATGCATAATGTAACTCTGATGATCATCTGTCCATGACCCATCAATGTTTGCACAAGAAACCTCAACAGCATTCCCCCAACTCCTGGTCCCCTGTTCAAATACTCCTCATCTTTTCTTCCCAAATATAAGCTGAATATGTATAATGAATAAATATCATTTCAATAAGACAGAATTTGTATATCTGAATTTAAAGGGCAAGAGAGACCAAACACCATTATCTTTTATAGTGAACTGTGTACACATATGTGTATGTGTATAATGAAGGTCTTTCCCAAAGGAACAGGACCTCTGACCTTGGATGAACATGCTCTCTGGTTAAGATCTTTCTTTTTCCAAATGTAGGGAGTCCAATGTGGAGCTTCTGAACTCAAGACCCCAAGCTCAAGAGGTTGGCCAATATCAAGAGTCAGATGCTCAGCTCACTGAGCCACCCAGGTGCCTCAAGATAAATTTTTTTTCCAAGAGTTTAAAGTGATCTACAGACTACCTAAGCAGAACCTCATTGCTCACCTCTACCATCCCTTAGTTTCTTTCTTTCTTTTTTTTTTTTTTTTTAAGATTTTATTTCTTTATTTGACAGAGAGAGAGATCACAAGTAGGCAGAGAGGCAGGCAGAGAGAGAGAGGAGGAAGCAGGCTCCCGGCTGAGCAAAGAGCCTGATGTGGGGCTTGATCCCAGGACCCTGGGATTATAACCTGAGCCGAAGGCAGAGACTTTAATCCACTGAGCCACCCAGGCACCCCATACCCCTTAGTTTCTTAACTGATTTTGAGAGGTTAAATGACTCTGACAGGGTCATTCAAACTCCAGTGGCCTTTTCTAGAACCTGGCTCTTTTAGTCTTTCAGGCTGAGAAAAAATGATGAGAGTTTTGAGATATCAGCTTACTTGATACATCTTTGTAGAGTCTGATAAATGTCTAAGTCCATTTGATAGCCTGAATAGAGGAAAAATTTCACTACGCACATCCCTCTCTGAGATAAAATCTTCACACAGCATTTTACTGATTTTCCTCATACTCAATGATCAAGTTTACTCTGCCATTGTTGCTTTGACTAGTACTACTAGCTTCAGACCATAATCAATATGCTCTTGTCTATGATGTCATGACAATCAGCAGACCTATTTTTTTTAAAGATTTTATTTTATTTATTTCTTAGAGAGAGAGAGCATGAGAGGAGAGAGGTCAGAGGGAGAAGCAAACTCCCTGCAGAGAGCCCGATGTGGGATTTGATCCTAGGACTCCAGGATCATGACCTGAGCCAAAGGCAGTTGCTTAACCAGCTGAGCCACCCAGGCACCCAGTTTTTTTTAAACATTTTATTTATTTATTTGAAAGAGAGAGAGAAAGAGCGAGCATGAGAGGGGAGAGGTCAGAGGGAGAAAGATCTATTTTTTAAAGTATTAGAGATTGATTTTTATTTCTAGGCAAAACAATGTCCAAGCAAAAGGATCCACAAGGGAAATGTCACAAAGCTCTCATCTTAGAATAGTTCAGTGGAAGAAGATATAGAATTTCTTCTTTGGATGCCTCAGAGGCATGATGTTCACTTAACTTTTAAATTCTAAATCCAAAAATGGTTGCCAACTTAGGGTATCAGAAATGAACAAATCACACAAAAACTATGAGCTAATAAATGGCCTTTATCATCAAAAACTCAATTTCACTAGCAGGGCATTTGGGTGGCAGTTGGTTAAGCAACTGACTCCTGGTTTTGGTTCAGGTCATATCTCAGGGTCGTGAGATTTAACCCCATGTGGGGCTTTGCACTCAGTGAGGCATTTACTTACAACTTTCTCTCCCTTTGCCCCCCCCCATGCATTCTCTTTAAAATAAATACATTTTTAAAAGTAGCATATGGTTTCACTTATTTGTGGAGCATAACAAATAACATGGAGGACATAGGGAGATGGAGAGGAGAAGGGAGTTGAGGGAAATTGGAAGGGGAGGTGAACCATGAGAGAATATGGACTCTGAAAAACAATCTGAGGGTTTTGAAGGGGGGGGAGGTTGGGGGAACCAGGTGGTGGGTATTAAGGAGGGCACGGATTGCATAGAGCACTGGGTGTGGTACAAAAACAATGAATACTGTTACGCTGAAAATAAATTAAAAAAAAATATATATATATATATAAGAAAAAAATACAAATTTATCACACATGTACGAAAAACTGAAAAGTGAATTTCATAAGAATATCACTCATTTTATAAATTAAAAAGCTTAAAACTACAGTGTCTTTTAATTAGCAATTATCAATGGAGCATTAAAAACAATTTACAAAACTGCATTTTACACACATGGCTTTTTAAGAACAAATGGGATTTGTAAATCAAGAAACATATGTTAATAATGTTTCAGGTTTAATTTGCCTATAAATAAGAATTCAAATAATCTTATACAATAAAAATGCAAATATCTATAGCTATACAAATTAATATTATTCATTTCTCATTATGCTGTTCTCTATTTTAAAATAAAAACTCATCAAATTCCTCCAGAAGGAATTTGTGTTTAATAATATGATCATTAAGTATAAAAAAATTTACATGGACATATGACTAATTCCAACCTGCAACCTCACTGTTTTTTTTTTTAAATAAAATAGCTTTAATTTATTTAATTTCTTATGATTATATACAGTAACATGAATAAAAAAAAGCAGATTATTGCCAAGGAGAAAAATATATACCTGCCCAAATGTAATTTTAATATATTAGGTCATTAACCAAACAATTTAACTAAAATGGGAAAAAAATTAATTAAAGTAACAGAATAAAGCAACTCTAAGTTACTCAAATTCCGGAATGGCTAATTTAAGAATGGTAACAATTTAAGACAAAATACTCTGGAATTAAATATATGTACATATCACCTATAATTCAACCAGTTAAAAACATGTCTTACTGGGACATTTATACTCTAGTTTCTTAAACGTGTGCTAATTGCACATACATATTTACTTGAATACAGTCTCCCCAAATGAGAGGATATGGCAAAATGTAGTAGTGTGCATCCATCCACCTTGTTCCACATTTCAACCAGAGAAGCATCCATCAACATCCTAGTTTAGAATAAATTTTAGTAAGAGCAATGTTTCTGCAAACCAAAATTCTAAACCAAGGATTCTTGCAAAAGAAGAAAGATTATGTGCTTACCGTATAGAGTTCATTAAGGACCTTCATCAAATCCTCATGAAGTTGGAATGCAATCTCTTTGCTCTATAATAAAGAAGAAATTAATATTTTAAAAAGTAAAAGTAATAGAAACTTGTTTCTAAATTATATCTTAATTGTGACTGAAAATAGAAGAATGTATATAATACAATGGAAGGCCAACATATCTTTAATATAATAAACATCTTTAACCAAGCTGCCTTTTTTTTCTTTAATCTTTTTTTTTTTTTTTTAAATAAGTAAGCTCTGTGCCCAACATGGGGCTTGAACTCAGGACCCTGAGATCAAGGGTCACATGCTCTACTGACTGAGCCAGTGAGGCCCCCCTACCCTCTTTCTTTCTAATTACAGTATAGTTAACACACAATGTTACATTAGTTTCAGGTGTACAACATAGTGATTCAACATCTCTGTAATTCATGCCATGTTCACCACAAGCACAGCTACCATCTGTCACCACACAATGCTATTATAGTATCACTGACTATATTTCCTATGCTGTATCTTTAATCTCCGTAACTTATTCGTTTTATAACTGGAAGCCTGTATCTCCCACTCCACTTCACCCATTTTGCCCATGCCCCTTCCTCCCTCCCATGGGGCAACCATCAGTTTGTTCTCTGTATTTATGGATCTGTTTCTGCTTTTTGTTTTTGCTTTTTAGATTCCAGATGTAAATGAAATCATGTGATATTTATCTTTCTTTGTCTCACTTATTTCACTTAGCATAATACTCTCTTGGTCCATCCATGTTATTGCAAATGGCAAGATCTGACTCTTTTTTATGGCTCAGTAATATTCCACTAGAGATATACACCCCCCGCCCCGCCCCAGCATCTTTATCCATTCATCTATCAATGGACACTGGGTTGCTTCCATATCTTGGCTACTGTAGATAATACTACAATAAACACAGGGTACATATGTCTTTCCAATGAGTGTTTTCATTTTCTTTGGGTAAATAACCTGTAGTGGAATTACTGGATCATATGATACTTGTATTTTTAATTTTTTAAAAGATTTTATTTTTTTTATTTTTTAAAAAGATTTTACTTATTTATTTTACAGAGAGAAATCACAAGTAGGCAGAGAGGCAGGCAGAGAGAGACGGAGAAGCAGGCTCCCTGCGGAGCAGAGAGCCCCATGTGGGGCTCGGTCCCAGGACCCTGAGATCATGACCTGAGCCGAAGGCAGAGGCTTAACCTACTGAGCCACCCAGGCACCCCAAAAGATTTTATTTTTAAGTAATCTCTACATCCTATGTGGGCTTGAACACATGACCCTGAGATCAAGAGTTGCATGTTCCAACAGCTGAGCCAGTCAGGTGTCCCGCTATTTTTATTATTTTGATTTCCGCAGTGGCTGCACCAATTAACATTTCCAGCAACAGTGCACAAGGGTCTTCTTTCCTCCACATCCTTGCTAACAGTTATTTATCTTTTTGATTCTAGCTAAATGGTCCTTTCTAGATACTAGACGTATGCACAAATGTCACCAGAGGCTGGTGGCAAATAAGTAGAGTACAATGGCTTTTCCCACCACCCAAATCAGACTTTAACAAGAAGAAAAAGTAAGTAGGTTCTCAGAACACAATTTTACTTAGTTGCATTATTCATTAAAGAATCAGAAATAAGGGCACCTGGGTGGCTCAGTTGGTTGAGTGTCTGACCCTTGACTTCAGGTCAGGTCTTGATCTCATCATGAGTTCAAGCCCCATACTGGACTCCACACTGGGTGTGGAACATTCTTTAAAAAAAAAAAAAAAAAAAAAAAAAAAAAAGATGAATTTCAGCATCCCATCTTAGTATTGTCACAAAGAAATCTTGTGATTCCCAAAAAGCTAGGTTAGAAACCAAAACAGAAATTAATTCTCCCTTTCCAAAATAACTATTTGATTGACTATAATTTTAGTTTTAAGAAAGCACTTTCAAAACAGTGAGACAGTGAGGCCACTTATCATCCATATGCTTTTGCTTCTGTATTTATTAACTTCTTTTTTTTAATGTTTTCATTTCAATCCCGGTTAGCATACAGTGTAATACCAGTTTCAGGTGTACAGTCTAGTGATTTGTCACTTTCCTACAACACCTGGTGCTCATCTGCATTTATTATTTTCATTAAGATGAAAAAGAGTTCTATGCTTCTGCTCAGTTGTTAAACAACCAGCATTCAAAACAGTCTTCCCTAGGCTAATTCTGTGAGTTTGATGTTTGAGTATTGGAATATTTTTTCCAGCAAATCTATAAGCTATTTTAAAGGAAATAATATATCCAAATTAATTTTTATTTTATTCCTGTTTTGAGTTCCTGATGTAGTCAGCTACAGAAAATGGAAAAAATGTAGTGTGGGCTTCAGCTACAATTTGAATCAAGAACAACATCCACTGGATCATTTATGTGTCTCCCACCAGATGTCCGCATGGGGGGTAAGGGCCATATCTCGGCCAGCTCTGGGACCCTGGTGTCCTGCACAGTACTTGGGAACCAGGCCAGGACTAGGGGAAGGCAGGTGAGGCACCAGCGGTATGGCATGTAAGGCGGGATTCCCTCCCTGGCTAGTGGGTGCACGTGGGAAGCTTCCAATAAACGCTTGCTAAATAAACCCACACACCAGCTGAAATACTGTGTCTGTGTAATAGCTCAAGTAGTTACTACATCTGCTGAAGGCTGGCCGCTGGTGAGAGAGGAGAAAGGAAAGCCACACAGGCCACTCTTAAGAAAATGTAACGGGAGGGGCGCCTGGGTGGCACAGAAAGTTGGGTGTCTGACTCTTGCTTTTGGTTCAGGTCATGGTCTCGGGGTCATGGGATAGAGCCCCATGTTGGGCTCTGTGCTCGGCGTGGAGTCTGCTTGGGATTCTCTCTCTCTCTGTGCCTTCCACTCATCCTTCCTCTCTCTCTCAAATAAATAAATCTTTTTTTTTTTTTTTAATTTGGCAGAGAGATCACAAGTAGGCAGAGAGGCAGGCATAGACAGAGCAGGAAGCAGGCTCCCTGCAGAGCAGAGAGCCCAATGCGGGGCTCGATCCCAGGACCCTGCGATCATGACCTGAGCCGAAGGCAGAGGCTTTAGCCCACTGAGCCACCCAGGTGCCCCTCAAATAAATAAATCTTTAAAGAATGAAAATATTAGGATCTAGAGGAAACACAGTCCATCTGCAAACCCAGGACAGTCACTGGGTCAGGCCTCCCTCAAAGAAGGCCAAATGTGACGAAGCATAAACTCCTGGAAGATAAAACAGTGTGGAAAGATGACAACAGGGTAGTACCTGAACTGAGAGGAATTCAAATTCATTAGCAGCACTTGTTGCAGGGTCTTCTTGATGCGATAAAGAGTACTGCTGTTTAGCAAGCTCCACTAGCTTCTAACATCCTTAAATTGGAGTTAGAGACTTTGTGTTTTGCTGTGTCCCTGATATGTGAAGAGGTAGGTGAACAATCACTCAAGAGTGAAAGGAAAGTCACAAGTGAGCAAATGAAGCCAACTGAAACTCATTTTATTTTCCTCGAGTCTTGGTTACTCTGACCGTATACATTACATTGTAATCTCCTATGTCTTCAGTTTGGTGTTATTTTAATATCAAATTTCATGCAAGGATCTGGGTCACCAATTCAGAACTCTCTAATGGGATCAAAGGCCACTGAGTGACTCCGCTCAGCTGTTCATGTTTCAGGTAGAAAGTCCAAAAATAAAGTATTTCTTGGCAAAGACTTAGGACAATAACAACAACAAAAAATCCCTTAGGTCCGATTAGCCCTGAATGAGAATATTTAAAATCAGATTGAAGACTTGGGTTTGGGGTGATAAGAGTTCTGCCAGGCTGTCCTAGGTCAAATATCTTAGAACAAGCAAGAAGATTCTTTGTACATTTTGCATTTACAAGATTTCAGGTAATGGGGTAGAAGAAATCTGGCTGGCATCACAAACTGCGATCTACCAAGCATACTCTTACATCTTCCTTTCACCTTTTCCCAGAGGCCCTGAAATATAAAAAAATCGCCTGAGAGGCAGTATTCATAACGCTTAAAAGCAAGGACTCTGGAGTCCCAATGCCTGGATCTTAGGTTTCAAAGATTTTGGATTCCTGTGGGCCTCAGTTTCCAGATCTGTAAACTGAATATAGTCATTGTACCTATCTCACAGGTTGATGAGAGCATACATGGCCTTTAGATTAATACCTGACACACAGTAAACATCCCATAAATCTTATAATTCTTTCCCAGACACTATTTGTAATGACAACTTCCTCGAGCAAAAAGCCCATGTCATATTTTTCTTTTTCTTGATCTGCAAGGACATTTGCTACATTGACTTTCATGTACAAAGTGGTTGGCAGATACTGGTTGATTTGATTTTGCTGTCCCTGCCCATTGCCCTGGCCATTAGGTCCCTCCAGGTGACACCCAATTTAGAAGGGCCCAAGTACTGTGTTCTAGCCCTCAGGCTTTAGTTCCATCCACAGTCCTTTGCCACGCATGTACACAAAACTTACCTTTCTCTGTTCCATTTACATGGGGGTCACTAGTGGTACTCGATGAATTAATCAAACATATCCCAGGAAATGGAAGTTTCCTCAAGCCAACATGAAAAGACATATACAAATCAAGAAAGAGGACTTAAGGATCCATGGGAATTTCAGATGTTCTGAAAAGTTGGTGGGGAGTTCCTTTCAGGTTGCTAAACCCCTGCCTAACCTCATGGCACACCAGCAAAGTTGCTGCCCATTTGCTTTAATTCACAGTCCAAATCCTCCATCATCTAGGAAGTAACTTCAAAATTAACTACTCTCTTCCCACCACAACTTCTTTAGTGTGCAAAGGTTGTTATAGAACTGTACTGCACTCTGAAGCACTCATTCATGTGACTAATGCCTGAAACATGAATTCACGGCACATCTTCACAAATACACAATCGGCTGGACACAACAAGAAGTCCCCGTCTGAGGGCTGGGCCATGGTGTCTGTGCTGTGAGCATGGAAACAGTGAAGGGATCACCTCATGTCAGCCCCACCTCAACTTTAAACATGTCTCCAGGGATGCCTGGGTGGCTCTGTTGTTAAGCGGCTGCCTTCAGCTCAGGTCATAATCCCAGGATCCTGGGATCGAGTCCTGCATCGGGCTCCCTGCTCAGCGGGGAGCCTGCTTCTCCCTCTCCCCCTGCCTGCCTCTCTGCCTAGTTTGCTCACGTGCTCCTCTCTGTTAAATAAATAAATAAAATCTTAAAAAAATATATAAACATGTCTCCAAATTCCTACACTAACAGTGAAAAACAATCCTGTCTTCAAAATGCTACTCTGGACCCCAAAAGAAATGATCTTAAACCAAAACATGCCTGCTGGGGCACACAGTTAGTACATGGCAATATTAGACTAATAAATGGAAACCTTCCAATTAGAAAATATCTGGATTACTGAAGCCCGTCAAAATTCAGTAGGTTAAATATCCCTCTGAATTCTATTTCATTAAAAATTTGAAAACAGGGGCACCTAGGTGGCTCAGAGCCCCCCGTGGGGCTCTCTGCACAGCAGGGAGCTGCTTCCCCATCTCTCTCTCTGCCTGCCTCTCTGTCCACTTGTGATCTCTCTCTCTCTCTCTGTCAAATAAATAAATAAATAAAATCTTTTTTTAAAAATTGAAAACAGTGAAGCAGATCCTTGATCCTTGTACAAGAACTGCTAAGTAAGAAAGATGATACCTCGGTATTAAGGAAAGCAATGTGTCCCCTTACAAGAGAAAATAATAACTATGAAATGATGCATGTTTGAAATCAGGTGTTTTCTATGTTATTGGAGACTGGCAGATTAAAATTACTTTTGCAGGGGCACCTGGGTGGCTCAGTGGGTTAAGCCGCTGCCTTCAGCTCAGGTCATGGTCCCAGGGTCCTGGAATTGAGCCCCGCATCGGGCTCTCTGCTTAGCAGGGAGCCTGCTTCCTCCTCTCTCTCTGCCTGCCTCTCTGCCTGCTTGTGATCTTTGTCTGTCAAATAAATAAATAAAATCTTTGAAAAAAAAATAAAATTACTTTTGCAAAGGGCAGGAGAGTCCCTTCAACTGCTTGGGTGTGGAGTTGGAAATGGGAAGATTTAGTTTTCTTCTCCCATTAATATGAGCCTATGTTAAGTTCCAGTGATGGTAAAACTTCTAATACATTACAATAAAACTCCGAGATTCTGATCCAAAGGGAAGGAAAATGGTTAGAGCTTCAATTCAGTTGCCATTTACCGTCTCCAGTTTGTACACCAAGAGTTGAATACCAAGCTTATTTCTAATTATTTATTATTTATTGTCGCTTTGATGTTTTGGACACCTCAGACATAAGTTTAAAATGAACAGTCCCAAGGTATTTACCTTTTCACATTATAAGAATGAATTAAATACCATGAAGAACTACAAATAGAGAACAGAGGGACACAACCACCACCATTATAGTTTGGTGTTTTTCTCTCAAGCTTTCCATCTAAACGCGGGTCTGCACTGTAATCATTCTAGCATAATGAAGTATCTTTTTCTACTCTGCTTTTTCCCCAGTAACAATACACTTCTCCATGTACTTACGTAATTTTCAGAACCATCATTATTGGATTCATATTAACTATTCAGTGAATGTATATTAACCATTCTTCTACTATGGTTACTGGTTTTTCCATTACTATTTTCCATTAATCATTCAATCATTTATTTACTTATTCATTCACTTTTACCAATCTGCCTTAAGCACTCTTAACTATTATCATAAATGCTGGCCCGAGGGCATATCTTGCATTTTATGTTGTATCCCTAAGATCAATTCCCAGACATGAGATTAGCAGGCTGGAAGTACTGACATTTCTAAGACCCCTGATACATATCAGAAGATCATTTTCTAAAAGGGTTCTAATGAATTTGTATTGCTTCCAGAACAACAGTGTCACTCAAGTCAGAATCTGGGGTCCATCCAAGATTCACTTCTCCCTAAAGGAGGAGTCACCAATCCTATCTATTCTGGCTGATCCATTCTTCTGCGTACCATTAGAATAATAAAAAAAAAAATCTAATTATGTCCTTTCTCTGAGTAAGCCCTCCAAAGGCTTGCTCTAATTTTTCAGGATAGAGTTCAAAATTCTTAAATCACCTGTAACCTCCCCTGCCTACCTAGCCTACTTCACCTTCCACAAATCTTAAACGATATCCTTCAGCCTGGTCATAAAATGTCATCTCACCTGTCCTGATTTCACATCTCTGTATTTTCCCCAGGCTGGCCCCCTCTACCAGGACTCTCCTTTCTTTTCTTCCCTGCTACAGTCCTGTTTGCTACTCTGAAAACCTTCTTGTAATTTCACCTTGCCTCCCAAAGAAAGAAATGACATCTTCCCCTCTCTGTGATTTTTTAAAAAAGATTTTATTCATTTATTTTAGAGAGAGAAAGGGAGAGCATGAGAGAAAATAAGCAGGGGGGAGGGACAGAAGGAGAGGGAGAAGCAGAGCAGAGAGCCCAATGAGGGCTTGATTTCAGGGCCTTGAGACCATGACCTGAGCTGAAGGCAGACACTTAATGACTGAGTCACCCAGGCACCCCTCCCCTCCATCTCTGTGATTTTATAATATGTTCATTTTTCACAATCCCTAGGCTGCATAATTTAGTGGTTAAAATCTAAAATCTAAAATCGAACTGCCTATTTTCAAACCTGTTATAGTCTGTGCCTAAGTTAAATAATTTTGTGAGACCTCAGTATTTTTCAAGGGCAAAATGGAGACACCAGTAGTTTCTACGTCAGAGTTTTATTGGGATGGTCCTTGTTGCTACTTAACACAAAATGTGGCATACGGTGAATGTTAAGCTGATGCTACCCACTAATATTACACTTACCACATTTCTTTCTCTCCTCACAAAGAGCGTTTCATTGAGAGCAGGCACTATTGCCCAGGGCCTGCCTGGGTAGTTGGCATACTACGGATTCTAGATACCCATTTCTTGAATGATTGGCCCAGACCTGAGTAAATAAAGCATGGCTTCTGCCTTCCACAGTTTAAAATCTCATGGAAAAGCCAGACATGCCAAAACAGCTTTTTATACAGAGCACTGTAATAAGCACTATGCTGTGTGGGCCCTGGCCAGGATCTCTAATCCTGGAGTCCTGCAGGCTTGCTACCTGAAACTCCCAGAAATAAGAGAGAGAAAGGCAGAAGAAAGAGCATAATTAATAAAACCACATGTCAGTACACTGAGCAATCAATCAATGATCTACATGGTTGGATTAAATGACCAACTCAGAGGGTTTCTGGCTTCTCACAGAGGCATTTTTGAAGTAAATCCATTGTGATGACCAGAATCCCGACCTTATGCTGAGTCAGAGAGTGAATAAGAAGGAAAGAAGAAAACCAGATTAAATACTTAATGAGAAGATTTTAAATGACTTTGGTGTCTCATGCTCAGTGAGTTTTGGATGTAAATTTTGGTTAAAAGAGTCAGTCCATCCTTCCACAGTGTGTGTGCTTTTAAGTTTCCAAGGATCCTGTTCATGTGTCTCTATAATAATAGATTCTTCTAAATCATGGAAATTCAGAAGACAGAAGCAGCAGCGTCCTCCAAAATGCCTAATGGGGAAAGTTAGGATGGTCTTAATGGTCTGAACCAAGCTTCTGGATAACATTTAATAGTGTTTCCGTACTTTTCCCTTCTCTCCATCAAGTGACATGGTTTTGTGTTTATTACAATGCACAACTAAGTATGAATGCATGGAATTAGCCTCACAATCTACTTCATTTCTGAGGAGAAAACCAAACAATATTCTCTTAGACAAACTCCATGCCATTAGAAAATGTAGGAAAATCAGAATCATAGATCATGGGAAACAGAACATCGTTCTGAAATAAGATAAAACTTAATTTTCAAGGATGTATCTGGAACATCTCCTAGAATATTTACTAATAAATTGCTAGGCAAATGTGGCATTTGGCATCTATGTGAAAAAGGTCTGCTGTTGCTTGTGTTTAGCCTGAAAGCCAACAATCTGAAAGACGCAAAATTATGTATACTGTCACTCGTAACCTCTCAGGTATAAAAGCACCAGAACAGAAAGATTGAGTAACGCAAGATTCACATTTAAAATCCCACAAGTAATAAAGGAGAGGGGACAACTATTTTAATCTTCAGCTTGTATTTCCTCAACTCTTCAAGAAACAATTTTTCATGCCGGGTTTATTTCTCTACTCAAATGGTGATAAATTAGAAATATCTTTTCGGTGTCAATAAATGAATCATCACTTATGCAGATATTCTCAGTAGCTGATATAAACAAACCCACCCAATTAAAAACAGAATGTGTGATGAAATTCTGGTTCAGACTGTAATATAATTAACTAAAAATATACGAAATGTGTATTTCCACAGCATTTTCCAATATGCTGAACTTTACAAAGATTTGTCAACGCAGGGGCACCTAGGTGGCTCTGTGGGTTAAAGCCTCTGCCTTCGGCTCAGGTCATGATCTCAGGGTCCTGGGATCAAGCCCCGCATCGGGCTCTCTGCTCAGCGGGAAGCCTGCTTCCTCCTCTCTCTGCCTGCCTCTCTGCCTACTTGTGATCTCTCTCTGTCAAATAAATAAAATCTTAAAAAAAAAAAAAAAGATTTATCAACGCAAACTTTATGAACATTTCTTTTTACTAGCATAATAAGAAAATGTTTATTAGCACGGAGAGGACATAATAATATATTTTCTATGGTACACGAACCTGAGTCTACAAATTTCTCACCAAAGCCAACTGTCTTTCTTGCCTGTGGTAGACGTCATGTGCGGGGATCCTAAGCCACACTGCTTCTCAGTGTGACCAAAAGCTTCTATCGATGGCACAGTTGGCTGGGATTATGAGTGTAGTCTGTGGTGAAGCCAAAGAGACCACATTGTGTAGGGAACCACATTGCGTAAGATTTCAGTCTTAATAGCACTGCAGTAAGAAAAATCCAGGGACTACTTACAGAAATACATCAGTTAAGTAGCTTTGCTCATTTATAAGTCATCCATTGAATTAGTAAGCAAAAGGCAGAGATTCTTTGAGATACTAATAAAAGTTCATTCATTCATGTGCTCACTCATGGATTCACTCATTCATTCTACCAGTTTTTAGGAGTATCTTCTATGTGTCAAGGTTAGAAAAAGTGGCCTTACAGTCTAGTGACTGAGATAAACACAACCATTTCAATCCAGTCTGATTTATGCTTATTCAAATAATCTGAACCAAGTAAAATCTCTACATACAAATCTTGAACCAAACTCAAAATTTAATAAACTAATCAATTTTCAAGAATACAACCTAGGGGCCCCTGAGTGGCTCAATTGGTTAGGTGTCTGCCTTTCAGGTCATGGTCTTGGGGTCCTGGGATGGAGCCTTACGTTAGTATCCCTGTTCAGCAGGGAGTCTGCTTCTCCTTCTCTTTCTGTCCCTCCCCGCTCTCTGCTCGTGCTCTCTCTCTCTCAGATAAATAAAATCTTAAAAACAAAAAAAAGAATTTAAATCAGAATCTTCCTTTACTGCTCTATATTTAGCCTAATACTAATAGTACCATCTCAGAACTACAAGTGGTTAGTTGGTCTATAGAATTAGTCATCTATTTAAGTAAAGGATGGAAAAAGAAAAATATTCCCACAGTAAGTGTCCTTTCATCAAGGACTTGGCTTCTTGAATACAACCAGAGAAATTTAGCAAATATTTGTGGCTAGTGGGCAAATGTACATGGGATGACAGCCTACCTGAAAGGGGAAAAAAAAAACCCATAACCTTCAATATGGTCTAGGGTCAGACTATTTAAATATCTTTTACTTCTCTGAGCTATTTCCTCATCTGTAAAATAGAGAATATTACAATATCCAGTTGACCCCAGAACAATGCAACTTTGAACTACATGGACCCACTTATATGTGAAGCTTTTTCGAAAAACAGCTGTACAAAAACAGTACAGTACTGTAAGTGCATTTTCTCTCCCTTATGACTTTCTTAATAACATTTTCATTTCTCAAGCTCACTTTATTATAAGAGTATAGTAAATTATACATATAAAATATGTGTTAATTGGCTGTTTATGTTCTTGGTAAGGCTTCCAGTCAACATCTGGTTACTGGTAGTTAAGTTTTAGGAGATTCAAAAGTTATATGCAGATTTTCAACTGTGTAGGGGGTTGGCTCCCCTAACCCTCACATTTTTCAAGAGTCAACTGTATACTCCCTAGGGTTCTTACAAGGATTAAAGGAGATAGTCATTGTTTGTGCCCAGCAGAGTATCTGGCACATTTGAAGAACTCTATAAATGAAGGTTCTGTCATAATGTTGCTATGTCACATTATGCAGTGTCACATCCTTGTTTCATCTCATGAAGTCACCCTCCATTTTTCTACATGCTGGCACAAGTGTATTCATAGTGACTTTCAACTCAGTAGTCTGAGATGGTCACTTCAACATAATTCAAGACTTTCTTTCTAGAATGCTTAAATTTTGTTTGAGGTACCATAGTAAGGAAGATGAAGTCCATTCCAAAGCTACAACAGAGCAAAACGCCACGGTGCTCCCTTGTTGGTATCAGACTGCAGTAACTGTTGGAATGTCTTCCTTAGGCTAAGGAACTTGTCTCCCCTCATGTTTTATCAATTGGTCTTAACTCCTGTAGACTTACAGAGCTAGTTAATGTAAGCTATCTTCTATAGGACAGGTCTTCAAATACGCAAAGACGGCTACTCTGTCCTAGCTAAGGTTTAACTACTTTCCTTTTACTAAACATTCCCAGTTTATTTATTCCTTACGTGACACAGTTTAAGGAAATTAGCATTCTCCCTGCGTGCCGCCCCTCCCCCCCCACCGGTTATTACTGTCTTGCAGCTAGTGGTATCAAAGCCACTTTCTTTATACGTCAAGGGGTGGAGGCTAAAATCTTGAAAGGATTCCCCCCACCCCTGTGACTGTTGCCCTGTTTTGTGGAAGCAGTCCAAACCCATCTGCATGGTTACTATAAGCCCAGGAATCTTGGAATCACGGCTAGGTTCTTTTTCTTTTCCAATAGGGTTAAGAGCAATCAGATAAAAGAGGAGAAGCCTTAAGGAAATCTGATTAGGACAGACCTTTTATGAAACAACAGCAACAATAATGAAGCATTTAAATAATTCTCAATCTATGCAGATGCACACTTTCTGAAGATCGTATCATTACACATACGGAACTACTCTCTGGTCGTAATTCATGACACAGCAGAAATGACCAGCCAGATTCCTAATGCAATAGCTTTCCCAAGACCAGTTTTTCATTCCAATTTACTCTTCACAAAGCTTTCAACAAACATAAGCTGATTATGTCATATCCCTGAGTAAAAGTCTCTCTTGGTTTCCTTGGTTGCTTAGATGACAAACCAATTTCTCAAACTAAGAAAATTCTTGCACTATCACCCCTGCACCCCTACCAGATATGCTTTTCTAAATCTCAGATAGCTGTTAACCCACCGTGTATGCTTCACCATGCTACAGGCTACGTTCCTAACCCTAGCCAGCTGTGCAGCTCTTGTGAGCTTTAGATTGGGGCAAAAACAAGGTGGCCTAATATATCTTTACAACTCACTACTGCTAAGATTAGGCAGATGGCGATTCGGGGTCTTTTCTAGTTCTATACAAATTTTAGGACTGTTTGTTCCAGCACTTTGAAAAATGCCAATGGTATTTTGATCAGGATGGTGTTCAAAGTACAGCTTGCTCTGGGCAGCATTTACATTTTTTTTTTTTTAAGATTTTATCTATCCAGCATTTACATTTTTAACAACGTTTATTCTTCCACTCCATGAGCTTGGAATGTTTTTCCATCTTTTTGTGTCTTCTTCAATTTCTTTCATGAATGTTCTGTAGTTCCTCGAATATAGATAATTTACCACTTTGGTTAGATTTATTCCAAGGTATCTTATGGTTTTTGGTGCTATTGTAAATAGAATTGATTCTCTAATTTCTCTTTCTACATTTCATTGCTAGTGTATAAGAGAGTAACTGATTTCTGTGCATTGATTTTGTATCCTGCCACATTACTGAATGGCTGTATGAGTTCTAGTAATTTGGGGGTGGAGTCATTTGGATTTCCCACATAAAGAATCATGTCATCTGTGAAGACAGATAGTTTGAATTCTTCGTTGCCAATATGAATACCTTTTATTTCTCTTTGTTGTCTGATTGCTGTAGCTAGGACTTCTAGTACTATGTTGAACAAGAGTGGCAAGAGTGGGCATCCTTGTTGCATTCCTGATCTTAACGGAAAGGCTCTTAGCTTTTTCCCACTGAGAATGATATTTGCTATGGGTTTTTATGGTGAGTAACATAATATAAAAAAAGAAATTAACATCTAAAAAAAAAGAATTAGGTAGATGGGGCCACCAAGAGTCCCACCTACCATCATCTTCCCCTACCACCATTTCCTAGATCAGAACCTCAGGACCTTGTTCTTTGCTGTTTTCTCTGTATAAAAGAATGCACTTGTCCTAATTCCTCTGTAAAACCTCATTAAGTTTAAGATGATGATCAAATGCCACTCTCTTTGTGAAATCTTTCTCCATTTTCCTAGGCAGTATGCCTTACAATCCCCTCTGTGCTCTTGTGGTCTTAGGTCCTTTTTCTGTAAGAGCAGTTACTGATTTATAACATAATTTTTATCTCTATGCTTCCTTTCCTTATTAGATTATGAGCTCCTCTGGTGTACTGAGGATTTGTGTCTTACATTTGTAACCTCAGAACCTACCATTGTGCCTGTCACAATGGTAATACACATTACCACATAAGGATAATACACATCTGTTGAATGAATAATAAAATAAAGTATCTGTTTTGTTTTGAAAAAGAAAGCTGATTTCAGTAAAGTTTCAAAAAAAAAAAAGAAAGGAGAAAGAAAACTAGAAGTTACAATGGATTTGTCATAACTGTTCAGTGGAATTATAAGACCTTGCCAAATAATAAAATATTATTTTAGTAGACCCCTGCTATCTCCATCTTAAGAGCCAAGGAGGTGAAATTTTTATGGGCATGTTTATTCAAGCCAGTGCACTAAGCCAATTATGATTCTATGTCACTTAAAACTATCAAAGTTTAGAAAGCAAAATAGGGCATGTATTTATTAGCTATCAATTATTAAACATTACTATTTTTTCCCAATCTAAATAGTTCACATATTCAGCTTCAACATTTTTTGTTTTCATAACTTTCTAGGTTCATCTGACAATGTATTTAGTTGGCAAAATTTCTGCTTGACTCTATTTAATTGTTTCTCTAATAATGAGTAATTTTTTTCCATTGACATCAATCTGACAGCCATAGTTCTGTTTTCAAATGCATATTTTTGGGTTGCTATAATTCAAGGTATCACCAGTGTTTCTTAATTCAAATATTTACTCTATGTGCAATATCCCCCAATATGGCATTTCCTACAGCTGCTAGAAATCTTCTAGAAACCTACCATGTGAAATTAAACATAGTCTTCAAATGGTAAGAAGCTTTGGCTAGCGACCAGAATACTGTTTTCAGGTTGTTTTAGACTTTGTTGATCTCAACTGCAGACACCTCGACATATGGTAGGAATGTTCTCTCCTCATCAGTTCTTTACTGAAGCCTGCAATTTCCTTCTGGGATGAGAAGAATGGTAAGGATTCAAAACGATAGGGCTGCTGATCTTTATAAGTGACTGACTAGTATTTCTGAATACTATTTTTTTACCCCTCTTTATGGGAGGTGAGACGTTGGGTACCTTTTGACTTACTCCATGTTTGTTCATTTAATCTATAGTTGTTAACCTGTAATTGAAAAATCAAACTGGAACATTTCTTTAAAAAAAATGTGCTTGGGAGAATGGAGAACTCAGTAAGAACCAATTGTTCTCAACCTGAGCTAGCTCCTCATGCCCAGGGACATTTGGTAATATCTGAAAACACTTTTGGTTGTGACAAATGGTAAGGTACTACTGGCATGTAGTGCGTAGGGAAATCTAGTCATTCAATTCTTGTTCTCCTATAAATAAGGTCTTATTTTTTTTCTTTGGCTGCTTCTAATATTTTTTTTCCTTGGTTTTCAGTTTCATTATGATGTATCTGGGTACTGACTTTTAAAGATTCATCCTTTTGATGAAACCTTGAAAGTTCTCTTGCAATTATTATTTCAAATGCGTTTTCTGCATAAATTCTGTTTCCTCTCCTTCAGGGACTCTGGTGTCTGCTGATACAAATGTCAGACAGTTGGTATTGTCCCAAAGGTCCATGAGCACTGATCTTCCCCCTGCCCCAATTTTTTACTTGTTGTTCAAATTGGACAACTTCTATGAATCTGTCTTCAAGATTAACAGAAATTAATATGACTCTTCCCTCTGTTACCTCCATTCTGCTATTGAATCGATTCAGTGATTTTTTTAAATTTTGGTTACTTTCTATCTTTCCCTTCACTTCAAGAATGTTTGCTCTTACTTCTTGAAACATTTTTATCATGATTTCTTTAAAAGTCTTTGGTAGATAATTCCAACATCTGCATCAATTCAGAATCATCTGTTGATGATCTTTTCCCATGAAGTTCTCCTGGTTCTTTACAGGCTGAGTAATTTTGGACTGTATTCCGGATATTCTGAATATTATGTTATGAGATCTGGAGTCTTATTTAAACCATATGGAAAATGTTAATATTTTTCTTTTATCAAGAAATCAACCTTGTTGGGATTCAGAATGCAAATTCTGACCAGCCTTCTATAGGTTGTGGTTTCAATGTCAGTTCTGTTACAAAGATGTTGAAAACATCTGTCTTGTACATGTACCATCCAGTGTTCAGTCTGGAAGCCAGGCTCCAGAAGCCAGCTCTGGAAGCCTTGGCTCAGTTCACAAAATCTTTGGTAGGTATACTGCTTAAAATCAGACCTAAGCATATCCAGCGCAGGGGTAAGCTGAGGAGTTCATAAAGAACTTCATGGGGGATACCTGGCTGGCTCAGTTGGTGGAGTGTGTGACTCTTGATCTCGGGGTTGTGAGTTAAGAGCCCCACACTGCATGTATAGAGTGCTAAAAAATAAGATCTTTTAAAAAAGGAGGACTTCATGCCACTGTTTTTTTAATCTTCACCGCCTCTGTCATCTCCCTGGTGCTTTTTGGTTCCTTGGGTCACCCCTTCTGAGTCCTCTGACCAGAAATCTTGTACTTCAGTTCTCCCACTCTTCCACAAACTTCCCATGTGATTTTCCTCTGATTTCTCACTCTTGGGAAGTAGACCGCACACAAGTATCGCTTAAATCTAGCTGTTGATACTGGATCTCGTTGAAACGCCTTGACATTTCTGTTATGTAGGTGACATTCATCTCTGGTTTCTAATATAAATGTAAATATTCATTATTTATTCATTTGATAAATACTAACTGAGCACCTGCTATGTGCTAGTCATTGTTTCATGATACAAGGACACTTGCCTCAGGAACTTAAATTTAAATCAAGGGGAAATGAAGTGAATACATATTAAGTAAATATACAGTATGTCAGAAAGAGATAAGTGCTTCAGAGAAAAATATATTGAGAGGAGGGAGGTGCGAGTGCAGACTGTCATTCAGAGTCAGATGGGAGCCAAGAGAGTGAGGAAGGGAGTAATGAGATCTGCTTGAAGGCAAAAGGATTGTTTCATTTTTCCTAGTTATGTATTGGATCAGTCATTTCTAAGATAATTTGGGAGGTAAGACAGTTAGTTGGGGGTCCATGTACAACCTGCCACCTTGCTCAGAAGTTCCCTGATATTATGTCTCTTCATTTTATTTTTTAAAAAGATTTTATTTATATATTTGATAGAGAGCGAGAGAGGGAATGCAAGCAGGGGGAGTGGGAGCAGGAGAAGCAGGCTTCCCGCCAAGCAGGGAGCCTGATGTGGGACTCGATCCCAGGACTCTGGGATCATGACCCGAGCCGAAGGCAGATGCTTAACGACTGAGCCACCCAGGCACCCATGTCTCTTCATTTTAATCATTTGAATTCCATATGTTCAACGCACAACTTTCAAGTATGCCGGAAGAACAGGCCAACTCCTCATTATCAAACAGCCTTTGGAGTGGAATTAGTTACTGTTTATATGTCCCCACTTTTTTTCTTTCCTTTTTTTTTTTCTTTTTAAACAGTAAACACTGACTCATGTACTCTGGGCCAAGTTTCTTTAAGGTTTTAGTTTACAATAATTCTTTTCTTGTGTGTTTTATAAAATTGGTTCATTGTACAAAAATCAGAAATCACAGATAAGCAAAGAGACGGAAAAAAGGTAATTTAGAAATATTCATTTAAAATAATTTTGGTCTGTACACTCCCAGTTGTTTTTTTTTTTTTAAACCACAAATAAGTTTCAAGGGCTTTTCAACAACTGTTCTCAATGTAAGTATGGGCTCAACCACTAACTCGAGAGCGCCAAGACCACCGCACCCTGCTGCACGACAGAATGTCCAAGGTTGCTCACGTCATGTTTTGAATTCTGTCACTTTCCAAGGAGACATACATGTATCACCTGTTTAGTGTCCTCTTTAAAAATCTTTAATAAAGCTTCTGAATTGATGGTGAATGCTCTTATCTAGTAAGATAAATTGGCTAAATTTATAACCAGGCCAATCACACATGTCTTTTTGTCACTAATAAAGGCAATGAGGTCAGTGCACTGCAGCACTGACAACTGCTAATTTTAAGTACTCTGTGCTAGCCACACCAATAAGCAACTTATAAGTTGCTTATAATTAAAATTAAAAACATCTTCTACAGTATTTCAGAAAATTCTATCACTGTAAGACATCAGAGTTTAATTTTGACTTATTTCCAGAAAAATGAGCTAGCTATAGTTAATAAAACTCAAGAGAACCAGACAGTAATGTTTGCTTGAACTATTCACACTTATTTGTCCTGGTCCCATCAATAATTAAACTGCCCCCTGATGCCATGAGCATACCATTTAATTCTTCTGCTACGCCGCACTGAAAATGCTCTGAAAAAAGTTCCTCTTGTTATATTATTTACTACCACTGCATCAGCATCCTAAATTACATGTGGTAGCTCTCTGCTAATAAAACAGGAAATTTATTTTTCAGGAAATGGATTACTCATTGGTAAATCACAGCTACGACCATCTTTACTCCAAAAAGGCGAAAGATAAAAATTTTATCCAAAGCATGACATTCTAATACCACTCTCTGACCAATAATTCTACTCCAAGGAATACAGCATAAGAAAAAACACCATAGATGTGCAGAAGTTTGAAGTGTCCAACGACAGGAAAAGAACATGGCCATGCAGATAGTGAAACACTATGTAGACACGAAGTATCCTGTTTTAAAAGATTATTTCCAGACATGGGAAATGCTAACAAACTTTACATGAAAAAGACAAGGTCCCAAGCTATATGTAACAAAATCTCAAATTTTGTAAAAATACACATATATGTATGTTTGTATACTACACAAACATGTTTCTATATACAAATACTGGAAAGATATAGCCCAAGATATCAATCACAGG
Organism: Lutra lutra; assembly: GCF_902655055.1. Taxonomy (NCBI): domain Eukaryota; kingdom Metazoa; phylum Chordata; class Mammalia; order Carnivora; family Mustelidae; genus Lutra; species Lutra lutra. The sequence continues at coordinate 44,297,703 of NC_062285.1, forward strand.
TAGTGTTAATATGGAGAATTTTTCCCATTTTTTAATGTTTTCTAAATTTCTACAATGAATATATATTTTTATATTAAAAAAGAGACTCATATACAGATTGGTGGTTTTCAGATTTTTAAAAAACTTATGGAACTTTTCTTTTAAAAAGGTTAGAGTGTTAGAGATGTGTTATAGATTGGTATCTTTTATTGACATATTAATGTCTCTGAATGTTTTCAACGGTCTAAATGAAAATGCAACATTTTTTCCCTAGGAAATGTTTTTGTTTTCTTTCTTTTCATACTGGGATATTTAAGTAGAAGAGGATTTGGCCTTGATCAAAATATAAAATGACTACAAATTTTCAAATTTTACTAGTAATCTCTCCTTCCTTCAGGTTGGGCCACACAACCAATGATACCCAAAAGTAGGTTAATTTAATTCCTGTGAGTCTGAATCAGATAACCTATAGCATTTATGCCAAAATGGAGTAATTCTCAGTGGCCTGGGACCAGTCTCTGCTGCTTTGAAACCCTGCCTGTAACAGGATGATGGACAGATTTTGCTACCTCCCCCAAAACTGTCATTCTTCAGGATTTTCATAAGAAATGAATATACTGGGCCAAGACTAGAGTGTCCCAATTCTATGAAGTATCTTAACTACGCACTGAATAACATCTCCAGTTACCACAGTACCAACAGAGCCACAGTAACTATGAGCTAAGACATGTGGGCAAAGATAAAATACCTACCCACCAGCCTGGCTCTACAATTTATATCTTTGAGTCTTTTATTTCCTCCTCTGTGAAATGTGAATTATAATACCTGTTCACGGGCAGCACATGTGAGTGAATGTCTGAAAAATGCAGAGTACAGTGCTTGGTGCACAGTTAAAATTAAGTAAGTGGTAGTAGTATACAGAGGTCATTATAGAAATAAACTGATACTTGATGCATATTTATGCAAACCAAAGAAGGACAAAAACATGAATACTTTGGAAACAATCCATGGGGAAATGATAGAGTTGAAGATCATTTAAAACACACCAAGATAGGGTACCTGGGTGGCTTAGTGGGTTAAAGCCTCTGCCTTTGGCTCAGGGCATGATCCCAGGGTCCCGGGATCGAGTCCCTCATTGGGCTCTCTGCTCAGCAGGGACCCTGCTTCTCCGTCTCTCTCTGCCTGCCTCTCTGCCTACTTGTGATCTCTCTCTGTCAAATAAATAAATAAAATCTTTAAAAAACAAAACAAAACAAAAAAAAATGAAAACACCAAGATAATTTAGCATATTCAATGGCTACCATTTTACTGGGCTCACTTTAAACGATACACTTCTTTTAACATTCTTAAAATTGGGAAATAAGATCATGTGATAAGGTGCTTAAATAAAGTGATTACTGCAAGCTGGCTGTGTCCTTTCCTGCAGTTCTGCCTGCTGGCATTAATTACATTGTTCTGTGCGGCATATAAGCCGCACATTTTCTGGCTACAGTACCCAAGCAGATAAAGGACCCTCTCTTTCAGCCTAAGTAATGGAAAGAAGGCAGCAAAATCTCATCACTTTGGGAGGCACGGCTGGAGAACAGAGAAAGAAACACCTTGCTACCTCCTGTTCTTCCAGGAAAGAAACAAGGGCTGATAATGACACAAACCCACGTGTACAAGGAGGCTCCAATTCCCAACCTTCTCCTAAAAAGGCCTCAGTGAAGCCTCAAAGTTAAGACTCTCCATGGGAAACACCTGGGGGGTGGGCACTTCAGGGGCCTGGAGTGGGGATGAGGGGGTGTTGACCAACACAGTTATTCATTGGGTTATTCCCTGATTTCCCATTCACTGAGGAAATGTGAGAACCAAAATTTTAATCTGGCTACAATCAAGGACACTGGGAAGACACTTCCCAGAGTGTGCTTACAAATATGGTTTGGAAGATCTTAGGAAGTGATAAACCAACAATATGCAATGATCTGGATGGGGTCATCACGTATATTCTCCTTGAAATGAGGATACACTGAGTATAATGGCTTGAGGAAACATTTAGTATAATGGTACAGAATAAGGGTTTAGAATACAGACAATAGTAAAGATAACAGTTAAAAGATAATAGTTAAAAATTACCTAGGACTTCTTAAGTCCAGATCACCGGGCTAAGTGGCTTCTCATGGATGACTCATGAATCCTCCATACAATTACCCAAAATAGGTCACTATATCTACTTTACAGATGCAGAAACGAAGGCCTAAAATGTTTACAAATACTCCCAAGTCCACACAAATTGTGCTAGTGACAAAGCCAAGATTCATGACCAAAAGTATCTGATTTCAGAGCCTAAAAGATGAACCACTACATGTAATTCTGACCAACAGGGTTCATTTACAGTTTGAAAGGCCTAAATCTGAAATAATCATTATATGAGTAATTGAATATTGTTGTTTTTAAAACAGTTTCACCATTTCTGCTTACTGAAAATTACAACTATTTCTGATGTGATTAAAATTTAAGTTTTAAAGTTATTCCTTATACCTATGCATGGAATTAGATAGATATTTTTCTAAGTATCTTCCTGATTGTTATGTCCATTTGGGCACAAAAACATTCCATTACCTGCTCCAGACTCTTTATTTGACAGAACAGTTTGGGTAAAAGGATTTTCTACTGCTGGCTAGATGGAATACAATACAGCTGTGTAAGATGCTGAACCTGTTACGTACCCAGCATTTATCTCGCTCGATCTCCATACAGACAAGGGGATACTTTTAAAAGATGAGGAAGTCTCAAAATCCTCTCCCCAAAAAAGACAAGCATTGTGCTAAGGACTCCATAATAGTTCTAAAGGTGACTTCAGACTAGCTCTGATGATTTCTTTCCATTCTGATAGAAAATATGCTTCTGGAACCATCAAAATGGAAGAAGAGTTGGACCGAAGAGAAAGGTTTAGTAATCAAAAAAAGAAAAAAAAAAGGCAGAAGAGACTAGTCTTGCTTTTTAATCTAAAGGGACCTAAAGTTCTCTGGACTTGATAGGTATGGATTTAGCTTCCTTTTCTTCGAGATGACAAATGTGTCCTAGCGGGCTGGTTTGGCTTCTCAATAAGCTCCAATCTTTCCCTTTTGCCTTCTTCCTCTTACACTTTCTTTTCCCGGCAACAATATGTGGAAAAGTGTGGGATGTAGTGTGCTGGGTTTGCTTGAGAAAGGTAGAATTTGACACCTGTAACTGTAATGACTGTTAACTTTCCAGCTGGTCAGCAATGGTTAGATGACTGTTTGCCCCACTAAATGCCAAAGCAACCAGTAGTCCCCTGTAAACAGCATTCCAAGAATTAGACTTCTTTTGAGTCCCAGGAAATCTGGAAGGAAGAAAACTTCTAGGTAGCAAATAGGCTGTGTGTGTGTGTGTGTGTACACACACGCACTTGTGTGTTTACTGTACATTCCCCAGACTCTTTCTTCAAGAGCCGAGAACTTATTTCCCCAACAACTGGGAATATCGGCTGGTGAAACTCACAGCTGATCCCGCTCTGAGAATTGCCCTTGGGAATGACCCTCCACCAAAAGGAGCTGCTTCACCCTAACACTGCTTAGACCCTCCCCAAGGGTAGCTCAAATCCAATAACTACAAAACAAAGGCGAGGCCTCCTCATCTGGACAGGACACAACTCCAAAGGACCATTCTAGCTCCAGAGCAGCCCGAAGTTCAGCTTCTCTCCCTCTGCCCCATCCTGCCTTACCCACCCCCAGCAAGAGTGGAGCGCACTCTTTTGAATCTCTTGAATCATCTCCCAAGATCACAAAGTAAGGAAGCCAGAAGAGCTGGCATTCAACCCCAAATCTCTTTGACTCTCTGCCCCAGGTTTCTACCAACTGTATCAAGCCCTGGACTTTGATTTACAAAATACAAATCCTCACATCTTAGTAAGACATACAAAACCCCTTTCTATAAACCATCCTTCCTAGCCTCACATCCCAGCACTCAACTCCCCACGTGACCCTGGCCCATGGACATCAAACCCTTTCCTGAACACACCATATTACTGCTTTCCCTGGAACAGTTGTCTTTGCTGCTTGATGACCACCTCCTTCTCCTACAGGTCTCACTCCAATCCTCACTCTTCTGTGAAGAATTTCCTGACCCTTCCAAAAAGGTTAAGATCTTCAGCTCTGAGCTCCCACAGCAGGTTGTGTGTCCCCTTTAGCTTGGTAAATGCTAATTACTATAATGAGTTCCATGCAAGCAGGGACGTGTCTTTTAACTCTGCTTCCTCAGGCATTTTAAAGATGTTCTGTTGAATAGATACATAAATGAATTCAACTGAGGTGCTGGCTGAGATGCTGTGGCTGAATGGAGGCCAGCCTTCCCACGCCTAGAAGCATCACATAGCGCCATCCAAATCTGGATAGAATGTGACCTTCTTGAGCATGAGGACTGGTTTTTCATCCTCTATGTAGTCTTTCCAAGACCTAACACCATCTCCTGCTCAGAGATGTTCAAAAACCCCAATGAACTAAATGAGCCTTTGGCCGAAAGGGCTGACATCTGAGAAAATCATTTTCATGGCTCTATAAACTATTTTTCAAATTTCTAGTTTTTAAGATTACATTGGGCATTTATCTACCTGTTCTTGTCTTAATAGATTCTTTAAAATTGTTTTAAGTTCCTCCTTCGTTTGAAACATTTATATTTTTTTCCTATTTCACACAGCAAAAGAGGACCTGGAGTTTGCTAAATTCTGTTTCTGGGTCAGAAAGAGAACCTAACGTGGACACATCAAACACAGCTGAGAGGTTTTCCAGCTGGCTGGCCTAACACTACATCTTTGTTTCCAAGGGCCCCTTTGAAACATAAATATGTCATTAATCTACAAGGTGGGGGTCCCCCCCCACTTTCTGAAACTAATGCTTACTTCCTGACCAGAGTACAGTTATGGGTATAAGCACCACATGCTACTAGCACAAAGCTGAGGATAGGTGGGGAGAACCCTTGTCCTATAAACATAAAAACTGAAAGCCAGTCTTAATGGGCATGTAGCTGCATTCCCCACACAGGATATGGTCCAATTCTGTGACTCTTCTCAACAAAAATAAAATTACTGAGAGCTGGCTGAGAGTAGTAACAATGATAAGAAGGCTTAAAAGCCCAGCTCCTATTTTGTAAATGGATTTGGGAAGGCGGAAGCTCTCTGGCATGTAAGAGCCTGAATTTTCTGTGCCCTCTGGGATTGTCTTCATGTCATCCTCTCACCACCTCTGCTGCTAGTCTGCTGAGAGCAAAGAAAAAAACCATGATAACATTTTCCCAAGAGAGCAGCGCATCTGGTTATCCTGTCCTTCACAACTGTCTGATCATGTGTGGGCCCCAAACACAGACTCTAAGGCTTTTCCCCTCTGGTTTCATTTTTCACAACTGCAGGCAATGCGTTCCTAAGGACAGACGGGCAATCTGCAGGTACATCTCATTTCACAATTTTGCTCACATTGTTCAGGTCACAGATTCAGCGATTTACAACTTTGTACATACGCCTGCTCGGCTAAACTTTTTTATTCTGTGTCTTTAAAATATTCCTTCATTTAGCTAAAAACTCATGGAGTACAATTAAGGAACGAAGGCACCAGACCCTTCTCAGTCGTGCTTAGGGGCACAGGTTATAGGAAAGTACACTGCAGCAGGACTGAGATGGAAAGTACCTTTTTAAACATCCTGGTCGAGTCCTCACTTATCTGCATGAACCGCATAATCACATTGTTCAGGTAGATGTCACTCAAGGTTGCATGGTCTTTGCTCTCTCTTCTCACTTGGTTCAGAAGCAGATACCAGCAGTTCACTGGAGACAACAAGTTCTGGTCTTTCCTGAGAAGTGAAAAAAAAAATGGAATTACCATCAATTTCGAAGCTGTCCCAAGCAGCTGAGGGAAGTCACCAAGGCACACGAGGAGCCACAACAGATGGGTATTGTCGTTCTTCTTCCTACTCTGGGTGTTGCTCAGAGAGGGCTACTCAGCAGACAGCAGAAGAGCCTTCCATGCTGTGATGGCGGAAAGCCAGCAATTCCTTAGACTCAGAAGGAAAAAACTGGACCAAGAACACCAGTCAAAACCCACACTCCTGACATGGGCCATTGGACCCTAATATACACAGTCATCAGGCAGGCTTTCAGCTTTAAACACCCCATTGTGAAGAAAGTAGTTATATTTACATAAAAATCTATTCACTATCGTCTCACAGAGAGACTGTGGTTTGCCGCTACACACAGTCTGCTTTGAATGTCCAGTCTGCTGCTGGAAAAGAGATCTGGCTAGGTATGCTTTCCGTGGAACATACATTTGAGGATTATTTATTAGTCCCCTGATACATAAACACTAGCTTCCCAAAACGTGTTCCTGGGAATCACAACTTGACAACATTTTTGGGAGGCTTGTGAACAGAACCAAGAAGTTTACTGGCTTATAACTTGTCACTAAACTATTTCACATTTGTAAACATACTTTGTTTTATTCTAATATTTTTATTTTAATTCATCTTTTTAAGTAGGCTCCACACCCAGTGTGGGGCTCGAACTCACAACCCCAGGATCAAGAGCAGCAACACTCTACATATGGAGCCAGCCAGGTGCTCCTATCTTGTTTTAGTCTAGATAATAAACCTAAAAGTGAATATAAACCACAAAAGACGACTTGTAAAAAATCTTAAAGAAAACCTCCAAGCAAAACCAGTAACTAACTGGGATGTTACTACTTAAAAAAAAAAAAAGGAAAAAGTATAATGCTTTTTGTTTTTTGTAGTCAAATGCTCTACCACTGAGCTATACACCCTGATTTTTGTTTTTTGAAGTCTAACTGAAAAATGAAGAAAAGGCACCAGAGGCTTAAGCTAACTCAGGGACACTAGAGCCATCTGTATCAGACATGTTATTTTACGACTCATGATCATTTATGACTCTGAATATTAATTAAGTTAGGAAAGAAATCATTAAGTCAGCTCTTTCTGCCTATACGTTCCTCAGATTCAGGATTTGATAATGAATCAAGTCCAAACGCTCTACAGAAGGAAGAGAAAGTAGAGGACGGAAGTGGAAGCAGGAACAGGTGCAGGGAGAAAGTCCTCTTCTGGGGTCCTAGCCCTGGCTCACACTAGAAAAGCCTCCTGGCACAGCAGAACTACAGCCCCAACCTAGGGAACGTCCTTTTTTTCTCAAAGCCATCAAGCAAGGGGCACTGGTTCTATGACAGACAACAGCACTTCTATTGACATTCTCTATCCAGTGAGCCTGAGAGATAAAGATCACCTTGTTATACTGACTTTTACGTGTGTCCTTTATGCTGAAGTAACCCATACATTCTTTGAGAACATTTCTTACTTTGACAACATTTCCTATGTCTTTGTATCCCGAGTGCCTTCCCCATGGTAAGCATTTAATAAATGTTATTTCACTCACTGAATAAACACATAATATTGCCTTAATAAATGATAACAATACCAAAATACCAATACCAGTAACAGCAGTAGCTGTCGGGCATGCATCAGTTATTCTAAGGAATACGACACAAAGAATATGGATCTGTACTGTTCGAGGTCAAGTCCCAGAGCTATACTTACTAGCTACGTGATCTTGGCCAAATTATTTAAGCTTTTCTCTGTGTCTATAACTTCATTTGGAGAGTGGGTAAAATAACAGTATTTATAAGATTCTTATGAGGATTATTTCAGTTAATATATGTATATTTTAATGCTTACTATAATGCCTTAGATCCATAATAAGTGCTCTACAAAGTTCGCTATTTTTATCTAGGGGATGTTCTAAAGACTTTACACACAGTAACTCTACATAATCCTTACCACTACAATTCAAGGCAGAAATTCTTTGTATCCCCTCTCTCCGTGAGAGAAGTGAGGCTTAGCGAGGCACGCTGACTCGCTGTTAAGACCAAAGCTGGTATCAGAGTCTTTGAGTAGGAGGAAGGCTGATCTAAGCCTTGGTCTTCTGTCAGAGGTAACTCTAAGCTAAGGACATAATGAACTACATAGTGAACATCCCAAAGCTGAGTGCTGTGCCCAAGACTTAACATTTATCTGGTGGAGAGGAGAGGAAACACTGAGTACATAACCCATGCCAGCTATCAGTCACATCAAGCACTTCATCACGTTTCCCATCTAATGGTCACAAAATCTCGTTGTACAAGTTAGGAAACCAAAGCTCAGAAAGGGTAAGCAACTTGAACAAAACCACACAGCAAAGCCAGTATTCGAACCAGATCTGGCTCTTTCGTGACGTCTGTCCTTGATTTTCTTCCTACCCTTGATTTGTCCTTTCTGTAGACTCATAATCCATCTTACCTTCATTCCCATATTCAATAAACTTACCCAAGTCAAAGAAAATTCCAAACGGTTTACCTTTTGACAAAAACACATCCACAAACTGGGAGAAAGAAAAAGGGGCAGCTGAAGCCCTAAGGGATCAGACTAAGGGGCATGGGCCCACACCCAGTTCGCAACCGATTACCAAGTGCACAGAAGATATTAAAAAATATTTACTGAATGGGTGAATAGGCTGTTTTCTTACTTTAAAAAGGGACAGTTACTATAATAGAGTACTGGCTTCAGTCTCCTTTCCAGCTCTAGTCTCTGTCAAGTACATTGGACATCTGTCCACCCTGGAAACCATGACTAAGATTTATTTCTATGTTGGACCAACACGAGAGGTTGCCATTAAAAAAAAAAAAAAGTATTCCCTATCTAGAATTATTCTGCATTTGCTTCTGCAAAAGTACCCTGGGAATACTGCCCACCCTACTTTTTATGTAGGATCCAAGGCCACAGAAGGGTATAAAAGAAAACAGCAAAGCCAGTGGTGAAGACAAAGACAGGCCTCTCTGACACCCCCTCCAGTCTGCAGCTCAGGCTAAGCAGACAGGCCTTGTTGTTGCAAGGGGTTGGTGGTTTTCTGTTTTACCAACGCACTGAGACAGTCGTTGTGCTGGTCCCGATTTTATGCTGGAGTGCAGCGCAAAAGGGTTGCCAGTAGGAAACCTCCAGTCCCACAGCCCTACCTTGCACAGGCCTCACCTTTAGTCCCCATATGGGACTAAAGCGTGGATATAAATGTCCACTTGAGTTTTCAGTTTCCTTTTCCTTTTTTGGCCCCTGGAAATTTCCCTTTCTTTCCTATGAGTTCAGTTACACATTCAAAAAATGTCTATCATATTTTAATCAGCATTTCTGGGAGTTTTATAAAAGAAATACTTTTCAGATTACCTAGTCTACTATATTTCCGGAAGATTGTGTTGCCTTTTAATTATCTCCTAGACAAGTCTATTTCTTTCTCCCTGTGGTGTTGCTAGTGCATGCCATTACTGTGAGCCCCCTGCATGGTCTCCCTTCCTTCACTATGGCTTCTTCCAGTCCATAGTCCTATCTGTGGTCTTCATCATCATTCTAAAATGCAGGTCTAAGGAGTGCCTGGCTGGCTCAGTTGGTTAAGTGTCTGCCTTCAGCTTAGGTCATGATCCCAGGGTCCTGGGAATGAGCCCCACATCGGGCTCCCTGCTCAGCGGGGAGCCTGCTTCTCCCTCTCCCTCTGCCTGCCACTCCCCCTGCTTGTGCGGTCTTGCTCTCTCTGTCAAATTAAATAAATAAGATCTTTAAAAATAAAATAAAAATAAAGTTCCGGTCTGAGCTGGCCAGTCTTCTTATTAAAACTCTCCAAAGGCTTCTCATGCTCTCAGGACAAAGTCCAAACTGCCAAGTGTGATCTACAAGCCTCCTGGACCTGGCACAATTTCATCTGGAGCCACACCGCTCACCACCTCACTACTCGCTCCCACCCAACTGTTTCTTTTCCACAAAACTGCCTTACACCCCTTCCCTCTTACTCCCTGATGCAGGATGTTCCCCTTGCCTGGAACCTCCTGCTCTGGGCCCCTCAACTTGCCAACTAGTCATTCATGTTTCACTTACGTGTCACTTCCTCCAAGACCTTTCTCTGACCTTCCCTTCCCCACCTCCACTACTAAATGGATTTCCATCAGGTCTGTCTGTACTTATCCTGTCACAGTACTTGGATTTTCCATTAAAGTTGTCTGCCTACTTGTCTGTCTCTAGGATCTAAATTATAAAGCAAATTTCATATCCGAAAATCTGTATGTATTTTTTAAACAAAGGAAGTACATTTAATTCAAAGTTTTTTTTTTTTTTTAAAGATTTTATTTATCTGACAGAGAGAGATCACAAGCAGGCAGAGAGGCAGGCAGAGAGAGAGGAAGCAGGCTCCCTGCCGAGCAGAGAGCCCGATGCGGGGCTCGATCCCAGGATCCTGAGATCATGACCTGAGCCGAAGGCAGCGGCTTAACCCACTGAGCCACCCAGGCACCCCTCAAAGTTTTTTTTTTAATTAATTCAAGGTTTAACTGCATTTGGTCATATTATTTTCCTAAAGATCCTTGTTTTAAGTCAGTCTCAACTGCAGTGACAACAAATATGACTGGGGGCTAGGGACCTAAACATAAGCAACCCCTACTGCTTATTTTCATACAAAATCACTACAGAAATCCTGAGGTTTTTGCTTGAAGAAGCAGCCACCTTAAATGTACCCACTGAAACATCTACCTGGTAGAGAGTGACTCCCACTTTTCTGTAATCAGAAATTTTATATACACACACCTTTTCTTCTTATTTATAAAGTCATACACAAATATACATTTACTGGAAAGAAAAAAATATCAAAAGATCACTTTTAAGGCGGGGGGTGGGAGGTTGGGGGAACCAGGTGGTGGGTATTAGAGAGGGCACGTATTGCATGGAGCACTGGGTGTGGTGCAAAAACAACGAATTCTGTTATGCTGAAAATAAATAAAAAAATTAGAAAAAAATGTGATACATCGATGCTTATAAATTATAAATGCAAAGAGTTGCCTTTTACATATGGGGATATGCTAATCAACAGCTTCCCAAAGATGGAAAATTCTAAAACCAAGGAGGTGTTAAGAAGGTAGGCTATCACCTTGGAAAGACAAATTTGAGTCAAGTCTCTCTTACTTGTACTGTTGATGATCCTTAGTGCTTCTTGTCTTTGCCATGAACCTTTCTGCTAACTTCTCTAGGTTCCGAGAATATTCCGTCTCAATTTCAGCTTTTTTCCGGAAGAAATCCTGCAGGTCCTGGAGAAGCTGAACTCTCATCTCTGTTTGCTGTTCCAGGCATTTTTGCTGTTCTACCAGCTGAGCTCGAATTTCTAAGGAAAGAAGAGAATCCATTGGACGGTTTTGTGAAAATCAGTGAGGTGTGCTGGTATGTGCAAGATAAAGATAACGAATCCTACTACACATTTAGCTCTGTATTGGACCTTTACGAGATTGCTCGGTCTAGATTCGTTCTTTACATAATCTGCTGACCCTTTAAAAGAATGAGACAAGTCCCAGGAAAGAATGTCAGAAATTAGAACAGAAGCATGGGTTACATTTGCAATGCCACAAACATGCATGGAGTCATGAGGGAAAAAAAATTAAAGCCTTGGAGATAACAATTCATGACACGTGACATCTTTGAGGTGCTGTGTACATTGTAATTTTTTCAACAGCATTGTCCCTCAACTATCCCTTCTGAGTTTGAATGGCAAAGATGCGAGCATCATTTCTTCCAGACTTTTGAACCACCGCATATTTGCCAGTTGGCACATACAGAAACTGACATCTGGTAATTTGTATTTAGTGCATAAATTTCTAGTTTGTAAAACATGTAGCTTCTGGGTTTAAAGGAATGCCGTGCCTAAAAATAATTTCTTTCTATATCCAAATAATCCATTCATAAATGGAGTCCTGAGACTGCACTTCATTATTCTGGTCACAACATCAAAGGCTCTTCGCTTGGCCTTCACTTTTTACACACCGTTCAAACTAACAGCTCTATTGACACATGTAATCCTGAAGAGAATCCTTTGATGATTTTAATACATTCAGAAGGTTAAGGTTAGTCTTTGACTGATTTAGCGAAAACACAAAAGCAAAGGTGTATCATGCAAAACTATCTGTAAATGACTATTACAATGAAAACGGTGTGTTCTGGAAAATGAGATACAGCCATAACAACGGACTTATTCTTGTCTGAGACCCAGGGTTCACCTCCAGACAAGCAGATTCATACTGGAAAACTTTATTTCATCCTTCCCGGAGTCAGTGCTTATTCCCTAAAAGTGAGGGCTGAATCTCATTGAGCACAGTTGATAGAAATCAATGTCCAGGGGCGCCTGGCTGGCTCAGTCCGTGGAGCATGTAACTCTCCACTCAAGAGTTGATCTCGGGGGACGCCTGGCTGGCTCAGTTGGTTGGACGACTGCCTTTGGCTCAGGTCATGATCCTGGAGTCCCGGGATCGAGTTCCGCATTGGGCTCCCAGCTCCACGGGGAGTCTGCTTCTCCCTCTGACCTTCTCCTCGCTCATGCTCTCACATCAATAAATAAAATCTTTAAAAAAAAAAAAAAAAGTTGATCTCGGGGTTATGAGTTTGAGCCCCACATCTGGGTGCATCTGGGTGTACAGATTCCTTAAAAATAAAATCTTTAAAAAGGAGAGAGAGAAATCAATGTCCAAATAACATCTCCTCAATTCCTTCCTATTATTCTTCAATAGGGAAAGACTGAGCTCACAATATGTATGCATACACTTGGCCATGTTTTTAATCAAGCTCATTAACAGCAAGGTAGTCAAATTCTCAATGCGGAGTCAGGAAACGTGCTCAATGTAATAATGGCTAACAATAATCAAACACTATTCTACACCCTACTGAAGTAGGTAGGAGTATTATCCTCATTTTACAAAAAAGGAACTGAGATTTAAGGAGATTAAATACTTTATCCTGGCAAAAAAGGCCCAAATAACTATAAAACGAGGCCTTCAGTAAGGTCATGTTCCAGGCAACACTGCTCTGGGGAGCGTAGGAAGCATTTCTCAAGTGTCCTCTCCTTGGTTTCTCTACCTCTAGATTGGGGGAGCCATTATTAATCGCATAGAAGTGTGGTGATCACTAGAGTGAAAACATTATTACAGGCTTTTAACTACCAGGAACAGCATCTGGTTTTTAGTCAATCAAAGTAAGTGTTTTTCAATACAGTATTATAATCACCATGTCTGCCAAACTCTTTTCCCTACAAATACAGAACTATTTTTGTTTCATGAAGAAAAAAGAAATCAAGGGTGGGGATATTTCTCATTCAGGAATCTCAGTAAGTCTTTTAAGATTTAGTAATTTTAGCACATCTTGCTGTGCTAAGAGAAAAGAAATCAATCGTCTTCGGCTGTCAACTAGTGTTTTTTTTTTTTTTTTTTCTCTTTTAAGCAGTGTTAGTGCCAAATAAGAAATAAAAGTGGCCAAGAGTACAGATCTCAATAGAACTATACAAAAATTCTGTGGGCTTCCTTCTTCAGTCTCATTCTTAGATTTTTCTCTTGCTTGCTTCCTTCAGTGTTTAAAATCAAGAACTAGGGGCGCCTGGGTGGCTCAGCAGGTTAAGCCTCCGCCTTCGGCTCAGGTCATACTCCCAGGGTCCTGGGATGGAGCCCCCTCTCGATCTGCCTGCCTTTTTGCCTACTTCTGCCTACTTGTGATTTCTCTCTCTATCTCTATTATTTCTATCTCTATTAATTAAATTAAAAATCTTTTTTAAAAAATCTTTTAAAAAAAATCAAGAGCTAGGGGATTTTGAGAAGGAGGGCTATATTTAAACAGTTAAAAAAACTCATCTTCTTTTTGCAGGCAGTAACTGTCACTTCATATTATCTGTAATTTCCCCATGAAAACAGGACAGTAACAGCATTTTCAAGAAGGAAAATGTGAAGGGACAGAATCTAGGATATTGTTGTAAGAAAATAAAACATGCTCCAAAAACTGAAGGAGAATTCATTTGATCACCTCTTTAATTTAGACAAGTTGGGGACAAATGAGGAAAAGATCATCAAAAAAGAACATAAGGAAAAAAAAATATCAGTATAAAGGTACTACCATAAGACACGCCTTATTAGGAAGAGAAAACCTTTGGGTTCCTCATACCACACCAGAGCCGCAAGGCAGCACAATGTCAGAGGAGCTCACTTCACTGCACGTATGGTAAAGCTTTATTAACATGACCTCACTAGATGTGATCTAACCTTATATGGCACTGATGAACTGAAAAGATTTTTTAATAAATGAGTAAAATAAACAGTCATATAAATTCTGGCTCACCGCTCAGAACAGATCAAAGAAGGCAGTGATGTACTGCACCCCACACCCTATCAATCCTTAATGGGACCACAGGGGGCTACAGGACATAGCACCACTGTCATCCCAGGTACCAAAGAATCATGAGGGCTGGAACTGGTGAAAGCATCACATTAAAGAGTGATTTCTCGAAAATGTGTGAGTCTTACTTCTGTAGAAGGGATTGCAACTTTCCATCCACCTTCTTTAAAGACACTCTCACAGGACTCTATTAGCTTTCATGTATCTAGTATTGACCTGGATCATTTTTTTGAGACTCAAGCTTCATTTTAATTTAGTTAACCAAGCCATTATTGAGCCCCTATTTTGTGTTAGGCAGGAGTTACAAAGATTTATGATGCACAACTCCTTCTGGTAGGAAATATAAATCCTAAGTTGATAGTATCAGTACACCAGTGTTGTAATGAAGAAATGTACCAGGAAGCTATGGAAAGGAGAGTGGACAGTGGTAGACTGTGGAAAAGCCTGGAAGACATAATGTCCTGTATAAGATATACAGCTATAACCACCAAAAAGTGGAAAGATGATTCATAGATCGGGAGAAATATTTGCAAATTATGTATTTAATAAGGAACTTATATCTAGAATATATAAAGAACTCTTACAACTCAACAACAAAAACACAAGTAATCCAATTTTTAAAATGGGCAAAGAATCTATAAACATATATTTTTATCCCCAGGGGTACAGGTCTGCGAATCGCCAGGTTTACACACTTCACAGCACTCACCATAGCACATACCCTCACCAATATTCATAACCCCACCCCCCCTCTCCCAACCCCCCTCCCCCCATCAACCCTCAGTTTGTTTTGTGAGATTAAGAGTCACTTATGATTTCTCTTAAAATGGGCAAAGAATCTAAACAGATATTTTCTCCGCAAAAGATCTACAGAAAGCCAATAGCAAATGAAATGTGGCTCAACATCATTAGCCATCAGGAAGAGGCAAATCAAAAGCAAATGAGATACTCCTTCACACCTGCGTGGATGGTTATAATAAAAAAAGACAGATAATAACAAGAGTTGGTAATGATGTGGAGAAACTGGAACCCTCGTTTGTTGCTGGTGGGAATGCAAAATGGCACAGCTATTCTGGAAAACAATCTGGAAGTTCTTCAAAAGGTTAAACATAGAGTTAACACAGACTTAGCAAGTCCACTTCTACCTAGGTACATACCTAAGAAAAATGAAAACACAAAAATTTATATACAAATGTTTAGAGCAACATTATTTATAATAGCTGGAAAGTAAAACAACACACTTGTCCATCAATTGAACAGATAAACGAAATGTGGTCTAGCCATAGAATGTTACTCAGGCTTCATAAAAAGGAATGAAGTACTGATTTGTGCTACAACATAGATGCAACCTGAAAACATAACCTCAGTGAATGAAATCAGTCATAAAGGGAAACTGATTACATTAGGAGATGTCTAGAAGAGACTAATCCACAGAAAGCAGTTGAGTTGTTACTAGGGCTGGAAGAGTTGGGGGGAAATGGGAGGGACTGCTAAGGGGTGTAGGTTTCTTTATGGGATGATGAAAATGTTCTAGAAGTGACGGTGGTGATGGTTGCAAACCTGTGAACACACTAAAAAACACTGAATTGTACACTTTCAGTGGGTGAGTTAAATGATCTGTGACTTACAGCTATTATAAAAAGATATACTGCTGTATCACAATTCCATGAAATTTTAGTTGTGGAGATATTCCTAAGAATGACGATAATAGTACTAACAAAATAACTCCTCATATTTCCATGCCTAGCACTTTTTAGTAGTTAATCAAATTTTACAACATACAGGTATGTACTTTAAAATGATGTCTTCATGGTGGTTCTTGCTTCAGTATTTTTACTTCATCCTGAATTTGTTTGTAAGCCAGAGTGGTAAATTTACTATGAGCATCATTGGTGTGTTAATTGTCACAATTTCTTTTTATTTTTATTTTTTTTTAAAGATTTTATTTATTTATTTGACAGAGAGAAATCACAAGTAAGCAGAGAGGCAGGAAGAGAGAGAGGAGGAAGCAGGCTCCCCGCTGAGCAGAAAGCCCAATGCGGGGCTCGAACCCAGGACCCGGGATCATGACCCGAGCCGAAGGCAGCGGCTTAACCCACTGAGCCACCCAGGCGCCCCAATTGTCACAATTTCTAATGGTATAGAAAAGATTTGCCTAATAGAACATTAGGAGGGGCTTATTACCATGACTCCCAAATAGCACAATCTCTTTTAGGCAGAAAAATACCATCTCTGAGGAGGTTCTAAGCGGCCATTATTTAAATCTAGGTCAGGACCTACTAAATAATAATAATGGCCATTTTAACAGGACTAAAATTTGCTGCTTTTTGAAAAAAGACTTATTTCATTTCTGATCTAAGAGTGCCACCACAGAAAGTATCAACATTAACAATCCAACAATAATACACAAAAAGTACGCTTTCAAACTACTCAATCTGTTAAACAAAATTAAAACAGTTCCTCTAAGCTATAAAAATCTGCTGACAATACTAAATAAAACAAAATTGCCTTGGGAAGGAGGAAACAGAGACATTTCTTCCTATAGTTGATAAAGAAAGGGAAGTCCTAATCCTTGGAAATAAATTTGTGTGAGACCACAGATGATGCATAGTTCATGGAAAGATTGAGTCTATGAGATGGGGCTGCTTCTCTAATATGTTACTAAATGACTAGCACTAGCACATAAAATCGATAGATTGGGTGTGACACTCACAATCGCCCAGCAGACAGAAATGCAACGACATTTCTAAGTTGTCACAAACCATCTCAATTATTTCATAGTCTTGTTTGGTCAGATTTTTCCTTATGATAATTAAAAAAGTATACATTCTGTTAAAATTTATCAGTATCTTTACCCAATGAATAAAAGGTATTTTCCCAAATGATAGGTGAGAGCCAATGGAATGTCTCAGAGAAGAACCCAGTGATGCTCTAATTGGTTCTGTCAATTATTCACATGCTTACTGTTTACATGAATATTTATACAATCTTTCAGTTGCCAATTAGCTAACTACCAGGTGCAAACTTTGGTGAAATACATTTTTATGCTAGAAATTTGGGGAAAAAAAAATCCACAGGGGCACCTGGGCGGCTCAGTGGGTTAAATCTCTGCCTTCTGCTCTGGTCATGATCTGGGGTCCTGGGATTGAGCCCCGCATCGGGATCCCTGCTCAGCGGGAAGCCTGCTTCCCCTCACCCCCCGCCGCCCTCTGTGCTTGCCTTTCTGCCCACTTGTGATCTCTGTCTGTCAAATAAATAAATAAAATTTTTAAGAATCCAAAGACATAAACAAAGACCATTTCTCTATTTCAGTAGAAATCCAAGATTTATGCTTCTCTTATACTTCACACAGAAATTAGGTGACATCAATATGGACACAGACAGGGATTCTAGTGGTAGTATTACAAATCACGGGAGGGGTGCCTGGATGGCTCAGGGTTAAGTGTCCCACTCTTGATTTTGGCTTGGGTCATGATCTCAGGGGCTTGGGATCGAGCCCCACCTGGGGCTCTGTGCTCAGTGGGGAGTCTGCTTGAGATTCTCTCTCTCCCTCTCCCTCTTTCCCTTCCCACTTGCACATGTTCTTTCATTTCTCAAATAAATAAATAAATAAATCTTTTTTTTTTTTTTTTTTTAAATCATGGGACATGGGACAAGTGACTTAACCTCTCAATTTTCACCTTGTGAAATAACAGTCCCACCTCACAAGACTGGGGAAGATTACATGAGTAGAAACGAAAAGCACGCTGCCATCTGCAAACCACCTGGTAAAATGTAAAGATGCTATTATTACTAGCATCTGCAGGTTTTTGTTACAAAGATATTCACTGACCATTTTTCTGTGCCAGGCTCCTTACTAGGCACTATAAAGAACAGGCGGAAAGTCCAGAGCCCCATCCTCAGTGAGAAGACAGACAGTGCAGACAGTGAGAGCAAGTGACCTTCAGGGTCTTAAAGTATGTGTGTCAAAGAGCAATGGAGGTGTTTGGGGAAGTTTCCATGCTTGGGCAAAGGGGCAAGCACTGAGGAGGTAACCTTGAGATTGACCTAGCAGTTTGCTGATACACATAGGGGTAAGGGTATTCTGGGCTGAAGGAATAGCAAACTCACCTGCAGGAGGAGGGAGAGAACAAGGAGACTTATACCAAGGAGGTCTCTGCTGTGGAAACCCAACCCTGGACTGCTAGGGGGTCTGGTCATGAGCCTAGGGCAGCCCCTGGCAGAGAACTAAGGAGTAAGATTTTCTATCTTGGGTCAGTTTCCCAGACTGGTTTGATGATAAAAACCACCCGGGGTGCTTATTAAGAATACCTGTGTCCAATCCCCTTGGCTGGCTATTTTTATCTTGTTGGTCTGGCAGGACCTGGAACGGGGGATTTTTATTAAATACCCAGGTGAATCTTTTCACTGGGTTACTTCAGGAAATACAAGCAAAGGACTGAACAATTCTGCTTAAGGAAGATACATAATCAGACTTGCATTCCAGAAAATCACACAAATAACTAATTAAATAAATGAAATGCTAAGCATCTTACACCTCAAGAAATCAGAATTTCTTTTGTAAACTGTATGGTTCCCTGTTTGAATTATGAATTACTAGGCAAAACAAACCAACAATAAAACTCTCACAAGAATGAATGGTATCCATGTTCTCCCCTGCCTCAGCCTATTATTTTAATTAGTCATGAATCACTCATTTCTGTCATCTGGTGTGTAACTAATGAGTATTTCCATTTAATTTGCTATCAGAAAGCAGAAGCCGATTTTCAACCACATTGTGGAGAAACCTGTAGAGCTGTGCTGGCCAATATGGTGCCATTAGTCACACTGAGAGCTTCCAATGTGGCTAGTCCAAACTGAGATGTGCCGTCAGGTTAAAAATACACGTGAGATTTCAACATCCTATTAGGAAGAAGGAAGGATGTAAAAATGTCTCACTGATAATTGTTAATGCTGACATTTAAAAATGTGGACACTGGGAAAAAACTCTATAGACATTGGCTTATAGAAAAGACATGATTGACATTAACTTTACCTGTTAATCTGTTTCCTTTCACTTCTTAAAAATAACTTAAAAAATCTAAAATTAGAAATGTGGCTCATCTCTAGGACAAAGCTCCTCTAGGATCTGAGGACATTAGCAACCAAGTTTCTCACAGGTGGAATCTGAAATGTGGAGTTCTCATCAGAAGAGGGAGGTTTTTGAAGAATTAGTAGGCTTGATGAGAAGACAGAACTTAAGCACAATGCATATACGGGACAGAATACAGAGGAGGCAAGACACTAGTTGCAGTTAGGAGTGTGACTTTGGAGGAGGAACTATTTCTTTGGACTCCTCAACTGCAGAATGACTGCTAATTATAGATGTCTATTCACCCTTCCAAAGAAAATGAAAGGTTTTAACAAGAAATGAAAAGACGTCCTCATCTTGTAAAACACTACATTGGCCAATTATCATAAAATATGTAATGAAAAAAGAAAGATGTTCTAGATTTGAAAATACTGACTACATAGCCTAAAGGACTTTCAGAAAAGAAATGATCATGGGCCATTTGGGGTTATCATCAGTGACAGCTTCAGAGGGCATTGACCTGTACTGCTTTCAAAGGATATGCAGGATTTTGAAGGCTGTGCAAATGTGGGGAATGGAAATGTAGTTCCTTAAAGTAAAAATGATATTTTTGACATTCTGGCCCAGAAGAGTTATATTCTAGGGAAGGAAGCTTCGGATGGCTGGAACAAATGTAACCTTCCAGGTTACTGCCTGTATCTAGTCTTTCTACTTTTAAATTATGAGATCACCAACAATTTAAGCAAACTAAATAGCATAGACATATATGAAATCAAGTTGCTTCCATTCTAAGCTGAAAACCATGATCTCATCCTAGAACTCTGGAGATGGCTAGCATATTTATGGGGGGAGTAGAATTATGATAAAACCTTTTGGAATAAAACAAGGTTAACTGTCCTCTCAGTACCGTTAATCTTCATTGTTTTGGATATAAGAGTAAAGTCAATTTTACAACATTTCTGACACTTAAAGAGAGGCTGCATACACTTCTCTGAGTTGTCATTACAACATCTTCATTTGAAAGGACATTAACATCAGTATTATTTTAGGATAAAAGCTTAGTATAAAAGCTTCAGTTTTCATAGCTTTTGAAAGCCAAATATTACATTTTGGCCTGGATAACATTTTCAGGTGAAGTATGGAAAACAAATTTGCACCCCCCCCACCATGAAAGCCAGTTAGCCAGGATAAAAGGCAGTAACTTAATGGGATCAATTGCAGTGTAATACATTGCAGGAAAGGCCAGTTTAAGGAAGTACAGAACTGAATGATTCATCGTCATGCCTGTATTTGGAATGCACAAGAGGTAAGATTTAATTAACTTCCCCATAATTAAGCAAGGACATTTCAGGCTGTATTAGTAGATTGATTTTTACTACCAGATAAAGACCATGTGTGAAAACCATTGATCTAAGATTTACATTTTGGAATGGCTTGTGTTGCTGACCTTTCAAAGGTTCAAGGCATTCTCAAAACGTTGACATTCTTTCCTGATATAATTCAACATGAAGTCTCATGGAATAAATAGAAAAGCTTGCACATTTTTTTGGAGTAAGTTTTAAGAATGAAAAACTTCTTAAAAAAAAAGATTTTATCTATTTATTTGACAGAAAGATCACAAGCAGGCAGAGAGGCAGGCAGAGAGAAAGAGGGGGAAGCAGGCTCCCTGCTGAGCAGAGAGCCCGATGCCAGGGCGGGCGGGGGGGGGGGGGGGGGGGGGGTCTCAATCCCAGGACCCTGGGATCATGACCTGAGTCAAAGGCAGAGGCTTAATCCATTGAGCCACCCAGGCACCCAGGTACCCCCTCGAGAATGAAAAACTTTTAAAGTAGTTTAAATTTTTTGTACTGAGTTACTTTCAAATTGAGGTGTTCCCCCCCTCCCCACCTTTTACAAAGATTTTTAAGTAATAATTTCTACACCCAACACTGGGCTCAAACTCACAATTGTGAGATTCAAGAATTACATCTTTACTAATGGAACCAGTCAGGCCCCCCAAACTGAGCCTTTTTCAAATTAAGGCTCTTCTCTTCATTGCAGTAATTATAATTTTAAAGTGTACAGTGTAGCCTCCCAAGCAATTTACCATTTACATGGTAAATACCAGGAGAATACTTATTGAGTTCCTACTATGTTCCAGATTCTGTGACAGGTACTTGATACAGCTTAGCTCTTTTAATTTTTACAGCAATCATATTATGTAGTGCCTCCATTAAATAGAAGAGGATATCAAAGTAGAGAGAGGATATTTTGTCCAAAGTCATACAATTATTAAGTACTAAATCTTGGATTTCCATTCAGGTTTGTCTGACTCCAAAGTATATGATACAAAATTATAATGTTCAACAATTACGCATAGTGTATAATTATACAAAGCAAGCCCAAGTGATCCAGGTTGGCCTTCTAAGTAATTTGTTTGAATGTATACAGACACTGTATATAACTTAATGTATCAAATAAAATTTAACTGCCAAGAATCTAGCTAGCATCATTTAGAAAAGCAATGATAGCATTCCTAGTATTTACTTAGTTAAGAAAGCCAAAAGAACCTCTTCCTCCCCTGAAAAACTCAAATATATGCTTTATAAAAACTAGTTAAGTGACTAATACTAATTCCCTAGTATTTCCTGAATGTTGTAACTTTATGGGAAACTGTAAATTTAGGTCAACTACTGCTGTTCTTAAATTGTGCTTATTTAAGTTGCTGTTTTAAACTGTAAATTGTTATAAATTGCTAATATGTTAAAATTACTGTAAAGCTTTGAACTACACAGATTATAAATCCCTGAATACAAATATCATGTCTTTAAATTTCCATAGAGCACATAATAGATGTTCAGTAACTATCTCTGGTGAATGTTTTAGCAAAGATCGCAAGTTGTCAGAAGGCTTAGTTATGTACATTATGGACTCAGGACCCAAATTCTGCTAATTCATAAAATGGTTTTTCCATTTCCCTCTCCCCAAGGTCACTGTCGCATTACTACCTCCTCTTTCTTTGCTCCATCAGGTCCTTCTGGCATCCAGCCCCACAAGGTTTCCCCCATTAACCACGCCCTATTTGGTCAACAGTGGAAAAGACTCTAGTTAAAACCACTGACTATCATATTTTACACATCTCCTAGTTAAAGGAATTTTATATGTCTACTTCTACCACAGAGGATACCTTCATCTAGGAAAATGCCAAAGGAAACACTAATCATTTCACTTAATTTTCTTTAAATCTCTACCACAGACTTTCAATGGATTGCTATTGGCGACTTTATATCTTACACTGACTTAACTACAGTTCAGTAAGTGAGAGCTCCAATGACCTCTGGCTCCAAGGAGCTGGAACTCTGGCCCAGGAGGTGATGATACAAGGCAAGCAGAAAGTGGTCAAGTGCTTGTGCTCCTCAACATAAAGTTTACATTTACTGACAGTCACAGTTCTCGATCATAGAATAAATGCCTTTCAAGCTTCAGGCTATAAAAGCCTTAAAAGAGATACCATTAAAACACACACACACACACACACACACACACCCACTCACACACACGTATATTAATATGTGTATCTTTCAAGATTCTTCAGGCCTAAGAAAATACTGAACAGCAACCAGCTTGTTAAAACTGGCTTGTAGAAAACAGAGGGCTCCTGGGTGGCTCAGTCGGTTGAGTGTCTGACTCTTGATTTCGGCTCAGGTGGTGATAGCTGGACTGTGAGATTGACGCCCCCCCGCCCCGCGACAAGCTGCGCACTCAGTGGGGAGTCTGCTTGAGATTTTCTCTCCTCCCTCTGCCCCTCTCCACTGTGTGCGCTCGCTCTCTCTCTTTCTCAAATAAAAAAAAAAATAAATCTTTTCAAATGTCAGAAACATTAATTCTCTTCATTACAGTATCCCTTCAAAGTACCAAATAAAATGTCTAATTTGATAGACTACCTTCATATCAAAAATTACATTCTTTTAATTTATCCTCAGATATGAGCCAAACTCTGTAATAAAATGGTAGTTCTGGTCCCGAAGACCCATCCAACTTACACCCACATGATCTGCAAAAATGGAATTCAACAGGTTCACTCAACAATGTCCACTTAACAAGTAAGCAAGTGAGAAAAGAAAGGCTTCCGCTAGTCATCCGACAAACATTTACTGAGCACCCTCCAGGTGCTGAGCTCTGGGGAAACAAAACAACTGCGTCGTGCCCCAGGGCCTCTCAGGTGAGCTCCTAGTCTACAGACATGAAAACAAATAACTGTTATTGTTATAATGATCATCATTTACAGTGCAATGCAGTAAGTCCTGTAATGGAAGCATGTGCTGGGAGAACACACAGGAATGAAAAGCAAACTGCCCACGTAAACTGGAGTTGGCAGACAAGTAGGAAAGTGCCAAGTTGGGGGTGGGTACAGGAAGGGTATTATGGGCAAAAGGAGCAGCCTGGGCAAAGCCCCAGCCACAGGACTATCTGGAAAGTTCAGGGCATTACACAGATGGCAATTTGTTCCATATTGCACAGTGATAAACAGGGGCTCATCAATTATTAGGAGGATTTAAAAGTAAATACTCTAGGAACACCAGGGCGACTCAGTCAGCTAAGTATCCAACTCTTGAGTTCGTCTCAGGTCATGATCTTGGGGTCGTGGGATTGAGCCCCATGTCGGGCTCCACACTCAGTGGAGAGTCTGCTGGAGTCTCTCTCCCTCTCCCATTTGCCCCTTCCCCCTATGCTTATGTGTTCTCTCTCTCTCAAACAAGTAAATCTTTAAAAAAAAAAATCCTCTAAAAGGGTAAGGGATGCTATTTTTATTCAGTTCCTCATTCACTTACTGTTGGGAATGTTTCAATTTATATATTTAGTAAGTTAAAAACAAATGCATATTATTCACATTAGAAAAGATAGCTGTAGAACTATGTTCTAACTGATGAAATTACCAGAAAATGACATTTCCTGCCAAATCCTTGACAACAGATGTTTTAAAATTACGTTATGTTAATTTAGACAAGGGAGAACAATGTCACCCACATTCAATACAATACTGAGGATATGGAATGGAAGGATTTAAAAGTACCTACATAATCAGAGTTGACTTCTATTTTCCTTTAATTAGATTTAAGTTTTAAATTAAAAAAGTAGCTTAAAATGACAAATTATTTAAAATACCTATCTTCAAAAAAAAAATACCTATCTTCTACCTTTCTTGTCTTGTTTGGGGTCCATTCATCTTATAATTTACTTTGAAAAGTACACTTCTTAAAAGACACTGTATCATTTAATCTTCACAACAAAAAGCTATTCAGAAATACTAAGGTAAAACTGCTAGGATTTCCTAATCTTAAACCTCTTGATATGCTCTTTGTAAGATCTCAGATACTAAGTTTTATGGCCTCTGCCAGGTCCACTCATTCCTGTAGCTGCTCTTATCTGGAAGAGATTCATTTTTAAATAGGATTAATGTAGGAATAGCCCAGTGTGTTGTTGTGAAACACTACCCTTCCTCCAAATCCCCAGTACCAGGGAGCTTCTCTCCACCTCTTTCCTAGCTACACATCCATGACCTAGACATGGCCTTTTACTTGAAACTTTCCTCCCCACGTCTTCTGTTCAATTTCACTCTGTTAAACAGCACTCTGCGGTGGAAGCACAGACAACAGTGACTCCATCTTTGGCCCGCCATCTTGTCCATGTTTGCCGGATCACCTTCCATGGAACTGTGTATTCCAGGACCCTTGGACATTACTTCACCTACTTTAGAAATGCCCACCAAGGCCAGGCTAGGGGAGGCACGTTTTGGCCTCCCATGATTCTGTGAGAGGCAACAAAGTCTTTCCCCTTCCTGATGCACAGGTAGGGCCACAAGATCTAATTACAGGTTAGCTGTCAGTTAGGTGCATGCAAACCCTTCAAGGAGCATGTGAAGGAACCGTGGATCTCACTACAATGTCTCACATGACCTCTTGCTTGCTCTACAAAATCTGTGGACTAAGGTCTGGACTTTGCAGAAAATAACCATGCAGCTGGATCACTGACCGCCCAAACCTCCATCAGCAAGTTACCCTGAATGAGACTCTGTCAACTGTGTGGACTGGCCTGCTTCGCCTTCTGATCATTAAGTGCCTTCTCAGTTTGGGGGATACTCTACTGTCCCGCCTCCACTTTCTGACCCCTGTGTCTGATGTAGAGGCAGGAGTCACAAAAAGACTTAAATGAAAGACAATGAACTGACAGACTGAGGGAAAAGAGGGAAAGGTGAGAGCAAGAAGAGATAAAGAGAAACAGCTTAAGGAGAAAAGAACTGAGGAGAAGGAGAGAAGTAAGAGAGGAAAAATGAGGAGGGGGATGTGAGGAAAGGGGGCAAGTGAAGAAAATGAAATAAATGTAAAGTAAGTGATGAAGGTCTTCAGGAAGTCACTGACTCAGTCTTGGGCACTGGAGGGACTGAGAGCACTTTAATCTACTCAGGCTTGTCCTCAGGCTCCAAGCCTTTTCAAAAGTACATTCTGCTTTGAACAAATTTTGGATTTGGCTTCAGTCTTAGGCCAGCATGAGAATAAAATTTCAAGGTCAAGCACAACTCCTTTTTCTTATTAGAACCAAAGTGCAGGTTGTTCAGAATCATAAGAGCATCCCCTTTTAAGCATTTAGAAACCTAGGTAAAAATCAGAATTGGTCATGAATGTATAACTTCACGTTTAATGGAACTTCAAGCTCAATGGACGAGCATGGGACTCAGTCAGGATCATCTTTCACAGGACCCTGATTCACGTGTAGCTCTGAGACCAAACAGTAGAAATTCTTTGTATTCTTTCTATTTTCATGATTAATTTTTGCAGCCCTGGAACATTTTTAATTATCTTGGCACCTTAGGGGTAGAGTGGAAAGGCTACTAAAAACAGGCAGAAGTGCTCGGAATTCTCGTACCATCTTCCTTTTATGTAAAAGAGACCAATTCAGCAAGACCAAAAACTTTCCACTTTGACCCACAGCAAATGTTTCCTGCCCCCCTTTTAAATTTAGAGGTCTCTGGTGAGGACCCACATTACTCACAAGCAAAGCTGATGTTCTCTTAGCTGCCGGCATTGAGAAAGCTGTCTGAATGGATGGCATCGAGCCTTCTGCCATGCCACTGGATTCTTCCCCAGTGCAGGTGCCAAGTAACTCTGAGTTTAGGCAAGCAACCGTCTCCTGGGCACTTCAGTCCTGGTCTCCTAGACTAGGGCTCTCCTGGATGCCGGCAGCACAGCACAGGATGGACACGATTTTTCTTCTTCACCCTGGTTACAGGATTGGCTGGCTGGGATTATCCCAAAGGCAGAACATTCTGCCCAAATCCAGTGAAATACTTTACATTGTTTAGCAGTCTCCTCTTGAGGTGACATAAAGAATAACTACTTAGAGTCTTAAGATCTGCATGCAAACATTATATACAGAGCCAGGGTAAAAAACTCCAATGCCCTCAGAAGCCAGGTAAGTCCCATAAATGAGGGAAGTGGACAGGGTGTAAAACAACAAGAGAAGGTAATAACCATGGCTTGTCTAGCCACCAAGCTCCAGGTAGCACTTGCTACATAGGAAGCTAAATCTGATTTTGTTTTTTGAGAGAAGCCTGAAATTTGGATTTTGGGGTAAAATTTCCAAATTCTTAAATGTCAGCAATTAATTCTATTAAAATAAAACAGAGTACAGGCCTAACAAAACCCAAATCTGTGCCAGATTTTGCCTCTAGACTACCATTTGTACTGACAGAGAGAAAATCTAAGCTTTTTGGATAAACTTAGGCCTTCTTCAATTGTCACAAATGTAACAAGAGAAACAAAACTGAGATTAATGATAATTTGATGGGACCTCAGAAATGAGGCAGCAGTGTAAATGGTGTATGGAAAATCAAACAAAACTAGGTGACATTTAGTAAGCAATGTTACTTCTCAGCTTTTAAGTGAATTTATTTGTAAACTGGATGACAATGGCTTGACTTACTCTAAAACTCACACTAGTTTTCTTTTTTTAAAAAAGATTTTATTTATTTATTTGAGAGAGAGAGAATGAGAGAGAGAGAGCGAGCGAGCATGAGATGGGGGAGGGTCAGAGGGAGAAGGAGACTCCCTGCTGGGCAGGGAGGCTGATGCAGGACTCCATCCTGAGACCCCAGGATCATGACCGGAGCTGAAGGAAGTCACTTAATCAACTGAGCCACCCAGGGGCCCTCACACTACTTTCTTGGAACTGAAAATACTAGAACAGTTTCTCCTTCTCACCATTCTCTCCTAGGGCTCAACCTAAATCTGGAAGATGATCTGAAGTCCAATCTTATTGGAACTCTTTTTCAAGAATTGTTCGTGCTGACTCAAGAAATCTGAGAAAAGCACTTCTCCCAGGGCTGGTACAAATTCCATTAACCATCTCTGATATCAAAGGCTTTACTGAATAATGTGTTCCAATTTACTTTCTGTATCTCTCTTCTTTGGACACATGTTAGAGAATAGAAGGATTACAGAATCTCAAGTTTACAATAAGCCTTAGAAATCATTTGGCCCTATCTGCTGTCTGGTGATCAAATTCTCCCAAGTCCATGCCTGCCCGAATTCACTGTCTCCCAAGAGCAGCCTGTACTACCATCTGGCAACTCCAACACTTAGAGAAGTCTCCTTGAACTAAAACAAGAACTCATCCATTCGTCTGACAAAAATGTATCAAAATGCCAATGATAGGACTCATACTAGTTGCTTTTATATAAGGATGAATAAGCTGGGACATCCTTCTCCCTCTGCAAAGAACTCACAAAAATACTTTCAAAATTACATTTCAAACTTCCAAAAGGGTACTTTGCATGAGTAAGTACACCCAAGAGACAAAACAAAGCCAACCCATCAAAAAGTCTAAGATGTAAGACAATTCATGAGACGTGAATACAGCAATATGCAAAAGAAAGAAAAGGTTTAATAGTCAGCAGGGAAATAGGTATGAACACTCAGATTTGAGACTTCCTTCAAAATTAACCTAACATCTCTTCCTGATCACTCTGGGAACCAAAGGCTAAAAGGAAGACAGATACCAAGTTCATTTTCATTACCTACTATTGAAGGAGATTTACTCACCCAGAACCTCCCATACCTGAAGAGGTACAAAACCAGGGTTCAATATGACTACTTAATAAACTTCTTCCCTTACTGCTACCTGTATCCTTTTTCTGCTATGCTGTCCCTTAAACCTAATTCAAGAAAAAAATATTCAGTCAATTCCACCCCCATCGCCCCTCCACCCACAAGCTGCCCAATTAAGAGAAATGTGAGAAAGAGAATTTACTATATGATAGTTTAAGGTCTGCATGACAGCTAACAGCTGAGAGGACCCAGTCCAATGAGAACTCAGTCATAAATCTTGTGCAAAGCTTTGTTTCCCTGGCTGAGCAGAAGTGAAAATTTCCTCTGTTAGTATAATCAAGATTTTTTTTTTTTCCTTTGAAATTCTGAGTCCCATCGCTTCTCGGCCTTTTGGCTAAGATCAAGTGTGAAATTCTGAGTCCTGACATTGGGTAATGTATAAAAACTTAAACTTCAACTGAAACCAATAACCAATTGTTATGAGGCATAAATTAGATAATGCTTATAAAGAATTCAAATAGAGCCTTACATAGAAAATTCTCAACAAATGGTACTTATTGTTATCAATATCATTTTCAGGGTGCCTGGGTGGCTCATTTTGTTAAGCAACTGCCTTCGGCTCAGGTCATGATTCTGGAGTCCTAGGATCTAGTCCCACATCGGGCTCCCAGCTCCATGGGGAGTCTGCTTCTCCCTCTGACCTTCTCCCTTCTCGTGCCCTCTCTCACTCTCTTTCTCTCAAATAAATAAATAAAATATTTTAAAAATATATCATTTTTACATCTATTGGTCCCAAAATATCTTCACATATTTCTCAAGAAATCCACATTTTTGTGAGTTCTAATCCACTGCTGATTCCATTTGAGGGTGGTGATTATGCCTATTAAGAATACACTTTTAATTTTTCTCTTATTCATGCAAACATATTCATTTTAGCAGATTAGAAAAGTAGAAGGAAGGTGGGAAGTCAGCCATCTTGGGTACACACCTGTTAACATGGTACGATTATTTTTTGTGTTTTTAAAAAAAAACATTTATTGCTACAAAAGCAGACACATATACTGTAAAATGTTAGAAGATATAACTTCAAAAACCCACTTGATTTTCTATCATGAGGAAGTTAATTTTGATAACATTTTGCTATATATTCTAAATATTTTTCTAATACAGAAAGCTCTAGGTTATTTCCATTTTGACTTTCCAAACTTTCATAGTTTATTCAATGCCATTTCTGGTGCACAAACTATGACTCCACCTGTGTACAGGTAGAAATTCCGGAGCCTCAGTAACCATCATCACTGGTCCTTTCCTCCGGCCACGTTCTTTATTAGGTTACCTCGAATCCTTACAACAGTCCTGCAAAATACATTCCAATATCCCTGTTTTGCAGATAAGAAAACTAAAACTCATAAAGATCAGGTGACTAGTCCAACCCCTCAAAGCACTAAGTGACAGAGCTAGGTTTCAATCTGTCTTTGTCAGATTCCAAAGCCTGTATGTTCTCCCCAAGCAGCAGGCTAAAGGTAAGTGAGATACAGAGTCTCTATCTGAAAACAATTAAATGAACACAAACAATCCAGATCCTTATTTGGGCAGTAAAGTAGTATGACCCTCATTTTACGAAAGGACAAAAGTGACTCAAAGTTCCATAGCAAAGAGGGCTAGAGCTGGACTTTAAATATGAGTTAGATGAGGATACCATTATTTTAATACAATATAACTCTCTGCTATGTGATGTTTAAATTTAGAGTTTGCCAGGATTTTACACTAACAAAACACACTCTCAGGGTGCCTGGATGTCTTAGTTGGTTGGGCAGCTGCCTTTGGCTTGAGTCATGGTCCTGGAGTCCAGGGGTCAGGTCCTGTGTTGGAGACCCTGCTCCACCAGGAGTCTGCTTCTCCCTCTGACCCTCCCCCCTCTCATGCTCTCCCTCTCAAATGAATACATAAAACCTTAAAAAAAAAAAAAAAAAAAAAGAAACAAAAACCACACTCTTTAGCCACCCACAAGCACTCACTGGTGAGCTGTTCCTGGGGTATAATTCAAAGAGGGAAAACCCAAAATGTAATTAGGGAGTTGCATAGTTTAACGTATACCACAGTAAAACTTACCCTGAGTTTTGATAGTCCTGCTTATCAGACTACTGGAAAGGAACAACAGGGAATTTAGAGACTTGGATGAGACTCCCAGCTCTGTCAACTAAATAACCTGTGTGACCTTGGGCAGGTTACTGACCCGCTTCTGGGCTCAAGTGAATCCGTCATTCTAGAACAGTTATAAGAAATACTCCCTTCCCTCTCTCTCCACCACGGACTCACACTGTTGTCAGAGGATGAAGGTTATAAATGACAAAGGGTTTAGAAAATTTAAATTTTCCATGCATATGTAAGGTATCTAATAAAGGCAATGACAATTATAAAAATGCATTCCTATAGCTACAGGTGACGAGTGCAAATTATGTCAGGCATTGTTCTGTTTCATATGAATCAACTCATTCAATTTTTGTGTTATTATTATCTCAATTTTACAGACAAGTAAACTTGCCCATTGTCACTTGGCCAGTAGGTGAAGTTAGGTTCTGAATCCAGATAGTCTGACTCCAGTCAATGCTGTTAACTACATGAAAAGAAGGTTCCTAAAAGCCTTTACTTCTCCCATCTCCAACAGCTTCTGTTCCACCCCCACCAGGGACAAATACTAAAATATAATATAATGTTTCAGCAACTTTTGCTATTTCTAATTACATGATTTCCTTTATAAAATCAATTTATTTTTTATTTCTTTTAAAGCTTTTATTTATTTATATGACAGAGAGAGACACAGCGAAAGAAGGAACACAAGCAGGGGGAGTGGGAGAGGGAGAAGCAGGCTTCCTGCCAAACAGGGAGCCTGATGTGGGGCTCAATCCCAGGTCTGTGGGATCATGACCTGAGCTGAAGGCAGACACTTAACTACTGAGCCACCCAGGCGTCCCTATAAAACCAATTTTTTTTTTAAAGATTTTATTTATTTCTTTGACAGAGACAGATCACAAGTAGGCAGAGAGGCAGGCAGAGAGAGAGGGGGAAGCAGGCTCCTCACTGAGCAGAGAGCCCAATTCGGGGCTCGATCCCAGGACCCTGAGATCATGACCCGAGCCGAAGGCAGAGGCTATAACCCACTGAGCCACCCAGGCGCCCCTCTATAAAACCAATTTAAAGAGAAAATTATGTTTAAGTTTTTCTGACAAACCTGTTGGTTAAAAAAAAATAATAATTATTTTGTCTATTTCAGTATTTTTTTAGGCATATCAGATGATTTCATCTGAAAAATTTTTAAGGGTTCACAATTCTTTCAAAGATGTTCTCCACAGGCAGTAACCTCTGTGGCCTTGGCCACAGCAACCTTTTGCTGGGCATGTCTCCAACAGCAAAGGAAACAAAGGAAAACATAAGCTTTTGGGACTTCATCAAGATAAAAAGCTCTTGCACAACAAAGGAAATAGGTGACAAAACCGAAAGACAACCTATAGAATGGGAGAAGATGTCTGCAAATGTCTTATTAGATAAAGGGCTAGTATCCAAAATCTATAAAGAACTTATCAAACTCAATACCCAAAGAACAAATAATCCAATCAAGAAATGGGAAGAGGACATGAACAGACATTTCTACAAAGAAGTCATCCAAATGGCCAACAGATACATGTAAAAATGCTCAATATCACTCGGCATCAGGGAAATACAAATCAAAACCACCATGAGATACCATCTCACATCAGTTAGAATGGCTAAAATTAACAGGTCAGGAAACAACAGATGTTGGTGAAGATGCGGAGAAAGGCAAACCCTCTTACACTGTTGGTGGGAACGCAAGCTGGGGCAGCCACTCTGGGAAACAGTATGGAGGTTCTTCAAAAAGTTGAAAATAGAGCTACATTATGACCCAGCAATTGCACTGGTTTTATACCAAAGATACAATATAGTGATCCGAATGGGCACAGGCATCCCAACGTTTATAACAGAAATATTCACAATGGCCAAACTATGGAAAGAGGCCAGATCCACTGACAGATGAATAGATAAAGATGTGGTAAATACATACCATGAAGTATTTACTCAGCCATCAAAAAAATATGAAATCTTGCCATTTGTGATGACATGGATGGAACTAGAGAGTATTATTTTAAGTGAAATAAGCCAATCAGAGAAAGACAATTATCATATGATCTCACTCATATATGGAATTTAAGAAACAAAATAGAGGATCATAGGGGAAGAAAGGGAGAAATAAAACAAGACAAAACTGGAGAGGGAGATGAACCATAAAAGACCCTTACAGGAAACAAACAGGGTTGCTGGAGGGGAGGGAGGTGGGGAGGAAGAGGTAACTGGGTGATAGACATTGAGGAGGGCACTGGGTATTATATAAGACTGATGAATCACTCATCTCTACCTCCGAAACTATTAATACAGCATATGTTAATTAACTGGATTTAAATTTAAAAAATAAAAAATAAAAAGCAGTACCATTGTAAAAAAATATTTAAAAGATGGTTCTCATTAAAATTTTTCCCCAATGATCCTGAAAAATTATGCCTTATTCTGGAAGGGATGACACTTGCGATCTTAAATGTTCAGTTCTGAGAAAAAAAACCTAAAAAGAAGAAAATTATGCAATGGGGATCAAATTCTAAAGTCTCCAATAGTCATATTTCAAAAAAACCTTTAGTAATCTACTGAACAGTAGACTATCGATTCTTCCCTCTTCAGCAGTTCTTATACAGTTAAATATTATACAGGATAGACATGAGTCTGTGGCTGTTGGTGAATATGCTCCTTCCCCTATATATTTTTTTTTAAAGATTTTATTTATTTATTTGTCAGAGAGAGAGAGGGAGAGCGAGCGAGCACAGGCAGACAGAATGGCAGGCAGAGGCAGAGGGAGAAGCAGGCTCCCTGATGAGCAAGGAGCCCGATGTGAGACTCGATCCCAGGATCCTGGGATCATGACCTGAGCCGAAGGCAGCTGCTTAACCAACTGAGCCACCCAGGCGTCCCATTCCCCTATATTTTTATACACTCAAGTGATACACCCAAAGTGTAGACAAGAAACCTCAGAAAGTTAGCAGGTAGAAACAGAACAAGAACCACAAAAGTAGGCCCCGTATGTAATTTTAAATTTTCTAGTAGCTAAAGAAAAAGAAACAGATGAAATTAATTTAAAATATATTTTATTTAGGCCAACATATCAAAATATTTTAAGTTTAATATGTAATCAACACAAAACTGTTAATGAGATATTTTGCAATTTCTTGTATTAAGTCTTGAAAATCTGGTGTGTATTTACCCTTCAACACATTGCAACTTGGACTATCCACTTTTCAAATGCTGAATGGCCACATATGACTAGTGGGTGCCATCCTGGGCAGCGTGGTTCTCTAGAGTGGTTTTATTTTATTTTTATTTATTTATTTATTTATTTTTAAGATTTTTATTTATTCGACAGACAGAGATCACAAGTAGGCAGAGAGGCAGGCAGAGAGAGAGAGAGGAGGAAGCAGGCTCCCTGCAGAGCAGAGAGCCCAATGTGGGGCTCGATCCCAGGACCCTGGGATCATGACCCGAGCCGAAGGCAGAGGCCTTAACCCACTGAGCCACCCAGGCGCCCCTCTAGAGTGGTTTTAAAAGCACAATGGGGATTAGAGAATCTACCAGTTTCCTACCCCTAACTGCAAAGCATAGGTCGAGGAGAAAATTTACAGTATGTTGGTAATTCTGCACTGTTTGAGAGACACACACTGTTTTACTATAAAAGTTCTCTTCAACTAGAATGTAACACCTCTGATTGTAAAATAGGGTATGTGTCTGCATGTACAGAGACACGCGATTTTTAATACCTAATAATGATCAGTAAAATAACAGAATCGTGGCTTGTGTGGATACCCACTTCCCATTTCAGGATACTTAATCACGTGGGCAGATTCCTTTTTTATCATGTGGGGTAACATTCACAGGTTCTGGAAATAAGGTTATCTTTGATGGACCATTACTCAGCCTACCACAGGTTACTGAGTGCTATGGAGATAAGGAGAGCAAAACAAGAGAGCCAGAGGAAGACTTCCATCAGGAAAGGGATATGAAAAGATCATTCTCATAGCAGAGTAATTGGAAGGAAGTCAGAGTGAGGCAGGGAAACCAAAGACCAAAGCCACTCAATGGAAGGCAAGGGCAGAGGTGGGGTGAGAAGATGCCCAAAACTAGTCAGTGGAGGTGGGAAAAGTGAAGAAAGTATGAGGCTGAGAAGTAGTAAAGATGTAGAACCCACAGGACCTCCAGAAAGGAACCTTGGCCTGAAGGGATGCTGGTGGGAAGGAAAAGGGAGAACTTTAATGTTTAGTGTTCCGTTAGTCCAGTTGGTGATTTAGAGTATTTGTGTCATTGTCCTATTGATCGATGTGAACTTAAATTGATTCCACTCATGGACCAAAACACAAGAATATTTTTCACAATATGAGGTGTTACAAAAAGCTGGTCCCTCGTGCAGGCACAATGTAGGACCTTCAACAGCTGCTCAAAGATGCAAATGCATGATGTTGTACAAAAAGGCAAGAGGTTTAATCTGGCCTCCAGATGTTTTTTGTTTTTTGGGTTGTTTTTGGTCAATTTCAGCTTAGTGCCAAGGCATGTCGATCAGGGCTCAGGAGTTTTTTTGCTCCTTTTTATTTGCTCCTTTTAAAGGTATAGTGTAAGGACCTTGCAAGTTTCAAAACCAATCTGGTGGATTCATCTGAATGTAGTATGGTGATTAAAGCCTGTTCAGCAAGGCTTTGATATCTCAATGAGCTGGGTTCAAATACTGCCTCTGCCATCATACTAGCTCTGTGACCTTTGAAGAGCTTTCTTAGGTCTTGGAACTCTAGTTGCACAGCATCTTTAAAGAGCTAATGATGCATATTATATGGTTCTACAAGGGTTAAATGATATCCGATTTCATGTCCAGTACAAAGTAGGTAATCAATAAAAGTAATCATTATTAACTGAAAGCCTTATTTAAAAGAATCATAACCAGAAAAACATACTGTTTGTTATTAATAATTCTAATAAGGCTCTCCAAATAGCTTTAAAAAAAAACCCACACAAGTAGGAATTTCAAATACAGAAAGAAATACATCAGCAAATCCTCAGAGAATAACTGTGGATAATCTAATGACATGGATTTAAATCTTCAGGATAAATGCCAGCTGAACTGAATTTCCTTAGTTTCTCTATCCCAGCTTTAAAGAACCCATCAGGCTCCACTACTGTTTTAAGGAACATTATAAAATACTCCAAGCTTAACCAGCTCCCCTGATACCAGTATTGAGTTAGAAAAAAATTAAATATACAGGTGTCCTCAATTTATGGGCAACCTATGTCCCTGAAGGACCATGTATGTTGCAAATTAGATTTTGGTAATCAGAACTTGTTTTCCCAGCGATAACTTCAGAAACTTGTTTTGCTAGAAAAATACAGTAACTTTTTTTTTTTTTTTTTTTGGAACTGGCCATAGGATTAGGATAGATGGTATCTGGCATTCTGGCACAGATAAAATTAAACAGATTCTCCATGTCAAATTTTGGATCCTGCCAGGGTCATGTTTTGCCTGAAGTGGCAAATTAATCCCCACTGTCTGGTAATGAAAAATACATCCCATCCTGTAAATGACAAAGTGGAAGACGGACTATATAAGGTACAATACATTTGTTTGTATTACCTTCCTGGAGCAAGACATTTCATATACATTCAAGAGAGCGATTACCCACCTTCAATAAATGTTTGAGATAAATGGGACAGCTTCATGAATAGATATACCATTAATCTGACACACAGGGAAAAAAAAGTCTGAGAAGGGGATACTGGAACTTACATATAAAGAAATGATAAAAAATTATTATTCTGTTGATAAGGTCTGTACTAAAGTGTGGTGTACAATTTTTAGGACAGGACTCAAATTCATAGTTACGGTTTTTTTTAGAGAACACTGCAGAAACCAGGTAAACAACTTAAGATACAGGCTGCCAAAGTAAGCCAAAGGGACACTATTTGTCCAACCGACGTCCTGTTTGCAAACCCCAATTACCAAAGGACAGCAAATTAAATGCTAATCTTCGCTGTTCACAAACAGTATTTTAAAAATGATATCCTCTGGACTCTACTTTGCCTTATTAAACGCCCGGTGGAGTTGCTCATAAAAGTCAAGTTGTTCAACAAGGACAATCAATCGTAGTTAATGGTCACTATAAAAACCCGCCCGTGACGCTAAAGAGACAATTTCGTAATTAGAAGTTAAGTGGTGGCCGTGAGCTTTCCTGTGAGAGAGTTCTAATTCCTAAGTCTTCTGGGGAGTAATGAGGATTAGGCAAGGCATGGCTCAAAATAGCTGAGGCGCCGTATGCGTGGAGGGGGGTAGCATGGATGACCCAGCCATAGCTCTCTGGGGCTCTTCAACGTTTCAGAGAAGGAGTCTAAGGGCCGTGAGAACACCACTGAGTGCCATGCTGTTTTACCTGTCGCTCACCAAGACTGCTCTCTTGATTCCTCTGGTGGCAGCATTCCCGTTGTCCATTTGGGGTTCCCCCTGGCCACAGCATTTATTAATTATCCCCAACTCAGTGCTCATTGAGTCAACATGGAAGGAGATGCAATTCCAACCAAGGAACCATTTTGGGAGATTTTTTACAGCATGGCTCACTCAAGATTAAATCATGTATAGGCAAAAAAAAAAAGAAAGAAAGAGAGAGAGAGAAAGAAAGAAAGAAAGAAAGAAAGAAAGAAAAAAGAAAAGAAAAAGTAAGCCTTCCAAGAAGAAAATTGATGAGAGGGGGGGAACACATTAGGAAGCCAGCAGACAAAGACAAGCAGACGGGTACTGCAGCCCTGTCTCCATCCGCCCGTATGTTTTTCCTCACACCCATATGCTCACTCTCAGTTCCCATATGGTTTCTCTTTCTCATTATGAAATTGGAGGTGCGGAGGGGGCAGGAGTGGGCACACATCTATTTTGTACAAAAGTTACACATACACCAAGTATCCTAGAACATCGCAGATGGGAAAGCTGAGTTACACATGGGCCCCTGCCCAGGCCAGGCTGCAGTAGGCACTGACTCTGGTCCCTCCCTTCCAACGTTGTTCCAAGGTCAGGTACTTCTGGATGTTCTCTCATGGCACAGGTGCCGACTCTCTGGTCTGGCTGTGGGCATTCATTCTTGTTTGTGGCAGTCTCCTGCTTCAGGCTTGAACCTGAGCAGCAAAACCGACAAATTGTGTTTGCCAAGGAGCAAGGTGCCTAAGGAAGTCACCAGCGCCAACTTGCCTGATGACCTGCTCCTCGCCTGGACCAGTGAGGGTGATGGTGAAGCCCACCAAAGTAGGGCCCTGTTTGTCCATAATCCTCAGTGACGACATGACCTGGCAAAATATTGTGCCTTCAAATGTTCATAGCAGCATTATTCATAATAACTCTAAAGGGAAAACCACCCCAATGTCCACCGACTAATGAATGGGTACGTAAAATGTTGTGTATCCAAACTAATGGAGTTTTTTAAATTTCCTATTTGGAAATAAAAAGGAATGAAGTATTGGTACATGGATGAACTGTGAAAATATGCTACGTGAGAGAAGCCAGTCACAAAAGGATAAATATTAAAGCTGTTACCAAAGAAATGTTGTCCTTTAGTGATCCCTGAAAGACAAACTTATATTCTATCAGTTAAGGGAGCATGCCCATAATCTTGGGCCAGATAGCAGGAGCTCCCTTGTATTTTATTGTATCAGGAAATAAGTTTTTAAAGACGCTAGTTTCTTAGAGCAGTTTTAGATTCACAGCAAAACTGAGCAGAAGATACAGGAAATTTCCCATATCCTCCTATCCGCAAATATGTATAGCTTCCCCCATTGCCAACATCACTCACAAGAATGATACATTTATTATCATCAATGAACCTACAATGACATATCATAATCATCCAAAATCCATAGTTTATAATTGTGTTCATCTTAGTGCTATACATTCTGTGGGTCTGGACAAATGAATAATGACAAGTAGCCACCATTACAGAATCATACACAGTGATTTTATTGCCCTGAAATCCTGTGCTCAGCCTTCATCTCTCCCCCAACTCAAGCCCTGGCAACCACTGATCTTTCCACTGTCTCCATAGTTTGCCTTTTTCAGAATGTCATATAGTTGGAATCATATAGGATGTAACCTTTTCAGATTGGCTTCTTCACTTAGAAATATCCACTTAAGTTTCCTCCATGTGTTTTCATGGCTTGATAGAACTCATCTCTTTTTAGTGCTGAATAATACTCCATTCTCTGGAGGTACCATACTTTACCCATTTACCTATTGAAGGACATCTTTGCTTCCAAGTTTTGGCAATTATGAATAGAGCTACTATAACATCTGTGTTTTAATTACTTGTAATTTTCCTACTTCTCTTCCAGTATATGCTGTATATGTACATGCTTCTCTACTATCAAGCATCTGATGATCTTGAGCTATCCCTTTCTTCTTTTTAAATGAGATAATGATAGTGAGAATTGAATTTTCAAGCCTTGGTTTTGACTGACACTGATGACTCCTTGACCAATTTATGCACCTATATCTTTAAAAATCGGATGGAATCTTACATAATGGATCAAAATTTTAATGACAATTTATATAGTGAAAAATGTCTTAGTGTTTTTGGTCCATGAAACTCTACAAATGACACACAGTGGTATTTTTTTATTTGCCATCTGAGATCTTCCCAGTTAGAGTACTGTCTCTGATACTCCCATTAACCTTCATTTGGATCTCTATGAGGATCCACAGTAAAGCCACTGTGGGTTAAATTTAATATCCACATGTCTCTTCTGCATTCTGAGCTCCAGAGACAGCAACTACATCTCAATCACCTGGATATCTTCCATACAGAGCACAGTGTCTGACACAGAGTGAAAATTCAGCAAATGCTTGTGAAATTGACAGTGCTACTGCTGTACACGAAGGATGTACATCCTGCTTAAAAAAATAACCTCAGTTTAAAAAAAAATGTTAAAAAAAATAAGCTCTTTTAATCCACAAATAAATCATGGAATCTTGACTGACTAAACGTAATAAACAAAGACCTTCAATTTCATTTTATTTTTTCTTGCACTTTTAGAAATGGTAAATCTGAATGAAGAGCTGGTAAAATTCAGTTATGATTTTTGTTTTTTTAAAAAACCTTCCAGGAATTTTTGCAGTCAGTCAGACTCTACTCTTGTATCATCTCCTGATGCCACATCCATGATGATCTCCAGGGCTAATATAAAAACTTGAACAAACAAATGCTTAATGAAAACTCGGTTTCAGACTGATAATCACAAGACACTGCAATTAGAAAAAAGTCGCTTACCTATTCTGAAAGACACTTCACTAAAAAAACAAAAAACAACACTGTTTACTATAATTGTATTTTGTTAAAGCAGGAAAGTAGCCCCTCTCCACACCTTGCTCTATAGAGTCCACTTTAAACACAAAGCCAGGGGCGCCTGGGTGGCTCAGTTGGTTAAGCTTCTGTCTTCAGCTCAGGTAGTGATCCCAGGGTCCTGGGATTGAGCCCTGTGTTGGGGCTCCCTGCTCAGTGGAGAGTCTGCTTCTCCCTCTGCCCCTCCCCCTGCTTCTGCTCTCTCTTACTGCTCTCTCTCCAATAAGTAAATAAAATCTTAAAAAAAAAAAAAAAAAAAACACACAAAGCCAAAGTGATTATTTCAAACAGAAAATAAAACCATGTCCCTTCTCTACTCAAGATCTATCCCATATAGGTCAAAGCCAACACCTGTCTCATCCACTGCTAACATACTATTTCATAAGGGGTTCTTTCTCTACAACTCTCCATCTTGTGTCTCTACTCTAGCATGCCAGGCATGCTTGACCTCAGGGCCTTTGTACTAGCTGTTCCTTCAACTGGAAGGCTCTTCCCACAGATGTCCAAAAGAGGTTGCCTCCTCCCCTCCTTGATATCTCAGCCCCAACTTTACCTTCTTAGTGAGTTCTTTACCAATTATCATAACTAAAAATGTACCAACCCTCCTGCTTAATTTTTCTCTGTAGCACTTACCACCATATGGCACACAATATAATTTACATACTTATGTATTTATTGTTTGCTTTCCTCCCTCTGGAGCTCCCATGAAAGCAGAACTACGTCTTTTTAAAAAAAATTTTTTTTTTAAGATTTTATTTATTTATTTGACAGAGAGATCACAAGCAGGCAGAGAGGCAGGCAGAGAGAGAGGAGGAAGCAGGCTCCCTGCTGAGCAGAGAGCCCGATGCGGAGCTCGATCCCAGGACTCTGAGATCATGACCTGAGCCGAAGGCAGCGGCTTAACCCACTGAGCCACCCAGGCGCCCCTAAGAAAAATTTTTTTTAAATAATCTCTACACCTAACGTGGGGCTTGAACTCGTAACCCCAAGATCAAGAGTTCCATGCTCCTCCAACTGAGCCAGCCAGGTGCCCCAATTTTTTTCGTTCTTATTTTTTTTCCAGTTAAAATTTTATTTTTAAGTAATGTCTACACCCAATGTGGGGCTCACACTTACAAGCCTGGGATGAGGGGTCATGTGCTCTATGGACGGAGCCATCCAGGTGCCCGATTATCTGCCTATTTTGTTTACTACTCTCTCCTCAGCCAAGAACACTGCTTGCCACATAGTAGGCACTCAAATATTTGCTGATTAGTTGAATTCTACATTTTATAAAGAACTTCAACAACTGAAGTTTTCTGGTATTCAAGAGAGATTTCTGGTTAATCTCCTGGACTATAATTAAACACCATTACCAAAAATTTCAAACCATATTATATGTTTGCGAAATATCATACCATTTTCAGTGGTTCCCATTTCTCACAAACTTGGGTTGCCTAAGAGTATGAATCACTTCCATATCATGTAAATGGAGCTAAGAGACCTCAATAACGCGTCCAAGTCACATTACACAATCGGTGGCTCAGTCATAACAAACTCCCAAGCACAGGCTCACTGCCGGATGGCGTCTTTTTAAAGAGGGCCCCTAAAGAGGGCTCATCCTCTGTCTTCTTTAGACAGAAAACAAAAAGTGCTTTTAGGGCAATGATTTATAATCAGAACTGTACATCTTCAAATGATTTTAAATAAATGCATCCAAAAGAAATGGATCTGCCAGTATTCTAAGGTTTTTTTTTTTTTTTCTTACCCCCAACTCAGATGTCCATAAGTAGTTCACGGTTTTACCTCAAAGACAACTCAGTTTCGGGTACCACTCCAAAAAAAGAAAACCCCAACAAGCAGGACTGTTGCCTTTTCTACGAGCTGCTCTTATTTTATATCTTAATGGAGTTTTTCTAAATGTTACATTTTTTTTTAAAGATTTTTTATTTTTTTATTTATTTGACAGAGAGATCACAAGCAGGCAGAGAGAGAGGAGGAATTAAGCTCCCCGCTGAGCAGAGAGCCCGATGCGGGGCTCGATCCCAGGACTCTGAGATCATGACCTGAGCCGAAGGCAGCGGCTTAACCCACTGAGCCACCCAGGCGCCCCTAAATGTTACATTTTAACTGACTCAATTTACTAGGTACTTATTTAACCCTTTACACAGGGCTGGATTTGGGGTGTTAAGTCTAGCTAAATTCAATACTTAGAAAGAAGGGAAAGAAAAAGGAGGAAAAAGTACCAACATTTATTGACACGATATATACTGCCTTGCTTACTTAAAACAACCGTGAGAGCAGTTACCAGCATAATTTTATGGGTGCTCCGAGAAGGTATGAATTACTCAATGCCCCACAAACTGGGCAGCAGGAGAGCTGAGGTTCAAGCCTACATCCATGGGGCTCAGAAAGCTTTCCATTATACCAAATTGCCTCTACTAACACTGTGTATTGCTTTTTGTTTTTAATGAAAAATGGGGGAGGGGGTGGAAAGCTCAACTAAATAGAGCAAAGGATAAAAGAAAATGAGTCGAAAAACTGCTAGGCCAAGAAAAGCTTTACAGGAAAAGTAATTCAATAAAAAAAAAAAAAATGCTAAAACGTTAAATACCCTGTGACATTAATATAATGACCCTTTAAGATATCTTCCTGGTAGGGGCGCCTGGGTGGCTCAGTGGGTTAAGCCGCTGCCTTCGGCTCAGGTCATGATCTCAGGGTCCTGGGATCGAGTCCCACATCGGGGTCTCTGCTCAGCAAGAAGCCTGCTTCCCTCTCTCTCTCTCTCTGCCTGCCTCTCCGTCTACTTGTGATCTCTCTCTGTCAAATAAATAAATAAATAAATAAATAAATAAATAAAAGATATCTTCCTGGTATATAGACTACCTTCTTTTTTTCGAGGTGGGGAGCGCACTTAATGTGGTGCTACTCTCAAACCACAGCTTGTTGAAAAAAGACAGGAGAAACTATTTTTGCAAAATTTTATAGAACATCAAACCAACGCATGTGGGGTCTGTGCTAGCAAGGGAATATGTGTGCAAAATATTAAAAAGAATTAGTAGGGGGCACCTGGCTGGCTCGGTCAGTAGAGCACATGACTCTTGATCTTGGGGTTATAAGTTCTAGCCCCACACTGGGTATAGAGATTACTTAAAATCTTAAAAAAAAAAAGAATTAGTGAAATGTCTTATAAGACAAAAAAATTTAGACAATGAAAAAATTACATTTTTTCACATATGAGTACATAAGAAGGATTGGTCAGTGATAGTTATCAGGCTCAGAAATAAGCCAATGGAAGAGCCCCTAAATGCATTCACACCATGAACTACAGTTCCATTGCTGGAAGTGTTGACATAAGCCAAGTTCATATTATTTTTAATAAATGCTGGGATGGCAGCTGTGAGGACAA
Source organism: Lutra lutra (assembly GCF_902655055.1). NCBI lineage: Eukaryota > Metazoa > Chordata > Mammalia > Carnivora > Mustelidae > Lutra > Lutra lutra. The sequence continues at coordinate 44,340,957 of NC_062285.1, forward strand.
AAGTCTGGGAGGAACAGTTCCCTTTAACTTTATAGCTTGTCATCTCCCAGATGAAGGGTATAAACTAACGCAAGAAACTTAAATGAAGACCCATGTAAGCATATGGCAAAGGCTTCACAAAGCAATAACATATCTTTGCCCTCTCTACAGAGATGGAGAAACTGAAGTTTAAAGAGAAAGTATATGTCAAAGTCTCTGCATGTGGCTCCGCCTTGGTCTACCTCAGCTCTGTGGCAGACGTCACTACTGACAGGAGCATCCCTCCTTTCCACTTCCTGAGATGGTGTGACCGCACTATAAACAGCCACTAACCATGAACCTTAGGCAGTCTGGGGTAATGGAAGGAATACTGGCCTTGCAGCCACAGAGACCTAGGTTTGTACCCCAACCCGGCCACTAATTAGTCATCCAACTTCTTCTCTTAGTGCCTGGGTTTTTCTTCTGTAAAATGGTAACAAAACATGCCATCAAGGTTGTTATAAAGATTAAATGAGATGATATATGCAAATTGTTTAAAAAATGATAGCACCTTTATTCTCCTCTTCCTGCCCTCCATCCTCCTCTCCAGGTGAACACTTACTTTAGCTTTACCCAATATTCTAATATCCCATGTTGGGGCTCTTTGTAAAGGCTCCACTGGTACATTTCTATCCCCCAAGTCAAGTAAAACAAATTGTGTTTGTGCTCCCCTGTGTTGATCACTCTAGGGCTAACTTCCATGGTGTTCTAAATGCATTATGCTTCTTTTTCTCATCCGGAAATCAGAAGGTAGGCTCAGGAGTATGGTTCTATTTCTTTATCTTGATTCACCAATTTTGGTTTACCAGGACAACAGGAAGCATACTCTTGTGTGTGTGTGTGTGTGTGTGTGTGTGTGTGTATAAGACAGACAGGAGAAAGTGTGTTTAAAATCAAGAGGACACAAACCGCAAAGTTGTCACATGTCCTAGGTGATAAAGATGCTACAACATCTAGGCCAACAAGTCACTTTCCGCACAAGTGATACATGAGCAACTGCCCCTCTCCTTCATTCCCCGTTACCTATAGAGAAGTTGGCTAAACTATACTTAAGTTATAAAAAAATGCTGGATCCACTGAGTAAAGATATATTCTCTGAGAAATAAAAAGTTAATAATCTATAAATAGTTACATAAGCTTATCAATTACCAAGTCCAAAAAATAGATCCCCCTTTCCCCAACAGGAAGAACCTTTAAGTGAGGAAATTAGGAGGATGCCTCAGGAACCAAAGTGTCTGAAAGTTAAGAAAATTCATCTTCATACTGTCAGCGTAAACATTCTGAAAGTCAGGCTAAAAAATAAATCAAAATGCCAAAGAAATGAAGAGCAATGGTGAGAGAAGCTTTCAAGTTTAATCTGCTTTTATAAATCAGATGTATAACACTCTTAAATTTTCCAGATCAGGTTCACTTCTGTGGCTGCTGGAACATACATAATTTTTAAAAATTTTTTAAAAGATTTTATTTTTAAGTAATCTTTATACCCAGTGCGGGGCTTGAACTCACAATCCTGAGACCAAGAGTTGCACACTCCACTGACTGAGCCAGGCAGGCAACTGTGCATATGAAGTGGTCCATTCAGAAACATGAATTAAATATGTATCATGTGTCAGGTACTCAGATAAGACACCTGAGATTTAGGGCACCCGGGTGGCTCAGTGGGTTAAGCCTCTGCCTTTGGCTCAGGTCATGACCTCAGAGTCCTGGGATCGAGCCCTGCTTCGGGCTCTCTGCTCAGCAGGAAGCCTATTTCCCCTCTCTCTCTGCCTGTCTCCTTGTGATCTCTCTCTGTCGAATAAATAAATGAAATCTTAAAAAAAAAAAAGAAAAAAGACACCTGAGAGTTAAAAAAAAGAAGAATGTGAATGGGTTCCTCTCTGACCTCTGAGAGCTAACCTAATAAAAAATACATCAATCAGACAGCTGTCATAAATAGGGTAAGTGCCATGACAGCAACAATCATGGAAGGGTAAGAAAACACAGATGCAGGACCCCTAATGCAGAAATGGGGTGCATGGGATGCAGGAGAGGCAAGAAGATCATTCTAAAGGAGACAATGCTGTTTAAGAGACCATCCAAGAATGGCTCACTGTTTGAAATGATAAATCCCAGGCAAGGCATGCAACATATCCCAAATGTTTCTGCTACATTCATAGAATGTCAAAAAATTCTATAGAATGTGAAGGTTTATACAGCTTTCATCACCACCTCACTTGAAAACTCAAAGATTTTGGTTAAGATGCCTCTGGGGTGAAGGGACACATGGAGGGATTCAGAAAGGAGTTAAACCCCTTTTGAGACTAACAGGATAATGTCCCAAAGTAGCGCTGTGGGAGAAAGCCTCATGCGTGTCATGAGCTGATGACATGGGGCCACCTAAGGAAGCATACAGTGTACACAAAAGCCATTATCCCACCAGGAAACAGAGATGGAGCCTAATAAAAGTCAAAGAGAAAGACCTGAGCTCCATAGAGCACAAAGGCTTGTGGTATTTGCACAATTCCTTAACAAGGGAGAAGTCACGAAGCAAACCATACTCTTGATGCAGGGGATTTTACAAAGGACAAATCTCTAGGATGAGGATAACAAGGGAGCAGTAGCTGTCTAGTTCTTTTCTGAGCTTTTGAGAATCTAAAAACATCTCTAATACTTGAAGATGCTCTCAAAAAAGGTAAGTAGAGGCTGGGGCAGGCAGACAGAAAGGAGAAGGGTTAGTAGGTTGAGGGCTTTATTCTTCTCCTCCTTTGAGAAGATATGTCTCTCTTTCAATAGGAAGTTTATTCACATTCTAGCCAGCTGCAGAACAGCGCTGAGAGCCAAGTTCCTATTGCCAAAGTTCACTCTTCAAACCGGCAGCCTGAGGTCTGATAACCAGTTAAAATGCTCAACACAATCACTGCCTTTTGGTGGAAAACAGAGGCTCCATTGTTTAGAGATACATTTTCAAGTTTAACTCTTCTAGAATTATGAAATTCAAAACAAGAGCTATTAGGTTCAATCAGTATCAGGGTGAAGGGAGTGTGTGTGTGTGTGTGTGTGTGTGTGTGTGTGTGAGAGAGAGTTTGGATTCCTTTCTTCTTTTTTTCCCCAAAAGAATAATTGGATTACTCTGGTAATGGCCAGAAAAATAAATTGTAACTCTAAGTATTTTGCAAACTGAAAAACTGCTTCAAAGTCATAAAATTCCATGTATGTGATCCAACACATTTCTAAAATACATTCTATCCTTTCAAATGAAAACATCTGATCCAAGACTCCATGTTCCCTAAAAACCAATGGGAAAAAAGCACTCACTCGGAAGTGGCACAGTTAAAGTATACTTATGGAAGTGGAGGGACTATTAAAGTGGAGGCACTTACAGGTATACAAAAACACACACAACATGCCTTGTATCCTCAGGAGCCTATCAGCTTAGGAGAAACATGAACTATAAACAGATATAGAAAAAAATAAAACATACAGTGTGATAAGTGTCCTAAGTATAAGAACTAGGCATGGGAAATGACGTATACAGATTGGATCAAGAAGAAGGGCAGGAATGGGCTCTCCTTAGAGAGAGATGGATTGTGGGAGACACTGACCTCCTTACCAAGCAGATGAATCTTATCCTAAGGCTAACGAGGGGCTGGTGATGGTTTTTCTTATGAGAACACAGCTAATACCATGACCAGAAGTGTTCTTTAGGAAAAATTTTCTTAGACCAAGACAGAAAGGGAAAGGTATTGCTCTCAGTTAGGAACTAGCCTACTCATGTAAATTAGAGGTAATTCAGGCCCAAATTAGGATGGTGACAATAGTAACTAAAGGAGAAAATGGAATCTAGGTTTTCTCCATTGTGTTAGTGATTCTTGGTTTTACGTCATGGAGACCTCCATTTCTTTAAGTTAAGGGCAAAAGAAGGTGGTATTTTCAGCTGAAATGATTCTTCATATTGCTAAAGTGATGTCTGCAGAAAAAAGTAGAAAAAACATATAATCAAACATATAATCATCTTAATAGATGCAGAAATCATCTGACAGCATCAAAATCCATTCATGATAAAAACTCTCAGCAAACTAGGAACAGAAGGAAACTTCTTCATCCTGATGAGGAGCATCTACTAATAATTTATAGCTAATACTACACCTAACAGTAAAGGATTGTACGCTTATTCCCTAAAATAGGACCTCTTGCCATTCTCACTGCTCTGTTCAACACAGAACTAGAGGTTCCAGCTGGTACCATAAGCTCATTCTAAAACTAGTGGGGAAACATAAAGGACCTAGGATAACCAAAACAATTTTGGAAAAATTAAGTTGAAGTTCTTATGCGATGTGATTTTAAGACTTCTTATAAAGTTACAGTAATCTGAAGTGTGGTATCAGCATACAGATGTATAGATCAGGAGAAAAGAGAGAGTCTAAAAATGGAGCCACACATATATAGTCAGCTGATTTGCTGTGAAGGTTCAATAGATAAAGGAAGATTTTTTTTTCCAGGAAGAGTACTAGAACAACAGGAGTCCACATATAAAAAAATTAAACCCTTACTGAACACCATATACCACATTAACTCAAAATGGGCCACTGACTTAAACGTAGGAGCTAAAAATACACCTTTCGGGGCACCTGGGTAGCTCAGTGGGTTAAGCCGCTGCCTTCGGCTCAGGTCATGATCTTGGGGTCCTGGGATTGAGTCCCGCATCGGGCTCTCTGCTCAGCAGGGAGCCTGCTTCCCTCTTTCTCTCTCTCTCTGCCTGCCTCTCTATCTACTTATGATCTCTCTCTCTGTCAAATAAATAAATAAATAAAATCTTTAAAAAAAATACACCTTTCAAAAGAAAAAAATAAGAGAAATATTTTAGTGACCTTCAGGTGAAAGAAATCCAAAATAAAGCCATAATGAGATATCATGACGCACTATCAGACTGACGAAAACTTAAAAGACCCACAATACCAAGTGTTGGTGATGGTGTTACTCTCTAACTACAGTGAGACTGTAAAATGGTACTTACTATACCACTTTGGCAGACAGTGTGGCAGTTTATCAAGTTGAACAGAGACCTACCGTGGGATCCAGCTAAGTACTCAAGAGAATGAAAGTGGACGTTCACATCATGACTTAAAGACTTGTATGCATATGCTCATGGCACCTTTATCTGCAGTCAACAGTGGAAACAATTCAAATGTCCATCAGCTAGGTCAGTGGAGAACAACTTACGATGTATCCATCTACACAATGGACGACTACTCAACAACAGAAGGAAGCCACGGACACACACCACCATATGGAAGAATCCCAAAACAACTGGGCCACGTGAAAGAAGCCGGACTCTCCCTCAAAAAAACAAAACAAAACCAAAACCAAAAACAAAATAAGACTACATGATTCCATTTATATAAAACTCTGGAAAACACAAACTAGAGGGAGAAAGCAGATCAGTGGTTGCTTGGAGTGGTGGGCTGGAAGGGACTCAAAGAAGAGTAACAAAGGAACATGGCAAAATTTAGGAGAGATGGTGGTAGAAATGTTCGCTCTTTTAATAATTTCATTGGCATATGCCTATGTCAGAACTCATCAAATTTTACATATTAAATATGTGCAGTTTATTGTATGCCAATCGTATGGCAATAAAACGGTAAGTAGTTATTTTTTAAAAGATGGGAGGAAAAAAGCCATTCCATCAATCCAAACAGAGGTAATTAAGGGCAAAGTTAGGATGTGACAATGGTAGTGTAAAGGAGAGAGTGGAAACCAGATATTCCCCATTATTACGTTGGCTTACTTCCGTTCATTACTTTTGTTCATTACAAACGTTCATTACAAATTACTTACTTTTGTTCATTACCAAGATCTCCAGTTCATGATGCAGTTTAGGGCAAAAGAAGATGGGAAGTATTTTTAGTTGGAAAGGCTCCTTATGTTGCCAAGATGCTTTCTGCAGAAGGGACGTCAGAGCCTGAAGAGATCAGGGTGCGGTGACTGGACAGAAAAGCTGTTGCAGGGGATGCTGGGAGTCTGCCCAGCTCTCTGCTCTGAAACTGAAGCGCTCACTCCTGCCAGGAGTGTTGGCTGGGATAGCTCACAGCTCAGCTCCTCCCCAGTCCCTGTCTTGGTTAATGGGAGCCACCTCACCCAAGATTCTGCTGCCATCCCTCAGGGTCATCCCAAATCCAGAGCCCGCTGTGGGATAACCTCCAGAAGAGGTGCTAATCCCAAAGCTCTACCCAATAAATAACCTGCACTCCAATCTCCATCTGACTCCCTACGGCCAGACTCAAGACACTTCCCCAAAGCAGAAGCAAGAAAGCTGAGATATAGGTGAGGGGTCGTGGAAGCGATCTAGACTGAAAGGAAGAATTTTTATAAATTGGTCAGGGTAAGGGAGGAGCATTCCAGAAAGCACCATTTTCAACAGAGAAAATAAATGACGATTATAACACACACACACAACAAAGCCCAGAAGAACAAGCATGTGCATACTATACAGGGACAATGTCCTACAGCATTTAGACGTCCCTAAAGTAATAATGATGATGGTAACACTTGGAAGGTGTGGGGTCTATAAGCCGACTAGCTGAGATATGGAGCAGCAGTACAAGAACTGGGGAGAAGATGGCTGTTACGAACTTAGCTGGACACCAGAAATGATCAGAAGGGGAAGAGGGAGAGAGAGGAACAGAGACAGACAGAGAAGCACTTTTCTCCCAAGAAGAATCACCCATTAATATTAAAGTCAATAAAGAGTTAAAAGTAAAAGTGCTGAATCCTAATTTCTGCTCTTGGTGGGGGGGGGGGGGGGTGGGCAGAAAGAGGATGTCAAAAACAGGGGACTAGGAAGAGTTCTGTTTGTTTTGTTTCCTGGGGCTGGAGTGGGGGGGCTTCCTGAGGGCTCTGCCAGGAAGTCATCGTTTCTGCCTGAGTAACTGAGGAGTGGATGAGTGACCTGTCCACATCACGGCACAGTCGGGGGGGAAGGGGACGGTTGGGGCAATTTACCTAGGAAATGGTGCTTGCTGCCTGGGGAGGGGGGCAGCAGCTGGGGGATAGGTGAAGGAGCTGGAGGTACTCTGCTGCTCGCTCACCCAGCATGCACCTGGGTTCCTGCCCCACTCCCAAATAAATCTTCCATCACTATAGCTGTTCTAGGGTTCTTTTATGAGTGACAGAATGCTGGTAACACTCATTAGTCCCCAACAGCTTTTCAGATTGGGTTATTTCTTCCAGGCACGATCAAAGGCAACTACAAACCTTCAACTGTATGTCAGGCTGCATGATGGTGGGGAGAGCCAGATCCATTTCCCTGGCGAAGCTCTTACCCCCACTGCTCTTCCTACACCCAGCCTTGTGTGGCAGGGGGGCAGAAGCACTGGGCATTCACAAAACTCTGGCTTAAAACTGTACCCCCTCATTATTGTGCAAACCTTAGCACATTACTTAATTTCCCTGGCCTCGGTTTCCTCAACCATAAAATGGGGAGATAACAGCATCTTCCTGGACCGAGCTGTGAGACCTGATCTACCATATGCCCCAGCACACAGCTGATACTACCAAAAGTTTACTACTGCTCATTCCTCCTTATTAGCTGAGTTTAATCCTAGCACCTAGCATGCATACACACTTCCAGTCATCCGAGAGTTAAATACGTTTATCAACATGACATGAACTCCCTGTTGTGTTATCTTTACTGAACTAAAATTTACTATATGTTGGACCTTAATCCTGAGAGTAGATTTAAAAAATGTATTCATCTCCTATATTTCATAGACTTTCTCCCTATGACTTCATATACCAAGCATATGCTGCAGACACCTAAAATCCCCTAAATGTTGGCTCAGAGCTCTGCCCAACTGCAGACCTGTACATCCCATAGCCTAATGGACATCTCTATTTGGAATACTTTCAGGCAACACAAACTTATTTGAAACCAATCACCTCTACCCACCTCCAGCCCCCATAAACCCATTCCTCTTCCTTTTCTTACACCCCTAGAGAAGCTTGTTAAAAGTGAGGGCTCGAGAGCCAGTCAGCCTTCTTGGGTTCAAATCCTGACTCCTAACACTTACAGGCTACTAAAACTTAATTTTTAAAAAAGATTTTATTTATTTATTTGAAAAAAAGAGAGAGAGAAAAAGAGAGTGCATAAGGGGCAGGGGATGGGGGAAGGGCAGAGGGAGAGGGAGAAGCAGACTCCCCACTGAGCAGGGAGCCTGTGGAAGGGCTGGATCCCAGGACCCCGGGATCATGACCCAAACTGAAGGCAGATGCTCAACCAACTGAGCCCCCCAGGACCCCCTAGGCTACTGAATCTTGGACAAGTTCTTTCACTTCACTTTGCCTCAGTTTCTCCAACTATAAAATGGAGAAAGAGTACAAATGCTCTAAGAATTAACAGGCTAATACAGAATGCACTTAGGGGCCTGAGACATAGCTAAAAACTCAACGAATGCTAATTATTACTATTAACTCAGAGGAAAAAAGACTTTTCTTTGATGGTAGAGACTACGTATTTCTTGTTCACCTTTGTAGGAAGCATTCCTGGCACAGTGCCTTCCACATATGAGATGCCCAATACATTTTTTTTAACTGAAAAAAATTTTCTGCAGCTCATTGTAAAATTACCATGAGACTCTCAATTGTTTTGTTGAATGAACAACCATATATACAGAAATGAGTGCTAAGAAAAAAACTGTTTCTCCTAGTGCACTGGCATGTTTCCTTCCACCAGACAATGAGTGATGCACAACTTACTGTGCTTCCTTTTCTGAAACCTTCAAAACACACAGAGTTAAATTTGGGACTCATTTGTAGTAACCAGACTTAGCCTAGATTTTCTGGTACGTAAAATTCTCCCCACCCCCCACCCCCCTAGTTACTTTGAAGGGCTCCTTTTCTTGTTTTTAATTTTAATGCTTTTACTGGAAGCTAGCTAAAATAATTTTTGGATGTATCCATTCATTAAAAATATCTGTCTATCTAATGAGCACTTTTTTATGTCAGGCATTGTGCTAAAAACAATGACCAATGATGAACAATGGAACGAGTGCATACTGGGAGATGGCACTGGGAGAAGAGACATATGGAAGGCGGTGTGGAGCAGTGCAGAGGGCAGGGGAGAGGAGAAGCGACAAGCAACAGCAGTGTGCACTGTAGTGCTCAGTGGCAGGTTTCGGTGATGGCGACAATGGTTCATTAAGATGTTCGCTGAAGCAGCTAGAGAGGAACTATGACATGCATCGCAAATGAGGAAAAGGCTTCTGAAGATCCAGCCCCGTTGGGCTAACCAGCAAAATCACCACGGCCCGACTTGAGCTGGAAAAGGGACAATAGCATCTGACCAGGAATGAGAAGGAATGAACAAGAAGAAAAAGACTGCCATCTTACCTAACAAACTATTACCAGATTTTCTATATACTTCGAGATGGCTTAGAACAAAAGGGAATAAAATTTTAATTTGTATTTATATTATATGCTTTATTTAGATATGCCATTAACTTAAATGCTTGAAAGGTCTATGTAAGTCATATTGTGTATGGTTATTCTCAGGTATGTTCTTTCTATTTAACTAAGGAACTGTCAGAAGGTAGTTTCCTGGGAGGCCTGGGTGGCTCAGTCGATTAAAGGCCCAACTCTTGGGGCGCCTGGGTGGCTCAGTGGGTTAAAGCCTCTGCCTTCGGCTCAGGTCGTGATCCCAGTGTCCTGGGATCGAGCCTCACGTCGGGCTCTCTGCCCGGCGGGGAGCCTGCTTCCCCTCTTCTCTCTCTGCCTGCCTCTCTGCTACTTGTGATCTCCGTCTGTCAAGTAAATAAATAAAATCTTAAAAAAAATAAAAAATAAAAAATAAAGGCCCAACTCTTGATTTCAGCTCATGTCATGATCTCAGGATCAAGCCCCACCTCAGGCTCTGCACTGCTTGTGATTCTCTCTCTTTCCCTCTGTCCCTCCATATCCTCCAAACCCTGCTCACACACACTCACATACGTATGTTCACTCTCTCTAATTAAAAAAAAAAAAGGTGGGGCGCCTGGGTGGCTCAGTGGGTTAAAGCCTCTGCCTTTGGCTCGGGTCATGATCCCAGGGTTCTGGGATCGAGCCCCCTATGGGGCTCTCTGCTCAGTGGGGAGCCTGCTTCCTCCCCTCTCTCTCTCTCTGCCTGCCCTCTCTGCCTACTTATGATCTCTGTCTGTCAAATAAATAAATAATATCTTTAAAAAAAAAAAGGTACCTTCCTTATAGTGTAAATGACAGTCTCAAGGACTGCTAGAATTATCAGGTCATCGGTTTGAGGTCCATAGAGAACCTTTTCAATGAGACTACCTTTAATTTTCTCTTACTTGAGTGCAAGTGAAGGGAGTTGAGAGGGAGAGAGATTTGCAGAATTGATGGCATGGTTATAAACGTAGAGGATTTCAGGTTCTTCATTCAGAGGAGTTCCCCTCAGGTTACTATTAACATGCACGTACTCTTATTTTATAGGGAATTCTAATACACTCAGAGATCTGATTTCAAACCCATAATGGAGGCAGTAGGTTAAATGTGGAAAGAGTAAAGAAGTGCCAACTAGGAAAGATAACACCCTAATACATTTCCTAAGAAAAGCAAACAGAAAAGCTTAGCAATCACAGCCAGGTGGGGTCATTCCATTCAGTGGAACCCAGGCTTGCTGGCATCACTATACTAGAAAATAGCATTAAATTATTTTCAGCAAAATTAAAGATATTAGGCAAGAAAAAGGCTAATATGCTAGAAAGGGCTTTCCACTCAACAGAGTGAATTCTTTTACCTTTTGTTGGTGTATTGAGAAAAGGGCCTGTAAATCCTCTCTGAAAACACTGGACAGCATTGAAGATTTAGCAAAGAATGTTCATACATTTTATCGTTAAAGGCCAGATTTGATGAACTCTGGGTAAAATTCTAAAATAAAATCCCAATTATAATTTTAGAGAACACCATGAGCTTCATCTTTTATGTATGTAGCTTATCGTATTAACTGCAGATAAGCACGGACATTCTCAAGATAAGTCCACTGGTTGAGCTGACAGCCAAATCCAATGGACCCAGCTAGCATTTTTTTAAACCATGAAAGCCCTAACACCCAGGTCTCCAGTTTAAAAAAAGTAATTACTGCACCTTTTGGCATGGTGACAGCCATTCTGTTTTTCATTCAAACAGAAGGACAAGGGATTCTAGTTAATCTCAGCGGCGGTACCAAACTGCAAAAGTGCAAAAAGTAGGAGAAAAGACATTTGAGGGAAAGGAAGCCTTGTAATTCAATATCTATTTATCAGGCACTAACTCTGCCTCAAATATCTTACTTACCACAATAAACTTATCTTTCCTAGACCAGCAACACTCAATGATAGGAAAGCATCACTGCCATTCAGAAGCCATTAAGCTCAACAGTTCTAGGGAACACGAGGAAGAAAATAATCACAGCCCCCATCTCGAGGAACACTGCCGCTTCTCAAGTCTCGCAGAGGTCAGGCACAACTATCGCGACGACAGTGGGTCTAGTGCTCCCTTAGGGTAGCCTTCATTCTCCGTATGTCAACGGTGTGTAATTCACAGGGGCCGGGCCACCTGCAGACTAAAGCAGGTGTCCTTGTGAGCCTTCACGGTGACACTCCTGACACTCCGTGGTATGCTGCCTCCAGCCATGAAAACACTGGAATGTTAGACACAAACGGAGGCACAAACTATTTCCCTAAACACTGTTTTTAAGCTGATGCTGTAGTTAGTGGTCAGCTGTACACAGAAGAATACAATTAGGAACAATTAGCCATTCAGTGGCACTCCCAGACACAGTGCTCCTAGTGGCCTCTATTATACACAAAAAGCCCGAGCCTCCACGCAGAATACTCAAGCACCCTGCAAGTGAAGGAAGTATGAAAACTGCTTCCTGTTTCCTGGCCGACCTCCACTCCAGACAGTGCTTCCCCACCACGGTGACAACCGCCCACCCCCTTCCTCCCCTGACGCTCAGCACTCCAGGGTCACAGCTCTTCTGCTCAGCACTTTTTTTTTTTAAGTAGGAAAATAGATAAGCAGCCGTCTGAGAAAGACATTTGATAGCCTCTCCTGGTGGGCAAAAGGGGGGGTGGGAGAGGAGGGTGGAATGATAATGTCTAAGTTCAGTAAGAAGAAATAGGAGACGGAAAGAAAAAAGAGCATTTCGCTTTCTGGAAGAAAAACTGATTCGGCCGGAAGAGAGCACATCACTGGATTCAAGAGTTGCAGGGACTTCCCAGGTCTTTTAGTTCCATCTCTTCATTTTATAGAAAGGAAGTAAAACTTTGGAGCCACGAAGCTACCTTCCCAGGGCCACAATGTCAGGCGGTTACCCTAATTACAGCTTCTCTAACTATGAACACCCTTGGGAGAAAATGGCTATCTTAACATGAGGAATAATTACACTTCTCCTGAGAAAAAACATGTTTTTCACTTCATGGTTGCTGTGAGGTGTTTCACAGAGCAGGCTTCCCTCTCCAGAGGAGGAACAAAACCTTCCTGGGAAGCCCGAGGCCAGCCAGTTAACAGAGCATCCCGGGCAGTATGCGTGCATACTTCTTAACTCATCTCTACCTCCTTCTGCCTTCTTTCTTCCTCCTTCCTTCCAGGTCTTCCATTTAATATATTTATTCTCTTGTATTTTATGAATCCTTGAAAACTCCCTGAAACCTCTTCTGGAACAACAAAAATGATATGACAGATACCTTCTATAACATCTGCCCTTCCCAGGAACGCTGTATGCTTCCCCGAGCAGAGGTCAAGTGTTACGGCTCTCCTTGACATGGTCACAGCAAGAGCCTGAGACCAGTATGGAGATTGGCATTCATACTCCTTCCTGTAGAATGAACTTCCTCCTGAGCAAGCACTGTTGGTATACAAATTAAAAACTCAGTTCAGACTTTCATATATCAAAAAAATGATCTTTTGCTCAGATTAAATTGAGAAGTGCGTTTGCAAACCTTAAGACTTTAAGGTACCTTTTCATTCAAACTAAAGACATTTCAGACAAAAAAAAAATTAAAGACATTTCTACAGGAATTTCACAGAAGAGTGTGGTGAAAATTTTGTTTCCATTTCCATTCCTTTACAAATAACATCAAAACTTACAGCAACTTCCAGCTGTTCAACTACCGAAGGCTTCATTTTTATCTGGACAATAATACATAGGAAGGAATTAAAAAAAAAAAAAAAGAGGAACAGAAAAAGCAATCAAGTATTCTTTTCTACTCTACTTCCCATAAGGGTGGGGTAAGGTTTTTCTCAAGCTTCAGGACACAAGCAGGCAGACAGAAAGAACACATTCTGGCTCAGCAGTAACAGGTGACAGGTGAGCACATCAGATACCTTTTCAAGCTTGGAAGAACCTACCTCAAACTAGGGTAGCACCTGCTCTTCCCCTCTCCAAGGGCTCTTAAAGGTCCCTACATAATTTATGTGGCTCAGAGAGAAGTGAAATGTGAACTGACTAAAATGTAAGCATTTAAATTTAGAAACAGGGAAGGCACCAAGCCAGCTTAGGCATGCAGACACTTGTCAAACTACGGGTCTTCACAAGGCCCTGTGACTCCCATCTCCCATCTCCCCTGCATCTCTCCGCTGTCCTGGTTCCTTTACAGAGGCATTCTCAGGAAGGGTGCTTGCTCTCTGTCCTCCTGGGGCACTCATCTCTGTGGAAAGTACTCAGCATCCCTTTCTGGAGACTATTACACATCACTTGGTCCATGTGTGTGGTGTGCTAATGTGCAAAACACCCAACTTATTTTTTGGCCAACCTGGTAATAATCTAGGGCCACTACGGCTGTGTGGGGAGATCACTGGAGACTCCAGGTTAACTGTATCAAGGGTGCTTCTGGAATCAGTGTGCTGTTCCCACACACTGTGTGCAGGGGGGACTTAACCCTGGGAAAAACAGAGGCGGCAGACATGGGTGAACAGAATAAAGAGAAACACTGCACTCATTTTATTACTTATTAGGGAGGGAGAACAGTTTAAGGCAAGCTCCTGTTGTCAATATCGCACTACACGTCTCATTAAGAAGCTACAAAAGGCTGTATATTGTTCTCATGCTAAAGATCCCTGTACACATAGAAATCAAAATGTCAGGATTTTCCTGTCTTAGTCCTAAGGGAGATCAGCCTTTGAAGAGAATATCAGACTATCCAAATTCAGCATCTCTGCTTTAATTAATCGACCATATGGGGCCCAGATGTCACAGACAAGTTTGATTTGAACTAAGTAATGCATAAAATAATAATAAATTTCTTTTGAGGTATGGATAATGCTAAATTATCCACATCTAAAATGAAATGTTCTTGATAGTTTTTGGATCTCCTTTATTTCAAGTTTTATGGTAGATTATACATACAATTGTATGTAACAATTTAGAAATTGTCACCAAGATGAAAGGGCTTTTAAAATTTTTCTTCTTTTTTTGTTCTATATGATTCTGGGACCCTGTCATCGACATCGCAGCTTTTTCTGCTATGTAAAGAATGATCAACTAGATTTTTATTCCAATCTAATTATCATGGTAATTAATAATTAACATAAACATTTCTTACAGTGGTTTTAAAAAAGCACATCACATGGATAAAGCTAAAATCCTTCTTGTCCATTGCATCCAATCACAGAACTGCTTTTCTCTAAAACAAAAAAGATTAATCAACTGTCATTTGATATATATGCTTTTTACGCATTTTTCCATATAAATAAAGCAGAAATAGATTTTAGAAAAGAATGAACTCTTTGGTGTTGAATTCCTAGGTTCCCACAATCTAGTCCTAACCTAACTTCCTGATCTGGTAATCACCAACTACCAACAGGCAATCTCCACCCAAGTGCTCATACGAGACTCTATCAGCCAAATACTGAGCATATTCTCACTCTTTTCTGGTGGTCTTTTCCTCCCCTTCCTCCACTTTGGATCCTGGGCCTCCAGAACGCTGCCTGGCATAGAGCAGCATTCAATCCAGAACTGGTGGAGCATAACCACTGCGACTCTTCATTCACAGGAATATTTAAAATTAGTAAACTTGGATTCGAACCTTCAGGCAAGTTTTATCCTCTTCATTTCAGGTTCATCACCGATATGTGAGAGTAATCCTGGTCAGTTTTATGTGTCCGTTTGGCTGGGCCAAGGTCAAATATTATTCTGGATGTTTTTATGAAGGTGTTTTCTGGATGAGATTAGCAGTTTTATCAGCAGATTCTGAGTAAGGCATAGTGTGGGTGGGCCTCATTCAATCACTTGAAGGCCCTAGAAGAACAAAGGCTGATACCTTGCCCCCCTCCCCCACTCCCAGCAAGAAGGAATTCTGCCATTACTGACCGCCTTTGGACACAACTTTGCAACTATTTCCTGTACCAGCCAGCCCTTGCCATCAGATCTCTGACTCACTTGGCCTCTACAATCCCAGGAGCCAGTTCCTTAAAATCAATCAATCAATCAATCAATCTCTCTCTTTCTATGTACATGTACGCATGTGCACACGTGCACACACAGACACACACACCCCACACATACACCCTGTGAGTTTTGTTTCTCTTGGGAACTCTGACTTATCCATCTCACTGAGCTGTTGTTCAGATTAAAGTCAATATTGTTTATGAACAGGTTAGCACATTGCAGAATGATTGTATCAGTCAGAATGCTTTCAGTCCAATCCAAACAGCTTTAAGTGATAAGGAAATTAGTTAAATTATAAGCCTATAAGTAGAGAAAAGGAAACCAGTTTGCCCAAGACATAGTGGTTAAGTAATGGTGTCCGTGACCCTGGTTCCTTCGCTGTCTATATTCTACTGTCCTTCATCTGGTTCTTCTTATGGCTGTGGAAGAGGTTCCTCTTAGGGAGGAGCTCCAGGTGTCTTATCAGACCAGATAAAGTCCACAGATAATAAAGGATCATCTCTTTCAGTGTCCAAAGAAACATTCCCAAAAGCACCTGAGCACACTTCCCTTCACCATCTCCTTGGGCAAGACTGGGTCACATGTCCGACCTTAAACCAAACAATCTCTTAACAACTGGAAACACAACGCAGAGTACTAACCACTATACAATCACGGCCTAACAACTGGAATCAAAACTGACTCTTTCAACAAAGAAACGGAGAACGTTTACTGAGGAGGCAATCAGTCTGATGCAGAAGTAACATATAAGTTCAAGATACCATGGATACTATGGTACTGCCTACTCTTTAAGGCCCAGCACAGGCCCCAGTTCTTCTGTGTATTCTCACAACACAAGCCCAGATGAGTTCCTCTGGATTATTCTAGTCTTTCTATTCCGACCTCTCATGCAGTGTACTTGCTGTATAGTGTTAAGCAGTTAAAGATAAATTTTAAAAATTATACTAGTAATAAACGTTCATGGAAGAAAATTCATATACCAATAATATATGTTCATGGGAGAAAATTCAGAAATGTACAAATAAAAATCACTCCTAGTCTCATCACGAGAGATAACCATTATTAATATTTCAGAATACTATCTTCTACCTTTTTTCTTTTTTCCTATTTATTCACGTAGGAGAGTAATGTCTTTGTTTGGTATAAATGTTCCTGGCTTTCCCAACAAAAATTCAAACTCACTGAGGGCTGGGATTCCCTGTTTGTCTTTCCATCCTCCATATAGCTAAAGGATCTTAAAAAAAAAACTGCACACTGATTCAAACTCTGTAGTCACACAAAGAAAGTTTTAAACAAGCTGTTCTTTTTCTTTGGGGGATTAAGAAAGAAGATGTAATAAAACAACATTCCAAAATATGTCCACTAATTTCTCAAATGTTCTTTCTCACCAAGACTTTTCAGAAAGCTTATTAAACTTCCTGGCAATAAGATATACCGCTTTCTGTAAGTGTTGTTTTCAGACAAGAAAGTATTGTGTAATTTCTCTGATGTTTAGCAATTTCCTTTATACTTACAATTAAGCTAGTATTCCATTAAAAATATGACACCAAACTAGGTAGGATAAATATAAATTTAGAAAGCATGGTTCTCCAAGATTGAAGCAGTGATCAAAAACCTCCCAAAAAACAAGAGCCCAGGACCTGACAGATTCCCTGGAGATTCTACCAAACATTCAAAGAAATAATATCTATTCTCCTGAAGCTGTTTCAAAAAATAGAAACAGAAGGAAAACTTCCAGACTCTTTCTATAAAGTTAGCATTATCCTGGTTCCCCAAACCAGGCAAAGAACCCATCAAAAAGGAGAATTTCAGACCAATATCCCTGATGAATATGGATGCCAAGATTCTTTTTTTTTTTTAAATACTTTATTTATTTGATTGAGAGAGAGAGAGAGAAAGAGCATGAGAGAGGAGAAGGTCAGAAGGAGAAGCAGACTCCCCATGGAGCTGAGAGCCCGATGCAGGACTTGATCCCGGGACTCCGGGATCATGACCTGAGCCGAAGGCAGTCGCTTAACCAACTGAGCCACCCAGGTGCCCAGATACCAAGATTCTCAATAAAATCCTAGCTAATAGGATCCAACAGTACATTAAAAAGATTATCCATGTGACCAGGTGGGATTTATCCCTAGGATGCAAGGGCGGTTCAACATTCACCAATCAGTCAATGTGATAGAACAAATCAATAAGAGAAGAGAGAAGAACCACATGGTCCTCTCAACTGATGCAAAAAAAGGATCTGACAAGATACAGCATCTGTTCCTGATTAAATTGCTTCAAAGTATAGGGACAGAGGGAACATTTCCTCAACTTCATAAAATCTATCTATGAAAAACCCACAGCGAATATCATTCTCAATGGGGAAAAGCTGACAGCCTTCCCTTTGAGATCAGGAACATGACAAAGATGTCCACTCTTGCCATGTTGTTCAACTTAGTACTAGACGTCCTAGCAACAGCAATCAGACAACAAAAAGAAATAAAAGGTATTCGAATTGGCAAAGAAGAAGTCAAACGCTCTCTCTTCACAGATGACATGATACTTTATATGGAAAACCCAAAAGACTCCACCCCCAAACTACTAGAACTCATACAGCAATTCAGTAATGTGGCAGGATACAAAATCAATATACAGAAATCAGTTGCTTTCTTATATGCTAACAATGAAAATATAGAAAGGGAAATTAGAGAATCAATTCCATTTACTAAGAAATATAAGATACCTAGGAATAAACCTAACCAAAGAGGTAAAGGATCTGTACTCGAGGAACTACAGAACACTCACAAAAGAAAAAGAAGACACAAAAAGATGGAAAAGCATTCCATGCTCATGGATGGAAAGAATAAACATTGTTAAAATGTCTATACTGCCTAGAGCAATCTATACTTTCAATGCCATCCCAATCAAAATTCCACCAGCATTTTTCAAAGAGCTGGAACAAACAATCCTAAAATTTTTATGGAACCAGAGGAGACCCTGCATTGCTAAGGAAATGTTGAAAATGAAAAACAAAACTGAAGGCATCACGTTGCCTGATTTCAAGCTTTACTACAGAGCTGTGACCACCAAGACAGCATGGTACTGGCACAAAAACAGACACATAGACCAGTGGAACAGAGTAGAAAGCCCAGATATGGACCCGCAACTCTATGGTCAAATAATCTTCGACAAAGCAGGAAAAAATATACAGTGGAAAAAAGACAGTCTCTTCAATGAAGGGTGCTGGGAAAATTGGACAGCCACATGCAGAAGAACGAAACTCGACCATTCTCTCACACCATACACAAAGATAAGCTTGAAATGGATAAAAGACCTCAATGTGAGGCAGGAATCTATCAAAGTCCTAGAGGAGAACATCGGCAGTAACCTCTTTGACATTGGGCACAGTTACTTCTTTCAAGACACGTCTCCAGGGACGCCTGGGTGGCTCAGTTGGTTGGACGACTGCCTTTGGCTCAGGTCATGATCCCAGAGTCCCAGGATCGAGTCCCACATCGGGCTCCCAGCTCCATGGGGAGTCTGCTTCTCCCTCTGACCTTCTCCTAGCTCATGCTCTCTCTCACTGTCTCTCTCTCAAATAAATAAATAAAATCTTTAAAAAAAAAAAAAAAAGACACGTCTCCAAAGGCAAAGGAAACAAAAGCGAAAATGAACTTTTGGGACTTCATCAAGATCAAAAGTTTCTGCACAGCAAAGGAAACAGCCAACAAAACAAAGAGGCAACCCATGGAACTGGAGATGACAGTACAGACAAAGGCCTGATATCCAAGATCTATAAAGAACTCCTCAAACTCAACACACACAAAACAGATAATTATGTCAAAAAACAGGCAGAAGACATGAACAGACCCTTCTCCAAAGAAGACATACAAATGGCTAACAGACACATGAAAAAATGTCCATTATCACTAGCCATCAGGGAAATTCTAATCAAAACCACATTGAGATATCACCTTATACCAGTTAGAATGGCCAAAATCAACAAGACAGTAAACAACAAGTGTTGGAAGGATGTGGAGAAAGGCAAACCCTCTTACAATATTGGTGGGAATGCAAGTTGGTGCAGCCACTTTGGAAAACAGTGTGGAGATCCCTTAAAAAATTAAAAATAGACCTACCCTATGACCCTGCAATTGCATTGCTGGGTATTTTTTACCCCAAAGATACAGATGTAGTGAAAAGAAGGGCCATCTGTACCCCAATGTTCATAGCATCAATGGCCATGGTCGCGAAACTGTGGAAAGAGCCAAGATTCCCTTCAACAGATGAATGGATAAAGAAGATATGGTCCATATATACAATGGAGTATTATGCGTCCATCAGAAAGGATAAATACCCAACCTTTGTATCAACATGGTCCGGACTGGAGGAGATTATGCTGAGTGAAATAAGTCAAGCAGAGAGAGTCAATTATCATATGGTTTCACTTACTTGTGGAGCATAAGGAATAACATGGAGGACATTGGGAGTTGGAGAGGAGAAGGGAGTTGGGGGAAATTGGAGGGGATGATGAAGCATGAGAGACTGTGGACTCTGAGAAATAAACTGAGGGTTTTGGAGGGGAGGGGAGTGGGGAGTTGAGTGAGCCTGGTGGTGGGTATTAAGGAGGGCACGTATTGCATGGAGCAATGGGTGTGGTGCATAAACAATGAATCTTGGAACAGTTAAAAAAAAAATAATAAAACTACAAAAAAAAAAAAGCCTGGTTCTCAAATAATTCCCTTTATAAGAGGTAAGATCTCTAACACTTTTGTGTAAAGCAAGTTTCTATACACTTAAGTCACATTTTCAAAGAACTGAAGAAGCTATTTGAAGTGTGGCATCAATATTTAAAAAATAAACTAATAATTTCTCTGGTTTTTGGTCTCTGATTTTACCAGCAGGATTTTCTTAAATTAAGGCACAATTCTATGTGGCATGAAATCCAAATGATAAACCTTCCATTGCTCAAACCCTTCCAGGCTTGTTTTTATTTAACAAATATTTTATTTAACAAGTATGTGCCAGGCTGTGTGCAAACTGCTGGTGATTGAGTGGTACATAAGAACAAAGGCATACTCAGCTTTCCTGGTGTTCAGAGGAGAGACAAGGACCCAAAGACCCTGCTGAGAGGGCTTCTAGGGACCTGAAGACTCTATCCAGTAACAGCCCCCAGTGACAAAGCATCTGCTCTCCAAATCTTCTTTTTGCCTTTCTCTTCTCTGTCTTTGTGCATTAAATAAGAACAAACAAGTGTGCAACGAAACAAAAGGAATTCAGATTAAAACACTTCATGGGAAAAAGGGGAGGTGATGCGGTACGTTACCAGTGCTGGGGGATGTGGGATGACCTCCTCAAGACATGCATGAAAACACAGAGAACATCAAAAAAGTCCACGAGGAAAGGGACATGCTGTGGCTGAGATGACCCCTCAAGCTCCCTTCTACCCTTGTGTGTTATTAACTTACTGCAGTCATTATCTTCAAGGCATCCAAGCAATCTGTCAGCCTATATACTGAGCACATGGCGGGGCCTATGCTCAGATCTTGGAAGAACCACAGACTAGAGCCCTAAAGGGCAACATACGCTTGAAATACTAGTGTATAGGAACAGACAAAATGTAAGAATTTTTGCAAGGCGGGTAATGAACAAAGCAAAAAATGGAAGAGTAAATAGTTCTATGAGTTCAGAGGTAGGAAGGATTCCAGTCGGCCAGTGCATATTCCAAGGACTTAATGAAAGTGGTGGGGTAGCTTCAGGCCCTCTTAGAATGGGTGGAATGTAGGCGGGAAGAGAGATGGGGAAGCCACTTCTGGCAAGTGAAACGTCTCTGGGAGGCCAACTCCATGGAATGGACTCAAAAGCAGCTGGCAATATGGGAACAGAGCTCTGTCAAGCGGTCAGGTCTGTGTTTACTGACCCCCAGGTCATGGACAGGGGACCCCTGAAGCAGCAGAACGGCTGAGCTCTCAAGAGTTCTATGCCATGTCAAGTTCCTGGCTACTGGGTGGGCAATAATTAACTGATACAAGCAGAAAGAGCCTCTTCCTCTTTTCTCAGGTTGAAACTTCTACCCTTATGAGGGTTCTATCTTAGGGCAGAAAGACAATATTTCTAAGGGCTTTGGACGCAACTTCTCCATCTTAAGCTTTGCTTTTCCGTAAAGGTTATTTCAAGGGGCCGTGAGGGTTTTTCCCTTGGGTGCGTTCCCACATATGCCAGAATTACTTACATCTACAGTAGATAGCTTGTCCTTTTGTTAACATTGTTATACCACCATTCATTTCCATTTTATCCTACAGAACACTAAGAACGTCTATAAATTACCATTAGTTCACTTAAAGTTGCAAGACTGCCTCATTAAACCTGGGGCTACTTATTCAAGTTTTTTAAGCTCCATGAGTTTCTCCACATTAGAGTCCAGCTCTAACTATTCAAGCTTTTTGTTCTAAATAGTTTACTGTTCGTGTACTTGTGCATCCTTTTCAATAAGGCATGAAAGAAAATGATGGCTTTTTTCAGAGAGCCTTTTCACCCCTAAGTGCAACAGAATGTTGTCTTCTTTTCTACGTCTTTTTTTTTTTTTTTTAAGTCAGCTCTATACCCAATGTGGGGCCTGAACTCACGACCCCAAGATCATGAATTGCATGCTTCACCCGCTGGGCCAGAGGCGCCCCTTTTCTACATCTCTTAAATAGTACTGAATAGATAGGATATTTTCAGCACGAGTTAACTAGGTTTTTGTTTTTGCATGTTCTAATCCTAGTTAGGGATCAAGTTCATATAGACATTGCAATATTCCAATTTACTGAATGGAAAATAGTTTCCTTTTCCCCATCCCTTTCCCTTCTCTAATATTTATAACCTAGGTCTGTACCTGCATTACCCCTCTACTTGTGCATTCTTTGGGTGTCACTGAATGAAACCTTCTTCCAAAACACTGGAAAGAAAAGCAAACTGCTCCCAAGAAAAGCAAGAAAGAAAAGCAAACTGCTGTCTGCAAGTAAGTATGCTTTCTGGCAGTTAACTCAGGCACATGGCTGGCTGCGAGGTGATTATCTACTCCAGCCAGGCTCAGATCAGAATGGAGGAGAAAATGCAAAAGAATGCAGGGAAGTGAAGAGGAGCAAAGAACGCAGCCCTTCTCCCTTGTACACCCAAAAAGGCACAGTGCAAGTGCAATCTTAAACACCAATGATAAAACCAAGTTTACTTGGGTCTTCTGCTAACTAGTACACGATGAAAATTCATTAGTGTATTAGGTCCCTAGAAGTATATTTCAAGGACTTTGGAACACAATCCAAAAAATTCACTGAAAGAATCTTATTTTTTATTGAAAGAAATCATGATAAATATTTCCTGGTATGACCACCAGTCACACCAGCAAAAGACTGAAATTTAATTTCCGTATGTTTAAGGTCTGCTGGAAAATAGTCATCTGCATATGTTATCCTTTGCATGGGCTTTTTGCAAATCTAAAATAAGTACAGAGATTCTAAAGGCAAATCTCAAAACTATATATGGTAAGAATAAATCATATATCTGATTTGACATAGTCAACTATTTTCAAACTCACAACACCTAAAAATTTTTCTTAAAATGTCTTTACTCCCTGTCCCGGTGTCTTCAGTTAAATCTCCCAAGGACACGTAGACATTTATCCAAACTCTCTGGACTGACAACATTCAAGGCCTTCTCTGATTTTCAGACCTAACCCTACATGGTTCTATGTATACTCTAAACCCTAACCTAGACCTCATGATCTGGGCCTGGCTTTCCAGCTCTCATTCATTTGCTTATGTTCTTCCTTCCTCCTAGAATGTACTTTCCATTGAATATGTAAAAATCTTATCTTATTTTAAGTTATCAATCAAATGTCTTCTACTTTGTAAAACATTCCTCGATCATGAGCCTTCCTCAATAAAATATGATATCTAATTTCTGAACACGCATAGCATTTCTGCCTTATTCATCTTGGTAAGAACCGTAGTACCTGGATTCATGTCTTGGGTATGGTAGGAACAATAACATCCAATGCATAAGTTATTCATTTTGATGATACTTAAACAAGAGGAGTGTCAACAATAAATTAAAGAGGAAAAAAAAAGTGACTGGTTTCACCAATTGATCAATGGTATTTCGGCCATCACCTTCTTTTGTTCAAATTAAAATATTAGGGGCACCTGTGTGGCTTAGTCACTTAGGCATCTGCTTTCAGTTCAGGTCAGAATCCCAGAGTCCTGGGATTGAACCCTGCAGTGAGCTCCCTGCTCACCGGGGAGTCTGCTTCTCCCTCTGCCTCTGCCCCTCCCCTCTGCTGCGCGCGCTCTCTCTCTCTCTCAAATAAACAAATAAAATCTTAAAAAAAAAAAAAAAAGAAAAGAAAACCATTTTAGATATGTAGAAACCAATGCCCAGAGTGGTTATGAGATGAGAAAAGCAAGGAAGGGCCACTGGTCTCATTCCAAGTATATTATTCTACGTGGATTTTTTTTGTTAACCTAGACACAGTACAAATGTGAATCATTGGCCAAAATCTACAAAAATAAAACTACCAAGATTACTTCATTATTCATGAAGAAACACACTGCAATAATTATAAAAGATTTCCTTTACATGACTCAGTTATTTCTCACTTAAAAACAAATGGTGGTAGGAGGGTGAAGACACACCAACTATACAAATACATTGGGATTAAGTTAGAAACATAAAGCAGTCATTAGCTGCTGATTAACAGTAAGAGGCACACAAATCTAAACAAAGCTTTATAAACTCTTAGAAAGCATTTATACAAAAAGTCGTCTGGCTATATTCATCTTCAAATGTATAGATAGCATTATGTAATACTCAAAATGTCTATTATTCTAGTGCCATATGCGGCTTTTTCATTAGTGATACTCTTGACACTTTGTGAATTTACACCTTATCTCAATGAATATAGTCATCTTTCTCATTAATGCAATTGTAAACAATTCACACAGTCACTCCCCATAAAAGTGAGGTACTTTGACTGCCTCCTTCTGAGAGACTAAAAAGGTAATGTAACCTATTTCCTCATATTAATCAGGGACTCTTGTTCTTCCAGCACTGTCTGCATTCACAACTAAAGAGAGGACAGGGACACCTAATATTTAGAGGGCTCTGAATAGAAAGGCCTCACAATTTGCACCTTGGGTGTTTTAAAGTTTCTGTGCTTTATCATTTCAACTTAATGGAGTGCTTCTCCCCACCCTCGGAGCATTTTAGATAGGCAATATTTCACCCTGGAAAAGAAAAAAAATGATCTGAATAAAAGGAAGAAGTCTTAGGGCTCCCTTGTGAATGTTAGGATTTTCTGTTATTTCTCCATGTAAATCCAATGAACTAAGCACCAATAATTTTTATGGAAGTCCATTATTAAGCCAATCTTTTTCGCTTTCTCTGGAAAGGCTTCTGGTACTACTGGAAACGGAGAAAATAAAGTCCAATCTGTTTCACAGCACCAGAATTATTGGAAATTGGGAATATTTCAATACCATAAAGCATTACTGGTCAAAATATAGTAAAAAACAAACAAACAAACTAGTAATTTTCAACTTTAGCTGCATATTAGAATCACCTGGGGAGCTTAAAAAAAAAAAAAAAACCCAAACTGCAATCCCCAGCCCCCACCCCAGACCAATTATATCCCTATCCTTTGGAATGGAGCCCAGGTATTGTTATTTTTAGAACGTTCCCCAGGTGATTCTCACCTGCAGCCAGGGATAAGAACCTGGGGGTACTGTCATGAATGTCAGAGTGTTTTATTTTAAAATTCTACTTAATAAGAACTTAAAAACCACTAACAATCTAAGTCATTTAATTCTCACAACAACCTTATAAGGTAGATACTGATTTCAGTCCCATTTGACTGGGGAAGAAACTAAAGCGAACACTTACATAAGCAATTTACCGAAGGTCCCAGGGACAATGAGGGGTTACAACCAGGATTTGCATCCAGGCAGTCTGGCTCCAAGTCCCAGGCTCTTAACTGCTGTGCTGGCCTCCTTCTCCTGGAGATAATCATCCACAATAAAATGCACAGACCTTAGGCACTCACTTCAATGACTATTGACATCTGTAGGCACCATGTAAGGACCACCCAACCCAAGAGTTAAAACACTTTCATGGTTTCGATATTCATCCATGTTGTTATGTGTATGAGTAGTTCTCTCTCTCTCTCTCTGTGGACTATGGTAGTATGGACACACCAAAATTTATTTATTCAGTGATCTATTGAAGAACACCTTATATTCATTGTTTCCATTGGGGGTTGTTATGAATAAGGCTGCTGGGAATATTCTCATTCAAGTCTTTTTGAGGATGTAGGTGTTCTTGCGGTTAAACGCAGAGGAATGAAAATGCTGAATCATATGGTAGGTATACGTTTCACTTCATAAGAAAAGGTCAAATTATTTCCCAAAGTGGATGTGCCATTTTACACTCCCATCAGCAAGGCATATTCCAGAGTGCCTTTTAGGGAAGAGCATGTTGCTATCTCCATAGGGCAAAGCATCCAGAAGGAGAAGGAGTTTAGGATGTGACAAGGATTCACTATTTGACAAAATATTAAAAAGGAAAGAAAAGGAAAATGCAATGTAAGTACCCCCACCACAGGTATTTGTCCTATAGCAGCATATCAAGAGTGGGCACTTGACAACACTGGTGTTGCTAGGCAAACAAAGGAAAAAAAAAAAAAAACCAACAAATATACCCCTCACTTGAAGAATTATGACACATTTCAGCATATTAAATGCACACATGCTCTGAAAAGCCCAATAATAAGGCAACAGTAAGAAAGTTAGTCATGTTTAAGCCAGTGGATCTCGTGGGTGCCCATCCCCCGGTTCTCTGAGAAAAGAAATAAAAGGCAGATTATGGTGTTCCCAATGTTACACTGTTTGGGAGACTGAGATGAGAGCAATTACCTCTGTCTGAGGAGACTGAGCATGAGTTCATGAAGGAGATAATACTTTATATGGCTTTTGTTGGACAGTAGAGTCTTAGACTTATAGAAATGAATAGTGACAGCAGGAAGGCTCTCATTCTAGACTTAAGAGTATAAAGTAAATAACAGAATGGGAAGTGTGAAGGGCATAAATAAACATTGTGCCAAAAGGACTGGGTCACCATGAGGTAAGGAAGAGTGGAGTAAGACCCAGGGAAATCTGTAGTTTCCTGTGTAAATATGAGGATGTGATCTCTAATACGCTGCCTGCTGGTCAACAACAAGATAAGGGTAGCAATACAGGCAGTCAACACATTTTTCCCAAGCCCATCATATGGGCCAGCCAGGGACCACACAGGTATCAGGGTACAATGATCCTGTTCCTGTGGGTCTTGCAGGGCTGCAGGGGTGGGCACAGACTGCTTCCCGAAAGCAAGTTCTAGAACTCTAGAATTGGAATGGATAACCACCCAGAGTCCCTTAAGTCAAAAGAGCAGAATCTATTCAAGAATTCCAGAAGAAAGTAGTAACAGAGACATAAAAATGAAACATGTACGTATATTTAGTCATTGACCCCTCCATCACTATACAATATATTTGGGGGCAGGAAGAGTGGAGTGTATAGAGATGAAGACTATGAGGTATTAGGAAAATATCCAGGTGGAGATGCTTGGCAAACACAATGAAACTTTCAAAGAGAGGTCTGGGCTCATTAATAAACACAATAACAAATGAAATAATTTTAATATTATTGGCAAGTCTTATATTTAAATTCTATGAAAACCAGGATAACATTAGATTTGCAAACAAAAAGAGATGCAAGTCCTACCCAGGAAGAAGGCAGAGCTCAGATTCAGGAGGGGGACAAAGGTGGTCTGAATCCCAGCTGGACCACTTACTACCTGGGTGACCTTGGCCAAGGAATTTAACCTCTCTGAGCCTCATTTTCCTCACGTATGAAACTAGAATGATAACTGCGTTCACGTCCTCCCCATAGGTGTTGTGCAGATTGAAGGATATCAAACAGCTAAGTACCTAACACACGGTTCTGGCTTAGTAACTCGTAGTTATTATTATTATTTATATTTAGAAAAATCCACTTACTTATTGGTTGAGATATTAAATTAGAAAAGTAATTTTGGACCACCCAAAAAGGCTATATATAGTTGATGTGAAGGAGAGAAAACCGTGTGCAATGATAAACCTGATACAATATCAAAGTACTGTAAATATGACTTACCAGTAATTTTTAGCATGTGAATTAATATTAAATTTGGAGGAAAGAATTGTAACAGAACTCCTTTGAAACTTCAGCCAAGCTGTGGTCCTACTTGTTTCAAACTGATTTGCCGCTTGCCACATAGGAACATCCTATTAATGCATCCAGTATTTCACACAAAAAACTACTCTTGTCTTCCCTCTCTTTACTTCCCTGCATTCCCTTTTCTTCCTTGCTCGATTTTCTACCTTTTATTTTTTCAAGATTTATTTAGTTATTTATTTGAGAGACAGACAGACAGAAAGAAATAGAGCAGGGGGAGGGAGAATCTCCAAGCAGACTCTCTGCTAAGCACAGAGCCTGGCACAGGGCTCAATCCCAGGACCCTGAGATCACCACTTGAGCCGAAATCACGGGAGTCGGCCACTTAAGGAACTGTGCCACCCAGGTGCCCTTGGATTTTCTATTTCTGATGCTAACATGTTGGTGACTGTAAAAATCAGGTAACATAAATTCTCAGTAAATGTTAGCACTTCCCTCAATTTTTCTTTGCTATAACACTTTCCCAGAAAGTTTGAATTCTAGGTTACTGAACATGATATGATGAGGTCACTTATAAATTTTAATTTCCACACTGCAGGTTTATCTTAGTTGGCATAATTTTAACAATGAAGCTTTTTAATGTGTGCAAATATCAGCAATTTTTTCTTCCATTATAACTTAAGACTTAATCAAAATTAAGATGCTGTACCTCCATTTATTTTTCCAAATGACCACGTAATAAAAATGTGAAGGCCTAGCATTCAACTGCCTTGAGGAGAGACTAAGTTGTTGATATGGGAAGCAAGGAGTCCATAATGAAGAGAGAGAGTGATGTCAGCAACAGATGCACCCTGAATGTATGAATGCTGGTCTGATATGCATCTAAAGCAGCTTATCTTTGTTTGATTCTAGGCTGGAGAAGGCGGGCCACTTAATCCGAAGGAGCTTCTGCTGCTAAATCAAGATCCAGGCAACAAATCACACCTACTTTAAATCATCTGTTCTTTCAAGCATTACGGACACACAGGATAACATCAAGTATGGTGACAGTCACCCCTCTGGTACGATGGCACAATGATACCACTTAAGAGCTATAAATAGCCTTCAACCAGATGGGATGGCTTGGCTCAAGCTGTGATCTCATTTTTTTAAACAAAAGTTTAAAAATAATTAATCCCTCATTTCAGTCATTCATTTGGCAAATACTTATTGCCTTAGTACTACGTGCCAGGCACTAGAAAGGCAGTGCCTGAAGGTTGGAAGTCTCTTAGAGGCATTCACACATTTTACAAGTTTCACATCCTCAAAAAAGTGGTTCTCAAGAACTGAGCTGCAAAGCAACCAAATAACGCCCAAAGGGATGATCCCTCTGTGAGTTCCTCAAACTGCTCCCTACTCAGGGCTCGGCAACAGGTGGCCTGGGCCCAGAATATACAGTCAAGGAAGCCATGACTCATCTAAGCAGCAAAGTTCATTAAGGTATGATTTTGCTCAGTCCTATACTCTTTAGCTATGATAACAATTACAAAAATTTGGGGGGGGGCAATCCTAAAATAAATCAGCTATTGGCATTTAAAAAAATCCTGATGCTTCTTCGGAAAACTGTTTGTGTGGTGTCTAAATTAGAAGATGTACTAAACTATTTAATCAGAAATTAACACAGAATTCATTTGTGATCTACTTAACTCCTGATCACATGTAGCACTAGGCTGGGGCGGGGAGTGCCTTATAGGAACCCAACACAACTACGGAAACCCAACTTAAAAGAAAGATGATACCTATTTTCTCTGAGGCTTAATCAGAAGACTATAATAAACTGAGGCACCTTGAAGTAAGATTAGCATGGTAACAAAAACGGGAAGACAAAGGAGCTCACAGTTTTTGGTCACATATCAAATTGTGTAAGTGTCTTATATGGTTAGAGTGTTCAAGTTACCCATTAGTTTAGTTCCTTCAGAGCCAAAGGTTCAAACTATAGTCTATTCTTGTGACTTTCCCTGAAATTAACTTCTAACAGCTATCTTGTATACTTCTTTTTTTTTTTTTAAAGATTTTATTTATTTCTTTGACAGACAGAGCTCACAAGTAGGCAGAGAGGCAGGCAGAGAGAGAGGGAGGGAAGCAGGCTCCCTGCTGAGCAGAGATCCCGATGCGGGGCTCGATCCCAGAACCCTGGGATCATGACCTGAGCCGAAGGCAGAGGCTTTATTTAACCCACTGAGCCACCCAGGCACCCCTACCTTGTATACTTCTTATATAAAACTAAGAAACTCAAAGGAGACTGTTACCAAAGTGTCTTACTTAGTCTAATAAAGGAGGAAATTATCTTGATTATATTATGCAATGAATTTAAAAATGGGCATTTGGAGGCACATAATTTTGATTAGAGAGACAGAATGAGGCTAGCTATTAAATACCATCATAATTATGTACCCGAGAAGCTATAATCTCAAATTCTTCTCTTCTTTATATGAAATCACGTAATATTTCTTTGGTATGACTGGTGAAAAATATTGAGAACTATTTCCTTATCCTAATCATCCCTTGCATAAAGAAGTACAAAGTTAAAATACAAAACTATGAACAAAATATTTAGAAGCTTTTATAAAATGATATAAGTATGGAAAAATATATAGTAACACAGATAAGATAGAAGTATATATAAATATATCTATATATCTATAAATACATATCTATATAAATATTACCTGTATCTATGTATTTATCTATAAGTATATCTCTATAGATATTACCTATATCTATATATAAATATATAGCTCTCTATATAATATAAATAAATATATGTAAAAAATATATATCTGTACACCTCTCTCTATATGTAAATATATATAAAGAGAAAACAAGTAGATTACCCCAAAAGTGGCACAGTTTGATCCCATTTTAGGAAAATTATATATGTCCAGATAAAAGACGAATAGGGAACTACATATTAACAGTGTTATCTCTGATGGATAGAATTAACATTTTAGTTTATGGATTGGCCAATATAATGATTTCATTCCTAACTAGGTGAATCTTCATGAATTATAGTAGTCAACACAGTGCAGATGTCCTGCAGCAGATGCTATAAAATGTTCTCCTATTACATAGTTACACTGTGAGTTACCCTGGTTGATTTGTTTTTATTTTTTTTCCCATCATGATAAGTGTACTCTCCAATCCTCATCCCCTACTTCACCCATCCCCCGACCCAGCTCCCAACTGGTAACAGCGATCAGTTTGTTCTCTATAGTTAAGAGTCTGTTTCTTGGTTTGTCTCTCTCCCTTTTTTCCCTTTGCTCCTGTTTTGTTTCTTAAATTCCACATATGGGTGAGACCATATGGTATTTTATCTTTCTCTGACTTATTTCACTCAGCACTATACTCTCTAACTTTACCCATGTCATCGCAAAAGCAAAATTTCATTCTTTTTATGACTGAATAATTTCATTCTCTGTATGGCTGTATATATTCCATTCCACATATACTTCACATCTCTATCCAGTCATCTATCCATGGAGACTTGGGCAGCTTCCATAGTTAGGCTATCGTAAATAATACTGCTGTAAACATAGGGGTACATGTATTCCTCTGAATCAGTGTTTTTGTATTTTGGGGCTAAATACCCAGTAGAGCAATTACTGGATCACAGGGTAGTTCTACTTTTAATTTTTTGAGGAACCTCCATACTGCTTTCCAGAGTGGCTGCACCAACTGGCATTCCTCTTAACAGGGCGCAAGAGGGTTCCTTTTTTTCCACATCCTCACCAACAATTGTTTCTTGTATTTTTTATTTTAGCCAATCTGACATGTATGAGGTGATATCTCATTGTGATTTTGATTTGCATTTCCCTGATGAGCATCTTTTCATGTATCTGTTGGCCATCTGTATGTATTCTTTGGAGAAATATCTATTCATGTCTTCCACCCATTTTTTAATTGGATTTTTTAGGTGTTGAGCTATATCAATTCCTTATATATTTAGGATACTAACCTTTTATCAGATATGTCATTTACAAATATCTCCTCCCATTCAGTAGGTTGCCTTTCAGTTTTGTTGATTGTTTCTTTTGCTGTGCAGAAATTTTTTACTTTGTTGTAGTCCCAGTAGTTTATTTTTACTTTTATTTCCCTTGCCTCAGGAGATCTATCTAGAAAAATGTTGCTATGTCTAATGTCAAAGAAAGTACTGCCCGTGCTCTCTTCAAAGATTTATATGGTTTCAGGTGTCACATTTAGGTCTTTAATCCATTTTGAGTTTATTCTTGTGTATGGTGAAAGACAATGGTCCAGTTTCATGGTTTTGCACATGATTGTCCAATTTTCCCAACATCATTTCTTAGAAAAGACTGTGTTTTTCCCATTGTATATTCATTTCTCCTTTGTTGAAGATTAACTGACCATGTCATTGTGGGTTTATTTCTGGGTTTTCTGTTTTATCTGCTTCCTACACAGGAACTCTTTAGAGTCCCACAACCCAGAGCAAAGGTTAATCTCAAAGACATAAATGCTAGGAGTAGATACAGATCTATAGAGGAAGTTTTTGATTATCAAGTAAGTCTTCAGTGAAGTACCGATCAAGTGATAAGTCTTAAGGTGTATGCCCCTTTCAGTAATCAAAGAGACCTACTCCTGTGATTGAACGTTCATTTACTCATGAAGCATTCACTGAGTTTTCTGACTCTAGCAGGCTCTGTACTCCTGGGGCTGAGCATAAAAAATGACATTGTGTCTTCCCTCAAAGAGCTGACAGTCCATTTGGAGAGACAAGTAAACTGATGTGTACCATGCAACATATGCCCAGACTATCACAGGATGCAGAGGAGGGGCACTTGATCTAACTCGGGGCAACTACAAATGGGCTGGTGTTGCTGGAACGTGAAGGATAACTTGAGAAGTGTTAAGAGGGGATGCCACAAAAGTAGGCTGGAATAAATCATGGAGGCCTGGTCTATTTTGATAAAGAACTAAGACTTTAATTGTGTAGATAATGGAGAATATTTGAAAGATTTTAGTGGTGAAGTTACATGCTGCATAAAGAAAAACTCCAGTCATTCCAGGGCATCACTAATGCAAAAATGGTTTGTAACCTGTAAATGTTATTGAAATGCTTATTATTTTCAACTTCCTCCTTTACATCTAGGCATTTGCTCTGAAATGATGCAGAGAATATTCTCAATTGAGTTCAATTTATGTCCACAAATTTCTTCAACGAGATTAAGTTTGAAATATAATTTTTTTTTTTAAAGATTTTATTTATTTGTCAGAGAGAGTGAACACAGGCAGACAGAGTGAAGGCAGAGGTAGAGGGAGAAGCAGGCTCCCCGCTGAGCAAGGAACTTGATGTGGGACTTGATCCCAGAATGCTGGGATCATGACCTGAGCCGAAGGCAGCCACTTAACCAGCTGAGCCACCCAGGCGTCCCTGAAATATGATTTCTTAGAAATAATTGATTCTTGATTTCATTTATAGTAAACACTAAATGTAAAATTGTGACTGATAAGGAAGTCTAAAACAGAACTAGGATATTTCAAGCAAGTTTGAAAGAATCTATCACAGTCAATAAAATATTTCTCTTAGAAAGACCTAAAAAATTGACTCAGATATAGAACAAGGCTTCCTCCTCCCTTTTTATTGATTTACTCAACAAATGTTCATTAATGGTGTCTATGTACCAGGGACCATACTCGATCCTGAAAAACAATGGTATACAAAATAGAGTCTTATGGGCCTCGCATAGTTTACATTCTAGAGAAAGAGAAATATTAATAGCTATACAAATATATGTGTTATGTAAGTGCTATGAAGGAAAAACTTGAAATTATAATTGTTATGGAAACCTGTGGGCGCCTGTGGTTCAGTCATTAGGCATCTGCCTTCAGTTCAGGTCACAATCCCAGGGTCCTGAATGGAGCCCCGCATCGGGCTCCCTTCTTGGTGGGAAGCCTGCTTCTCCTTCTCCCACTCCCCCTGCTTGTGTTCCTTCTCATGGTGTCTCCCTCTGTCAAATAAATAAATAAATCTTAAAAAAAAAAAGAAGAAAAAGAAAACCTGAGCGAGTTGGAGAGAGAATAGTGCACATTGCTTTTTCAAGGAAGTTAACAGTTGAACTAAAATCTGAAGGATACTATTATGTAGGATGACAAGAGGTAGTACTCTAGGAACAGTCTGTTCAAAGGCCCAGGAAGGGAAAGGGACAGGTGCCTTCAAGAAACTAAGAGATGTCCAGAGGAGGGAACCTAGACATGAGACTAGAGATATAACCAAGGTCTGCTCCCCATGGACTTTGGTCATATTAGACATTTATGCTAAAAGCAATTTTTTAAAGGAGACTTTTAAAAAAGTTTTGAACTTGGGGTTTCAAGTGAGGTTTCAAGGACCAGAACAAATGCAGTTAGGAGGATGGAGCAGCACTTGGGGTGAGAACTGATGTTGGCTGAGACTAGGCTACTGCAGCAGAGATGGGGAGAACTGAACAGATTCCAGAAATATCTCAGAGGTAAAACTGGCATGCTGTGGAGTGGTAACAGTGATAAGCCAGAGAGAGGTATCAGAAAGGACTCCTGAATTTATGGCTTGTCCAACCACATGGATGGGCTACCACACATGGAGACAGCAATGGTCCAGGGTGTGGGATGACAGAGCACTTGTTCAGTTTTGCCCATGTTTAACTGTAGGTACTTCTAGGACATCAACAGATGACTTGCTGAGTAGGTATCTACATATATAATATATATTCTCCATAGTAAAAAATCTTTTTATTTTTTCCTTAGTGTTGTTCTTCTCCCATCGTCTTTCTCATTTCAGCTAATGACCCTACACTCTCTATTATTCACTCTCAAACCAAGAGATCATCCTTAATTCTTCTCTTCTCACACCTGCATCCAAACCATCAACAGGTTTTACCAGCCTCACCTTCAGCATGTGTCCTGAATCTAACTTACCACCTTCTCCACCAACATTCTGGTTGAAGCCAGATTCATCTCTTACTTTACCTTCTGCATGCCTCCAACTCCCACCTATGGTTTCGTTCTCATCATCTCTCAGAGTTTATTTACATGTAAGTTAAAAGAATCTTTTATTTGGGGCGCCTGAGTGGCTCAGTGGGTTAAAGCCTCTGCCTTCAGCTCGGGTCATGATCCTGGGGTCCTGGGATCGAGTCCCATATCCGGCTCTCTGCTCAGTGGGGAGCCTGCTTCCTCCTCTCTCTCTCTCTCTCTGCCTGCTTCTCTTTCCTTTGTGATCTCTATCAAATGAATATATAAAATCTTAAAAAAAAAGAATCTTTTATTTTTTAATTTTTTAAAGATTTTATTTATTTTTTTGAGAGAGAGCGCAAGAGCACGAGTAGAGGAAGGGGCAGAAGGAAAGGGAGAGAATCTCAGCAGACTCCTCACTGAGAATGGAGCCCATCACGGGACTCAATCTCACAACCCTGAGATCACAACCTGAGCTGAACTCAGGAGTTGGATGTTTAACTGACTGAGCCACCCAAGTACCCCAAGAGGATCATTTTAAAGCATCAATCAAACCACGTTCCTCGCCCTCCAACAGCCCTCCCATTTCTTCCCAAAACTCTTACAATAAAGCTTAAAACAGTGTTGACCATGGGCTCCCAGACCCTGGGAGACCTAGTGCCTGCCTGCCTTCCCTACCTCATCTCCCGTGGCTCACTTCTCTCTCTTCATAACTATCTCTTGCTGCTCCTTGATAGTCTCTACTTCTGAAATGCTGCCGTGGAATGTTCTACTTCCACGGTCTTACATGGCTTCCTCGTTCATTTCAGTCTGGTTTTTCCTCAAAAATCATTTTCTCAGAGACTCAATCTCATTAGTTATTGGGGAAATGCCAATGAAGACCACATGTAACATTATCTCATTCCCACTAGAATGGCAAAAATGAAGATGTCTCCTCATCCCCAGTTGGTCAACTGGAACTCTTAATTACTTCTAGGTGGGAATATAAACCAGTACCATCCTTTTAGAAAACAATTTGGTATTATCATGTGAGGTTGAACAATGACCTAGCAATTCCACTCTCAGGAATGTCATGGAGAAACTTCTGTATATGTGCATGAAGAGGCACACAAAAGAATGTTTTTAGCAGCACTATTCAAAGAGTAAAAGGCTGGAAATAATCCAAATATCCATCAACAAGGCAGTGAATCAATAGGTTTTGCACATTCAGCCAACAGACCATAACTCAGCTGTTAAAATGAATGAACTACAGCCATATGCAGCAATGTGGAATGATGATACTGTTGTTGTTGTTGTTTTTTTTAAGGTTTTATTTATTTATTTGAGAGAGTATGTGTATGTGAGAGAGAGAGAGAGAGAGAATGTGAGCGCAAGAGCAGGGAGGAGGGGCAGAGGGAGAAGGAGAAGCAGACTGCCCGCTGAGCAGGGAGCCCCATGTGATGCGGGACTCAATCCCAGGACCCTGGGATCATGACCTGAGCTGAAGGCAGACACCTAACTGACTGAGCCACCCAGGTGCCCAATACTATTTTTATAAGGCAGAATAAATAAGCAAAATGAAACAATATAGTTTTATGGATATAACTGTAAGTGATTAATACTATTTTTATAAAAGGCAAGAGAAGAATTTAACAAAAAATTTTAAGAAGTGGTTACTTCAAAGGATAGGTAAATGGGGTAAGATTGAATACAGTATGATGAAACAGAATTGGTAATGTTTTAGCTCTGAGAATAGGCAGTAGGTTTGCAGATATACTGTTATGCTTCCTAACTTACAAACATGGTAGCATATATATATTAAATTTAGGTGATATAAATTAAAATACAAAGTAATGGCTAAAACAAGATGAAGGAGAAAGTTGCTATTTTAGGTAAACTTTTTAGTTACTTTTTCTCTAACTATTAAAGTAACTACTGTCCTTCTCTGGACTTCATTTTTCTTCACAGAACACATTACTGCTAAAGGTACGTATGTGTATGTACATAAATAACACACACTTCATTTTCTGGCTTAAGTTCCTCCCACTAGAATGCAAACTCCCTAACTCCCATTCTTGTCCACTGCAGTATATCCCAAGGCCTAGAAGAGTACCTGACATACACAGTATTTATGGAATGAATGAATAAATGCATGAATGAATGGCCGAGATGGCACAAGCAAAGCAGTAGGGCACTAAAGATTTTGTGCAGGGACTCCGGGGTCACATACCTCTGGGTTCAGTCCAAACTCTAGTCAGTCCTAAACTGAATTACTTAATGTCATTGTGTTTGAGTATCCTCATCTATAAACAGGGTAATGGGGTGGTTAAGATTAGTAAAGAAAGGATTTACTTAACTATAGAGAACAAACTAAGGGTTACTGGATGGGAGGTGGGTGGGGGATGGGCTAAATGCACGACGGGTCCTAAGGAGGGCACTTGTGATGATGAGCACTGGGTGTTACATGTAAGTGATGAATCACTCAATTCTACCTTGAAATTAGTATTACATTATATGATAACTACCTAGAATTCCTAGAATTTAAATAAAAACTTGAAACAGAAAGAAAAGAGAGAGAATGAAAGAAAGGGAGGGAAGAAGGGAGGGAAGGAGGGAGGGAAGGAAAGGAAAGGAGGAAAAGGAAGGAAAGGAAGGGTGGAAGGAAGAAAGGAAGGAAGGAAGAAAAGGAAGGAAGGAAGGGAGGGAGGGAGGGGGGGAGGGAAAGGAAAGGAAAGAAAAGGAAGAAAAAGAATTTAGCACTCTGTCTGGCACAAAATTATTATTATACAATAACGACATAATCCCCCCTCCAAAAGATGTCCATCTCAGTGGGTGTAAGCAACTGGAATTCTTAAGGCAGTTTTTCTATGACCAATTTCCTCCACACCCAATTTTAAATCATGGACCAATTTGGAATCCTATAGTTATTTCTGTAGTTTGGTTAAACTAAAGATGTGCTAGGAAAACTTGTAACCACCAAACTTCCGGTGAGGACAGAACAATTTAATCTTGCATGGGCCCTAGCCACCAACTTAGGAGATCAGCCAGAGGAGAAGAGGAAAAACAGCACCTGGCATCTTTGGAGGGCTTTCTCTAAGCTAAACAACTTAGGCACATCATCTTGACAATTCTCCACAACTAGCTTGGGAAGTCGACGTATATAAGAACTCCAGAGGCAGGCTTATTGTAAACTGTTTTAAACTCTGGGCCTGAGCAGGTTCTGCTAAGGAGATGATACTCAAAAGGAAAGTAGCAATTCTTGAGAGTAGTTTTGCACTAACAGCTGTAATACCTCCTTTTAAAACAACCAAAAAACAAAAGCAAGGGGGGCCTGGGTGGCTCAGCTGGTTGAGTGTCTGACTCTTCATTTCGGCTCAGTGCATGGATCTTAGGGTTGTGAGATCGAGCCTGATGTGGGTTCTGTGTTCAGTGTGGAGTCCTCTTGTCCCTCTTCCTCTGCCCCCTGTTCTAAAAATAATAATAATTTTTAAAAACCACACACATAAAAAGCAAAATCCGTCTTTCACACACTAAATGATGTCTTATTATATAGTGAAAAACCAGGGCCTTTACTGCTGTGAAACCCATGTGGTCCCTTCTAAAAACTGCTATAGCAACCCCTCTGCCTCAAAAAGCTCAAATCCCGCAGCGCTGCTGGCTCAAGGAGATCCCGGAACACTCAAAATAAAGGAGAAACTTTCACTGAATTAACCCATGTTTTCTACCTGAACTATAGCCAAGGACCCAGGGCATCCCTCCCTGCAGAGGGACCACACCCTTGTGGCGAGCTCTCAGTCCCAAGAGACCTGCTCCAGCTCTGTTCAGGCTAGGGACAGAGAGGACAATCCAGGTGCTCCAGTGACTTGAAAGAATCCCAGATTAATAACAGTACTGACTCACAACAGTGGCCCTTTATACAATTCTTACTATTTATTAGGTCGTATTTATTCTGAGTGTTTTGCATACATTCGCCTATTTAGTCTGCATAACCACTCCATGGGGTAGGTAGAAGGCTAGCAATTTGGCTAAATCCTGTGAGACTCAGGAAAGCAAGTACACGATATCTACATGCACAATGGCCCTGCAGAACAAGGTTAAGACCAGAGCAGAAATCCCCAAAGGTCCCCACTAGTAAGAAAGTCAGCAGCTCCCAGTGGCCTGGCCTCTTGAGTTTGATTAAGCAGGATACCCCCTTGTACATGTCGTTCATGTGGAGCTGTGGTTTCCTCCGTTCCTTCAGTGAGTTAACCTTATTGCTTGTCTGCAGCAGCCAAAACTTCCTCTAGGAATTTAGTCCTGGTTCCAATATCTCTCTATCATCTCCCTCTAGTCTCTCTAGGCTTAAACACTCTGTGCATGTTTCCTATTCCATGCAATTACTGGATTCATTTTTTTTTTGGGGGGGGTCCCTTTCCTCTTTAACCTTTTAGCATCTCAAGACCACGGGCGACATTTGCTTTCCCAGCGTCTGATAAAGACGGGGGGGGGGGGGGGGGCTGCTGCAGACAAGCAATAAGGTTAACTCACTGAAGGAACCGAGGAAACCACAGGTCCACATGAACAACACATCATTTCTCACCATCCGCCTAAACAATGCCCTTGCAGAACCAGTGGGATGGAAGGATTAGAAAGGGAGGGGTCCCTGGAGCAGTGGGAGCTGCCTGGTTAGTAATGAAGAACTTACATGAGAACCCTTTCTGGGAGTTTTGCTTCCAGCCCCAGAACTTAAACTTGCATCCTTTTCTGTGAAACAATAACCATCACTACCACTTAGGACCAAGGATTTCTATTTAATCCTTGGGACTTCTCACTTCATTAATATCCAAGTTTCTGAATAGCTTTTGAAGTTCAGTAAAAGGCTGCTCACAATGTTTTGAGCAGAGTTTCTGTTCAGAGAGTTACTTTTTCTCTTCTGGGTAAATCACATTTGTTTTTCCTTTATCCTTCTAATAAATGCTGTTTAAAAGGCTGGAGGCATTGAAGGTGAAGAGAGAAAGATACATCCAGAAGTTGTTAATCAATATGGAATTTCTCTGGGCGCCCCTGTGACCTCAGCGTTTTTCACATTTCCACAGGTCTCCTTGGAGACGGTTGCTATGATCACTCAGTGTCCCCAGCTAAAAATCTTCAAAATGTGGACTGCTGCTTTTATTCTCTCTCATCTCCTCTTTATTATTGGTTTTGTCCTCACCCGGAATTTATTTCTCTATGAATGCAATCTACTCATAATTTCTTAATCCTGTAATATTCCAAACAGAATATCCCTGGTTCTTTTGGTTCCCCGGAAATGTTTTTATTTGGATTATAACACTTGGCAGTCCATTAGAAATATCATTTATACTTTTATGTTTCCTGATTTTGAAAGTAAATTATTCATAGGACAGTCCACCCTGCCTATCCCCTCTTTTTCAAAGATACTGATTTGTCCTGCAAAAAACTAAGCATCAACAATGAAAACACTCGACCTGCTGATTCTTATTATGTTGCTTATTTAACAGGCTTGGCTTGGAATTTTTTTTTTTTTTTTTTAAGATTTTATTTATTTAGGGGCGCCTGGGTGGCTCAGTGGGTTAAGCCGCTGCCTTCGGCTCAGGTCATGATCTCAGGGTCCTGGGATCAAGTCCCGCATCGGGTTCTCTGCTCAGCGGAGATCCTGCTTCCCTCTCTCTCTCTCTGCCTGCCTCTCCATCTACTTGTGATCTCTCTCTGTCAAATAAATAAATAAAATCTTAAAAAAAAAAAGATTTTATTTATTTATTTGACAGACAGAGATCATAAGTAGGCAGAGAGGCAGGCAGAAAGAGAGAGAGAAGAGGAAGCAGGCTCCCTGCTGAGCAGAGAGCCCGATGTGGGGCTCCATCCCAGGACCCTGGGATCATGACCCAAGCTGAAGGCAGAGGCTTTAACCCACTGAGCCAGCCAGGCACCCCAAACTTGGCTTGGAATGTTACAAGATTAATTTTAAAACATATGTATCTTTTCTATGTCCCTTTTTGACTAAAGTTGATGTAAGTATACCTTTATTTGGTTCCGCATGCATTATTCACACTTCAAATACCTCAATTATTTCCTGAGGGCTATTCCTTACAAATATGTGAGACAAAAAAGAACTCAAAATGCTTAGTAAACTATAACAAAATCTAAGTACTAACTTTTCAATAAATGGGGAAAGCTAAAATGCAGTATCTGAAAACAGTCTTCGCACTCTCCAAGCAAGGTGAGCTACTTTACTGAAATTTAGAATCCCAATGTAAATTACAAGGTGGATCATGCAGAGGGTTTCCAAAATCCTAATTAGGCAAACCTGTAGGATAAGGAACACATCTGGAAATAAAATATATGGTAAATGATTCCCAGGGAGATCCTTGCAGGGTTTTCCTGTAGCTACTATATTTTTGAAAAGAGGAACAGCTCAGGGACAATGATCCAAGTTCAAATCTTGAAAGGAGGGAAATACTGATGCCACAGGGTTATGATCATGAGAAGAGTGGCAACAGGATACAAAGGAATTTTGTTAGTACAGATAATAAATAAAAGAATGCAAACACTTTGTTCGTATGAAAAAAAAAAAAGAGCTACCTAAATTTAGGCTAGTAACTTTTACAGTTAACAATATTAAGCTGTAGATTTTTATAGATAGTTAGACATTAGAAATTGTTTTTTCTGGAGCTGTTTTAAACATTTCTTTAACATATAGGGTTAAATCATAAGGAATCTATGGAGCCTGTGAGTTAGTGAGTTCACCACCAACAAGAAATAAATAGTTGGAATTCATCCACCAACCTTCACTCAATCAACAAAAATTACCAAGCATCCATTTTGTACCAAGCATTATGGTTGGCATTTGGGATGCCAACCGAGTCTTAATCACCCTAAAGAATCCAGTGGAAAAGACAGAACCATCAAAGTATAATAACTGAGGCACAAAACAGAGTATATAATTCAAAAGGGACAAGGGACAAGTATCTGATGTGAAACACCGTCTTATGAGAGCTGCAGTTTCTCTGTTCGGGATGTGAAATTCATCACTGTTGACACAAAAATACTGTCCATACAAAGCTCAAGTTTGTTCTCAAGGTGCTTATAGTCCAGCAGAGAGGACAGGTAAGAAAAAATGACAACTTGTACTTCTCAAATCATCATGGTGAAGGGCCAGTTTCTTTGGATCCTTCACAGACTGATACTTAAAAAGAAACCTAGGAAAATGAAATAAAAATTCTAAACACTTCCATTTTTGTACTTACTTCATGAAGAAGAGTAACATATCTCAGTCCATGGACAAGTACTATAGCAAAGTATCATAGTATCATATCAAAGTATCATATTTTAGCAAAGCTAAAATAAAAGCGTATAAGCTGGTTGTCACCCAGAAGGAAGTGATTGGTTTACGAACAGAGGCAGAGAGTTAATCTAAGGAAAACCTTTATGGAAGATGTGATCCTTGAACTGTGTCTTTAAAAAAAAAAAAAAAAAAATGGAGGATTCCCCAGAAAAAAACCGTGAGGAGCATTCCTGGCAGAGGGAGTAACACACAGAGGTGGGAAAAGCAAGAGTTTTCTATACAGTTAAGTAATGAGAGAAAGGGAAGGCCAGTCAAGGAGGGGGTTATAAGCTGCATATGAGCATTCTGATCTGAACGGCCCCTCATCTGGTGAAATTTCATTAAGAGTGAAAAAAGAAAGCAGTTGATTCCTTTACTGGGTATTTAAAATATTGTTACAAAAACAGCTCCGGGGACAGTCACAAGTGAATCTAAGCCGTCTGGGTGGGGTTCATTAAATATGTACTACCTTATAATTATGTGACTTCCTCTTTCTTTAAAGTTAATACTGCAGATAATGAACCTTGTCATAGCTTTAAAATGATGGAGAAAAACTCCCGTCATGCCAGACCTAGGATGTTCA
Source organism: Lutra lutra (assembly GCF_902655055.1). Lineage (NCBI taxonomy): Eukaryota > Metazoa > Chordata > Mammalia > Carnivora > Mustelidae > Lutra > Lutra lutra. The sequence goes on from NC_062285.1 coordinate 44,383,436, forward strand.
GATGTTGAGGGACAGGTTTTCTGTTCCTCATCCCGGTTTGTTTGTTTGTTTCATTTTTACTTTGCCATCTTTCCTTGCAGATGGTCAAAGTAGAAAAGAATGTGGGCTCTGTCTAGTGCGAACTTTCACCTGCTGCATGACCATGGACAATTCACTTATCCTTCCAGTTTCCTCAACTACAAAAGAGGGACGGTGACAGTCCCACCCCACAGGGTTATCACAGTGTGAGGATTAAACTAATATACTCCTAAGTAAAAGCACTCCTGAGAGTGACTGACAAATTGTAGCTGATCAGGGTCAATAGTTAATATCACTAAAAATAAAAGGAAATATATGGATGTGTAATATCCCTTTTCTCCCCCACCCCCAAACCCCACAATGTCATTCACATAAGTATCCAAAAGTAGGACCAAGTGGGCTCCCTAAATTCTAACCCTGTACATTATCCACTATTTCTTCAACCTAAACATGTATTAAAGGTGGAGAAAATAGAGCTAATTATAGGCTTTGGAGTAAAATGACTAAGGCAAATCAATAGAGAAGAGCTTATTTTCCATCCTGATCCTACCTTAGTGATCCCTAAAATTAGAAGCTAGTAGTTTGGGGTTATGGAAAGACACTTCCTCTGAGAGAGGGAACCGGAATGAGACAAGACTGTTTGGGCAGGCTTTATTTAAAACATTTAGCACCTCCTAGAAATGTAAAGTAATCAAGGCGATGCTTAAATATTTCAAAGTCTGAGGTGGTCCGGAGAGTTCACCATGGGTTTGACAACTGGGGACCGCGGAGTAAGCAACGCCTGCTACTTCACACAGAGGCTTTAGCAGGGGGACCGTGTAATTTTGGGTCAGGAATGTAAGAGTTTATCTTAATTTAGCAGCTGCAGAGCTGGCAGCAGCCAAATTGAGAGAAGCCTTTTCAGGGAGATCAGCATAGGGCACAGCCGTCTAGACAAAACACCACCGCCACACGGACAGACACTGTGTCTCCCAGGATCGGCACAAATTCCAGAGGTAGAGCCAAGCGTACTTTAGATTGTTGCTGGCACATATGTACAAACCTGAACACTCTGGAGGCCAGGGAATTCTGTGGGCCACCTTACAGATGCTAAAGGCACTTTGCAAATGCTTTTAGGAGGCTTTCAGTATCCTGGGTAATATGAAGCTTTTTTTCTTCTTACACTGCAAATTTATTGTCAAGTGTATTGTTTCTGAGACCTACTCCTTTTTCTGTGTTCTCCAGACAACTTTCCACATCTTCATTCATCCTGTAGTTTTGGGACAAAGGGAAGAGCTCTTTAATCCCAGGCGTGGCCGTTTAAGACCAGGCTAGGCCGGACCCTGTTCTTACCTGCCAAAGAGCAGACCTATAGGAAGTTAAGTACAAGCATTATCCCTTAAATGCAAAAAATTATATTGGTTTTACCATCACCTGCAGAGAGAACATAGAAGTACAAAAGAAAATGTTATTATGGCATCTAGAACCATGATCAACCATTTCTCTATTGCATATTTGCTTTCATTATATTTTTAACCTCTTAATTCTGCTTTGTTACCATGTCTCATAGAAATTAATAAAACATTACTGTAAGGCTCCATGTGTTTTTTTTCCTTAACAATATGCCATGACTTCCATGAGTTTCAAAATACCCAGTATGACCTTTACATGAGAGAGGATGCAAACAGTGGCATCTCAATGCTTACAAGTTCAAAATGGGACCAGAGAGGGTAGGGAAGGACCTGGGCTACCCTGTGTTAGTCTGCAATGATAAATTTAATAATCAAGTAGAGTTAGAAGGATAGGCAACAGGGATGCCTGGATGATTCTGTTGGTTATGTGTGTGACCCTTGATTTCAGCTCAGGTCATAATCTCAGCGTTCTGGGATAGAGCCCCCAGTTTAGGGAGAGCCTTGTCTCCCTCTTCCTCTTCTCCTCCCCCTGCATGCACACATGTTGCATGCTCTCTCTCAAATAAATCTAAAAAAAAAAAAGATAGTCAACTAAAGAAAATAAAACAGTAGTTTACATGCCAGTAACCTTGAGGGAGGAATAAACCCAGAACAAAAGTCATAGATATATTTTGTTAAAATGATTAGGCTGCCAGAGATTGAGGAAAACAATTTCCTGTTAATATCTGACAATATAAAACACCTGCTAAGTAGCATTAATCTTGCCAAAATTACAACTCTCAAGCCTCCAAGTTAGATTTTGAACTTAACCCTGTTCATTCAATCATCCAAAGAAGCATTTCTAAAACAACTATTAATTATATAACACTGCATTTAACTTCCTGGAGTAAATAAAAGATAAACAGAGATTCAAACCCCTTCCTGCAGAAATTTGTACTCTGATGGTTAGTTCTGTGTCAACTTGGATAGGACATAGCACTCAGTAATCCAACACTAATCTAGCTGTTGCTGTGAAGGTATTCTGTAGGTGTTTAAAACTTCTACACACTGCTGACATTAAGTAAAGGAGAATAGCCTCCATAATGTGTGTGGGCCTCAATCATCTGAAAACCCATCATGGCAAAAACTAAGGTTTCCCAGAAAGAAGAAGGAATTGTGCCTCAAGTCTGCAGCACCAACTCCTGCCTGAGTTCCAGCCGGCCCAGCAGATTTTGAACTTGCCGACATCCATACCGTTTTTCTGATTCTGTTTCTCTGGAGAACCTTGACTGATAAACACGCTTATGAGCAATTATAAGCAAATAGGAGGAATACATTGCTACAAAGATGCCTTATTAAGGTATGTCTAAGAGTGTATACTCAAAGAATCCAGTGTAACAGTATGATTTCTATAGTGGGACCAAGTACAAAAGACAGGAGGAATATAAAAGGAGTGCCTCTATTTGCCTGGGGTATTCGTGGACAGTCAAAAAGACCTGTGATTTGAAAGGATACAAAGAGGATTTGCTACAGAAAAGAAAAAAGCTCATGCAGTTGAAAAGAGATGCTAGAATGCAGAGTCTGAAGCATATACTGAAGCATAAAGTCAGAATGGAAGCCAAAGGATGGAGCAAATGACACGATGGGAGATAAAGTGAGTTGCATACAAAAGGCCAAGTCTGCATTTGAGAAAGGTAAGATCATGGAAGACGAGACTTAAAGCGTATTAGGCCCTAATAAATTTCATAGCTGTTCAATTTTTGTTTTTTTTTTAAATAAATGAATGCTATTGGATTACACTAAATTGTTACTGTAAAGACGAAGTTAAAATGAGAAGCAGAACAAGCTCAACAATGTGGCAGGATACAAGATCAGTATATAAGAATCAATTCCATTTCTAACAATGAACAACCTGAAAACAAAATTAAGCAAATCTCATGTACACTATTATGCAGCAAAAAGAATCTCTAGGAAAAACTTTAACAAGTATAACATGTGTCAAAAACTACAAAACATGGAAAGTTATTAAGTATATAAATTTAATATAAACACATTTTATAAATTTATAAATATATAAATATATAAATTTATATATAAATATAAATTGAAAATTAAAGATCCAAATAAATGGGAGACATTGCTTGTTCACTGATCTTAAGACTTATTATTTATTGATAACATGGAAATAGTCTCCAGATTGATCTAAAGATTCAACAAAATTCCTATCAAAATCTTAGTTTGATTCTTTGCAAAAACTGGTAAGTTGGTCCTAAAATTCATATAGAAGCAACCCAGGATAACAGGGGGAAACAAACAAAAAAGAACAATCTTGAAAAAAATACAAAGTTGGAAGACTTTTATTTCAAAACTTACCACAAAGCTACAGTAATCAGGACAGTGTGGCTCCCACATAAGGACATACACATACATCAGGCAAACAGAACTGACAGTCCAAATACAAATCCTCACATTTATGGCTGATTTTCAACAGTGATCAGAAGACAAATGGATGGGGAAAGAACAGTCTTTTCAACAAATGGTGTTGCACAAATGGATATCCATTTGCGAAAGAATGAATCTTGACCACTATGTCATACCTTACACAAAAATTAACACAACATGAACCACAGTCCTAAATGTAAGAGCTAAAACTATAAAACTTCTGGAAGAAAATACATAAGTAAGTATTTATGACCTTGGTTTAGGCAATGGTTCCTTAGTTATGGCACTAAAACCACAAGTGACAAAGGAACAGGTAAGTTGAACTTCCTAAATATTTAAAACTTTTATGTCTCATAGGACACCATCAAGAAAATGAAGACAATTCACAGAATGGGAAAAAATAAGTGCAAGTCAGATCTTTTACAAGGGATCGGTATCTAGAATATATAAAGAATTCTTACAATACAACAATAAAGAGAAATAGTTCAATTTTAAAATAGGCAAAGAATTTGAATAGACATTTCTCCAAAAAAAGATATATAAATGTCCATTAAGCATATAAAAAGTTGCTCAATATCATTAGCCATCAGAGAGATGCAAATCAAAACCATGATAAGATAATACTTCACACTCTTTAGAATGGCTAAAATCACTAAGTCAGATAACAGCAAGTGCTAGGAGGGATGTGAAGAAAATTAGCACCCTCATATATTGCTAGTGGGAACATAAAATGATACAGCCCATGTGGAAAACAATTTGGTGATTCCTCAAAATGCTAAACACAGAGTTACCATATGACTCAGCAATTGTACTCCCAAGTATATGCCCAAGAGAATGAAAAATTTATGTCCATAAAAAAATGTGCACACAAATGTTCATAGCAGCATCATTCATAACAGTAAAAGAAAACAACCCAAATGTCTATCGACTGATGAATGGATAAACAAAATGGGGTATCTCCATACAATGGAATGTTATTTAGTCATAAAAAGGAATGAACTAGCAATACATGCTATGACACAGATGAATCCTGAAAACACATGCTCAGAGAATGGAGCCAGACACAAAAGATTAAATATGTGTTCCATTGATGGGAAATGGCCAGAAGAGACTAGTACACAAGAACAGATTGATTAATGATTGCTTGGGGCTGGGGTGGGGTTAGGGGACATAAAGGAGAGCAAAACTGTGGTGACTGCTAATGAGTAAGGAGTTTCTTTTTGGGGTGTGGAAAACGTTCTGAATTTATAGTGGGGCAACAGTTGCACAAACTGTGAATATACTAAAAACCATTAAACCACTTTAAATGTGTGAATTTCACGGAATGTGAAGTATAGCTCAATAAAGCCATAAAAATAGGGAGATGTGATGTAGTTGGATAATCAAACTGGATTAAGCAGAAAACCTTTTCAAAATACAGCAGATGTGTTAAGGGAAGGAGCTGCCAGAAAAGGAGGGAAATAAATTGTGGGAGCTTGATGTATCCTCAAGGTAGGTCTCTAATGACAACCCTCCACGCTCAACTCCTCAGGAATAAACAAGTAGCCTGACCTCCCAGGAATCAGATGCTGAACCGCAACAGGACTGAATGCATTTGGAGTTGAGTTACTTGAATGTTAGCAGCTTAGAGACACTGTCCTTGGATTCTTTTTTTTTTTTTTTAAGATTTTATTTATTTTGACAGAGAGAAATCACAAGTAGGCAGAGAGGCAGGCAGAGAGAGAGGAGGAAGCAGGCTCCCCGCTGAGCAGAAAGCCCGATGTGGGGCTCGAACCCAGGACCTGGGATCATGACCTGAGCCAAAGGCAGCGGCCTAACCCACTGAGCCACCCAGGCGCCCTGTCCTTGGATTCTTTTAACTTTGTTTCCCACAGCTGCCCTAGTTCTGGTTGTTCAATTCTCCTTCAAATCTATCTCCCATAATTAAAATTCTATAATCTAAATAAATTCCTCCTTCCTTGCTTAGGTTACCCCAAGTCAGTTTCTGCTGGGGGAAAAAAAGGATTATTTTTGGATATTCAGTGAAGGCAGTTAGGATGCATACAAGTACCACGAGATTTACTGAGACAAAGTGCAAGACCTAAACTGATTTCCCTTGAAGAACTTCTGATACAGAATGTTCCTTTAGGAATTCACCTAGTGATACTGATAGGTTATTGTAACAAATTGTTGTTCTAACTTCACTAGGCAGAGACCAAAGATGCTTTTCAGTGAGATAGTATTCACTACCAAACCAGATAGAGATATAAATATTATTATGTCTAAAACTTTATCCCTCTCCTTACTCTCTCTCTCTCGGCATGCCTCTCTGCCTACTTGTGATCTCTGTCAAATAAATAAAATCTCTATAAAACAATCTTTATAAAACAATCATTATTATGTCTAAAACTTTTTAAAAAAGGAGGTAAATCCAGGCACTAGGAAAATTGCTGACAAATCTTATATACCTGAACAGTGTTTCTCAAATTTGAATAATATTGAACTTTTTCAATACAAAGGAATCCTGGAAACATTGAAAAACCTCAAACTGAGAAACCCAGTATCATAATTTTAGCTTCATACTAGTTACCCTTTTAAAAGATTTTATTTTTAAGTAATCTCTACATACAACACTTGGTTTGAACTCAGAACCTCAAGATCAAGAGTCTTGTGCTCTACATACTGAGCCAGCCAGGCGCCCCCATTATGGTCATTAATACCAATTTGATTATAAAAGCAAAAGTCAGTGAGACTGGTAACAATTCAATGTCCATCAACTGGTGAATGGATAAATAAAATGTGAGATCCACACAATGGAATACTGATCAGCAGTGAAACGAAATGAACTACCGACATGCCACAAGTGGATAAACCTCAAAAACTCCACGCTAAAAGAGGAGAGATGCAAAATATCACAGGTTGTTGGATTCCACTTATGTGAAATGTCTAGAAAAGGCAAATTTTTATAGACAGCAGGTCAGTGGGTACTTAGGAGAGCAAGCTAGATCAGGGATTAGCTACATATAAACAGGAGGGATTTATTCTTGGGGTAGTGGAAATGTTTTCAATCTAGACTGAAACTATGAGTTAGGCTGAAAACAATTGAACAACAGACCTAGACTGCAGTGATGGCTGCACAACTCTATAAATTTACTGAAATCTACACTTAGAGCAAGTGAATTACATGGTATGCAAATTTCAGCTGAATGAAGCTTTTTTGGGGGGAAAAGTAAATGTGAGGCAACAACAGGTCAGGAAGTCATAATCCAAAATACACCCCTGTAAGAAGAGCACAGAGAAAACTTCTAAAGCATTTAATTAGAAATCTACAGAGAATTCAGGGACTTACCTCTGAGAAAGCTCCCACACATCACTATGTAGTTAAGAAAAATCGCCCCAAGGGGTAAAATAGTCTTAACAAAGTTTTCTGGAGAACTAAATATTTTTACCGTCTTTTGTATGTACACAAAAAAATAAAACAACAACAGCAAAAATCAGCAAAGTTTTATATACTCTTTTTTCAAGAGTGCCTTATACAAAGCCTTATGCCTTTTCTGTTCTATTTCATTTATCCTCATACGCATTTATTGTTAAAAACAAGACTGTAGGGGCACCTGAATGGCTCAGTCAGTTAAGCATCACCACTCTTGGCCTACACTCAGGTCTCAATCTAAGGGTCATGAGTTCAAGCCCTGCACTGGGCTCCACACTGGGTGTGGAGCCTACTTAAAAAAACAAAACAAAACAACCCAAGATTGTTTTTAAAAATACATGTTTTTAAAAATAACCTATAGTTCTATAGCTTTGTAACTTTCCTTTCTTCTTTTTTTTAACCTATCAACTGCAGGAACTCTTTTCTGTCTTCCAATAAAAACTCTCAGCCCCTTCTCTAGGTTTTCCTTATTATTTTTCAAAAAGATTTATTAATTTATTTTGGAGAAAGAGAGTGAGAACACAGTGGTGGGGGAAGGGGGAAAGAAGAGAGAGAGAGAGAATCCTCAAGCAGACTCCTCACTGAGCAGGGAGGCCGACTTGGGGCTTGATCCCAAGACCCTGAGGTCACGACCTGAGCAGAAAAGAGCTGCTTAACTGACTGAGCCACCAGGTGCCCCTAATCCTTTGCTTATAAATAGCAAAACTGATCTTCCCAGTTTGTTCTCTTTTTTTGTTTTATTTCAGTTCCTTTTTTCTGTGTGCAGAGGTTACTAATTGTAACACAGTTGAATCTCTTAGTCTTCTTTCTAGGTTGTTTATCTTACAGCCTCAAGGTTATAAGTTACCATTCCTCCACAGGTCTGACTGATTATCATCTTCTAAAACACAATGCACTGAGTACACTATCTTGATGACTCAGGCTGATCTCCAAAAACACTAAGTATTGCCTTTTGCTGTGTTACAGTGCCAACACAGCAAAAGAGCTTACTGAGGTATGTGGGTGTGTCTGTCACCCATCAAATGGCCGTAGGCTACCCAGGCTTAAATCTTTCCTCTGTTGTCATCCTGTCTGCTGTTACTTCTCACTGCTGTCTGTGGGCCTGTTGATAGCGAGCACTCTTTTCTGTTTTCCGATGTACTGACTCCATTGTTCTGTGATTGGGACTTGCTGGTTTAGAGTTGTATATAAATCAAAGCTGGGGTTTGAGGTTTTGAGTAGAGTTTTTCAACTCTCCAGTATGTAAACAGCATGAGCTCTGCTACATTGATTTGGCTTGTTCAAAAACATGCTGGTGCTTTACCAAGATATTGGACTTCCCTGTACAACTGTGTTGGGACTCTGTTCCACTCTTACCAACTCAGCTGTTAAGGAACTCAAAAATAATGAGGGCGCCTGGGTGGCTCAGTGGGTTAAGCCGCTGCCTTCGGCTCAGGTCATGATCTCAGGGTCCTGGGATCGAGGCCCGCATCGGGCTCTCTGCTCAGCAGGGAGCCTGCTTCCCTCTCTCTCTCTCTCTGCCTGCCTCTCCGTCTGCTTGTGACCTCTCTCTGTCAAATAAATAAATAAAATCTTTAAAAAAAAAATAATAATGAGAGCTTAGTTGCCAGTTAATTTGGACACAGGCAGCTACTAACTCCTCCTCTGCTTAGACTTTGATAAATGATCATAACATTTTCTTCTGTAAGTGAACACAGAATGCTTCAGAATTCTTTCCGACAACCCTTTAGTAAGAAACTAACAATACAGATGGGTAGCTCAGTAGGCTAAGCATCCAAGTCCTGGTTTCAGCTCAGGTCAAGATCTCATGGGCCATGGGACAGAGCCTAAAATGGGGCTCCCTATGTGGAGAGTCCACTTGGGGGTTCTCTCCCTGTGTCCCTCCCCCCATGCACCAGGTGATTACAACAGGGGTTTAATTTTTCATTGTTATTCCTTTAAGAGTGTGTGTTTAACACTGATTATGTATATTTCACAATTTAAAAACATCAGAGTTGTTGAAACAAGGTATGGATACATGGGGATATATTATACTCTTCCCTCTACTTTTGGGTATGCTTGCAAACTTCTAGAACAAAAATTTTATATACATACCATATACATACATGTACTTCCATCTTTCTTAACACCCTCCTCTCTGACCCATAATACTTATTAAAAACCTAGCAAAAGTGGGATGCCCAGGTGGCTCAGTCAGTTAAGTGTCTGCCTTCGGCTCAGACGGTCATGATCCCAGAGTCCTGGGATCGAGCCCCACATCGGGCTCTCTGCTCAGCAGGGAGCCTGCTTCCCCTTCTCTCTCTCTGCCTGCCTCTCCGTCTACTTGTAATCTCTGTCAAATAAATAAATAAAATCTTTTTAAAAAATTAAATAAATAAAATAAAAACCTAGTAAAATTTCATGTCCTAAATGCTGTTACTTACGTACATACATACATGCATGCATAGGCTCTATGGATATGAGAAACAAAGGACTATGCTATCCTTAAAATGCTTACAGTCTAACTAGAAGACCAAGATTAAAATAAGGCAGTGTATGATGCAGGGGCGACGCGAGAAGTACAACCAGAATCCAGACAGGAGGGGTCAATTTGGTTTAGGAAAGATGAGATTGCTATGACCCTTGGAAATGAGCAAATGTGACAAAAATAGTAAGCAGTTAATACAAATAAGAAACATGCAAACTAATTTTAAGCAAACAGATTTGTGCAGACCTCTTCATGCAGCTGTCATTTTGCTTCAAAGCGAAGAATCAAGTTAAATGCAATCTAGGCAAATGGAAAGAAAATAAACTACTGTTCTACTTCCACACATTAAAACCCACTTTGTTGGGGGCACTTAGGTGGCTCAGTGGGTTAAGCCTCTGCCTTCGGCTCAGGTCACAAGGTCATGATCCCAAGGTCCTGGGATCGAGTCCCACATCGGGCTCTCTGCTTAGCAGGGAGCCTGCTTCCTCCTCTGTCTCTGCCTGCCTCTCTGCCTACTTGTAATCTCTCTGTCAAATAAATAAATAAAATCTTTAACAAACAAACAAACAAACCCACTTTGTTACTCTATCACCAAATCTTGTCAGTCATCTTAGGGAAGACTTGGGAATAGGCTCCTCAATCCCTCTCAAGGAGGCAGTAAAGCACGATGAGGGGTTCTACAGTCAGCCTGCTCCAGTCTGAATCTCCCCCACCATCTGCAAGCTATGGGAAGGCACCACAAGATGCTTAGCCATTTTGTGCCTCAGTTTCCTTATCTGCAAAATTGGGATATCTACTTAAAAGAGATACTGTGAGGTTCATCCTGTCCTGGGAACACTGCCCGGCATGTAGTAAACATTCCATACAAGTCTGCTGCTGCTGTTGTTCTCTGCCTTTTCCGTGGCTCTTTGAAAATGAGCTCATTAAGGTTCCCCTACGGTTCACTGGGGTGGGGAAGGTTATTTCAGACAAACTAGAGAGCTGAATTTCTGTAAAATATCCTGATTGTTCAAACACCATGAAGGCCAAACAAGACCGCTTTGCAAGCTAACTCTGGTGAGCCACCAAAGCCCAATTTAAGTGTTTATGGAGAACCACGGTAATTGCATTAAGAGGATATTAAAACAAAATATTGGCAAGTTAGAGGGCTTAAATAATTCTGATTTATAGTCTTAACTTAGAGTTAATTATTCCTTATATGGGTTACATTCCTTGATGAAAATCTGGTTAATTTTTAATCTCAGCCTCTCTGGTGCCCCTCCTCCCGTGCTCTAGTCTAGCTTGCTTCCCAAAGCAATTGGGAATCCAAGCTGTGGTTAGAAGGTGCTTGGGGCAAAGCTCTGACAATCAGGCTGGGGAGGTGGGACGAGAAACATATTCTACCCACCAGAATGCGATAAGGTGCTAAACTGTGTGATGCCAACTAGGATAGTCCAGGACAACAGAGTTCAGAACAACCAGAAAAAAATGGTGTCATAGGTGCATGAAGCAAAATTTCATTCTGCCTTAAAGCGTAAGTACAGTTCAGATAGTCAGAGGGCGAAAGGAACAAGCTACAGTGAAGACAGAAAGATGGGTAAGCATCTGCCATGTGCCATGATGAGACTAGACAAGAAGACAAAGTGAAAAGAGCCTTCACTTTGGAGACCTGGGGAAAATACACTCACACAGATAAACATGGGGCCAGAGTATGAATGGCTTTTTCTTTAATGATTAATATACTATTGTTAGAACCCTATTTGTTCTAGGGTTCCTCATCTCTCAGTGTAGACAAGACAGAATATTAGGAATAGTGCTTTTTAAAATTTTTGTTTTTATATAGGCTCCACACCCAGCATGGCGCGCAAATTGGGTCTTAAACTCATGACCCTACAATCGAGATCTGAGCAGAGATCAAAGAGTCCAATGCTTGACCGACTGAGCCACCCAGGAACCTCAGGAATCGCACTTCTGAAGAATAACTATGAAATTTTTCTCCAAGATAGGTCCTTAAATTATATTCACTTATAAATTCTTAGCACCCAAGGTGGTAATTGGCACACAGTAAGAGTTCCAAAAATGCCTGACAAATGTTTGAACAACAGCCACATAGCAATAGACCAAACCAGCAGGCCATGACTATCTCTAACAAAAAAAGGTGCCTAAGTCTGACTGAGAGTTCACATATTATAAACACCAAATAGATGTGTTTCATTACATCTACCGCTTCCTCCTGTTATTTTTAATAACATGGATGCATGGTTTTCTTTAAGACATGATTTCTTTCTGAAGCTCAATAGTATAGAATTCTAAACAATAATGTCTTCCTTATAATTTATTTTTAATTAGGAATTTTTAAAAAGGCAAATAGAGATATGAGACATTGCTTAGTTCACAACTACAAATGGAGAGCTGTTCTCATGCCCACCATTTATTTACCAAGAAGAGAGAATGGTCTTCTGGAAGTAATGGGGAGTCCTTTGTCCTTTGGTATATCTGGTGTGTCACCCTGTGTTTTTTTTGAAGATTTTATTTATTTATTTGAGAGAGAGAAAACAAGTTAGAGGCAGAGGGAGAGGGAGAAGCAGACTCCTCACTAGAGAAGGGAGCCCCACGTGGGACTTGATCCCAGGACCCTGAGATCATGACCTGAGCCACTGACCGAGCCACCCAGGCGCCCATGGTGTATAACCTTAAACCATTATTTATTACATATCTTTTTTCTCAAGCTGCCTCCCAACACTTAAAATAAAAAACAATAAATAAACCCTGTTAAAGAGTTTCTATAGAGATTCTAGAAAGTCCTTTGACACTAATACTCCCTTGGCTTTGAGTTAGTTCAGTGCTTCACGTTTACTAATCAGTTATTTCTAAAGTCTGACGTATCAGAACAGATATAGTTTAAATGTAAGGAGACACTTCATAGCTACTTAGAGTCTTATGTACATACAAAATACAGAGATTAATAAAAATCATGTGTACACACCAATAAATATACATCTTATAATATTCTTACATGTAGCAAGACTGGTCCTATTTTGAGAAAGTAAACTTAATTCTGGAAGAAGTTTAAGGTATGGCATACTATGCTATAGTAATTTTAATCTAATCACAGTAATTCAGTTGGTTCTAAATAAGATAGCAAAACTACTGTAAAGCTTAACTAATGACATGTGGTCAATAAGAAATGAAATACATATATTTAAGACTCTTTCAACTAAACTGGCCTAATTTGAAGCAAAGAAGACAAGCAGGTGTGGCTTCTTTAGCATAGCTTTTGCCAAAAGGTATACCTGAATTCAATCTTACACACACATAAAAAAAGTTTTAAAGTAATATCTAACAATAGTAAATATGAAGATTCAAAAAAAGTGAACTAAAATACCAATAGGCATTTATTAGCTTATAACTGTTGCTTCGAGTCTTGATACTATTATCACAAATGATTCTGACTGAATAGTTTTTGGTGTCTACTTCAGTTCTATTATATTTATGTAATATAAATCTTTTAAAAAGTCTTAACACATCCAGTTTAAAACTCTGCATAATTTAAATTTTAACTTGAGGAAAATTTCCCATATTGGAACAGAGACTGAAGTGCCCAATCAAGCGTCCATTTATCTGGCAGAATTATGTTTTAAAATTACCAGAAGGGAATACATGAGATGGTCAAGGAAAATGTTCCCATTCAAGATAATACTGAGTGTCTGGAATGAATACAGAATGCCTAATTTTCTTACAAATTACATATGGGATATACTGAGCTGACTGTATTAGATTAGACTCTGTAACTTCAAAACCCAGCTCTGAGCTGCCATATTGGTCTTCACATTTCTGAATGAATTAAACGGCTTCCAACAAGCTTCCTTTTCAGCGCAGGAAATCCTGTTGGAGTCCCAGTTGGAGTCCCCCCTGCCAGTATGCGTCATGCTCCCAGCTTTTCATTTTGCAACCCTTGAAAGGCCAACATGAGCTGTATTTCACAGGAAGTTCTCCCTTTCGTCCTCCAACAGCTCGCAGGATAAACTTTGGTTGGATACAAGGTCAGCATATATCGAGCCCCATTTTCTTATCACGGCAGAGCAGCTGTGCCCAGGATGAGACACCACCACCCCATGACCCTCAACCTTTCTTTTTCTCAGTCTTTGAGATATATTAAGCTGCAAGTGGGTGGGCCTTCTGTGACTTCCTGTTCTCTGATTTCTATATTAATATCTAGAAATTCCTTTGGAAAGCATCAAGGGGGAAAAAAATTTACCCCCCCCCCAAATCTAAGTGCTAACCAAAATGAAATATCCAGAAAGATTTGTATTAGTGAACTGTGTTCCCAAATTGAATTTGAGGCTCAGAATAAAGGCAGTTAAATGAAAAGGCAGTTAAATGAAATCTAATGCAGAAACATTTTACTAAGTGGAGAACACCGTAATTTCAATAGGACTGTGGGAAATCATGCTATTTTAAGACACATCTGAAATAGCAGGCAAGGTAAATTGAGGTTGTTACCAAAGGAATTCTTGAGAGCATGTTTAAGAGTTACTGCCTAAATAGAAGGCTCACTAATTCCTTTTAGAGGAATTTTTTTTTCCACCTCCTTTCTAGACTGTGCACAGCTTTCACTGATGAGAAAGAAAATATCCCTTTGTCCCAAATAACCGAGTCATTAAAACAATGTAGTGATAGTAAAGTTGAGACCACGACTGGCATGCCCAAACATTATTCTTCTAATGTTCTTCATATTCTTCTAATTAGATCTTCTACAGATCTAATGGCCTTGTTTTTCACACTCTTATATCCCCTAAATTTAGCCACACATGTTGTTGTGGAGCACATGAACCTAATGCCCTAAACAAAAGTAATCTCAATATTTATTCCTACAGAAACTACATCAAAATAGCACATATGGTCTAGTAAATAGGCTTTATGATGACCAGATCTTTTATTTAAAAACAGAAAATCTGACCCTGTCAAAAAATGGACAATTCAAGGGCTCACTGACATTACAAAAAGTTAGTAACTTATAATGATCTCTTCAATGTTAATTAACATTCAACTTACATTTGTTGCATAAAAAGAGGTCCACCAGATCAGTCCACTCCACCACCATTCTCCAGAATACTGCTACCCACATTGTATGGTGACAAGGAGAGCTTCCTCAATGTTCTTTGGGAGCAGGGTTCTCTGACTAAGAAAGGCTGGCCAATCAAATCCAATGTGAAATATTTTCTAAACATATCTGGGGTCACAGGGTCAAGGTTCCCCAAAGTCATTTGACTACTTCTTGAAACTTCTTTTCAAATAATTCCAAATTAACAACTCACAGAGTTAGCATTCTTCGATAAATATTGGGAAATGATGCTTTTTCAAAAAGATCATAAAAAAAAATAACAAAAATTTAAAAAATAAAAAAGATCATCATTCCTACCCACATAGTCTCTCGAGTATCTTCAGAGCTTTAAACAAAATGAGCCAGTACTGCAATTCTGGCAATTGCACAAAACATCTAGATTTACTAAAACTCTGTTCATACAGGGTCAGAAGTAGCTGACGGTTAGTGGTGGAGTCAGACCACTTAGTCAGGGGGCGTGCATGCTCCCCGGCTTGATGCGGTCCTTTGGATTCTCTACGTCTCTCACCCATAGTTCCCCACGGTATGCATGGACATTCCCTATCTGCTTCTCCTAGATATTTATTTACCGGTGAGACTCTGTGCAGAGGAAAGAAGAACATGGAAAAAGAGCCAGAAGCTCAACCCCAGAGCTGATCAACTCTAGGTATAGTAAGAAAGCCCATATCCTTTAAATCTCAAAACTTTGATGTCACATCTTCTCTTCCTCAGTGCTTAAGATCAGTACTTAGACTTCGGACACTTTCTCTAACCTTACTTCAATGAGAACATTCCCCGATGTGTTTTCTATACCAAATTCTCAATATGTCATCATCCTAGTGTCAACAGCAACAATTAACTGAACATTCACTAAGTTCAATGCTCTATATGAGCACTATTTGATTCCCACAAGAGTTCTATGGCATATGCCTAATTATTATCCTCTCATTTATTGATGAGAAAACAAGCTTAGACCTGCCGAAGTCACATGGTGAGTATGGGGCAGAGCTGGCAGAGGAGGCCAACTGTCCTAACCATTACCCCACAACTGAGCCTTATTTAAAAATTGCACTATGTAAAGGACAGACCTGAGGAAGAAGGCTGGCGGAAGGAAATGTCTTACCTCATGATCCACCAAAGAATAAAGGCAAACAGCCACCTGTGGTTGCAGGGTCAGAGCTCACCCACAGAACAGATGAATCTGAGATGTTGTATAAACCCTGAAATCGACTTGAAGCCAGCAAAAAGTCAAATCAAAGCTCTTCATGCACACATATTTCTTAGTAGTAACCAACAACCCAACTTCTACCTGTATGTAAGCACTTTAGGTGTGACATGAAGCATTTCCCAGACATTGTAGGATATGTAACCTCATTTTACACCCAACAAACCGAAGCTCTGTTTAGGTTAAAGGACCAGGAACCTTCCAGTTTACATAACAGTGGCAGTGGTAAATGAGGAATTTAAATTCAGGTCCCTGGATTCCAGGTCTCGATTCACAGTGACTCTGGCATGGAAAGGGATAGAACAGCATGGTCCAAAAGACCTCTCCAAGGTGATGAGAATGTTCTAGATCTGTGTTGTCCAATACATATCCAAATGTGGCGGTGTAACAGGAACTGAATTTTTAAGTACACTTATTTTTAAACAATTTTTATTTAAATTTAAATAATCAACTGTCTAGAAGTGGCAACAGACCCCACTGGTTTAAGGGTTCAATCATACAAAACTGATCCCACTTCAGATGCCAACTACAGATCCAGGTTGTCACTGTAAACAGGAGGGTCCCACAACCCCTAACGCATTTAAATTTAAATAGTGACTTGTTGCTACTTGGGATATTGTTGATGCATAAAGAGAAATATACATTTTGGCTTTTGTCCATGGTTCCCAGCACAGAGTTCCAGAAACTCTTGGAACTTCCTAAGTGATAAGAGCAATGAAAGTGGGGCACCTGGTTGGCTCAGTGGGTTAAGCCTCTGCCTTCAGCTCAGGTCATGATCTCAGGGTCCTGGGAGGGAGCCCCGCATTGGGCTCTCTGCTCAGCAGGGAGCCTGCTTCCCCCTCTCTCTCTGCCTGCCTCTCTGCCTACTTGTGATCTCTCTCTCTCTCTGTGTCAAATGAACAAATAAAATCTTAAAAAAAAAAAAAGCAATGAAAGTGAAAGGAGTGTCTTTTATTATTCATAAGCCCCTTTCAACCAAACCTCAGTTTATGTTAACGAGGTGACTTCTGGAATGCCCTTGTGGTTGGGGACTAGTTGGGAGGGGAACCAACCACAAGACTGTGGGGTTGGAACTCTCAACACCACGCTACCCGCCCCCCCCCCCCACCTCTAGGCAGGGGAGAGTAAAGGAGATTGAATTGATGGATGGCCAATGATTTACTAAATCCTGCCTATTTAACGAGGTCTCCATAAAAACCCCAATGGAAGGCATCCTGAGAGCTTCCAGCTTGGTGAGCACATGTAGGTACCTGGAGAGGGTATGGAAACTACACACCCCTTCCCCCACACCTGGCCCTATGCATTTCTTACAACTGGCTGTTTCTGAGTTGCATCTCTTGATAATAAAGCAGTATAAGTAAATGGTTTTCCTGAGTTCTGTGAGCCATTCTAGCTAACCATTGAACCTGCGGGGGTGACAGGAGTCAACAGAATTTCTAATTAATAGCTGGTTGCTAAGTTGACAGCCTGGACTTGGAAATGACATCTGAAGTGGGGGGCAGCCTTGTAGGGATGAGCCCTTACCCTGAGAGATCTGATGGTACCTCCAGGTAGACAGTGTCAGAATTGAGTTAAAATCACAGGTCACAATTGAGTTAAATTGTAAGACACCTAGCTGCTAAAAATTGCTTGGTGTGGGAAAAATCACCACACATTTGGTAGACAGACATATTGAGAGCTGAGTGCAGAGAAAAGAAGAAAAACAGAATTCTCTCTTGTACTACTACTTTGGGCAATGCAGGGCTAGCAGTTACATAATCTTTTTCAACCACACATTCAACCTACATTTTCTACGGAGGCTTGACAACCACCACATGGGATAAAGCCAATGCTCCAAGGAACCAAAGAAAGACCCTGGTCTGGGTTTGAACACTAACTTTTATATTGGGCCAACAGGCCATATCTTATAAAGCAACAACAGAGTGCCCTGAACACAGTAAATGCTCAATGTTTCCTTCAGTGAACAGAGGAAGGCTTTCCTTCAGTGAACACAGAAAGAAACTCTATAACATCAGATGTAACTATAGTATCAAAATTCTAACGAATATTAAAATACATTTAAATGTTCCCAGCTAATACAAATAAAATGTAGCAGACTTATTTATGTGGGGATTTGTCCAAGGTCACTTAGGCAAGTCACTTGGGCTCTCACGTTTGTTTTCTCTTCTGTAGAATAAAGGGATCAGCAGATGACTCCTAGTCATTTTCAGCTGTCAAATTTTAGCTGTCAGGCATGTCATGGGTACTCAGGAAACCTTTCTACTTAATAACTGCAGCTAAGCACAGCTTAAAATGATAAAATCAGATCTAGAACCTTATTTTATTCTTCTCCCTGAAAACTTCTGCCACTCTGCAGAGTTATTAATATAGAAAAGTACTGTTTGATCTCTTGTTAGCCAGAGTTGCCCCCCTGCTGCCTAACACACCTGTAAGGACTTCTCAGCCCTACATTTGCAAAGCCTGACTTTCTTACAATAATGGACCCAGCACTGCTCTTCTCACATCATCAATTTCCATATGCTTTCACTTCATCTAAAATAAAATCCTCATCCATTTAAGCCCCCAAATGACACCCTGTTTTTAGTTGACATATACAACATATATTTTCCAATAACCTAAATAATGTCTGACTGGGGAGTGGGCAGGGACGGCAGCATAATCAGTCAAACTAACCATGGCAGCAAAAGACCGGCTTCACTCCCCAAAAGCTTGAGTATGTAGCCCTGAGTTCCAAAGATGCTAATTTTGTACTTGGGTTTACTATGTTGCTCTTCTTCTAAATGCCCACATTACTGAACGGCTCAGCTCAATCTCAGATGGCATGCAATCAAGGAAAATAATGGGCCATAGCAAATAACTTCAAAGCCTTGGCACTTCTTAGCTTAATAATATATAATTGCTACAATTTCTTTTAGCACAGTACTTTAATTAAATCCACTAAAGTCTCTACCTACCAACTTATTTTCAACCCCAGGCAGCCATTTTGCACTCTAAAATGAGGCATCTAGAGTGCTTTTTTTTTTTCTCCAAAAAGTATGCCTCTCCTCAGCAGCCTTTCCTGCAACACTGGTTTAGAGAAGCAGCCTCTTTCTAAGCCCACCTTCAGAGATAAGATTCAAAGACAAAATAAGCTGTAGCTTTAAAGAGCTACGCAAAGTGCTTATCATAGTTTTGTAAATGAGGCGCTATAAGCTTTCCTTCCCTTAAGCAATGAAAAAAACCACATGGCCTCCACAGGCAAAAGAATAGGAAAAAGAAAAAGGGTTAGAGAAAACATCAGTTTTATGCTATTAAGATATACAAAATAATATATAAAATATACTCCCAAAATATATTTTTAAAATTGCATTCCTAACACTAAAAGAGAAAGTGGGAGGTAAAGATTTTTGACTTCCTATCATCATGACTTAAAGGCATTTGTCTAGAATATTCTTCAATAATTTTCATAATGAAATTGGTAACAATAATTCAGTGTTACATATCTTATGACTTCATTATTTTAGGAGTTATTTTTCATTAGCCCTATTTGAGATTAAACTATAATATTTAGAAACATGGCAGCAGCCATCAGAAAAACAAAAAAAACAAACATTTAAAAATGGTTGGCCCTGTAGCTCAAGACTGCAGGTGGGGAGGGAATGGCTACTTTTCATTTAAGTGTGTTTGCTCTATTGTGTTTTAATTATGTGCATATACGACTTTGGTAATAATGTGTTGGATTTTGTTGTTGTTGTTTTTGTTTTTTATTTACAAAACTAAATTTTGGAAAAGAATCTCGGGGCGCCTGGGTGGCTCAGTAGGTTAAAGCCTCTGCCTTCACTCAGGTCATGATCAGGGTCCTGGGATTGAGTCCTCTCTGCTCAGTGGGGAGCCTGCTTCCTCCTCTCTCTCTGCCTGCTTCTCTGCCTACTTGTGATCTCTCGCTGTCAAATAAATAAATAAATTCTTTAAAAAAAAATTTTTTTTTTAAAGAATCTCTACAACAGAATTTCAATCATAGTTTTCCCCCTACAATCCCTCATCGCTACACCATACATTTTTTGAGGGGGAGGAAGGCACAGATTTACCTCCTTGGCCAGTTTCTTTTCTACATATACTAATATGTTCAAATGTTAGCCCGGGGGTTCAGGAGAAAGGGTGATCAGCTTTGATGGGGGTCAAAAATCACCTCAAGAGAAGCAGGTGAGCTAAAGACCATGTGGTATGGGAATGATGAAAAGAACAGAGAAGGGTCAAGTGACTGGGTAGGGGTATGTCTTACAGAGCAGGTATGCGGGCAGCACCCAAGCAAGAAAACTGGAAGGACAAACAGGGACCAGAAGAGAGGAGGTATTTATCATCAGAAGTTTCTTCTAGTAACAACTCAGGTGTGGAGGTGAAGGCCAGTGGATGCGAGCTGTGAAGATGCAGACAGAGAGTGACTGAAGACCTCCATCAGAGTGGAGGAGTGACCGAGAACCAAGTCTCTGAGTGTCACAAGGAACAAGAGATGGTGTGGTCCTGCAGGTGACCTCACCCCATGGAAGAGGGAGGGCTTCTGTACAAAGGATGGCAAGATGATGTCTGGACTCCGTGCAGTGCTGAGGTAAGCAGGGAGCAGAGCTTCTTCGAGGAAGGGCCACAAAGGATGTGTTCTCCTTGGAGATGAAAGCATGAGGTGGAAATAAAGTTTTGGAGGAAAAGGTTATGAAGAGGGGCAAAAGGCTGGGCCATTTACTTACAGTGGAACCAGTTTTCCCCTGGGCCCAGGAGAAGAGGACTGGAAAGGGACAGAGCAGAGAGCCTGGCGGGGAGGTCAGCATCCTTCTCGCCGAGGATGAAGCTGACCAGCCATGTGGACATGCTGCAGGCCAGGGGAAGAGCATTGTTGTTGTTTGGGTTTTTTTTTTAAGTTTTTATTTAAATTCCAGTTAGTTAACTTTTTTTAAGTTTTTATTTAAATTCCAGTTAGTTAAGTTTTTATTTAAATTCCAGTTAGTACAGTGTACTACTGGTTTCAGGTGCACAGTATCATGAGTCAGCACTTCCCACATCCAGGTGAAGAGCTTTACTGTGCAACTATGGGTGCTGGGCAGGCCTGGTCTGAGGAGCTCAGGTGGCATCACGTAGGCCTGGTGTGCTCTCCTTCCTCATCCTGGGTGCAGCGGTGCACTGCAGAGGTGGACAGCAAGTGAAGGGGTGTGGGGCAGAGGCCAACCCCCAGCCTAACCACACACTCTTCATACCACAGGCATGGAACACTTCCAATTTCAATTTTCCAGTCAGAAAACACAACCTTTTGCATTCACTTGGGTTATTTTTTTTTTTTTTCTACCATGAAACCCAAACTCAAACTCTAGCTAGGAGCTGCTGCAGCCAGCAGCATGGAACAAGAAAGAATACACACCTGAAAAGCAGCCCTCACACTGCTCACCTACATCCCACTGGCTTACTCTCCCCTGCCCCCAACACCCCCCCCCCCCCCCCCCCGCCTCTCTGTCAACATCTGTTACTCAAGTGTATGCATGGCTCTGAAAAACAAACCATTCTACTCTTTTCTGGTAAAAACAGCACTGGCTGGCTTCTTGGGGTTGGGGAGGAGAGGGGTGAGCTAAGATAAATGCTGGGAACCTTCTCTTCCTCTGGGGCCCCTGTCAGAACCCAGTAGGGGGGAGGCTCCAGGAGTACCTGTGAGGTGGAGAAACCTGCAGCCATTTGTAAAAGTGACAGAAGGGAGGAAAGCGACAGGTCCGCTAGCAAGAAAGGTCACATCACAGAAAAACTAGACAAAGCAAAAGAAAGATTTGCTCATGGCTAACACACAGTAATCATCAGACACTTCTGAACTCTAATTTCAACTACCTGTAACTAAGGAGTATTTAGTAGTTACTGTATCTGTTCGTTCAACAAATACAAAGGAGGGGCCTACCATGTGCCTGGCACAAGTCAGATGCTTGAACTAAGACGTAACTATTAGGGGGACAAAAAAGAAGATGTAACGATGTGGTAAGACCCGCACTAGGTCTCAGGACCTTTCGACAGAAAGGCCAGCCTGGCCCTTTGCGGTGTTCTTCCTGTACTACTAGTCAGTCCCAAATAGCAGAGATCTTGACAAGGAAAAAAAAAAGCAGCTCTCTGGGGCCATTATTATTATTCTCTTTATAGGACAAGCTCTACCGTACTGCATCCACCGTTGTTACAGAGCAAATCTCTCAGAAGTCGTGAGGTGGCATTATAATTTTACCAGGAGCAGGAGTCGCTGCTAGTTTCACTACTTGACTAGGCAATTCACACAGGATACGCTGCTTTAAAACCTACTTCAGCAGTGGGCGGGGTGGGGATCAGGAGCCCAGGCCCGAAGTGCCACCACCTCCCAGTTCAGAATTCTCAAAGGAGTCCAGAGCTCTCCTAAAAGAGCCCCCTGCTGAGTCAGCGGGGCATGAGTGCACAGTCTTCAAGGCTGCTAAATGGGGCTCTGCCCCTGTCACGCGCTCCCTCCCCCCTTCCTTCCAGGACCCTGCAGGGAACACTCCTCATGCACTCTGCCCCTGGCTGTGTCCTGGGCACGGTGGTCACAGGGAGGAGGAAGCCACAGGAGGGATGTTGTTCCCACACATGCAGGGAGAGGTAGGGCTTTCAAGGCAGAAGAAACCACACGTGCGGAGCATGGGAGTCGGGTCTCTGGAGCCACGGAGAATAAGTATAAGAAAAGAAGAAGCCATGGGCAGGGCTGAAGGTGTGTTTGTTTGTTTGTTTTTAAAGATTTATTTATTTATTTGACAGAGAGAGAAATCACAAGTAGGCAGAAGTAGGCAGAGAGGCAGGCAGAGAGGGAGAAGCAGGCTCCCTGCTGGGCAGAGAGCCCGATGTGGGGCTCGATCCCAGGACCCTGGGATCATGACCTGAGCGGAAGGCAGAGGCTTAACCCACTGAGCCACCCAGGCGCCCCTGAAGGTGTGTTTTTCTCTGACCAGCTCTGCATCCCCACTGACCCTCATGGTCTATTTCAGGTGCCAGGTGCAAGTTCGGTGCCAAACAGAACCATGCCCAGTGTTCAGCAGGGTGGCTGTGACCCAGCTGCCCAGGATGGCTACAGAAGGTTCTGTGGCAGCTTGGAACACCCTGGATGAGCTGCACTTCGGACCAAAATGGGAGACACTGCACTGTGGTGCGGCAGAAGTACCTAACAGTGGGAGGCTGCTCGTCCCCCCTGGGTAAAAATGGAAGACAGGGACCTGGGCCTGGACAGCTAGTAAGCTGCCAGTTCTCTTAGTTTTAACAGAATTTTCAGTCACTGAAAAAAAGCTTTTTGATACAGAGAGACAAGAAATGTAACATTAACAGCTCCGCCCAGTTCTAGAAAAATGGAAAGCTTCTGTCCAGTTTCATCCTATGGTCGAAGAAGATGAAAGTCTTGGACATGGTCATCCTGTGATTCGGTCCACCTTATGCTTTACAGCAAACCAACTTGGACAAGAGAAATCTCCATGTTCCGAACAAGATGAGTCGATGTCTGATACCGCAAGAAAGAATCTCTATAGAAACTGTATCCAGGGGCGCCTGGGCGGCTCAGTGGGTTAAGCCTCTGCCTTCAGCTCAGGTCATGATCTCAGGGTCCTGGGATCCCCGCATCGGGCTCTCTGCTCAGTGGAGAGCCTGCTTCCCCCTCTCTCAGCCTGCCTTTCTGCCTCCTTGTGATCTCTGTCAAATAAATAAATAAAATCTTTAAAAAAAAAAAAAGAAACTGAATCCACAGATGCCGTGGGAAAGCTACAATAAACTCAACACTACTCAGGGCAACAGATAAAAAATCCTGTGGATTCCATATAGAGTTCTAGAGTCTCTGTGGAAAGTCAGATCAAGACTGGACGAAGGCTACAGACACACGCAGAAGCATGAAACTGGACCACATTCTTATACCACACACAACAATAAACAAATAAGACCGAATGGATTAAAGACCTACATGCAAGACCTGAAACCATAAAATCCTAGAAGAGAGCACAGGCAGTAATCCTTCTGACGTTGGCTGTAGCAACATTTTTCTACATATGTCTCCTGAGGCAAGGGGAAACAAAAGCAAAAATAAACTACTAGGACTACATCAAAACAAAAAGCTTCTGCACAGCAAAGGGAACAATCAACAAAACTAAAAAGGCAACCTACTGAATGGGAGATGCTATTTGCAAATGGCATATTCAATATAAATGGCATATCCAAATAAATATATCCAAATATATCCAAAATATATAAAGACCTAATACAACTCAATACCCAAAAAATAATCCAATTAAAAAATGGGCAGAAGACATGAACAGACTATTCTCCAAAGAAGACATCCCAAGAGCCAAAGGACACAGAAAAAGACGCTCAACATCACTCACCATTAGGGAAATGCAAATCAAAACCACAATGAGCTATCACCTCACACCTGTCAGAATGGCTGAAATAAAAACACGAGAAATAACTAGTTTTGGAGAGGATGTGGAGAAAGGGGAAACCTCTTACACTGTTGGTGGGAATGCAAGATGGTGCAGCCACTTTGGAAAACAGTGTGGAGGTTCCTTAAAAAATTAAAAATACAATCTAATCATTGTACCACTGGGTATTTACCCCCAAAATACAAAAACACTAATTCAAAGGGATACATGCACCCCTATATTTACTGGAGCATTATTTACATTAGCCAAATCATGGAAGCAGCCCAAGTGTCCATCAGTCGATGAATGGATAAAGAAAAGGTGCGGTGTGTGTGTGTGTGTGTATCTCATATTCATTAAAAAAATGAATCTTGCCATTCAGCAACATGAATGGATCTAAAGAATATAATGTTAAGTGAAATAAGTCAGGAAAAGGCAAATATTCTATGATCTCACTCATATGTTGAATTTAAGAAACAAAACAAAAGAGCAAAGGAAAAAAAAAGAGAGAGAGAAAGAGGGGTGCCTGGGTGGCTCAGTGGTCTAAGCCTCTGCCTTTGGCTCAGGTCATGATCTCAGGGTCCTAGGATTGAGCCCTGCATCGGGCTCTCTGCTCAGCAGGGAGCCTGCTTCCCTCGCCCCTGCCTACTTGTGATCTCTCTGTCAAATCAATAAATAAAATCTTTAAAAAAAAAAAAAAGAGAGAGATAGAGAGAGAGAGAGACAAACCAAGAAACAGACTCTTAACTACACAGAAGAAATTGACGGTTACCAGTGGGGAGGAGGGTGAATGGGGGATGGGGATTAAAGAGTACACTTATGATGAAAAAATTAAAAAAAAAAAAAAAAAGACTGGAGGAATGTGTGTGAAAGGTCAAAGACGTGGCAGCTGCCCTTGGAGAAGGAAGACAGGTGATAACCTGGACTCAGGAGATAGAGACCATGCTAACAAGAGGTAAGAGGAGCCAGGAGGAAGCTGACTAACGTGGCCAAGTTAAGCGTGCATTTCAATATCCAGTGGAGAGAGAAAAATCAATTCTATGCCAATATTCTGAAAGAGAGAACACAGAATGGACACGACAGATGAGAGCCTAAACTCAAAGTGCAATCTGCAAGCTTCAGGAGAGGGAAAATAAAATGACAACCATTTGTCCAGAAGAAATGGAGTTTCTCAGGCATTACCTTTCAGACAGATCATGATGTGGAGCAAGAGGAGGAAGACTCTGGGGTAGATGGCTGGATGAGCCATGAGGATGAAGAGCTGGAAACCTTAGGAAGCCACACAAAAACCCTGAAGAAAAAGCTGTAAAGAACCATTTCTTTTTCTTCTTCTTCTTCTTCTTCTTCTTCTTTTTTTTTTTTTTTTAAGATTTTGTTTTTTGGGGGCACCTGGGTGGCTCAGTCATTAGGCATCTGCCTTTGGCTCGTGTCATGATCCCAGAGTCCTAGGATTGAGTCCCGAATCGGGCTCCCTGCTTGGCAGGAAGCCCGCTTCTCCCTCTCCTTCCTGCTTGTGTTCCCGCTCTCTCTCTCTGCCAGATAAATAGATAAAACCTTTTAAAAAATTATTTTCTAGGTAATCTCTATACCCAGTGTGGGACTTGGCACTTACAACCCTGAGATCAAGAGTCACACGCTCCACTGACAGAGCCAGCCAGGGGTCCCTATCTCTTCTTCTCAAAGCAGGCTCTCTTCATGGTCACTGAACGAGGGCATGGGAAGCTGCAAGAAGCCTCCTCAAGACAGGAGGCTGCTGTAGGCCTGACACAGCAGAACGGCACGACACTCGGCTTTTAAAGCGGATCCTTGTGTGTCTGAGGAGTCAAACTTCTTCTTCCTCCTCTATTGCCAAATCCAGTTTTCCAATGGATCCAAAGGTGGTATTTATGGCAAGAGGATTTCCTCTTCCTCTCCCCTCTCTAGAAAGCGTGGTTAACCCCCATCTACCAGCCCCAGAAGCCCCTCAGCATCTTCCCACCACCACCAGCTGGTTTTCTATCTAGGCCTTCTTTTTCTTATCCTCCCTGATGTGTTGGTTTTCCCTGTATATTCCTGTGTAGAAAATACAAGAGAGCTACCTCCTGGGGGTTGCTGAGCCTCCACATGACTCCATGAGCAAAATCCTAACACCACACACACACACACACAGACAGCCTTAAATCATTTTCCATCTTTTTTTTAAAGGACTTTATTTATCTATCTGAGAGACTGAGAAAGAGAGAGAGCACAAGTAGGGGGAGAAGCAGAGAGAGAGGCAGACTCCCTGCTGAGCAGGGGGCCCGATGCTGGGCTCTAATCCCAGGACTCCTGGACCATGCCCTGAGCTAAAGGCAGACACTTAACTGACCCAGTCACCCAGGTGCCCCAGATTCTGACTTTTTATCATGAAGTATTTTTGAGTTATTTATATTTAGTTTTAAAAATTTACATAAATGTTTTCACTTTTGGTCAAATTGCAACTCAATATAAATTTTGGACAGATTTTTAGAGAAAACATAGTTCAAACTATTATTCCCATTTTTATCATATATTCTAAAAAATATAAGCAGCAAATGTGAATCTGATGAGCCAGACCACTGTTCCCTCAACAATACAAGCAATTCAGCTACCTGGGATGTTTGAAGTAGCAAAATGCTTTTCTTCTTGCAAATGGTTATTCATAACACAGCAGCAGGAAAACGGGGAAAGTTCCCTGTTGGGCTCCATCAACTTTAGTTGATCTTAAAAATCTTAAAAATCGACTTAAAAATTGAAGAATAATTTAAGAATTGATCTTAAAAATGACTCCAATAATGTGGGAATCAAAACTAATGATAATATTCAACTATTACATGTAAAAATCTCAGTGACTAATGCTATTACTGCATGCATTCAAAAGGATTTCCCTTTCCAGGAAATGTCAAAATAGAGGTATGTCTTGAACAATGAATTCAAGCCCTGGGCAGGGCTGTCAGCGTAAAGACATATGCTGGTACTAGAGGCATTTTTATAAGCTCAACAGTTTTGTGTATGCAAAATGTCATCTATGTTCGGTCAGAATATATATACATGTGTGTTTCTGTGTATTTGTGTGTATATATATATATACATACATTTTTAAAAAAAATTTTCAATTTAGGAGGATGTTTGGTCATAAGATGATGAGCATTTGCAATGAGAGATGTGTCAGAATCTACCACCTGGAGCACTTCAAAAAAGGAAAAAATGGCTTCCTTCTAACATCAGGTGCAAAGGCTTACCTTGGTCAATTACCTTTGCTACTATAAAATGTGTTCTGTTTTAAGAGAAGCTATGCGAATAGCCTGAGATAGAGAGCAGGCCCATCTGTAACTAGGAAACAGTTCTACAGTTTCATAAACTGGTGTGTTCAAGCACACCGCCCTTTGCCTTGCTGAGTCTTTCAAGCTCCTTTGAAAACTTTATGGAAATGAAGACATTCAGGGTTAAATAAGAAAGGTCCCTGCCAGCCTCATCCTATACGGGAATAATGGCCTTGGCAAGTGGGCCTGCATGCCCTGGGAGGCAGATGTCGGCCTGGTGTATAGCCCCCTGGAATGGGAAGGCTAAGTCTGTGATAGCGTGATGCACCAGATCTGTACTCTCCTTCCGCTGTAACTGGATATCTCCATGTCAGGAGCCAGCAAGGATCTCTGGGCAGCCCCTTAACGGATCACAGAAGTTTCTGCTGCTGACTTCCCACTGGCCTTGAAAAGTTACTTTATGAAATATCTACAAAATGTCATGACTAAGAGTTTTAAGAGAATGGTCTTGATCCATTCTCTGAAATGGATCCCATTTAAATCCCATCCATAGTAGGTACCTAATTAATATTTGGGTACCAAAATATAAAACCGAGAGACCCTGTTTGTTCTTAGCCATCTAGATGATTTACCAAACAGATCTGATTTTAACAAATATTTTTTTTTTTTTTTTTTGACAGAGAGATCACAAGCAGGCAGAGAGGCAGGCAGAGAGAGAGGAGGAAGCAGGCTCCCCGAGAGAGCAGAGAGCCCGATGCGGGGCTCGATCCCAGGACTCCGAGATCATGACCTGAGCCGAAGGCAGCGGCTTAACCCACTGAGCCACCCAGGCGCCCCTCTGATTTTAACAAACATTTTGCAAATAAATTCAATAAATTTGCTAGCTATAATAAAAGACAGGTACAATACGATTTTTTAATATTTATCATTTTGAGCAATTAAATAGCAGACATTTTGTCTCTTAAACTTTTAAATTATATGGGCACGTGGGTGGCTCAGTTGGTTAGGCATCTGACTCTGGCTCAGGTCAGGATCTTAGGGTCCTGGGATCGAGCCCCACATCGGGCTCCCCACTCAGCAGGGAGTCTGCCCCTCCCCCTGCTTGTGGACACACACACACACTCTCCCTCTCTCAAAAAAATAAACTTTTAAATTATAAAAGACCTGGGGTGCCTAGGTGGCTCAGTTGGTTAAGTGTCTGACTCTTGGTTTTGGCTCTGGTCATGATCTCAGGGTCCTGAGAGACCGAGCCCCAGGCCAGGCCCCAGGCTCAGTATGGAGTCTCCTTGGGATTCTCTCTCCTCTCTCCCTCCTGCTCAATGCTCTCTCTCTCTAAAAATAAATAAATCAATCTTAGAAAAATAAATTATAAGAACCTTATAGCAACATTACAAACATTGGAAAGAAAAAAGAATTATTCTTAATCTCAAGACTATGGTAATGCTGGGGTGCCTGGGTGGCTCAGTGGGTTAAGCCTCTGCCTTTGGCTCAGGTCCTGATCTCAGGGTCTTGGGATGGAGCCCCGCATCGGGCTCTCTGCTCAGCAGGGAATCTGCTTCTCTGCCTACTCGTGATCTCTCTCTCTGTGTCAAATAAATAAATAAAATCTTAAAGAAAAAAAAAAAACTATGGTAATGTTTTTATCTATTCATCTCAAAATGCATATTTAACTTAATTATATTCATGCCATATAAACAACTCCATATGATTTTTCATTTATTTTCTACATAGCTACTTTTTATAATATCTCCTAATACTGTATTCATTGAATTAGAACTTTGTTTAATATGGCTTGCTTATTATTTTTGTTACAGTTTTCATAATTTATTTTTTTAAGTTTATTATTTTAAGTAATCTGTATTTCCAACATGGGGCTCAAACTCACAACCCTGAGATCAAGCTCTTGATACACCATATATCACCTGTCAATATTAAGTTTTATAAAGTTTTAAATAGGAAGCCAGAAGTAACTCCAACCAAATAGTAACTCCACTGAATGAATGAAAAAGTACTCATTCTAAAGCTCACTCTAAAAATCATTCTAAAATTTAACTAAGATTAAATTACAGAGAAACCATCAGAAAAAAGGACATAATATTTATCAGATCTATGGGGAAATGATCATTCAGTTTATAAGTAAAAGAAGATATGGCAAAAGGAAAGAACTACAATGTCAAGTAGATTAAAATTTTAAGCTTACATATAATTCAAGTAATAATAAAATGTAAGCTAAGGAGAAAAATACATTTAAAAACAGTTTAAAGTAACTTTTATTTCAAGAAGGATTCCAGAAGAATAAATTTATGTATGTAAAACAGGTAAGAAAGGCAGAGATATGTTAAAATAGCACTCTGCCCATAAAATTAATCTTCGAGTACAATGGCTATGGGTACTCTGAAGTCTGTTGTTTCTTGTCAAAAATGCTACTACACCAACAAATAGTCTACACACAGTAGATGGTAATAATGAGCACTAGAGAAAGACTGGCACACTGAGTGATTTACATGAATTAATCACATTTAATCTTCACAATAATATATGCTTCTGTCCTATTATTACCTACATTTTACAAATGAGGAAAGCAAGGCTCAAAGAGGTTAACTAACTTGAACAAGGTCAGGGAGCTGGATGAGAATCCAAACATCCTGATCCAAAGCCAGCATACAGTCAATCTGCTAGAAACCTTACTGGTCCTCCGAACAAAATATAACTGCCAAAAATCTAATCTGTCACCATAAGGTATCAACTTATTTTTGGTAAACTGTTTCTCCTCACACATGATTATTACCATGCAAATGAAATTCTGATACTCTTTTCTCTCCTCATCATATGGTGACGTTATCCCATACATGTATCATAAAATATCCATAAATAGTTTACTGTGATGCATCAATGATCCATAATAACCCATGCAAGCACTTTGATATATTTCAGCCCAGTCATACGTTTACACACCATTGTGTCTACTCCAGAAAATTACTATCTAATCTCAAGAGCTCAATGCCATTGGATTTCAACTAAGGTAAGGTGTAATCTTGACAGTTTCCAGAAAGCCAACATGACAGCTTTGAGAGTGGCAACACCACTGTTGGCGGCTTTCTTATAATGCTATTACACAATCGGTAACCAAAAAAATGAAGGATGAGGAAAACAACTGACTTCCCAAAATACACAGTACATGTTCTTTCGGGTTATGGGTATTGAAAAAGTGTTGACAGTAATGTGTTGTTCTGGAGTGACCTCCTCCTCCTCCCCCCAGTTCCTCCTCCCAACCTGGTTATATTTTTGAGAGGGACCCTAGCAAAGTGAAGAGCACACAGATAAAGGACATCAGGCTGGTGAGAGGCATGGACAGCGTCACACACTCATTCATTCACACACCAGTGTATTTTCAAGGTGCACCCAGGGTGTGCCAGGAGCTGGGGAGCCAAAAAAAGAATCAAAGAGTCCCTATCCTTGTAAAACCTGCAGTTCTGTGGCAAGAAGTCAGAGAAGATAGTGGCAAAATAACAGAATATGTGGTTTAAGAGAGGTCATGGGGGAGGGGTGGTTTCAGATGGCAGAAAACAGAGGAGAAACAGAACCTGAGATACCACGCTCTGTGAGGTCTGGGCTCTCAGGGTCAGCGCTGGAGCCTGTGGCTGGGGGTGCTCCATCTGAGGGTCATCTTGGTCTGGAGCATCACCAAGACTTATGCCCCTAAGAGAATCTCCAGTTATCTCCCACCAAATCATCTGCCATTGGTGGAAGAGGGGGGGTGCATTGAACACGGATTTGGGTAAGTAAATAACTTCCACTTGCAGTTGGTGAGTACTTATTTTTTTTTAAAATGCCAGTTCTTTTTATTTTAAAGGCTTTATTTATTTATTTGACAGAGATCACAAGTAGGCAGAGAGGCAGGCAGAGAGAGAGAGAGAGAGAGAGAGGAAGAAGCAGGCTCTCTGTTGAGCAGAGAGCCCTATGTGGGGCTTGATCCCAGGACCCTGGGATCATGACTGGAGCTGAAGGCAGAGGCTTTAACCCTCTGAGCCACCCACACGTCCCCCCCGTTGAGTACTTTTTAAGAAGGGGCAAATTCACTGTCTTTTTAGTGACTGCTTCTATTCAACAGTGACTGATATAGGTTTTTGTTTTGTTTTGTTTTTGTCTGCGTATTTTAAAAGAACTCCCATGAATTTGCTTTTCCCCAAACCAGTGCTTCTTTTTTTATTATTTATTTATTTATTACCGGTGCTTCTTAAAGTGTGGCTGTGGATCAGAACTCCCAGACTGCCAATTCTTTACTACCAGTCCCCAAAGAAATAAGCAGGAAAATGAGAGTAAGCATTTAGAAACTTTATGTATTTATTGGCTCTCATTTTAAAAAGTTGGGACTTTGTAAGTATCTCTTTGCCTTTATTACATTTTTGTAATAATTCATCTTAGTATATTTTATAAAAACATTGATTCATGACAGAGTAGAACAAAACAGTCTTTCACCACTGATAGTTTGAGAGGCACAGCTCCAAATAATTTTGAGTGTATAATTATACGTAAGTGTACTTCCCTCCACCCCTGAAAAGAGACTAGAGAGGGACGACTGGGTGGTCCAGTTGGTTAAGTGACTGACTCTCGGTTTTGACTTGGGTCGTGATCTCAGGGTGGTGAGATGGAGCCCCACATTGGGCTCCATGCTCAGCCTGGAGTCTGAGAGAGATTCTCTCTCCCTCTCCCTGTGCCCCACCCACTCAGGCTTTCTCTAAAATAAATAAATAAATCTTCAAAAAAAAAAAAAGTCCACAAAGAACGTAAAATAACCAAAAAGTTTGTAAAAAAAAAAAAAAAAAAAAAAAAAAAGCACATAGCCTATGGGATGAGAGTCTCATCTAAGTTTTTAAGAACTACCATTTATTCGGTTTCCCTTTCTCAGTCATTGAGCCTTGCACTCTAAGTGCATGGGCTCATTCAATCCTCACGGCCACGAGACAAAGTACAAATTATCACTGCTTTACTCTTAAGAAAACTGAGCCCCAAGAAAGCCACATCATAAGCCAATGACTTGCAGCTAGGAAAGGGACAGAGCCACAAGATGAGTCTCCTGGACTGCACAGCCAAAACTCAATACTGTCTAATGTAACTCGAAACTGACTCAATTATCAATCAGCAGGTGCAAGGTCTAATCTCTCAGGTAACCCAGGCATTCCCCGTTCCCCTCCCCCTGTTCCCAGTGGTATGAGTGACCTAACTAGAAAAGTTAACTGTCATACAAACTACAACTCTGAGGACAAGAATTTACCTCTAATTAAAAAACAAAAAGCAGGGCACCTGGTTGGCTCAGTGGGTTAAACCACTGCCTTCCACTCAGGTCATGATCTCAGGATCCTCGGATTGAACCCCAAGTCGGGCTCTCTGCTCAGCGGGGAGCCTGCTTCCTCCTCTCTCTCTGTCTGCCTTTCTGCCTACTTGTGATCTCTCTGTCAAATAAATAAATAAAATCTTAAAACAAAAACAAAAACAAAAACTGTACTTTCAGTTCTCTATGAACTGAACAGTGTTTAACAAACTGCAGTCTGTGGGCAAAATCCAGCTCGCCTCCTGTTTTTATGAC
This sequence comes from Lutra lutra, assembly GCF_902655055.1. Lineage (NCBI taxonomy): Eukaryota > Metazoa > Chordata > Mammalia > Carnivora > Mustelidae > Lutra > Lutra lutra. Next base: position 44,416,699 of record NC_062285.1, read on the forward strand.
TACAGATTTCCTGGAATACAGCCATGCCCATTAATCTACACATTGTAAATTATGGCTGGTCTTAGATACAAATGGCAGAGTAGAGGAGTTGTGACAGTGACTGTAAGGCCTACAGAGCCTAAAATGTTTACTTCCTGACTTTTAACAGAAAAAGTTTGTCAGCTCCTTCTCTGTATCAGTAAGACAGGCAACGGTGCAGATTATGAATGGATAAAGTAAGCCCCAATCTCGTTTTAACCAGTATGATTCAGTGTCTGACATATCCAGACTTCTCTAATGTTTGTTTTAGGCAGAGATGATTTGCATTTTGGCTATTTTTTCCTTTGTCAAGTTTTTAGAGGAAAGTATACCAACTAGCTATTTCTCCCAAAGGAAAGTGACAGAAAGATGAAGGGTTTTAAATAACCCACGACCTAGAGTCTGCCATCCACTGTAAGAACCATCATGCACTGCAGGCATGCATTCTTAGCACTTTCCACATACTTGTGAGGATTTCAGGCAATCCTCCTAATGACCCCCAGAAGGCAAGTCCCCCAGGCCCTTAGAGATTCAGTAACCTGATTAGAACCATGGTGATAAGCTAAGTCAGTACTGCATCTAGAATCTGGTCCCAACACTCTCACTCCAAAGCTCACCTTATTACTTCTCTCTGGTGTTGAGAAAGGACAGTAACATGTAAAACATTGTAAATTAATCTAAATTAACCTCAAAATGTAAAGTAACCAGATATAACCCAGTTTTTTAAAATGAGAATTTGTTAATATTTTAGACAATCAAAGTGAAGTAACCATGTATTTGTAACATTACCATAACCTTTGGAAACAAATATTTTACCTGACAATTTACTTAAATGCATCCGTGTTTCGTTTTAACAAAAGACAGAGAAAAAATGTGACTGAGACACATCTTAATTACAGGCTTTTTTTGTTCTGATATGAACTGAATTTTCCTATTAGATAATACTTTCCAGAAGAACAATGACATTTAAATCCTTCTGAAAGGAAAAATACCTTTTAGTGGGTTTATATTTGCAAAAAACTAAAAGAACATTGGCAGAGAGTCAGGTTTTCACAAAGTACATATACATACACCAAATAAATACAGATTATAAAACTAAAGAAGCATTTCCAACCATAATTTTCATTTTCAACATTACTGCTACTTAGGAGGAGCTGTTCAATTCCTAAGTCTTTCATAGTTCATTAAGAATTTCTAAGCAGATAATGATGGAGTTAACCAAAATGATACACACTACAGTGAGAAAATGAATAAGTATTTGATCCTAAAAGTTAAAATACTCTAGTTGGTTATCTATTTCCATAAACAATAAATTCACTGAATCATATGTCTTCAAAATTAATTTTGACATACATCATTCTGGTTGTCACAGTATTTTAGACAGAAATACCTGTCCCACAGTATCCAGACTACTATAAATGGTAGAAACATCTTGAATTATGTACTTTTTAGACATAATTCTTCATCAAAGGGTTATATGCTTTTTGAAATCTGAGTTCCACAAACACTGTAATTTCACTGTTAAACATATTTATAGGGTCATTAATATTCAAATTGTGTAATAAAGATAGTACAACTGGCTGATAAAATGTGATTAACATTCACTTACAGTAGCTTAGTAGGCTTTGCCAAATGCGACTTCCCATAACAGGCTATGAGGTTCTGATTGCATTAAGCTTCCTGATCATTCTTTTCTATCCTATGGTATTTTAACACTATTTCTGAGATTCCAAAAAATCGTCGTCATGTGGATTTCAAGGTCTTTTGGAATTCACAAAGTCTCAGGTTCATGATATTAAAATTCTTCCCACATGCCTGTTTTCCAAGTTCATATTTCTGAATTTCTTATATTTTTATAAACAATGGTTACTTTCTAATTTTGTGATCTGTCCAGTTTAACTCTACAAAACTGAGACCACTGGTAAAAGGCTTTTCAAGCTTTTTATGTTGGTTTCATATAAATAAACTCACATTTTTGAAAAAGCACATTACTCTCAATTTCCTCTGGTATATTTCAGATATATTCTGTCTCAGAGATACAACAAACATGATTATTATGTTTTAAACAATAAACACTGCTGTCAGCACATTAGTTTCATTAAGTGAATTTTATCATTTGGTTTCATAAACAGCAGCTGGTTATTCTTGTTGAGGTTCATTACTTCCTCACGGTGATCAGCAAACCTTGGGAAGTAATTATTTACAATTAAGAAACTTCTTATATTACAGACATCTCTACGTTTGTAATCAAGTACAGATTCAAATAATGTCCTTTTATAGAACTGTGGATTTTTGTATATCCAAACACATTCTTACAGTCCCACCAAAAAACCTTACAGGCTATTAAAAATGTGCCCATTTCCTGTTTAAGCATGTAACCTAGGACCAATCAAAAAGGATGTCTGAGGTAGTAGCTTTGTCATAATCTTTTGAGTCCTTCATGTTCTAAAATTTGAAAACTCTAACTTTAGAAAAATATTTTTTTTAAAAAGATTTTATTTATTTGACAGAGAGAGATCACAAGTGGGCAGAGAGGCAAGCAGAGAGAGAGAGAGAGAGAGAGAGGAGAAATCAGGCTCCCTGCAGAGCAGAGAGCCCAATGTGGGACTCGATCCCAGGACCCTGAGATCATGACCTGAGCTGAAGGCAGAGGCTTAACCACTGAGCCACCCAGATGCCCCACTTTAGAAAAATATTTAAAGAAAAAATATTTAAAGGCATCTCAGTCCAATTTGTACAGAAAATATGCCAATAAATATATTTCTGGTCCAACAACATGCTATTTATTAGCACAGTGCAATTTCCTCATTTACATACATTTCAACACTCATAAGAACATAAAAATTCTCAACTGGGAACAGCTAACATTTTAATAGCTTTCTCACTGGAGATGCTCTTCCTAGGAAACTGAAATAAAAGAAAATATTAGAAATCTGATCTGTGAGAGACCAAAAAATTATTTATTGAGCACTTACTCCGTACTAGGTAAGTGCTGGAGGCAGCATATATAGGATAGATAATGGACCACACAGTCCATGGAAAACAGATGTTAAACAAAGAGTTATAAAAATAACTACAATTAGAGAGGGCTTAAAAATATTTTTCTTGGGACGCCTGGGTGGCTCAGTTGGTTGGACGACTGCCTTCGGCTCAGGTCATGATCCCGGAGTTCCTGGATCGAGTCCCGCATCGGGCTCCCAGCTCCATGGGGAATCTGCTTCTCCCTCTGACCTTCCCCTTGCTCATGCTCTCTCTCATTGTCTCTTTCTCAAATGAATAAATAAAATCTTTTAAAAAAAAAATATTTTTCTTGGGGCACCTGGGTGGCTCAGTGGGTTAAGCCTCTGCCTTTGGCTCAGGTCATGATCCCAGGGTCCTGGAATCGAACCCCACATCGGGCTCTCTGCTCAGTGGGTAGCCTGCTTCCCCACTCTCTCTGCCTGCTGCTCTGCCTATCTGTGATCTCTCTGTGTCAAATAAATAAATAAAAATCTTTAAACAACATTTATCTTATTCTTTTTTTTTTTTTAAAGATTTTATTTATTTATTTGACAGAGAGAAATCACAAGTAGGCAGAGAGGCAGGCAGAGAGAGAGGAGGAAGCAGGCTCCCTGCTGAGCAGAGAGCCCGATGTGGGCCTTGAACCCAGGACCTGGGATCATGACCTGAGCCGAAGGCAGCGGCTTAACCCACTGAGCCACCCAGGCGCCCCCATTTATCTTATTCTAATAGTAAATATCACAACAACAATAAAAATGTATTTGAGAGTGCCTATGTGGTCAGGCATTATTTTAGTACTTTACATGTATTCATTTATTTCATCATCAATGTAATATATATTTGTTACAGAAAATTTAGTTAATATAAGAACAGACAAAGAAAATTTTAAGAAGTTGCCCATTCCATTTACTCAGAAATAATGATGTGATACTCTGATATATCATATTTTATTTGCCATAGATTTTTCCCCTCCATTTGATGATATATCTTCAATGGTTTCTCTTGGCTTTAAATACTCTTCAAAGTCCTATTATTTTTTGGTGGTTCAATAATGTTCCAATCCCTGTGCATACTATAATTGATTTGATTATTTCCTGACTCTTGGAGATTTATGTGGCTTCTAATTATCATTTATTTTATTTTATTTTTTTTATCATTTATTTTTTTAAAGAAAACAATGGTGAGCATTCTCAAGCATTTTCTTCATCCACATCTCTAATTATTTCCTTTGGATAGACTTCTAAAAGTAAGATTACAAGGTCCAATTACACTCTAGTTACAGTTTATCAGTTTATACTCCTTCATGAGGAATTATGTTTATCATACCACACCCTTAATTGAATCAAATATTATCCTAACAAAGTACATTTTCCAACCTGAAAAGTACAATCACATGTCACTGTGTGTGGTCAACCTGTGCAGCAAACATTCTTTTTTTTTTTTTTAAAGATTTTATTTATTTATTGACAGACAGAGATCACAAGTAGGCAGAGAGGCAGGCAGAGAGAGAGGAAGGGAAGCAGGCTCCCTACTGAGCATAGGGCCAGACGCAGGGCTTGATCCCAGGACTCTGGGATCATGACCTGAGCCAAAGGCAGAGGCTTTAACCCACTGAGCCACCCAGGCACCCCTGCAGCAAACATTCTTTACGTATGGCTATATGCAACACTTTTTTAAAGACAACTTAATTACATTGAACAACATTAATATTTAGAAAACCTCAAGTGGCAAACATTACATACATATTTTTTTAGACTTAGGGAAAAGTCAGTTCCCTAATGCAAAAACTTCCTGCTGGAAGTCAGAACATTAGGACTTTTTCCTCAGAGTAAATTCATATTGAGGTAAAAATGTCAAAATAGTGGAAGAAAATCGAAAGAACTGTGACTCAGCATACAAAACATACTGATTTAGAAATGATGACCCAAATGAAATAAAATGATGAAACAAGAAATAATGACCAAAATGAAATAAAATGAAGAATGAAATATTTACCACAGAGAACGGACCATAACAAAAACTAGAAATAGAGAGAGCAACTCCACCATGGAAAAAAAAAAAAAAGAAACACACACACACACACACACACACGGAATGCATAATGCATCATTCCCAAATGAGTCATTAAAATTTTTGGAAAAAAGTCAAAATCATAACCGGAGATACCCTCACCCACAGTATCTGGCCTTTAATTCTTCTCTGCTTAATACCCCTCAAGAGCCCCGGAAGCTGCTGGAAAATGGATACAACAGATAACAGACTCCTTGCATAGCCAGACTTACTGGGGGAAAACAATAAGAATAAGAATTGGGGAAAGATTACACCTTTGCAGAAATGTGCTATTGGAGGAAATCCGAAGAGGATATATAACAAGACCTTAAGAATAAAGAACCAGAGCTGTTCATTGTTGACTAAAAGTGGTGATGGCAGGACTGGAATTCTGGACAATTCTGGAAAGAGTAAGTTCACTTACGGCCTGAGCAAACCCCCATCACCAAAGTATTAGGGGAAAGAAATACACATTCCTCAAGAGGAAAAATTCCAAGGAGGTCCAAAGAAAAATTACTACCAATAACAAAGCATTTCCCACATTTCCACTGCCTTTATGTAAAGACACTCAACTAATTCTGTATATCTGTGGGGGGGAAATATCTTTTTCCTGAATTTATATATTTTTTCTGAAGTATATTTTCTGAACTAAAAGATACAGTAGCACTCTCCGAAGATGTATTAACAAATCTGTAGGGACTAAATTTCAACAGACTTAACAATAAGTAACATTTCAGCCAGTCTGCAAAAAGCTAATTAGTCACTATATGTTTTAGGCACTGTGCTATGTGCCATTAACAGAGTGAAAAATTCTCACTGGATCTCAGACCTCAGAAAACTCACAGTCTGGAAGGCTAAAAATACACTTAAACACGAGCTAGCAGTTGTCAAAGGGCTTTCACATCTATCAAGAGTTTAAACCCCTGAAAGGGACAGATTTCTCAGAATGAAGATAAAAATCATATTTTTTTCATCTCCAGACAGAACATGAAAACGGGATGAAAGGAAGTCCAGTGGAACTAACTGATCCTTTCTTTCTCAATATTTATTTCCAAAGATACACACATGCATTTACTGCATGACTCCATAAAGGAAAAATTTCACATTAAAAAGAACACCTATTCTCATTCCTTCTCATTTAGTCCCATATGGCTACAACGCAGTAAAGTGACCCATTTGATGTCATGTATAATAAAATGTTTTTAAAAGAGTCAATGGAGGTTTAACTTTCTTTCTCAAAATGGAAAGAGCTGAAATTTCTTTCTGATATTACATCTATGACTTTTGAAATAATGGAATATACTTTTAAAAAATCAAGATAATAATAATGAAGTAACTAAACAAATGATAGGATTAAGTTCCAAAGTAACTCCCATTAGTTCCTCAAAAAATTAAAAACAGAACTATTATCCAGCAATTCCACTTCTGGGTATATAGTTGAAGAAAACAAAAACACTATCTCAAAGAGATATCTGCACCCCTATGTTCACTGAGACATTATTTATAAAAGCATGATATAGAAACAACCTGGGGCTCCTGGGTGGCTCAGTTGGTTAAAGCCTCTGCCTTTGGCTCAGGTCATGATTCCAGTGTCCTGGGATCGAGCCCCATATCGGGCTCTCTGCCTGCCTCTCTGCCTACTTGTGGTCTCTGTCAAATAAATAAATAAAATCTTAAAAAAAAAAAAAAGAAAGAAACAACCTAAGTGCCCACTGATGAATAAATGGTTTAAAAAAATGTGATACACACACAGGAATATTATTTAGCAAAAGCAAATAAAGAATTTTGCCATTTGCAACAAACAACGTGGATGGACTCTGAGAGCATTATGCCAAATGAAATAAATCAGAGAAAGACAAATACAGTATGATCTCATATGGGGAATTAAAAAAAAAAAAGCTAAACTCATAGAAATAGAGAATAGAATGGTGGTTGCCAGGGGCTGGAGGGTGGGGGAATGGGAAGATATTAGTCAAAGGGTACAAATTTCTACACATAAGATGAGTAAGTCCTAGAAATCTAATATACAGGATGATGATTATAATCATACCAATCATACTGTATTATACACTTGATAGTTGCTACAAGAGTAAATCTTAAATACTCTCACCACAAGCAAAAAAATTATAACTATGTGAAGTGATAGATGTGTTAATTAACTTTACTGTAGTAATCATTTTGCAATATAGACCTGTACCAAATCATTATGTTGTAACACCTAAAGTGTACAGAATGTTATGTCAATTGTATCTCAATAAAGCTTCGGGAGTGGGGGGGGGTGGGTGGACAGAGGGACCTCTATTAGCTGACATAATGGAATTATATTAGCAGTAATAGAAAATTTGACAAAAATAAGCATCATGTTACATACAGATTTTTAAAAACTTATTTGAAAGACAGACAAAGCAAGCACATTCATCTGCAACATTTGTTGTACATCTAAATCTAAGCCACACTTTTACAATGGTTTTAAAAGAGTTATCTAATTTAATGGTCCCAGCAGTGCTCTGAGATGGAGAGCTTTTTCCCTATTTTATAAGTAAGGAAATTGAGGCTCAGAAAGGCAACATAATTTGCCCAAGGTCTTGTTACTAGAAAGTGGTAGAACCAGAACTGAAACTCAGGTCAGATGGTTCCTGGTACTTGAATGCCTCCTATTTAGAATGTACAAATCAGGCATGACAAATATTTGTAGGGAAAGAACTAGGATGCTTTTTCATGAGACTATAATCTCAACCGCCTGATGGCCTGCATAGAGGAGTGGTGAGCATCGAGTGTGACTGTGTGCATGTGTGTGTCTGGTAAACTATAGTGTGCCTGGTAAACTGTAAGGCACTATGTATGGTGTTACTGGCTCTGTGATGATTTTAAGGGAAGAAAAAGAACCAATGTGCAGAAGCTGCATATAGGGAAGCAAACTATGCCTTACAGAAAGAACTTTGGATCAATAACCTCCTTGTATAGGACTGCATGCCTACCTCTCAAAGAGGCAAGAGCCCAGTGACTACTTGTCTAAGATTTGGGATGGTAGGAAGATGCTAGATTAGATGACCTTAATACCCATTCCACTTCTAACATTGTCCAATGACAAGAACAGCTTAGAATCAGTCCCACAGGGAAGGAATACCTTTAGTATCGTTAATCCAACTTTAAAGATGTTTGGGATTATTCTGAAATGCAAAAGACAAATGACTCAAAAAGAAAGAACTTGGAATAATCATCTATAGAAATATAAGCACAGATAGTCATCTTTTCAGCTCACCCACTCAATATTTCTTGTCCCAGTGGATGGGGACACATCTCTTGGATACACTGGAATCAGTAGCCTCCAAATTTGTTTGATGGTATACCCCATAAAGAAAAGGTGAGCATAATCTCAATGTGTTTCCATTTCTATATTTATAAATTATGTACATGTACAACCATGCTAATATATTTTGATATTACACACAGAAAAAAAACACAAGGTTTGAAAGGAGACAAATAATACATGACACTGTTTTCCACCAGATCATCATGCATCTTGTTCTCCCCTAAGTAAACCTGATCACTGACTTCGTTCTCCCACAGGTCATCAAGTCCTCTAGATTCAACTTCTCAAATCTCCTTATCTCGCAACGTTTCCACCCTCAAGGTTAAGGACAGAACTGAAGCCTTCAATATGCCACTGTAGAGTACAAGATTTTTAAACTGGTCTCCCTCCTTGGGCTTTTCTAGTCTACTCAGCACCCTAGAATCTCATCCTGTCACCCTCAGTGGCTTCTCACCATCCACAAAGCCTAAACTGCTCGAATGCCATGTAAGAACATGAAGCATAATGGCTGTCCTCTCACTGAGTCATCTCTGGCAAAACAAACTTTCCTCAACTCTCTAATCTGGGAAAAGAATTAGCAGTGTCTATCTCATGTGTTTCTTATGAGATTCAAACTAAATAATGTGTGCAAAATGCAATCACACAGCCAGGCACGTAATACATGCCCAATACACACACACCTTTCTATTCTTATCTCTTTACTCTGCTCAAAGCATTTAAAACACTAACACCTCCTAAAAAGGAAAAACACAGACTCAGTCCCTTGAAGAGGCTCTCCTTTACCTGGAATGCCCTTCCTTTCCTAGAGAACTCCTACTCATCCATCAAGGCTAGCTCAAATGTCTCTCCCATAAGAATGTATTGTTCTCTCCCAGGCAGAACTAATTTCTTCCTGCACAATGCTCCCATAAATTCAAAACACCTCTAACATACAATTTAGCAAATCTTCCTTTATGTATCCACCTCTAAATCAAGAGCATAATCCATAAAAAGACACAGGCTGTGTTTCATTAGGTATTAATTCAATGAACACTGAGCAACTACTATAAGGCAAAGCGGGTACCTTGATTAAAAAACATCTGCACTTGTGTGATAAAGGAGGCATTCAATGGTCATTTGTCGGGGGCACCTGGGTGGCTCAGTTAGTTAAGCGGCTGCCTTTGGCTCAGGTCATGTTCCCAAGGTCCTGGGATTGAGTCCTGCATTGGGCTCCCTGCTCAGTAGGGAGTCTGCTTCTCCCTCTCCCCCTCATGCACATGCTCTCGCTCTCAAATAAACATAATCTTTTTAAAAAATAGCTGTTTGTTGAATGAATGAATATTTAATTCTAGCACAACTGTAAAAGAATTTAAACTAATGACCCAGAATCAAAAGTTTAAACTATCTTAACATATAATGGAGTCACAGTATAAGCACATTTAATTTATTGGAATTTAACTATATGTCCCATTTAACTATAAGGGACCTGGGGAGGAAGGAAAATCTTTTCCCCTCAATATCCTTTTACCTTGTTCACTTGCAAGTGTGAAGCCATAGTCTGTATATAAGCAAAAACAAACAAAATGGGTGCTTGGCTGGCTCAGTCAGGACTGAGCATAGGACTCTTGATCTTGGGGTCATGAGTTCAAGTCCCATATTGGGTATAGGTATTACTTAAAACACACACAAAGTTAGTTTTCTGGTTTCTGGGTTTTCACAGATGCAATTCTTGGTAACACAGTAACTTTGGGATTTTCAAGAGTAATTTTGTTTCGTTTTTCTCCTTTATCGTTTGACTTCAGATACGTTATAATTCTCATGTAACTATTGCAATAGCATATTTCATGAATTATCAATGAATCCAAGATTTTTTTAAAAAAATCAAATAAAAGTTCTCATGACACATAATAAAATTTCCTGTTTTCAGAAAAACTCCATCCTTACACTTGCCTGATTTAACCATAACCCACAGTAAAATGCACACGTCAGTAGCTCCAGAGTTAGGTGTCGGGTCTCCTGAATGTCCTAAGAGTTGGTGGCAAAGGGAGGAAATGGAAATGGGCCACAGGAGGTCCTGAAAAGGTTACTTAAACTTGTGTCCTTTTTTCTTAGTGCAAATGCCCATGAAGATCTGTAAGTAAATTCAAGCTTTATTCCTTAAGGGTTCATCATATTCCCACTTTAGTTTTCAATTTACCCAGATGTGATGTGAAAAGGTTTTTTATAATTTGAGAAACTAACAAATTATGACGATGGGCGGGGGGAGATGGGAAGTAAAGCAAGAAGCAGTGGGCTACATGCATTTTCTATATTCTTAGTTTAAATTGCCGTGACTTGATGTCCATTTACAGGAATTGACAGCAATTGTAAGAAAGGTAAAGATCTTAGGGAAATAGGGAGTAAAATTAGCATCTAAATTGGCTAGCTTAAGGAAGTTACAAAATTGTTTGATTTTTACAGCAATGGTTCCCAACCGTGTGGTCTCTGACCTAAAAGCATCAGCATTACCTGGGTGCTTGTTAGAAATGCAAATTCTAGAGCTAGGTCTGGGGCCCAGTAAACAGCTAACGCAAATCCTCTAAGCAATTCTGACCTGAGCTGAGTAGGTCTACCAGAAGTCTCAACCCCTCAAAGAGGAACAGAAGCAACAAAGAGTGAAGTCTTTGGTAAATCTAGAGAATTAGCTAAAGAGATAACAACTTCTTTCCCAGGAGAAATTAAGACAGAGCAGGGCCTCTTGGGAACCAGAAAGGCCTTTTGTTTGTGGAAAGAACAGGAGAGCTGAGGCAGAGATTCTTATCCCTAGGAATAGGGCACTAAATTAAGCAAGAATATTCTGGTTTAGATTTTTAAATATTTCTCCCCCCAAATGCCTTTTCTGTTACATACAAAGAGGCAACCCCAGAGCGAGATTCCTCATCAAGAAATCCACTGAGGGGGGCCTGGGTGGCTCAGTGCGTTAAGCCTCTGCCTTTAGCTCAGGTCGTGATCTCAGGGTCCTGACATAGAGCCCCGCATTTGGATCTCTGCTCAGCGGGGAGCCTGCTTCCCCCTCTTCTGCCTGCCTCTCTGCTGACTTGTGATCTCTGTCTGTCAAATAAGTAAATAAAATCTTTAAAAAAGAGAGAGAGAAAAGAGACTTATTAAAAAAATCCATTGAGATAATAAGACAACAATTTCATATTAGTACCTGGTTGTTGAATAACAAAGGCTTTTATCTGAATTGATACCAAGTGTTTATTAAGACAAAAACTGCAGTCATTCTTCCTAGCCTTCTGTAAGTTTAAAGAGAGTGAGTAACAAAATCTAGGCATTTAGTCTGTCATACAGCACAGCGTCTGTATGTAGCTCTATGGAATGGATGGTGCTTAAGTGTGAATTGTGGTGACTCCAACATCTAGTAGCTGCGTGATCTTGGGGAAACTACTGCAAGTTTCTAAGTTTTGAGTTTCATTTTCCCCATCTGGAAGGTGACACTAATATGACCTTCCTTAAAAGAAACCCCCTCATAAGTGTGAGTTGCAACAGTGATGACTGCAGGAGACACGGATATTATAAGCAGGCATTCTGCACCAAATCAGAAGCATAAGGGTGGACCCAAGGGGAGACTAGGTCTCAGCTCAAAACAGTCAAGTACCAAAGAGTTTAATGGAATAATGAATACCTGTAGGTTAACTCAGAGGAGAAATCCGAGTTATGAAAGACCTGTAAGCTGCTGTCTGTCTCAGGAGATCGTTAGGAAGGGTGCTGCCGAGCTCAAAGGGAGGAAAGAAACAAACACACATAAACACATTATACAAATACATCCTAGCTGGAAGCAAAGGAGAGGTTCAGGCCTTTGACAACAGCTGGAATAACTCCGGTTCTCTTCATCTGTGTGGCAGATGATTAATTCTTGGCAACACTTAATGAGCAACTAACTAGTGCAGGCTAATGGTAGAGAAATCTATGATAGCCACAATCACACACACAGAGAAAACAGAACTCAATTAACCCACAGGGTTCTCTAACAATGATGAGGCCAAGAATTCTTTTTTTTTTTTTTTAAGATTTTATTTATTTATTTGAGAGAGAGACAGTGAGAGAGAGCATGAGCGAGGAGAAGGTCAGAGGGAGAAGCAGACTCCCCATGGAGCTGGGAGCCCGATGTGGAACTCGATCCTGGAACCCCGGGATCATGACCTGAGCCGAAGACAGTCGTCCAACCAACTGAGCCACCCAGGCTTCCCGAGGCCAAGAATTCTAACAAAGTATTTCTTTGTAGCTAGATGTCCTAAGTTTACCAATACGGTTCTTTCAAGACTGGGCCCAGTATAGCTTCTGGAGATTGCTTTTCTAAAGAACCATTAAAATTCATATTGTTAGTGTTTGCTTTGTAAGATTTAATCTGTTAAGATATATTCATTTCTCTTGAGAAGCGTGAGTTTTAAATCATGTAAGAAAAAAACTGCCACTAGATAAATCAATAGCTTCAGGTAGTAGTATATGATAATAATTATTAATTCAACAGCTCACTTTTATTGAACCCTTATCACTTGCCCAAAGCAGTGCTAAACCCTTTACAGGTATAAACTCATTCATTCCTCACAATGATCTTATAAAATATATGTAATCATCACACCCATTAACAAACTGGAAAATTGAGGTTCCAGAGGAACCCCATTTGAATTGGATTTATCCAAGATATTAACCTCTATACCCTAGTGCCTCTCTAAAGGAAGCTCAATCCCTGAAAATAATGAAGTTTAAAGTACCAATGGCCATTGGTAAGTGGCCACCACTCCTATATTAAAGGACAACCTTGTTCTCTAAATCAACAAAGAACAAGTAATGGTAACAGCTATTAAAGAGATCAGGCAGATCTCAATACACTTCCATGGAATGGTGCAGACCAACACCACACTAATGAAAGTGAACTACTCATTCCAGATCTATAGTGTGATAAAGAGCTTGTGCCAGAACCTAAATCATCATACCCTAAGCACAGCTTAGTTTGACCGACATTGATTTGTAGCAAGAGCTTTGGGATAAAGAAAGCAGTACCATGATGCACCTTGTCTCCCTGTGGATCGGTAACAGTCTGCTGCCCACCCGCTGGTCTAGGGACGGACTCTGAGCAGCCCTGCTATAGATGATACAGTGCTGAGCGATACTGACTATTCTGCAAATGACCACATTTGTTAAATGAGTACATAGAGAGATTAATGTATAAATATTATTAATGTAAATATAAAGTATTGTATTAATGTAAATACAAATAATGCCATTGGATGTATCCAATGCATTTGAGAATTTCCATTTTTTGCCTTACCAGTTCTTTACTTTAGCCAACAACTTCTTTATAATCATAGAAGTTATATAAGTAGGATTTTTAAAAATACCAATTATTTTATTTTCTTACTCTTAGTATTTTTAAAATTAACTAAAGCTCATACTTTATTCAGATGATCTGAGTTTTTACCTAATGTCTTTTTCCTGTTTCAGATCTCATACAAGGCACCATATTATGCTTAGTCCTCTTGTCTCCTTAGTCTCCATTCTGCTACTAAAGTCTTCCGTAACCCAAAGTTTATTATTATTATTTCCCGAGCCAGAGTTCATAAAGTGGTGATACACTAACATTATCTGAGCACATACTGTGTGCCAGTTTGTTTGTTCAACACTCTACATGTCTTAACAATGCTTTGAGGTTAAGTGTAGAGACCACTTTTAGGCAACAGGCTTGAGCACTGCAAACCTGGGCAAAGCCAAAGGTCCCACAGAGATCACCGAGCTGAACATACAAACAGGTATGTTACGTGGCCCTCCCTCACCTTGGAATAGTCATAGGCCCTAAGTGACCAATAAGATACTTATAACCAGGCAGAGCTCCTAAGATTACCAAAAAAGGGAAAATTCTATACGTTCCCATATGCTTTCACTGTACCCTAGAACAGCGGCCCCTCACCATCGCCTGGTAGCAGACAGTATCTCCTCTGCTGTCCTGCCAGCTGCTCCCTTGCAGTGCATTCGATAGACGTCTACCTCCTTTGTTCTGTCTTGGCTGAATTCGTTCACTGCCCCCTCACCAGCACCCCTCCAATCACCATTATTATCTCCATGTTACAGGCAAGGAAGCAGGGCAGCATGGGAGTAAGTAACTGGCCTACAGTTATATACCTGCAGTGCGGCGGGGCCAGGATTCAGACCCCAGCAGTCGGATTCCCAAGGCCATAAACTCTAAAGTCCTATGCTCTACAAAACATATAAACATACGGATCTATGCGAGCATGTGCATTTCAGATGTGGGATCTGAAAATGGGACATGACAGTATGAGAAAGGTCAGAAACCTCCACTGACCACAAAGGCAATCAAAGTTACTTTGGTCATATTTCACAGTGCAGAGAGCTTTCTGTACATTAGTTCACAATTTAATTCCAAGACCCCTGGGCAACTGCAGTGCCTGACAGAAAAGAGACTATGGGGGACACATGCCTGGCTCAGTGGGTTGAGCGTCCAACTCTTTTTCGGCACAGGTCATGATCTCAGGGTCCTGAGACTGAGCCCCATGTCAGGCTCCTTGCTCCGTGGGGAGTCTGCTTGAGATTCTTTCTCTCCCTCTGCCCCTCTCTGCCCCCCCAACCCCTGCTCTCTCTCTCAAAGAAATACTTTAAAAAAATAAGAGAGAGACTACAATGTGAACTGCAGGAAGGAGCTGTCCCAGCTTCAAATGAGAGATCTCTATTTGTATGTTAGGTATTTGGAGAATGCAGGAAAATGGGTATAGTTAAAATCCTAAACTCTAGAAAAACAGTCTGGCGATCTCTCAAACATAAACTTTCAGTGACACATGTGAGAATCCCCATAAACACTGTGAACACAATGCAATAGAAGTTCAACTTAAAAACAGAATGGCCATTTGGAAAGGCACTCATCAGCTCTTTCTCTTTTTGTAGCAGGGTACCCAGAAAAACCTCTTTTCTGAGGGTCACAAAATCTAACAAGTTCCCTTTTCTAAGGGTTCAAAACTTGCCAGCTTTCTGTGCCATGGTATCAGTAAAGCATGCCTCAGTCATCTGCAATGATGAAGAGAAAAAGAAGTGACTAGGCACAAAGAAGAAATAAGGGCACATCACTCAAGCTCAAAGTCCTCCAGAGAACATTCCTCCACTTTCTGGAGCGTAGCTCAACCTCACCTTCTGAAACAGGTGACTCTTTCTGACCTTCCTCCCCTCACCTTCCTCGCACCATCCTCTCCTCACCTTCCTCTCCTCCAAGGACCGGCAGCAGGCAGCACTCAGTCCTACAACGGTCACACCTCTGGCTTTGAATTCCAGACTGTCTCCGATGCTTGGAGATTATAATTTGACTAGACTGTGCTCGATCTGTAGACGGTCAGTACGAGGCACAAGGAAAATACACTGATTCCCACAGGAGAACTTATGCGAACTACACTGACCAGTCATCAAAAAAGGCCACCAGGCCAAGACCTCAGTCAAAGGAGACCAGCAGACTGACGTCTTCCTACTTGCTCTCCTTGGCAAATGTTCGGAGGCGTGATTCCACTTTTCAAACATGATAATTTCACAGCCAGACTAAAATCTGGACTTCCTCAGAAGTGAAAATTGTCTGACTTAAGTAAGATAAGCAGACACCTATTGTTCTATCTTAAGTGCTGGAGGTCTGAGGGAGGGAGCTGTTTTTGTAAGCCATGCCTTCAAAATAACAAAGGCAAAGGGCAGAAGTCCAGAGGTCTTCCACAGACCAACTGAGAAAGGAGTTAATAAGGGAACACCCAGCACTTCGAGAGTTATTGCTGGAATCTTTCTAAACGCTCCTGTGATGCCGGCTCGTCTATTTGCTATGATGCCAAGAAGGCTGGAGGGTGCTACTTCTTCCAGGGGGTGCTGAATTATTAAAGGTCTCTGCAGCCAGCTTTGGAGAAGAACTCCAATGGATAAAATGGTAGAAGTCGTTCCGCAAGAAAAGAGAAACTGTCACCTGCAAACTGCAGGAATGAAAGAGCAGAATCTGGATGACTAGCAATAACAGTAAGACCCCAGAGATTTCCCAACACCAGCTCAGATTATTGATAAAATGTGGATATCGTCATGCTCTGCCCGTTACTGGAGTCCTCACTACACATTTCCATCCCTAGAAGCCATATATGCTGGAGTTTTCCGGGTGCAGATGCAAACCTGTATGTGAAGAATGTAAAACACTTAGTGTAATATTATTTGCTCTCTTGTATGTATATCCTCAGTGTATTGATCTGGGATTATAAACATTATTCTAGGTGGTAAGGACCAGATCCTATAACACTCTATAGGAAAAAACACAAGACTAGTTCTTTTCACAGTAACTTGAACTATATATTCTACAGCGTTGTTGTGCTAAAATAGAAATCGATAATGGAAAAATTTTAAATAATTGTCTGAAAGGGTCTCAAGAGATATTAAAAGTTCTCATCACAGGGCACCTGGCCAGCTCAGTTAAAAGAATGAAACTTTGAATCTCAGGGTTGTGAGTTTGAGCCCCATGTCAGGGACAGAGTTGACTTTAAAAAAGAAAGTTCTTGGGCGCCTGGGTGGCTCAGTGGGTTAAGCCGCTGCCTTCGGCTCAGGTCATGATCTCAGGGTCCTGGGATCGAGGCCCACATCGGGCTCTCTGGTCGGCAGGGAGCCTGCTTCCCCCTCTCTCTCTCTCTGCCTGCCTCTCCGTCTGCTTGTGATCTCTCTCTGTCGAATAAATAAATAAAATCTTTTAAAAAAATAAATAAATAAATAAAAAAGAAAGTTCTTATCACAAGAAAAAAAATTCTATGTGTGGTAATGGATGTTAATTAGACTCATAGTGGTGGTTATTTTGTAGTATTTACACCATTATGTTGTACACCTGAAACTAATATACTATATGTCAATTAAACCTCATTAATAAAAATTATAACATATTGATAGCTTCAGAAAAATGAATATTAGACTTCTATTTCCTAAAGTATATTAAAGTCAGATAGATACCCCAGCAAGACGCTTATGGTTGAAACTAAAATGCAGGATAGAATATTTTTTTTTTAATCTGTTTTCAGTTTTGAAATTTTTAAAGATTTTATTTATTTATTTGACAGACAGAGATCACAAGGAGGCAGAGAGGCAGGCAGAGAGAGGAGGAAGCAGGCTCCCTGCTGAGAGGAGAGCCCGATGCGGGGCTCGATCCTAGGACCCTGGGATCATGATCTGAGCCGAAGGCAGAGGCTTTAACCCACTGAGCCACCCAGGCGCCCCCAGGATAGAATGTTTTTAAAATATGATTTAATCAGATCACCAGCTTTCGTATAAGAAAGGAATTTTAAAAGCCCCCCAGACAAGATAATGTCAGTGTAAAATAGATCAATGATAGTAAGTGCTTTGGAGAGATATAAAGCAGGGGAAGGAGATAAAAAGGGCCAGGAGAGGATGAGGCTTATAATCTTCAGTAGTATACAAGATTTACACCAAAGAAAATCAATGCAATTAAGTTAGCAATCAGTAATGAAATAACTGAAATAACTGTATATCCAAAATTTTATTTTTTTTAAGATTTTATTTATTTATTTGACAGATAGAGATCACAAGTAGGCAAAGAGGCAGGCAGAGAAAGAGAGGAAGCAGGCTCCCTGCTGAGCAGACAGTCCAATGTGGGGCTAGATCCCACAACCCTGGGATCATGACCTGAGCCGAAGCCAGAGGCTTTAATCCACTGAACCACCCAGGCTGGAATATCTGGAAAAATGTAAATAATTTTTCATATCTGGAAAAATTTAAACACATTTTTAAAAAGATTATGAGTTACGGACAAAAGTTATAATGGAAATTAGAAAATGCACAGAACTGAAAGATAACAACACTACAAATAAGACTTTGTAGAATGCAGGTACATCAGTGCTTAGAGGAAATTTTATTTGCTTACATACTTCCATTAGAAAGGAAGAAAAATAAAAACTTGGAAAATAAGAACTTAAAAGAACTGGCAAAATAATGCTTATAGAACAAGTAAAAGAGAATAAACTAGTGAAATAGAGAATATACAATATAGTAAATCAAGGAAGCAAAAAACTTGTTTTTTTAAAAAGTAAAAAGGGGTGCCTGGGTGGCTCAGTGGGTTGGGCCTCTGCCTTCAGCTCAGGTCATGGTTTCAGGGTCCTGGGATCGAGGCCTGCGTCGGGCTTCTCTGCTCAGTGGGGAGTCTACTTCCCCCTCTCTCTCTGCCTGCCTTTCTGCCTACTTGTGATCTCTGTCTGTAAAAAAAACAAAAACAAAAACAAAGAACAAACAAAAAAAACCCAAAAAAATTAAAACTAATAAAATAATCATAGTTCTAGCAAAGTCAATCAAGGAAAAAAGGGGAAAAGGCAGACAGTTGTTATTAATAGAGAAGAGGCATAACTGCAGATGATACAAAGATTAAAAAGATATGAGAATATTATAAATGATGTTATGCTAGTAAATCAGAAAATGTTTAAATGTGGAAGCAATGACAAATGTTTTTTCTTGATGAAAGCGCTGGACCTAGATAACTTTACTGAT
Organism: Lutra lutra; assembly: GCF_902655055.1. Taxonomy (NCBI): domain Eukaryota; kingdom Metazoa; phylum Chordata; class Mammalia; order Carnivora; family Mustelidae; genus Lutra; species Lutra lutra. The sequence continues at coordinate 44,435,600 of NC_062285.1, forward strand.
GAGTCCTACTAAACATTTTAAGAGTCAGATAATTCCAATCTTACATGAAATCCTCCAGAGAATAGTAAAAGAGGAAAAAATCCCCAACTAATTTCAACACTATTATTCTCAGATCACAATGTAATTATATTTTCTAAAAAGATAAATTAATTATCTCTATTTTTTTTTTGTTTTAATTTAGAAGCAGAAGCATATTCCTATATGCCTCATGGGTCAAAGAAGAAACCATTTCGAGAAATTAAAAATGCTTAGAACTTAATTCTAATGAATTCTGCTATCAAATCTTGTGAGATGTAGCACAGGTGATACTTCAAGGAGAATTATCGTAAATATATATTAGGAGCAAAGAAAAGATGTATTTGTTAGGAATAATACTTATATTAGAAATAACATTTATATTAGAAAAGAAATGTATTGTCTTAAATACTAATAGTACCAAAAAAGGATAAAAATAAATGTACCATGCACCCAACATGAGAAAAAGTAAAGAACAAAATAAACCCAAAGAAAATCAGAAAGGTAGTAGTAAAGATAAAAGTGATAATCAATAAAATAAAAAGAAAAACTAGCAAAAACAAACTGTTTTGAGATTCAGCAAGAGGGACGCCTGGGTGGCTCAGTCGGTTAAGCAGCTGCCTTCAGCTCAGGTCATGATCCCAGCATCCTGGGATTGAGTCCTACATCAGGCTCCTTGCTCAGGAGGGAGCCTGCTTCTCTGCCTGCCACTCTGCCTGCCTGTGCTCTCTCTCTCTCTCTTTCTCTGACAAATAAATAAAAATAAAATCTTAAAAAAAAAAAAAAATTCAGCAAGAAAGAGATAAAGCAAAAAAAATTCAATAATATTTTTATTTCAATACAGATCAGCCACTTTAAAAAAAAATAAGAGAATACTTTCATTAACATATCAATATATTTGAAACATAAAATGGACAAATTTCTGGAAAAACATAACTTATCCAAACTGATGCCAGAAGAAATAGAAAGAATAAATAATCCTATAACTAACAAAAAAAATGACTAACTGCTGATGAGTTAAAAAGTTCTTCTGACCAGAAGAAATAGAATAAATAATTCTATAACTAGTAAAGAAAATGACTAACTGCTGATGAATTTAAAAGTTCTCCTGATTTCAGAAGAAATAGAAAGAATAAGTAATCCTGTAACTAATAAAGGAAATGACTAACTGCTGATGAGCTAAAAAGTTCTTCACACAAAGTAAGTATCTAGACCCAGCCAAATAGTTCTACCAAACTTTCAAAAAAAGTAATATTCCAAAATGTCAAACTTCCACAAAGTTGGAAAAGAAGCAATACTCTCTAACACGTTCTGTAAGGCTAATGTAAAAGATATGAACCCACACAAGGACATTACCAGAAAGGAAAACTATAGGCTTGTTTCATTCAAGAAATGAGAGGCAAAACCCCCTAATTATTGGCAAACTGTATCCAACTGTTTTTATCTTTTTTAAAATTTTCATTTTTATTTTTAAAGTGGGCTCCACATGGGACTTGAACTCACAACCCTGAGATTAATACCTGAGCTGAGAGCAAGAGTTGGATGCTTAACTGACTGAACCACCCATGTGCCCCCCAACAGTTTTTATATACATAAAATAAAAGTTTTTATATACAGCTGGGTTTTGTTTTGTTTTCTTCTTAAATTAGGCTCCAAGCCCAGGGTGAAGCCCAATATGGGGCTTGAATTCAACTCTGAGATCAAGGCCTGAGCTGAAATTCAGGATGCTCAACTGAATGAGCCACCCAGGCACCCCAATACAGGTTTACTTCTGGAATGCAGAGATGGTTAAATATTAGGAAACCTTTAAACATTACTCAACACATTAACACATTAAAGAAAATATTATTAATAGATACAAAAAGAGATAACATTTAATCACCTATTAAATCATTAAAACCTCAAGTAGACAAGAAATACAAGAGATTTTACTTAACTTGATGAAGAGTGTATGTAATAAACTGAAAATAATCATCACCCTCTAAGAGAGGAGGAGCTTAAAACCATTCCTTTATATCCAGAAAAAGGAAGAATGCCAAAGTCACCACTTTTATTTACTTTGTATTCAATATTCTGCCTAAGGCAAAAATATAAGAAAAATAAATTAAAGCCTTAACGTCTGGCGAGGGGGAAATAAAATAGTCTTGATTTGCAAGTAATTTTTTTACAAAAAAAAAAAAAGAATAATTAAATATAATAATAGATCAGCAAAGTGGCTGGATACAAGACTAATACGCTAAAGTTAATTGCATTTCTGTATAACAGAAAACAATTAGAACATAATTTTAGAAGAGATCTCATGAACATTAATAAGAATTACAATATATCATGAAATAAATATAACAAAACCATAGAAAATGTAAAATGTTACAGTAAGATATTTTATTTCAAAGATTTTATGTATTTATTTTAGAGAAAGCATGCAAGTGGGGGAGGGGCAGAGTAAAAGGAAGAGAGATTTTGAAGCAGACTCCATGGTGAGTATGGAGCCCAATGTCAGGCTCCATCTCACAACCCTGAGACCATGATCTGAGCAGAAATCAAGACACTTAACCAACTGAGCCACCCAGGTGCCCCTACTGTAAGATATTTTATTTACTTATTTTAAAGATTTTATTTGAGAGAGAGAGAGTGAGCACAAGAAGGGAGGAAGGGCAGAGACAGAGAGAGGGAGAATCAGGTCCTCCATTGAGCAGGGACACTGACATGGGGCTCGATCCCAGGATCGAGAAGTCGGACGCTTAACCAATTGAGCCACCCAGGCCCCCTTCAGTAAGATATTTTAAAAAGAACCAAGTAAATGGAGAAATATTCATATTCATGGGTAGGAAGAATTAATATTATAGAGACATTAACTCTCTTCTAGTTGATTTATAATGTCACATAGTTTCAATCAAAATGCCAAAGAGTTTCCCAGGGAAGGAAAAACTGATTCTAAAATGTATTTGGAGGGACACCTGGGTGGCTCAGTCTAGTATGTTCAGCATCTGACTCCTGCCTTCAGCTCAGGTCATGATCTCCAGGTCCTGGGATTGAGCCCTGCGTCAGGTGCCATGCTCAGCAGGGAGTCTGCTAGAGGATCCTCTCCCTCTCCCTCTGCCCCTTCTTGTGTACGTGTACTCACTCTCTCTCACTCTCTAAAATAAATAAATAAATAAATCTTTAAATTGTTTTTGGAAAAGAAAAGACCAAGATCACTAAGATAATTCTGGAAAAATAAGGAAGGAGGATTTGGTTTACTAGATATAAAGACTCATTATAAAGCTATAGTAATTAAAAGAATGTAATACTGGTCAAGAACCTACAAATTAACCAATGAAATACAATAGTATCCAGAGATAAACTCATGCACATATGAAACTGCGATCAAGACAGAAAGAGCTGGTCAATCGCTTTTTAAAAAAAGGGACTGAGAGGCACCTGGCTGGCTCAGTCAGGAGAGCACACAACACTTGATCTCAGAGCCATGAGTTCAAGCCCCACATTGGGCCTAGAGCTTACTTTAAAAAAATAAAATAAAATAAAATAAGGAACTATTTAGCGAATGGAGCTAAAAAAAAAAAAAAAAATTGGTCATCCATATAAAAAGAACTAAAGATACATCCATAGCTTGCAGTGTGAAAAATATACTTCAGATGAATTGGAACCCTATTTGTCAAGAGCAAATTTTTAAGACATTTACAAAAGGATATAGACAGATATTTTTCTGACCTCAGAGTAGGGAAAGAAATGCCAAATATAAGTTAATAATTGGATACATCTGAAAAAATTAAACAACCTCTGTTTATCAAGAGATAGCTTTTATAATTGTGAAAGTACAAGCTACAAATAGGGAAAAGATATTTGCAAAAGATGTAACTGACAAGAGTAACAGTGAGAGCACACTAAAAAGAAAACTCACAAATCAGTAAGATAAAGTAGCAGATGAATGGGCGAAATGATGAGAACGTATTTTAGTGACAAAAACACATGGCCAGTAAACCTGTGAAAAGATGCTCTATCTTATTAGCAATCAAAGATATACAAATTAAAACAAAATACAATTTCACCCCAATATAAGGACTCTCCAAAGAAACCTGTCTTCATGCTAACTGCCAGTTGTCCACCAAAATCCTCCTCTCCTTCTGCTATGGTCATACAGTTGAAGCAGGAAACCAGACTGTCTAGGTAGAGTATGTTTGCCAGACTCCCTTGCAGCAGATGTGGCTGTGTGACTAAACTCCCACCACTTAAATGAATGAAAATTGTCTGGTATAGGTCTGACCTGGAGTTTAAAACACTGATGCAGGTGCTCCTCACAGCTCATTTTCCTTCCCACAAGCCAGCACATGAATATACTCAAGTCCCATTTTCAATCAGGCAGTTCCCTAGGCAATGGAAGAGCAACAGGATGGAGAAGACTCAAGTAACTTAACCAGGCAAAACAATTCTGGTGGCCTGGACTGCACACCTTCAGAATGTTGTATGAGGGACGCCTGGGTGGCTCAGTTGGTTAAGCCACTGCCTTCAGCTTAGGTCATGATCCCAGGGTCCTGGGATCAGGCCCTGCATCAGGCTCCTTGCTCGGCAGGGAGCCTGATTCTCTCGTTGCCCCTGCCTGCCTCTCTGCCTGCTTGTGTGTACTCTCTCTCTCTCTCTCTCTGGCAAATAAATAAAATCTTTAAACAAAACAAAAAAAAACCAGAATTTTGTATGAGAGAAAAAGCAAAGAAAGGGGGAGAAATAAAGGGGAAAATGGGGAAAGACAAGGAAAGAAAAAACGAGGAATCTCTATTTTTACATTCTTGTGAGATTCCTACATCAAACCAGGAAACTGACCAAGGTATCCTGTGGTCCAAAAACACAGGAAGCATATATACCAAGTATATATACACATATACCAAGAAGGAAAACTAACCAGAAATTCCTCCCACCATGCATGACAGCCTGCAGTGTACATGTAAAGCTTGCTCAGCTATGTGATGCAGTCATAGCAGTGACTGGCACAGCACAGTCACTCATTAACTGTTAGGTGCTGTTGTGATTGTTTTTAATTATTATTTCAACATCCTTATTATAAAATATTTTTCCATGCCAAAACATTCTTCAAAAACTACTGGTAACGACTGTGTTACATTCCACATATACAAGTTAGCTGACCACCCCCAATGGCATTCCGTTAACCATTCCCCACTGTGGGACATTTAGACTGGTTTTAACTTTATGACCTTCTAAAGAAGTTACACACTAGGGCACCTGGGTGGCTCAGTGGGTTAAGCCACTGCCTTCAGCTCAGGTCATGATCTCAGGGTCCTGGGATCGAGTCCCACATCGGGCTCTCAGCTCAGCAGGGAGCCTGCTTCCCTCTCCCTCTCTCTCTGCCTGCCTCTCTAACTACTTGTGATCTCTGTCAAATAAATAAATAAAACCTTAAAAAAAAAAAAGTTACACACTATTTCAATTCAATTTAATTTTGTGGTAATACTTTACTGGACACCCTATATAATTCTGAATGAGCACCACATTAACTTATACTATAAATGAATGGCAATCCAAATGATTGCTCTACTCATTCAATAAATGTTTAATAAAGCTTTGTACTAAAAGGTATGAAAGATACATAAACGATACATTTTGTTATCAAAGTACTTTCAGGACACCTAAGTGGCTCAGTCAGTTGGGCATCCAGCTCCTGGTTTCAGCTGGGGTCATGATCTCAAGGTCATGGGGTCAAGCCCTGTGTGGGGTCCACACTATGGGTTTGGAAACTGCTTGGAATTCTCTCTCTCTCTCTCTCTCCTCCTTTCTTCCCCTCCCCCTCTTGAGCACACGAGCGCTCCCTAAAATAAATAAATAAATAATCTTTTTTTTTTTTTTAAGTACTTTTTGTTTTATGTCAATTATACTTCAATAAAGCTGGGGGAAAAATCATGACGCAGAAGGAATTACACAGTTATAAATGAATTCTTCATAACCATATTGATTTAAAAATACATATATTTTTCTCAAGACCATGAAATTAAATCAGTGACTTGATTTGATGTCTTGAGAATCCTTTCTACCACAGGTAAATAAAATCCACAGACTGGATTACAGTTTTCATTTTCCATACAGCATCACTGAACAAAGGTAAAGAAAATTCAAAGCAAAAATTGTAAGTAAACACATGACATCCCAGGCCCAGGAAATAGAACACTTTTAGGCTCTGTTACCTGTACTTGGATAAAAAATAATGACAATATAAAATCCACTTATAAGGAGCTGGGAATATCCCTGGTTTGCCTATCACATTTCCCTTTGTATTTCTACCACGAAACTCGCTCCACTCCATTCCAAAAGTACATGGGACTTTATCAGGATGATTAAATATTCACGCACTTTGGGATCTAGTCAGGTAGCAGACTGGTGATTATGTATTCGAATTTCGAAAAGCTTATCTAAGTCAGAATGTAACAAGAAGCAGTTGAAATATGAAGAAAACTAAAATTACACAGATAACAAGGACTGATTTTTACTACTTACTATGTACCAAGCCTGTAATAAAGCTTTCCACAAATCACCTCACTGAAACCTTACAAAGGCAAGAAAGGAAGTACTATTATCATCCCCATTTTACAGATGAAGAAACGGACTCTCAAAGATGACACATGTGATCATTGGCGGGGCTGGGTGGTTAACACCAAAATCTCTGCTCTTAAACTATGTTCTATTTCCTCCCATCTTGAAATATCAGCAGGAATATATACATATATATGTATTATATATAGTATATATATGTAATCAAGACACTAGACAGTAAGTCAGGACCAACAGATAAAAATACTTCTAAATAACAAAAAATGTCTTCAAGTAACTACTCCTCATCCTACCTTCTACCTTCAAAAAAAATTAAACCAAAAAGAGTGATGACACTTACACCTTATCCCCTTTCTTTACCTTAATTCTTAATTGTCTAAATTAAAGGGAAAGGAGTCGCATGATTGAAGTAAGAAAAGGGTCTGCCCACACAACAAAGCAAGCTCTCTCAAACCAGAACCAGAGCTGAACATGAGTGGCTCCTAAGTTGGTCAATGTTTCACAATAAGGGAAGCAACACAGACTGTGGAAGCTGAGGTTGGTCATCCTGTACTGCCAGCCTTCACCGGAGTTCAGAAGGATGCATTCGGCCCCAAAATTTCTCCCAAACTGTTCCGTAATGTATTTTGAAGTTCATGAAACCAACCAGGGTTTCTGGGCCACATAAGAGGGCTACTGAAGTAGCTCCAATTAGCTTGACCGAAATTTCAAGCAAGTTATATTTGCACATATTCACCGTATTTTTTTTTCTTGATCCTAAGGCAAGCCTGTGAAGCCACTGCCTGCACATTGTGGTTTCTTGTAATGATCTTGCGGGGGGGGGGGGGGGACACTTAGTTACAGTTAATCAATTTAATTAACTCCTCCTGTTAACAGAGCAGAGGAGTTGCTGTTCTCTTCTAAGTCCAACTACAGTGCCCTCAGTGAATGTAAAGTCTAAACAGCAAGGGGCACTGGGGTGGCTCAGTCAGTTAAGCATCTGCCTTTGGCTCAGGTCATGATCTCAGGGTCCTCGGATAGAGCCCCATGTCAGGCTCCCTGCTCAGTGCAAAGTCTGCTTCTCCCCACCGCTCACATGCACGCTCTCTCTCTCTCTCAAATAAATAAAATCTTAAAAAAGAAAAGAAAAGAAATCTAAACAGTGAAGTGCTCTATCTCCTGCTCTACTTTGTGAGGAATCTAAAAGTAAACCATTGTTCCTGAAAACAAATCTGGTTCTAGCCCCAGGTAGGTTACACTTAATTGTGTAACTCTATCATTATGCTTCCTTGCATCATGTAAATGAATGGGTTGGACAGGAAATGTCTAAAGTCCCTCCCAGCTATAAAATTTCAATTCAAAATTTAAGTTGTTGCTGTTTTCTATTACAGGTTAGATGAAAGAACATCAGATGGAGATACAGGTTCTATATTAGTGATAGCAGTGCTCCTTCCTATTGAAACCTACTGTATGACATGGGGTCCTATCAAACTGAATTGGCATTTCCTCACCATCCGTCTGCTACCAAAATGTACTATTCGTAGTTCAGGCAGCAGAGTGGCTGAAGAACAACAGATTTTCTTGGCACTTCCTGTACATATGGCATGTAGAGGAGTATGAGATTATCCCTCAAAAAATACTGCAAATGATAGCTGTCAAATCCTAGCAACTAGCAACATGCATTATTAAAAACAAACACAACCTCTAGGTCCATGAGTTCCACTTCACAAAATGTGTCTCCTGATTCCTTCAGTTCCCATATGGGAAGCAGTATTTTTTATATGTGTGCCACAATACTATTGCTCAGAATTCGAAAATTGCGTAGAATACTAAAATCCAGATAATCTCCAAACCTTCTGTTAGCCAGTTGTTACCATCTATTCCCCTACTAAGCTTTTTGCCAGAGATGCTAACAAGCAACAGAGTCAACTGGTTTGTGTTTCATATACTTCTCCAGACAAGCTGGCTTCTTAAAAGCCCCCACAAATGAGAGATTGACTTCTCTGGATTCTAAATCTTTGGGAAGTTGACTAACACAATGCATGCAATAGTCTTTCTTCTCCTAGCTAACACACTGCTTTTAAATTACTGCTTGAGGTCCTTTTGTCTCTGGTTTAAAGACATCTATTCCTTGACAACTCATATAATTCATAATTCTATCCCCTCTTATAATTGTGCCCTATAGTTTTCTGAACATGGTTTTATTATTTTTCTCTATTCCCTATTGCATTACATTTTAATTTTCTGAGAACTCAAATAATAAACAAGGGTTTGTAAATTCATTATTTAAAAAAAGTGAAACCAAAGATGATTTCCCTCATAATAGGGTAGCCGAAAGAAAATGCAAAAAACCTGAAAATTTTACTAAGTTATTAATATGAATAGACATAACATCTTCAATCAGACTCAAAGATCATTAGAACTGAGAATCCAAACCCTTTGTCTTATAAGAAAACCAAAAGCCAGAAAGAAGCTATGTGACTTACTCAACATGATGTATCTAACTAGATGTACTTATAGTTTCACACATAAAAATTACACATTGTCACCTATGCTGGTTCTTTTCACAGTTGAGAATAGCTCCATGAAGTTTGTTCCCAAAACATGTGCAGGCAGCCACAGTGCCAAAATCCCACACCTGGAGTCATTCCTTTAGATAAAACCATTATCTCAGAAATTCTGAGATTCGTACAACTGGTATCAGGGAAATGAGAGAGAAAAAGAAAGAACAATACTCCAGAGTATTAAGTTCTAAGTCAGAAGGTTAAAAAAAAAAGTACACATAATAAAAAATGACTCTTGAAATCACCCATACGCCAAAGTCACCTAGAGACTCAAACACATGGGGCTTTATTCACTGGGAACGGATCTATGTCTTCTCTTCTGAGTCCAGCCCAGCCAGGTTTTCCTTTAGCAACTGAATAGACCACATTTCTTTTGTTTATCAACAGATGAAATAGTTGGCTGGAATTAAAAGAGGTGGTTGTTCGAAAACCACATACCTTTAAACAGTGGACTAGCACTCTGCTAGGGTAAAGGGCTCACCCTTGCAGAGGGACTCAGCAAATAAAACAGAAAACCAGAGTCCTGCATTTCACATCCTTACAAAGGAACCTACTCCCACTGTGTGGAATGGCTTGGCCTCATGCACTAGGTCACTGTCATTTTTCTCCCACTTGTTTCTTGATTTTGCTCAGAAGTACAGGTGAATTGGGGCCACTGAAGGTGTGCATGACCCTACTCCCTTGTATTACCCTATTCCTGTAATTGCATATGGATATAATGACCTGGGTTTGAAACAGAATAGGTGGAAATAGATAAAGTCTGGATACAGGTCCTGATGAGAAGAGCAGGTCAGGTTAGGAAAGAGTCAGAAAGCAGCCTGAAGACTGGGGTATGTGTGAATGAGGAAGGTTGAAGAGAACAGAGAAGATCACTTTCTATGGGACAGAATTTGTTCCAAAAATAATCCTCACCATGTTCATAATTTTTTCTTGGATTGGATTTGATAGACACATTTTAAACATTGCAATACATCCCATTTTATTGATTTTTTTTTAACATAGAGGGCCTTTTATCTCAAGCATATCAGTAGTCCTATAACAATAGAATTCACTCTCTGAAAGAAATTAATCATGAGACTATTTTTCATATAAGGACCTGATCATGGACAAATGACTTTGGAGCAGAAATAATGAAGCCAATACTTAAAAGGGCATTCTGCCAGTCATCACTCCAGGCAGCAAGAAAGCCAGACTGCCATCCCTCAAAGATCTACCACAAAGAGCCATGTGGAAAACCTGCACAAGGAATGGTGACTAGGAGTCCCACCTTAGAATGAAAGGTTTCAGGCTGTGTTGCACTCATTAAGAAAGATTCTGCTTCTTAAAAAGTTTGTCTGTCACTAAGGAAATAACTACTTCTCAGCTAATATAACTTTATCAATATAACCAGTTCCTGTAACTATAAATTATATTAATTACAAGCAGTTAAAAATCATTTCTTGAACAACGCTGAGCTCAAATCCATTATCAGGGTTAGCCTAAAGAAACATGAGTCCCCGGGCTTGCACACTACATCTGTGGCCATGATGAGTTGGTCCAAATTCACCCTCGGGTGATGGAGGGTCCCCCTCCAGATCCTCTCACAGGACTCCAGGCATTTTCACAACTTGACCACACAAAAGAACACTGAGCCTGCTCCTGCCTTTCCCAAGGCAAGTAAGGAATGCCTCCTCAGCAGCCCTTTTATAAAACTTCATCTGAAAAAACACAGGTGTCCACACAGCAATTGTTATGAACTTTGCATTGAATATTCCAAAGAACAGCAATCTCAACACTCCATCCATTGTCTCAATAGGGAAAACCACCCAGGAGAGACCACAGAAGAGGAAAAACAAAACCAAAAAAAATCCCACAAAAACACAACCACTTTGACAGCACCACAAAATACTTGTACTAGAGAGAAAACATATTTTTTAAACCACAAGGCACATTAGGTAAAAATGTTTAATCAACATTAATTAGGTTCCTTCATGAGTTGACAATGTAAATGGACTGAAACTACTACTTAAATATTCAAACCAGTTCACATACAAGTAGCTTTCGGCAAATGATAAAGCGATATTCCCATGTGAGGGTGAAAGATGGCACTGAATTCTGGACCATTATAAAGGAGGAGTCAGATTCCACTAGTCCCTGCTTGGTTTAACTGCCAAGCTTTTAGGGAGCTGTTTTATAAAAGGCGGACTCACCCTGATAAATAGTGAATAGTGTAAATGTCTAAAATCATCGGTACTCGATGAAGCTCTAGACCACTTGGTGTCCAGACTTCAGAAAGACAACTCCTTAAAATATTACGTGTGTGTGTGTGTGTGTGTGTGTGTGAGACAAAGATATCGGTTAAAAAGGATCATAAAGAGGAGGAAGAGGATAACTGGGCAGGAACCACTGCTGCTGCCTGCCTCCCCTGTAAGTTGCCCAGCTGCCCGGCTGAAGGTGGCTGAGTTAAAGCCAGTTCTCTCTCTGGTGGAGGTGCGCTCTGGCAGCCGGGGAAAGCCACCCTGTTTCCAGCTCCCTGTGGGCTTGACGAGACTGGGACTGGGACTGGGAGGGGGATTGGCTTGTACGAACCCTGGGGTGGCTCAACCGGAGGCTCTGGCTGTCCCTCAGCGCCTTCCTCCAACGCAGACACCAAGTTAGAAAGGCAACTCCTCGAGCACAATGACAAGAAGGCACACAAAAGGAGCAAGGCAGCCGCTCCCATCCTTACCTTTGACTTGACTTTCATACTCGGCTATGATCTCTTTGTCCTTTTTGAATCTGCTCGGAGTGGACATTATCCAGCTGTTCTGGGTTTGCTTTCAATGGGCAAGTTCTGTTAGGCTGTCACAAACCGGTCTCCTTGGAGAGGCAGAGAGTTGTACTCCCACACACCGGGAACCCAGAGGCAGCTCCGACAGGAGGTAAAGGAGGAGGAAGACGAGGAGGCGGAAAGAAGAAGCGAGCCGGAGACTAGATTAAGCCGGGCGCCGGCACCATACTCTCCGGTTCGACTGCCGTCGGTGATCCGGCGGGGAGCCGGGTTCGGGGCCGGAGAGGCCCGGCGCGCAGGCAAACTCCTTCGAGCGAGCGGCGGGGGGCGTCGCCCACCCCACCCGGAGCCAGCCACTTCCTCTACGGCCGCGGGGCGGACGCGGGGTTCGCGCCGGCGCTCCGCACCATTGTTAGAAACCCGCACCCGGCGCTCGGGACAGGGCAGGCCGTGGAGGGCGGGCGTCGCGACCCTCCTTTCTTGCTCCCGTCGCCGGCTCCGGCGCTCGGGGGGTCCCACCCGGGCCGGGATGCTGCGGCCGCGGCCGCCGCTCCCCCGTCGGCAAAGACGGCTGCCAGCGCCCGGGCAGGCGAAAGGAAACGTAATCCTAGAGCGAGTCCCCGCTGCTGGCCGGGAAGGCGGCCGCTGCGCCGTTCGAACGCGTCCTGGGCACAGCCCCGGCAGAGTTTAGGTCTCGACAGCCGGCGCCGCGAGGGGCCTCTGCCTCCTGGGCCACGGGGCGCCGGAGCTGCCTCTTTCTCCTCGTACCGCTTTCCGCTGCTGCCCCCAGGAGGCCGCCGCTGCCCTGCACACTCGCACGCGCACCGGGAGGAGCCGCGCCCCTGGCGGCCGCAAAGTTGTCGGCGCGCTCACGGCCCGCGGCTCCCCGCGCCCAGAGAGCGAGCGGCGGGCGGCGGCCCCACCTGCCGCGCGGGACTCGGCGAAGAGGAACGGAGCTCACGGGAGGGGTGGCGCCGCGGCCCTAGCCCTTCGCTCTCGCCTCCGCCCCCGCCCCGCTCGGTGAGGAGACGCCCGCTGGCCCGGGAAGATGGATGCCTCTCGCGGCCACCCGCGGCCCCGCCCCGCGCGCCGAGCCCGGGCGGCCGTGGACGACGCCACCCCAGCGCCTCCCCCGGCTGTGGCAGGGCTCGGCTGGGTTCGGCGGCCGGACCGTAGCCCCGGCAGCTGGAAACCCCCTTCCCGACCCGGGCCGTCCTGGGCCGAGGGAAGGGGCTCTGGAGGGGCCTTTTCCAGAATCCATCGGACGAATCCAGAGTTGGAGCTCTCCATAACAGGAAGGGCTGGGAGTCATCTTGGACCCCCGTAGGGAACCTGGAGGCTCACTGAATTGTGCACGAGTTGGCTGCTTAAAAAAAGGAAAAAAAAAAAAAAATCAAAGGACGGTGAAGCTCTTCAGTCGAGATGGAGGAAAAATACCCATCTTGAATACAATATAACCCCCATCCTAGAAGTAGCCCCGGGAGCTAGGGTGGTGGAAAAGGCGTGGTCACCAGCTTTGTGAGGGACGCAAGTACCGCCTGGGACCTTTCCTGTCTCCTTTCCAATCACTTCTAACAAGAGTGTGGGCCTGGTTTATCAAAGCGATTATTCAGAGGCGTGTCCAGTATACAAATGTTTTCTTGCAAGATCTAAACAGAGTACGGACTTTAGACTTTGATCATTCATTGATGTATCCAGTGATAAACTTTCACGTTCTCACTGTGGGCCGAACACCAAGCTAAATGTAGGGATTCAGAGATCAGGTCCCTGGTCCCTACCTTAAAGGATCTGAAGGTTTATTGTATAAATAAGTAAATAAAGTACAATAATGCTTTAAGAGAGTAATACTCGAGGCTTTGGGGAGCCCTGAAGGGGAAAAATGGGCTGCCAGCGGTTTGGGGAGAAGTGGTATTTAAACTGGATTTGAAAGATGACTAGTAAGCAGAGAGGGAAGGGGTTGAGTTCCAGGAGGAAGAAGGAACATCACACTTTGGGGCAATTGGAACTATAGTTACAAGATGTCCTCTACTAAAATACCAGATCTTTCATGGGAGGTGAAAAACATTTTGAAAGTTTAAATATATATTTGTTTCAACTGACAGTGCGTGAAGGTTGTTTTTAATTGTATAGCTTTTAAATTTTAATTAAAAATATTTTTTTAGGGACGCCTGGGTGGCTCAGTTGGTTAAGCAGCTGCCTTCGGCTCAGGTCATGATCCCAGCGTCTTGGGATCGAGTCCCACATCCGGCTCCTTGCTCAGCAGGGAGCCTGCTTCTCCCTCTGCCTCTGCCTGCCACTCTGCCTGCCACTCTGTCTGCCTGTGCTCGCTCTCTCTCCCTCTCTCTCTCTGACAAATAAATAAATAAAATCTTAAATATATATATATATATATATATATATATTTTTTTTTTTTTTAAGGAGCTCCTGGCTGCCTCAGTCAGTGCAGCATGCAACTCTTGATCTTGGGGTTGTAGGTTCAAGCCCCAAGGTGGGTGTAGAGATTACTTAAAAAAAAAAAAAAATCTTTTAAAAAATTATTTTTTTTTTTTTTTCCATTTTGCCAAACGAGAGGTTAACTATGGAACTCCTGACTGCCCTAATTTCATGTGGAACTGTCTTATATAAGAGTGTTGGGTGAAGAGCCAGAATATCTAAAGCAGAGAGGCTGGGAAGGAAGGTCAGGGCCAACTGGGAGAGGCCTCCTGTACTGAGCTCTTGGATGCAGTTCTGCAGACAACAGGGAACCTTTTAAGTAGAAAAGTGTCATGATCACATATATGTTTTATAAAGACAACTGTTGGCAGTGTGAAAGGACAGGTTGGGCATGGGGAGAGAGAGACCAGAGATAAGCAGCGTACTTTGGTGATGACTGCAGTCAAATATAAATGTGATCTACATCATCCTTCCATGGTGCTGCTGGTATTTACTTTATATTTGCACTTGGGAAGTACAACCTGGCAGCAGAAAGTGCAGCCCCTAGAAATGAACTGTCGGCTATTGGGATAGCCACAAGCCCCAAAGATAGAACATCTAGAAGTGAATCCTAGCTCTGCAGTTTCCTGAGTGAGCTGATACAAATTATAGCCCCTCTCCCCGTCTCAGTTCCCTCATCTGTACAGTGGGTTAATGCCTAGCTCCTGGGGATGTGATAAGCTTTTACAGAGATTATCCCTTAAAGTACTTAGAGCAGCACCAGACTATTATACATACCCAGAGACTGTAAGTTACCTTTGTGTTTATTACCTCAGTTTTAATCTTCTTTTGAAAGAAAGCTATTTTTTTTAAAGATTTTATTTATTTATTTGACAGAGATCACAAGTAGACAGAGAGGCAGGCAGAGAGAGAGAAGAGGAAGCAGGCTCCCCGTAGAGCAGAGAGCCCGACGTGCGGCTCGATCCCAGGACGCTGGGATCACGACCCCAGCCGAAGGCAGAGGTCAACCCACTGAGCCACCCAGGGACAGGGGGCAGGGCCCCTAGCTGGCTCCGGCAGAAGAGCCTGTAACTCTTGGTATCCAGGAAATGAGTTAAAGCCCCATGTTAGGTGCAGACATTACTTAAATAATTAAAACTTTTTTAAAAGATTAAAGAAATAAAAACCAGAGAGTGTATCTTAAACATCTTTTATTTCATTGTGTTCAATAAACCATCGATAAATGTTTTTGAATGTTAATGTTTTAATATTAGTAAATCGTCAGACAGGTGGATACGGGTCTGAACCCGTATCTAAAATAATTTACTAATTAGTAAATTAGTAAAAGTTTAAAAGTAAACTTTTAAAAGTTTAAAATTAGTAAATCTTACTGTTTTTGGAAATTGGTTCCCATCCACTAAAAAAAGTATTTTGCATACGTTCTTACAAGAACCCTACAAAGGTTGATACCACTGTCTTCATTTTATAGACGAGAAACTAGAAAGCCCAGTAAATGTGTAAAGACCTGGCTGGGTCAGCATTTCAGCCCCTATCAGCTTCCCTCCAAAGTGGGTTTCCCCAATTTTCTACTCTGTTTGCTGTGAATTTATGGTTCTTTAAACTTGTGAGGCAGGTTCACATACAGTGAAATGTGTATGACTGGTTCATGGTTTTCCCTCCATGGATCTCTTCTGATCCAGTCATGTGATTAACAAGTCAATTGATTCTTTCATAGTTTTCTCTTTTTCAGGTTCTCCTTATCTTTCCCATATTTAGGAGCCCACATTGCTTCACAAAGCTGAATAGGGAGAATGCCTGTGACTTAAAATCCAGAAAGCCAGGGTAAACTGAGTTTGGGAGACCGGCAGCTGTGATTCTAATTCTGTGCCTTTGCTCCACCTTGTGGTAGCTGTTATCTTAGCAGTACAACAGGGATGGCCCCTAAAGCTCACCCCTCCCCTGCCACACTCCTACTCCAGGAGGCCCACGAAGAGAAATTTGGAGGGCCTGATGGTAGGATTCCTACTGCATACTCACCCACCCTGTTTTGTAGTATTTGACTTTCAGAGCCACTCCAAATTTCCAGAAGTACTACTTAATCTACCATGTGACCATATGTCCTGGGCATAGTTAGGAGTATACACAGGGGTCCTTGCAGCCACAAGATAAACCACACACCTTACCACAGTACCACTTTGGCTCAATCCTAAATAACATAAATCATTTTTTTTAAGTTAAATACAAACACATTAAGGAGTCAATGCCAAGTTCATACAAGTCTTTTAGATACAGTTTCAGTGTCTAAAAGTAGCTTCGTGTCTGAAGTAGGACATCTGGCTACTCCCCTTCCTGTAAAGGATACCTTCTCCTCCGTCTGCTGGGATGGAAAAGTGGGTGAAGGGCTGCCAGTAGCCTCGGTTTTATTCCTGGATCCAGCCAGAGCCTCAGAACAGCAACTGTTGCGCATGTGCATCTTCTGTGTCTTGACTCTGTGACCCCTTGGCTTCTCAAATTGCTGGCATCTGTGCTTTCAGTGAATTGCATTTTGGTATCGTGTCCTGGGGCAGTGTTTTATAAAGTCTGATCTTACCATTGATCCCCTTCACCAGAATCACCTTGGGAGTCTCCTTAGAATTCAAACTTTCTGTCCTTAAAGTCACATTTCTCAACTTTAATATGCATAGAAATCACCTGAGAATCTTGTCATACTAAGGTCCTGATGTCTTCTGGAGTGAGGCTTAGATCATGCATTTCTAATAAGCCCCCAGACCACGCCAATAATGTTGTTGTAAAGATCACACTTTGAGGAGTAAAGACTCATAGGATCCAAATTTGGGGTGAGGGGGGAGGTCCCCAGGTGATTCTTATGCATGAGAATCTTTGCCCAAGGGCAAGGGATACTAAAAGAATATCCTTACAAAATACTGGCTACATATACTCAAGTAATGTTGATGACATGGTCAAGACTTTTAATTTTTTTTTTTCAATTTAGTGCATCTCCAAGGAAGTAGACTGTTTTCTCCTCCCAGATAATAACTCTTTTGTTTTAACTTTTCATCCATAAAATGGGAATAATAATTACCCACACAGGTTTGTAGTAGGGAATAAATACAAAGTGTATATAAAGCAGTTAGCACCAAACCAGGCACATAGGTGATAAATAAATGTTGGTTGTTCTGGTCATCATCATCTTTATTATTTGGTACAAAAAGCTTACTTCCAAGTTCATAGCAAAGCCAATCCAGTTTTGGAGGAACTTTTGATGTGTTTATGTGTGCCTATGTACCTCCTTGTTTAAACCTTCTATGTTAATTGAGAAATTCTTTGGTTTTGATGGGATTGTTTTGTAATTAATTAGTTTATTGTGTGTCTACATTTTCTAGACACCATCTCGAATCTTTTATAAAAATGATCTGTATAGTCTCTTCCATTCTAATGAACAAATATTTATTGAGTATCTATTCAATTGTGCAATAGGACATTGCTGATATTTAACCATTTTTGACATAAAAGATGGGAAAGTTATATGATGCAGTGTATTACTGAGAGCCCCACACTTGGGCAATTGGCATAAACAAAAGTTGACATTAAAAACCCACTTCCAAATATCCAAGTGAAATCTCAGTTGAATCCTATCCAAATCTAGGGAAATCTCATTCATTCATAGGCTGGATGAATCCAGTACAGTTTGCTAGGTAGTCAATCAAGAAATATTAATCATTGTTTTAAAGGAAACTTGGCCCATAATTTAACAGCAGCTTGTGGAAATGGACCGTATAAATAGCCATTTTCCCTTTTCTGGCAACACAGTAGTAAAGACAAGCTGTCAAAAGATCTTGCCAATTTCAGTCTGATGCACTTTCCCTGATAGGGAAGTGGGTAGGATGTAACAATAAAGGTGAGCTTAGATAAGGCCCTGGAAGCTCCAATGCAAGAGATACTAAAAAGAGATGGCAGGAGAGAAATAGTAGAGAGATAAAGAAACTAAAGGTCACAGGGAGAGAAAAAGCAAAAGGGAACAATAAAACGCATGCTTCTTCTAAAATGTTCAGTTGCATAATTTGCTCCTCTCTGCCAAAAACACTCATCTCTGATTTTCAAGAAAACTCTTTAAAGCTAAAACAAATGAGGGCTTTTAAATACCTTTAATTTTCTTTGAATAAAACTGCTTTGTAAAGATTTTAACCATCTGCTCAAAATCACCTGTTTCCATTTTGCACAAATCGTTATGAAAATAGAATCTGCTTTGTGTAATCTCATATTTATAACTTCCAAACACCCACACATAACAGTCTTCTCATTGGAGTGACTATCTTCTGCTTTGAAATTCTACTACAACTTCCCATGTGGCTGCGGCACAATATAAGCGGAATATGAATATTCAATGAGCCCATTCTGATGAAAGTATTAAATCCCATCACTTATACAAAAAAAAAAAATGGTATTATTACTCAGAGGAAAACAGCCAAAGTTAGACAAGAAATGGCAGCTGCAATCCAGTTATCAGAATCAGAGATGGATTAGTATGTAGAGCAAACCCTAACAAAAGATTTATTATACCAAGAAGTGCATGTGTCTCTAATGCCTGTATTTTGGGAAATGAATAACAGACTCCACCCCTTCTTGCCATTATACTTTGGCAGCAGACATTTCATGGCTGCCTAATTTTGTTACCTCTTTTATAGAGAAACCAGTCTATACAAATGTTCCTCAGGAGTGTACCAGAGAAGCCTGTAGGTTGGTAAATAGAATCCTCTTTAAATATAATGGTGGGGGGGCACCTGGGTGGCTCAGTGGGTTAAAGCCTCTGCCTTCAGCTCAGGTCATGATCTCAGGGTCCTAGGATCGAGCCCCACATCAGGCTCTCTGCTCAGCGGGGAGCCTGCTTCCCTCTCTCTCTCTCCTCCTGCCTCTCTGCCTACTTGTGATCTCTCTCTGTCAAGTAAATAAATAAAATCTTTAAAAATAATAATAATAAATAAATAAATATAGTGGTGGGGCACCTGGGTGGCTCAGTGGGTCTGCCTGTGGCTCAGGACATGACCTCGGGGTCCTGGAATCCAGCCCCGAGTCAGTCTGCTTGTCCCTCTCCCTCTGCCCCTCCTCCTGCTCATGCTCTTTCTCACTCTCTCAAATAAATGAATAAAATCTTTAAAATGAATAAATACAATGAAGACACTTGCACGTAAAAGAATCTCAAGGTATAGTCTTTTTGTGAAACAGAGATGATTTTTGGAAAAGGAATCTGAGGCCCACGGGCAGTAGGCAGTGGAGGGTTATATGCCACCTCAAGCTGAGGAGAAGAAGGTAGGGGTCTGGGACCTCAAAGGGAAGAAAAGACAATTCACAGGAAGATAAAAAAAAAGTAAATATCTCGTAAACAAATGTTTGCCGGGCCCTTCACAAACAATGGGACATCGAGAGGAATTTTAACAAACAGACTTTGCTAAATTCCTCCGGGGGTGACCACACCTAGTTCATATTCTACTGTAGTTATCTGTGGTGATAACTTCCTTCCTGGAGCAGGTCCTCTATCTTTTAGGCAACTGGGGGGAAGAACAAAGGTTCTTCCTGAGTCTTCTCTTTTTTAACAATGATCACCATAAAATAACCCGCAAACCAAAAGAGACATATTTGGGGGTGAACAAATTTTGCCTCTCTACATCCACTACTTATGGCACCTAGCATCTCGTGCTTCCTTGGGCCACAGCACTTGCTATCCCGTGTTTTTGTTTATCTACTTGTCTGACCCCACTTCTTATCTGTGAGTCCCCAGAGCTACTTGAACACTGCTCCTGACATGAAGTAGACACTCAATAAATGCGTGTTGAAAAACATGGGTGAATGATGACACCTCTTGACAAAATGCACAATTTGGAAATTGTATTCCCTTTCAGAGGGAATTCCTTGTATGTGAGAATCTCACTTAGTTAATTTTGATGAGGCAAAATGATCAAAATAAGAATGATGAAGGAAAATAAAAGACAAAGAGCTCTGGAAAGGAAGATTACCTTTTTGCTGCGGCACCTTAGCTGAGGTCTCTCAGAGAAAGATCTGTTCCGTTTGAAGCAGCTGACAGGTATTCGAAGGAGCCCTGGGTTTAGAGGCAGAAACTTAGGCTTGGCTTATGGCTCTGTCAGTTTGCCTCTTTGACTGTTGTTTTCTGGACCAGGAAATGGGGAAAGAACATGTGACTTCAGAGCCATCGGGAGAAGGAGAAAGTATTTGAAATGGCGTCGTAAACTTCAGAGCTGGACAAAGTGTGATCGGTGAGGGCAGCCTGGGGAAGCCTGACTGAATCAGACAGGAACTCCCGCAGGGCCAGGCAGTGGGAGCATCTCCTGTGAGGGTAGGGGATGGGGCATCAGACCCTGCAGCCATCCGCCCGAGCTTGGCATGCTCTCACCAAATGTCAACTGGAACTGCTGGTTTCCTGAAAGTTCTAGTCAAGTCGTGTAAAGCCAGGGCAGGCTATTTAAGGCTATCTAGGTGGAAATGGGGTTTCCAGACCCACCTGTCTACGGACTATGGGCACAGCCATAGGCTGTGGAGTAGTCCATATGTGGAGTATTGCCAGAGAGCACAGCGGGATATGAAGACACAGAGCAGGGAACTGCCCCAGTGGTATGACGAGGGTCCCCTGAGAAGCTCTTTAGCCAAAAAAGTCTCCCTTACTGATCTTTCCTTGGTGCTTGGGATTCCTACATTACTCAATCTCTTTGATGGGGCCTGACATCCAGTTTGGAATAAGAAAACTGTGACTACTCTCTGTTATTCTTTTTTTTTTTTTTTAAAGATTTTTTATTTATTTGTCAGAGAGAGAGGAGAGCGAGCGAGCACAGGCAGACAGAATCACAGGCAGAGGCAGAGGGAGAAGCAGGCTCCCCGCCAAGCAAGGAGCCCGATGTGGGACTCGATCCCAGGACGCTGGGATCATGACCTGAGCCGAAGGCAGCTGCTTAACCAACTGAGCCACCCAGGCGTCCCTACTCTCTGTTATTCTTAACTAAGTCTCCACAAGGATCTGTGGGGTTTTTTCCCAGAACAAAAACAATAACAATAACAGGTTGAGGGGTGGGCCTGGCTGGCTCACTGGGTGGAGCTCTTGATCTCAGGGTTGTGGGTTTGAGCCCTACATTTGGTGTAGTGATTATTCGAAAATAAAATCTTTAAATAATAACAATGATAATAACAAGGAACACTCATTTAGATGTGTGCAGGTGTAGCTCCAAGCACTTTACAGCATTAACTAATTTAATCCTCATTACATCCCTGTGAGTTTGGTGCTCTCATTGTCATCCCCACTTAATAGTGAGGCTATTAAGACAGAGAGGGTGACAATTCTTTCTCAAGGATGTAGAGCTAGAAAGTAGCAAAACTTACATCAGAATCAAGGCAGTCCAGCTCAAGTCTAATACTTAAACACTATGCAGTTGCCTATATGATTATATATTTGGGGCAATGGAACAGAATATGCAATACTTTGCTAATTCCCTATTAACAACTGGTCCACATCTCTCCCTTTTTTATTTAAGAAATTGTGTTGTGGCACCCAGATGGCTTAGTCAGAAGAGCACACAAGTCTGGATCTCAGGGTCATGAGTTTGAGCCCAACATTGGGTGGAGACATTAATTAAATAAATTAAAAAAATATATATTGTGTGAGGTGCCTGGGTGGCTCAGTGGGTTAAGCCGCTGCCTTGGGCTCAGGTCATGATCCCAGGTCCTGGGTTCGAGCCCCACATCGGGCTTTCTGTTCAGCGGGGAGCCTGCTTCCTCCTCTCTCTCTGCCTGCCTCTCTGCCTACTTGTGATTTCTCTCTGTCAAATAAATAAATAAAATCTTTAAAAAAAAATTTATAAAAAAAAATATATATATATATATTGTGTTACTTTCTTCTGAATATCACTATCATAGAATAAGGGGAAATAACCCCTCTGGTCAGTGTCCCCTGTAAGGTCAGGAAATTATTACAGATATTTACCCCACAATCTCTGAAGAAAGCAAAAAAGAGGCCTGCACATCTCCCAGGCCCTTCCCGCAAAAACACAGTTTGGCTTTTTTTGAGTGATCATCCTCTTGTGCATACTATGGCTCAGGGGCAGATGAAGGAGAGCCCCTCACTCCTCTGCCCCCAAAGACCATGCGAAGGGAGCCAGTTCCGAACCCTGGACCATTTGGGCCATTGCAGGCAGAGAGCAGGAGAAGAGCAGGTAATCACAGGGTTCTTGGTGCTCTTAGTTCAAGAAATAAAGGGAAGCGGAAACCTTTGTCTAGTATCTGCCTTTTTATGTCCCTTAATTTCTAAATAATTATAATTGAAAAACAATCCAAGTCAAGTCTGGATTTGTGTGGGAAGCCACCCCTAACTCGAGCAGATTCTGAAATACATGGTCCCTGTATTAGGGTTCTCCAGAGAAACGGAAGTGATAGGGCATAAATACAGAAAAAGATATATTATGAGGGAAAGGTTCAGGCAATTAGGGAAGCCCAAAAGTCCTACAGCTTGTTATCTGAAAGCTGGAGACCCACGACAGCCAGTGCTGAAGGTCTGGTCCAAACGCAAAGGCCTGAAAACCAGGAGCACTAATGTCTGATGACAGGAGAAGATGGAGGTCCCAGGTAAGTGGAAAGAGTGAACTTACCCTTCCAGGCCAGGACATATCTGGGGTGCAGCTCTTTGCCTGTGAGAACAGCTGCAGGGAGACTCTTGGCTTGGTGGGTGCTGGGTGGTAACAACAGGACTAGAGCCCTGTGGAGAAGACATGTCCTCAGTCCCAGGGAAGGCTGCTGCCAGTTTCTCTTCCTGCAGGGATGTACGCGGGCATGCCCAGAAGTCATCTGTCTAATATTAATCATACTTAATGAGCTAGTGAACATGAAACTCTCTGTAAAGTTGTCATGGTTATCATCCACATTAAATTAGGCTTAGAATATATAAAGTCACAACAACATAAAGGGGAGATTCAAGGATATATATATATATAAACACAATTGGAAATTAGATTTAGACAGACTTAAAATTTTGTCCTTTCACTCTCATGAATTTTTTTTTTTTTAATGTGGTCTTAGCTGGGCATCTAGCTGGCTCAGTTGGTAGAGTGCACAACTCTTGATTTCAAGGTTGTAGGTTCAAGCCCTATGTTGCGTGTAGAGATTACTTAAATAGAGAATCTTTTGAAAATAAATAAATTAAATAAAATGCGGGCATAGAATGACAGAGCTCTCTTAAAAAACTTATATTACAGACAAGATAAGTATTGTCTGATTACAGAGGACTTGATGGTAATTTATCTTAGTTATTGAAGGGGAGGGGGAAAAAATCCTAGCCTTCCACTCCTTAGGTTCTTGGCTAGAGCTCTGTATCAAAAGACAGATTAATAAGACAAAAGCCTACAAATCTACTTAAAGTAAGTTTTGTGTGACATGGAAGTCTTCATAAGGAAAATAAGACCTGGGCACTTTTTTAAAAAAAGAATTACTTATTTATTTTAGAGAAAGAGCAAGAGAGTGGGAGGAGGGACAGAGCAGACTCCCCATTGAGCGTGGAGCCCAACGAGGGCTTGATCTCATGACCCTGAGATCATGACTGGAGCCAAAATCAAGTCAGCTGCTTAACTGACTGAGCCACCCAGGGCATTTTTATGCTAGATTTGATAAAGAAAGAAAAGTGGTGGGAAAATGTAATAGACAAAAGGGTATGAGCTAATTGTAATAAATTGGGGGAGCCTCAGCAAGGTCTATTCCTTCAGATTCCTCTCCATTTCGGGGGATAAGGATTCCGGTAAGGGGAGGGCATCTCTCATATGGAAGTCTAATTGTCTGCTTTATGAGATGATCAGGGAATCCTTCCAGTACCTACCATTTTTCAACTTCCTTCAGCTTAAAATATTTAGTATGCCAAGATGCCCTGTTTTGGGGTCACACATGCTGAACTCTATCACTAGTGATTGTGTATACAATCCCTGACAGTCCAAATTCACCTGGAAACATGGAACTGGAGATTGGGGGGAAATCAAAGAGAAATGTTCTCCTTTCATTTGCAAAATTACCAAATTTATCCATCTTCTAAGAATTGAATATATTATAGGGGAGTAGAAAAAAAAAGAAGGGATTTTAAAAAGGAGGCAGGGGAAAAAGGAATTTAAAAAGGAGGAGGAGTGGTCATATAAGGGGTGTTTTAGAATTTTTTTAAACAGGTCAAAATGAAAATGAAGCATTAAAGCCTGCATAACCTTTTTATTCATGGAAACACCTGTCACATCCTGCTGAAATCCACCAATGACTAGATCTGTTACAGCCTGAAAAAAAAGTCATTTGTTCATTTGTTTATTTAGTAGATATTTATGGAGATTTCACTATGTATCAGGAACTATATTAAATGCTGGGGCATATGTAGGTGAATAAAACAGGTACAGTTCTTCCCTTCAAGGAGCTTGCCATCCAGTGCAAGAGACAGACAATATATGAGCAAAGAAGCAAATATATCATTCCTAACCCATATAAACTCTACAGGGTTCTGTGGTGGAGAACTAGGATACTTCAGGTAGCATGGCTGTGGAAAGACTTTTTGAACAAATGACATTTAAGCTCAGACCAGAAGAAGCATGGGTGATAAACTGGTGGGACTTGGGTGGAGAGGGCATCCCAAGCACAGGGAGTAGTGCAAACCAAAACCAGCGGGTTGAAAAACATTTCGTGAATACACGAAGGTCGAAATTGACTGAGATCTTGCCTTTGGCACTAACCAAGGAACAGGGCTCCATGAACACTAAAGAGTTGGCAAGAAGAAATGTTTTCCTACTCCTGGGGAATTCAGCTAACTCATTAGCAAATTCAAGTAACCTATTAGCAAAGAAAATGGATTTCTGGAGAGCGTGTAAATTGGTACAATCATCTTGCAAAATAATTTGACTTCATACCATAAAGACTAATACTTTCAGTACCTTAAGACCAAGCACTTCTACCCTAGAACAGCAGTCTTCAGAATTTTTTGCTTCTGTGCCAACTAAGGTATTCTTGTAAAACTCTCTACCCCTCTGAACCTTTTTGGATTGATATCTAAAATGTTTTATCCTATATATAAACAGTCTAAATGATAAATGTTATCATATTTTAAGTATTAAAACTGTTATTTCATATTTTAAAATATACCCAATGGGTTGAATCTCCATGTTGTACACCTGAAACTAATATAACATTGTATGCCAACTACACTCCAAAAAAAAATTTTTTTTTAAATAAATAAAACACATCTAATGAATCTAACTACCAAAGTAACTTGGTATACACCTTTATAAAAAAAAAAGTCCTTGGGTGAGCTTTTTTTTTTTTTTAAGATTTTATTTATTTATTTGAGAGAAAGAGAGAGAGAGTGAGAGCACAAGCAGGGGTGAGGGGAGAGGGTGAGGAGAGGGAGAAGCAGATATGGGACTCCATCCCAGGACACAAAGATCACGATCTGAGCCAAAAGCAGATGCATAACCAACATAACCCAGGCTCCTGGATGAGCTCTTTTTAACAGAAATTTTACATTATTCTTTTATCTCTTTGCATCCATGTTTCCATTCTACTTTCTCCATAGAATTTTATCTTAACAAAATATATTTTATGTTTGAAAATGTTTTCTTGTCCTAAGTGTTCTTTTATCATAATAAACCCATGGGATAAAAATACACATAAAATAAATTTTAACTGATTAAAATTTATTTTCTTTCTTTTGACTATAGGACTCTTTAAGTATTAGGAAACATTGTCCTCAGTTATTATTAAAGTTATTAGTATTACACAGTAAATCAAACAATATATTACAGATCTCACCAAGTAATTATTAAACATAAAAGGTAAAATTTTATCAGAGAAGCATCTTTTAGGAAAATGGATGGGGGCTTTAATTTCCCAACCAGTTCATATTTCTTTGGATGATCTTTACTTATTTCTAAAATAAGACAGGAGGTAGCATGGATTCTCTTTCCATTTTTCTTTTGTTTATGATAAATGGAAGGGCTGAGAAAACTTTTTCATATAAATAGCTGTGTGGGAATGAAATGGATTTTTCTTTGAATTCTTTAAGAAATGTCTGACAATTTTGTCATCAGCAGAACGTTTAATAAACTGACAGCTGCTCCCCAGTTATTAGAGTCATCTGCTTCCTCAGCCGTGGCACCTGTGCTTCTGGTGCCCCCCTTCTGGCCAGAGGTTTTTACGCAACTGACCTGCAGGTGTCCTGGGCATGCACCAATGCACCAGATTCTGGATGAGAGCAGTCAGTGCACCTTTGGCCGGAGGGCAACTGTAAAAAGATAGATGCTACTGGCAAAACTGAACCCCCAGAATAGTCATGTTCTTCAGGCAAATGAATTCAGGGAAGAATGTATGTGGAAACTGGGAATCCGAAAATCGAGTTCCTTGCAACTCTCTGTGATAATACCACGGGTGTACCCGGTGAAGACCACCGTCCAGAGAAACCCTTGCATATGAGCATCACATCCAAGAATGTTCACAGCAACCCTGTTTGCCCCAGCCCCAAACTAGAAACAAGGCAACTTTCCCCCGGCTGGAGAGAGCATAAACAGAGTTTGATCTAGTCACGTGATAGAATTTAATACAGCCGTGAAAAACAAACCACAGTTATACTTAACAGCAGAGATAATTCTCAGGAACAGGTTATTGAGTAAAAGCAACAACAGCAAAAGAAGCAAATTCTAGAAGACTACATGCAAAACGAAACCACATTTAGAAGCTCAGAAATGGACCATTGATAATATGTATTTAGGCATATGTGTAATTTTTAAAAAAAAATGGCTTACTTGGTTAAGCATCTGACTCTTGATCTCAGCTCAAGTCTTGATCTCAGGGTGGTGAGTTCGAGCCCTGCGTTGTGCTCCATGCCGGGCATGGAGCGATAAAAAAAAAAAAAAAAAGACAACAAAATGATAAATAAAATTCAGTGTTGTGGTCACTTCTGAAAGGAGAAAACAGGCATCAGATAGGGAAGCATACTGGTAGATGCAGCTTATTCAGCGTGATGAGTTTATGGTGGATAATTTCAGTATTATACATCCGAAGTATATATGGTACATATGTGGTATATACACCAAGCTTACGTGCGTGGGACAGACATTTATCTTTAAATATAAATTAAAAAATGAAAGAAAAGCAGAAGAATGACGGTTAACTTATTTAACATTGTTGAGGTTTTTTTTTTTTTTAAATTTTATTTTTTATAAACATATAATATATTTTTATCCCCAGGGGTACAGGTCTGTGAATTGCCAGGTTTACACACTTCACAGCACTCACCATAGCACATACCCTCCCCAGTGTCCATAATCCCATCCCCCTCCCAACCCCCCTCCCCCCATCAACCCTCAGTTTGTTTTGTGAGATTAAGAGTCACTTATGGTTTGTCTCCCTCCCAATTCCACCTTGTTTCATTTACTCTTCTCCTACCCCCTTAACCCCACATGTTGCATCTCCTCTCCCTCATATCAGGGAGATCATATGATAGTTGTCTTTCTCCAATTGACTGATTTCGCTAAGCATGATACCCTCTGGTTCCATCCACGTCGTCGCAAATGGCAAGATTTCATTTCTTTTGATGGCTGCATAGTATTCCATTGTGTATATATACCACTTCTTCTTTATCCATTCGTCTGTTGATGGACATCTAGGTTCTTTCCGTAGTTTGGCTATTGTAGACATTGCTGCTATAAACATTCGGGTGCACGTGCCCCTTCGGATCACTACGTTTTTATCTTTAGGGTAAATACCCAGCAGTGCAATTGCTGGGTCATAGGGTAGTTCTATTTTCAACATTTTGAGGAACCTCCATGCTGTTTTCCAGAGTGGTTGCACCAGCTTGCATTCCCACCAACCGTGTAGGAGGGTTCCCCTTTCTCCGCATCCTCGCCAGCATCTGTCATTTCCTGACTTGTTAATTTTAGGCATTCTGACTGGTGTGAGGTGATATCTCATTGTGGTTTTGATTTGTATTTCCCTGATGCCGAGTGATGTGGAGCACTTTTTCATGTGTCTGTTGGCCATCTGGATGTCTTCTTTGCAGAAATGTCTAACATTGTTGAGGTCTTTTATTGGTAATTTGATTAAGGTCTCCTGAGCAAATTCCACATGCTGGCATTGATGTAGATGCCAGAGATCTAGTGATGAGAGAAGAAGACACGTTTCCTGGAAGCTTGTATTTTACTGGAAAGAGAGGAAGAGCAACTTTTTCTTCTGCAGGATTCAGTGGTTTGAGAATGATTCAGGAGATCCATTCTGAAGATGAAGCTCAGACACACACGCAAGGAACTGAGAGACGCCGCTCTACCAGATGCCATGGTTTAAGCCTGTGAGCCAGTTTGCACCAGACTTCACCCAAATTACGGGACTTTTGTTCCTGTGAGCCAGCAAGTTCTCCTCACCCTTGAGTTGGGTTTTCTGGAATTTGTAGCACAATGAACGCTAACAAGTTTAACAGACACACCCCTAGGGAGTTACTCCTTGAGCCCCCATTGCGGGGGGTGGCATCAGCAATTTACAAGGTATTTGTTTATCCGTTTGCTTTCTAATGTGGCAGCTCAGTTTCTTTCTTTAGTTTTTTTTTTTTAATTTAATTTTATTTTTTCAGTGTTCCAAAATTCTTTGTTTATGCTCCACACCCAGTGCTCCATGCAATACGTGCCCTCCATAATACCCACTACCAGCCCTTCCCAAACTCCCACCCTTCTCCCCTCCAAAACCCTGTATGTTTCTCAGAGTCCACGGTCTCTCGTGGTTTGTCTCCCCCTCCGATTTCCCCCAACTCACTTCTCCTTTCCTTCACCCAATGTCCTCTGTGTTTCAACAGTTTCACAGGGCTTTTGTGTGCATTGTCTCTTTTTAAAAAAATATATCTATTTATTTGATAGAGACACAGCGAGAGAGGGAACATAAGCAGGGGGAGTTGGAGAGGGAGAAACAGGCTTCTCACTAAGCAGGGAGCCAGACTCAGGCTGGATCCCAGGACCCTGGGATCATGACCTGAGCCTCAGGCAGGCACTTAAATGACTGAGCCCCGTGCACCTGCATTATCTCTTTTGACTCTTAAATCTACCTTGCAACAGAAAAGCAAGAGGTGAAGGGACTTGTATATAGTTAGATAGATAGTAGGATTCCCTGGGACCTGAACACAGACCTGTGGACTCCAAGTCTCGTGTGTTTTCTGTTAGACCATGGAGGGTTAAAGCAATCAAGTTTACTGACATAAAATTTCCACAAGATTGGTCAGTTTGCATGAGCATCCCACTGAGATGGGGATACATATCATCATTGTATTTTTTTCATTTACTTTAAATTATTATTATTAGTTTTTTAGTAATCTCTACACCTAACATGGGGCTTGAACTCACAACTCCACAACCCCAAGATAAGCGTCAAATGCTCTGCTGAATGAGCCAGACAGGCACTCCTGTAATCACCTTATTTTAAATGAACTCTTCCAGGCGTAGAGAGAGCATAGAGAATAACCAAATAAATGCAGGAAACAGATCCTCCCACTCAGTCTTCAGAAAGGAACCCAGCCCTGCTGACACCTTGATCTTAGACTAGTGAGTCCCATTTCAGATTTCTCATCTCCAGAAACATAAGGTAATAAGTCTGTGTTATTTTAAGCCACTCAGTATTTGGTAATTTTTTTTGTCTTTGGCAATTTTTTATAGCAGTTATAGAAAACTAATCTAAGATTTATATATAGGCTTAAGCCATTCATTTTAACCACAATGTACAATTGCACTGCATGTGCTCTTTGAGTATATCTTCTCAAAATGATATCTGAGATTAGGTTACTTTTCTCCATGTACCTGTAGTTTGTACTTTCTTTCTCCCCCCCCCCTTTTTTTTTTTTTTGAGAGAGAGTGTGAGCAGGGGTGAGAATTGGGGGTGGGTGCAGAGAGAGACAGAGAGACTGAGAGAGAAGAATCTTAAGCAGGCTCTACATCCAGGGCAGAGCCCCATGCAGGGCTCAATCTCACCACCCCAAGATCATGACCTGAGCTGAAATCAAGACCCCGAGGCATATCTGACTGAGCCACCCAGGCACCCCCTGTAGTTTCTTTAGTTTTCGGCTGAATGACTCTCCCCCGTGTTTTAGTTCACTATTCATTTGTTGAGGAACATTCATGTTGTTTCCATTTTTTATGCTGTCATGAACAATGTTGCTGTGAATATTTTCACATTTGTGTCCTTACTCACACGGGCAAGAGCTTCCCGTGGGGTGGTGGGTTGACAACCCCCTGGGATAATGAATCTAACATGCAGCCAGGTTTTCAACCTCAGGGGGAGTGGAATTGGTGGATTGCGGGGAGCATGCAACTTTATTAAAGTGCTAAATTGCTCTCCAGTGTGGCCGTGCCTATTTAAACTCCTCTCACAGTGCCTGAAGGTGCCCATTTTCCTACACATTCAAATGTACCTGTTAAATTTCCGCCAATACCATGAGTCTAAAATGGTATCTCCTTTTTATTTCAATTTGGATTTCCCTGATGACTAGCAAGGATGAATATGTTTACATGTGTTTATTGGCCGATTGTCTCTTCTCTTCCTTGAATTGTCTGGATAACGTGAAACTAGTTAGGACACAGACTCCACAGGCATGCTACGTGCCAGGGAAAAGAGAACTGGACCCGCACAGGCCCTGATGGTTCTTGAAGGAGGATTTATCCATTCAAGGAACTCCAGATGAAATGTGCATGAGGAACTAACGACGGTATCACATTTAATAAAACAAAAGTAATCGCATTTGTCTTTTTCCACCAAGAAGAATTAAAAACTATCAAAGTTCTGAGAAACTTGAACACTGCTCTTTTCACAAAAATGTCCCACTCTTATATTTCTGCTTGTGCACACTTCAATAACACGACCCCATTTGCCATAAAACTCTGAACACATTCTGGATTCCTTTTTTTTTTTTCCCTTTTTTTAGGATTTTATTTATTTATTTGACAGAGATCACAAGTAGGCAGAGAGGCAGGCAAAGATAGAGGGGGAAGCAGGCTCCGCTGAGCAGCGAGCCTGATGTGGGGCTCCATCCCAGGACCCTGAGATCATGACCTGAGCCAAAGGCAGAGGCTTAACCCACTGAGCTACCCAGGCGCCCCCACATTCTGGATTCTAACCGGTGCATGTGAAAAGGATAGAAGCGAACAGTAAGCGTATCACCTGGATTCCTAGGCTGTGCGGGAAAGGGATCCGATAGAGGATCACGCCTGCGCATTGGTGGCCGGATCTTCTGTTCCGTCCCCCCCGCGGAGCGGCAGGGTGGGACACAGTCGCTCACTCCTCAGGCTTATCTGTCCAAATGCCGGTAGCTCCCTGGCCCCAATCAGACTTTGCTCCGGCTGCTCAGTCAGAGAGATCGGAAACAAAATGTTAAAAAACTGTATGGCATTTGTGGTTTCCTATCTCCCTCTTCTGGACAAGGAAGAACTTGCACCGTGAAGTCGGCTTTCCATTGCATATTACAATTAAAATAATATTTTTCTGTTTCTACTGGGTTACCAAGGCTTACCAAAATATATATAATATATTAAGATTCAAAATGCATCTATTTTATCTATCAACTATCTGTGTATCATCTATCATCTAATTTACATGTCACAAGTGGTATAGGCAAGTAGGCGGTAGCTTGACTTGTTTGCTTTCTTCCTTTTCTCCTAAGTCTTTGTGGTATGGAAATCCCCTCAATAAAGTATTCTGAAATGTTATCAATTGGTAACTTACTCTTGACTTATGTTTGAAGGTCATCCTCATGGGCGGCTAACATTAAGAAACTGAGCCTAACTATCTCTAAACCTAACCCATCTCAAGCTTTTTCATGCTCTGCCTTTTCATGCTGGGTGTCCCGCCTTTATTCCCATTTTACAGATAAGAAAGCTGAGATTCAAAGAGATTGAGGGGGGGGGGTCTGCTTCTCCCTCTCCCTCTCCCCCTCTCCTCGCTCATGCTCTCTCTCAAATAAATAAATAAAATCTTTTTAAAAATAAAATCAGTTATTCATATGTTCTGAATTCTAATATTTTGTGTTACTTTCACTACATAGATCTTCTGTTTGTTGAGGATCTATTTTTAATTTATTTATCTACTTATTTATTGTTACAGTTTAAAAATTCCAGCATAGTTAACATACAGTGTTATGCTATCTTTCCCCCTCTCCTTATGGTACCTTTTGATACTGTCAAGTTTATCAACTTTTCCTTGTGGCTTCTGCTCACTGTACCTTTTAAAAGAAATCCTTTCCTATCTCGAAGTTATAAAGTTATTTTTCCTATCTATCTATCTATCTATCTATCTATCTATATATTTAAAGAGTTTGTAGTTTATAATTTTGCTTCTCGGACTTTCTTTAAGATTTTATTTTTAAGGGTGCTTGGGTGGCTCAGTGGGTTAAACCTCTGCCTTTGGCTCAGGTCATGATCTCAGGGTCCTGGGATCAAGCTCCGCATCCGGCTCTCTGGTCAGCAGGGAGCCTGCTCTGGAGCCCTCAGCTCTGCCTGCCTCTCTGCCTATTTGTGATCTCCATCTGCCAAATAAATAAAATCTTTAAAAAAAGAGATTTTATTTTTAAGTAATCTCTACATCCAACGTGGGGCTCAAAACTTACAACTCTGAGATCAAGAGTTGCATGCTCCAACGACTGAGCCAGTTAGGTGCCCCACTTTTAATACTTTTATATTTAATCCACCTGAAATTTATTTTGCGGTATGCTGTGAGGCATGGTTTAATTTCATTTTCCCCATGTGGATAGTCATCCCAGAACTACTTACTGGAAAGTACATTGTTTCTTTTCTTTTTCTTTTAAAGATTTTATTTATTTATTTGACAGAGATCACAGAGTGATCACAGAGTGATGGGACAGTGATCACAGAGATCACAAGTAGGCAGAGAGTCCGGCAGAGAGAGAGAGGGGGAAGCAGGCTCCCCACTTGAGCAGAGAGCCCAATGCGGGGCTCGATCCCAGCACTCTGGCATCACGACCTGAGCCGAAGGCAGAGGCTTTAACCCACTGAGCCACCCAGGCGCCCCTAGGCTCTACCTTTTACTTCTGAGCTCATTCACATCTTCTTGGGTACTCCTGACCCTTTGCTATTTGTTTTATTTATTTATTTTTATTGAATAGGAGATAAAGGTAGAGAAATCTTCAAGCAGACTCCCTGCTGAGTGGAGGCCCTGCTGGGGCTCGACCCCAGGACCTTGAGATCATGTACTGAGCAAAAAGCAGACACTTGAAAGAGGGAACACAAGTAGGGGGAATGGGAGAGGGAGAAACAGGCTTCTGGCTGAGCAGGGAGCCGGATTCGGGGTTCGATCCCAGGATCCTGAGATTGTGATCTGAACCAAAGGCAGATGCCCAACCGACTGAGCCACCCAGGCACCCCAACCTTTGGTTGTTTTAAAGAATGTCCTTCAATTTGGTCCTTTCTGTTTCTTCAAGATTACATTCAGGGTGTGCATTTTTACCAGTAATACCACACAAATGTCATGTCCTTCATAATGTATCCTTTCAGGAGGCATATGATACTTATTGATCCCATTACTGGTAACATAAAATTCTATCATTTTGTTAAGCTGGTGTCTGTCAGGTTTCTCACTGTAAACTTACTATTCTTTTTTCTATAATTAATAAATATTTTGTAAGGAGATATTTTGAGCCTACGCAAGTCTCCCTGTTTCTTTTTAAACTTTCACTGACGAGTTTTAGAACCTCTCAGGGAAGACTGGTGTTTGTTTCCTAGAAATGCGTATGCCAGACTGTAGGAAGGGGAACCATCCCTAGAGGTGGAATGTGCTGGTCGGGTGGGCTAGGTTATGCTGCCGCAACAAAGAACCCTCAGATCCCAGTGGCTATTGGTCTCATTCTCCATGTTCGTAGTGGGTTGTTAGGGGGTCTGTTCATTCAAGACACAGGCTGACTGAGGCTCATCCTGATGACCTAGGCTTCCATAACTGATGAAGTACAAAAGGGAAAGGAAGTTAATTATGTATTGTCACTTAATGCTTCTGCTTGGAAGTGAAATATCACCCCCACTATACTTCACATGGCTATACCTATTTTTTTTTTTAATTAAAAAAAATTTTAAGCAATCTCTACACCCAGTGGGGGGCTCAGACTTACAACGCCAAGATCAAGAGTCACATGCTCTCCCATCTGAGCCGGCTGGGTGCCCCCACATAGCTATACCTATCTTTAAACGGGGGGAGTGAGCACAATCCTAGAATGTGCTCCGGAGAGGGGAACTGAAAGAGTTGTCAACGGGCCTAGGGACTCCAACGTCATGTATTCCAGAGTTCAGTTTTTTGCCAAAGAGAATGTGGTAAATTGGACTATTCTTGATATTTTCTCTCTTTCAGAAGACAGATTATACACTACACACTTTTTGAATTCAGATTTGGCCCTGTGACTGCTTTGATCAATGGAACATGGGAAGAGTGACAGGATGCCAGTTCTGGGCGGAAGCTTTAAGACCCAGGGCATAATTCATCACAGTGCCCCTTTGCTGTGAACCGAGAATGTCGTATCCCTGCAAAATTCATGTGTTAAAGCCCTAACCCTCCATGTGATGATATTTGGAGTTGAGGCCTTTGGGAGGTAATTAGGTTGAGGTGAAGTCATGAGGGTGGGGCCTCCATGATGGGATTAGTGTCCTTATAAGAAGTGGGAGAGCCTGGAGCCCATTCTCTCTGTCTCTGAGGACATGGAGAGATGGTGGCCATCTGCCAGGCAGGAGGAGAGCTCTCACCAGAACCTGACCACACTGGCCACCTGATCTCAGACTTTCAGCCTTCAGAGGTGTGAGAAATAAATTTGTGTTGTTTAAGCCACTCATCTGTGTCATTTTGCTATGGCAACCTGAGCTAAGCTACCCTTCCTCTTCTTCTCTACCATGAGAATAGAATGTCCCACAAAGAGGCTACTCCTTCATCAGGGTTCTGGAAAGAGAGGACATGTGCAGCCAAGTTGAGCACAGCCCAGCTGAGCTCATCAGAGTTGCAGCTGACCTGTAACCCCAATGAAATGTAAACAGGAAATTAACATTTTTTTCTTATAAGCCACTAAGATATTCAGTTGTTCGTTATCAGGGCCAGGACTAGGGCAATGGGAGTAAGGCACTCTCCTTGAGTCTAAAATTCACAAAGGTTTCAAACAACTCAATAATTAAGATGAGGGGCGCCTGGGTGGCTCAGTGGGTTAAAGCCTCTGCCTTTGGCTCAGGTCATGATCCCAGAGTGCTGGGATCGAGCCCCGCATTGGGCTCTCTGCTCAAGCGGGGAACCTGCTTCCTCCTCTCTCCCTGCCTGCCTCTTTGCCTACTTGTGATCTCTGTCTGTCAAATAAATAAATAAAATCTTTAAAAAAATAATAATTAAGATGAATGAGGGGTACCTGGGTGGCTCAGTCAGTTAGGCATCTGCCTTCAGCTCTGGTCAGATCTCAGGATCCTGGGATGGAGCCCCACAATGGGCTCCCTGCTCAATGAGGAGTCTGCTTCTCCCTCTCTCTCTGCTCCTCCCCCTGCTTGTGTGCTCTCTCTCTCTCTCTCTCTCGCTTTCACCTTCTTTCTCTCAAATGAATAAATAAAATCTTTAAAAAAAGATGAATGATACTTTCATGCAATATTTGTGTTAAATTGTCAAAATGCAGAAGAATCCACAGTGAACAAAATATCCAAAATTTGAATACATACAAGATGAGTGGAATAACCTAGCAAAAGCCCACTAAAGAACTAAAGAAGTTTTTTGTTTGTTGGTTTGTTTTGTTTTGCTTTTATGAAGGGTTTTGATGCAACTAAAACAAATCCCAGCTGGAGTTCGACAACAGGTAAGGAATAGAAAACCGGTAGGACATAATGAATCAGTGTCAACATGAGTTAGAAAACAGATTCTGGGGCGCCTGGGTGGCTCAGTGGATTAAAGCCTCTGCCTTCAGCTCAGGTCTTGATTCCAGGGTCCTGGGATCGAGCCCCACATTGGGCTCTCTGCTCCACAGGGAGCCTGCTTCCTCCTCTCTCTCTCTGCCTGCCTCTCTGCCTAGTTGTGATCTCTGTCTGTCAAATAAATAAATAAAATCTTAAAAAAAAAAAAAAAAAGAAAACAGATTCTGAGTTAAAGATCCATTATCACATTTCTTTCTTTGTTTTTAGTGAGTTTTAAAAAGGTTT
This sequence comes from Lutra lutra, assembly GCF_902655055.1. Taxonomy (NCBI): domain Eukaryota; kingdom Metazoa; phylum Chordata; class Mammalia; order Carnivora; family Mustelidae; genus Lutra; species Lutra lutra. The sequence continues at coordinate 44,472,067 of NC_062285.1, forward strand.
AAATAAACAAATATCTCAAACAACAGACTGGAAAAGAAGAACAAACCAAAAAGAAAGAATTCCAGCAAGATGCACTTTAGAAATTGAGGTCCAAATGGCACCTTCCTGGCAGGGTTAGGGGCTAATCTGGGCAGGGTGCTACTTTAAGGAAGCCCTTTCCAGCTTGACGAGGGACCCTCTTAAGTTATGTGGTTTTCAAAAAACACGGCTTCTAGGCACCTGGGTGGCTCTCAGTCAGTTGAGTGTCTGACTCCTGGTTTTGACTCAGGTCATGATCTTGGGGGTCCTGGGATTGAGTCCCGCGTCAGGCTCTGTGCTTCTCCTGGAGTCTGCTTGAGATTGTCTCTCCCTCCGCTTCTGTCCTTTCTGCTCGTGCTCTATCTTTCTAAAATAAAAAAATACACAGATAAATAGACAGATTGATAATAAAAAAAAAATAAAGAAAAAAAAATGAAAGAAAGAAAGAAAGCAAAACCAAAGCAAGGCTTCCCTGTAGGTATATCCTGGAAGGAAAGTTGCAACAATTGTTTTCCATTTTCATTTTGGAATGATAAATAATATATTTAAAACAATTCAAATATATTTTAAGCAAGATAGACGTAGAAATCACGCTTGAACCCGAGATAAATTTAAATGGCAGGTTGATTTAGCCATCCAGATATTCTGCCTGATGGACAAACTGCAGCTTTGAAAGAAGCCTAACTTCTTTCAGTAAACAGGCTGAGAATCTAGCTTCTGCATTGGGATCGATAAACTAAAACTTACAGTCACTGTTATTATTATGAAAGAGACAAGTGTGAACTCTAGGAAACACTCAAAGACAAAGGCAGCAACATCTCAAAGTATTTCTAAGTGCTTAATTTGTAGCTTTATTTTTTTAGCATGACAGACTTGGCAAAATTTAAAGGCTGCTGGAGATTAATTCACAGACTCTGTGGTCCACTGTTTCGCAGCACAGTAGGTACTCAGCAATTAAGGGTTTTAGTTTTGCCAAACTCACTCATCTATCAGATTGTCAAACATATTCATGGACATAATTTACTCCTTTTTGAAACTCCTTACTTTAGCTTTAAAAGAGGACACATAAGAATCAATGCAATAAGACGATTTCAAAAGAAGTACATCCTGATGGTAGAATGGCCCAGGCTGTAATTTCCCTTGGGGAAGCTGCTGGGGAAGCAGCTTGGCTTCTAGTATAAATGTAGGACGCCTAGCAACTGAGATTACAAATTAAAAAAAAGAACACACTTTCCTTTCTACTGATAACTTTTAAAAAATATATTCTGTATTTATGCTACAGAAAACAACCCAGCTAGAGTATATAAAACTCAAAGATATGGGGTGCCTGGGTGGCTCAGTGGGTTAAAGCCTCTGCCTTCGGCTCAGGTCATGATCCCAGGGTCCTGGGATTGAGCCCCACATCAGACTCTTTGCTCAGTGGGGAGCCTGCTTCCTCCCTCTCTCTCTGTGCCTGCCTCTCTGCCCATTTGTGATCTCTGTCTGTCAGATAAATAAATTAAATCTTAAAAAAAAAAAAACCTCAAAGGTACATTTTTGTTGAATTGGCTTACTAAAATAACTAAAGTCTTTATACACTATTTTAAGTACTGTATTTCTACTACATTTCTTAGAAACAAATGTAACTAATAACAAATTCCAAGAATTGGTGATATTTGTGAAAACTAATTCTCATTAGACATTTAAATCCTTCCATATTTATGGAGGACTTATGTAATAAATTATTATTTTTATTGAGTTATAATTGACATACAACATTACATTTAGGTGTACAACATAATGATTCAATATTTGTATATATTAGGAAATGATCACTACAATAAGTCAACATCCATCCCCATACATAGTTGTAAAATCTTTTTCTTATGATAAGGTCTATATTAAAAGTTATTGATGCAAAAAAAAAAAAAGTTATTGATGCTGGGGGCACCTGGGTGTCTCAGTAGGTTAAAGCCTCTGCTTTCAGCTCAGGTTATGATTCCCAGGGTCATGGGATCGAGGCCCGCGTCAGGCTCTCTGCTCAGCAGGGAGCCTGCTTCCTCCTTTCTCTCTGCCTGCCTCTCTGCCTACTTGTGATCTCTGTCGGCCAAATAAATAAATAAATAAAAACTCTTAAAAAAGTTATTGATGTCATATTAAACTTCATATTTCAGAAGTTCTCCTTGCCAGATACAGCTTTCACTCAAATTCTTTTATTGATTAAATAATATATTTCATATGTAAGTTTACTACGTTATACTTCATAATTTCCTAAATTTGGAATTAGTCACAGTAACATCATATTATTTCTGCAGCAGAAATTTGCTACCTGAAAAAAAGTTATTTTACTTAAAAATTTTGCCTAAGCCAAATATAAGTTTGAAGAGCAGCAAAAGTACAGAACTTGGTAATTTTCTGGAAGGATGGGGAGGAATAAATAGGAATTTACAGATTCTAGCTTGAGAAACAGCATGATTAATCACACCATTTACTGAGATTAAGGTTTGAGAGAAAAGAGTTACGTGTAAGGGTGTTTTGGAAGAGGAAAACAATGAATACAGTTTTAGTTGTGTAGTTTAAGGTGCATGAAAGACATGATGTAAAAGGAACTGAAAGAGTCACTTTAGGACCAGTGACACACGGAAGACCCCATGCGAGAAGCCAGACAACTTGCAGCAAGTGGGACTCCAATTCCCTCTGAGAACTACTATCCCAGTGAGGCAGTTTTCAGTGGTTCCCTCTGTGATGAGCTCACTTAATGGATGCAGATCACGGAAACCCTTTGCCTACACTGTTGGGTGGTTCCATAGACCCAGTGGCAGTTAACTTGAGTAGCTTATAACCATCCCAGAAGCCTGTCTCCTCCTCAACCAATGCACTGGGAATGTCTCAGTTCCAGCTGATCTTAGAAGAAAAATGCTGCCCCAATGTCCTTTCACTGGTGCTGAGATGACACCAAATCTATTTACCTTTTACTTTTTAAAAATATTTTATTTATTTATTTATTTGAGAAAAAGAGGAAGACAGAGAGAGAGTGTGAGAGAGCACAAGCAAGGGTAGCAGCAGAGGGAGATGCAGAGGGAGAAACAGGCTTCCTTCCCACTGAGCGGGAGCCCAATGTGGGACTCCATCCCAGGACTCCAGGATCATGAGACCTGAGCCAAAGGCAGACACTTAACTGATTGAGCCACTCAGGAACTCCTATATTTGTCCTTTAAATTCCACTCAAGACAAGTTTGGATGCTTTACCCCTGAACAGACAAGTCTTTATCTGAATTCTGATAGTTCTTTGTAAATATGTCTACTGGAATTTTTAGCATGGATATTCTGTAATATCTATGTAATTTTCTCTTCCATCAGGCTGTGAGCCCTTGGGGACAGAACATTTTTTAAAATTCCTAACATTTTAGTAAATTCCTGTATGGTATCTTACAAAATATTTAATGTATGAATGTAGTCTGCTGCCTGGTTACCCCTTGAGGTGGAAAATTCTCTGTTATTGATAGAAAAACAATCTGAAATAGTGTAGTTCCATTCCAGCATTGGCCTCAGCCTGTATTTCTGGTTTAGTGAAACTTTTCATTCAGATCTTGATAGGTTGTGGAGCTTTAAGCTTTAGGGACTTCAATTTTTTAATGCAAACCATCAGAACCTTACAGGCAGATTCCCAACTAATGCTAGAGGCAACTGATAGCTTGGAGTTGCCTCTTAAAAAGTAAGCCACAAACTCCATAGAATAGGGAAGGATGTTGGAAGACACTAGAAAATTTCTTTTTGTTCTGTTTTTTTAAGATTTTATTTATTTATTTATTTATTTACTAGAGGCAACTGATAGCTTGGAGTTGCCTCTTAAAAAGTAAGCCACAAACTCCATAGAATAGGGAAGGATGTTGGAAGACACTAGAAAATTTCTTTTTGCTCTGTTTTTTTTTAGATTTTATTTATTTATTTATTTATTTATTTATTTATTTATTTGAGGGAGAGAGAGGGCCAATAGGGGGAGAAGTGGAGGGGGAGGGAGAAGGAGAGGGGGAGAATCTCCAGCAGACTCCATACTGTATGCAGAGCCTGACCTGGGGCTTGATTCCATGATCCAAGACCATGACCTGAGCTGAGACGAAGTTTGGACACTCCAACGATTGAGCCACCCAGGTGCCTCTGAAAAATTTCTTTTGATATGATTCACTTGTCTGTTGCCCCGTGGTCTTGCCATTCCAAAGGCCTCGCTAGCAACAAATATATTGATGCAGAAAGCATTCTTTGCAAGGATTATGGGCTGCACTAAGCACCACAGAAAGAAAGATGGCATCATCTTGTTGGTAAAACATAATACAAAGACTTCGTTAATCGAGTCAAAGGAGTATCATGTTATAATGTCGAATCTATCATCTACTCTTATTCAAGAGAAAGGCAAATGCAGACTCCGAGAGATGAAACATATGGTCCTTGTTCTGGGTAGGTTGTTTGGGTTTGGAAGTCAGCTCAAGCAACCAGGGGCAAGGAGGGATGAAGGTTGAAGAAAGGAGGTAATTCTGAGGATACACGAAGATAAAATAAAAAAGCAATCTCAAAATCCATGGGAACAGGAGCTAGAAACCCATTAAGAACCACCACAATGCTCTGGGTTCAGATTTCTCTCTCCTTGAGCTTGTCCTGAGCATTGTCCTGTCCCAATACCAGGTTATGGCTCCTATGGCTCCTACAGCCTTTCAGTTTCTGCTCCTCCAGTTTACTGTCAGGTTCTCAGTGTTTCCTAGTTCAATAAGCCTTGAACTAGCTATTTGCCTTAGTTGTTGTTATTGTTATTGTTGTTAATATTATTTTGGGGTCCTAATGTTCAGGATCATCAGGAAGCCTATCAACAGAGTGTCCTTTGTGCTCTTAGCTGTCACCTGAAGTGAGGGACAAGGGGAGACCAGGTGGTACACTATGGCTCCCTGAGTGCAAGGCTATTAGCAGGGGTTGTAGGTGGGTAGTTTCCTCAGAATTGGATAGTGTTGTGCCGGCACCATGATGTTCCAATGTAATGCAGAGGTGATGTCCTTCATATCCAGGCTGCCAGACCTGATGGTGTGGACACCTCTATAGGAATCCTAGGTCTAAGAAAGCGTGGGGGAAATTTAGACTTGTTGAATACCTAGGGCCATTATGTATGAATTATGACAAAATTGTATATCCAGGTACCTACTCCAAGAAAACTTGAGTGATCTAAAGGTCTAACTCTGTAAGATTTATCCACATACATTCTTGACACGGTATATGATTATTCCCAAATTATGTAACTGAACATTTATTAAAATATTTAAATTTAATCTTATTATCAACTAGTAGGGAGTGAAAGTGAATTAGAAATTAGTATTTATTTAGCATTTACTATATATATTGGATACTTTTATATTATTTCATTTCATATTTAAAACTTAACCTACGAGGTACCATTGTCTTCATTTTACATTGAAGGGAACCAAGACTCAGGACACTTAGATGGCGTGCTCAGGTAGTAGGTGTAGAGGCAAGATTTCAACCCAGGTTCAATCTGACTCTAAATCTGTCTTTCCACCACAGAATGCTGCTTCCCTAGAGTGGATATGAATGGCTCAGGAGAGTTGATAAATGTTAAATCATCTGACTTAGTAAAAGTGAGTTTGAGTAACATTTTAACTTCATTTTCAGGAGGGACCCAACAACAGAGCACTTAGTTGACACTACATACATAATCTAGGGTCTACGAGGGTACCTCAAAGAACATTTATACACACACACACACACACAAACACACACGTATTAGAAATGACTTTAAAAAGCAGATCTTAGCTCAAAAAGATAATTAACAGTTACCCTTTATTATTCATTAAAAATGAGCTTTCTAAAATATTAGTAAACTTCCTTTTTAGCTCTCTTTTGAAGTTCTGATACCAGTGAAGTAACATTTTTCTTCTTTGAACCTTTTCTTGCAAAATGAGAGTTTTCTCTTTTTCTAGAACAGCAGGAAGTTCGTTCCAGTTCTTAATAAAGATAAAGGGAGCATCCATGGACTTGAGTAACTGCAGAGGAGCATTATGGTAAACGGATGTATTTCCACAGCTGCCAGCTGTCATTATATCTTCTACCACAGGAACAGAGCCATAGGAGCAAGCCTCGTATATTCTATAACATTCTGTGTTTACTCCTACCGGGCACAATGTGAGATCACTCTGAAGCAAAGCATCTTGATAATTCTTAAGGCTTTCATTTGTTTCCTGAGGCTGCCACCTAAAAAATCAGAAAAACAATTGTCATTTTCACTTTACTAAGCATGTCTTTTGTGAGGGAAAATGTCAGCTACAGGAAATGGTGAACACATTATAGAGAGGACAGGCAGAAGACAGAAATAAAATCTTGCCCAAATAGATTTCTTAAAAATATTTAAGAGTTTGAGAAGTTTATAGAGGCGTATGTTTAAATCTAATAGTCACCATAACATTTCTGAACGAATGTTAATCCAGCCAATATAAATATTTTTTAAAGATTTTATTTTTAAGTAATCCCTACACCCAGTGTGGGGTTTGAACTCACAACCCCGAATTCAAGAGTCTCATGCTCTACCAACTGAGCCAGTTAAATGTCTTCTGAGGGCCAGGTCTTTCTCTAACCCACCCTCCAACATTGTGCTCTTACAGAGCTTACATTCTAGTGCCAGTGATGGAGATGGATAGTAAACCAGTCAGTCAGTATGTTATTTAGGTGTTAAATACTATGAAGAAAAACAAAGCAGAGAAGTGAGGAGGGGGTTTCTGAACTAGTAGTCGCGATTTTAAATAGGTTAAGCAGGGAACGTCTCAATGCAGGAGCATCTGAGCATACAGTGGATGTGAGGCAGCAAACCACGCAGACATTTTAGGGGAGAACCGAGTGCAGTGTAAGTACAGATAGTGTGTGCCTGGCAAGGTCAAGGAAGAACAAGGAAGAGCCAGGCTGGCTGAAGCAAGGTAACTGAGGGGGAGAGGGATGGAGGATAAAGTCAGAGCAATCTATCGTGGAAGGCTGTGATCACAGGGTGACTGACCTGACCCACGTTTTATCAGAATTAATCTGGCCTTTGTGTTGAGAATAGACTGTATAGGAGCAAGGGTAGAAGTTGAGAGACCTCTAGAAAGCTTCACATTCTCTCCCGACTGTTCCTATTGTCTCCGTGAAATAACCGATAGGGTCAGAGGAGAGAAGAAGAGAAGAAGGTATAAAATAGTTTTGTAGGAGAGGGGGAAATATATGGATAAGGGAAACATCTGATTGCTGCGCACTTGAGAGTCAAGATCGTGTATTTAAAGCAAGGTCTGTTGGCATGATTCTGTGTGTTTGTGTGTGTGTGTGTGTGCGCGTGCGTGTGTGTTTGGCTGCATGGTGCAGGTATGGCGCAGGTTAAGAGAGCTGGATTTAACTAGAGTTAGGGTTTGCTCCATTAGGGAACTAGGAACTATGTGTATCAGTCATAGTTGACTATGACCATTTAAGTGGGGAGAAGAAGAAAGTAAAGATGAGGTGAGCAAAGGCCAATGAAAAGGTAGTAAGAGGGGCGCCTGGGTGGCTCAGTGGGTTAAGGCCTCTGCCTTTGGCTCAGGTCATGATCCCAGGGTCCTGGGATCGAGCCCGGGATCGAGCCCCGCATCGGGCTCTCTGCTCAGCAGGGAGCCTGCTTCCTCCTCTCTCTCTGCCTGCCTCTCTGCTTACTTATGATCTCTGTCTGTCAAATAAATAAATAAAATATTAAAAAAAAAAAAGAAAAGGTAGTAAGAACAATGAATTATAAATCCCAGCTAACCTGTTGGAGTCAGATATTTACAGCGAGTGAGCTGGAATGACAGAAAATGGTGGTTACAGAGAGAGATGCTGGAACCTGAGATCACAGAGAAGACGAAGTATGTGTAATGATAAAATCTAAGAAATGAGCATGACACTGAGTGGCCAAGGCCAACTGGAGGACCAGATCATTGGAAGACAGGGGTAAAGGACTATAAGACAAAGGTGAAAGAAGGACCATCTATGTAGATTGGGAACCACCAAGAATTAGGTTGGAGTAACATGGGAGAGAGTGAGAGTGTGCCAGAACTAAACTCTTCACAGAGCTAAGGAGATAAACCCCCGGGTCAGTAAATGACTTCAAAGAGGAAGAACAATGGATGGTTTTGTTGGATGGTTGTTTGCTAATATGATATTCAAAATGGGAGGTTTTAGGGAGGGAAAAAGGAGAAGGGTCTGGAAGTAGCAATGAGAAAGAAGCAAGGAGGACACCTACGTGACCTCCAGGCTCAATGCTATAAGAGGAATTACAAGAATAATTCTATTTCTACAATAAACTTTGATATTTTACACTGCCCTCATTCATCCCTTTCCTGGTATACTGTCCCGCTGTGGCTCTTTACATTTGCTTTCCCTCTGCCTGGACTACCCTTCTCCTAAATAGAAATGGGGTTCACTCCTGCAGCTTCTTCCGGCCTGTGCTTCATACTGGAGCTTTCCTCGGCCATTCTAAAACAGCAGATGCTCCACTCCTGATCCCTAGTCCTCTCTACATCTCAGCTCAGCTGTTTTTACATGGCATCTATCTTCTTCTGACACACAATACATTTTACTGGCTTGTCTCCTCCAACAAACATTTCAGTTCTAGGAGGGCATGGACTTTTGACTGTTTTGTTCCCTGCTGTATCCTTCAGGGCTGAGAGAGTTTTAAGCAGTTGCTTAAAAAACAGTTGGTGACTGAATGGATACAGTATGGTTACACTAACTCTAACTCTGTTGTTTGAGTTGACAGTTATGACTTCAAAAAGAGAGTATGTGCTACAATACAAATACAAATCTGTATACAGATACAAAAAGAGAGTATCTGCTAGATCTGGAGGGACTTTTTAAGGCATTTCTTCTCTGATGACTGTACACATGAAACTGCATTTGTTTATTTAAAAACAAAAGGAATAATTCCAAGATTTCTCCTTTACTCCATGAACACCTGTTTTCATGGTTACTGTGCAAAAGATGGAAGAAAGTTAAATTCATCCATCCATCCAACCATCACTCCCCATTTATCTTAGGCCTATTTTGTATAAGGTCCTATGTTAGATCTGGGGATTCAGAGAATAGTGTGTCCTGTTCTGTCCTTGGGGTGCTGTCAGTTCTGTAAGTTGTAAGAAGTACTTCATACCACTCTCGGAACACTGAAACTGGTCTGCCAAACATCTCAGGGATGAACCTAAGGTCTTACTGGCACTCATAATCACTTATGTGTCAGGTCTAACTAACAAATATTGGGGAATCTTGAACAATTGACATTTGCACAGGATAGTTACTAGCATTCCTCTAAAGGATGGACTATAGCTATAGGAGATTCTCCCAATTTTAAATGCATACAACCCAGTTTCTACAGAGCCTTATTGACTGATATATCTTCTGCAGGAAGACTGGTATTAATGAAAATAACAATGTCTCTTTGGAGACCTGTGCTGCTGCATAAAGCAACTCATGGACTGGAGAACAAAATGGGTGAATCAAGTAAACATAGAACTTACTGTTCTCTTGCTGAAACCCAACAAAGCTTATCGTTCCCATCTTGTTTCAAAATGTTCATCAGTGCTTGTCTGGATGAATTTTCATAAACAGTTCCTAAGAAATTACATAAGTAGGGCCTTTCATTATGCAGCATTGACCAACTTGGCTCCACCAGAGGAAAATTCCTGTATCTACAAAAATAAGTACATATGAGTTAATAGTATATGACAGTAGGATTGGCAAGTTATCGTATAACCTAACACCTTAGGTAGCATGATGATGCAGAGAGGAGAGATTTCAAGTGTGATTTTCTAAACCTCAAACTGTAATTTTCCACACTTACTGTGGAAAAGTCCCTGAATCTACTAATTAAAAAAAAACCTCACATTGACATCTTTTACAAAACTGCCATAGAGATTAAGTGTCTGAAATGGTTCTTTTAATACCTTCAACTTCCATATACTTGTAGTTATAAGGAAGGTTGAATTCAAGACCTTCAAAGTATATATAATCCACATTCATAATGATGATGATTTAATGAATGTTTTAATGATGGAAAGATTACAGAATACACATTTCTACAGCAAAGAGCTCCAATTTCCCAAAGGCTTTTAAAGTAGATTTTTAAAAAAGAGCTCTTACAGGCTGATTTTTTTTTTTAAAGATTTTATTTATTCTTCTGAGAGAGAGAGTGAGAGAGAGCATGAGTGCTGAGAAGGTCAGAGGGAAAAGAAGACTCCCCATGGAGCTGGGAGCCCGATGCGGGACTCGATCCTGGGACTCCAAGATCATGACCTGAGCTGAAAGCAGTTGCTCAACCAACGGAGCCACCCAGGCACCCTTATAGGCTGATTTTTAAAAAAGATTTTATTCTTTAATTTATTTACTTATTGGGGGAGGTGCATGCATGCAGGGAGGGAGGGAGCAGAGGAAGAGGGAGAGAGAGAATCCCAAGCAGACTCTGTGCAGAGCGCACAGAATTCCGATGCAAGGCTGAATCCCAGGACTCTGAGACCATGACTTAGGCTGAAATCAAGAGCTGGATGGCCAACCGAGTCATCCAGGTACTCCGAAAGTAGATTAAAAAAAATTGGGGTACCTGGGTGGCACAGTCAGTTAAGCCTCCAACTCTTGGTTTTAGCTCAGGTCATGATCTCAGGGTTTTGAGATAGGGCCCTGAGTTGGGCTCTGCACTCAGTGTGGAGTCAGTTTAAGACTCTTTCTCCTTTTCCCTCTGTCCCTTCCCCACACAGTCTCTCTCTCTCTCTCAAATGAGTAAGTAAATCTTTAAAAAAAAAAAAACCCTATCTTTTAAAAAAATAACAAAAAATATTTTTAAAATCTCTCATGGCATACCAAAGAGGCCTTTTGCAATTGACCTATTCTTACGGGCATTTGGAAATATTAGAGACCTAACTGTGTGCCTGAGATACAACCTTCCTATAAGGGTGAAGCTTTATATAATATTCTATAACAGGTTGTTTCAACCTTTGCATTACTGGCATTTTGGGCTAGATTATTTTTTGTTGTGGAGGCTGTGCTCTACCATGTAGGCCATTTAGTAGCGTCCCAGATGCTATTGTTGCCTCCCTCTTCCACTTGTAACAACCAAAAATTATCTCCAGACATTGTGAAATGTCTCCTGGGCGGCAAAACTGCTTCTGGTTGAAAACCACCAGATCTATAAAAAGGGTATTGGTCTAGTCCAACAATAACAGAATTACAAAGGGTTTTCATCCAATGTATGGAAATTGTATGAATGGGCTACATAGAGTTACTGTGAAAGAATAATTTTGTTTCAGAGCGTTTTATAAGTATGAGCTCTACTGAAGGGATAGAATTTTCAGAGTCTTATATCTTGCTATACCGAATATAAACCTTTTTGTCTGATGCTACCACAAACCTACTAGATTGGAATACTGTAGGGTGGGCCCTCAAATATGTCTTGTTAATACCTTCTCTGGTGATATTTGTGTACCCAACTAAGCAATAGTTTAAGATCCCACCTGGTAACAAGTGATGAGTGAATAAGGAATATCTGATTCAGAAAGCATGTTAATGAAATTTCTTGTAATTCATCCATTTGACAAGTATTCATTGTCTACTCTGTGCAGGCTTGGTTTTAGACTCTGCCAATACAGTGAACAAGAGACAGAACCCCTGGGGTTTATATACTAGTGCTGGACATAAGTTTAACTTCTCTTAAAGTCAACTAAACACCCTTCATTAACAGAAAGATAAAAAATAAGCTTCAATTTTATAGAAAGATGTTACAGACATATTTAGAAGCCTTTGTTATTACTTAATTAACCCCTCTTATTAAAGAAGAGATCTGTGCAAGTTCAACAAGTCTCAGTGGCAGCTCTGAGCATATTATGATCCTCTCAAATCCACGGTATGGAATCCTTCTGATTTAATACTGCTTTTCTAAGTTTTTAAAAAAATTTTATTTATTTGTCAGACAGAAAGTCCGAGAGAGAGAGCACAAGCAGGGGGAGCAGAAGGCAGAGGGAGAAACAGGCTCCCCAATGAACAGGGAGCCCGATGCAGGGCTCAATCCCCAGGAACCTGGCATCATGACCTGAGCTGAAGGCAGATGCTTAACCACCTGAGCCATCCAGGCACCCCTTAATATTCAAGTAAGATTTTTTTTGTTTGTTTTTACTATGAATTATATAGATTGTATAGTTGTTTTAAGAAGGTCTGCCTCTCTGCCATTCTTTGTTAGACATCTCTTTAGGGCACTACTGATAAACTTGAAATTCATCCTATGCCTTGGAGATTTAAAATACAAAAAGCTAACTTATCTGCTTTCCTTATAAAATGCTAAAATACTCTGGGGGCGCCTGGGTGGTTCAGTTGGTTAAGCGTCTGACTCTTGATTTTGGCTCAGGTCATGATCTCAGGGTTGTGAGATTGAGCCCTGAGTTGGGTTCTGCGCTGGGCATGGAGACTGTTTAAGATTCTCTTTCTCCATTTCCCTCTGCCCTTCTTCCCCACTCACTCTCTATAAAACAAACAAACAAACAAACAAAGCCTAAAGTACTCTAAAAATATCGTTATTATTATTGAAGCATGAAACCAAACCAGATTTTTTCCATGGAAAAGATTGTACTTGGCCTCCCAGATGATCCCAGAACTACATTTATTACAAATTTAAAGTACAATATTCCCGATTCAGAAATTCAGGTCTTAAAGAATCTATATTCCTGATTCAGAAATTCAGGTCTTAAAGAATCTATAAGTACCTAATAGTATTTTGTACTTACGTTGCCACTCCTAAAGGCCACTGAAAGATATCCACATCATCAACCCAGGGGCTGTCATATATTATGAAAAGCAGCTCCACAAATCCTCCATTTCTTCTGAGGAACTGGTTTATCCATTCATTATTACAATGTTCATTTCCAAGCAACACAACGGCGAGATGCTGGAGTTTTTTAGTTTGCACCAAATTTTGTGCATAAAGTAGCCACTGGGTGGCATAAAAGATCTTAGCCTTTTCTCTCCCATTTAGAATGAGTACCACGTTATTCACATCTATGGGAAAGTACCCTGGGACTACAGCTGGGCCAGTGATGAAGCTGTTAATACAACAAAACAAGAGCATGAGACAAAGAACAAAGGTATTTGATATCAGAAGTTTTTAATCATTTTACATAAAATCTACAGTGAGATGTAATCTGTATTCTTTCTAGAAACATAATTTCTATAATGCAAATTTTCCTGAACAGGTTTGAATGATAGAGCATGGATGTAAATCAATGGGAAGCTTTGGTTGTAGTAAGATCAACCGCATATGATAATCAGAAATGTGGTAGCTTTGTTGTTACTTTTAACCACATTCAAAATACGTGCTGGCCAGAGTTTGACCTGGTAAACTATTCACAGCTGAATTGTGTGAAACTCTGTATAGTTTCTCCTCTGTATAGTTTAAGTCAGTGGTTCCCACCTCTTTTATGTGGGAGTTACTGTTTCGCTCTTTATCTGAAGGAAGGGTAAGTGATGAATTGGAGGTGAGAAATGGAGGTTAAGTGAGAGATGGAGGGTGGCATTACAAACATCCACGGAGGTTAAGTCTCAAAAAATATGATAATTCTATGTATATTTGAAAGTATGATATAAAAAATTGTGCTTAAATCTAGTATAAGTATAAATATAAAAATATGAATGGGAGGATACACATACACACCAGATTCATTACAGGGGTTGCCTCTGAGGAGGAGCAAGAGAAAAGGAACTAGGGAATAGTACAAAGAAAGCTTCCCTATTACTGGGAATATTTAATTCTTTTTTTTTTTTAAGATTTTATTTATTTATTTGACAGAGAGAGAGAGAGATCACAAGCAGGCAGAGAGGCAGGCAGAGAGAGAGGGGGATGCAGACTCCCTGCTGGGCAGAGAGCCCGACGTGGGACTCGATCCCAGGACCCTGAGATCATGACCTGAGCCGAAGGCAGTGGCTTAACCCACTGAGCCACCCAGGCGCCCCGGGAATATTTAATTCTTTTAAGAGGAAAGTTAAATGTTGGGGCGCCTGGGTGGCTCAGTGGGTTAAGCCTCAGCCTTAGGCTCAGGTCATCTCAGGGTCCTGGGATCAAGCCCCATATCGGGCTCTCTGCTTAGCACGGAGCCTGCTTTCCCTACCCCCTCTCTCTGCTTGCCTCTCTGCCTACTTGTGATCTCTGTCTGTCAAATAAATAAATAAAATCTTAAAAAAAAAAAAAAAAAGAGGATGGGACGCCTGGGTGGCTCAGTTGGTTAAGCAGCTGCCTTCGGCTCAGGTCATGATCCCAGCATCCTGGGATCGAGTCCCACATCGGGCTCCTTGCTCATCAGGGAGCCTGCTTCTCCCTCTGCCTCTGCCTGCCATTCTGTCTGCCTGTGCTTGCTCTCTCTCCCTCTCTCTCTCTGACAAATAAATAAATAAAATCTTAAAAAAAAAAAAAAAAGAGGAAAGTTAAATGTCTAAAGGAAATATGACAGAGAACTAGAATTTGTTGGTTCTCCAGAATGGGTAAATGTGGGGGTATAGCTCAGTGGTAGAGCATTTGACTGCAGAATGGGTAAATGAGAATATGTTCTATTATTCTCTGTGAAAAAGCAAGATACAATATTGCATCTATAGTACAATTTTAATGACATAATACTAGACATAGAAAAAAGACCGGAAGTAGACATAACAAAATGCTGTCTAACCTTGTTTTTGGAATTCTGGGCACAGTGGAATTATGAGTGTGAAAATGTCTTCTGGCTTTCCCAAGTTACTATAATAACCACTTATTAGTCTTTTAAATTATAAACCTATCTTAAAAAAAGAAAGATGTAATAAAAACTCTGTTTTGCTTTAAACAACACTATCTCTTTATTAACTACCAGCAGGACTGGCCTGCAAAGGGCAGTGGATGCTCTGGGTTCAGGGTCTGAGTAGGATGTGAGGAGGAGGTGATGATTGGGAGGCTGCTTTGAAGGAAAGGGGGTGGTCTGGAGGGCAGGCCCAAGAGGCCCTTAGATTTACTTCCTTGTATAGGAATCATGGAAAGCTATGGCCAGGCCATCAAAGAAGAAGAAATTCTCCCATTATCCATTTTCTTCTTCATGTGGTCAAGGACACCAGAGTCCTTCCAGTTCTTTGTGAAGGCAGCCAGTTCTGTATTCATAAATGTTAGGAACTCTGTCTTGGAGACTGTGCAGTTGTTACCCCCCTTTCCAGCAATCAGAGACTTGATGCACTAGGTAGGGCTGGACATTTTTGCCATGTCTTCATGGAGTGTGTGAGTGGCTGTGACCCTGCAGCAGTGGCACTGCCAGAAGTTTATTTATTTTTAAGTAATCTTTACACCTGACATGGGGCTCAAACTCACAATCCCGAGATCAAGAGTCACATGCTCCATCACTGAGCTAGCCAGGACCCCCTCGCAGGATTATTTTGAAGACTAAATGCATTAACAGATGTACAGTGCTTAGAACAGAACCTGGCACAAAGGAATCACTATAGGAGTCTTGCTGCTGTTATTAGTTTTATTACTTTTATTATTATTTAAATAGGTACTGCAACATCTCCCTACCTTCCCTTCTCCTTTCTGTTTCCAGAACTGAATATTATCTCTCCTTCATGTACCTTCACAGAACCTTATCGATACATTCTTTATATTAATATGTTCAGTTAGGTTACAAGCAAGCCTGGGTCTCATTCTGTCTCTTGAAGGAACTTTGCCTATTTCTACTCATATCTATCATATATTGATTTACAGTTTAATTTCATAGGGCAACTTCATTTTTAATTTCTTAGGAGGAATCTTACTTCGCTCATCATGGCCTTTGCTTATCCTTAAAAGACTGCCTTCTGAGTCCTATAATGTCCATATGCAGGAATTATCACAAGATATGTAACTAACTGTCCATCCGTTTGATAAAACAAAAGCTAGATGCCACATTATTTATTATTATCAGAGCTCAATTATGGTATTTCAATTAGCATCTGCTGCTTTAAGAAAAAGTTGAAAAAAAAGTTGAACTTATTTCTAAAGATCATGACAGAGTAAGTTTTAATTTACATTTCAGAAAATTCACCCATTTTGGCTCAGTTGGAGAAGTGTGTGACTCTTGATCTTAGGGTCAAGAGTTCGAGCCCCATGATGGGATAGAGGTTACTTAAATAAATAAAATCTTAAAAAATATAAAAATCTGTTTACTTCTCAAGAACAATTACTTTGAAAAGATACATGAAATGAAATTGCTTTCCAAGCGTGTAAAAAGTAAACAAGAATTAAAGGAGGAGAGAAACTTCAAATGAAATTGAGATTAACCATAGCTTTTCTTTTTGATTTCTGTGGGAAATAAGTGGAATCCTAATAGAAACCTGAATCCTTAGTTGACATTGTTTCCCCTAATAGTATAATTGTTACATAAAATAAGCATTTTTAAAAAAAGATTTTATTTAGTTATTTGACAGACGGAGATCACAAGTAGGCAGAGAAGCAGGCAGAGGGAGAGAGAGGAGGAAGCAGACTCCGCACTGAGCAGGGAGCCCGATGCGGGACTCGATCCCAGGACCCTGAGATCATGACCTGAGCTGAAGGCAGAGGCCTTAACCCACTGAGCCACCCAGATGTCCCTGAAATAAGCATTTAAAATGATTTTTATTTCAACAAGAAGGCAGAATCTAATAGAAAATAGCACTCTTTCTTGAGCAAAATTACATTTTTTCCTAAAGAAAATAATCATAATTCTACCTACGTAAAAATCTTTAGAAAATATGGAGTCATAGGTAAAAGTTTTATAAAAATAAAAACTTCAGATGTCTTAATGATACATTGGTTTTACTGAATCAGAAAAAAAAAAAGAGAGAGATTTCTGGGCAACCCTGGGTGGCTCAGCTGGTTAAGTGTCTGGATTTGTTCAGTTCAGGTCCCAGCTCAATCCTGGGATTGAGTCCTGCATTAGGCTCTTTGCTCAGTGGGGAGTCTGCTTCTCCCTCTGTGCTCTCTCACTCAAATAAATAACAAAATCTTAAAAACAAAAGATTTCTGAGTAACTGCATTAAAATGGCAATCTATACCATCAAATCATGAACGAATTCATATATAAGCATTTTTATAAAATTTTCACAACTCTTTTTTTATATATATATTTTTAAAGATTTTATTTATTTATTTGTCAGAGAGAGAGGGAGAGAGAGCAAGCACAGGCAGACAGAATGGCAGGCAGAGGCAGAGGGAGAAGCAGGCTCCCTGATGAGCAAGGAGCCCAATGTGGGACTCGATCCCAGGACGCTGGGATCATGACCTGAGCTGAAGGCAGCTGCTTAACCAACTGAGCCACCCAGGCGTCCCAAAATTTTCACAACTCTTAACAATAACTTTGCTACCACTTGAGTATTATAAAGTATGTGAACATGACTAATATATGAAAGAGAAAAATGAAAATATTTTTAAGATTATATATTATTCAAGATATGGAATATTAAATGCTTATCAACAATCAAATGTTATAAAATTTGGAGCATGAACTTTCCCATATAATCAGAAATGTTTTGATAAAAATGAAACAGACAAAATTAAAAAAAGGAAGTATCTTGTAAAATGTTCAGGTAAGCTGTAATTACAATATATATTCATGAGATTCATTTTTCTATTCACAAGTGGAAGTGAAATATTGTCTCTAAATAAGTTTTCCTCTTATTTTCTCCTCATTTTTACATAAAACATTGTAGAGAAACACAGCAAACCTTAACGTTGCACAATTAATACCTGTAATGTGTTCTTCCTACAACTGAATTTCCTTCTCTCCACTGAGCAGTCACATCAGTGGGATCAAGTAAGCCTTCAAAAATATGCTCCCAGAGATACAAACCTGGTAATTAAAAAAACAAAACAAAACAAGAACAAGCCCATTTACTGTCTCGTTTACTATGGTGTGTAATGAGTTTATGTTCTGCTCATTTATATAATTTATAAATTTATATAATTTATAATAATTTATATAATTTGACCAGGAAAACAGATTATATTCCTTTTTGGTCCCCTGGCAGGCAGTTCTGCCAAGCAATAGCTCAAAATCATCAATATGGCGGTTAATATATGACAGAACTTAGAGGTTATCAGTGTGAGATGTGGCAGAATGTAGGTTATATTAAAGACAATAACCTCTCTTACTCTAAACCTGAGAAACCTATTACTACCTATTTTATCCCAACATGTATTATAATGTAAGTTACTACATGATTAGAATGTTTTCTGTATTATAATAAACTAGGGGAATTCGTCATTTTTTGCCAAACACCACCAGAGGAGCTCCTGTATCTATGCATACAGTGAATACATTAGGGAGATAGTAACTCCTCCTCACTTGAACACACACCCCTCATGGGATCATGTCCTCTGCAGACAAATGCCTTTGCATCTATCTCCTTAGGGTGGCTCCTGATATTTTACTGTCATTTCACCGGAATGAAAGCTCTGAGAGTAGAGGAAAGCAGAATGAAATAATCTGGGAGCCCTGTTTTACTTACATTGTCAGAAGTGCTTTGTTCTAGTCTCATTATGCCCCAGTACTAAAGGACACCCACAAAATAACTATTTAAACACCTAGCCAAACAGATAAAGCTTTCCACGTGTGGTGGCCCAATAATGCTTCCCTGTCCACCCAAGATGTCCAGAGATGTAATCTCTAGAATCTATGAATACATTATCCTACATGGCAAAAGAAACTTTTTTTTTTAAGATTTTATTTATTCATTTGACAGAGAGAGAGAGAGCGAGTGCACAAGTAGGGCAAGTAGCAGGCTCCCAACTGAGCAGGGAGCCCAATGTGGGGCTCGATCCCAGGACCCTGGGATTATAACTTGAGCCAAAAGCAGATTCTTAGCTGACTGAGCCACCCAGGCACCCCTGAAAGAAATTTTCTATGTGTGATTAAGGACCCTGAGATGGGGAGGTTATCCTGGATTATCTGGATGGGCCCTAGGCAATCATAAGAGTCCCTACAAGGATGTAAGAGTGTCAGAGTGAGGGGAGGAGGTATTAGGATGAAAACAGAAGTTGGAGTGAAGCGGGGCCACGAGTCAAGCAATGTCACAGAAGTCAAGGAAAGAGATCTCAAGAAGCTGCACAAGTCAAGGAAAGAGATCCTCCTCTAGAGCCTCTAAAAAGAATATAGCCCTGTGGACACATTTTAGACTTCTACCTTCAAAAATGTAAGATTTAAGTTTATGATGACTATAGTTAATAATACTGTTTTATATATTTGAAAGTTGTTAAGAGAGTAGATCTTAAAAGTTCTCATCACAAGAAAAAAAAGTATTAAGTGTGTGTGATGATAGATATTAATTAGACTTATTATGTAGATAACTTCACAAAATACAAATATCTCAAACCGTTATGTTGTACACCTGAAACTAATATAATGTCATATGTCAATTACATCTTAATTTTTAAAAAGATAATAAATTTGTATTGTTTAAATTCACTAAGGTTTTGGTAACTGGTTATGGCAGCTAAAGGAAACCAGAGATTATGGTATCTGGAAATGAGATACTACTATAACAAATATTTTGAAATCTGGAAGTGCCTTTGGAATTGGGCATTGGGGAGAGGCTAGAACTTTGAGGAGCATGATTTTAAAATGCCTTAGACAGGTTATAGGTAGAAGTATGAGTGCTAGTGACTCAGCTAGTGAGAACTCAGAAGAGAAAAAGCACAATAGAAATCAACCCCATATTGGTTTTTATAAACATCTAAGCAGACTGTGAGTAGAGATATGCAGGTTAAAAGTGCTGCTGGTGAGGGCTCAGAAGGAAATGAGGAACATATTATTAGAAACTGGAGAAAAGGGGATCCTGCTTATAATAGCACCAGAATGTTGAGCTGAATTGTGTCCAGAAGTTGTATGAAAAGTGGAATGTGTAAGTGATAAATCTGGATATTTAGCTAAAGAGATTTCCAGGTAGTGTTGAAGCTGTGGTCTGGCTTCTTCTTGCTAATTATAGTAAATGTAAGAGGAAAGAGTGATTGAGGGAGGAACTGTTAAGGAAGAAGGAGACGGGACTTGATGATTTGGGAAGGTCTCAGCTTGTTTAATTGCAAAGGGTGGAAAACTAGGAGATTCACTGTCAGGAATGCATGTTTCTGAAAGAAGGTGAAGGATGTAGCTGAGTATTTTTTGCTAGTGCCTCAAAAGGATAAGAAGGTTAAAATATTCAGTCACATAGATATTAGGTGTGTAATTCATGGGTCTTCTCAGCTATCTCAGCAGAAGCCAGAAACAGAGATGAGATTCTCTAGGAAAGACCTGGAAGAGTTCTTGTTTAATAGAGTTAATTCCTGTGACATACCTAGGAGACCCACAAGCTTCTTGAAAATGTTTAATCAGCAAAAACACTGCTGGCTTGGATGAAGGAGATGGAGAGATGTTGAAATGAAAGAAAGGTACTGATTCCTAAATCCTACCAGCAGGATACTGGCTGATAAAACCACCCAGCTGCAAGCACATGCTACCATTCATGACAAAGAAAGGATGACTGCAAAGGTAGAGCTGTTAAGACCAGAGGCAAAGTTTTGAGCCATAATTCCCAGGCCTTGAAACCTAACAGTTTGCCTGGCTGTAATTTAGAATTGATTGGACCAGTGATTTCATTCCCATCCTCCCCCCTCTTTTTTTTTTTTTTTTAAGATTTTATTTATTTATTTGAGAGCAGGAGTGAGAGCAAGAGAGAAAGAGACAGAGTACAAGTAGGGGAAGGGGCAGAAGTGGAGAGAACTCTGCACTGAGCACAGGGCCCAACATGGGGCTTAATCTCACGACCCTAAGATCAGGACCTGAGCTGAAATCAAGAGTCTAATGCTTTATTGACTACACCACCCAGGTGCCCCCTTTCCCCTCCTTTTTGAATAAGAATGGAATTGGAATCCCATGTACCTGGGAAATTGATGAAAAGTAGTGTTTGATAAACACTCTCGTCACTATGTGCTTACTGAATTACAAAGAGAAAAGGCTGGAAACATGAAAACCTGTTAAGATGTAGAATTAATTAAAAACTAGAATGGGGAAGTAGGAATTTAAAGGATGAAATTAATATTAGAGATTTTGTAAAGAAAAACGTTGCTAGAACCTGAAGATTAGAGCCTGGGTCTAGATACTTGAAATTTGGAGGTCAGTAGTAATCTTCAAGGAGCCTATTTGATGCAAGCATGAATGAATTTATGAAACACTAAGGTCAAAGCATCATTCTCTGATTACTTCCTTCTCATCTGGTCCTTTCTACCACTATCCCTTATTGTAGATAAATCCAACTCATGTTTAAAGGTCTAACAAAGCCCTTTTTAATTCACTAAATTCTTTCTGACTCTTGTAGTCCTCATTTAGGGTTCCATTCTCTAAGCATAATATATAACTTGGAACTCTAGAATCTCATGATACTCAGAGCAAAATGCTTTTATGGGTATTCAAGTTTAATTAACTATATCCTATATCCCCCTTACATATTTATAATGAACAGTGGCATATTAAGTGCTCTGAGAATGGCCTGGAATAAAGAACCTTGTTTAACTTTGTTCATTTCAATGTTTCCCAAACTTGTTTGGCCATCAAGGGTAGGGGCCACATCTTATACTTGTGTGTCAAGTGTCCAATAAATACATAAATTCATAAAAATTCAGTTGACATAGGCATTTCTATATAATGATGCTTATATTCTTTGTATCTACACATAAAGCTGTAATCTTCTAAAGACCCACAACAGATTTTTGTGTACATGTGTGTATTTACATAGATATTGTCTAACAGAAGTCAGAAATGAAAATATCAATGAAAAGTAAGAAAATGTGGGGCTCCTGGGTGACTCAGTGGGTTAAAGCTTCTGCCTTTGGCTCAGCATGATCCCAGGGTCCTGGGACCCAGCCCGGCTTCCAGCTCTCTGCTCCCCAGGGAGCCTGCTTCCTCCTCTCTCTCTGCCTGCCTCTCTGCCTACTTGTGATCTCTATCTGTCAAATAAATAAAATCTTAAAAAAAAAAAAAGTAAGAAAATGTGTCATGATGCTTTAATTAACAAATGAAATAAGCAATGTATTAAAATGAATTGAATTTAATATTAATAAAGTACATTTAGGATTCTTTTTACATGTCTTAGCTCTATACATTAACTTACCAATGGCAGCTTTCCCCCAGATTTGTACATGGAAGTCTGTTTTCCCTTTTGTGGATTTATTTAATATCTGAAGGCTAGTTTTAAGTCTCTGTTGTTGCTCATTTTTTTCATCTCCTTCCCAAGGATTCCATTCTTCACTTCCCAGAGTAGACTGTTCTGTGTTTTAAAAGAGTAACAAACAATGTTTATCAGTAAGGTAGAGCTGTAGTTGTAGATAAATTCAAGCCATTTAAATTAAGTGTCAGGGAGTGCTTTTCATAGAGCTAAAGCAACCGAATTTGAACTGACTAAACACAATTTAAAAAATAGGAAATCAGAATTTAATTTTTATTAAATCTTTATTCTGAAAGATCTTAAAATGTTAATAGGAGACACAAAATTATCTCTCACAAATGAGACCTTCTAAAATAACTGGATAATAGGTATCGTTATAAGTTTAACATCTGCTATTCTTTATAGATTGTGTATACGTAAGCTATACATAAAAAGTTGACTTCAGAATGGTAGTGGAAATGGAAATGGAATGGAAAGTGTCCAACAGTTCTATTGAGAAAAATTCTGAAAAATGGGAGAGATAAATCTGACTCCGATTCTGACAGAGGTCAAAATACAGGACAGATGACCACCATCTGGAGGTAAGGCACCGAGGCCTTCCCAAATCAGGACAAAATTAGAGAAGGCTCTTTGTTTCAATGAGGAAATAGAGGTCTTCAACCCAGCGGCCTTCCCAAGAATCTCTGCCATTCCGTGACAACGCCTTGCAAGTTCAAGACGTGTTTCACAGGAGTGCGCGCCAGCCCGCTTTGAAGGTGGGCAGCGGGGCCGGCTTGTGAGATTCGGGCGAGGACTGAGACAGCCGCACACGCTCCGAGCCCGAGCCCGAGCCCAGGGCCGGCTACCGAGAGCTGGAGGAGGAGAGGCGCACCCTGGAGCCTGGGGGCACCCCTGGACCCGCGAGCCAGGTCAGCTGCCGCCCAGTGTCCTACCTCGGCCTCGCCTCTCCCGCGCCGCGGCCGCCCCCTTCCTTAGGCCCCGCAGAGACGCGGACGGCGGCCGGCGGCGGCGCCCGAAGAAGACGTGGTAGGCGGCGTAGAGAGAGAAGAGGCAGTACAGGGCGATGAGAAACGAGCAGAGCCGCTTCCGCGTCAGCCGCATCCCACTCCGGCTTCCCGTCCGCCACCACCACCCTCGTGCTGGGCCGGAAGAGAAGCCGGAGCTCGGGGCCGTACCCCTACGGCTTCAGGTGCAGGCCCAAGCCTGGTGGGCTGGGGGGCGGGGGCGGAGTAACCAGAAATAACCCCTCCTCCTTTTAAGCCCCACCCCGGAGCTGCCACGGCGCCTCCGCCCCGCCCCTCGCGCGGGCCCAGCTCAGGCCCCTCCCTCAGCCCTTCCCAAGCCTCTCCTAGGGCTTCGCCTCGCCCCGCCCCGCCCCGCCCTAGGCGTGGCTTCTTCCTGGGCTTTGGTAACCTGTAGGCGTGGGTCTTCCGAACTGGACGTTGGGAGATGTCAACTTAACCGCTCGCTGCTCCTTGACCTCTGTAGTTTACCGATGGCCTCTTTCAACCCTGTCCGCCTCCCCATGTACATAAAAGCTTACCTGTTATCTGGCCATTAAAAAAAAACAAAAAACACCAACAAACCCAAACACCACCACCCACCATGATCCATGATGTCCATGTGAAGGCATGGCCCATTCTAGTTTTTGTTCCCAGAGCTTACCAGGGGACCTGCCACATTACAGATGAATGATATACATGTCTATTTAAAAAAGCTAAGTGGTGGAGTGCCTGGCTGGCTCAGTTGGTGGAACATGGGCTCCGAGGTTGGGATTTCGAGCCCCATAGCTGGGTGTAGAGGTTGCTTAAGAATAACATCTTTAAAAAAAGAAGTTAAGTGGTAACAATGGCACAACATTGACAGCGTAATTAATGCCACTCAGTGGTACACTTAGAAATTGTTAGAATAGCAAATTTTGTTATGTATATCTTACTACAGTATTTGAGAAAATTGTTTTATTACTGATAAGACTTGAGTGCACACAGGCATGTAGTCTTTTGTCAAATAAAGGCTGTAAAATTTAATCCTGTCAATAAACTTTCTTTGTCAAGTCCTTGTGAAGTTGGGCTACAGTTTTTTGTCAGTTACATTTAGTATTCTTTTTAAAGTAATATCTTCCTCCAACATGGGGTTCAACTCATGACCCTGAGATCAAGAGTCACATGATCTACCGACTGAGCCAGCCAGGTACCCCTGAGTATTGCTTTGTCCTTCAACCTGTTTGGGAGTCTTGGTAGCTAGAGAGTTGTAGAACACAAGTGTGGAGTGGGTCATCAGAGCCTTCCACCGGCCGTGTCTTGACTGATTCAATCCTCTAACTGATTCAGTCTTCTTCTTAACATTTCTGGATAAAGGTTCCATCTCCTTCATTAGCAAAAAACTTACCTTTCCAGAATTTTATGTTCTTGGGGTCAGGTCTCTGTCTTCTATCTTGACATGTAGATAATTTGATAAGAAAAACTTAATGGCTGGGAAGAAATTTAGGTCCAGAGGGGTGACGTGACTTGACCAACAGCTCATACTTTTTTTGATATTTGACTAAAATTCCTACATCTGTTCTCAGTTTTGTGTTCCTGACATTATCGTAGTTATGTTCTGGTCCCTCATCACAACCTTTTTTTTTTTATATAAATTTTTTTTCGTTTGTTTGTTTTGTTTTGCTTAACAATATGAGAACCTAATAACAAACTGCTTGAGTTTAATCATAGATCTTAATGATCTAATTTCCAATTTGACTCTGAATAATGTTCGTTTGTTCCTCTAAATTAAATATATTATCAAAGAATGACTCTGTACCACAGCTGAGCATATAAAACAAGGTAGTACAAAAAGGGAGAACAAAGAAGTTCCCAAAGTACTTTGAGTACAATCAATGGGATAATAATGTATATCCAATCAAGCTATTTTCTTACTCAAAATTGCCACTAAGTGAAGAGGTGAAAATTCCTTTACTTACAGATTCTCATTTTTGGTCTTTTCTCCAGAGAAATATGATGTGCTTTTTGTTTTATTTTGTTTCAGGTTTGGCTTTTGTTGTTGTCATTAAGAATCTTTAGAGTGATATTTTAAAAAGAAAACAGAGCATTTTTGAATAGAAATAAACTCAATGATTTGAATTTGAAGGTGTTGCTGTTTTCAAGCAGTTAAGACACAGTACTGAGGAAGTATCAGCTCTGAGCCATAGTGAGGAATCAAAGAAAACTTCATAATTTTCTAGCTGGAAGGATGGTGTTACTGCTCTTTTTTTTTTTTTTTTTTTTTTTTTTTAAGTAGGCCCCACACCCAATGTGGGGCGAGATTAAGAGTCACCTGCTTTACCCTAAGCCAGCCAGGTGCGCCCACTGTTACTACTGATGTAGAAGGAAAATACGAGATAGAGAGCCATTTTCTTAGAGGTGGATGATTTGTCTTTTTTTTCCCAGTAAAATTTAAAGGCAACTCAGTAATTTAGGTGAAAATGAAATGTTTATTAGCAGGATTAGATGAGACTAGAGTAGCAGGAGTGCCTTGTCTTCAGTGACTAATCTTTAGTGTATCACCTGAAGGCTAATAGATGCTTAATATGTGTTTGTAGATGATAATGCATCACCAGCCTTGGATCACTCTACAGATTTACTTTTCATAGTATCGCTGGTGCTTACTACAGGCTCTGGCATATTTTAGGTGTTTAGTAAATATTTGCTGGTTGAATTCTTTTTTTTTTTTTTTTTTAAGGATTATAATTATTTGAGAGAGAGAGACAGTGTATGAGAGCAGGCGGGAAGGGGCAGAACCGGAGAGAGAAGCAGACTCCCTGATGAGCAGGGAGCCCAATGTGGGACTTGATCCCAGGACCCCAGGATCGTGACCTGAGCTGAAGGCAGATGCTTAACTGACTGAGCCACCAAGGCACCCCTTCTGGTTGAAATCTTATTAGTATTAAAAAAATACTAGGTAGATCTACTGGGAATTGAGACCACCTGTAGCCACATAGCTTAAGTATCAGAACTGAGAACTCAGGCCATCTACACTAACATGACTTTTCTCTTGTAGTAAATTCTTGCCAAAGAGGCTAAGGCCATAAATTAATAACTAACTTCACTGTTTATTTTAGCTAATTCCTGCAAACTAGTTAATCTGAACAAAGAGCTCAATCTTCATGGCAAATATTGTTTAGCTGAAATAGATGGTTTATCTGGGCAAATACTTCACTTAGGAAACTTATGAAATTCTTTACTTATGGAAAAACATCTTGATTATCAAGACCAAGTTATCAAAATCATTGTACTGGTGTGCCCACCTATTAGGGTGTCCACTTGTCTTTGTTTGCCCAGAACTGAAGGGGGGTCCCTGGGATGTGAGGTTTTCAATGCTTAACTCTGGGAAAGTGCCAGAAAACCAAGGACAAATTGGCCTCCATACCACCAGCCATAAGTTATTATGTCAAAAACTCTGCTCAACACCCCCCCGCAAATTCCTTGTCTTAAAAGAGTTGTCCTAAGCCATTTTTACTCAGATGCCCATAACCTATAAAGTATCACTTGCTATCTTCTTCCTTCTGAGGCTTCTAAGTTCCTGTGAAAGCCCTGGTCTCCCTTATTGTAGAAGACTTAATAAATTTAGCTTTCTTTAATCACGAGGTTATTCTGGTGGTCTCTTGGGGGAGATGGCAGCTGTTGTATGTATATTTTTGCTTGGCCCATCTTTTCTGTGGGAGTGACAATTATTTAAAGATAGAGAATATTTATTTTATAGCTTACATAAAACACCCACTGTATCAATGTACACTCAAGTGCTACTAATGGTTTTACTATAGAGAATGATATGCAAGTTACAACTAATATGGGGTTGAGGTTGTCTTGAATAGGGAAGAGAACCATACATATGGAAGTGTTTTGCTTCAAACTACAAATGACTGTACAATTTGAAAATAAATTATGGTGATGTATTTAGGTTACAAAGGAATATATCTTTGAATTGATCTCAATATAGCAGTATTCATTTTTCTTTCTCTTTGCTTTCAATGTGTGTGCTAAGGCTGAGAGCTACTTTCTGTATATTACCGGAATCTCCTCAGGCTGGGATGGGTGAGAGGAGAGAGAAGGAAAGACAAAATTGGTGGGGAGGTGAAGCAGTGTGGAAAAAGAGACCAAGTAAATAACTGAGTTTGGAGCTCCTGGGATAGGGAACCAGACCTGGGAAGGTAAAAGGTGGGAGGAAAGGTATAGATAAAGGAACATGAGATAAATTAAACTAAAGCAAGTCTAAACATTTTATTTGGTGAAATTTTCTTCTCTGTCTGCAAAAGGAAAAATTATTAATCAACAAAATATTAAGAAAGAAGTCCCAATGCCTTCTGCCAGCTGCCTCAGAAATAGTACACATTTATTCTTAGAAATCCACAGTACAAGTATTTTGAGATACCTGGCCAAAATTCTTTCCTAAGTTTATCAATGTTTCAGTAATACTCAAGAAATGTATTAACTACTTTAAGAGATTTTTTTTTTTTATTTTTACAGCTTGGCCTGCCAGAAGTCTTTGCTTCAAACAAAGTTGTTGTTGTTGTTTTACAGTCAGATACTTCTGGTAGGGGTTGGCCATGTAACAACTTATAAGTCATTAACTATATAGCTATATTAAATTTATAAGAATCAATCCCAATAAGATACATTTTTTTTCTGTGTAAGTATGGCGATGATACAAATAAGTGAAGAAAGTCTACTGAAATTTATTGACATTGGGAAATAAGCAAAATGTAATTTTTTTTCCTTCTGAAGATTTATTTATTTGAGATCGAGAAAGTGTAAGTGAGCGGGTGGGGAGGGGCGGAGGGAGAGGGAGGGAGAAAATTACAAGCTCAGAGCCAGAGGCAGGGCTTAATTTCATTAGCCCCCCCCCCCCCACACACACACTCAAGATCACTACGCTGAGCTGAAATCAAGTGTTAGACACTTAACTGACTGAGCCACCCAAGCAACCCAAATTGTAATTTTTTAAAAAAGATTTTATTTATTTGACAGACAGAGATCACAAGTAGGCAGAGAGGCAGGCAGAGAGAGAGGGGGAAGCAGGCTCCCTGCTGAGCAGAGAGCCCAATGCAGGGCTCGATCCCAGGACCCTGAGATCATGACCTGAGCTGAAGGCAGAGGCTTAACCTTCTGAGCCACCCAGGCGCCCCTCTTTTTAATTTTTTTTAAAGGTTCTATTTATTTGACACAGAGATAGAGAGTACAAGTAGGCAGAGCAGCAAGCAGAGGGAGAGGGAGAAGCAGGCTCCCCACTGACCAGGGAGCCCCATTTGGGGCTCAATCCCAGGATCCTGGGATCATGACCCCAGCTAACTGAGGCCACTTAACCGACTAAGCCACCCAGGCGCCCCTGTAATTTCTTTTTAAACAGCCAACTAGACAATTAATAAAGCCAAAAAACACAATTAGAATATAAAGACAGCAGAACCATGAAGTGACATGGAAGGCAGATGAATAGAAACAGGTTCTGTGGAAACATGGCTTCTTTCGCCCATCTTTTTCTCCCTCCTGCCCCCACCCCCAGCAACCTCTCACCTTGATGTACAATTTCATCACTGCTGCAATGTTTCATTACAATTTTTGTGTATGACTTGTAATCTGCTAGCTTTAATCAAAAGCTACTAAAGATGATTACTTTTATATGCATAAATGCTACAGATATCTGTGGACCCTATCTTAACTACGAGCTCTCTGGGTGGGCGTCATAGCCACTGAGAGTGATTCATTCATAACAGCTAGAACCCACAGGGCTCCATCTCTAATTTACCACTCATTTCATTTGCATTTGTTAGTTTCCTAATAATAGCTTGGAGAAGTCGACTGAAGAGCCCTAAGTGTGATATAACTGTTTCAACCTCTTTTAGTGGTTATTAGTTAAATCCTTCTGTGTTTTTTGCTTCTCTCATTTTTGTGCTTGCAAGAATGTTGACATTTGGTAAATTCCTCAATTTTGACCTCCCCTCACAAGGTCTTGATGGCTGGTTCATTTTCCTTTAAATTCATCAACTTCTCACATTTCTATTTCTATTAACTCACCTCAATCTCTTCTTTCCCAACAAAATAGACACTACAGACTAATACTGCACATCCAATAGTCTGAAGTTTACTTTTATTTTTTACAAACTTGGCAGTGTTTGTTTTATACCAGGGGTTACTGCTAGTTACCACAAATGGATTGGATAGCAGTCCATCTTTTCTTAGGACCTAGAACAGTTTATACAGCATAGAAAATACCTAATCCTTGACAGGTTCATTGTACTTTCTGCTAATATTCACTGGCCTAGAACTACTTTTAGAGATAATTCTTTAATAACATTTCATTGGGCTTACTCATGTTTGTAATACATCATGAGTCTGTTTTGGCGATTCTAATTTTCCAAGAGAACAATTTACATCATTAGGATTAAAAAATACTCAGACATATCCCTTTTCTAATTTACAATTTCTTTTTGGGGAATTTTATTTTATATTTAAATTTTCAGATTTTATATTTGATTATTTTATTATTTGCTTTCCCCTCCCTTTCCAGCCATCTTTAGATTTATTTATCAGTTCTGTTTTGCAATTACTAGATTGTACATTATTTTTTTCTTCCTTCTGTTTTCTTGTTTGTTTGACCTTTTCCCTAGGTTTTTTTTAAATTTTTTTTTAAAGATTTTATTTATTTATTTGACACAGAGAGAGAGATCACAAGTAGGCAGAGCAGCAGGCAGAAAGAGAGGGGGGAAGCAGGCTTCCTGCTGAGCAGAGAGCCCAACATGGGGCTCAATCCCAGGACCCTGAGACCATGACCTGAGCCGAAGGCAGAGGTCCAACCCACCCAACCTTTGTGAGAAGGTCCACCCAGATGCCCCTTCCCTAGTGTTTTCAATTGGAAAGTTGGTTTAAAATTTTTTCATTCCTTCTTAATAATGAAATCATAGAAACCTATTAATGTATCTCTACAGCACTGATCATATTCTGAAAGTGTAATATTTTTAATCTTTGATGTTTAGGTTTTTCATTTAATCTAGTAGTGATTATAGAAGACAGTGGGTATTTCATTTATTTATTTACTAACATTTTATTTATTTATTTTAAAGAGAGAGAAAAAGAGAGAGTGCTAAGGGGCTAGGGGAGGAAGAGAGAATCTGAAGTCAACTCCGCACTCAGCATGGAGATGACCCAGGGCTGGATCCCATGATGATGAGATCATGACCTGAGTGGGAACCAAGAGTAGGACGCCTAACCAACTGAGCCACCAGGCACCCCAAGGGTGTGGGGTGTTTTAATTACCAAGTGGTAAACATTTAACTTGGCTTTTTAATTTTACCAGTGTGGTGGCTGAAATGATATTCTGTTGTTTTAATGAACAATTCTCTGGTTCATAGTGAGTTTAAGTATCTTCTGATGTATTTATTTTTATTTTCCTCTTCTGTAAATTGTCTATATGTTTTGAAGAGTTTTCTATTCATTGTTTATATTTTACTTTTGTTTTAAAGATTTTATTTATTTATTTGACAGACAGAGATCACAAGTAGGCAGAGAGCAGGCAGAGAGAGAGAGGGGGAAGCAGGCTCCCTGCTGAGCAGAGAGCCTGATGTGGGGCTCGATCCCAGGACCCTGGGATCATGACCTGAGCCGAAGGCAGAGGCTTTAACCCACTGAGCCACCCAGGCGCCCCAAGTACATTGTTTCTAATGATCTGCAATGTCCCTGTGTCATATAACTTTCTCTATATATATTACAAATGCATTATTCTGATTTTTGGTTGGTCAATTACTTTTATTTATATTGCCTTTTATTATAAAGGCAGTCTAAATTTGGATATAGCTAAATATATCCATTATTTCTTTTATAGTTTAGTATTTGTGTGTCTGTGTGCATGCATCCCCCACCCCTTTTTACGATCTTATTTTAAGTAATTTCTACACCCAGCATGGGGCTTGAACCCCCAATCCTGAGATCAGGAGTTGCACGCTCCCCTGACCCAGCAGCCAGGCACCCCTGCATGCTTGCATTCTTTAAGAAAAACTTCTCTGGACAATTCTGTTAATTAAATTGTATTGGATTTCTAGAATAATTTGGGTAGAGGTGACATGTTACAATCTCAAGTCTTCCTACCTTACAAGTTATCCCAATAACAACTATGGATAGACCTTTTTTTTTTTTA
The DNA here is from genome assembly GCF_902655055.1 of Lutra lutra. Taxonomy (NCBI): domain Eukaryota; kingdom Metazoa; phylum Chordata; class Mammalia; order Carnivora; family Mustelidae; genus Lutra; species Lutra lutra. Next base: position 44,503,444 of record NC_062285.1, read on the forward strand.
AGATTTTATTTATTTATTTGACAGACAGAGATCACAAGCAGGCAGAGAGGCAGGCAGAGAGAAGGGGGAGGAAGCAGACTCCCCACTAAGCAGACAGCCCGACGTGGGGCTTGATCCCAGGACTCTGAGACCATGACCCAAACCGAAGGCAGAGGCTCAACCCACTGAGCCACCCAGGTGCCCCTGGATAGACCATTCTTAAATGACTGATCTGTAATGCTTCTGCAACTTCAGGCTTTCTTGTGTGTGTCGCTCTACTTCTGATTTCTCTGCTTTTCCTCTGTCGTTTACTAGAACTGTAAACATCTCCGTTACTATATACTCCCTATCTCAGAACTACAGCTTTATGTTAAGTCTTCACATTTATAGGGCAAGTCTCCCTAATCTGTTCTTCTCTTTTTAAAAAACTGTCTTGGCTATTCTTGGCCCTTTGCTTTTCTCTGTACATTTTAGAATTAGCCTGTCAAGTTTCACTAAAAAACCCTCTTGAATTGTAATTGGAATTTTATGGCATTTATAGAATAATCTAAGGATAATTGACTTTTTATGAAGTATTGACTTTTTAAGTCTATTTATGGGATTCAAATTGTGCCCAATTTAAGTCTATTAGAAGCAATACTGTAGTGTTTGTCCCCTTATGGCCATGTGTGATGTGTTTTGGGGCACAGCTCCTGATATATACATGTCAATGGAGGAATGTGAAGAACATAATACTGAGGGACAAAAATGAAGCACAAAAGGAAGTGTATAGTAAGATGCCATTTAAGTCCAACTTAATGTATTCCAACAAAGCATTATAATTTTATCCATAAAATTTGCATATCTTTTATAGGTTTTGTTTTTGTTTTTGTTTTTTAAAGATTTATTTATTTTAGAGAGAAAGAGAGAGTGAGAGCAGGAGCAAGGGGAGGGGCAGAGGGAGAGAATCTCCAGCAGATGCTCTGCTGAGCACAGAGCCCAACGCAGGCTCCATCTCATAACCCTGAGATCATAACCTGTGCTGAAACCAGGGACCCCCAAATAGTAAAATACTTGAAGGCCTTCAGGACTCTTGGACTGATTTACATCAGTAAGGGAACCTGTTTTAGATGGAGTAAAAGAAATGTGTTCTTCTCCAATTACAGTTTTTTTTTAAAGATATTATTTATTTGAGAGAGAGGGTGAACATAATCAGGGGTAGGCACAGAGGACAAGGGAATAGCAGGCTCCCCACTGAGCAGGGAGCCCGACTCTGGGCTCCATCCTAGGACCCATGAGATCGTGACCTGAGCCAAAGACACACACTTAACTGACTGAGCCACCCAGGTGCCCCTGCAATTACAGTGTTAAGCTCCTGTTGGCCAACTTTGTCAGAGGGAGGCCACAAAGCATCATCTTCTGTAATTTCACTATCATCAATAATTCTCTTCAGTTCCTCCATTATATTCTTGTGCACGTAAGCCTCCTTTCTGGTCATGACACCATTTCTGTAACTACTGTTGTTGGCATACCTAAGCTTTCTGTCCAGAAACTCATGTCCAAATTTGCCCTTGAGCTCTACCTTGTAGCGCAGGTGGAAATCACTGGCCATACCATTTCTGTTCCTTCTTTTTGTTTGTGTTTACAATTTAAATCACTCATTTATTTTTACCTTTTCTGTTTTACTTTACTTCAGGTTTGTGCCTTCAAGTGGTACATAGTTGGTTTTTACTTTTACTTTTATTTTTATTTTATTTTAAAGATTTTATTTATTTATTTGACAGACAGTGATCACAAGTAGGCAGAGAGGTAGGCTGAGCAGAGAGCCTGATGCATGTGCATCCCAGGACCCTGGGATCATGACCTGAGCCGAAGGCAGAGGCTTTAACCCACTGAACCACACTGGCGCCCCCGGTTTTTACTTTTTAAATAGTATTTGCCTTTCATCATGGGACTCTAAGCCTTTTGTGCATGTGGTTATAATTTCTATGTATAGTCTTCTGGTGTCTTGCTTTATATCTTTTATTTAACCTTGCTCTTTCTTTTGTTTTTTATCTTTGCCATATAGATGTTCTTAAATTTGTTTTTATCTTTTCCGATTTGGAAGCAATTCTGTAACTGTTTTTAATTTTATAATAGTTTTTATAACTGTTGTTTTTAGTGAAAATAATTTTTAGCATTTATTTCTACAGTTGTCAAAGAAAAAAATAAATGACATATTTTGCTCCTTTTCTTCCTAGTTTTTGTGAGAATAACCTGGGTTTAGACTCAGATGTCACTGAATGACTGATTTGACATTCTACATTCTATTTTTCAGTACATGGTGGTAGTAGAAGGTATTATTGTTAACCAATATTTGTTTCCCTTCCCCAGAGGAGAATATATACTCTTGCCCTGTTAATTGACTTCAGGTGTGAATACAATTGGCTTTGGCTAATAAAACTTTGAGCAGAAGCATCGTGCAGGACTCCCAGGCAGAAGCTTTAGGAGGCAGCATGTGCCCTGCCATTCTCTTCCCTCTGTCACCCTGACTGGCGTGTACTGGAGGGTTTCTTTGCCCTCATCGTGGGCACTGCTGAACTGAGGGTGACTATTATGCAGGGCCCCACTGTTGATCAGTTGAGGACACATGCTGTTGTGAGAAGAACTAACCTCAGGTGTTGTAGGCCACAAAGAGCTTAGGATTGTTTGTTACCTCAGCATGATCTATCTTCTCCTAACTGATACAGTGATGTTTGGAGAAGTGTCTGACAAGATCTTGGGAGTTTGTTTGCCTTCAGAAAATTAATCTGGTAAAATCTATCCACAGTGTGGTGATTCATCTATTTTGGTAGTCAAGCAACTGATTGTCTTCTGGAATATCCAAGAACTGTCTTGGGGCAAAGCAGTTCTGCCTCACATTTCAGGAATTAGTAGTCTCCTCAAGAGTTATAGGTAGAGAGGCCCCTGAGAACAAAGTATTCAAATTGAAGAGTTTTGTCCTTATCCTGAAAGCAGCAGGAATCTGGTGAATGGTCTTAAGCACCCATTTAGTCATTCAACAAATACGTATTGGCCAATGACTCAGTGCTCCCCACTATTTTTAGTGATGACACCAGCTGTGAGCAAAATGAGTTCTTGCCCAAATGGACCTTCCTTGTGTCTAGATGACAAGCCACGTCCCAGACACTGTGGTAATACAAGCATAGCCAACTCAACAGTTTCTGACAGGACTATTCTTGTTTATTGCCTTAAAATTTACTGTGAGAAAGTTTTGATCAAGTGTTGGTGGTGTAATCCATCCTACAAGTATGTATGGGTATGGAACTATGTGAAAGATACCTAACAGTCAGCCTAAAAAAACAACATCTGAATGATTTGGGCCAACTTTCCAGTTTAAACTAAAAACATTATAGGCTTGAAATGTATCTTGTGATTAAAATAAATGTTGATGAAAGGAATTTAAATAATCTTTGTAATAGATTTTGTGCTCTTTGCTCTGACATTGTAGCTGCTTAATTTAGCAAAAAGAAATAATGTTAGGTAACAGAAATGGAGTTCTCCAAAGAAAATCTCCTGGAAATTTTGGAATAAATAAATACTGCCAAAGTGAATTATTCTAAAAGACAGAAAGGAAACTGCATTTATTTTTATTTTTTTTAAAGATTTTATTTATTTATTTGACAGAGAGAGATCACAAGCAGGCAGAGAGACAGGCAGAGAGACAGGAGGAAGCAGGCTCCCTGCTGAGCAGAGAGCCTGATGCGGGACTCAATCCCAGAACTCCGAGATCATGACCCGAGCCGAAGGCAGCGGCTTAACCCACTGAGCCACCCAGGCGCCCAAGGAAACTGCATTTAAAGAAAGTGAACAGAGGAGGGAGCTGCAGATAGAATTTTAACTATATGAATGCAACTGTTTTTGTATTTGAGATTTCTGATATATACTAATATAAATGAGCATATTTATTAAAAAATTATATTACACATAAAAATGACATGTTTCTCTATTTGTGAATTGGTAGTGTTTGCTCAGAGGAAAAGAATGCCACAGGATCAATTCTAGATTTGTGATTAAAGATAATTACATTCAGAACTGTTTCTTTCATGAGGAAACCATTTTTCCGAGGTTACTCCGATCTAGGGGGTAAAACTAAATAATAATAACACTTTAAAAAGAAGAATGATTTCTCTGGCTTTGCCACCATCCAGTCTGCCTGGACGCTTATCTTTGAAAAATGGCTTACATGTGATACACTATGATATTTATTTGCCTCCTGTTTCACTGGTTTGCTGATGATGCCTTCTGTGCGCAGCACTGGGTAAGGCCCAGTGCTTTCACTACTGGTTCTGGGAGATGTCTACACTGAGACGGCCCTGCCATATTGCAATAGGTGTTACTAATATCTTTGCTAAGGGGTCTTTTGTCACTGCAAATACTGCTGGCGTGGTATCCATTGACTCTCCAATATATTGTCACCACTGCCATTTTTCCATAGCCCCTTTATCCTCTACTCATTTTTCATCCTAAGTAGATCTCTTTACCCTAATTTCCATCAGACCTCAGAATAGGCTCAGTCTTGCTTAAAACCCAGAATAAAAGCAGTTTAGAATCAAGCTCGAATCTCAAAAACTTTTAGGATAATTGTATTGTTATCCTTTGCAAAAGTCAGAGATAGAGGAGGGTGACCCCTATTGGTGAGTATATCTGAGACACTGTCTAGTCTGAACTTGCTCATAGAAGTAAGATACAAATACTTCCCGTAATTATTCCTCTAATAACACATTATCTATAATTTTTCTCATGTACATTTCAAATGTAAGCTTGTAGGATGATCTGGTTTACAAGGTTTTTGAGCCCTGATCCCTTTCAGGGGAAAAAAAACAAAATCTGAGATTCTGTTACTGTGAATACTTTTCACCACATTCAATCAACATTATTCATATGATGTGGGCTTTAGGTCCATGAGTAATAACTGACATTACTTCTTGTACCCAAAACACATATTACGTATGTTTTACTAAAAATACGTTTTGTGCAATCACTTCTGTGCTGGAAAACAGGCACTGTCTCTAGAACAAAGGGAACTTGCTGTGGATGTCAGAGGAGGAGCGATTCTCATCAGAATTCCTCACAGGAAGAAAATGAAGGCTAAAATCTTCTACAGGATTTGTTCTGCTGATGTTGCCATCTTAGGAAGAGATGCTGATAACCATCTGTTTCGCATTAAGATATATATGAATCTTGAGATGTGGAAAGTCTTTACAATTAAATTTTATTTTGTTTCTTGAGGAGCAGGTTTGTAAACATGTAAATTCCCCCTTGTTGGCAGTGAGATGACATGAATGAGGAACAAAATCGGTGATTTTTCTGAGGAAGAAATGAAAAATACTTCACAGAAGTTTTAACAAATTGAGATATAATTGACACATAACATTGTATTAGTTTCAGGTGTACAACATAATGGTTTGATATATGTATATATTGCAAAATGATTATCTGAATCAGTTTAGTTAACATTCATCACCTTATGAAGTTACACACTTTTTTCCTATAATGAGAATTTTTAGATCTACTTTCTTAGCAACTTTGAAATATACAACACAGTATTGTTAACTATAGCCAGCATGCTGTACATTACAGCATTTGGCCTTATTTATCTGAAACTTTGTATCTTTTGACTATCTTCACCCATATCCCCCACCTCCCACCCCCATCTCTGGCAACCACTAATCTGTTCTCTATATCAGTGAGCTTCTTCTTCTTCTTCTTCTCCTTCTCCTTCTTCTCCTTCCTCTTCTCCCCCTTCTCTTTCTCCCCCATCATCTTCTTCTCTAGATCCCACATATAAGTAAGTGAGACCATAAAGCATTTTTCTTTCTCTGTCTTATTTTACTTAGTATAACACCTTCAATTTCCATCTATGTTGTTGCAAATGGCAGGATGTCCTTCTTTTTTATGGCAGCATAATATTCCACTCTAGTATTGTGCATTGTTGGTGGGACTGTAAGTTGGAATACCCACTATAGAAAACAGTATGGAGGTTCCTCAAAAAATTAAAAAAATTGAATTACCATATGATCTAGTAATTTCACTTCTGGATTTATCCAAAGGAACAAAGTCTCTAACTCAAAGAGATATCTGCACCCCATGTTCATGGTAGCATTACTGACATTAGCCAAGACATGGAAACAAACTAAGCATCCATCAACAGATGATTGGGTAAAGAAAAAAAAAAGATATATATACTCATACAGACATACACACACAGAGATACAAAAATTCACTTTATTCTGATTGTCACACATAATCACATACTGTCAAACACACATCATGCCTTATCCAGCATAATGATCATGTAATAATAATTCACATATGACCAAACTACTTTCCACATTTTTTGGTAAAAGTCATTGGACAGGAGAGTATAAATATATTTATTGCTTGGCAATGATTATAGGATTTAACAAGTAAGTGTTATCTTTCAGGGATTTGAAGTGGACATCTGTGAATAAAGAGATTTTTCCTTCTTGGTCTTTGAATGCTATAAGAAGTAAGTACTCTAGCTAGAAAGCCTCAGTTCCAGACATGTGTGATGGTTGTTGACAGACTTATGGCCCCTAAGAAGATTCATAGTTTCTAATCCCTGGGACTATGAATATATTACCTTACACGGCAAAAGGGAAATTTGCAGAGATAATTAAGGTTACTAATCATTTGATGTTAAAAAAGGGAGATTCTCGATTTTCTGTGTAGATTCAACATAAGCACATGAACCCTTAATCCGGAAGAAGACAGAAGAGGAAGTCAGAGATGCAAGAGAAGTCAGATTGGGTTGAAACTCTAGAAGGATTTGGAACACTGTTGCTGGATTTGAAGGAGAGAGCATAAACCAAAGACAGTGGACACTCTCTAGAAGCTGATAATGACACCTGCTTGACAGCCAGCAAGGAAATGTGGACAATTGTGTCAGGAAACTGAATGAGTCTGGACATGGATTCACCCTCACAGTCTCCAGAAAAGAGTCCACACCAGCCAGCTTGCTTGCTTATTTATTTATTTATTTATAGTTTAATTTTATTTTTTCAGTTTTCCAAGATTCATTGTTTATGCATCACACCCAGTTCTCCATGCAATATGTGCCCTCCTTAATACCCACCACCACACTCACCCATCCCTCTACCCCCTTCCTTTCCAAAACCTTCAGTTTGTTTCTCAGAGTCCACAGTCTCTCATGGTTCATCTCCCCCTCTGATTTCCCCCATTCATTTTTCCTTTCCTTCTCCTAATGTCCTCCATGTTATTCCTTATGCTCCACAAGTAAGTGAAACTGTATTAGAATTGACTTTCTCTGCTTGACTTATTTCACTCAGCATAATCTCCTCCAGTTCCATCCATGTGATACGAAAGTTAGGGATTCATCTTTTCTGATGGGGGCGTAATATTCCATTGTATATATGGACCACATCATCTTTATCCGTTCGTCTGTTGAAGGGGATCTTGGCTCTTTCCACAGTTTGCCAGTCAACATATTAATGAGACTTTAACTTAAGGATTCATCTGAGTCCCCCTGGAATTCTGACCTCCTAACTGTGAGAAAATAAATGGGTTTTGTTTTAACTCACTAAATTTGTGGTAATTTGTTATAGCAGCAATAGGAAACAAATGCACTGGCCATATGTGGAGGTTGGAAAGATAGTGACTGGAGATGTCATGACTAAGTTACCTTCTAAGAATGAACTGGGTTTAAGAGAAAAGAGAGTTGGAGTACTCAGAGTTTTCCTTTGGCAGTGTGTCAGTGGCAGAGGAGCAAGACAACATTGAGTGTATAGTGTTGTGTATCTACTCAAATAGCTTGTCAACTCAGCTCCTTGGACTCATGCTTAAACCTTAGTTTTCAGAGGTGCCTGGGTGGCTCAGTCGGTTAAGCGGCTGCCTTTGGCTCAGGTCATGATCTCGGGATCAAGACCAGTGTTAGGCTCCCGGCTCAGCAGTGTGCCCCTGCTTCTCCCTCTGCTCCTCCCTCTGCTCATGCTCTCTCTTTTTCACAAATAATAAATAAAATCTTAAAAAAAATTTAAACCTTAGTTTTCAATAAAGAAGTAGTTAAAAAAAAAGTATTTCACAAAAATTTGCACAAGACCCTAAAGCTCTCCATGCTACTTTTCCCCCGTTTTTTATTTTTTATTTTTGTAAAGGTTTATTTATTTATCTTAGAGAGAGAGTGAGAGCAGGGGAGAGGGAGAAAGAATCTTAAGCAGACACTGTGCTGAGCCTGGAGCCTGACACCCTGAGATCATGACCTGAGCCAAAATCAAGAGTTGGACACTTAAGAGACTGAGCCTCCCAGGTGTCCCATGTTGCTTTTACTTAAGCTATATAATTTTCTCAGATAAACTAAAATTACTGAACAAGAAGATATCAAAATCTGTATCTCCAAACCTTAAGATATATGATCTGAGTGTAGATTGGGCTTCATGCCCTAATTCACATTGAAAGGTGTTGGAATCCAGCATTACTTAAAAATTTTTTATATTGAAGCAATTACATATTTTGGTCTAAACGGGCTTCTTTTGATTCAAAATCTTGTATTTTCCCAAGGGTAATATAACTTAGCTTAATGCTATTTATATGTTGAACTTGGGACTATAGAAATTTCTTTTACTAGAGTAAGAGGCATTAAATAGATATTGAAAAGCCTCACGAAGTCCTGAGAAAAAGATCTCCGAGGTACATTATGACTTCTATGAAAATCTGGAAATGATTCATTACATCTTGGCTAGGTTATGAGTTTATGCATGCAAACTTTCCTAATCTCTACTTTACTGTTGTAGGTTGCTTCTGCCAAAAGTTGCAGAATAAAAATTGTTTATGTGGACTAAGGAGCTTTCCAAAAATGCAGCTTCTAGTAGAAGATGATTCCAGCGAAGAGTGGAACCAGGTAGAGCTGTGTAAGAAAAGTGGAGATGTGAAGAAAGCATGGGGTATCTGGGAAGCAGGGAGTTAGTCCCTGACTGCCTTGCAAAGCTTGTGTTGAAGGAAATGAAAGGTATTAATGGGGTCAGTTAAATCATTAGTTAGGGTTCAGTGTAGGAAACAGAAACCATCCTAGATAATCAAAGCCATGAAGAATTTAATACAGGGAATTAAGTATTTCAAAATTTTTAGAAGAGTCAAACAGAAGATAGCAGCCTGGGTCTCCAGGAATGTCTTTAGAATAACAGAGAACTGGCACATAGTGGAGCTACCAGCATGAGGCCACATAAAAGCTATCCCAAAGTCAAGACTGTCATCTCTAACGTTGTGCTTTTGCCTTTGGATACTTAAGAAATAAAAAAAAATTTAAAAAAAATGGATACACATAGCTATGCATAGCTTCTCCCTTTAGGGATTCAGCTCAAGGTGTTGCTGTCTCTGCCAAATTGCCTTAAAGAGCCAGGAAGCAGGGCGCCTGGGTGGCTCAGATGGTTAGCACCTACCTTCAGCTTAGTTCTTGATCCCAGGGTCATGTAATTGAGCCTGGTGTTTGGTTCTCTGCTCAGTGGAGGGCCCTTTTCTCCCTCTCCCTCTGCTGCTCCCCCTGTTTGTGCCCTCTCATTGTCTCTCTCTATCAAATGAATAAATAAAAATTTTAAAAGAAATTAAAAATAAATAGCTAGGAATCCGAAACAGTCATTTCCAAGGTAATATTTGCTAGCAGACCGCCAGGAATTGACTGGATGATGACCTTTGATTGGTTTCTTTCCTTTGCATCTTGCCCACTGTCATAGCTTGCACACAAAGCCTTAGGTCTAAGGGAGTCAAGAGTAATAATTTCAGCTTTCTGGTTCTCCAGCTATAAGACAAATGGATAAGACTTCCACACATTTCTCAACTTCATGGAAGGCTGGGACCACAAAACTAAGGAATTAAACTCAATCTTAGAAAGAAGAATAGCTCGCCTATATTGAGGGCGTACCATATTTCATGGATTCTTCAAATCACTTATATATATATAGTATCTTGTTCAATTTTCTCAAGAATCCTATGAGAAATTATCCCCTATTTACACAAGAGAAACTGAGGCACAAACAAGTTAAATTACTTGACAAGGATCACAGATGCAATAGTTGGAATTCATGAGTGATGTTCTTTGATACCATGTTATATTGCTTCTTTTTTTTTAAGATTTTATTTATTTATTTGACAGACAGAGATCACAAACAGGCAGAGAGACAGGCAGAGAGAGAGAGGGGAAAGTAGGCTCCCTGCCGAGCAGAGAGCCGGATGTAGGGCTCAATCCCAGGACACTGGAACCATGACCTGAGCCAAAGGCAGAGGCTTTGACCCACTGAGCCACCCAGGTGCCCATATATTGTTTCTTGAAGACAGAATCAAGGTAGGATACCTAGAGGTGTTAATGTCTCAGTTAAGTATTGAACATGAATAGTGGTTTTCCAGGTGAGAGAGATGGGGAAAAGCTTTTAAGGGAAAGCTATGGAGATATGATGGAGTATGACTCACTCAGTAAATTGCTGGTAGTTTTGTTAGGTGCTCTGTATGGCATGGGCTAAAGTAGCAAAAGATGACATTGCAAAGGCGAATTAGATATTAATAGGTCTCTGAATTCTGCCAAGACGTTTGAATTTTAAACTGATTGGATTTTCATTTTTGAAAGATTAATGCAATTACATTATAGAATATGACTTAGATGGGGACAAGACAGTAGTTGTTTAGGAACTGATATTGTCTGGATGAGAGATGAAGAGAGGGGGAAGAGCAAGAGGACGGAAGGAAAATGCAGGTAGTAGGATCAGAGCTACATAGCAACCAATGGGAGGTAGAGGAAACAGTGTGGGATTATGCACAGATTTCTGGTTCCAGTACCATTCATTCAGTCATGGGGTGGGGAGGAAGGTAGGTTTCATTTTTGACAGACTGAAATTGAAGTATCTGTGGGATAGAAAAGGACGTGGTTGGAAGACCCCTGACTCCAGCCACTGAAAGTGAAGAGCAGAACCAGAAACATTCTGACGTTAAAGCCTCCGCTCTGGATTGCCCCAAAAGGAAAACAAATTTCCAAGGAATCTGTGGCCGAATGTGGTTAGGCCTTGCTCAGACACCTTTTCTCATTGTGGACAAAGAGAGATATTCATTATTTCTCTGGAGAGCTATGAAGGCGAAATGCAGTCATTATTTTTTAGTTAATGAGAGATGTGTGCCTTACATTCTTGGGGGAACTTTCTCTATAGTCTTTTGCTTGACTGAGAACTAATCTAATGGACTTGGGGCAACCATCCTAAGACGGTCACTCATAGGGTATTCTGAAAGAAGAGGATTTCTTCCCACCTACCTCCATTGCCATAAAATAGGATTAGGATGGTAAGTACCTAGTGTTTTGTTAACCACTGTAAGGATTAGAAAGAATTTTCACTTTAGCTGCTGGTAACAGAGAACTGACTATCGTGACATAAATACATGAATACCTTTTCGTTCATATAAAAAAGTCCAGAAATTGATATTCCAGTGCTGGTGAGGCAGCTTCCTGAAGTCTTCAAAGACCCCACTTTCTTTGAACATTTTCAACCCACATTAGTGCATGGCTTTCTTCTATAAAATAGATTTGTTGTCCAGATAGCCCTTGGATCTCTAGCCATTATATCCACATTTCCAGGAAGCAGGAAGTAGGAATAGTTGAGGGGCCAAAAAGGGCCTGTCCAATAACCTCTGTTTACATGTCACTGGCCAAATTGGGTCACACACACAAACCAACCAGTTACAAAGAAGGCTGGGAAATGTAGTCTTTTGGTCAGGCCCCTTACTATTCTGAATAAAACTAGAAAAAAGTGAGAATGGATATTGGGTAGATAACCAGCAGTCTCTGATACAGACTGATCCCAAGGATCAATGGTCTTTGCAGTTAGGCAGTGATGAACCAGAGATTGAGGAAGACTGAGAAAACAAGAAATGTGAAATTTGAACAAAAAACATAAGTAATTTTCTTGTGATTGATAATGCCTTTGTAACTAAAAATTAGGTTATTAAACGAAGGGTCTGTGGACCCATGTCCTCAAATGGGCTTTATGGGTTTTTTGAAACTCTTGGAATTTTTTTGGAAATTTCTGTGTATAGCAAGTAATTTTCTAGGGTAAGAGTTCAAAAAGTTTCTCAGATTCATACTAATCCATCAGTGCATGCTGAAAGGGTAGAAAAGCTGTCCTAGAACATAAAATCCAAGCAACTGGAAAATTCCTTCCTACTTGGATCCAAAAATATTTTTCTCCTGTCTCATCTTCTCACGTCAATGATTCAGCACACAGAAAATGCATTTTGATTATGGAATATACATTCAGTTCTCTCTCAGTCTAAAATTCCCTCTGCTAATTTTTTAGTTAGTGAATGGCTACTTAAGCCCTAAAAACCGTCAAATATCCTCTCTCCTGGAAAACCTTCCTTAACTCCACACATAAAATTGTTTTCTCTTCTGGGATTTTATAGTAGTGATAATTGCTGAGATAACATTAGAGAAAAGGCTGTCACCGCTAAGAAAGCCAGATGGAGGAGTTTGGGGTTAGATATGGAACAGACGGAAATCAGATGAGGTATGGATGCTGTTAAGAGAAATGGGAATGAGTATGGCTTACATGGCTGAAAACTGCCAGTCTGATAAATTTAAATGCCATTTGGGCATTCTCTCCCCACAACCATTTTATTTTTTATTTATTTATTTTTTAATTGCTCTTTATTATTCTTTTTTAATTTCTTTTCAGCGTAACAGAATTAATTGTTTATGCACCACACCCAGTGCTCCATGCAATACGTGCCCTCCATAATACCCACCACCTGGCTCCCCCAACCTCCCACCTCCCACCCCTTCAAAACCCTCAGATTGTTTTTCAGAGTCCATAGTCTCTCATGGTTCATTTCCCCTTCCAATTTCCCTCAACTCTCTTCTCCTCTCCATCTCCCCTTGTTCTCCGTGTTATTTGTTATGCTCCACAAATAAGTGAAACCATATGATAATTGGCTCTCTCTATTTGACTTATTTCACTCAGCATAATCTCTTCCAGGCCCGTCCATGTTGATACAAAAGTTGGGTATTCATCCTTTCTGATGGAGGCATAATACTCTATAGTGTATATGGACCACATCTTCCTTATTCATTCGTCCGTTGAAGGGCATCTTGGTTCTTTCCACAGTTTGGCGACCATGGTCATTGCTGCTATAAACATTGGGGTACAGATGGCCCTTCTTTTCACCACATCTGTATCTTTGGGGTAAATACCCAGTAGTGCAATTGCAGGGTCAGAGGGAAGCTCTATTTTTAATTTCTTGAGGAATCTCCACACTGTTCTCCAAAGAGGCTGCACCAACTTGCATTCCCACCAACAGTGTAAGAGGGTTCCCCTTTCTCCACATCCCCTCCAACACATATTGTTTCCTGTCTTGCTAATTTTGCCCATTCTAACTGGTGTAAGGTGATATCTCAATGTGGTTTTAATTTGAATCTCCCTGATGGCTAGTGATGATGAACATTTTTTCATGTGTCTGATAGCCATTTGTATGTCTTCATTGGAGAATTGTCTGTTCATATCTTCTGCCCATTTTTTGATATGATTATCTGTTTTGTGTGTGTTGAGTTTGAGGAGTTCTTTATAGATCCTGGATATCAATCTTTTGTCTGTACTGTCATTTGCAAATATCTTCTCCCATTCCGTGGGTTGCCTCTTTGTTTTGTTGACTGTTTCCTTTGCTGTGTAGAAGCTTTTGATCTTGATGAAGTCCCAAAAGTTTATTTTCACTTTTGTTTCCTTTGCCTTTGGAGACATATCTTGAAAGAAGTTGCTGTGGCTGATATTGAAGAGATTACTGCCTATGTTCTCCTCTAGGATTCTGATGGATTCCTGTCTCACATTGAGGTCTTTTAGAGGATACTCTTTTAAATACCACAAGAGCAACAAAGATCATAAAATATACAAAAATACCTTTTAAAGACGCGTAGAGTGTGGAGAACTCTGAGCAAGAATGTAACTATAACACTGGAGAGAATATAATGAACATTAGGAGAAAGACCAAATGAAGTAAAGTGGGATTGCAATAGGATTCATATTTCAAGATTTCATATTTCAGACTGGGAATCATGAAATTTTTATTAAGGAAGTAATAAGTGAGACAGACTTTCAAGAATGAGCCAGATTTCCAGGAGCATAATGTTGCAGATGATCCAGAGTAAGGATGAGTAGAGAAACAAAGTCGGTTTTTATTTTATTTTATTTTATTTTTTTAAAGATTTTATTTATTTATTTTACAGACAGAGATCACAAGTAGGCAGAGAGGTAGGCAGAGAGAGAGGAGGAAGCAGGCTCCCTGCTGAGAAGAGAGCCCAATGTGGGGCTCGATCCCAGGACTCTGAGATCATGACCTGAGCCGAAGGCAGGCTTTAACCCACTGAGCCACCCAGGCGCCCCACAAAGTCAGTTTTTAAAACCAACAAAGATCATCCAGCTTGGTTGAACTACAGAGAATGGGTGGAGGAAGAGTGGAGACAAGTCTTGAAAACTTGCTTTAGCCATATTTTGGAGGAACTTGAATAATAAGACTGAAGAGTTTGTGCATAACCTGAGAAGTTGTAATAAAAAAAAAAGTAGCTGGCATTTGTCGTTCATTTTGGCTGCCTAGTACTTGGACCCTTTTCTCTTTGGGGAATGCTCTTCCTTATGGGTCTTAGTGAAGGCCAAAGACTTAGAGCTCATATAAATGTCAATTATTTGCTTTTCCAGTCTCTCTTACAGTGTACGCAGTTATGTGACCCAGCCTCTACTGCATGACATCAGACCTTATCTCAGAAACTAGTGCCATAAAAAAGAAAGGTCAGGAGCTCTCTTTCATCTGGCAGGCACAAGAGCAAGGCTGTAAGAAATGGCAGTGGTAGTGGACAAAGTGCCAGTGTAGAAGCTGGAGTGCTGTGAAAGGAGCAGCTTGGGGTTGGGGTGGCAGCGCTGTTTCCTGCTCAGACAGCTCTGGGGGGCTTGTGCATTGTGTTGGCAGCTTTGCTTCAAGTTCTCTCAATGTCTCAGTCAACTCACCAAAATTCTTTACCAACTTTTCATTACAGAAAATTTCAGACATACAAGAATAGAGATCAGATTCAGGTTTGATTTTTGGCAAGAATACTTTATAGGTGGTACTTCCAATCACAACAAATCAGGAGACATAAAATGATCAATTTTTGTTGTTGTTAACAATCAGTTGAGTGGATTTGGATGTTATCAACCTGGTCTGTCTAGAGTTAGGTTCCAGTTGGCTGTTTTCCTGGTAGCATTGTTGGCATTAAATGTTGGTGTGGCAGGAATAGGAAATTAAGGTTATCCAAGGACAGATTTGTGGAACAACTTATATCTGTTCATTATATTTTTTTCTGAGCCAATTCCCTTCATCTCTGGCTTCAGAAGTTGTGGCCCTTCCTTTGCTGTAAATGACTCCTCCTTCGAATGTCAGACTGAGTAGGCTGCCCTAGAAATCTGCAGTTAATGGGGCACCTGGGTGGCTCAGTTGGTTAAGCATCAGACTCTTGGTTTCGGTTCAGGTCATGATCTCAAGGCTGTGAGATCAATCCCTTGGGATCAGTGCCTTAGGATATCTATCTATCTATCTATCTATCTATCTATCATCTATCTATCTATCTATATCTACTGCATCTTTATCCCTCATTCATCACTTGATGCACACTTGGGCTGTTTCCATAATTTGGCTATTGTAGATAAATGAATGACCTTGTTGGATTCAGGTTGTTAATATTTTGTTGAGGATTTTTACATCTTTGCTTATCAGAGATATTGCCCTGTAGTTCTCTTCTTTTTGTAGTGTCTTTACCTGGTTTTCATATCAGGGTAATGCTGGCCTCATAGAATGAATTGGGAAGGTTTGTTTCCTCTTCAATTTTTTGGAACAGTTTGAGAATTTATTAACTCTTCTTTAAATGTTTGGTAGAATTCATTTGTGAAGCCACCTGGTCCCGGAGTTTAGTTTGCTGGGAGTTTTTTGATTATGGATTCAATTTCATTGCTGATAATTAGTCTGTTCGAATTTTCTATTTATTTCTGGGTCCGTTTTAGGAGGTTAAATGTTTCTAGCAGTTTGTCCATTTCTTCTAGATTGTTCAATCTGTTGGTATATAATTTTTCATAATATGAAATAGATCTCTGGGATTATTATTACACCACGTTTTGTAGAGGAAATAATATAGTATAAGGACATGCCTCTGTTGATTAGTTGCCCTGGGAGTACCAAAATACATGTAAGAAATTGCAAAATTGTCTTCTCTATACCTTGTGTCCTATATTAAGGGGAGATGAGATAAAAATCTGTTCTGGGGTTTTTTATGATCCCTATTTTTTTGAATGGTAATCAACTATAAAATGTAGATATTTTTCTCATTAGTGTAGTAATGCATGCTCATTAAATAAAGGTATTACAATTGAAAAATTCTAAAAAGCAAAAAGAAGAAATAAGACTATTCATACTGTGTGACCTGGAGACAATAACTTTTTAATATTTTCAGTGAATGTCTGGCTCCATTTTTCTAAGTACATTTTCCCCCTATAGCTGAGACACTTCTGAATATAAAGCACTTGGAAAGTACTTGATAGGGGCGCCTGGGTGGCTCAGTGGGTTAAGCCGCTGCCTTCGGCTCTGGTCATGATCTCAGAGTCCTGGGATAGAGCCCCGCATCGGGCTCTCTGCTCAGCGGGGAGCCTGCTTCCTCCTTTCTCTCTGCCTGCCTCTCTGCAAGCCTGCTTGTGATCTCTCTGTCAAATAAATAAATAAAATCTTTAAAAAAAAAAAAGTACTTGATATGTCATAGATGTTCATTAATGGTTAACTATTGTTGTTGCCATATGCTATTTTAAATCCTCTCCCTTAACTTTATTTGATAACAAAAATATTTCCTCAAGTTATAACTAATGCTTTATAAATGTATTTTAAGCTATGGCTATCCAACGTCTGAATGTGATATAATTTATTTAACCATTGTTTAATTTTTTGATATTTAAATGATCTTCAAATTTTATTTTGTTTTACATGACATTATAGTGGCCTATGTGTATAAATCAGGCTTCTTAATCTAGAATCCTTGTAATGTTTAGCAACCAAGACCATACCCTATGTGTAGGGTACTCTGCCCCTAGGGCAATTAATTTTCTTAAGTGGAAATCACTTATTTTGGCAGTTCAACCTTCTGGAATGCAATCCAGGGGTAGGAATTCCTCAGTAAAATTTTCTGAGCAGCCCAAGATGATAACATTCAATCTAAGCACCAAAGCTACTATATTCAGCTTCTGAGAAAGTGCATAGGTGCTTTCTCAGACACCATTCATTTTCCATTTGTGTGCAATTCAACCACTTTTCCAATGAACTTCTTACTCTTAACAAATAAGATGTGGGAAATTTGGAGGAGACCTAATTTTTTATTTAACTTTTTGAAAGATTTTATTTATTTGACAGAGAGGGAGAAAGCACAAGCAGGGAGAGTGGCAAAGGGAGAAGGATAAGCAGACTCCCCGTTGAGCAGGGAGCCATATGTGGGACTCAGTCCCAGGACTCTGGAATCATGACCTGAGCAGAAGGCAGACACTTAACTGACTTAGCCACCCAGGCGTCCTAGGAAGCAATTTAAGGAAAGCTAGCAGCTGGAGGCCTGTTGAAAACGTCAAGTAGTTGCGATGGGTCGACAGTGCCAAAGGGGAAGGAAAGATTGTAAATTCAGATAAAAGAACACAGAAACACATGATAATATCATTTAAAATTAATGTAAAGAATTGTTTGTTCCTTGATCATGGTGTGTTACTGAGTCATCAACAGAATCCATAAATATTAGTTGATTTACTTAAATATTGTGTCAACAGTAAGGTCAGGAATTCTATTTAAAGTTTTCTGAATCTTGGGGTTCCTGGGTGGCTCAGTGGGTTAAGCCTCTGCCTTTGCTCAGGTCATGATCTCAGGGTCCTGGGATCCAGACCCACATCAGGTTCTCTGCTCAGCAGGGAGCTGCTTCCTCCTCTCTCTCTCTGCCTGCCCCTCTGCCTACTTGTGATCCCTCTCTTTCTGTCAAATAATAAAAAAAAAAATCTTTAAAGTTTTCTGAATCTCAACCGTGAAGTGTTATGTTAATTTACTAATCCATTTTGAACAATGGCATCTAGCTCTTCATAGTAGGAAAGCAAAGCATTTATTAGCCTTTAGTGATTTATATTGATGGGGTCCATGAACAAAGGACTGAGATTGATACAAAGCGAAGGCTAAGCAAAGCTTTATTTCGCACCAGCACCAAGAATCAAACCGACTGGTCAGTTGGGGCCGTCTCCTCGGGGAGGGCGACCCCTCCCAGCCTCACAGACCAGCTTTTATAGAGCAAAGTCCATGTGCTTGAGCCTGGCCAATGAGACTGTAGCACACAGAGAAAGTTGCACAGTCATGCTAGGTCACACACGGGTGGCCAATTGGATTACAATTTACCCTGTAGTAGCTGTTTGAACTATCCTATCACTTTGGTCAGAATTGGCGCCTTAGTTTGGCACCCAAATGGTGGGGTTTACATTCTTTGGTGGTTAGGGAGGTAGTAGGTGCACTTTACTGATTGGATGCCTCCATCTGGCCTGGCTCGTCCTTGCATCTGGGCTCTGTTCTCTCCACCTTGCCTGACACGTCCTGGTATCTGGGCTCTTTTATCAGGGAGTGGTTGGCCATATTTTACTGGTTTTCCAGACTTGTTTCTAAGTAAGTTCCTCTGGGGGAGCAGGGTCAATCTAAGTTCACTGCTTAAACAACAAAATGGCTGTTCTACCAAGATGGGGTCGCTCTGGCTAAATAGGCCCTTACATATGAACACCGTTCTAGAGGAAAAAATTATCATTGTACCCTATTTGCAACCCCATAGTAAGGCTATAGTTTCCCAGGAAATCAGGGGAGAAGTTGGTTCTAGTTGTCATTAGCCTGCTATGAAATTCTGCACAGGTTAATTTAAGGTCTTTTGACCACTGTCTTATTACACTTCGAATAAGAACATAACCCAAATGCTCTTACTGACGTAAGAGCACAAACAAAGCCACATTGAATGCTCCAATTATGATGCTTCTATCATGCCTTGCTCATCCAGGATCCTAGTCTGCAACCCTGCAAAGTCTCTGTGGCCTATTATTTCTGATATCCCCAAGTGGTAAAGTGGGAAGACATCTCAGATGTCCTCTTCAACAAGTCTGTTCTAGTTTTCCATGATCTCTTCTTGCCAAGGTGCCTTAACAACACTTCTTTTGCCAGTGCCCTTCCTGAGAAGGATGATTCCCAGACCAACCATTGGTAATGTTTGAGTCCTCAGGGTACCCCAAATTGCACTAAGCCCATGCATGGTAGAGTGAGGATCAGTCATGGCCTCCTACAAGCGCTGTTCAACATTTTGTTAACACAACACAAAACGTACTCTCCATACACTCTTAGACTCATGAAGCCTTTCATTAAATTAGATTCTTAAGAATCTACCCCCACATAGGATCAAATCCAGATCTCCAGACCACTAGCAGCTGGCTGTTATTCCATCCTTCTTCACCATCTGTCTCTCACCTCTTCCTGGAACTTTCATTCTTCTTTCATACCCTCTCACATCCAAGACAAAAACCAAACTTACCCAGGAACTCATGGACACACAGATGATTCAAAAAGAATTGATCATTGCAGGCAGTCTCTGCTCAGTAAGGAGGTTATATAGGTAGTCAACACTAATTTGTAAAGGAATGATTTCATTAGTTATGTCTAGTTATTTCCAGGATATGTAAGAGAATAAAAGATTGCTATTATCCTTAAGTCCAACATGGGCCCCTCACATCATATGTGTGTCATGTCACATAGCGCCCATCAGTCCTATAATCTAAGTCATCCCAGACCTTTATACCATTCACTATCAATGATTAAAATAGCCACCCACAATGTCACTTCATTTCCCCAAGGCTGTTGGAAACAGTGGTACAAACCAGAGATTTTTGACATAGCCCCAGGTGAATACAGATGTAAATTTTTATCTAGTTATGGAGAAATACAAATTATGAACAGTTCAGTTCATAATTAAAAAATTAATTAAAAAATTTGGTCTGCATCAGTCCAATTACTCTGCACTAATCCTGATTTCTAGTCTAGGATCTGCTTTAGGATCTTCCTAAAGTATTGGGCCAAAGAATATTTAAGGTTTCATCTAGTTCTAAATTGCACGATAATATCCTCAAGGCATCTACATTGTGGGGCTGATAAACACAAACAAAATTAAAGGGAAAAAACAATGTTATCTATTAACTGAAGGAGCAAAAAGGAAGGAAGACATCAGGGAATAATTACTGGAATCATGGCTTTGGAGCTGAGATGTGAAAGAGTAGGTTTGGCTGGGAAGATCTGGGGTAAGGGCAATCCTCAGAAGAGACAACCATAGTAGTGCCTTTCAGGGAAGAACATTTTCTGCTCTGATTCTGTTGGATCTTTCTTCTTCTTCCTTCTTCTTCTTCCTTCTTCTTCTTCCTTCTTCTTCTTCCTTCTTTCTTCTTTCTTCTTCCTTCTTTCTTCTTTTTCTTGGCCCCCTTTTTTGCAATTTGCTTTCATCAGTTACTTTATACTTAATGCTATCTTGTCACAAATGAATTAGTATTGCAAACAAAGCAATTTATTGCTTGACCACTGAGCCAAATACAACTGGGCTTAATTGATTAACATGGATATTTGGTCTTTGCTTAATGTTGTTTCAAAAATTAAATTTTCAATCTGATTTACTATTCTCAGAAATTTTCATAAGAAATAATCTAGTGCTTTAAGCTCATTGGAGTGTGAAGAAGCCCATTAAAAGTGATTGAATGGTAATGCTTTCCCTAATGAGCCCTGTTTTTATTCTTCTTCTTCCATCATGCTTGTTGCTTATTAAATTAACTCTATTTCACTTGTCACTTTCAGTTATGGAAAAATGGAGCTCACTGTGTGCTCATTTGAAAGCAAAGATCTAAATTTGCTTTTTGTAGTATAACGTTCATTCTGAAGTGAATTCCTTAGCCTATAAGCCAAGGTTTCTGATGAAGTTCTAGAACATAAATGAGGTTCGGTGGGGTGAGGTCTGGAGCTGATGACCAAGAAAGAATTCTTGAGACATCTTTGGTGCAAAATGGTGGTTTATTAAAGCACAGGGACAGGACCCGGGGGCAGGAAGAGCTGCTGCCCCGGGGATGTGAGGAGTGGTCTATTATATACTTGCAAGTTGGGAGGGGATTAGGGATAGCATAGGTCGCTAAGGAATTTTGGAAGCAATCTTGCTTTGGAAGCAAGATTTATAGGACCTTGAGGGGCTAGCTATTGTCTGGGGAAAAGGTTATTCATTACCAGTAATAAAAACTTCTCCTGAGACCCTTTAGATGTATATCAGTGGGCCATATACTTGGGAATGATTGTCAACACTATCTTGGAGGTTTAGAGATAAAGTTTCCAAAGGAATTGTAAAGTAGACTTGCAGGATCCTGGTTGGGGGTAGGGGGTTGGTCAGGCTAGGATTGTCCTTTGCCCTTAGCAAAGCCTCAAGGTGAGGGTAGTTGAGTCCCTAGAGGAGAGTCACTCTGCCTGTTTCAAGGGCTTGTCAGTAGGTAAGGAAATTTAATAATTTTTCTTCTGCCTCTGTTTCCCTCATCAGTTTCTACTTCTGTAATCAGAGATACTTTATTAAACATCTTTTTCACCTATAGTAACCAAGCTTGGGTTAGAATATGTAGAACACTGAATGGAAAACTACATCAGGCTAACAAAACCCAGTCCCATTTCAATTTTGCATCAGATTTAGAAAATTTCCCGTGCAGGTACAGAAAACCTTGAGTCCTAATCGTCTCTTCATTTTCACCATCATTCTTGTTTTGTTGGTGGGAGTGGTGGAGAGTTAATGCATTTCAAAAGACTTAGTTTATTCTTTTAATCTCTGTTGTGTTTTTGAAAACATAGTTACTTAACTAGGTTAATTTTGTGCCCTGGGATCAAGTGATATACAATTTGTTATTATAAATTTTTGCTTGGTAACTGGAGGTAACTATTTTAGGTACATGAAATAAGTTTATAGAATTTTGAATATGAACTTTATTTAGTATAACCAAGTTGGTGTCACTTTCTTTGTGGAGCCTTCCCTACTATCCTGGAAATTCAGTTTCTCCTTTCTAATCCTGTATCTTGTGTAGCCAATATGGGACACATCATACTATATGGTAGTTGTTATCTGTTCACTACTGAACTGTAAGCTTCTTGATGACAAGGAGCTGGGCCTCATTCATCCTCAGAGGCAACAGGGTGAAAAATGAGTGAATAAGATACAGGCTCAGAAACCAACGAGCTGGGTTCAAATCCGAATCCAATTGATGAGGGAATAGAAGGCTGGCTGAGGACAAAGCAAAAGCTGACACCCTCCAACTTTCCCCCAACTCTAACTCGTGGGTGGGACATATGTGACATTCTTTAGGAATCTCCCACCCATCTAAATGTTAATACCTGGCTAGAGGGCAAAATGACCTTGGCATTGGCAAGGCCTCTGGTATCAGGTATCTTTGTAGGCCCTCTTTAGCATATGAAAGTTCTATTGAAACCTCTCTTTTCCTTACCTCCCCCTCAACTCCAGGGTACATAATCCTAACCCCTCACAACCCTGGGGCAGCAGCTCTTTCTGCCCATGGGTCCTGTCCCTGTGCTTTAATAAACAACCATTTTGCACCAAAGATGTCTCAAGAATTCTTTCTTGGTCTTGGGCTCTGGACCTCACCCCACTGAACCTCACCTATGTTCTAAAACTTCATCACAATCACTACTGTCTCTGTGGACTTAATCTTTTTCTACCTCAGTTTTCTGAGCTATAAAGTGGAGATGACAGCTTCTACATCTGTGTAGTATGAAATGAATTACTACATGTAATTTGGATCAATTCAAGTTTTATGGACCTAAAGTTTAAACAATTTTGTATCACTACTTAAGAGAGGAAAAAACTTAGCATGAAAATAAATTCATTGAAAATGGGAAAGAAATAACAAGTTACAAATTATGGAGCATTGGGTGTGGTGTATAACTTTAAGAAAATAAATAGCCTAACACACTCTATAATATTTTTCTCCCGCTTTTTTTGGCTATATGTTCCTTGATTGTTTTCTCATGTAAATGATTTTGTATTATCTATTGAGATCATAGAAAGGTTGTTTTCTCTAGCGTAGTTGGTTGAAATTTGTCTTTTGTTACTGATCATTCAGTAATGTTAATTTCTGCTTCATAACTCATTGGTGTTGGGTCTGCGGGCTCGGGCTCCAGCTCCGGGAGTGCAGGAGGAACAATAGAAATGACCACCAGGTCCCACTGTCCTCCATCCTTCCCCCCCCCACCCCGCCTTTTCCTTAACCCTTGACTCTCCTGCCAAAAGGATGTATGCCCAGGTCACATCTCCATAGGTAACACAATACCTATGCAAGAAACAGATAAAAGACCCCCGCCAACTCCCTCCCAGTGTGACTTTCTCAACTTTCCCTTTCCGAGTTGCAGAACCTCACCTGAGAGTGCCCACCTCCTCCCAGCACAATTTTCCTGGCTCCCCTTCTTCCGAGCACTGAAACTTTGCCGGAGAGTGCCTTTAATAAATCTTGCCTTGCGCCTACCTTGCCTGGTATTGTGTTTACATCGCCTGCGAAACTTTACAATTGGTAGTGTCATACACATTTTTAGGATTATTGTCAAATTTGGGAAAGTCTTTAACAAGGCACAGTTTCTGGCCTACAACTTCATGTTGCAAAGCCTGGTGAATTTGCACAGTGGGCATTAGCTATAGGCCAGCAATACGTTAGCATTATAAGGGGTGACCACAAAACCATACATATTTTTCTGAATCCAGCTAAATATATGCTTAATTTCCCCCTTTAAATTCCCATGGCTTCCTCCGACACATGAATACTTGCAAAACTGAAAAAGTATTTGATCAGGTGAACACATCACTAGAAACTCTCCTAGGGCCTTGAGAAGGGCCAGTGGAAGCGAGGGACTCTGAACTTAAGCTTCGTTAACTTCATAGCAAAGCCACCTGTATTTGTAATAAGACCCTGGAATGAGAAGTGAATATTCCAGTACAGACGGCATATGACATGAGCAGGGGTACATCAAAGATCCAAACCACTACATGTTTTTCTTCTTTATCCTGCTTAAAAGTTAATTCTTTAGGGAGCACCTGGGTGGCTCAGTTGGTTGAGTGTCCAACTTTTGATTTTTGGCCGGGGTTATGATCTCAGCGTTGTGAGATCGAGCTCTGTGCAGAGCCTGCTTAAGATTCTCTTTCTTGGGGCACCTGGGTGGTTCAGTAAGTTGAGCATCTGCCTTGGGCTCACGTCATGATCCTGGGATCCTGGGATGGAGCCCCACATCAGGCTCCCTGCTCAGTGGGGATTCTGCTTCTCCCTCTTCCTCTGCCCCTGCTGGTTTTCTCTTTCACTCTTTGTCTGAGATAAATAAATCTTAAAAAAAAAATGCTCTCCCTTTGTCCCTCCTACCCCCCAACTTATACACATACTCTGTCTCTATCAAAAAGAAAAAAAAAAAAATTCCTCAATGTGGAAGAATTAAAGACTGATACCAGCCTTCCTTAAACCCCTTCCAAGCCTCTATGACTAAACTTCTGTATCATTTCACCCTCTCTGCTGCTCCGTGTATGTACACCACACCTTTCAGAAACACAAGGAAGAAGGGGACTGAAAGATGTAGCAACATAACTTTTTTTTTTAAATTTATTTGACAGAGATCACAAGTAGACAGAGAGGCAGGCAGAGAGAGAGGAAGGAAAGCAGGCTCCCTGCTGAACAGAGAGCCTGATGCGGGGCTCGATCCCAGGACCCTGGGATCATGACCTGAGCAGAAAGAAGAGGCTTTAACCTACTGAGCCACCCAGGCGCCCCAGCAACATAACTTTTGAATTAACTTTCCCATAGGAATACTGAAGAGAACATGATAAAATTGCAAGAGCAAAGAAGTAATTTTGAAATATTGATTCTTGTTTTTATAAAAAATGAAGTTGTTTGCTTTATCTACTTATCTGATTAAATTATAAGGATTAGATAAATTTTAGATAGGAAAAGTGAATATGTGTATCAGAAGCGTTCAGAAGAATGAATGTTTTTTAAATAGAAAATGACAAGTGGTTTGTGTCTGTGTTTAGATTTTTAAGGATTTATTGTTAATCCTTTACTAGTAAATAAAATCAGCAGAAAAATTACCTTCTATGAATTATTGAAGAACATTCCAATTAATAACATGCTAAGATATAATCTGTCAAAAGAAAAGCTTTGTTCCTTTTTTTTTTGGAGTGACTTTTCCCTAAGACAGTTATCAATCTGATTTTTAAATGTCATGAGTTTCTGATTTCTACTCTTTTAGAATGTGGTGAAAATAATAGGATATTAATTTACCCTTTTCCAAGATGCAAAGGGGGCACCTGGGTGGCTCATTTGGTTAAGCAACTGCCTTTGGCTCAGGTTGTGATCCTGGGGTCCTTGGATCAAGCCCTGAGCAGGCTCCCTGGTCAGGCTCCCTGCTCATGGAAGAGTCTGCTTCTCCCTCTCCCATTGCCCCTCCCACTGCTTGTGCTCTCTCATGTCCTCTCTCGCTCAGATAAATAAATAAAATCTTTTAAAAAACCCGAAATGCAAAGTCAGCCTATAAATTTAGTTTTCTTTTAAGTCCATGAGTAAACTATAATGAAAGGTACTTTGGGTGAGGTTTATAGGTCTCCCCTGTCGCTCATCCCTTCAGGTAATATGTCACAACCAAATCACATACTGCCACACCAACAGGTATTTATTATCACACTGGTACAAAACAGTTCTGCAACCTGTTCCCTAAGTTAGATAAAAGTTTTTGCTCTCAATTTCTTTGGCTGTTTCAGAAGAACCATGCAGGAAAGTTTCGCTTAAGGCAACCAACAGTGACAATATTAAGTGTCAGGGTTTGGTTGTCTTAGTTTGAATGAGGTGACAGAAATCATCCAGTGTGAGGAATAAATAAGCTGTTATTGTCTTAGGCTATTAGATTTTGGGTTTATTTGTCACACTTTGGTGAACCCTAATTCACAGATGAGGGTCAGTATTTCTCATACTTTCTTCATTTATCAGAGTAAGAAGTGAATGATTAGAGCTTCATGAGTGGCATACATGAAGAAATTAGCCAGGTATGAAGGGATGTGTGTATATAGGTACACCTAATTTTACTATGTGTTGCTCAATCATATACATAGTTACTTTCCCTTAGGAATAGCATGGTTCATAGATGACATTATTAAAGTGTTTCAGAAGATATATATGCCATCTGTAGTCAATTTCAGACTTATCTAGGAGAAAGGCTGTATTAAAAATGCTGAGTCCTAAAATATTCCGAGTTCTTGATTTTGTGTCTGCCATATAATCTTCCTCTTATCCTTGTGTAGCAGGAATCTATTCATTCGTTTGTTTACTTACTTACTTATTTATTTACTTATTTATTCTTAGATTCATTTATTTTAGTGAGAGAGAATGCATGCATTAGTGGGGCAGAGGGAGAGAATCTTCAAGAAGACTCCCTGCTGAGCACTGACCATGGAGCCAAGGTGGGGCTCGATCTCCCGCCCCATGAGATCCCGACCTGTGTGGAAATCAAGAGTTCCACGCTTAACTGAGTCACCCAGGGGCACCAGCAGGAAAGCATTCTTAATTAAATGGAAATAAACATTTTAATCCTCAAAGTATTTTGCTTTTCCTATACCATCCCATTAAACAACCTTATTTATTTTCATTAAAATTGACTAGAGGGGAGAATAAAAAAGCAGGTAAAAAATGCTGAAAAATCCTAAGGCTCAGTTGGTTAAGCCACTGCCTTCAGCTCAGGTCATGATTCCAGAGTCACAGGATAGAGTCCCACATCAGGCTCCTTGCTCCATAGGGAGTCTGCTTCTCCCTCTGACCTTCTCCCCTCTCGTGCTCTCTCTCACTCTCTCTCTTTCTCAAATAAATAAATAAAATCTTAAAAACAAACAAACAAACAAACAAACAAACAACCCAAGGCTTTGTAGGTGATACTTAAACTGATTTAGTGCCATCATCATATCTATGAAAGCCTTTTATTAACATTTTACTTCAAGAAGATGTTTAAGCTATAGGGGCGCCTGGGTGGCTCAGTGGGTTAAGCTGCTGCCTTTGGCTCAGGTCATGATCTTAGGGTCCTGGGATCGAGTACCACATCAGGCTCTCTGCTCAGCAGGGAGTCTGCTTCCCTCTCTCTCTCTCTGCCTACTTGTGATCTCTGTCAAATAAATAAAATCTTTAAAAAAAAAAAGAAGATGTTTAAGCTGTATACTGATTCTTTTAGTAATGCATGGAATATGATGAAAATCCACTAATATGGTATTGGAAGAGTTAAAAATTAATCAGACAGATATACTTGAAATATTGGGGAATCCAAATTAAATGAAAATTTCACTTTGTTCTTTAGGGTATTTAAATATTTTTTACACTAAGTTTTTTATTTTAGTATTTAAATATTTTATGTGTGACTCTGAGTATAATTAGAGCATTTCATGAGCCATACCCATTTCCGTTGGATGTGGAGGCAGCTTCTAATAGGGCCCCTGATAATCCTATCTCCTGATACTCACACTCTTGTGTAATCCTCTTCCCTTGAGTGTAGACTAAACCTAGTGAATTGTTTCTAACAGAATACAGAAAGAGTGACAAGATGTCACCTCTTGAGATTAGATCGTGAAGAGACTGATTTCCATCTTTCTCTCTTATTTTCTTCTCTCTCACTCTCATGGAGGACAGATGTTGCATTGTGAAGTGCCCTATGGGGAGGACATTGGGAGAGAGGGAGAGATATGCAACTAAGGGAGGCCTCTAGGCAATACCCCAGGAGGGATTGAATCCTGCCATTAGCCATATGAGCTAAGAAGTAGACCCTTCCCCAGTCCAGCCTTTAGATGATAGCCAGCACCTTAACGGTGGCCTCATGAAAACTGAGTTTTAGGACCTGGCTAAGTTGCATCAAGATTCCCAACTTATGCGGGCACCTGGGTGGCTCAGTGGGTTAAGCCGCTGCCTTCGGTTCAGGTCATGATCTCAGGGTCCTGGGATCGAGTCCCGCATCGGGTTCCCTGCTCGGCAGAGATCCTGCTTCCCCCTCTCTCTCTCTCTACCTGCCTCTCCATCTACTTGTGATCTCTCTCTGTCAAATAAATAAAATCTTTGAAAAAAAAAAAGAAAAGATTCCCAACTTATGGAAACTGTTACCAAATATTTATTGATTTAAGCTGCTACATTTTGGGGGTGATTTTTTAAGTAGCAGTAGATAATGAATATAGCAGATAAAAATATAGATGGAAAGGTGAAGTTTATAAGGCTAATAAAACCACATGTAGGTAAATCAACATTGGGAGAGTAAATATAAGTGAAAATATAAATGAAAAAACATTTTCATGGATCAAAAAATTGTTTTCATAGATCAGTGATGCTATAAAAAGTATACGGTGACTACTGGTAGCATGACTAAAGAGTGTATAACTCGACGGTCCCAAATTCTTGAGGATGTCTAGGTCAGTACACAAACAAGTATACAAATTGCATTTATATTGCCTATTTGTTTTGTAACTCTTTGGCTGTGATATTTTCTAGGCTGAGTCATGTCTTAAATTCATTCATCTTTCATGTCTATGAAGATAAATTCTAAGAACAAATATTACTGACCATCTGATTAAAATAATTTAAAAGAATAGTATTAGGTTCATCATCTGTCCTTGAAAGTAATACATGGGAGGACTGATATTTTACTTAAACATTAATCTCCTCTTGCTTTTGTCAATAACAACAAAAGATCTGAAGAGAATGACTGAGCTGTATGGGGGTTGTCTAATTTCAACAAATAGCAGACAACTGATTTAAGACATCCGATTTCATTCCCCAGAGGTCTAATACTTCTGATAGTGTAATTCTGATGGTTGCTTTATGCTTTGCACAGCTCCTCAGTATTTTAATGAGTGAACAACTCATTCTATGGCAATACAACTCTGACTTATGGGATCCATTAAACTACCCAACCTTGTTCATTCAATTTAAGCAATGACTGATGACCACATTCAGCTGTATGATCAATATAACACAGTTACTGAAAAGTTTGTACCATTAAGTAATATATTTTATTTTATTTGCTTTCTTTTCTCAAATATATTCCCCTCTTCAATCCGGGCCACCACAATGACACAGAAAGCACAGGGATTTCTTTTCTTTCCTATCCTGGTGTAAATAATTGATTTTAGAAACCTGTAAGTGTTAGGTCTGTAATCAAAGGAGCAAGACTGATACAAAGCGAAAGTCAAGCAAAGCTTTCTTTCGCACCAATCATCAAGAATCAAAACGACCGTTCCGGCTGCCTCTTACAGAAAGGGCGACCCCTCCCTGCCTTACAGACTAACTTTTAAAGGGCAAAGGCCATGTGGTTGGGCCTGGCCACACACAGGTGGCCAATGAGATTGCAACACACAGAGAAAGCTGCACAGTCATGCTAGGTCACACTCGGATGGCCAATTGAATTATAATTCACCCCATAGTAGCTATTTGAACTAGCCTATCACCTTGGTCAAAATTGGCACCCAAAAGGCAGGGCCCACACTCCTTGGTAGCTAGGGAGACAATATGCATGCCCCACTGATTGGATGTCTCCACTTGACCTGACCCGCCCTTGTATTTGGGCTCTGTTACCTGGGACTGGTCAACCATATTTTACTAGTTTCCCGGACTTGCTTTTAAGTAAGTCCCCTGGTGGCGGGAGGGGGTGGGGGTGGGGAGGATGGTCAGGGTCAGTTTAAGTTTTACTGAATAAACAACAAAATGGCTGTTCAACCGAGATGAAATTGCTCTGGCTAAATAGGCCCTTACATAAGTAATAAGTAATAAGCAGGATAAGACAGTTAATATGATTATTATCCCAATCATTGTATTATTGTCCATCTAACTAGAGTCAATGTAAAATTGAGAAGATGCTATCAGATATTAATTAATCACCCAGAAGAGAATTTTACTGATTAGCCATGACAGGATATGGATATTATTCCATCAGGTTTTCTGGGAAAAGCCAGATCCTGGCTTCCTGAGATAACCCCTGGAAATATGGCTGCCAGGATCCAAAGACATCTGAACAGTCCTTCAGATCACTTTACTTTGGTGTGGCAGCAGCTTCCTGCAATGTCTCTCTGGATCTGGGCTGAAAGATCTCGAGTTAGTAGTTCACTTTTCGTTAACCAGGTGACTTTTGCTAATAGGAATCTTCGATTTCCACAATGTGCTTGATCTTAGAGCTTGTACTGTCTTTCCATTAGAAGGAAGGGTAAACAAAGTAGCATATTCCATTAGAAGGAAGGGAAAATAAAGTAGCATGCAATTATCACGGCATTTCTGAGCCCACTTCTCATCTACAAGCAAGGGTAAAAGAGAGCCTTCTCCCAGGAGATGTGCCTACTCTGTGCCCTCACTGTTACTACTGATGGGGAGCTTGCTTCAAATGAACTTGCCACAAAGCCTGTGTCTAATGTGTCTGACTTCTCTGCCTGTCTCCGAGAGTGAAGAGTTTGAGGAGATTATCAGGAGGATGCTGATAACATGTGTAGGGGATGAGAGCAGAGAGATCTAGATACATAACTTTGTTCACAGCATTGCTCCTGCTTGGAATCCCACTCTTCCTAAAATACTCTAAGCGAAGCATCTTGTGGTGATGCCATAGAACTGGGAGTCAGATAGATGCAGTGCAAATCCAGGATTTGTCAATTACTAGCTCTTTGACCTTTGGCAAATTACCAAACATACATAGGTCTTAGTTTTCAAAATTTTATTAAAAGGGGAATAATTATACTTAACAAAGAGGACTGTTGTAAGATTCAAAATTTTATATCTGGGACAGTGCTTGGTGTATATTAAGCATTCAGCAAATGTTTGCTTTCATACAGAATGGCTCACCCCATGAAACTCCTGACCATGCCTAGCTCACTGTGATCATTAGTAACTAGTATTTGTGTAGTGCCTTGCAGGTTATAAACTTTGAAAATCTGCTTTCTTATTTGCTGCAGCAGGAGAGAACGGGCAGAGTCTTTGAGAAATGTGCCCATCACAGATAGAAAGTGGCGGAGTTGGGGTTCAGGGTGCAGTGTCCGGCTCCAAATTCTGTATATTTACTACAATAAAGCACAGCCTCTCAAGTATTGTTTTTACTACTCATTTGGGCCTCATTACGCATTGCTTTATATAGTACTTTCTTCGAGGGTCTTTCTGTTCTCCAGTGAGTTAGAAATAGGCATGATGTTTTATGAATCTCTGTAGCCCTCACAATACCCTGCTTAGTGCCTGCTCTGAGAAAATATTCAATAAAATCACACTGATCTATCAGTGAGGGCTCTTTAGTTGTAAACAACAGGAAACATGATTGTGGCTAACCTAAACAGGAAGGAAGCTACTGAAATTCTTGCATGCTCTCATAATTTATGGGAAGCTGAGAAACTAAACCGGAGACAGGCTCACCTGGAGCTGCTTCTGGAGATAGAAGCACAACATGGGGCACGTCATGGACGAATGTGTTCAGGACTCTGCTACTTGGGAGAAAATCAAATGGTAAACATTTCTAATTTCTGTTTCACCAGCTCAAGGAGAAAGAATTTAAATGGCCCATTTTGGGACATGGGTATGTCCCTTGTCTAGGGGAAGCTAGGGCATCTGAATAGAGTTCCACCAGACCATATACAGTGGGGTAGAATTAATTCCTCAAAATGAAATTTGGGTGCTATTGGAAAGGAGAAATGGGTGCTGGGAAGCTAGTCTTTCAGCCCTCAAAATCATACAGGGAATCTCCTACAAGTGACTAATTGAATTGTTTTTAAAAGCCTTGCTCTTTGTTTTCAATTTTGCATGGATCCGGGAAAGCAGAATGAGGAAACAGAGGCAAAACAAGATTAAAGGATTTGCTTTAGGCTACTCAGAAGTTAAGTAATTCAGTTCAGATTCAAATCCAGACTAGGAATCTCAGATTTTTCTCACTAAATCATTCTGTATCTTAACATCAGGGACTTTATATCAAAACTTACTTATGAATTGAAAAATACAATATGGTGTGTTCAAAGCATATTTCAACATCTTGTTCCACTTGCAAAATACATTTCAGAGCCTAATAGCAAATGACTACAACGGAAAAAAATACTACTCATTAGCATATGGTAGTTGTTTTACATGGAAAAAAATGAAAGGCTATTCCTGCCAGATATAACCATAAGTAATACATCATATGAATAACCTAAGTGCTATATATTTCTGAATCTATAGAAAGGAAACAGAGTTTTCTCAGTATATTTAAAAATCACTTCAAAGAAACCATAAAGCTGGTATAATAGATTTACATACTTATAATTCATAATAATATGGCAATTTTTCATCCATGTGTCTAGGGCAAAAAAATCATATTTGCATAAAGAGATTTTATGTTATTAACAAACTTTTCAGTAGGGATAATTAACAATTTAAAATCTACTAGCAATCTTTGTGTATGAGACTCTAGACTTCTATAACCCAGCTCAAGGAATCAGTTTTCCTAGGGTTTTGAATGGGAAAAGACAAATATTTTCTCATATATCTAATGCAACGACAACACATGATCTCTGCTTGATGGGGGACTTAATTTTTTCAGGGGACCAGGAGGACAGCTAATACTGTGAGCATAGTAAAAAAACCACCATCAACAACTAACGTCTGTTGGATGTTTAGCTACACATCCTGGTAAGCTCTTCAAAGAAATCAGTGCCTCCAACACTCCTGAAGACAACATTGGCTTTGAATTTTAAAACTAGACTTTAGTTAAGAATCTTTTTTCCTTCTGCTTCGAAAGACAGTTCTGTACAAAGACCATTGAGAGTGCTCAGGACAAAGGCAGAGGCTCTAAGCTTCCTTAAAAGGCTCTTGGATGATTTAGGGATGCAGAAGGAAAAAGACAGAAGCCTTAGCACTTCAGAGTGCATTCCTGAAGATGTTCTATCTTGGGGCTGGTTTACATAAAATTTTGAACATTCTCATTTATGTGTGTCCCGTAAGTAGAGTGATAATCAGGATACTGGGCTCTGGGTGCTAGCTCTAGGACCCTCCACACTGGGTGGAGTTCTATCTTTTTCATTTGTCCATAGGATGTCCCCCACCCCCCAAATTTGTTCGTACTCTGGGTCTTCTGCCTTCACAGATGTTCTTATTCAGCACTGCATCTATTTCTTATTTTCTCTAGGCACTCTCTTATGCTCAACCTATAACTGACGGGTTTTTAAAATTCAAGTATAATTAACATATGATGTTACATTAGTTTCAGGTGTACAATATAATGACTCAATAATTCTGTACATTTCTCAGTGCTCAAAATAAGTGTACTTATAATCTCTTATATCTCCTTTATCTATCTATCTATCTATCTATCTATCTATATATGCTCTTTATATATATATATATATATATATATATACTCTTTATATATATATATACTCTTTATATATATATATACTCTGTGTGTGTGTGTGTATGTGTATTTGTGTTCACCAAAGGAAACAATGCCCATTTTATGGATCAGGAAACTTGAGAACTTGAGGTTAAGTCCATGACCAAAGTATAGCTAGACAAGGATGAATTTGGGATTTGAATCCAGGTAGAGTGTATCTCTGGTGAAGAATGTCATCCTTAGGGATTTAAATAATGAACACTTAATTTACTACCAAATAGCAAATGAAACACACATGAAGAATAAGACATAGAAAAAAATAGTTCTTAGGGAAATTTCTGTTTTTTACTTAACCATTAGGTTAAGTAAACACTAACATTAACACTCTTAACCATTAGGTTATATCTTGAATTCTTAAAACCACACAAATGAATGAAATCTATAAATTCACTCCCAGGAAATGAGTGCGAAAGGGTAAGTCTGAAGACTGTGTGGGGGTTAAATAACTTCTCAACAAACTCTGAAAAAGTTACATGAAGTATGTTGTACATTCAAGTCTTCATATCACCGCATGAAAGGCTTTACTCTGTGATTCCTAGAAATATCTACTCAAATAACTCTCTAATTGGCAGCTACAAATCACGATACATTGGAAGGCTTCTGAGAGAACTCTCTTCATGGAAATAGTTTCTTAAAAGGAAGACTGTTCTGGGACACCTGGCTGGCACAGTCAGTAGAGCATGCAACTCTTGATCTTGGGGTCATGAGTTTGAGACCTACACTGAGGGTAGGGTTTACTTAATAAAAAAAATTAAAAAAAAAAAAAAAGAAGTAGTCTTTGACTACCAGTTCAATTAAAAAAATAAAGATATTTTATTGATGAAAATTAAAGTTAAGCCTCAAACACATGGTTTTTAATTTTAGGTTGTATCAATACCTCTAGGAGGTAAGCAAGTTTCGGTATATTTTTAGGTGTATTATTCTGATGAAGAACTAATTTTCTAATAACAGAGGGAGCAATGGGGCACCTGGGTGGCTCAGTGGATTAAGCCTCTGCCTTTGACTCAGGTCATGATCTCGGGGTCCTGGGATCGAGCCCCACATCGGGCTCTCTGCTCAGCAGGGAGCCTGCTTCCCCTCTCTCTCTCTGCCTAGCTCTCTGCCTACTTGTGATCTCTCTCTCTTCGTCAAATAAATAAATAATCTTTAAAAAAAATAACAGAGGGAGCAGTGAGCAGACATTTCTTTTTCTCCAAAATGAGCATGGATACGGTATGCATAAAACAAGTAAGCTTTATGACGTCATCTATCCTCTCTGAGATCTATTTAAGCAGTCTACACTGCTGACATAATTTTATTCCTTACTTTTCTGTTCAACATTATGTTGTGAACATTTCCTATATTGGTATAGTCCTTTAAAAATAATTTATTGAGCTGTCATTCACATATTATAAAATATACCTTTTTAAAAGGTATGATTCAGTGATTCTTAGCATATTTATAAGGTAACACATCCATCACTATTTAATTCTGGAAGTTTTATCCCTTCAAAAAGATCCCATACTTCTTAGCAGCAGTTCTTCATTTCTCTCTCTCTATGAAATGCCTGGCAATCTCTCATGTATTTTCTCTCTCTGGAGTTGCCTGTTCTGGACATTTGATATAAGTGTAATTATATGACATATAGTCTTTCATGTCTGACTTTTTCACTTAGCATGATATTTTCAAAGTTCATCCATGTTATGGTATGAACCTGTACTTCATTCCTTTTTATGGCTTAATAATATTCCATTGTATGGTACAGTCTTTTTTTTTTTAAAGATATTATTTGTTTATTTGAGAGAGAGAAATAGACTGGTAGAGAGAGAAAGAGAGAGAGAGAATGAGCAGGGGGAAGGGGCAGAGGAAGCAGCAGGAGAAGCAGACTCCCCACTGAGTAAGGAGCCCACTGTGGGACTCAATCCCAGGACACTGGGATTCTAACCTGAGCCAAAGGCAGAAGCTTAACTGACTGAGCCACCCAGGTGCCCAGGTATAGTCCTTTATTTATTTATCTATCATTTATTTATTTATTTATTTATTAAAAAAAAATTTTTTTTTTAAATATTTTATTTATTTGTCAGAGAGAGAGGAGAGCAAGCGAGCACAGGCAGAGAGAGTGGCAGGCAGAGGCAGAGGGAGAAGCAGGCTCCCCGCCAAGCAAGGAGCCCGATGTGGGACTCGATCCCAGGACGCTGGGATCATGACCTGAGCCGAAGGCAGCTGCTTAACCAACTGAGCCACCCAGGCGTCCCCATTTATTTATTTTTATGGAGATATAATTGACATAGTATAACATAGTGATTTGATATTTGTATATACTGTGAAATGATCATCACAATGTCTAGTTAGTATCCACACACAATTACAATTTTTCCCCCTTGCAATAAGAACTTTTAAGATCTACTTTTTAAGCAACTTTCAAATATACAATAGTCACCACCGTGTAGGTTGCATCTTTATGATTATTTATTTTATAACTGGAAGTTTGTACCTTTCAGCCACCTTTATCCATTTTGCCCACCCTCTATCCCCTACCTCTGACAACCGCTAATCCATTCTCTGTATCTATGAGTTCAAAAAAATTTTTTAAGTGAGATCATACAGGATTTGACTTTCTCTATCTGACTTATTTAACTTAGCATAATAGCATAGTGCCCTCAAGGTCCATTCATGTTGTCACAAATGGCAAGATTTCCTTCCTTTTTTTTATGGCTGGATAGTATTCCATTCTGGGTGAGTGTGCGTGTGTGCGCACGCGTGTGTTTATACTACAGTTTTTTTAATCCATTCATCCACTGAAGGGCTTTTAAGTCATTTCCATGTTTTAACTATTGTAAATAATGCTGCAGTGAACATGGGATATCTTTTTGATTTAGTGTTTTCATTTCCTTTGGACAAATACCCAGAAGTAAAAATTGCTGGGTAACATGATAGTTCTATTTTTAATCTTGTGGGGAACTGCCATACTGTTTTCCACAGTGGCTGCACCAATTTACCTTCCTACTAACAGTGCACATGTGTTCCTTTTTCTCTACATCCTTGGTAACACTTGTTATTTCTTGTCTTTTTTTTATAATAACTGTTCTACCAGGTGTAAGGTGATATATCATTGTGATTTTGATTCGCATTTCTCTGATGTTCAGTAATGTTGAGCATCTTTTCATATACCTGTGGGCCTTCTGTATGTTTTCTGTGAAAAAATGTTTATTCAGATCCTCTGCCCATTTGTCAGTGAATTGTTTGTTTTTTTGCTGTTGAGTTGTATGAGTTCTTTATATTTATATTTTAGATATTAACCTCTTATCAGATATATGATTTGCAGATATTTTCTTCCATTTTGTAGGTTGCTTTCTCATTTTGTTGTTGGTTTTCTTTGCTGTATAGAAGCTTTTTAGTTTGATTTAGTCCCGAAATTCCCATATTTGCTTTCATTGTCTTGACATAGTCTTTTTAAACATTATTTTTAATGACCGCATAATATTGGAAAGGTGGACATACCATTGTTAATATTATTCTATGGAAATTTAAGCTGTTCTTTCCTTTGGTTTTCTATTTATCATATGACATGACCTTCAAAAACACTACAATATCCTGAAGAACAGTGTTTTTGCCTTGTCTTGGCAGTGGACATACATTAATCATTCAGATCATGGCCATGTTACCAGTGGCCACATTACAAGTATGTAATTTTCTCCTTATGTTTAGAATTCTTTTCTTAGAATACATTCCCCTAAGTA
The DNA here is from genome assembly GCF_902655055.1 of Lutra lutra. Taxonomy (NCBI): domain Eukaryota; kingdom Metazoa; phylum Chordata; class Mammalia; order Carnivora; family Mustelidae; genus Lutra; species Lutra lutra. The sequence continues at coordinate 44,540,691 of NC_062285.1, forward strand.
GAGTAGTAGAGACCTTGGCCGTAGATATCTCTGAAGGAATTCAGGTTAGGGGAAAGAAGAAAATCACAGATACTAATTAGTGGCTTGTGCCCCTTCTCATGTGAGAGAGCCCCAAAAGCCATTTAAAGGACTGATGGTCCCACAATAGCAAACAGACACAACAGCTAGTAATATGACCCCCATTTAAAATATCCAGGCTAGTGGTGCCTGGCTATCTCAGTTGGTGGGGCATGCAACTCTTGATCTCAGGGTTGTGTGATTGATCCCCACATTGGGTGTAGAGGTTACATATATCTTAAAAAAATATATATATATTAATTAATTAAATAAAATTTTAAAAATCTCCAGGCTAGTATGGCAAGAGGAAAGAGAAAACAGAGAACTACTGAATATCATTAGTGTTCAAGGAAATTAAAATTTAAACAATGAAATATAGCACTTTTCATGTTTCAAATTGGTGGACACTGAGCAAATGTCATATTCAATGCTTTGAAGTGTGGGCCATTCTTAGGACACATGGGTGGCTCAGTTGGTTATGTGCCTGCCTTCGGCTCAAGTCAGGATCCCAAGATCCATGGGATCAAGTCCTATGTCAGGCTCCCCACTGAGCTTCTCCCTCTACTTGTTTCTCCCTCTGCCTGCCACTCCCCTGCTTGCGTTCTACCTCTCTGACAAATAAATAAATAAAAATCTTAAAAAAAAAAAAAAAGAACCGTGGGCCATTCTTTTATAATGCTGCTATGTATATACATAGGCACACATTTTCTAGATGGCAATTTGAGAATATGTAAAAAAGATTCTCATGTAATAAGTCTACTACTTGCAGTCCAAAAAATTAATCAATGAAGCAACACAAAGACTTATCTCCCAAGATGTTCATCTCAACATTATTTATCAAAGCAAGAGTTAGAATTCACCTAAATGGACAATAGCAATACGTTTTCTCTTTTTTCTCATTTCTAAATTTTCTTTAATAAGTATGTATTACTTTTGTAGAGAGAAAAATAATAATTAGAAAATAAAAAATCATTAGGTTGTTCAGGTGTTAACACAAAATATGGGTTACTTCTGAGTCACATGGCCATGATCTGAATGATTAATGTATGTCCACTGCCAAGACAAGGCAAAAACACTGTTCTTCAGGGTATTGTAGTGTTTATTTAGAAGGTCATATCGTATGATAAATTTAATTTCAGTAGTCACAACAAAATTAGAGAAATTTTCCACGCATCCAATTTTCCATTCTCAAACTGTCTAAAACATTCAGATGCAATCAAAGAATGTTGTCCCTTAAGTAAATTCAGAAAATGTGTTTGGATCTCTATGAACTTTCTACATTTAAAGGAAATTTTAAAAAAAGCTAAATTCTTATGTAAAAAGAGGAAGGCGACTGAGAGAAAGAGGATCTAACCAGATATTTAAAAGAAAGAGAAAGATGAGAGGGGCTTGCAAGGAATAGAGCTATTTTAATGTATTTATTATTTCCTTAAAATTATGATCGGTTCTGATTCTAAAAGGTCATGTAATTATTTTTATTTCATATGAGTGATGCTTTAAAAAAATTTAAATTCAATTAGTCAGCATACACTGTATCATGGAATGATGCCTTAATAATTTCTCTGACTGAGGATCCTTTTAATGTTGTTTGGCTTGTTAAGTAAATATTCACAAATCTCTGTCATCCTCTAGATAGAATCCATATCCAACTGGTCACAAAAGTTGTGTATTTCATCCATGTTTCTCTAATTTTTTTTCCTCTTTCCACTTTTTTCCACCACCACCACCACTGGTCCAAGCCACCATTGTCTTACTTAATCAGCTACAATCTTTCATGTTTTCAGTTAAGTCTTTTAAAAACTATTTTTTCAGAGGATACTTTTACTTTTCCAAATAGACCCATATTCCTGAGACCCTGAGATCTCTGAACAAAGTGTCTAGTTCAAAAAACTTGTGTAATATATCAGAGTAAATCACAGAGCTCAGGGACTTTTGTGGGCGGAAACATGCTTTACTCTGTAAAAATGAAAGATTATCTAAAAATGTACAAGAATTGTTTAGTTATACACATGTAAGTGTCCATTTCTGTACATTGCCTCCTGCTATAAAAGGATTCTTTACTTCTAATATGAATGGTTCTCTTCCCTCTGGCCTGTAGCAATACAGGTTTACTCAGGAAAGAGTTACTCCCATTTGGTTTATTTCTAATTAATGAAGCTTTGGTCCATGGAGGAGTTTCTTTCAGTAAAAAAGACTACCCCTGGGAAGGAGTCTTTGGCGTAGTTTTGAGAACAGCTCTGTTACAGAAGATCTCCTCCTTTAAAAGGTACTCTGAGTGGGGCACCTGGGTGGCTCAGTGGGTTAAGCCTCTGCCTTCGGCTCAGGTCATGATTTCAGGGTCCTGGGATTGAGCCCCACATCGGGCTCTCCGCTCTGCAGGGAGCCTGCTTCCGCCTCTCTCTCTGCCTGCCTCTCTGCCTACTTGTGATCACTCTGTCAAATAAATAAATAAAATTAAAAAAAAAAAAAGGTAACTCTGGGTGTTTTAAGCCCATCACTTATAGAACGGGAATTTAGTAATCTTGCATTGATGAATCTGATGGAGGTGTCCTTGGTATCCCAGAGATGGATGGCTTATATGTGCTTGGCAAAAGCGTGGTATTACATAATGTCAGAGGCAGAAGAAGAGGGACCTAACAGTGGTCCTTAACTGGGTTGGCACTTTACATGTGAAAGCATCTGGGTGGGGGTTAGGAGTAGTTCAGAACTTGGGCTTTACAAGTATTTATTGCCTAGGACAGGTTCAGCATTACATCTGGCAGTCCTATACTAGCTAGAACGATTCCACTTAAAATGCCAATAACATTTCACTGAAAAATCTCGAAGGTCTTAAGTTCTATAAGGACAAATGAAAATTAAAAATAAGAAGCTTAATTCTGTATTGAAAATAAAGGAAGAGATTTCCTTCTGTTCCTTTTTCTTAGAATGTTTACTTTAGAAAATTCTAACTGTAAAAAAAAAAGAAAGAAAGAAAATTCTAACTGTAAGTACTTTCTCCTCTCTTTGAAATGTAAATTAATCCTTTTGAGGATGAGGTAGGACTTTTATCAGCCTTACAAACCAGAAGGTCTTTTACAAGGATCTAGTAGCCATCTCTTTGAAATATAACATTAAGAGAGATAGCACTCCCCTCTTACCGTTTCCATGGAAGGACAGGGGCTTACTTTTGGGTGCTTTGCTCAAAGTTGCAACAACACCTCCTGTCATAAATATATGAGAAGTAGTTTCTTCTTTGGATAAAGTCAATTAGCTTACACAGTTGGTCACTTCCATTACCAAGCAAATTTAGGATGAACTATGTGTGAAAAATGATACCGTCAAGTTTTCTTCCTTGAGGGCTTGTTATTGTTTATTTTGAAAACACATGTGTAATGAGTTCTGTCTGCTTGGCTCTGTGAAACTATGAGATTTCTTTCTTTCTTTGCAATCTCTTAATGGGATTCTTGTGATGTGTATCACTTTCTGGTTTAATGTGTATTTGGTCATAAAAGTGCTTTCTTTCTCTCTTACCTTTAGAGAGAGGATAGAAGACAGAAGATTTCATTTCTTAATTATATTTTCCAATAGTTTCCATGGCAATGGGAAAACAAGAGTGCACTTATCATTCTTGTTACTTGTTGAGGTTTATTCGGTCACTCATTTTTTTCGATGACCAAGGTGTTTTTACAATACTACTAATTTTCAGGTTTAAATAGAGCACAAAAGGACTGGGTCCTGAGATTCTTCTAATATTTGAATATGGTCAATCTCTTGTTCTTGGAGACTTTTTACCATCTTTAGAGTTAGAAAGAGAAAAGATTTACTAATCATTAGAGTCCAAAATCCAATCAGGTGACGTATCCCAATGGGGACTACAGATTTATGGCTACAGACAAAAGAATCAGAGTACGTATATAACTCTGAATCCAAGGATATGGTCCTGAGACCCATCAATCTAACTTTTTTTCCTTATTTGTCCTCTCAAATGTGATGTCTGTGATGTAGCCAGTTACAACATAGAGTTTAGTGAATTCCAAGAGGGTCAACACCAATGATCTCACCAGGGTCTTGTTCTAATTTTTGGTTAGTGATGGTTTTAGTTATGCTGAGAAGGTAACTCTAGATTACTTGGGATGATATCATAGTTTTCTTTGTTGGTGATGAGAAGAATTGCTTTGGATGCCTGCATCTCTTATTTTCTTGCTAAACTCTCTGGAAGTACATAACTTTGATTTCCTAGGTGAAAACTAGCTTCATTAATAGATATGCTTTCCCTAGCTCAGGAAAGATTTAACATTAAGTATAGAAGGGTTAAAACAATCAAACTGTAATATTTATATTTGTGTTAAAAAGAAATTTGTACATATTTGTTATAGTCTTATATACTGTATTTGGCATACTAACAAGCGATAGCATGTGTTTGTTATTACCACCATTACTTGTCATTTGAAAGAGAACTTGGCCAAATAGAGTCACAGCCTTATAATTCTAACTTAAAATACCTGATTAAGTAGTTGACTGAGACTCGTCATCTTAAGTTGAAATCTTTTAAAATGTATGTTTCAAATAAAAATAAGAGAAATTTAGAAACAATTTATTTAAAGTTTAATTTATTAGATATGTTAGTACTATTTAATACTTACGGAGGTTTTAGTTGAGCAAAGTGTTTATAAGGAAAATTCAATTAAGTAGTTGTAATCTTTTTTGATATTAATATTCTTTTCTAAAATTTAATTTCAATTAATTAATATATAATGTATTATTAGTTTCAGAGGAAGCGTTCAGTGATTCATCAGTCTTATATAATACCCAGTGCTCATTACATCACATGCCCTCCTTAATGTCCATCACCCAGTGACCCCCATCCCCTCACCCCTCTCCCCTCTAGCAACTCTCAGTTTGTTTCCTATGATTAAGAGTCTCTTATGGTTTGTCTCCCTCTCTGATTTCACCTTGTTTTATTTTATTTATTTTTTTTAAAGATTTATTTATTTATTTATTTGTCAGAGAGAGAGAGAGAGCAAGAGTGAGCACAGGCAGATTCACCTTGTTTTATTTTTCCCTCCCTTCCCCTCTGATCCTGTTTTGTTTTTTATATTCTACATATGAGTTAAGTCCTATGATAATTGTCTTTCTCTGATTGACTTATTTCACTTAATATAACACTCTCTAGTTCCATCCATGTCATTGCAAATGGCAAGATTTCATCTTTTTGATGGCCAAGTAATATTCCATTGTATATATGTACCACATCTTCTTTATCCATTCATCTGTGGATTGGCATCAGAGTTCTTTCCATAGTTTGGCTATTGTGGACATTGCTGCTATAAACATTGGGGTGCAGATGCCCCTTCAGATCAGTACATTTATATCTTTGGGGTATATACCTAATAATGTAATTGCTGTAAGTTGTAATTGCTGTAAATTATACATCTTACCTCATAGGTAAAATGTTGCAATCTTTTAAATTAAATATTTATAAATATTAAATATTTTATATAAATATTAAATATTTTAAATTAAATTGCAAATAGGACAAAACATTATTCAGACTCTGAGAGTTATTGTAAAAAATTGTTAATCATTTTATCCATTGGCTGAATAAATTTTTCCAGTTAAGCTTAAGTGAGAACTTTCCAGATTTTCAGCTCCTTGCGGCAACTGTAGTCTAGAGGGGAAAGAGCATACCTGTTGGCATTTGCATAGACTCACCGAAAGCACAGAGAAAATACTGGGGAACCACATGGAGATTCTTGCAAATAAACTTATGGCTTATGATATGGACTGGGAGAGCTTTAAGGAACTGACTTTCTGTGTTCTTCTACTTCAAGAGTCTTTTTATTTTTTTAAAGTAAACTCTACATGTGGAGCTTGAACTCAGGATCCTGAGATCAAGTGTCACATGCTCTACTCACTGAGCCTGCTAGGTGATCCTACTTTAAGTGTTTTCTGCTGCCATGATGAACATTAATAGACCCAGCAAAGTATGGGTAACCCATGTATACATAGGAATGCATGTATGACTGAGTGGTCACAGAGTATGGATGAAGAAACCATCTTTGATCCCCTCCAAACAGAAGAGCTACTAAACATGACATAGCCTGCCAGTTAGGGAAATAATGAAAGTTTAAACAAATGATGATTAGTCCTTATGTTTCATTGTACAAATACTATGGCTCTTCCCCGCCTCCCTCTTTTACAGAGGAGGAGCACGTACAGGGTAAGGAGGCAAGGCAGAAGGAGGGAGGGTGGGAGGGAATCCCAAGCAGGCTCTACGCCCAGTGTGGACCCCCACAACAGGCTCGATCTCACCACCCTGAGATTATGACCTGAGCTGAAATCAAGAATCAGTGCTAATAGACTGACCTACCCAGGTGTCCCTGACCCTTTCCAAGAGTGTGCTACCAGCACTCTCTGAAATGGATTTTTGATATTTGCTCACTTGTGACTATTCTTTCTTCTCCTGAGTATCAGGTTATTTCTCTCTTAGTAAGATGAACTGCTCCTCTGCTGAGTAAGTGTGATGAGATGCACCTCACCAGTGAGGACTGACCAATCAGACAGTTTTTCCTGAGGGGTCTTATCCTGTATACAGACATAAAATAAAAGCTGTAATTTTGAGGTTTTAAGGCACTAGATATGGTAGCTATCTTGCGACAGTTTGGTGAGTACCTTCTGTATTTTCTTCATGCAATACCATTCTTAATAAATGAGAAAGGTTCAGCACACCTGTGTGGCTCAGTCAGTAGAGCTTCTAATCAACTCTTGATCTTGGCTCAGGTCTCAATTTCAGGTGGGAGTTCAAACCCCACATTGGGCTCTATGCTGAGCATGAAACCTACTTAAAACTAAGAACAAGTTAAAATGAAAAAAGTAAGTGAGAAAGATTTGTTTTAGAGTCTGAGTCTGTGATGTCTTTTCTAATATAGTGGAGGGTGACATGAAAATTTTGTCTATTCGTAGATCTCTTTAGGTTCAGAAGAATAAGGACCAGTTATACAACTTTTTTTTTTCTTTTTTTAAAGATTTTATTTATTTGACAGAGAGAGATCACAAGTAGGCAGAGAGGCAAGCAGAGAGAGAGAGCGAGAGAGGGAGGAGGAAGCAGGCTCCCTGCCTAGCTCCCTGCCTCTCTAGCCTGATGCGGGACTCGATTCCAGGACCCTGAGATCATGACCTGAACTGAAGGCAGAGGCTTAACCCACTGAGCCACCCAGGCAGCCCTATACAATGTTTTAAAAGCATGCATATTTTCATTTTTATTATAAATGTTTTCAGTTTTATTATTCTCTTTCAATAAAAAAGTTTTGCTGATTTTGCTGCTATGCATTTCTTACCATTGAGTGTACAGCGTGTTATGGTCTTTTATTCTGAAATTATTTGAGTTAAGATTTGTTGGTGACTTTATTTCTAGGTGGTTGTTGTTGTTGTTGTTGTTGTTTTCCTTTTTTAAGCAGACTCCTCACCCAGCATGGAGCCCATATGAGGCTTGAATTCAGGACCCTGAGATCAAGACCTTAGCTGAGATCAAGTGTCAGATGTTTAACCAACTGAGCTATCCAGGCAGTCCTGCTGTGTTTTCTTAAATACAAACTAAGCATAAAATTTGATGTCAGATACATTTCTGCCTCACCCTCTTTGAGTTACTGAAATTTAAATAAAGCTTAGCCTGTTAAAATGTATAATTTCTGTGATCCCTGACTTCATACATATTCAAATATAGTTAAAATTCTAATGTAAAAATCACTGAATAATAGCTGGCCAAATTATAGTATAATTCAAACAACTATTTGATAACTGCTCAAAGCACATGGAGAATAGTTCATTGCTGAATGGTAATTAAACAACAAGTGAAACCTGTGACTTAATAAATGTTTTGAAGTTTAATTCAAAGTCTTCATATGCCCTGCAGTTATTAGCAAATTGTCCTGTCAGTTAGTGTGGTATCTTTATTTTTACATTGGCAAGCTGGAATTCAAGAATATAAATTTTTCATCCAGTCACTAGAAATGCTGAAAAGAAATCCCTGTATATTTGATTTCTAATTTTGTTTCATGAAAGTTTCATTTTTGCAGGTTTTTAAATTAATCAATAAGCTAAAAAAAAGAATATGAGCATCTATGTTACAGACTTATAAGAAGTAGTGACATATTAAAATTGTTTTCAAATAATAACCAGTGGCAATCTGGAGGGTGGGCAGTAATTGGGAACAATTGATGAGGGAAAGACCAGACAATAAGCCATTGCAATAGTCCTACTAGACATTTTAAAGGTTAAAATAAGGTAGTTGCAAAAAGGATAGAGAGGAAAGGTTAGATATGTGAGTCAGTTCTGTGATAAAATTGACTTGATTTGGTGTCTTGTGAGATAAGTATGGCGGCTGAAATTAAAGTTGAAAATAATATTCACATGCTTAGTGTGGGTCCCTCGGTGATGGGTGATTCCTTTTACTAAAAGAAAAACAATTTTTAAGGGGGAAGAGTTGGGCTCATGAAGAAAGACAATGAATTCAATGAAAAATATTTATTTTTAATGGGTAGCCCATAAATCTAAAAAAAAATTTAAAAGCACAGAAGAACATACAGTGAAAAGTAAGTTTCAATTTCATACTTGGCCTTTAGTGTCCAGAATCAATGACTATCACCACTTTTTGTGATACCAGTTACTTATCCCACACCAATATTTCTCTTTCTTCTTTATCAATGGAATCTTAATTGCTTTGGAGGGTTCAGTAAACATTTTTTCCAGGCTTCTTTTCAAATAAAAGTGGCTATGTCACTCATTTCTGATCAGTAACATTAACTAGAAGTTATTGGGTTGGATTATGAGAGAGTTCTTTAAAACAGCTTTTGCTCTTCTTCCCTTTCTCCTTCATTTCTATCTGGCCTGAAGTGTGAATGTAATGACTAGATGTCTAGTGGCCATCTTGGGCAGAAAAGCAACCATGAGGATGGGAACCATTCACTGATGATGGTGGACTAAAAAGATGAAGGAAGGTGAGGGGTCTGATGGCTCTGGGGTCACCATCCCAGTTTTAGACTACTTACTTCCTGATAACTTTGATGTGAAATAAACAGAAACCTGTATCTTACTTAGAAGTTCTCTCTACAGCCAAACAATTTTAATTGATTTAGGATTCTTTCATGAATTTCCTTTTGAATAAATTAAATCTGAGGACACCCAGATGTAGGTATCAGATGTGTAGTTAAGCATGCTTTGTAAGTTTTTCAAGTATTGAGAGAAAGTCGATGCTCAAAAAATATTTATTTATTTATTTATTATTTGACAGAGAAAGATCACAAGTAGGTAGAGAGGCAGGCAGAGAGAGAGGGGTAAGCAGGCTCCCTGAGCAGTGATCCTGATGTGGGGCTTGATCCCAGAACCCTGAGATCATGACCTGAGCTGAAGGCAGAGGCTTAACCCACTGAGCCACCCAGGGGCCCCTCAAAAAATATTTATTTAATGAGCTAGAGAGAGAGGTCTGGAGATGAAAGATTTTTGAATAATTGGCAAATGCATAGTGGTTAAAGTATACCTGAACTTAATGGAGGAGCACCTGGGTGGTTCAGTTGGTGAAGTATCTGACTCTTGATTTCAGCTCTCAGGTCACAATCTCAGGGTTGGGAGATTGAGTCCTGAGTGGATTCAAAATTAAGATTTTCTCTCTCCCTCTCTCTCTGCCCTTCCTTCCCCATTTGCACTCTCAATCTCTCTCTCTAAAAACAACAACAACAACACCACTCCACTTAATGGAGATTATGTAGACTAAAAGAACAATCAAAGATAGAACAACTGAAATACAGAAGTATAATAAAAGAGGTATTGCATTTTCTTGTTCTTCAACATTATCTATCTCCCCATTTATTTAGGCCTTCTTTAATGTCTCCCTAAGTTTATAATTTTATCTCTACTGGTTTTACAAATTTATTGTTAGGCTCATCACTAAGCACATTGTACTTTTTATTACTATCATGAGTTAAATTTTTGAAATAATTAAATTTTCTAATTGGAAGTTTCTGTGTTGATCTTCTGTCTAACCACCTAGGTAGACTAAAATTTCTGTTGATTTTCTAAATTGTTAATCATATCACTGCAAATAGCAATAATTTCATCTCTTCCATTTTCATTTCTTTTCCTTTCTTATTTCATGGGCAAACATCTCCAAAACAATGCTGTACTATAGTGCAAAGAGCAGCCAAACTTGTCTTATTTACTTGTTTAATTGAAATGCTTCTAACATCAAGTCATTAAGCATGATTTTCATTAAGGTTTTTCTAAAAAACATGCTTTAAGAAGTTAGAAAGTTGGTGGGGTTTTTGTTTTTTTTTTTTTTTTTTTTTTTAGTTTGTTTTGTTTTTGCCAATAAGCAATACTTCCAGTCCACATCAGTTTCCTATTTCCATTACTTCCAGTTATATGGCACCTTAGGTATGGTTCATATCTCCTAAAAATGTATCTAATTTTGTGTATCTGGGCTACAATTTCTCTCTTCAGTGCTTCAAATATCTCATTAATTCCTCACATACATGTTCTGGTTGGCTGAGAGTTTTTCATATTGTAGAGCATGGTTGTATATTTATTATTTTATTACTACATCTTTTATAACATTTCTGGGAACATGATGCAGGAAAGGAAGGCTGAACAGAAGGTTTGCATTAATTTGTAAATGTGGACAACTGACAGTTTGCATGAGCACAGTGAATGTTTGTAAGAATTTAATGGAGCTCTGAAGATTTATTTATTTAAACCTTCATAAAGTTTAAGAACTTGAGGGGCACCTGGGTGGCTCAGTGGGTTAAAGCCTTTGTGTTCAGCTTGGGTCATGATCCCAGGGTCCTGGGATTGAGCCACACATCGGGCTCTCTGCTCAGCAGGGAGCCTGCTTCCTTTTCTCTCTCTCTCTCTCTGCCTGCCTCTCTGCCTACTTGTGATCTCTATCCATCAAATAAATAAATAAAATCTTAAAAAAAAATAAAGTTTAAAAACTTGAAACATTAATTATTAAACACTGGCCTTCTATGTGAACCTAAAACAATGTTTTTTTTAAGCAGTTATTGACATAGAAATTCAATGTGTGTTTTGTAATTTTTTCTTATTCAAAACTTTGAAACTTTAAAAAGTATATAGATTTCTTAATTATGTTATTCCTTTCAAAAGAATGGTGTCTTTCAAGTGGTTGATTTCTCATTTTTTCTACATTATGGTAAATATAAGCTGAATAATAAGAATTTGTTGGACATTGTTGACATTTCATTTGTAGTCTAGTATTATGTCAATTGTAAATGTTCCTTTCATCAGTGTTTAAAAAAAGGATGAGTGTTAAATCAAGTTTATTGATTGCTAATAATTTTCTCTATAGTAATGATATTTTTGTCTGCTTGATATCTTGAGACGTTAAGCTCTGTTCTACTGATAATAAATTTCTCAAATTCTCCTATAAGTTCTATCAGTTTTGCTGTGCTTATATGGAAGCCATGTTATTAGGTGAGCAAATATTCATGATACATAATCTTAGGTTTGGAAATTTTATTGCTATAAATTTCCAGCATTATTTTCTTCGATTCTGTCTTGTTTGATTCCAAAATTCCAATAGTCTTACATTAACATTTTTATGTTCTATCTTTTCCTATTACTTTATTTTTTAACTTTTTTGTACCAGTTTGGTTCAGTGTTATTTATAAAAAGCACATGCCTTGATTTTTAAAAATTCTAGCAGCCAGTGTTATAAGAAAGTTTATCCATTTATATTTATTTTGATTGCTACTATTTTATAGCTATTTAAACCATCTTATTTCATGTTTTACACTTATATGTTATCTAATTTGTTATCCCGGCTTTAATTGCAATAATGAAGTTTTCCTTGTTCTCTTTTTTTCCTCTTTTGGATATAAATTATACTAACAATATATTTTTTCTCAAAATGTTTAGAGTAAAACTTTCATCACAAGATAAAAGCTTAATATGTTTTACATCCTTTTGTATTTCACTTCCATTTCCTTTCTCTCTTTAAACTTACATTTTGATACAACTTGTACTTTTAGATTTAGATTTTTAAAAAGAAGATCAATGAATTTTGATACTTAAAAATGTTTTACTCATTTTTCCCTCATCATTATTTGTTGTATTCTATAATTCTTCTTAGATTCATTTTTCTTCTGGTTATAAAAATATTTTCTAATAACTTTCCTAAAGATAAATGATGAGTATTAAATAGTACTTTAATGCTTGAAAATGTCTGTGCTTTACTTTGATAAAATAAAGTATAAAGCTCTGAGTTTATAGATATGGTAGACTGCAAAAAGTCCCTCAATCTTTAGTCTTTCATGTACTTCTGGTTTGATTCTGGGCTTGGGTCACATGACTTGTTCTGGCAAACAGAATGTTAGCAAATACAACATAAGTAGAGTATTTAAAAGCCCTTGTTTTATTGCTCTTGTGTTCAGCCATTGCCTGGAACAAACTTACTGCTATTATCCCATATGAAGCCATCCTAGGTTAGCTATTCTAGGTTAGCCGATAGCCGACTGATCCCCGTATATAAGGATGGGCCCAACTGAGACCAAAAAAATCACTGAGCCTGGGGTGCCTGGGTGGCTCAGTGGGTTAAAGCCTCTGCCTTTGGCTCAGGTCATGATCTCAGGGTCCTGGGATCAAGCCCCACGTTGGGTTCTCTGCTCAGCAGGGAGCCTGCTTCCCCCTCTCTCTCTGCCTGCCTCTCTGTGTACTTGTGATCTCTCTCTCTGTCAAATAAATAAATAAAATCTTTTAAAAAAAATCATTGAGCAGAGTTCAATCTAATTGATCAATTTGCAGACTGATAAGCTTAATAAATCAGTATTGTTTCAAGGTTCTGTTTTAGAGTGGCATTTTGTGGCAGTAGATGACTGATAGAACAGGTGTCTTTCTTTGCCACTTGGAAGATATTTGTTCTGTTACCGTCTTGGATACAATATAACTATTAAGAAGTATAATAGAAATTTGATTGTTTTTCCTTTATAGATAAAATATTTATAGATAAAAAACTTTCTGGTCTTTCTCTTTGCCTAGATGTTTGGAAGTTTTGTTACTATATACTATATCTATCAACACAAAACTAATATTTTCAGTAGATGCATTTATGAGTATGTTAATACAAAGAAAAATGAAAGAATACTGAGCTGCAGCTTGAGGAAAAGGTAATATTGTTTTTAACTCGTCACTTCACACTTATAGTGAGTTCACACTTAAAGAAGAGCTGAGGGTTAAGGCAAAGGCAGAATACTGAAGTCTACTGCTGCAAAACAAGAATATCTATGCTGCCATGGGAATCCAAGGTTCACAGTGTCATATGTTTATTGGCTTTGGATATCTGCCTATAGGATTGCCATTTCAGACCTGGTAAACCCTAGAAACCAAAAACCTGCTTTTTTAAGCCTTCACTCAGAGTCCCCATCACTGTAACAATAGGAAGGAGTTGCTAATATTAAGAGAAATTCTCTCCTGTGCCTTTCTTAAAAGGGATCTTCCAGAACAAATATAAGGATGATCTTCCCAGAGAGCAAAACTAAAGAGGTTTTTTAGTTGGCAGTCCTTATTTGTAGCTCCCTTTTCTCTGCTAGGTCAGTTACTTGTTCTGTCACATTCTGTCCTCAAAAACTTTTTGACAGCTCTAAGTCATTCAAAGAACCAGTTACCAGAATTAAGAGAATATGTGTTCTATCAAAAGGAAAATGAATGTTAGAGGATTTCAAAATTAAATAATAAGCAAAGCAAAAACAGTATCTCAGTTTCTGCCTTTTATTAAAAAGCTGAATTTGTGATTTATTTTCCTACTCTTTATTTTACTGGTTTTTAACATCTGTTCTACTGAAGTTCTAGAAGTGAGAAAAGTAGTTGTAGTACACTACTTATCCAACCAACATTTATAGCTTGGGGCAATGTATGCACAGATATGACCCCATTGAGATGATGGAAGGGGAATGAAGTGAAATAGACCACACTGAAGGGCCAAAAAGTCATGACAAAACTGATAGATCAGGAGTGGCATCATACACATACTTAGGAATGCAGAATAAATTAAAAAAAAAAATCATCCGAGAGTTGAAAAGAGTTGCTCCTGTAGGCAGTAACTGGGAGTGGCAGGTGGTGGTGAGGAGAACTGCTCCTTTTAGATGTATCTTTTGGTAGTATTTGATGTTTGGAAAACCATGTGCAACTATAAAACATTTGTAACTAATTTAATAAAAAAGATATCTCTGCTATTATCCTATTGTCTATATAATGGAAAGCTATTTTCAAAGATATAAAAGATATAACAGAGAGGAATATAAAGGAACTATACAATGAAGTCGCTGAGCCTTTCATAAAGATGGCACCCAAAGTGAAGAAGGAAGCCTCTGTCCCTCCCAAAGCTGAAGCCAAAGCAAAGGCTTGGAAGGCCAAGAAAGCAGTGCTGAAAGAAGTCCATGGTCACACAAAAATGATCTGCATGTCACCTAGAAACTGTGTCTCTGAAGGCAGCTCAAATATCCTTGAAAGAATGCCCCCAGGAGAAAGAAGCTTGGCCATTATTCCATCATCAAGTTCCCCCTGACTACAGAGCAAACCATGAAGAAAGCAGAAAATAACAACACACTTGTGTTCCCTGTGGATTTCAAGGCCAACAAGCACCAGATCAAAAGGGCTATGAAGAAGCTCTAGGACTTTGATGTGGCCAAGATCAACACCCTGATCAGACCCGATGGGAAGAAGAAGGCATATGTTTGACTGGTTCTTGACTATGAAGCTTTGGATGTTGCCAACAAAATTGGGATCAGCTAAACTGAGTCCAGGTGGCTAAATATAAATATAGTTTTTTTCACCATAAAAGAAAGAATAAGTCTCTAAAATTTTTTTTTAAAGTTTATCAAAGTGGTGGTGGGTATTAAGGAGGGCATGTATTGCATGGAACACTGGGTATGGTGCATAAACAATGAATCTTGAAACACTGAAAAAAACTAAAATTTAAAAAAAGTTTATCAAAGGAAATCTTTCTAACTTCATTTTAGTTTTATTTATTTATTTGACAGACAGAGATCACAAATAGGTAGAGAAGGGGCAGAGAGAGAGGAAGGGAAGTAGACTCCCCACTGAGCAGAGAGTCCGATGCAGGGCTCGATCCCAGGACCGAAGGCAGAAGCCTCATCCCACTGAGCCACCCAGGCACCCCTCTAACTTCATTTTATAAAGGGATATGAAGATGAAGGGAAGAGGAAATGATCATAAACCTTCAAACATATGGAAGAAATAAGATTAGGATGAAGATAGGTTTTTGTTTTTAAGTTTAAGACAGAAATCCAGTTCTAAGCATACTAGTACTGACATAGAATTAACACTCCAAGGATTTTTGTTTCAGAAAAATCATTTTGTAGAAAAGCTGAAATCTTATATTCTTCAAGTTAGTAGATTACATTTTGATTTTGAGGAAAATGGAATTCAAGATATTAAGAAAAGGATACAGAACAAAGTTATGAGAAGTCCATCGAAATATTGCTGATAAAATTAATGAGATAGGAAATCCAATAAAGAATTACTGTTTGGAAAGGAATCATTGGCAAAGAGTACTAGCTTCATGAAAAGGTCAGAAAATAGAAGAGTAAATAATAAAGTACAGTGAATCTAAAGACTGAAAACTAAAAAAAGTGCCATAAATGGTTTAGAAATGCTATAGTACCTCAGAGCCAAAGGTTGATGGATAAGTCGGGGAGACCTAAAGAAGGAACTTTTAAGTGAATGCTTTTTGTAATTGTTGATATATTTGGGCTTAAAATCATATGTTTTTCTTTTTCTTTCTCTAGTTTTTTTTTTTTTAATCGTCTTTCTTGCCTTCATCTAGGTTTATTACTCTTTGTCAAACCATTATTTTCCCTTTATTGGCTTGAATTTTAATAAAAGATACATTTTAAAATATATTTTAATGGTGATACTAATGTTTCTTTTCCACTAATTGAGAATGAAATTGATAGTGTCAATTTGAAGTACAAGTTATTTCTCAATTAATTCATTTTTGTGCTATCCCAATGCACTTTAAAAATTATAGAATATGTTCAAAGTCAATTTGTCCTATACCAACTCTGGGTTATGATATATGCATGGAAAGAAGAAAAAAACAACAAAAATACTAAAATCAAACCCTTAGACTTAAGCACTCGGTCTTTTGAAGTAATAGTAAGCAGTTAAAAACCAATAATATTACTTATTATAAGTTTCTAACTTATGTTCATATTATCACTCTGAAATCTTCCAGATATTACTATTATTTATAAAGCCCAAAGTTAATGGATCTAGACTAGTCTTTCTATATGAACTTCTTAGAGTTAATCTCTAAATAATTGGAAACAATCAAAGTATATGACATGTTACAGTGATAATTTAGATATGGAACTGTTTATTTTCTTGAGTGTTTATATGGGTTTGAATAACTCAAATCTCTTTAGAGAAGTCTATAAAATAAAAATCTAATACCTTAAAAGCATTCTTAAAATCTAATTTTTTCCTGTCCTACGCTTCTAGACATGTGCCATTGTTCATATTTTGTTTCTACAGGAACTGAGGTGTAGAGTAGTAAAATTGTTTGCTTTCACTCCTACAACTATTAACAGAGGGAAAACAGAGAGCTGAAAGTCTATAGTCTTCCAGTAAAATATACCGATTCTCATTCTGGTGTACTTTAGATTAGAAGTCAGAATGAAAAACAAATAATCCTAGGTAAGCATTTAGGAATCTGTTTCTCCATCTCTTCAAAGTCAGAATACTATAGTTCATTTCTGTCCCTTCCCCAAAATCAAAGGGAAAAGAGAAACACTGTTAAGTGGAAATGATTTATTTCAAAGTGAGCATTTCATAATTTTCAATCCCCTCCTGACATTTACTCACTGGTAGCTAGAGGGAAAGAGTAAGACTAGAATGGGTTCTATTTTCAGATGTCTTTCTTTTCTTTCTTTTTTTTTTTTAAGATTTTATTTATTTATTTGAGAGAGAGAAAGAGAACAAGCAATGGGGAGGGGCAGGGGGAGAGTGAGAGAGAAACAGATTCCCTGCTGAGAAGGAAGCCCAATTCGGGGCTCAGTCTCAGGACCTGGAGATCATGACCTGAGCGGAAGGCAGATTCTTAATCAACTGAGTCACCCAGGCATCCCTATTTTCAGATGTTTTGACACAATTCCTATAATTTTTCTTTCAATCTCTTGAGGGGGACTTCCATAGTTATTTTCAACCATGTGCAGTTTAACACTTCAATACATTCTAATATACATGTGTTTTTTAAAAAATATTTTATTTATTTATTTGAGAGAGAACATGAGCGGGGTGGGGAGTGTAGAGGGGCAGAAGGAGAGGGATAAACAGACTCCCCACTGAAGAGGGAGCCCATGATCCCAGGACCCCGGGACTATGACCTGAGCCAAAGGCAGACACTTAGCCAACTGAGCCACCCAGGCACCCCTAATATACATGTGTTTTTAATAAACAGTTGACTTAATAGAACAAAATGCTCTGAAGGGCAAGTTAATAGTCTCCTTATCTCATCATATGTATTTGCAATTCCACTGGTAGATACTCAATTTTAATATAAAATTTCCTTGTGGTTTTCTTTTTCTCTAATTTATAAAAATTCAATTTAACAACAACAAAAAAGATAATGCAGTTCAAGATTTGGGGACAAGTAATACCCAGTTTCACTAAGTTTATATACAAAACTTGAAGACAACTACTTGGACTTCAGTTCCATTCTGCATTATGGTACCCTTGGGAAACCTGCTTTCAAAATCCTGCTCCATTAGGCATTATTTTTTATATGTGCCAATAGTTTTCATATTTGTTTTAGTCTGGAATGGACAGAGCCCAAATAGAGTTATTAATATCTTTGTGAAATGTCTTTTTAAAAATAAATGTTAAGGAGTAACAAATCCGTGAGTGTGTGCTTTCATATCTCCATGGTAAATCAGCACTTAGCACTCAACATCACCATCTCCATACTGCTGGCACTTACAGCCATTCCCACAAAGTCTATTTCAAGTATTCTTCACATATTGGCTTTGGTTATGTTGCAAGAGTGTCACTTATGGATCTAAGAAAATATTTTAAGATTAGCTCTTTCCTGGAATGGCCTGCTATAGTATTTCTCAAACTAGAACCCCAGACCACTGTGATCCTTAGGTATATTTTCTACAAGAATTTTTCTACAAGAATTAAATTTTATATTTTCTTTTGATGAAAATCTTCAAAAAATATAAGCATATTTGGAGTTGTTTGTGTGTCTACCTTATAACAAAATGTGGCAGTTTCACTTTTCATGTTTGGTTTTTTTTGTTGATGGTGGGGTCATCTTAAGTGATGTTGTTTACTTATTTATTTACAGATTTTATTATCACAAAATGTGGCAATTTCACTTTTCAGGTTTGGTTTTTTTGTTGATGGTGGGGTCATCTTAAGTGATGTTGCTTATTTATTTATTTACAAATTTTATTTTTAAGTGACCTCCACACCCAACATGAGGCTTGAACTCACAACTCTGAGATCAAGGGTTGTATGCTCTTCTGACAGAGCCAGGAGTGATGTTTAAATTTTAGTAGAATTATAGACTCTTCTCCTCATTGGAGTCAGTGAATGTATTCTCAAGTTCAAAGAATTCTCAAGTTTAGGATATACTCGTCTGTTTTTTTAGGTGAGGACAAAGCTATTGCTTATTATGCAGACCAGTACTTACTTGGAGAGAATTCTGTAAATCCATATATATATATATGGATATATATATATATATATATATATATGAAAATACATTTTGTTCATTTAATTAATTATTTTTTTTGTGGGTTCTATGTCCAACATGGGGCTTGACCTCAGGACCCCGAGTCCAAGAGTCACATGTTCTACCGATTGAGTCAGCTAGGTGCCCTGATAAACATTTAATCATTCTTTTTTGGAGGTGTTATCTTTTCTAAAACTTTCTCAAACAAATATTTTTGTTGGAGCATGTAAAACTGCCTTGATTGAAAGTGTGGATATCCATATGCAAAGAATGAAATGAGACCCTTATCATACATCACACATAAAAATCAACTTGGAATGGATTTAAGACTTAAACATAAGACCTGGAGCCTATAA
Source organism: Lutra lutra (assembly GCF_902655055.1). Taxonomy (NCBI): domain Eukaryota; kingdom Metazoa; phylum Chordata; class Mammalia; order Carnivora; family Mustelidae; genus Lutra; species Lutra lutra. Next base: position 44,559,849 of record NC_062285.1, read on the forward strand.
AGCTCCTGGAAGAAAACACAGAGGAAAAAGTTCATGATGTTGCTCTTGGCAATGATTACACAGATATGATACCAAAAGCACAGGCTACAAAAGCATAAAATCAACGCAGTGGGACTACAACAGACTGAAAAGTTTCTACACAGCAAAGGAATAATCAACAGAGTGAAAAGGCCAACCTATGGAATGGGAGAAAATATTTATAAACCATGTATATGATACAGCACTAATCTCCAAAATATATATAAGAAACCCCTACAACTCAATAGCAAACCCCTCTCACAACCTGATTAAGAATGAGGCTAAAAAAAAAGAAAAAAGAAAGAAAGAAAGAAAGAGCGAATGAACGAGGCTAAAAACCTGAAGAGATATTTCTTCAAAGAAAACATATAAATGGTCAGTAGGTATATGAAAAACATGCTCCCTGTCACTAGTCATTAGGGAAATTGAAATCAAAACCACAATAAGATTATCTGTCAGGATGGTTATTATTTAAAAAAGAAGACAACAAGTGTTGGTAAGGACATGGAGAAAAGGGAGCCCTTGCACATTGTTGGTGGAAGTATAAATGGTGCAGCCAATATGAAAAACAGGAAGGAATTTCCTCAGAAAATTAAAAAAAAGAACTATTGCACAACCCCATAATCCTGCTTCTGGGTATTTACAGAATTGAAATCAAGGTCTTGAAGAGATATTAACACTCCCATGTTCACCGCAGCATTATTCACAATAGCCAAGCTGTGGAAACAACCTGAAAGTCCATTGACAGATGAATGGATAAAGAAAAAAATGTGGTATATACACACAATGGAATACTATTTAGACTTAAAAAAGAAGGAAATTTTATAATATGTGACAACCTGGATGCATCCTGAGGACATTATCCTAAATAAAACGAGCCAGTCATAGAAAGACAAATATACATGATTTGACTTATACAGGGTATCTGAAGTAGTCAAATTTATGGAATCAAAGAATGGAATGGTGGTTCTAGGGGCTGGGGAAATGGGGAAATGGAAATTGCTCATCAATGAGCAAAAAGTTTTAGTTAAGCAAAATAAATGAGCCCTAGAGATCTGTTGAACAACATTGTACTTGTACCAATATTAATGTATTGTGCACTTACGCATTTATGAAGAGAGCAGATACTGTGTACAGTATTGTTTCTACAATAAAATAAAACTTAAAAAAATTAAAACAAATCTAAACATCCCAAATTATGAGTCTCTGTTCTCAGCTTACACTATTCCTCTCAACTTGTTATGTCTTCTTCCTTCAAAAATCTACCCATGATTATAGGCTACCTTTTGATGTTTCTAAATGACTCTAAGTAAGAGTGATCTCTCCATCACTTTGTCCCATCATCATTTTCTTAATATCCTGAATTCCATCTCTTTTAAAATCAAAGTATAGTCTAGTAACTTATCTGTCTCCCACTGTTATGGTAATGATTCATGTTCCCCCTTGGGCATATATTTACAGATATTACAGCTGGAAAGAATTCATTGAATTATTTGCTGAAGATAACTTAAAAATGCTTGTTTTGTCCACTGTTAAATTACTGCAACTCTCATTCAAACCCCAAAAGAATGACAGACTTACCCAAAGTCAGAGGCTAACCAGCAAGACCGCTGGTGGAACAGAACTCTCTCAAGAAAATCCAGTTTCGGGAAATGAGGAGGAACGAGGAGTCAAAACATCTTTACCACAACAGTTAACATGTATTGCCACTCTCTAACGTTGAGACAGTGAGCACAGTGTTTTTTGGACATAATGAAGTCTAATATTCACAACCGGAGATAGTTAGATACTCTTATTATCTGAATCCATTCTGAATGGGATTCTAACTTCTAGATCTCCTACAGTTACCAATGAGTGCATGGACAGTTTTGCTTATAGCTATGAATGTGTAGTGGAGATAAAACTCAGATCAGGCTTGCCTGTGAATTGCTAATTTTTTTTCCAGGGCCTTGTCTCCCCTTATTTTTCCAAGCCTCAGTTTAATATTCCCATGAAACTTCATCAGAATCAGTTACTGAGTAGGTAGTTCTTTTTGTTATTGCATCTATACTGGTCAGGTACAAAAAGTTCATGTCTTCAAAGCAACATCACATTGGAAAACATGATTTAAAATTTTTTTTATTTTTTTATTAATGTATTATTAGCCCTTATAATCTAATCTATATACTTGTCAGATACATTCACATTTATTTGACTTTGTATTTTATTTGCACATGGCTATGCTATTATATACATCAATGTAAACAAATAATAAAGTGCTTAAAAACACTCTTTTAACTTAGACATATAGAGGATTCTCTACTGAGTGTTGACTGCAGAAGAAAAATTCTATTGCCTTTTATTCTTCAAATATTAAAAAATAATTTGTTTATTAAAAACAAATCATTTTCCAAAACTGCTAGAACTTGTACAGGAATTCAGTAAAGTGTCAGGATATAAAATCAATGCTCATAAATCAGTTGCATTTCTCTACACCAACAACAGGACAGAAGAAAGAGAAATTAAGGAGTCATTCCCATTTACAATTGCACCCAAAACTATAAGATACCTAGGAATAAACCTAACCAAAGAGACTAAGAATCTATACTCAGAAAACTATAAAGTACTCATGAAAGAAATTGAGGAAGACACAAAGAAATGGAAAAATGTTCCATGCTCCTGGATTGGAAGAATAAATATCGTGAAAATGTCTATGCTACCTAAAGCAATCTACACATTTAATGCAATTCCTATCAAAGTACCATCCATTTTTTTCAAAAATGGAACAAATAATCCTAAAATTTATATGGAACCAAAAGAGACCTCGAATAGCCAAAGGAATATTGAAAAAGAAAGCCAAAGTTGGTGGCATCACAATTCCGGACTTCAAGCTCTATTACAAAGCTGTCATCATCAAGACAGCATGGTACTGGCACAAAAACAGACACATAGATCAATGGAACAGAATAGAGAGCCCAGAAATAGACCCTCAACTCTATGGTCAACTCATCTTCGACAAAGCAGGAAAGAATGTCCAATGGAACAAAGACAGCCTCTTCAATAAATGGTGTTGGGAAAATTGGACAGCCACATGCAGAAAAATGAAATTGGATCATTTCCTTACACCACACACGAAAATAGACTCAAAATGGATGAAGGATCTCAATGTGAGAAAGGAATCTATCAAAATCCTTGAGGAGAACACAGGCAGCAACCTCTTCGACCTCAGCCGCAGCAACATCTTCCTAGGAACATCGCCAAAGGCAAGGGAAGCAAGGGCAAAAATGAACTATTGGGATTTTATCAAGATCAAAAGCTTTTGCACAGCAAAGGAAACAGTTAACAAAACCAAAAGACAACTGACAGAATGGGAGAAGATATTTGCAAATGATATATCAGATAAAGGGCTAGTGTCCAAAATCTACAAAGAACTTAGCAAACTCAACAGCCAAAGAACAAATAATCCAATCAAGAAATGGGCAGAAGACATGAACAGACATTTCTGCAAAGAGGACATCCAGATGGCCAACAGACACATGAAAAAGTGCTCCATATCACTCGGCATCAGGGAAATACAAATCAAAACCACAATGAGATATCACCTCACACCAGTCAGAATGGCTAAAATGAACAAGTCAGGAAATGACAGATGCTGGCGAGGATGCGGAGAAAGGGGAACCCTCCTACACTGTTGGTGGGAATGCAAGCTGGTGCAACCACTCTGGAAAACAGCATGGAGGTTCCTCAAAATGTTGAAAATAGAACTACCCTATGACCCAGCAATTGCACTGCTGGGTATTTACCCTAAAGATACAAACGTAGTGATCCGAAGGGGCACGTGCACCCGAATGTTTATAGCAGCAATGTCTACAATAGCCAAACTATGGAAAGAACCTAGATGTCCATCAACAGATGAATGGATAAAGAAGAAGTGGTATATATACACAATGGAATACTATGCAGCCATCAAAAGAAATGAAATCTTGCCATTTGCGACGACGTGGATGGAACCAGAGGGTATCATGCTTAGTGAAATCAGTCAATTGGAGAAAGACAACTATCATATGATCTCCCTGATATGAGGAGAGGAGATGCAACATGTGGGTTAAGGGGGTAGGAGAAGAGTAAATGAAACAAGATGGGATTGGGAGGGAGACAAACCATAAGTGACTTTTAATCTCACAAAACAAACTGAGGGTTGATGGGGGGAGGGGGCTCGGGAGAGGGGGGTGGGGTTATGGACATTGGGGAGGGTATGTGCTATGGTTAGTGCTGTGAAGTGTGTAAACCTGGCGATTCACAGACCTGTACCCCTGGGGATAAAAATATATTATATGTTTATTTAAAAAAAATTAAAAATTAAAAAAAACAAAAAAAAATCATTTTTTTTCCTTGCTGAGGACGTCTTAACAATGCTTATAATTTTTTGTCATTAAATTTCTAGTCCTTTGTTACCTATTTCTTAGAATTATTTTTCTTTTTTATTTTTATTTTATTTATTTTTTATTTAAAAAAAAAAGATTTTATTTATTTACCCAACAGACAGAGATCACAAGTAGGCAGAGAGGCAGGCAGAGAGAGAGGGGAGGAGGCAGGCTCCCTGCGTAGCAGAGAGCCCGATGCAGGGCTCGATCCCAGGACCCTGGGATCATGACCTGAGCCGAAGGCAGAGGCTTTAACCCACTGAGCCACCCAGGCGCCCCTATTTTTCTTTTTTAAAAAAATTAATGTTTTGGAGGTGCCTGGGTGGCTCAGTTGCAGCTGCTTTTGGCTCAGGTCATGATCCCAGGGTTCTGGGATAGAGCCCCATGTTGGGCTCCCAGCTCAGTGGGAGCCTGCTTCTGCCTCTCCCTCTGCCTGCTACTCCCCGTGCTTGTGCTCTCTGTGTGTGTGTGTCTTAAATAAATAAAATCTTTTAAAAAAATAAAAAATTAATATTTTACATTAATAGGTAGTGCAACTAAACAACACGGATGGAGGTAGTATAATGCTATGTGAAATGCCAGAGAGAGTCAAATTCACTATAGGTGGAATTTAAGAAATAAAACAAATGGCCCTCCTGCGGGGTGGACCTCGGTCGGTTCCGCTGGCTCCCAGCCTCCCTGCTAGACCCACGGGGACGCTGCGGGATTTGGCACCATGTCTGTATCAAGGCTGGCTCGGTTGCTCGGCTGCGTTCCGGCCACCGCGTGGAGAGCGGCAAGATCACCCCTCTCATGTCATTCTGTGAGGAAAATGAGTTCTGAAGGAGAAAAATCCAAACCTATCAAACAATCTCTTAAGAAGCCAAAGTTACCAGAAGGTCGTTTTGATGCACCAGAAGATTCTAATTTAGAGAAAGAACCACTGACAAAATTCCCAGATGATATTAATCCTGTTACCAAAGAAAAAGGTGGACCCAGAGGCCCAGAACCTACCCGATACGGAGATTGGGAACGAAAAGGACGCTGTATTGATTTTTAAGACACATATATTATTAACTTCAGTATCTTTTTCTGAATATGTAGATCCGAATTTATTTCCACTTGTTTGCTTTCTGTATATCCTTTAAATCATTTAATTTCTATAATGTGTTTAAAAACATAAATAATGCCTTGAAAGAAAATATGCTGCTATAAAGTAAGAAAGGGTAGTAAAAAAAAAAAGTAAGAAAGGGGAAATAGTTCTGTATTAGCACATTAATTTTACTTTAAGTAAATTGGAGTATATAAATGATGGTTAGAGCTGCAAACTCATTTCATCACATTTCAGTTTAATCAGATGCTTACAAAACGCAAATGTAAATAAAACAAGTTTTAATGATTTTTATTGCCACATGCTAGGTAACAGTGACTTTTTATGTGTGAGTTAAGTAATACATTATAGTTTGGTAAGGCCATAGTAACAACAGAAAATCTAACTCAGACCAGATTACTTGGGTTCAGATCCTGACTCTGCTACTTATTAGCCATGTGATCTTGGAAACGTTATTTAACTTCTCTATACCTCAGTTATCTTCATGTATAAATTGGAGTTAATACTAGTTCTACCTCATAGGGTAGTGGGAAGATATTTAAATGAGTAAGTACATGTAAACCACTTGGAACAGTGCGTAGCACATACTCTCACTGTAAGTGTAGCTGTCCTTCAATTTTAAATGTATTTTTCCAAATCTCTAGGCTTTCTGTGGGGAAATATTAAGAAACCAAGTTTGGAATACTTGAACTGAAATTGTTTTATATGAATATAGCATTAAAAATCAAAAAAAAAAAAAGAAATAAAACAAATGAATAAAGTGGAAAAAAAGGGGGGGAGGCAAACCAAGAAACAGATTCTTACCTATAGAGAACAAACTTGATTACCAGAGGGTGGTGCGTGGTAGGTGGGGGTGTAAGGACATATTTAGCAAGAGGCTTTCATTAAAGTTAAACTGTCTCTGCTCCCCTTCCCCCAGGGGATTCACTTAAAAACAAGTCCCAGAAACCAGCTCCAGGTAACAAAGCCCAGAAACAGGGGTTTCTGGGTGAGGTGAGGTGGAGACATCCGATCAGTGGGGAGTTGCATACTGTCTCCCTAGCTACCAAGGAGTATGGGCCCCTGCCCTTCGGGAGACTTTTTGGCACAAATTCTAATCAAGGTGTAATAGGCTGGTTCAAATGTCTACTAGGGTAAATTGTAATTCAATTGGTCATCTAGCATCATTGTGGAGTTTCCTGTGTGTGTTACCCTCATTGGCCACCTGTGCGTGGCCAGGCCGGACCGCATGGCCTTTGCCCTTAAAAGCTAGTCTGTGAAACAGAGAAGGGTCGCCCTCTCTTGTAAGAGGTGCATCCCTGAACATTCGGTCTGATTCTTGATGCTTGGCGCGAAATAAAGCTTTGCTTGACCTTCTCTATCAGTCTCACTCCTTTAATCACGGACCCGTTATTGGGGCATAACGGGGAAACTGGTGAAAGGGATTAAGAGTACACTTATCATGATGAGTACTGAATGATAGAATCATTGCATCACTATATTGTACACCTGAAGCTAATACAACACTGTATGTTTACCATATTGGAATTAAAATTTAAAAACTTAATAAAAAATAGGTAGTATAACTAGCTAATGATAAATATCCTTAGGTTTTACCAAATTTTAATCCAACAAATATTTTTTAAGTATCTACTATATGCAAGATACTAAGCTAAATACCGGGACTTATTAGTATTAGTGGGAAAAACTTGTATTTGACATCTGGGAGTTTTTGGTGACTGTAAAATTCTCCTGTGTCACATTTTGGTGGACTGGGGTTCTTCTCTTCATATTTAAAATGGGAGCAACTTAAAGATTTGTTTTTACCTTTATTCTTGTCTTTTTCTTGAGTGGAACATAAGTAGGTATAGTAGGTTGAATAATGGCTCCCAAAGATATCAGGTCCTACTCACTGGAACATGTAAATGTGACCTTATATTGAACAAGGGTCTTTGCAGATGTGATTAAGTTAATGATTTTGAGATGGGAACATTATCCTGGATTATCCATTTGGGCCCTAAATGCCACCACATGTATCTCTAATAAAAGAGCGGAAAAGGGAGAGCTGAACACACACACACACGCACACACACAAATGCAAACACACAATTCATATTGGGGAGAAGACAATGTGAAGACAGAGATAGAGATTGGACTGATGTGGCCACAAATCAAGGAATGCATTCCTTGATAGCCACCACCACCAGAAGCTGGAAGGTAATGAGGGGGCAAGGCAAGGAATGCATTCTTGCCCAGAATGTCCAGAGGGTGTGTTGCCCTACTGACACCTTGATTCTGATTTTGGACTTTCAATCACCAGAATATAAAAGGATAAATTTCTGTTTTTTTTTTTTTAAAATTTTTAGAAGATTTTATTTATTTATTTGACAGAGATCACAAGTAGGCAGAGAGAAAGGCAGAGAGAGAGAGGGAGGAAGCAGTCTCCCCGCTGAGCAGAGAGCCCAATGTGGGGCTCCATCCCAGGATCCTGGGATCATGACCTGAGCTGAAGGCAGAGGCTTAACCCACTGAGCCACCCAGGCACCCCTAAATTTCTGTTGTTTTAAGTCATGTACTTTGTAGTAATTTGTTACAACAGTCATACATAACTAATACAATAGGTAAATTACTTAATGGTAATGGGAAGGCTGTGGGGTAGCAGAGAAACAGCCCGTAGCTGTAGAGCCCAGCCCACCTGATTTTGCCCTCTGACCCTGCCATTTTCCAGAGTTTACTTAAACTCCACGAGTTTCAATGTCTTTGTTTGTAAAAATGGACCTAGTAAAATCTCTCTATGTGGTTATAGTAAGTTATTAATTTAATAATCCTTAGAACAGCATCTAGAATTGATTAAGTATTCAATAAATGCCTTTTGTCATTGTCATCATTGATATTTACAACATGCTAGTGCTGAAAATCTGACCCGTGTGTGGAAATTGACTCTTTGCTTCTCACTCTCAAGTTGCTAAAAAATAGTACAGAGTAGAGCCAGAGAACCATGAGCAAATAATCTATCAAAATGACTACCAGAGTATCCTCCTCTTTGCTGGACTACCCTTTCCATCTCTCCTTGTTAATGAAACTCTTGTGTTCAGCTAAATTAAAAAACTAAAGGATGGGCTTAATGAGTGTTAATTAAGGTGAGTCATACTTTTGCAAATGCTAAATCGCTGGCCCCAAATAATGAATTTGGATTAAACAAAATTTAAAATTAGCTCCCTTCAAAAACTGGAAGCAACTCAAAGAAAGCCTGGGAACAGGTGGCAAGAGCAAAGTATGCAAAGGAAGAATACCCAGCTGAATCCTGACCCTCCAGAGGGGAGCCGGTTTAGGTGCCCCGAAGAGGGGGTGCTGCCTGAAAGACAAGGTTATTCTAGTTTTATTCTCTGCTCAGGAATATGCTCTTTCGAATGATGGGTTTCTCAGCAATTTTTCATTATTTTGGAAATTACACTGCAACCTAACTCTGGATTAAATTTGAGTAATTTATTTATTTATTTTTAAAAAATATTTTATTTAGGGGTGCCTGGGTGGCTCAGAGGGTTGGGCCTCTGCCTTTGGCTCGGGTCATGATCCCAGGGTCTTGGGATCCAGCCCCGCATCAGGCTCTCTGCTCAGCAGATAGCCTGCTTCTGTTTCTCTCTCTGCTTGCCTCTCTGCCTACTTGTGATCTCTGTCTGTCAAATAAATAAAATCCTTAAAAAAATTATTTATTTGTTTGACACAGAGAGAGAGAGAGATCACAAGTAGGCAGAGAGGCAGGCAGAGAGAGAGGGGGAAGCAGTTCCCTGCTGAGGAGAGAGTCCAATGTGGGGCTTAATCCCAGGACCCTGAGATCATGACCTGAGCCAAAGGCAGAGGCTTAACCCACTGAGCCACCCAGACACCCCAAATTTGAGTAATTTAAATTAATGAATAATGGCAGCAAAGCTAAAAGTACTATGAAAACTTGTTCCTCCACATCCTCTTCCTATAATCTGTAAAAACTTTATTTTTTTTTTAAAGACTTTATTTATTTATTTGTCAGAAAGAGAGAGAGAGAAAGCACACAAGCAGGCAGAGAGGCAGGCAGAGGCAGAGAGAGAGGCAGGCTCCCCGCTGAGCAAGGAGCCCAATGCGGGACTTGATCCCAGGACCCTGGGATCATGACCTGAGCCGAAGCCAGAGGCTTAACCCACTGAGCCACCCAGGTGTCCCTGTAAAAACTTTATTAAAGGACATAAATGTCTACCTGAATGTGGAGCTGTAATGAATTTATGTTTCTGGGTGGGGAGACTCACTACTGTAAATGTCAAGTCTTTTCAAAATTGTATTCAATGCAACCACAGTTAAAACTTGATAGGATTTTAAAATGGAATTTTAAAAGGTCATCCTTATATGTTCAAGGACTGTCACAAAAATTCTGAAAAATGAAAAAGAATGAGGAGGAACTGGCTCTATTAGAAGTTAAAATGTACCACAAGGCCAGAAATTTGTCTACATACAGACAAAGATGAATTGAGGAAAAATATGAGAGGTTACCGAAACACGTGTATGTATACGGAGATTAGGTTTGTGGTAAAGTCAGCACATAGTGGTGAAGTATTTAGCAAATAGCATTAAAATACTTAGCTATAGATCTGAAACAGAATGCAAAAGTATATTATTAACATATCATATACAATGATGAATTCTAGACAGTGTGTATATAATAAAACTAAAAAAAATACTGAAGAAAACAGAAAAATATTTAGAAAATTTGGGATTAAGAAAAGTTTCTACTAGGCAATGCACAAATCCCTGAAACAACAAAGGAAATAAATAAAAATTCTGGTTATTTAAAATTTTTGAAAATTTATGTCAAAGTCTTAATAACAAACAGAGAATGTATCTGTAACATTTCTGAGAAAAATGACTGTCCATTAAACTACTTTTTAAACTACTTCTATATAAATATATATATTTATATAAACTACTTCTATAAATGACTAAGAAAGTCAACAACCCATCAAAAATGAATAATGAAGGTTTTAAAACATATGCGTATGTAGAAGGGATGAACATATGTCCACTAGAGAGAGAGAAAAGACTATGCATGAGAGATAGAAAGGAGATGGATGCAAGGTTTAGCATTCTTAAAAAGGAGACAGGTGATGGGTCATACAAAATATGAGGACTAATCCTTATTGGATGTAATGGGTAGAAAGATGGAGAAGATGAGCTTGGTTTTAGGTTAAGTTTATAGAGTTGGTGGTTGTAAGATGGAGTTGCCATAACAATATAGAGTAGAGGCAAAGTTATTAGGTGAGAATAAGGAGAAAGCCAGAAAGCTTAGTGATGTGAGGAGAGTCAGAGAGCAAATGTATGTGAAAAATACAGTAAGGTCTCTGATAAATTTGAGAAGCCATATAAGATTTGTGTTGAGTAATGACTTGCCCAGATGCATATTTTTCCTATTTTCAGATGCTCAAGTATAAGTAACAGAGAAGATAGAGGGTTCACTAAACTAGACAACGAAAGAGCGTGTTCAAATGGTCTTTGTTGGAGGCTTATCAGTTAGCAGTTATCTGCTAGTCATTCATTGTGGACACCATGTTAGGCATTAAGGAAAATAGAAAATAGAAAAAAGGACTTTTCCTTAAAGATACTAGAGTTTAAATGAGAGATAAATTAAAAAAAAAAGATTTAATTATTTGAGAGAGAGCATGAGCGCATGAGCAGGGAGAGGGACAGAAGAAGAGGGAGGGAAATCCTCCAGCAAACTTCTTGCCAACGGTGGAGTCTGATTGCAGGACCCTGAGATCATGACCAGAGCTGAAGGCAAACGCCCAACTGACTGAGCCACCCAGGCTCCCTAATTTACCTTTTTAAAAAAATTAATTATTTTCATTAACATATAACGTATTATTTGCTCCAGGGGTACAGGTCTATGAATCACCAGGTTTACACACTTCACAGCACTCACCATATCACATACCCTCCCCAATGTCCATAACCCAACCACCCTCTCCCTACCCTCCTCCCCCCAGCAACCCTCAGTTTGTTTTGTGAAATTAAGAGTCACTTATGGCTTGTCTCCCTCCCGATCCCATCTTGTTTCATTTTTTCCTTCCCTACCCCCTAAAGCCCCCACTCTGCCTCTCAAATTATGAAATACAGTATTGTATAAATCATGGTTTTGTCAGAAAAATGGAAACATCTTTAGGTCTTTCCAGCAGGAGTGGATTTGAAAGAGGGAATTATACCACATGGGAAAGGATGGGGCAAAAAGTCAAAGCTGGTGCATAAGTACCATGGGGGTCAAGACTATGCTTGTCTAATTCATGATCATATCCCATTTTGGTTGGCACATAGTAGATGTTCCATAAATATTTGTCAAACAAATGAGTGAAATGGCTTGCCATTTGAAAGAAAACAAAATAAAATTAAGCTTGAATCCCTTCCTTACAATTATGCTTAAACAAATTCTATGTGGAGTCAAGAGTTAAGTATTAATACTGA